>NC_138964.1:41390000-43910571 GCF_055761805.1 Camellia sinensis
TGTCGTGTCTTTTGTTTTGTTTACCTTAACTTTTGTTTTGAGTCTTTTTCAAGCGTTACTCGATGTGTTTAGGTCGTGTACCTTTTGTTGAGTCATAGTATGTTGTGTTCAGTTGTAGGCTCAATACCCGGTTAAGAACCCTTTTCTCATTTTCAAAAAAATCGTTTTGTGCTCAGAGTGCTGTGTCATTCTGCACATTTATGCAAAACAAGATTCTTTCTTTCATAAACCGCAAGGTTCAACCCAGGTCATGTGAGAACAGTAGAACAAGGACCTATCTCTGCAAAGCAAAAGAAAATAGGGAAATTTTGGAGCATCTTAGTCTGTTTCAACTTCGGCAAATTCCGAGACTGCACTCCGGGTGCACCTTCTCAGGCCTCGCCATTTCTCTGGAGTATGAGTGTATCTCGACCCCAAGTGTAAGCCTGCTTCAAGTCAGAATGGCAGTCTAAGCAGCACCCGAGGGTTTCACATACAGATGTTATCTCTCGCCAATATAAACAGGGTGTCCCCTTTTGAGCTGAGCATATTGCCAAGTCCTCCGAAAGGTAAGTCGGAGGCACCAGAGTACGTGTTTGATGCCCTTCCATTGCATAGAATGTGCACTTTCATATACACTTCTGTTACATGCGTGTCGCGCATTGTTATGATTCATGCATAGAATATGCTTGCTTTCGATTCTGCATAGAATATGCTCCTGTTTGTTGCATAGAAAATGCTCGTATCTTTTGCATAGAAAATGCACTCTTCCATACTTGCATAGAAAATGCACGTCATTTGCACAGAACATGCATTCACTCGCACTGTCTTGTGCACTTACACTTTGTATCTCACTAGCACTGTCTTGTGCATCTTGTGGTTGTATCTCACTCGCACTATTTTGTGCATTGCATATCAATCGCGCTGTTTAGCATGTCGCACTGTCTTGTGCATTTCAAAATCACTCGCGCTGTTTAGCGTATCGCACTGTCTTGTGCATTTCAAATCAATCGCGCTGTTTAGCGTATCGCACTATCTTGTGCATTTCAAAATCAATCGCGCTGTTTAGCGTATCACACTTTCTAGTGCATTTCAAATCAATGGCGCTATTTAGCGTATCACACTGTCTAGTGCATTTCAAATCAATCGTGCTGTTTAGGGTATCACACTGTCTTGTGCATTTCAAAATCAATCGCGCTGTTTAGCGTATCGCACTTTCTAGTGCATTTCAAATCAATCGCGCTGTTTAGCGTATCACACTGTCTTGTGCATTTCAAAATCAATCGCGCTGTTCAGCGTATCGCACTTTCTTGTGCATTTCAAATCACAAGCGCTTTCTTGCGCATCGCACTGTTTTGTGCAATTTACACTCGCGCTGTTTAGCGTATCGCACTGTTTCGTGCAATTTACTTTCGCGCTTTCTTGCGCATCGCACTGTTTTGTGCATCACATTGTTTCATTCGCACTATTTTGTGCAGTTTACACTCGCGCTCTCTTGCGCATCGCACTATCTTGTGCATTTCATTACATGCTCTCTCTCATCTTGCATAGAAAATGCTTGTAGCATTTGTCAGTGCATTGCATCGCACTGTTTTGTGCACCTTACTTGCATTTTGCATGCATTCTATCGCGCTATCTGGCGCACCTCACCCGTACTTGTTAGTACATTGCATTGTTTTGAATACAAACCGGCTTTGCGTAGCGTATAAGTCCAATTATCAAAGTCTTCTTTCATATCATTTGCATCCTGCCCCTGAACTACGTTGGTTTGATTCCTTGCAAAGGGATACGTAGGCAGCCTGTGGGCACAACCATTTATTTATCGGTATTTTGTTTGTTTGTCCAAGTCTTCGGCCTTGTCAAAAATGGGTCGTCTCCGGGCTTTGGCATTCACTCCCGTCATCTTATGAATTCCGAGTTCTGTCAAAGAGGGGCAACTGTAGACACCCCATTTTTGACCGTCCTCAAGACTTGGACGTCACCATCTGAACACTCGGTGATCATCCTTGTTTATGTTCGTCTTGAGTTTCCGGAGGCCTCGGCTGCGCGCCTTGCCTTAGAATCTCTCGGCTCGACTGCTTTATGTCTGGTTGTGCACCAAGAGCTTGTGGATGTGTTCCTGAGGGAAGGGGGTAGCCTGTCGACCAAGTCTCCTGCCCACTGGCCACCTTGATTTTCAATCGGCCAAATGTGATGGCCGGCCAGCAAATTTGACTGCCGGTCGACCACTTTTATGGCCGGCCGGCCAAATGTGGTTTTCAACAGATATCTTTGTAGACAGCTGGCATCTGTCATTCCAAGCCATACCCCAGCCCATGCTTGGACATGGGACTTCTGAGGAGCTGCAGATTGATATATTTCTATATCAATCAAGCTCTCTTACAAGGAGAGAAGAAGAGAAGAAGAAAGAGGAGGAGAGATACAACTTAGAGAAGAAAAAAATTTCCTCTCTTTCTAAAATTCTCAGCTCTCTCCCTATCTCTCTTCTAAACCCTTCAAACCCTAAGGTTCTTGCCCCCTTTACACTACCACTCATAGCCTACAACCTCCATACTCCATTCCAACAACTTGAGGCTGATTTCCAGAGGCTAGAAGCTCATTTCCTTGGACCAAAAGCTGCTGTGTTGTTGTTCTACAAGGGTAAGCTCCTATGTTCCCCTTTTTTGCACTATTTTGCTCTATATTTTAGCTCCTTTTTCTTACATTTTTGGGCTCAGACCCAAACTAGAAATATTCATATTTTGAGCTCATCTTCATGTTTGATTAAGGGTTTTTCTCTGTTTGAAGCCACCTGCTACCCCTTTCCCTTTATCCCTCTTTTATGGCTATTTCTTGCATGATATGTTAGCCCTATTTTTAAGCATTTATGGGCTTCGAGCTGAACTGTAAAGTGTCTTATTTTGAGCCCCTATTAAACTTTGTTTAAGGGCTCTTCACTGTTTGAGGCCAGATTCTGTCTCTTGTCTCTATTCTCTCTTTTAGGGCCATCTTTGCATGATAGTTTAGCCCTATTTGTGTTTGTTTTTGAGATTTGTTATAAACTAGAAAAAGTTTTTTTTGAGGCCCTCTTGATGTTTTATTAAGGGAATTTTCTTGTTTGAGGTCATCTCCTTCCTTGCATGCCTTATTTCTTCATGTTTTGAGCCATACATGTGAGCATTTGCATTGGACTTGTTTTGACCTTCTAGCGATTGAAATCCAGTGGATTTTCAGTGGCTGGAACACTATTTTGAGAGCCAATGTTAGAGGGGGGTGACCCCCTCTCTCCTTCTCTTGTTTGGTGGCCTTTTTGGCCTTCCAAAGAGACCCTACCTTGCATGCTTCGAAGTCACTTTCCAGGGTCAATTTGGTGAGTTTTAGGACCACCATATTTGATTTTCATAGTTTTTTATGCCATGCTAAATGTCTACCTTGCATGTGCTTAATAACTCCTTGCATAGCCCTCTAAAGGAACTCATCATTTTTGCATGTGTTGGCTTCATTTCAGTGGTTATTTGGGCCTATTTTCACATGTTTTGTTCACTGATTTTTTCTATTTTGGTGAGATTCCATATGCTTCACACACTTGCCATGTAAACCATGTTTGCTAGTCAAAGTTGCATGCTATTTTAGTCCACCATGCTAGCATCTTTTGACCATGCTTTCAACTAGAAATATGCATGTTTTGGGACTTCCTTGGCTCTATCTTTGTTCTTCATAGTTAAATAATGCATGCTTTGTATAGCTATAAGTCAATATATGTGCCTAGTTTTGAGTTTCGGGGCTTATAGCATGCATTGTATGACATATTTGCATGATTCGGGACCATTGGGCATCACACTTCAGTGCTGGAATTTGCATGTTCATATGCCATGTTTCATCATTTTCCATGCTTAGTTAGAGTTGCATGTTGTATCTTAGGATCGGTCCATGCATTGGACATATTTGTGTGCATTTCGGTTGCCTCATTTCCATCTTATTGGCCACTGATGTGAGTGTGGCTGAGGTCCACTCACATTGGTATAAGTCCATCCTGCATTGTGTATGCCATGTTTCAATGCGTTGTGCATGTTATGTTGTTAGCATTGTGTATGCCATGTAGTTGCATTGCATGTTTGTATGTTTGCTTGCATGCTTAGGTCGCATGTGCATCGTTGTGCATTGCCTCGCCTCTTGATCAACCATGATTGAGGTTGGGTCCCTTGTATGTTTTGTGTGTATTGCATTTGACATTGAAATGCGTACTTGACTCTTCGGCCATCATGCATCAAAATGTGCAATTGGTGGCCCGAGGGTCGAGAGCCATGCTCCCTTGAGTCCATTGCATGATAGGGGGTGTGGCCATGAATACATTTGCCTAAAAATTCCATGCCATGCACTGCTTGCCCTCTGTTGCTGTCAATTGCTGGTTCTGCAGGAAGCTTTGGCCGGTCGGCTAAATACAGTGCCGACCGGCCAGTAATCTGTGGCCGACAAGTTAAAAGGCGGCCGGTGATCATCCTGTTAGGCCGGTGGTGTTTCTACTTGGTCGGTGGTATTCCCCAACATCCAGAGAGCATGCCCTTGGACTTTGGCAGTCCTCAGAGGAGCAGGGCAGTGAAAAACAGAGGCAGCAGTGCTATGGCAATGAGTTTTCGGGCGAGACGAGTCAAGAATGCATCATTCACGCATCCCGAGGCGGGGCTGTGGCCACCTTCTTTTGTTATTAATTTGTTAATTAATTAGAGGGTCTGTAATAATTAATTAGCTAGGATAGTTGATTCATTATTCGGACTGTATTATTCTTTTGGACCCTCCGAGCGAGGGCAATTGTGTAATAAGTGTGCGTGGGTGTGTGTATGTCTTCCAACCCCACATTTTTCTTCCCTTTTATTTACCCGCTTATGATGGTAGACTAGGGCATATTTAAATTAGCATACCTTATGCTATGCATGCGTGCATTCATACATTTGTCTTGCATGCACCAGGCTCGGCACATCATGCTAACTGCATTGTGTTTCAATTCCAAATTGAATACGTGTTAGTTGTAGCATTTCACATGCCATGTTTAGAATAGCCGAGCCCATTTCTAGTTGCATTTCGCATGTGTTGCATTAGCCATCTTAAACTAGGATCATGCATATGATTACTAACTAGTTTCTGTTTTGGCTTGGAGTACTCGGTAAGCATTTATGCTTTAGCATACCGCATGCGTGTGAGTGTTGCCATAACATCATGATTACCATGATGCTAGCTGCTTATGTGATATAACTGCTTGAATGCCTGTGGATGGAGGTTGAATTACCTAAATTGGAATAATGCATTAAAACTGTGAGTTTTAAGCCCACTAGATAGCGGCAAAACCATCTTTTCTAAAAGCCCACTCGAGGGTGGCAAAACCTGCATTTTAGCCTACTTGCGAGTAGCAAACCATTTTCAAAACGAACATGCAATGTTTTGTTCCAATTTAGGAGATTTGGTCTATACTTGTTTGCTACGCGCATAACATAGTAATTCTAGGCTAATAAATGAAATAAGAACACATAACGTTTTCAAAACTGGATATCATGGTTAGTAGAGGCCGATCTTCGGATCGGGCGAGAGGGGGTGCTCATAGCTGACCTTCCCCAATCGTAGCCAAGTTCCCTAGCCGAGGCAACTTTGGTGATGACGGGCACGTGGCCTTTGGCACCGAGTCAGGGTTTCGTAAATTCCCCCAAAATAAAATATTTAGGTGGCGACTCTGTATCTGGCAAAGCAGTCCATGTTTGGCACTTCTTTTCTAAAAATCTGTTTTTTCAAAACGATTTGCTAGATTTGGACTCTTTGGTTTAGATTAAGAACCGTGACAATTTGAGAGTCCTGAACTGTAGTGAACCCAAAACGAACAGAACGGGGGGGGGGGGGACTCGTCCTCCCGGGGCGTTCGGGGACGTCTACAAGTGTAATTTTAGTAACAGTCACAATAGAAGTGTAGAAGAAGTGAAGATTGAGAACCAAGAACTACGAACTACCTAAGAATGAACATTTTCATTATTTAGGATCAATTATCTCAATGGCTGGAGACATTGGAACGAATGTGGTTCACAGAATCAAGGCGAGGTGGCTTAAGTGGAGGAATACGTCTGGAATACTGTGCGGTAAACGAGTATCCATTAGACTAAAAGGAAAGTTCTATAGAACGACTGTTAGACCAGCGATGTTGTATGAGACGAAATGTTGGGCAACTAAGAAACAACATCTAGATAAGATGAGTATTGCTGAGATGAGGATGCTAAGATAGATGACAAGACTAGAAAAGATAGAGTTAGGAATGAGTATATTCGAGAATGGGTAGGAGTAGTACCGATAAAAAATGAGAGAGAATAGATTGAGATGGTTTGGTCATATACAACAAAGACCAACAGAGGCAGTAGTGAAAAGATGCAATACAGTGACGATAGATGGTAATGTTAAGGGAAGGGGGTAGGCCTAGATTGATGTGGATTGGTGTAGTAAATAGAGATATGAATCTCCTTAATTTGACTAACGAAATGACCTTAGATAGAGTTGAGTGGAGAAGAAGGATTTATACAGCTGACCCCATTTTATAGGACTTAAGGCTTGGCGCCATCCAAAAAAATTAGCAGGAAAATCTTCGGTGACAAAAAAATAACAATAATGACAAAAAATAATTTTGTCACCTAATTTTTTTAATATGTATGTAGATACGAAATTTTATTTTTCTCTCTAAAAATGGTACATTTGGAGATGAAATATTATTTTCTTCATTAAAAGGTACGTCTTTCGTGACAAAATTTATTTTCGCCATTAGTTTTCGTCTCTAAAGACCCTTTTTGTTGTAGTGTTTGGTTTGGTAATTGTAAGATAATCTATCAATACTAGTTGTGAGAAACCAACTTTTGTTGCAATATTTTGTCAAAATTGATAAATTTTATACTTTGAACACTATGTTTCATTGATCAAAAGGTGTAGGTCAAGGAACCACTTCCATTTTTGAAAAAATTATAAAAAAAAAATCCAGAATTTGATCCTTATAACAAAATAAATTTTTAATTTTTAATTTTGACAATTTAGACCCTAATGTTTTTTTATATTTGTTTTCAATTTAAATCATTTTCATATTTTTGTTAAGTAAAAATTTAGTAAGACATTTTAGTCATTAAACTCAATAAAAAATAATATTTTAGACATTTTATGTACATCTTCGTTAAGTTTAATAACTAAAATACCATTTTTTTCATCAGCTTTACTTAATGAAGATAGGCAAATAGTTTTAATTGAAAACAAATAAAAATATTAGAATTTAAATTAATAAAATTAAAAACTTATGATTTATTTTGTTATAAAGGTCAAACCTTAACTTTTTTTTGTAATTATTTTTAATTTTTTTAAAATTTAAAAGTAGCAAATCTATAATATTTAAAAATAATTAATACTAATATATAAATGGTGGTTTTAAAATGGTACGGGGTTGGATCACCCCTCTTACCCTACTTGAGAGGATGTTAACAACTATTGTGCGATTCACTCAAGCAACACAATTCTATACACAGATCCCCTAGAGTACATAAACTTAGAATTTTTGTCGAAAATACTATATATATAATTCATGATAAAATAAATAAATAAATAAATAAATAAAAATGACACTTTAGCTTCACAGTTAAAACTTAAGAGTGATTATACTTATACCATTAGTTTATCTCTTTATACCCTTTACATGAGATTCCCCAAAACCCCCCCCCCCCAAAAAAAAATTTTTTTTACCATGTGTACATTACTTTTAAGGATAAAAGACTAAATAAAAATATATTTTATTATCTCCTTACATCCATTACTCTTCAATTCCTACTCATCTTCTTCACTTCTCAGTTTTTCTTCTCTGCTATGTATCTCTTTTCAAAAAGTGAGAATCATAGTGTTTTCATCATAGAAGAAAACAATAGATGAAGAAATGGTGGTAAAGAACCATCAAAAAGTGAAATTGCGAGTTTTTTCATTTGTTTGATACATTTTCATTTCGTTTTTTTTAGAATTCTTCGACTTTTGTTAGGTATGTCAAAATCGAACAAAATAAAATTGTTTGGAATTACATTGCCGAATAAAAAATATATATATTTGGTGACCCACTTCCGAATAAAAGATACATTTCTAGGAAGCCAAGGCTGAACATTTTTAATTTGTTCAGTTACTCATTACCGTGCATTTCTACTTTTTTTTTTTTTTGTTGCTTGGAAGGATTATGCTTCTATTTATTGCAGTAATACAAGTACAATCATTCGGCTGCTGAACATCTTGAAAGGTACTCATTTGTTAGTAGATTATCTGAGGAGGTAACATCCTTATTAGTTGATATGTCAAAGAGTATGGTGCGAACAAAAGAGATATTGATTACAGTGAAACAAAAAGATGTTTTTAATGTGACAACAATGAAGACAATCTACAATGCAAGCAAAGTGACAAGTGGCTGGACAAATTGATTTTAGTTCAGCAACATAACATTGGAGTAATCTAATTTGTACAGTAATGTATCACCGAACAGGCACTTCACAAAAGATTTACAACTAATTTCTTGTTAAAGTAAAGTAAAATAATCCAATTGAATGATAACAAATGGCTGGAAAAAGCTCGTTTGCCTGGTAACATAGCACTGGAGTAATTCAAATTCTTTAGCATTGTATTACCAAAATCTATCTGTGTAAAGAGACAAAACTGAAAGGGTTTTGAAGAGTATTTAGTTTAGGGGTCAGTTTTAGTAGTATAATGAATGCAATGAGAATCACATTTTTTTTAGTGGTATAATGAAATGGAGGGTGTAAAGAGAAAAATTAGTGGTGTAAGTAGAATCACTCACAACTCAAATATGATGCTAAGTTATGATTTTTTTTTCTTTTTTTTTTTTTTGACATTAGAAATTGGGGGAATTATTGTCTTAGTGGGACAAAAAAGTTTTTTTTACACAAATATGAAGGGGCCACTTGCACCCCTATCATAGAATTATTTACAACTCACATGTTTTTAATTTGTTCCACTGTACTGTAATTTTCCTTTAGAAATTCCTACTATGACCTAGAGTAAGGGAAATGCAAAAATGAATGACAGTAATCAACCTTGTAGGTCAACTTTGTAGCTTGATAATTTCAGGATATGTTTCGAATAGATGTAAATTTTAAATTAAGGGATTCGATTTTGATCAATTGATAACAATAATTTAAATTTCTGTTGGATATCAAAATTGAGTTAAATAACTTGATTTTAACGGATTTGAAATAACTATATAAAATTAATTATTTAAAATCATACTGAGAATTCTCTTCTTAGTTATAAGAATCTTACCAATATATTTTTTTCTATCTCAATTTTTTTTTTCTATTATTTTGTAAAATAAATTTACAAAATAAGCCCTTGAATTTTAAGTTTTTAATTACATAACAAATGACCCCTTTTATTAATAAATTATGAAATCAATTAATAATTTTTAATAATAATATAAACATATTTTAATTAATAATTCAGATAAATTTATTATTGTACAGAAGAATAGTTGAAAATTTTGTTATTTATGTTAATTCTATTAAATAAAAAATTCTAACAAAGGTATTTATAATTTTTAAAATTATAGAGGATAATCTATATTTAAAAAAAAAATATTTCTAATTTATTCTATTTTTAAAAATTTTTAACAAAGGAGTATTTATAATTTATCGTAATTTTTTTATTTTTTTTTATTTTATTTTATTTTTATCTATCCAAACGGACTATCAAAAATCTTTGAAGCCATATGTAATGGATGATGGATGTTGTCATAATGACAACATTGGACTTTCACAATGTATGGATTTTATCGAGTTAACCAACAAGCAATATTTCTTTGTAAGAAAATGTTGCTTTCTTCATCCAAACATAGTGTTAATACACTTTCCACACGTTTTTAATAACTTGTGGCTAATGGAATTATGAGCTGTGAACGCCGAGAAATCAATGAAATGGAGTGGTGGCTCACCACTAATCAATTTTCGTACGTAGTTTGTGCCAGTTGACCATAATTTCATATAATTTTCTTAGAGCCTGTTTGGCTAATCTAAAAAGTGAAGTGGGTCAGGTCTAGTTCAATTAAATTATATGAGTTTTTGGAAAATCAATCCCCAAGAATGCTATATTTACATTCATTATATTTTTCTGTTGTATTTTATTTATCATGTTATGGCTAGTCTGTTTATAATATACATGTGGTTGAATCCTTTAAATTAATACTAGTGAGGGAGCTGCATGCAAAGCACGCTAGCTAATGCCCATTAATGAAAGGAGATAATAATATAATTTTGCTAACAAATTTGGTTTTTTGAATGAATGGATGAACCATAGATGGAAAAAAGGAAATGGAATTAAATGAAAAACATTATGGACTATTAAATGTGACAACAAATGAGAGACATCTTGCATTCATGTTATTTATTTGTATAAATCTGCAACTATGGGAGGAAGACGAGAACTTAGCATGTTTTGAGGTCTGCATGAAATGAACATGTGGAAAGTTCAATAGCTTTTGAAATACAACAAAAACTTCAAGTTTGTGATCTGTAAAAACAATCAACACAAATCATATTTTTTTTGATTTTGAGAATAGTACTATAAAAATTAAGTCCAAACTATTCATGCAGGAAGAGGATGGGAGTTGCAGCAGTAAGTGGGTTAGTACCCATTATAAGTAATATTGGATAATTTACTTGCACAAACAGTAAGATATGTTACAAAAGTCTTGCACATTGTAGTTCCAAACAAGTAACAACAAAAATATGTTACAAACCAAACCACCTGAGCCATACCAAACCAAACCAAAAATATGTCATATTGTCGTAACCTGTTACAAAAATATTATTGTGTAGAGTGTTCTTTCTAGAGAGATTTTGTAGAGGGTACACTTGTTGTAGCAAAAATATCAGAAGCAGAATTTGTACCAACAGCAGCAGTTGAAATATCAGAAGCAACATTTGTACCAACAGTTGATGAAAATAGTTCTTTCTTTGCTTTGGGTTCTATTTGGACAAATTGTTGATGTAGTTTCGAAGCAAGAGTTATGATAGAGGGTTCTGCATCATCATTGTTCAATGATGTGGTGACATGTTGAAGCATTACTTGTCCACAAAACTGATATTGGCGAGGCTTTAGTTGAATAATGTGCTATTCTGGAAAATTCAATTTTGGAAGGGTTTCATTTGAAACTTTTCCATCCTGCGTAATATATGTAGAATATTTTAAAAATTGGAAACAAAAATAGTGAATTTGAAGATGAAGCATGTTAATTTATTTTACCTGCATTGTATCCTTCATTAGGTCAGTAGATGAAATTGAAAAGAACTTTTCTGCATTATCCTGGAATATTGTTGCCATTATTGAACCTGAATTATCTTTGAGTTCAACTTGGAATTTGACTATGTTTGTTTGTAGTAAATTATATGTTAGTTTTATCAAATATAAAACATTAGTTATATTAAAAGGTGTAGGGTTAGTTTGTTGTTACCTCGGCTTTGCAATAACTTCTTTTTTTTTTTTTTTTTTTTACAATGGAAATAGTCAAAAACAATTTGATATTTTGCATTTATAGATTTGTAGCAATTGTTGCAGCTCATGTACCAAAAAGATTGATCAAGCGAGGTGATGGACATAGTTGCTTTGACCCAGTACATTTTCTAGTAACAAGTGATTAGCAGTGGTTACTAATGATATATTTAAGATGCTTAAAAAGAAGAAGAATGTGTATGAAGTTTACTGCATTCGGAGAAGATGGAATGCTGCAGATGGAAATGATTTTATCTACTTTAGGACTTGGAGTTGTGATGTTTCGAACATGAGTTTCAAGTGGAGAAGGTAAAGTTCGAATGACTTCTTGATTTTGAATGCACCTGCATCAGTTTATTTTGATATTAGTGTTTGTGAGAAATTATTATTTGAGTTAAAATATTTGAAACCCTCTTTTACCCAAAATGAATAAGCCACAAAATATACACATAGTAGTGTAAAAATCGAGTTGTAAGTAGGGGTGGGACATTAGTATGGATAAATTATTTAGTTATTTTAGAAATATAAAATTGATTATATAAGTAGACACAATTCTCTTATATGGGTGTGGACTCACAAAAGATAAAACTTTCCTCATTTCAGAGAGTTGTTTCCGATTCTGTCATCGATTTATGTGTTCCTAAACTTTTTAAACTTTTTCAAATTATTAAGTTCTCTTGGAGCAAATTTAGGTGGTACTCTAAATTAATAGCTATCAACAAAAATTATAAAACTTATAACTTTTGTTTTAGAATTTTAAGAGACAACTTGAAATGTACTATTTAGTAAAGGACATGAAATATTACTCCCGAAACATTGAATAATTTCTCGTCAATGTGACATAACTTGTCGTGTCTTTTATCATGTGGGAATGCATTTATTAAAACATCATGCAAACAATAATAAAAAGAACAAAACCTTAACAAATTAACAGAACTAAAGAAAATTAAAACACTTTACAAATACAGATGAAGAAGTTAACAATTATCATGTCGTTGGATTCTTTTCTCTCTCCAAACAAAAAATTTGCAAACCCAATATATCTCGCCATATGTGATTGTCAAAGTTTCTATGTTTGCTCTCTTGTTCCACCTTGTAAGTTATCTAATGACCAAGATAAAGAGCTCCTAGAAGAAAACTATGGGCCAACAATTGATTAGCACCACCACTCTACCATAACCGCTGCAACTCCACCACCATCACCTAATGTTATTTGTGCTTTTATTAATCGTGTTCATTTATTCAACTTGTACCTAATTCAACTCAATTCGTTTGAACCCATTTACTAAAAAGAAGAGCCGTAATCAAATGGGAGTGTCATTAAATACATACATTTTCATGAAGAAAAAAATAATATTTTGGCGATAATGCCACAAATAAAAATGATGGCGCCACACATATTTACACAAAACGACATCTTTACAAGAAATTATTTGGTGGTCTTAAAGCATTACTCCACACCTACACTCATCATACAATCCCAAAAGAGACACAAAAGTGGTGTGCTCTACTACTTTAGCTAATAATTCAAGTTTTGGCATTGAATTGATTTGTCCCTAAAGAAAAATCTAATATTTTAATATTTATCCTTCAAATAAAAATTTTGTTTGGATTACCAAAAAATCTTCTCTACTTTCACTGGTATTCATTTCACCCATCAATCGATCACTATGATCCATGGTCTCTATTTTACATTCTGATCTTCTCTCTCTACTCTATCTTTCTCTACAGTGTAGACGTCCCCGAACGCCCCAGGAGGATGAGGTCCCGTTCTGTTCGTTTTGCGGGTCTACTACAGTTTAGGATTCTCAAATTGTCACGGTCCTTAATCTGAACCAAAGAGTCCAAATCTGGCAAATCGTTTTGAGAAACAGATTTTTGAAAAGAAGTGCCAAACATGGACTGCTTTGCCAGATACAGAGTTGCCACCTAAATATTTTTATGGGGAATTTAGGAAACCCTGACTCGGTGCCAAAGGCCACGTGTCTGTCATCACCAAAGTTGCCTTGGCTCGGGAGCTTGGGTACGATTGGAGAAGGTCAGCTATGAGCACCCCCTCTCGCCCGATCCGAAGATCGGCCTCTACTAACCGTGATATCCGTTTTTGAAAACGTTATGTGTTCTTATTCCATTTGTTAGCCTAGAATTACTATGTTATGCGTACGGCAAACAAGTATAGACCAAATCGCCTAAATTGGAACAAAACATTTCATGCTTGTTTTGAAAATGGTTTGCTACTCGCAAGCAGGTTGAAATGTAGATTTTGCCACCCTCAAGTGGGCTTTATAAAAGATGATTTTGCCACTATCTAGTGGGCTTAAAACTCACAGTTTTAATGCATTATTCCAATTTAGGTAATTCAACCTCCATCCACAGGCATTCAAGCAGTTATATCACATAAGCAGCTAGCCTCATGGTAATCATGATGTTATGGCAACACTCACACGCATGCGGTATGCTAAAGCATAAAGAGCTCACCTAGTACTCCGTGCCAAAACAAGAACATGTTAGCAATCATGCATGATCCAAGTCCATGTTTAAATGCCTAATGTAACGCATACGGAATGTCACTAGAGTAGGCTCGGCTATTCTATAAATGACATGTGAAAATGCACAAGTAGCACGTATTCGAGTTAGATTTGAAATACTTATGCAGTTAGTATGATGCGCCGAGCCTGGTGCATGCAAGACTAATGAATGATGCACACATGCATAGCATAAGGTATGCTAAAGTAAATATGTCCTAATACTAACCATCAAAGTAGGTAAGTAAAAGGGAGAAAGAAGTGGGGGTTGGAAGACATGCACACACGCACCCACACTTATTACAAATTCACCCTCGCTCAGAGGGACCAAAGAACAATACAAATTAATTAACCTACAAGCTAATTAATTATTACAGACCACCTAATTAATTAAGCAAATTTACTAAGCTTAAGAAAGCAGTAAAGGCCTCGGGAAGAGGATCCAATGCGCGTGCTCAGGTTTGCTCGGAAATCCAATGCCATGCACAAGTTTGCCTCTACTTTGACTGTTCTGCTTCTCTGAAAATTGCACAACTCCCAAGGTTGCTGCTCTGGGTGTTGTGGGACACTACCGGCTGAGTGAGAACTCCATCGGCCATGGAGAATGGTCACCTGCCACAAAATTATGCTCTCGGCCAAACCTGTTTTGCCAATCGGCACCCAACATTGCCGGCCGGCTAATTCTTCCTGCTGAAACCTGTTTGACAGCAGCAGAGGGCAGGCAAGACATGGCAATGTATTTCAAGCAAATGTATGCACCAACCACACTCCTTATCATGTTTATGACTCAAAGGGGGATGGGCCTCGATTCTCGGACCACCAATCGCGCATTTCCATGCATGATAGCCCAAAGAATCAAGTGTGCATCTTGATATGGAATGCAATGCACATAACCAAACAAATTGAACTCAACCTCTATCATACTCACTTTAAGAGGTCAAGCATGCATACTCATGCAATGCAATCCTAAGCATGTGAACTAGCATACAACATGGAAATGCAATGCGAATATGCGAGTATGCAAGCAAACATACAGGGTGAGCACACAATCAAGCAAAGGGGATGGACTTAAACTAATTTAGGATGGTTCGCAAGCATGCCAAAATCAGTGGCCGAAGTGCTCAAACATGAGGACCAACACACACACACACACATGCACATGTTAATGGGCCAACATTTAAACATCAAAAAGCAACTCTCAAGCACCCTTGGAAGAGACTAAACATGGACTAAGGGCATGCAATGTAAGCTCTGAAAACCATGCTAAGGATGGTGCCAAACCAACTTAACCAAGATAAACATAGCGTACAATTGGTCCAAGTACTTGAAGCTAGTCAAGGAGACTTAAACCATGGCTAAGCCAACTAAGCCTCACAAGGCCAAGAGGGCTTAAAACAAGTTCAAGGTAGGCCTAGACCATGCAAAGGGAACACCTAGATGGCATCTAAGTGGCTTAAACATAGAAGCATGCAAAAGTGGCCAAACATGGAGCATTCAACACAAGCTTTTAAGGTATCAAAGAGGCATCAAAGGCATGCATGCAAGCATGTTATGTGAACTGAAATAGTATGGTAAGTGGTTCCAAACCACTGAAAATGATGCAAGCAACGCACACTACACACTCACACACTTGAGGCTAACAATCCAAGATGCAAAGGGACTATGCAATGCATGTCTTGGTTGACCAAAACAGCCAAGGACAGACCTTAAGCATGGCAAGACAAACATAAAAGTTTCACAAAGCTAGGCCTAAACATGCTTGAATAAGGGCTCAAAGCATAGGACATGTTAAGGCTAAAACAAGGCATTACAAGGCATGTATGCTAAGCAAGCATGGTGCACCAAAACCAAATAAAAACAGAGGCATATTATGACATAATAAGCACAAAAATCAGTTAAAGCATGGCCAACATACACTTAAACAAGATGCTCCCTCAAGAGGCAAAAATGGCCCTTTTCAAGGACAACAAGGAGAGGGGGTGGCCCTCTCCTTCTTAGGACCTCAAGGCACCATCCTCACCTCTGAAATCCCTTAAGATTTCAGTGGTGAGGAGGCCCAAACACAATGGTCCCGGAACTCAACCGAAATGGCACAAAACAAAGGCCAAACAAGCCTTAAGAGGGGTCAAACAACCCCAAAGCTTAAAACACCCTTAACAAACTATTTAGAGCACTCAAAAACAAGACTTTTCTATGTTATATGCTAAGCTCAAAAATAGATGCAAGATAGGCTAAAAAGCTTTGCAAAAAAGGGGTAAAAAGGGACAAAAGTCTTACCCTTGTAGCACAGCAGCAAATCAGCAACTTTTGGACCAAAAAAAGGGCTTCAAATCACCCCAAGAATCACCTTCAAGGATCTCAACTCAATAAGGGGAGTAGAGAACTAGGTGTTTGTATGCAAAAGTGCAAAGAAAATGCACTTTTGAGCACAAACAAGCCCTAAACCTTAGAGAGAGAGGCAGAAAATGTAGAGAGAGAGAGAGAGAGAGAGATTTGCTCCAAGTTCTATATCTCTTCCTTCTCCTCCTATTCTATGTGAGAGAGCTTGATTGATATAGATATGTATCAATCTGCAGCTCCTCAGAACACCTACGTCCAAGCATGGGCTGGGGTATGGCCTAGAATGACAGCTGCCAGCTGTCTACAGAAATATCTGTTGAAAACCACATTTGGCCGGCCGGCCATCAAAGTGGTCGACCGGCAATCAAATTGGCCGGCCGGCCATCACATTTCGCCGATTGAAAATCAAGGCGACCGGTGGGCAGGAGACTTGGTCGACAAGCTCCCCCCTTCCCTCAGGAACACATCCACAAGCTCTTGGTGCAACCAAGCGCAAAACAGAGAAGTTAAGAGATTCTAAGGCAAGGCGCGCAGCCAAGACTTTTCGAAACTCAAAACAAACACAAGCATGGATAATCATCGCGTGTTCAAACGATGACGTCCAAGCCTTGAGGACGGTCAAAAATGGGGTGTCTACAGTTGCCCCTCTTTGACAGAACTCGAAAGTCATAACAATGATGGGAGTGAATGTCAAAGCCCAGAGATGACCCATTTTTGACAAGGCCGAAGACTTAGACAAACATGCAAGACAAGCAAAGATATACGCCCGAAGGCAGGGGCAAAATGCAACTGACAATGCAAGGAGCCAAATATAACTTATGATCATGCGAAGAAAGCTGTAACGAAGCATAACATGCGACAGTTTTAAGCTAGCATACACCAAACTACACTACAATGCAGAAAGGATGAAAGAGAATTATGTAATTCTCGATACGTCTCACTCGGAGAATACAATACCTATGCGGTTCGTCTGGTTGCACCAGCCTCAAATGAACCGTACATACAATATCGTGCCTGAAAAGAAAGCAAACTTAACAGGTACAAATATCGTTAGCAATATGCACAACATGCAAAATGAATGCAAAATGATATGCGATATATACAAAACTATGTATAATAATGCAAATGAAAATGCAATGCAATTGAATTATGATCAAATCATGAGCGGTTCAAAACCACACAAATGTCAAATAGATTGATGGAGATACAAAGTCCGTCTACTATAGAAAAGGTGCCGCAACCCTCAAACCAACATACCAACGTGGAATAGGCGCGTACACATGCAGAACTATGAGTGATGTAGACGGATACAAGAACAAGCAATTGGGTGGAATGACATAGGTGGGGAAATGACTCGCTGAAGAAAGACCAATGATCCTAATGCTGGATGCGAAAATTACACTACAATGTAATATATATACAATGGATATGGCAAGCAGCCAAACCAAATCTTGCCTAGGAAAGGCATGGACACACACAAACCACGTCTAACATAAAACGGTCATTCAGAACTATGAGTGTATAGACATGAAAGGTATGGGCACAAACCAGACCAAGTTCAACATGGAAAGGCGTAAGCCATAGATGGGGGGGATGCAGTCGACGCATGCAAGCTACAATGCACTATTTACAAATATGCAATGGAATGGATACAATGGAATAAGGCCTACGGCCAAGCCATATCTTGCCTAGGAAAGGCATGGACACGAACAAATCACGTCTAACATAGAACGGTCATACAGAACTATGAGTGTATAGACGTGAAAAGTATGAGCACATACCAGACCAAGCTCAACAAGGAAAGGCGCAAACCCTAGATGGAAGTGATATAGTGAATGCATGCCAGCTACAATGCAATATCTACAATATGCAATGGATGGGCTTAAATGTAATATTTACGGTAAGATGCATGACATATGCATTATTTACAGTGGTATGCATGACATATGCACTATTTACAATGATGCATGACATATGCACTTTTTTACAATGATGCATGATTTTGAAATGCGCAACAACGTGCGACTTTTGAGATGCACGTCAATGCAGATGATCTTGAAATGGACGACAACGTGCGGCTGTTGGAATGCACGTGAACTTGAGTATGCGATGACGCGAGTCGCTTGAACTACATGTATGATGCAACTTATCAAAAATCGTTCGGGCACGACAAGCACCGAAGGACTCACACCTTCAGAGGATTTAAGGTCTCCTAGACCGAGCGTATTTAAGGTCTCGCCAGACCGTAGCGATGCATGTTGCTCTCTTTTTTTGTTTTTCTTTTGAAAAGGCATGATAATGCATGATTTTGAAACGCGCGACAACGCGCGGCTTTTGAGATGCATGGCAATGCATGTTGATGTAAGTGCGCGACCACGCACGTCTTTTTATATGCATGACAATGCATGTGAACCCGAATGCGCAACCACGCGCGTCGTTCGACATGCATGACAATGCAACCGAGCGGGTTTAAGGTCTCGCCAGACCGAGCAAATACATGAATTTTGTTATTTTGAATGCATGAGTATGCATGATTATGAAATGTGCGACAACGTGCGGCTTTTGAGATGTATGACAATGCATGTTTGTGTAAGTGCGTGACAACGCATGTCTTTCGATATGCATGACAATGCATGTGAACCCGAATGCGCAACCACGCGCGTCGTTTGAAATGCAAGACAATGAAACCGAGCGGGTTTAAGGTCTCGCCAGGCCGGGCAAATACATGAATTTTGTTATTTTCAATGCATGAGTATGCATGATTATGAAATACGCGACAACGTGCGGCTTTTGAGATGTATGACAATGCATGTTTGTGTAAGTGCATGACAACGCATGTCTTTCAATATGCATGACAATGCATGTGAACCCGAATGCGCAACCACGCGCGTCGTTTTGAAATGCATGACAATGCAACCGAGCGGGTTTAAGGTCTCGCCAGACTGGGCAAATACATGAATTTTGTTATTCTGAATGCATGATTATGCATGATTATGACATGCGCATGAGAATGCAAGATGTGTGTGCAACGACGTGACAGAAATGATGCAAAATCAGCGCGCGTTCATGATAGAGCTTTGTAATGTAACCCACATGAGGCAACTTTCGAACCTTGTAAGAGATAAAAAATGATACCAAAAGAATACAGCTTGCACAAATTCGGGTGCCACGCACAGAAGACATGGTCCGAGATTGAAATAGAGGCTGGTCGAGCTTTGGAAATACACTGTTCTTGCATTGACTTGAGCAATGAAGGTCCCAAACCACTTATTTGACCCAAACAAGGCTGTAGGAGGCTCACCGGCCAAAAGGGGAAGTCACCGGCTGTCCACCGGCTATCGAAACAACTCACCGGCCAAATATTTGGCCGACCGGCCAAAAATGCCTGAATCGGGACAGTTTTGTCTTTTTGGCTCGGGTCTTTTAAAATAGGGTTCCAAACCCTATTTTTCTTACTTCCTCTTAGCCGAAATTCTCTCCTCCCTCTCTCTAGAGTATTTTCTTCTCTTCATTTCCTCATTTTCCTTGATTTTCGCGCCCTTTTCGACGTTTGATCCGCGAAGTTCATCGCGTTTCGAAGACTTTCATCCGATCGAAACTTCGTTTCAGTGTAGTTTTTTCGATTTTTGCCTCTTGGGGTTTGTTTCCCCCAAGTTTTTCTTGATTTCCGTATATTTTCCACATTTCGGCTTTTCTGGCCATTTTCCGCCCTCCCAGGGGTTGACTTTTCGTTGACCCTTCGCATTCTAGCTTTGTTTTCCTTTTCCGACCAGTTCCCTCGTCACTTTTGATATGGACGACGATATTCCACAAGGCGGGACTCCCCCGGACCACGAGATGGACCCCGGGCCGAGCTCCTCCCCTTGAGCGTCCGCCCGTTCGACCCAGCGACCTACCGGCCGGCGATTCACATCCTGCCTCCTGATGGACTGCGCCAGTTCAGGAGCTTCGAGAGGGGCGTGCCTCCAGAGCTTCTCTTGCGCGAGCCTACATCTCATTTGTCCTTCGGCGCTTCCGAGGTAACATTCTTCCCTCTGCTTTACTTTCCGCAATGTAGAACACTTAGCTGCCATAACTGATTATGCTCTTTAACTGCTTAGCCCAAATGCACTGAGGCACTGTACACTGTAATCGACCGTGAACACACTTGCAACTGTTATTTGTTTGAATCTGAACGCGTGCACACACACTGCACTTGCCCTGAACCACTCGAATACACTGACACATCAGTCACTGTAGTTCACTACAAGCACACCGGTACCCTATATCTGTTTGAATCTGGAAAATATGCACACATATTGTATCTACACCGAACCATGTAAACACACTGACACATCACATGTTGTAGTTCACTACCAAATCTGAATGCTTTTCAAAACTGTACTTTAGCGTTTCTTCGCCATTGTCTGCTTGAAAACAGGGAGATTCCCATACTGTCCGCGGGTATGGGAATGTTGCCGCCCGGGATTGGTACACGGAGTTACCGGACGCAGTTCGTCACATTGTTGACCAGGCCGGATTTGGCGCATTCTGCAGGGGGCTTTCCAGACTGACAATGAGCAGGCCTCTTCTTGCTGCTTTAGTGGAGAGGTGGTGGAACACCACCGACTCGTTCCACCTTTCTGCCATGGGAGACATGACGATGACTCCTTACGATTTCTCGATGCTCACAGGCATCGGGGTAGGGGGTGATCCGATCCCCTTCGATACTGATATGGATGAGTGGACGGCTGCTCAAATCCATCTGCTTGGCGAGGTGCTGCCTCTTACGCGTCCCGGCTTCGTTCGATATTCATGGTTCGAGGTCCAATTTAGGGTCCAGCCAGCTTTGACCGAGGAGGCTCCGATGACTCAGGAGGCTGTGGAGAGATACGCACGCGGCTTTCTCATGTTCCTGTTTGGGACTACCATTTTCGCCGACCGGGCGAACACTGTGCCTCTCTGCCTGCTTAGTGCACTAGTGGATGTCAGGCAGATCCTGCACTACGACTGGGGCGGCGCCGCTCTGGCCACTCTTTATGGGTATATGAGCTCAGCCTCCCGTGGCAGTGGGTAGTTGTTTGGAGGCTATTGGCGCGCTTGGGAGGTACATTTTTTCTTTTTCTGCTTTACATTTCTACTTTACATTTTCTGTACTCTGTACACTGCACACACTGTACTCTCTATTTCATGCTGATCGTATACTGCACACACGACACACACATATACCCGGCTTTACACTGACTGTACACTGCGCACACTGCACAATACACGGTCCTGCAATTTCTACTTTATTTTGTGTTCTGCTTTATCTGATAACCCTTCTGGTATTGGCTCTGCAGTTGTGGGTCTACGCCTACTTCCCGAGACTCGCCCCAGTGCCAGACGTAGAGACCCCTCTCGTCGTCCCATTTTTGTGTCGCTTTGACGTGAGGTGCGTGCGGAGGCCCCGAGAGACATTCATCTTTTTCCGCCGCTACTTCGACACTATTACCCCCGCAGAGGTATGTTTTACTTGCGGTTCATTTAAGCTTCGCTTTACACTGTATTGCCAATAATAGTAGATAACAATCTGTATTTCATTTTCAGATCATCTGGCAGCCTTGGGCTCCACTGCCAGCCGTGACTCGAGATCGGTTTGCTGGCGCAGAGGAGACTGCACGTTTCCGGATTTTGCTGGAGGGCCCGATCTGTCGGGCTTGGTACTTGGGTGAGCGTTTCCTATGCCAGACCTTGGGCTTGCCAGAGCAAATAGTTCCGGGTCCGCCTCCTACCCACATGAGGGACACCGAGAGGTTCACTGCCGAGGAGATGGCCGATTACACGATCGGCTGGGACGTGAAGGGCTTCAGGGGCGAGGGCGACTACAAAGAGTACATCCAGATCTACATTATGCGGCCTCTGAGCGGTGGCCGTCGAGCTGAGAGAGGGGGAGCTGCAGCGCCAGTAGCTGGAGCAGGGGCAGGGGCAGGGGCAGGGATGTCGAGGACAGCTCGTGTCCGTGGCAGGATCGGAGCTCGGAGGGGTCGAGGGGTTAGCTGGCCAACGCTACCCACGATGATGACATACCGAGGGCAGGGTGGGGCGACCTACCAGATCCCCTTTGCTTCTCCTCCGGTTAACCACGAGTTGGTCGGTTTCCATGACTTGCCTCCGGTATGTATTACTACATTTTATGCATCTTGTATTGGCATTTCATTTCAGTTTATTTTGATATTCCGCAGAATACTGATGCATTTGATACTTTTACAGGCTTCTTCCGAGTATACCCGGCAGTCCTTGGAGCTGAATGCCTCCATGATGGGGATGTTGCAGCGGACTTTCAACCTCTTGGCCCTCTACAGCATTCCGGTATGTTCTTCTGATCACGGCCTCAAACCATACTCATAAGCTGCTTTACATAATCTGGTGCACAACACAACACTTGATAAGCTACTCACGGCATTCATCCACTGTACTCATACACTGCATTCTGCACTGATAAACTGCTCACGGCATTCGCACACTGTACTCATACACTGCATTCTGCACTGATAAACTACTCACGGCATTTGCACATTGTACTCATACACTGCATTCTGCACTGATAAACTGCTCACGGTATTCGCACACTGTACTCATACACTGCATTCTACACTGATACACTGCTCACAGTATTCTAATGCATTTGCCTTTTGTGTTTTTTTTTTTTTTTTATCAGCCTCATTTCCAGATTCCTGCCGTAGGAGGTGTCCCAGCCAGGCCTTCTGTTCCTGCCGGAGGAGATGGGGAGGGCAGAGTATTCCCCCGCACCAAGGTGGGGCGCACTCACGTCGGGAGTAGCTCGCGGGCTCCAGTCCCTGATGACGATGACGAGGAGTCGGAGGCGGAGGCGGAGGCGGAGTCGTCGTCGGAGGAGACCGGAGACGGCTCGGACTCGGACTCAGATGATAGCGCTGATGATGCTCCTGGACCTTTGTTCAGGAAGAGGACTAGGACAGACTCCCAGGCCTGAGATCCTTTGTCATTGACCCAGATTTTTGCTGTTTTTTTTTTTTCTTTCTCTTTTGTACCTTTTGCTGGTAGCTAGAGTACCTTTGTACTGCCGCAGGCAGATTTTTGTTTCCAAAACCATGTACTTGAAAAAGATGATGAAATGAAACAAACTTTTTGTCTGAAAAAGTGTTGTATTTGTGCATTTCATATATTGCATCGCATTGCATCATGTTGCACCTTAATGTAAATGAAATTGATCCGTTGTCTGAAAATTGAACACTTGCATTGTAATAATCAGATGACGAACCAGCCAACAGCAAAACAACCCATACAAACCACTGCACATCCTGAACACTCGGCTCATACTCTACTGGGGATTAATCTGCATACAGCTCATAACACAGCGCTTGGTTCATTTTGCACACAGCGGGTCCTGAACAAACAGCCCAAATCTGACAAGACGGACCATGAAGGTTGAATCTACTGAAGTTGAAGCACACTCAGATGCGATCTGAAACCCAAAAGCTTCAAAGAGGCCCAGGTTTTCCTATTCACACTTATCGGGGGTGGTCCCTGCATTTGTATGAAACAACCAAATCGTGTTTTTGCACAAATGTGGAGAATGTCACAGCATTCTGAGCACAAAACGATTAATTTTTGAAATTAAAAAAAAGGGTTCTTCAAACCGGGGTATTGAGCCTACAACTGAACTCAGCGAAAAAAGACTCAACAACGGAGACAAAAAAAGGTAAACAACCTAAGCACAACGAGACGCACTCGGAAAAGACTCGAAACAAAGGTTGAAGTAAACAAGACAAAAAAGACACGACATACAGACGCGTTAACAAAGATGGGGGACCTAAGATCACGAGGAGCCAGTTTCTCTGGGTATTGTTTTCCACCCTTTCTTATTTGTGATCCTCACATCCCTCTGGCACTCAAGCTCGGTTTTTCTCTCAAAACCCTTTTTGCTCACTATTTCTCTCAACTTACACCTCTCTATTCTTTATTCTCTCATTTTTTTATATCCCTCCCTGGGGTGTTTAATGGATGAATAGGAAGTTGTGGGTTCATGCCCAATATGGTTAGCTCACGGCTGTTTCTTCCGGTGGCGCTTGGTCGATGCCCCAGGTAAGGGAACGGAGTACCTTGATCCCTTCAGATTCAGGCTTTGCACTTGGTTTGATATCTCGTTGCTCGGAGGCTGAGAGAGCTTTCAGCCTTTTAATAATAACTCGAGTTGTGCCCTTCTTGGCAAGTATGTTGGCGATGGGGGAAAAACAGAAAGCCTGACTCAACTGTGCCCCTAGTTCATTATTATGACCATTTTTGTTTTGGTTTTCTACTAAAACAATTTTGACCAATATGAGAGTTAGATTAACACACTTGTTCGATTTTTGATTTGAAATCATGCAAGTCAGGCTATGAGCACTGAAAATTTTCCTTTTTTGGGTCCAAAACGGTCTAAGTTTTGGAGAAATGAAATAGTTTTCGAGAAAACAGTCAACCTCGGTAAAAATTTTCAAAAACTATTTTCGCAAACGGTCGGTGCTAAACAAGCACGGAACTTACCCTCGAGATGCGCAACCTCGGTTCGGAAGCAATGGAAAATTGCCCTTTATTCGAAGGACGTTGCATGGCAACGGAAAGTTGCCCCTGGTTTAAACGACGACTCATGGCAACGGAAAGTTGTCCAGGATGAAGTTGCCTACGTATCCCAAACATGGAAATCAAGCCTTACGTAGTTCCGATTAAGGTACACTCGGGTATTTTAACCTTCACCTTTTAGGCTCTAACTTTTGCCAAGGCGCCCGATGCGGGTTTTCGACCTTGCGAGCTTTTCTTTCATTTTTCTTTCTTCCCTTTCTTTTTTCTCTCTTTTGTATATTATTATTTTTTCTTTTTTTGTATTTTTCTCTCTTTTGTATATATTTTTTTCTGTATTTTTCTCTCTTTTGTATATTTTCTTTTGTTCTAACTTTTGCCTGGGTCGCCCTTTCGGGTTTTCGGCCCAGCGAGCCGCTCGAAGGGTAAAAGTGTAACAAGTCCATGCCAAATGGTTTTAGGGTTTTGAAGCCATCCGTATCTAGGAGAGTGGCTGTTGCATTGACTTACTGAATGACCCATCTTCGGCTCTTCGAGCAAATCGGACATTTTTGTCCCTAGTTTGGAGAGGTGCTTCTGTTCTAGCTTTACAGGCTTCTTTTGATGAAATCTGATCTTCTTGATCTGGCCTTGGCGCCTCTTGTTCGAGGGCTGCTTCCAATCTGGCCACACAGGCCTCTCTTGATGGTCGATCGTTGGACACTCCGAATTGTGGTTCAAGGCTTTAAAACAAGGGCTCGAGTCTTGAGGCTGAGAGCGATCCTAAGCTGCACAATCTCAAGAGTGATTCCACACAGGTCTTCGCAGTACTGCGGAAAACATTTTGTTTTTGAAAGTTTTTAAAGAAACGACAAATCGCTCGCGCTGAAGATAGTGTGGAACCAGTCTGGATCAAGTCAGGGTCCTTCTCAGTACTCACGCTGACAAGCATGATTTCGATTCATTAAAGGCTTAGCATGCCTCTCTTTCTCTCAATTTGATCAAAGTTTGCAAAACCCGAGGAATTCCTTCCTCTTTGTTTTCACTGCAGTGTTCAAAAAGTTTAGAAAAACTTAGGTCAATACAATGATTTTCAGGGCACAAGAGAACAGGTGGAATGTACTGCTGTTCCATTCGAGTCCCCTAGCACAACTAATTCAGAATAGTAGTAAGCATGGAAACATGATAGCCGCAGCTGTTTCATTCAGATTCTCTGGTTGCAACTGGCTCCACGATAGAGACAGACTCAAAAGAAAAACAAAAGGATAATTACAAAACAAAACGGTGTTCGAAGCAACAGCTCCGGGATCACCCGACATTCTATAAAAAGGGGACTGACTCGCTACAACAAGACAGACCCATAAGCAAAAGGACTGACTCAAGACAATGAGACAGAATCAAAACAAAACAAAAGACTGACTTGACACCCAAGCCAGAATTTACAAAACTAGCATTCGCAGATGCTTCCAAAAATGCGTACCAGACGCCATATCCAAAATACGCCGAGCGCCGCCTGCAGGTGGTCTAACCCCTGATCACAAATTTGCAGTATCCTCGAAATCCAATAGCTCAGTGGTAACAGACTTTGCTGAGGTAGGCGGGAGGATGACCTCATTGTCGATCAAATCTTGCACTTCATGACGAAGGCGGAAACAACCATCGATACTGTGACCGGACTGTTGGTGGTACGCGTAGTACAAGGTAGCATCATGCGAGAGAGGGAGATTCTTCGGGAGGGACCGAGGCTCGAGGGGTTTAAGATGCCCCTTTTTAGCCAATATTTGAAATGCCCTAGACAGAGGCATGTAGAGGGCATGAAAGGTTCTGCGCCCTCGAGGCAGGTACTTTGAAGTCTGAGGGTTCTTGCTAGACGCACTAGCGAAAAGGTCGGCAGGCACTACCTTGGCTTTCTGATCTTTTCCTGGTACAGGGTTAGGGATGACAGGGACTGTCTTGGCATAATGGGGCCCATCCCGATTTTCCGCCCGGCTTGAACCGCCTTCGGTTAGAGTGGGGAAAGCATCATCCACAGCTTTAGTCATGACTGCGAATACTTGTTGCTTATTCATCCCCCTAGCTTTCAAAGCCTCGGCTGCCCACAACAGTTGTTCAATGGGATCGGCATCTGCCTTCATTTTGTTCTTGTTTCTGGCCTCAGCCTGATCAGGGGTTTGGGTTACTACATCAGAGCGAAGCCCAGTTGTTGCTGACACGTCGTTGCCGTAGCTGGAGGCAACCTCTGGTTGGCTAAGCTCGATCACAATCCGCCCCAGTAGTGGGGGCTCCTGTGGTATGAAATTCCCGGCATACGGTGCAGCTGGCGGTGAAGCCAACATTCTATAGGCCAGATCGGCCACGGATCTCTGGAGGTCACTTATCATTCCCATCAATTCGAATGTGGTGGGCTCACGAGCCTGATACAACTGGGGGGTCCAGACCGGGTGCGCGACAGGCGACCTGGGTGGATGTGGTACATCGACATTGGTCTGGCTTTGCAGAGTGATTTCTTGATCTGATGCGGCCGTCATAACCACAATCTCCTCTGAATTCTGCATCATGATAAGCCCGATGTACTGAACGGTGACTGACGGATCAGATATTTGTCTTGTTTCAGCAAGGGGAACACTGGCTATTCTGTATCAACTCTCTGAACTGAAAGAGAAAACATACAGCATTTCGGACCAATCAGAACAGACGCTTGTTTAGCTGGATAACTGTACTCTACTACTGATCACTCTTGTCCAAAATCACTGCCCCCAAAATACTGAATCGGATATCCACAGATATAACTGATTCTCATAAACTGATACTGGTGCCCTCAGGTCTGATACTCAAACTTGCAAACTGATATGTATGTTCCCTGTAGAGATGCATTCTAAAAGCACATAGCAAGTAAATAGAGCCAAAACACCCCTATGGAGGGGTAGGGTTTCCCTGTTCTATTTTTGTCAAGAGCTAGGGTTTCACTATGCACGCAGCAGTTTTCAAACAACCTAACATCAGGTAAGCAACCTGTCCTAGTTTGGAATGGTCACTATGGATTCCGATATGCACTAGGTCGAATGGTCGAAAAGGGTGCCCCGGTAAAACCGGGGTTTGTGTTCCCATACTGTCAGAGCCCACAATCGGTCAGCCTTATGGCATGCTTTGACAAAGTCAAGCCTCCGGCAAACCGTTCAGGAATGGCAGATGGCAAACACGGTGTCCTAGGCGCACCAATGCACATGCAATGCAAAGAGACACATAAATGAAATCAAAACAGGATATCACGAGTTCGAGTCAAGCTCTCTAAATCCCCAGCAGAGTCGCCAGAAACTGTAGACGTCCCCGAACGCCCCGGGAGGATGAGGTCCCGTTCTATTCATTTTGCGGGTCTACTACAGTTCAGGATTCTCAAATAGTCATGGTCCTTAATCTGAACCAAAGAGTCCAAATCTGGCAAATCGTTTTGAGAAACAAATTTTTGAAAAGAAGTGCCAAACATGGACTGCTTTGCCAGATACAAAGTCGCCACCTAAATATTTTTATGGGGAATTTAGGAAACCCTGACTCGGTGCCAAAGGCCACATGTCCGTCATCACCAAAGTTACTTTGGCTCGAGAGCTTGGGTACGATTGAGGAAGGTCAGCTATGAGCACCCCCTCTCGCCCGATCCGAAGATCGGCCTCTACTAACCGTGATATCCGTTTTTGAAAACGTTATGTGTTCTTATTCCATTTGTTAGCCTAGAATTACTATGTTATGCGCACGGCAAACAAGTATAGACCAAATCGCCTAAATTGGAACAAAGCATTTCATGCTTGTTTTGAAAATGGTTTGCTACTCGCAAGTAGGTTGAAATGCAGATTTTGCCACCCTCAAGTGGGCTTTAGAAAAGATGGTTTTGTCACTATCTAGTGGGCTTAAAACTCACAGTTTTAGTGCATTATTCCGATTTAGGTAATTCAACCTCCACCCACAGGCATTCAAGTAGTTATATCACATAAGCAGCTAGCCTCATGGTAATCATGCTGTTATGGCAACACTCACACGCATGCGGTATGCTAAAGCATAAAGAGCTCACCTTGTACTCCGTGCCAAAACAAGAACATGTTAGCAATCATGCATGATCCAAGTCCATGTTTAAATGCCTAATGCAACGCATACGGAATGTCACTAGAGTAGGCTCGGCTAGTCTATAAATGACATGTGAAAATGCACAAGTAGCACGTATTCAAGTTAGATTTGAAATACTTATGCAGTTAGTATGATGCGCCGAGCTTGGTGCATGCAAGACTAATGAATGATGCACGCATGCATAGCATAAGGTATGCTAAAGTAAATATGTCCTAAAACTAACCATCAAAGCAGGTAAGTAAAAGGGAGAAAGAAGTGGGGGTTGGAAGACATGCACACACGCACCCACACTTATTACAAATTCACCCTCGCTCGGAGGGACCAAAAGAATAATACAAATTAATTAACCTACAAGCTAATTAATTATTACAGACCACCTAATTAATTAAGCAAATTTATTAAGCTTAAAAAAGCAGTAAAGGCCTCGGGAAGAGGATCCAATGCGCGTGCTTGGGTTTGCTCAGAAATCCAATGCCATGCACAAGTTTGCCTCTACTTTGACTGTTCTGCTTCTCTAAAAATTGCACAACTCCCAAGGTTGCTTCTCTGGGTGTTGTGGGACACTACCGGCTGAGTGAGAACTCCACCGGCCATGGAGAATGGTCACCGGCCACAAAATTATGCTCTCGACAAAACCTGTTTTGCCGGTCGGCACCCAACATTGCCGGCCGACCAATTCTTCCTGCTGAAACCTGTTTGACAGCAGCAGAGGGCAGGCAAGGCATGGCAATGTATTTCAAGCAAATGTATGCACCAACCACACTCCTTATCATGTTTATGACTCAAAGGGGGATGGGCCTCGATTCTCGGACCACCAATCGCGCATTTCCATGCATGATAGCCCAAAGAATCAAGTGTGCATCTTGATATGGAATGCAATGCACATAACCAAACAAATTGAACTCAACCTCTATCATACTCACTTCAAGAGGTCAAGCATGCATACTCATGCAATGCAATCCTAAGCATGTGAACTAGCATACAACACGGCAATACAATCCGAATATGCGAGTATGCAAGCAAACATACAGGGTGAGCACACAATCAAGCAAAGGGGATGGACTTAAACTAATTTAGGATGGTTCGTAAGCATACCAAAATCAGTGGCCGAAGTGCTCAAACATGAGGACCAACACACACACACACATGCACATGTTAATGGGCCAACATTTAAACATCAAAAAGCAACTCTCAAGCACCCTTGGAAGAGACTAAACATGGACTAAGGGCATGCAATGTAAGCTCTGAAAACCATGCTAATGATGGTGCCAAACCAACTTAACCAAGACAAACATAGCGTACAATTGGTCCAAGTACTTGAAGCTAGTCAAGGAGACTTAAACCATGGCTAAGCCAACTAAGCCTCACAAGGCCAAGAGGGCTTAAAACAGGTTCAAGGTAGGCCTAGACCATGCAAAGGGAACACCTAGATGGCATCTAAGTGGCTTAAACATAGAAGCATGCAAAAGTGGCCAAACATGGAGCATTCAACACAAGCTTTTAAGGTATCAAAGAGGCATCAAAGGCATGCATGCAAGCATGTTATGTGAGCTGAAATAGTATGGTAAGTGGTTCCAAACCACTGAAAATGATGCAAGCAACGCACACTACACACTCACACACTTGAGGCTAAGATGCAAACGGACTATGCAATGCATGTCTTGGTTGACCAAAACAGCCAAGGACAGACCTTAAGCATGGCAAGACAAACATAAAAGCTTCACAAAGCTAGGCCTAAACATGCTTGAATAAGGGCTCAAAGCATAGGACATGTTAAGGCTAAAATAAGGCATTACAAGGCATGTATGCTAAGCTAGCATGGTATACCAAAACCAACTAAAAACAGAGGCATATTGTGACATAATAAGCACAAAAATCAGTTAAAGCATGGCCAACATACACTTAAAAAAGATGCTCCCTCAAGAGGCAAAAATGGCCCTTTTTAAGGACAACAAGGAGAGGGGGTGGCCCTCTCCTTCTTAGGACCTCAAGGCACCATCCTCACCTCTGAAATCCTTCAAGATTTCAGTGGTGAGGAGGCCCAAACCCAATGGTCCCAGAGCTCAACCGAAATGGCACAAAACAAAGGCCAAACAAGCCTTAAGAGGGGTCAAACAACCCCAAAGCTTAAAAAACCCTTAACAAACTATTTAGAGCACTCAAAAAAAAGACTTTTCTATGTTATATTCTAAGCTCAAAAATAGATGCAAGATAGGCTAAAAAGCTTTGCAAAAAAAGGGTAAAAAGAGACAAAAGTCTTACCCTTGTAGCACAGCAGCAAATCAGCAACTTTTGGACCAAAAAAAGGGCTTCAAATCACCCCAAGAATCACCTTCAAGGATCTCAACTCAATAAGGGGAGTAGAGAACTAGGTGTTTGTACGCAAAAGTGCAAAGAAAATGCACTTTTGAGCACAAACAAGCCCTAAACCTTAGAGAGAGAGGCAGAAAATGTAGAGAGAGAGAGAGAGATTTTTTTGCTCCAAGTTCTATATCTCTTCCTTCTCCTCCTATTCTATGTGAGAGAGCTTGATTGATATAGATATGTATCAATCTGCAGCTCCTCAGAACACCCACGTCCAAGCATGGGCTGGGGTATGGCCTAGAATGACAGCTGCCAGCTATCTACAGAAATATCTGTTGAAAACCACATTTGGCCAGCCGGCCATCAAAGTGGTCGACCGGCAGTCAAATTGGCCGGCCGGCCATCACATTTGGCCGATTGAAAATCAAGGCGGCCGGTGGGCAGGAGACTTGGTCGACAGGCTCCCCCCTTCCCTCAGGAACACATCCACAAGCTCTTGGTGCAACCAAGCACAAAACAGAGAAGTTAAGAGATTCTAAGGCAAGGCGCGCAGCCAAGACTTTTTGAAACTCAAAACAAACACAAGCATGGATAATCATCGCGTGTTCAAACGATGACGTCCAAGCCTTGAGGACGGTCAAAAATGAGATGTCTATGACCATCACATACCTATATATTTTTCTTTTTTCTCTACTCTTTTTTCTTTCCACACTCTTTACGAGCCATTACTCACCTCTCTATTTTTCTTCTTCTCTTTTCTCTTCCACATCTCTTGAAGAACCTATTACTCACCATGAGGGATCTTCACATCATCAAAAGTTATAACATAATTGCAGAATTTCCTCAATCACCCAATTCAATTTTCCATGTAAAGCCTTGCATTGGACACACTACCAAGCAATAGTCACAAAACTTCAACACACTACGTTCTATAAAACAAATTGCAAAAGCTAAGCATTTCCACACATCACTGGAACAACTACACATCAATGGAACTACTGTAGCTAGTTCTAATGATATTCAACAAAATACACACACAAAACCAAAAAGAAGGAAAATGATAATGATGATGTGAGAAAAGAAGAGACACATATGAGAGAGGAGAGAGAAAATCTATGAGAAAATTAGGAACAAATGAAGAGTTGTGTCAGTTGGGTTATTGAAAGTGTATTTTTGTAAATTGAGATTGTAGTTATATACATGCATTTCGAAAAATCCGAACTACATTCCAATAGACGTGTCTCTTAGATTGCTATATACAAGTATATATAACATTAAGTAAGGGTTATCTTGTGGAATAAAAAAAAAATGTAGAAAACACCATCAAGCCCTTCACTCTTTTATAGTAGTAGAGATAAACATAGATATATATCATTTGATTGAATAAAAGTTGTATTTACTATTAATAAGTTATTAAACTTTAACTCTTAAACCAACCCTTTTATCTAACCCAACCCCAATTGTTGGCATACGTGAAGCATTTCATCAAGAAGTTCAATCACATCGAGCAATTCATTTGAAATCAAGAAAAATTCAAACCCCATTTGAAATCAAGAACATTAAGCCCTCTGTTTGAGGGTTTTTAAAGGTGAAAAAGTTTGACCCAATTGAATTTTGCAATCTTTTCACAGCAAAATAAATAAATGAATAAAAAAGCTTGCTGGTATGTATGTGCATAGAAAATACTAAAAAGAACAACTCAGGGGAAATTTATATGATGGTCTCCAAAATCACAATTTCAGACTAATAAAATCAGGGTTTTAGGGATTTCAGGCCATACCTCTTCAATGAGAACTCTTTCGAACCAATAAGCTACTACAGAAGACAGAGCTCTCAAAGAACCCTTCAAAATCAAGAGACGAAAGTGAGAGATGATAAAGAGCAAAAGAATGGACAGAGAAATTAGAGAAAGAGAAACCATAGATTCGGAGCAAATAGGAGAAAATTTTAGGGTTGTAAGAGCCATACCTGGTCTCTTCAATCCTTGCGACTTCGATCTCCATGAATGGAAGCAAGGAAGAGATGACCCGAGAAGAGAGAGGGGTTTTTCGTGAGGGAGTGAAGCAAACAAACGAGAGAGAGAGACGGCGGAGGGTAAGGGGTTTATATTATTGGGAAACAATAATGCACACTTCTTTAAGACAGATTATAGAGAGTGGGTATATGGCCCTATTTGGTAGGGCTTATTTCCAGCTTATTTCAGCTTTTAGCTTAATTTAAGCTATTTTGATGTGTTTGGTTTAGCTTAACAATACAGGTTATAGCTTTTTGTAAGTCAAAAATCAACTTATTCTTTGAGTGGGGGTGGAGAAGCTTAATTTCTAATTCAAAAATCAGTTATGTTCACAGTTATAAGCTATAAGCTGTTAAGTTATAAGCTATGATCACTTTTCCACAGCTCTACCAAACAGGGCCTATATGGATCCTTTGATAAACAGCTGTAAGCAATTTGAAGTTAGTTTTCCATCAATACCCTTGCATTCAAAGAAGATAAGCAATAAAGCACAAGGCCAAAATCGTCTTTTCAACTATTTAAAAATCATTGCTCATATGTGGCTGAAATTACTGTTCATTTGCATCCATGCTTTATATATATTGTATAGATATAGATTATAATCACACGTAAGCACGGACAAAATAGGATTTCATTTTTGAAGGGGTTAAAATTAGGGTTTTTAGTAATAAGTCCTTCAATTTCAAACTTTATTGCCAAAAGGATAAGCTAAAAACATTTAATTCATTAAGTACAAAGTTCAAAATATTATAAAACATATGACAATAATTCCTCAATTTCTATCATTTTCTTACATTACTACAACCACCACCGACCATTGTCTGCTCTTACCGACCACTATTAGCCACCAGTGATCACCTCGGCTGGGGACAATTTTTCGATGACCACTATCGATTGGCGAAAATTTTCCGATGACAGTAAAATTTTACTCTATTAGACAATAAAATTTTACTCTGTTAATTTGGACAGCAAAATTTTATTGTTTACTTTAAACATATAAATAGTGAATTTTTGCCATTGTTATCACTAACCACCACACTTACTATAATTATTACCATTACTCATATATATATATATATATATATATTAAATGAGAAATCAGTCAGAATATTGAATTAATAACGTTAATAGTAAGACTTTACTCTTACATAGAGTAAAATTTTATTATTTCACTATTAAACGTACTAAAATAACATTTTTGTTTCAGATCTCAAAATCATTATTCAAACTAAGAATGACAAAAAAAAAATACACTAAAATAAAAATATATACATACAAAGAGAAAGAGAAAAAGATAGAGAAATAGAGAGAGCACATATATTGCTTCAGATCTGGTTCAAACCAGAGTAAAATTTTATTGTCTGAAAAACAGAGCATCATGAGGAGACAAAGAGAAAGAGAATGAGAGCATATAGATCTGAGATGATAGATCTCGGATCTGAGGTCTTGGAGGCAAATGATGATGATGGCGGTTATCGGTGGTATAGTGACATTGAATGGCACCGATGGTGGTGGTGGCAATCATGACACTGGTGGTTGAGACGGTAGAGGCGATGGAAACGGCGGTAGTGGTGGTAGTGGTGGAGAGAGCTTTTAGAGAGAGATAGGGAGAAAGAGAGAGAGAGAGAGATTGATAGAGAGAAAGAAAAATGAGAAAGATAAAGAGAGAGTGTGTGTCTGTGTGTGTGAAGGGGTAAATTTGTCACACAAAATATAAATCTGAAATTTTTTGCCCTTCTTACAATATTTCTTTATTTTGGAAGAGTTTATGAACCAAAAAATTAGAATTTGTCCTTTTCGAGAAAAATGAGCTCTAGGAAGGAGTTATGGCCAAAAATCCGGTTAAAATTTGAATAAATAATTTTCATCAACACACATGTGTGTAATATGATATATAAATCAAACACCATTGAAGCAATTTATGATTGATTAAAGATTTTTTTTCTAGTGCACAATAAGAAGATAATGTAAGGTGAGAAAAAAATGACATCCATACTTTTTATATTAAGGGGCCATTAAACATATATTTTTTTAAATCTCAAATCTTAAGACAAACAGCATCCAAAGCAGAGGGCATAACCCTTCACAATCTTTTCCTATGTAAATGAAATGTGGTAATATATATATATATATATATATATATATATATATAATAAGTGTACCATTCTCATCAATTTTTCCATGAGTTGAGTTTTGAAAAATTTTATAATACATACTACTATTTTGGGCATAATTTGGAGAATTTAAGACATTTTGCAATCTTGATGCCAATTTATCTTAGGGTAAAATATCAATAAATCCTAAATAGTGATCTTATGAATTATTTGATCTTCATTTTTTTATTTTTTATTTTTTATGGACCCAAAGGTCTCATTCTGGTGTGAATTACATAAAGAGTCAAGTATGAATGCGCGTGTGTTAGGTGTTGAGGGACAAATGTGGGTTTTTTCATAATATTGAAATTACTAAACGTAATATTCCAATGTAACACACTAAAAAATTCCTTAGTGTACTTTTCTTAAATATAACAACGTAACATTAAAAAACAACTCTTTAGTGTGCTTTTGCCAAACGTAACACTCTGACGTAACATTTCAAAAAAATTCTTTAGTATATATTTTCCAAACGTAACGCTCCAATCAATGTGACACACAAAAATTCTTTAGTATACATTTCCCAAACATAACACTCCAATGTAACACACTAAAAAACTCCTTAGTGTATTGTTCTCAAACGTAACAACATAACATTCTAAAAAAACTCCTTAGTATATTTTTTCCAAACGTAAAATTCCAATCAATGTAACACACAAAAATTTCTTAGTGTACTTTTTCCAAACGTAGTACCTTAATGTAATACTCCAATGTAACATTAAAAAACTCCACTAATAGAAATGTAAATTTTTATGCACAACAACTAACACTTTAGCCACCAATCCCCCCAAAAAGAATCTTCCACACCTCACATTTCCTTTTCCATTCCCATCCCATCCCATCTCATCCCATCCCAAAAACGAATAAGAAAATTGGAAAAATGAATCATAAAAGGGCATTCATTTAAATTCAAATGGCACTAAATCAAATAAATACAACTTTCCAAAATAAAAAGGACTAATTGGTTCATAAGAAAACTTTTAAGACTAAATGGATCAACATTTCCCCATATAGAATTTATGGGTAAATTTTCCTTTATCCTATAACTAAGTCATTTTTAGTCATATAAACTATTGCCAAAAATTACTTAAGACAAAATTAAAAATTATTTTGATCATAACTAATAATTACAAATAAGTTAAAATTAATATTATAATTGTGGGGACATATTTTTTGGGTAGCCCACGTGGCCAAGGTCGTAGCCAAGGTGCCACGTGGACGAACCATGTTGTCGAGGTTGTTATGATATAGCCAATATGTGATGCGGCAATATCGGAATCCGAGATAGTCGGATAGGGGACAAGAGTCCTAGGTGGGTTGAGGCACTCTATTTGGATGAAGATGAGGCTCTTAAGGGAGATCATTTTTATCTAGCTGAAGGTCCAAGATAAGTGTTATTCTTGAGTCTTGGGAAGTGAGAGTTCTAGGGGACGAGAGCACTACTGGCTATAAAAGTAAGGCACCCCCGTGGGTCTAAGGTATACTTCAATTGAGAGTAGTTTACTTGTGTCGATATCTTTTGTGATAAGTTACAGACTTGATCGTCAGAGTGCCCTTAGGTGGACGAGCCACCGTAATATTTATTACTCTCTTGTGTTGGCTTAATATATTCTTCCGTGTGCGTTTCGGCTAAGTTCCTTAAATTTCAGCAGGGAGATCTATTTGGTTGTGAGGTCGGAAATCAACACCCACTATTTGACACCGTCTGTGGGAACTTAATAGGCATAGATGGCTAAAGCCGAACAAGAAGAAAGAATTGAGGGTAACATGCATAGCGAGGACAAAGACCATGTTGATCCAAACATCGGAGAAGAAAAAACTGGCGACAATGTGCAGAATGCAAATCTAGAAACGAATAATGCCACCGAGGGTTGTAACAGCTCGATGAGGGGCAATTGAGAGGAGTACTATAAAAAGAGCGAGTACCAAGTCTGGAAGGACCAATGCATGTAGAGGGATAACGAGGTAAAGGACTTGGCGAATAAGTTGATGGACCTGTAGACGATGGTGAACTTTATGATGCAGAGCAAATTGATGCAGCCGGCACTGCCATTATCGACAATGCCACCTGCCACCATGGAAGTCAGTGCCCAATAGAAAGGGCTGACAGGAGGTTCAGTGGTGCCACCCACTCATCGCTAAAGGGATAAAACGTTCAAACTCTCGGTAATCTCAAAACATCAGGCAAGTGGAATCATGGGGAGCGGATTCTCGGGGTCCCAAATCAAGCGATCTTGATAGATAAATAGATAGGGACTATGTCTCGAAAAGACGATGGACGTTGAGAAGTCCAAGAGAGCACATCCCAATACGAGAAGTAGCATGCTGAAGAGGCTGAAGTCAGTCGACAGCTGAGCTCTACATTATCGACAATGCCACCAGTCACCATGGAAGTCAGTGCCTAATAGGAAGGGCTGACAGGAGGTTCAGTGGTGCCACCCACTCATCGCTAAAGAGATAAGACGTTTAAACTCTCGGTAATCTCAAAACATCAGGCAAGTGGAATCACAGGGAGTCGATTCTCGGGGTCCCAAATTAGGGGATCTTGACAGATGAATAGACAGGGACTATGTCCCAAAAAGACGATGGACGTTGAGAAGTCTAAGAGAGCACATCCCAATACGAGAAGTAGCATGCTGAAGAGGCTAAAGTCAGTCGACAGCCGAGCCCTAGGAAGATCGAAGGAGGACTTGCGAGATTACCTCCAAAGGAAAAGGAAAGGTGGTAAGGTTACATGCATCGCGCAGCCAAAGTCACCATTCTCGGTGGAACTAGATGCATTTGAAGCACCAAAGAGATTCTCCATGCCAAGGTTTCAGGTGTATGATGGTAAGTCTAACCCTAACTTTCATGTTGGTTTATACTTCAATACTATGTCTTTGTGGAGTGGGAACAAATAATTATTGTGCAAGCTATACCCACCGACATTCGGTGAAATCCCATTGAACTGGTTTCTAAAGTTGCCAAAGGGATCAGTTAAGAGTTGAGAAAGTCTGGTCGAGATGTTTGTGACCAGGTTTATGACCAACAAATTGTAGCCTTTAAGGGTTGATTCCTTATTGGCACTAGAGATTGAAGATGACAAAAGCCTTAGGGCCTTCGCTAAGAGATACTACGAGGCTTACAACCAGATTCCAGCATGTAATTAGGAGTTAGTGGTCGTTTCTTTTAAGAACGACTTAGATGATGACTGCCCACTTCGGCAATCCCTTGTTAAGTTATTCTTGAAAAGTATGGAGGATCTGATGGCAAGGATTGAGAAGTATGCCAAGGTAGAGGAACACAAGAAATCAAAGAAGGGAGGCACAATTAAGTAGAAGAAGCAAAGCGGCTTACCAAAATGAAGTTGAGGAGGAGTGGACATTAATACAGTGGAGCCAAGGTTGAAAGCCATGCAGGTGGTAAGCACAGTCTTCAAGATCTTGATCTACAAGATTTTTGAAAGAACCAGAAACCAACCTTATTTCAGGCCTCCGCAAAAAATCCCAACAGAGTCCATGGGTAGATTTCCCATGAGAACTTATGCATACCACAATGAGCACGGCATATGATCCAAGAATGTCAGGCTCTGAAGAAGTATCTGCAAGACCTTGTCAGACAAGGGCACCTAAGGGATCTAATAGATTAGGAGAAGACGAGGGAAGAACAAGCAAAGCTTGCCCAAGCACCGGTGGCAGCATCAACTCCCCCAGCAGCACCTCAGGTAGAAGGACCATGGGTAATCAATGTGATCCACTCGAGCGTCAATGCGAACGAGATTAGGGGGAGATGTAGATGGTGAAACATTTGCAGTATGTGTTCCAAGTTCAACAGAAGAAACCCTAAATAGAGGGATGTGGGGGGCCAATGATTGCATTCACACATGAAGATTTGGAGGTGGTCCAGCATCCATATAACGATGCTTTGGTGGTAACCCTGATGATCAGAGGGTGCTAGGTAAGAAAAATTCTCACTAATCAAGGCAGCTCCTGTGACATCATGTACGTCAGATGTTACAAAGAACTTGGCCTCCACAAGGATGATCTAGAACAGTTCGAGAGCCCCATAGTCAGATTCAATAGCACGCTGACATGGCCTCTAAGACCACGAACTTGGAGATTCAGAAGGGGACAAAGGCTATAACGACAGAGTTTACCGTGATCGATACACCATCGCCATACAACATCATCTTGAGAGGACCTTGGTTGCATACGATGAGCGTTTCCAATGCTTATGCTTTTCTTTTATCAAATTTAAATTTGATGGGAAAAAAAATCCAATTTTGGTGCTCCAATCATAACATCAAACCAATATCAAATTGAGGATGTCTTAAACTTTTCATCAAATTGAAGTTGCTTGGAACATTTCATCAAATTTGTAAGTGACCATTGGGCTGGACATCCTCCCAGACAACCTCTTCCTTGAAAAATTGTCTTGCAAGTTGTGGTCAATTTACATCAAACCAGTTGACCGTTTGGACATCCATTCAGTTGTCCTCCCGATCGGCAGGTGTTTTGATGAAAATTCAAAAAAAAATCGTTGAAATGCGTGATATCAGATGAAACTTTTACTTAAATTTAATGAAAAAAAAAAGATAAACGTTGGAGATACTCTTATATTTCTTTTCATTTTCATGGCAGTAGTACAATCCTTTTAGACCTACTCCATGACATAATCCAATCGCCTTATTTTACCTCACAGCAAAATAAAAACAAATCCGTTGAAAAACAAGCTTGCAAATTGTCTTGGGAAAAACTTGTTAAAAAAATTAAAAATTGATTAGGGAAAGAAAGATGAGAAAGAGAGAGGAAAAAAAAAACTAGAGAGAGAGGACTGGGATTGTTGAAAGAGAGTTTGGTTTGCTGAAGCAGAAGGCACACCATCTCATGTTACATATCCCTTGCTAAATCGGCTACTCACTCACCCTACTACATCTACCAACAACACCCTAAATCCACCAACAAACGCCACCAACGGTTGACACAACCACAATGGTCTAAGTTTATGACCTTCACACCTTCATTACCTTATCCCAAAATTGATCTCCACCACCATGATTTGACCTTTCATAGTTGCGAATCCGATCTCCCACGATTTCATCCTCAAACCAAAACCGATCTCCACCGCCACTGCTCCTTTCCCGATCGTCTCATTTAGCCCTTTATCACCTCCCTCACCAATTGTCCCACATTGGCTTTGATAGTTATTAATAGATAGGAATAGATACAGAGGGAAATTTGGGTGGGTTTGTTCTAGGGGTGCAACTCGGACGGGTTCGGTCGGGTTGGGAGGTTGTCCAAGCCCAGTTCAAGTTGTGTTGAGATCTGCCCCGAATTGTAACCCGAAGTTGCCTGCCCAAGCCCGACCCGAGTTAAACCTGAATTGCCCGAGTTGTCCGAATTGCCTGAATTGTATTTTTTTTTTTTTTGCAGCTACATTATTAAATTATTAAAATTTGACTCTATTTACTTTTTTTTTTATATATAGAAAATCATTAATACCATCAAAACAAATAATTTATATAATGTAAGAGAGATGCCGCTATAGTAGTCTTTACAATTTAGGAGTGAAAATAAAAATAAAATAAAAAGTAAGATTTTATGTTATTTATATATATATAATATATTCAATATGATTCAATAGTCTAAAATACTTTAATATCATGTAATGGCTAATAATTTGTATATATATTTAATATTTTTTATATAACTATATATGTATAATTCGGGATTCGGGTTGCTCGGATTGTTTGATGTCTTTGCCTAAGCTCGTCCAAATTTAATTCGGGCTTCTGAATTTTTGCCCAAACCCGTACCGAATTTGAAAATATCTTGTCCAAGCCCTAAAAAAATTCGGGCTGGATTCGGGTTGCTCGGATTGAGCCCGCCCAAGTTGCACCCCTAGTTTGTTCATTATATACAAAAAATAAAGGGATGCTAGGTTGTGGATTTTTTGGTTAGAGTTCATTAGAAAAATAATTTTGTTAAACTCTTACTTAATTTTTGTATTTTTTTCATATTTTGTGAATTTTAAAAATATTTTAATGTATTTAGATTAGGTAAATTTAAAAAAAAATTTAAAAATTACTTAGAATATTAAAACAATTTAGTAAAAACAAAAATATATGAAAAACAAAAAATGTAATTTTCAGAAAATTGTATAACCATCAAATTGATAGATTTGGTTTGATTTTTGTAATTTGTAGTTCAATTCTAATTTGAAAAAGTAGGAAATCAATCTTTGTAGATCGGTTTTGAATTTGAGTGCACAGTTCTGGATTAAAATCAAACTGAAACGTGTACAAATCATTTAATTTTGAGTAAATTACAGTGACTTCCCCTGAGGTTTCTAAAATAACACTGACCTCTCCTGTCAGTGTTATTGGCTCAACAACGTTAACAGAAGTTATGCTTATTATCTTTTTACCTTTCACTTTGCACCACTAAATAATGAAAGGATCTAGAAGATGTGGCCGATGTTGTGGTCATTCAATAAGCAATAGCTCTCATCACTTTGGGGTCTCCGAAGTAATAGAAGCTAAGGGACATATATTTTGTGTATTCCACGTGGCTAACTATACGGCTAAGGTGCCACGTGTTTGGCAGTGATAGGCTGAAGATGGTTAATGTTTCTTACCTCATCCGAGATATTTGGAGTAGGACTTGAACCTTGTTAAAAAACTGATTCCTAAGTTAGAAGAGTTAGGACTCTTACAAGAGATCCACTCCAACTTGATTAGGAAAGATAAGTCCAAGATAAGTATTATTCTTTAAGGGAATACGAATCCTAGTGAATTATGACTTCTAGGATGAGGAAGGCACTAACTAGTATATAAAGATAGGCACGCCCATCAGTCAAAGGTACGTTTTGAATTGGTGAGTAATTGTTTGATTGTGATTTAGTTTGATTATCTATGAGAGATAAAGATTATTAACTTGATCGTCGGAGTGCCCTCCTGATTGAGAGCAACTGAGGTAGTTATTCTATTCTTGTTTTCAGGTGGTGTCTGCATCTTGTGCCATTGCTCTTCGACTTTATTCCAAGAATCTTAGTAAAGATTCAGAGTTTGATTGTGTAGTTAGATTTTAGCACACACAAATGATATATCCGATGTAACAATGACATAAAGAAATTGATGCACCCCTTGCCTTTTCATGTCATTTTTATTTATGTTATATTAATAAATTTCACTTATGCCAACTAGGAATATAAACTCAACAACAGGCTTCTTGGAACATTGATGCTTTAAAGTTTTAAATCCATCAATGATTGACAATATAGATCTTCAAACTAGCATGGGATTGGAATCACAAGTAAAATAAAAAGTCATATGATATTTGATTAAGGTGCCCTATCCTTTGTTCTAAAATTTATGTCCTCATGCTTTTAATTTATTTTCAACTATACATAATTAAAAGTTATGATTGAAATTGGATTAGTATATGTAAACACAAATTTCGTGTCTGCAATTAAGACAAGAAATAAATGCACAACTAATTAATTTTATTAATTTAAATAAAAATGGGTACAATCCTCCGTGGTTTGTTCTATTACAAAAGAGCATATCCTTTTGTTCGATCTCCGAAATGTGTTGCAATCCAATGGTTATAAAAGTTTGCTATTGAATCGAACAAGTTGATGGATTTCTTTAAGTCTTCGAATAGAGAAACTTGGAGAAAAGAGGCTTGATCTCGGGCTTGATTGGCTTGGTCTCGAACAAGTTTGAAATGATCTCTTTGAGAGAAGAGATCAAATTTGTATTTGTAACTTGAAAGGATTGACACAAATTTGGAGTGCTTGATAATCCTCCCTTTTAGGTTTGAAGAGCTTTAGAAAGAATTTTAAGAAGAGAATTTAGCAAAGTCTCAAGATTGCTTGGGAGCTTGCAAAACCTTTAGCCAAAAATGTGTCCTCTCTCTCAATAGTAAGAGCCTCTATTTATTGGCTTAGGAGGAAAGAGTTAATTTTGGAAGTTTCAAAATTGATTTTAATTTCCAAGAAGAGTAGAAATTTATCTTACTTTACGGAAATAATTTGCATTGAAATTTGAATTTGAACTATTTCATTAGATTTTGACAAAATGTCTTCATGGGCTATACCTTTGAGTTAACCTAGTTGTCAAAATAAGTTCACTTTTCTCTTGGTGTGACACATAATTTAAAATGGATTAAGATTCATAATTTTAGTAAGACCTACATCCATTTTAAAATTTTAACCATCTTAATTTTGATTAATTAAGAAAAATTTATTTTTCATGATTAATCAGGGATTGAGGGTTAGGCACAGTAGCCTTGCTATGAGGTCCCATTGAGTCATTTTTTGACTGTATTTTGATGATCTGAAATTTTCATATTGTAAGGTTTGTCGAGTATATTATTCATGTAAAAAATCAAATTAATCGGACATATGTAACCCCATGATCAAGTCCTAATTGTTTTAAAAAAAATTATTAAAATCATGTTTGCCATTTATTTTTTGAAAAACAAATGTGCTCTTATTATGGGGTTACAAATGTACAATTCACTTGATTTTTTTCATGAATGATCTATTCGACAAACCTCATAATATGAACGGTTCGAATCATCGAAAAAAACTCGGGACACGCCCCTATTAGGCCTCACAACAGCCTGTTGTGCCTTAAGGCACAGTAGGTATCCCATTTCCATTAATCAGATGGTAATCAAGACACGTAAAATTTAAGTGTCCACAAGTTGCCCCCATTTCAAGACTCCGGTTTGATGCTTGCTTGCTAGTATCAACGGTGAGGTTTGAAGTAGCTTGGTCATGTTCACAAGGTAAGGATTTTAATTATGGAATAAATGCAAAGGCTAGCCATGCATTGTTTCCAAAATAAGGAAGTGTGTGGTCCTCTAAATGTAACTAAAAGAGGAGATTTTTTTCATTATGAAGATCAAAGATTTTTTTTTTCCCTTAAGATTATGCAAGATTAGTCTTTTCTCCTCATATGGAAGGTAGTAACAACAAGTATTGCTAGGGCCTGCTGGGGTTTGCGCAGTCCCAAAGCACTCCTCTCATCCTATTTATAACAAGACACCATCATCTAGTCCACGCACAGTAATCGATCGGCACCCCAAAAGCAATTACAGGTTGTGGTATAGAGCACTAGCAAGGCGAGTTTGATGAAATTGTCATAATTTTCCTATGCATCAATACCCATCTAGTACTTTGTGTAGCATATATAGGTGGTTAGTTTGACTTATGTGGGGATGCACAACAAGTCTTTGTTGATAAATGAACATGATGTCACCTTAGTTGATGTTATCATTAAAACCTGATGCTTTGAATATCTTTGACTTTTTCTTTGTTTGTTTGCTCAAACATGTTCATGGTCAATTTATGCATCGTGCTACACACAAATTGATGGCCTTTATATATACATATATTTATGATTTGATAGCATGTATATATATATATATTTTAACTATTTGATACTTGCATCTTTGCATTAGAACTCGTGTGAATTACTAACTCAATTTTTTTTTTTCTAGGATAACCACGACTTGGGAGAGTCAATACCTTTTTTTCCTATAGTAATTACTTTCTGTATTTCGATTGACGAGGTAAACCTTCTTTGGAAATTACATTTTATTATTACTTATAAGAATAACGATTTTGAAGGAATAATTGAGTAATATACTCCACTACCCTTTTATCATATATAGGTGGTTAGTTTGACTTATGTGGGGGGATGCACCTATCGAATGGGCGTACTAAGACCAAACACTCTCACAAACTTAGATGACAGCCAAACCCTATATATATAACAATAATAATAAACTATTTTTCCTTCCAGAAGGCTTCATTCCATGTGATTAGGTGTCCTGAAGCTAGCAAGCAAAAGTAAAGAAATAGTAAAATCTCAAAATTTAACATTTAAATTATGGGTTAGATATACTAATTTCATTACTGGGTACAATCTTTTTCCTTACAATGCATTAGCTTAATTTTGTGTAATAACCCCGACCTATAATTAACTGTTAAACCATGATAAGCCATGATTAAGTATGACTAATAAGTAATTAAGATGAAATCATGAGTTACTTACAAGTGCATTGCATTATTTGTGTTTCTATCTGTCTATCATAGAAATATTTATTTGTGCTTTTATTTCGATTTGTGAATTGAAGGCCTTATGGCATTCGATCACGAAATTGACTTAAATTATGTGTTAGTTGAAATTTTCAGAACATTATGGTAGGTTTAATTAAAATACGATTTGGAACCAAATGATTAGAATATAATAATGCCAATTAATTAGTTATTAATTAAACTTCTTAAACTAAGGCAATTTGAGGACTTAAGGCTATTAGTTACATTATCATTCTCATCTTTTGGACTCAAACGTGGAGAGAGAGAGAGAGAGAGAGAGAGAGAGAGAGAGAGAGAGAGAGAGAGAGAGAGAGAGAGAGAGAGCGAGAGAGCAAGTGAGCAAGTGAGATCAACAAGGAAAAAGGAGAATTATTAGAAATTCTAGGTGTTGAACTAAGGGACTCGACCATTTGGACATCCAAGACACAATTAAGCTTCTAAGGTAAGAATTTCTACCTCCTAGTTTGTAATTTAGTTAGTTAATACATGAAATCAAGTGTGATGGGTGAATTAATTTGAGAATTGAGCTTAAGAAGATGAATTCCATGCATGCATGCATTTTCATCACATTTGGAGTTTGGATTTCAAACAAATCTCACATGCATGTGTCTATCTTGACTTTGTTTTGAGTTTTCACCACATTTCTTACCATTTGACCTTCATTGATCATGTTTTGGAAAGTTTAAGTTCATAACAATTCATGCATGCCATGTCTATATCATATTCGTAAGCTTCAAGTTGAATTTTGGGCAATTGGCAAGCTTTTGGGCCATAATTTCATGAAATGATTCTTGATTCATCATATTTTACAAGTTTGCATGTGTTTCCTCAAGTTTTGGGCCCAAGAGAATGTGTTTTGATGCTCTGAATTTGAGTTTCAAGTTGGGAAGAGCAATTTGGAAATTCCAGAATTCTATTATCCATTTGAGCGATAGATCAGGCTACAGCGATCCCGGGTTTTCCCCTTTATGTACAATATTCTGGACTTTGGTTCCGCGGTTGAGTATTGTTGCATTCATTTCATTTCCGTCCTTTAATTCCTTATATTTGAATTTTAGGTTGTGTTGGGTAGGTTTGTATCAGGTTGGGAGTGTTTTGAAACAAATGGTTGCTGCCCAGATTTTGGTGTCTTCGCTCGAGCGAGACTTTGGTCGCTCGAGCGAGATTTGTGTTTTAGATCCTTCCCTCGAGCCAGGGTTCTTTCCCTCGAGCGAGAGTTGGGTGTTGTGGCTGGTGGCTCGAGCGAGAAGTCTTGCGCTTGAGCTTGCGTCTGCGTCTGGTTCTGGACCTGAAGGTTGCAATTCTTCGCTCGAGCGAGCTTTCCTTCGCTCGAGCGAGCGAGGTCTATGTTTTGGGTTTCTTCGCTCGAGCGAGCTTTCCTTCGCTCGAGCATGCTTCTGGGTTGCAGACCTGAAGCTTCAATTTGTTGGCTCGAGCGAGGTTTTCTACACTCGAACGAGGTTTCTTTGTGTCTGGTCGCTCGAGCGACCACTACTTCGCTCGAGTGAGCTTCGAATATATCAGTTGGCAGCAGCGGGTTACACGTCACTTTTTCATCATCTTCTTTTATACAAACCCTAGACCAGCTGCTCTTTCTCTCTCTATATACCTTCTCTCTAGGGTTTCATCTAGTTCTAGTGGTCTAGGGTTTCATCTAGTTCTAGTGGTCTTCTACCCTAGTCCCTTTGGAAGAAAGGTAGAGCTTCACGAGAGCTTCGCTTTAATCTGAAAGGTTGTGAATTTGGAGCACTTTGAGTTTCACCCCTCTTCTCCTTTGAGCTCCGAAAATTAAGGTAGGGATATCCTACTCTATTCTATGAGTTTTAACATAAATTTTGGTCATTTTAATTAGATGGTGTTGTTTAGTCATTTTAAGAAAGTTAGGGTTTGATTTGAGGTTATAAAAAGGGGGTTTTCAAATGTTAAAACCTATGTGTATTTGAGACATTGAAAAATGAAATTGTTGTTGTTAAATCGATGAAATTGAGCCTTTGGGCTAATATTGAGAAAAAGGGAAAAATGCCTTAATCATGTTGAATAATTAATTTGGGGAAATGTGAAATTGAAGTGAAATTCATGAAATTGGAAAATTGTGGGAGTAAAAGGTGTAGTTGGATAATTAAATCACTCGCCTATGAAAATGTCGATATTTTATCTGTTGATAAATTTATTATCTGTTTAGAGATAACTGCTTTGCACTATCGGTGGAGGATAGTCTTGATTGTTGTAGACATTATATAATGATTAGGGAAAACTGAAACTAATCACATTGAATATGTCATTGAATATGACGGTTGGAATAATACAGCAAATGTGTATATTGATTGATCATTTTATATGATAAGTGTTTAAATACATTGTATATGTATATTGTTTGGGAGGAGATGGGAGATGTACTCCATGGTTTGAGAGGAGATAGGGGATGGACTCTCAAACCTGTTTGGGAGAAGATAGGGGATGGACTCCACTGATATAGCAAATCTGTGTATCACTTGAAATATGGAAGTGTTGAAGTATGGAAGTGTTTTAATATGAGTTATATTCTCATGTGAATTGTGAAGTATAGAAGTGTTTTAATATGTGTTATAGCCTCATTGAATTGTTTGGCCAGGTTCTGAGCTATAATTATGAATCGAAACTATATAAGTGAAGGAAACTGAAATGAAAAATGGATGTATTTGATGTTGAATTGAAAAGTGTTGTAAGTTGGTTTATAAGTGTCAACCATATATCAAATGCTATTGTTTTAGTTATTTCTCATATTTGGTATAGTATATCTCTGCTAGGTATTGGCTCACCCTATATAGGACATCATTTTCAGGTTTAGGTGATATGCCACCTCCAAGGACATAGCTTGGGAGTAGGGATGGCAATCTAAAACCGGCCCGACGGTGACCCGACCCCCCAACCCCGAATTCAGCGGTTATTCACCGAAAAATATCCCCTACGGGCCGGGGACGGTTTTCAAAAATTCATCCCCTATGATATCCGGGCCGGGGACGGGGATATGTGTTTCAGAACTGGACCCGGCCCGGCCCCGGCCCCCGGCCTCGGCCCCGCCCCGCATGGTCCCCGAGGTAAAATAACCCTTTTGTCCCTGGATATATATATATGCATATGCTTGTCTTTGTTAGGGTTTTTCACAGACACACACACTCAAAGCCTCTCTCACACACGCCGATCCTCTCTCTCTTTCTCTCGCCACTGGTGTAACAACCCTCATGCTGTTTACTGATTAATGACTGATTGATTACCGATTACTGCTAAACGGAACTGATAATGACTGATAACTGACTGATAATTGAACTGATTAAAGTACTGAACTGACTGACCGAACTTTAAACTGAATTAAATGAATACATCTGTTTGAATTGCATTTTATCTGTTGACTGTTTGTTTGACCTGTTCGTGTTATATGTTTAAACTGCTAATTGAAGGCCTTATCGGCGGCCGAATCCGGAATTGATTAGTGTTTTATGATCCTTATAATTAATGTGATTTTATGGTATAATTATTTGAAAACTGATTAGGTATGATTAAATTAGATTAAAGTAAGCCAATTAAAGAGTTGGACTTAATTACCGTTTTGCCCTTGAGTGGGCCACTACCTCTATACCTTGAGCTCATTATACTTGAGCCAAAAACATTTTCCTCAGCCCATTCCTGGTGCTCTAGCCGACCTTAGAGAGAGAGAGGAGCTAGAAGAGTTGAGTTCAACTTGCTTCATTGTGAATTGGCTAGAATTACTTGAAGAATTGAAGGTTGATTACTAATTTGAGCTCCCTCACTTCTAATTCTACACCTAAGGTAGATCATTCATCATCTTAATGATGTCATTGAGCTAGTTCTTGCATGATTCATGCTTCATTGTAGAACTAAGTCATGAATTGGTTCATTGTTGTCGAATTGAAGCTTAATTGTTGCATGCATGTACATATATTGAAGTTTTGAGGTTGTAAGTCCATGTGTCCTCACATGCATGTCCATCTTTTGGTCATACTCCATGAATTCATCATGTTATTGAAGAAATGAGTCCATTTGAACAAGCTTTGAAGGTTGAATTTGGTTTGAATCCATGCATGTTTGCATGTTCTTCATATTCTTGAAAATGGGTTTGAATATGGTTTTAATTGACTCACCTTTGGGGCTTGAATTCATAAATTGAGCTTTGAAACTTGTTATACATTGAATTTAGTTATGTTTTCCAGAATTTGGACCCAAGAGGTCGAGTTTGGAGTGGTAGAATGCTTGGTTTGAGCTTGGGAGGCAGATCTGGAAATTCCAGATTTGGCTTCCTCGCTCGAGCGAAGGGTTCCCCGCTCGAGCGAGCACCTTTGTCCAGGGCTCCGCTCGAGCGACCATCGAGCGACCATCGCGCGTAAAATCTCAGCATCCAGTATTTTTACTGTTTTGCAGACCGCTCGAGCGAAGGATTACTCGCTCGAGCGAAGCCTTTGATTTTGGACTTACGCTCGAGCGGAGAAAGTCCCGCTCGAGCGAGGCTCCTAGTTTCAGCAAACTTTACGAAATGTTTTCTAAGTGTATTTTTGCATCCTCATCCCATCCTAGGCATTCTTAGGCCTAGTTTAAGACATTTAGATGAGGATATCGTTGTAGAACACACCAAGGCAAATTAAGGATTAAGTTATGATATTTCCCAACTGTGTAGCTTAGTGTGTGCTCAACCTGTGAACTGTGTAGGGTTGGCAACTGGGGAGACACGCTCTAGCATACTGTAGCCCAGAACTCTGTGAGTAACAATTGTGTAAAGATATGTTCAACTGATATCTTTTGAATACTGAACTGAACTGTTTACTGAACTGGTATTACTGAATAAATGTATGTCCTTTATTTCTGAACTGTACTGTGGCATCCTTAGTACCTACTGTTTACTGTTACTGTTACTGTTACTGTTACTGTTACTGTTACAGAGATCTCTGTCGGTTCCCTCGTGGAACCACTACTGTTTACTGACTGGTGGCCATCATTACTGTTCGGTCTATTAAGACCTACTGTTACTGTTATGCTAATGGATGTACCACATATGACTGTTTGTTGTACTGAACAACTGAAATACTGATTGAATTGAACTGTTTTCATTACTGTAAGGACATTCATTCTAAACCCCTTTACGCTTTATGTTATTCACTGGGCTTTAGCTCACTGCTCATATATATATGTAGGTGTACAGGCACCAGATCGGAGCTAGGAGCGTCAGGGTAACTCCAGTTTTGTCAAGCCAGCCTTTGTGCCTCACTGCGAGGTTCCGAGTTGCCATGCTATGGCTTTGGGGTGTTTTGTTCGTTTCCCCCGTCTGTCTCTATACTGTTTGGATTACTGTATAGACTGTCAGTTGCTAACTGTACTGTTATCAAGGGATTAGGTCCCTGTACTGTGTGACTGTAAATTTTGTATAGACTGTACTGTTCGTATATGTATGAATGCATGAAAAATCTTTTTGGCATACAGACTGTCACAGCTCATTGGACATTGTTTAATTACTGTATTGGCTTCCGCCAGGCCCTGTACTCTGTTTTACTGTATTACTGTTAAGCAGGCCTTCGGTAATCTCGGATTACTGGCCGGTTACGGTGCTAAACCCATAGGGCCGGGTTTGGGTCGTGACAACTGGTCTGTCCCTTTCTCTTCCCTCCGTCACCGCCGCGCCTCCCTCCGTCACTGGCGATCCTCCCTCTGTCACCGGCGATCCTCCCTCCGTCACCACCGCGCCTCCCATCTCTGTTTAGGTATCTCTCTCTCTCTCTCTCTCTCTCTCTCTCTAGGGATTTCGATCTAGGTTTACATATATGTATATTATATATATATCTGAGTGTTTAGATCTGAGTGTTTAGATCTGAGTATAGATCTGTAAAAAATACAATATAGATATGTTTTTTTTTCTCTAAATTTATTTATTCTATATTGATAATCAGTTGTATTTTTTATGCAGATCTATCTTCAGACCTTGATAATCTGTGCTTGTGAATTATTGACAATCTGTTAATCATTATCTTTCACATCAGGTTTGATCTGTTGATATTATTAATAATCTGTCTATATTATTTATGCAAATTGTTGGGTTTTGGGAGTATTTTGATGCAAATTGCTGGGTCTTGGGAATTTGGGTAATGACAGAAGTTGGAGTCTTGCCAGAATTGCCATCAAGCAGAGGAGAGGACCTGTAGTCAAAGTGCTTGCTTGAACTCTACGGACTGGAGGTATTTTGATTCTATTGCTTCCTTGCATGTGGAGCTTATATTGATCAGACATAGTTTGACAGTGATTATTTGAACTAATGGAAGATATAATTTGGTTGCATTTTGTTAACATGATTATTGCCACAAATCATGTTTTGCTGCATTAGTGATAATCAATGTTCACAGACAGAACCTGTTTGCTTTCCCTTTTGTAACTGATGACAAGGATCTGGCCTTTTCATTTAAAAAATTACTTCATCAAGAATATTTAAAAATATGCATGTGAAAGAAAAATGCATCCTAAATAATGAGTTTTCTTCTGGATTAGGAGTCTCTCCAACTATTATTTAGCGGAGAACCCATATTGCATCTTCTGTAATGCATGTTGAACACTCTATCACATCCCCTTTACTGTCTTCTCATGGATCTAATCTAAGAACTAAACATTCTAGTACTGTTAGTTGGATTACATTGTAGCTGACTATGAAACATTTTCTCTTGGTATGTTCTGTAGCTGACTATGTTAAAAGTGATGAATATAGCTCATGGTGCATATTTATAACTTATTGTTCATATAACAGTTGCTTAGTGTGTTGTCCACTAATCACACTACTGTTTCTAAGAGAAAGATGATGAGTACTTAATTTGTTTCAATCAGACTACTGTTTCTAATTGTTTCAATCATGTCATAATTTGTTTAAAAGATGATGAGTACTTAATTTATTTATATTAATTCAATCCATATTATTTTTATAAAGGTTAAAAATGTTAGATGTTAACTCTGAAGCACCAGTTAACTCTGAAGCACCGGTTAACTCTCAAGTACCATTTGAGAGTGACGTGTAACGCCCTCAAAAAAATACATAAAACCCATCACTTTAGACATGCATTGATATAAAAGAAACCAGCCATTTCTATTCATCAGAGTAGTTCTTACAACAGTATTACATGTTAACAACAAAAGCAAATGCCCTATGGGCTTACAGCTTTTCAAGTCAACACCTGGTTACACAAAAGAGGAGTACTAACTCTATACAAAATAAGCCATTGGCTTGATATACATGTAATACAAACAAAATAATAAAAAAGAGTCTTAAACTCTCATCATCATCCAAGCTATGTCCTTGGAGGTGGCATACTACCTGTACCTGAAAATAATGTCCCATATAGGGTAAGCCAACGCCCAGTAGAGATATGCTAAACACAGTATGAGCAATAACTAAGATATTTGCAATTGATAAATGTTCAATTTCCATAAATCAATTCATAACCCATTTCCATTTCATGACCACAGTGTTCATGTTTCATTTCATTCTCCATTTCTTATGACTTTCACAATTTACATCAACGGCTCAGAACCTGGCCAACCACTTATATAAGACAGTGACTCATATTAAACGTTTTTCATTTTTCAATAGATAAACATACTAGTTGTATCAACATCTCAACAGATAAGCATACAAGCTGTATCCACATTTCAACAGATAAGCATATTAGCTATATCAACACTTCCAAAGATAAGCATATGAGCTGTATCAACACTTCCATAGATAAGCATATAAGCTATATCAACACGTTAACTGACAAGAATATAAGTTGTATCAGTGGAGTCTATCCCCTATCTCCTCCCAAACAACATCCGGTTTAGAGGTCCATCTCCTATTTTCCCCTAAACCGTGGAGTACATCCCCTATCTCCTCTCACGCACACAATGTATATACACATAGGTCATATACACAATCAATCAATACATAACGTTAATGTATTCTATCAACCGTCATACTCTATGACGTATCCAATTGATTAGTTTTAGTTTGCCTAATCATCATGCATTGTCTACAACAATCAAAACTACCTTCCACCGGTAGCCCAAACAATTATTTCTAAACAGATAATAAAAGCTCCAACAGATAAAATATCAATGTTTTCAAAAAAAGTGAGCGATTAATAAATCCAACTCCATTATTCTACTATTTAATGAGCCAATTTCATCATTTCCAACTCAATTCCATATAACCACAATTTTTCCAAATTAATCATACCAATTAATTTATACAACCAATTAGGGTTTTCTACCCCATTTTCCAATATTGACCCAATGGTCTATATATCAACAACCAACAACAATACCATTATTTTGAAACCACAATACATATTTTAGAATCAAAATAACAAAACCCTCTTTTAACATTTTGAAACCCTAAGTCCCAAATTTTACCCAACTTCAACACTTCATCAAAACAACCAAAAATCTATGTCAAAGACCATAAGAGTGAGTAGGAATCCCTACCTCAAATTCGAAGCCCAAGAGAAGAGGATGAAGAAAACCAAAATGCTCCAAACTCTAAGATCCACGGATCAAAACGAAGCCCTCGACGATCAACACAACTTTTACAAAGGCCAAAGGAGAGGGAAGCACTCTAACTAGATCAAACCCTAGAGAGAAGGGAGTTTCTAGAGAGAGAGGCTCTCAAAAACGTTTTTGGGAAAGTAAGAGAGAGAGTGGAAGTGTAGAAAATGATTCAAAAGTGCCCAGCTGCCCTCTGTTATACGACATTCCCGCTCGAGCGGAAAACAAAACGCTCGAGCGTCAAGAACAAAAAAACTAGGTCAGCTCGAGCGCAAGATGTCCCGCTCGAGCTCCAAGACACAAGAATAAAGTACATCCGTTCGAGCGCGAAAACCATTCCGCTCGAGCGTAGATTTCCCCCTCTCAGAACTTACACCAAAAATGTACTACCCGCTCGAGCGCCAGAGCACTCGCTCGAGCGCGACCGCTCGAGCGTAAAGAAACCCGCTCGAGTGTGAAAAACATGCTTGCAGAAGTTTTACAGAGCACCAAAATACTGGGAGTGTGCAATATCCGCTCGAGCGCAAGAAGACCCGCTCGAGCAGACCTCCTAGAAATTGGGCAACAAGGAATTGAAACCCAAGCCTAACCAACCTGTAACAACTCTGCCCGATATATCCTAAAACTCAATCAAGCGGAATTAAAGGATGACAACAAGGTATACAACCACCAACATCACGGAACCCAAGTTCGGAAAACAATAAATACAGAAAGGTAAAACCGGAATCGCTATAACCTTTCCCCCTTAAAGAATTTCGTCCCCGAAATTAAATACAGGTTTTTCAAAAACAAGATTTTCTCAATTCCCAACAGTATTACAGGCGAAATTCAACAACTCGACCCATTACCGGTTATTCCATCTCTATTCAAGAGGCAATTCACCACATATCGCAATATGTATTAACAACATGCTTTTTTCGAAATTCAATAATTTCCACATACATGTTTCACAATTTTATACCATATTCAACATTCATGATATATCTCCATTTCTACAATACATTGAACACATGCAATGTTATAACAAATCTCCATTAACCAAAACATTCACAATGTTTTACAACTTAAGACACATACGATGCTCTTAAAGTTCAACGATATTACAAAATTACCAATGCATGGTTACACATCAACAAACAAGTCCGGATATTTCTCGTGGACTTCCAACTCACGTTCCCAAGGGGCTTCCTCCACTCCGTGATGTTTCCACAAAACCTTTACCAAAGGAATCGTCTTGCCACGCAGAACTTGATCCCGCCTATCCAAGACTCGAACTGGTCTCTCCTCATACGAGGCATCCTCATGTACCTCTAAGTCGGTCCAATCTAACACATGGGACGGATCTGGCTCATACTTCCGAAGCATACTCACATGAAACACGTCATGCACTCCGGACAACTGCGGTGGCAAAGCTAAACGATAAGCAACTTTCCCAATCCTCTCAAGGATCTCAAAGGGACCGATAAATCGAGGGGATAACTTCCCACTCTTCCCGAACCTCATCAAACCTCGCCTAGGTAATATTTTCAAGAAAACATGATCACCTACCTCAAACGCCAAAGGCCTTCTCCTACAGTCAGCATAACTTTTTTGGCGACTCTAGGCTGTAACAAGCCTCCTACGGATAAGCTCAACTTTCTCCGTCGTCTCCCTAACCAACTTCGGACCCAACAAAGGTGCATCACCCACCTCGGCCTAACACACTAGAGACCTACATGGTCGGCCATACAAGGCCTCAAACGGTGCCATACCGATGCTAGACTGAAAACTGTTGTTGTAGGCAAACTCCACCAAGGGCAAGTGCCTCTTCCACGTCCCACTAAAGTCAAGGACACAACCTCGAAGCATATCCTCAAGGATCTGGATAGTACGCTCGGACTGCCCGTCAGTCTGAGGATGATAAGCCGTACTAAAGGTCAACTTGGTGCCCAAGGCACTCTGCAAACTCTGCCACAACCTAGCAGTAAAACGAGGATCTCTATCTGAGACGATCGTCACTGGGACCCCGTGCAATCTCACTATGTCCCAAATATATAAGTCGGCGAGATGATCTACCGAATCTCTCACGCGCATAGGGATAAAGTGTGCCAACTTAGTCAACCGGTCTACAACCACCCAAATAGCATCACTACCCCACTGAGTCCTCAGAAGACCTACAACGAAGTCCATAGTGACATGCTCCCACTTCCACTCGGCAATAGGCAAGGGTTGCAACAAACCCGCTGGCCTCTGATGTTCGGCCTTCACTTCCTGACAAGTAAGGCACTTAGACACGAAGGCTGCCACATCTCTCTTCATACCCCGCCACCAAAACTGGCGACCCAAATCCCGATACATCTTAGTGCCTCCTGAATGCACCACAAGGTGTGCATGATGGAACTCTCGGAGTACTTCCTCTCGGCAAGACACCGGCACAAACAAATGGTCTCGGTATCTCACACTCAGGTCGGGATACACCGTCAAACCCTTCTCAACCTTCCCACTGGAGATCTTCTCTCGGAGGGATTCTACCTCAAGGTCACCTCTCTATGCCTCTAACACTCGTGTCACAAGTGTAGGCTGCGCAACAACAGAAAATACGGCCGCAGCCTCAACAGATTCGCCCAGAAACAAGTCAAACTCGCCAAGTGCACCCAACATCTCCCATTCCCGGATGGCTATACAAGCTACATCCCTAATGGATTTCCAACTAAGGGCATCGACCACAACATTGGCCTTTCCCGGGTGATAGTGCAACTCAAAATCATAGTCCTCAATGAACTCCATCCACCTTCTCTGCCTCAAATTCAAGTCTCTCTGTGTAAACAGATACTTCAAACTCTTGTGGTCCAAGAACACCTCGAACCTCTCACCATAAAGGTAGTGCCTTCAAATCTTCAAGGCGAAGATCACTGCTGCTAACTCTAGGTCGTGTGTAGGGTAATTCTTCTCGTGTATTTTCAACTGACGTGAGCCATAAGCTACCACTTTCCCCTCTTGCATCAACACACAACCCAAACCCTCTCGTGAGGCATCACAATAAATCGCATAACCCAACCCTCTCTCCAGAATAATCAAAATCGGAGCGGTGGTCAATCTAACTTTCAACTCCTAGAACGACTCTTCGCAAGTCTCACTCCACACAAACTTGACCCCTTTCCGCGTCAATCTAGTCAACGGTGAAGCTAGCCTAAAGAAATCTTTCACAAACCGACGGTAATACCTAGCTAATCCCAGAAAACTGCGTATCTCAAACACACTCTTAGGCTGTGCCCAGTCTTGCACTGCCTCTACCTTGGATGTATCAACAGACACCCCTTCCCCGGATACCACATGGCCTAAGAATTTGACCTCTCCTAGCCAGAACTCACACTTCCCAAACTTGGCATACAGCCTAGGGGCTCTAAGCAATTCAAGCACCACTCTCAAGTGCTCCTCGTGCTCCTCTTCAGAAGGCGAATAGATAAGAATGTCGTCCACGAAAATGACCACAAATCGATCTAAGAATGCTCGGAAGATCTGGTTCATCAAGTCCATAAAGACTGCCAATGCATTGGTAAGCCCAAATGGCATCACCAGAAACTCATAATGGCTATACCACGTATGGAATGCCGTCTTCGAAATATCCTCCTCCCTGACCCTCAACTGGTGGTAACCCGATCTCAAGTATATCTTAGAGAAACAACGGGAACCCTTCAACTAGTCAAACAAATCATCTATACGGGGCATAGGGTACTTATTCTTAACCGTAGCCCGATTCAACTTTCGGTAGTCGATACACAATCTCAAGGCACCATCTTTCTTTTTAGCAAAGAGGACCGGTGCTCTCCACGGCGAAACACTAGGGCGAACAAAACCCTTATCTAGCAATTCCTGGAGCTGAATCTTCAACTCACTCAACTCGGTTGGGGCGAAACGATTAGGTGCCATAAAGATCGGCGCTGTGCCGGGCACTAAATCAATAGAAAACTCTATCTCTCGGTGAGGTGGCAAACTAACGAGATCCTCGGGAAAAACATCCGAATACTCACAAACCACCCTCGGCAATATTATCTGGGTCTCATCACACTCACCACTTATAAAACTAGCAAGTAGACCACTAAGCTTATTCTGCCCTCGCAGATCATACATCGGTGGCAGCACACTACTAACCCGATCCCCCAAGAAATGGAAACACTCCCCGCTCAAGGTACAAACTGTGACCCTCTGGTGGTAGCAATCAATAACAGCCCGGTATGACGATAGCCAATCCATACCCAAAATAACATCAAAACCCTTCATGGGCATAACAACAAAGGGAAAAGGAAGCCTATGGTCGGCGACCTCTATATCACAACCTCTACATCCGTGTTTCAAAATCAATTCACCCTCAACATGTGATATTACACAAATAGGAGATGCTAACAGTGCCAACTCCAACTCCAACACAGATGCAAATGTAGCAGATACAAAAGAATGGGACGCACCCGTATCAATCAATACACTAGCAACCGAGTTGCAAAACAGAAAGGTACCTCTCACTACTGATGAAGCCGGTACTAGGTCCTGTGCGGTAACAGCATGCACGCGCCCTATAGGCCCCTGATCCACCTGCTCACCTCTAGGAGCAAAAGACTGCTGCACTGACTGGGATGATGAAGCTCCCAGATTGGCCCTCGAGGCCTGCACAGACTGAGCTGGCTGATAGCTCTGCGTCTGCCTAGAACCAGACGCTTCCGAAGTGGCACTCAACTGCGGGCAAAACCTCTCCAGGTGCCCCGGCTGACCACACTGATAGCAAGACAAAGGCTGGCCCCTACCCTAACTCTGGCCCTGAGGTCTAGCTGAATAAGAAGCGGCTCGCTAACTCCCTCCCTTCTACGAGCAAACCAAAGACTTGTGACCCAACTGGCCACACGCAAAACAAGTCAAACCTCCCTAACTACCTCTTCCAGAGCCCGCACTTGGCATTGGAAAGGTCGATCTAGCTAAACCACCCTGAGACTGCTGAGGGTTAGAACCCCTCTGTCTCCTACCGTCACCCTGACCATCTTGGCTCCTCTTGGAGCCTCTCTGTCCTTCATCCTCCTCCTGTATCATAATCTCCACATGAGCTGTAGCATCAACCAAACGTCTGTACTCTCGGATAAAGGACCTTCCAACCCTCAACTTGAGTCCCCGCCTCAACTTCCGCTCAAACTCTAAGCAACGGCGTTCCTCAGACGCCACAAGTTCAGGTGCGAACCTGGACAAGCTAGTAAAAGTAGCCTCAAACTCGGCCACTGACAAACCCTGCTGTTTAAGCTGGCAAAACTGTTCCCTCAGCTTCTCCCTAGTAGCTGAAGATAAAAACTTCTCCTAAAAGGTATTCACAAATGCCTCCCATGCACCACCAACACTGCCCTTCTCGTACTTTCACCACTGACCCGCATCTCCCTTCAGCTGGAAGGATGCCAAGGTCACCTTTAAAGCCCCGCCCTCGATGCCAAGCATCTCGAACGTCTTCTCCATCTGTTCCAACCACTCGTCAGCCTTAAGTGGCTCCTTCGGATCCCCAACAAATTCGTCCGGGTTAGACCAGAAGAACTCCCTTTTCAAGAAGGAAGGCCCTGCCTCAGCAACGTGGGCCTGTTCCTGATTCCCAGCTCTGAGAATACCCAAAGTTCCTGCTATCTCTCGGGCCAAGGCACTCATAGTCTGCTGACCCGCTGGCTCGGCCACATGGGCCTCCCTCCTACTGTGCCGGAATATCATCCGGTAAAGGCATCTCCTGCTTACCACGCCTGTTGCGCCTACCACGTCCTCGTCCTAACATCCTATTAAAGGTAACCAAGACTATTAGCACATTCACAAATGTGTCGAAGCTATAACACTCATGTCCTAATGCATGGACAACTGTAATTCACTCCACGTAAGCACATAATCACGTAAGCAACTACGAATTTCATTTCCGGATAATGAAAGTCCTGAGGCGTTACTAGAGTTCCGGTTAGAAACAACATTGATCAAGTGCCTTTCCAACAAGACTCCCAGAAACCCAAGGATCCAATCAACATCCTAGAAACTACATTCCATACCCACATAGTCACATAAGCATGTTATCAATTAAACACATAGCATATGACACTACATCTAAGTCTCTATCAAGCGAGACAAAACCATTGTGATACTAATCACTTCTCACGTACCCAAAGTATTCTAACTTGGTAGGTCTGATACCAAGTTGTAACGCCCTCAAAAAAATACATAAAACCCATCACTTTAGACATGCATTGATATAAAAAAAACCAACCATTTCTATTCATCAGAGTAGTTCTTATAACAGTATTACATGTTAACAACAAAAGCAAATGTCCTATGGGCTTACAGCTTTCCAAGTCAACACCTGGTTATACAAAAGAGGAGTACTAACTCTATACAAAATAAGCCATTGGCTTGATATACATGTAATACAAACAAAATAATCAAAAAGAGTCTTCAACTCTCATCATCATCCAAGCTATGTCCTTGGAGGTGGCATACTACCTGTACCTGAAAATAATGTCCCATATAGGGTAAGCCAACGCCCAGTAGAGATATGTTAAACACAGTATGAGTAATAACTAAGACATTAGCAATTGATAAATGTTCAATTTCCATAAATCAATTCATAACCCATTTCCATTTCATGACCACAGTGTTCATGTTTCATTTCATTCTCCATTTCTTATCACTTTCACAATTTATATCAACAGTTCAGAACCTGGCCAACCACTTATATAAGACAGTGACTCATATTAAACGTTTCCCATTTTTCAATAGATAAACATACTAGTTGTGTCAACATCTCAGTAGATAAGCATACAAGCTGTATCCACATTTCAACAGATAAGCATATTAGCTATATCAACACTTCCAAAGATAAGCATATGAGATGTATCAACACTTCCATAGATAAGAATATAAGCTATATCAACACGTTAACTGACAAGCATATGAGCTGTATCAGTGGAGTCCATCCCCTATCTCCTCCCAAACAACATCCGGTTTAGAGGTTTATCCCCTATCTTTCCCTAAACTGTGGAGTACATCCCCTATCTCCTCCCACGCACACAACGTATATACACATAGGTCATATACACAATCAATCAATACATAACGTTAATGTATTCTATCAACCGTCATACTCTATGACGTATCTAATTGATTAGTTTTAGTTTCCCTAATCATCATGCATTGTCCATAACAATCAAAACTACCCTCCACCGATAGCCCAAGCAATTATTTCTAAACAGATAATAAAAGCTCCAATAGATAAAATATCAATGTTTTCAAAAAAAGTGAGCGATTAATAAATCCAACTCCACTATTCTACTATTTAATGAGCCAATTTTATCATTTTCAACTCAATTCCATATAACCACAAATTTCCCAAATTAATCATTCCAATTAATTTATACAACCAATTAGGGTTTTCTACCCCATTTCCCAATATTGACCCAATGGTCGATATATCAAAAACCAACAACCATACCATTATTTTGAAACCACAATACACATTTTAGAATCAAAATAACAAAACCCTCTTTTAACATTTTGAAACCCTAAGTCCCAAATTTTACCTAACTTCAACACTTTATCAAAACAACCAAAAATCTATGTCAAAGACCATAAGAATGAGTAGGAATCTCTACCTCAAATTCGGAGCCCAAGAGAAGAGGATGAAGAAAACCAAAATGCTCCAAACTCCAAGATCCACGGATCAAAACGAAGCCCTCGACGATCAACACAATTTTTACAAAAGCCAAAGGAGAGGGAAGCACTCTAACTAGATCAAACCCTAGAGAGAAGGGAGTTTCTAGAGAGAGAGGCTCTCAAAAACATTTTTGGGAAAGTAAGAGAGAGAGTGGAAGTGTAAAAAAATGATTCAAAAGTGCCCAGTTGCCCTCTGTTATACGACATTCCCACTCGAGCGGAAAACACAACGCTCGAGCGTCAAGAACAAAAAAACTAGGTCAGCTCGAGCGCAAGAAGTCCCGCTCGAGCTCCAAGACACAAGAATAAAGTACATCCGCTCGAGCGCGAAAACCAGTCCGCTCGAGCATAGATTTCCCCCTCCCAGAACTTACACAAAAAATGTACTACCCGCTTGAGTGCCAAAGTACCCGTTCGAGCGCGATCGCTCGAGCGTAAAGAAACCCGCTCGAGCGTGAAAAATATGCTTACAGAAGTTTTGCAGAGCACCAAAATACTGAGAGTATGCAATATCCGCTCGAGCGCAAGAAGACCCGCTCGAGCGGACCTCCTAAAAACTGGGCAATAAGGAATTGAAACCCAAGCCTAACCAACCTGTAACAACTCTGCCCGATACATCCTAAAACTCAATTAAGCAGAATTAAAGGATGACAACAAGGTATACAACCACCAACATCACGAAACCCAAGTCCGGAAAACAATAAATACAGAAAGGTAAAACCGGAATCGCTATAGACGCGTCACAACATTCATCGCCAGCTACTAACGCACCTACGAACTCACCATCTCCCCTCTCTAATCAACATGTTATTGATTTAGAAGAGTCTAATACTACTTGTAGAGGAACTAAAAGAAAATCAAGTGTTGTATGGGAACATTTTAAAAAACAACAAGTCAATGGAGTGTGGAAGGCAATATGTAATTATTGTAATAAGCAGCTTGGAGGTGATTCAAAAAATGGAACTAGGCATTTGCATGATCACCATAAGAGTTGTACTAGGAAAAAAGTGATGGACATCAGGCAAAAAGTGTTAACTAACAACTTTAGTAGAGAGATTCCAAAAATGAATTCTTATATCTTTGATCAAGATTTTGCTAGGAAAGAGTTGTCATATGCCATAATCTTGCATGAATATCCCCTCTCTATCGTAGACCATGTTGGTTTTAAACGATATTCAGCAGCACTTCAACCATTGTTTAAAGTGCCTTCTCAAAATACGATAAAGAGTGATATTTTAAAGATTTATGATTATGAGAAGGTGAAGACATTGAGTTTGGTGGAGCATAATAAATGTAGGGTGGCAATCACAACTGATATGTGGACTGCTAGCAATCAAAAGAAAGGATTCATGGCTATCACCGCACACTTTATTGATGATTCATGGACATTGCAAAGTCGCATTTTGAGGTATATTTTTGTAAATTTGCAAATCATTTAAAAATTCTATCTTATTCAGTTCAATTTGCATGTTATTAATACTTGTTTATGAATATCATATTTTAGGTTTATTTATGTTCCATGTCCACACACAAAAGAAGTTCTTTGTGATACTTTGCTTGAGTGTATGATGGATTGGAATATTGATAGAAAAATCTCGACTGTTACTATTGATAATTGCTCCACAAATGATGCCATGATTACCTTGTTGATGGATAAGTTAAGTAATTCATCACTTTTGTTGGGTGGTACTTTGTTTCATATGCGTTGTTGTGCACATATTTTGAATTTGATAGTGAAAGATGGATTGGATGTCATACGAGTTGGTGTGGAGAAAATTCGAGAGAGTGTAGCTTATTGGACAGCAACACCAAAAAGAGTAGAAAAATTTAAAGAAACAGTCAACCAATTGCGTATTCCACATACTAAGAAATTAGGACTTGATTGTGCAACTAGGTGGAATTCAACCTACTTGATGCTTCAGACAGCCTTATTGTATAAGGATGTCTTTTCTAGGTTGAAAATTAGAGAACCCCTATATAAGACTGTGCCAACTGAGCAAGAATGGGAGTTTGCTAGAGAGATTAGTGAGAGGTTTAAGATTTTTTTTTCTATCACTGAGTTGTTTTCTGGTACAAAGTATCCCACAGCCAATGTTTGTTTCCCAGCTTTATGTGAGATTAGGATGACACTGTCTCAATGGCTCTCTTGTGAAATTGAAGTGATCAGAACAATGGCATCAAAAATGGTGGAAAATTTTGATAAATATTGGTTAGTGATACATGGTGTTATTGGGGTTGCAGTTGTACTTGATCCTAGGTATAAGATGAGTATATTGGAGTTTTATTTTGAAAAACTTTATGGAGACAAAGTTGAAGATGAAGTTGATAGGGTTCGTCATATTTGTTATGATTTGTTGCAAGAGTATCAGCACCGAGTTGGTATGGAGACCGATGTTGTTGGTGACTCTTCTGCTCAGCCAGAAATTGTTACAGAGACCCTTTCAGAATTTGATTTGTTTATTAGTGGAAAGAGAAGTAAAAAAATGAAGAATGTAAGATCAGAGTTGGACCATTATCTAGAAGATGATGTTTTGCCAAGAACTTCAGGTTTTGATGTTTTGAATTGGTGGAAAGCTAGTGGACCAAAGTATCCGACCTTACAGGCAATAGCTAGGGACATTTTCGCTATTCCTGTATCCACTGTTGCTTCTAAGTCAGCATTTAGTACTAATGGAAGGTTGGTGAGTCCACATCGTAGTAGACTTCATCCAAACACATTAAAAGCATTAATGTGTGCACAAAGTTGGTTGTGGGGTGAAGAGATGAAAGGTATTATTTCATCCAATTTACATATTATTATTTCACTTTTTATTATTTATATTACCATGTAATAATTTCACTATTGAATTTATATTCTTTACTTTTTAGGAAATTCAACATTGGAATCGGTGGGCTATGCAACTATATATGATGATGATGAGATCGAGTCGGATCAGTCATGTGCCACTTTTGTGTTAGTTGTCATCTTTTTTGTTTTAATTGTTAACATTTTTTACATTTTATTATTAGTATTAATTATTTGTTTTTTTCCTTTTGTTATTTAACAGGAATTCAAGTTGAAGGAGATGGTGGAAATTGTGTGGTTTGTTTGGGTTTGAAGAAACAATGGATTTGCTTTTTTATGTTGTAATGGATTTTTTTTTTTTAATTTCAATTTTTAGGTAACCTATCCCTTGCGGGTTGTGTTTGGGATTAATTATTCTCTTTGCTACTTGTTGAGTTTTCTTGTGTGTGCTGCTGGACAGATGTTTTGTTTGTGTTATTTTGTTGCTACAGGATGTTTTGTGTGTGGGTTGTGTATGTATGGGCTGCTGAATTAATGTTTATTGATGTTCATTGATGTTTTGCTACAAGATGTTTATTAATGTTTATTGATATTTATTGATTTAAATGGATGTTGCTACAGGATGTTTATTGATGTTTTGCTACAGGATGTTTATTGATGTTTATTGATTTAAATGGATGTTGCTATAGGATTCAAATTTGTATGTTGCTTCAGGATGTTTTGTTTATACAGGATTCAAATTTGTATGTTGCTACAGGATCCAATTTTGATGTGTATTGATTCAAATTTGTATTTTGTTTATACAGGATTCAATTTTGATGTTTATTGATTTAAATGGATGTTGCTACAGGATTCAAATTTGTATGTTGTTTCAAGATCTTTCTATCTTTCTTTCTTTTTCTTTTTTTTTGTTTGTTGTGGCTAAGTTCTAATTAATTAAAAAAATGAAGCTATTAGGGTTGATATTCCAACTGATAAATTCCAAAATTTATACAGGTGATTGAGAATGTTTATTGATGTTTACAGATTTTTACATTAAAAAAAAAAAAAAAAAAAAACCGGGGATTTTCCGAGGTCGGGGATCCCCGATCCCCGATCGGGGGCGGGGATGGAGCCGGGCTATGGGTCCCCGTCGGGGATCGGGGACAGGGATGAGGACAGGGGGGTATTACTTTCGGGGATCGGGGACGGGGGGTAGTCCCCGGCCCCGCCCCGCCCCGTTGCCATTCCTACTTGGGAGGCTTAGAGGTTGAAGATCCCTTTTTGTTGTTCACCTTTTTGTGTATTACATGTGAATTCAAGCTGAGGGCTTAATGTGTATGAGTTATTACTCTCTCTTTTTTTTGTAACCAAGTGTTGGCTTGGAAAGTTGTAAGCCGTAGGGCATTTACTTTTGTTGTCAACATGTAATACTTTTGTGATAAATATTCTGATAAATAGATGTACACTTTATTCTCTTGAACATATTGTCAATTTCTTGTATCATGAATGTATGAATTATGGGTTTATTTTGAGGGCGTTACACGGCGCTCGAGCGACCACCTTTGTTTTTGCACCTCCGCTTAACCGACAAAAGTTGGCTCGAGCATAAATTGCATGCTCCCAGAAGTTTCCATGTTTTGCAGACCGCTCGAGCAACAAGAGTTGCACTTGAGCAAAGACCTCAGTCTCGCGCTCGAGCAAGCATCGAGAGGAAAATTCACACAACCAGTACTTTTACTGAGTTTACAGACCGCTTAAGCGAAGGAAGTTACGCTCGAGTGACCTCTCACATTTTTGAACGTCTGCTCGAGCGAGACCCCTATTTTCAGCAAGATTTGTTAAGTATTTGCAAGTGCATTTTAGCATCCTCATTGCATCCTAGACATTCCTAGGCCAAGGTTAAGATATAGGAATGAAGATAAAGGCTAGAAAAACACTAAGAAAGACGTGAAATGAGTTAAGCATTATTCAGGTGTGTGTTTCAAGTATGTATCTATTATGTTTGTGTAGGTCACGCGCCGTAAGCTATTTCATTTGCTTGCTTTGTCTGACAACTCTAGAGCCATATGTGAGTAATAACTTAGTAAAGTTATGTTCAACTTTATTTATTTTCTGTATATGGAATAAGATCTGTTCTATGAAATGTTATGTTTTGTACAATGAATGATTGTCCAATTTTTGACAAGTATTTGTGGTAACTATTCTGTGGCTCAAGTATGTTATTTGTTCTCGGTCCGGAGGTTCCTTTATGGAACTGACAAGTTATCTGTACCCGGCCGGAGGTTCTTTTATGGAACTAATAGGTTATCCGTACCTAGTTCGGAGGTTTCTTTGAGGAACGAACAAGTTATCTATACTCGGCCGAAGGTTCCTATATGGAATTGACAAGTATGACCCTTGATGCTCTGTATGTGATCTGTTAACGCTAATGAATGTATTATGTAAGATTCAGCATGAATTCTAATTTCGGGTTGTCTCTAACAAGAATGTACATATGAATCTGTTTCTGTTTACTGAATTAGTTATGGGACATCATTCCTTTAACCCTTTACTCTATTATTATGCACTAGGCTTTCGTTCACTGTTTATGTATGTAGATGAACAGGCGCGTGACCAGGCTTAAGCTGCTGCCTGGAGAGTTTAGTTTTGTCAGCCAGCCACCGTGCCTCTCGGGAAGATTCCCGTTTGACAAGTCAAGTTTTGTGCATCATGTGAAAGATGTTTTTGTTTTGTTTTTGTCTATTTGTACATTAGGCTAGGTCCCTTAAGATATTATCTGAATGGCAATGCATAAAGTACTGAAGTTGACATTATACATATAAGTTTTAAATTTTCTATCCCATGTATGTCTACACAGCTCTATGGACATTATGTATTTAGTATTTGCTTCCGCAGCTCCTTATATTTTAGCGTTAGGATCCTTTGGAGTGATCTCCCTAAAGTGAGTGAGATGGGCTCGACATGTGTCCCACTAATGGAACTAAGGGTTAAGATCAATCACTTACCAAAACGACGTCATTTTGGTGGGGGAATTTCAAAAAAAAAAAAAAAATCAAATATCTGGGTTCACTTTCACTCTGTTCTGGGAAGAGTTAGAGAGAGAGAAAGGACCAAAGCTTTGATTTTGTTTTGTTCTTTCCTTGTTCTTTCATGTCCTCTTGAAATCTCACAGTTGAATAGTAGTGATGGTTGACTTTTCTGATAAGGCCTTGAAGGGGGTAGATCTGTTCAAGTCAGCCCTTGATGATGATAATGAAAATAGCCCTTGTTCAAGTCAGCCATGTTACAGGCATGGCTTCGCCGCTGCTGCGGAGATCTGAAAGACCTCCTCCGCCGATCTCCATGTTCATTGACCGGATCTGCTAATTGTTGCTCATCTTGATTTTGATGATGAAGATGATATGTGATCTGTAAGTATACATATATGCATATATAAATATATACTCTCATTTTGATTTTGATGATGATATATGTAAATATACATATATGCATATAGAAATACATATATGAATCAATCTTTTGATGATGATGATGGTGATACAAATCTGAATCAGTCTTATTATCGACGAATCGATTTAATCTTTTGAAGCCTCTTTCTCATTTTGTTCACGTTTTTTCTTTAATCTTTTGATAATGATGATGATACATATCTAAATCAATTTTATTATTGAATCGATTTGATCTTCTTTTTTATTTATGTAGATCTCACAGATCAAAATCCATGATAATGATACAGTTTGAAGCCTCTTTCTCATTTTGTTCACATTTTTTCTTCAATCTTTTGATGATGATGATGATGATTATGATACAGATCTGAATCAATCTTATTATCGAATCAATTTAATCTTCTTTTTTTATTTATTTTGATCTCACGGATCAAAATCCATGATGATGATATAGTCTGAAGCTTCTTTCTCATTCTGTTCACTTTTTTCGTTTTTTTTTTTTTTTTTTTAATTTCCTCCACCAAAACGACGTCATTTTGGTGAGGAATAATCTCAACCCTTGATTCCATTAGTGGGACACGTGTCGGGTCCATCTCATTCACTCTAGGAGATGACTTTAGGAGGATCACTCAGAGGATCCTAACGCTATATTTTATAATTTTGTTCAGAAGTCTTTGGTAATCCAAGGATTATTGGTCGGTTACGACGCTAAACCTATTGGGGCGGGTTTGGGTCGTGACAATTCGCATTCTGTTTGTTTCGAATGAAGATAAATGCCCCAACAAAGGTGTCTTTAGGGGGGGAAATGTCACTTTTGTGTAGCTTATGGCGATATTTTGACCTAAAATTTATCTTTCTCCAGCTAAAGTTGTGTTTATCATGAAAATGTTCAGCAGTAAATTAATATAAATAAGTTTTGAAAGATTTCTCAACCTATGTAGAAGATTTGGGGAAGAGTAAACCCTAAGTTCACTCTTTTTTTATTAAACCAAAAAAAAACATTTTAATTATAGAAATACAAAAATAAACACATAATCCATATGAATAACATGTAGATATAGGAAGAAGGATCTAGCATACCGTCATATTTCTCAGCTTGCTTGAAGATATATATATATATATATATAGAGAGAGAGAGAGAGAAGGGGAAGGATACAATTACATCGCCCTGGGGCTGCTTTTTGTTTACAAGGTACAAAAAAATAGGTTAATAGAAATAAGAATGATAGGGTTTGCGTTGGAAAATGTTTGAGAATCTCATAAATTTTTCACAATTATCATAATGGTATAATTTGATAAGTGTCCATTTTTTATATGGGATTCACCACTCTTATCACATCATTATGGATGTATTTATAGGTGCAAAATATAGGCCTCTAGCATTGTTGGTTTGGGTTTTATATATAAAGGATTGAGATTGTATGGAATAAGTTGTTGTATGGTAAGAGTGTGTTTGTTTGGAGGGATTGGAGGGAGATTGGACTCCATGTTTGTTGGGTCATAGAGTCTATTTTTTGGTTACAAATTAGTAGGTCGGATTAGGAGTCCGGTTGGACTATCAATCCAACATATGTTAGAATATTGTATCTTAGAGAGGGTATGGTATAGAATCGGTGGGATAACTATCCCATGGGATTAAATGGTAAAATGATATATTTATTTGATTTAATTATGTATTATATTTAAATGGTAAATTTTTATTGATATTTTATTTAATTTCATACTTTAATTATTATTATTTTTATTGAAATTTTATTTATTTAATTAAAAAAATAAATTTATTTAATTTTTTAAAAAATAAAATAAAATAAAACTTAATTTAATCTAGTCAAAAATATTTAAAATATTAAAGATGGGTTTAATATTACTATTACTTAGTAAATAATTGAAAATGGTAAAAATAGTCTTTTGAGTATTTATCATTTTTCATAATATTTTAGTCAAACATTAGAGTCAATAGAAATACGAATGGTAGGGTTTGGGTTGGAAAATATTTGACACCCTTATAAAATTTTCAGAATTTAATTCACAATGATGTAATTTGACAAGTGTCCGATTTTTATATGGGTTCACCATTCTTACCATATCTGTCACGACCCAAACCCATACCTAGAGGTTCATAAGGATGACCGGCTAGTAATCCCAGATTACCTACGGCCTTAATGACAAATTCAATCATAATATAATTAACAGGGCATGGCGGAAGCAATATCAAACATAAAAGATAGTCCATTGAGCAATGCATACATGCCAAGATCATAAACATTTAAAACTTTATACTTTGTATGTGTTCATATACACAAAGATAGACTCCTTATACAACATTCATCCATATCAAGTTCCAAAATAACAAAGCAAACAAAACAAAAAGAAAGGTTTGACCAAGCTTGGCTCTACTTGAGTCCAAACAAGCCCCATCATGGAGGCACCTCAAAAATGGCTTCACAGGGGTAGACTCTGTGACTGCCTTAAACTTGATGCTCCACTTGCTCACCTATATGTATATATAGAAGAGAGGGGTGAGCCAGAGCCTAGTGAGTAATATCAATATAAAGCGTTTAGATGAATGAAATCTAGTAAGATTCAAAACATAACTTTCTTTTCACAAAACGATCAATTTCAATGATCAAAACAATTTGATTAATAATCATATCATTTCATTGCGATAACAATAATCATTCAAATCATTATACGTGGTACATCCAATAGAATAACAATATTACAATGTGCCGAAGCCAATAGGACCCCTAAGGCAACGAAAAATTTCATCTGATATCGCGTGTTTCAACGAAAAATTTTGAATTTTCATTAAAGCACCTATCGATAGGGAGAACGACCGGACAGATGTTTGAACGGTCGACCAGTTTGGTGCAAATTGACCACAACCGGCAAGACAATTTTGCAAGGAAGAGGTTATCTGGGCGGACGTCCGGCCCAACAATCACCTACAAATTTGATGAAACGCTTCAAGCATCCTCAATTTGATGAAAAGTTTAAGATATCTTCAATTTAATATTGGTTTGACGTTATTATTGGAGCACCAAAATTGGAATTTTTTTTTTTTTTCATCAAATTTAAATTTGATAAAAGAAAAGAGTAAGCATTGGAAACACTATAATATAAAGGGGGAAAAAAAGTAAAATAATAAATAAAGGAAAGAGGAAAGCATGGAGGCAAGTTTAGTTTGAATTTCATAATCTATTTTTTTTTTAAATTAAAATTAATTTTGTGAAAAAACCACAAATACTCATTATTTTTATAAGATTTTTTTTTTAAAAAAAATAACTTTTAAATTTTAAATATATATATAATTTATTTTTGTCAAGCTAATTTTATTTTTTTAAAAAAAATCAAGAAATTGATTCAATGAAACTAAACAAAGCCCTAGTATTTATAACAAAATATATTTATATAACAAGAGTATTAGTATTTATAAATTATTATTTTAAATAAATAAGGGCAAATTTGATATTTTCAAAAAATTAATAGATGTATCAACCTTTTGTGTTAATGTAAGTTAATAGAAAGTTTATGGAGGGGTGAATTTGAAAGAAAATAGCAAAGCAGAAAGGAGGTTAGTGTTATTTTAGTGACCTCAAAGGGAGGTTAGTGTAATTTTCCCTTTAATTTTTATATACCATTAGGTCATGTTTATTTGGACGAAATAAATACGGATGAATTGTAATCCATCGGACTGTTAATCTTGGGATACATAGTCCCTGGAATAAGGGTTGTTGCTATGCCTTATGACACAACAACCCTACTGTGAGAGCATTTAGAGGTTTTTTTTCGGGCTTATTTTGATAATCTGAACCGTTCATATTATAGGGTTTGTCGAGTATATCATTCATTTAAAAAATCAAATTAATCGGATATCGGTAACCCCATGATCAAGTCCTTGTTTGGTTTCAGTTTTCAAAAAACAATTTTCAGAAATTCAACTTTTTTATTTTTCGTATTTTAATGTTTTTAATGAATTTTTTTAATATTTTAAGTATTTTTAAAATTTTTAGACACATATAACATAAATACACTTAAAAAGTATAATATTTGTGAAAAAAATCTTTAAAAAATACACTAAATACCAAAAAATACAAAAAAAAAAATGAAAATTCAGTACATTTTCATATTTTTATGTATTTATTAATTTTTTTAAATAGTTTTTTACAAATATTTTACTATTTAGATACATCTAAGTAAGGTGCATCTAAAAAAGTAAAAAAATTACTTAAAATTTAAAAAATATTCACTAAAAATAAAAAAATTCAATTTTCAGAAAACTGAAACCAAACACACTAAATTATTTCTAAAAAATTATTAAAATTTTGTTAACCGTTTATTTTTTAAAAAACAAATGTGCTCTTATTATCGGGCTATAAATATCCAATTTACTTGATTTTTTGCATGGATGATCTACTTGACGAACCTTATAATATGAACGGTTTGTATTATCGAAAGAGACTAGGGACATGCCCTCAACGGGCCTCACAGGAGCCCACTCCCATAGTCCCTTGATTATTTGGTCAGAAAGAATATGTATCCAATGTTTGTTTTCTCATGGACTTATATGTTTGAAAATAGCTATCCTATTGAATTTAATATTTAATTGAAATATTATGAAAAAGGATAAATGTACTCAAAAGACTATTTTATTATTTTCAATTATTTATTAAGTGATCGTAATATTAAACCCATCTTTAATATTTTAAACTTTTTGACTAGATTAAATAAAATTTTATTTTATTTTATTTTTAAAAAATTAAATAAATTTATTTTTTTAATTAAATAAATAAAATATCAATAAAAAAATAATAATAATTATTAAACAATGAAATTAAATAAAACGTCAATAAAAATTTACCATTTAAATACATAATTAAATCAAATAAATATATCATTTTACTATTTAATCCCATGGAATAGTTATCCCACCAATTCTATACCATACCCTCTAGGATACAATAGTCTAGCATATGTTGGATTGATAGTTCAACCGGACTCCTAATCCGACTTACTAATTTGTAACCAAACAATAAACTCTATGATCCAATAAACATAGGGCGTGTTTGATTGGACGGATTGGATAAAGGGGGATTAGAATCTATCGAACTTGAGTCTAATCCCCCTATAATCCCTCCAAACAAACACACCCTTACCATACAACAACTTATTCCATACAATCTCAATCCTTTATATATAAAACCCAAACCAACAATGCTAGAGACCTATATTTTGCGCCTATAAATACATCCATAATGATGTGATAAGAGTGATGAATCCCATATAAAAAACGGACACTTATTAAATTATATGTAATTGTATCCCTTTCTCTCTCTCTCTCTCTCTCTCTATATATATATATATATATATATATAAGATGCTTTTTTTTCCTATGGCTTGTCATTTCATTTCCTATTTTGCTCTTAGCTTATTTTAAAATTGCTATTTTTCCCTTTAGTTGGTTGGTGAAACAATGAGTGGTGGCATTCTGGTATTATGTAAGACATTTTGGTTGCTTTGGTTGAGAATGTTTGTTTTGGGTTGCCTATTTTGGAGAAATTCTATTTTCACACACCTAATTAGCTTAGGACACATCTTTTCTTAATACACACCTATTAATTTGATTATCAATTAATTTTCTCAATCTACACATTTAAAGTTACAATTACACCCTTCGCTCATAACCATTGTATACACCACTAACTTTCTTTTCACACACTTTTGATTGACCCTACTTTCACATTGACCCATCCACGCCCTTAAAGACTTTGGTCTGAAGTGAAATTTCCTCCATTGAAGACTTGTATAGAAGACCTCCATTGAACTTTTATTGAAGACCATTATAAATCCTCCAAAATAGTGTTGAAGGTAAGAAAATTTTCCATTTTCTTATTACATTTATCATTTTGTTATTGCATTTATCATTTTCGAATCTATGTGCACTCCATTGGTATAAAACCTTCGATTTCGGTCTTGTGAGTGACGGTTTAGGGCTTTCAGCACTGGATTTCTGAAACAATAGAGTGATTTCGAAACATAACTTCCGAATAAATTGTATTATTTTGACAAATTACTTCCCAAAAAAATAAATAAAAATCTTGATTATTAGTTTACGAAGTTGATGAATTTCTTCGGTTCTGTAGTTCTGAAATGATGCCATGTTTTCGATAGTTTAGTTCCGAAAATTGTGTGTTGTTTCGGTACTGAAGTTCCGAATGAATTTTTTTTCTCTTTTATTTAATGAAAAAAAATCAACATTGGTGGTCCAACTGAAAAATCGCAAAAAATAAATAAATAAATAAATAAAATACTAAACGAAAAAACTAATATTTTCATCATTGATTTTGCTGTCACTGTACGTATTTTTGCTTGAGTTTGAACTTCCATTGGTTTGCAATTCTTCCATATCAAAATCAAGCAAAAATTGTGAAACTAATAAGAAAACGATATGAATAATAGAGTATAAACCTAGATATTAAAGCAATATGACAGATATTTTGAGAGTATTGATTTGCAAGCTGAGGAGTATAGAGTGTATAACAAGTAAAGTGACAATAATGAAAAAAATTAGGGTTTAATTTTTTTTTACAAAAATGCTAGAGATTTTAAATTTTAATTTAACCCAATAATCAGAAGAAGAAAAAAAAACTACTCTCCTACGCAATAATAAATTATCAAAATTGTTCATTGAAAAATATTTCTTATATCATTTAAAACTGTTAATTGATTTAATGTTTTATTTATTAACAACATGGTTAATTGAAAATATTTTTCATATCATTAAAAATTATTAATTGACTTATGGATTTATTTATTAATAAAATTGATCATTTATTATGCGAGTATGATTTATTTATTAATAAAATGGGTCATTTGTATATATATGTATTCTCTTCTGTTTTTTTATTAGTTCATTTTTTTTTTTAGATGGGAAATTATTTTATCTCTTTTATACTAAAATATATACTTTATTTTGTTTATCTTTATGTCTTCACATTTAGTCTTACTGAAAAAAGAAAAGAATATAATTATGTTAAAACGATAGGACTTATTATATTTTTTCTAATTATTATTATTTATAATACAATTTATATAATTCTATCATATATCTAATGATTTATTCTATTTAATTTTATAAAATAATATTCTCATTTTTAAAATTTATTAAAATATAAAACTTAAATATACCGTAATAACACCAGCCTTTGTAACTAGGAGTTTTTTTTTAATATTCTAAAAAAAACAATTTAGAGAATTAATCCACTTTTTAAACTATTAGAGAAACTAACCTACTTTTTGAAATCACATTTTAAAAATATAATTTTAACTTGAAATCGATGTCAAAAATGTGAAATCCATGTCATCATAAAATTGTATTTTTAAAATGCAATTTCAAAGTGAAATTACATGTTAAAAATGTAATTTTAATTTAAAATTATATTTTAAAAATATGATTTCAAAAAGTAAATTAATTTCTTAAATAACTTAAAAAGCGGATCAATTTTTCAAATTTTTTTTTGTTTTTTTGGTTTAGAATATTTTTTTCCGGTAGTGATAGGTAGCTCGAAACTGAGCGGCTCGAAATGGCTCGAATTCAAAAACGGTCTCGTTTTTGAGATGAAGGTGAAGCAGAACCAGAAGCAGGGGAGGGAGGAGGAGGAAGGAGGAGGGACTGGAGGGGGCCCAACATTTGGGGCTGGAAGCGGGGGCCGGGGGTCGGAGGCGAGGCAGAGCCGGCGATCGCTGGTGCTGCGACGATCGGCGACAGCGAGGCGACGGCAATGGCGGTGGCGGTGGCGGTGGCGAGGCGAGCAGCGACGATCCTCTCTCCCTCTTTCTCCTCTGTTCTTTCTCCTCTCTTCTCTCTCTTCTCTCTCTCTTTCTCCTCTGCTTCTTCCTCCTCTCTTCTCTCCCTCTTTCGAGCTAATTCGAACCATCAGATTCGAGCTGCGGCTCATTTCCGATTTTTTAAAAAAAAAACTCTGGTAGCTAGAATAACTTCGGCCAAAGATGAACAGGGTTTTCTGAATGGTTGAAAAGTCGATTTTACCATTTTCTTTATACCTTGTCTTTTTTTTGTTGCAAGGGTATTTATGAAAAAATCCGTAGTATACCCACTGTCTCGCTGTCTCAGAGAACCTTCCTCTCTGTCTCTCCTCTCTTCTCTTAGCAATGGTGATCTCCCTCCACCGATGACGATATTCGACCACCTCCTCTCTCCTCTCACCGATCTCCTCTGCCTCTTCAATTAAGCTGAGAAATATGATGGTATGTTTGATCCTTCTTCCTATATCTACATGTTATGCGTATGGATTATGTGTTTATTTTTGTATTTCTGTATTCTGTAATTAAAATGTTTTATTTTTATTTTTTTTGGTTTAATCGAAAAAGAATTTGCTTACGCAGTGATTGGTTTGAAGATTTGACGAGGGATTTGGAAAGGGTCACCTAGTTTCACACACTTTTTTCCTTTCTTTTTCCAAATCCCCCAACCAAACACAGCATTAGGTTTACTCTTTCCCAAATCTTCTACATAGGTTGAGAAATCTGTCAACATTTATTTATATTAATTTACTGCTGAACATTTTCATGATAAACACAATTTTAGAGGGAGAAAGATAAATTTTAGGTCAAAATATCCCCATAAGCTACACAAAAGTGACATTCCCCCCCCTAAAGACACCTTTTTTCATTTATCTTCCATCTGAAACAAACAGAACGCGAATTAAGCTAATGCGTTGTAAGGAAAAAGATTGTAACCAGTCATGAAATTAGTATATCTAACTCATAATTTAAATGTTAAATTTTGAGATTTTACTATTTCTTTACCTTTGCTTGCTAGCTTCAGGACACCTAATCACATGGAATGGAGCCTTCTGGAAGGAAAAGTAGTTTATTATTATTGTTTTATATATAGGGCTTGGCTGTCATCTCAATTTGAGTGAGCGGTTGGTCCTAGTAAGCCCATTCTAGAACTGATTTTGGTAATCCGAACAGTTCACTTATTTGAACTCGTTGAGCAAAATATTCATCTAAAAAATCAAAATGCTTAGGTATCGGTAGCTTTTAATCAAATTTGTTTTGCAAAAATGGCTGAGAAATATAAATTTAATAATAACCATCCATTTTTTATAATACAAATTTGATTAAAAAATATAGCTACTGATATCCGATCATCTTGCTTTTTTTTCATGAATATTCTATTCAACAACTCCTAAAAAGTGAACAATTTGGATCATCGAAATGGGACTTGTGGTGGGCTCTGTGAACCCCTCAAGTTCTCTCATGTTGAGATGTGGAGATGAGAGAAACCTAATCCATATATATATTTACTTACATTTTGTTGGAACTAATGCTAGTGATATCTTGTTAAACATTAACAGGAAGGGGATGATGATGCTTGTTTTTATGAATGGGATGACCAGTTGGAAAGCATGGTTGCTTTGGATGATGATGAGAGTCTTATCTCATTCATGACAAGCCCACCTTTTACAGATGGCACAGCTGTATATAACATAACCACTTTTCTAAATAATATATGTATGGATAGTTCCGTGAAATGTGCCACTGCATTGCTTGAAGGGAGGTTGGGCATAGATCCAAAAACTGTACTTGATGGTTACAACCTGTTGCATTGTGCCATTTCATTTACAATTTATGAATTAGTTAAATTATTTCTTCAGTATGGAGCTCGTACAGATATCACTTGGGATTATCATGTTTACAAAGCGTACAATGGGTTGCTCCCGCTCGAACTAGCACTTGCTATAATGAGGTACAGAACAAAATATTAAAACAATGTGGCTAAAGATTTACATAGTGCTTATTCTTCCTGATTTTGGCACTGTTTTTTTAATCTACTGTATTGATTGTGCAGAACTTCTCTATATATGCGCTCTTCGTCTCCAGAACAATCGGCTTTTAACTTAATAGTAACACTTTGTGATCCGGACAGGGCATTCCTTTTTGCAAAGGAATTATTACTTGTTAGACCTCATGCTACATATGTTTGGTTTTGAGTTTGAAGTTAGTGAACGAGCTAATATAATTTTCTTCTTCATTTACTTTTTGTAGCGAGAGGAGTTGGCTGTTGCCAAGTTGCTTGCACGGTTCTCCAAGGACAATGAAGAGTTAGCTTACCATTAGGCCATGGAAGGAAAACTCATTGAGTTGGCCATGTTGCTGATTGTGGCACGAGAAAATGTTTTGGTTCCCATCACTTTTCATGGAAAAGATGGTGCTAGTTTAAATGAAAGTACAACAATCCATGAATGCCTTGAAAATCAATTTGTCTCTCTAATTAACGAGGAGATCAACTTTATGGGAGAAGTTAAACATGGGAAATTTTCTCAGATTCGCAAGAAGAGGAAGGTTATGAGGTTGGCTATGCTATTGATTGAAGTTTTTGAGAGGGCTGGTAATAGTATTGAGGAATATCTGCAGCTGCAACAACTTGATGTGTGTATTAATACATGTCCCATTTTCTTTTGTTTTGATGCTTCTTGCTTTCGGAATTAATTTTTATTTTTTATATTTATTGTCAGAATACAACTTTGTATGTGAAAATAACCAGCTTCCCTGCGTAATGTGTTGTTAATTTGGTGATTGAATGATTAAATAGGATCTAGTTATACACACTTTGAACCTTTTCTCTATGTGAAACCATGTCAAACTATATCCTGTAAGTATGTTTAAGGCCAACATTGAAATATCCATTGCTATTCTCTTATAATAAACATAGTTTAATATATATTGGTCGGACTAGTTGGACCCAATGTTTCCACTATTTTATTTTCTTGAATAACAAATCTGTAAGATTCCATTTATATTGTCTTTTGTTTAAACAAAAAGGTTCTCAACTACTCTCTTATTCTAAACATTTTGAGCTTTCTAGGCCTATTTTTTGAACGAGAAAATAAAAGACCATGGTGGGTGGGATTTGGATTGGACCCACATCTCTTGTGGCAGAGCCAAATGCCTTCACAATTAGAACACATCATCACTCCCTTGTAACATTTAATAGTATAATATGGCCTCAAAATAATTATATATATATTTTTCTTGTATTTATGAATTGTTTTAAGTTGATTTTTTTTTTTTTTTAAAGTTATGCTGAATATTATGATTCTCAATTTTTGCAACCAGTAGGATTTCAATTCATGATTCTTGATTCTTGATTTCATAACTAGTATCTTGTTCTCCAAAATTGTGTTTGGATCTTGGATTTGTGGGTGAGTTTATAGTAGGAAAATAAAATGAAATGGAAACAACAATAGGAAAAGATTAATGAAGTAGAAGCTATTTTTTTTCTTCTCTCTTTGCAATCCCTTCCCAAATCCAATATCCAAACACTACCTAACGAGATGGTGGTCCCAGCTTCTCCAGCCACTCTTCCAATAGTATCTGCTTGTAAAGATCTCAGTTTCTCTAGTGGGATATCTCAGCTTCCTCATGGAGATATAAGTTTATGATTGTATGTTGTTAAAGTAACAAAATTGTACTCCCATGTGCCGTAATGCTTATTAGCACATTATTACATAAAGTAATCATTTGATTCTCCTTATAGGTGCGGAGAAAACATGTGGAGAAAGATATTGCTCTGAGGCTTGTGGAAGCTGGCTTTAACTTGAAGGCTGGAGACTTAGATTTTAGCAGTAAAGATTGGTTTGGGAACCTAATACTTCACATTTGTTTTCTTTTTTTGGATTGTGTTTCTTCTCTTTATGCAAATTATTGATGTTGTAACTTTTGTGGTTCAGTATAGGTATCTAAACTATTATGTCATTGAATGGCTAGCTCACACTAGGGATTATCCTTTTTTTTACAGGTTCATTTTCTCTGATTCCCCTACCAAGTACATAGAGACTCGATTAGGTGATTTATTGAGTTCTAACTGAAACTTTCTTTTGCTTCATAAGTAACTATAAAGAAATGAAAATGGTATGTGAGTTTGTGACATGTTTTCTTACAGAAGATAAGTTGTCTCAGTCATGGAGTCCTCGCTTGCCCATGCTGCAGCAAACAAATGTGTTTTCCCCCCCACTGGTTAAAAAATATTTGTTACGTTTTTTACTGTTATTTTTATTATTTCGCGTTGCTGGGTGTTTTGTTACTTGGATGCTTTGTGCCATAACAAACAGCTTTTTTTGCCTTCTATTTTTCCTTGTTAAGGCCTATAGCTGGAAGGCAGAGCAAGAGAAGCGTGAAGTAACAAAATAAGTTAAGGACCTACAATGTAGGACGAGATGAGGTTAACTGCTCCTACTAGTAGTGAACCCAAGCCTAATAAATCACAACTGAAAAATAGGTTTTGGGTGGGTGACATTGGTTTTTGATGGGTGGATGGGTGGTAAATTATGGGGATGTAAGGGTTCCAAAAATTGCAACAAAATGTAGTGATTTGAGATTAAAGACGTAAGGGTTCCAAAAATTGCAACAAAATGTAGTGATTTGAGATTAAAGACGCAAAATTTTGGGGTTCTTACACCCTTCAATTCCTTATTTTAAATTTTCTTTTTTTGATAAGTAAACAATTTTATAAACCAAGGCCCCGTGGGAATGCTTCCCGTGTATGAAAAGATGCCACTGTCAAAAGGCACTTTACATGCCCTTGCATATCCAAAGGCTCTACAAATTGTATAATTGGTCTAGATCTATGGTGTACATTTTCTTGGATATGGGTGTCAGTCGTGGGTGTGGGTGTCTGGGTTTTGGTCTTGAAAAGCTTCTAGGGTTAGTGTTGTAAGAGGTAGAAGAAAGATTTGTGTTTGTGAAAGGGAAGAGGGTGGAATTGAATTGATTTCTATAACTTGCAGATTGCATCATTTCTGAAATAGTGCAATTAAAGGGACTGGATAACACTGATTTATGGATTTTAAGGTTGAATTAGTGGCTAGAAGGTAGGGGAATAGGTTGGGGATGGTTTGTACTTGATCAACTAGGGTTTAGCAGCTGAAAAGGGCACTTTTGAGGGAGGTGAACAGTAACATGCACAGATGAAGAGATAGAAGGAAAGAGGCACTTCACCCTCATAACGGTTATGAAAATTTATATAAACTCCAATTTAGTTTCTCACAAGAAGTGTTCAATTGCAAGTGTGAGACACATATCCCAAACCCCAATCCAAGTGTGAAGTGTCTAAAGCGGATATTTGATATATTTTTAAGAATCCATGCAACATTGGCCAATAGAAAGATTACACTCCTCCCAAGTCCCAAATATACAAAATACTAGAAATAAGGTACACCAATATAACGGGCAAAGATGCGGAATATTCGATACTATCAAATTGTCTTATGTTTCGATAATAATCCAATTATTTCTCTTCCCCACCCTTTTTTTTTTTTTTTGATCAACAACAAAAGCTTTATTGATAAATAAGAAAAGGAAATGAGGATAAGGCATCCTCTTACAAAAGGACTAAGAGAAAACAAAACAAAATTGAAAACCCCCAAACAAGCTAAACACGGGCAAAATCCTACATATCACAAACCGCCAACCAATCTCTAGCCACCAAAAAAAGAGGAACTCCCTTAAATAAAGAGTTCCTCGACACCCAGAAAGAAGTTAAATGACAAACATTATCCCACAAACAACCCACTTCCCGAAACTTTTCATCAAACAACCTTGCATTTCTCTCCCTCCATAGAACCCAAAAAGTTGCAAAGACGGCACAAGACCAAAGCATTTTGGCTCTCTTTGATCCTCCAAAAGTGTGAAAATCCACTAGGAGCATATGTGTACACCTTTTTGGGACTACCCACGCCACATTTCCAAAAGAAAACAATTTGTGCCATAAATTTAACGCTATTGGACAATGCAAGAATAAATGATCCGCGGATTTCCCATTTTTAAAACACAGAATGCACCATTGAGGATTTGAAAAACGATTGGGTCTCCTTTTTTGCAATGTATCATTTGTCAAAATGCCTCCATGAACCAAGGCCCACATGAACACCTTTACTTTTAGGGGAACACAAGCCTTCCAAATTTTTTTGCAAAAAGGAAACTGAAGAACATGAGGATTATCAATGATGTACTCAAAAAAAGACTTGCAAGAAAATATCCCTGACGAATGAAGAGCCCAAACCCGCTTGTCCTCCAACAGAGGAGATAAAGAAAACTGATCAATTCTGGCCAGTAAAGAAGTCAATTGAGAAGCCTCCCTATCATTAAGATTCCTAGAAAAATCAAAATTCTAGAAAATTGGAGCCAAAAGCGAGTAAGCCATGGACGCAATTGAAGAATTATGAGAACGAGCCACTCTGTAAAGATGTGGGAAATCGATAGCAAAAGAAGACTGACCCATCCAAACATCCTCCCAAAATCGAACAAGTTCCCCATTGCCCACCCGAACAGAAAGATGACGAGACCAACATGTGAAAATTTGAGAAATAGACTTCCAAGGAGCACGACAGTTACCCTTCAAAACCACCCGTGAATCCCTACAATTGTCATAAGTCCCATATTTGCTTCTTATAACCGAATGCCATAATGAATCAACCTCAAGGGGAAATCTCCATAACCACTTGCCAAGAAGAGTCATGTTCTTAGCCACAATATTACCAATAGCCAAACCCCCCTTCTCCTTAGGTAACGACACTAACTTCCAATTCACCAAGTGATCCTTTTTCCCCTCATCCTTTCCTTCCCAAAGAAAATCCCTCATCAACTTTTCTAGAGACTTTGCCACCTTAACCGGAATCTTGAATAAAGATAAATAATAAATAGGGATACCACTCAAAACAGACCTAACCAAAGTGTATCTACCCCCACGTGATAATAAAGCCTTACTCCACCCTTCCAATCTCTTGCCAATCTTTTCCACCACAGGAGACCAAAAAACTTCACTCCTAGGATTACCCCCCAATGGAAGACCCAAATATTTAAACGGAAGTAATTCTATACCACATCCTAAAAGTGACGCCCTGTTCTGAAGTTGATCTTGCTGCATATTGATACCCACCACACTACTTTTTCCCAAATTGACCTTAAGCCCTGAAATAATCCCAAAAAATCTCAAAATCAAATGAAGATTAAGTAGCCGACTTTCATCTCCTGAGGAAAAAAATATGGTATCATCCGCATATTGTAAATAAGTCACACTAACTCTATCCCGCCCCACCTCCAATCCCGCAAAAAGACCTGCTTCATTAGCTCTATCAACCATCTTTCCCAAGACATCAACCACCAAAATAAAAAGAAAAGGAGATAGTGGGTCCCCTTGTCGTAGCCCCCGCGAAGCCGTAAAGCATTCCCCTGGTTTACCGTTCACTATGATTGACATATTACAAGTCGACAGACAACTCCTAATCCAAGATCTCCACCGCCCACCATATCCCTTCTTATCCAATACAAAATCCAAAAACTTCCCCACCCTTTTCCCTCTTCAACAACTAAGTCATTAGAGTTGCCAGGAACACCCAAGCCACACTAAACCAAGAGAGGGCCAAAGTTTAAAGCTCCTAAGCCACCAAACAATAGCTGAGTATTGCTTGCACAAGTAATCAATTCACAGATAATTTATTAGATAAGTTTCATTTACTAGAAAGAAGAGATTAGAAACACGTGTATAGCAGCGTTTCGGTCAGTTCGGTTTCCGCCTGTTGTTTAGTTTTAAAACCATTGATCAACTGTGAAATTGAAATTTTGTAAATTTGTAAACTGCAGCCGACCGAAAGTTGGTTGCAATCGTCTCTTTTTCCAATCAGATGGGTCAGATGGTTTGGTTGGATGATTTGGTTGTTCGAACAGCCCTAGCTGGAGGTTATCAACAACGTTTGACCCATATCTGGCTTGTAATTTTAGGCATATGAGAGGAAGAACCATCTTTGGACTGGTCCAAAATAGGTCTCATTTGGTCCAGAAAAATGATTCCACCATGCCCAAAGCCTTTGAGGCTTAACTTAGGCCTAATCAGCCCACCTCTTATTCCACAAAATAATTGGTCTTCGTGGAGTGACACAAATCATGGGCATTAACTCCTAAAGTCCTCTAGCCAGGCCCCTCCCCATGCACAATGGGGTTTGGTCCGGGTGATTCAGTTTATGCATATGAGAGGAAGAACCACCTTTGGACTGGCCCCAAATAGGTCTCATTTGGTCCAGAAAAATGATTCCACCAGATCCAGGTACTGGACCAGGCCCAAAGGCTTTGAGGCTTAACTTAGGCCTAATCAGCCCATCTCTTATTCCACAAAATAATTGGTCTCCTTGGAGTGACACAAATCATGGTCATTAACTCCTAAAGCCCCTTAGCCATGCCCCTCCCAGTTCACCATGGTGTTTTCCCCTGCAAATCCGGCCCAATCTGCTTGGCCCATTAAAAATATGCTTCTATTCTGTACAAATTATCCAACCATCCATCTTCTCATGAAGTCCATTATAGAGGAAACATGACTCTGGCACCACCTCCAAGACTCTGGGACCTTATATGATACGCACACAATTCCGGGCACCATTTTATCCAAGCAGTTTCCAAAAACAATTTTGATCTTGTTCTCATCTCCACCACCCCTGCCAGCAAAAACTCCTTGAACACCTTTGCCACATCTCTCTATCCCTTCCCAGTGCCTACCCTTCCATTGTGCAGCTTGAATAATCAACCCGTTGCATCACCTACTGAGTTGTGACATAGTTCGCAATGATTTCATGGTTATCACTTTGTAAGAGCATGAATTTGTTAGGAGCTGTGTATGAAAGTAGTGGTTCTTTTTTCATATATAACAAGGAACAAAATGTTTTAATTAATTGCATTTTCCATTTATAATTGTGTATCAGATAAATATACATAGATGTGGATATTATAATATGTATACCTTGTTCTCCTCTTATTCGTGCAGGAAGAAATACTTGGTGATGGTCATTGGTCATCAGTCTCAACTCCCTGTTTGCACCCACGGCTTATCCTCTGTGGTGAAGTCAAGTAATAAAATTCAAGTCCCAAAATCTGTCCCTAGTTCTACAGATTTGGATATTCAAGTGAAGAATAGAACAAAGGCAATAGAAGATAATGTGCTCAAATGTTTGTCAAGGGTGAAGTTTGTGTATATTGCGATGTTGATCAAGAGGGGAATAAGAATTGTTTGAATCTTGTTGGGACTATCTTTCGAGGTATGAATGACTGCTTCTGATTGTTCTTATTTTTTGTACTTAAATTATGGCATTTACTTTTAGGTAAAATTCCCAATAAGTGCTACTTTTCCCATTTTCTGCTGAGTTCTATTACTGCTGGAGAAATCAGCCCTCTCTACATAGAAATAGGAGTTGATGGAAATTTACTCACTGAGTCTTTTTTCAGTTTCCTAATTTTTAGTTTCTCTCTCTCTCTCTCTCTCTCTCTCTCTCTTTTAAATTTTGTGGAGCTGTATATACATATGTATGTATGTATTTGAATTGAAAGTTCCAATTGGCCCCAAGTGTGATCAACTTGAAACCAAATTATATACAAACAATATCACTTATTTAATTTGACTCTTTCTCGACCTGATTGCCTGCACTAGAGGGGGAATTCCAAGGCACCATTGCCCCAATTTGTTTGGGTACACAACTCATAATTTGAAGTTTGTTTCCAACAAATTAATGCCAGCTTCTAACCACATTTGGTATTATGCATCATTTGGTGGTTTTAATGATTAAGTGGAGATGCTATCTCAATTTAGTTTTTTCCTTCCTATTCTAGATCGTTCATCTGGATTTTGAACAGTCAGAACTATTAATAATTTAGTGTGTTGGCTTTGTCCTAAAATGTTGTTGGGCAGAGCTGGTTAGATTTGGCAATCAACGATCAACTTTTAAATGATGCAGTTGCTTTGCTGGGAGGAGTTTCATCTTGGTAGAATCTGGAAGACTACTGGCTCAAATGTGAATGTATTTAAATCTGAAAGACTACCTGCTCAGACATGAGGGCTTATGCATTTGTATTTAGGTAAATGTACTTGCTTTTTATTGGGTCCAGACTAGACTTATAATCTCAATCTCTCTCTCTCTCTCTCTCTCACACACACACACACAAATAAACCTTTTTTGAGCGTGTGTTAGCGTGGCCTCATGACCAGCCTATTGCTAAAAAATTGAGAAAAGTTTGTGCAATTAATGAAGCAGCCTTTTTTTCTTACAATTCTTCTTTTGCAGCTTGAATAATCAAATATCCAGAAAGGAGGTTTGCACCTCAAGCACCTTCTCTCTTACAGTATTATTTTCCTACAGTCAACAAGCTCACACTAGCAGAATTAGAATTGAAAGAGAGAATTTTGATGAAATTATGATATACTTTATTCCAATCATAATAGAAATTCACGAACTACAGTATTATTTTCCTACAGTCAACAAGCTCACACAAGAAGAATTAGAATTGAAAGAGAGAATTTTGATGAAATTATGATGTACTTTATTCCAATCATAATAGAAATTCACGAACAAGTAGAGAAGGCGGTTGAGTTGAGGTAATGTTCTGGGGCGATCGAATACTGTATTTCTCTTCTCATTGACTATTTGTAGGATCAAGATGCCAAAGCTAAATACCTCAGATTTTATTGAGGATAGCCCATTAATTGCATATTCCAGGGATAAATAACCACTGATTGAATCATTTAAAAAAAAAAAGAAAAAGAAACTGACTGCAGCAGTACATTTTAGAGAATGTAATTAAAAATTCTTATTATGTTCCAACAATTTTGCTTGTGGTAGCTTCGCTTTTGTTTCTTTCAAAACTTCTAGCTATGGTAAAATTTGATATTTTTGGGTTTATTTCGTTATCTAGTAAAATGTTTCCAGCTTTAGATCTCTATGTATAATTCTGAGCTTAAAATCTTGATGAAGATAAAGTCTGGTCAATTTCATTGATAATGTGAAGGCGTTAGCATTGTGTTTGATCTGAAAAAAGAAATAAGTGTTACTGGTTCGTTTATTTGACCTGAGTGCCATCAGATTATGATGAAGCAATGTTTGAAAAACAATGAACAGTATCATTTTTTTTTTTTGGTGGGTGCTGAAAGGTTTGGAGAGAACCAAATCAAAACTTCAAAAGATTCTGGTGTTAAGAGTCTAGCAATGTATATGACTGACTTTTTGAACTCATTGACCACTTGTTTGGAATTTTTTGAGAGCGTCTTCATAGCTATTTCTTGTCCGTTTTGCAACATGCCTTGTAGATACATTGATATTGGTGACTATTCAAGTAACTGCATATCTAGCAATGTGTTTAAATTGTTACTTGGTCCAAAATCACCCTCTCCAAATCTATTTTTAATTAAGAAGTTATCAGTAGCTTGAGTTATGGTAGCAAAACTGTTGCAACTCTAGACAGGAATGGATCTAGGATTTTGACTTTGGAAAGGGGGTTATATATCAGCAATGGTTGGTGGCCCGAAAATATGTGGCTCGAATGGTTCGAAACACTCAAAACGACGTCGTTTTGGGTGTAAAACGACGTCGTTTTGGGTGTAAAACGACGTCGTTTTGCCATTTTCGAGCCATTCGAGCTCCAATTTTTCGGGCCACCAAACATTAATCGTTATATATAACTCTCAATCGCGAAAATTTATTGAAAATTTTAAAATATAATATCAATTTTTATTGTTACAAATATTTAATTGCATTATCTTTAACTAAATCTTATTTTTTATCAATATAATTATTTTTTATCAATGTGTGTGAATAAAATAACTAGTTAAAAAAAATCTTCCTCTATCCTATTTTATATTTTAATTTAAATAAATTTCATAATTGAAAATACATATTTCAATGTACAGTTAAAACATGTAAAACTAATACTAAAAAAATCAATCTATCAATAAGAAAATGATTCATTGCAATAAATATTATTAAATTTATTTAATTCAATTTCAAGAATGTTATGTCAGACACAGTTAACGAATTCGCTGCTAAAATAAAAATAAACACAAATAAGGACTAATATTTGATAAAATCGATTAGAAAATTAATTTTAAAATTTAATAATATAATTGTTTTGAAGGTGCAAACTTTAACTTTGGAGGTGCTAACTCTTGAAAATTTGAGGGTGCGAACATTGCAACTTTGATATTATTTTACAATTTACTATTATAATATTGATATTTTTTAAACTTTAGACGGTGCGATTGCACCTGTCCGCCCCTGGGTCCATCCTTGACTGTAGAACTTGTTTTTGGCTTTCGTTGGTGCAACCTTCATTAAAACTATGCCTCCTTCTAATTGCAAAGTTGGGATGAAGTGCATTTTATTAAATGTTGGACTTCTCCCATATTGATATTTTAATATGAGATAATTTTGGGAACTTATAAGGTCTATCAATAATTTCGTTTCGATAATTTGAACCGTTCATTTTGTAAAACTCTTAATATATAATATTCATAAAAAAAAAAAAATAGTTTGAAACCAAATAATCATAACTTTGTCATTTTATTGCATTTGTTTCCGAAAAAATTGACAACGAATATATTTTTGAAATAGACCATCCATTTTTTTTAGAAAAAAATGCTATAAAATGAAAAGGCTATGATTATCAAATTGACCTAAATTTTTTCATTGATATTATACATTTAAGGTCCTGCAAAATGAGCAATTTAGACTATCAAAACAGAACTTATATTAGGCCCTATAAATCTCTTAAATTCTCTCATATTGAATTTTTTCTTTTTTTTTTTTTTGAAAACGATGAAATCACCATAGATTAATAAGCAAGATAACAACATTACAAGTTATAGTAAACACGAGTACAAATAAAAGTAGAATAAACAAGCACCACCAAAAGAGTCCCTAGCCTGGTTCAAAAACTCGACGTCGAGGTGGCCTGAAAAGACTGGGATGAGAGTAGGAATCTTCAATTCGTGGCTCCCGCTTGCGTTTACCAGCAGCAATGTCGAAGATCAATTTAGAGGATTTAGGACGACGAGGTATGGGAGCACGAATTCTTTTTGACCGACCTGCACTACAAAACATAAAATTATCAGACAAAGAAGTTTTTTCAGAAGTCGGTGCTTGCTCCTCCATTTCACAATCACTAATAATCGAGGAAGGCGGTTGAAGAGTTGGCAAATTTGGTGGTGATGGTTGTAGTGGCTCTTCACAAGATTAGGAAGGAGTAGGTAGAACGTCCAGGAATGGGGCCTCCATCTCAATATCCACTACTGCAGCTTGTAGAATTGGGCCAGAGTATCCACGAATGCGAACTTCAACAACCGACAAACTCTGTCGGTGTAAAAACTGAAAGGATCCACCGGATTGAAGAGCCTGACACAAGTTACGATCAATGAGGAGGAAATCCTTGCCCAAATGCACTCTTCTTGGACGCTTGACCTTCGGCGTGGGCTTATTAGCCTTGTTGAGCGAAGTACCATACACATCAACCTCACTATTCTGACTGCAACCAAACCCACTGTGAGGCCCCTCTCTGATGACATTGCCACAAACCCACCCTGCTCCATTTCCTGGTCCATGATCCTTACTCGGAGAATGTCCACCCGGTTCAACAACAACACCAGTATTAGAAGACCCAGGTTGTTCACGGCCTTTTGGCAGTGGATAGATTGTATCATCCAAGCTCACTTTAGGCTGTAGATGTTCCAAAGCAGCATCCCAATCAAATTGACAAACATCACCCAAAGAATCCTGAATTAGAGCCATGTCCAACGGGTCCAAAACGGATAATAAGTCAGGGGATAAGGAACCCTGCAACTTATCCTGAGCACAAGCCCCTGACATGACAATGCCTTTGCCTTTCTCTTCTTTGGAAAGACGTTTGGGGACCACTTTAGAGTTAAGTAAAAAGCCTTGCTTGAGCATTGTTCCAAGCACCCAGAAAGTGTAATTGAAAGCTCACCAGAAAAATCCCTAGAAAACGAGTGGTCTCGCTGTGAAACACCTGATCCACGAAGCGAAAACAAGCCGCAGAAATCGCCGGAAAACACAAAAGAGGACAGCAACTAGACCAGCGGAATCCCACCGGAAAACACCTATAAAAGCAGATTAAACCCAGATCTACCAACGAGACCGAGGGGAGGGGAAACCAAGTCAACGCCGAAAAAGAAACCCAGATCGACTGGATTGAAGCACTGTCAGCACAGAAATTGACCTTCAATAGGTCCCCCTCCCCCCTACGCGAAACGATCGGAAGAAAAGAAGAGAGAAAAACAAGATTTGAAGCTTGCCGGAGCAGCGCCGGAAATCGCCGAAATCGAACTTAAGGCACTGTACTTCAAGTTTTTATCACAACATATATTTTCCATATTGAAATTTCAACTCGAGGGAAACCTCCTTTTTATTAAACCTTATATCCATTTTTTTTTTTTTTTTTTTGCGCATTAAAATTCATGAAGTTTTAATGACTCATTTGAATTACCTTTTTCCAGAGGCAAATGGTCAGGTGGAGGCCTGCCAAAAGATTTCAAATCCTCTATAGTATTATTTATTTATTTATTTATTTATATATATATATATTTTTTGTAGTGCACCAAAACCACGTCGATTTGACATGCATTTGTACATAATTTTGTGGTATTATGTATATGAAAATTTTTATAATAAATAATTGTGAACTATCATGATTTTTACAAATAATAACATAATGTGAAAAATAAATAACACATCTGGATTTGTTATGTGGAACTTTGAGTGAACCAAAATTGATTGAACATGAACTCAATATTTATGAAAAATGTTTCTCTCTCTTTACCCTCATTTGAATATGTTAAATTCAAATTAATTGAAGGGTGATCTAAATCTACTTTTATGGGTAGAGAGAGGACAAGTATAATACAATTATAACTCTACTTGCCCATCAAAATAGGAGACTTGAAAATTATTCCATCTATTCACCAATCAAATAATAGTTTATAATTTAAGATATGGAACCTATTAAACCTATAATTCGTATTGTCATATCATGTGAGGACTAAATAATTAAATTTAATCTTACATTTTTCTACTTGGACCATACAATAACATACATAACGATTTAATCAGGTAAACATTACGTGCACAATAAGCCATATCCAACCTCACTTTAATTTAGCCATCATCATAATACTTAATTAAATAGTTCACTAATGCAAGTCATGGCAGTTCTACATCAATATTACAACATAATCCCTTCTATGCACCACAACACTAGCAACTAGTTTAATATAGTCTTTAAGTGATGAGTGTATTTAAAAGGTCCAATAATATATATATATATATATATATATTTTAATCAAAGACTATTCTTGCTATTATTAATTCATTCTCATATATTTATGTATACCATTCATAACAGGAAATATATCAAAAATATAGTTAATGAGATCTCAAAGTGTCAAATAACACAATCAATCATAAAGCAGTCTATAAAAACATAAACATCTGTTACGGATTACGTGGAAGACATATTCAATTGACAAATTTCTTAATTGTCTTGAATATGTAATTCTTTTATCAGTAGATTTGTACTTAAAAGTTGTCCACTTATATGTTTTATTGACACTTTCTGTTTCTGAAATTTTCCTTTAATGACAAAGTATTTCAATTATATGTGTTTAGCATCATTAAAATACTTGTCATTCTACAAAAATAAAACAATTGCGAAATTTTCACAATAAATTCTCAACGACTTGACAACAAAGTCAACAATACCAAGTCCAAAGATAAAGTTCCGCAATGACAATTTATGAATTATGGTCTCAAAGCACACCACAAATTTAACTTTCATAGGAGATATTTATGATAGGTTGTTTCACACTTTTCTTGATATTGCTCTTCTGCATAATAGAAAGACAAAACTAAAAGTGAACTTTCTACTATTAATACATCTTTTAAAGTATGAATCTAAGTAGCCAATCAATTCAAGATTATTAGACCTAATAAATGTGAGCAAGTAATCTTTCATTCTTTATGATTACCATATTACTTTCTTATCTGAGCATTAAACTTCTTTGACCACATATCTAGTATTATATCATTTTGTATTGCCTTTAGAACAATAATGATGCAAGGTAAATAAATTTTTGAGAAAAAAAATCATCAAAATTTAATTTATACAAACCATCATAAATAATAACCGAATTAACAAAAGCGGTATTCTTAGATTTTTATTCTGAATTTTGAAAATAACCATCACGTTTAAGTTTGGACAAAGCAATAAATAATTTTCTAAATTAGAATAAACATAAATTTTTTGAAACAAAGTCTAAATAATGGTCAGTGTTCCAAGATAAACAATAAGTCTCAATAATTTTAATTAGAGTTTTAACATAATTAGCTTGAAAATAATCTTCCATCATATTTAAACTTGAAAACTACTCCATATATTGACCAATCACATAATAAATATGGAACTATAAACCTATTAAATCTATAATTTAAGAAGAAGAAGAAGACCAAATTGCCAGGCGGCAATATGCATTAAAAAATATCAAATAGTGTGCCAAGGGTTCTGGTAGTTCGGTCGAAATTGCATCTTGTCTATATACTCTTGTGATGCGGTCAACATCTCCGCAGAGTTGGGATGAGCAGAAAATTTTTAATGGAAATCATTTTACCTATAATGAAGAAGAATATTTTATTTCCTAAAATATTTGACTTATTTTTTGATCCATCAAATAATAAAAAATAAATAAAATATATTTGAAAAAAAATATTTTAGGATGAAATAAACATAGCCATAGTTTCATCAGAGAGTATTATTTTTTTATTTTCCATTAATTATGTGTTTAAACATTAAAAAACAAAAATATTGTGATAACCACACCATGCATGTCATAATTGCATTAATTTAATTATGTGGAACTTGAATTTTAATTATGTGCTTTGTGTTTAATTTATGTATCTATTTGATCTGTGAAGTATCTGTTAGAAATTCTGTTCTAAATTAGAAATTGAAAGTCTAGATGAATTCAAAAATCAAAATTGACGAGCTTAATTAATTTGATTTAATATTTAGAGCTTTTTGGGAATTTCAATTAAAATTTGATTCAATTTAGTAAAATTAAGATTTGTTTAATTAACCTTAAGTCTTGATTAATTAGCCTAATGTTAATTAAGTGTATTAAGCTAATCCAACATATGTGTATATATATATATGTGTGTGTGTGTGTGTGTGTGTGTGTGTGTGTGTCTTGAGAAGAGGATGAGTTCATTGTATTGTTTTTGCTGGAGAGTTTTAAAGAGAGAGAGAGAGAGGGAGAGCTTAGCTTAGAGAGAGAGCCCAAGAATTGTGGAAAAGAAGGGGAATTACACTTAGAGGTTCATCAATTCAAGCTCTAGGTAAGAATTTGACCCTTAAATCATGGAATTAATCCATAACTAATGTATTCATGGAGATTTTGAGATTATATACAAGAAATTTGAAAGAATTAGCTTAAAGATGATGAAAAATGAATTAGACATACTGCATACATAATTATATAATGTTTCTTCAAGTTGAGCATGAATTTTGTCTCTTATGTTAAATTTGAGAGTTGAATTATACATACATATTTGATTTACAAAGTTTTGAAGTCTAATTTCATGTTTTGAAAGTTATGGAAAAAGAGTTTGAAAATAATCCTTCCATGCATGAAGTTTTAAATTCCAATTTTGTTAAATTCATGAAATTTTGAGCAAATGGGTGGCAAATGGGTGGCAAATGGTCATGTATTTATGTTTGTTGAAATGTTTTCATGCCTTATAGTAAGCCATGCAAGAGCTTTGCCTTTGAATTTGCATTTGGACAATTTTTCATTTAGTTTTAAAAACCCAGAATTCGACCTCATCGCTTAAGCGATGAAGTTGTCATTCAAGTGCACATTTCTATTATCTAATACTCTTGCAAAGTTTTGCAGACCGTTCGAGCCACCAATAGTTAGCTCGAGCAAACTCAGTTAATTCATGCGTTCCGCTCGAGCGATCAAGTCTTTGCTTGAACCTACTTTGAGACCATCCAGTACTTTTGCAGACTTTGCAGGTCGCTCGAGTGACCAAACGTCCGCTCAAGCAAACACCCTGTTTTCAACATATTTTGAAAATTGCATTTTGTCCATATTTTTCATCTTCATCTCTTTCCGAGCATTCCTATGCATGAATTAAGCCTCATGAATGAGTTAATAAGCTAGAAACTGACTTAAACAAATTGAATAGAAATGAATGATTCAATTAAGTTATGCATTTCAATGTGTGTTTGTTCATGTGTTATTTGTAGGTTGATCCACAGAGGAGTATCAACCAATCTAATAACTATTAGTAATGTCTTAGTAAAGATATTTTCATTAAGTTTATTTTCTAAATGTTCCGTCATGGTATGCTTTTCTGAACTTAAGATTTCTTAAAGATGAATGAGCTTTCCATTTGTCTGTACTATGTGATATCTGTTAATGAATTCAATGAGATATAAATGTGTATGATAGACTCAAGGTTGTTCCGTATATTTGTTGAGTTTGTAAAGACTGTCTTGTTTGATATATCTATCATGTGCTAGACCAAAGGATCATCTTATTGTATATCTATAATGTGTTTGACAAAATGGTCATTATATCGTTCTGATATAGCTGTAATGAATTGGACCAAAGGTCATTCTATTAAGTTGCATTCTGTTATGCACATCTATTTTCTATTAATTGGGTGCAACCCAATACCTGATACCTTTGAAATGTTCTATGAAAGTTTGTAAGATATGTCTCTATTTTGATTCTAATATAAGATGGATATGTTTATGTTCCGAATCTGATATAAATATGAATGTCAATTTGATTCGAATGTTTCTATTTAAGTATTGAAACTCATTCATTAAACCCCTTTACTTTGATGTTACTCATTGGACTTTATGTCACGACCCAAACCCGCTCCTATAGGTTTAGTGACGTAACCAGTTAGTAATCCTGGGATTACCAAAGGCCTCTTAACAGAATAATAAAATATAAGGGGTTGCGGAAGCACTTATACAAAATACAAGGTCTATAGAGCTATGTAGACATACATGAGACGGAAAAGAAATTTCAAGCTTATATAATGTCAAACTTCCATAAGACTTGTATCACTATACATATAATATCATGAGGGACTTAGCCCAGTGTACAGGTAAGTGTAGACGTCCTCGAACGTCCCGGGAGGGAATCCCGTTCTGTTTATTTGGGCTTACTACAGTTCAAGACTCAATGCCACGGTCCTGTATCTAATCTCGCAGAGTGCAATGCAAGACCGATGAATCATCAAAGAGTCCAAATTCGACAAATCGTTTTGAAAACAAATTTTTTTGAAAGAAGTGCCAAACATGGACTGCTTTGCCAAATACAGAGTCGTCACCTAAATATTTTATTTTGAGAAATTTAGGAAACCCTAACTCGTTGCCTAAGGCCACGCGTCCGTCATCACCAAAGTTGCCTTGGTTCGGGAACTTGGGTACGATTGGGGAAGGTCACTTCGTGAGCACCCCCGCTCGCCCGATCAAAGATCGGCCACTACTAAACATGATATCGAGTTTTGAAAACATTATGCGTTCTTATTCCGGTTATTAGCCTAGAATTACTATGTGATGCACACGGCATACAAGTATAGACTGGGTCGCCTGAATTGGAACAAAACATCTCATATCCGTTTGTTTTGAAAATGAATTAAAGTTTGCTACTCGTAAGTAGGCTAAAACACGAGTTTCTACGAATTATGCCAACTCAAGCAACCCAACCTTCACCCACAGGCATTCAGGCAGTTATATCACATAAACACATAGCCTCATGGTAAGCATGCTATCATGGCAGTCACTCACACACATGCAAGGATGCTAAAGTATAAATACTTACCGAGTACTCCAAGCCAAAGAAAGAAGCTAATTAGAAATCATGCATGAATCCTAACTATGCTGAAAAGCCTAATGCAACACATGCAAAAATGCAACTAAGATAGGCTCGGCTATTCTAAAATGGCATATGAAATGCAACAACTGATACACATATTCATCTCGAAATTGAAATACAATGCAGTTAGTATGATGCGCCGAGCCCAGTGCATGCAATACAGATGAATGAATGCAAACATGCGAACATAAGTATGCTAATTGAAACGTGCCCTAAAACTAACCATCATAAGCTGGAAAATAAAAGGGAGAAAGACGTGGGGTTGGAAGACATACATCACACACACACACACACACACACACACACACACTTATTACAACATTGCCCTCCTCGGAGGGTTCGAATAAATAATACACAACCGAATGAATAACGAATTACAGCTAATTATTACATAACCCTAATTAATTAACAAATTAACTAAGACAAATAAGCTAGTAAATAAAACACATGAAATGGACTGCCTCAGCTCTGTTCCGAATGATAGGATGCATGCATGCTCAAGTTGTCTTGTCGGGAAATCCATCGCGATGCCCTGATTTGCCCCTATTTGCGACTAGGCTCGGAACACTCTACAAATCTCCAGAAGGCTGCTGACCAGTTTTTGCTGCTGGTTTTCGGTTTGCTGCAACAGAGAGCGAGAAAGGGGCATGAAAAAGTATTTTCAACATATGTGTGCATGACCACACTCCCCATCATTGCATAAGCTCTATGGAGGGTAGTCCTCGATCCTCGTGCCACCAATCACGCATCTCGATGCATGATGGCTGAGGAGTCGGATTGCACAACTCGATGTAAAATGAATGCTCATACAAACACAACAAGGCCTAAACTCCATCATAGGTAATCCGGAGTGTCGGCGATCGAGAATCGAAGCACGTTTCATCACTTTGAGTACGAAACGTCCCACGTTTCCCGTCTTTGGACTAAACCTTACTCCAAACACAATGCAATACACATGGCATACACAATGCGACTAACATGCAACCCTAAACGCAATGCAACCTAATCATGCTAGCAAGCCAGGGATGATATGCAAACATGCAACTAGCATACATAATGCAATGAACTAAGAATGACATACTCAATGCACATGAACTATATGGCATACGCAATGCACATACGAAGATGTACACGCACGAAGATATGAACAAGGCATACACGACGCGACGATCAAACATGCAACAACATGGATATGGCATACATAATGCAAGATGGACTTAAACTAAAATGAATGGGCCTCAGCTACACTCAAATCAATGGCCAAACATGATGGAATTAGGCAACAAAAACACATGCAAATATGCACAAATGCAAGGGACCGAACCTAAGGCATCAAATGCCACTCTACCAAAGCATGGCAAGGGATGAAATATGGCATACAATCATACATTTTCGAGCTCTGAAATGACATGCAAGATGGTCCCGAATCATGCAAACACCTCACACAATGAATGCTAGATGGCTCGAATACCGAAACTAGTGAAGCGCATTACACTAGAGGTACACAAAGCAATGCACAAATGGCAAAACCAGTCCCAAACAGACCATAGGCAGGTCCAAGACAGTGGGGAAATGGTCTAAAATGATGGCTCAAAATGCATAGAAATGAAGCTCATGCAATGGTCCCAAAACAAGGCATACAAGCACGACAGAACCCAAAATGGAAAAATGGGCACGGGACAGAGCCTATGCAAGTCCTAAAACCCACCAAAAATGGCCTGAAACATGGCTTGGAAGCATGAAAATAAGGGCTCCTTTGTTAGGCCAAATATGCTAGTAAACAAGACAAGGGGTAAGAGGGTCACCCCTCTCTGATTTTGGTGCTCAAAACAGCATGCTAGCCACTGAAAATTCACTGGATTTCAGTGGCTAAAAGGCCAAACAAAGGCCAACACAAATGTTCTAAGGCATGGCTCAAAACAAGGTGGAATAAAGCATGCAAGGGGGTAAATGACCCCCAACAGAAAAATGGTCTTAAACAAACATGTTAAGGACCTCAAAATAAGACTTTTTTCAGTTTATGAAAAAGCCCAAATATGCTTTCAAATATAGCTAAGATATGAAGCAAAACAATGCTTAAAAGAGGGGAAAGAGTGTTACCCTTGAAGCTCAGCAAGACATTACACTTTGGGACCAAAAACCAGACCTTCAATACCTCTCAAGACCCTCCAAGAAGCTTAGGTTAGTGTTGGAGGTGTTATGCTATGAGGTGTAGTGCAAAGGTGCAAGAACAAGGAACTTTTAAGCCTAGAATATAGAGACAAAATGAGAGATATATGTGTATGCCTCAAACCAAATTCTGAACCTTTGCTAATGAGGGAGAGGCCTTCCTTTATAGCCAAGAGGGTTCAAAGCTTCTCCTAGAAGCTTAAAACCAAGTTTGAAGATCCTCCATATGTATGGAGGATCAAGTCTGTGCCCTCCAACTGGTACAGCTGGAATCAACTTAGTGAGACAGAAAAGGGGGAAGCTGGCCGACCAGTTCAAGTGGTCGGCCGACCACTTGCCCTGGTCGGCCAACCAGGGTCAAAAGGGTCAATGCACAAAAGCTGGTCAGCAGCCTCTAGAGGTGGTCTCCCAACTCAATGTAAGCTAGTGGTATGGTGGGAGACTAGCAATTGTGGCTCAAAAGTGAGGGAGACCACTTACCTGACAAGAAAACCGGCCGACCGGGGAAAAGTGGTCTCCAAGGATAAAAGGTGGTCTCCCACCCTTGTACCACCTTCCAAACAATGAAAATAGGGTCCATGCCAAAAATGAACCAAGATGGATGCAAAACGAGGGTTCGGGGGTCAAAACGCGCGATCGGAGGCCCCGAAAACTGACTGTTAAGCATCGAAAGTGGCATGCGACCATGAAGGTGGTCTTCCGGGCCACAGTGTCTCTCTAAAGAGAGGAAACAAGGTGTGTACCAAAAATCGGGGCAAACGGAGAAAGTTAAGCGGTCCCGAACCGAGGCGCACGGCCGATGGCTCCGAAAATCAAAAACTGGTCTCCAAACGGGAAAAGCGGCCTACGACCACGAAAAGTAGCCTACGGTCACTGAGAGATGGTCTACAAGACCTCTCCCTCCCTTCGAGAAGAGAAAACAGAACCTGGTTCGCAAACCGAGGCAAAACATAAAAGGTCCTGAGGCTCGGAGGCAAGGCTCTCAGCCAGGATTCCGAAACCTTAGAAGGAGCACGACATGCGCAATCATCGAGTGCTCAATCGATGACATCTAAGTCATAAGGTCGGTCCAAAATGGGGTGTCTACAGTTGCCCCTCTTTGACAAAACTCGGAAGTCATACGCGACGGGAGTGAATGTCAAAGCCTAGAGATGACCCATTTTTGACAAGGCCGAAGACTTAGATAAACAGGCGAAATAAACAAAGAGATGTGCCCGCAGGCAGGTGCAAGATGCAAAAGACATGCACGAAGTCGGACATAACTCATGATCATGCAAAGCAACAAGCTATAATGAAGCAAATATTCACAATAAATGCAACAGTTTTGAACAAGGATGCAAATCAAAACGACATTTCATGCAGTAAGGATGTAAGAGAATTACAGTTCTCGCTACGTCTCACACGGAGAAGATACAATACCTGTCCGGTTCGTCTGGTCGCACCAGCTTCAAATGAACCGTACATACAATATCGTGCCTGCAAAAGAGAGAAACTTAACAGGCACAACATAGTTAGCAATATATGTTCAACGCTATATCGAACGCAGACAAACATGGTGCCGATGAAAAAGTGCATCACAATGCAAGAAGAAACGTGCGCGACAACGCAAGTTAAGCATGGAGGGCATGACAATGCCAATGAAACGTGTGTAACAATGCAAGTGACGTACATAACAATGCAAGTGACGTGCAACTTCAAAAGCATATTTGAAACAAAACATCGAGCAAAGAAATGTAAGCCTCGACGAGGGTAACTCAAACGTGACCTCCGGTTTACCGCTCGGAGGGGTCGCAACGTACTAAAAAAGGATACACCTTGCTTTTGGCGAGCAACAACAAGCTGCGCATCGAAGATGAGACTTGAAGTTCCCGCGGAGAGATTTTGCGCCGAAAAGTGCACTTTCCTTGTACTTTCTCGAGAGCCGGGGACTCCGATCACCACCAAAATTTGCAGGGAGAACAAAGAGGCATTGGAGACCACCCAGGAGGGCCACCAACCAACTTAGAGTGCCACCGACCAGTTTTGGATCAAGGGGGTGGTCGGCCTACCAGAAAAGGTGGTCGGCCGACCACCTGTCCAAATTCAGGACAGTTTTGTCTTTTTACACTTGTTTCTTTAAATCCACATGTCCCAATCACTATTCCTCATAACCCCAAGGCCGAAATCAGCTCTCCTTCCTTCCTAGACCATTTTCTCTCTCAGATCTGCACTTTTTATGCGTTTTCCAACGCCCCACGCAAAGTTGTTTCGCAAAATCTTTCAGTTTTCTTCACTTTGGACCAATTAAAATTTGATTTCGAAGCTTCTTTCTCCATTTTCACCACTTGAGGTAAGTTTGTCTCGACATTTGGAACATTTTCTCGGGAGTTGACTTTTGTTGACTTTTCATTTTCTGAGAGTTGACTTTTGTTGACTTTTTCCAATTTTGGCACATTTTGCTCATTTTTGCAGATTTCTTGAAATAGCGGGTCATTTTCCTTATGGTGGAGGTCCTCTAGGTGCCGGGGATGAGCTAGACATTATGTCCTTGCCTCTGAGGACTCGGCCCTTTGATCCCGAGAGATACGACCCTCCGGAGCACATCATTCCCCCGAGTACTTTTTATCATTTTACTGATTTTGATCGACGAGTGCCCGCAGATCTACTGTTTCGGGAGCTGGAGTCTCACCTCTCTCACCAGGCACGAGAGGTACGTACTTTATTTTTACATCCTTTACAATGTATTCTGCATTTCTTGCGCATTTCCTGTTTTCGCTATATATGTTCATCTGCTCATTCTGAACACATTCACATACCATCCGGTCCACCTGGCACACAGCTCATGTATAACCAGACTTTGCTCATTTTAGCACACAACTCATCACAGAACTCTGTCGAGTTGGCACACAGCTTGGCTTGAACACTCCGTCTATGACACAACATTCTGTTTGCATTTTGAACACACAGCTCAACCATTTGAATTTCTGACCACACAGCTCAAACTTTTTGTCGTGAACACGCAGCCCACATTTTTGAAATCTGAACACACAACTCAAACTTTTTGTCGTGAACACGCAACCCACATTTTTGAAATTTGAACACACGGCTCAAACTTTTTGATGGTGAACACACAACCCACATTTCTGAAATCTGAACACACAGCTCAAACTTTTTGTTATGAACACACAGCCCACATTTCTGGAATCTGAACACACAGCTCAAACTTTTGATGGTGAACACACAGCCCACATTTCTAAAATCTGAACACACAGCTCAAACTTTTAATGGTGAACGCACAGCCCACATTTTTGAAATCTGAACACACAGCTCAAACTTTTGGTCGTGAACACGCAGCCCACATTTCTGAAATCTAAACACATAGCTCAAACTTTTGATGGTGAACGCACAGCCCACATTTCTGAAATCTGAACACACAGCCCAAACTTTTGGTCGTGAACACGCAGCCCACAGTTTTTGAAAGTTGAACACACAGCTCAAACTTTTGGTCGTGAACACGCAGCCCACATTTCTGAAATTTGAACACACAGCTCAAACTTTTGATGGTGAACACACAGCCCACAGTTTTTTGAAAGTTGAACACGCAGCCCAAACCCCTGATTCTGAACACACAGCTCATATACTTTACTGGTGAGCACATAACTCATTCATTGCATTTGCACGTAGCTCATACTGAACACACAGTCCACAACATTATATCTTGATTTGTACACAGTTTATACTTTCATTTTGAAACTGAATACATGTGCTAATTCTGAATGCAAGTATCTTCCCGTGTTACACAAGGCTATGGCTCGATCATCGCTAGGGAGTGGTATGCGGAGTTCCCAGAGACCGTTCGTGACCTGGTTGATGAGGCAGGGTTCGGACCCTTCTGCGCGGGGATATCACGTTATTCGGCGAGCAGGACCTTGATGGGAGCACTTGCGGAGAGATGGTGGGACACCATCAACTCGTTCCATTTCTCAGCTACCGGGGATATGACGATGACTCCGTTCGACTTTACGATGTTGACTGGCCTTGACATGGCCGGTCGACCGGTCCCCTACGACGCAGACATGGACGAGTGGGAGGCGGCTTGGATTCATTTGCTGGGAGCTCGCCCTCCGATTGACAGATCCTCGGGTAGAGTCAGGTACATCTGGTTCTCCGCGCAGTACAGGGGGACTACGCCCGAGACTCTCGAGGAGATAGAGCAGTACACTCGAGGGTTTTTGATGTTCCTTCTGGGGACCACTTTGTTCTCCGACAGGGGGAACACAGTTGGATTGTATCTGCTAAGTGCCTTAGTGGACCTATCACAGGTCAATCAGTATAACTGGGGTGGCGCCGGCCTCACTACCCTTTATTGTTACATGAGTGTGACCTCCCGCGAGCGGGGGAATATAGTTGGCGGCTATTGGAGAGCCTAGGAGGTACTTTCTGCCCTCTTGATTTACATTTTTGCTTTTCATTACATGTACACGGCACACACGGCACACTTTACATTCTGTACTTTGCACTCTGCTTTTAGCATTCTGTATTCTCTGTACATACTGTATTCTGATGGTTATTGCCCTGTTTTCAACAGCTATGGGTTTTCGCATACTTTCGGACGCTAGCCCCGGAGCTCGAGGTGGAGGTGCCTCTCACGATCCCTTACTCTCTCGTATTTGAGGGCCAGTACCGGCCGAGGGCTCGGGAAACTCTGCCCTACCTACGGTAGTTTTTTGATACGGTGCGGACGACCGAGGTAATTCAGAACTCTCAGTTTTTCATGTTTTTAGCTTTGATTCACCTTGCACATTTGCGATATCTAATCAGCTCATGAACTGGTTATCTGCAGATCACTTGGCAACCCTAGGCGCTATTGGAAGGAGATACCCGCTTCCGTTTCCCTGGGGGGTGGGCCAACTCTCGATATAGGATCTTATTTTAGGGGCCAGTTAGCAGGGCCTGGTTTCTGGGGGACCATTTTTTGCGTCAGACGATGGGCTACCCTGAGCAAAGTATCCCCGCAGCACCTCCGGACGATATGCGGTCCGTTGAGGGACTCACTCCCTAGGAGGTTGATTTGGCTATGATGGGCACCGATGTAGCTCTACATTTGGAGGAAGGGAAGTACGCGACCTACCGTCACACATACCTGATGCCCCCATTGACAGGTGTCCGTACTCCCACGAGAAGGCCTGTTGGCATGCCATCATCGAGTCGAGTTCGAGCTACAGATGCTCTTTCGACCAGCAAGGCCGGCACATCGAGAGATGGGGCTGGACTAGTTCCCCCGATTCCTCCGACTTACCATCATGCTGGATGGCTAGATATTCCGACCGAGTTGACAGGATGGCGATACGGGACATCTTACCTGATCCCACTGGAGCCTCCATTGCCCGATCACCGATACGTCAAAGACCTTGACTCGCCACCAGTATGCTTTACAGTTTTGATTTATCACTCAGATATTTAGACATTCATTCATTCACTGATAACTTGCATTTGCATCTGCAGCCTCCCAGCGAGTATACTGAGGGGTTGCTTGGGTTGGTGGCCTCACTCGAGGGCATGGTCTTGCAGAGAGAGACGTAGCTATTTATCGCCGGTGTTTCAGTACTTTTCAGTTTTCTTGCATTTATCATGCTTCTGATGACATGCTGAACTTAAACATTTCATTACATTGATTGACTGCGTGTGTAGAGCACATCTGACACACACCACATTCATGTATTACATCTGCATGCGTCCATTCCATGTAGCTTTCTTGTCTCTGTATCTGATATACATATTGGCTAATGTATTCAAATTGCATTCTTCCTTTTCAGATGCCTCCGCTACAGGCTGAGCCACAGGCTAGGCCATCCAGGCCCTCTCAGGGAGCTGGGAGAGGGGGTTCGACTCATAGCCGAGACAGACGTGGAGCGTCTGTCATAGATGGGGAGCCCAACGAGGAGGAGGGGTCTGCACATCCCTAGTCAGAGACATCCGCTGACAGAGAGGGTGACTCTGGTCCCGGTTTCGATATTGGAGATGATGCTGAGGAGGATTCCGAGGACGGCGGCTCCGATTCAAATGATAATGATGGTGCAGAGGTTGTTCCGCCGAAGAGGACGAAGAGGGCCTCTTATTCCTGCGCTTGATAGCATTGATGTAGCTATTCCCTGCTTTATTTGCCTTTTTTACTAGTAATTGTAGCACATTGTACATTATTAGGCAGTTTTATTTTTTGTAAAACTTGTACCCTTGTTGTAAAATGTTGTGAAAGAACTATGATGGAATGAAACAGCTTTTTGTTCAAAAGTGTTGTATTTTATGTTCTTAGCATCGCATCGCATCACTTTGCACAAAAATGAGATTGAAGGGAAATTGAGCATTGCACATTGCCAAGTCAAATAGTGAACCGACTCAACAAACTAAACAACTTAACTTACTAAGAAACAACAAAACCTTAGCAAATTTACAACTCGATAAGCAAAACTCAACAATGCTGATAAACAAAGGGTAACAACTCAATGTACAAAACTCGATGACTTGATAAACAACGACTCGATGAATAAGACCTCAACAACAACTCGATAAACAAAACTCAATAACAACTCGATAAACAAAATTCATTTCGGACAAAACGAGCGATGGAATGCGTCCGAAACCGAGGAAAACACGGACCTTCAACACTTCCAACGCATGGAAAGGCTAGGAACTCCCTTCTAGAAGCTAGGACAAGACCAAAGCCCTGGCTCTTTTCATGGCCGACCACCTAAGGAGGCTGGCCGACCAGCTACTTTCCTTGGAGACCAAAGGGGTGGTCGGCCTACTAGAAAAAGTGGTCGGCCGACCACCTGGTTTGGCAACCATCAGATTTTTGACATGTGTCCCCCAAACAGTGCCTTATCCTCTATAAAAGTTCCAGCTTCGTGGTTTTTTTATTTCATCTCAGTTTTGCATCAAAATGGAGGCATTCCTCATTGAAAATCTCGCAGCTTGGATTGTTACTTTAGACGGCTCGAAAAAGTTGAACTTCTGGGGCTTCAGCTTGAATGGACTATTCACGTTGAGCCGCACTCCATTGCATCTTCCCTTTCTCCATGCCGCGGTGAGATTTTGGAATCTGGTAACCCATGTCTTTAGCTTCGGCGAGCAAGAGATTTGTCCTACCTTCGAAGATTTCCAAGCTTTGACGGAATCCGAGCGCAACAAGGAAATCTTGCCCCAACTCCGTTTCGGCCATGCTCAAGCCTTAGGACGGATGTGTGGGCTTACTATGCATGACGCTCGGTCTTTGATCTGCAACGGGGAATTGGATATCCTCGGCTTGATTCATCGCTTTTCTGACGCCGATGATCGTGGCTGTAGACACCCTATTTTTTACTGTCCTCAAGACTTGGACGTCATCGTTTGAACACTCGGTGATCATCCTTGTTTGTGTTCGTCTTGAGTTCCCGAAGGTCTCGGCTACGCGCCTTGCCTCAGGATCTCTCAACTCGACTGTTTTGTGTTTAGTTTTGCACCAAACACTTGTGTTTTCACTTTGGAGGGCAGGGAATGGCTTGTTGGCCATCCCCACACTCCACCGGCCATGGATTGAGGCCACCGGTTGTGTTTTGTTTCCATCGGCCAAATGTTTGGCCGATCGGCACTCTAGATGGTCGACCGGCCATATATTTGGCCAAAATAGCATTTTTGGCTGGCCGACCACTGTACATCTGCTTTTACAGATATTTTTATGCCAGTTGTGCCAGTTGGCATACACTTTGTCCCCCTCCATACACGTGTATGGAGGGATCTCCCTCTTGACTAGCTTACTTGAGAAGCTTTGCAAGAGTGAGCTCTATAAGAGAGAGCCTCTTCTCCCTCCATTAGGGTTAGACAAAAAAAATACAGAAGGAGCTCTGAGTTAGGGTTAGTTCATAGTTGTAGCTATTCTATCTCTATATCTCTCTCTTTAGTGCATAAGTGTGTGTTTTAGTCTTACTATTGCACACAAACACATAAAGTTACACCTTCTCTTGGTTTCTGAGGGGCCAGAGAACTGTTTTTGGTGTTCTTGAGTAGGTTCAAGCTTGAAGAACCAACTGGAACATTGTTTGTGAAGAGGGTTATCAAGGGTAAGAACTTCACCCTTTATTTCCCATTTTTGCATAGCTTTTTAACCAATCTTGCAACTATTTTTAGACTTTGTACATAACTAATAAAAGTCTTGATTTTGAGTGCTTAACATAGTTGTTTAAGGTTGCTTTGTCGTTTGGGGGTGTTTGACCCCTCTTAGGCCTTGTTTGGCCCTATTTTTGTGCTATTTTGGTGAGCTCCGGGACCACTTTGTTTGGGCCTCCTCACCACTGAAATCTTGATGGATTTCAATGGTGAGGATGGTGCCTTAAGGTCCTAAGAAGGAGAGGGCCACCCCCTCTCCTTGTTGTCCTTGAAAATGGCCATTTTAGCCTCATGTGTGAGCACCATTTTTAAGTGCATTTTGGCCATGTCTTAGTTGTTATTTGTGCTTATTTTGTCATAACATAGCACTGTTTTCACTTGGTTTAGACACACCATGCTTGCCTTGCATACATGTCTTGTAATGCCATGATTTGCCTTAACATGTGCCTAGCATTTAGCCTATTATGCTTACTTGTTTTGGCCTAGCTTTGTGAAGCTTTTGTGCTTGTTTTAGCATACTTAAGTTCTGTTTTTGGTTGTTTTGGTCGACCATGACATGCTTAGTATAGTCACCTTGCATTTTGGCTTGTTAACCTTGGGTGTGCGAGTGTGGAGGATGCTTTACTTGCTTTGTTTCAGTGGTTTGGAACCATTTGCCATGCCATTTCAGTCCTTATGGTATGCTTGAATGCTTACATTGGATGCCCCTTTAATGCGTTAAGAGGTTGGTGTTTTATGCTTCATGTTTGTACTATTGTGTATGCCTCTAGGATTAGGTCATTTAGATGCCATCTAAGTGGTTCTTAGGGCTTACTTTTGCATGATTTAGGACTATTTTGGTTCATTTTGGTCATTTGCTTCATGTGTCATATGATCAAGTTTTAGGTCCTTGGGCTTGGTTACATGCCTAGCTTGCATTGGTAGGTTGATTTGGCATCATTTCCTACATGTTCTCAGAACTTATTATGTATGTCATATGTCCATGGTTATTCCCTTTTAAGTGTGTTTAAAAGATGCTTCTTGATACTTAAGTGTTTAGGCCTTAACATATGCATGCTTGTGTGTGTTTTGCCTCTCATTTCCATAGCATTTGGCCACTGTTTTGGGCCAAGTATAGGGCTGCCCAAATTGGTATAAATCCATTGTTTGCATGTTGTCGCATGCTCACCTTGTGTGTTGTCATATACTTAGCCTATTGCATGTGTTGCATGCTTCAATCGCTTTGCATTTGGCACGCATTCTCTTGGCTAAGTTGCCTAACATGTTGTCCATGTTGCACCTTGCATGCTTGCATGGTTAAGCTTGCATAGTTATTCCATGTCTTGCATACTTATTTGCTTAGGTTGTGTGCCTATTGCATGCTTACTTGTTTGCATCTCATGTTGCACACTTAGCTCACATGTCTAGGTTACATATCATTGCATGCATCTTTCACCTCTTGATCAAGCCATGATAGAGGTTGAAAGCCCCTTGGTATGTTTCTATGCATTGCATTTCATTTGAAATCAAAATGCACGACTTGGTTCCTTGGGCCATCACGCATTGAAATGTGCGATTGGTGGTCCGAGAATCAAGGAACATACCCTTTTGAGTCACAAACATGATAAGGGATGTGTTGGTGCACACATTTGCTTGAAATACATTGCCATGCCTTGTTTTGCCCTCTGCTGCTGTCAAAACAGGTTCTACAAGAAGACTTGGCCGGTCAACTCCATGGAGTGCCAACCGACCAATTATTGATGGCCGAGAGCTCAAGAAATGGTCGATGACCATCCCACCATGGCCGGTGAGTTTCTACTTGGTCAGTGATGATCCACAGTGTCCATGGAGCATTCCTTGGGAATTGTGCCATTTTCAGAGGAGCAGAGCAAGGAAAACAGAGGCAGCTTGTGCATGGCGACAAATTTCTGAGCAAACCCGAGCACGCGTGCATTGGACCTTCTTCCCGAGGCCTTTTATCGCTTAATTAGCTTAGTTAATTTGCTTAACTAGTTAATTGTTTGTAATAATTAATTAGCTTGTAGGTTAATTAATTGTATTATTCTTTCGGTCCCTCCGCGCAAGGGTGAATTTGTAATAAGTGTGGGTGCGTGTGTGCATGTCTTCCAACCCCCACTTTTTTCTCCCTTTTACTTACCTGCTTTTGATGGTTAGTATTAGGGCATATTTATTTTAGCATCCTTATGTTACGCATGCGTGCATCATTCATCAGTATTGCATGCACCGGGCTCGGCGCATCATGCTAACTGCATAATATATTTCAAATCTAACTTGAATATCTGTTATTTGCGCATTCCACATGCCATCCTAGGATTAGCCGAGCCTATTCTAGTAACATTTTGTATGAGATACATTAGCCACCTTAACATGAATTAGGATCATGCATATGATTACTAACTAGTTCACTGTTTTGGCACGGAGTACAATGTAAGTATTTATGCTTTAGCATCTTGCATGAGTGTGAATGTTAACATGATAGCATGCTTACCATGTGGATATATGCTTATGTGATATAACTGCATGAATGCCTGTGGGTGAAGGTTGGATTGTTTGAATTGGGATAATTCATCGAAATCCGTATTTTAGCCTACTCGCGAGTAGCAAAATTCAAACCATTTTTCAAACAAACGGAAATGCGATGCTTTGTTCCGACTCAGGCGATTCAGCCTATACTTGTATGCTGTGCGCATCACATAGAAAATCTAGGCTAATAACCGGAATAAGAACGCATAATGTTTTCAAAACAAGATATCATGGTTAGTAAAGGCCGATCTTCGGATCAGGCGAGAGGGGGTGCTCATAGCTGACCTTCCCCAATCGTACCCAAGTTCCTGAGCCGAGACAACTCTGGTGATGAAGGACACGTGGCCTTAGGTAAACGAGTAAGGGTTTCCTAAATTTTCCCGAAATAAAATATTTAGGTGGCGACTCTATATCTGGCAAAGCAGTCCATGTTTGGCACTTTTTCTAAAAATCTGTTTTTTAAAAACGATTTGCCGGATTTGGACTCTTTGGTTCAGATTAAGAATCGTGACAATTTGAGAGTCCGAACTGTAGTGAGCCCAAAACGAATAGATCGGGACCCATCCTCCCGGGGCATTCGGGGACGTCTACAGCGGCGACCATCATTGGCAAGGTTTTCGGCATCATGCCCTTTGCTTGTGCATGCTATCACACTTTTTGGTTGCCTCAGGCTCCGGAGGATCTAGTGTCCGGTTGATCGAGGTTGCCCAAGGCTTAAGGGAGGGCAAAAGCTGCATTGCTATGTCATTGGCCGAGACATTGATGGGCTTAGATGTTTTTCATCCCCGAGAGACGACCAGATTTACAGGGAGTCCACTACTACTGCAGGTAATGTTCGCACCCTTCCTCACATATATATTGCTCACATCACTTGACCCTCAGGCTCGATTTTTCTCTCGAAACCCTTTTCTCACTTTTCTCTCATCGTACACCTCTCTATTCTTTAATCTCTCATTTTTCATCCATCTCCAGGTGTGGTTGATGGACAAGTTACAGGTTGTGGACTCTTACCCAGCATACTCAACTCGCGGCTACTTCTTCCGACAGCGTCTAGTCGATGCCCTGGATGAGGGATAGTGGTTTGACTAGATGTGTAATTTGTCCGTAGACCGCATTGCTTGGTGTTGTCCTTGGCTCAATTTACCGGCAATGTGCTATAGCATGTCCCGGTAGCCTGGGATTCAGTTGATTGGTCTGACACATTGTGTCTTTTACTTTCCTTTCCGATTCCAGTGCCAGTTCAGCCATGATCAGACTTGCCCGCCAGAGGGGATAGAATACCCTGCTATATTTCCGGTCCGATGCGCACAATTTGCTCGGTATGCCACGGCATGGAGGACGAGAGAACTTTTGGCCCCCGCTCCCACTTTCAGTTGCACCCTATCTGATGAGTGCGTAGATTGGCTCAATGAAAAGGCACAGATTGGGCCCAGCTTGGCATTAGAAGCTTCGACCAGCTCTAGAAAGGGGCGCAGGAACACCTGACTTATCTATGCCCCGGATTTATTGCTTTATTAGTACTTTCAAATTTTCTTTATGAATGTAACCAAAAGCAACTTTAATTTGTATGCAAGAGCAGGAGGGCTCTGTACTAAAATCAATAAAATTGAAGGTTGTGGGTACTGAAAATTTCCCGCTTTGGTCCAAAAATGGTCTACGTTGTAAAAAGATTAATTTGAACAAAATCAGCTTTTATTAAAACTTTTCAAAACCATTTTCGATATGGATCAGAACTGGACACGCCTGAGATCTGTCACTGAGATGCATAACCCCGGATTGTAGCAACTAGAAAGTTGCCCCTAGTCTGAGTAGCACTGCACCAGAGATCACAACCGAACTCTTGAATGCTGAATAGACAAAGATGACAGAGATGATCAAATGGACAAAGTTGATAGGGGAAAAGTTTATGGCTGAACTTCAAGATGAAGTTGCCTACGTATCCCAAAGATGGGAATCAAGCCTTACGTAGTTCAAGCTCGGGTTCACTCGAGTATTTTCACTCTCCTTTTACGCTATGACTTTTGCCAAGGCCACCCTTTGCGGGTTTTCAACCTTGCGAGCTCAGTTTTTGTAATTTCAAATTTTTCATGCTCTAACTTTTGCCTAGGTTTCCCTTTCGGGTTTTCGGCCTAGCGAGCCACTCAGGAGTAATATTTCTTCAACTTGTCCATGTTGATCGGCTGTGAGAACTCTAGGCTATCTAGGTTCATCAAAACGACAGCTCTACCTGACCAAATAGACTTAATGATGTAAGGACCAGTCCAGTTGGGTTTGAACTTGCCCCTAGGGTCGTGAATGGGAGCTCGGTTGTCTTTGAGCACCAAATCTCCTTATTTCAAATTTCTGGACTTAACTTTCTTGTTGAAAGCCCTAGCAATTCTGCGCTGATAACCCTGAACATGGTACAGTGCTTTCAGTCTTCTCTCATCAAAGAGCATGAGTTCTTCGAATCTGCTCTGTTGCCAATCTGCCTCAGCTATCTAACACTCAGCCAGTACTCGCAATGACGGAACCTCAATCTTGATAGGTAGAACGGTCTCCATCCCATAAACCAATGAATACGGAGTTGCTCTAGTAGAAGTTCTGATTGAAGTCCGGTAGCCCCACAGAGCAAACGACAGCTTATCTGGCCAGTCCCGGTAGGTTTCCACCATCTTCTGCAAAATGTGTTTGATATTCTTGTTGGCGGCCTCGACTGCTCCATTGGTTTGCGGCCGATATGTGGATGACTTATGAAAAATCAGGTTATATTTTTCCAACAAGTCAATCACTTCCTTCTTGAAGTGGGAACCGTTATCTGAAACAATCTCGTTTGGGACCCCATAACGATAGATGATGTTGTTCCGGATGAACTTTGCAGCGTGCGAAGCCTTCAACACCGCATAAGATTGGGCCTCGACCCACTTCGTGAAATAATCTATTGCAACCAGAATGAACTCATGCCCATTAGACCCTTTCGGAGTGACGGCCCCAATCACATCGATTCCCTAAATTGAAAATGGCCATGGCAAAGTCATATTGTACAGCTTTGACGGCGGGATGTTCATGCAGTTTGCATGGATCTGAAATTTGTGGCATCGCCGAACAAAGCCGATACAATCCTCCTCTATGGTGGACCAATAGTAACCTTGTCTGAGGATCTTCCGAGCTAACATTACCCCGTTCATATGTGCTCCACATTCTCCTCCATGGATGGCTTCCATCAGGCGCTTCGATTCTTCAGCCTCGACACATAGCTTATGCATTCCTAGATGACCTCTCTTATATAGTTTTCCTTCGCAGATGATGAACTGAACGACCATTCTTCTAATTGCCCTTTTATCCTTGGCATTTGCCCCTGGTGGATACGCCTCTTTTTCCAAGAAGTTCCAGACATCGTAGTTCCAGGGGTTTTCATCTTGAACCTCATCTATAACAGCAATCGACTCGTAGGCTGGCGCAAATTTCTGGTCAATGATGATCGGACGCATCCGGACTCCAAAAGGAATGTCTATCATGGAAGATAGAGTTGCTGGTGCATCTGCAAACCTGTTGTTCTCTCTTAACAGATGAACAAAGTTTAGTTTCTCAAACCGAGGAATTAACAAGTCCAAGGCCTGGTGATACATTATCATATTTTCTTCTTTGACTTTCCAATCTCCTTTCACTTGAGATACAACAAGGTTCGAGTCTCCGATGACGTCTAATCGTTTTGCCCCTAGTTCCAGGGTTGCTTCTAAACCAGCAATGCATGCTTCATATTCTGCTTCGTTGTTTGAGACTTTGAACCGGAGTTTGAAGGCTAGAGGGATACGGGAATTGTCGAGTGCTATTAGCAACACTCCTATCCCATACCCGTATTGGTTTGACGCTCCGTCAAAGTACATCGTCCAAGTTTCATCTTTGATATGCAGAATGGCCTCATCTGGGAATAAGTACTCAATTGCTTCACCTCCTTCCACTGGATGATCGGCTAAGAACTCTGCTACCACTCTTCCCTTGACTGACTTGCGCGTTACATATTTCAGATCGAATTCGGAAAGCAACAGAAACCAACGAGCTAGCCTACCCGTAAGTGCCGGTTTCTCAAAGAGATATTTGATGGGATCTAATCTTGAAACCAACATTACAGAGTGAGCTAATAGGTAGTGCCGCAGCTTCCTGGTAGCCCATACCAAGGCTAAGCCAGCTTTTCCAACGGTGTGTAGCGGGTTTCATACTCCAGCATCTTCTTGCTCAGATAGTAGATAGCCTTCTCCACATTATCCTCAGACTCTTGTGCGAGCATGCAGCCCATTGTAGTCTCAGTTACTAAAAGATACAAAATCAACGGTTTCCCCGGCTCGGGCGGTGACAACACGGATGGGTTCTGTAAGTATTCCTTGATTTGTTCAAAAGCAGCTTGGCATCGGCCGTCCCATTGGAACTTCTTTCCTTTCTTCAGGAGACCAAAAAGTGGTTCACAAGTCAAGGTTAATTTTGAGATAAACCGTCTTATGAATTGCACTTTACCTAGAAAGCCTCGCACCTCCTTTCAGTCCTTGGTGGTGGCATTTCTAAGATGGCCTTGATTTTGGAAGGGTCGACTTCGATACCTCTCTGTGTAATCAGAAACCCCAGCATTTTCCCTACTGTAACACCGAACGTACACTTCTGAGGATTCAGCTGTAGCCGAAATTCTCTGATCCTTTGGAAGAACTTTTGCAAGGCGGTGTAGTGGCTTCTCTCTTTCTTTGGATTTGACAATCATATCGTCCATATATACCTCAACCTCTTTCTGGATCATGTCGTGCAATATTGTGGTCGCGGCCCGTTGATATGTAGCTCCAGCATTCTTCAACCCAAATGGCATCACCCTGTAACAGTAAGTCCCCCACGGGGTGGTGAAAGCAGTCTTCTCCCGGTCTTCAGGTGCCATCACTATCTGATTATAGCCCGAGAATCCATCCATGAACGAAAGCAAAGCATGCCCCGCTGTGAAGTCCACTAACTCATCAATATGCGGCAAGGGAAAGTCGTCATTCGGACTAGCTCTGTTCAAATCCCTGAAATCCACGCATACTCGGATCCTGCCATCCTTCTTTGGTACCGGAACAATGTTGGCCAACCAAATACCAATAGGAACCCTGCGTCAATTTGCTTGGTGACCTCTTCTTTAATGTTGAGGGCCCAGTCCGGGCGGATCCTTTTGAGTTTCTGTTTAACGGATCGGGCCTCTAGGTCAAGAGGGATCCGGTGCTGTACAATCTCAGGATCGATTCCAGGCATGTCTTCGTAGGACCATGTGAAAACATCTTTGAAATCTTTTAATAAAGCGACTAAGCGCTCGCGTTCCTCCGAAGACAACGTGGACCCGATCTAGACCAGCCGCGGGTCCTCCTCAGTACCAACATTAACAATAGTGATTTCATCAACTAAAGGTTTAACAAATCTTTCCTACTCTTGATCAATTAAGCGTTGCAAAATCGGAGGAATTTTTTCCCCGTTGTTTTCATCAAAATTTTGAAAGTCCTGATTAATACAATAAATCAAGGGCACAGAAAAGTACTCAAGAACCACATCCATTCCATTCTAATTAAGTATTTCCAAATCGTCCGATTCTTCTGTTACAACAGACTCGAAAGAGAAAGAAAAAGGCGACCTAGATAGGACTGTGGCATCTGGGTTATCACCCCCAGGAATACCGGGCTCAAACTCAGTCGAGCTGGAACCTGATTCCGACTCAACAGATTCGGTGGAATCAGATTCCGGCTCACTACCTGACCCGGTGCTGCTTGACAAAAATCCCTCATCGTACTGCCAGATGAGATAGGGTGCGATGGATGCATCCAAAATGTTTTACGGCAGGCCCGCCGCCGTTTCATTCCTAATCATGGACACCGAGAAGTTATCCCCCAAGCACTTCTGTTCGATCGGAGGATGTGAAAGCAGACAAGCTAGCGCTACCCCCATTTCAACTTCGGTGTCTTCAGAACCCACTTTCTCATACTGTTCAACCTCAGTTGATGGGTCTGTCTGCTTCTCGGCAACATCATCCCTAGATAACTGCAGGTCAAAAAAGATCTCAAACCCTGGCACACGGCGCTTCTCTGCGTTTATCCATGGCTTTGGGAAGCCGCAAAATGGAAAGTCCTCCCCCAACTGGACAAAGCGTCCATTTAGGGTACCCTGAATGAGTCGGTGCATTAACTCATACGGCTTTCCTGCCGGCTTTGCTCTAGCTCTCCCAGCCATTTCCTTGCCTTGTCTCACCCAGTCCTCCTTGGTGGACCGATAACCCAAGCCAAAGGTATGCGGGTTGTGCGGCACTTCAGTCGATACTACGATGCCTTTCCGGCCACTCTTTCCCAATCCTATCCCGGGGATGTGTTGAAGCTTGTTCATGAGGTATGTTGATTGGGCGCTGACATACACCCCCTCATCAACAACCAAGATGTTCTACACGACCCGAGCCTTAGCCAGAGTAAACCCCGATAAGAACACATCCTCCATGCCGTGCTCAATTTCCAAGACTGGTGTAGACACTTCCGCGACAGATGGATTGATGAATTTCCAAAAACAATAGCTACCCCCTTCCCGTGGGGGTATTGCAACATCTGGTGCAAGGTGGAAAAAATTGCATTTACCTGGTGCAACCACGGTCACCCCAAAAGTAGGTTAAAGGTTGCGGGAACGTCCAAGACATGGAAATCGATCTCGTGTTGTCCTCGACCAACCTGGGTCAGAATTTTGACAGTTCCCATCACCTCCGTGCTTGTGTTATCATACGCCCGAATCACCTGGGCTGTTGGCACAAAGTACACGGGCTTTAGCCCGATTGCATATCCCGTTCTTGATGGGCACACATTAATAGCGGATCCCGTGTCAACAAGAACTATTGGTATCCACTTGCCTCTACATTCCACAGAGATGTAGAGAGGTTTGTTGTGATTTGCGCCCTCAGGCGGTAGTTCTTTATCAGAAAAGGTCAACCTTGGGGAACCTCCTCCTGGAAAAACCAATCCAACTAGCTGATTCGGGGTGGTGTCTATCGAGAGTTTAGCCTTGTCCATGGCTGAAAGGACGGCCTGTCTATGTACTCGAGAAGCCATAAACAGTCCCCAAATGGAGATGTCTGCTTGTATCTTTTTCAACTATTTCAATACAGCTTCTTCTTCGAGTTGCTTCTCTTTCTGTTTCTCTGCCTCCTTGTCCTTCTCGGACGCTTCTCGTTGATCTAGACGCGGGGGCTTGAAATACCGCCCGCTCTTGGTCATATGATCAACTTCACCGATGTACCAGGTATCATTAGGTTGATTGCTCCCCCAATCCTCATCCGGGTGGGCAAGACATAGATCATTGTCTTCCCACTACATTCCATCGGCAGCTGACAAACACCTGTCCGGCTGCGTTAGAAAAATCTCTGTGCCTGCAGCACCTTGCGTTCCTGTACTCGCAGTACATTCTGTTCTTGTGCACACAGCACTCTCAACCCCCACAAGAGCTTTAGCTTTTTTGGCTCTTTCGGAATCTTCAATCCCTTCTTATTCTAATTGTTTCAACACAGCCTACTCAACATTTCCTGCATTCACAATGCCCAAGTCCCGAGCAAAATTCTTAGCACTAGCGCTCTCCGGCGATGCATTCTGATCTCCGGCCCTTCTGGCCACAACTGATGTACTTGCCTTTGACGGGCCCTGTTCCGGTTGAGATTCTTCAACAACGTCTAGTTGGTCATCAAGCCACCCGGTAACTTCTATTGTTCCTCAAAATCAAACCAGTTGACTGCCATGTCTCCTGGATCTTATTCGTTGAAAAACTGGAGGTTAGTAAAGTCCCCTTCCAGAGTTGCTAATTCATCCTGCCTCTAATCAAATCCATCCCCCCGTATTACACAAATCTCTGCCCCTGCTGGCAATTCAAAGTTTGGCCTAGCCTGGCCCACTGATGCAATATAGCCATTCGGATTATATACCTCCTCAGCAAAGCTCACAACTTCCTCAGACTCTAACTCAACAATCCCATTCTCCTCCGAAGTCATCCCTGTTCTGCCTCCGACAGTCACCACCATTGGTTCAGGTTGGGTTCGGGAGATGTCCAAGATGCACAAGTCAGTGCTGTCCGGAATGAACACCTTCGGCTTAGGTAGGTGAGAAGGAGTGATATAGATGCTAGGATTGTAAGACACGACCCCAGTCTGGATAAAGTTGATGCGCTTGGGAGATGGAGCTTGGTTGTGTGGAGGGAGAGGATTAGTTGTGACATTGGGTTTCTCTGGAGGCATAATCACCTGTTTGTCAATGAGATCTTGGATCTCATGACGCAATCTGAAGCAATGGTCGGTGTCGTAACCATGCTGCTGGTGGAATGCGCAATATTTGGCTAGGTTGTAGGAGAGGGAAATTGTTTCTGGCAGGCGCCGCGGCTCCAAGGGCTTCAAGTGCCCTTTCTTAACTAAAACCCCCAGAGCCTTAGATAGGGGCATATAAAAAGGTGTGAAGGTTCTTTGGCCTCGAGGTTGGAACTTGGTTGTTTGTGGATTGCTTCCAGACGCACCGGTGAAAGGGGTAGCCGCAAGGGCTCTTGGAGGGGTGGTAGTGACCATGCTTACTTTCGAAGCTCTAGTAGTTGCAGCACTGCTCGTGTCTGTATTGTTGTTTCGGTTGAAGGTTCTCCTGGGTTGCTCTTTGTCATTGGCAATCAAGCCCTGCTTCAAGGCATCCTCGATCTGTACTCCCATCTCATACAGATCTTAAAAGGTAGGGAAGGGGAGATCATTTTCTGCATCAGTTTGGGCTGGAGGTTGCGCACAACCATCCGTATTTGATCCTTATCCGTCGGCCTTATGGTCATCATTGAGGCCTTGGCCCTCCAGCGGGTTACGAATTCAGAAAAACTCTCCTTAGGCTCCTGTCTTGTTGTCTCGAGGTCACGGGTTGTAATCTCGATTTACGTGTTATAGGAGTACTGTGCAATGAAAGCCTCAGCCATCTCATCCCAGTTCCGCTTGACATCGTCTTCCAATTTTGCATACCAGATGGCCGCCACACCTGACAGGGTCAGACCAAACAATGAAAGCTTCTGTAGTCTGGTGAGGCCCATCGGCCTTAGTATGTCTGAAAACAAACGTAGATACACTATGGGATCCCCGGACCCGTCAAAGCGGTCAATTTGTGGCATCTTGAACCAATCTGGCAGCGTCACAGCCACGTCGGTATACCAATCCTCAATGTCTGGGATGGACTTTACCCCTTGGGATTTCTTGAACAACTTTTCAAGCTTGCTCAACTTCAACGCTGTAGGGTCCACCTCGAACTCAAAGGGAGAGTCCAGCAGGTTGATAGGAGTGGATGCCTTGGATAGTTGAGGTGGAATCGGGGGTGGAGGTGGCCATGTCGGAATGTCCGTATCTCCCTAGACATTTGGTGCCTCCCCGGGTGCTGGAACTCCTGGTGGGGGAGGAGCCTGGTGTGAAGTAGATGCTCCGGTTTGTTACTGTAACCTGGCGATTAACTCTACCTACTGAGCCATGACCTCGGCTTGTTGTTTGGCAAATTCATCTCGACGAATAGCGTCCTGCTGCATAGCCCTCATACTTTTTTAGAGTTGACGCATCATTTCCTCCATTCCTGCCATATTCTGCTATTCCAGCTGACTGACTGGTATATCTATCTCTGTGGTAAAAACTGAAGCCTCAGCCTGACTATCCACTGACGGGGTAGACCACTGTTCTGGCAACCTTTGCTCGGATACACTGCGTTTTCTCGACCTCCGTCTGATAACCGGGGGTAAGGAATAAAACACTGGTTGTCTGTCGACCAGATCCTCAAATCGATTGAGTCGGCGACCTCTAGTCCAGAGTGCTTGGGGAATATCTGCTTGGTCTGAAGCAATTGTGCTAAACTACCTAGCAAAAAGATAAATAAAGCAATAATAAGGAAATAAACAACCAGACAAACGGACAGCGTAACGGCTTAAATAAACACATAACACACAGTTGGGCATCACAACACACAGTTGATAAGCTGAATAGCCTGTTCTCTAACACTGATCATTGTTCCCAAATCATTGCCCCCAAAACTAAATCTAATACTCGCAGATAACTGATTCCCAAAATACTGAGCTGGTGCCCGCAGGCCTGATACCCAAACTTGTAAACTGATACATGCATTCCTGCAGAGACGCACTCTAAAAGCACATAGCAAACAAGTGAGAGCCAAAATACCCCTATGGTGGGGTAGGGTTTCCCTGTCCTATTTTGTTAGGAGCTAGGGTTTCACTACGCACGCAGCGGTGTCAAACAACCTATAATCGGGTAAGCAACCTGTCCTAGCTTGGAATGGTCACTATGGATTTCGAATATGCACTAGGTCGAATGGTCAAAAAGGGTGCCCCGATAAAAATCGGGGTTTGTGTTCCCATCATGGCAGAGCCCGTAACCGGTCAGCCTTATGGCGCGCATCTCAAAGCGAGCCTCCAACAAACCGTTCAGGAATAGCAGATGGCAAACACGGTGTCCTAGGCGCACCAATGCACATGTAATGCAAAGAAACACATAAGTGCAAAGAAAACAAGATATCATGAGGTCGAGTGAAGTTCTCTAAATCCCCAGCAGAGTCGCCAGAAACTGTAGACGTCCCCGAACGTCCCGGGAGGGAATCCCGTTCTGTTCATTTGGGCTTACTACAGTTCAGGACTCAATGCCACGGTCCTGTATCTAATCTCGCAGAGTGCAATGCAAGACCGATGAATTATCAAAGAGTCCAAATCCGGAAAATCGTTTTGAAAACAGATTTTTTTTAAAGAAGTGCCAAACATGGACTGCTTTGCCAGATATAGAGTCGCCACCTAAATATTTTATTTTAGGGAATTTAGGAAACCCTGACTCGTTGCCTAAGGCCACGCGTTCGTCATCACCAAAGTTGCATCGGCTCGGGAACTTGGATACGATTGGGGAAGGTCACTTCGTGAGCACCCCCACTCGCCCGATCAAAGATCGGCCACTACTAAACATGATATCGAGTTTTGAAAACATTATGCGTTCTTATTCCGGTTATTAGCCTAGAATTACTATATGATGCACACAGCATACAAGTATAAACTGGGTCGCCTGAATTGGAACAAAACATCTCATATCCGTTTGTTTTGAAAATGAATTAAAGTTTGCTACTCGTAAGTAGGCTAAAACACGGGTTTCGACGAATTATTCCAACTCAAGCAACCCAACCTTCACCCACAGGCATTCAGGCAGTTATATCACATAAACACATAGCCTCACGGTAAGCATGCTATCATTGTAGTCACTCACACACATGCAAGGATGCTAAAGCATAAATACTTACCGAGTACTCCAAGCCAAAGAAAGAAGCTAATTAGAAATCATGCATGAATCCTAACTATGCTGAAAAGCCTAATGCAACACATGCAAAAATGCAACTAAGATAGGCTCGGCTATTCTAAAATGGCATATGAAATGCAACAACTGATACACGTATTCATCTCGAAATTGAAATACAATGCAGTTAGTATGATGCGCCGAGCCCAGTGCATGCAATACAGATGAATGAATGCAAATATGCGAACATAAGTATGCTAATTGAAATGTGCCCTAAAACTAACCATCATAAGCTAGAAAATAAAAGGGAGAAAGACGTGGGGTTGGAAGACATTGTAGACACCCCATTTTTGACCGCCCTTAAGACTTGGGCACTACTGATGGTTTGCTCGGTGTTGAGAGATGTGCAGGGCAAAGAATCAGTTTCTTCGGCAAGGAGAGAGGCAAATCCTTCAAAACACTTTGTTTAGGGGTTTGGAGTTGAAGAAAAAAGGAGAAGAGTGGAGAAGCCAAGTTGGAGAAGAAGATAGGCAAGAATTCCTAAGAGAGAGACGAGCAGCCCTCGCTGAATCGGGCTTATCTGTCTGTACACTTGGAATTTAGCTATGGGGCCACCACCATCGGAACGTTTACTTCCGGGGCTTCATTTTGCACTCAAGAATCTCCTAGAGCCAAGTCCGGGTGGGGGAGATATGATCAGTTGAAGTCGGGCATCATCCCGGTTGGATCGAATCTGCGTGGCTTCACGGAAAAGGGCATAACTTTTTGCACAGGAGGAATTTTGATGCAAGGTTTGCGCCATTGGAAAGCTAACTTCCGGGGCTTCAATTTGGACACTAATAGGCAGTTTTTTGACCTTACCGGCCATCCACCGGCACTATATTTATCCGGCCGGCAATTTATTGTGCCGACCAGCACTTTATTTTGCTGACCGGCAATTTTTGCTAGCCGACGACCTTCCGGAGCATTCTGCAGATTGAGTGGATTCCAGCTGTGCCAGCTGGAATGCACAGAATTGATCCCCCACGTGCATGTGTGTTTGTTTTGCACCTTGTGAGCCTTTGAACCCCTTAACCTTCTAGAAGCTTGAACCTTGGCCAGCTGTTTTAGCTTCCTCTAGAAGCCTTGCACCCCCCTTGAACCCCTTGGCCCCTTTGAAGCTTGTCTTAGAAGCTTAGCATTGCTTATATAAGCACCCCTCCTCCTCCTTTGTTTAGGTTAGAGATTTGGAGCAAAAAACCAGACCTAATACATACATATAACATATATATCACCCTCTCTCTCTATATCTCCCTCTCTCTCTACATTTGGGTGTGTTAGAGTGATCAAACACCTTTGTTCTTGGGCCATTTCTTCATCAACTCATAGCACAAGGCATCCAACGCCTATTCCAGCAGCTTGAGGCTGTCCTCCAGAGGTTAAAAGCTCCCAAACCCGGTCCAAAGGTTGCTAAAGATTGGTTCTACAAGGGTGAGTCCCACTTTCCCTCTTTTGTGCATTTTCTTGGCCTATATCTTAGCTCCTTGTGGTTACATCTTTGGGCTCCGACCCAAACTTCAAATCATCATATTTTGAGGTCCTCTTCATGTTTGATTGAGGACCTCTTGCTGTTTGAGGACAGTAGCTTGCACTTGCTTCAATATCCTCCTTGAATGCCATAATCTTGCATAGAATTTTTGGCTTGCGTGTGATCTGTTTTAGAGCCTGATGTAAACTGAAAATAGGCTTATTTTGAGACCCTCTTCAACATTGAAGAAGGGCTCAACACTGTTTGGGACTTCCATGTTGTACTTCCCTTTATATCCTCTTTTTGGTCCCATTTTTGTATGTCTTGGCAGCCCCTGATTTTGCTGTTTTTGGACCTTGGTCCGAACTAAAAGTGGCTTTATTTTGACCTCCTGAACATGTTTTATTAAGGGTATTTTCTTGTTTGGTGAATGTTTTGTATACCTCATGTTATAGCCACTTTTGAGCCTCATTTTTGCATTGCATTTCTAATATATTTGTATACTGTTTTTGGGGCTGCAATAAACTGTAAATAGTCTTATTTTGGGCCCCTCTTCAATGTTGTTGAAGGGCCCTAACCTGTTTGGGGTTAGAAGCTGTGAGTTGCTTCATAACCTCATGTTTAGGGCCATTTTTGCATGCCATTGTTGCCCTATCTTTGCTTGTTGTTTGGCCATGACTTGTACTAGAAAAATGCTTATTTTGAATCTGTTTTGCTTCTGTCTTCATGCTCCATGTCCATATTGTGCATGCTTTGTATAGCTGTAAGCCATTTCGGGTGAAAAAAGTCCATGTTTCGGGACTATTCCATGCATCGGGGCTGTTTTCCCCCACATTTCAGTGCTGAAATCCCATTGGCATGTTTGCGTATCATTTTCCATGCCATTGCATTGCATATGCCATTGCCTCGGTTTGCGTGCCCGTGTGCACGCATTTCGAGGCACTTCATTTTCATCCATCGGCCTCTTATGTGAGTGTGGCTGAGGCTCTCTCATGTTAGTATAAGTCCATGTTGCATTCTATATGCCATTTTAGCCATTGCATTGCATATGCCATTGCCTCGGTTTGCGTGCCCGTGCGCACGCATTTCGAGGCACTTCATCTTCTTCCATTGGCTACTGTTTTGGGCCTAACTAGAGCTGCCTAATTAATGTTTAAGACCATCCCTTGCTTATTTGCATGCTCACCTTGCATGTTTGCTTGTATCGGCATGTTGCATCCTTAGCTCGTATGCCTAGGTTGCATTGCATTGGCATGCATGCCTTGCTTCTTGATCATGTGATAGAGGTTGGGCTTTAGTTTGTTTGATTGGTTTGCATTTCATTTGACATGAAAGTTGCATACTTGATTCCTTGGGCCATCATGCATGGAAATGCGCGATTGGTGGTCCGAGAATCGAGGCACATGCCCCTTTGAGTCATTACCATGATAAGGGACATGAATGGTGCATATATGCCTTGAATTGTGCTGCCATGCTTTGCTTTGCACTCTGTTGCTGTCAATTGCAGGTTCTGCAGACATTCCTTGCCGACCGGCAGTATATATTGCCGACCGGCAGTAAACAAGCAGCCGATGGATTCATCTTGTGCCGGTGACTACACCACACTGCCGGTGGCAATTCTACTCAGCCGGTGGTGATCCCCTCTGTCCAAGGATGCAGTCCTGAGGTTTTGACAGCCTCCAGAGGAGTGAAGGAAGGAAAACAGAGGCAGCCTATGCATGGCGGCGCGTTTCCCGAGGCGTTTACTACTTTTCTTAGTCTATTTTAATTTGTTAATTAAATTAGGCAATTTGTAACATTTAATTAGCTTGCGTAGTTAATTAATTTGTAATATTTATTCGGTTCCTCCGAGCGAGGGCAAACTTGTAATAAGTGTGGGTGCGTGTGTGTATGTCTTCCAACCCCCACTTCTTTCTCCCTTTTATTTACCTGCTTATGATGGTAGATTAGGGCACATTTATTTTAGCATACCTTATGCTATGCATGCGTGCATTCATGCATTTGTTGACATGCACCGGGCTCGGTACATCATACAAACTACATTGTACTTTTCAATTCCAAATTGAATACATGTTACCTGTAGCATTTCATATGCCATTTTAGGGTTAGCCGAGCCTGTTTAGATTGCATCTTTGCATGTGTTGCATTAGCCATTTTTAACATGGACTTGGATCATGCATGTTTGCTAACAAGTTCTTTGTTTTGGCATGGAGTACTATGTAAGTATTTCCGCTTTAGCATATCGCATGAGTGTGAATGTTGCCATGACAGCATGCTTAACATGTGGCTAGATGCTTATGTGTTAAACTGTTTTGAATGCCTGTGGGTGAAGGTTGGATTGTTTGAGTTGGAAAGACTCGTTGAAATCCGCATTTTAGCCTACTTGCGAGTAGCAAATTCCAAAGCATTTTCAAACCGAACGGATATGCAATGTTTATTTCCAAATTAGGCAATCTAGTCTATACTTGTTTGCTATGCGCATAACATAGTAATTCTAGGCTGATAATCGGAATAAGAACACGTAAAGTTTTCAAAAATGGATATCACGGTTAGTAGAGGCCAGTCTTCGGACCGGGCGAAAGGGGATGCTCATAGCTGACCTTCCCCGATCGTACCCAAGCTCCCGAGCCGAGACAACTCCGGTGATGACGGACACGTGGCCTTCGGCACCGAGTCAGGGTTTCCTAAATTCTCCCATTTTAAAATATTTAGGTGGCGACTCTGTATCTGGCAAAGCAGTCCATGTTTGGCACTACTTTTTCAAAAATCTGTTTCTCAAAACGATTTGCCAGATTTGGACTCTTTGGTTCAGATTTAGAACCGCGACACAAATCGAGTCCGAACTGTAGTAGCAGCGAGGCCCACGCGGGCGCCGTCTACAGACATACATCACACACACACACACACACACTTATTACAACATTGCCCTCCTTGGAGGGTCCGAATAAATAATACCCAACCGAATGAATAACGAATTACAGCTAATTATTACACAACCCTAATTAATTAACAAATTAACTAAGACAAATAAGCTAGTAAATAAAACACATGAAATGGACTACCTCAGCTCTGTTCCGCATGATAGGGATGCATGCATGCTCAAGTTGTCTTGTCAGGAAATTCATCATGATGCCCCGATTTGCCTCTGTTTGCTACTAGGCTCGGAACACTGTACAAATCTCCAGAAGGCTGCTGACCAGTTTTTGTTGCTGGTTTTCGGTTTGCTGCAACAGAGAGCGAGAAAGGGGCATGGCAAAGTATTTTCAACATATGTGTGCATGACCACACTCTCCATCATTGCATAAACTCTATGGAGGGTAGTCCTCGATCCTGGTGCCACCAATCACGCATCTCGATGCATGATGGCTGAGGAGTCGGATTGCACGACTCGATGTAAAATGAATGCACATATAAACACAACAAGGCCTAAACTCCATCATGGGTAATCCGGAGTGTCGGTGACCGAGAATCGAAGTACGTTTCGTCACTTTGAGTATGAAACGTCTCACGTTTCCCGTCTTTGGACTAAACCCTACTCCAAACACAATGCAATACACATGGCATAAACAATGCGACTAGTATGCAACCCTAAATGCAATGCAACCTAATCATGCTAGCAAGCCAGGGATGATATGCAAACATGCAACTAGCATACATAATGCAATGAACTAAGAATGACATACTCAATGCACATGAACTATATGGCATACGCGCACATACGAAGATGGACACGCACGAAGATATGAACAAGGCATACACGACGCGACGATCAAACATGCGACAACATGGATATGGCATACATAATGCAAGATGGACTTAAACTAAAATGAATGGGCCTCAGCCACACTCAAATCAGTGGCCAAACATGATGGAATTAGGCAACAAAAACACATGCAAATATGCACAAATGCAAGGGACCGAACCTAAGGCATCAAATGCCACTCTACCAAAGCATGGCAAGGGATGAAATATGGCATACAATCATACATTTTCGAGCTCTGAAATGACATGCAAGATGGTCCCGAATCATGCAAACACCTCACACAATGCATGCTAGATGGCCCGAATACCGAAACTAGTGAAGCGTATTACACTAGAGGTACACAAAGCAATGCACAAATGGCAAAACCAGCCCCAAACAGACCCTAGGCAAGTCCAAGACAGTGGGAAAATGGTCTAAAATGATGGCTCAAAATGCATAGAAATGAAGCTCATGTAATAGTCCCAAAACGAGGCATACAAGCACGACTCTCAAACGCATTTAAAGAGTGGAAAACATGGGAATATGGAATACATGTAAGCTCTTAAATATGATGCACAATGGTCCCAAAACATGGAAACACCTCAACATAAGCATGCAATAGGCTCCAAAACTCAAAGCTGGGCAAGGGTATTGAACTACAACCATGCATAGCAAGCATCATTCAACCATGAGGCATAAAAACAAAGCTAAGGCAGTCCAAAATATGCACAAAATCAGTTTAAAGCATGGCCAAAAAGTGCTAGAATCAAAGGCCAAAATAGCATGCAATGTAAGCTAGTAAAGAGGATTTGCACTACAAGCATATGAGGCAATCAAGAGGCCACCAAACCAGCAAAATTTAGAGGTATGACATGCCAAATAAAGCCCAAAAATCCACTGAAACATGGTCTATGCATGCAAGAATGATAGGCTCCTTTGATAGGCTCTAAAGAGGGTTGTTCTACACATGCAAGATGGACACCCAAAATGGAAAAATGGGCACTGGACGGAGCCTATGCAAGTCCTAAAACCCACCAAAAATGGCCTGAAACATGGCTTGGAAGCATGCAAATAAGGGCTCCTTTGTTAGGCCAAATATGCTAGTAAACAAGACAAGGGGTGAGAGGGTCACCCCTCTCTGATTTTGGTGCTCAAAACAGCATGCTAGCCACTGAAAATCCACTGGATTTCAGTGGCTAAAAGGCCAAAAAATTGCCAACACAAATGTTTTAAGGCATGGCTCAAAACAAGGTGGAATGAAGCATGCAAGGGGATAGATAACCCCCAACAGAAAAATGATCTTAAACAAACATGTTAAGGACCTCAAAATAAGACTTTTTTTAGTTTATGAAAAATCCCAAATATGCTTTCAAATATAGTTAAGATGTGAAGCAAAACAATGCTTAAAAAAGGGAAAGGAGTGTTACCCTTGAAGCTCAGCAAGACAGCACACTTTGGGACCAAAAACCAGACCTTCAATACCTCTCAAGACCCTCCAAAAAGCTTAGGTTGGTGTTGGAGGTGTTATGCTATGAGGTGTAGTGCAAAAGTGCAAGAACAAAGGACTTTTAAGCCTAGAATATAGAGACAAAAGGAGAGAGATATGTGTATGCCTCAAACCAAATTCTGAACCTTTGCTGATGAGGGAGAGGCCCTCCTTTATAGCCAAGAGGGTTCAAAGCTTCTCCTAGAAGCTTAAAACCAAGTTTAAAGATCCTCCATACGTGTATGGAGGATCAAGTCTGTGCCCTCCAATTGGCACAGCTGGAATCAACTCAGTGAGACAGAAAAGGGGGAAGCTGGCCGACCAGTTCAAGTGGTCGGCCGACCACTTTCCCTGGTCGGCCGACCAGGGTCAAAAGGGTCAATGCACAAAAGCTGGTCGGCAGCCTCTAGGGGTGGTCTCCCAACTCAATGCAAGCTAGTGGTATGGTGGGAGACCAGTAATTGTGGCCCAAAAGTGAGGAAGACAGTACCTGACAAGAAAACTGGAAAACCGGGGAAAAGTGGTCTCCAAGGAGAAAAGGTGGTCTCCCACCCTTGTACCACCTTCCAAACAATGAAAATAGGGTCCATGCCAAAAATGAACCAAGACAGATGCAAAATGAGGGTTCAGGAGTCAAAACGCGCGGCCGGAGGCCCCGAAAATTGACTGTTAAGCATCGAAAGTGGCGTGCCACCATGAAGGTGGTCTCCCGGGCTACAGTGTCTCTCTAAGGAGAGGAAACAAGGTGTGTGCCAAAAATCAGAGCAGACGGAGAAAGTTAAACGGTCTCGAACCGAGGCGCACGGCCGACGGCTCCGAAAATCGAAAATTGGTCTCCAAATTGGAAAAGCAACCTACGACCACGAAAAGTAGCCTACGGCCACTGAGAGATGGTCTACGAGACCTCTCCCTCCCTTCGGGAAGAGAAAATAGAACCTGGTTCGTAAATCGAGGCAAAGCATAAAAGGTCCCGAGGCTCGGAGGCAAGGCTCTCAGCCAGGATTCCGAAACCTTAGAACGAGCACGACATGCGCAATCACTGAGTGCTCAATCGATGACGTCTGAGTCTTAAGGTCGGTCAAAAATGGGTTGTCTACAGTAAGCAAAACAACAACAAAACATCTTCAACGATTCACAAAACTTGACTTCTCAAAAAGGAACCTCCCAGGAGGCACAGTGGTTGGTTGACCCAAAATACTCCAGGCAGCAACTTATGCCTGGTTACGTGCCTGCTCACCCACATATATAATATAAATAGTGAGCAGAAGCCTAGTGAATAATAACAGAGTAAAGGGTTTAAATGAATGATGTCCATAACAGATTTAGAAATCATAGTTCATAACAGAAACAGATTTATATTCATATTCTTGTTCAAACCACGTACAAAAATCAGAGTTCATGCATCATCATACATGATACATCCATTAGTGTTATCATGCTTGTCAATTCCATAAAGAACCTTCGGTACCGAGAACTTGTAATATACTTGAGCCACAATATTATTACGCCCGAGTAAGGGCCATGAGACCACGGTATTGTTACCCTTGGGCAAGGGCCTTGTGCTTATAGACCATGGTATTATTACCCCCGGGTAAGGGCCTTGTGCTAAAGATGCCACGAATACTTGCCAGAAATTGGACAATCAGTCATTGTACTGAATATAACATTTCATAAAACAAATCATATTCCATCATACAGAAAATAAATAAAGTTGAACATAACTTTACTAAGTTATTACTTACAAATGGCTCCAAATGCGGACAGACAGAGCAGACAAAATCCAATAGTTTATGGCGCGTGACCTATACAAACATAATAGATACACATCTTGAAACACATATCTAGATATCACATAACTTCTTTCATTTTCTTCTTAGTGTGTTTCTAAGTATTATCCTCACTATTAGGTCTTAATTATGGCCTAGGAATATCTAGGATGCAATGAGGATGTCAAAATGCACTGTGAAACTAACTTGCTGAAAATAGGAGCCCCGCTCGATCGCAACTTCCCTCGCTCGAGCAGACATGCAAACATATGAGGGGCTGTTCGAGCGCAACTTCCTTCGCTTGAGCGATCTGTAAACTCAGAAAAGCTCTAGTTGAGTGAATTCTTCACTCGGTGGCCGCTCGATGGTCTCTCGAGCGCGAGACTGGAGCCCTTGCTCGAGCGCAACTCTTGTCGCTCGAGTAGCCTGCAAAATGTGTAAACTTTTGGAAGCTTGCATTTTACGCTCAAGCCAACTTTTGGTCGCTTGAGCAGAAGTGCAAGATCACTGAGTGGTCATTCGAGCGCAGCTTCTGTTGCTCGAGCGGAAGAGCAGAATCTGGAATTTTCAGATTGCACTCCCAAGCTCAAAACTCGAATCAAACACTTTAAAACTCATCCTTTTGGGCCAAAAACTTGAGAAAACGTATATAAACTTGAAAACATCTTGAATTCAAAACCATTTCGTAAAATTGAGGCCCAATAGCATGCCAATTGATTAAAAGTCAACTAGAAACTTATAAATATGCCATGAACATGACTTGCATGAATTACTATGAACTTAGACTCTCCAAAACATGATCAATTAAGGTCAAATGGTAAGAAATGTGATGAATTCTCAAAACCAAGTCAAAATAGACGCATGCATGTGGGAATTCTTTAAAAACAAACTCAAAATTCTATGCATGCATGTATGAATGGCTCAATTTTCTTTATTTCTAGCTTAGTTCTTCCATTATTCAACTTATTTCTCTAGAATTCAAGGTCTAGATATCATATTTGAATAATCCAATGGGTTGAATTCTTACTTAGGCTTGCCAATGAGAGGGCTAAAAGCTTGCTTTTTGTATCTTTAAGTTCAATTCTTTCAATTCCAAGCAAATCCTTTCATTTGAGCCCAAGGTTTCTCCTTTCTCTCCTCTCTCACGTTTTGTCAGCTTGTACAGGCTCAAAGATGTGTTGAAGAAAAGAAATGAAGCACATATGGGAGCCTTATATAGGCTTGGTTAATGGTTTAATTAAATTGTTGATCAACTAATCAATTGGACATTAATTTATTCTAATTTATTTGTTCCGAATCAAATTTTAATTAAACTTACCATAATGTTCTAAAAATCCTAAATAGCACATAAATCAAGCCAATTTCGTGATTAGATGTCAATAAGACCTTCAATTCACAGAACAAAACAAAAACTCAAACAGATATTTCTATATTAGACAGATATAAGTACAAATAATGTAACACACATGCGATTAATTTAAGAGCTTCCACTTAATCACTGATTAGGCTTATTTAATCATGAATAAACATTAATTAGAGGTTGGGGTTGTTACACTTAGCTCACCCCCCTTTACATATATATATATGTAGATGAGCAGCAGGAGGTTTAACCCTAGAGTTTGCTTGGAAGATCACCTTTGTTTTGTGAAGTAATTTGAGGAATGCCTCCGTGATAAGGCTTTTTCTTTTGTTTTTGTTTGGTCAAATGAGACCATGATATGTAAGTAAGTTTTTGTCCTTTTGTAAACCTATGACCTGTACTCTTTGTACATATATGTGTATATGTTTTGAAAGTGGGTTATAATGTATAAGTTTTCTATTTTATGCACAGCTTATTGGACAAAATTATTAATCATTTATTTATCCTCCACTTCAAGTCCCGTATAATTATTATATTTTGAAATTCTGTCTGAAGACGTAGGTAATCTATAAATATTGGCCGGTCATAATCCAAACCTCTAGAGGCAAGTTCGAGTCATGACAAATATGCATATGGTCAGACTTAAAAAGGTAAACAATAAGACAAATCACAAAATTTACACTTGGTAAAACAAAAACATATATTTTTTTCCTTTTCTTTTCATAATTGTTGTTTGCTTTATATCGGAGTTCATTCGATAATCAATTATTAGTTACCCTTCATATTTTTTTTTTAAAAAAAACTCAGTAAAAAATTGTTAAAACCTTCATTCTCTCAATACTAGCATATCAACATGCTAATCTCATCAATTTCTCAACAACTTCCAACTTTGTGGATATTCAACCATAACAATGAACATGCCAAAATTGTTTATCATTTCTTAACAATGAATCTCTACAACACAAGATTTCATAATATCTCAAATTTTTCCCAAATCTCCAAAATCTAGGGTTTTCACCAAAACTAGGGTTTCTCATTTTTGAAAAGATTTTTTTCTCAAAAGAAGCTTGCAATAATCAACATACTTCATAATCTCAAGATTTGGAGAAACATTTGAAAAGCCCTCTTTAAATCATGTAAAAATCTCATAAATCAAACCCTATCTCAATATACATACAAAACATCATCAAAACCAGTATAGATTTGCTAAAATATATGTAACTCAAAGAATATCCCTACCTCAAGTTATAGAGAGGAGAAGAGAAGAAAAACCCTATAATCGGCAGTGTCGAATTTTGTTCTCCACCGCACAAGTTGAAGCTCTAGATGAGCTCTCCAAAGTTTTCCAAGGAACTAAGGTTGAAATCTTACTGGATTGAGAGAAATCAAGGAAAAATGGTGGTTGGTAAAGTAAATGCAGAGAGAAAGAGGAGGAAATAAAATATGTAGAGGGAGAGAGATGTAATAATATGAAGGGAAAGAGAGGAGAAATCAGCTCAAAAGATAAAAGAAGAAAAAAAATTTGGAGTCTTAAATATTTCCGTACATGTGCGCCTTTTGCCACATGTGCAGCACATCCCCCCGCATATGCGGGCCCTAGCTATACGTTTGATCCTTCCCTTTCCGCACATGCTTTTATTCCAGTAGCGGAGCCTCCAAATTCTTCCACCACCGCATGTGCAACACTCCACCTCGCACGTGCAGCCAAACCCCCGCACATGAGATTTTTGTTTAACTGAGTGTTTTCCTAAGTTTAACTAGGTGTTTCTACATCCTGGTTTTGCTTTTGCACCTGAAACAAGGAAATTCTAAGCTCGAAAATATTTTAGGATTACCACACCAGGAAAAAAATACAAAGTGTGGCGAACTCACATGGTCGACGAGGTCTCAGATTTAAATTAAAGGTTTGAATCAAAGAAATAAACAGAAGTAAAAAGGAAAGTAAGACAAGTTATACCCGAGACATCACATTCTTTCGTTTTTTTTTTTTTTTTTCTCTTTCCCCTATTATAAATATTTTGGAAGTCTATGGCAATCTAATATAATTTCAACTTGAGGTAGAAATAGTTGAAACAATAGTGCTCCTATTAACACCTACCTAATTTCTTTGGATCACCCAATTCTTACCTTTTTTTTTATATTACAATTATACCCTGAGATAAAATTACATTAAAGGACAACTTGTAATGGAACACCCACCCAACAAATGAAAACAATTAGAAAGATACTATACAATATTGCACACCCATCTCCATCGCCATCTATATGTATTCCTTACCAACCTAAACCCTAACTGTATTCTTATTCATCACCACCCTAAACTCATGTATTCATCTTCAATGAAAAACATTTGAAACCACCTAATTAGTTAATGTTTTGCTCGGTATTCCAAATCAGTTAACATTGTAAATAATCCTATTGCAAACTCCGAGTTTCTATGTTTGTGGTTATTTTCACTATTCGTTGATACATATAGAGCAATAGAGGATAATGACAACAACTTTGATGAGGTTGGCATTGCATTAGTAAGTTTATCTATCTTGCATTTACAATTTTGGGTCGTTTTCGATTCGGTACTAGTCTGCCGACTATTAAGGTTATGTTTAGTAATAAAGTATTGAACAGAAACATTTAGTTTAGCAATAAAGTGTTAAGCATAAATATTTTGTTCGGCATTGGAATGTCATACGGTTCCATTTTGTAGGAATTTTTTTTCCCTATTTCTGTTTTTTCTGAGAGTTTTCTTTCTAAAACCCCCTGTATCGAGGGTTTTACCTCGAAATAAACCAAAAAAAATAATATGTGATGAGGAGTTGGAGGTTACCTGAGAGAAGAAGAAAGAGATTGTCGAAGAGATTTTTAACTGAGATACCGTTATTCACAGTGACAAGGAGAAAGAGGCCATCATTTATGAGAGAAAGAGAAGAGAGGGACAGTCGATTCGTCTCTCAATTGTTTGTCATTCTCAATCGTCTCTCAATCGTTCATCATTTACTGAAAGAGAGGGTGTGTAAAATCAGGTGGGTGAGCACTTAGGTGTGATGATATTATGAATATGGGTAAAATTAGGCCAAGTTTGAGAACTTGTAAAAAAGTCAAAAAGCCATAAAGTTACTCAAAAAGTTAAAAAGTTAACACTATTTACCAAAAGTCAACAATTACGGCTGCACAACTTCCAATTCGAATTTTTCCCTACAAATCAATTTTTACAATTTTTTATTACACATTTTTCCATAAAAAGTTAAAAAGTTAACCCAAACATCTATATTTTCAACCTCAATTTTTTAGTTTAAAAAGATAAAAAGTGCACTTATTTAGGACACTCCAAACAACCCCTTAGTATTAAGTGGAGTGTTCAAAGAAATCTTATTAAAATTTAAGATTTAGGGTGGTGGGAGTTCAAAGAAATAGATAGTCCAAAAAAATTAGGTAAGTACTAATACCAACCCTTTTAAATAAATTAAAAAATAGTTAATTATCTAAATGTTTAAAAATAAGTATATTTTACTTTTACTTTTTTGATTATCAATTTTCCCCTTAAAAAAACTACATTGAAAAAAACCTTAGCATGATAAGTTCCAGTACTTATTACATAGTTTAATGAATCAATAAGCCTAAAAAGTGAAACAAAGTGACGAAATAAAATCGGCTATAATTAATATTTCTCTTTAAAAATTTTGAATACCAAAATAAATAAAAAATTAAAAAAAAATAACAACAACGAGTTCCATGTCAACTATCAACAATCTCACCTATCGTCCATATCGTCCAAAAAATTTAAACCATTTAAAAATGAAATTTTATGAATTACAGAAAGGGTTAATGTACGGGGAGGAAATAATTCTCCTCGTATAATCCTGTTGACCAAGTCCACGCTCCTCCGTACGACGTCGCTTTGTCACCTGAAAACACAAACGTGAGCTAGCTGGCGGGTGTGTGCCGGAAACCTCTCCGATGCCTAAGTCAGAAAACTTGACAAATAGACAAAGCTCTAAGTTCTCAGAAAGATTGTGTTCAATTACCTCCTCCAAGGTGTTGCTTGTGAGCTTTTATAAGTTTCATATGGCACAATCCTAGTAGGACTCGTATTTCTCCATGCAGAGTCCTCCTAGGATTCAATCTCCTAAGGATAATGCTTATCCTTTTACACCCTCCCCCACTGCTTAAACCAAGTGGGATGGTTTCCTCCACGGCCGAACTTCCATGTAACCGAAGTAAATTGGCTATACCGAGCCACAGAGGGCCGAACCGTCCATAGCTCGGTCTTCTCCTCTAATTCCTTACTTCGGCTGTCCCTGTTCAACCTTGGCGAGCTCAAACTTCCAAGTAGCAAGGTCTGACCGACCTAACCATAGTACGTCACGACCGGACTAATTCCAAAATCCGGCCTTCCCAGAACACACTGCGGCCGGACTAACTCTGAGACCGGCCTAATTCCGAGTTGCCTACGGACCGGAGTAGCTTTACTTCTCCTTGGACCAAAGCATCTATCTCTTCATGAGCCGGAGTAACCTCACCTCCTTGGGCCGAAGTAACTTTGTCTCCTCAAGACCGGAGTAACCTTGCCCCCTAGGCCGAAGTATCCATTACGGCCTTTTTACTTAATCCTCCGTGTTTTGGGCCTTAAAGCCCAACTCGAAGCTCGGCCCAATTTTTTCAAAAATTACCCTCTCAGTTAATTACTTTTTTTTTTCTTCTGTATTTTGATCTAAATTTTATTTTAATTTTTATAAATTTAAATTAAATAATTTGGTCGCTATACTGTGAGATTAGTTTGAATTTGATCATTCAATACAAATTGAAGGTTAAAATTAATAATTTTTAAATATTTTGTCAATTTTTTAAGCTGTACACATAGATAAAATTAACAGAAATTTAGACAAAAAAATTAAATTAAAATTAGACTTAAAATATATCAAAAATGCCATAACTTACATTTTAAGATATAAGCAAATACCACATAAGATATAACCAAAGATATTTTTTATCATAACAAAATAATAATTACAATAAGTTATAATTAATATCATAATAAATCATAACTAATACTATAATGAATTATAATCAAGTCTTAATTAATATCACATTAGGTCATAACCGATGACCGCAAACATTATAATTAGAGAATAATAGAACGTGTATTATAGAACTTCCCAAGTTGTTCACATTAAAATAATAAAAATTAAAATAAAATTATAAAAGTAAAAATTATAATCAATTCTTAAAGAAATTCAGATAGGATTTAAACCAATCGGCAGTGATAGAGGGCCCGAAAGGGGGTGGCCCGAATGCCCCGAAATTTTTTTTTTTTTTTTTTTTTTTTCAGCAGACGAAGAAGAGAAGGAGGGGAGGGGAGGGGAGGGGGAGGAGGAGGAGGAGGGGGAGGAAGGACTGGAGGGGGCCTAAAAAATGGAGGAAGAAGACGGAGGAAGAAGAGGTGGCGATCGGCGACGAGCAGAGGCGGAGGCGGCGAGCAGAGGCGGCGAAGGCAACGAGCAGAGGCGGCGATCGGATCGGCGACGCGATCGGCGACCGGCGACGTCGACGATCAGAGCAGAGCAGCGAGGCGGCGAAGGCGGAGGCGCGGCGACCGGCGACGACGACGGCCTCTCCCTCTCCCTCTCTTTCTCTTTCTCTCCTTCTCTTTCTCTTTCTCTCAGACTGAGGAAGAAGAAGAAAAAAAAAAAAAAAAAAAAAAATCAAAACCCAAAACGACGTCGTTTTGGGTTTTGAGCCAAATTCGAGCCACTAATTTCGGGCCCTCAAGCATTATTCTAAACCAATAGCACCTCTTAAAAAAGGACTTTTGGATCGTTAAACTGACAAAAGGAATTGATTTGACAACTTATTCTTTGGTTTTTTTCTGCTGGTTGACAACCTTTACTGATTTTTTTTGTTTGATTGCTGGTTTTTCTGTTGCTCTACTCGATGCAGCTTCTAACAAAAACAGAAAAGGATGAAAAATAAGGTCTAGTTTGGGAAGATTAAATAAGTATATTTTTTTATTTTTTATGAAATATGGGTTGGGTTTGAAGTGATGTGTTAGAGAGGTGATGTGACTTAAATAAGATGACGTGATTTAAATAGGATAGTGACTTTTTGACTTTTTATCTTTTTTCAATCTTCCCAAACTAGGCCTAAATATATTGAAAATCTAAAAAGTACATCCCTATCTTTTAAGCCTCTGTTTGGGAAGTGATTTGATTTTTTAATTTTTTGATTTTTTTAATTATTTTAGTCTGAGTCAAAAAGTTTTGTTTGTGAATTTTTTTTTAATTTTTTGACTTTTTGATTTTTTTTATAAGAAAAGAATGTAATGATTATAGGTTGAATGTAATGTTTTATTTGTTGCGACTATAATAGTCTATTTTATTTTTTGTGACTAAAATAATTAAAAAAACTTTTGTCAAACGGAGCATACAAAAGTGTTTTAAAAAGTGTACGTACTAATTTTAATTATTTTTTATTTTTAATACAAGATAAATGATCAGATGTTATTGATTTGCAAATAGAATATGGCTTCCGTCCTGTCCTCTAATTTGATTGATTCAATTCTCAACCATTCAAACTATTACACTTTTAGTATATGTTAAGTAGATTATTCATGTAAAAAAATTGATTAATTGAATATTAATAGACATATGTTTAAATTAAATTGAACTTTATAAAAGTAGACGAGCCAGTATGATTTGAAAAACAAATTAATTTTTTAAAGCAAATGTGATACAAACGGGTCTTTTAATATTCAATCAATTGAATTTTTTCATAAATGATTTGTCTAAAACAATATTAAAAATTGAGCGATTTTAATGATCAAGATAAACCAGATGTGGGCGTCGATTATTCAAAACTACCCTTCAATCCTTTTTTTTTTTTCTTTTTTTTTTTTTTTCTTTTCTGTCAAACAGACCCTTCAATCCAATTAGAGAGAGAACATGAGGAAAGCCCTGTTCTAGAAAATAAGGTATTAGATTGGTAGGTAACTTGTGCACCGTACCTAGCGTGCATGCCTTCGTTTGGCATGGGATTAAAGTGAAATTGGGAGTTAAAATAATAAACCAGATAAAATAAGTTAAAAAATTAATAAAATAAAATTTCATGTTTAAATTATAATTATTTCATTTTTTTTTCATACATGTCAAAAGATCAAAAAAATTCAACTAAAATAAGATTTTTAACTCTAAATTAAAATAGTTAAAAAACAAAAAAATCAACCAACTTTTCAAACGAAATCAACAATCTAATTTTTGTCATAATTAATGTACAAACATTTATACAAACATTCTCTGGAAAAAAAAAATGTGCAAACATTTAGAAAATGCCATATACCTCAAATTTTCTATCAAATAAATGATCAAATATTTCATATAGGTGTAGAGTTTTTGGCGCTGTTTGGCAACCTGAGATTTAGGCTATTATAGCCTAAAATTGAAAATCAGCCCAAAAGCCTAACTGTAGCAAACTTTTTCTTGATTTTCAAAAAAAAAAAAAAAAAAACAAATTGACTGTTGGTCGGCTGCTGCAGCAGTGCAGCCTACACTGCCACCAACAGTGTAGGCTGCAGGTTTGCTAAATTACATTATTACCCCTATTCCTCAATTTTTTTAAAAAATAAAGTGAAGGGTAAATTTGTAATTTCAATTTAAACATCATTTCAAACACATTTTTCAATACAACAATCAACCTAAAAATTTAACTCAACTTCCCAAACACAAAACTAAAATAACCTACTAAAATAGCCAAAAAGTCAAATAGCCTATTAAAATAGCCACTTCCCAAACGAGGCCTATAAATTCTACATCTATATGAGACATTTAGTTATTTATTTAGTAGAAAATTTTATATCCCCTAAACATTTTTAGTGATTGGCTACAGAGAAGATGTTATCAGCTGACCAATCATAAGTGGTTAGGGCTGAGCAAGGAATCCGTGAAATCCGTAATCCGATCCAGTCCAGTCCAATCCGATAGGTTTGGATTGGTTTTTTGAATCCGTGGTTCGGCTCCGGATTGAAAAATTAAAAATCCGTAGTACACGGATTGGTTCCGGATTGAATCCCACGGTTCCAGATTGGAACCGATCCGTGCCGTATACAAATAGTATATATTTTTATTATACATCCTCCCCTATAGTATCTTCTCTTATTCTTTATAAAATCTAAACTCAAACCTAAAACCGTATAATATCTTCTTTTATTACTTTTGTTTGTTAGTTTTTAGTTTTAATTTGTAATGGTCTAAATACTTATGGTGAAACTAGTTTTCTTATGGTTGTTTAAATTCTAGCACAGTATGTCACTATTATAGAAATAGATGTTGCTATTGTGGAACTAATATAGCACTATGTTTATATTTTTATGAAATTAAAGTGTTATATATATTTTTTTGTTATTTAATTATGTGAATCCGTGGTCCTGAACCGATCCAATCCGTATTTAAATGGATTGGTTCGGATTGGTTCCATGATTTAAACGGATTGGATTGGTTCCAATTTTTCAAAAACCGTAGATAACGAATTGGTCCTAATTTTACCCCAATCCGATCCAATCCGAACCATGCTCACCCCTATAAGTGGTCCTTGCTTTTTTCTTTTTTTCCTTTTTCTCCTTTTCTGGCTTTTCTTAATAATTAATGTACAAACATTTTCTTAAATTAAAAAAAAAATAAAAATAAATTATAATACATCTCATGAGATTTGATTAAAATACAAATCGTTTCTTATAGTTTTGAAAAATACATTCCATTCCTGAAGTTTCTAATCTCATAATAAATCGTCAATTTTATTAATATATTATCAAGTCAATTAACCGCTTTTAATGATATTAGAAATATGTTTCAATTAATAATTTAAGTAATTTTATTATTGTATAGTAGAATAATTATGAATTTCATTTTTTAATTAATTTTGTTAAATAAAAAAATACTAATAACGAGGTATTTATAATTTTTTAAACAACAGGAGCAATCTATATTTTAAACAAACTTTAAAAGTGTATTAGTATAATTTATTAAAAAAATTTTAAAAAAAAGTACGAACATTTTTGGCAACAGAGAAGATGCTATCAGCTGACCAATCAGATGTGGGGCTTTTATTTTATTTTATTTCTAAGATGAATATAATACAAACGTGTGTTAATCCAAATTTTTTACATGAATAATTTATTTAAAACATATAAAGAATTGCGAGCATTTATTTGTAAATTTCTCGTCAACTACTTATATTCTACTCAATCTAAATTTTTTTTTTTATGTTAGGCATAGTTTGGGAAGTTGGTTTTGGTGGGTTAGGGGCTAAAATAGCCACAAAAAATAAAATAGGCTATTTTAGTCACAAAAAACAAAACATCAACTCCAACCCATAATCATTACACTCCTCTCTCACAAAAAAAAGTAAAAAAAGCTTAAAAGTCAAAAAACTCTTCCCAAACCAGACTTTTTAGCCACAGGCTAAAATAGTCAAAAAGTCAAAAAGTCAGCCCACTTCCCAAACGGAGGCTAAATGACATAGTTACAAAATATCCCTAATAATAATATTTAGATTGACAATATGAATGCTTTGTGATGTGAAAATTCATACTATCAATGTGAATATTGTCAAATATAAATGTTCACATCACTAAGTTGCTAAGTATTTAAAAAATATTTATAAGAATCAAATTATTCATAAAATATCTTAAATATAAGAATTAAGATTTAGTAAATCAAATGTGTAATTTATTAAAATATAAGAATATATTATCAATTAATTAAAATACAAGTATTTGAAAAAAAGATTTCTCACCTGTTAAAAAAAAAAGAAAAAGAAAAAAAGATTTCTCACCGAATCTCTCTAAAAATTGATCCATTTGAAAGATTTTCTTAATTATTCAAAATTGAACCCTCAGGGAAAGCCATGCTCAAGGAGAATAAGGCATTCGACTGTTAGGTAACTTATGGCCTCTAGCATACATAATACAATCTAGTTTTTTTCTCACAATTAGTTAGGTGAGTATCATATAAACATTATAATTATAGAAGAAAATAATATAATTTTATATTTTTTAAATTATAATTAAAAAAAATCCATAATCAAATATAAAAAAATCATAATAAAATATCTTCAAATAATGATATAATTAAAAAAATTAACTATGATTAAATAAGAAAATGACAGAATTAATGATCATATGGGATATATATAAATTCTCCACAATATTTCAGAGAGAAAATGTTGTTGTCAGCTGACCAATCAGAAGTGATCCCTGATATTATCAGCAAATAGTAGGGGTGAGTAAGGAATCCGTGAAATTCGTAATCCGATCCAATCTAGTCCAATCCGATAGGTTTAGATTGGTTTTTTGAATCCGTGGTTCGATTCTGGATTAAAGAATTAAAAATCCGTAATCCATATATTGGTTCCGGATTGAACGTCACGGTTTCGGATTGGAACCGATCCGAACCGTATGCAAATAGTCTATGTTTTTATTATACATTCACCCTCATAGTATCTTCTCTTATTCTATATAAAACCTAAACTCAAACCTAAACCCGTATAATATTTTCTTTTATTACTTTTGTTTGTTAGTTTTTAGTTTTAATTTATAATGGTCTAAATTCTTCTGGTCAAATCAGTTTTCTTATAGTTGTTTAAATTCTAGAACAATATGTCGCTATTGTAGAAAAACATATTGCTATTGTGAAACTAATATAGCGCTATATTTATGTTTTTATGAAATTAAAGTGTTATATATATATTTTTTTGTTATTTAATTATGTGAATCCATGGTCCTAAACCGATCCAATCCATGTTTAAATGGATTGGTTTGGATTGGCTCCATAATTTAAACGTATTGGATTTGTGCCAATTTTTCAGGAATCGTAAATAACGGATTGGTCTTGGTTTTATCCCAATCCGGTCCAATCTGGACCATGCTCACTCCTAGCAAATAGACATAAAAAAAAATTATTATAGATCTCAAATTTTCTACTCAGGCTTCGTTTGGAAAGAGAGTTGGTTTTTTGACTATTTTAACTTGGGCTAAAAAGCGTGGTTTGGGTACGACTTTTGACTTTTTTGATTTTTTTTGTGAGAGAAAAAATATAATGATTATGGATTAGATGTGATGTTTTATCTTATTAGACTAAAAAACTTATTTTGTTTTTTGTGACTATTTTAACAAAAAAAAAAAAAAAGAGTCACAAAACCCACTTTTCAAACATAGACTAAATAAATGAATAAATATTTTATATAGAAGTGTTGTCTATAAAATTTCAAGTTCTGCATTCATATGAAATATTTAATTATTTAGGTTTTATTTATCATAATTTAAAAAAGTCAAAAAATTACTATTTTATTTAAGTTAAATTATCTTATTTAAATTATCTCATATCTCTATCACTTCACTTCAAACCTAACTCATACCCAACTCATATTCCATTAAAAAACAAAAAATATACTTATTTACTTCCGAAAAATATTAAAAATCTTAAATTTTTTACCAAATAAATGACCAAATGTTCATATAGATGTGGGGCCACAAAATTGCGAACCCCACACCGATATAGCATTACCCTCCCAACCCACTAATATTCCAACATCACCCAACAGACATAGCGTGGGAATAGCAAATACACGTTAACAGACGATCATTGACCCAACCACACACCTTTTCCTCTTCCCAATACCCAATCTTAGTACATCCTCAGCATCATATTCTTTTTCTCCCCAATCAAAATCTCCATATTCTCAATCCTGTTCACAAAACCCCACACACAGATGTCAAATCTGAAATGGGGTTTTGTGCTTTGCATCTATTTTTTCATCACCAATCTTTGCATAGGCAGTTGTAGCAATAGTTTTTCTTCGGACCCACATAACCAACAGTTGTTAGACAGAGTTTCAAACCTTCCAGGCCAAGCCTTTGATGTGAGCTTTGCACACTATTCTGGGTATGTCACAGTCAATGAGGAATCTGGGAGGGCACTCTTTTACTGGTTTGTTGAGGCTGTTGATGACCCTTCTTCCAAGCCTCTGGTTCTTTGGCTTAATGGAGGTATTATATCTTTCAATTACAAATATACCCTGTTTGTTCTTGATGTTTTGATTTGTAGTTGTATGACAAGTAAACTCTTTATAATTTGTCTTAGTGATATATGGTGTACAGTTTTCAATTCCTTCTTACTTTCTGCCCAGTAATTTGAATTTATCTTCATATACTATGTATTTAGATAAGTATGAGCTTATATATGTATGTATATGTGTGTGTATGCTTAGATGGATAGGGCCTGTTTGGAATCAATTTTGTCTTCTGTATTTTCATTTTTCGTGTTTTTTGAAACAGAAGTAACGAAAAGTTCGGAAATGGCCATCAAATATTTTTATTTTTGTTTATTTATTTATTTATTTAGCTTTGGAACTAGGAAATGCCCTCGGGATACAGAGAGAATTGAGAAGGCAACAAATCCTACAGGAAAGAAGGAGGATTCCTAACCCAATCTAAAGATAAAGCTCCCTTTAGATGAGCTGAAGCTAGCCAATGGGCATCTTTTTCTTTCTCGTGGGCACCTAAAAATGCCCATCATTTTGTTATCCAGAAACAAAAATGCTAGAGGCCTCAAAAATTCTACCAAAAATTTTACCAAATGTCTCACATGGCTGTGGGATCCACATGGGACCCACATGTGAGACATTTGGTAAAACTTTTGGTAGAATATTTGGGATTTCTAGCATTACTCATGCAGAAATGGTATGGTTCTAATCAGGAAACAGTACAGAGAAATAAAGCAAACAGACATAACACAAGACATATATAGTTCAGTAATATGCCTACGTCAGGGAGGAGTTCAAATCCACTATGCACAATAAAAGGATTACAGGGCCCCTATGGCATAGGTACGGGTACGAGTACGAGTACTGGTATTGGTACGATACGGGTACGTCGATATGGTAAAATTCAAAAAAAATAGGGTACGGGTACGGGTACGGCTTGGTACGTTAATAAAAAAATATTTATTTTTAATTTAGAGTAATGTAAAAATTAATTAAATAGTTTAATTTGTTAAGGTCCAACCTATAATTAACATTTAATGCCAAAAGGAAAAGTATAAATCAAAATTAAATGTCAATATATTAAATAACTTACAAATCATACTTTAATTTTAAAATCATGTTAAGCATAAAACAAAAATTAAAAAAGAAATCTAGTGAAGTGAGTTTTATCACTGTAATAGAAGGAAAATATTGTTTCAACTGAGGTACGGTACGGCTAAGATATATACTAGGTACGTCTGGGTACGTTAAAAATTAAGAAGAAAAAACTTTGGTACGTATTTCGTGTACCCGGTACGTATGCAGAAGTACCATACGAGATACGGTACACTGGTAAGTACCCGGTACGGGTACGGCATGTTTTTCAAAGTACCCATGCTTCATAGCAGGGCCCTGAATCTCGCAATCTCAATTAAACCCCTCAACAATCTTGTCACACTCTCAATCCCGGTCTTGACCTTCCACCCTCTATAAAAGGACGGTTATAGTAAATTTAAGTGCACAGTAAAAATTAGAAGGCACCTCACAACGGTTTTCGAAAATTTATTTTTCATGTTTGCCAAAAATTTTAGAAAACAAAACCAATCAGTCTTCATATTCTTTTATTTTTCATATTTATGCATGTTTATTTCTTTCTCCTCCTAAACATGTGTTTCTGTTTGTCTGTGCCAGCATATGCTTATATGTTGGATGTAGAGTATGCGTATCCGTAACTTAGTTGTGTTTAATTCTCATCTCTTAATTGATCAAATGGGTGAGTTTATTTAATGAAAATTTTCTAAATTGTAGTGTTTCTTTTCTTTTCATTCCTGTTGACATTTATGGTTGATAGGTTTTTGGTTTCTGAGTCTGGTTAATATCATTAGCTAATATTATATAAAATAGTTTTGCTGACCCAAAAATTGTTTCTTCAGGGCCTGGCTGTTCATCAATCGCTTATGGAATGGCTGAGGAAATTGGACCTTTTCACATTGAGAAAGATGGGAAGACTCTTTATTTGAACCCTTATGCTTGGAATCAAGGTATATAGGCTCTTGTGAATTTTTTTAAAATATATTAAGTTAAAACATCTGCAAAATCAGTCGCTATTTTTTGGGATATCTTCTGATTCATGGGCTGCACAAGTAGTATATAAGTTCAAAATCCCTAGGTTGAGCAGTAGGTTGGTAACAAGAAATATAAATACAACTAAAAGATATCTAATATTTTCATATTTTCCCCCAAAACATTTAGAGATCTTGATATCGTAATTTAGTTGCATGTCCAGCCACTTCTGATGGACATTATTGTCTACCTGCAAATCCAAGGGTTATATCATGTTTAATCCAATGCTAATATCTAGGACTGCATCTCATTGTTTTAGTTAAGAATACTACAGAATAAGTATCAAGTTCTATTTGTGCACAGGAGCATTGACAAATATATCTACATTTTCATCAAATACATGTTTCACAATAGTTCATTTTTGTTATTGTTATTTTGACTTAGAAAATATGAGGAAGAAGAACTCCGAAAATATGAGGAAGAAGGAATATATTTCTGTTATATTCAAAACTTCTTATCTTACAAGACCAAATGACACTCCTTATATAGGAGATATTACAAACATCATTATAACCCATTATATGCCACTTACATATTATATATTACCACTATCTACCACTATTATATTATATACATTGCCACCAACACCACTATCATATTCTATACATGCCACTATCTACCACCAACGCCACTATCTACCACCAACACCACTATCATATTATATATATGCCACTATCTTATTATATACATTAACACAAATTTCCAGCACTCCCCCTCAAGCTGGTTTGAAGATATCTTCCATAGCCAGCTTGCTAGTCAGCTTATCAAATTGCTTCTTGTGTAGTCCCTTCGTTAGCACATCAGCTAATTGTTCACCTGTTGGAAGGTAGGTCATACAGATTATGCCAGCATTGATTTTCTCCTTGATGAAATGTTTATCCACTTCTATATGTTTTGTGCGATCATGTAAAACTGGATTATGAGCTATAGATATAGCTGCTTTGTTGTCACAATAGACCTTCATAGGTGTCGGGTGAGAAAGCTTTAATTCTTCAAGAATTCTTTTAATCCACATTACTTCACAGATTCCATGGGCAACAGCTCTGAACTCTGCTTCTGCACTACTTCTAGCTACCACATTCTGTTTTTTACTCCGCCATGTAACTAGGTTCCCACCTACAAAGGAGCAGTATCCGGATGTTGATCTCCTGTCTGTAACACTTCCTACCCAGTCTGCATCTGTGTATACTTCAACTTGAAGATGTCCATGTTTCTTGAACAGTAAGCCTCTCCCTGGAGTTCCTTTCAAATATCTTAAGATCTTATAAACGGCCTCAAAGTGCTCTGCCCCTGGTGAGTGCATGAACTGACTTACCATGCTGACTGCAAAGGCAATATCAGGCCGCGTTTGAGACAAGTAAATCAATTTCCCTACAAGTCGCTGATATTGTTCCCTCTCTTTGACTTCTTCAGCCTTAGCAGCTTGTAACTTCAAGTTAGGCTCGATCGGAGTCTCCACCATCTTACAACCAAGCATACCTGTTTCTCCAAGGAGATCAAGAACATATTTTCTCTGATTAACGAATATACCTTCCTTGGATCTTGCAAATTCCATTCCGAGGAAATACTTGAGGGCTCCCAGATCCTTAATGTGAAATTCTTTTGCGAGTTTCTCTTTGAGGGCTGCTAACTCTGCTTCATCATTACCAGTTAAAATGATGTCATCAACATAAACAATCAATTGCAATTTTACTGTTTTTTGAATGTATATAAAATATTGTGTGATCTGCTTGACTCTGCAAGAAGCCACAACTGATAACTGCCTTCCCAAAGCGTTCAAACCACGCTCTTGGTGATTGTTTGAGTCCGTATAATGACTTGTTCAATCTGCATACTCTATCGCTTCCAAGTCTCTGCTCAAATCCCGACGGTAGGCTCATGAACACCTCCTCTTCAAGATCACCATTGAGAAATGCATTTTTAATGTCAAGTTGATGTAGAGGCCAATCTGAATTTGCTGCAAGAGATAACAGTACTCTGATGGAATTTATTTTAGCAACAGGAGCAAACGTCTCCTGATAGTCGATCTCATAAGTTTGAGTGAAGCCTTTAGCCACCAGTCTCGCCTTGTATCTCTCAACGCTTCCATCTGCGTTACATTTTATCGTAAACACCTATTTACACCCAACTGTTTTCTTGTCTTTGGGTAGATCAACTATCTCCCAAGTACCACTTCTCCTTAAAGCATTCATCTCCTCCATGACTGCTAATTTCCAATTCGGATCATCCAATGCTTCCTGTATATTCCTTGGAACAAACAAGTGTGAAATCCTAGATGTGAAAGCTCTATGGTTTTTAGACAGTCTTTGATAGGAGAGGTAATTTGCAATAGGATGTTTAATGCAATTTCGGACACCTTTCCTAATTGCTATAGGAACATCAAGGTCGGAAATAGAAGGAATAGGATTACCTAAAATTTCGATGCCAGAACTCGGGTGGACATTCGGGTCATTAGGATGGACATTGGGGTCATTATTCCTCAGTTGAAATCGCTTCCTAGAATAAACCTGAAGCTCAGGATTTAGATCATTTTGTAGTACTTCTCCCCCTAAACAAGAATCTTCTTGACTAGGCACCATAGAACTTGGTTCTCCTAAGTGATCATTATCAGACAGATGTGGTTTTTGTGTAGGATAAATGACATTGGGGAGCGGGATAGAAATATCCCAAAAACGATCTTCTACTCCACTTGTCTCCCCCTAAAGAGAAGTGTTGGAGAAATAGGATTTTGTTTCCACAAATGACACATCCATACTCACATGAAATTTCTTGGTTTGAGGATCGAAACACTTATACCCCTTTTTGTTTGAGGAATAACCCAAAAAAACACATTTTATAGCACGGGGGTCAAGTTTTGAACGAAATTGACTGGGAACATGAACATAGGCAGTACATCCAAAAACTTTGGCGGGTAAATCAGAAAACAACCTCGTGTCAGGAAAAAAAGTTTTGAGACAATCAAAAGGTGTTTTGTATGTTAACACCTTTGTAGGCATCCTGTTTATCAAATAAGAGGCTGTTAAAATTGCTTCACCCCATAAATATTTAGGAACATGCATGTAAAACATTATAGCACGTGCTACTTCAAGTAGATGTTTATTTTTTCGTTCTGCAATGCCATTTTGTTGAGGGGTATCCCGACATGTAGATTGATGAAAAATCCCTTTTTTTTCCAAAAACTCACCCAACTGCTCATTGAAATATTTTGTTCCATTATCAGAATGTAAAATACCAATTTTGGTTTGAAATTGGTTTTCAATCATATTGTAAAAATTTGTGAATAAATTTTTCACGTCAGATTTTTTATTCATCAAATAAATCCAACATAGGCGGGTATGGTCATCAATAAATGTAACAAACCATCTTTTACCAGAAAGAGTAGTGATTTTAGAAGGGCCCCAAACATCACATGAATCAAATAAAAAGGTTTGGAAGCCTGGTAAGGTTTTGGCAAATAAGTAGAGCGATGAAATTTTGCAAAAATGCAACTTTCACAATGAAAAGAAGAACAATCAATCCCTTTAAATAATTCTGGAAATAAATGTTTCAGATAAAGAAAACTAGGATGTCCTAGCCTATAGTGCCATAGCATTATTTTTTCTCGAACAGAGATTGAACTAGTACTATTAAAGCTCTGAGCTTTTTTATTACTAACAGGTACTTCATCAAAGTAGTAAAGACCTTCAAGCATCCTAGCACGCCCAATCATCATCCCCGAGTTCTGGTCCTGAAATTCACAATGGGATTCAAAAAATGTAACACGACAATTAGAATCCTTAGATAGTTTACTGACAGATAAAAGGTTACAGGCTAAGTTGGGGACGTGAAGAACAGCATTGAGATTAATTTTCTCAGTTAGTTTAATAAATCCTTTTCCTGCAATAGGTGAAAAACTACCATCGGCTATTCTGATTTTGTCATGACCAGAACAAGGGAAATAGGTACTAAATAAATGGGAAAAACTAGTCATGTGATCGGAGGCACCGGAATCTATGATTCACGGAGAGAAGTTTAGGCAAGAGAAGGCTTTAGGATTTCTACCTGTTTGTGCCAACAAAACACTAGGAGTACCGGATGAGGAGTTAGATTTTATCAGCTTTAAGAGTTGATCAATCTGCTCTTTGTTGAAGGGACCTGAATCGGCTTCATTAGCGGTAGGAAAGCCACGATTCTTCTCTCCTTGTTTGCTGCTTTTCCAGTTGACAGGTTTGCCATGGATCTTCCAACACGTTTCGCGTGTATGGCGAGGCTTGTTGCAAAAATCACACCAGACCCGTGGCTTATCATCAAACCTGCGCTGGTAATTTGCAGCCTTGTTGGCCGCAGCATCGCTAATTAAAGCAGAAATTTCAATTGATTCACCAGTACATTTTTTCTTAAGCATGACGCTCCTTCGACTCTCTTCCCTTCTGACTTCGGCAAATACTTCGCCAATGGATGGGAGAGGAGGTCTGCCAATAATTCTTCCTCGCACTTCTTCGAACTCAATGTTGAGGCCGGCAAGAAACTTGTAAATACGGCTGTCTTCCACAGTTTTCTTGTGGTGGTTGCAGTCGTCAACCGATTTCCATTCGTATGTGTTGAAGATGTCAAGATCCTGCCACAACCTTTTCAACGAATTGAAATATTTGGTGACGGAATCATCTCCTTGACGAATCTCTCCCAACTTCAAAGTTAATTCGAAAACTTGAGATTGATTTCCTAGGTCAGAATACATCTGACTAACATTATCCCACAATTCTTGTGCAGTAGTATAGTACATGTAATTAGAGCTTATATCCTCCTCCATGGAATTGACCAACCATGTCATAACCATGGAGTTTTCAGCGTCCCAACTGTCGAACAGCGGATCATTAACAGCAGGAGCCTTCTTGTCACCAGTGATGTAACCGATCTTTCCTTGCCCACGGATATACATCCGGACAGATTGTGACCAGCGGAGAAAATTATCACCATTTAGGCGGATGGTGGTGATTTGGACAGAGTGAGAGTTGGACGTTTTCACCGGAATGGCAGCGGCAGGGGTTGAAGTGGTTTCGGACGTGACTTCCGACATGGCTATGACGGTTTTAGGGCTGCTGTGTTTTTTGTTGCTCTGATACCAACTTAGAAAATATGAGGAAGAAGAACTCCGAAAATATGAGGAAGAAGGAATATATTTCTGTTATATTCAAAACTTCTTATCTTACAAGACCAAATGACACTCCTTATATAAGAGATATTACAAACATCATTATAACCCATTATATGCCACTTACATATTATATATTACCACTATCTACCACTATCATATTATATACATTGCCACCAACACCACTATCATATTCTATACATGCCACTATCTATCACCAACACCACTATCATATTATATACATGCCACTATCTACCACCAACACCACTATCATATTATATACATGCCACTATCTTATTATATACATTAACACAAATTTCCAGCATTTTGCATCAGATTCTAATTTCTACATCTTGCTTGAGTATTTTTCATTTTTGTTTTGGTTATTTCTTTTTGTAAAGTATATCACAGAAATTTATGATTGAGAAATTTATGTCAAAAAGTAAGCTCTGCTTTAGTTCCTCCAAGGAAATATAATTGTACCATTTTGCAGTTGCCAATGTACTGTTTCTTGATTCCCCTGTTGGAGTTGGTTTTTCATATTCGAACACTTCATCTGATTTGCTGAACAATGGAGATAAAAGGACTGGTAATACCTTTCTTGTATGACATACTTTTGCTTCCAAGTTCCAAATATATATTATTGTTTCTATGCTGTTGAATATTTACTTCTTCTCCTTTGGCTTGCAGCTTCCGACTCACTGACATTCTTACTGAATTGGTTTGAGCGTTTCCCCCAGTATAAAGGAAGAGACTTCTATCTCACAGGAGAGAGTTATGCAGGTAAATGCTTGTTAATTCATTGTAAAAGTGATACTTTATGAATGTTAATGTATATGTGGTATTCCTAGATATATTAAGTATTGATTTCCTAGATATATTTGGGAATGGTCATAGTTAGGTTTTTAGTAGGATATTCTTTCTCAGCCAATATATACAGGCCTTCAATTATATAGGAAAATTCATTCAATACAATACATTCAATACAATACATATTATTTTCTCTCTTTCTACTATTCTAACAATGAACACATCACATGAAATATTGTGGTGAAATTGGTGGCATTTGGGGATGTTCTGACTTGGTTGTATCTGCCCATTCAAATGATTATGTAGTTTGGTCAGAATGCATTTGGGTTCTCCGTCTAACATCCATGGCCACTGATGTCCCATGGGTGGGTCTAATTCTGTCATTGTATTGGGGGAAACTCTTGTTCTTAAGTTTGGTTTTAGACCTCAATCAAGAGCACAGGGAAAAGAAGAAACATTAAGAGGAGCTAAAAGCTGAATCAAGAGAACAGAGAAATTCTTAAACAGTTTTATTTCAAAGGACCAATGAAAGTGGAAGACATTGAGAGAAGGAATGTGAGATATTATTCCTTAAGTTTCCTTTCTTTATTTGGAGGAAGAATTCAACTTGCCACCCCCCAAAAGAAAATCATTCTTTTCTCAATGTACTTTCTCTTTTGTTCGGTTATATATATATTTTTTCCTGTACAAATCCTCTGTTTTGGTTTGCCTCCAATGTGTCTTGTATATATTATCCTCCTTACCTGATTATTAACATCTTCATAAATTTCTAATCCTTGAAAACACAAAATCAAAATGTTTTAGTTATTTAAGAGTTTAGATAATACATTCATCCTCAATATTTTCCCATCTACAAATAATAAATAAAAAGTAAAAGAATTTACATTTGAAAGGATGATTTCATAGATATGGTCTTAATCTTATAGCTTTTGGTCTAGGGTTTCCTCTCAAAGGAAATCTGGGTTGAATGGAAATACAAGGCATAGTGAAAAATTGAGGGGAAGATTTTGATGTTGACATCCAAACAGGGCACCACCTTATTAGTGGCTTAACAATTTTTTTTGGGCTTGATATAATTGAACTCTGTATTCCACTTCCAGGACATTATGTTCCCCAGCTAAGCCAAGCCATTGTGAGGTACAACTCAGCAAAAAAGGAAAAAACAATAAATTTAAAGGGCTACATGGTATGGACTCTTCTTGGAAATTTTACATAAAATTGTGCTTCTGCAGTATGAAGTAAGTTAATGTATGTGTAACACAGGTGGGAAATGCTTTAACGGATGATTATCACGACCATTTGGGACTTTTCGAGTTTATGTGGTCAGCTGGTATGATTTCTGACCAGACATACAAGCAGCTGAATCTTTTTTGCGACTTCCAGCCATTTATACACTCCTCAGAGAAGTGTGATAAGGTTCTGGATATTGCTAGTGAAGAACTTGGAAATATTGATCCATATAGCATCTTCACTCCTCCGTGCACTGCCAATTTTAGCTCATCAAACCGGCTATTGAAGAGACGCCATGTACGTATGTACATAACATACCGAAGAATATATTTCACTTGTTATAAGTTGTAGAATGAATTTTTATTTTTATTCTCATGAGTTCTTTCACATAATATTAGGGTGCTTAGAAAAAGCATTATGTTGGGTTGCTTTCAAATATATTTTGGACAGCCCTTCCTGGTGTCATCCATTTCAAAATTGGTTTTTATTATTTTCTTTGCAAAAGTTTCTGAAATCTTTTAAACCCTTTATTTCTGATCCATGTTTGCCAGATATGGGCTTGGTGGCATGGGCCAGGGTTTGTAATTGGTTTGTCGTGTTTTTAGTTTTCCAAAGAGTTCCTTAGGGGGTTACACAAATAGTTCCACGTGTAAGCATATTTTGTTTTGCTCTCCTCAACATGAGTTTAAGCTTCCACTAAAATTCTGTGTACTTGTTGAATTGATGTACATGTTTACCCCTGGTGTGCCAAACATGAGGATAAATTGAAGTTTAAAACCTTTCCCTAGAAGAAGGTTTCTCCGAATGCTACTGAAGTTTTTGAGAATTTTTTAGTTTGATCATTAATTAAATATAATTTAATCTGATAGGTGGTTGGTCATATTGGCCGGACATACGATCCATGCACGGAGAAGCATTCGGTTGTCTACTTCAATCAACCTGAGGTTCAAAAGGCACTTCATGTTCTCCCGGCAAATGCACCATCTAAATGGGATACCTGCAGGTAGATCTACTTGACGGTATAAATTGTTGATCACATAATCGCCTTAGGTTAACAAATAAACTAGATTTGGGACAACATTATGGTGTCTGGTCAGCTTGAATCCATTCCTTAGTCAAGGACTATGTTTTAATGAATAATTATCGGTACCATAATAGTGGAGCGACATATTTATCTCCTAGTACTATAATATGAGTTTCAGTAAGGTTTTCATGATTTGGAAGAAAATCCATATATAAATAGGAGGAAGGGAATTCAGCTTTCTTGATCCAACTGTTAAAAACATGTTCGGGAAGAAGCATATACAACAGCCCCTCAGTCTACCTAGATCTCATGTAGAGATTTGTGGATGTTATTGTGATCCAAATAAGGAGATTAAGTTCATAGATTTTTTATTGTGTGACCAAGTTGATATTAGAGTTGTATTTCTCATGTCCATTGCACCATGTGTGTATTGCATTTAGTTATTACTAACTATGGTACATTTCGTAGCGCAACTTAAGAATTTTTAGTCACTATCATGGGTTGGTTGCAGTAATTTATGAGAGCTTTGATTCATCAAGTTGCATACGAAGTGTATGTTTTGATGATATTCCATGACATTGTTACTGTTCTGCAGTGATTTGGTAAATGAAAATTGGAAGGATTCCCCTACCTCAGTGCTCAACATCTACCGTGAACTTATCCATTCAGGACTACGTATTTGGATATTCAGGTATTTTTCAATATTCAGCATAACTTTTCAGGAATTTACTGAATGTGTGCTTTCCCATGTTGCTTGCAGATGCATTTTGTATATTCTAATGTTGGTCTCACTGTGCTTGCTTATCAATTAAATTAGTGGTAGGTATTGAAATAAGGATGCTCTCCAAAACCAATTTGAATTTTTCATCAGCACCAGGAACGGTCTTCCCCAGTCATTTCCTTTCATGATTTTTGTTGGTTTTTTGTTTTCCATTTTTGTTTTTGCTTTTTTCCTATCTAATCATTTTCTCTATCTAATTCCATTCAGCTATTTTGAATCGAGGACATGAGTCTGTAGGTGAGGTCATTAATCCTGAAAGGGTACAATTTTGGGTTTAATTGAAGGAGGTCATACACATGTACCGAAAAAAAGGAGGTTATACACAGAAAAAAAAAGTACATCTGAGATAGGACATGGATTAATGAGTAGCAAGCATAGGATCAAAAATATGAAGTTTATATCAAGGCAATCCTTGATAATATTTAAAGAGAAAATTGTTAGTAAGGTTGTTTGGCTATGTATGTAGCCTTACATCCATGGTACATACTAGTTTTTCAGTATTTTTCTACAGTAAAATGATAACTTCCATTCTTACAGATGAATCCCAAATCCTAAAAGTAGATAGGGTTTGATTATGTGTCCGTATCGCTCTTGCAAATCTGCTTTATATAATTAACTCTGGAGATGTGACGGATTGTGTAAAACACTCGTCTCCAACACTCAAACAAAAAGTAAGTATATGAATCATAGAAAATGTTCATTTTTCTTGAGATTTGGTATTTGCACTCTTTAATCTGCAAATAGATTTGTAAAGTGGAGGGTAGCTATCTGTATTTAGACTCTTGCCAAAGGTGTCAAAAAATAGCCATTGCAAAATGAAATTCTCTCTTTTGACATGGGATTACATGAAGTTTGCAAGAGTAGGTTGTATGAACAGAAAAAATGTCATCAAAATCACAAATGTGCCAAAGTGAAAAAGGTGGCTATGGGCGAATAAGTTGGTAGCCGCTTTAAAAAACTGTCATAAATTCTGTAGATAACATTTGTCTCCCATGCATGAAGAAAATTTTCTCGTGCTTTAAGAGTAGATTAGACGAACCATACAGAAGAGCAAGAACATCTGATTGACTTGATGATACCTGATGGTAGAGGAAATTGGAACAAGCAATGGAACAGAATATAAAAGAAACTAAATAATAGCCAAAACTGTTATTTTTAACATTAGAAGTACTTCCTAATAGCAATAAGCCTAGTAGTTATAGTCCAACCACAAAGGTCCAAATATGGAAATAAACAATAAATCCCAAAATAAATGAAAGTACATAATTAGCTCTTAAAATTAAGAAATCCTAACATTAAGCATAAATGAAATAAAAACCAATTTTGATCCCCATCACCTGGACTTCTCCATTAAAAATATTTAAGAGGAAGATAGAAAATGAAGAATAAGAGTATGTATGGTTGTATGGTCCTTTTATCTCTTGTACCAATCCTCAATGTAATAAAGTTTAGAAATAGGAGCGGCCATTTAAGTCCTCATTTTAACAGCTTGGTATCCTTTATATAAATTGTTTTTGTTATTTGCAACGCAAAAACAAAAATGACAGCATGAGTAAGGAGTTCTATGAAACCAAGTTAAGACCCTTTGACTGTGTTACAAAAGAAGGCACAAAAGAGATTAATTCTCACGAATAAAGATTATCACAAATGATGGTTTCGTGGAAGTTGGGAGTGATTCACAGTGAGCAAACATAGTGGAAAGCAATATATGAACACATCATCTAAGTAGGAATAATTTGTTTGGCTAGTGATAATGATATAGATAATGCTCACATGTCACCTGTAGTATCACACCCCAATTTTCAAAAGATTAATTAGGGAGAAACTAATTAACCTAAGCGCGAATAGTTGGTAGAAAACCATTTTCTTTCCTCTTGTTTAACCAATCAAATGCTTAAAACGCCAAGCTACCTCCCATAAGATAACATAAATTTAAATACTGAAAGGAAATATTAAATCTCATTTATTAACTGATAAGATTTACAAATTCAGATTTAATTACAATGCAATAATCATAAGGGCCATAGCCCCAAATTAAACGTAGGCCTACTGATCTTTGGTCCACAATATTGGAATCCCCTGCCCAAGTCAATGCACCAGTCCACAGTTCTTACCTGAAATGTAGGGGTTGAGCAAAAGAACGTGGTCACCACAATCTCTATAACCAAGTGCATGCATGCTATGATAGGTATATGCAACAATTATCATCAATTCTATCGAAATGGACCAAATCAACACACAACGCATCAATATGGACCACCGGTTGATCGGCCAATCGTCCTCGCGGACCTAGGTTTTAAATAACAGTTGCGGCTACCGTAACAATATCGGTAGTATTGACGCGGTTGCGGTGTGTAATGGCTGTAGCATAACGATAGTGGAAACTAGAGCCGTAATTTTTGAATTCTTTACACAACTTTAGGAAAATAAACCAATACACATTTTTATTTCAGAATCACATTTAGTGAGGTTCAAAATGATGTTTGATGTGTTTTGTTTAGTTTTTAAATATAATCCAATGTATGTACTAACTTTTATACTAGTTTGAAGTTTATGGATATTTTTCCTGTTATTTTATGTATTTAATTTTCTTTACTTTACTAAATTATACTTATGGATAAGTTTTCACTTGCTAAGGGGGAAAAAAAATGAAGTATGTTATAATATTAAAAATGATAGTCTCATAAATATAAGTTCATAATACAAAATATTGACATACTAATGCAGAAGGAAAATACATGACGTAAAGCAAATAGATATAAGTTAATATTCAAATATTCAAGTAAGAAAATTGTGAAAGTAATAACATTGTACTCTGATTATGTTCTTTAGTTGTAGAAGTTTAGACCCAATAGCAAGAGATTTATTTATCATAACAAAAGAGTGGGGAAAGAAAGAATTCACAGAAATGAAAAGTCCACCCATCTTAGTATAGCATATGTAGTCAATTGTTGAGTAAATATTGGTTTAGAGACACCATTCAATTGTCAAATGGGTAAAGTACGTCTGCTTATGTTTCATTTCTTTAATGACAGTGGCGATACAGATTCTGTAATTCCAGTTACATCCACCCGGTACAGTATAAATGCTCTCAAGCTTCCAACTGTTAGCCCTTGGCAAGCTTGGTATGATGATGGGCAGGTACTAAGTTCCACTTTTTTCAGTTTCTTCTTATTTTATTTTTTTTTGGCATCAAATTTTCTGTTTATCCAGTTATTATAGATGAAAAGAATAACAGGCATGCTCACCCAATTAATTTGTAAAATATATGCTTAAAATATGTTTTATGAATAAAAATTATTATCCCTAAAATATGCATTTCTTGTTACTTTTATCCTCCAACTTTTAACCTTCTCAATTTTTTCCCTAAAGTTTTCAATGTGAGTCTAATTGGTTCAATTTCAAACAGATTATCTAAATAATTAACAGATTGATAATAAAATGCTATGTGTTTTGTATCACTTTGGCCCCAAAAGTTTTCAATTTTGCTGATGAAGTAGAAGAAACATAGTCTTACAATGTTTATAAATGAAATGGACAAAATTTTAATCATCTAAAACACATTTATGTTTCTTAAAGTATGCGTTTCATGTCACTTTGCTCCCAAAAGTTTTCAATTTTGCTAATGAATAAGATGAAATATAAGAAAGCAATTTTATGTTCCTATCGAATATCAAATTGTCAAACTCCTCAAGCCTCTGCCATCGTTTCATTCCAAAGTAGAGAAGGAAACAACCAAAAGTCCATGCTCGTTTGATCAAAACCTTCAAACATCAAGGTAGTAAAAGTTTCAAGGATTGCTTCAATGGTTGGTTGTGCAAAATTGATCCTTGCAATGAAATTCAATATGTGCTTCATGTGAACTAGACCATTATTGAACTTATATTTTACCTCCCGTGCTAGCTTCATGTTGTAATTTCTCCTTGTAATATTTGCATATGAGTTGGTGTAAAGACGAAACATAATCTTACAGTGTTTAGAAACGAAATGGAAATTCTAAAATTTTCGGAGCCAAAGCGACATAACACATTGTTAAAATCCACCTACTCTCCACCTACTTCACCCACTTAAACCTACTCCACTAAACCTAACCCACTACACCACTACCACCTCACCTACTCCACTAAACCTAACCCACTACACCACTACCACCTCCACTTAAACCTAACCCACTACACCACTACCACCTCACCTACTCCACTAAACCTAACCCACTACACCACTACCACCTCCACTTCACCTACTCCTTACCTACTACACACTCACCCTCTTCTATATATAGAAATCATGAATCATTGTAATTAATATAACATTACATCAATCAATAATAATACATACAATTTATTCTCTCTCTTTCTCTATACATTATTTCTTACATGGTATCAGAGCGATAAGATTTAAACCTGTATTTCTTTCTCACCGGCGGGCAGCCGGCCGACACCTTTGCCTTTGCTGCCCGCTGGAATTTTCTACACATACCTTCCACTCTCCACAGCCGTAACTCTGCAAGAAGAGAAACTTCGCTCCATCATTTTCTTCCACGAATCTTCTTCGTGGCTTTCGAGCTCGTCTCTCACTATCTCGTGCAATCGATCTTTGCACTTCATCGCCACATGTGAGCAACCGTGGCCGTCGTAAACGCCGAAAAAGTGCAAATCCGCCGGATTCTGACTACTCCGGCGGCAAAGCAAGGGGTGAATGGCCACAGCGTCTTCCATATCTCTCCTCCTTCCACGCACAGAAGTCATGCCTAACTTAGGGCATTTCTGAGCCACCTCAGGCTCGTTTGTCACATTTGAAGTCGGAGATGCACACTGTTTCGCAGACGTCGTCTCTGATTCACCGTTCTCCACCAAACGACCTTCACTAATCACGCAATTCTCAACTGCTTTTCCGCACTCAGACAGCTTCGAATCTGCCACCAAAACATCCAATTTCTGACGTTTTCTACCGTGCTCTTCCAGATTCTTCTCAGCTTGGTGATAGATTTTTCATAATGGTTGCTACCGCCGCTACTTCTGCATTTTTTCCAGTTGCATCTCCTCCACCCGATTCTGGTGCCAAGACATCCAGCAAGCTTGGAGTACCTCCAGCAAATGTGGATGCACGAGGGATTAAATCAAAATCTGCTGCCACTGGGGGTTTGCAGGTTAAGGCCAATGCACAAGCCCCTTCCAAGGTAAACGGTACCAAAGTTGGTGTAATGGAGGGGCTCAAGAGTGAGGATGATTCGCCATCACTTCACCAAAGGACTTTTATCAACCAACTGTTCACCCACGTTGGGCAGTGTTACAGCTGCAAATTTGTCTTCTTATCACGTGAGGTGATGATGAGATTTGTGAATTATTTGAAGTGGTTTGAGCTGGAATGCATATCTTCAGAAAAGGAATGTGCCGGTAAACCTAAGATAAACTATGTTAATATGTTACAGTGTGTCACTCTCTCACTTTACTTTTTCCACCACCCACAACACATTATCATCGCCATTCCCTAACCCACATGGACTTGTTCCCATCGTTTCATACAACTCATCATTCATCCCACTAGAATATATAGAATATATATATATATATTAAAAAAAAAAAAAAAAAAAAAAAAAAAAATACAAATTTGCACACCAAACCTTCCCTTATTTTATTCATGTTGGGGCTCACCCCGATCACCATTTTACACCCAAAAAAAAAAAAAAAAAAAAAACAAAAAACAAACAACCACAAGATTTGTTTTCTTTTCTGCAGACGGCCACCCACCGATCTCATTTTTTCGCCTATTCTGCCGGTCTTTTCTTCTTGCCTCCGTCCTGGGCGGCCCTTGACGGTGTTGCCTCCGTGTTTCCCACTCCACTGGGCACGATCACTCCACCCTGCTCCTCCACTACAGCATATGGCGGACCTCCAAATCGGAACATCACGGTGGCCTTCCGCTTCAGCTCCTTGTTTTCCGCCTTTAGCACACTTATCTCTGCTCGCGCATCCTTATACATGCGTTGGAGCAGAGCCAGTTGGGCGTTTAACTGCTGCACCTCATTTGTCCTACTCTGCAGCCGGTGCGACAAGTTTGTGACCGCAGTCATAGTTTCAACACAGGACTTCAATGTATACTGATTAGCTTCAATATCCGTTTGCACTGCCATTTTTTGCTCCACCGACCGCATCGGAAAGTTCAACGGAGCAAAACCAGAGGTGTTTGGTTGAGGTTCACAGGCCACCGCACCAGTTATCTCTCTTGTTGACTCGTTGAGGTCAGGAAAGAGAGTGAGCAGACCACGGGAAGAAGAGGCTATGTTCTGGGTAGCTGAACGGGAAGAAGAAGCCATGTTTTTGGGTTGCTGAGTGTTTCAGAGAAGGGTTGGTTACAGAATGTTACAGAGAACGAAGAGGTTTCAACTGGTTTGTTATGCTTCCAAGCCTCAGACTTCGCTTTGGTTTATAAAGACAGAGACGACGAGGCCGACACGCGCTCTGTCAATCACGTGCATCGCCGCGTGTCCGGCGCCCCTTTTGATGGCTCGACGCTTTCTGTCGGGCACGTCTTTTGATGAAGTGGGCGCGCCTTTTGATGGCACGCCTTTTGATGGCACATCTTTTTATGAATTGGGCACGCTTTTTGATGGCACGCCTTTTTATGGATTGGGCACACCTTTTGAGGGTGCGACTTTTTAAGGGTCCGACAAGACTCTGTAAACTGTCCCGACATTGATTCCGGTTAGCTCCTTCATGGGTCCGACAAGACTCTGTAAACTGTCCTGACATTGATTCTGGTTAGCTCCTTTATGGGTCCGACAAGACTCTGTAAAACTGTCCCGACATTGATTCCGGTTAGCTCCTTTATGGGTCCGACAAGACTCTGTAAACTGTCCCGACATTGATTCCGGTTAGTTTCTACAAGGGTCCAGCAAGACTCCGTAAACTGTCACAACAACTGTCACAGCATTATCTGCTACAACGGTCCGACATGACCCCATAAACTGTCTTCTACATCGGTCTGACACCGCCATCCAGTGTCCTCTACACCGTTATGACACCACCATACAGTGTCCTCTACAACGTTATGACACCCCCATACAGTGTCCTCTACAACGTTATGACACCACCATCCAGTGTCTTCACCAATGGTCTGACACGACCATACAGTGTCACCTATCCTCTTTTATTTTTATGTATTTTCTTATTTTGTTACTCTCTCCAAACTCAAGTTGGTTAGTTCCTATCCCCCTTGAGTTTGCGGGGGGCTGTTAAAATCCACCTACTCTCCACCTACTTCACCCACTTAAACCTACTCCACTAAACCTAACCCACTACACCACTACCACCTCACCTACTCCACTAAACCTAACCCACTACACCACTACCACCTCCACTTCACCTACTCCTTACCTACTACACACTCACCCTCTTCTATATATAGAAATCATGAATCATTGTAATTAATATAACATTACATCAATCAATAATAATACATACAATTTATTCTCTCTCTTTCTCTATACATTATTTCTTACACACATTTTAGGGACCATATATGAATTTTAGTATTATTCCATTGATGATTTAGATGGTTGTTTGAAACTGGGCCAATTTGAATCAAATTGGATGGAAACCTTTGGAGACAGAAATTGATAAAATTGAAACTTGGTTGACCAAATTGATTCGAAACGCATGCTTTTAGGATTATACGTGTATTTTATACCGTGTACTATTTATTGGTTGACGTTGTAGCATATTAGCAGTGATCATACGAAGTTAATATGATATATTGAACAGGTGGGAGGCTGGACACAGGGGTATGCGGGGCTCACATTCGTTACAGTAAGAGGAGCAGGTCATGAAGTACCCCTGCATAAACCCAAACAAGCCTTTACACTCTTCAAATCCTTCTTGTCAGGAAACTCAATGCCAGCACTTGAGCAAGTCAGTGACTCTTGAGAATTTTTATTCCACCAATTGGTGCTTCTTTCTTGAATTGCAAGAAAGCAGTTTGTTGTAGAAGTGCAATGCTGTCAAGGAGTGACTTTTAATTCCAATTGACATTGTTTGGACACCTTGAATGACTTTCTATACTCAATAAAAGCTTAATTGGTGTTGGTTGCAAAACTAGTTTCTTGTGCAGTGTTTTATTTTTGGTAAATTTGTGATTTTTATTTTTTAGTCTTTTATTTTCTTGGGCAAGAGTTTTATGGCTTTTTTTCTTTTTTCCTTTCGATTGAAGGCTAGTTGGACTTAATTCTGTCAATATGATGTGAGATTTTGATGCAGAATGTGCGAGCACCTTTAAAATTTTTATTAGTCTTTATTATTTAGTATTTTATTTTATTTTTAATTAGAATTTTGTTAGGAGTTTTATTAATATTATTAGGGATTCAATTTTCTTTTTCCATTAGGTTTAAGTTTAATTTAAGGTTTAAATTAAACCTTAAATTAAACTTAAACCATTATTCTTCATTGCTAGTGCATTGTCGAAGATTTAACCATCTCTACAGCCTTTGAAAGTTAGCCTGTTGCATCTCATTGTTGCACTAATCGCGTTCCTAGTTTGGCACGCAAGGATTGTCATCGAGTACACTATTTTCCTCGTGTCATCACTTCTATAGTCACCATTTGAGAGTTTGAGCTTCAAACATTGTCACGTTTCGTTTTTAAAAGATAGTGAGAGTTCGAGTTTCAAACATTGTCACGTTTCGTTTTTAAAAGATTAACTAGACGGAAACCAATCAATCTAAACGGAATGTCTCTCACATTAATAATCATTTAAATAATAAGATATAATGATTTATTTTGAAAATACTATTAGTTGACAGGGGAAACTATACCCAGTGGTGTTTAGGACAATTATTTATCAGACAATGATAAGTAATTTTGAATTTTAACACAAATAAAAACACCAATTTTAATTACAATCTCATGGAAATACACTCTCTTTTCTATTACATTTTTTTTTTCTCATGTTTTCTCTGTCTTCGTTTCTCTCTATCTCTTCTTCTCTCTCTTTCTTCTCTTTTAGTTTAACATGCAAATTCAAATTTTATATAATTAGTACTGTTAAAAAAATATTAATCATATCTTTAAAATGAGGTTAATATTAAATATTAATTTAAAAGAGTAAGGGATGCCTTATCTATCTGTTATCAGTAGTGGTTCTCATTCCGCTATTTCTTCCTATGAATAGGGTAAAGGATGACCTATCATTTAAATTTTTAAATATGTGATTGAGATATAAAATTATACGGTAGAGAAGGGAGGTTATAAGTAGGTCACGTAGCAGAGTTGAGCCAATTTGGTCAAAGGAAAATCGATGAAAATTGGAGACGTGATGATTGGTGGAGGGTGAGACTAGCTAGGGTTAGCGGGGAAACCATTATCGTGCTCTCTTTAAAAAGGATTGGTTGACAAATCTAAAGATCAACCTGTAATCGTTGGCCTTCTGTCTGTAAAACTATTGGGAATGTGTATTCTACGCTCAAACTTCACTTCTTGTGCTCGAGCGGTAATCATTTTTGTATCCAGACACTCAAGCCTCACTTCTCGCGCTTGAACAGACTGTGCGTATATCAGTCCGTAAAAATCACTTTTTATATAACTTTTTCATCTCTCTCTCACTTATATATACTTATTTGATAAGGAGGACCATTTATAAACTTGACAATAATGACTCATTTTATATCATTAAATCCCGTGCACAGTAATGCTAGTTAGAAATTATGAGAAATGACGGAAAAAAAAAAAAAAAACATTCCTATTTTAGCTATCTCATTTCTCACATAAAGTAATGATATTTAGTGAGAAACAAGTTAATTGATGATAAACTATTTTATAACTCAAATCCATTTTACATTCTATACTTTTGAAAAGTATCACCAATCCCTCAATTTTTTTTACATTCTATACTTTTGAAAAGTATCACCAATCCCTTAAATTTTTTTAAAAAAATTTAGAATGAAGCCATCGTTAAAAACTTGATTTGATTTGGGATGTTTCAATAATTTTTCATCAAATTTAACAAAAAAAATTATTTGGTGAAAAAATTTGAATGCTCTTATTCTCTCTTAAAAATTTTACCAAATCTTTTTTAAAATTTCAATCTTCCGAATGCTCCTTTTAGGGAAAATTAGGAAGAGGTCCTCCGCATATGTTCATGTAAGAGTTTAAGAACAATAAAAATTAGTTTGGTAGCTAAGGTCCCTAAAATTTTAAATTTTAGAAAGATAAGGACAAATTTTGACATACATGGACTAAAATGTCCTTTGAATCCTAGAAATCCTAATTTTTTATCTAATTTTTCACTAGCCATTTGCCCTCTCTCTCTCTCTCTCTCTTCATGACCTATCTTTGGTACTACTTCTATTGAATTTCCTGCGTCATCACCACATTCACTGTCATTCATTCATTCATTTTTTTTTCTTTTCTCAATCATGTCTACCGATGCTCCGTCATCTACCACCATCACCTAACCACTATTGTTTACCAATAGCCTCTCTCTCCAATCTATGTATAGATATAGTATGTTTTACTTTCTCTCGAGTTAATTTGTTTCATTATCGCCAATTTGTGCACAAATACAATGTATGAGTTTTAAATCTCTTTTTTCTTCTCTTTCCCCCCCTCTCTCTCTCTTCCTATTATTTTCTACGTCTATGTGTTTTTCTCTATGTTGAATCATGAAATTTCCTTGCCTCTATTTTTGTCTATGTTGAAATTTTCTCTATGTTGAATCATGAAATTTCCTTGTCTCTGTTTTTGTTTATGTTGAAATACAAAATTTTCCCTTGTCTCTATGTTTTTCTCTCTATTGAAACATATATTTTTTTTCTGTATCACTATTTTTTTCTTTGTCTCTATGTTGAAACACAAAAAATTGTATCTGTGTTAACATAGATTAAATTTCATTATTTGGATTGCAAATTTTCTTAAATTAATATATTTTTCATATTAGAAATTGGTATTGTGCTAGTGATCTCGTTAAATTTCGGTTTTGACACTTTTTTTATTATATATTTTCCTCTTAATTAAAAAGTTTAATTCATTGAAATAGAAAAATTTTGCTAATCAACAAAGACCATCATGCAACTAAGAAATCTATGAATGCTACAGTGAAATTTCATTGACTTAGCATAGTGATTTTCAATGAGTTGGAGAAATTTCACGAACTGAACACGGTGAACTTGTAATGGCTAGGGTCGAGGCCCAACCATCATTTCTTTTTCATATAGAGATAGTTGCATTAAAAAGATTTTTTTGTCATAATTGGAGTCTGAATATTTTCTAGGTATGAAATTTTGATTTTTCAAAACTTACGATTTCGAAAATAATTTTTAGTGGTAATTGTTCTTCATATATTAAATAGTCTAATTCGATTTTATGGGATTTTCCTACGAGGTATTAGCCACTTTACTTTAATGTCAAACTTAGTAATTTTAGTTGGAAAATTATTTTTGTACTAAAATAGGAGGAAAAAGTTTTTTATTTAATTGGATTTTGGTTTTTTTATTTTTGTACTAAAATATTTTATTTACATTGTAAACTTAAGTAAAATATTTACGTAAATAGTTGCATATGAAAATAAGGTTAATGTGTATGGAGTGCCTTGTAAACTAAACCTATTGGGCTATGTCACTTCTAAAAATCTTAGTTCACTCTACTGCAAGAGTAAGTGCTCGAGCGGTCTGCTCCTTACATGCTTGACATATTAGGAGCCTTCATTCTTTGCTGAGTGGGCGCCCAAGCAGTCTGTTTGAGATCAACCATTTAAAAATCATTTTTTACCAAATCTTTTCATTTTCTTACTCTATTTTCTCTCTTACTCCTCCATTCCGAAAACCCTAGACCTTTACACCTAGATTTCATCTAATTTTTACTAAGAATTCACCCGTAGTACTTGAGTTAAAAGTGTAGAGCTCAAAGAGATCAACGTGTTGTACCGATTGGATTGTGTTTTTGTCAAAGTCATCTCTTGGGTCTTCATCCATTTGCACTCATCTTTGAGATAGAAGGACTTTTTAACTTAGTATGTCCACGATTTGAGATGTATATGTGGTACTTTCTTTGTTATATTAATGTATGATAGGAGTAACTTTGATTTATGTGGGTTATTGATGTTTAAATAGGAATTTTTCTATAATGATTCTGGTTTAAACCCAATCCATTCATTGTTTTGGATATGGGTTTTCTTGTCTTGATGGTTGTTCATATCTTCTTCCGTCTTATTCCTTGTTTGGTTATTGGAATGTCTTGGTTATACTTGAAACATGTTGGGAGTTAGTTTTTTTTTTCAAAACTATTGCTACCCTTTTTTCGTTTGTTCGCTCGAGCAAACTTTCTTAACTTCCAATACTTTTGCAGGTCTACAAAACTACTGGGAGTATGACATTCTTCACTCGAGCGGTGTTTCTTGCACTTGAGCGGTCTTGGCTTGAGCGGTTCTTTTTCAGCTCGAGCAGTCTTTTGGAACACTTAGTATTTTTACATGCCAGCAAAAGTACTAGAAGGGTGGTGTTGTTTGCTCGAGCAGTCTCTCTTTTTGTGTCTAGTCGCTCGAGTGGTCTGCGCGTATATCAGATTGTAAAAGTTACTTTTTGGATCACCTTTTCACTTATCTCTCTCTCTCTCTCTAAGTCTCAGATCTACACACACTCTCTAAAAAACCATCTCTAAACTTCAAATATACCTTGATCCTTCGATCTCCACACCCTAGTCCCTTTGATAAAAAGAGAGAGCACATCGAGGGCTTCGTTCTAATTCGAGAAGTTCGCATTTTCGGTACCGTCAAGTTCTACCCATCTTTTCTTTGCATCTTTTTTTTTGAGGTAGGGATTATTTTGACTATTTTTATGATTTTTAACTTAGTTATTTGTTTTTTAAAAAAGATATTGTGATTTGGGGATTTTTGATAAAAATCTAGGGTTTTGGTTGGAAATCAAAAGTGGGGTTTTTAAAATGAGTTCTTAAATATGTATATGGGTTTGTAATTGTGGTTGAATTGTGATGAGACAGTGGATTTTTTTCCTTGGAGTTAATTTTTAAAGAAATGGAATTTTACACTAAATTGTGAACATTTGACTTTGTAAAGAAAAAATAAAATTGATGTTGGTTTTATGAAATTGGGATGACGACGATGATGATGGTGGAGTTGGATATGAATTATCATTCCTATCTTGAAATGTTGGAAAGTATATCTGTATTAGAAATTATTTATCTGTTTAGAGATATCTGTTTTGGGCTATTGGCGGAGGATAACTATGATTATTGTAAATTGCATGAGATTTAGGTGAATTGAAACTAATTTCTCATTCATTTGCATGGAGCATTGTAACATATTCAACACATTGAAAATGTTTATTGCTTTGAAAAAATAGATGAATGCCTTGGTGAATTTGGGTAGGGAGTGTAGTTGTGGTATTAAGTTGGCCTGTGTATCCTTCGTGAAAGTCTAGAAACCTCGTGTGGATAGGTGCCGAGCCTTTCGGTTAGTATAGGTAAAAATGACAATTGGTAGTGTTTGTAGCTTACTTGTAGACACATTCTAGAGATTTACAGTATTGTATCCACTGCCCTGTTTTCTATTATAAAAAAAGTGATTTCATGAATTGTGATATAACCTGACATTACACGGTTTTTGAAAAGAGATATAAAATATTTTTGGCATGAGCATTGCATATACATTTATCTTATAACTTTGTTAAGATTCATACACTGTGTTAGAGTATCTTTACTGGGTTTTGGCTTACCCTATGTGAAAAACCATTTTCAGGTGTTGATGATATGCCTCCGCCAAGGTAGTAGTTTGGGAGGACTTGGAGCCAAGAGCTTCCTTTTTTGTTATTGTTGTGTTTATTTTGTATAAGCCTAGGGTTTTATTTGTATTGAGTTTCAAACTCATTTTTGTTGTAACCAAGCACCGTCTTGGAAAGTTATAGTCGTTAGGGCAATTATATATCTATTTAACTTTTATTTCTTATCTTTTGTTTATAACACATGCTATAGATTCAGGGTTAAGACTTATGAATGTATAAATGCATGTGTTACTCTTTTGTACAGTTGAAGCATAAGGATGGAAGGGCTCTATTCTCAGATCATGATGTTGTTTAATTAATCATTACCCTCGGTATTTTGAGGCATTATATTTTCCCAAATTTATAAGGAGTTTTGAATGGTTAATGAAAATAGAGATGTTTGATGAAGATTATTTGATTTTAAAATGCAAATGTGGAAAAAATCCTAAATTTTTATTAAATCCTAATTTTGATTTTTACTCTAAGAGGATTTTGATTTATTTGGGCAATGTAATCTGAAATTGACTTGTTAATTTATCAAAACATGGATGATAATCAAATTGGTGAACTTGTTGAGATTTATTTGCTTAATTAAGGTGGTGGATCTAGTTGAATTTATGGAATTAAGATTCTTTTGAAATATGAGGGCAATAGAAGAAAATCATTAATACTTTTTATCAATCCACTCTGTCTCATATAATAATCACGTGAGAGTCATATAACATTATATATATATATATATATATATATATATATATATTTATGTTCATATATTGAAAATTAGGATGAAGATGTAAGAAAACATAGTTTTTGAAATAAAAAAAGATAGCAGAGAAATCGAAAAGAAATGAAGAGGAATAGACAGAAAATTATGACCAAGTTTGGCAACATCAAAACAATCCATATTTTTATCTTTTTATCTTTTTTTCATCACATCACCTCTTTACTTTTCTACACATCTTTTCGTAAAAAGACAAAAAGTACACTTATTTAGGTCATCCCAAACAATATGGAAAACAAAACTTTGTGATTCTAATTTCTACAAAATCTTAGTTCATCGTCTTAATCGTTCAAAATTTATATTTTGTTTTAGCTTAATATAATTATAATTTGATATAAATTTTGGGGTAAAATATAATTATATACTTGTGACATTATTATTACTAATTTTTGTTAAAAAGACATGTACAATAAAATAATAATTTTAATTGTCACGATTTCACGTCTACAAATCAAATGCAAAGTGTTATTTACCCCCATAATTTAATTGCATTAGTTGAAAAAATAATTTTTTTAAGGATAAATTATACTTTTTCACATTCAAAATTCATTTTGGTTGGTCAAAAAATCTGAATAAAAAAAGTAGACTAAAATTTAATTAAAAATTCTCCCTCCATGATATAAAAATAATAAAATCAAATCTCTCTGTATTTGCTCTATTTTTACATACTCACAACAATGGATTCTGTATAAATATACTCTGAAATTGAAGCAGACGAGAAAGCCCCTCTCCCAATGATGGTTGCCTCCGGAACCAATTCCTTCGCCAAGGAGATGGCCATCCGCAAGCGGATTGCCAGCATGTACTTTCTCTTCCTTCTCTTTCTTTTCATATATATATATATATATATATATATTTGTTAATTAAAGTTTTGTACTTGTTGGGTTTAGTGGGTTTAAGGGTTTGGATTATACTCTGAAATTTGGGAAACACTCTGGAATTATGAAGGTTAAGAAGGGGGTGTTCTTGTTTGACTATTGATAATTGGAATTGGAATTGGAATATTAAATTGTATGTTCAAGGAAAAAGGAAAAAAAGAAAACAAAAAATGAAATTTTTGTAATGAATTGCGTTTTAGATTTGGTGACTGGAAGAATATTTGAGTCTTCTCTTATCTGTAATTTTTATTTACATTTATAATGATAGATACCTCTAGCCTTGGAGAACAAATTATTTTTCAGTTTCTTGTAGAATATATTGGTTAAGTGCTGGTTATTCAAGCTTTCAAGGTCACAACATACGTGCTTCAGTTACTGCTACTGATTTGAAAATTTTAAGAAGAAGTTTTTCAAAGTTTTTTTTTTTTTTTTGTAAAACACCAATAGGTGTGTAAGCAGTTTAGTTTGATTGGGATTAAAAGAAAATTAGCACCGAACCCAACCCTTCGATTTTGTTAGTTGAGAAACCAAAATTGACCACATACTTATGGTTTGGTTTATCGGTTTCGTGTAAATGGGATTCACAAGAGGTTTTAAGTGTTTTCTAAAAATCTATAGAAATCCCATATCAGGAATAATTAAAGAAAATGGTGGGGCTGCTTTGTAAAACATGTAGTATTTGTTGATTTGATACCCATTTTTTTTTCTACTTTCTACAAAAAAAAAAAAAAAAAAGGATTACTAGGTGTTCGCATCTAGTAATCCTATCTACAACTTGTATGGCAGCTAGCCAACCATGTGTTGTTCCCTTGGGCATGGATGCCATGTGGTAAGGTAACATGTAGTGGCGCAAGAAAATACTAGAAACAAGCTTGTGTTCACATCTTTAGATGCAAATATATTGGTCATTTATCTTCTAACACTAACAAATTTTGAATATATAAAGTGTTTGAATATAATATTTCGGTCAGTTCGGTCGGTATCAGTGTAAAATGTTTCAAAATCAAAACAAACTGTACTTTATGAACAACAGACCAAAAACCAAAATTTTGCTCTGTCTCAAATGGTCGGTTCGATTCCACCGGTTTTTCTTACAACCATAACTCCTAGTCAATTTCATGCCTTTAAGATTACACCCTGTTTTGAAATTTGACCTATGTTTTTTTTGGGAACTTTGACCTATGTTATATGGACTTCGATACAAGCATTGGGTGTGGGTGCCTGTTCATGTGTTAGATCTTCATAAACCTAAATCTTATGTTATTGAGATATGTATCCAATAGTTGGATATGGGTACAAGGAAGGGTCATGGACATTTCTATATATTTCACTTTGTATAATATTCTTAGATAAGATATCGTAAATTATATAGGCATGCACTTAAAATTAAGGGTATGGCTTCTCTCATGTTGGAGTTCCAACTGGACCAAACAATTCAAATCACCAGATGAAGGCACGTCAATTGAAATGGCAAAGAATGGCTTAGATTAAGCACAAATCATAAGTCCAGACCCATTTCAATATGACGTCGTCATTAACTAAACGGAAACCTAACCTAGCGCCGTTCAGAAATTTCAGCACTCACATTTGTTCCCATTCTCTGAAACGATGTCAAATCTCTCTCATTCATGCTCTGCCCCAAAATTCGATATCCCTTTCCTTCTCACCCAAAAACTAATGTGGAAGCCTTTGATAAACAACCATGGCTGTAAGAATCGTTAGGACAAACTTTCTCTCTTGGTAATGCATCTTTAGCCTCAAGCAGCATTAAATAAAAAAATTCAACATCTTTCTATACTGGTTTGGTTTTTGTGGAATATTTACGTCCTTTTAAGTTGGATATCAACATTTTTTATTAATGTCTGTTCATCAACTAGTCAGAGGGGTTTAATTGTAAAAAAATATGCAATTTACACTTACAATTTGCTGTTGTTTAGTTTTTCTCAAAGAAGCATGGACACAGACATGTGACACGACACGACATAGATACGACATGGACACGTCGATACGCCAATTTTAAAAAAATATAGGGCACGACACGTGGGGGATACACATGAAATATATAATTTTATATATTTATTATATGTTATATATATGAATATATCATTCAAAGTTAATAAAAAATGCAATATGACACTAATTTTTATAAATGTAGATGTCTTTTGTTTTATTATTGTATCATAAGTTATTTTGTTCGAACTTATAACTAGTTTCACTTGTGATTAATCTATTGGCACGTGTGTTTAAGTGATAGATACGTGTGTTATCTAAGTGTCCAAAGAGTGTCCGAGTCTTTTAAAAAAATTTAAAAATGGGACCCATTTTGAAGAGTGTTGGACACTGTTGGCTTATTTTTCCTACGAAGGAAAATATCATAAATGCGAGCGTGCCAGCAAGGATTGAAAAATCCTTACAGATTAAATTCAAGCCAATTATCAAGCGATTGTGTTGACGGTTCTTTTGCCTCAACGAAGAGGACTTCAAATTTGCCAAGTGTAGCGAAAAGAAAAAGTAAAAGAAGAAAAAGGGACGGAGAAAGATGATTGAGTGAACAATCAAAGTAATAAATATTTACCTCTACTCCTATGCTTCGAAAAGAAAGTGCATAAAATGCTTCGAAATGGAAATGCTGAAAATAAATGCTTCGAAATATAAATCTATGTTAAACTACTCCTAAGATAAGGAAAATGACAAGAAATATTGAAATCAATTGTCTTTGATTTAAGTTCTGGATCCTTTACAATGTAACCATTAATGGCTATTTATAGAAGAAAAAATACAGCAATAACTACTTAGTAACTACCCATTTCTTCCATCTTCATTCTTGTCTTGCCATGTGTCCTCCCACTCATCCACTTTGTCCTCCCACTCATCCACTTTGTCCTTCATATTCTCCATTATCTCTATAACTTCTTTTAACTTCCAAATGAATAAGAGGATGCCACGTGTCCTGCAATTATATAAATAATAAATAATAATAAAAATTGCAGATTTATGGTGCTAACATTACCCCCCGCGGCCCTTAAAAATGATGTTTACTTGAATTTTTGAAGGACCGAACCAAGCACATGACTAATCTAAGCAATAAAATGCTTCGAATAATATCAACAAAGTGCTTCGAATGATATAATAGTACCAATGAAGTGTTTCGAATGAGTATGACATTATGACTAGATGTCTCGAATGCTAGCTATTACGGACTAATGACAAGCTTTGAAGGTGGTACAAAGAACCAAAATTATCTTTCGAAGGTTGAAAGTGCCGACAAAGGACAAATTACATCCTTAGAAATACTCGGCAAAGTTTTGAAGATTTACAACCACCATTATTGTTTCTTCAAAGCTGTTAATGCAAGATGGAGTGCTTCGGAGTTTACAAAATTATGGCAAAAGAGCCTTCGAAGCAGCTTTTGGCCAACATTGTAGTTATTCACATTTTTTATGTTCTGGTTCATACATAATTAATGAAAATATTAATTTTGTGCTTCGAACCAGTTATTAATTCTTCGAAGACACCAAAACTGTTGTTCTTCGAACCAACTTATCATGCCAAAAACAGGCATTATTCGACAACTAATTAATTGTCATTTTACATATATTTGAAGAGATGTACACATTTCGAAAGTTTTCAAAGCTTTATATAGTTTCGAAGGTGAAGTAATCAACCTTCGAAACAACTCTTGATGTTTCGAATGTATCTTCAAAGCTTTATACAGCTTCGAAGGTGAAGTAATCAACCTTCGAAACAACTCTTGATGCTTCGAATGTATTTTCGATACTTTGATTGTGTACATACAAACAACTGGCCATCAATTTGAAAAGATAAGCCATTTTCAACCATTTATTTAAATGCACAGGCTTTTTCTAGCAAAATTCATGCATTTTAAATGGTCATCCCTTGTTCTTAGTGCTTCGAACTCATAAGAACAATTTGTTAATTTTATTAGCCACATCATCAGAATTATATTTTGATGTGAACCACAAATCCAAAAAGGATTTTGAACACCAAAAGTCATGGTGTGGTGTAACCATGAAAATTCATACTTTTTGACATTTTGAAAAATGTCAAAAATTTTGAATTCATGAACAATGGCTTGTTCATTATTCTTGACCATGTTTGTTTTAAAAACATGACTTTTGCCGAATAGGTTTTCATAATTATTTGGCAAAGTGGGTTGTTTTTCCATATTGGCCATTAATGGCTTATGAAAATCCCCCATAAGAATGTTATTTTCATGACTTGACTCTCTAAAATTTGGTTTTTGGACCCCCCGAGTCATACATGGAACATCATTCTTAGCCAAATTTGGCTCAAGAACATGCTCTTTCGCTGTGTTAATTTCATAATTTGGCTCTTTTAAAACGGACTCTTGAACCCCCCGAGCCATTGATGAAATCAACTCTTTACTTTTGCTATTTTTAACCATGGAAAAATTATGAAAAAATTGACCAATTCCGGCCATTAAAGCCTTAGTTAAAGACTTGGTAGTGAGAGTTGATAACTCATCATTCCATTGGCGAATTTTCATATCAAGTTGATGAATTTCTCCAATTAAATGGTGTCTTTTTTCTTCCACCAAATAATATTGTAATGGATGAAAGTTTATTTCATCAAGAAAATGGATCTCTTCTTGAAGATCCAAATTTTTTTTTTCACGCCAATATATTTCAAATTGACAAGTTCGAATGGCGAAATCCAAATCGTTTGTCATTTCTTACACTTGGCAGTCCCACTGGGCGTGCCAAAAAATGTTGGCTTATTTTTCCTACGAAGGAAAATATCATAAATGCGAGCGTGCCAGCAAGGATTGAAAAATCCTTACAGATTAAATTCAAGCCAATTATCAAGCGATTGTGTTGACGGTTCTTTTGCCTCAACGAAGAGGACTTCAAATTTGCCAAGTGTAGCGAAAAGAAAAAGTAAAAGAAGAAAAAGGGACGGAGAAAGATGATTGAGTGAACAATCAAAGTAATAAATATTTACCTCTACTCCTATGCTTCGAAAAGAAAGTGCATAAAATGCTTCGAAATGGAAATGCTGAAAATAAATGCTTCGAAATATAAATCTATGTTAAACTACTCCTAAGATAAGGAAAATGACAAGAAATATTGAAATCAATTGTTTTTGATTTAAGTTCTGGATCCTTTACAATGTAACCATTAATGGCTATTTATAGAAGAAAAAATACAGCAATAACTACTTAGTAACTACCCATTTCTTCCATCTTCATTCTTGTCTTGCCATGTGTCCTTCCATTCATCCACTTTGTCCTCCCACTCATCCACTTTGTCCTTCATATTCTCCATTATCTCTATAACTTCTTTTAACTTCCAAATGAATAAGAGGATGCCACGTGTCCTGCAATTATATAAATAATAAATAATAATAAAAATTGCAGATTTATGGTGCTAACAGACACGTGTTGGGAAAGTGTCCAAAGAGTGTCGGTGTTTGACACGGATACGACAGGAATATGTCATCTTCTTAGAAGTGTTTGTGCTTCTTAGGTTTTGCTGCACAGAAGGAAAAATGTTTTGTTGTTGTTGTTTGTTTAGTTTTTCTGGACAAGAAGTTTATGCCTGACTGTTACAGAGTTGATTAAAACAAAGTTTGAGGTGCTGTAAAGATTTGAATTTACAAACTATAATTTGAACTGACAAAACTTCATACTAAATTTACTGGCTCTTCAATATTTGGAGAAGGGTTTCATAATCACAGCAAATTTTCAGATTGGAGTTCCTTTTAAATTTTGAAATCGTTTAAGAGAAATAGACGATAATCATGTGTCAGCACTGAGATTAAATTTTTTGAACGGAAGCTTTTCTTTCCGTTAAGTTGGAAATGACGCAGTATTGAGATGAATCTGGGTGTGAATGTGTGGCTTAATCTGAGCCATTCTTTGCCATTTCAACTGACGTGCCTTCATTTGGTGGTTTGAACTATTCGGTCCAGGTGGAACTACATGAGAGAAGCCATACCCTAAAATTAAATAAGATTTAGGAAAAAAATATGAATTTTTATCACTCATCATTGTGTGAGGCTAGAGATGTTTCATTTCTAGCCAACGTGAGTTTCTTCTTCTTCAAACATTGTAAAAAAATTAAGGAATCCAAGTATCTGAATTGGGTATGACTATCGAACACATATCCCACACCCTTACTCTTATCATGTCCATTGGACATGGGTACTTTGGGAGAAATAGGAGAATTGATGTAACACAGCCTTTGACAATATATGCACAAAGTGGCTGCTCTAAAGAGAAAATAACAAAAAAATAGGAAAAATAAAACAAGGGTCACATTATAGATATCCATTGTCCACAGTAATGGCATGGACAAAACTTCATGTGGGTATGTGCTAATCTACAAAATGATTCTAAGTGAAGCAAAAAAGATTCTTATTTGTTATTATAGAAACATTTTTTTTTTTAGTTTCACCTGTATGGTATTGATAAATTGTAGAATGATGAATGAAGTACTTGATTGCCAATTAAAAAAATTGAGATTTGTTAATTCATAGGCTAATGTATTTCCGAAAAGTCAAAACTTAAGTGATAAAGGTTTTGTGAAACCTTCTACGATGTTAATAGGTAAAAGGATTGGAGTTGGTTGAATGCATTTCCCAAAATAAGCCAATCCTTTTTTGCTAAGATCCACATAGAAATATGTGACTGCCGTTGGTAATTTTTCTTGCCTCTCCCCCTCCGGTGATGAATGAAGTATCTGATTGTCAATTCGAACATCTGAGATTTGTTTGTGTGGTTTTGCTCCTTCACTTACCTCACTGTGTTATTGATAGCCAGTTTGCTTCTGGTTAATGTATAAGGAAGATTATAATAAATTGAATTCTTGATTTCTGTTTGTTTTCTTCTTTTTTGTTTTTCACAATTTTCACAGATTTAATAAAAGAGAAGAGGATTTCCCATCGTTGACAGAATACAATGATTACTTGGAGGAAGTGGAAGACATGAGTAAGTTTTTGTAGTTTATAAGAGTTTTCTTTTTATAGAAATGCTTTCCTTCTTCGTAAAAAAGTATTGATGTGGGCATTCTAGACGCCTTGACTTGGATATAGGTGTTCCTGTTGTTGGTGTATGATTTCACCTATTACCTCAGGTCTTGTAAGAGAGAGTTCATTATGTTGCCTTCCCTCTTAGGTAGTGAGACCAATCCCCTCTTGGGATGCAAGAGACCTCTTTTCCTCAATAGGTTTTAGGTTGAGCTTCATTCTATTTATATTTTTGGCAAAAAAATCTTATCTTACGTACTGAAGAATTATTTATTTGTTTGTTTATTTTTTCAGTATTCAACTTGGTAGAAGGAATAGATGTTCCTGCTATTGAAGAAAAAATTGCAGAGTACGAGAAAGAAAATGCTGAACAAATTATGAATGCTCAAGCTCGTAAGGTTTGTTGTGAAGTTAGCTAAATTTCTTGTATCGTACTGAACAATGTTCCATTTAATTTAGGTTTTTTAAAGGTCGTGAATTCTGTGGTTTCTGTTGCAAAATTTTCTTGGAGTATTCTTATTCTGGTTATTTTATTATTTCAGGCCGAAGAGTATGCAGCAGCATTGGCTGCAAGCAAAGGACAGCCTGCACAGGCTGATAATGATGTGGTGAGAAGATCACATGCATTATCATTTCATGTTGTCAATTGCCTACTTAAAATCTTTCTTAGACATCATCAAGTGCACTGCTACTTTTATTTTTTTGATAGGTAGTTTAAAGAGCTTGAACTTAAGTCTCTTTATTGGGGGACTGCAGCCTAAGCGGCTGGGGTGTCCCCTAGGGGACTTAACTCCACTTTTTTGGATATCATTAAGTGGCACTGCAACGATGCTGTCCAATATGAGAATGTAGATTGATTGGAGTTTGCAGATTAACTTTTGGCTTGCTTTATATCCTACTATTTAAAACCTAGTCGATGGCCAAAGAACATGGGGCTTGAAAAGTCTCGTCCCAACTAGTTGGTTTGGCTACTTGAATTATGTTGTGTCTATCCTTAAGAGCCATAGCTTTAGCTAAATCACACTGTGCCAAGACTAATTTTAGCTGCATTGTGAGCATGAAATTGATAATAATAATAATAATAATAATAGTTGATGATGTTTGCCAATTTTTAAGCCATTATGTTATCACGGATGTGATAATCCTGATTCTTTGATGTTTTGCATAATTATTTGTTTCTTAAACTTGGCAATATGATCTCAACATGTTACCACTATGGAACCTAAATTTCCTGAATCTCTGCATAGATTTCTTGTGTATCCTATCTTAAATTTGATGTAAGAGACACCATTTTTTAATTTATTATTTTTTCTTTTTATATATCTAAGATCCTGTATTTCAGCAAGGAATTTGAAGCTATTTATATTCTACAGAGGATTGTTGATGCAAATACCTTTAGCTCTAAGTGTAAAGGCTTTTGTGTAGAGCAAAATTATATGGCTGATATGAAGACATTTTCTTAATCAGTGTACCAGATGTATTTAAACCTCCCTAATTGAAGTGCTGCTTAATCGTTGCCAATAATCAGAAATTGGGTTATTGGATTGCTGTGCGGGAGCCTGACATATTAATGACTAAACGTGGCTTATAAGTGTGGGGAAGTGGTTTGAAAATACTCTTTTGATCCACTGGGATGCTCGAGATCCTCAGCTAGCAACCTGAAAAGGAATAAACACTCCGGTCAGGGGTGCCGGAATTAGCACTCCGACGGTTAAGTCAGTGTATGCTCTCTTAGTTACTTGTATCTTGAGTTAAGCGTAATAATTCTCACATACCTTTCTCTGGCTGATGTTCTTCTATTTATTTCTTTTCTTTCTTGGGGCTCAGGGCTGGGCCCACCTTCAATTCGCCGTATAACTATTTACTCGGCTCCTTTTGTTGCAAACTGCTTTTCACTCAGCCCCTTACTCAACTGGTTGTTTGGCCGAATAGGGTACTTCTGGATTTGTATGCATAAGACGGGGCCGAATGCGATGTATATATTTCGACTCTCCAGGTCCAATTATTTGGCCTCTTTACGTCTCCCGATATTTGGCCCCCACAATTGTCCCCCAAACACTCCACTAACAATAGTTAGCTGGTGTGTTTGGTTTCGAACTCAAAAAGTTAGAGCCGAAATTCGGCGGCTAACCTCATTCCAACGCGGATGTCAGAGCTTACGCCTTTCGGTCGTCATTACAACTACCCGCCCCTTCGTACTCTTCTTCTATTTATTGTGATTTAAAATTTTGTCGTCTTTTCGAACACATACACATTTTTGGACGCTTGAAGCTCTTGGAGTGCCTTCTGACTCACCTCTGCAACTTCCTTTTATCCCTCATTGTCCTCTCCGTCTCTTGTAAGTTCCCTTCCTCTCTGCTTTGAATCCCTTTTCCTGGTTTGTTTTTAGTTTAGCATACTCCTATAGGTTGACGAAAATGGCAAAGCATTTGAAAGACCTCCTCTCCTCAGATCAAGTCTCTGGCTTTCGATGCCATTTTTCTATCCCTGATGACGTTCGTCTGTAAGTGACAGACACCACCCTTGATATGGAGAGGGCTGATGAAAGCACAATCGTCTTCCCTCTCTTATCAATTGCAGAGGGCGGAGTCCGTTTCCCCTTTCACCCATTCCTTAGGGCTGTCCTTCGCCATTGGGGTCTAATCCTTTCCCAACCTAATGTAAACTTTTTTCGAATCGTAATGGGGATTATAGAGTTAAACCGTCGCCTTAGGATTAATCTCGGCATACCTGCTATTCGACATTGTTATGCCTTGGCCAAGTCTTCTGGCCGGCATGTGCGCTATTTCCTTAGGGCCAAGGACATCGACCACCAATTGGTGACTATGCTTTCCAGCTCTGGCAAGTGAGTCGATGATGTCATGGTCGTTGTCCGAGGTAATTAGGAATTCGGCGAAGGCGAGGACCGCCTAGATCCTATTCCTAGACAGAGGGGCGAACTAGGTGGCCATATAGCTCCTTGTGTTTATTTTTCTTATATTTACAAGGCTTTATTTTTGCGGTCTCATGGTTTTGCTTGTGCAGGAAACGATTTGAAGAAAGTTTTGATTTCAACTAACGACGCCGTTCTTGCAGAAATTAAAGTTGCGCTCAAATACTTCGGCCGTCCAAGCCTTTAGAACAAGGGAGGGCGGCCCACATTCTTCTTCGATACGAGTTGACGTATACGACGTTTTCGGCGACAGAAAACATCCCAATTCCGAGGGGTGAAGAGTTTCTTACGGTTCTTGTTTTAACCAACTTCAAAAACTTGCGGCAAGTTGGTTTGGACGGATTGGACTCGGAGCAGGCGGAGGTAGCTGAGGAGGTCGCTGAAAAGTCAAACTAGTCTGAAGCCGAAGTAGACGAGGCTTTGAGGTTGGCCTTTGATGAAGCCGACCTTAATTCAGCCAACCCTCTGTCCACTTCGGGCCGAGGGGACGTTTCCTTCGACGACATCTTTACTGGTTTAGAAGACCTTCCCGGCGCGTACCCTGATGACATGGCCGGGTTGTCACTCACACAACTTGCCAAAAAGAAAAACGCCGAAAGAATGGCCGTGCGGTGGAGAGCAGAGGCCATTCGATCGGAAGTGCCACCCGCCACCGATGCTGAGCCCTCCCTGCCTGTTATCGAAGTGGTGACGGCTCAAACTCGGAATGCCGAGTTGGAGCTGGTAGAGCAAGCGAATCAGGAGGCTGAGCGAGGAGGGAAAAAACGTCCTGTCGAGGTCAAGGCCGGCTCTGAAGAAAACCCCGCTGACAAACGGCCGCACTTAGAGGAGTCGGGCGTGGTTGTGCCTTTTGTCGTTCAACCAAAGATAAAAAACATGCCGATCTCCTCTGACGCATCGGTTATGAAGACTCAGCCGTGGCGTTGAGCATGGCTTCGTCGGTCTCATTGCCGGCTGACAAGGGGGCTTTCCGGGTGGAGCCGGATTTGTTGTCAATAGCATTAGCCGCTCAATCGGCTCTTCTGGTATATAAATTGATCCTGTCTTTCGCTTTTATGCGTATATTGTTTTGGTTTTAATTTCCTGTCTTGCAGACGGTCGGAAGGATAGCCGAGATAGGCTGGCGCCAGCATGACCCCATCGAACGAATTGGCCGTTTAAAGTCGGAAGTTGAGGGCGAGAGGAGCAGGGCTGAGTTCGAAGCGGCGAGGGCGATGATGGAAAGTGCAAGGGCCGAGGCCGAGATGGAAAGGGCGAGAAATTCTGACCAGCTCAGATTGGCCGCTGAGGAGAGGGCATACGCGAGCGAAGGTGCGCTCAAGTTAGCCCAAGAGGTGATTGCCAAACTGGAGGCTGACTTGGAAGAATCGAAGAAGGCGAAGGAAATAGCTGACTTCGAGGCTTCCAAGGCGTAGGAGGCTGGGCAAGGCGTCGCCCTTGCAAATTATGTGGAAGAAGTCTCCAAATTTGAGAATCGGGGATTCAAACACGGTTGGCTCAAAGCCCTTGCTGTTGCAAATGTGACATTGGTTATGCCGATTCCATACGAGCAAGTGGACATTGAGTCGCTGGAGTCTGACCCCGAGGATTGATTAGGGCGACACTCTAGTTGTTTTTGTTAAGGATTTTGAATGTATTGTTTTAGCTTTTCGTTTAGTAGTTTTTATGTGTAAAATGGCTATTGTTTTTAAGTTTTTGCTAGGCATCTTCCATGCAAAGTTGTAGCTTTTTGTTTAGTAGTTTTCATATGTAAAATGGCTACTGTCTGTACCCAATTTACTAATGAAAATTTCCTTTGTACTTTGCTATTATTTGTGCTTAATTTTGCTGTTGATGAATAGTATTGATTTTTGCTACTTGGAATAAAACGTCCGTGTACACTTGCCGATTAGATAACTAGGCAATTTAGTAATTTCACCTTCAATTTATCTGAATAAGTGCAACAGCTCAGGGCCTCGTCGAATAGCCGATTAGCTTCATGAATCTACCCTTGTCCCAGCCAATGAACTCCAAAGGCCGAATATCATTAGTTCATGGAGTGGCTGCGGCACATGTCGATCGGCATTGGGCCTACATACTTGGCCGATTAGATTAATAAATCTGCTCCTACCCCAGCCAATGTATGAACTCCGAAGGCCGTATATTTTTAGTTCATGGAGTGGCTGCGGCACACGTCCATCGGCATCGGGCCTACATATTTGGCCGATCAGATTAATAAATCTGCCCCTGCCTTAGCCAATGAACTCCAAAGGCCGAATATCATTAGTTTATGGAGTGGCTGCGGCATACGTCGATCGGCATCGGGCCTACATATTTGGCCGATCAGATTAATAAATCTGCCCCTGCCCCTGCCCCTGCCAATGTATGAACTCCGAAGGCCGAATATCATTAGTTCCTGAAGTGGCTGCGGCACATGTCGGTCGACATCGGGCCTACATATTTGGCCGATCAGATTAATAAATCTGCTCCTGCCCCTGCCCCTGCCCCAGCCAATGTATGAATTCCGAAGGCCGAATATCATTAGTTCATGGAGTGGCTGCGGCACACGTCAATCGGCATCGGGCTTTTGAAGTTTAGCTTTAATGAGATCGCCTCGAGGGCGCTGCATGCGTTAGGAATAAATGGGGTGAGTTCTTCGCGCCCGTAAATCCACTTATTGTGTTCAGACTCAATTTAAACCAGTTTGTTGCGGAAGGTTAGTAAGTGTGAATGTCAAATAGACTATTCTTCAACAGCAAAGGAGAAGGGCGGACATTGGCTGAGCTTGACACTGAAATGAATCGCGGCGGCGAGCCCATACGCATGGGAAGTAGGACGTCGAGGAAACGGGAAAAATGTCAGCCCCCAAGTTGTCGAAGTAGATCACCCAGAAGGGAAAAACAGTAACGGGGCAGCTCACCTCGACTTCGATCGTGACCGAGAAGTGAATCTGATGCGACACCGCGACCGTTGAGTTTTATGGTTTTTGTGAAGAATAAACCGATGACGGAGGTGGATTCTATTGTTCACAACCCAGGTGTAGTAGTCGAGTTCACTTGACAGATTTTTCCACCGGAGGTCCAGCAGTCGATGGTTGGTTGACAGGATTTCGAAGTGTTTCGAGAGGGCATCCATGGAGCAGTAAAAGGGTTGTATACTGCCTATGAAGTCGGCATGCGTCTACGTGCTGTGCGGCGGGAGATAGAGCAGAAGAACGAACGAATTCGCAACTTGGAGGCTCGTGCGGAGAAGGCCGAGCGTGAGCTAAGGAAGGCCCAAACTAAGCCGCATGCCGCCGGACAATCTAACCTGGTCGTGGAGGAAAGAGTGACCCAACGGCTGATAAGTCATGCAATTGCCGATCGAGATACGGCAAGCATGTTTGCAGTAGAGACTGCAAGGTCCATGGGTTATGAAAAAGGCTTTCATGACGGCCGGTGAGTCGGGATAGACAAGACCAAGGAGAAACTCGCCAAGGAAGTATGCCGATGCGAGAATTGGGGTTTTAGGCACGAGTGGATTAAGGCTCTCCAAGCCGTAGAGGCTCTCCAAGCCGCAGGGGCTCTCCAAGAAGCAGGCGTTGAATCGGCGTTGCCATTATACCAACGTCATCATTTTCCTATTGGCGCTTTCGAAATCGAGAAGAGCGACGACGAGGGTGACGCCGAGCAAAATTGAACATATTGTAAACGTTCTAACGCAGATTGGGTGCCGACTATGTATTTATTAGTTAATTTAATAAAATACTCTGTTTTAAATGTTTGCATGCTTCAACTTATGTTAATACGGTTTGTGCCGGTTCAACTTAATGAAACATTTCATTTTGAATGCATGCATGTTGTAATTTATGTTTATGCGGCTTGTGCCAGTTCAATTTAATGAAACATTTCATTTTAAATGCTTGCATGTTTTAATTTTCGCCGTGTGTCGTGAGATCCACGAAGAACGCTCCGAATTCAGAGTCTTTATTCGGCCTAAACATGCCCTGCACGGATGGGGCTCCGAATTCAGAGGCTTTTTAATCTTGGCCAATCGTGAGATCCTCGAAAGGCGCTCCGAATCTGGAGCCTTTATTTGGCCCAAACGTGACCTGCATGGATGGGGCTCCGAATTCGGAGGCTTTTTTATCTTTGCGAATCGTGAGATCCACGAAAGGCACTTCGAATCCGAAGTCTTCTTTATCTTGGCCAATCGTGAGATCAACAAAGGGCGCTCCGAATCCGGAGTCTTTATTCGGCCCAAACGTGACCTGTATGGATGGGGCTCCGAATTCGGAGGCTTTTTTATCTTGACCAATCGTGAGATCTACGAAAGGCGCTCCAAATCTGGAGTATTTTTTCGGCCCAAACGTGACCTGCACAGATGGGGCTCCGAATTCGGAGGCTTTTTTATCTTGGCCAATCGTGAGATCCACGAAAAGCGCTCCGAATCTGGAGTCTTTATTTGGCCCAAACGTGACCTGCACAGATGGGGCTCCAAATCCGGAGGCTTTTTTATCTTGGCCAATCGTGAGATCCACGAAAGGCGCTCCGAATCTAGAGTCTTTATTCGGGCCAGACGTGACCTGCACGGATAGGGCTCCGAATCCGGAGGCTTTTTTATCTTGGCCAATCATGAGATCCACGAAAGGCGCTCCGAATCCGGAGTCTTTTTTATCTTGGCCAATCATGAGATCCACGAAAGGCGCTCCGAATCCAGAGTCTTTTTTATCTTCGCCAATCATGAGATCCACGAAAGGCGCTCCGAATCCGGAGTCTTTTTATCTTGGCCAATCATGAGATCCACGAAAGGCAGAGTCTTTTTTCGGCCCAACGTGACCTGCACGAAAGGTGCTCTGAATCCGGAGTCTTTATTCAGCATACTTTTGAACTGAGTTTCGCATTGAGAAAATACAAAAGTTTGCATTGCAAAAGCGAATGTGTACATGGTGAATCACTCAAAACAAGTATTATGCCCCACAGGTTGGGTTCAATGATAGAATTTACGCAAATGCGAGGAATTCCAAGGGCGTGACAGACTCCTCCCAAACATGTCTTTGAGTTGATATGTCCCTGTTCCTGCGATCGAGCTGACCTGATAGGGGCCGTCCCAGTTTTCCATCAGCCGGATTCCTGGCAGTTGGAAGCACTTTCTTCAGGACCAATTCGCCTGGCCCATAGCGGCGTAGTTGGACACGTTGATTATACGACTTAGCGAGCTGTTGCTGGTACCGTGCCATGGACGCAAGGGCACGGTCTCTTCGTTCTTCAATCAAAGTTAAATCCAAAGCCAACATCATGTCGTTTTGGCCCATATCAAAAACTTTTGATTTCGGAGTTGGGAGGCCGATCTCTAAGGGGATGATTGCTTGATTTCTGAAGCACAAAGCGAACAGCGTTTCCCCGGTGGAACGTCTTGGAGTAGTTCGATGTGCCCACAATACACTCGGCAATTCTTCGACCCATCTGCCTTTAGTTTTCTCCAGCCTCTTCTTGATGCCGTCCAAAATGGCTTTGTTGGAGGCTTCAGCTTGGTCATTACTCTGTGGATAAGCTGGGGTGGAGAAATAGGGCCGGATACCATGCTTGTTACACAGCTCTCGGTAGACACCGCAATCAAACTGGGTGCCGTTATCTGAACTGAGTGCTCTTGGAATGCCGAATCACGTTATAATATTTCTCCATACAAAACGCTTCACATCAGCATCTCGAATATGCTTTAGTGCCTCCGCTTCTACCTATTTTTTGAACTAATCTATTGCGACAATCAAAAATCGCTTGTTGCCGGGGGCGCGAGGCAGTGGTCCGACGATGTCAAGTTCCTATTGGGCAAACGGCCAAGGACTGGTTATAGAGCTTAATTCTTTAGCAGGTAGATGGGTTAAGGGATAAAACTTTTGGCACTGTTTGCATTTCTTCACGTAATATTCGGCATCAGCTCTCATTGTCGGCCAATAATACCCTGTGTCACAGCTCGGTGGGCCAAAGAGTGCCTATCAGAATGGGCACCACAACTACCTTCATGTATTTCAGTCAGGAGTCCCTCGACTTTATTCAGATGAACGCACTCGAGGTACGGGCCAGAGAGGGATTTTTTGTAAAGTTTTCCTTGCGGATCCAAATAGTATCGCAGGGCTTTGTTTCGTAGCTTGTGCGCTTCTTTCTTATCCGACGGGAGCTATTCGGAAGATAGGAATGCAGCAATGGAGTCCATTCAACTCGGACCTGGCTCTATGACATTGATCTGGACTTCCTCCGAAGGGCCAATGCTTGGATTAGGGATGAAACCCACTATTGTCCGTTTAATCTCTGAGTTAATGGCGGAGGCTAGGCAAGCCAGGGCGTCTGCATGTGTGTTCTGATCACGGGTTATTTGGTTCAATTCGTGATGGTCAAATTTTACCAGCAAGGCGCTTGCCGTTTTCATGTAAGCGGCCATGCGGTCATTTTTGGCTGTGTACTCCCCCTTTAGCTGATTGATCACCAGTTTAGAATCGTAGAGTATAAGTAGACGCCGAGCACCAAGGAGATGTGCATTCCGCAAGCCGGTTAGCAAGGCCTCGTATTCGGCTTCATTGTTCGATGCTTCGAAGCCGAGTTTGACAGCTTACTCGATTATTGCTCCATCGGGAGCTTGATTACTACTCCGGCCCTGCTGCCGCGTTGATTGGACGATCCGTCACAGTATAGCTGCCAAATGTCCCCAACATAAATTCTCCAGTTCGGCCTGGGTTGTATTTCATCAGACTTGAAGTCGGCAAGACCACCAGTGAATTTGGTCACAAAGTCGGCAAGCACTTGCCCCTTGATTGAGGTTCTAGGTAGAAACTGAATATCATACTAGCCGAGTTCAAAAGCCCACTTTGAAACGTGCCCTGATGCTTCTGCACTACGGAGTACTGACCGGAGGGGGTGGTCCGTTAGTACCTCGATGGTACGCCCCTGAAAATAATGCATCAGCTTTTTTGCTGCCGTGACGAGGGCTAGGAAGAGTTTTTCCAACGGAAGGTAACGTCTTTCGGCGTCAACCATTGCTTTGCTCACATAGTACACTGGCCGCTGCTCCCCAAGCTCTTTCTTTAACAGTACGGCACTGACTGCTCGGTCAGAAACTGCCATATATAAAATGAGCGGGTCACCTGCCAAAGGTGTTGTCAAGAGTGGAACTGATCGGAGGTAGGTCTTCAGACCGTTGAAAGCGGCTTCGCACTCGGAGGTCTATTCAAAAGCCTCGTCCTGCCGTAGGGTATGAAAGAATTGTTGGCAGCGGTCTGTGGAACGACTAATGAATCTGTTGAGTGCGGCGGCCATCCCCATCAACTTTTGAACCTCCTTCACCGACCGAGGGGAGCCGAGTTCCAAGATTGCTGTGATTTGCCTCGGGTTGGCTTCGATTCCTCGGTGATTGACAATGTAGCCAAGGAATTTGCTGAATCCGATCCTAAACGCACACTTGAAAGCGTTCAGCTTCATTTTGTACTTGCGTAAAATGCCGAATGTCTCTTCCAGGTCGGCCATGTGAGTTTGCTCTTCTTTTGACTTGATCACCATATCGTCAATGTACACTTCCATAGTACGGCCGAGTTGCTCCTTGAACATGGCAGTGACTAGTCTTTGGTAAGTTGCCCTTGCATTTTTCATCCTAAAAGGCATAACCTTCTAGCAATAGGTTCCGCTTGGCATGAGGAATGCAGTTTTGTCTTGGTCCTCCGGATGCGTGGCGATTTGATGGTAGCCTCTGTATGCATCGAGGAAGCTCATACGTTGATGACGTGTCGTGGCGTCTACGAGTTGATCAATTCTGGGGAGAGGAAAACAATCCTTGGGACAAGCTTTATTTAAATCTGTGAAGTCCACACAGACACGCCAAGTTCCATTCTTCTTCTTTACCACCACAGTATTCGACAGCCATGTAGGATAGGTCACTTCCCGGATTGCCCCGGCATCAAGCAACCGGTCAACTTCTTCAACAACAGCAGCAGTGTGTTCTGCAACTGACTGCTAGCTTTTCTGAATGATCGGCTTACATTTTGGGTCAACATTCAGACGGTGCTCAGAAACAGATGGATCCACCCCCGGTATTTCATACGGCGACCATGCGAATACATCAAGGTTGCCGAGCAAGAAGGTAATTAGCTGCTGCCTGTCAGTGTTATTTAAGGAGGCGCCGACCATGAAGAACCTATCAGGATCCCCGTCAATTTAAACTTGGTTTAGGGCTTCCGTGGCCTTTTCACTCGGGAGCCGTCTAACATCATCCAGGCTCTCGCGATCCGGCACCTCAATAGAGTTCACCTCCAGCTCTCTTGGTGTCTTTGCGGCGAGAAGATAACATGCTTGTGCCAATTTCTGGGAACCACGGATTTGCTCGATGCCTCGTTCAGTCGAGAAGCGGAGCAGTTGATGATAGGTGCTGGGTACGACATGCATGGCGTGTAGCCAAGTTCGTCCCATGATAAGATTATACGGCGAAGGCAGCTTGACAACCAAGAACTCCACATCTAATGTTCGGGAGCCCGCTCGAACTGGTAGCGTGATTTTGCCCAACGGGTATTCTAGATTAGCATTGAAGCCGAACAACGGATAAGGAGTCGGAGACAGGTCCGACTCAGTGAACCTGAGTTTGATGAAGTTCTTGTAATACATAACCTTCGAAGTACTCCCCTGGTCTATGAGAACGCGTTCAACGATGAATCAATTTACGCGTAGTTCGATGACCAATGGATCAATGTGGGGAAGTGTTACGCCGATCAAATCAGAATCATCGAAGGTAATACTCGGAGCTTCATAGGGCTGTTTTGCTAGTGTGATTTGCTTTTAGGGGCCAAGATGAGACTGAATTGAATGTACGGAAGGGGCTGTCTGTTTTCCACTTGAAGTTGTTCATTAGCTCGTTGGGAGCATTGGTCGTTTGATCGGCGCGAATTTCTCTTGTCTCGTTTAGCCCGGCCCCGTAGTTCAGGGCTCCGTGATGGTACAGAACTTATCGGCTGAATAATTTCAGATGGGGCCGTCTTGATTGCCTGGTTCCCGGCTTTGACCCGCAGTGCGTCATCTTCAACTTTGCAATATTCTTCGACTTTTTTCATCAACGACCAGACTGTTTTGGGGGGCCTTCTAGTCAAAGAACTTCGGAGGGCACTATCAGGATGCAACCCCATTTTAAAGGCGGTGATGGCCATGGAGTCGTTGCAGGCGTCGTCCACAAGATTAAAGCATTCCCAATAGCGCGCCAAATACGCCCGTAATGTTTCTCCTGACTGGATTTGCATTGCTCAGAGAGAATCGGCTTGCTTCGGCTGGACCTCATTGGTGATGAACCTTGCCATGAAGGATTTTTGGAGTTGATGGAAGCTCTTAATCGATGCTGGTTCCAATTTATAATACCATTTGACGGCCAACGGTCCCAAACTACTCGGAAATATTCGGCACATGAGGGCCTCGTTGTCCGCATGCAACGTCATAGCCTGTTTGTAATGTCAGATGTGATCAGTGAGATCTGATTTCCCGTCGTACAGGGTGAACGATGGGGCTTTAAACTTTTTGGATAGTATTGCCTTCGCGATCCGTCGCACAAAGGGATTATGCTGGTTCTCTTCGCCTGAACCATTTTGCCTTCGCTTATGGCGTGGACGTGGACTTTCTTCGGAGGAACTGGTGGTTTCGATTCGTCCCTTCTTTTTGGGTTCTGGGGATAATGAGTCAGAATCATTGTCGCTTTCTTGTCTTCGAACTCGAGGTTTTCGACTATATTCTCTTAGAGGTCGTCTGGGATTTTGGCGTGCAGCTTCATTGGATTTTGCTACTTCCAAGGCCAAGTCCTGACGGAGGTGCTCGTTCTGTTTGTTTTGCTTCGCTTGTTCCATGATCGCTTGCATTGTCTCATGTGCTGAAGTCGAGGGTGAGTTTTGGGCAAGTGAGTCGAAGTTCAAGGCACGTCTTGCGGCGATAGTCTCCGGTCCAAGCATGTTTGTTGAAGTGAGGTCATCTCTCTGTGTGGTTTCGTCAGTGATTATCGGAGGGTCTTCCGTTACGCCCGTCATGGATGTAGTTGATTATTCCCACAGACGTAGCCAATTGTGGGGAAGTGGTTTGTAAACACTCTTTTGATCCACTAGGACGTTCGGGATCCTCAGCTTGCAACCTGAAAAGGAATAAACACTTTGGTCGGGAGTGCCAGAATTAGCATTCCGATGGTTAAGTCAGTGTATGCTCTCTTAGTTACTTGTATCTTGAGTTAAGCGTAATAATTCTCACATACCTTTCTCTGGCTGATGTTCTTTTATTTATATCTTTTCTTTCTTGGGGCGAGGGCTGGGCCCGCCTTTAATTCGCTGTATAACTATTTACTCGGCTCCTTTTGTTGCAAACCGCTCTTCACTCGGCCCCTTTACTCAACTGGTTGTTTGGCCGAATAGAGTACTTCTGGATTTGTATGCATAAGACGGGGCCGAATGCGATGTATATATTTCGACTCTTCAGGTCCAATTATTTGGCCTCTTTACGTCTCCCGATATTCGGCTCCCACAATAAATTACAAAATTCTCAAATACAAACATAGTGAGATTTCCTTATTGGTCACGCTCATTATATTTATGTTTTAGGTACATGCTTGACAATGAAGTTGTTTAGTGCGGTGATACTGCTTGTGATTAGATATGATTTTGTGGGTTTGAGTTACTTTGCCTCTTAATAAAAATGTGTATTACTCATCAGAGAATGGTTGAAGCTGTGCTCTCAAAACCCAAATCTGCAAATTTGGGACTAATCTGGCACGAACATGTGCGTGTGAATTTATTTACACTAGCAGTGATTAGGTTTTTGTCAGTTTAGATACACCATTGAATGGGATTAGCTTTGCAGATGTTTTAACCGATAGTGGAATATTTGTTTTACTATTATTGTCCTGGTGTTCATCATGCATTTTGGACTGTCAGTCAATTATCAGAGGTTTAGAGAAAACCAGAGGATGATAGATATCAACACCAATCCTACATGTGCCTAAGTACAATTAATTACATGATAAATGTGGATTTTTGTCTGTGTTCTTGTGGCGTTTAATTTTAGGATATTGCACCCCTGAATTTGAAAAATGAAATTCTGACTTTATGATTACTTGATTACATAGCCAGAAATAACCTAATGAGTGTGGTGTTATTAGATTATGTTTATGCTTTCGTCTTTTCTGTTATCTCTCTCTCTCTGTGTATATATACTATTACATATGTGATGGGTTCTCATGTTCCGAAAATGCCCTTCTAGCCTATTTAAAATAAAAAAATTATATATAGTTGGGACTCAAAACCGAGACCATGGTTTGATGAAGAAAGCCCTTACTACTTGAGCAATACATACTATATGTGCATTTTTTTTGTTGTCATTATTCTTATAATATTACTTCTTTTTTTGAGTTGCATACACATCGCTTGTGTAGACCGCTATATATATACATATATGGCATTCTGTATTCTCAAACATCCATATTACGCGGTCAAACTTTCTTGAACCTCTGTTAGTCCATTGGTAATCTGATGAAATCTCATAATGGTTCAAATTATGAAATATTCTGAACTTATGGCTAGTGTTAATTTTAGAATGCTTTCATTTTTTTTTTTTGGTAAAAAGGAATGTACTATTTTCTATAAATGGGCTTGTCTTGTGGATTCTTCTTGATGAACATCACATGTTCTAAACTATTTTTGTCTTTATTGAGACAGAGCATGAGCCAGAGCTCCCAAGTAGGGGTCGCTGCTGGTGCCTATGCCCCTGCAGTTGCTGGGGGTGGAATTGCGCAGCCACGGCCAACAGGCGTGGCTCCACTGCCTATTCCAATTGGATCTAATCATGACATGCAAGGGTATGATATCGATGATGAAGAAATGATGAAACTTCGAGCAGAAAGAGGCATAAGGGCAGGAGGGTGGAGCGTCGAATTGAGCAGGAAACGGGCACTTGAAGAAGCCTTCAGTAGCATTTGGATTTGAGTAGGTATCTGAGCTCATGTGCTACGTCGAATTGAGCAGGAAACGGGCACTTGAAGAAGCCTTCAGTAGCATTTGGATTTGAGTAGATATCTGAGTTCATGTGCTACTTGGCTTTGCTGCTTTACACGAGGAAGGTGACACAATTTACTATCAGATTCTGAAGTATGAGAGAGAGAGAGAGAGAGAGAGAGCAGTTAGTGATATCAGTTAAAGTGTAATGACTTTATCTATGCTCTGTAGGGTTATAATTATTTATCATGTCCTGTTCTGGTTTGGTTCAGGCATTTTTAGCATTAGTTTTTTTTTTTTTGATTTTTTTTACACGATTAAAAATGTATTACAAATAGAATTATCGTTCATCATTATTAGGTATTGTTTGATTTATTGGAATGAAATAAACATTCTATTAGAATATCTAATTTTATGTTTCCAAATGCATGCAATTGCAGAACTATCAATATACTCAATAGACAACCAAATACTTCGAATCACATAGAAAGTTGCATAAAATTGGAAGATTTAATCTATAGCAGGTCCTTTAAATCAAAGAATTTATAATACACAACTACTAAATCAGGGTAGCACAAAATGATCTACAAAAGGGACATCGATTAGTCTTTGGCAACCATCTGAACAAGCAGTCCCCGTGAAACATATGCGAGCAGGGCATCATCGCAACCATCATTCCTCCACAAATTTCCCCCAAACAAATCGAACAATCATCAACTGCTTCGTCACCACCGTCTCCATCAAACTCCTTCACCTTCATCACAGCCTCAACCTTGCAAAGCCCTTGACACTCATGGCTCGATATTGGAAAGAGTTTTTTTTATTTTATTAGGAAAATGGTTTTAGTAAGTTCAAGTTGGGTTCATGGGCGGAGCTATGCATAATTTTGTTATTATTATTATTATTATTTTTAATATTTAGAATTATGTAGTATTATATAAATTTTTTGAGAGGTTTTCATAAATTGGTACCATTAAAATTGTTCAAGAAATAGATTTATCAAAAAAAAAAAAAAAATGTTTAAAAAAATAATCAATTCTGTGCTTGTCATATTTTTGTAGCCTTTTTTCTTTAGTACTACACATAACTATTAATAGTTAAATATGAATATGAATGAGACTTATATGGATATTATTACAACAATAATTGTGTATGTCACACATTAGATAGTAAATATAAAAATATGGTGACTGTAGTCTTATTGACATAATAAATATCACGATATCATTTTTTTTGAATAATGGTATAAAAATAAAAAATTCATAGATAATTTTTGTATATAATGATGTAATTTAATGTGGACATTTCACTTTAAAATAAAATACCCATGAAGATGTTTTTTATTTATAACATCATTTTTGTGATTTTTTTTTTTTTTGATATAAATTTTATGGGAGAGGCTACAAGTGCACATTGTAGGAAAAATTATACTTTTTGTCAGAGAAATTATACATTTTGTGAGATGAAAATTACAATTTTTGTGACGAAAGTTGTGAATTTTGAAGATATGATGTGCATCTAAAAATCATGTATAACAAAAGTTAAACTTTTTGTGAGAGAAGTTATATATTTTGTGAAAAGCAAGAAGTTATATTTTGTGCGAAAAAAAAAAGTTATGTTTTGTGTGACAAAAAGATATACGTTTTACGAGAGAAATTATACTTTTTATATAAGATACATACGATGTGCACTTGTGCATCATAACATTCTCCAATTTGTATATATAAATAGAGTTTATAAATAAAATAAAAAAAAGAAAGAAAGAAGGCAAGAAAAATAGACTTCTTTTAAAGCACAGAATTCTTAGTTGCTTAGAAAAATATATATTTTTTTTGTTTCTCAAGAACAATCATTTTGCCTCTTCTCTCTATTTGATTGATTGAAAATCGCAATCTCGTTATCTTTAATTTTATTAAAGAAGCTAGCGCACGGGTTAATTCTTTTAAAATAATATTTTATAAAATTAAGTGAAATTATTTATATATGTCTATATATAAATTATTTTTATAAATATTTTACAATCTATGCATTACAAAAAAATAATATTAATTTATCATTATATAAAATATAACATTAATAAATATATATAATAATTTTAGTTGAATTATTCATATATAATATCCCTGTGTACATATGTATAAAACTATTTAAAAAATATTTTATGAAACATGCAGTGTAATTTTCACTCGGTTGAACTACGAAAGTGTATTTTAAATATATATGATAATAAAATAAATATAAATTTTAATATAAAAATAGTGATTAAGTTAAAGAAAAAAATTCATTGAAAATTAAAGAATGATTTTAATTTTTTATTTTGATAATTTTAGCCATTTCTATAAAAGTGTTACTTATATATATAATTTTATTTTAATTATTTATATGTATTTTAATAATCTTAACCCTATTATACTATATAACTAAAATAAATATATATAATAATTTTATATGATATTAAATTATAACACTATAAAATAATCACTCATTTTGACATTAATAATAATAGTTAAATTGAAAGAAAAATTAATAACATAAAATTAAAAGTGATTCTAATTTTTTAATTTTTTTTTTATTGATTTGAAAATAAAAATATCTAGTAATGGAAATTTTATTGTGATGCCCGGGTAGGAAACTCGTCTTGTTTCCTTTTAATTGTGTTTATCTTATTTGCGTTTGGGAGTGTCGGGTATTAACCTAAGGTCTTGTCGACCATTTGGGTTCACTGTCCCTGAAAACCTTTCTTGGATTCTCATCCTTATTTTGTTCTAGAGTAAAATTGTTTTTTGCTTATTTCGAACAACGTGAGTTGGAATCGGAGTGTTGTGGTCTTGCTAGTGCACTTTTTGGGTGAAAATCAAAACTGCAGGTGCGGAAGTGGGCAGCACGTGCGGCCTCACTTCCACATGCGGGAAGTGAGGCCGCACGTGCGGTGAGGGAGTGCCACCATTGGTTGGTTGCTGCTTTAATTGCATGAGTGGGGGCACGTGAGGGAAACAAGCCACACGTGCGGGGGAGGAGATTGCGCGTGCGGGAAAGTACGTACCGCACATGCGGGAAAGTACATACCGCGCATGACATTGTAACAATCACGTAACAGCCATTTGATCATTTGGTTGTAACAGTCTGTTTTGGATGACCGTTCAAGCGGTCATTCGGTCACTCGAGCGTAGATACGAAGCTCCTAATAGCTTGCCTGTTTGCAGGCAAGACAACTCGAGCGATGAAGTAGTAGCTCAAGCGTAGAATCCAGGCTCTAAGTATTTTCATTGTAGCTCTGCAAAACATCTAGAATCTTGTGTTTGCCGCTCGAGCGGTTTGGTTGGGATAGCTCACTCAAAATTCGATCAGACACTCTTTTTTCTCATTTTTTCTAACTCTTTTCTCTCTCTAATACCCATTTCCAAACCCTAACCCTAAAAACACTTGATTTCCTCAAGTTTTTGCTAAAAATTCACCTTAAATCCTTCAAGAAAAGTGAAGACCAAGTTGGATTCTAGATTCTCACCGATTGGATCGTGTTTTGGTCAAATTCTTGTTGGGTATTCAACTCTTAGCTACTATTTTGAGGTAGGGGTACTGTTAACTTGTTATATTCTTGATTTGAGATATATATATATATATATATATGGTAATTTCTTAGGTGTAATAATGTATGAGATGTTTTTGTTCAATATAGTGGGTTGTTTAACTAATGGGAGCTTGTATCTAACAATTTTAAGAAAGATTGTAAAAGTTTCTTGTTGAATCTTTACATTGAGGATAAATATTGACTTTCTATATGCAAATGGGAGGAAAGCCCCAAATTTTATTAAAACCCTAGTTTTCCAATTGACTTGGTAAAGGGAATTTTGTTCTATTGATTCTTGAAAAATGAAATTGGGTGTATTAAGAGTATTTTGGCACAGAGATGTGGACTTATGATAAATTGTGAAAAGAAATCCTTGAGATTGAGAGATGATGAAATTGTGGAAATGAAGAACTTATTATGTGATGAATATTGTTATTAATGTTTCTTTTGTGGATTGAACCAACCTTAGGAAAAATTTATTTAAAAATTCATGCATCATAAGCACCATAATTTTTCATGTGATAAATATTCTTATTAATGGGTTGTGTGTTGTATATGGTACCTGCACAGGAAGTCATTGTTCCCAATTACCCTATATGCGTATATCGTTGGATGAATGTGGGAAAGGCTTTTGGGTGTCCACGAGCCTGCCGTTTATAGTGTCAAAAAATGTGGAAAAACTTGATTTTGGGTGTCCATGAGCCTGCCGTTTATAGTGTCGAAAAATGTGAAAAAACTTGATTTTGGGTGTCCACAAACACGCTGTTTCAGGAATCGGCGAAAGTGGAAAGGGAAAGTTTTGGGTGCCCATCGCCCTGTCATTATTAGAGTCAGCAAATGTGGGAATATTCTCGGTATATAAATCTATATATGTAGGTATCGTTTTGCGGCTCTTGCTTGGGATGTCATAGCGGATTTACCATCCATGGTTGTAGATGAGACTTTGAAAGAAAATCATGCATGGAACATTTTTGGATTTTAAATGAGAAAATGTGAATTTCATTTTAACTAGTGCATGGCATGATCATATGCATCTCAATTGTTTATATAACTTATTAAATGTATTTCTTACTGAGCACTGGCTCACCCTAAACTAACCACCTTTCAGGAAACGAGGTTGACGTGCTGCCTAAATGATTGACTTGGGAAAAGATTTTGGATGGGGGCACGAAAGCTTTCCTTTGATGTTTTATGTTAAAGCCTCGAGCTAATTTTTGTATGAAAATTTAAAATTCCATTTTTGTTGTGTATTCAAGGACACTCCTTGAGAAGATACTTGCCTTTTTGGCTATTTCTTTACATTACCTCCTGTCTTTTGAACTATTTTTTTGTTGTAGTTAGATGTAAATAAACTATGATTTGATTATTGAAATAGTTCAATGGAGAAGAGGTAGTCTTGGATTTATTTTATAATTATTATGGATTTATTTTCTCTTTCACTATTCAATCTTGCGTAAACCCACGTAAACATGATGTAAGATGGCATTTCTCCCAGGGTGTTATAATTTGGTATCAGAGCTAAACAAGTTTGAATACCTAGAGCTTGTGCTATGTGGATTATGCCACTATGGGTTGTCATGTTGGGTTGGGATGTTAGTACTTTATATGTTTATTTGCTTATGTGATTATGTGGGTATGGTGTCAAGTTTCTAAGATACGATTTACGTCAATCACACTTATCGAAGTCTCTATGGAAAGGCACTTGATCAATGCTTGTTACACTTGGAAGTCCTTGAGTGTTGTGGAATGAGTCGGTATCTTAGGAGAATGATCCGTATGTGCTCTATGTTTTTATGTGCTTATGTGGATTGCCTTATGCTTAATGACTATATGGAAAGGGTTGTGACTATTTGAGTATGACGCGTGAGTTGGCATGTGGGTGCATGAATTATGAGTTAATTCCATTCTCTCTTACTCTTATGTAGGATGTTTGGACGTGGTAGAGGCCGTGGTAGACCTTGCAGGGGTGGTCGGGCATTTCGACCCAACATAATCTTTCTCCTTAAGAAAAAAGGTTAGGACAAAAAAATGTGGTTGCTCCTCCGATCTAAGATGTGGTGGGGGCACTAGCCCGAGAAATGGTCAGGGCTCTTTGAGAGTCTATGGACATACTCCAAGCCGAGCAAGTGACAAGGACAATTGAGGGAGAAATTCGAACCTCATTTTTGAAGAAAGAATTCTTTCGCTCCAACCTTGCTGAGTTTAGTGGCAAGCCCAATCCCATGAAAGCTGATGAATGGCTAGAGCAAATTGTTAAGTCCTTTGAGATCTTGGACATCCGTGACGGAGAGCTTCGAGTAGCGTTGGTGGCTTATCAACTCAAAGGGAAGGCTAAGCAGTGGTGGAAATCTGTTAAGATTAGGGTCGAGCACACTTGGGAGGCATTCACCCATGCCTTCTAAGAGAAGTTTTTTCCTCTCATGGTTATGAAGAGGTTAAGGAAATAGTTCGAGGAACTTAGACAGCGTAATAGACCGATGGCAAAATTTGAGGCCACTTTTACCAATTTGGCACGCTTTGCACCCGAGCTTGTAGTGACTGAGGAGTGTTGATGCTTGGAGTTTGAAAAGAGATTGAGGTCCAAGATCTTGATGAAAGTGATGGGCAATATGTTCAGAGAGTATGATAGGTTGGTTGAGGTCGCCGCTCATGTAGAGATCCTGTTAGAAGCTGAGAAATCTAGGTTGAAACATAAGAGGTCGGGTTATGCAGAATCTCAGGGTGGCACAGGATCTTCTAAGAAGTCTAGGGGTTTTTCTTCTTCCTTTTCCTTCTAGTCTTTGCCCCAATAGACCAAGTTTTCGGGGTCAGTTTCTATGAGGAGTTCGAGAAATGTGGGTCCTAGCTGTATTACTTGTTTTAGGTGTGGCCAGAAGGGCCATAATGCATTGGAGTTAGGGCTATTAATGGGTCGAGTCGCGTCGATTTTACCACTGAACCGTCACTCGAACCGACCTCGTTGGTTTACAGAAGTGGTCATCCGATTTCGACCCAAATATTGCTCAAAATCGTGCACATCAGGAGCTCGGTTTGGCGGGTGATTTTCGGTCGGCTAATCTTCTATTCATTGCTTCAATTCCATGGCTTTTGTCCCTTTCTTTCTCACATAAATCATAGAAACATACATATATGGAACATAACACAATCACAGTAGCATATTATACAAATCTCAGAGAAACAAACTCTCTCTCACACATACAAGAAAGAATGAAATAAAAATTAAAAATAGAGAGAAGATATTAATCTTTTTTCCATGGCACTATGTCAACGTCATCTCTACTATACATCATCGCCGTGTACGATTCTTGACCTTCTGCCAGAAGGGTTTCAATTTCGGTAGATCGAAGACTCGAAGATAATGATGGCTTTTGGGTTTGATTGGTAGGTTAGAGAGAGAGAAAGGGAAATGAAACTGCAAGAGAGAGAAAGGGTTCAGTGGCTTATGGGTTTTGGGTGTGGTATATCTCAAATTTGAGAGAGAAGAAGAAGCTAGATGAGAGGGGGAGAGAGATAGAGACGGACATGATGGCTTAGATCAAAGACTCCACTATCTATTGTATAACCCACTGCACTTATACATATAAATAAATTGAAAGAGAAAAAGGGGGGAAGGAGAGAGAGAGAGAGAGAGAGAGAGAGAGATATGAAAGGACGAGAAGCTGGAGTTGAAACTTGAAAGGGAGAGAAAGGGATATGAAAGGTTGAGTTGAGAGAGAGAGAGAAATAAAAGAGAAGGAAGACAAAAAGGTTAGAGAGAGTGGATAGGTACAGAATGAAGTCTGAATATTCAGAATAAAGTGATAAAAGCTTGTCTTGGGAAAGTAAATCTTGGAACCACAGTCAAACTTTGGAAACATAACTCACTGTTTTAAATGTAAAGTTGCAGGTGTGGTTTGTGTAATAATAGGTCGGTCGGATCAGTTTAAATGAATTTTTATATGCGGAGCTTTATATCAGACCGAAATTTGAACAAATTTTCTAAATTCAAACCGCTACTGACCGTGAGATTCTCGAAACCACCCATATTGGGTCGGTTCAGACGGTTTGGTTCGGATTTGTTAGGTAATTCGGATCCATGAACACCCTTAATCGGAGTGTAAGTAGAATTTCAATCACCAGCAAACGGCTTGTTTTCAGAGCCAATCCCAAGTTAGAGGTTAGTCGCCGGCATGTTACCATTGTGGGAAATCGGGGCATATGAAGAGGTCTTGCCCACAGTTAGCCGGAATGGAGGGTGCTTCGGGGTACTGGTAGTCTGGCGATCATCAAGTAGGCCAGGGTTAGAGACAGAATTATCAGCCAGTTCAGTCTGGATAGGTATCTAGGGTGGTACAAGGGGCCACATCTGCACAGTCAGTGCAACTGACCAACATTCCAAGGGGTGATCTGAGTGAGCAGAGACCACAAGGACGAGTTTATGCTATCACTGCTTCTGACAAATCTTCTAGACCATTGGTGATAAGAGGTATATATCTTATTTATAATACTTAGGCCAATGTGTTAATAGATACCAGAGCATCACATTCATTCATAGCATCCGCATTTGCATCCATGTTGGGCTTAAAGATCGAATGACTACAATCTTCACTTATGGTAAAGTCGCCAATTGGGGGTTATGTTGTCTTGAATCAGGGATGTCGTGGGTGTGTGATTGAAGTCGCTGATAGCCGACCTCCCTTCAATCTCGTGTTATTAGATATGTTGGGTTTTGACGTCATCTTTGGTATGGATTGGTTGTCTTCCTATCGTGCCATCATAGATTGCTACCGTGGAAGAGTTATTGTGTGCACAAAGGGTGGGGATTGTTTTTACTTTCAACCAATAGTGGGTTGCAGCCGTCGTATGACCCTCAAAATTGAGGCAAACTTAGTTTTCTTCTTACAACTATTGTGGATAATGGGGGTAGTATAGTTCGGAGGTATTTCCTAGAGTGGTTTGTGATTATTCAGATGTTTTTCCTAAGGATCTCACCGAATTACCACCTCACCGCGAGGTTGAATTTTCTATAGAATCAGTACTTGGTACGACACCCATTTCTATGTCACCCTATAGGTTTGCACCAGTAGAATTACTTGTTTTGAAGGAACAATTGCAAGAGTTATTAGACAATGGTTTCATATGCCCTAGTACCTTGCCATGGAGAACATCGTCACTTTTTGCTAAGAAGAAGGATGGTTCGTTGTAGTTATGCATCGACTACTGCAAGCTGAATAGGGTCACGGTTAAAAATAAGTATCTGTTGCTTAGATAGACAATCTTTTAGATCAACTTAAGGGTTCCCAATGTTTCTCAAAGATAGATCTAAGATCGGGTTATCATCAATTATGTGTGAAGGAGGAAGATATTTCGAAGACGGCCTTTTATACTCGGTATGGCCAATATGAATTTCTTGTAATGCCATTTGGTTTAACCAATGCCCCTATCACTTTTATGGACTTAATAAATCGAGTCTTTCGAGATTATCTCGATAAATTTGTAGTGGTATTTGTGGACGACATTCTTATCTGTTCACCTTCCAAGGAGGAGTATGAAGAGCACCTTTGCACTGTCTTGCAGCTGCTTGGGGAACACCGGTTGTATGCTAAGTATAAAAAATGTGAGTTTTGGCTTTCTGAAGTGATGTTTTTGGGTCACGTTGTCTCCAGGGAAGGGGTTATTGTAGGTTCTTCAAAATCCGAGGCAATGTAGAATTGGGAATGACCTAAGAACACCTTCGAGATTCGTAGCTTTTTGGGTCTTGGTATTATAGATGGTTTGTGAAAGACTTTTCTACCCTAGCATCACCATTGACTAAACTAACTAGAAAAGGAGTAAAATTTGTTTAAAGTGAGTCTTGTGAAAAATCATTCTTAGAATTAAAAGTTAGATTGACCTCTGCACCAATCTTAATCATTCCGGAGAGAGGGTTGGGTTACACCGTATATTGTGATGCTTCTAGGGAAGGTTTGGGATGTGTTTTGATGTAAGAGGGTAAGGTGGTGGCATATGGTTCACGTCAATTAAAGACTCATGAGAAGAACTACCCAACTTATGACCTTGAATTGGCCACTGTAATTTTTGCTTTAAAACTTTGGAGGCATTATCTCTATGGGGAGAAATTTGATGTGTTTTCAGATCATAAAAGTCTCAAGTACCTGTTTTCACAAAAAGATTTGAACCTGCGTCAGAGGAGATGGATGGAATTCATGGAAGATTATGATTTTGAATTACATTACCATTTGGGGAAGGTTAATGTGGTAGCCGACGCCTTGAGTAGGAGGTCTGTGAGTACTGTTGCTAGTTTGGCCATAAGAGAGTGAGAGATGTTGGGTGATCTAGGCGAATTTGACTTGCAGTTTGGCGAGTCTCTTAGGCAAACCACTTTTGTTCTCAGTGCTTGTGCAACCCACATTTCTCATACGAGTTACAAAAGCACAACAGGGCAATTTAGAAATAAAGGCAATTCGAGAGAAAATCTCGCAAAGAAAGGAGGAAAAAGGTTGAGAGTACATTTTGACCCAAGCATGTGGTATGTAGACCGCCTTTTTGTATCGGAATTCTATAGAGACGAAGTACTCCAAGAATTTCATCACTCACGCCTTGCATTACATCCGGGAGGTACAAAAATGTATCGTGACCTTAGCCGTCAATTTTGATGGAGAGGTATAAAGCGAGACATGGCCCTGTTTGTGTCCATTTGTCTAAATTGTCAACAAGTTAAAGCAGAGCACCAAAAGCTTGGCGTTGTTACAACTCTTGCCTATAGCTGAGTGGAAGTGGGAGTACATCACTATGCATTTTGTTTTAGGTCTTCCTAGAACACAGAGAGGTAATGACATGGTTTGGGTTGTTATTGATCACTTGACTAAGTCGGCTCATTTTCTCGCTATGTGTATGGGCGATTTGGTTGATTACTTAGCTGAACTTTATGTTAGGGAAATTGTTCGACTTCGTGGAGTTCTAGTGAGAATTTTATTAGACAGAGACCCTCGCTTTATGGCACGGTTGTGGCAAAGTTTACAAACTATCATGGCCACTCAGTTGACCTTTAGCACCGCCTACCACCCTTAAACTAATGGACAGTCTGAGTGCATTATCTAAATCTTGAAAGATATGTTGAGAGCTTACATATTAGACTTTAAGGGTTCTTGGAAGAGACACTTACCTTTAGTGGGGTTCGCCTATAATAATAGCTTTCAAGCTAGCATTGGGTTGGCACCTTTTGAAGCCTCGTATGGGCGTCCATATAGGTCAACGGTGTGTTGGACTGAGGTGGGGGATTCACCCATGCTTGGGCCAGAATTGGTTCATGAGACCACCGAGAAAGTAGCCCAAATTCGGAAGAGATTAATTATGGCCCAAAGCCGACAGAAAAGTAATGTTGACTGAAGAAGAAGACCTCTATCATTTGAAGTGGGCGATCATGTGTTTTTGAAAATATTGCCTAGGAAAGGTTTGATGAGATTTAGGCGAAGTGGGAAGTTGCCACCTAGATTCGTCGGTTCCTTTGATATCATCGAATGGGTGGGAAAAGTAGCCTATCGCCTTGCCTTACTACCATAATTATTCGGGATACACGATGTGTTTCATATTTCTATGCTTTGCAAGTATGAACCCAACCCTTCCCACAATTTAGATTGGACGATCCTAGAAGTGGATGAAAACTCTTCATACGAGGAGAGACCTGTGAAGATCCTAGACTCCCGAAAACAAATTTTGAGTGGTATGACTATTCTTTTAGTAAAGGTATAGTGGCACTATCATAGAGTGGAAGAAGCTACTTGGGAACGAGAAGCCGAAGTCCGAGAAAAGTATCCGGGCCAATGTGTAATCTTGTTAGATGATTGTGTTCATCACTTTGTACATCTTGATTTATGGAACGAAGTCATGTAAAAATGTTGATTTCCTTAAAGACTTGAACTTTTGTGTCATGATGGGCGTTTTGATTTGGTTTTGATTTTCAACTAGTTGTTGTGATGATTGGAGTTATTGTTAACGTAGTAATCACCTTCCTTGGGAATTGTTGGAATTATCTGGTAGGAATTATGAAATTTTGGAGACAAAATTCTTTAAGGAGGGTATGTTGTAACAGTTTGTTTTGGGTGACCACTCGAGCGGTCATTCGGTCGCTTGAGTGTAGATGCGAAGCTTCCAGTATCTTGCCTGTTTGCAGGCGGGACTGCTCGAGTGATGAAGTGGTCACTCGAGCGTAGAATCCAAACTCTCACTATTTTCAATGTAGCTCTGCAAAACTTTTGGAACTTTGCGTTTACCACTTAAGCGGTGAAAAGTTCGCTCGAGCGGTCTGGTTAGGATAGCTCACTCAAAAGTCTATCAAACACTATTTTTTCTCACTTTTCCAACTCTTTTCTCTCTCTAATATCCATTTCTGAATCCTAACCCTAAAAACACTTGATTTTCTCAGGTTTCTGCTAAAGATTTTCAAGAAAAGTGAAGAGCGAGTTGGATTCTAGATTCTCACCGATTTGATCGTGTTTTGATCGAATTCTTGTCGGGTCTTCAACTCTTAGCTACTATTTTGAGGTAGGGGTACTTTTAACTTGTTATATTATAAACCTTTTGATTGATTATCCTGGTTATTTACAAACATTTGTTCTTCAACCTTTTGTTCTGGTTTTTCAGAATAGGACACTTTGGTTTTCATGTACTATGAGGATTTTGTTGATTATTGTTCTTGAACCTTTTCAATATCACTGTTATGTTGATTTTTTATTTTATATTTGGGGATTTTGAAGATTTGATTTGTTTTCATCGGATGGGTAGTCCCCCAAAAAATTGTCTCTTGACATGTAGACTAGTTTATTATAAGAGATAAGAAGATTTGTTGCCTACTCTGCATTTCTCTGACTTAAGGTTTGTTTTTTTGGCTTCTTAGACATGGGATTCTGCTTTTCAGATATATATCTTCAAACATGTTCTTCATTTCACATCCTCTTCTCTTGTGCAGATCACCCCACTGCATAAACAAGAGAAGTCTACTCTACATTTATCTGGTTGAAGGTATTTCATTTCATATCTTTAAACATGTTCTTTATTTTTTTTTTGTGATTGTTTATTTATTTATATTAAATGAAAGAATATGGAGGTTTTAAATTAGATTTTTTTGGGCCTTACCCAGTAAACTGGTCCTGAGTGTTGTGCCTGCATGGCTTTACCCAGTAAATTCTTTATATCCATTACTTTCTTGCATGTTGTTACATATTTTCTAGTTGTATTTGTCCCAATACTATCTAGCAGTGATTAGAATTACTTGAGATAGAAAACCCTGAAGATTGCATTTAGCTTCAAAAACTAAGGTTATGTTTGGTTTAAATTTTTGTAATTATTTATGATAATACTAAGTAAAACCTAGTTATATTCAAGTACACTTTTACTTAATCTATCAAGAAATAATCATGGTTTTAATTCTCATTCTCACACAGCAGCGAAGGCAGCGATCTCCGTCGGATTTGCAAAGGCAACGAATCTAGCGGCGGCGATCTCAATCGGTGTTATCACGGTGGTTCTTCGGCGTGGTGAGTTTCTTTATCTCGTTCTCTTGTTCTCTCTTTGTCTCTTGTTCTGTGTGTGTTGCGCGTTTACAAAATTCTAGAGAAACAACAGTGCTGCCCATCTGGGTATGCTCTCTTTAATTTTAAATTCATAATTTTGTTTTTATCAGATGAGATATTAGTGGACTTGGGACAAAATATTTAACCAAACAGACTATTGAATAGTTGTAGTTTACTGAATTTTGAACAATCTGTGGCACTGAAATTCATCAGAGAGTGATCAGTAGGTTTCTGTGAGAAAGGTGCTTGAGATGAGCTCCGATCAACATGCGATTCTGGTTCGTGACACTGGTCTTGCAAACGGGCTAAATTCTATGGATGAGGTAATCACCTTCGATCTTTTACTATTTGAAATTGACTGTTGAGATTTGATTATTCTCATTTTCAATGGGCTGGCTGGTCCAATTTTTACAATAGATGATGAAGCTCTTCCAGAGTCATTTGAAACTCAAGCCAAACATAATTCAGAGCAGGCCATCAAAACCTCTGATCTCTTGAGCGTCAATAAACTTGTAGAATCTGTTGTCATTGTTGCATCTTTTATTACTTAGTTGCTTCTGCTTCAGTAAGTAGGAAGGGAATAATAAAAGATGATCTCACGAGGTCATGTATGTCATTGTTGCATCTTCTATACTAGTTAAAGTAATTTTTTGCTTTTATGAAAGATGTAAATTGTTTCATAGAACACTGTTGTGCTTGTTAGTATTGATATTTTAACAGTTTGGTGTTAGATGCTTAAAAGGTTCTAAAGCACTGTATTATACAAACTTTAACCATATAAATAAAGTTTATTAGAAATTTTAATATAATACATTATTACCGTTTTTATTATTTATTGGTAAAAACTTATTTTACTAGTTTAGTTAAAATAAAAGGTTATATTTTTCTAGAAAACTTTTACTTTCTGTTATCTGTTTTACTTTCTCTCCTCATGATTCTGCTTTTCTCTTCCCATGATTCATTTTTGTTTTTTGACAAGTAAATTTATTAGAGAAAGGCATCAAAAAGCAGGGAGCAATCTTGTATGTTTATGCTTTTGTATTGCTTAATTTGTAGTTTGGTCACTTTAAGTTGTACGTGTGAGGCAAGACAGTTACTTCTAATGCTATGAAAATGTAGTTTAATACATAGTGTAGTAAATCTTAGTTATCACCATGGTAAAGCTCACCTGTTGGAGTAGAGATGAGAGAATCTTTGGCATCTAGTGAAGAGGTTTGAAGTGAGTAATGTTGAATCCTGGGTAAAAATGCTGAATAGGTTTTTAGATTAATTCTTATTTTCAGTAGAGTTATTAATCTTTGTTAAACCTGACTATGCTGTAATTTTCTTACCATGTGCTGCCAAAGGGATGATTTTGGTACACGAGAGAAGTTTTGGCTATAAATTTTTTCAATGGCATTAAGGGTTGATTCAGGTACTTGGAAAATGAAATTGTGTTGCATATCACACTCGCAAAATCCTCCAATTAAATTGCAGTAGATATGAGCACCTATGGAAACAGGAACACGATCTAGTACTTGTCACAGCTAGGCAACTCTGCAAGTAGAGAGCTCAACAATCAGGCCAAGGGGCGGTTACACATTGTATCGACCCTTTGCTGATCTTTCCCTTTTAGAATCATCCTGTAAAAAAATGAAGCAGTTGAGAGATATAGGAAGCTGCAGAGGTGTTAAACACATATAATACTATAATAATACTAAAACTTACATGAAAACTGCAATATCCTTGTTCTGTAATATGCTAATTGGTCCTTAACATGAATATGATTATGTGTTTGATATGATTTTGTGTGCCATTATGTGAAAATATGTGATTTTGAATTTCTATCTGTTCGCCGTAGGAATATCTGTTTGATTGTCTGCTTTGGAAATTAAATTGAAGGCCTTATCGTTCACGGAACCCGAAATTGATTATGCCATTATGATTAGCGTAATTTTTAGAGCCTACGGTGAAATTTAATTGAAAATTGATTCGGATCAAATTAATCAGATTAAATTAGTGTCCTAGTGCTCAATTAATTGGTATTAAAATAATGTGTTTGAGTGGGGTCATATAAAAGGCCTTATTATGTTTAATTCCTCTCTTTAATATGATTTTGGCTGAAATCAACTCTCTAAAGAAAGAGAGAGCCGACCTTGAGAGAGAGAGGAGGCACCTTTGTGTATTTTGGCTCAAGATTTGTGAATTGGGAAGGCTAGGTGCAAGATTTAACCACCATTGTGAGAATTAAGGCTCCTAGGTGAGTAATCAACTCTTGACTCATGGATTTTAGTTTGAAATTTGTGAATTCAAAGTTGAATGATGACAAAGAACATGTATTGAGTTGGTTTTGTTGAGTTTGAAGTCATGGAGTGCATGCATGTGTATAATTGCCATGAATTTGTATAGTTGAGCATGAAAAATATGATCCATGTAGAATTGTGGCTAGAATCCATGCTTGTGACCACCATTTGTACAATTTGAGTTGAAATGGAAGTTGTATCTCACATGCATGTACCATTCATGAGAAGTATGAGCTTAAATGCATGAAATTGTTATGTTGAAAGTGAGTTTGGTGTAGATTGGGACATGCATGTGATTAATTTGTGAAATTGAGCTCCATTGTGTTGTAATTTGGTGTTGGTACCATGTTAGTATATGATTATGTGAAGTTTGAGCCAAAAGCATACATCTAGAACCATTGAATGTCAAATTGGAGCTCAAGAACATGTTCTAGAAAACCCAAAAAATTTGATGTTCGCTCGAGCGGGGAAACCGCTGCTCGAGCGTGAATTTCGTGCTCCCAGTATTTTTGCAGACTTGGATGTCCGCTCGAACGGGGAAGTTCACACTCGAGCGGGGAGCCACGTAGACAGACCTTCAGCTCGAGCATCATATTTCACGCTCGAGCTTAATTTTGATGCATCTAGCACTTTTGCAGATCTCATGGGTCCCCTCGAGAGGGGAAGTCCACACTCAAGCGGGGACCCTGTTTTCTGAAATTTTGAAAAGGCATTCTGAGTTTCGTTTTCCGTCCTCTTTCACTTCTAAGTACTCTTAGGCATGCATTGAGCATTATAATTGAGTTAAAGAGATAAAAATGAAGCCTAAAGAGGAAAATGTGAATTTAGAATGGATTGAATTGTTTGTAACCCTTTTGTGTTTATGGAATGTGTAGGGTCGAGCTCCAGGGCAAACCAACCAACCGATCACTGTGAGTAATATCTTAACAAAGATACCTGAAATATGTTGTTGTCCAAATTACTTACTTCTATGTAAGCTTTATAAGTTCGTTGATTCGATCGATGGACAATGTTGCTATGCCAAATGAATGGGCCAGAGGCCATTTTGACATGAATGAATGGGCCAGAGGCCGTTTTGACATGAATAAATGAATGGGCCAAAGGCCAGTTTGATACGAATAAATGAATGGGCCAAAGGCCAGTTTGACATAAATAAAAATATGAATTGGGCCCAATGCCATTTGAAGTATGTTGTTCTACATACCGTTTGTATAACTCCTTTATTTGATATTATTCACTGAGTTTTCGCTCACGCTCATTCATGTGTTTGTAGGTGAGCCAAGAGAAGTCCAAACCCAGCCCTAGTGAAGTCTGTGAGGAACAACAAAGGTTTTGAAGAGTCAGCCCTTGCGTCTCACGCACGAGACCCGTCTTTGTCTTTTGTCATTCTGTTTTATTTTGTCATGTGGGCGAAGTCTTTGAACATGTTGTATATAGTTTTCTTGGGTTGACTTAGACTTATATGATCTTGTATGTACAGAATCTTGTGTAATACATATTTTGTTGTGAGTTATTAATATGCATATGTATGGTTTGTTATGATGTGTCATGTAAGCACGGCTCTATGGACAAAGTTTTAAATTGCTTCCGTTTGGCCCCCATTAACTCTGTTAACATATATTTGGTTTGGTTTGAGGCCGTAGGTAATTTCATGATTACTGGCCGGTTATGTCCTCAACCCACGGGGGCGGGTTCGGGTCATGACAGAAACTGTAAGCAATCTTATCATTAACGTCGATAACCTCCTTCTATTTCCTTCCAAGGCCCATCTACATCACAACAGTTACATTCGCAAAAATCTTTCTTAGGTCATGTATTTGCCTGTGCACATATCAGCAAATACATGTGTGATGCCACTGGTGTTTATGTTGAACTTGATTGTGCAATTAGGTGGAATTCAACATACTTGATGCTTTAAACTGCCTTGTTATATAAGGATGTATTTTATTGTTTGAAATATAAAGAGACCCAATATACAACATTGCCAAGTGAGGAGGAGTGGAAGTTTGCTAGAGAAATTTGTGGGAGATCCAAAATATTTTATAAAGCAACTGAATTATTTTCTGGAACTAAATATCCCACAGCTAATGTTGCTTTTCCAAATTTATGTGAGATTAGGATAACTATCTCTCAATGACTCTCTTGTTTAATTGAGGTGGTTAGATCAATGACATAAAAAAATGTTGGGAAAGTTTGATAAATATTGGGTTGTTATACATGGTCTTATAGGAGTTGCTGTTGTATTTGATCCTAGTTACAAATTTAGTGTGTTGGAACTTTATTTTGATAAACTTTATGGAAATACTGTGATGACCTAAAATTTGTTTTTAAAAATAGTCAGTGCAGAATTTAAAATTTGAGTTTTGGATATTCGGACCATGATTTATAAAAATAGAGAATAGTAAAATAAAAAAGAAAAGAAAAAAAGAAAAGAGATGGTATGGTCAGAGAAATTTTGGGGGGAAGAGAAAGTAAAGAGAGGGTGGAATATGCATGATGATGTTTTCGGTGGTGGGAGATTTTATGATTTTTGATGGTGGAGAATGATTTATTTGAGAGAGAGATTGAGGGGGAGTGAATGATAAAATAAGCGGAAATGAGTCGTAGCTCGAATCCAATGGCTCGAATTGGCTCGAAAGAGGGAGAGAAGAGAGGAGGAAGAAGCAGAAGAGAAAGAGGGAGAGAAGAGAGGAAGAAGAGAGGAGGAAGAACAGAGGAGAAAGAGGGAGAGAGGATCGTCGTTGCTCGCCTCGCCACCGCCACCGCCACCGCCACCGCCACCGCCACCGCCGTCGCCTCGCTGCCGCTGATTGTCGCAGCACCAGCGATCGCCAGCTCTGCCTCGCCTCCGCCCCCCGGCCCCCGCTTCCAGCCCCAAATGTTGGGCCCCCTCCAGTCCCTCCTCCTCCTCCCCCTCCAGTCCCTCCTCCTTTCTCCTTCCTCTTTCTCCCTTCCTCCTCCTCCCTCTCCTGCTTTTGGTTCTGCTTCACCTTCATCTAAAAAACGAGGCCGTTTTTGAATTCGAGCCATTTCGAGCCGCTCGGTTTCGAGCTACCTATCACTGCCGTAAAATAAGAGAGAGGAGCCGTTCCACCTATTCTTTTTCTAAGGTAGCGGCAGATTGATTCTCCAGTGTAAACATCAGCTTCCCCCACTTGCACTTAAATCTAATCCATGTGCAAACACTATGAAGACAAAAAAAAATCATCCCACTAATAAAAGAGAATCTGGGGGAGATGGCTAAAGAGGGACCAAACCTCTCTCTCTCATGAAGGAATATAAAAAAGAGGTGCTGGAGTGGGGTTCAAAAGGTGTAAAGAATATTTTCTAGAGAGAGAGAGATGGGTCTGATTGTTCTCAATATACTATACACACTATAGATACATCATCAGGAGATAAGATAGAGGGAGGAGAAAGAACGGCCAGCGGCTGCTCCATATGCTTGGCCTGCATCACCACAAAAAAAAAAAAAAAAAACTCTCTTTCCTTCTCAAAATGTGTATGATTGTGTTCTGTGTGGGTGTTGGGGGAGAACAGCTACGCAGTTCTTGTCAAGGGGAATCCCATTCATATTCAATTCATGGATCATCAGACACCTGACTGCAAAAAGATTATGCGCTTTATGCTGTGCAATTCCATCTGTTTGTCACCTGTGTCTTGTTCCTTAGTCGAGAGGGTTTTCGGCGAGCATGCATGAGAGCAAAGAAACGACCTTCAATCTATCTCCCCGCTTACCCGTGTCTTAACTTGTCTTCCATTTCAATTGCCATCGACCTCGGTCATCCTTGTCGCCAGTACTTTGTGAAACTCATTACCGTAGTTAGTTGTGCTTGGCTCAGCTACATATTGTTCACCGGTGACGTTGTTGCCACTTGAAGGTCGGCGAGATCTACTTGCTGCGCAGCAGCGGCTTCCACCAGATTTATTTATATTTGTGGACCCAAACGGTAAACCACTCTCTTCCTCCTATATCTATATAAAAAAAAAAGCATATATAAATAAATTTTAGTAATAAATTGAAGTGAGAGACTGCCGTTTTGCATAAATCCCATCAAAGTTTTCTCTTCTTGTTCAATCTGATGATTATTTACACACACACACACACAATAAGTAACCATTAAATTTATTTATTTAATCTTCCAATTATATTTGGGAGTTTTGGCTTCTTGTAGAAGTTCTTGGCTGTTTTTTTTAGTGAAGATTAGCATGTAAATTAATTGTGTCCAATCCACCGTACCCTAGATCTTGAGGCCAAAGTGAAGAGCTTGGTGAGAGTAACATTTTGATCAGTGGAGATCAAAATCCGACAAAATCGAAAATTTAGGGTCTGTTTGTTTGTATTTTCAAATTAACTTTCAACACGTGAACTCCCGCTTCACGTTTGGATAGAACATTCAAAATACAATTTCGCGTGTTAATTCAAATTACAGTTTGAAAGCCCGTTTGGTAGCTTGTACTTCAGTTCTTCACTTTTAACGTTTCTGCCTTCTTTCTCTTTTGATCTGAAAAGCTTCCATGTCCTTCTCCATCCTCATATTTCTTCTCTGTATCACATGAACCTCATATTTCTTCTCTAAAAAGCTTTCACTGAGTGGGAATTGGTGTGAGATGGGATGACCGGCCGGATGACCGGTCGGTTGACCGCCCGGTTGTTCCGGTCTGACTTCCTGGTGTTCGACTATCTGAGGTTCAGAAGGTTCAGTTGTTTTTTATTTTTTATTTTACTTTTTATTTCTTATCTATTATTTTTTTTATAATATTAATAATTTTTTAATAATATTACATCCGTATACTGAACAAATACTGAACAATCTGTTACAACTTTATTACTAAATTAATAACGTGCAATAAATGAGAAAAAAAATTGATAATATTTTGTAAGGTTTACGTTATGATTTATATTTTAAAATATTAAACTTAGTGTATTTATGTTAATTTTTATTAATATGTATTCTCAAAAGTTGTTGACTTTAACAAAATTTTAGAAAAAAAAATAAAAAAGGTATTGTAGAAGATGGTTGTACAAGCGTAAAAAATGAATTGATAGAAAATTTAATTGACACAAAATAGTTGACATAGATTTATTTTAAAATGAAAAAAAATTATTCAAAAAAAATTACTGAAAAAAATTAATTGAAAAAAAAATCAATTTTTAATTTCAGTATTTTAAAAATAGTTTGGTTATTACTGTTGATAAAAAATACGGATATCGATATATGAGTTGTGTGTTTGATTATAAATTATTGATTGAATTAAGTTTTGAAAACTATTTCCAAAACACATCACCAAACAAATTTTCTTATTTCACATGTCACATCAAACTTTCAAAACTTAATTCAAAATACATCTTCAAAACACATTTCAACACTCTATTTAAAAACCATAACCAAACAAATTTTTTACACTCAAATTATAATTCCACAACATACAAACTCAAAATACAACTCATACTCTCAAATCACATTTACAAACTCTACCAAACGCTACCTTAGATTTTTGCTTGTTTCCTCTTCTAGCTTGAGGTAGGGATTTTTCTTATACTTCTTTATGCACTTTTATTTGATTATAGGGAGCGTAGAGTTGTATATAATTTAATTAGATTTTTTGAAAAATTTGTGATTTATTTGCTTAAAAGAGAAATTTTGAGAAAAATAAAAAGTTGAAGCCCAAATTGCGAAAGTGTAAACTTGGAATATGTTTGTAAGATTATAAAAGAGTTATGTTTTAAATTTAAACAAAAACGGACTTTGATTGTTGCACTTGCACCCTTTTTAAAACTTTTAGAAGGTGTATTTGAATCATTATTATGTTTTGGAAACCTTTGGTGTTGTTATGGGTTGGTTTGGAGGAGTATAGTCCGAATTAAACTTGTTGGGTTTGGTTGTTCGCCTTTATTCTTGTCAAAAGTTCCTTGGAGACTTAGAAATTCCATTCTAGGGTCGACACCAGCCTTCCTAGGGTCGACCCTTACCTGTTGGTGAAGTTCTGGAGGAGTTGCTGGAAAATAGGGTAGACACCAGACTGGGAGAGGGTCGATCCTCTTTTGTCTGTGTGTTGGTTGCTAGAACATAAGATAGACACCAGTCTGGGGTAGGGTCGACACCAGCAGTGCAGTCAAGCTTAGTTTTCCCAGATTTTCCTTTTTGGTGTCGACACCATTGTTACAGGGGTAGACCCCTGCAGAGTTTTTTTTCAAATTTTAGTCTGACTTTTGGCCCTACTTTTTAGGGGTTTTGACTTGATATTTTGGGTTAACTCTGGGGCTTATTTCTAATTTTACCTAGTGCTATAAATAGGCCCTCACTTAACCCTTTTCTTTATTTTTCTTTCTCTTTTTTCTCCCTCTAAACCGTGGGTCTCTTTCTCTCTCTCCAAAACCACTTTTTGTTCAAAAGTCTTTAGATCTACTCTCTTGGAAGCATCTTCTTGCCTTACTCCTTTGAGAAAGATTGTAGATCTCGTCAAGAGTTTCGTTTTGATCCAAGTAGAAATTGGTTTCGACAACTTTGGGGTTTCAACCTTTTTGCTCATCTTCTCTTCCAAGCTTGAGGTTGGGACATTCTTGAGTTATATATACAGGTTTTGCTACCTTTATGTTGGTTTTAAGAGTTTTCACATAGTTCTTTGTTGATTTCAATTTTGTGTTTTGAAAATGTAGAGATGTTCTAAATATGGGTTGTATCCCAACTCTTTTATAAATCCTAGAGGGTTTTCTTTTGAGTCATATATATTTATGTAAGTTTTTGGTTGATTTTGTAACTCTCCTTGAAAATTTCGAAAATGGGTTTGGTGACTCAAGGGATTGATGATTTTTGTAAAACAAACTCTATCTTGTGTTCATTTAGAGATTTTCTTGAAATTTTGGACAACTGGAGTTGAGATTGAAGTGCAGGATGAGATTTTATAAAAGAGGTGAACAATGTTAGGGTTTTTGTGAAAACCTAGAAAATTGGGACTTTTTGAAAACATGAAAAATTTAGGGAATAACTTCTTTTCTTATGCTAAATGGAGGAATTATTTTCTTTAAGTTGTTGTTAGATGTATGAAAAATATTTAATTGAGAAATGGTAATTGTTGTACATAATGGATGGTGAGAATGTTGAATGGTGGAGGTTAGTATTTGAAAACCTCATATGTGGCTTGAGAAGGGTAAATTGATGAAAAATTGATGTTGTGTATTGAAGACACATGGTTATCTTGGAAATGAGTAATGAAAGGAGGAAATGGAAAATGTGATTGTTGACATTGTTATGACAACTTGGAAATGGGAAATGTTTTGCATTATGAGAAATCACTGCATTGCATATGCATTTAGTTATTATTTTTTCATTGTAAATTTTGATTGAAGATATTTATTTCATGAAAGAAAGTGATGTTGTATTAAGAATTATGGCAATGTGTATGGGGTAAATACGGTGGTAAGTCTGAATAGGGGGTGTGATGATTTGATAAGTTGGCCTGAGTGTCCTTGGTGAAAGACTAGAAAACCCCGCGGATAGGTGTCGAGCCCTCCAGTTAATCCCTGTAAAAATGAAAATATGGTAGTGCTTGCAGAGCCTATTTGCAGACACCAGCCTAGGAATTACCAGCGTCGTATTTACCGCCCCTGTTGATTAAAATGGAAAGTTTTTGAAATGTGTTGAGATTGCACGCCTTTGTTGAAAAATGGAAATCTTTAAGAAAAGCATGAATGAAATTTCTTTAAAGGAGCCTGGCATAGCATTGGCATTTGCATTATTTTTATTGAGAGTTGCATAACTGTATATACTTTGTTAGAATTCTTTACTGGGCGTTATGCTCACTCCTATGGGATTTGGTGCAGGTTAAGATGTGGTGGTTCCGCCGGACTAAGGGCGTGGATATGTTCTGATGAAGAGTAGTCTTGCTCTTCCATTTGTTGTGATGCTTTTGTAAGCCAAGGGCTAATGTGTATGGGTCCGAGAGACTATTTTGTGTAACCGGGCTATTGGCTTGGAAGATGTAAGCCCTTAGGGGCATTTTATTTGTGTTGAGATTAGATGCTTCACATGCTATAGATTCATGTATTTCTATATTCTTGAACGTTTAAACATCGATGGTATATTATGTAAAGATTGGAGTTATGACATTATTGATTGGGTGAATGTTGATTAACGTGGGTGGTTCATGTTGTATTATTTCGGAGCGTTACTCGATTGGATTTGAAATTTTTATCGGTTTGTGACCAAAAGAGTATTTTTAAAGAAAACAAAGGAATTACATTTAACCTTTGGGCCTTTCGATCAAAATAGGATGCCATAATTGAATAATGCTTGGAGAATGAGTTTGGAAAGAAAATGATGTTTTCGTAGGCATTAACGGTATTATTTTGTTTAATGTATCTGTTGGAATAAGACCGACCCAGTTAGAAATGGATTTTGAGAGATTGTCGAACGTGATTGGGATATGAAAACTAGTGTAGTTGTTCATATTTAATGATATGTGGAATAGATTGTATTTATCGGAATTTTTAGAATTTAATTGCTTAAATATCTGTTTTGGGCTATCGGTGGAGAATAGCCATGATTGTTGTAGAAAGGCATGAGACTTAGGTAAATTGAACCACATTCCTCGTTTTGGGCTATATATTTTTGAGAAATGCTTAGAAATGTATCTGTTTGCGAAAAGATGAATACTTGGTGAATCTGGGTAGGGGGTGTGGAACCGTGCGGTTAGGTGTCGAACCTTCCAGTTTACTGGAAAAAATGATAGTGGTAGTGCATTAGGGCTACTTGCAGGCACTCACCTAAAGATTTACAGAGCCTGTATTCATGTAACAGATATAGTTTAAAATAGAAATGGTTTTATATCTATTGTTGTATCTCAGCATTGCATGCTTTATAAAAAGAGAGATAAACTGTTTTATTATGAGTATGGCATGAGCATAGTCCTCTTTAGTTTTATCATGGTCCATATGTTGTTTAGTATATCTTTACTGGGTTGTGGCTTACCCTATGAGGGAAACCATTTCAGGTACAGGTGATATGTCTCCACCAAGGCACTGACTTGGGAGGACTTGGAGCTGAGGCTCCATTTTTGTTTTATTGTTATTTGTTGAATGTAAGCCTAGTGCTGTATTTGCGTTGAGTTGAAACTCCATTTTGTGTAACCAAGAATGTTCTTGGATAAATTTGTAAGCCTATAGGGCAATTATTATCTGTTTGGCTTCCATTTCATACTTGTTGTAAAATGCATGCTTGGGATTGGAATTGGGGCGTTAAGATGTGAACAACATGTATTTGGCATTTATGATTTAATGGAAACGGATGTATGAAATAGGTAGCTATATATATGTGTTTGTCTATCAGGTCGGTTTTGTTGCATAAATACATATACACTGCCCAATTTTTGGGGCGTTACAGATACACCTGAAGAGGAAATTGCAAAGATTTGCCAACTTTGTTATGATTTGTTGCAAGAGTATCAAAGAAAACTTAGTTTGGAGACTAATGCTAATGTTGAGTCTTCTACAAGTTCAAATTTTGGGGATTTAGAGGTAGTTTCAGATTATGATTTGTTTATTAGTAGAAACTGAAGAAAAAAAAATCAACAATGTAACATCAGAGTTGGACTATTATTTAGAAGATGATGTTGTGACAAGAACCCCCAATTTTGATCTATTGACTTGGTAGAAATTAAATGCATTGAAGTATCCAACCTTACAGGCAATAGTTAGGGATTTTTTAGCTATTCCGATATCCACTGTTGCTTCTAAGTTTGCATTTAGCACTAGTGGTAGATTGGTGAGCCCGTATCAGAGTAGACTTCATCTAGATACTTTGGAAGCATTGATGTGTGCACAGAGTTGGTTGTGGGCTATAGAGATGCAAGGTACTTAAATAAATCAATACATAATTATTTTTAAAATAAATATATTTTCATTGAATAGTCTTAGTAATTAATTTCTTTTCTTATTTTTTAGGTAATTCAAGTTATACTACTGTATATGATGAGATGAATGTGAATCAGAGTTGATATTTCTTTTGCATTTCTCTTGTTGGATGGCTCAAACTTTCATAGTTGGATCTTTTTACATGTTATACATTGTCTTTCAGTATATGGATGTGAATCAAAGTCAAGCAACATTTTTTTCCTTTGATCTTTATTATCCTTGTGTAGGTTTTGTTGCTGTTGGAATGCTGCTGCTGGAGTGTTGCTACTGTAAGAAACTTGTAAAAAATTAATGTTGAAAAGTCAAAGAATGCACTTTGTTGAATTGGGAGCTGAAATGCCAAAGAATATGCATTGGGAGTTTAGTGTGTTTTGCTTCTAGTTGAATTAAGCCTTACTATGAACATCTAACTACTTTGATAATTTTGTGCAATTCATTTATGATGTTTGGAATTACATAGATAGATACTTTGACATACATGTGTATTTAGATTGAAGTTATCCATACGTGGGTTTTGGTTGGCAAAGAGTTTTTTGACATTATTTTGTTGGTTCTGTCTTTAGGATCTTTGCTGTGCATTTTGATTTGTTACAATTTTGATTTTTTTTATTTTTTTGTGTGCGTGCTACCGTTGGGATGAACATGGGCAGCTCTGTATTAGTGTTGGTTGGTAGAGATCAGCAAATAATTCCTTATTTATGCCCTATTGCAATTTAATGTCGGTCTTGTAACGCTTTCTTCAAACAGGATCTTTCACATTTTATTTTTCAAACAGGCTCTTATAACATTGTAAATAGGCTCTTATAACATTGTAGGGGGAGAGAGAGAGAGAGATGGTTGTAATTTATTTTTATTTATTTTTAATCTTCCACGTTCTTCCACATTTTTTTTTTCAATTACCAAAATTTATTTGATTGTCTCAAAATTATATATTTGATTATTTTAAAACAAACTTTTTAATTAATTAATTAATGTGTATTTGATTTTGTTGTTGAATAAAATAAAATAAAATAAGATTGAATTTATATTTAACTTTGGTTCTGAACCTTGAAAAAAAAAATATATATATTTAAAAAATGATTGTTAACCTTAAAAAAAAAAAAAAAGGGTCAAGCTAGATTGGAAAAAATCTAAACCCAATAGGAGATGGGGAAAGTAATAGCCACGAAGAGTGGGGAATGAGGAATGAGGAATGAGAAAATTTTATTATAAAAAAATGAGAATGATAAATTAATATCTACCCCTTGGTTGCCATCGACATTGTTGAAGTCACGTCCAACGCTCGGATTCTGCGAGTCAAATTGAGGCCCAGAGTGCCTGTTGGATCACTAAACGATATTCAACTGTATTGTATACTTTAACTCACTCTGATACCAGACAGATACTTGCAACAGATGTATGTTGCGTATCCTTCCTTAAATAGACGTTTTGCAAGCAATCAATCTCAGAAAGCGTTTGTGGGATTTGGAAAAGTTCTTTCTATCTACGTCACCTTTGCAACCTGTGCATGATCGTCCACTTAGAGCTACTTTTGTGAATTGATTGTTTTAGTTAATTTTTTAAGTTTTTATTATAAAAAAAAAAAAAAAAACAGAGAGATGTAAAAAGAGTAATGTAAGAATTTGTAGTAATTTTTAACTATTTTAGCTTAGAGTAATGCTACTCAAATAAAAAAAAATTAAATTTATTTTTTAAATTCAATAATGTGATAATATCTTAAAATGTTTCATATAAAATACATATCCTTAAATTTAGAAAGTGAATCTACAAAAATAGGCTTGCATACAGGGATGAAATTAGGAGAATATTATGTGGGGCTATGACCCCTTGTTTCTATAAATATTATTATTTGTCATAAAATTTTAAAAATATATATATTATTTTATAAATAAAATAGTCCTTAATATAAAAAATATATATGTTATTCTTCTTCTATTTTGAATTTTCTTTCTATTTTACATAAAAAAAACTTATTCATCCTATTAGAAATTACTTCTATAGTATTTAATTATATATATAATTATATATACATATATTTATATTTTATGTATATAATAAAAAAAATATTTTTTCTGTTAATTCCTCTAATAATAATATCTTGATTACGTCCCTACTTACATACGAGGGCTTAATTACACAAATTGAAATTGTAAAAGCTGTCAGCTCACGGGTAATTATTATTGGGGATCATGCTATGCTATAATGCTACACATTCATTCAACTTATTATATTGGGTTGATTATTAAAAATGTAATAAGTGAATTTTTTTTTAGTAATAACCTTAAAAAATATATATTAAAAAAAATCATAATCAACCACTATATAAGTTATAATTAAATACAATTTCGATCATAATGATGCTAATCAAATAATATTATAATTAATATTAAAAATAATAAGTTATAACTATTACCATAATGTATATAATCAAGTCATAACTAATGCCTAGGGGTCATCAATGCGACGGGACGGGCTTACCCAGCCCACAATTATTGTGCCCTTTTTTCAGATTTTGATTAGTCAATGGACCGATATGGGTCGAACTTATTTAAAAAAATTAAAAACACGTCCCACCTATAAATGCAAATCTTTCGGGCCAAAATCAAACTGAATTGGATTACACATTTTTTTATTACACTTATATTATTAAGTTCTATACATTTATTTTTTCTTTTTTAATAGTTCATATGATCAAATTAATTAATATTATTAAAACAATCAAATTAAAGTATAACTTCACCAAATTAACAAATTATGACAATGATAATGTTATATGTAAAAAGTTGAAAGTTAGGAAGATATCACCAGTCATTGTCAAATTCAATTTTAACGAATTGCGTTTATTTTTATTTTTATTTTTAAAATACAATTTACAAGGATAATATGACCAATCAAATGTTGTTGTTTTTTTTAATTGGAGCAGTATTGATTTTAATGGATTAAAATTGAAGTAAATAGTGTTATTTTTTTTTTTGGGATAATATTAATTTTTTTTTTGGATGAGATAGTTTGAGTCTAGCTAATGCGATGGTCATGCTAGATTTACACATGCGGGCTTATACGAGCGGGGTTCATGGGCGGGCTTGGGTTGCAAACCTTTGTCCAAAACCCTAAATCATCTTTTATAGAATGGGGATGGGCTGGGCAGTCAAGCGGGTTGGAATGGGCCATGGAACAGGTTGGACGGGTTGGATAATAACGAATTTTTTGTCCGCAGGCCATTTGAATACCCTACTAATACCTCAATAGGTCATAACTAAAAGTCACAACATCGTAACTGAGGCACATGGTACACCCCTTTTTGGGGGTATCATAGAATTTCCTTCTATATTGCTTTCATGCTTGTTTGTTCATTCACTAAAAATAGAAATATTTTCTAAAAATAAAAACATTATATACGTTCAACATAATATTCTTAAAAATAAATTTATAAAATTTAATATCGTTTATTAAAATAAATTATCATTATATTTATAGAAACATATATTTTCAACTATGGAAATGTTTCAAAACGAAACTACTTAATAGAATGGATGATGGCTTCATAATAAATTATTTGATCACATTTATTGAGAAAGATATTACTTGAGATTTTGATATTCAGCCTATCATAGATGTTTTCATATATATAACATTTTCATATAATTAACTTTAGTAGATAGAAACATATAATAAAAGTTATTATTTTTGTTAAATTAATGCAGATAAATAAAATATATTAGATCATATTTGTTTTCTCAATTATGCAAACAGAGATTGTTCAATTAATCTTTTAAACAAGTAAAAATTAAAGTTTATAATTTTTTTTTGCGATAGAAAAATTACATTATTTTTAACCGTCAAAATTTAAATTTTGAATCCATCCCTACTCCTAAGTATGTAAGAAAAATCAAAAACAAAAAAATAAAAAAAATTAAACCGATTTAATTGGACCAAATTGGCTATATTTTATTTGTTTTTTAAGAAAATCGGTCTGTGCGACTTTTAAATTTGATTTTTTTCGATTTTCGGCTTTTGGTTCTTGGTTCGGCATTGGTTCAAGCACCTTGTGCACCGAATTAAACCGAAACCGACTGCTTTAACATATATTATATTTATAATACATATATATATATATATATATATATATATAATCTAATAATATAATGATATTAATAAGTATAATAAATGATTAACCTTAATTAATTAACCTTATCATCTTTATAACCGAAGTTCGTAAACACTTATTATATATAATCTTAACTCTAACTCATTATTTTTGAAACCTTAGTATTTTTTAACTTTTTTTTTGGTTTTTATTTTTGTTAATCTAGAAATTGAAAAGTATTTATTAAATGGGTGAATTGAATATGTTTTTAATGGTGGACAAATAACTGATTTAATATTTTTATATAGATTAGTAATTATATTTAAAAATGGCTCAAGTTTGAAAAGTTCTAGACTGATTAAACCACACCGAATTGAACCGTTTCAATTGATTTGGTTTGGTGCGGTTTGATGGGGAAGCAGTCTGTATCGAAGTTGAAAATAATAAAACCGATATTATCGGCTTAATAAATTATTTTACCTAAATACCAGCTGTACCAAACCGATTACATCCCTACCAACTTCGCCATTTCATGTCATTGTTAGTGAAAACGAACCGGTTGACAGATCCACTCAACAACCAAAGCTTTGGCATGTATGGGCATAACTTTAAAATAAAAGATATTTATTCATAAATCTCATTTAGTAAATTTATAATTGAAGTCCATAATTTTTTTAATATTTCATCAAATTTTATATAGTTAGACTTCTATCTCAAGAGGTTTTTTTTCCCTTGACGTATATAAATTTTAGGATTATGATACCCTTTTGTTCTATTTTGATAATACATATTACTTACAATAGGATATATACGATTTCCATATTTTATTATTTCTATTTTGGCAGTTTTGTTGATCAGAGATCTTGGAGGAATCTGTGGATACGTTTTCATTATACGTTTTTGTAGGAGTTTCATTTACACGTTAATAGTGAGAGAACATTCGAATATTGTCTTATTTCATTGTTGCAGTTCAAAACTTTGTTTTCTTCCATTGTTGCAGTTTTGAAGCTCTATTTCCCCCCCCTCATTGTTGCAGTTTCAAAGTTTAAAATTGTTGGACAAAGGTTAGAGAACATTCGAAATGCTATCTTCTTCTATTGTTGTGGTTTGAAATTTTGCTTTCCTCTATTATTGAAGCTCTATTTTTTCTTCCATTGTTACAGTTTCAAAATTCAAAATTGTTGGGCGAAGGTTAGCACCGTTTTGTTTTGCAACTGCATGTAGGTATGCTTTTGGTAAGAATTCATGTTCAGTACGGTTTGTGTATGTTCAAAATTATTCAATAATTGATTAAAGTTAGATTCGACTTTTGTTTCAAGAGAGATCGATATGGTATTATGTATCAATGTGTGCATATGCTTATTGGTTGGGTATTTCAGTAAATGTGAACGTTCACATCTATTGAAGGCATTGTTGTTGTGAATTATCAGATTTTAATATTTTGCATTTGGTGATATAAACTTCAACATTGGAAGTATGTGCTAGTTGCATGATGTGCATTGTAGATTGATGATTGCATGATTATTGCATAATGTGAATGTTTACATATTATTGATTATTGTATGAGTGTTATATATATATATATATATATTTGTATGATTATTACATGATGTAAATATTTGCATTGTATGGAGTCGTTGCTTGTTATGGATTGTCACATTGTAATGCGTTGCAATTTGTGTTGTGATCATCATATCATTAATCAATGTTAATATTCATATTCATAAATAATCATACAAGCACAAACAACAATGTGTTATGTTACCAGCATGCATTTGTAATGTGAAAGTTCATATCAAGATTTATTTATCACAATACATATTAAGCCAATGGTTATGTGTATACAAATACAAGCAACCACTAGCAAAGTAGATGCTCACAGTGTCTATACTTCGATTGATATGAATGTCCACAACGTTGCTTCTTCATATCGGAGTAAGGTTAGAAGATTTAGGATTTTGAAAATATGAGAGATTTTCTCCCTAAAATAAGGAAGAGATTTTCTCCCTAGAATGAGAGAAAGATTTTATCTATGAAATAAGAGAGATTTTCTTCCTAAAATGAGGAAGAGATTTTCTCAATGAAATGAGAGATTGTTGTTATTTTTTTTATTGTGTATTAGTTTCAAAATAGAAATATGCGTAAAAAAATTGAAAGGGTAATTTGGTCATATTACTTTGAACATGCCCTAATGAAATATTAAAATGAAGATAAGTTAAATGGAATATAACACTTAAGAACAGTACTTTCTAAAAAACAACCCTTAAAATAACATGATAAACAAAATATATATCTTTTTTTCTATTTTTTAATAAATTACATTGACATATTGTAAAATTGAAAATATATATAATTTAAATATAATTATAGTAATTTTTTTTTTATTTTTTTGTCAATCAGTAAGAAAATAATTACAAATATAAAAATATTATATCAAACATCAAACTAAGCAACTAAATTCCAAACAATAACGAAAAAATTCAATTGTCACCAAGTCCAATAATTACCGCTAGCCCAAATTATAAAGAAAAAATATATATATATACACAACCCATATATTAAAGGAGAAATAAATCACCACAAATGATATCAAACTCCTCTCTATAAAAGTTAAACCCTCAATTTCACACCATAAAATGGAGCTACACGACCATTAGACCACAAAAAATGCTTCATCCCCAATTTTTTCCCTCGCACTCCCTCTACTGATGTGGCAAACAATACCAACCAATCAACTATTTTTGAAAACTTCTATCTCTTTTCAAAATTGTTTGTCACATCATCAAGGGAGGAGTACGGTTTAGGGGATTTTTTTTTATGGTTCCTGATATTAAGATTTTATATCATAAAGGATGTCCAATATTTTCATAATGTCTAAGGCCTCTCAACATTGATCCAGAGAATTTCGATGGACTCTCCAGAGAAATTCTAGCAATTTCTATGGACTTTCTAGAGAAATTCTGGAAAGGCCAAAGAATTTCTCGAGATTCCAATCTAGAGGATTTTTTTTAGATTTCCAGAGAATTTCTCTGGGTTCAAATCACAAAATTTCTCTGCCTTTCTAATACCGATATGCAATATAAAAATCGATCACACAAATAAGTAACAACAACAACCAATATATATATATATATATATAGAGAGAGAGAGAGACTCACTGAAAGGAGAATTTCTATGGGTTCAAACCAGAGAAATCCAGAGAAAATTGAAGGCTGTGTTTGGTGCAGCTTTGTAATCATAACCCCATCCCTCCGTTTGGATGGAGTTTTGAAAATGTGATTCCACCAAACATTTTAAAACATATTTCTCTTTCACGTTTGGTATATCTCTCTTTCGTCTTCTCCATTTTGAAAAGCAGAGGAGTTTTTGAATTTTGTGTTTACCTGGTCATCCTCCCGGACATCTCCCCAGACATCCGGCCGGTTGATTAGAACAGTGTAATTTTATTATTTTATTATTTTTTTGCAATTGCCAATCGCCACCTGTTATTTGGAAAAAAAAAATTATATTTGTTTTTGATATTTTTTAAATATAGAATTTATTTTTTTAGACCAAAATGACAAATTATTTTTTTTTGAATCGAATGTTAAAAAGAGTTTGGTTATGAGTTTGGTTATGAGTTTTGAATAGAATTTTCAATCGAGTTTTAAGTTGTGCATTTGGTTAAGAGTTATAGCTTTTTGAATTAAGTTCTAAAAACTCTTTTCAAAACTCATAACCAAATAATTTTTTCTTAATTCATATGTCACATCATAAATTCAAAATTCAATTCAAAATTTTTTTCAAAAATCATAACCAAACAAAATTTCTCTTTTCAAATCATAATTCCAAAACTCACAAACTCAAAATACAACTCTATTATCAAATCAAAATTCTAAAACTCTACCAAATGAAACTGAAATTTCTTTGTGTTTGTTCACAATTTTAAATCAAAGAAAATTGTTTTACTAAATTAGAGAAATTTTAACACAATGATTTTCACTGGCCAAACTAGAACTTCATCACCAATTTGGGTGAATTTTGTTTCATCATCTAGCTTGTTTTTCTACTAAACATGCCTTCAAATTAACTTGTTGTTTCACTAGAAATCTATAGAGTTCATAAACTACAAATCAATTTGTCTGAAATAGATGAACAATCCATAACAGTTTCAATGAATGAAATCAAGAATCAGATGCAAAAATAAAAAAAACTAAATTAGTAAAGAAGCTCAATACCCAGATTAAAATCAGAGAACCCAATTGGAAGGAACATAACCAACAACATAATTTAAAGAAAGCTAATCCTAAAAAGCCAAGAACAAGACAAACCAGGATTATAGTTTGGATAGGCAAAACACAGAGGGATGAAAGAAACCCAATTAATTGTAGAGAAATGTGAGATCAAATAAGAGAGAGTAACATACGACAAAGGAAAGGTCATACAATCAGATGTAGAAATCATATTTGAAATCCAGAGTACCTGTGAATTCGATTCAAGAACTCGAGTCTAGGTCATAATCATGTTGATTCTAAAAGCTGTGAATGGCCACTTCGACTTCACGAAGGCTCGTCTCTTGCAATGGGCCTCTTCGTCGTCTTCGGCGTCGTCATGAGAGGTGTTGAGGTTGATGCCTGCGCATCGCTCGAGAGAGATGAAGAACACTAAAGTCACGCTTATGCCCACCCAGATCAGATAGCTAGGGATCTTAGACTACAAAAAGAAATATTATAGACCTTTACCATTACTAAAAGTTGGAGAGGGATGTTAAACTAAATTTCCCTATGGTTTAAAGGGACAAAATTAATGAAGATGAACTGCAGATATAAAGATAATTAAGGAAATTTGTATTTCAATATAACAGAGATAAAACTATTATTTTTTCATGATATAAGAAATGTAGCACCTGTATCCTTCAAAGCTTATGGGAAAGTGTATTCAAATCCTTTATTTTTTATTTTGGAAATCTTTGGTGTTGTTATGGGTTGGTTTTGGAGGAGTAGAATCTGATTTAAACTTGTTAGGTTTGGTTGTTCGCACTTATTCTTGTCAAAAGTTCCTTGGAGGCTTAGAAATTCTATTCTAGGGTCGACACCAACCTTCCTAAGGGTTGACCCTTATCTGTTGGTGAAGTTTCTAAGAGTGTTGCTAGAAAATAGGGTAGACACCAGACAGGGGAGGGTCGACCCTCTTATGTCTGTGTGTTAGTTACTGGAAAATAGGGTAGACACCAGACTAGGGAGGGTCGACCCTCTTATGTCTATTTGTTAGTTGCTGGAAAATAGGGTCGACCCTATCCTGTCTAAGGGTTGACCCCCCCTGCTTGTGCAGATTGTCTTTTCTACCGAAAGGGTCGACCCCCATGCCTGAAGGGACGACCCCTGCGTGTTTTTTTTTTTTCAGATTTTTGAGGCACGAATGGGCCCTATCTAAGGGGATTTTTGGGCCTATTATTTTATTTGACCTTAGGGCTTTTCCTCACTACTATAAATAGGCCCAAACCATTTTTCTCTCATGATTTTTCCTTCCATTTTTCCTCTTAAACCGTGATTTCTCTTTTCTCTCTCTAAAACCCAAACTTTTTTACCTAACTCTTCGGATCTACTCACCTAGAGTGATCTTTTCACCTTGCTCCTTTGAGATAAAGTGTAGAGCTTGTCAAGGGCTTCGTGTTGATCGGAGCAAAACGTGTCGTCACCACCGATTTTTGAGCTTTCTCTCTTCTCTCTCATCTAAGCTTGAGGTAGGGATATTCTACTCTTTAATGTGGGTTTTAACCTAGATATTTGTCATTTTGCATAGATGGTGGGATTTGGGAATATTTTGGTGAAGTTAGGGTTTGGATTTAAATTTTGAAAGATTGGTTTCCAATATTTGGCTTCATATATGTAGATGAGGGCTTGATTACGGTATTATAAGAAGAAAATTGTGAGATTGGGTCTTGGGGATGATGTTGGGAAAAAGGGAAGGTTTTGCCCTAATTTGTGTTAAATGATTATTTTGAATAAATAATGGAATTGACATGGGAAATATGAAATTGGAAAGGGTATGATTGAATGGTGTAGTTGGATTTGTTAAATCATTCACCTATGAAAATTTGATAAATTATATGTTTGATAGATTGTATATCTATTTAAAAATATCTGTTTTGGGTTATCGGTGAAGGATAGCTATGATTGTTGTAGAAATTGCATGTGGATTAAGTGAATTGAAACTAATCAATTGAGTTATGTCATTGAATATGACAGTTTGATTAAACCATTGAATATGTGATTTGACTAGTCATTGTATATGACAATGTGTTTAAATACATTGTATATGTATCATTGTTTGGGAGGAGATAGAGGATGGACTCCATTGATAATTAAGTTGGCTGGAGTGTCTAGGGTGAAAGTCCTGAAATCTTATATATTTATGGGTGCCGGTTCCCTCGGATGTGATTCCGTAAAATGGCAAGAAATAGAAGTGTTGGATTTGATGAATGTATTGAATTGTGAACCATTGAGTTATAGTCTCATATTGGTTACTTGATAATAATGAATTTGGCTAATTGATTTACCCTAAATGGTAGAATGGAAATGAATTAAGATATTGGTTATCTATATTGAATGACCTTAAAAAGAATATGTGTTGGTTAAGAATGTTGTACATTTATCTGATGCTCATATTTTAGTTAATTCTCATGTATGGTTTAGCATATCTCTACTAGGTTTTGGCTCACTCTACTTGGGAAACCATTTTCAGGTACAGGTGACATGCCACCTCCAAGGACATAGCTTGGGAGGCTTAGAGGCTAAAAGCTCTACTTTTGTGATTTTATTTTTGTGTTTATATGTCTTCTTTTGAGCTGAGGGCTTTAATTGTAAAGAGCTTCGGACTCCTCTTTTGTTGTAACCAAGTAATTATTTGGAAAGATGTAAGCCCTTAGGGTATTTATTTTGTTGTTCTAAACTAGAGTTACATGCTATGGTTTCAAGATGAATATTTATGAAGGTGTAATGCATGTGATATCTTTTATAATATTAACTCTGATGAATGAAAATATAACATTTCTATTATGTCTCTAGACCTTATGAATGGTTGATTTGTATAATATTTTGAGGGCGTTACAACTTGGTATCAAAGCGTACCAGGTTTAAAACTTTGGGTACGTGGGAAGTGGTTAGTACCACAATGGGTTTGTCTCACTTGTTAGAGACTTATGTATGATGTTATGTGCTTATATGATAACATGTTTATGTGATTATATGGGTATGGGATTTAGCTTCTAGGATGTTGATTGGGTCTATGAGTTTCTGGAAGTCCTGTTGGAAAGGCACTTGATCACTACCGTTTCCAACTGGAACTCTAGCAACGCCACGGGACGGTCATTATCTGGAAACGAAATTCGTAAGTGTTTATGTGATTATGTGCTTACGTTGAGTGAATTTCAGTTGTCCATTGTATTAGGACGCGAGTGAGATAGCTTTGGCACATTTGTAAATGTGCTAATCTCTTTGTTACCTTTATTAGGATGTCAGGATGAGGTCGTGGTAGTAGGCGTGGTAGGCCTAAAAGGCACGAGATGCCTATATCGGATGAGATTCTGGTGCAGGAAGAAGGAGTGGGCCAGGGTAACGTGGCTGAACCGGTTGGTCAGCAGGCCATGGGTGCCTTAGCCCGTGAAATGGTTAGGGTATTGAGGGAATCTATGGACATTCTCAAGGCTGAGAATCAAGTCCAGGCCTAAGCAGCTGAAGCTGGGCCGTCCTTTTTGAAGAGGGAGTTCTTCCGATCGAATCCGGAGGAGTTTTTGGGAGATCATAAAGAGCCACTAAAAGTTGACGAGTGGCTAGAACAGATGACGAGGACGTTTGAGATGCTCGGCATCGAAGACAGAGGTTTGAGGGTGACCTTGGCGTCCTTCCAACTTAAGGGAGACGCGGGTCAGTGATGGAAGTATGTGCGGGGGTGCATTGGAAGGACTTGGGAGGCCTTTGTAGAAGCTTTCCAAGACAAGTACTTACCTGCTACAGTGAGGGAAAAGTTGAGAGATCAGTTCTGTCAGCTTAAGCAGTTGAATACACCAGTGGCCGAGTTTGAAGCCACTTTCACTAGCTTATCAAGGTTCGCACCAGAGTTGGTGGCAACCGAGCAACGTCGGTGTTTGGAGTTTGAGAAGAAACTAAGGACCGAACTCATGTTCCGAGTGGCCGGGTCCGTGATTAGGGAGTATGAGCGTCTTGTGGAGGCTGCAGCCCATCTTGAGACTATTATGCATGCAGAGGAGGAGAGGATGAGGGGCTCCAGGAGGAGTCAGGATGGTCAGGGGGACAGTAAGAGGTAGAGGGGTTCTAACCCTCAGCCGTCCCAGGGATCGCATTCGAGATCTACCTTTCCAGTGTCGAGTTTGGGTTCTGGGAGAGGCGTTTAGGGAGACATCACTTGTTACAAATATAGCCAGTTGGGCCACAAGTCTCTAGCTTGCCCGCAGAGGGGAGGAAGGCAGCGAGCAGCTTCATTTTCAGCTCGTTCTCAGGGCCAGAGTCAGGCAAGAAGCTAGCCGCTCACTTGTTATTAGTGTCGACAAACGGGGCACTTGAAGAGGTTTTTTCCACAGTTGGATGGCACATCTGGTGCGTCTGGTTCGAGGCAGACACAGAGTCACCAGCTAGCTTAGTCGGTACAGGCCTCGAGGGCCAATCAGGGAGCTTTTTCAGCTCAGTCAGTGCAACAGTCTTATGCTCCGAGAGGTGAGCAGATAGATCAAAGACCTACAGGGCACGTGTATATTGTTACCGCGCCAGATCTTGTACCAGCTCTATCTGTTGTGAGAGGTACCTTTTTGTTTTGCAACTCGGTTGCCAATGTATTAATTGATAAGGGTGCATTCCATTCCTTTATATATTCTGCATTCGCATCAGTTTTGGGGTTGGAGTTGGCACAGTTAGGATCTCCTTTATGTATTGTATCACCTATTGGGGATGAGATGATTTTGAAACAAGGGTGTCGGGGCTGTGACATAGAGGTCGCCGATCATCGGCTTCCTTTTTCTTTTGTATTGATGGACATGTCTAGTTTTGATATCATTTTGGATATGGACTGGCTATCGTCATACCGGGTTATTATAAATTGCTATCGTCAGAAGGTTACTGTATGTACCTTGAGCAGCGATTGTTTTCATTTCTTGGGGGATCGGGTTGGTAGAGTCTTACCACCGGTGTATGATCTGCGAGGGTAGAGTGAACTTAGTTGTCTTCTTGCTAGCTTTTTGAGTAGTGAGTGTGATGAGGTTCAGGTTGAGTTGCCAAGAGTGGTTTGTGAGTACTACGGATCTCGAGATTAGCACATTTACAAATGTGCCACAACCTAAGAATGTTTTTGAAATGGTGGACAAACAACTAATTCAATATTTTCATATAGATTAGCGATTGTAATTAAAAGTAACTCATGTTTGAAAAGTTCTAGACTAATTAAACCGCACCGAACCGAACCGTTTCAATTGGTTTGGTTCGGTGTGTTTAAAGGGGAAGCACTCTATATCGATGTTCAAAATAATAAAATTGATATTATCAGTTCAATAATTTTTTTTACCTAAATACCGATTGTACCAAACCAATTACATCCCTACCTACTCCCCCAATTTGTGTCATTGTTAGTGAAAACCAACCGGTTGATAGATGAACTCAACAACCAAAGCTTTGGCATGTATGGGCATAACTTTAAAATAAGAGATATTTATTTATAAATCTCATTTAGTAAATAAATAATTCAAGTTCATAATTTTTTTTTAATATTTCATAAAATTTTATATAGTTAGACTTCTATCTCAGGAGGTTCCCCCCTCTCTGATGTATATAAATTTTAGGTTTATGATACCCTTTTGTTCTATTTTGATAATACATATTACACACAATAGGATATATACGATTTCCATATTTTATTATTTCTATTTTGGTTGTTTTGGTGATCAGAGATCTTGGAGGAATCCGTGGATACGTTTCCATTATACGTTTTTGTTGGAGTTTCGTTTACTCGTTAATCGTGAGAGAACATTTGAATATTGTCTTCCATTGTTGCGATTTTGAAGCTCTATTTTTTCGCCCATTGTTGTAGTTTCGAAGTTTAAAATTGTTGGACGAAAGTTAGAGAACATTTGAATGCTATCTTCTTCTATCATTGTGGTTTGAAATTTTGTTTTCTTCTATTATTGAAGCTCTATTTTTCTTCCATTGTTACGGTTTCGAAATTCAGAATTGTTGGGCGAAGGTTAGCACTGTTTTTGTTTTGCAACTGCATGTAGATTTGCTTTTGGTAAGAATTCATGTTCAGTAATGTTTGTTTATGTTCAAAATTATTCAATAATTGATTAAAGTTAGATTCGACTTTTGTTTCGAGAGAGATTAATATGGTATTATGTATCAATGTGTGCATATGCTTATTGGTTGGGTATTTCAGTAAATGTGAATGTTCACATCTATTGAAGGCATTGTTGTTGTGAATTATCATATTTTAATATTTTGCATTTGGTGATGTAAACTTCAACATTGGAAGTATGTGATAGTTGCATGATGTGCATTGTAGACTGATGATTACATGATTATTGCATAATGTGAATGTTCACATATTACTGATTATTGTATGAGTTATATATATATATATATATTTTGTATGATTATTACACGGTGTAAATATTTACATTGTATGGAGTCGTTGCTTGTTATGGATTATCACATTGTAATGCATTACAATTTGTGTTGTGATCATCACATCATTAATCAATGTTAATATTCATATTCATAAATGATCATACAAGCACAAACAACAATGTGTTATTTTACCAGCATGCATTTGTAATGTAAAAGTTCATATCAAGATTTATTCATCACAACACATATTAAGCCAATGGTTATGTGTATATAAATACAAGCAACCACTAGCAAAGTAGATGTTCACAGTGTCTATACTTCAATTGATGTGAATGTTCACAGCATTACTTTTTCACATCGGAGTAAGGTTAGACGATTGAGGATTTTGGAAATGTGAGAGATTTTTTCCCTAAAATAAGGAAGAGATTTTCTTCCTAGAATGAGAGAAAGATTTTATCTATGAAATAAGGGAGAGATTTTCTTCCTAGAATGTGGAAGATATTCTCTCAATGAAATGAGAGATTGTTGTTATTTTTTATTGTATATTGGTTTTAAATAGAAATATGCGCAAAAAGATTGAATGGGTGATTTGGTCATATTACTCTAAACAGGCCCTAATGAAATATTAAAATGAAGATTAGTTGAATGGAATATAACGCTTAAGAATTGTACTTCCTAAAAAACAACCCTTAAAATAACATGATAAACAAATTTTTTTTTCTATTTTTTAATAAATTACATTGACTTATTGTAAAATTGAAAATACATATAGTAACTTATACAATTTTAACATAATTATAGTAATTTTTTTTATTTTTTTTCAATCTGTAAGAAAATTCCAAACAATAACGAGAAAATTCAATTGTCACTAAGTCCAATAATTACTTCTAGCCCAAATCAGAAAGAAATAAACAACTATACACAACCCTTATATTAAGGGAGAAATAAATTACCACAAATGATATCAAACTCCTCTCTATAAAAGTTAAACCCTTAATTTCACACCATAAAATGGAGCTACACGACCATTAGACCACAAAAAATGCTTCATCCCCAAATTTTTTGCCTCACACTCCCTCCAATGATATGGCAAACAATACCAACCAATCAACTATTTTTGAAAACTTCTATCTCCTTTCAAAATTGTTTGTCACGTCATCGAGGGAGGGGTATGGTCTAGGGGATTTTTTTTAGGGTCCCTGGTGTTAAGATTTTATAGCATAAAGGACATCTAATATTTTCATAATGTCTAAGACCTCTTAACATTGATCCAGAGAAAATTCGTTCTAAAGAATTTCTCTGGACTTCCCAGATAATTTGTAGCGATCCCAGTTTTACCACTTCACTGAGTATGTCGGGGATCAAACTGTCCGGTCAGCTCGCGAAGGTTTAGGGGGTAACGCCCTTTGGTGGGTCTAAGGGCAGCGCCCTGGTGGGGATTGAGCTACCGAGTTAGTTCGCGGGGGTCCAAGGGGCAACGCCCCTTGGCAGGTCTTAGGGCAGCCCCCTGGCAGGGTTGAGGGACAGCGCCCCCCAAAGCAAAAATGCAAAATGCATTAGAAGTTGCTTGTTAGCTCGAGTGGCTGTTTATGCGCTCGAGCGGAGAATGTTTGGTTTCAGAAGTTTGACCTGTCTGTAAAAGTATTGGGAAAGTGCATTTGACGCTCAAGCGGGGCTTTCCACGCTCGAGCTGACCATGTTATATCAGTTCGTGAATCTGATATTTCAAATTACTTTTGTATATCTCTCGTTTTAAAAACCCTTTCCTCTCCCTTCTCTCTACATTTCTCTACACCAAATAGGATCAAAATCTTGATTTTTCAAGATCCATTAGAGTTCTGCCATAAGTTCTTTATCAAAGTTGGTTAACTTCTCGAGGGCTTCGTTGTATGCAGTGCAGATCAAGTTTCAACACCGTTGATTTTGGGGGTTTCATCTCATTTCTTCTTCAAACTTGAGGTAGGGATTTTCTTAGAGTTATATATATATTTTTGCAAGATCTAGATGATTTTCAAAATCATCTTTCGATAGCTTTGAAAATTGATTGTTGATTCAAGAAGTTGAGCGATTTTGCAAGTGGGTTTGTCTCTTATTCTTTTAAAATGAGCTTATTGGTTTTGATTTTCGTTGATTGAAGAAAAGATGATTTTGGAAAGTTTTATTTCAAAAGATTTGAGTTGTAAGTTTTGGTGAGAAAACCTAGAATTTGGGAATTTTTTTTAAAAGAGACTGAAAATCCATGAATGATATTGTTATATTTATTTTGTGTGTAAAAAAAAATGGACGTTTGAAAATTTTCTTATTTATATTTATATAAATGATAAATTTCAGAAAATATGAGAATTGTTGTTTATTTTGGAAATTATTGTTAAAAACGTTGAAATAGTCTTGAAATGACTACTTGTTGAGGATACTTGAAAAGATGGAATTGTGTTATTCCTTGGGTGATGAATTGGAACAAAAGTATGTAGCGACTCTAATTTTTCATAGGCCATTACTTATTTATTATTACTTTATTTTATATTTGGCTTTACTAATTATGTAGATCTATGAGAATTTAATGTGACATTTAATTAGTTTAATGTGGTGTTTAATTATATATAATTAAATTGAATATTTATATATATTTATATTTTATATATATATACATATATATATATATATATATAAGGTGTTATATATATAATCTTATATTTATATTTATATATGGTGTATTTATGTTTTATTTATAGAGTATAATAATATAAGTCAATTAGGTTACATAATATAATAATTATTAGGTTATAAACAAAAGAAAGAAAGAGAAGTGTTGCGCCGGCGGCAAACCTGAGAGAGAGAGAGAGAGAGAGAGAGAGAGAGAGAGAGAGAGAGAGAGAGAGATCATCAAAGACAAAAAAAGAGTGCTATGCGTGTGTGGCGTGGAAAGTGAGAAGAAAAAAAAAAAAGAAAAAGAAAAAAAAAATTAGGATTTTATTTTGGTGGTTCTATTAGTTCTTCAAATAATTCATTGATCTTCAAAATAATAATGTGAGTACAAAACTCATTGCCCTTTATTTATGTTTAATTCGTTGCTTTTATTTATTTATTTTTATTTATCTAATGTTAGTATGATTTTGTATTTACATAAAGATGATATATTGATTTTAATTATTTTGATTAGTGTGGTGTATGTAAAGTTTAGGATTTTTAGATAATTGATTGATTTTAATTACTTTGATTAGTTGTGTAGGTAAAGCTTAAGATTTTTAGATGATTGATTGATTTTAATTATTTTGATTAGTTGTGTATGTCAGGTTTAAGATTTTTTTTATATGATTTATTTTATGGTTTTAATCACACTCATGGTTATATGAAATTGAAATAAACCTAGAATCTATAGAAATTGGTTAGATGATTGATTGATTCATTGTTTTTATTTATTTATTTTATGTTGGTTTGATTTTGTATTTGCATGTAAATGATGGATTGATTTCATTATTAGATTAGTTGTGTATGCCAAGTTTAGAGTTTTTATATGTATTTATTTTATGGTTGTAATCATACTCATGGTTATATAAAATTAAAATTAATTAGGAACCCATAGATAAATTTCTTATACTCCACCATGACTCCATGAATTATTGTTTTATTTGAGTGATGGTGAGAAAGAGTGTATAAAAAATGTGAGGATTATGAGATTTATTTGAATGCCTTAGGCTTGGCATTGTTATGTTGTTCTCATGAGTGAGATGTTTTGTATATGTATACTGTTGCCTCGTTCTCATGAGTAGACGAGTGTTTTGATTTACGTACGTACGCATATGCTAACCATCAGGGGAGTGTGGGTCAAACTCGGGACGATATCCCCGTGCAAGTCTTGCTTTGGAGCGGTGTTAGGTATACGGGAGGCACATGGGATATATGTGTAGGCCAGAAGTGGAGGGCCGAAGTGGTGGAGTTAAGGTACAAAGAATTTAATTATGAGTTTATTAGTATAGTGTGAATTGTATTGATTTGTACATCTTGAAAAATAGTAAACGATCTCGATAAATTTTGAAATTTGAGAAGAGACATGTATACGTGACTCTAGACAATTTTTGTGTTTAAACTTTTTATTAAAAAGATCGAGTAGAACTTATAATCGGATGGTTTCAGATATTTTAGTTTTGATTCAATTTAGCAATGCAGATTTTAAAGGCTGTTTTAATTCACGAAATGAGCTCATTTTTATTGGTTTCGCGTTAATTGAAGTAAAACATTATTCTGCACACTTTTCATGTTCTGAACTTTTCCGAAAAAAATCATCTTAAGGCAGTTTTTGCTCGTTTTCAGCTTCAGATTTGTTTTCGATTGAATTCCGTCTAGGTTTTTCTATCAAGTGTTTCTCTCAACCTGTTCAGTTTTTGTTAAATTCGTCCACGTTGTTTTTTAGGAAATTTGATTCTGTACAACTTTCGTTCTTTGAGTTTTGGTCAATTCAAATTATTTAAGCATGAAACGGTGCATTTTTATACTCCTTCAGCAAGTTACTTATGATTAAATTATACTAACTTTATTTTTTTTTGTAGGATGGTGGGTCTTACTAACTTTTTTATGCAGGGCTGACCCACCATATTTTTATTTCTATTTTGTTTATTTTATAATCAATTTATATTTCGTTGTATACGGACAAAAAACTAAATGCCACCGTATCTCAGGAAATTATTCATTCGTCTCGATACGGTTGGAACTACTTGTCTTGTCCCATAATAAAAATTAATTGTATTTTTGTTTGTGTCTGGTGGACACGTGGGAGTTAAATTTTGTACTGATACCATTATACCTGTATACTGACCCGTTTTGTCTCTTGGCAACTCGGGTGCGTTCCGTTTGAGCACAGTCGAGCTTCCTTTGCAGGATTAATTGGGGCTACGGTGGTGACGTGGAATTACTTTAGTTGTTGGACTTGTCATTTGGATTTCTTTTGTTTTCTTGAGCTTAGGGTTGATATTAGTTTATGTATTTATTATTTTTTTTATGACTTTAGTATAGGAATAATTTGGCATGGTTTGTAACCGTACTTTATTTAAATTATTTTAACTAGTTGTTGCTACCATAATATGGAGGTATTGATTAGTTATGAAATTATGGTGGATTGTTTAGTTGGCGTTTAGTTTTTTTTTTTTTTTTGTTTCAACCCTAGGATTTGGGATGATGGAATATTGATTGGGGTTTAGTCTTAATTTAATATTTAATTGTCTGAATTTTGGGACATGACAATTTGGTATCAGAGCCCTAGGTTACCCTAGACTTGTGAGAGTTTAGGTGGTTCTTGGATTGTGGAAACATGGGTTAGCTGGTTTAGGTTGGTGGTTGAATTTATTCTAAGTATTCATGAACGAATTTTTGTGTGTTTAACTTGAAGGTGATGGTTGGAAGGTATCTTTAATCTCTTTCAAGAACCCATTAGAGTACTTTTTGATACTGGTGTCTCTCATTGTTTCATATCTAGGTAGTTTGTAGAAAGAGAACGTATTGTAACTACCTCATTGTCTAGACCTATTCGTGTTGAGACCCCTTTAGAAGGGGCAGTTATTCTTTATGTGATGTGTAAAGATTTTGAGATTGACTTTGCGGGTAAGGTCTTGTATGCAGACCTAATTTTTTTAGGGTTTGAGGGTTTATAATTATTTTGGATATGGATTGGCTGCGAAAACACTTTGTGACTCTAGATTGTGCTAGAAAGATTGTAAATATAGATATTCCCGGTATACCACGGCTTATCCACACTTCTAGCGATGGAGAAGAGTCGATGATGACGAGTTTTCTATGCTCGGTAGAAATCCCTAAGCAGGATATTAGTGAGATAGATGAGGTACGTGAGTTTGAGGATGCATTTCAAGAGATACCTGGACCTCCACCTCGACGGATAGTAGGATTTCGCATTGACCTAGTGCCGGGAACTGCACCAATTTCTAAGGCAGTATACAAAATGGCGCCTAAAGAGCTTGTGGAGATGAAGAAGCAGTTGGAAGAGATGCTTCAGAAAGGGTTCATTCGTTCAAGTAACTCCCCATGGGGAGCACCTGCGATCTTTGTCTCCAAGAAAGATGGCACTCTCCATATGTGCATAGATTACAGAGAGCTAAACAAGGTGACTATTAAGAACAAGTACCCGCTACCTAGAATTGATGACTTGTTTGATCAGTTAAAGGGGCAGCCATTTTCTCTCAGTTTGATCTCAGAACGGGTTACCATCAGATGGGTGTGTTAGAGGAAAGTATACCGCTTACTGCTTTTCGGACCCGGTATGGGTTGTACGAATTTCCTGTAATGCCTTTTGGTTTGACCAATGCTCCAGCCTATTTCATGGACTTGATGAACAGAATTTTTCAACCATATCTAGATAAGTTTGTGATTATCTTCATAGATGATATTCTGGTGTATTCTACGAATGAGGAGGAACACAGAGAACACTTAAAAGTTGTATTCCAAACTTTAAAGGAGAAACAATTATACGAGAAGTTCAGTAAGTGTCATTTTTTAGAGAAAGAAGTTCGATTCTTGGGGCATGTTGTATCCAATCAAGGGATAGCGGTAGATCCTGAGAAAGTTGTTGCGGTCAAAGAATGGAAGCAGCCCACGAACCCTACAGAGGTGAGAAGTTTTTTAGGATTAGCCGGTTATTACAGGAGATTTATAAAGAAGTTTTCCACTATTGCAGCACCCATGACCAAGTTGACCTGCAAGAATGTGAAGTTCTTATGGACAGGTGATTGTGAGAAAGCTTTCCAGGAGTTAAAGCAACAGTTGACTACAGCACCAGTGCTAACTATACCAGTCCAAGGGGAAAAGTTAGTAGTGTTTACTGATGCAAGTGGAACTGGGTTGGGATGTGTGTTGATGCAGCATCAAAAGGTTGTATCTTATGCTTCTCGACAGTTAAAACCTCATAAGAGACGATACGCTACTTATGACTTAGAGTTGGCAGCAGTTGTTTTTGCATTGAAAGTGTGGCGACACTACTTGTTTGGGGAGCACTTTGAATTGTACACAGATCACAAGAGCCTCAAATATCTCTTCTTAAAAAGAGTTGAACATGAGGCAACAGAGGTGGATTGAATTCGTCAGTAGTTATGATTTCGAGATCCTTTACCACCCGGGGAATGGAAATGTGGTCGCTGATGCACTTAGTTGATAACATGGGATTATAGCTCCTTTGATGATTCAAGAATGGAAATCCTTGGAGTTAATTTCGATGCATGATATTCAACCAATAAAGAGTGTTGAGAGGGCATAAATTGGTAGTTTGACTGTGCAGCTGACGTTACTGGGTAAAATTCGTCAGCTGCAGAATTTAGATGGGTTTCTCGTCAGCAAGCTAGATGACCTTGTAATGGATTTGATCGGTGATTGTCCTACTGATTGGTCTGTGGGCTCAGATGGGAGATTGCGATTCAAGGGCAGGTTGTGTGTCCCTAACATTGTTGAATTAAGGAAAGAGATTATGGATGATGCCCATAGGTCTCGATATACGATTCACCCTGGTGGAACTAAGATGTATCATGACCTAAAGAAGACGTTTTGGTGGGAAGGTATAAAGAAAGACGTAGGAGAGTATGTTTCTCGATGTTATGTCTGCCAACAGGTTAAGGCAGAACACCAACGACCGTTTGGACTTTTGCAGGCTCTTAAGATTCCTACTTGGAAATGAGAGTGCATCTCTATGGATTTCGTGGATGGATTGTCGCGGTCTAAGCGAGGTAATGAATCGATTTGGGTGATAGTGGATCGACTCACCAAGTCTGCTCATGTTATTCCTATCAGTGTTCATCGAACTGCGGATAAACTAGCTAGGCTGTATATTCGGGAGGTGGTGCGACTTCATGGCGCACCAATTTCTATAGTTTCGGATTGTGATCCGTTGTTTGTGGCATAGTTTTGGGAGAGTTTTTAGCATGCTTTGGGTGCTAGATTAGACTTGAGCACAGCTTATCATCCTCAGACAGATGGGCAAACTAAGCGGGTAAATCAGATCTTGGAGGATATGTTGAGAGCTTGTGTTCTCGATCTTGGTGGCAGTTGGGAAGAACACTTGCCATTAGTGGAGTTTGCTTATAATAATAGTTGTCACTCCAGTATCAGGATGGCACCTTTTGAGGCTTTGTATGAGAGGCCATGTCGATCACCTGTTTGTTGGATGGAGGTAGGAGATGCGCCATTGTTAGGGCTAGAGTTGGTGAGAGAGACCACGGAGAAGGTGAATATTATTTGGGAACGTATTAAGACTGTACAGAGTCGTCAGAAGAGTTACGCTAATAGAAAACGTAAAGGGGTTGAGTTGAATGTTGGAGATTCTGTGTTTTTGAAAGTTTCGCCGATGAAGGGGGTCATGAGATTTGGAAAGAGGGGAAAGTTGGCACCTAGATTTGTGGGACCATTTGAGATCACTGAGAAGATTGGTAATGTGACTTACAAATTAGCCCTACCACCTGTTTTAGCTATGATTCACAACGTGTTCCACGTATCCTTATTGCGGAAGTGTGTGTAAAACCCTTCCCAAATAGTATCATCAGAAGTATTGGAGATTAGTGACGATCTAACGTATGTGGTGTGACTAGTTACTATTCTAGACCGAGATGTAAAGCAGTTGCGACGCAAGAAAGTGAACTTGGTGAAAGTGCAATGGAGCGAGGATAAGAACGATATTATCTGGGAATTAGAAGAGAAAGTTCGACGTATGCATCTGGAGCTTTTTGCTTAGTATTCTCACTTATCGAATCTCGGGACGAGATTCTTTTAAGGAGTGTATATTGTAGCGACTCTAATTTTTCATAGGCCACTATTTATTTATTATTACTTTATTTTATATTTGGCTTTATTAATTGTGTAGATCTATGAGAATTTAATGTGGCATTTAATTAGTTTAATGTGGTGTTTAATTATATATAATTAAATTGAATATTTATATATATTTATATTATATATATATACATATATATATATATATAAGGTGTTATATACATATAATCTTATATTTATATTTATATATATGGTGTATTTATGTTTTATTTATAGAGTATAATAATATAAGTCAATTAGGTTATATAATATAATAATTATTAGGTTATAAACAAAAGAAAGAAAAGAGAAGTGTTGCGAGGCGGCAAGCCCGAGAGAGAGAGAGAGATCATCAAAGAAGAAAAGAAAGAGTGCGCTGTGTGTGTGTGGCGTGGAAAGAGAGAAGAAAAAAAAAAGAAAAAGAAAAAAAAGATTAGGATTTTATTTTGGTGGTTCTATTAGTTCTTCAAATAATTCATTGATCTTCAAAATAATGTTGTGAGTACAAAACTCATTTTCTTTTATTTATTTTTAATCGGTTGTTTTTATTTATTTATTTTTATTTATCTGATGTTAGTTTGATTTTGTATTTACATAAAGATGATATATTGATTTTAATTATTCTGATTAGTGTGGTGTATGTAAAGTTTAGGGTTTTTAGATAATTGATTGATTTTAATTACTTTGATTAGTTGTGTAGGTAAAGTTTAGAATTTTTAGATGACTGATTGATTTTAATTATTTTGATTAGTTGTGTATGCCAGGTTTAAGATTTTTTTATATGATTTATTTTATGGTTTTAATCACACTCATGGTTATATGAAATTGAAATAAACTTAGAATCCATAGAAATTGGTTAGATGATGGATTGATTCATTGTTTTTATTTATTTATTTTATGTTGGTTTGATTTTGTATTTGCATGTAGATGATGGATTGATTTCATTATTAGATTAGTTGTGTATGCCAAGTTTAGAGTTTTTATATGTATTTATTTTATGGTTGTAATCATACTCATGGTTATATAAAATTAAAATTAATTAGGAACCCATAGATAAATTTCTTATACTCCACCATGACTCCATGGATTATTGTTTTATTTGAGTGATGGTGAGAAAGAGTGTATAAAAAATGTGAGGATTATGAGATTTGTTTGAATGCCTTAGGTTTGGCATTTTTATGTTGTTCTCATGAGTGAGATGTTTTGTATATGTATATTGTTGCCTCATTCTCATGAGTAGACGAGTGTTTTGATTTACGCGCGTACGTATACGCTAACCATCAGGAGAGTGTGGGTTAAACTCGGGACGATATCCTTGTGCAAGTTTGGCTTCGAAGCAGTGTTAGGTATACCGGAGGCACATGAGATAGATGTGTAGGCCGGAAGTGGAGGGCCGAAGTGGTGGAGTTAAGGTACAAAGAATTTAATTATGAGTTTATTAGTATAGTGTGAATTGTATTGATTTGTACATCTTGAAAAATAGTAAACGATCTCGATAAATTTTGAAATTTGAGAAGAGGCATGTATATGTAATTCTAGACAACTTTTGTGTTTGAACTTTTTATTAAAAAGATCGAGTAGAACTTATAATCGGATGATCTTAGATATTATAGTTTTGATTCAATTTCGCAATGCAGATTTTAGAGGCTATTTTAACTCACGAAACGAGCTCATTTTTGTTGGTTTCGCGAAAACTGAAGTAAAACATTATTTTGCACACTTTTCATGTTTTGAACTTTTCCGAAAAAAATCATCTTAAGGCAGTTTTTATTCGTTTTCAGCTTCAGATTTTTTTTCGATTGAATTCCATCTAGGTTTTTCTATCAAGTTTTTCTCTTAACTTGCTCAGTTTTTGTTAAATTCGTCCACGCTGTCTTTTAAGAAATTTGATTCTGTACAACTTTCATTCTTTGAGTTTTGGTCAATTCGAATTATTTAAGCATGAAACGGTGCATTTTTATACTCCTTTAGCAAGTTACTTGTCACGCCCCCAAACCGCCCCTAGTAGTTTGGTGCCGTGATGGCCAGTAATCCGAGATTACCGAAGGCCGACTTACAAAATTCACACACAATCAGAGTACAATATACGGGGCTCACAAGTGCGGAAGCAATAATCTAAAATACAAGTGGTCCATAAGAGCAGTGCATAGTCAAATGGAATGGCATACATCTTTACATAACTTATAACTTGATTACAAAAGTACATGTTACATCTTGGCAAAGGGCTTCTCAAGCCGACATAAATATAACACATGAAATACAAAACATGGAACATGATCTTCAGGATTGCCGACATCCTTACAGCCGACCAAACAAGCATACAAAACACACATCTTGGCGAAGCCGACCTCTTGCTTATTACCTACATATATACATAGGGAGGGTGAGCTTGGATACTCAGTGAATGGTACAAGTAATAAAGGGGTTGCATGAATGATTCCCGAGGTCTTTACAAAACGATACATAATATATCAAGTCAAAACCATACTTATCATAATTTGTACAAAACATGAAATAAATCTTGCTCATCAAACTTGGTCTTGCAAAACTCACATACTTAACACGTGTCAAATCTCATAACATAACCTCGGCATAACCTTGGTCCTTCAAAACATACTTGTGTCACTTAGGCCCGTAGCCCGCTTTGACCATTACTTGTGCCACTTAGGCCCGTAGCCCGCTTTGACCATTACTTGTGTCACTTAGGCCCGTAGCCCGCTTTGACCATTACTTGTGTCACTTAGGCCCGTAGCCCGCTTTGACCATTACTTGTGTCACTTTGGCCCGTAGCCCGCTTTGACCATTACTTGTGTCACTTAGGCCCGTAGCCCGCTTTGACCATTACTTGTGTCACTTAGGCCCGTAGCCCGCTTTGACCATTACTTGTGTCACTTAGGCCCGTAGCCCGCTTTGACCATTACTTGTGTCACTTAGGCCCGTAGCCCGCTTTGACCATTACTTGTGTCACTTAGGCCCGTAGCCCGCTTTGACAAGGACCGTATCCTTTTATACTTAGTACTGCGAAAGTTTAGAGTCCTCCAGCACAAGGGACTATGTTACATAGGCTTAACGTCCCCTAACACGAAAAGACGGTGTTACTTAGGCTTAACGTCCCCTAACACGGAAGGACGGTTCCAAGAATGCCATTCAAAACAAACTTATACTTGATACACAAAATAGGGGTGATCATTCGTGCTTAACAAATACTTTTATCAAAACAAGGCAAAGCTTTATCAAAACTTTAAGAACATAACTTTATTAAAAATACCACTCACCCTAGTTCTTGGGACGTCGGGGTCAAGGCAAAGGTCCAAGTCCTACAAACACATGGCAAAGCATACTGAACATACTTCTCAAAACAAGTCTCACATGCATGCAAATGATCTCGGGAAAACATGCTGAAAACACCTAGGGAAAACATGCTGAAAACACCTAGGGAAAAACATGCTGGAAACATCTAGGGAAAACATGCTGAAAATACCTAGGGAAAACATGCTGGGTACCAACCAGGTCCTGGAATGGATGCACAGAGATGATTTAGGCTAAAACGACCTAGCTGGGTGAACTCAGGAGGTCTTGGCCGAGGTCCCACACCTCTTGGCCGAGGTATGGTTACCTAGGCTTCAGTATGCAGCTGCCTGCCGAGGTGTTACAAGATGCCGGCATGGGTGTACCATGGTCGGCCTAGGTGTGCAGTGGTTAGCCTAGGTGTGCATGCAAGATAAACTAACGTGCAAGTGATCATGCAAGGTAGGCCAAGGTGAGATACGATGCTTGGCCTAGGTGTGTGATCTAGGCAAGAATGGTGTCGGTGATCACACCTAGGGAAATGAAGTCTGGAAATCTGGGTTTCCTCCTTGAAGAACATGAAGAACATGAGCATGAAGAACATAAAGAATATGAATGCTAAAATCATAACTTGTTATTACAAGATCTGGGATTTCATGACATGAGTTCGAAAACATGGACCTGGGTACCCATACTTTGAAAATCATGCAAGAACAAACACAAAAACATGGATCTAGGCATGAACCTTCGGATCAAAACATGACTTTTCTTGAAGAACACATGAATGCCATTTTCTCTTTCTAAAACCGAACTTCAAAGCAATGCATGGCTTACAAATCATTTTCAATCATGCAATGCAATAACATAAACATAAAGAACATCATGAGCAGATCAAGGATCTAACCTTAGAACGCGGATCTAACGGTTGGATCTCTAGGAATCAAGCTTGGAAATCTACTCTCTCTCAAGAACTCTTCTCCCTCTTCTAGAGCTTCTCTCTCTACTCTTCAAAACAATATACAACAAATGAGGGGTTTCTCTCTCTGCCGGCTGACTTAACTCTCAGCTCGGACACGTGGCAACGGTTGGTTGGTTCTCTTCAAAAAGGTGATAGATTGACAAGACAAGGCCCTGACAAGGCGTATCTAGCAAGCTACTCGGAATGGCACTCCGGCAAGGGGTGACATCGGCTAACCACAAGACTTCGGCAACTAGGGTGACAATGACCTCGGCTAGGAAGGACAACACTTGACTAAGCTGTGCCACACCTCGGCCTAGATGTGCCACACCTCGGTCTAGGTCATTCCAATCCCAGAACAAGATCACTAGGTGCAAGGATTAAGGATCTCGGATGCCTAGGTGATAACATCTCGGCCAATATGCCTAGGTGATGGTGGAGGTCACAAAAGCGGTTCCAAGATGCTCCAAGGTGTAAGAAGTTCAAAGGTGTGACCTAGGCTTAAGATGACCTCGGCTTAACATGACCTAGGCTTGGCATGACCTAGGCTTAACATGACCTAGGCTTAACATGACCTAGGCTTGGCATGACTTAGGCTTAACATAGCAAAGAAGGAACAAAGCATGCATACAACACTTAGGGAAAACATGATAGCATCAAGACAAGACAAGAACCTTTACCTAGGCAAAACAAGTCCAAGTCTACAAATGCAAGCTTAACAAGACAAAATCATGCAAATGTACATGAACATGACTAAGACATGAATGTGGGTTATTACATTACTAATGATTAAATTATACTAATTTTATTTTTTTTTTGCAGGATGGTGGGTCTTACTAACTTTTTTATGCATGGCTGACCCACCATATTTTTATTTTTATTTTGTTTATTTTATAATCAATTTATATTTCGTTGTGTACGAACAAGAAACTGAATGCCACCATATCTCGGGAAACTACTCATTCGTCTCGATGCGGTTGGAACTGCTTGTCTTGTCCCATAATAAAAATTAATTGTATTTTTGTTTGTGTCTGGTGGACACGCGGGAGTTAAATTTTGTACTCATACCAGTATACCTGTATACTGATCCGTTTTGTCTTTTGGTAACTCAAGTGCATTCTGTTTGAGCGCAGTCGAGCTTCTTTTGCAGGATTAATTGGGGCTACGGTGGTGACGTGGAATTACTTTAGTTGTTGGACTTATCATTTGGATTTCTTTTGTTATCTTGAGCTTAGGGTTGATATTAGTTTATGTATTTATTATTTTTTTTATGACTTTAGTATTGGAATAGCTTAGCATAATTTGTAATCGTACTTTATTTAAATTGTTTTAACTAGTTGTTGCTACCATAATGTTGAGGTATTGATTAGTTATGAAATTATGGTGGATTGTTTGGTTGGCGTTTAATTTTTTTTTTTTTTGTTTCACCCCTAGGATTTGGGATGATGGAATATTGATTGGGGTTTAGTCTTAATTTAATATTTAATTCTCCAAATTTTGGGGCGTGACAAAGTATTTATATTCATCTTGTATTATTGGCATATCAATTCATTTGATTACATTAAACTTTGAAAGTTGATTTGAAAACTTGCATTGAGAAAAGAATATTGAGAACAAGTTTCCATGAATTGGTTTTGGGGTAAATATTGTGGTAAGTCTTGACAGGTGGTGTAGATGAAATTGAATAGCTGTTGAGCCTTCCAGTTAATACTGGTAAAAATGACTAATTATAGGTGTCGAGCCTTCCTGTCAATGTTGGTAAAAATGACAAATTGGTAGTACTTGTATAGTCTACTTGCAGACACTGACTTAGGGATTACCAGAGTCGTATTTACAGCACTTGAAATAAATTGTTAAGTTTTGAACAATTGAAATTGCATGATATCATTGAGCATGATGGTTTTCAAAAAATGAAAATGTGATTATCTTTAAAAAGGGCATAGCATGGCATGTGCATTTCATCTCTTGAGACTTGTATAAAATGTATATACTTTGTTAAGAATTTCCTACTGGGCTTTATACTCACCCTACGAGATTTTTGTGCAGGAAAAGATGTGGTGATCCCACCCAACTAGGGGCGTGGAAGTATGTGTGTCGGGAGTACAATACTCTCATTTGCTTTAACTTTGTGTGTAAGCCAAGGGCTGTGTTTGTGTGGGTTTGAATAACCGTTTTGTGTAACCAGGCTCAAGCCTTGGAAACTTGTCAACCCTTGGGGGTATTTATTTGTTATTTGCTTGTTGGATTAATGTATTGTTGCATGAAGAACTATTGTATCATGTAATGTAAGTTTGGAGATTCATATTCGGTTTTCCTTGAAAGAGCTATGATTGTTGTCTTATCATTTGGGCTATAAATTTGGGGAGTTACATAATTTCTCTCCAGAGAAATTCTAGACTTCCTAGAGAGAATTTCTTTCTAGAGAAATTCTAGAACGGCCAAAGAATTTCTCTAGATTCCAGTCTAGAGATTTTTTCTAAATTTTCAAAGAATTTCTCTAGTTTTTGCAAGAATTTCTCTGGGTTCAAATCACAAAATTTCTCTGTCTTCCCAATGCCGATGTGCAATATACAAATCAATCATCCAAATAAGCAACAACAACAACAACCAATATATATATATATATATATATAGAGAGAGAGAGAGAGAGAGAGAGAGAGAGAGAGAGAGAGAGAATTTCTCTAGGTTCAAATCAGAGAAATCCAGAGAAAATTGAAATTTCTCTGGCTTTGTTCACAGAGAATTTCTCTGACTTTGTTTACAAATTTCTCTGTGTTTGTTCACAATTTTAAACTAGAAAATATTGTTTTAACCAAACCAGAAAAATTTTAGCACAATGATTTTCACTTGCCAAACTACAACTTCACCACAAATTTGGGTGAATTTCGTTTCATCATCTAGCTTGTTTTTCTACTAAACATGCCTTAAAATTAACTTGCTGTTTAACTAGAAATCCATAGAGTTCATAAACTACAAATCAATTTGTCTGAAATAGATGAATAATCCATAACAGGTTCAATGAATGAAAATCAAGAATCATATGCAAAAATCAAAAAACTAAATTAGTAAAGAAGCTTAATACCCAGATTAAAATCAAAGAGCCCAATTACAAGGAAAATAACCAACAACAGAATTTAAAGAAAGCTAATCCTAAAAAGCCAAGGACAAGAAAAACCAAGATTATAGTTTGGATAGGGAAAAAATAGAGAGATAAAAGAAACCCAATTTAATTGCATCGTAGCTGTATAAAGCTATAGTATATATAGCGATCCCGGTTGTCCCTTTACTGCTCTGTTGTATTCCGGAATCGGTTCCGTGGAGTTGGTAGTTGTATCTATCTTGTTGTCGTCCTTTAATTCCATTTGTTTGAGTTTTAGGATGTATTGGGCGGAGTTGTTACAGGTTGGTTGGGCTTTGGTTTTAATTCTTTGTTGTCCAGTTTTTAGGAGGTCCGCTCGAGCGGGTCTTCTTGCGCTCGAGCGGAGATTGCACACCCCCAGTATTTCGTATCCCTGCAAAACTTCTGCAAGTGAGATTTTTACGCACGAGCTGGTTTCTTTACGCTCGAGCGGTAGCGCTCGTGCGGGTTTGTTGGCGCTCGAGCGGGTAGCACTTTCTGGGTATAAGTTCTGGGATAGGGAAATCTACGCTCGAGCGGACTGGTTTCGCGCTCGAGCGGATGTGCTTTATTCTTGTGTCTTGGAGCTCGAGCGGGTCTTCTTGTGCTCGAGCGTACCTAGTTTTTGTTCTTGACGCTTGAGTGTTGTGTTCTCCGCTCGAGCGGGAATGTCGTATATCAGTTGGCTATGGGGCAGTTTTAAATCACTTTTTCTCATCCTTTCTCTCTCTTACTTTTTTGAAAAAGCCATTTGAGAGCCTCTCTCTCTAAAACCTTGCCTTCTTTCTAGATATTGATCTAGCTAGGGTGTTTTCCTCACCTTTGGTCTTTACAAAAAGGTTGTTGATCATCGAGGGCTATCTTTTGATCCGAGGAACTCGTGGTTTGAAGCAACTTCGTTTTCACCATCTTCTTCTTTGGGTCTCATCTTTTGAGGTAGGGATTCCTACTCACTCTTATGGGTTTTAACCTAGATTTTGAGCTTATTGTTTAAATGGTTGATTTTGGGACTTAGGGCTTCAAAATGTGTTAAAGAGAGTTTTGTGATTTTGGGCTCATAATATGTATTTTGGGTTTCAAAATGATGATATAGTTGTTGGTTGGTGATATTTGAACCTTTGAGTTGATATTGGGAAATGGGGTAGAAGGCCCTAATTTGTTGTTTAAATTAATAGGTATAATTAATTTGGGAAAGTTGTGACTTTATGGAATTGAGTCGGAAATAATGAAATTGGTTCATTATATGGTTGAATAATGGAGTTAGATTCATTAATCGCTCACCTTTGAAAACATTGATATTTTATCTGTTGGAGCTTTTATTATCTGTCTAGAAATAATTGCTTGGGCTACCGGTGGAGGGTAGTTTTGATTGTTGTAGACAATGCATGATGATTAGGCAAACTAAAACTAATGAATTGGTGATGTCATAGAGTATGACGGTTGATAGAATACATTAACGTTATGTATTGTTTGATTGTGTATATGACCTTTGTGTATATACGTTGTGTGTGTGGGAGGAGATAGGGGATGTACTCCACGGTTTAGGAGAAGATAGGGGATGGACCTCTAAACCGGATATTGTTTGGGAGGGGATAGGGGATGGACTCCACTGATACAACTCATATGCTTGTCAGATAATGTGTTGATATAGCTCATATGCTTATCTTTGGAAGTGTTGATACAGCTCATATGCTTGTCATTGGAAGTGTTGATATTGCTAATATGCATATCTGTTGAAATGTGGATACAACTTGTATGCTTATTTGTTGAGATGTGATATAACTAGTATGTTTATCTATTGTAAAATGGGAAATGTCTAATATGAGTCACTGTTTCATATAAGAGGTTGGCCAGGTTCTGAGCCGTTGATGTAAATTGTGAAACTGATAAGAAATGAAAACGGGTTATGAATTGGTTTATGGAAATTGAACATTCATCAATTGCTAATGTCTTAGTTATTGCTCATACTGTGTTTAACATATCTCTACTGGGCGTTGGCTCACTCTTTATGGGATATTATTTTCAGGTACAGGTAGTATGCCACCTCCAAGGACATAGCTTGGGTGAGGATGAGAGTTGAAGACTCTTTTTGTTTATTTTGATGTATTACTTGTAAATTCAAGCCAAGGACTTAATATGTATTGAGTTAGCACTCTTCTTTTTGTAACCAAGTGTTAACTTGGAAAGCTGTAAGCCCATAGGGCATTTGCTTTTGTTGTTAACATGTAAGACAGTTGTAAGAATTACTTTGATAGATAGAAATGATTGGTTTCTTTTATATCAATGCATATTTAAAGTAATGGGTTTTATGTATTATTTTGAGGGCGTTACAGTATAACTATCCATATATTTAATAAAATTTAAAAAATACCTAAAAATCCTTAAAAGATGTCATAGAAAGGGAAATAAACGAAGATATAATTTAGCAAATTAATGGCATTTATGCTTCATGTTTCCATCATGAGAAAACTATTTTCGAGAATACAAAAAGAAGGAAGACTAGATATTGGGGAAGTGGGAAAATTCAAACTACACAATTCAACATAAGAAAATAAATTGAGTTTCAATATAGAATGCCATATTTACTGGTTAAACCAAAAATATGGGCACTAGTAAAACCACATGAGTTAAATGGTTGAAAGGTTTATAGACTCAAGTCTATGAAATATGTAGCGAGTTTTAGATTTGTATTTATGAGACCTATAGTTGGAATAAATGCTTATTTACATCTTTATGAACATTTATGAACATAGAGAACAAGAATAAGAATGCCAAATATCAGTTAGCGTTATCAAACAAAATCGATAAACCTATTACCAATTCAATTCCTTCCTAGATCTAGTTCAAGAACCTGGAAATCCCTTAGGGTTCTCAAATTTAGATTCAAGAATTTTTCTTTTAATTTTTTTTTTATACAATCACAACTAAGTTAAAGGAGCCTAATTTTTGTAACAGAACAACAATTGTTTTAGATTAACAAATTAAAAAAAAAAAAAATTTGTGTTCAACCCATTAAAGAACCCAATTTCACAATAAGCAATTGACATTGAACATATTTTTCCTAACTCAGATTCAAGAAGTTTATAAAATAAAGAAAAAATTCACAATCTAAAATAATACAGTTGCATGCTTTCAGAATTAATTCAAGAACCTAGAGTTCCTTAAGGTTCTATAATTTTACATAATTTTGGAGTTGCTCAATCAAAACTTTGATTTTTCAGTGAAAATCCCCAAATCAAAACCCTAGTTTGAATCTACAAACCTGGTTGAAGGGTGGAAGTGTTTTTCTTTGCGGGCGTTCGTCTCTTCCGTCTCCTTTCGGCCGTCTTCTCTCTCCGTCATTACTTCTCTTTGTTTGTTCTTTTCTTCTAGCTCAGAGCTCTGTCTGTGTGTATTTTTTTTGTCCATCTTCTCCTTCTCACTTGTTGTTATGCCGATTGGGGTTTAGGTTTGGGATTTGGGGTCGGATGGAGAGAGAGAGAGAGTGAGGGTTTTGAAGAGTTCCTGTAGAGAGATAAAAAAGAGAGAGAAGAGGGTTTGGGATTTGGGGTCTGATAGAGAGAAATGGTAGGGTTTTGAAAAGTTTTTGGAGAGACATGAGGAGGGTTCGAACCCTCTCTCTTCTCCTTCTCTTCTAGTTTTATCCGATTTATAGCTTTCTATCTTCATTTTAGAACCCAATTAGAAGCCAAACAATTTGTATATATTTTGCTAAAAAAAAATTTAACATATTTTTGGTCATTGGCGTCACATGTATTTCATTTTGGCGCTTTTTTATTTTCGGTAATACCATTCACGACATAAATTGTTTGTCGTGAAAAGTGTAATATTTTAAACGGCTGGCATTTTGTGCATCATGGAAAGTGAAATTTTTAATGACTGGCTTTTTGTGCGCCATGAAATGTTCAATATTATTAACGGCTACTATATGCATGTCGTTTGTAGTTAATGTATTAACGGCATGCCATATGTACGTCATAGAAAGTTTTATTATTTATGGCTAACATTGCAAGCCATAAAAAACTGATCGTTATTAGCATTCACAACCTACACAATAGACATGTCGTGGTTGGAAAATTATTTACGACATGCAAAAAAACCAAGTCGTAAATGTAAGAAACAACGGCTTGCATTTATTGTATGTCGTTGATGTGAAGCCGTAAAAACTGAATTTTGTTGTAGTAAACTAAAAAAATAAAATTACCTAAATTATTAATTGAAACATATTTCTAACATCATTAAAAACTATTAATTGACTGCATGATTTATTAATAAAAGGGGTGATTTGTTATGAAATTAGAAACCTTAGAGGGTGAAATGTAGTTTTCAGAACATCAAGAGATGAAATGTAATTTTCAAAATCAAAGGGGTGATTCATATTTTAATCAAACCTTAGGGAGTGTATTTGTAATTTACCCATTTTTTTATATCTAAAATATTTTCTATCTTCTTAGTCACACGCTAATTTTTTTATTTTTCATTTTTATTGGTGAAAGTCAATTGTTAGTTTAACACTTGTGGGGATTAGTTTTCCCATCCGTTAAAAAGTGTTTCCTCCTTAATCTAACTCCTTTTAAAAAGAGTTGAACCCATAAGTTTCCCCTAGGGACTAAACCCTTAAGTTTCCCCTAGGGGCTAATTAGACTAAGCCTAGTTGGTTTCTTAGTTACCAATGCCCACCTATAATTAGATAATTCTACTATACAACCCCATGAAAGGGATGTATCATATACACCCCTAATTATGTTATTTTCTGGTTTAGTTATGATCAATTTTCTTCTTTAATTATGACATTATTTTGATTATGAGTCATGAGATATTTGATTAAGTCTTTTTATTTTAGTTATGACTCAAAAAGTTTGAAATTATACTATTTTCTTATTTAGTTATAAAGTATATACGATACACATCCAACTAGTCTTTCCCCAGCTAGAATAGATAATTATTATATGTTCTTGAAGTATTATGTGACATTATTAATGTAGTTGTTCAAACAAATAGTGTAGCATGAAAGTATACCAATGGGAGATATAATAATTCATTTTTTATTGTTTTAAAATATTAGTCTATTTTTAAAAATTCAGAATTAAAATTATATGAATTTCTTATTTTATCATTCATTTAAATTCATTAACATTATTTGAAGTATAATAATTGTATTACTAAAGAATAATTTTGGAAAGTAAATATTTTTAAAGTGTAATAGTCGTATTACCAAAAAAAAATTAAATTTTTCAAAAGAATATTTTGAAACAGAGAGAGTAATAATTTTTAATTAGAACCCACGCCGCACCTAAAAAATAAAATATAATAATAACAATAATAATAATACTTTAAATTCTTACATCCACCTTTACTTTGTTGTATTTCATTAAACATCAACATTGATGATACTTTTGGTCTATCTCGGAAAGTAATTTAAAATTTGATTTTTTATTTTTTAAAAATAAGTAAAAAAATAGAGAGATGATATGATTTTAAAAAACTAAAAAACTAAAAAAATTGACTTTTAACCGTGTTGCTATTGCAATGCAAAGCTCAACTTTTAGAAGTTTCATTTTTTATTTTTTTATTTTGACAATAAATATATTCTTCTTTTTTAATTTAAAAATTAAGGTATTTAGGCTATTAATGGTTGATGTGGGTTTAATTATAGAGTAAATTACACTAGGAGCGCTTAAATTGTTTACTTTTTTTAATTAAACCCCCAAACAATATTTTCACTCAAATAAACCCCTTAACTTCTCAAATTAATTCAATTTAGGCCTTCTATTACATTCTCAGAGAGAGAGAGAGAGAGAGAGAGAGAGAGAGAGAGAGAGAGAGAGAGAGTAATGAAATACAAATAGAAAAATAATATAGGATTTTCATAATTAATGATGTGACTCAATAGTGACCTTTCACTTTAAAACAAAATATCCATAAAAATAATTTATATTTACAACATCAACACTATCACATCATTTTTGTAGTATTTTTTTAGGAAGAGGCTCTTCTCCAGTTGGGAGGGTGTTGGGTTTCTATGGGTCCACCACGTAATTCACATCAATGATTCGAACCATTCAATATGCAAGGCTCGTCGTGTATTTCATCTTTGTAAAAAATCACTTTGATCGAATATTAATAGTCACTTAATCATATCACAAATAAGTATGATTTTTAAAAATAAATTATTTATACAAATGTGATCTAATCAAGTAGCTATCGATATCCAATCAAAGTGATTTTTTGAAAGAATGAAATATTCGATGAGCTCTACACATTGCACGGTTTGGATTATCAATGCGGATTCTGTGATGAGTCTACGGAAATCCAACAACACCCTCTAATCCAATTTGAACCGGAGAGAAACATAAAAGATCTATCTCACTATAAATTTATAATATTTCACATGTATTTATGCATTTGTATATGTATACATATATTTGTATTATTGGCTTCTCTAAGTGTGTGCCTTTTACGTTAACAAGACCCATTCTATATTACATACGTTTTGTTAACATGTGGCCATCACCAGTTAATTCCATGGAAAAAGTTGAGCTTATCAATTACAATTAATGGTCACTATCAGATATGAAAAATATTTACATTATTAATCAATCAAACAAACTACTAGTTTATCATAATTAGAAAATTAACAAAACCTAATCCAACTAAGCCCAACAACCACTTATAGGAAAGAAATACGTTGAATAATAATGGTTTTTCGATGACTTGAATGCAATGTTAAAGTGGGTGTCAATCTTCTTTTGATGTGGATTAAAGTGGGTTTAGATTCTTTGTAATGAGATCTTTATACCATAAAAAGAATAACCAAAAACCATTAAGATTTGAATGAGAAATTGACTCATTAAGTTGGCCTCATAAAAGAGGTGCTGAGAAAGGTGTATAACCTTCTATCCCACATTGATTATAGATGAGAGCATTTATGGGTATTTAAATTCCATTTTTGGCCTAAAGGTGTGAGCCCTTCGGGACATCCAAATTTTTTGAAGGAAGAGAGTTATGGATGCTTCAATGATGGGCTTAAGATAAAACTATGGTCTAAGTTGGTTATGCAAAAATTGCCACGCGCGAGCGAACTGTCGGACCGGGTTCGGGTCCGAGTCCGTGATTCGTGGGTCGTGGATTGTGGATCGTGAGGCTTGAGGCTTGCTGGAATAGGTTAGGTTTGGATTGGGCCGAGTTGGTGGTCCACCAACCTAATCTTTTTGAGTCAAGCTGTGTTGGTGGTTGCAGATATACTCACACACACACATATATATATATATATATATATGAAGTATGTAACTCTCACACTTAAGACCCATCAGTTTTGCTGGATTTGTTGGGCAGTTTTGCGGTGATTAATTCCTACATTTGTTGCAGGTAAGTTCCTCATCTCTCCCCTTCCATGTGTATAAAAGGAGACCCTTCTCCTTCAGTCTTTTACCTAGTAAATTCTTTTATGTGTTACAAAGTTTCTCTAGTTTTATATTCTCCGTAGTATGAAAGGGTGCTTGTCATGACTTGAACCCGCCCCTAAAAGTTTGGGTCATAACCGGTCAGTAACCCGTATTAGATTACCTGAAGGCCTCAAATGATCATACAAAATATTTATGCTAATGTGGCCATAAACAGAAGCATATAATAATGAGAAGTTTATTGAGTTGTGCCAATCATGAGCAAAATCATAAAGTTAACCACGTAACACAATAATACATATACATGCCCATCAAAAATATAAGAGCCATAGGAAAATTGTAAATAGTGTTTACAACTCAAGACCATGAAAGCAAAAACATAATAAGGTCAAAGTATGGTGTGAGTCAAGACAAATCTCCATCTCAGAGGCATGACTTGATTGGTTACAAAATATCTCATGAAGCTGACTCTAGGGGTGTGCTCCATGCTGTTGATCACCTATATGTGCATACATAATATTGGGTGAGCGAAGCTCAGTGAGTTAATACGGTGAAGTACTATAAATAGATGATCATAAGATTCTCACAATGTCCATAGTCATATATTCATATATTCATATATTCAAAATGGCCTTAGGCCCAACATATAACAAGCAGCCTCAGGCCCAATCATATATCCAAATAGCCTCAGGCCCAATCATATAACAAACGACCTCAGGCCCAAACATATAACAAGCGGCCTCGGGCCCAATCATATAACAAGCGGCATTGGGCCCAATCATATAAGAAGTGGCCTCGAGCCTAGGCGGCCTCGGGCCCAATCATATAATAAGCGGCCTCGGGCCCAATCATATAATAAGCGGCCTCGGGCCCAATCATATAATAAGCAACCTCAGGCCCAATCATATAACAAGTGGTGTCGGGCCCAATCATATAACAAGCGGCCTCGGGTCCAATCATATAACAAGTGGCATCGGGCCCAATCATATAACAAACGACCTTGGGCCCAAACATATAACAAGTGGCTTTGGGCTTAATCATATAACAAGCGGCATCCGACCCAATCATATAACAAGCGGCCTCAGGCCCAAACATATAACAAGCGACCTCGGGCCTAAACATATAATAAACGGCCTCAGGCTCAATCATATAACAAGCAACTCGGCCCAAACATATAAGAAGTGGCCTCGGGTCCAAACATATAACAAGCGGCCTCGGGCCCAAACGTATAACAAGCGGTCTCGGGCCCAAACATATAACAGGCAGTCTTGGACCCAATCATATAACAAGCGGCCTTAGGCCCATATTGCACATATTATATAAGATTAATAAAGTTCCTTCATTTCGATCAAATGATACATTTAAGTCTGATTCCAAATCACATTAAAGCTTGTTTCAAATCACATGGTATCAAATATTGCTTATCAAACCTTTTAAAACTCCAAGTCGTAGCAGAGTACCTGAAAGCCTTAATTAACTTGTTGAATTACTATATAGGACAATCGTCAAAGGTTGACATAATGCAAAGCGTTTGTCGCGAATCATTAGCTTATGCAAAACGTCTAAGACAGATCATAGACAAATAACAGTTACTAAGGGTCAAAGTACATTTTCCCAATTTATCATAATTATTGCTCAAAATGAAACTCATTCATTCTTATCAAAACATTCTTTTAAAAACTTGCCATAACATAATTGCTCCGAAGATTTCAAGCATATTTTATCATTTCGAAAACACTCGTCAAGGCACATAATTTATACAAAGCATAAGTTTCACAATTTCAAAGTATTTCATATGAAAATAGTGTTAGAAAGAAATTACTCACATTGCTTGGTCGGATGATACTCTTTAACGACCCAGCCTGCAAAAACATAACCAAGCACAACATTTCAAAACATATTGCCTTCAATTCACTCAATCAATTTATTCATTGCATATCCGTTCAATCATTCCCAATTCTTTAATCCCACTCAAGTGTTTAATGCTAAACTTCTCTACATGTGATTCACGTACAAAGCTTGTGTCAAGGATGTACTTTAAACAACCCTAAATGTTCATGACTTAAATTAATGTTTCGTACAAAAATTTCATATGTTTTCCATTGAAAATATCATGTTCACATATTTAAGGTTTAGGGAAATAGCAAGAAGTTAGGGTAGAAAGCGACATGAACGGCTAAAAGAAAATAAACAACCTTCACTAATTTGAGCATATCTATTTGTGTACTTAACATTTTCATGTGAGACCACTACCATTAGAAACTAGACTTCTAGGGCTTGAATTTAGGCTCTAGAATAACTTAAAATGGAGTCCAAATGGGGGATATACTTATTTGAAGTTACCAGGTATAAGCTGAAACATGGCTGGCCGCACGTGCGCCCAGTTTGATTGCTCGTGCGGTGACTGGGCCACTTAAGTGATGGACTTGGCCACTTGAGTGGTGGTTTAAGAGGAATGAAATTTCTTGTTTTTGTTCATATTCTACTCATACGGTCTGGGCAAAATCAAACAGCCCAGAAATTCATCAAAGATTGAGTTTTCAAACCCAATTTCAAGCCAATATCTCATGTAATCTTCCTTTAAAACATGAAATACTACCTTATACAAGTGTAATCACAACTCAAACACATCAATCTTGCTTAGAGTTCAAAATCAAAGTGTCATCTTTTCATAAATTCAAGATTTCATCACATACTAGTTCACAATACATATATCCATGAATAATCTTCCAACAAATCTTGTTTTCATGAACCATCTAGGGTTTGTTTCATGGGTCAATCACAAGAATGAACTTAAATCAAACAAAGATGGAGAGATTAGGGTTCAATTTCATGCATTTAGCTCAAGCTACCATATAACTCAAAACCCTAGCTCAAATTCTTAATTTCTTCTCGATTTCATGACAAAGATGAGCTAGAGACAAAGATTGTAAGTAAATTAACATACCTTAACTCAAACCTAAGGTTTGCCCCTTGATTCTCTTGCAATCCCTAGCTCTTCCTCTTCTTCTCTCTCTAACTCACTCTCTAGAGTTCTCAACAAAAATGAAGAACATAAGTGGACCAACACATATACTACTTAACGCTTAAATTTCCAATTTAATCATTACGAATCGTAGTTTTTCAAAATTTCATTATAAGCTCTATAAATCATGCTAATCACATATATGAAGTCAGTTTTTGTTTATCGAGCCTCTAAGGCTTCTAATTTCGGTTCAAAGTTCTAATTGCAAACGATATTCCTACATTCAATAGATATTATTCCAAATTCACATAATTCATATACTTAAACTTGCAAATTCATATCAAACACATAATTACATGCATAATTAAGCATAGTACGGGTTGGGTTATCATAGTGCTGCTTTAGTTCTGTTCGCCGAAATTACACCATAGGTGCGTGGTTGTAGCTAGTCCAACCGTCGTTTCTTGTGAGATAGACGTCAAACAACCTTCAACACCTCAATCAGTGAGGTGACGAATCTTTTTTAAAGACACTGTCTAATGTAGGTTCCGATTTACTTTTATTTTAATTTTTATTTTGTATTCCTATTCAATCTACTTGTAATTTCCAGCATATTTTATGATTCTGAAATTTTAATTTCTAAATATAAATCTATTTGTTTATTTAATCACACAATTTTTACAACAAACGTAAAACAGATTTTGTGTTTTCTATAAAGTTGAACAAATAGATTCATCTAGCATTTTAGAATAACACAGATTTGTTTAGAGTGGGTACTTTCTGTGTTTTATATAAAAACATGTTTGCCCAGAATTGGTTTTTGTTTCGTTTCGGTTTCCATGTAAGTCTTGATTAGAATAGGAAAATAATATATAGATATATATATATATATATATATATATTGTATGCATGTTGTTGCTATATATTATTCTGTGAATATGTCTAGGAACATGAATATCATATTTATGCCAGTGTACTTGTATAAATAGTGTGCAAATTTAATTCATATGCATGCTGCTGTTTACTTTCCCAACCACTGAAACCGAATACATGTTATTTTTTATTAGACTTTCAATTTAATTTACCACTGTTTCATATGTAAATTAATATATGCAATGTTATATTTTAATTGTTTAGTTTAATTAGAATACTTTTATTTCTAGATCTCTAGTAGAATCTTTTAGTATCAATTTATTTTATGAGCATGGTTCATGATTTCCTATCATGCTTTGCATGTCTTTTTATGTTATAATTTATGTGATTTGCATGCTAATTGTTTTCTAAATTCTAGAATTATTCACATAAGTTATTTACAATATAATTGCCCTAAAATTAAGTGTATGTTAATTGTCTATATTTATTTACATGTTTATTATGTAATAATTTCATACTTAATTTAATTTTTAGAGTTATAGATTTTTTTTTTTGGTAACTCATCTAGCATTTTAATTTATTAGTTAATTTTGTTATTAAATAGTTTGCTAGAAGGTAGTTTACAGTTTTTCCCAATTCTTTGCTTTATATTTTGTTGTGTGTTTGTGTTAACTTTCTTTACAGGAATACCAATGCGAAAGGAAGGGGGAAAAAAAAATACAAATCCAAATTAATGGAATTTTGGGCTTGAAATAAAAAATTTAAAAAATATATTTGGACTACTAACCTCTTTGTTTAACAGGAATACCTAAGCATAGAAAGAGATTTTTGAACTAAATTTGAAGGAATTGTTGCTTGACTTTTAATTGGGATTTTTACCAATGTGTTGAAGCATTTGTATGTGATGGATCATTTCACACACCAAAAATAAACACTAAACTATACAAAATTCATTAGAATAAGGGTAAGTCTAGGTATCAATTCACAGGGACAAACGAGAAATTAAACTAATTTAATTGTTAAATTCCTAAATTAATTTTGATAAAAAGATTGAAGGATATTATGACTAAACGAGAATTAAATGAAATTGAGAAATTAAACTGACAATTAAAATTAGGGTTTGAGATACTGATTTTTGGGAAAATCTTAGGGCAAAGAATTCACCACTAACCACATAAATCAGACTCAACATCAGCCATCAATTGTACTCCAGTTTGAACTACTCAATATTTCACAACTACAAGTTTGAAACATTGATCAAGAGGATTGTTGTGTTCAACGTACAGGCACGAGTCATCTCAAGCAGCATGAGACGTTTGCTCTAAACTGTCGTAGCAACACGACCCATCTCTTGTAGCATGACTTGTCTCATACTTTGAACACAAACACAAAGAAAATTAATGTATGGAAAGCATTAAACAATCACAGAGAGTAAAACACTTGGAGAGATGAAAAGGAAAATTAATATAAACTTCCAAAACATCCATACATTTATTCAAACCGGTTCACAATTAAAACTTAAGAAAAATCCCTTTACATGGCTAGGGTTTCATCAAAACCCTAAAACTAGAAGACTAGCCACTCGTGGAGAAGTAGAAAGAGGTGGAAGAAGAAGAAGCCACCATGGGAGACATTCTTCAAACTTCAACTTCTTTTGTTTCAAACCCTAGCCTCTCTCTTACTTTTCTCTGAAATATTTTCAAATCCTAAAAACAACCTATTTTCTTCTTTTTATTCCCAGTAGAATAGATTGAAATTTTCGTGCATGCAACCTTAGGTGAGCCGCTCGAGCGATGATGGGCCGTATGTGCGGTGAGGGGGTAAGCCGGGTATTTTCACTACTCGTACGGAAAATCTGCTTTTACGTTATCTTTTGCTTGAATTTGCGTATTGCCTGCCAAATCTGTACAAGTGCACAAAACACATCATCTCCACCAAATAAACAAAATTCGAGGAATATAAATACAACTTAACCGGCCTCAATGTGGTATTTTTCGGCTTACATCAGTATGCTTGTATTTCTTATAGCAATTTGTTTTAATTGCTTGTATTTTGCTGCAATTTTTAATTGCTTGTAAAGTTTTTGTGATAATCCTATCCCGTGTTATGCTAATTGATCTTAATTATGATTGTGATTCTATGTTTGATATGATTGTGAGTGATAATTACATGATTATATGTGTTTTTAAATTTTTATCTGTTTACCGTAGGAAAATCTGTTTGATTTTTACTTTAGAATTTTAATTGAAGGCCGTAGAGACGTCAGAAACTGAAATTGACTATGCCATTGTGATTAGCGTAATTTTTAGAGCATACGGCGAAATTTAATTGAAAATTGATTCGGATCAAATTAATTAGATTAAATTGATTTAATTGTGCTCAATAAACTAGTGTTAAGAAAACTTGATTAAGGGTGTGTATATAAAGGGGGCCAAACACACTTAACTTCTTTTTGGAGCTCAAAATCTGATCATATACTCTAGAGAGAGAAAGTACACGACTCAAAGAGAGAGAGAGAGAGGCCAAAATTGAAGATTTTGCTAAGAGATTGGAAGATTATGGGAATTGGTACAAGATTTAACTACATTTGTGAGAATTGGAGACTCTAGGTGAGTATTTGAGCTCAACTTCATGAAATTAAATTCATAAATAAGTGAATTCAAGCAAGATGTGTAAATGAGGGCAAGAATTGAGTTGATTATGATGACATTGAAGTCTATATGCACATGCATGTTTAGAATTTCCATGAGTTGCCATGAGTTTGCATAATCAAGTATGAGGCATGATGAACATGAAGAATTGAGCACCAAACTTAACATGCATGCAAAATTTTCATGAGTTTCATAATTATAAGTATCATTTGTACCATTCGAAATAGAATTGGAGTCAAAAATCAACATGCATGCATGATTGATGAAGATATGGAGTTTGTATGAGGTTGAATGCATGAGTTTTGAAATTTATGAAGAGAATTCAAGATAATTTATGAGGTTGATCATGATTTTAGTCAATTGGTCCCAATTACTTATGTTCTTGTGTTATCTGACGTCCTTCCATGCTTTTGTATCAAAAACATGAGGTTTAGACCCTTTGAATGCTAAGTTTGAGTTTCAAATGCAGTTCTGGAAATTCCAGAATTCGACATGTTCGCTCGAGTGGGGAACGCCGCTTGAGCATAAAATGTTAGCTCCTAGAAGTTTTGCAAACATTGATACCTGCTCGAGTAGGGAGAGTTACACTCGAGCACCAAGTCACAAGTTTTGGCTCTCAGCTCGAGCATCCGAAATCACGCTCGAGTGCAAAAATGGGGTAACCACTACTTTTGCAGACCAAAGGGGTCCGCTCGAGCGAAGAACCCTGTTTCAGAAATTTTGAAAAGGGTGTTTTGTGTTTTATTTTCTGTTCTCTTCCATTTCTAAGCACTCTTAGGCATGCATTGAGCTTTGTATATGACCTAAAAGGATAAGAAAGAGGCCTAAGAGAAATAAATAAATTAAGAATGGATTGAATCGTTAGTGACCCAATATATGTTATGTATTATGTAAGGTCAAGCACAAGGACGAATCCATCGGCAGAACACTGTGAGTAATATCTTAGTAAAGATATTTTGAAGTATGCTATTTGTCTAATTGTTTACTCCTATTTGAGTTTCATAAGTTTGTTAATTTGAATTGTAGATAAATATTTGTTATGCCATATGATTGGATAAGGCCGTTGGATTATAATTATGATTATGATGTAATTATGACCTCAAGTATGAATGTGCATTTCATATATGATTGGGCCAAAGGCCGTTTGACATGAATGATTGGGCCAGAGGCCGTTTGACATGAATGATGGGCCAAAGGCCGTTTGACATGAATGGTAGGCTAAAGGCCGTTTGACATGAATGATTACAAGAGTGAATTGGGCCCGAGACCATCTGTTAGGAACAAAGTGGGCCAGAGGCCGTTTGATATGTTTAGGTTTGAAGCTGTTAATATACCAGATAGAAACATGGATGGGCCCAAGGCCGTTTGATACGTTTGTTTCAAATTTCATTCATGTACTTTCTTTATTTGATATTATTCACTGGGCTTTCGCTCACTCTCATTCATGTGTATGTAGGTGAGCAAAGAGATGTCCAAACCCAGCCTCGGTGAAGTATGTGAGAAAAGTCAAGTTTTGTGGGGTTAGCCCGAATGTCTCACACACGAGACACCGTTTTATTTCTTTTGGTTTACTCTTTTGTTATCTTGGTGAACACGTTGCATCACCTTTGTATATAAGCTTTTGGTTTGGCTGACTATGACTTGAACAATCCTGCATGTGTAAAATTCTATGTTACGCTCTTTGGTGTGGGTTATTAACGAGTATATGTGAGATATTATGATGTGCCATGCAAGCATAGCTCTATGGATAAAAATTTTAAGTTTGCTTCCGTCTTGGCCCCTTGACTCTGTTGAAATCTATTTAATCAGGTTTGAGACCATAGGTAATCTCTTAATTACTGGTCGGTTATGACCTTAATCCATAAGGGCGGGTTCGAGTCATGACAATTTTGGAATTTGGTTTGTTTTAACCTAATTCATCCCCTGGAAACTTAATTCTAAAAATTGTTTCCCATAAATTAGGAGTCAACATACTCTTGAAAGTTTTGTCTAAGGTTAATTGGGTTTTAAGTGGGACCGATGTGACCCCTCTATTCTTGAAAACTTTCCTGACCATGTTCGATTTTAGGTTAAGTGGTGAGACTAGTTTTCAATTAAGTTTCCAACTTTGGAATTTTCTAGTGTTAAGTTTAATTTATGAAAACATAGAATAATGTTTATTATATTTTTCAGAAATGGCAACTGTCACTGATACTGCTGCTACTACTAATGTTGATGGGATCAGAACCTAGGGCAACCGGCTTGCTAACCCCTACTGTGACCTCTGTGGTCAACCCTGTTGTTGTGACCTCTGTGGTCAACCCTGTTGCTACTCTTGCTCTTTTGGGAGAACCGCTCAACCATCATGAGTGCTTGGAGAAGTTCACGGGAATGAATTTCATGATGTGGCAACAGAAGATGCTGTTCTACCTGACTACTCTTAAGCCTTGCGAGGTTTTTGAGTAAGGATCTGTAGACACCCCATTTTTGACCGCCCTTAAAACTTTGGCGCTTTATTCCAAATACCCGATAATGAAAGTTGCACTATGCAATCTTTTGAATTCTCAGCAAAGAAATTTGGATTCAACCTCCAATCCAAAACCTTACACCCCGTTTTTCCCAAACTATTTTAAACCTTAAAACCCTCTTTTTCAAAATATTTTTCCAAATACTTTTACGATGTTCCGAGGCTCACATTTCGTTTAAAATCTTGCACTTTTCGATAAACCGAGTAAGGACAAAGTCGAAATAAATGGAAGGGAGATGAACTATTTGAAAAAGCTTTAAAAACATCTTATTTATAGGTTTGGAGTTGAAGGAAGTAGGAGGGGATGGAAGAAAACTAGTTTAGGAAAAGGTCGGACATCAAACTGTTAAAGAAAGAAATGATCAACCTTCACTAAATTAGGAATATCTATCTGACTACTTAGAATTTAGATGTTAGACCACTACCATTGGATAGTAGACTTTCGGGGCTTCAATTTAGACTCAAGAATCACCTAAAACCAAGTCTGGATGAGGGAGATATGTCTGTTTGAAGTAAGGCCTGAAATGCAGATTTTTGGACCCGGCCGAGTCCATTTAGATTCGGCTGTGGCTCATTTAGAGCTGGTCGGCTTTCAATGAAAAATAGTGAATTTGTGCTTTTTAGAGCTGACCTTTCATTTTTGGGCCCGGCAAGGTGTTTTGGGGGCCGACCAGCTTTCAATAGCACCAAACAGACAACTAACTTTGTTTGAAGATATTTTCGACCAAATTGACTCAAATTCTATAAATAGGACCTCCCACTTCAGATTTTATGGTTAGAAAAACCTTTCAAGAGACTTAGACATTGATAGAACATCTATCTTCCTCCCAAAAGCTTCCTTGACTTCATATCACCATTTAACTATACATACACAATACATACACCATTAGAGCTTGTTCTTGAAACTTTTTGCTAGAGTTTCAAACCATATTCCATAATCTTGAGGATGTTGGAGTCAAGTTTATTTACTAAGAGCTTACCTATCTTTCAAAGGTATAATTTTGCACATTCTTCTTTACTCTTCGTCTACTTTTTCCTCTATTTTTCTTGTCTTTATATACTAATTTTTAGAGCTTGAAAAGGCTAAAAAATGTGATTTAAAAGTTCTAAAGGTGGAGGGGTTAGCCACCCTTCCTTAGTCTTACTTACTAGTTTTGTATCTCTTTATTTTTCCTCATTTTTTGTGTTCTTTTAACATGATTTTAACTACTGTTTTTAGGCTGTTCTTGGACAATTTTCAAAGGCTAAAATATGTGAAAGTGAAGGGATTAGCCACCCTTCCTTAGACTTGCTTACTAGCTTTATTCTTTTCAATCTTTGCTTACTTGTTCTAGCTCCTTTTTTTTTTCTTTTTTCTTTTCGGGGCTGTTTAATTCATTTAATTAGTTTATGCTTTGATTGCTTTTCTTGTTGTGTTGTAAGTCCTCATGATTTTGGTTGTTTAGGCCTTAGACACCGAGTTGTTCGAGTTGACAGCTTTTTTTTACTTAATCTCTATCTCAAGAGTCCCATTTTAATAACCAGCCTCGCATAATCATTTTTAAAACCTCCTTATTTTCTTTTTCTCTTTTGTTTGAGAGTCGTTTCAACTGATTGATTGTTGTTCAAGGTATGAGAGGAAGACCTATGTTCAATGGCTTAATCTCTACAGAGGTTCATCATCAAGGCATGGTCTCCTTTTTATGCTATGAATCACTTCTCGTTTGATATCTCTTCTCATTTAGTGGACTTCAACATGACTTTGGAAAAAATGATTAAAGAATGTCAAAGGCTAACAAAATTGGCTTAAAATCAATGAAACTGACATAAAGTAAATGCTTAGAGTTTGTCCAACTCCCCAGACAGTCGCATGGTTAAAGCCCAACAGTAATGGCAAACCGGTGCTAGTCTAGTTCTAGTAGCATGAGACATCTATCAGATAGGGAGTCAGCCATGTGGCAAAAAAAAATCTTGCAGAGTTATTGAACCCACACGTCAGGCATTAAATGAGACTGTTATGACATTAAATGCAACAAGATTTCTCACGCCTGAGTATGCAAAACCACCATGATCGATGACAACTAGACTATAGGCTTTTGGCTAACGAGACAGCTCGAATGGATTAAGAAATGATGAGTGAGGGATATAAGCAAGCTTCCGAAGTATGTTTGGTAACAACTAATTCTCTAATGCTCTAATTCTGTCTCTTTTCCTCTCTATGTTACTATTCAGACTACGTTTCCATCTAACTTGATCATCGAAGAGTCTATAAGAAAGAAACCCCCCATTTTGGAACCTTCCCAGTGGATTTGCTGAAGGTTCATCTTGAAGGATAAAGGTCAACCGATCTGTGGAGTGTTTGAACCAGTTCGACCCATCCTTTGCTGATCGAACTGCATTATCAAAGTCTAAAAATATATAATTCCTTGCAAAAATTAGAAAGGAAAAATAAATTTTCCAAAAAATTAAAAATAAATTAAAATTTATAATTTTAACAAATTAAATTATACAAAGAATCGAACTCACAGATTAAAAATTTATTTGATCAACCTCATCTTTGACGCCGCCGACTGCTATTTCTTTTTGGCAATGATTTTTTCTTTTCTTGGGTAATGATTATTCCACTTTTAATGGAGTTCAGATCATCTGCCGTAGTCTCCTGCAATGCTTCCTGCGGTGGTTACAAAACGACGTCGTTTTGTAAGTTGTTGTTGTTGTCGTTTTTTTTTTTTTTTTTTTTGTCTTTTGTCTTTTGTCTTTGTCTTTCCCCCTTTTCTTTCTCTCATTTGTTGAGAACCCTAAACCATAAAACGAGAGAGGTGAACAGAGACAGGTTGAGGACGACGACAATTCTATGGCGGCGAAGCGATGAGCTTGAAATGTTGTTGGGTGAGATCCCTCATGCAACTCAATCTTCATCACCCACAAAGCAATGTTCATCATGTTCATAGTTTTGTAATCCAATGAATGGCATGATCTATGGTAAATATGATGATGACCCATCAAGTCATTATAATTATTCATGTCTCTCTCCTGTTAGTCAGTTCTCTCTTCAATCTGATTGTTCATCCTCAGTGGTTCTAGAAACCCATTAACCCAGAATTTCAAAGCAAATGACCAAGTTTATTTATGAGGTGATTCAAAAAAAGAGAGTTTAAAGACACCATAGATATAGAAATTTGGGCAATTTCATGGTCCCAAATTTTGGAACTATAGATTTTCAGGTTCATTTTCAAGCTTGTCAAGATTGTAGTGTGGTAGATCTGAACCCCACAAAACTCAAGAAATCAAACCCACTTAAACCAAACCCATTTACAACAAGAAGAAATCAAACCTCGCCTCGCCGTCGCCGTTTCGTTTTACCGACTTCACTCCTTCAGCTTCGTCTCTCACCTCTTCTCTGTTCTGGTTTAGTCGGGTTAGGGTTCTGATGGATGAGAGAGAAAGGAAAATAGGGGGAAAGGAGAACATGAGCCCAAAAAAAAAAAAAAAAAAAAAAAAAAAAACCAAAACGGCGTCGTTTTGAAATCACCACAGGAAGCATTGCAGGAGACCACGGCAGATGATCCGAACTCCTTTTAATGGACTAAAATGAGTCGAGGGGTTTGTCATTGCTTATTCATTGGGTCATTTGCTCGAGGCATGTGGCATTACTGTGCAGGAGTCTACCTTGTTAACATTTGTTTGCGTTATACGCCCTATACCTGAACGAGAGCAATGGTTGACTCGTCATCGTTTATAACAATAATTGCACTCATGTCATCATAGCAATGATGCTAGGTCCAGGTTGACGCTCCACTTGCTTAAGCAGTAAATATTTTTATTTTTTGTATAATAAAAAATACTTTTTATAATCAAAATATATATATTTTAGTAAAAAATATTTTTTTAACTGAAGTTTTAAACCTCACCTCCCATCTTCACCACACTAGATTTGCCCCTTCCCTCAAACACCCCGCTCCACCTTCACTAATATACAACTATTAGCATATTAGTCCTGAAGTCACAACCAAATAAAATTATTTTTGAATAAAAATTTTAGTGATTAAATTTTTTAATCTTTAAAAGTAAAAAATTTATTGTAAAAAATATTTAGAGATCAATTTCTATCGTCGTGAAAATAGTCGCTAAAAGATTAATTTGAAAAGTCAAAAATAAAATTTTTAGCGACAAAATTTTAAAAATGTCACTACTAAATAGACTTTTAGGGACAAAATGGTCTCAAAATAGTTTATTTTTGAGATAAAAAGTTCAGTCCTAAAAGAATAATAATTCATCATTAATATTTAATTTTTATTGTTACAAATATAATAACAATACACTTCGCAACAAAAATATTTGATCCTTAAAAATAATTTTGTCCCTAAATTTTAATCACTAAAACCTTAATTTTTTGTAGTAGGGCAGGGTTTTGTTTTTTGAGATGTTCACTACAAGAAATGTCACTTTTGGCTACCAAAATATTGGTCGCCAAAAGTCACATATTTAGTCGCCGAAACGATTTAGCGACCATAATATTTTGTCGCTAAGCTTGTCGCCTTTACCCTGTCGGCGATAGTATTGGCGACTAAAATTTTTTTAGTCGCCGAAAGTGACCACCTTTGGCTACTAACTTGTGTTTAGTCGGCAAAATGTATGTTTTCCGCCACTAATGTATTAGTCGCCGAATGACTACATTTGGCTACAAACTTCTTTTTAGTCGGCAAAAGGTATCACTTTTAGCTACTAAATTATTAGTCGCCGAAAGTACACATTTGGCTACTAGCTTGTATTTAGTCGGCAAAAGGTATCACTTTTAGCTACTAAATTATTAGTCGCCAAAAGTACACATTTGGCTACTAGCTTGTATTTAGTCGGCAAAAGGTATCACTTTTAGCTACTAAATTATTAGTCGCCGAAAGTACACATTTGGCTACTAGCTTGTATTTAGTCGGCAAAAGGTATGTTTCCACCACTAAAAAATTAGTCACTAAAAGTGCTACCATAATTTGAGAATAACTATTATAGACCAAAATATTTGGTGGCCAAATAATTTGAGAATAACTATTACGTATTTGGCTACCAAAATATTTGGTAGCCAAATACTTTAACGTGTTTTTTTTTTTTTTAAAAATAAAATTTTCTATAAACAACATGTACAAATTAATCCATCACTAAATCTATTATTAATACAACCTGTACCCTGTATAAACAATATAATCCATCAACGGTAAATATGTTATCAAGCATTCAACAACGTGCACACATTTCAGTTCCAACCATCCAAAAAATTAATATTAAACGTCCACTTATATATATATTACAAATTTCATAAGAACCATGTCTAATCCCACGTCAAGAATTTAATTCCATACATAATACTGGAATAACGAAATTAATTGTACACCTATAACTTCTGTACCACAACAAAAATTATATTCTATACTGCCACAAAACTATTTTGTACCACGTGCTATGTTAATTTCTACCAAATTAACTGATATTTACTCTACCAAAAAAGTATTTTGTACAAACCACTATATAAAAACATATCCACTTTTGTACCACAATGTCCTCACGTACTTGTCAACAAAAACATATCCACTTTTGTATGTCCAAAAACATCTGCAAAAAAGGAGAAAAAAATCATTAGTTCGGTACGTGTAGAGGCACTTCTGGACGACATATATATATCGTAATAATTTCAAACATTAAAGTGACGAGGAGAGTAATATCTATTAACTAATGCAAGACATCCAAACATGGACCCATAATAAGGCGGCAACAACAACATGCGTGCACACACACAAGTGATACCTGAGAGTTCTCAGAGATCCACACACCCACACACCTTAATCAACTAGACCGAAGCGTACAAGACTCTTCATCAATAAGTTCAATTATGTCAACATTTCTGATTCAAATGAGTCGCACAGAACAATTTTAATTCAGTGCATTAAGAACAATTTTAGAAAAAAAGTACATTGAAAACTTTCCAAGAAACAGTAGTGGGAGGGGAAAAAATAAGTAAAATAAAACAATTTTCACATTTTCAAAAGTAGTGGATCCATCAAAAGGGAGAATGAAAAAAAAACCGAGAATGTATGAAAAAAGAAAAGAAAAGAAGAATCAAATAATAAGAATCAACACAACATAACCTCATTAAATAATCAATAGTCATTCATAATCAAATAAGTTACAAATAATGAAAAAACGCATTATCTCAGTGTACTTCAAGTATTAGTGAGCTATAATCAACACAACAAGAAAGTGAGTCACCTAGAATCAACACAATAAGGTTATCATAATCCAAGCACGTTATCATAATCAAATGTTCTAAATAACAAACACACTAAATTTATAACTATGACTCAAATTCGGTGGTGATAGATACTTGACAGGTTCTATCAATGACAGTAATAAGGTAGATCAGATAGACAAAAAAATAAAAACAAACTTAAATGTATGAGCAACAAACATAGAATAATCCAAAACTCAGAGAGAGAGAGACCTGTTATAATAAGTAAGTGTGAGGCGATCAAGCATCTCGCCAGCATTTTTGCTGGAATTATCCATGGCAGACATCCTTGCTCCTTGCTCACTGCAAGTGTTCTCCAAAATTGCATTGAACATAACCTGTGAAAATTGTCAAATTTTGTTTCCCATTAAACAAAGCTTGGAATTGATAAATCTAACTACAAACATCTTTTGGCTGCATGAAATGTCAGTACAAGCCCAATTCCACAATCATTAAAAACGTAAAACAGAGAGTCTACTTCCAGTGATTAATTGTCCATATATGTACTTAATTGTTATATGAACCACACAAACTTGAGAATTGAGTTAAATTGCACTAACACCCAATAAAATCACATTTTAGTAAAAGAAAAAGGATTAAAAATCTAAAATAAAAATATTAGAGTACAACTTAAATAGCAACTCCTATGATTTCCTTTTAAGAACACAACCACCTCTTGTTATTTCCTTCAATCTTTTGACTGCAATGCCAGCAGCATCCAGGTTTTCTGACGGGTGAGACAGCCCCCTCGTTTTGATAATGAAATTTTTTTAAAACTTTTTAAATATATGTTTTGTGTCTGTAAAATGATTATTTCATTAGTACTGGTAATAATATTGAAAAATTTATTAAAATGATAAATAATTGGGATATTTTGTCTTTTATTTGTGAATTTTGATTTATTCTTAATTTATTAGTGTTATTGAAATATGATGATGTAAAAAGTATAAATAGTTTAATTGTACTTTTTAAAAATAATAAATTTATTATTAAAAATTAAATTCATCAGACTGTCCTGTAACTATGCCTTTAAATTTTTGCAATGTAAAACTATCGACAAACAGCCAATAACAACTTGCCCACTTTAGTATACCTTTCGCGTGAGGGCCCAATTATTAAAAGATGTGTTCAACCATCAAATGAAAGCCGACTACTTCTTCCATCTAAAAATAATAATCTATTTTCAAAATTTAATTTTTTTTTATAATACAATTATTACATTTTAAAAATATTAATTTTTCAAAATTACCTTTTGATAGTATATTTTTTTAGACATATCAATTGTCATAATTGTACTTTTTGTATTATTAATGTATTTAAAAAAAGGACAAAATAAGAAATTCATATTATTTTAATAATTAATTTTTTAAAAAAATTAATATTTTGAGATAATAAAAAAAAATAAGATATTAATATTTTTGGATGGTGGGTGTACAACCTCTTAATAAAAATAAAAATAAAAATAATTAATTTTCTTATTTTCATTCGGCTACCAAACAATTTAGTAGCCGAAAGTAGGTATACAGCGACTAAAATAAATTTTGTCGCCGAAACTTGACATTTGGCAACCAAAAGTTTGGTCGGGAAAGATTAAAAATTAATTTTTTTATTTTCATTCGGCTACCAAACAATTTAGTAGCCGAAAGTAGGTATACAGTGACTAAAAAAAATTTTGTCGCCGAAACTTGACATTTGGCGACCAAAAGTTTGGTCGGGAAAGATTAAAAATTAATTTTTTTATTTTCATTCGGCTACCAAATAATTTAGTAGCTAAAGGTATCTCTACGGCTACTAAATTTTTATTTAGTCGCCAATTGTCATATGTTTAGCTACTAAAAATTGTTTTAGTCGCCAATCGTAATATCTTTAGCTACTAAATTTTTTTTAGTAGCCAATAATCAACATTCCCCTACTAAAAAAAATTAGTAGCTAAAAAGTTGACTTTTGCTGACTAATATTATTTTTGGTAGCCAATTCCTTGACTTTTGGCGACTAAATTAGTTTTGGTAGCTAAAAGTGGTCGGCAAAAATGCTTTTTCTTGTAGTGGTTGGACCTTGTAGGTTTTGCCATGAATCTTATTTTAATAATTTGAACTATTCATTTTATTCGACTAAGAATATAAATTATTTATCAAAAAAGTTTGATTATTTTGATAATCACTTCATGATTTTATTAGATTTTTTGGTTAAAAAAATGATGTCTATTTTTAAAATTATCTTTTATGTCCATTTTTTATACCCAAAAACAATATATATACATATATATATATCAACAAAGTATATGATTATGATTACCAAACCAATCTGATTTTTTTTAATGAACAATCTACCAGCAATTGTTCTAAATTATTATCTTAGAGTCTCACAAGACCTTAGGGCTGATTTGGTGTCACTAAAAAAATTCAAAAAGTTAAAAAATTACTAAAAAAGTAAAAAAAATTCATACTATTTGCTTCTTTTTTTGGCGGAAAATCTGTCAATTGAAAAAAAGCAAAAAAAAAAAAGAAGCAAAACAGTGCTGCACAAAACTGTGCAGCCACACATCCCAAGTCAATTGAAAACGTGGCACACTTGTAGCCACATATTTCCCTAATTTTTTTTTTGAATAGAGACAGAAATTGTGCAGCGCAGTATTGCTGTTTGTGTCAGTGAGGGTAGTTTCGTAATTTTACAATTTTAATATACATTTTTTCGTAAAAAGTTAAAAAATTATCCCAAACCACAAATTTTTTTTCTTTTACTTTTTAGTTTAAAAAGTCAAAAAGTATACTTATTTAGGACAACAAACTCCTACTAACACCTCCATTATAATATATACATATATATATATATATATATATATATATAAGTGAAATAAAAAATAAAAAAAATAGAAATATATCCCTAAAAGATATTTACAGATCAAACTAAAAGCGAATAGAGCCTATACAAATGGTTAAACCTTTTTCACCATCATAACACCCCTGAATGCATCCCAAAACTCGGTGCCAAACCAAGTTCTTGTTGAGAGGTCGATCCATCCAAACGAGGCTCCAAACAAACCCTTAACTCAAACGGAGACGGCGTTGTATCAGTGCGGCAAACCGGACAAGTGGAACAGGAATAGAGCCACATATCAATACAAGCTACGTGGAAACAGTGCATGCACTCAGGCAACGTACGTAGCTCTTCACCCTCCTCGTACTCGTTCAAACAAATCGTACAAGTCCCATCTTCTCCGACCAATTTCGTTCCCTTTTCATACTTGTAGACCGGTATGAATCCCGTCACCGACGTATCGATGCAGCCCGGTATCTCTCCTTGTCGGAGAACCGGTGTTCGGTGGTGGCGTTGGGGGTTTCTCCGGTTGTAGCAACAAGCGTTGATGCAGTGGTAGAGGATGATGACGATAGCGACCGTTGAGGCGGCGATTAGGAGGATGGTTAAGTGGTGGGTGAAGGAGTTGTTGTTGTCATTGCTAGCCATGGTGGTGATGGTGATGGTGATGGTGATGGTGGTGGTGGTGGGATTGGAAAGAGGTGAATTTGGAGGAAGAGGTCATGGAAAACTACATAGGATATTAGGAATGAGGGTGAACAAGGGAGTGTCTTTACAATTATAGGCCTCGTTTTGGTAAGTGGATTTTTTTTATTTTTATTTTTTTTAAATTTATAAAAAGATAAAATAGATTAAAATAATTAATAAAATAAAATATTATATCAAATTTATAATCGTTATATTTTTTCTCTTATAAACATTATATTTAACTATAAAAAAAATTCAACTACCTTTTTAAATATAAATTTTTTTTATTTATTAAAATAGTTAAAAATTAAAATAATTTATCAAGATAGCTAATCATTTGTGGAGTCGGTAGTTTTATTTTTGGACAAATTACATATACCTCCCTTGAGATTTGACTAAATTACAAATACTTCCCTGAAGTTTCGGAAATTACAGATACCCCCCTGAGGTTTATATTTTCATAACAAATTGCCCCCTGAGGTTTATATTTTCATAGCAATTTGTCCCCTAATTTGTTATGTAAATAGTATCTTCAGGAGATATCTGTAATTTCTCAAACCTCAGAGGGATATCTGTAATTTTGTTAAATCTCGAAGGGTATATGTAATTTGCCCTTTTATTTTTCTATGGTGCGTGGGTTTGACTAATCATTTACATAATTGTTTACATACGACAACTCAGATTGGATAAGGAATTGGGAAAAGTTAAGCATCAGAAATTTTTTTTCATGAAAATGATTATGAAAAATTTATGATTTTTAGATTATCTTAATTAATATGTAGTGTTTTATTTTAAGTGTAATTTAATAGTCACAAAACTTTCATGATTATTTTTGTGAAAGATTTTTCATGATACTTAATATTGCTGTAAGGAAAATAGTTGAGAGCATTAAAATAGAAGTATTAAGGGGAGTAATGATGTGGTAATGAGTTCCACTCACTGTCTATGTCTTTTTTTTTCTTTTTTTTTTTGATATTTTTAATGCATTAATATTATTAGTGATATTTTTTTAATGGTATAAATCATTATTAGATTGGATAATTGTTCATATATGACAACTCGGATTGGATTTACAAGGGACGTATGTGGTTGTGCGAGCGGCAACTATATTTGATAGAATCTATTTGCGGATCGTTTAGCAATGATTTTTTAGTTAATTTTTTAATTTTTTAAACTTTTTTAGTTTAAGATTTTTTTATTTGTTTAGTTTTTTTAGCTTTTTAGTTTTGGAATGAAAATTTTTTTTTTTTTTGATCCTTTTGTAATTTTTGACTTTTATTTATTTATTTTTATTCTTTTGTGATTTTTTTAGTTTGGGATGAAAACCAAATGGCTTAGTTTGATAAATTTATTATATAAATAAATTAAATTTTACAGTTCTTTTATGGTGTGCGTCTTTTTAGGAATACATGTCATATGTATTTTTGTCACAAAATATATAATTTTAGTACTATTAATTATAAAATACGTAATCTCGTTATAAATTGGCATAATAAAAAATATTGTGATCAAGTCACAAAATTTTGCAACATTAATCACAAATCATACATGTTTTCTTATGCCCATTTGTTGTGAGGTTACGCATTTTGTAATTGATATTAAAATTTTTTGTAATAAAGTTATATATTTTGCGATAGGGTACATATGGTATCATTTTCTTAGACTTTAACATATTTTAAAATTTATTAAATTGTTAAGTTGATTTTAAAAAATTTACTACTCACTTCATTTATGGTTCTAATTTTTATGGATAAATTACAAATACACATTTTGAGATTTATTTAAAATACAAATTACCTCCTGTTATTTAGAAAATTACAAATATCCCTTGTTAGAATTTTTTATTTAACATAAATAACTAAAAAAATAAAATTCATAATTGCTCTCTTATACAATAATAAAATTACTTAAATTATTAATTGAAACATATTTTTAACATCATTAAAAACTGTTAATTGACTTTATGATTTATTAATAAAGGGGGTGATTTATTATGAAATTAGAAATCTCAGGGAGTGAATTGTAATTTTCAAAACTTCAAGAGGTGAAATGTAATTTTCAAAATCAAAGGAGGTGATTCATATTTTAATCAAACCTTAGAGAGTATATTTATAATTTGTCCAATTTTTTATATCTAAAATGTTGTCTATCTTCTTAGTCACACATGATTTTTTTTTTTTTTTATATATCGGTGAAAGTCAATTGTTACTGTAACACCTATGGGAGTTAGTTTTCCCATCCTTTGAAAAGTACCAAGTGTTTCCTCCTTAATTCAGTTCATTTTAAAAAGAGTTGAACCCATAAGTTTTTTCTAGGGACTAAACCCTTAAAAAAGTTATGATAGCTAATTAGACTTAGCCTAGTTGGTTTCTTAGTTACTAATGCCCAACTATAATTGGGAAATTCTACTATACAACCCCTTGAAAGGGATGTACCATATACACCCCGAATTATGTTATTTTCTACTTTAGTTATGAACAATTTTTTTATTTAATTATGGCATTATTTTAGTTATGAGTCATGAGATGTTCAATATATTTTTTTATTTTAATTATGCTTCAAAAAATATGAAATTATACTATTTTCTTATTTAGTTATAAGGTACATATAGTATACATCTAATTAGTCTTCCCTCAACTAGAATAGATGATTATTATGTATTCTTGGGCCCTATTTGTTTTCAGAGAAAGGATTGATAGTGAGGGGAATGTTAGTGAGAGAATTAAGTAAAATTGTGCTTGTTTTGATGATAGTTGTTAGTGTGGGGATTGTTAAATTATTTTTATATAAAATAAATATAAAATAATAAAAAAAATTAAAGAAAATACAAAAACATTAAACATTAAACATTAATGTTTTAAAAAAAAATGCCTAACATGCAAAAAATTTTAAAAAAATAAAAATAAAATAAAAAATTTTCAGAAAAAATAAAACAAATAAAATAATGATTTTACTTAACAAAAAATACAAAAAATTAAACATTAATGTTAAAAAAAAAGCCCGACTTGTAAAAAATAAAATAAAAAATAAATAAAAATAAAAAATTTCTAGTCCGCCGGACTATTTTTCTAATACCAACTCCTGGAGGCCCATCCGAATTCTTTTGGAGAGACCCATCCTAATCTGGAGCTCACTATCAATCCCCTCCACATCTCTCAAAACAAACACAATATTAATGGGTCCTACCTCACTACCAATCTCAATCCTCCTTCTAACTCTCCAAACAAACGGGACCCTTGAAGTATTATGTAACATTATTAATGTAGTTGTTTAAACTAACACTGTAGCATGATAGTATACCAATGGGATACAGTAATTCATTTTTTATTATTCTAAAATATTAGTTTATTTTTAAAAATTAAGGATCAAAATTATATAAATTTCTTATTTTATCCTTCATTTAAATTCATTAACATTATTAGAAGTGTAATAATTGTACTACTAAAAAATAATTTTGAAAAATTAATATTTTTAAAATGTAAATAATTATATTACTAAAAAAAAAAAGTTAAATTCTTTCGAAACAAAGAGAGTTATAATTTTCAATTAGAACTCCCGCCGCACCTAAATAATAATAATAATAATAATAATACTTTACATTCATATATCCACCTTTACTTTGTTGTATTTCAGTTAAACATCAACATTGATGATACTTTTGGTCTATGCTGGAAAATAAGTTAAAAATTACAAATAAGTTTAAAAAAATTAAAGAGATAATATGATTTTAAAAAATTAAATATTAAAAAATTGACTTTTAACCGTGTTGCTATTGCAATGCAAAATTAAACTTTTAAAAGTTTCATTTTTTTTTTGAGAATAAATATATTCTTCTTTTTTTATTTAAAAATTAAGGTATTTAGTCTATTAATTGTTGATGTGGGGTTAATTATAGAGTAAATTACACTAGGAGCCCTTAAATTGTTTACTTTTTTTCAATTAAACCCCTAAACAATATTTTCACTCAAATAAACCCCCTAACTTCTCAAATTAATTCAATTTAGGCCTTCTATTACATTCCTAGAGAGAGAGAGAGAGAGTAATGAAATACAAATAGAACATACATATAGGATTTTCATAAGTAATGATGTGGCTCAATAGTGACCTTGCACTTTGAAAAAAAATATCCATTAAAATAATTTATATTTACAACATCAACACTATCACATTATTTTTGTAGCATTTTTTAGGGAGAGGCTCATCTCCAGTTGGAAGGGTGTTGTTGGGTTTCTGTGGGTCCACCACGTAATCCACATCGATGATTTGAACTATTCAATATGTAAGGCGTATTTTATCCCTGTAAAAAATCACGTTGATCTGATATCGATAGTTAATCAGATCACAAGTAAGTATGATTTTTACAATAAATTATTTATACAAATGTGATATAGTGTCTGTTTGGTAGAACTTAAAAGCAGCTTATTTCAGCTTTCAGCTTAATTTAAGCTATTTTGATGTGTTTGGTTTAGCTTATAACTTATAGTTTATAACTTTTTGAAAGTCAGAAATCAGCTTATTCTTTGAGTGGGGCAAGAGATGCTTAATTTATAAGTCAGAAATCAGCTTATGTTCATAGTTATAAGCTATAAGCTGTTTAGGCATAAGCTATACGCACTTTTCCACAGCTCTACCAAACAGGGCTATAATCAAGTAGCTATCGATATCCGATCAAATTGATTTTTTACAAGAATGAAATATTCGACGAGCTCTATACATTGCACGGTTCGGATTATTGATGCGGATTCTGTGATGAGCTCACGGAAATCCAACAACACCCTCTAATCTGATTTGAACTGGAGAGAAACACAAATGATCTATCTCACTATAAATTTATAATATTTCACATGCATTTATGAATTTGTATATGTATACATATATTTGTTTTATTGGCTTCTCTAAGTGTGTGCCTTTTATGTTAACAAGACCCATTCTATATTACATACGTTTTTGTTAACATGTGGCCATCACCAGTTAATTCCATGGAAAAAGTTGAGCTTATCAATTACAATTAATGGTCACTATCAAATATGAAAAATATTTACATTATTAATCAATCAAACAAACTACTAGTTTATCATAATTAAAAAATCAACCAAACCTAATCCAACCAAGCCCAACAATCACTTATAGGAGAGGAATACGTTAGAAAATAATAGTTTTTCGGTGACTTTAATATAATATTAAAGTGGGTGTCAATTCTCTTTTGAGGTAAATTAAAGTGGGTTTAGATTCTTTGTAATGAAATCTTTACATCACAAAAAAAAAAAAAGAGACTAAAAATCATTAAGATTTGAATGAGAAATTGACTCATTAAGTTGGCATCATGAAAGAGGTATTGAGAAAGGTATGAAACCTTCTATCCCACGTTATTAATTAAAGAGGAGAGCATTGATGGGTATTTAAATCCCATTTTTTTTTTCTAAAGGTGTGAGCTCTTTGGGGCATCCAAATTTTTCGAAGGAAGGGAGTTATGGACGCATCAAGGATGGACTTGAGCCAAAACTATGATTTAAGTTGATTATGAAAAAATTGCACAAGCGAGCGAATTGCCGGGCCAAGTCCAGGTCCGTGATCCGTGGGTCGTGGATCGTGAGGCTTGAGACTTACTGGAATGGGTTAGGTTTGAACTAGGTCGAGTTGGTGGTCCACCAACCTAGTTTTTTTGGTCCAAGCCAAGTTGATGGCTGCTGATATACACACGTGTATATATGAAGTGTGTAACTCTCACACTTAAGACCCATCAGTTTTGCTGCATTTGTTGGGCAGTTTTGCGGAGATTAATTCCTACATTTGTTGCAGGAGTTCTCCTCCTCTCTCTCCCTCTGTGTGTATAAAAGGAGACCCCTCTCCTTCAGTCTTCTACCTAGAAAATTCTTCTCTTCATGTTACAAAGTTCCTTCAGTTTTATATTCTTCCTAGTATGTTTAGTTATGTTCACTGAAACTACACCGTAGGTTCTTGGTTATAGCTAGTCCAACCGTCGTATCTTATGAGACAGATGTCGAACAAACTTCCGCACCCCAATTGGTGAGGTGACAAATTTGTTTTAAAGGCATTGTCTAGTGCACGTTTCGGTTTGCTTTTTTTTTTTTGCTATTTTATTTTATTGTGTATTTCTGTTCAATCTATTTGTAATTCCAGCATATTTTTTGGTTCTGAAATTTTAATTTCTAAATATAAATCTATTTATTTATTTAATCACATAATTTTTACAACAAGATTAAAACAAATTCTGTGTTTTTCATAAAGTTGAATAAATAGATTCATCTAGCATTTTAGGATAACACAAATTTTTTTAGAGTGGATACTTTCTGTGTTTTATATAAAAATATGTCTGCCTAGAATTGGTTTTCGTTTCGTTTTGGTTTCCGTGTAAGTCTTGATTAGAATATGAAAATAACATATATATATATATAGGAAAATGATTTTCCCCCCGAAATCCCCCCCCGAATAGCCCGAAAGAGAGAAAGAGAAGAGAAAGAGAGAAAGAGAGAAAGAGAAGAGGGAATGGAGAGAGAAAGAGAGGTCCCCTCATTCGTCTCTGCCACCGCCGATCGATGGCAGATCGACCGGCCGATCGTCGCAGCAGCTTCGATCGTCGTAGCAGCAGCTCGTCGCAGCCCGCCTCCGCCTCTAGCCCGATTTTGTTGGCCCCCTCCCCTCCAATTCTTTTTCTTCTTCTCCTCATTCTTCCTCTGATTTTCTTCTTCTGAAAAAAAAAAATTCAAAAACGACATCGTTTTTTGAATTTGGGGGATTCGGGGGGCTCAAATTTGAGCTACCAATCACTACTCATATATATATGCATGCTGTTGCTATATGTTATTCGGTGAATATGTCTACAAACTTGAATATCATATTTATGCCAGTGAATAAGGAATTCAAATATATGTTTCATGATATATGGATCTAGACTGTAAATGTTATTTTTTATTAAACTTTTAATTTCATTTTACCACTATTTCATATGTAAATTAATGTATGCAATGTTATGTTTAAATTTTTCAGTTTAATTAGAATATTTTTATGTCTAGATCTCTAATAGAATATTTTAGTATCAATTTATTTTATGAGTATGGTTCATGATTTCCTATCATGCTTTGCTTGTCTTTTTATTTTATAATTTGTGTGATTTGCATGCTAATTGCTTTCTAAATTCTAGAATTATTCACATGAGTTATTTACAATATAATTGCTCTAAAATTAAGCGTATGTAAATTGTCTATATTTATTTACATGTTTATTGTGTAATAATTTCATACATAATTTAATTCTTAGAGTTGTAGGCTTTTTTTTTGGTAACTCATCTAGCATTTTAATTCATTAGTTAATTTTGCTATTAAATAGTTTGCTAGAAGGTAGTTAACAATTCTTTTCCAATTCTTTGCTTTGTATTTTATTGTGTGTTTGTGCTAACTTTCTTTACAGGAATACCAATGTGAAAGGAAGGGGAAAAAATACAAATCCAAATAAATGGAATTTTGGACTTGCAATAAAAAAATATATATTTGGACTACTAATCTCTTTGTTTAATAGGAATACCTAAGCATAGAAAGGAATTTTTGGACAAAATTTGAAGGAATTGTTGGTTGAGTTTTAATTGGGATTTTTACCAATGTGTTGAAACATTTTGTATGTGATGGGTCGTTTCACACACTAAAAATAAACACTAAATTATACCAAATTCATTAGAATATTAGTAAGTCTAGGTATCGATCCACATGGACAAGTGGGAAATTAAACTAATTTAATTATTAAATTCCTAAATTAATTTTGATAAAAAGATTGAGGATGTTATGATTAAACGAGAATTAAATGAAATTGAGAAATTAAATTAACAATTAAAATTAGTGTTTGAGATATTGATTTTTGAGAAAATCTTAGGACAAATAATTCACCACTAACCACATAAATAAGACTCAACATCGGCCATCAATTGTACTCCAGTTTGAACTACCTAATATTTCACAACTACAAGTTTGAAACATTGATCAAGAGGATTGTTGTGTTCAACGTACAAGCACGAGTCATCTCAAGTAGCATGAGGCGTTTGCTCTAAACTATGGCAGCAACACAACCTGTCTCTCGTAGCATGACTCATTTCATACTTTGAACACAAACACAAAGAAAACTAATGTATGGAAAACATTAAACAATCACAGAGAGTAAAACACTTGAAGAGATGAAAAGTAAAATTAATATAAACTTCTAAAACATCCATACACTTATTAAGACCATTTCACAATCAAAGCTTAAGAAAAATCCCTTTACATGGCTAGGGTTTCATGAAAACCCTAAAATTGGAAGACTAGCCACTCATGGAGGAGTGGGAAGAGGTGGAAGAAGGAGAAACCACCATAGGAGACATTCTTCAAGCTTCAAGTTCTTTTGTTTCAAACCCTAACCTCTCTTTTCATTTTCTCTGAAATATTTTTGAATCCTAAAAACAGCCACTTTTTTTCTTTTTATTCACAGTAGAATAGACTGAAATTTTCGTGCACGCAACCTTAGGTGAGCCACTCGAGAGGTGGTGGGCCGCATTTGCGGTGAGGTGGCAGGCTGGGTATTTTCACTACTCGCACGGAGAATCTGCTTTTACCCCACTTTTTGCTTGAATTTGCATGTTGCTTACCAAATCTGTGCAAATGCACAAAATACACAATCTCCACCCAATAAACAAAATTCAAAGACTATAAATGTAACTTAACCGGCCTCAATATGGTACCTTTCGGCCTACATCAACATGCTTGTATTTCTTATAACAATTTGTTTTAATTGCTTGTATTTTGGTGCAATTTTTAATTGTTTGTAAAGTTTTGGAATTTGGTTTGTTTTAACCTAGTTCATCCCCTGGAAACTTAATTCTAAAAATTGTTTCCCATGGATTAGGAGTCAACATACTCTTGAAAGTTTTGTTTAAGGTCAACTAGGTTTTAAGTGGGACTGATGTGACTCCTCTAATCTTTTTGAAAACTTTCCTGACCATGTTCAATTTTAAGTTAAATTGTGAGACTAGTTTTGAATTAAATTTCCAACTTTGGGATTTTTTTAGTGTTAAGTTTAATTTTTGGAAATATAGAATAGTGAAATTTTGTTATATTTTTCAGAAATGGCAACTGTCACTGATATTGCTGCTATTGCTAATGTTAGTGGGGGATCAGAACCCAGGGCAACTAGCTTGCCAACCCCTGCTGTGACCTTTGTGATCAACCCTGTTATTGTGACCTTTGTAATCAATGATGTTGCTACTCTTGCTGTTCTGGAAGAACCGCTCAACCATCGTGAGTGCCTGGAGAAGTTCAGGGGAGTGAATTTCAAGAGGTGGCAACATAAGAGGTTGTTCTATCTGACTACTCTAAGCCTTGCGAGGTTTTTGAGTGGGGATCCACCAGCTGTGGAAGAAAATGAGCAAGACAAACAGAAGCTCATGGCTCTAGATGCTTGGAAACAGTCAGACTTCCTTTGTCGGAATTATGTTCTGAATGGCTTGGCAAACCCACTATTCAATTTGTATTATGCCAAAAAGTAGGCAAAGGAGCTGTGGGATGCTTTGGACAAGAAGTACAAGAACGAAGATGCTGGGGCAAGAAATTTATCGTTGGCCGGTTTCTAAACTTCAAAATGGTGGATTCAAAAACTGTCATTAGTCAAGTCTAAGATTTCCAAGTGATTCTACACAAGATTCATGTAGAGGAAATTTTCTGAGTGAATTATTCTAGATAGTTGCTTTTATTGAGAAGCTGCCTAACGGTTGGAAAGACTTCAAGAACTATTTGAAGCACAAACGAAAGGAGATGACAGTGGAAGAGCTCGTTGTCAGGCTCCATATTGAGAAAGACAACAAGAAGAAAGTGGGGAGTATCTCCTTTGTAAAAGCAAACGTGGTTGAGCATGGCCAGTCCTCGGGAGTGAAGAAGAAGCCACTGACAGGCAAAAGCTCAAAGTTGGGCAGCGACGGCGTCTTCAAAAGGCCAATCTACAAATCGCATGAACCTACTTTTAGGTTCTATGGAAAGTGCTTCAGTTGTGAAAGCGATTGGCATCGGGCAGTTGATTATCAAAAGAAAAAAGAACCCTACAAAAAGAACCCTCCACAAAACAAAAGCTGGGCTCACATAGCTGAAATAAAGGATCTGTCACAAGATGTGGACAACATGCATCTATCAACTATCGTCTCTGAAATGAACATGGTGGGATCCAATCCGAAAGAATGGTGGGTGGGCACTGGGGCCATTTGCCACATCTATGCTGAGAATAAAATGTTCATAACTTTCGAATCGGTTTCAAATGGTGAGAAGTTGTTCATGGGGAATTCTGCGACCTTAACTATTGAGGGTAAAGGCATGGTGGTCGTGATGATGACTTTAGGAAAAGAGCTGACTCTGAACGATGTCCTTTATGTGCCAAGTATTCGCAAAAACCTTGTCTCGGGATCGCTCTTAAGTAAGCTTGGCTTCCACATGGTATTTGAGTTTGATAAGGTCTTGTTGACTATGATTGGGGTCTATATGGGGAAGGGGTATATGTTGGGCAGTATGTTTAAGCTCAATGTAATGACTCTTATCCCCAAAATGAATAAGAAAGCTTCTTTTTCTGCTTATATGCTTGAGTCCCCTAATTTATGGCATGGTAGACTAGGTCATATAAATTTTGACTCTTTGCGTAGATTAATCTAGTTAGATCACATACCGTCTTTCAAGATTAATCCAAATCACAAGTGTGAAACTTGTGTAGAAGAAATATTAACTAGGACTTCTTTTCATTCTATTAAAAGAATTACCGAGCCTTTAGATTTAGTGCATAGTGATGTGTGTGACTTGAAAATCATACAATCACGTGGTGGCATGTTGATGATTACACTAAATACTACTATGTGTACTTGCTTAAAAACAAAGATGAGATGATTGACAAATTTACTCTTTTAAAAAATGAAGTTGGGAATCAACTAAGTCGAAAAATCAAGGCTTTAAGAAGTCATCATGGTAGTGAGTATGAATCCCTATTTTCTGAGATTTGTGCTCAATTTGGGATTATTCACCAAACCACAGTGCCTTATTCCCTTCAGTCAAATGGTGTTACTGAGCGGAAGAATAAAACGTTATAAGAAATGATGAATGCGATGTTAATAAGTTCTGGGTTGCCATAGAACTTGTGGAGCGGAGCGATTTTCTCCGCAAATTACATTCTTAATAGAATACCTCAGAAAAAAGTAGACAAAACTCCATATGAGTTGTGGAAAGGCCACAAGCCTTCATATAAATACCTACCAATGTGGGGATGTCTTGCAAAAGTGGTGGTGCCTACACCCAAGCGGGTTCAAATAGGCCTGAAGTCAGTGGATTGTATATTCATTGGCTATGTATATAATAGCACTGCATATCGATTTCTTGTATTTAAGTCTGCTATTCCAAATATGCACAAGAATACCACCATAGAATCAAATCTTTCTTTGAAAATGTATTTCCTTGTCATTTCCAAGAAGGGCTTCCGAGTTCCATGAAAGAAGTGAAAAATGTTGGAAGTGATAATGATCACATAGATGATCATGCAGATGATCACATGGATGATCAAATAGATGATCAAGTAGATGATCAAGCTGAGGAAGTAGATGAGCCAAGAAGAAGTAAAAGGGCTAAGACCTCAATGTCCTATGGTCCGGACTTCTTGACTTATATATTAGAGGGAGAACCTCGAACTTTCTATGAAGTTGTGACTTCACTAGAAAGTCCTTTGTGACAAGAAGCAATTAAGAGTGAGATTGACTATATCTTATAAAACCATACTTGGGAGGTGGTTGATATGCCCCTACGAAGTAATGCCTTAGGGAGTAAGTGGATCTTTCGAAGAAAGATGTAAGCGAATGGATCAATTAACAAGTATAAAGCTAGGCTAGTTATCAAATGACATTGGTAGTGAGAAGGCCTGGATTACTTTGATACGTCTTCACTTGTGACAAGGATTACATCCATTCGTATGGTGAAGGTGATAGCAGCTTTACGTAGTTTGGAGATACATCAGATGAATGTAAAGATAGCCTTCTTAAATAGAGATTTAGATGAAGAAATCTACGTGGAGCAACCTGAGGGGGTTTCAGCTCCAGGACAAAATCAGAAAGTCTGTAAGCTTATTAAATCATTGTATGGTTTGAAGCATGCTCCTAAACAATGGCATGAGAAGTTTGACAACATTATATTGTCAAATGGGTTCAAAATCAATGAGTGTGACAAATACGTATATGTCAAAAACACTGACAGAGGTTATGTCATTTTGTGTTTATACATTGATGACATATTCATTGTTGGTAGTAATGATGAGATGATTAGAACTTCCAAGAGATTGTTGAACTTTAAATTTGATACGAAAGACATGGGCCTTGCAGATGTAATTCTAGGTGTTAAGATTACCAGAACATCTGATGGTATTGTACTTTCTCAACCTACTTGAGAAATTTGGTAAATCAAATATAAGTGTGTTTAGGGCACCGATAGACTTGAGTCTACACTTGACCAAGAATAATAGTGAGAATGTCTCTCAGTTAGAATATTCTTGGGTCATCAGGATTTTGATATATTTGATGAGTTGTACAAGGCCGGATATAGCCTACTCAATTAGCAGGCTTAGTAAATACACAAGCAATCCTGATGCCATTGATTGGAAGGGTATTGTTCGGGTGTTAAGGTATCTCCATTTCACCTGGGATTATAGGCTGCATTACACCGGATATACAACAGTAATAGAAGGCTATAACGATGTGAATTGGATATATGATGTTAGGGATTCGAAATCCATTAGTGGTTATGTGTTCACCCTTAGAGGGGCAGCCGTGTCTTGGAAATCTTCCAAGAAGATGTGTATTTCACGATCAAAGATGGAATTGAAGTTTATAGCATTGGATAAAGCAACATAAGAGGCAGAATGGCTTCGCCATTTCGTTGAAGATATTCCACGTTAGTCGAAACCTGTGCTAGCCATCTGTATTTATTGTGACAGTCAATCGGCTATTGGATGAGTACAGAGTAATATGTGTAATAGAAAGTCTAGACATAACTGTCGTAGACATAATTCCGTACGATAACTACTCTTAAACGGAGTTGTCACTTTAGACAACATTGTGGATCCGCTAACGAAAGGGTTAAATTGATTGTTAGTAGAGAAGTTGTCTGAAGGAATAGGTTTATGGCCTTTATTGTAAGGTGTTACCGGAATGGAAACCCAACCTAGTTGACTGGAGATTCCAAGATCTAGGTTTAATGGGACAACTTAATTATGTAATGGTGGTATGTCGCTGAGGAGGTTAAACCTCCAGCCATTCCTTTTATCAGTGATACCTGTAAGTGTAGAAGTTAAGCTAAGCTTTTAATGACTATAGTGTGTTAAGCTGTTGAGCTAAGTATAGCAGGATACTCAAGTAGAGTCACCTATGTAAGTGCGAAGTAGGGCCACTTCTATAAGAATTGACAAGGCCGAATTCTTTAAACCACTCATTGAACTAGGCTAGTGTTCTAGGGCCAAACCAAACACAAGAGTGAGAACATATTGATGGTTGGAGTAATATCTGTGTGAGCTCTGTTGTCTTGGTTTACATAAACGGAAAAACAGTTCAAGAATTCGTTTTCACCGGGCAGTCAGTAAATTCGATAGACTTCATTAGGATGGGTTCAAAGCCAAAAGCTACTTTTATTGATGTAAGAGTTATTCCGTTGCACTCTCTCTTCGAGTCTTTATTATTAAGCATTGTCCATTTGTTGTTATTCGGTCAATTTTTATTTATATGGGGGGTTGTTGGAAAATGATGATTTTTTGATAACTTTAATGCTATATTAAAGTAGGTGTCAATCCTCTTTTGGGGTGGATTAAAGTGGGTTTAGATTTTTTGTAATGAGATCTTTAAATCACAAAAAGAATGATAAAAAAACTATTAAGATTTGAATGAGAAATTGACTCATGAAGTTGGCATCATTAAAGAGGTGTTGGGAAAGGTGTGTAACCTTTTATCCCACATTGATTATAGAGGAGAATATTGATGGGTATTTAAATTGCATTTTTTGCCTAAGGGTGTGAGCCCTTTGGGGCATCTAACTTTTTCAAAGGAAGGGAGTTATGCATACTTCAAAGATGGGCTTAGGCCAAAACTATGGTCCAAGGTGGTTATGCAAAAATTGTAACATGCGCATGCGTGCTGTTCGCCCACCTGGACCGGATTGAGCTGGGTCCGGGTCCGTTATCCATGGGTCGTAGGTCGTGGATCGTGGGACTTGGGCTTGAGGCTTACTAGAATGGGTTAGATTTGGGCTAGGCCGAGGTAGTGGTCCACCAACCTAATCTTTTTGGGCCAAGCCAGTTTAGTGGCTGCAGATATACACATATGTGTATATATGAAGTGTGTAACTCTCACTTTTACACTTAAGACCCATCAGTTTTGCTGCATTTGTTGGGCAATTTTACAGAGATTAATTCCTGCATTTGTTGTAAGAAGGCTCCTCCTTTCTCCCCATCCATGTGTATAAAAGAAGACCCCTCTCCTTCAGTTTTCTACCTAAAAAATTCTTCTCTTTGTGTTTCAAAGTTTCTCCAGTTGTATATTCTTCCTAGAATGAGAGGGTGCTATTTTAGTTATGTTCGCTGAAGTTACACCATAGGTGCTTGGCTGTAGCTGGTGCAACTATCATATCCTAGAGAGACAAACGTTGAACAACCTCCAACACCTCAATTGGTGAGGCGGCAAATTTATTTTAAGGACACTGTCTAGTGTAGGCTTCAGTTTGCAAAATCAAAGTATAACGCAGCGGATGAAAAATTATGGTCCTACCTTTTGCTGTAGAGTCTGAATTGAAGGATCTCGTGGGTAAATCACATGCTTCCTGAATCTGATCAATCAACCCAGCAATAGAGTGATATTACAAAATGAATATCACCCACACAAGTCACAGTGCAAAATGGCTCTTGATCGTTGTATTTTGGGAGAGAGTCAGCATATGGGAAAAAACATACGACATACATTGTTTTTCTCTTAATCACCCATATCCCATATCATATCAGATATATAGGATAATATCACATCTATCCATATCAGTTGATATGATAGATATGGATATCCTGAGTGGTTCTCCAAGTAAGATTTGAATTCAAATTCAAATTTGCATGAATAAGGTTCAAAAGGTTCAAAGGGTCATGCCACATGGGCGTCCAATTTCTAACATCTCCCACTCGCACATGAGTTGGCATGACACTGCCACATCTTTATCTCAATCTCCCCAAAAAAGAACAATCTCATACTAGCCAGTGCACCGTGCGACTGCTGAGAACACCTGCATATGGGAGCTCTATACTAGAAACTCAAAATGAGCCAGCATAGAGACATCAACCCAAAAAGAACAGAAATAGTGTCTCATATACCCTAGACCCATCTAATTACACCGGTCCAAAAAACAACATCTCTAATCCCTCAAAAAAGAGCATGTTTGACCCTCTCAATTCTTGCAATATATTCACACTCAATCTGCCTCTCATACAGAGCGATGTGAGTTGCCGGTAGTGAATATACAATAGTGGTGTAATACTAGATGATCTTCCCTTTGCCCTCATGCCATTTAGTTTAGGATTGACCACTTTCCCAGTGATGTCCCTTAAGGCCGAATCATACATGACCGCAGGCAACATACCAAAGTAGTAGAACATCAACCCCTTACCTTATGACATAGTCAAAAGTCACAAAAGGGTACATAAATGAAAGTCATATCAATAATGACACGTAAGACTCACACTGCGAGGAAACAGGGATCCATTCTCTCACTTCATTACTCAGTCACCAAGCACATGTAGTATGAATACATGTTACGGTGGAGTAACTCTTCCAAAAGAGTGACGTCATACTCGATACATCGTACAAATATTAGTTTAGTCGCTTTCTAGCACTTAACCCGAATTCTCTATTTGCTCGCTTTCCAAGCGCCAAATGAGATCTCGCATCTGGCTAATCATAACAGGCACAACATGGAAAGTGGGTACTAACATCCATGTTTGGTCCTTAACACGACCTCATCTTGGTTGTAACCAAGGCGGCATGCATAGTGGATAATTTAAGCCTCTCTTGGCTCCACATAAACCACTAGTCTCATCCTTGCTCACTTCCCAGCGCCAAGGGCGATTGCTTGTGTGAGTGAGCCAATCTTGCCTGCTGACATCATCATCTGCTAATCATTATGACACAAACCATAATAGTGTCAACATCCCATCATCACAACAAATAAGTGATCGATCTAAAAAACATGACCACAACTTGTGCAATTCTAGATCCCAAACATAAGCCTTATCAGCACCTCTTGCGATAAGTATATACAACGGAATCCACCATATGCGCAACATGACCATAGCTTGCGCAATTCTAGATTCCAGACATAAGCCTTATCAGCACCTCTTGCGATAAGTATATACAACGGAATCCACCATATGCATAACACATGAAGTGATTCAAGGTCACTACCTCTTGCGCAATAACCTCTCTAAAGATATTTTGGTGACCAATTTGCGTTCATTCTGGTTGCGCCCAACTAGCGCAGATGCGCCCAACTAGCGCATTGAATCTTACAATGGGCAAATTTATATACTACTAGTAAAGCATTCTGTGCACAGTCTAAATGAGCAAGGTCAATGTCTAAACTACTCAGTTGACCATTTACCAAAGATAACACTTATCATGTCGAATACGCCCACATAGCATACTTTAAGCTCCCACAACAAAGAAAAGATTAAGGAATATAGGTCATCTGTTTCTCCCAAAGACAATATGAGGATACACTCAATAGCTAAGGCTTTGACTTTTACCGATAAGTAAGTCAATGGGTTTGCAATTTTGCATCTAGAATCATTCTAGGATATTTCTTATGTAAGTCATTGAAGACAAACTGGAAATTCTCCCAAAACAATCCATAAGGATCATACATCCGAGCATATAAATTATATCACCCATGTCCATCATATCTGAAACAGAGGACTGCCCACCTTAGGTGGCGACAACCTTATAAATTCCTGGCACATAATGACTAAGTAAGGAAAAACTTCTTTTCGACCATTGATCATGCCTTAGTGGTCTTCATCGATCATCGTTGGCCTATCATGGCTTGACGAAATCTAAGAACCACTATTTGGATAACTGTTTTAGGCTGTAAAAGATTTATTTGAACTAGCAATCTTTTTGCGCTCCTAACTTTTCCCCATAAAAACAGAAGGTAAATCCCTACGGATCTACTTATCCAATTCTCCAACGAGAAGTTAGGTCACAACGTCCATAAATCAATGTTCCGAACTTATGTCAATCATAGCCTAAGTTGAAATAACTTCACTCCCCAGGAGGAAGTCTTCTCATGGTCTACACCTTCCTCAATGGTGCGACTTTTCGGTATCTAGCGAGCCTTATGCCTCAACACTGACTATCGAAATTACGCGTAAATTTAGAACAGTTTCACGTCATAATGGAAAGTCAACCAAATTATAGAAATGGTTAATCCTTAAAGACTTTGTCTTAAACTGCGCAACATTGATCCACTTTCTGAAAACAGGGGACTAGAGCCTTTGGCATTATCCTAGGCTCTTTATTATCTTGCGGAGCAATTATGAATGTTTCTTTCTCAATCACCCAGTGATGACGTGGAAAATTTTCACATTTGCTACCACGCAACTAAGAATGTAGAGTATTCTTCTCTAATGGAGTAATCCATTAGTAGGCACATCGCTCCCACTATCCCTAGGATATTGGAAATTTCTTTCCATTCTCAACTAGGCTACATAAAGCGCTATGTTTAGAATTCTCTATCTTATAGAGTTCCAAAACTCTATTCACGTCACCTTTACTAAGAAAACTTTATGTGACTTAGTTACACTACCACAAAGCTTCTTACCTATATGCACATGACCCGGAGGGTTTACATGACATCATACAATAATGCGCCACATAACCCTATGTGTTTACAAGACAGCGTACAATAATGCGCTATAGAACTCTAGGTCTTAACTTCGCAACCTTATGAGAAGTAAAATAAGGATAAGCTGCTTTGATGGTTACAGTTCGCCCACAAATGGCTCTCTGCTAACCCATTACTTAAATGGAGTGTAAAATCTGATATGACGGGCACTTAGTTAGGGATATAGGCAATAAACTAAAGTGCAATTCCCAATTAGGAAACATTTTGCGCCATCATTCACTTAACATTAACAATACTTAATTCCTTATCTCTACTACACCCTTGTGTTGTTGAGTATTAGGAATAATCAATTTTCTAAGTATTCATTTCTCTTCACAGAGTTTTCTAAAATAACTCAAATAGATAATCGCCACCTTGGTCAAAACTAAAAGCACGAAAGCTGTTATCTAATTGATCTCAACCTCATATGTGCAATGTCAAAAATCATCTCAAAACTGTTGACTTATGGGAGATCAAATAGTCTTGACTCAGATGCGTATCGTAATCTATAAATGTGTTGAGATTGAGGCTTAGCTATCATACCCTTACACATATCTAGTCACAAATATCATAGTGGACTAAATGCGCCAATACAAATGACCTTCTACGGCTTTCCTACTTACTTGTGCGCAACCATTGCGAACAAAGTTACACACTCATATGAGAGCAGGATGTCACAAGCGAGTGAGCCCGAAAGGACCTACTCAAACCATCCATGTCATCTTCTCATTAATGTAATTAAGTACAACAAGCCACCGGTTTATGTCCAATGTCATAAACTAATTCCAATCATCATAATGTGTGAGTTTTTGAAGACAAGTTTTAAAGGTTTAGGCCCAACTAGGTAATGACTCGCGACTAAATTTGCGACTAGTAAGTGCTAATCCCCTGCACCTTCAAGTCAATTTTATTCTCCATACACTTTAATGCATCTAGTTGAAAGATGACGATACTCCTCTTGCCATCTCTGTTTCTCACTTCATAGTTACTTGCAATTAATTCTACTATCCACAAGAAGGAGAGAATAATTTATCAACTATGATAGCTCTTGAAGTAACTTAAGCGCGAATTAGGCTAAAGAGTCTAATTTAACACAATACACTCACGAGCCATGCGTCAAATTCTTAGAGTCATAACAACCTTGTCGGCCTTGACCTTTTCATTACTATGCTACAACGTTTGCGTTTAGTGGTAAATGTTTATTTAAAACATTAGCCTAGCTAAGGGCTAAGGAATTATACAAAGAAGTATCTCCTCATGTCTCACACTCAAGTGTGGAAACAGTAAGTGTCCAGACTTGGACAGGTTGGCAATGCTAATAGATTTTCCAGCCACTTGGCGCTAATATTTTCACTTAGTGTTAATAGATTTTGCTACTACCAAGCGCTAATCTTTTAACTTCAAGTGATACTTCAATGCACACTATTATAGTGCATGAAATTTTGCTCCATCCACTCCCAATAATTGGGTAGAAAGCAAAAACATTGCTTATACTGGCTACTTGTCTTACACTTAATGACTAATTCATTTAAGCTCGCATTTCTTGGATGACGTGACTCTTGAATGTTACTTCATCCAATGATGCAACATCATTATAAGTCAAATTACAAAGTGAATCCGTGCAGCTCAATAGTCAAGATCATATAGAGATCTATTGAGGGCTTACTAATTTCACAACTCCAAAACTCGTCAACCAAAACGACGTAGCGTGCCGCAAACCATAGCGCACACATTAGTTTTTATTGTGCCAAACAAGACAACAAAACCACAGCAACTTTGAGTCATGTTTCCTTAGTTTGGCTCAATTAAGGTCTGACCTAAAGTCTCCAAGACTTTTGCTCATCTAAAGAATAGGATTACGTTGTTTACAGTTGAACATCTCTACTAAGTCTAGGTCAACCAAATTAACTTTCATAAGCGAAGTCAATTTAGAGAGAAATTCGCATTGAAATTAATTTGATTAGCATAATTTAATTTTACCGAAAAAATCTAAATTAAATAGTGACAATATTACACAAGTCGCAAGATCGAAAATCCGCTATGCTTTTCAGGAGTAAATTTACAAAGATTTCTCTCAACTGAACAAACTCCCTGTAGACGTCCCCGAACGTCCCGGGAGGGAATCCCGTTTTGTTCATTTGGGCTTACTACAGTTGAGGACTCAAATTGTCATGGTTCTGAATCTAGTCTCGCAAAGTGCAATGCAAGACTGATAAATCACCAAAGAGTCCAAATCCGGCAAATCATTTTGAAAAACAGATTTTTAGAAAGAAGTGCCAAACATGGACTGCTTTGCCAGATACAGAGTCGCCACCTAAATATTTTATTTTGGTGGAATTTAGGAAACCCTGACTTGTGCCTAAGGCCACGTGTCTGTCATCACCAAAGTTGCCTCGGCTCGGGAACTTGGGTATGATTGGGGAAGGTCACTTCGTGAGCACTCCCGCTCGCCCGATCAAAGATCGGCCTCTACTAACCATGATATCGAATTTTGAAAACATTATGTGCTCTTATTCCGGTTATTAGCCTAGAATTACTATGTGATGCGCAGAGCATACAAGTATAGACTAGATCGCCTAAGTTGGAACAAAACATCGCATATCCGTTTGTTTTGAAAATGGATTTGAAGCTTGCTACTCGTAAGTAGGCTAAAAAACACGGGTTTCGACGAATTATTTCAATTCAAGCAACCCAACCTTCACCCACAGGCATTTAGGCAGTTATATCATATAAGCAGTTAGCCTCATGGCAAGAATGCTTTCATGTTAACACCCACATACATGCAAGATGCTAAAGCATAAACACACACAGTGTACTCTGAGCCAAAATAAAAACTAGTTAGTAATCAATGCATGATCCCAGTTCATGTTAAGATGGCTAATGCAACACATACAAAATGCAACTAAGATGGGCTCGACTATTCTAAGATGGCATGTGAGATGTTACAACTAACACGTATTCAACTTGGAATTGAAATACAATGCAGTTAGTATGATGCGCCGAGCCTGGTGCATGCAAGACATATGAATGATGCAAATATGCATAGCATAAGTACGCTAATTAAAACATGCCCTAAACTAACCATCATAAGCTGGTAAATAAAAGGGAGAAAGATGTGGGATTGGAAGACAAGCATGCATTCACGCACACTTATTACAACATTGCCCTCTCTTGGAGGGTCCGAATAAATAATACAAACCAAATAAATAATTAACTACTCTAGCTAATTAAATATTACAAAATTCTAATTAATTAATAAATTAATTACAAAAGAAGGTGGCCGCAGCCCTGCCTCGGAATGATGAGACGATGCATGCTCAATTCGCCTCGCTCGGAAACCCGTTGCCATGCCACTGTTGCCTCTGTTAGCATTGTTCTGCACCTCTGAGAACTGTGAAAATACTTGTGATGCTTTTGGAACACTCCCATAGCACCATGGGATGTCACCGGCTATAATGCAAGTCCACCAGCCATTGAAATACAGTTTATCGATAAAAAGTAGAACGACCGGCTAGACTTTTGTAGTCGATCGGCACTGAAATTTGCCGACCGGCCATGTCTTCCTGCAGAACATTGGTTTTGCTACAGCAGAGGATAGACAGTGCATGACAAAGAATTTTCAAGACAATGTGCGCATAGCCACTCTCCCTATCATGTAATGAATTCAAGGGAGTATGGCCCTCGGTCCTCGGGCCACCAATCACGCATTTCAATGCATGATGGCCAAAGGTACCAAGTTTGCAAATCAATGTAAATGAATGCAACAAAACAAATGAATGCTACACACTCTATCATGTTAACATCAAGAGTGTCGGCGACCGAGGATTTAAGACGTGTTTCGTCACTTTAACTACGAACACACCTCATTCCTCATGTTTGGTTTGACACCCCAAACCAAACATAATGCAATGCATGTACGCGATATGGCTCAAATATGCAATATGAGGCTAAGTTAGCAAAGCATGCCAAATGCAATGCAACCTACGCATGCAAATGTACAATGTGCTAAGCATGCAAGATGCTATGCAATGTGACCTAACATGCAAGCTAAGCTAATGTAACAAGAACATGCAAACATGATATAATGCAAACATACAAATGATGCAACAAGGTGCCACATGCCAAACATGCAACCATGTACAAGGGTGGGCTTAAACCGAAATGGGAGGCCTCAACCATGCCCCAAAACAGTGGCCACTAATGATGTAACAAAAGCACAAATTACACATGCAAGTATGCATGCACCAAGGTGTATCACTTAAGGCATAAAAGAGGCAATTGCAAGCATACTTAAAAGAGACAAGCATGGGCATTTTACAAATATGTTGAGCTCTGAAATCATGCTAAAAGGAGTTCCAAATCCAAACACACAAGTGAAACATAGCATGCAAAGGGGCCCAAAGCTTGAGACCAACCAAAGGGTTCAAACCATAGCCATACCAACCAAGGCTTAAAGAGTCAAAATGACTTAAATTAGTCCTAGGGCAAACCAAAACAAGACTAGAACATGTATGGAACATGGCCAAAACATGCTATGAAGAAAGACACAAAACGAAATGCATAGAAGGCTTAAAAGGGCAAATGCACTACACCTCTTATAACCGAACATGGCATGACTTAGACTAATGAAGTCAGAGTTAAAACAAATCAAAATAAGCCCCAAAATCCACTGATATGGCAGCCCGAAGACTTAAACAAGTGGGCATGCATAATGGCCTAAACATGGAGTATAAGTCAATAACTCTTCAAAGCATTGAAAGGATGTTAAATGCAAGCATACGAGCATGGAACATGGACTGAAATGGCATGAGAAGTGACTCCAAATCACTGAAATAACCCAAATGAAGCATGCTCAAGACTCACATACCTAAGGCTAACAAGCCAAAATGCAAGGTGGCTATACAAAGCATGGCAAGCATGACCAAATTGACACCAATCAGAGCTTAAACATGGTAAAACATGACTGAAAACTTCACAAAGCTAAGTCAAAGCATGCAAGCATGGTGGTCTAAATGCATGATACATTTCTAGGCAAAATAGAGGAATGCATGGCAAGTGTATTATGCATGCAATGGACTAACAATCCAACCAAAAACAGAGGTATAATATGATCAAATAACACTAAAAACCCTCTGAAATGAAGCCAAAATTGACTAAGCATGCATGCTACCTTTATGAGCCAAAAACACAAGCAAAGGAGACACAAAGGGAGAGGGGTGTCCCTCCCCCTATACAAGACCTCAAAACCACTTCACCACCACCGAAAATCCTCTGGATTTCAGTAGTGAGAAGGCCAATACACGAAAGTTCCAAAGCTCAACAAAGAAGGCACAAAAAGAGGCCAAACAAGGCCTAAGAAGGGGAGGATGATCCCCAACACCAAAATGACCTTAAACAAACATCTTAAGAATGAAAATATAGAACTTTTATCAGTTATACACCAAGCTTAAAAACGGATGCAAGATAGGTTGAAAGCTAGTGCAAAAATGGGGAATATACAGCAATAGTGCTCACCCTTGAAGAACACTTCAAGAACAGCAACTCCAGCCCCCTCCTTCTAATCAAAACCAACTCAAAACTCCAAGAACAACCTCTCAACGCCTCAATAACCAAGGTATAGTGTAACACTAGGTGCTTTAGTGTAAAAATAGGAACAAAAAACACACTTTTGAACACTATTACACACACAATCTAGAGAGAGAGAGGGAGATATAGAGAGAGAGTGATATATATCTCTGATATATATCTTCGAATTGTTCAGCACCTCTAGAGGAGGAGGGAGGCCCTCTTTTATAGAACAAAAAAGGGCCCAAGCTTCTTGGAGAAGCTAAAACAAAGGGGTCAAGCTTTCTCAAGAAGCTAGAACAAAGGTTCAAGCTTCATAGGGAAGCTAAGGCAAAGGTCCAAGCTTCTTGGGGAAGCTAAGGCAAAGGGTTTAAAGCTTCCTCAAGAAGCTAGAGTAGAAGGGTGCAAAGGGTGTAAATCCTCCATACACGTGTATGGAGGATAGGTATGTGCTCCAGCTAGCACAGTTGGCATGCAAAATGCTTGAAAAAGGCAAAAAAAGAAGCCCCGATCAGAAAATATGGCCGATTGACCAAACAAACGGCTGGCCGACCAAAAACAATGCCGACCGGCCTCACCAATGGCCGATAGCAACAAAACAGGGCCAGTGGCCTCAAGCCAAGGCCGGTGAGGTGTGGGGATGACCAACAAGCCATTCTCTGCCCTCAGAAGCAAAAACAAACAAGTTCTTGGTCTACAACCAAGCACAGAACAGGCAAGTTAAGAGATCCTGAGGCAAGGCGTGCAGCCGAGATCTTCGGGAACTCAAAACGAACACGAACATGGATGATCATCGAGTGTTCAGACGATGACATCCAAGTCTTGAGGACGGTCAAAAATGGGGTGTCTACAGTTGCCTCTCTTTGACAGAACTCGAAAGTCATAACAATAACGGGAGCGAATGTCAAAGCCCAGAGACGACCCATTTTTGACAAGGCCGAAGACTTAGACAAGCATGCAAGATAGCAAGGATATGCACCTGAAGGCAGGGGCAAGATGCAAGAACAATGCACAAAGCCGAGCATAACTTATGATCATGCAAAGAAAGCTGTAACGAAGCATAACATGCAACAGTTTTAAGCAAGCCGAAAACCAAACTACATTACAATGCAGAAAGGATGTAAGAGAATTATGTAATTCTCACCACGTTTGACGCAGAGAATACAATACCTGTGTGGTTCGTCTGGTCGTGCCAGCTTCAAATGAACCGTACATACGATATCGTGCCTGCAAGAGAAAGAAAACTTACAGGTACAACATTGTTAGAAACATGCATAACAATGCGATTGAAATGTGCGTGACAACGCAAGCAAAGGGGTGCATGACAATGCGGGTGAGAGGGGTGCATAACAATGCAACCCAAGTGTGTGCACAACAATGCAATTTGAAATAAGCATAACAATGCTATGAAGGCACAAACACATATAAGTACACGTGACAACGTGTACAATGTGTGGAGCTGAGGAAGAGCATACACATGTAAGTAAAGCACATGTGACAACATGTACAATGTGTAAGGCCATTGATAAGTATACATATGTAAGTGAAGCATGCGCGACAACGCATGCAATGTGTAAAGTAAGGAATAAAATGTACACATGTAAGTAAAGCACATGCGACAACATGTACAATGTGTGAAAATAAAGGAACTTGAACACATATAAGTAAAGCATAACGCGACAACGTATGCAATGTGTATAGGAACTTGAACACATATAAGTAAAGCATAACGTGACAACGCATGCAATGTGTATAGGAACTTGAACACATATAAGTAAAGCATAACGCGACAACGCATGCGATGTGTATAGGAACTTGAACACATAAAAGTAAAGCATAACGCGACAACGCATGCAATGTGTATAGGAACTTGAACACATACAAGTAAAGCATAACGCGACAACGCATGCAATGTGTATAGAAACTTGAACACATATAAGTAAAGCATAACGCGACAACGCATGCAATGTGTATAGGAACTTGAACACATATAAGTAAAGCATAACGCGACAACGCATGCACTGTGTATAGAAACTTGAACACATATAAGTAAAGCATAACGCGACAACGCGTGCAATGTGTATAGGAACTTGAACACATAAGTAAAGCATAACGCGGCAACGCATGCAATGTGTATAGGAATGTGAGAAGGAAAGAAATGTGCAATTCAACTGAAGCATGGTAAAGGCATGTTATTCATGATGTTGAAATGCAACTTCAAAACGAGGCATCGTTCAACGCAAGACGCGTAACGAGCGTGTTTTTGTCGAAGTCAAAACGAAGCAACGTAATAACACATGGAGCGATTTGTGGAATTCGTAAGATACTAAAAGGATACGAGAAAGGATACTCCACGCACGCACCGAGCATCGCTCATAGAAGACACGACTCAAGGTCAACACGAAGGCTTACTAGGGTTCAAAAGTGCACTTTCTTACACTGTCCTGAGTAATGAAGGTGCCAAACCACATGATTGACCCGAACAAGGGCGTAGGAGGTGTATCGACCACAAGGGGTGGCCACCAGTATTAATCCAGACACTCTGCTGCTCCTGTCCCTTTTCGCTTTACTTTTCTTTTTACTGGTAGTTTAAGCACATTGCACTGCCTCAGGCAGGTTTCACTTTCTCAAAACTATGTACTTTTTGCAAAAGACATAATGGAAATGAAACAGCTATTTCATTCAAAAAGTGCTATATTTTATGCATCGCATCGCATCGTATTACACAACAATGTAAAATACATTTGAATCTTTGTTTGAAAATTAAGCACTTGCAACGTAATAATCAGGTAGTGAACCGAGTAAGGACGAAAACAACTCGATAATCAAAACAAAGAGCTCGATAAGCTAACCAACTGTAAATACAACTCGATAAACAAAGCAAAGACTTAAAGGATGTGAAATACAACTCGATAAGCAGATGTACAACAACTCGATAAACAAGACGAAGTAACAGGTATTAGTTTGCAAAAACATCATCAGAAGGCATTGGAAGTGGTGTCAATCACCAGTTTTTCATCATGCTTAACACTTATTCGGCTTAGAGCACAATTAGAGGCCATCGGCCAAAGGGAGACATCACCAGCCAAAATTGATGGGAATCGGCCAATATTTTAGCCGATGGCCAAAATAGATGGTCAGTCGGCACTACTTTTGGTCGACCGGCCAAAAATGGTAAGGACCTCCAGAATGTTGACACCTGTCTTCCACTCAACACCTTATCCTCTACAAAAGCCTCAGCCTCGTAGTTTTCCTCATTTCAACACTGGTTTACACCAAATGGAGGAGTTTCTTACCCAAAATCTCACAACTTGGATTGCCAACTTGGATGGCTAAGAAAAGCTGAATTTCCAGGGCTGTGGCGTAAATGCACTATTCACGCTGAGTCGTACTCCGCTGCACTTTTCATTTCTCCATACCGTGGCAAGGTTTTGGAATCTGGTAACACATGTCTTTAGCTTTGGCGGGCAAGAGGTGTGTCCTACCTTCGAAGATTTCCAAGCTTTGATGGAATTCGAGTGCAACGAAGAAATCTTGCCCCAACTTTGCTTCGGCCACGCCCAAGCCTTAGGGAGAATGTATGGACTCACTATGCACAACGCTCGATCTTTGATTTGTGACGGAATGCTGGATATTTCGAGTTTGATTTGTCGGTTTTCCAATGCCGGTGACCGTGATGACCATCATTGGCAAGGCTTTCGGCGACATGCCCTTTGTTTGTGCATGCTATCTTATTTCTTTTTTGCCTCAGGCTCTAGAGGATCTAGTGTCCGGTTGATCGAGGTTGTTCAAAGCTTAAAGGAGGGCAAAAGCTGCATTGCCATGTCTTTGGCCGAGACATTGATGGGCTTGGATGCTTTTCATCGCCGAGAGACGACCAGATTTACGGGGAGTCCACTACTGCTGCAGGTAATGTTTCCTGCCCTATCTTACATATATATTGCTCACATCACTCGGCTCTCAAGCTCGATTTTTCTCATAAAGTCCTTTTCTCACTTTTCTCTCATCGTACATCTCTCTATTATTTAATCTCTCGTTTTTCATCCCTCCCCAGGTGTGGTTGATGGATAAGTTGCAGGTTGTGGACTCTTGCCCAGCATACTCAGCTTGCGGCTACTTCTTCCGACGTCGTCTAGTTAACGCCCTAGATGAGGGATGGTGGTTCGACTGGATGTGCAATTTGTCCGCAGTCCGTATTGCTTGGCGGTGTCCCTGGCTCAACCTACCAGCAATGAGCTACAACATGTCCCGACAGACTGGGATTCAGTTGATTGACTTGACTCACTGTGTATTCTACTTCCCGTTCCGGTTCCAGTGCCAGTGCGGCCATGATCAAATTTTCCCGACGGAGGGGATAGAATATCCTTCTGCATTTCTGGTCCGAGGCGCACAACTTGCTCGGTATGCCACAGCATGGAGGACTAGAGAGCTCCTGGCCCCCGCTCCCACTTTCAGTTGCACTTTGTCTGATGAGTGCATAGATTGGCTCAATGAAGAGGCGCAGATTGGGCCCAGTTTGGCATCAGAGGCTTCGACCAGCTCTGGGAGGGGACGCAGGAACACCTGACTATGCCCCTGATTTATTTGCTTTAACCAGAACTTTTGAGTTTTCTTTATGAATGTAATGAAAAGCAATTTCAATTTGTATGCAAGAGCAGGAGAACTCTGTATTGAAATCAATAAAATTAAAGGTTGTGGGTACTGAAAGTTTTTCGTTTGGTCCAAAAATGGTCTAAGTTGTAAAAGATTAATTTGAGCAAAATCAACTTTTATTAAAACTTTTCAAAACCACTTTCGATATGGGTCAGAACTGGACACGCCTGAGATCTGTCACTGAGATGCACAACCCCGGATCCCAGCAACTGGAAAGTTGCCCCTAGTCTGAATAGCACTGCATCGGAGATCATGACCAAGCTTTTGAATGCTGAATAGACAAAGATGACCGAGATAATCAAATGGACAAAGTTGATCGGGGGAAAGTTTATGGCTGAACTTCAGGATGAAGTTGCCTATGTATCCCAAAAAAATGGGAATCAAGCCTTACGTAGTTCAGGCTCAGGTTCACTTGTGTATTGACCCTCACCTTTTACGCTGTAACTTTTGCCAAGGCCGCCCTTTGCGGGTTTTCAACCTTGCGAGCTCAGTTTTTGTAATTTCAAATTTTTCATGCTCTAACTTTTGCCTACGTTGCCCTTTCAGGTTTTCGGCCTAGCGAGCCTCTCAGGGTAATATTTCTTCAACTTGTCCATGTTGATCGGTTGTGAGAATTCTAGGCCATCTAGGTCCATCAAAATGACAACTCCACCTGACCAAATAGACTTAATGATGTAGGGACCAGTCTAATTGGGTCTGAACTTGCCCCTAGGGTCATGGATGGGAGCTCGGTTGTCTTTGAGTACCAAATCTCCTTCCTTCAAATTTCTAGACTTAACCTTCTTGTTGAAAGCCCTGGTGATTCTTCGTTGATAACCTTGAACGCGGTACAGTGCTTTCAGTCTTCTTTCATTAAAAAGCATGAGTTCCTCAAATCTGCTCTGCTACCAATCTGCTTCGGCTATCTGGCACTCAGCCAGCACTGTCAATAACGGAACGTCAATTTCAATAGGTAGAACGACCTCCATCCCATAAACCAATGAATACGGAGTCGCCCCAGTAGAAGTTCTAATTGAAGTTCGGTAGCCCCACAGAGCAAATGATAGCTTATCTGGCAAGTCCCGGTAGGTTTCCACCATCTTCTGTAAAATACGCTTGACATTCTTGTTGCGGCCTCAATTGCTCCATTGGTCTGTGGCTGATATGTGGATGACTTATGAAAAGCCACGTTGTATTTCTTCAACAAGTCAATCACCTCCTTTTTGAAGTGAGAGCCATTATCTGAGATAATCTCGTTCGGGACTCCATAGCGACAGATGATGTTGTTTCTGATAAACTTTGCAACGTGCGACGCTTTCAACACCGCATAAGATTGGGCCTCAACCCACTTTGTGAAATAGTCTATCGCGACCAGAATGAACTCATGCCCATTAGACCCTATTGGAGTGATAGCCCTGATCACATCGATTCCCCAAACTGAAAATGGCCACAGCGAAGTCATATTGTACAGCTTCGACGGCGGGATGTTCATACGGTTTGCATGGATCTGACATTTATGGCATTGCCAAACAAAGTCGATACAATCCTCCTCCATGGTGGACCAGTAGTAACCCTGTCTGAGGATTTTTCGAGCCAGCATTACCCCGTTCACGTGCGCTTCGCATTCTCCTCCATGGATGGCCTTCATTAGGTGCTTTGACTCTTCAGCCTCAACGTATAGCTTATGCATTCCCAGATGACCTCTCTTATACAGTTTTTCGCTGCAGATGATGAATTGGGCAGCCATCCTTCAGATTGCCCTCTTGTCTTTGGCATTTGTCCCTGGCGGATATGCTTCTTTCTCCAAGAAGTTTCAGACATCGTAATACCAGGGGTTCTCATCTTGAACTTCTTCTATGGCGGCAATTGACTCATAGGCTAGTGCAAGCTTCTGGTTAATAATGATCGGACGCATCCGGACTCTAGAAGGGATGTCTATCATGAAAGATAGAGTTGCTAGTGAATCTGCGAACCTGTTGTTTTCTCTTAGTAGATGAGTGAAGTTTAGCTTCTCAAACCGATGAATCAGCAGGTCCAAGGTCTGGTGATACATTATCATCTTTTCCTCTTTGACTGTCCAATCCCCCTTAGCTTGGGATACAACAAGGTTCGAGTCCCCAATGATGTCCAACCGTCTTGCCCCTAGTTCCAGGGCCGCTTCTAAACCAGCAATGCATGCTTCATATTCTGCTTCGTTGTTCGAGACTTTGAATCAGAGTTTAAATGCTAAAGGAATACGGGAATTGTCAGGTGCTATTAGCAACACCCTTATCCCATACCCATACTGGTTCGACGCCTTGTCAAAGTAAATCGTCCAAAACTTATCTTCGATATGCAAAATGGCCTCATCTGGGAATAAGTACTCAACTGCTTTACCTCCTTCCACCGGATGATCGGCTAAGAACTCCGCTACCACTCTTCCCTCGACTGACTTGCACATCACATATTTCAGATCAAATTTAGAAAGCAAAAGCAACCAACGAGCTAGCCTACCCGAAAGTGCCGGTTTCTCGAAGAGATATTTAATGGGATCTAATCTTGAAACCAGCATTACAGAGTGAGCTAACAGATAGTGCCGCAGCTTCCTGGTAGCCCATACCAAGGCTAAGCAAGCCTTTTCCAACGGTGTGTAGCGGGTTTCATACTCCAACTTCTTCTTGCTCAGATAGTAGATAGCCCTCTCCACCTTGTCCTCAGACTCTTGTGCGAGCATGCAGCCCATTGTAGTCTCAGTCACTAAAAGCTACAAAATCAATGGTTTCTCCGGCTCGGGCGGTGACAACACGGGTGAGTTCTGTAAGTATTCCTTGATTTGTTCAAAAGCAGCTTGGCATCGGCCGTCCCATTGGAACTTCTTTCCTTTCTTCAGGAGACCAAAAAGTGGTTCACAAGTCAAGGTTAATTTTGAGATAAATCGTCTTATGAATTGCACTTTACCCAGAAAGTCTCGCACTTCCTTTTCAGTCCTTGGTGGTGGCATTTCTAAGATGGCCTTGATTTTAGAAGGGTTGACTTCGATACCTCTCTGTGTAATTAGAAACCCCAGCATTTTCCCTGCTGTAACACCGAACGTACACTTCTGAGGATTCAGTCGCAACTGAAATTCTCTGATCCTTTGGAAGAACTTTTGCAAGGCGGTGTAGTGGCCTTCTCTTTCTTTGGACTTGACAATCATGTCGTCTACATATACCTCAACCTCTTTGTGGATCATGTCGTGCAATATTGTGGTCGCGGCCCATTGATATGTACCTCCAACGTTCTTCAACCCAAATGGCATCACCCTGTAACAGTAAGTCCCCCACGGGGTGGTGAAAGCAGTCTTTTCCCGGTCTTTAGGTGCCATCACTATCTGATTATAGCCCGAGAATCCATCCATGAATGAAAGTAAAGCATGTCCCGTTGTGAAGTCCACTAACTCATCAATATGCGGCAAGGGAAAGTCGTCATACGGACTGGCTCTGTTCAAATCCTTGAAATGCACGTATACCCGGATCCTGCCATCTTTCTTCGGCATCGGAACAATGTTGGCCAACCAAGTTGGGTATTTGGATACCAGCAGGAACCCTTCATCAATTTGCTTGGTGACCTCTTCTTTAATCTTGAGGGCCCAGTCCGGGCGGATCCTTCTGAGGTTCTGTTTAACGGGTCAGGCCTTTGGGTCAAGAGGGATCCGGTGCTGTACAATCTCAGGATCGATTTCAGGCATGTCTTCATAGGACCACGCGAAAACATCTTTGAAATCTTTTAATAAAGTGACTAAGAGCTCGCGTTCATCCGAAGACAACGTGGACCCGATCTGGACCAACCGCGGGTCCTCCTCAATACCCACATTAACTGTAGTGATTTCATCAACCAAGGGTTTAACAAATCTCTCCTGCTCTTGATCAATTAAGCGTTGCAAAACCGGAGGAATTTCTTCCTCGTCATTTTCATCAAAATTTTGAAAGTCCTGATTAATACAATAAATCAAAGGCACAGAAAAGCACTCAGAAACCACAGCTATTCCATTCTCATTAAGCACATCCAATTCGTCTGATTCTTCTGTTACAACAGACTCAAAAGAGAAAGAAAAAGACGACCTGGACAGGACTGTGGTATCCGAGTTATCACCCCCAGGATACCGGACTCAGACTCAAACGAGCTGGAACCTGATTCTGACTCAACAGATTCGGTGGAATCAGATTCTGGCTCACTACCTGACCCAGTGCTGCTTGACAAAAATCCCTCATCGTACTGCCAGATGAGGGAGGGTGCGGTGGATGCATCCAAAATGTTTGATGGTAGGCCCGCAGCCGTTTCATTCTTGATCACAGACACCGAGAAGTTATCCCCCAAGCACTTCTGTTCGATCGGAGGATCTGAAAGTAGACAAGCCAGTGCTACCCTCACTTCAATTTCAGCACTCTCGGAATCCACATTTTTGCATTGCTCAACTGCAGCTGATGGGTCTGTCTGCTCCTCGGCAACATCATCCCCGGATAACTGCAGGTCGAAGAAAATCTCAAAACCTGGCACTCGCTTCCTCTCCATATTCAACCATGGCTTAGGGAAGCCGCAGAACGGAAAATCCCCCCCCTCCCGAACGAAGCGTCCGTTTAGGGTACCCTAAATGGGTCGGTGCATTAACTCATATGGCTTCCCTGCCTTCTTCGCTCTAGCTCTCCTAGCCATCTCCTTACCTTTTCTTACCCAGTCCTCCTTGGTAGGCAGATAACCCAATCCAAAGGTATGTGGGTTGTGCGGCACTTCGGCCGATACTGCACTGCCCTTCCAGCCACTCTTTCCCAATCCCATCCCGGGGATGTGTTGAAGCCTGTTTATGAGGTATATTGATTATGCACTGACATACACCCCCTCATCAACAGCCAAGATATATTGCACGACTCGAGCCTCAACTAGAGTAAACCCCGATAAGAACACATCTTCCATGCCGTGCTCGATTTCCAAGACCGGTGTAGACACCTCTGGTGGTGAATGGATTGATGAGTTTCCAAAAACTATAGCTACCTCCTTCCCGTGAGGGTATTTCAACATCTGGTGCAAGGTGGAAGAAACTGCCTTTACCTGGTGCAACCACGGTCGCCCCAAAAGTAGGTTAAAGGTTGCGGGAACGTCCAAGACATGGAAACCGATCTTGTGTTGTCCTGGACCAACCTGGGCCTGAATTTTGACAGTCCCTATCACCTCCCTGCTTGTGTTATCATACGCCTGAATCACTTGGGCAGTTGGCATGAAGTCCGCAGGCTTCAACCCAATTGCATATGCCGTCCTCGACGGGCACACATTAATGGCGGATCCTGTGTCAACAAGAACCACTGGTACCCACTTGTCCCTACATTTCATAGAGACGTAGAGAGGTTTGTTGTGATTTACGCCCTCGGGCGATAGTTCTTTGTCAGAAAAGGTAAACGTCGGGGAACCTCCTCCCGGAAAAACCAATCCAACTAGCTGCTCCGGCGTAGTTTCTATCGAGAGTTTGGCCTTATCTATGGCCGATAAGACAACTTGTCTGTGAACACGTGAAGCCATAAGCAGTCCCCAGATAGAGATGTCTGCTTGTATCTTTTTCAACTGTTTTAACACGACCTCTTCTTCGAGTTGCTTCTCTTTCTGTTTCTCCGCCTCCCTATCCTTCCCAGACACTTCTGGCTGATCTAGATGTGTGGGCTTGAAGTACCGCCCGCTCCTAGTCATATGGTCGACTTCGCCGATATACCAGGTATCATTCGGTTGATTGCTGCCCCAGTCTTCATCCGTGTGGGCAAGACATAGATCATCGTCCACCTACCACATTCCATCGGCAGCCGACAGACACCTGTCCGGCTTCGATACAACTGCTTGTGCGCCTACAGCACCTTCTGCCCATATGCTCGCAGCATCCTCTGTTCTTGTTCACACAGTACTTTCAGTCCCTACAGGGGCTTTGGCTTTTCTGATTCTCTCAGACTCTTTGATTCCTTCTTGTTCCAATTGCGTTAGTACAGTTTGCTGTTCGACAATCCCTGCATTCAAAATGCCCAAATCTCGAGCGAAATTCTTGACACCTGCACCCTCCGGCGATGCACCCTGATTTCCGGCCCTTTTGGCCACAACTGATGTCCCTGTTCCTAATAGACCCTGCCCCGGCTGAGATTCTTCAACAACGTCTGGTTGGTCCTCAAGCCACCCTGTAGCCTCTGTTGACTCCTCAAAATCAAACCAGTTGACTGCCGAGTCTTGTTCTTCCGAAAACTGTAGGTTGGCTATGTCCCCTTCCAAAGCTGCTAAGTCATCTATTCTCTGATCAAATCCATCCCCCTGTAGTACACAAATTTTTGCCCCTGTCGGCAATTCTAGATTCGGCCCAGCTTGACCTGCTGACACAATGTAATCACTCGGATTATATACCTCCTCAGCAAAACTCCCAGATTCCCCAGATTCTGAACCAACAGCCCCATTTTCTTCTGAAATCATCCCTGTTCCATCTTCGATGATCATCACTATTGGTTTGGGTTGGGCTCAGGAGATGTCCAACATGCACAAGTCTGTGCTGTCAGGAAGGAACACCTCCGGCTTAGGTAGATGGGAATGAGTGATGTATATGCTGGGGTCGTATGCCGTAACCCCGGTTTGGATAAAGTTGATGCGCTTGAGGGGTGGAGCTTGGTTGTGTGGTGGGAGAGGGTTGGTTATGACATTGGGTTTCTCTGGAGGTACGATCACCCCATTATCGATGAGATCCTGAATCTCATGGCATAATTGGAAGCATTGGTCGGTGTCATGACCGTGCTGTTAGTGAAACAAGCAGTATTTGGCTGGGTTATGGGAAGAGGGGAGTTTTTCCATCAATGGCCGCGGCTCTAGGGGCTTTAAGTGCCATTTTTTGATTAAAACCCCCAGAGCATTGGATAGGGGCATATATAGTGGAGCGAAGGTTCTTTGGCTTTTGGGTGGGTATCTGGCTGTTTGCGAACTACTACCGGACGCACCGGCGAATGGCGTAGCTGCACGGGTTTTGGGGTGTTGGTGGTTACCATGCTTACTTCCTAAGATCTGGCAGCTGCAGTACTGCTTGTGCCTGCATTCGTACTGTGGTTGTTGAAGGTTCTCCTGGGTTGCTCTCTGTCATTGTCAATCAAGCCCTGCTTCAAAGCATCCTTAATCTGTACTCCCATCTCATGTAGATTTGAAAAGGTAGGGAAGGGAAGCACGATCATTTTCTGCATTAATTTGGGTTGGAGGTGGCGCACAACCATCCGTATTTGATCCTTATCCGTCGGCCTTATGGTCATCATTGAGGCCTTGGCCCTTCAGCGGGTTACGAATTTGGAGAAATTCTCCTTAGGCTCCTGCCTTGTTGTCTCGAGATCACGGGTTGTAATCTCAATTTGCATGTTATTGGAGTACTGTGCAATGAAAGTCTCGGCCATCTCATCCCAGTTCCGTTTGACATCGTCTTCCAATTTTGCGTACCAGATGGCCGCCACACCCGACAGGGTCCGGCCAAACAATGAAAGCTTCTGTAGTCTGGTGAGGCCCATCGGTTAGGATGTCCAAAAACAATTGTAGATGCACCATGGGATCCCCGGACCCGTCAAAGCGGTCGATTTGTGGCATCTTGAACCGATTTGGCAGCGTCACAGCCGCGTCGGTACACCCGTCCTCAATGTCTGGGATGGATTTTACCCTTTGGGATTTCTTGAACAACTTTTCAAGCTTGGTCAACTTCAATGCTGTAGGGTCCACCTCGAACTCAAAGGGAGAGTCCGTTGATTGATAGGTGTAGGTGCCTTGGATAGTTGAGGTAGAATCGGGGGCGGAGCCGGCCCCGTTGGGAGGTCAGTATCCTCTTGGGCATTCTGGACGTTCGCCGTCTCTTCAGGTATTGGGGCTCTTGGTGAGGGAGGAGCCTGGTGTGAAGCGAATGCTTTGGTTTGCTACTGTAGCCGGTTAATTAGCTCTACCTGTTGGGCCATGACAATGGCCTGCTGTTTAGCAAATTCTTCTTGACGAACAACGTCCTCCTGCATGGCTTTCATGCTCTCCTGGAGCTGACGGACCATTTCTTCCATCCCTGACATATTGCCCTGATCTATCTGAACTACCAGTATGTCTATCTCTGTAGTAGACTCGGAAACCTCAACCTGACTGTTCGAAGACCACTGATCTGGCAACCTCTGCTCAGATACATTGCGTCTTCTCGACCTCTGTCTGATAACCAGGGGTAAGGAATAAAACACTGGTTGTCCGTCGACCAGATCCTCAGATTGATTGAGTCGGCGACCTCTAATCCAGAGTGCTTAGGGAATATCTGCTTGGTCTGAAGCAATTGTGCTAAACTACCCCTGGCAAAAGATAAATAAAGCAATAATAAGGAAATAAACAACCAGACAAACGGACAGCATAACAGCGTAAATAAACACACAACACGCAGTTGGGTATCACAACACACAGTTGATAAGCTGAATAGACTGTTCTCAAATACTGATCATTGTTCCCTAAATCATTGCCCCCAAAATTGAATCTGAAACCCACAGATAACTGATTCTCAAAATACTGAACTGATGCCCGTAGGCCTGATGCCCAGACTTGCAAATGGATTTGTGCGTTCCCTGTAGAGGTCAACTCTAAAAGCACATATAACAAGCAAATGAGAGCCAAAACACCCTTATGGTGGGGTAGGGTTTCCCTGTCCTATTTTGTCAGGAGCTAGGGTTTCACTACGCACGCAGCGGTTTCAAACAACCTATAATCGGGTAAGCAATCAATCCTAGCTTGGAATGGTCACTATGGATTCCGAATATGCACTAGGTCGAATGGTCAAAAAAGGTGCCCCGGTAAAAATCGGGGTTTGTGTTCCCATCGTGACAGAGCCCGTAATCAGTCAGCCTTATGGCACGCTTCTCAAAGCGAGCCTCCGGCAAACCATTCAGGAATAGCAGATGGCAAACACGATGTCCTAGGCGCACCAATGCACATGCAATGCAAAGAAACACATGAGTGTAGTCAAAACAAGATATCATGAGTTCGAGTCAAGTTCTCTAAATCCTCAGCAGAGTCGCCAGAAACTGTAGACGTTCCCGAACGTCCTGGGAGGGAATCCCATTTTGTTCATTTGGGCTCACTACAGTTGAGGACTCAAATTGTCACGGTTCTGAATCTAGTCTCGCAAAGTGCAATGCAAGACTGATAAATCACCAAATAGTCCAAATCCGGCAAATCGTTTTGAAAAACAGATTTTTAGAAAGAAGTGCCAAACATGGACTGCTTTGCCAGATACAGAGTCGCCACCTAAATATTTTATTTTGGGAGAATTTAGGAAACCCTGACTTGTGCCTAAGGCCATGTGTCCGTCATCACCAAAGTTGCCTCGGCTCGGGAACTTGGGTACGATTGGGGAAGGTCACTTCGTGAGCACCCCCGCTCGCCCGATCAAAGATCGGCCTTTGCTAACCATGATATCGAATTTTGAAAACATTATGTGCTCTTATTCCGGTTATTAGTCTAGAATTACTATGTGATGCGCAGAGCATACAAGTATAGACTAGATCGCCTAAGTTGGAACAGAACATCGCATATTCGTTTGTTTTGAAAATGGATTTGAAGTTTGCTACTCACAAGTAGGCTAAAAAACACGGGTTTCGACGAATTATTCCAATTCAAGCAACCCAACCTTCACCCACAGGCATTCAGGTAGTTATATCATATAAGCAGTTAGCCTCATGGCAAGTATGCTTTCATGTTAACACTCACATACATGCAAGATGCTAAAGCATAAACACTCACAGTGTACTCCGAGCCAAAACAAAAACTAGTTAGTAATCAATGCATGATCCCAATTCATGTTAAGATGGCTAATGCAACACATGCAAAATACACCTAAGATAGGCTCGACTATTCTAAGATGGCATGTGAGATGCTATAACTAACACGTATTCAACTTGGAATTGAAATACAATGCAGTTAGTATGATGCGCCGAGCCCGGTGCATGTAAGACATATGAATGATGCAAACATGCATAGCATAAGTATGCTAATTAAAACATGCCCTAAACTAACCATCACAAGCTGGTAAATAAAATGGAGAAAGACATGGGGTTGGAAGACATGCATTCACTCACGCACACTTATTACAACATTGCCCTCTCTCGGAGGGTCCAAACAAATAATACAAACCAAATATATAATTAACTACTCTAGCCAATTAAATATTACAAAATTCTAATTAATTAATAAATTAATTACAAAAGAAGGTGGCCGCAGTCCTACCTCGAAATGATGGAACGATGCATGCTCGATTCGCCTCGCTCGGAAACCCGTTGCCATGCCTCTGTTGCCTCTGTTAGCACTGTTCTGCACCTCTAAGAACTTGGAAATACTTGTGATGCTTTTGGAACACTCCCATAGCACCGTGGGATGTCACCGGCCATAATGCAAGTCCACCGGCCATTGAAATACAGTTTATCGACCAAAAGTAGAACCACCGGCTAGACTTTTGTAGTCGGCCGGTACTAAAATTTGTCGACTGGCCATGTCTTCTTGCAGAACACTAGTTTCACTGCAGCAGAGGATAGACAGTGCATGGCAAATCATTTTCAAGACAATGTGCACATGGCCACTCTCCCTATCAGTGGTAGAAGTTGGTATCAGTGTTAGGGGCAGAGTTCAGGGGGATTATAGTTCTTTAGCCGTGATTATAACTGGTGCGAATTGGGCAGGAGTGCTGTCCTATTTTGATTGTTGTTTTTCTTTTCTTTCTTTTCCTAGGTAGTTTACCATCATAGCTTCAGAAAAACCCAATATTCCCCAAGTTGTGTGGACTCATTCTGGCAGGCTTTGCAAAACTCAAGACCTTGTTGGTGGTCAGCCAGTGTTAGTCTCTCTCCCACCGGTTACTCGACGAAAAAGGAACAAGCAGGCATCAGCACCAGTACAAAGCGCTTTGCAAACACCTGTTCGTACACGTAATTCACCAGCATCTCACCCACCTAGACCAAGAATGTCACAGAATAGAGAAGAATTTGCTGCCATGATGGCAACTTTTCAGAGAACTATGGATATTGTAAGCCAAAGGATGACTACACAGGATGAAATTATCGTTGATCTATAACGTACATCTGGGGCATCAGCATTAACCATGCATCCAATCCTGGCTGCTCAGTCGAACCCTGATCTACCTCCACCATTGGAAAATCCCCAAGTCCCAGATCCTTAAGAAATGTTTCCACTGGCTCCAGCTTACAGACCTCCGATACAGCCTCCTGCGGGAACCCTTCCATTTGATATCAATGAAGTTGATCCAGCCCTGATCAAAATTGCTAGGCTTGAGAAAGCACTAAAAAATCCCAGGGCTTTAATTCAATTCCCGACATTGAGGACAAGTACGCTGAGGATTTGGTTAGATTGCCAGAGAAATTTAAGATACCCCACATCGATAGATTCGATAGGAGTGGGGATCCAATTGTACATGTCCGCCTGTTTTCAGATGTATTAAGGCCCATGGGTCTCTCTTGGGATCAGAAGCTCTCGTTGTTTAGGAGAACTCTATCTAATGTAGCGGCCATTTGGTATGCTAAACTGGAAGAATCTACTAAGCGAAATTGGGAGGAGCTATCTGAGGGGTTCGTGAACCAATACTTTTATAACACTCAGATAGAGGTAACCATTAGTGAGTTGGAGGCCACTACCCCTAAAGAATCTTTCATCGATTTTGTCGCCAGGTGGAGAGCCAAGGTAGCCCAAATGACAAATAGGCCTTTTGAAAGAGAGCAAGTCAGGCTAGTGGTCCAAAACCTTGAGCAGACATGTTGCAGAGAATGATAGTGGCACCATTATCCACATTTGCTTCCCTACACGAGTTGGGGGTCCAGATTGAGAGTGCATTCAAAAAGGGGATCATCCACAGAACTGACGAACCTTTGCAAAAAGGCCATTCTCTCGGAGTACCAATGCTAGTAATAGAATTATTCCACAGCCTGCAGACATCAGTACCGCTGTTACATCGGCCAAGATGGCTGATCCCTTTGCTGCTGCCACAACCTCACAATCCTTACAAACCACTAGTCCACCTCGAAACCGAAGAATCTTTACCCCTCTTCGTATGAGCCCAAACCATGCTCGCAAAATGTTAGTAGAAAGAGGGCACCTCAAGCCCCTCGATCCTCGACCTCTCCTTGACCCACTGCCATCTAGACATGACCCTACCCAGTGTTGTCTCTTTTACCAACAACACGGTCATCCCACAGACCTATGCTACTGTTTACATCATGTGATCCAGGATCTCATTGACAACAAAGTCATTCCTCCACCTAAACCAAATGTGACTACCAATCCATTTCCTGTACATAACCAAGTTCCTCTACCCAGAAACATTAACCAAATCCATACACTACTGCCCATCTTTAACCCTAGCGTATATATTACCTTGTCCCGCCTACCAAAACTGGAGGTGGTTATTCCGGAAGGCACAGACATGTGCATTATGGACCTAACACCACAAACCTAACCAAGTCTTATGGCGGCAGAAGCGGATAAAAAGGTGAATGCACTAGAGACAGGGTCGTTTGATACCTGTTTCATAGAGAAGGAGGCCTCACTCACAAAAGAGTACAATCCTAGTTTATACATTGTGGCCATCGATCAGCTGTAACATGCTTGGGGGGTGCTCATTCGCGTTAAACAGTTCGGACCCTCAGTCTCTTTGATCTACTCTCACGAGTGCAATGTGAAACGTAAATAAGAGTCCAGATTTGGCAACTTTTATTGAAAATCCATTTCATTGCAATTTTGTCAAAAATGGACTGCGTCATCAGATCTTAGAGTCGCCACCTAATATTTATTTTGGAAAAATTAGGAAACCCGTGACTCATGCCAAGGCCACTATTCGTCGTAACCAAGGATGCTTGGCTCGGAACCTTAGGTATGAAGGGGGAAGGTCATTAATTGAGCACCCTCGCTCACTTTATTAAAAGATTGGCCTTTACTAAACCATGATATGAATTTTATTTTCTTTATATGTTCATGTTCTGATTATTTAATAAAGCCTAAAAATTACTATGTGAAGCATACAAGTATAGACTATGTCATTTATTTTGGAATAATTTGATTTCATGTATTTCAAAAGAGTTTTGAAGATGTACAACCCAAATAAATTGAGTTTATAAACATGAAAAATCAACATTATTCCAAATTAAGTGACACAACCTCCATCCACTGGTATTCATACAGTTGTATCAAGTAAGCAAGTAGCCACATGGTAGGATGCTTAAACATAATAAGAAAAACACACACAAACGGGATGCTAAAGCATAAAAACTTACATGTTTGATGTCCCGCGAACAAGTTACAAAACAAAGTTAGTAAAACATGCATGATCTTATATACAAAATCCTAATGCAATTAACCCATGAGATGCAACTAAAGATTCGGCTTCTAAGATATGACATGTGAATCATCTCAAGAACATGAGGTAGCGCACATAATCACATGGGAATTGATTAAATCCACAAATGCAAACTTAGCCGAATCAAGATGCATGAAACATGGATGCAAAGCGTGAATATGATGAAAAAAAATATGATGTTTATGGACAAATAAGGAAAGCAAGTAAAAGAATGGAATAGAAAGAAACAGGAATGGGAAATTATTACAACACTTGAAAGAATAATTACAAACCCAATGAGAGAGAGAGAAGGGAATATTACAATAAAATAAAATAAAACCTCACAAAACACTCAAAATAAAAATAAACAAAATAAAAGCTTTATGTTCCTTGGAATCGTCGGCGGAAATTGGTCAACATTGGGAGATTACATCATCTTGTCCGAAAGAAGGTAATCGACCCGCCAAATAGGCCAGCCGGCTAACTAGCCTGAGCAAAACCTATCTTGTTGCGAAACCAAAAAAAGGAACAAATAAGAAATATGTAGGTGACTCAACTAACCGCTACCGATTAGCTTACAACACAACTAATATGAAACAAGAGTAAGGAAATAAGCAAATAAAAATAAGCAAATAATAATAATAATATTATTATTATTATTATTAACAAATCACTTAAATTATTATAGAGCCAATGCAAGTGGGCAATGATAGAGGACAAAGTGGAAGACAAAGTAGAGGGCAAAATGGAAGACAAAGTGGGCATTTAGGGAAGATAATGGAGTTAATGGGGGATAATGTATAATGAAGGTGAATAATGAATGGTGATGGTGGTGGGATGTGATTATGAAAGATGGTGAGTGGAGATGGTGGGGTGTAATTATGAAAGTGGATGGTGAGTGGAGATGGTGGGATGTAATTATGAAAGTGGGTGGTGAGTGGAGATGGTGGGATGTAATTAGTGAGTGGAGATGGTGCGGTGTGATTATGAAAGTGGATGATGAGTGGGGATGGTGGGGTATGATTATGAAAGTGGATAGTGAGTGGAGATAGTGGGGTATGATTATGAAAGTGGATGGTGAGTGGGAATTGGTGGGTTGTGATATATAAAAACGGATAATGAGTGAGGATGGTGGGGTATGATTATGAAAGTGGATAATGAGTGGGGTTTGATTTGTAGGAAATTTGGTAGTGGAGATTGGTGAATTTTGGATGAAAAATAATTTGACTAAAAATGTGTGAATGTTGGGATTAAAGCTCAAATTCTATCTTTCTTACTGATGATTCTGTGAGAAATACATTTTGATTGTCATCATTGGGTAATCAAAAGAAAGCACGCAAGTCTTTGAGTCGGTCAAAATAGGGTGTCTTCATTAGCCGAAGCTAGTAGTCATACTGCTGGACTTTCTCAGCATCAATGTTATTGGGGAAGGCCAGTTAGGGTAACATCAGAATGATCGGACTGAACAAGGCTTAAATGACTTGGTTGACCTAGAAGAGGATTTGGTTGATCTGGAGAAGGATCTGGAGGATTTGTACTTCTTTGAAGAGGAGAACATAAGCAGTGTTTAGGTGGGATGGTGGGACTTAAGCCAGCGAGAAACAAGCAATGGATGGTTGAGTGAAGAAGAGTCAGATGTGGGGGAATAGATATAAGAGACTAGGAACGAAAAGGTTGAGGGTACACCCTTGACTGGAAAAGAACAAATGTTGGAGCAATTCCAGCAGGAAAGGATAGAAGAGATCCAAAGGCAAATGGCCTTGGAGCAAGGAAAAGGAAAAGGGAAAGAAGAGGCCGAGTCAACTGTAACCACCAAAAAGACTGAATAGGAGCCTAGTGACAGGAAAAGGATGCCAAAAATGCTTAAGCAATACTGGGATACAGAAACCAAAACCGTCGTGGAAAAGAAATGGTATGTTGATGAAAGGCGTGATGTGAACATGCTCAAAGTAGAGCCTGATAATAGCCTAGCCATGACTGCAGGGGAGTGGTGGGAAGATAATGATTTGAGTCACGCATACACTGATGAGATACCCCCGACGATACGTGGTATACGGACGAGATTAATCACATGACCCGGAGTGGACAGTACTTCAAACCCGCAACTTTAGATTAGCCAGAATCCTCTAACAAAGAGGTTGAGAAATCAAAAGAGAAGGATGTTGAAGAAAACCTGGTCTTGAAATAGCTCAATAAGATTCAGGCTGACATATCAATCTGGGGGCTGATAATGGTATCTCGGGAGCATAGGCAGGCACTATTAGAGGCAATGAACCGGACAAATTGCCTATCGATACCACTGTAGACCAATTGGTATCGTTGGTTACATCTGGGGACGTTATGCCAGTGATATCTTTTACAGATAAGGAGTTACCACTTGAGGGCACCAACCACAACCGTCCTTTATATGTAACCTTGGAAAGTTGAAAGAAATGGATCCTAGTGGTGTTAGTAGATATCAAATCAACAATCAATGTGTGTCTAGTGAGAACTGCCTACGCCATCGGTTTGAGGCCGATTGACTTTACACCCATGACCCAAGCTGTCTGGGCTTATGATAATACAAGTCGGGTGTCATGGGAACGTTCAAGAGCAATATCCTAATCAGCCCGCCCAAACATGAGGTGGAATTCCATGTCATGGATGTACCGACAACCTTCAATCTACTGCTGGGAAGGCCTTGGCTGCATTAGATAAAGGTTGTGTCATCAACAGTCCATCAGTTGGTGAAATACCCCTTCAAAGGCAGGATTGCCACTATGTACGGTAATTCTATGATCCATCCTCCCAAGGAATTGCCATACCAATGTTGGAAATCATACATGGGGAAGAGGATATATTCCTCTCTGGCTTCTCACTGACAGAGGCCTGGGTGGTCCAATCCATCATGGCAGAAGAAGACGGAACTTATGTGAGTGCTCAGTCCATCTACATAATGAACAAACAAGGGCATATGCCTGGATCAGGACTAGTCTGAAGTGGCAGGCAGGGGGGCACTGTTGCTAAGGAGATGAGCCATAGCCCCCACGCTTTCAGGCTAGGATACAAACCTATAGCCGTAGATTGGTAAAGAAAATGACAGGAATTAAGAGAAAGGCTGAAATCAAAGAAGACTGGGAAGCAGTATGAGTTAGTCCACAAACCAATTTAGGGAACCTTGAATGGATGTTTTGTCCGCCAAGGGGAAGACTTCCCCTTTTGTGGATTCCAGAGCCCTGGTATGATTGGGACACAAAAACAAGGTATCCGGGGTTCGAGATCTTTTTCAGACACCAACTACCAGAAGAAGAGGATGAACAAGAAAACCTAAGCCCTACCACAGATCAAGGCGGGACTACAAGCTTGGATATTGAAGAGGAAGAACTATTGGGAAAAACGCTGGCTGACCTACTGATAAGTTCTATTACTGAAGTTGAGATGACCAACTTGGGGGATAGTTTTACTATCTCAATGATCAGGGATAACCCAATAGCGAATTTCTCTAATCTTATCGTGGATGCATTTGAGGCTTTACGCCTGGTTTGGAAGTTTGAGCACAGCGTCGTCAATAGTTCTGGATCAGATAGTGAGTCTGGATCTGATTCCACTGAGTTTGTGAAGACAGAGTCAAATTCGAGTTCCTTTGAGTCTGGTACTTCTAGGAGTGGTAACCTGGATACCAAAGTCCTGTCCAGGTCGTCTTTTTGCTTTTCTTTTGAGTCCACTGTAACTATAGATCCAGACTTTTTGAATGGGAATGCTGCGGACTTTGCCTACTTCTTTGTGCCTTTGGTTTGTTATACTGATCTTAATTTTCAAAATTTCGACTTAAACGAAGAGAAAGAAATTCCTTGGTCTTTGAAAAATTTGGTTGCCCAAGAGGAGGAGAGGCGTGTTAAGCCCTGTACAGATGAAATTATTGCGATTAATGTGGGCACTAAGGAGGATCCTCGCTTGGTCTAGATCGGGTCCACGTTGTCTTCGGAGGAAAGCGAGCGTTTAATCGCTTTACTAAAAAATCAAAGATGTTTTCACGTGGTCCTACAAAGACACGCCTGGAATCGATTCTGAGATTGTACAGCACTGGATCCCTCTTGACCCAGAGGCCCGGCCAATCAAATAGAAATTGCGTAGAGTTTCCCATATTGGGTATTAAAGATTAAAGAGGAGGTCACCAAACAGATTGATGTGAGTTTCTTGATGGTATCTGAGTACTTGACTTGGTTGGCTAATATTGTTCTGGTTCTAACGAAGGATGGCAGAATCATAGTCTGCGTCGATTTCCGAGACTGAATAGAGCTAGTCTGAAAGACGACGTTCCATTGCCACACATCAATGAATTGGTAGACCTCACAGCTAGCCATGCTTTGCTTTTGTTCATGGATGGGTTTTCCGAGTATAATCAGATTTTGATGGCACCGGAGGAAAGAGAGAAAACTGCTTTCACTATGTCGTGGGGTACCTAATGTTGCAGAGTTATGCCTTTTAGATTGAAAAATGCTGGGGCTACATATCAGAGGGCTGCAACCACCATCTTGCATGATATGATCCACAAGGAAGTTGAGGTATATGTGGATGATATGATTGTCAACTCTAAAGAGCGAGAAGGCCATTACACTACACTAGAGAAATTCTTTGAGCAGATCAGGAAGTACAGATTGAGGTTGAACCCACAGAAATGCACCTTCGGGGTGACTGCAGGAAAGATGTTGGGATTTCTGATCACGCAGAGGGAAATTGAAGTAGATCCCTCCAAAATCAAGGCCATCGTAGAAATGCCACCACCGAGGATTGAAAAGGAGGTGCGCGACTTTCTGGGCAAGGTACAATTTATAAGATGGTTTATCTCAAAATTAACCTTGACTTGTGAACCACTGTTTGGTCTGTTAAATAAAGGAAAGAAGTTCCAATGGGATGATCGATGTCAGGTTGCCTTCGAACAGGTCAAGCAGTACCTTCAGAATGCACCTGTATTGTCGCCACCAGAACTGGGGAAACCACTGATCTTGTATTTGTTGGTAACAAATTCGACCATGGGGTGCATGCTAGCGCAAGAATCAGAAGTTGTGGAAAGGCCATCTACTATCTAAGCAAGAAAATGCTGGATTATGAGACCCGCTACACTCCCCTCGAGAAAGCTTTTTTAGCTTTGGTTTGGGTAATGAGGAAGTTGAGACACTACCTGTCAGCTTATTCCGTAATTCTGGTTTTGAGATTAGATCCCATCAAATATCTCTTTGAGAAACCAGCACTTAGGGGTAAAATAGCTCGCTGGTTGCTTCTTCTCTCCAAGTTTGACCTCAAGTATGTCATACGCAAATCAGTCAAAGGGAGAGTCGTAGCAAAATTTCTGGCAGATCACCCAGTAGAAGAAAATGAAGCAGTGGAGTATTTATTCCCAGATGAAGACATCCTGTAGATAGAAGAGGAAGCATGAACAATGTACTTTGTCAGAGCATCAAATCAATATGGTTATGGGATAGGTGTATTGCTTATAGCACCCGATGATTCACACATACCTTTAGCCTTCAAACTCTGATTCAAAGTGTCCAACAATGAAGCAGAATATGAGGGGTGTATCACTGGATTGGAAATGCCCTAGAACTAGGGGCAATAAGGTTGGACGTTGTCAGGGATTCAAATTTGGTTGTTTCTCAAGCCAACGGAGATTGGCGGGTTAAAGAAGAGAAAATGAAGGTTTATCATCAGGCCCTGGATGTGCTAATTCCGAGGTTTGAAAAATTGGCGTTTACGCATCTGCTAAGAGAGAGCAACCGGCTTACTGATGCACTTGCACTTCTATCTTCCATGGTGGACATCCTGCTTGGAGTGAAGATGCGTCCGATCCTTAGAGAACAACCTACTTATGAGACCATTGCTGCGATAGATGAGGTTAAAGACACGAACCCCTGGTATCACGACATTTGGAATTTCCTAGAAAAAGAGGCGTATCCACCTGGGGCAAATGCCAAGGAAAAAAGGGGAATACGGCATCTAGCCGTCCAATTTATCACCTGTGGGGCAAGTTGTACAAAAAAGGTCATCTAGAAATGCATAAGCTGTGTGTTGAGGATGAAGAATCGAGGCGCCTTATGAAAGCTATTCATGGGGGAGAGTGCGGAGCTCACATGAATGGTGTGATGCTGGCTCGAAAACTCCTTAGACAAGGTAATTACTGGTTAACCGTAGTGGAGGACTGTATTGGTTTTGTGCGGCGATGTCACAAATATCAGATCCATGCCAATCACATGAATATTCCACCGTCGAAGCTCTACAATATGACTTCGCCATGACCTTTCTCAGTTTGGGGAATCGACGTAGTCATGCCAAAGTGGTCAAACGGGCATGAATTCATTTTGGTAGCGATTGACTACTTCACTAAGTGGGTGGAGGCTCAGTCCTATTCTGTGCTAAAGGTGTCGCATGTGGCTAAGTTAATCAAGAACAACATCATTTGCAGTTATGGGGTGCCCAATGAGATCATTTCAGGCAATGGCTTGCACTTCAAGAAAGAGGTGATAAACTTGCTTGAGAAATATAACATGGCTTTCCATAAGTCATCAATATACAGGTTGCAGACCAATGGAGCTGTTGAGGCTGCAAACAAAAACATCAAGAAAATCCTATAGAAGATGGTGGAAACTTATAGGGACTGGCTAGAGAAACTCCCGTTGCACTTTGGGGCTATAGAACATCGATCCGGCCATCTACATCAACTCCTTATTCTCTCGTCTGTGGGATGGAAGCTGGTCTGCCAATCAAAATTGAGGTACCGTCACTGAGAATTATGGCCGAATGTCAGGTAACAGAGGCGGATTGGCAACATAGCAGATTTGAAGAATTGATGTTATTTGATAATAGTAGGTTGAAGGCATTGTATCATATCCAAGGCTACCAGCGCAATATTGCTAGAGCTTTTAACAAGAAAGTCAAGTCTAAAAACCCCAAGGAAGGGGACATGGTGCTAAAGGACAACCGAACCCCTATTTACGACCCTAGGTGCAAGTTCAGACCCAATTGGACTGGTCCTTATATCATCAAGTCAATCTGGTCTAGAAGAGCAATTATTCTTATGGATTTGGATTGCCTGGAGTTTTCATAGCCGATCAACATGGACAAGTTGAAGAAATACTATCCCTGAATACTACCCTTGAGAAGCTCACTAGGCCGAAAACTCAAAAGGGTGACCTAGGCAAAAATTAGAGCATGAAAAATTAGAAGTAAAGAAAAACTGAGCTCGCAAGATTGAAAACCCGAAAGGGCGGCCTTGGCAAAAGATAGAGCGCAAATTGTTTCTTCTCTTCTTCTTCTTCGTCTTCCTCTGTTCATCTCTCTTTCTCTCCCTTTGTTCATCTCCTTTAAGATTTGCATCATCGTTGTTCTCCACCGTCCACTGTTCACTATTCCATCAGCAGATCAAAACCCATTGTGGTAAATGAACCACATCAACACAACCATTAGAGTATCTATGTTCATTAAGATTTCGCAATCACCAAAACCTAAACTTAAAGCACTGATTTTTCATTCAAAAATCCATAAAAATTGAAAAATTATTGCTAAAAAATCCCAAAAATCAAACCCAATTAATGGGAAGAAAAAGCCAAGTGATCTAGTTTTGCGATTGTGCAAATCTGTTGAGTTTATAATGCAAATTGAACCCTCGATTCAGACAAATAAATCAGGAAATGAACAAATCAATGAAGATGAAGAGTTCAAGAGAGAGAATGTTCGTCTTACTTTGGGAATGTCTGACCAAGAGTTTTCCAAATCTCTACGAGCTGACTCCACCCCTCATCTGTCTTCTCTTTCTCTTCTTCTCTCTTTCTCTCCCTTCTTCTGTCTGTTTCTGAGAGAAAACAGAGGGGAGAAAATGTCCAAAATGATGTCGTTTTGGGTAGTCGAACCATTTGACCCAACGTGTTTCGAGCTACGAAACATTATTCTAACTATTATTAATGGAAGAAGATTCCAATCCAATGTAATGTTTATGGATTGATAGTTAAGTTCGGGTTGCTATGTTATTGGTTTTGTCACTATAATAAATTAAAATTTTATAGAAAAATTTACTTTTTAGAATTGAATATTTTTGTTATCAAAAGTGTCATAATGATATTTTTTAGCAATAAAATTAGATATTTAATGATGGATTACTATCTTTTTTAGACCAAAATTTTCGTCTAAACAAATAATTTTTTTTTAGAAACAAATTATTTGGTCCCTAAAAGTGCATTTATTTGTAATATTTTTAAAATTTTACCACTAAAAGTGTCCTTTTTAATTTTTTGATATGATCTTTTACTGACTATTCTCGTGACGACAAGAATTAATCCTCAAATGTTTTATACAGCAAAATTTTTATTTTTAAAAACAAAAAAATTTAATATTTAAAACTCTTATTTATTATAGTACATGTTGGTAAATTTGGATTGATAGTTGATTAACCGTACCAATCTAAGTACCAAACCTACATATGTTTTTGAAGCAATTCCAAATCTGTGGGACGTAAAAAAAGAAAAAGAAAAAAAGGCAGAGATCGAAGTGAGTCTATGCTTCTAACTGTGACTTTATTTGCACCAGAGCATAGACTCTATTTCCGACTCCATGTTTTTGAAACAAGCGTTTTAAATAAATAATTAATAATTAATTTTAAAATTAAATACCAAAAAAAATTAAATTATTAAATTATAATTGTTTTTATCACAAATTTACTTATGCTCTTTTTCTTACCATTAATGCTATGTCTTAAGTTCTAGATAACAAATACATGAATCTTAATGTAATTAGGAAAAAAAAAAATGATAAATTATAAAATTACACTTTTTATTTTTATTTTTAGGAACAAAAACTACACCTCTTATAAAATATAAATATATTATTATTTTTATATATATATATAAAATAATTACTCCTTTTTTTCTGTGAAACTCAATCTAGCAAAATTTGTTTAAATAAAAAAATTGAATAATAAAATAAAAATAACAAACAATGAATCATTTTGTCCTTCCTGAAATTAACATTTACCTACTAAGTGCAATTTGTAGATTTTCTCACACTCGCTAGCTTTGACAACTCACATTGAGCCTTTCTTGTTCTCATCTCTCACCCACCTCACAACTTTTATGACCCCAATTATCTAACATTTCTCTTGCCATTGCTTTTGCCTTGTCACCACTATTTTGCTAAATCCTTAAACTCACTTATATTTGTATATAAAATATTGAATTTGGATACTCTACTTTTTTTTTTATATTTTTAAATGACATAATGTTAGAATTATCATAATATTATATGATGTGACATCTTACATGGTACTAATTACACCATTTGATAGCTCCACATGATATATATATATATATAGTGCCATCTAAAACATGATCGCAATTATGGTCAGCATAAATTATTAAAATTTTATTTTGAACATTCTTTTTAAATATTTCAAATATAAAAAACTAGAATTTAATCAAGAAAAGGTATATACGTATAGATTCTTTCCAGAATATTTTTCTTATGAAAATTTCATTTATGTCATAGAATATTTATAATAAAAAATAATGTTTTTTTTTTTTTTTTTTCATATTCTTCTTAAACTTTAAATTTGAACTCTAAAATCTATCAATTATTGCTTAAATTAGATTTGGCTTACATGTAAACTTTTCATCTAATATATTTTTTTAAATTTTAAATTAGATATGTTTGGATGGGTTAATAATTTTATGCGGCATGTATTTATTAATTTTTATAAATTGAAATTAATATTTTGAAGCTCTTAAGACATTTTTCACAAAAAGTTATCTTGCGTTAATATATAGATAATAATAGATTTGGAAAAATTATGAAAAATTTACCCATAAATCCCAAAATGAGAGATAGTTGATTCATATAGTCCTAAGAGTTTTCTTATAAACCAATTAGTTCTTTTTGTTTTGAAAAGTTATATTTATTTGATTTGGTGCAATTTGAGTTTAAGTAAATGCCCTTTTATGATTTATTTTTTCAATTTTTTGATTTGTTTTGGGATAGAAATGGAAAGGTGATGCGTGGAAGATTCTTTTTGGAGAATTGGTGGCTGAAGTGTTGGTTGTCGAATGTAAAAATCTACATTTCTATAAGTGTGGTTTTTGGGTGTTACATTAGAGTGTTGCATTAGAGTGCTACGTTTGGAAAAAGTAAGTTTTTGTGTGTTACATTGATTGAAGTGTTATATTTGGAAAAAAATATACTAAGGAGTTGTTTTGGAATGTTATGTTATGTTATTACGTTTAACAAAGGTACACCGAAGTGTTTTTTAGTGTGTTACATTGGGGTGTTACGTTTAGAAAAGGTATACTAAAAAGTGTTTGTGTATTACATTAATTGAAGTATTATGTTTGGAAAAAGTTCACTAAGGAGTTTTTTTGAAATGTTACATTGTTACGTTTGAAAGAAGTATACTAAGGAGTTTTTTAATGTGTTACATTAGAGTGTTACGTTTAGGAAAAATGTACTAAGAAGTTTTTGTGTGTTATATTGATTGGAGTGTTACGTTTGAGAAAAGTACACTAAGGAGTTTTTTTTTTTTTTTTTTTTTTTTTTTCCAGAATATTACACTGTTACGTTTGAGAAAAATATATTGAGGAGTTTTTTAGTGTGTTACATTTTTTGTGTGTTACTTTGGAGTTTTACATTTGGAAAAAGTACACTAAAGAGTTTTTTTTTTTTTTTTTTTTTTTTCAGTGATACGTTTAGTAATTTCAACATTATGAGAAAACTCATATTTGTCTCTCAACACTTAGCCCTTTATGTAATTCATACTAGAATGTGACCTTACTTAGCCCTTTATGTAATTCATACTAGAATGTGACCTTTGGGTCTATAAAAAATATATATAAAAAAAAAGAAAAAAGCGAGAGGAGCAAATTGTTTGTAAGATCACTATTTTAGATTTATTGGTACTTCACCAAAAAACTGTCACTCACAAATAATAATTATAGTTTAATTTGTCAATAAAAAACAAAGTGATAATTTCAGAATATGTATACTTTCTATTATAAAAATTATAGTATAGCGATTCTGGTTTAGACCCGACCCAATTAGTTTTCTGGACTCGGGTTTCATGGTTTCATAATGTTGTTCATGTCTTACTTCCCTTATATTTCCTTGAGTTGGCTATTGGGTTGTATTGGTTGCGTTTAGAACAGGTTGGTAGCTTAGTTTTTAAACTATTGTTACCTAGAATTTTACTCATCCGCTCAAGCGTCACTTCTTGCGCTCGAGCGGGCTTTGTGAATTCTCAATACTTTTGCAGGTCTGCAAAACTACTGGGAGAGTGTATTCTACGCTCGAGCGGTCATTTCTGTGCTCCAGCGGTCTTAGCTTGAGCAGCCTTTTCTATACTCGAGCGTTAGTCTGCTATCTGCAAAACTATTGGGAGTGTGTAATCTATGCTCGAGTGTCACTTCTTGCGCTGGAGCGGAACAACTTATTGTGTCTGGACACTCGAGCGTCACTTCTTGCGCTCGAGCGGACTGTGCTTATATCAGTCTGTATGAATCACTTTTTACATCACTTTTTCTTATCTCTCTATAAACTTTCTAAAAACCCTAGATCTAGAGCTTCTCTCTCTATAGCTCTCTCTTTCTCTCTACATTTTCACATAGATTTAGTGGTTTCTCTACTTGTGTGCCTTCGTTAAAAAGGTAGAGCATCTCAAGGGCTACGTTTTCATTGGGTTTTGGCTTCATCCGAGTTTCTTCCTTACTTTGCTCGTCTTCTAGCTTTAGGTAGGAATTTTCTACACTCTTCTATGATTTTTAATTTAGCTATTTGTTTTGTATAAACAATATTGTGATTTTGAGAGATTTTGAACAAACCTAGGGTTTTGGTTTAAAATCAAAAGAGAGGTTTACAAATGGATGCGTTAGAACAGGTTATGGGAGTGAATATGAGGTTGTGCTATGATAAAATTGTTGATTTTGATACTTGGATTGGATTTTAAAAGGAAATAGAGTTTTTCCTAAAATGTCTCAAATATTTATTTTGTATAAATAAAATGGAATTGGTATTGAAAATGTGAAATTGGATGTATGATGATATGAGTGGTGGAGTTGGTTATGTATTACCACTCACACTTTGAAATTTGGATAATTTATCTGTCTTGTAGTTGTATATTTGTTTAGAAATATCTTTGGGAGAAGAAAGGGGTTGTACTCCATGTTTAGGAGAAGAAAAGGGATGTACTCCACTGAATTAAGTTGGCCGGAGTGTCCATGGTGAATGTCCCAAAAACCACGAGTATACATGGGTGCCGATTCCTGCAGATGAAATATCCGTAAAATGGCAAAAAGAAGTTTTTCTATGATGGCTATATTGGTTAGAGACCCATTGAGTTATATCCTCAGTTTGGTTGTCTGAATAAAATGGAAATAACTCATCAATTGAGATAAAATGGATCAAGATATAAGTTTGACATAGTATAATTTTGTAAAAGAGTTGTAAATAACTTTATCACGGGTATTGTATGTGCATATCACACTTATATCTTTGTTAAGATTCATACATTGTGTTAAATTATTTCTACTGGGCTTTAGCTCACCCTATTTGGGGAAAACCATTTTCAGGTGCTGGTGAGATGCCCCCTCCAAGGACTTAGCTTGGGAGGACCGTGGAGCTGAAGGCTCAGTTTTGATTTGTTGTTTTTGTATCTAATGTTCGTACAAGCCTAGGGCTTTATTTGTATTGAGCTTACAACTCACTTTTGATGTACCCAAGCCTTAACTTGGAAAGATGTAAACCTTTAGGGCATATAATTACCTGTTTAGCTTTTATTACATTATTACTCTTTGATAACAGATGCTGTAGATTAAGGGTGTTCTATTTATGAATGTATATCGCATGTGTTACCCCTTTTGTATAATCAAATCTCATGTAATAGAATGGCATTATACTCTGATTCATAATGTTATTTACTTATTATTTTGGATGGTATATTGCGTTTATTTTGGAGCGTTATAACTTGGTATCAGAGCATACCGGGTTTGAATACTTTGGGTATGTGGGAAGTGGTTATTACCACACTGGGTTTGTCGCACTTGATAGAGACATTAGTATGTATAGTATACTATGTGAAAACATGCTTATATGATTATATGGATGTGAGATTTAGTTCCTAAAATATTGATTGGGTCTACGGGTTTCTAGATGTCCTGTTAGAAGAGCACTTGATCACTGTTGTTTTTAATTGGAATCCTGGTAACATTGCGATACGGTTGCTATCCAAGAAGGAAATTCATATGTGTTTATATGATTACGTGTTTACGTAGAGTGAATTAATGTTGTCCACAGCATTAGGACGCGAGAGAGTTAGCTTCGGCACATTTGTAAATGTGCTAATCTCTTTGTTACCTTCATTAGGATGTCAGGACGTGGACATGGTGGTAGTAGGCGTAGTAGGCCTATGAGGCATGAGGTGCCTCTATCGGATGAGATTCCGACACAAGAAGGGGTTGGTCAGGCCAATGTGGCCGAACCAGTTGGTCAGCAGGCCTTGGACGCCTTAGCTCGCGAAATGGCCGGAGCATTGCGGGAATCTATGGACATTCTCAAGGCTGATAATTAAGTCCAGGCCAAAGTAATTAAGACAGGGCCATCATTCTTGAAGCGAGAGTTTTTTCGGTCAAATCCGGATGAGTTTTTAGGTGATCCCAAGAAGCCACTGAAGGCGGATGAGTGGCTAGAGTAGATGGTGAAGACGTTTAAGATGCTCGGCATCGAAGATGGAGGTTTGAGGGTGACCTCGGCATCTTTCCAGCTGAAGGGGGATGCAGGTCAATGGTGAAAGTATGCACGTGGGTGCATTTGGAGTGACTTTGGAGGCTTTTGTTGACGCCTTCCAAGACAAGTTTGCAAAACTGTGATTATTATACTACATTTGTTTTTGGATCTACAATTTGTAAAGATTCGGCCATAGTCTCAAATTTATTTATTTATTTATTTTTTTTCTGTTTTTTGAATTGTCAATTTGTTTGAAGCATTTATAATGCATATAGTATATACCATTTGTACATTATGGTCTATATTGAAACTAGTTACAAACTATTGTAATAGCAGGGCTAGAAAATTATTAAATTAAAATTAATTATGTTCCATTATAATGTTTGATTATGTCTGAATGGTGGTATAATGTTATCGAAAATATCAAGCAATACATATTGGGAATCGGGTGGCATGGTTGTGAATTTTTTGAAATCATCAATGATAAAAAATAAATAAATAAATAAATAAACCAATTTTATTGTAGCCGAACCGGTTGTATATTATTACAATCCATTTGCTCTTTATGATTTCAGGCCAATAAGTCTCATAGGATTTGTCTACAAGGTTCTTGCAAAAGTACCCTCCAACAGTCTGAAGAAAGTTCAACCAGCCTTTATTTGCCAATGAACATGGCCTAATTTTGAGGCTCAACTTTGCAAAGCCATTTGACAGTGTGAACCGAAATTATCTTTTTTCAATGACAAAGAGTTTTGGACTAAAATGGATTATTGAATGTGTTTCTACTGCATCTCTTTTTCTTCGTCTTAGTGAATGGATCTCCTACTCAGTAGTTTGCCATGAAAATGGAGTTGCAGCAAGGTGACCCCCACTCACCTTTTCTTTTCAACAGCCTCCGACAGTTTATGAGTATGCTCTTCAAGAGAGCCAAGAGCCTAGGTCTGATTGGGGATGTTCAAATTGGGCAAAATGGCCTTACAATTTTTCAGCTTTAATTTGACATAATAGTGTTATGCAATGCAAGTTGGCACAATGCCCTGACCATTAAAACAGGCCTTAGAACCAATAACAACAAAAGCAGTGCCAGTAGTGTGGTGCAGGTATCTCAAATGAACTTGCCAATGACATGGCCAAGGCATTAAGGCCCCTTTTGGGAAGTGGGTTACAATCCACTTTCCAGATTATAACCCACTTCCTCTCTCACAAAAAAGCTGATTATAACCATCTTCCCAAAATAATCCTAAGTTGCAATCAGCAGTCTGTACAAATCAAATACTTGGGGTTGCCTTTGGGTGCCAGCCGAAGATTTTGAAGCATTTGGAATCCAATAACTGAAAACATCATGAGTAAACTCACTTCATGGAAAGAAGAGATTTCTCTCTTTTGGAGGGACGCTCACTCTTAGTATTAAGCAATGTGGCCTAGTGCCATTGAGGAAATGCTTAGGTGCTTGTAGGGGAGAGGTTGGGAGTTTAACTCCCCTAGGAGCTAACCTAACAATTAACAACTGATTTTTCATGATAAAAAATAAATAAAATACAGTATTAAGCAATCTTTCGATAATGACTGATTCACTTTCTTTTGAAATAGTGAAAGACTAAATCACTAAGGAAGCATTCTTGTAATTTGTTTGCTTATTCTTGGTGATCCACTTCTTTTAATCTGTCTGCTTTTTCTGTTTCTTCAGTAAGAAAATTCCTCTTTCCTTTGCCGATCCAAAATAAAAAATAAAAAAATCACTAATGGAAGCAATTAGTAGGTGATAAATACAACACACCAGCCTTTTTTCACATAACTGATGGCGGAGTTGAATGGAACTTGGATTTTAGAAGAGCTCTGTTTAGTTGAGAGGCCCTTCCCTTCTCAGTATTTTGGTCTATTTAGAAGGCAAGGAACAATTGCATCTCTAACAATACGGTGTTTAAGTGGAAAAAAGTTTGGGTTAAAAGCAAACACAAGAGGTTGGACTATTCAACCCAAGATTTCATTGCTGAAAAATCGACTTTTAGCGACGTTTTAAAAACGCCGCTATAGGTACTGAAAACGTCGCTAATTCTTTTTGTGATGTTTAGTACCAAACGCCGAAGACGTGGCCGTCGCTATAGCTTTATGGCGTTTGGAAAACGTCGGTATATTAGTATAGGCGGCGTTTTTAACCCTAACTGTACTGTGACGTCACTATGACATTTAGCGACGTTTTGGAAACGCCGTCAAAGACATTTATACATTTTAAAAATCTAACCGTTGGGATAGGAATATAGTGACGTTCAAAAAGCGCCACCATAGCCTTTATTTTTTTTATTTTTTTTATTTTTGAAGTTGTGCTAATTTTATATGGTTGAAAAAAATACCTGTCATAAACAATTATTAAGAACTAATAATTGATGTTTATTAAAATAATAAATAAACTAAGTTTGAAAACAAAATTAAAAATAAAAAGCAATGCAATAAGATGTGATACATGCACAATTACAGAATATATCTAGACACAAAATATATTAGAAATCCGTGAGGATTTATTTACGAAGTCGGGCTTGAAAACTCATGCAGAAAGCAGAGAAGACATCCATACTCCTAATGACACAATACCGATAGTAGTAAAAGCTTGGCCCAGTTTATAACCAAAATTTTCTTTCTGAACGAGGCAAACTTTGTCAATTTGTCCTCTTACAAAAAGTCACAGCCAGGACCAAATTAGAAAGGTTAATATCAGTACAATAGATTGACACATTAGATTAGAATGGAAAACATTACATTAAATTAACTTAATGCATACAAGTGCATACCCCAAATCAACAATGATGATGCTGACATTATCTTGTGAACGTCGGTCCTGTAATATACATAAATTTGCAGGTATGATCAAGCATTGTGCAAGAAAAATAAACATCTACGCATCCATTACCAGAACTGCTCTTCCAAGCGCCTCACAAGCTAACAAAAATCAGAACAAAAGAAGTTAAAACTCTGTAAACCATAACACTGGTATACCAAAATTGAGGCAAATTTTTTACCTGAACATCTTCGTGTTGCTGAAGCTAATTCCTCAGAAAATTAACTGCTTCTGAGCTGAAACAATAGCAAAGTTGATGAGATAATACTCATCTTGTGGTTGATTGAGAAAAATATTAAATAAATAACTATCATGCTAATTAAGATAATTTACAGAATGAAAGTACAAGGTTCAAACAGGAAACCACAAACAACACTGTCAGTATAAAGCACAGTTTTTACGTCATCATAGATATCTTCATCAGCAGTTCCAAGAGCTATTTCTCGGCTCCACAGACTGCTTTATTGTCTGTAAAGTTGTGTAACAATAAAGGTTTATTTAGAGAATGAAAGTGGAATGTTGATTTACCAGATTCTCACGGAGAGATGTATCCACAGTTGTCCCAGAATGCATAATTGCATTAGCATATATTGTTGCACTGTGGCAAACACTATTTCTCGGCTCCACAGACTGCTTTATTGTCTTGAGAATAAGAAGATCTGACCTATATGCAAATTATAAAATTAATGAAAAAAGCTTTTCACAATACACAAATGGAACTCCTGAAAATTGAATTTGAGTAAAGCAGAATAAATAAAGAGTTGGAAGTTATATCTGTTGTCTCACTTGTTATGACTGTATAAAAATTATAGAGTCAACTGTATTGAAGTCTCTCCAGACAAAATTCCTTTTATTTTTGTTAGCCTCTCAGCATAGGTCACTTCTTTTGGATTTGCTTCTTGCACATTCACATTAGAAGCTTGAGTTCCATCAGTCATTTGAACATCCTCAGATGCAGTAGCTAAGTTGTAAATAGAACTACAAGTCTTGAACTACCCAAGGCGATTGGTTTGCCTTTTGATTGATCTGATACCATTGTATTAGGATAGTATGAAGATAATAATAAGAGAGTGCACTGAAAGAAACTGCTGAAAAAAGAAAACACCCAAATCTCTGAAAGAAGATATCCATCCTAGAATTCATACATAAAGCACATCTTTCAGACACATACAGAGACAGAATTCAACTTTTCTTAAATAGATATTTAAATTGTGTTCGTGTCCATGCTTCTTAGTTGTTAATGCAATTGTTGCCAATTTCAAATTTACCTACTACTACAATCTTCGATCAAGATTCTTTACTCTACCACCATAATTCTTTTGTGCTGCATGAATATGCTAATTATCAATAGAAATTCACTTTGACCACATCAAAGAGTAAATTCAACTTAAATTGTGGTCTTGGCTATATCCAGATTCTAGATACAGATATATCTCCATGAGAAAAATCACCAACAAATAGTCTGCTTCAGAGAATTTTGAGAGATCTTCAACTATCCAAGTCAAATACAGAAGGATAGAAGTAGAGCTCAATTACATGTATTATGCATAGGTTACATAAACACAAGATTTTGAGCAAATAAATAATTATATTATTTAAGTGCAATCATTGTTGATATCAAGCCTATCCTTTCTTGAGGAAATATATATATATATATATATATATATATATTTGGGGTGATTGACTGAATTGAATTATTGAATTAGGGAGTTCACATCCATTATTTGTATATTTCCCAGTAGAGAGAGATGTTTGTATGTTGAAATATACCAAAAAGAAAAGACAATAAAATATGATTTCCACAATTCTTTAAGAACATTAACTACACTGCAAATGTTGGCTATTGCTACACTGCAGATATGCTCTCATATCATGTGAAACTATCATTCCATCCAAAAACGTAAATGATAGATCACATTGTGCACTCTATTAGAAACTCTACAACATACTACCTAAACTAATCATGACAGGTAATAAAACACTATGAGTCTATGAGTGTCATGTTCAGCATAATGTATACTACTTATTTACCCTTAATAAGAGGAATTTTGCACATAATATCACAAAGAAAATACAAAGAATTTCAATGACGAGTACAGAATTAAATGTTTACTTCACAAATCTCAAAACCCATAAATTCATATATAAGCGCATATTTTATACTATTAATTAGAAGGTAACACCTTAATTGATGTCCTTGACAGATTTTTAGCATGCCTAAATTACCCCATGCTCAAACATCTTTGCATAATTCCAGAATGCCGAAAAAGAAAGATAAAGCAGTTAATTAAGGTCTTCAAACTTCAACATTAAGACTGAATAGCAATACAAGGAAGTCAGTTCCTATAGCTGTTTATTGTATTAACATCACATGTTGCTGAATCCAAGACACTGAACTGGTCCACCAGCCGCAGGACACACTTTCCAAACACCATCAACAGCAACCTAAAAAGAAGTAAAGAAGTTCACAGTTACATTGGAATATCACATAAAAAACTGACACCATACAGTTCAAAAGTGAGTCCTTAACTCATTACTGAACATAAATGAAGAAACGACGCGGCTCAGTCGATCATAATTAGGAAAATTTTATAATTTAAAGATAATTATACTTTTGCCAAGGAATTGGTTTTTCAATGTAAAGACAATTTTTCCATAATGGTCCTAAAAGAGATGGTATCAGTAGCATTCTTTGAAGGAAATAAATTCAAAATCGAACTCGTACAATGTTTCGTTGCAGCCATTCTATTCAACATATATGAGCTCAGAATCCTTGTATTAAAAACCAAAGTTAAAGGTCCAAATTATACCTCCAGCGAATTATTTATACACCTGTGCTGATAACAACCATTTCCTTGGGTCATGGAACCCCTTACAAACCCAGTTCGTACTAATGATGAGGCCATACACCTACAAGAATGAACAAAAGTTATGCCAATGCATAATTCAAATGTGAGAATCTAAAAAAAGTTCCATAAGCATATCTCACCTTGAGCTATGTCCTCTCACCTCACCTAACATTCTGTCAGGTGGTCGAGCACTGTTCATGTCTGTGCATGATTGCATGAGCCATCAGAATAAGCCACATAATAAGTGCAATAGTCAGCTAATGATGACTGCCCACCTGCGATGGCCAAGAATGGAAGTCAATATTCTATTAAGGTTATTATTGTACATATTTAAACCAAACATGACTATCTAAATTTAAGTGATCACCAGCTGGAAGTGGAACATCTAAACTTAGCATAAGAAATTAGTGAACAAAAACTTGCTAGAGTTTTGAATCTTTCCAGCAAGTCACAAGCAAAATCAACTACTGTCTGGAAGAGGACAGATGTCAGAGGGAATCCAAGCTTTAGCAAGATTCTAACATGTCATTTAATTTAGGGTATATTACACTGATCTCCCAGTGAACTCCGCAACTTTGAAAAAATTACAGTGACCTCCTTTTTAGAGAGGTTAAAGGGACCGGAACAAATGAAGATGGTGTGAAGACACAAAGATAAATAAGGAAAAATATACATTTCATTGTAAAAGAGATGACATCATCATTTTTCCATCTACGTGACTAACAAATTTCTTATGACAATGAGGCTCAGTGCTATGTGAATTAAAACCTTAAGAGAGTCCAATGTGACTATGCTAAACTAACATGTGTGTTTGATGTATAGCCAAATTTGCTTTCACAGAATACTCATAATAGCAAGAATGCAAAAATGTATGCTCACCAGGCAAATTTTGAAATCTATGGAGTGGAAAATCAGAGAAAAACCATCATGTCAACATATTTTCCGGCGATGGTTCTGGCTGCTACTAGTCCAGCTGCCAAAGCAGCACCGAATAAAGCATGCAATCTCACACAGTAATACTTTTCCATAAAGATCTTCATTTTGTCCTATAAGAATGAAGTCTCAATACCACAATAGAGAACTAATCCAATTCAGCTATAAAAAGAGTAACAACTAGGGTTCATAAGCATCCAATCTGTAATTCTACAGTAAAATTGAAGCTTAAAATGTTAGTACTCACCTTGTGGTTCTGCTCAACGTAGTTGACAACTAGTTTTCCAATGGGCAAGGTTAGGGCACAGAGAAACTAAAACAAAACTATGATTAGATTTAGAGTAGTGGGATGGGTAAGTATGATGCACTTCAAATGGCACTAAAGATCATGTGACACCTAAATTAAGCATTCTTCGCATTAAAGAACGCTCTAAAATCAACGAACTTACAATGCAAGTAAAAGGGAGGGCTCTGCAAAGACCAAGAACAAGCAAAAGCAAATAAAGTGTGAATATAGCCACTTTCACCACCTTGACCCTGTTTCCGTGCCAAGTCTAACCTGAACAAAGATATCAAACCCAAAATAAATAAATAAATAAATACACGTGAATCGATTGTTCAATTTTCCTTGAATTTTGAAGTTCTAATGTTAGGGTACTTATCAGAGGGGACATTTTTCTGACAGCTCTATCTCCGTTTACCTGAGTTGCATGCCATTCATGTTACCTGATACAAGGATACCTTGAATAGGGAGATGTGGAAATATCAAGGGGAGAGAAAACAAGGGAAGAAAATTTTACCTGATGGAAGTGACTACAAAAGAGGATTAGAGTTGTTGTCAAGCCAACTAGGAGCAATGCGGAAATGATTATGCCAGTTATAGGAAGTTCACTGTATTAATCACCCAAAATCAATACTCATATAAGGCATGTGAAGTGAAATCCAAGATTATCAAGAAATCAATATTAGCTACAACCTTGTGTTGCTCTGTAGCAAGTAAAAAGCAGTCGTAGCAAATGGACCAAACGCTGCAAAGCTCAAAGGCTCTCCAAATCCTTGATAACTTAATCGAAATGGCGGGCATTGGAATGAATACAGTTTCAAATAGGTGATTTTTTTTTTTTTTTTTGATATGCCAAATAAGTGAAATGACTGCTGTGCCCCCTCGTAAAGCACTTGTTGCACAAATGACCATTTCAAGCTTGATGTTGGATTTCTCTCGAAATTACGAAAATGACTTTGAAGAATTCTCAAAAGATCGAAGAGTTAAAAAAATAACTCACAGTGAGAGGAACCAAGGCAACAGAGTGAATTGGTAATTTGATTGCTCCCCAAATCAAGATTGCTCTAGAAATGTCCTCTTCCTTTTCCTCTTCATAAGTAGAATTCTTGGAGGAAATGCACTAACATCTATGCCGCCAATTGAGTCGTCTTGTAGAAGTCCTATTGAGATATTAGAACACATAGTAGTAACCATAATAATAGCAGAACACATGCTCATTGGAACAAACAAGTATGAAGCGAAGATGTGACTCAATTTGTTCCAATACCAGGTGTAGACACCCCATTTTTGACCGTCCTCAAGACTTGGACGTCACCGCTTGAACACTCGGTGATCATCCATGTTCGTGTTTGTTTTGAGTTCCCGGAGGTCTTGGCTACACGCCTTGCCTCAGGATCTCTCGACTTGCTTGTTCTGTGCTTGGTTTTACACCAAGGGCTTGTTTGTTTTTGCACCTGACGGTAGAGAGTAGCTTGGTAGCTACCCCTGATACCCATCGGCCATGGCTTGAGGCCATCGGCCATGGCTTGAGGCCACCGGCCATGTTTTGAGGCTACCGGCCATTGGTGAAATAGTCCATTGGCTGGTCGGCATTTTGTGTGGCCAGCTGACCACCTGTTGGCCTCCTTTTCAGGCCGGTACCACCTTTTCACCTTTTTCAGGCATAGTGCATGCCAACTGTGCTAGCTGGAATGCACAAACCCTGCCCCCGTGCACATCTGTGGCTGTTTTGCCCCTTTTGCACCCTTTTGGTCTAGCTTCTTAAGGAAGCTTGGACCTTTGTCTTAGCTTCCTCAAGAAGCTTGAACCCTACCTCAGCTTCCTCAGGAAGCCTTGGCCCTTTTGCCTTGGCTTCTTGAAGAAGCCTTGATCATTTTAATTAGCTTCTCTTGGAAGCTTAGCACCTTTGATGGTCTATATAAGGAGACAAACCCTCTCCTTGGTTTTGGTTCAACAAAATCAGACCTAGAACATATAAATTCTGATACATACATCTTCTCTCTCTATATCTCCCTCTCTCTCTTCATTTGTGTGTGTTTGAGGGCCTAAAAGGGTGATTTGTTCTTACTTTTGCACTAAGACACACACCATTACACCATACTTTGACTTTGGGAGGTGTTGAGGGTTTATTCTTGAGGTTTTGAGCTCGTTTTGATCAGAAGAAGGTGGCTGGACTTGCTGTTCTTGAGGTGTTCTTCAAGGGTAACACTTTTGCTTTAAATTCTCCAATCTTGCACTAGCTTTTGACCTGCTTTTCATACTGATTTGAGCTTCGTGTATAACTAAAAAAAGTCTTGTATTTGCATGCTCAAGATACTTCATTAAGGTCATTTTATTGTTTGGGGTCGATCTCCCCCTCTTAGGCCTTGTTTGGCCCTTTTTGTACTCTCTTTGTTAAGCTTTGGAACCTCTTGTGTATTGGCCTTCTCACCACTGAAGTCCAGTGGATTTTCAGTGGTGAAGAAGGGGTTTTGAATTCTTACATAGGGGAGGGACACCCCTCTCCCTTGGTCTTTCTTTTGTTTGCATTTTTGGCCCATAAGGGTAGCATGTATGATTAGTTGTTCTTGGCTTCATTCCAGAGGTTTTTGGGTGTTATTGGGTCATATTATGCCTCTGTGTTTTTTTAGATTAATGACCTCTTTCATGCCTAATATACTTGCCTTGTATTCCCCCATTTTTCCTAGAAGTGCATCTTGCATCTAGCCTACCATGCTCTCATATTTTGGCCCAACTTTGTGAAGTTCTTTGCTATGTATTACCATGGTTGAGGTCTGTGGGGTGCTGTTTTGATCATATTTGCCATGTTTGGTATAGCCTCTTTGCATTCTGGCTTGTGAGCCTTGAGGATGTGAGTTATGAGCATGCTTTAGTTGGGTTGTTTCAGTGATTTGGGGTCATTTTACATGCCGTCTCAGTCCCTAATCCATGCTTGCATGATTACATTCATCATCCCTTTCATGCCTTGAAGAGTTGTCTTGTTGAGCCTTAAAATGAGCATTGTGCATGCTTATGTGTTTGAGGCTTTGGGTTGCCATGACATTGGGTTTTAGGGGTCCCTTTTGCATGCTAAAACTCTGTTTTGCATTGAAAAATCCATGCCTTATTTTCTTGGGGTAGGAGTTGAGTAATGCCCTCATTTGAGGCCTTGAATGCTCCCTTTTTTTACATCCATTTCCTAGCATATTTCAGCATCATCCTTCGTATTTTTTTTTTCTTTAGAGTTTAACATAAGTATTTGATGTTTTTGTTTGTCACCCTTAAGTGTCCTTGAGGGCTCCCCCTTCCATGTTTAGGTGATAGGCCTTGATGTGTGCATGCTTGCATGCCTAATTTGTGCCATTTTTGGCTCTTTTGGCCACAGTTTTGGGGTGTGGCTGAGGCCTCCCATTTTAGTCTAAGTCCATCCTTGTGTATAGTTGTATGTTTGATTTATTGCCTCTAGTTGCATGCTTGCAATATACCATGTTTGCATTACATGATAGGTTGCATTGCATTGCATCTCGCATGCTTAATACATTACATTTGTATGCATAGGTTACATTGCATTTGGCATGTTTTGTGCCTTAGTCGTTTTGCACATTTAGGCCATGTTTGTATACATGCATTGCATTGCTTGGTTTGGGGTGTCAAACCAAGCATGAGGGGTGAGGTGTGTTCGTACTCAAAGTGACGAAACACGTCTCACTCCTCGGTTGCCAATGCCCTTGATCTCAAGCATGATAGGGTGTAAGGCACTCATCTCTTTTGTTGCATGCATTTTACATTGAATGGCAAGCTTGGCTTCTTAGGCCATCATGCATCAAAATGCATAATTGATGGCCCGAGGGTCGAGAGCCACGCTCCCTTGAGTCCATTGCATGATAGGGAGTGCGACCATGCACACATTTGCTTGAAAATCCCATACCATACACTGTCTGTCCTCTGCTGCTGTCAAAACAAATTTCTGCAGGAACATTTGGCCGACCGACTACTTATTGTGCCGATCGACCAAATACAATTAGCCGATAGTTAAACCAATGGTCGATGACTATTCCCTTTGGCCGGTGATGTTCCCACTTGGTCGGTGATGCTCCTCAATGTTCAGAGAGGCATCCTTGGGACTCGGGAAAATTTTCAGAGGAGCAAGGCAGTGTAAACAGAGGCAACAGTGGCATGGTACGGGTTTCCGGGCGAGACGAGTCAAGCATGCACCATTAGTGCATTCCGAGGCAAGGCTGCGGCCATCTGCCTTCTATATTTAATTCGTTAATTAATTAGAAGTTCTGTAATAATTAATTTAGCAGTATTCATTTGGTTGTGTAATATTATTCGGACCCTCCGAGCGAGGGCAATTATGTAATAAGTGTGCGTGAGTGTGTGTATGTTTTCCAACCCCACGTCTTTCTTCCCTTTTATTTACTAGCTTTCGATGGTTAGTTTAGGGCATGTTTCAATTAGCATACTTATGATAGTATGTTTGCATACATTCATTCGTTTTGCATGCACCGGGCTCGGTGCATCATACTAACTGCATTTGTGTTTCAATTCCAAATTGAATACATGTTAGTTGTAGCATTTCACATGTCATTTTAGAATAGCTGAGCCTATTGTATTCGCATTCCTGCATGTGTTACATTAGGCATTTCTGTATAGTTAGGATCATGCATGGATTTCTAACATAGCTTTTGTTTTGGCTTGGAGTACTCGGTAAGCTTTTACGCTTTAGTGTCCTTGCATGCGTGTGGGTGTTGCCATGACAGCATGCTTACCATGAGGCTATTTGCTTATGTGATATAACTGCTTGAATGCCTGTGGATGGAGGTTGAATTACCTAAATTGGAATAATGCATTAAAACCGTGAGTTTTAAGCCCACTTGATAGCGGCAAAAATCATCTTTTTTAAAGCCCACTTGAGGGTGGCAAAACCTGTATTTTAGCCTACTTACGAGTAGCAAACTGCTTTCAAAAGCAAACATGAAATGTTTTGTTCCAATTTAGGCGATCCAGTCTATACTTTTGTGCTGTGCGCATCACATAGTAAATCTAGGCTAATAACCGGAATAAGAACGCATAATGTTTTCAAAACAAGATATCATAGTTAGTAGAGGCCGATCTTTGGATCGGGCGAGAGGGGGTGCTCATAGCTGACCTTCCCTAATCGTACCCAAGTTCCCGAGCCGAGGCAACTCTGGTGATGACGAACACGTGGCCTTAGGCAAACGAGTCAGGGTTTCCTAAATTTCCCCGAAATAAAATATTTAGGTGGCGACTCTGTATCTGGCAAAGCAGTCCATGTTTGGCACTTCTTTCTAAAAATCTATTTTTCAAAACAATTTGCCGGATTTGGACTCTTTGGTTCAGATTAAGAACCGTGACAATTTGAGAGTCCGAATTGTAGTGAGCCCAATATGAACAGAACGGCTGGGGGGGGGGGATCTCCCTCCCGGGGGGACGTCTACACCAGGACACTATAGTAGTCATTGGTTCCAAATCATCAAGGACTTTAAAAAATTAATAACAATCCACAAGGAGGAAATGAATTCACTGTACCTAAGTCAAATCATTTGAAAATAATAAAATCTACACTTTTTAGTAACATAAATTGATATATATTCGCACACAAACAAATATGAACACTAATACATGCATATATATAAATCATCATCTCAGTTTCTCGTTGGTGAAGGTGTGTATGCATATATATATATAAATCATCACCTCAGTTTCTCGTTAGTCAACGTGAGTAATCAACAAAGTCAACCGCTTCAGATTTCAGAGATGCTTCAGAAGATCAGCTTCAGGTCTTGTAGATCTAAATCTTTTGATTGGAGATCAAGTCCATCATCTCATTCAAATCAATCTTGCATAAATCTAAATCATGGATAAGATTTTAGCAACTACAAAGGACTGATTACTGAGATATCGTCATTGTCCTCCTCAAGTTCTCGCCCACTGAGGCTTAAAAACAAGGAAGAGAAGAGAACATAAAATTTTCAACATATTTGAAACAATGAAGAAGCAATTTTGACACACATTACATGTGCCAGTGCTATAATAAGATAGCAGTAAAGAATAAGAATAAGAAACAACAGAAGAGAGAATCTTGAAAGAAAAGGAAAGAAGAGCAGAGACAGGCAACTATAATATCTCAAAGTTTAAAAATTATCAATACAAAAGACGAGATTCGAAAATTATTTATTGTTTAAAAAGTTTGAAGATTATCAGCACAACAAAGTTTGAAAATTCCATATATCCAGATAAGAGGAGCTTCGATTTGTTCGACAAATAACGGATGCAAATCAACCGTAAACTTTATTAACTTGCACCTCTGAAATGCATTAAGCCACTGCTAACATATCAAATCGCAAACAAAGGGACTGAAATATAATCAAAACAACATTTAAACAATTGAGATATTTAAGCACAACAAAAAGTAAAGTTGCGATAGAAATGATGATATAACACACAATCTGACCTCACATCCAAACCCTAGGAGGAGATTCAAGACTGTAAACCCTAGGAGAAGAATCAGCGGAATGGAGATTTTGAGAGAAAGAGAGAGAACTTCGACATCGAAATTGAGATTGTAGACAGTAGTGCTCACCTTAGTAGACGATGCAGATGGTGGTGGTGGTGGTGGTGGAGCTTCGAAATCGAGAGTGAGAGAGAGAGAGAGAGAGAGAGAGAGAGAGAGAGAGAAAACTTCGAAATCAAAATCACCGAGCTGAAGAAGGTTGAATTGTATCTTCCAAATTGATATTGAAATCGATTTTTCTCTATGAAATCTATTTTGCTCTATGAAATCGAAATCACTCTGAGATTGGATCACCGAACTTCGATATCGAAATCACTTTAAGGGTTTAGAGAGAGCGAGCGAGCGAGATTCATACACTGGTGTTTCTCAAATTTGAGTGAGTCAAAGTGAGAAGAAGGGTTTCTCAGATTAGAATGAGTGTTTGAAGAGGGAGAGAGAGCACGTGAGAGTGGGATACATTCGAAGGCGTTTCCAAACGGGTTAAACAGTACCGTTTTATTAAATTAAAATGTGGGATACATTCGAAGGCATTTTTAAACAGGTTAAACGGTACCGTTTTATTAAATTAAATTGCAACGTTTATAAAACATCGTTAAATATTAGAAAATGTGGCGTTTAAAAAAACGCCGTTAAAAAAGCGCCATTAAATCACACATTTCCTGTAGTGTTTTTTGCAGCATCTTCATCAGATTTAGGATTGTTAGATTAGATACATATTTTTCTACATAGTCGTCTTGGATATGGTTGACCCTTCTTTGCTAGGACCTGAGTGGATTGTTTTGTTAGGCAATTCTGGTTTTATTTTGCTTGATTAGATGTTGTTTATGCCTCCAATGGGCTACTTTTCGTTGCTACTAATTTTGTTGTGCTTCGTTTTATTTCTTCCACCATTGTTCTGTCTTCTATTATATCTTTGCTGTGTAATTATGCATTTTTTTTCACCTTGACCTTTGATCTATTATTGCTTCATTGTAATTTCTCCCCATCTATAAAATCTCTCTTTTTCTCTGATAAAAAAAAAAAGAAAAAAAAAATTAAGCGTTTATGGCAAGACTACATTAGCATCATATATCTTGACCTGGTACATTTGTCTTGATTTCTATATGCATCTATGGCAACACTGGCAAGACTATGATTGCATCGGCCTACCATTAATATATTTTTGTTTATCAACTATACTATTTTGTGCTTCTTAGATATGTGAAGATGAGTGTGATTACCAATTCTTCAGTGTAACAGCTTTAGTGGCAAATTTTCTGAGGCAGAACATGAAAGTCGAATTTACTTTTGATTGCCTTTATTCACAGATGTATGTAACATGCTTGTAGTCCTTTTGCAGCTTTATTTTTGTTAATTAGCTTTCTTTGTTTTGATACTTCGTACGGTTTGATTCATTGTTTGTTACTTGCCGTTTTTTTTTTTTCTTTTGGTTTCAAAAGTTGTAATTATGTTGAAAAAATAAGTGAAAAACCAGTTTGGGGCTTCTAAGGAGCTGCTATAATAACAAATATACCGACATTGAGACAATTGGATCAAGAAGCTAATCCATGAAAAATCTGGAAAGGCTTGCTTGGATCAAGAAGATAATCCATGAAAAATCTAGTGATTTGGGGCCAAGATAGTTGGGATGGTCTTGCTTGCTTTGATGCTTTTTGCGCCCGCCCTTGATTTTCATTACTAAATTTTTTTTGTTCTTTTGCTGATCGAAAATGAAAAATCTAGAAAGGCTGTGATGTTAGTTAATCTAAGATATTGAATGGAAAGCAAGAAAAACATCTGTTCGTGTACCAAATCAAAACAGAATAACAAAAGTACAAATAAATGAAGAAGACTAGACAGAAATCATCTCCTATTTTCTGCTTTCTTCTTCTGTTCTTCTATTTCCTTGGACTACTCTATAATGAGTTAAAGCTCGCTGTTGTATCCTGGAGAATGATCACCAAGAGCCATCTACATTCTGCATCGAATGGAGGCTTAATCAATCTTAAGGACAAGAGTTTAATTTTGGCATTGCAATCTTTTCATCATCTTGAATAAGCTTCTTTTCTTCATTTTTATCTTACTAGGTTCTGTTTTTTTCTTTTTTCTTTTTTAAATCTTAATCAATCATTGTTTTTATAATTATTTCATAACGAGGACCAAATACTTTGAACCACCTAGAAAACTTGCATAACACTGCTTGATATTAAAGAAATTTAATCTAAAATGAAGCCTTTATTATATATATATATATAATACTAATAAAAAAATTGTTTCTTTATAGAGGACAGTTCACTTTAAAGGACCACTGGACATATAAAGATCAAAGAATCATAATACAAACAAAACATATTAAGATCAAAGAATGACTATAGATGAATTATATTATATTAGGTTCATAATACACATAGATATCACACAAACTCTAAACCAAGATAGCACAACATGATCTACAAAACGGACATCGACGAACCTTTAGCAGCCACTTGAACAAGCAGTCTCTGTGGAACATATGAGAGCAAGGTGTTATCGCAACCATCATCCCTCCACAAATCCCCTCTAAACAAATCGAACACGCGTCTACCTCTTTATCATCACCTTCCAACTCCTTCACCTTCATTGCAGCCTCAACCTGGTGAAGCCCTTGACGCTTCTGGTTCGATATTGGTTTCACCCACAAAAGCATCGGTTCCTTCAGAAGCAACCTTAACATACCCCGAATCTCTTGAACTTCATCAGCAGAAAGCTTTCATGAAGCGTTTTCACTGTTTACATCCACGACTTTCTGTATTTTAACTTGTTTCCGTGAAAGCCTTTTTCGCATATAGCTCGTGGTCCTCGAAATATAAACATCTACCACTATAACGATTGTGGGTTTCTGATGAGATGTTTTAATGTCGAACTTGAAACAACTGTGCAAGTATATAGATACATATTTAATCAAATTCAAAGTTGTTTCTTCGGAAAAGTATTTTATGCCTTGGATGGCTTGAGAAACCAACTGTTCTGTGGAGTTCAGAGTTGATAGTTTCATGAGATCGAATATTGACACTTCAAACTTCTTAAAGATTTCTTTAACAAAACCACCTTGTTTGATCTGAATTGCTTTCTTAGAATTGAGACGATGGTACAACTGCTATTTCCAGTGACAATGCTGAAGTAAAAAGGTAGAAGCGTAGTGACATATGCCAATTTTGGATTTCTGGTTTTGGCAGCAGAGGAGAGAGAGAGAGAGAGAGAGAGAGAGAGAGAGAGAGAGAGAGAGAGAGAGAGAGAGAGAGAGAGAGAGAGAGAGAGAGAGAGTTTGTGTTAGGGTTTGGTTTGGGTATACTTGGGTATACAATAAATATGTATACATGGATAGTTTAGTCTCTGATACCACTTATGTTAGCTTTTGATCAAACTCTCTTTAGAATGAACTATATTTTGTATTGAGTTTTTCTCACTTATTTATTCATATATTTTGCCCAAAGGCTTACATCCTTTTATATAGAGAAGGTTATACATAACTTCAATGAATAAGATTCATGAACCTAAACAACCTTACAATTAACTAGGTACATGAATATAATCTAGACAACGTACTTAATAAATATAAAATACATTAATATAAAAATACATGAATACAAAGAATGTACATTGTCTAGATTATATTCATGTACCTAGTTAATTGTAAGGTTGTTTAGGTGCACGGATCTTATTCATTGTACTTATGTATAACCTTTTCTATATAAAAGGATGTAAGCCTTTGGGCAAAATATATGAATCAATAAGTGAGAAAAATTCAATACAAAATATAGTTCATTCTAAAGAGAGTTTTATCAAAAGCTAACATAAGTGGTATCAGAGCTTTGGTTTGGTCAAGAGAAAGCCGGGCGTAGAGATCAGATACGGGATAACAAGCCCCGAAGAAGAACAAACCGACGTCCATGGCGAATCCCAACAACCAAAATGTATCCACTTCTATCTTTAATGGTGAAAATTTTGATTTTTGGTATGTAAAAATGAGAACTATTTTTGTCTATACGGAGCTTTGGGATCTTGTTGAGAATGGGTTCGAGGAACCTGAAGATGAAGGAGCTTTGACAAATCCCCAAAAGAACCAATTAAAAGAGCAAAGGAAGAAGGATTCAAAGGCTCTCTCTTTTATTCAACAAGGAGTTTTAGAAGCAATCTTTCCAAGAATTATCAATGCGACAAAAGCGAAGGAGGCATGGGATATTCTTCAGAAAGAGTATAGAGGCAACTTGACGGTAAGAACCATCAAACTTCAATCATTGAAAAGAGATTTTGAAAATTTAAAGATGAAGGATACGGAATTTTTGAAGGATTATTTTTCTAGGGTTATGGAACTTGTAACCCAAATGAAAATTTATGGGGATAATATTACTAATCAAAGAGTTGTTGAGAAAATTTTGATAAGTTTACTGGAGAAATACAATCCTATTGTTGTTATTATTGAAGAAACTAAAGATCTTGTTGATTTGAGTATTGAAGATTTGATGTGTTCAATTAAAACATTTGAGCAAAGGTTGAGTAGGCAATCTGAAAAGTCAATTGAAAGTGTATTTCAATCCAAGCTTAATGTTAGTACCTCTAATTCCCAAGGAAGAGGAAGAGGAGGAGGAAGAAATGTAACCGGAAGAGCAAGAAATGCAAGAGGAAGAGGAAGGTCTAATTTTCAAAGAAAGGAAAATGAAGAGTCCACTCAACAAAAGTGTGGAATTTGCAACCGAAGCAATCATGTTGATAAAGATTGTTGGTTTCGAAGAAAGCCAAACTGTTACAATTGCAACATATTTGGGCATGTCAAGAAGGATTGCCACGCCAAGAGCACTCAACAAGCTAATTTTTCCAAGGAGCAAGAAAGTGAAGGGCACATGTTCTATGCTTGTCACAAGGCATCAAATCAAACCAAGGATGTATGGTTTCTCGATAGCGGATGTAGCAATCACATGATAGGAGATGAAAGCAATTTTTGTGAAAATGGATGCTTCCTCCAGTTTTCAAGTAAAAATGGGGAATGGTGCCTTAGTCCAAACAAAAGGAAAATGTACTATTGCTATAGAAACCAAGATGGGTACAAGATTCATTTCCGATGTTCTCTTAGTTCCAGACTTGGAGCAAAATTTGCTAAGTGTTGGACAACTTATGGGGCATGGATATCTTGTTCACTTCGAAGATGATTTTTGCAAAAATTTTGACAAAGGAGGGAAAAGCCAAGTTGTAGCAAAAATCAATATGGAGAAGAATAGAAGTTTTCCTCTCATTTTTCGATATAGCAAAAATGCGGCTTTGAAGATGGATGTGATTGATAATTCATGGCTTTGACATAGAAGATTTGGGCACTTGAATTTTCAAAACTTGAAGCATCTACAACAAAACAATATGGTTTTTGGGTTGCTAACCATTCATGAAATGCAACATATTTGTGAAGGTTGTGCACTTGGAAAGCATCACCGGGAGTCATTTCCAAAGGAGAAAGCATGGAGAGCTAAAGCACCATTGGAGCTTGTCCATATCGATGTGTGAGGACCCATGGATACACCAACTCATGGAGGTAACAAGTAGTTCATTATCTTTGTTGATGATTTTACTAGAATGACTTGGTTGTATTGCATGAGACAAAAGAGTGAAGTTTTCTCTATCTTCAAGAAATTTCGAAATCTTGTTGAAAGACAAAGTGGTTGTTTGATGAAAGTATTAAGAAGTGATAGAGGCGGAGAATACAACTCAAATGAGTTTATGAAATTTTGTAAAGATATTGGAATGGAAAGGCAGTTGACTGTTGGGTACACTCCACAACAAAATGGTGTGGCAGAAAGAAAGAATAGAACCATAGAGGAGATGTCCAAGTCTATGCTACATGAGAAGGGGCTACCCAAAACCTTTTGGGGTGAGGCCGTGTATACAGCAGTTTACTTGATGAATAGATGTCCTACAAAAGCTCTTAAGGACAAAACTCCATTTGAAGCTTGGAGTGGAAGGAAACCATCGGTGAATCATTTGAAGGTGTTTGGTTGCATTTGTTATGCTCATGTTCCAAAAGAAGTGAGGCACAAGCTTGATGAAAATAGTAAGAAATGCATCTTTGTGGGTTACAGCTCGAAATCCAAAGGCTATAGACTTTTCAGTTTGGATCAAAAGAAGGTGATTATTTGTAGAGATGCTCTCTTTGATGAGAAGGCATCTTTTCATTGGAAGGAAAAGAAAGTCCAAGATCAAAGCATTGCTTTCAATGAAGAATCGGAAAGTCCACAAATTGAAGATGTTGCAACTCTTGAATCTCCACAAAGAGGGTCACTAATTGCTAGTTCACAATCTTCTCCAAGTTCAAGTTCAAGTTCTTCATCTCTAAGTTTAACTCCAAGAAATATAAGGAGTCTTAGTGATGCGTATGCAAGATGCAATTTATGCATTGTTGAACTTGAAAATTTTGAAGAGGCAATTAGAGATGAAGCATGGAAGAAAGCTATGGAAGATGAAATTCATGTGATTGGGAAGCACAAGACTTGGGAGCTAGTGGAGAAACCAAAAGAAAAAGAAATAATTGGTGTGAAGTGGATTTTCAAAAGAAAGTTTAATCCAGATGGCTCTATTCAAAAGAACAAAGCAAGACTTGTGGCAAAAGGGTATTCACAACAACCTGGAATTGATTTCCAAGAAACTTTTGCTCCTGTGGCTCTACTTGATACAATTACAGCTATCATTGCTTTGGCAGCCCAAAAGGGTTGGTTCTTGCACCAACTTGATGTAAAATCAGCATTTTTGAATGGAAAATTAGAAGAAGAGGTGTATGTTGATTAACCTCAAGGCTTTGTTGTCAAAGGCAAAGAAGGTAAAGTGTACAAGTTGAAGAAGGCTTTATATGGCCTAAAACAAGCACCCTGGGTATGGTCTAGTGAAATTGATGCTTACTTCAATGAAAAGGGTTTTCAAAGAAGCAAAAGTGAGCCAACTTTGTACATCAAGAGGCAAGGTACAACCGGTATTCTCATTGTTTCACTTTATGTTGATGATTTGGTTTTTACTAGTAGTGATGAAAAATTGATTGAAGATTTTAAAAGGGAGATGATGAAGAAATATGAAATGAGTGATTTGGGACTATTGGATCATTTTTTAGGCATTGAAATTTACCAAAACAATGGTGGTGTTTTTATTTTCCAAAAGAAGTATGCTCAAACACTTCTTGAGAAATTCCAAATGAAGAATTGCAAATCAGTTGCTACTCCCTTGATTGTGAATGAAAAGTTGTCAAAGGAAGATGGAAGCAAAGAAGCTGAAGCATCTTGTTATAGAAGTTTGGTTGGAAGTTTGTTATACTTAACTGCTACAAGACCGGACATCATGTATGCTACAAGTTTATTGTCTCGGTTCATGCACAGTCCAAGCCAAATTCATTTTGGGGTTGCAAAAAGAGTGTTGAGATACATTCAAGGTACACTTGATTATGGAATTTTTTATGAGAAATTTCTTGATGCAAAGTTAATTGGATTTTGTGATAGTGATTGGGCCGGATGTATTGATGATATGAGAAGCACTTTTGGGTATGCATTTTCTCTTGGATCAAGCGTAATTTCTTGGTCATCCAAGAAACAACAAACTGTGGCACAATCATCTGTTGAAGCTGAATATATTTTAGCATCATTGGCAACTACACAATCAATTTGACTAAGAAGAATTTTGGATGATTTTGGTGAGAAGCAAGGTGAAGCTACTCCAATTATGTGTGATAATAAGTCTGCTATTGCTATGGCTAAGAATCCCGTCTACCATTCTTTTACCAAACACATTGCTATCAAACATCATTTCATTAGAGAAGCTGCGGAAGATGATGAGATTCAAATCAAGTATTGCAAGACTGAAGATCAAGTTGCGGACATCTTCACCAAAGTTCTACCAAGGGACAAATTTGAATTTTTTAGAGAAATGTTGGGTGTCAGACAATATGGCATTAAGGGGGTGTGTTAAAATTAATGCCGTATTTACATTAGATACATTGGATACATTGCATGCATTGGATACATTGAGTTCATACATTCTTTGTATTCATGTATTTTTATATTAATGTATTTTATATTTATTAAGTACATTGTCTAGATTATATTCATGTACCTAGTTAATTGTAAGATTGTTTAGATTCATGGATCTTATTCATTGAACTTATGTATAACCTTCTCTATATAAAAGGATGTAAGCCTTTGGGCAAAATATATGAATCAATAAGTGAGAAAAATTCAATACAAAATATAGTTCATTTTAAAGAGAGTTTTATCAAAAGCTAACAGTTTTGTCTAAAGGCTATTTTGGAAAGTGGATTAAAAGTCACTTCCCAGTTTTTAATCCACTTCATTCTTTCCAAAACACTCCTAAGTTTACCCTTACGGGCAAACTATTTTAGTGCCTCAACTTTTGGCTAAACAAAATTTAAATTTCGATTTATGAACCGAGCGTCCTTTTTTATATGATTTTATGAGAAGGTCATAAAAAAATCAAGTTATTCAGAAAATAATAACCACAAGATTCATTCTTATTTGCTTAAAAAAATAGAAGGTAAATATAATTTTGAGAATAAACCGTTACAAAGTACATTTTTGGGCCTACAACGAACTATTGATATGGGGCCTTTCTTACCTCTATATATATATATATATATATATAAAATTAAAAATTGTGATCAAAAGATTATGTATTCATATTATTTATTTATTTATTTATTTTTACAATGTTTACAAAAAGGTTACTTCCGTATATAACTATTATCTTAAAATTTCAGTTAAATATATAACAAAGTTTGTAATTAAAAAAAATGATCATATAACCCAAACTTAAGTATTAAATAAAAAGTGAACATACTGTAACAAAATATCACTTTAAACATCACCATTTTTACATTTTTCATTGAAAATTTTCTTTTGAGAAATAACTATTAATTTCAAATAACTCACAATATCAATCAACTTTTTCATTTTTTTCGATAAAAATAATTATCTATTAGTTTTAAATAATTCACCACATCAGCCATATATTAATTTTGAATTTTCAATGAATTTTGTGGAGGTCTTTTATCTAGGCATTACAAATTCAGATCTGGGCCTATTGTAGACTAGTAGTCCACTCATTTTTAGGGGCCCAAAGCGGCGGTTGGGCCAAGACCAGCCCTAACTGTTCATTATTTTGAAGACAAATGTCATTAAATTATGTGAATACAATAATCCAATCGATTTGATTTTTTATGTAAATGATCTGCTAAGAAGGCCCTATACTTTTAAAAACAAAGTATGGACTATAACATCAATTTCTATCTACATAAAACGTGAGGAAAAAAACAAAAAAAAGAGCATGAAAAACATAAATAAATATGTTTTTCTATATTCATGTTGATTTATAAAATATGGAAATTGTAGAAGGAGAAATTTACAATGTGCACCCTTTTAAATGGTGCACATTGTAAAAAGGTTATGATTTTTTTTTTATAAATGTTATAATTGTTTGTGATGTATGTTATTGTAGACACCCCATTTTTGACCGACCTTAAGACTCAGACGTCACTGATTGAGCGCTCGGTGATATTGCATATTGTGCTCGTTCAGAAGTTGTGGAGTCTCGGCTGCGAGCCTTGCCTCCAGACTTCGGGGATCTTTTGTGCTTTGCCTCGGTTTGCGAACCAGGTCCTGTTTTCTTTGTTTTCTCTTCCCGAAGGGAGAGAGAGGTCTCGTAGATATCTCTCAGTGGCCGTAGGCTACGTTTCGTGATCGTAGGCCATTTTTCCCGTTTGGAGCCCGGTTTCTGATTTTTCGGAGCCGACGACCGTGTGCCTCGGTTCGGGACCGCCTAACCACCTCCGTTTGCTCCGGTTTTCGGCACACATCTTATTTACTCCTTTTTGGGGGACACTATGGCTCGAGAGACCAACTTCGTGGTCGAACGCCACTTCCGGTGCCTAACAGTCTGTTTTCGGGGCCCTGAGCCACGCGTTTCGGTCCCCGAACCTCCATTTTGAATCCGTTTTGGTTCATTTTTGGTGGAGATCTTACTTTCATTGTTAGAAAGCTTGTAGGAGGGTGGGAGGCCATCAATATTTTCTGAAAAGCCAATTTTATTTCTTCATCGCTCTCCGTTGTCCGTTTTCCTCACTAGAAAGCTAATGTTGACCACTCCCGGGCCACTTTCTTTAGCCCTAAACCCCATATTTGTGTTGTACAAACCTGGGAGGCCACCAATATGAATAGACCGGCCAGTAATTGTCTCTGACCCTTTTGAATCCCTCTAAAAAGTTGGCTTTTCTCTCTCCTGGTTCACATTTTCTGGGTTTTGACCACATACTTGTGTTGTGCACACATGGGAGGCCACCCTTTCGGGGTGGCCGACCAGCAATTTTGATTGACCCTTTTGACCCCTGGTCGGCCGGCCAGGGGGGGTGGCCGGCCGCCACTTGAACCTTTTGAACCTGGCCGGCCATGATCCTTTCTCCAAGTGTATTCCAGTTGTGCCAGCTGTTTTTCTCCAGATTCTGTATTCGAGGGGCTGCCATTTAGGGGGGAAATTTGAATTTGTTTTCCCCCCCCCATTTTCCCTTGGCCTCTCCTTTATAAAGCCATCACCCCAGCTCCATTTTGAGGGGTTACAAAAACCAGCTGAGGCATTGATACATACACCCTCTATATCTCTCATTCAACCCTCCAAACCCTAAGGTTCATGCACCCTTTACACACCACCTCCAAGCCTACAACCTCCACACTCCATTCCAGCAACTTGAGGTGGTTTTTCAGAGGTTAGGAGCACCTTTCCTTGGTCCAAAAGCTGCTGAAGACTTGTGCTACAAGGGTGAGTCCTCTTCTCCCTCTTTCTTGCCTTATTTTGTTCTATACCTTAGCCCCTTTTGCTTACATTTTTGAGCTCCGACCTGAACTGTAAATAGTCATATTTTGAGCTCCTCTTCTTGTTTGATCCAGGACATTTTACTGTTTGAGGTCTTCTCCTTACCCTTTGTGTTTAATCTCTCTTTTAGGCCTATTTTTGCATGGTATTTTAGTCTTAATTGTGAGCTGTTTTGGATTTGGTCATAAACTGTAAAATGTCTTGTTTTGAGCCTCTCTTCAACTTTGTTGAAGGGCTCTCCTCTGTTTGAGGCCAGCTGCTACCACTTGTCTCTTTATCCCTCTCTTAGGCCTTTTTCTTGCATGTTGTTTTAGCCTCACTTGTGTTTATTTTCGAGACTTAATATAAACTATAAAGTGACTTTTTTCGAGTCCCTCTTCAACTTTGTTGAAGGGCTCTCCTTTGTTTGGGGCCAGCTGCTGTCCCTTGTCTCTAATCTCTCTTTTAGGGCCATTTTTGCATAATAGATTAGCCCTACTTGTGTTCACTTTTGAGATTTGTTTCAAACTAAAAAGAGTCTCATTTTGACAACATCTTCATGTTTTATTAATGGAATTTTCTTTTTTGAGGTCATATGCTTCCTTGTATGCTTGATTGTTCCTTATTTTGAGCCTGACACCTAAGCTCTTGTTGCATGCTTGGTTTGGCCTTCCAGCCACTGAAATCCAGTAGATTTACAGTGGCTTGTACACTATTTTGAGCCCCCAAATCAGAGGGGGTTGACCCCCTCTCACCTTGACTTGTTTGGTGGTCATTTTTGGCCTTCCAAAGAGACCCTATCTTGCATGCTTTGAAGTTACTTTCCAGGGTCAATTTGGTGAGTTCTAAGACTACCATATTTGATTTTCATAGTTTCTTATGCCATGCTAACTGTCCACCTTGTATGTGCTTAATAATCCATTGCATGGCCCTCTAAAGGAGCTCATCATTTTTGCATGTATTGGTTGCATCTCGATGGTTATTTGGGCATATTTTCACATGTTTTATTCACTGATTTTTGCTGGTTTGGTAAGATTCCATGTGCATCATATACCTTCCATATAACTCATGTTTGCCAGCCAATCTTGCATGCTATTTTAGTCCACCATGCTAGCATCTTTTTCCCAGGCTTTGAATTGGAAATGTTCATATTTTGGGACTGCCTTGGCTCTGTCTTTAGACTTCATGATCAAATAATGCATGCTTTGTATAGCTATAAGTCATTCCATGTGCCCAGTTTCGAGTTTCGGGGTTCATCTCATGCACCGGGTGCCTTTTTTCCATGTTTCGGGGCTGTTTAGCATCATATTTCAGTGCTGGAATTTGTGAGTTTGTATGCCATCTTGCATCCCTTGCCATGCCTTGTTAGAGTTGCATGTTATGCCTGGGATCGGTCCTCGGTTTGCGTGCATGTGTGCACGCATTTCGATAGTCCCATTCTCACCTAATGGCTACTGATGTGAGTGTGGCTGAGGTCCACTCATGTTGGTGTAAGTCCATCATGCATGGTGTATGCCATTTCATTTCATAGCATTGTGTATGCTAGGTTGCATGTTAGGGTTGCATTCATGCATATCCTACATATTGCATAGTGTTTGGGATAGGAGTTAGCCCAAGCACGGGAAACGAGGGGCGTTTCGTACTACGAGTGACGGAACGTGTCTCAATTCCCTGTCGCCGACACTCCGGATTACCCATGATGAAGTTTAGGCCTTGTTGTGTCCATATGTGCATTCATTTTATATTGAGTCGTGCAAATCGACTCCTCGGCCCTCATGCATCGAGATGCATGATTGGTGGCACGAGGATCGAGGACTACACTACACTCCCTGAAGAGTAGTCATGCATACATATGTGAAAATACTTTGCCATGCCCTTGTGTTGCTCTCTGTTGCAGCAAATCAGAAATCGGCAACCTTCAGGAGCTTGGTACGCATCTCGAGAACAATTGCAAATAGGGGCGAACCGGGGCATCGCAATGGATTTCCACGCAAGGCAACTCGAGCATGTATCATCCATCATTCGAAACAGAGCTGAGGCGGTCCACGGATTTGTGTGCAATTTACTGCTTTCCTAAATTAATTTGCTAATTAATTAGGATTTTGTACTTATTCGGACTGTACTATTTATTCGGGACTGTATATTATTTATTCGGACCCTCCGAGTGGGGGCACAACTGTAATAAGTGTGCGTGTGTGTGATGTATGTCTTCCAACCCCACGTCTTTCTCCCTTTTATTTACCCGCTTATGATGGTTAGATTAGGGCATGTTTCAATTAGCATACAGTATGATAGCATGTTTGCATTCATTCATCTGTTTTGCATGCACCGGGCTCGGCGCATCATACTAACTACATTATATTTCAATTCCAAGTTGAATACTTGTTAGTTGTAGCATTTCGCATGCCATCTTTAGAATAGCCGAGTCTTCTATAGTTGCATTTTTGCATGTGTTGCATTAGGCATTTCTGTATAGTTAGGATCATGCATGGATTTCTAATTAGCTTTTGTTTTGCCTTGGAGTACTCGGTAAGTTTTATGCTTTAGCATCCTTACATGCGTGTGAGTGACTGCCATGATAGCATGCTTACCATGAGGCTATATGCTTATATGATATAACTGCCTGAATGCCTGTGGGTGAAGGCTGGGTTATTTGAATTGGAACAATTTGTTGAGTGTGAGTTTTAAGCCCACTAGATAGTGGCAAAATCATGTTTTCTAAGCCCATCCGAGGGTGGAAAATCCACGTCTTAGCCTACTTGTGGGTAGCACCATCAAATCATTTTTAAATAAATAAACATGAAATGCTTTGTTCCAATTCAGGCGACCCAGTCTATACTTGTATGCTGTGCGCATCACGTAGTAAATCTAGGCTAATAACTGGAATAAGAACGCATAATGTTTCGAAAAATAGATATCATGGTTAGTAGAGGCCGATCTTTGATCGGGCGAGCGGGGGTGCTCACGAAGTGACCTTCCCCAATCGTACCCAAGTTCCCGAGCCGAGGCAACTTTGGTGATGACAGACACGTGGCCTTAGGCAAACGAGTTAGGGTTTCCTAAATTTCCCCAAAATAAAACATTTAGGTGGCGACTCTGTATCTGGCAAAGCAGTCCATGTTTGGCACTTCTTTCAAAATCTGTTTTCTCAAAACGATTTGCCGGATTTGGACTCTTTGGTTCAGATTTAGAACCGTGACAATTTGAGAGACCGAACTTGTAGTGAGCCCAAATGAACAGAACGGGACTCATCCTCCCGTGGTGTTCGCGGACGTCTACAGTTTCTGGCGACTCTGATGGGGACTTAGAGAACTTGACTCGAACTCATGATATCTGTTTTTGACTACACTTATGTGTTTCTTTGCATTGCATGTGCATTGGTGCGCCTAGGACATCGTGTTTGCCATCTGCTATTCCTGAATGGTTTGCCGGAGGCTTGTCTTGTCAAGGCATGACCATAAGGCTGACCGGTTGTGGGCTCTGCCAGTATGGGATCACAAACCCCGGTTTTACCGGGGCAGCCTTTTGACCATTCGACCTAGTGCCTATTTGGAATCCGTAGTGACCATTCCAAACTAGGACAAGTTGCTTACCCGATAGGTTGTTTAAAACCGCTGCGTGCGTAGTGAAACCCTAGCTCCTGACAGAATAGGACAGGGAAATCTTACCGCAACATAGGGGTGTTTTGGCTCTCACTTGTTTGTTATGTGCTTTTAGAGTGCGTCTCTATACGAATGCATGTATCAGTTTACAAGTTTGGGCATCAGGCCTGCGGGCACCAGTTCAGTATTTTGGGTATCAGGCCTGCGGGCATCAGTCAGTGTTTCAGAATCAGTTATCTGCGGGTACCGGATTCAGTTTTCGGGGACAGTGATTCAGGGATAATGATCAGTGTTTGAGGACAGTGTGTACTCAACTTGTCGATCGTGTGTTGTTATACCCGGCTGTGTGTTGTGTATTTATTTTAAGCTGTTATACTGTCCGTTTATCTGGTTATTTATTTCCTTATTGCTTTTTTTATCTTTTTGCTAGGGAGGGTAGTTTAGCACAATTGCTTCAAACCAAGCAGATATTCCCCAAGCACTCTGGACTAGAGGTCACCGACTCAATCGATCCGAGGATCTGGTTGACGGACAACCAGTGTTCCACTCTCTACCCCCGGTTATCAGGCAAAGACCAAGGAAACGCAGTGTATCCGAGCAGAGGTTGCCAGAGCAGTGGATTACCCCATCAGTGGACAGTCAGATTGAGATCCCAATTGTTGCTATAGAAATAGACCTGCCAATAGTTCAGATAAATCAGGGCAGTATGGCGGCACCGACAGGAGTTGAGAAAATGATGCGTCAGATGCAAGAGACCATGAGAGCCATGCAGCAGGACGCTGTTCGCCAGGATGAGTTTGCCAAACAACAGGCCGAGATCATGGCCCAACAAGCAGAATTAATTGCCAGGCTGCAACAACAAACCGGAGCATCTGCTTCACACCCGGTTCCTCCCCCATCGGGAATCCCAGCACTCGAGGAGGCACCAAATGTCCAGGCAGATACAGACATACCAACGGGGCCAGCTCCGCCCCCAATTCTGCTGTAGCTATCTAAGGCACCTACGCCTGTCAATCAACTGGACTCTCCCTTCGAGTTCGAGGTAGACCATACAGCACTGAAATTGAGCAAGCTCGAGAAGCTATTTAAAAAATCCCAGGGGGTAAAGGCTATCCCGGATATCGAGGACGGATATACCGACGTGGCTGTAACATTGCCGGATAGATTCAAAATGCCGCAGACGATCGCTTCGACGGATTTGGTGATCCCATGGTCCACCTTCGGCTATTCTCAGATATATTATGGCCAATGGGCCTCACCAGACCCCAGAAGCTTTCGCTATTCGGCCGGACCTTGTCAGGCATGGCCGCTATCTGGTATGCGAAGTTGGAGGATGATGTCAAGCGGAGTTGGGATGAAATGGTCGAGGCCTTTATTGCGCAATACTCTTACAACACCCAAATTGACATTACAACTCGTGATCTCGAAACAATAAGGCAGGAGCACAAAGAGAGTTTCTCGAATTTCATGACCCGGTGGAGGGCGAAGGCCTCGATGATGACTTTAAGGCCCATTGATAAGGACCAGATCAGGATGATTGTGCGCAATCTCCAGTCAAAACTGATACAAAAAATGATTGTGCTCCCCTTCCCCACCTTTTCAGATCTGCACGAGATGGGAGTACAAATTGAAGATGCAATGAAACAGGGTCTGATTGACCAAGACAGAGAGTAACCCAGAAGAACCTTTAACCGCAACAATAATGCAGGCCCAAGTGGCGCTGCAACTGCAAGAACTTCGGAGGTAAACATGGTCGTCACCATTCCCCCTCCCCTTCTAAAGCCCATGGCAGCCACACCCTTTTCCGGTGCATCCGGAAGCAATACATAGACCACCAAATACCAACCTAGAGGCCAAAGGACCTTCACCCCATTGTGCATGCCCTTGTCCAAGGCGCTAGGGGTCTTAATCAGAAAAGGACATCTAAAACCCCTGGAACTGAGGCCGTTGCCAAATCCACTCCCCCCCACTCACAACCCAACCAAATATTGCGCTTATCACCAACAACACGGTCATGACACCGACCAATGTTTCAGATTGCGTCACGAGATTCAAGATCTTGTTGACAAACAGGTGATTTTGCCACCAGAATGACCCAATGTCACAACCAACCCACTCCCTACACACAACCAAGCTCCACCTCCCAAAAGAATCAACTCTATCCAGACTAGGGTCGTGTCTTACGATCCTAGCATCTATATCACCCCGTCCCATCTCCCTAAGCCGGAGGTGTTCCTTCCTGACTGCACTAACTTTTTGTGCATGCTGGGCACCTCCACAACCCAACCTGAGCCAATGGTGGCGACTGTTGAAGACGGTGCGGGAGAGATTGCAGAGGAGGACGGAGCTGTTGAATCAGGGTTTGAGCAGTTTGGGAACTTTGCTGGGGAAGCCTATGATCCGAGTGATTACATCTTGTCAACAGGCCAGTCTAAGCTAAGTGTAGAATTGCCAAAGAAAGCAGAACTGTGTGTGATCCAAGGGGATAGATTTGAGCAGGGAACAGATGACGTGGCGGCTGTAGAAGAGGACTTTTCCAACCTACAGTTTTTCAATGACCAAGAATCAGGGGGCGCGGCAGTCAACTGGTTTGATTATGAGGAATCGGCAGAGGTTACCGGATGGCTGGATGATCAACCGGATATTGTGGAAGAGTTCCAACTAGAACAGGGCCCGACAAGGGCGAGAGTATCAATTGTGGCCGGAAGGGCCGGAAGTCATAATACATTGCCGGAGAGCGCCGGTATGAAGAATTTCGCTCGGGACTTGAGCATTGTGGATGTAGAGAAAGTTGAACCACAAACTGCACTGATGCAGTCAGAACAAGAAAAGTTTTGGGATTCTGAGAGAATCAGGAAGGCAAAAGCCTGTAAAGGGGCCGAAAGTGCTGTGGGCACAAGAACAGAAGACGTTGCGGGCATGTGGGTTGAAGGTACTGCGAGTACGATCATACCGGGGCTGGACAGGTGTCTGTCGGCCGCCGACGGAATGTGGTGGGAAGACGATGATTTATGTCTCGCCCACACAGATGAAGATTGGGGGAGTAACCAGCCAGATGATACCTGGTATATCGGCGAGGTCGATCATATGACAAGAAGTGGGCGGTATTTCAAGCCCCCGCACTTAGACCAGCCAGAAGCATCTGGAAAGGATAAGGAAGTTGAGGGACAGAAAGAAAAGCAAATCAAAGAAGAGGCTGTACTGAAGCAGTTAAAGAAGATACAAGTAGACATCTCCATCTGGGGACTGCTTATGGCATCACGAGTACACAGGCAGGCTGTCCTTTCAGCCATGGACAAGGCCAAGCTTTCTATAGACACCATGCCGGAGCAGCTGGTTGGATTGGTTTTTCCGGGAGGAGGTTCCCCGACGTTGACCTTTTCTGACAAAGAACTACCGCTTGAAGGCGCAAATCACAACAAACCTCTCTACATCTCGGTGGAATGTAGAGGCAAATGGGTACTAGTGGTTCTTGTCGACACGGGATCCACTATTAACGTGTGCCCGTCAAGGACGGCATATGCAATCGGGTTGAAGCCCACGGTCTTCGTGCCAACTACTCAAGTGATCAGAGCCTATGATAACACAAGCAGGGAGGTGATGGGGACTGTCAAAATTCAGACCCAGGTTGGTCCAGGATAACACAACATTGAATTCCATGTCTTGGACGTTCCCGCAACCTTTAACCTACTTTTGGGGCGACCGTGGTGGCACCAGGTCAAGGCAGTCTCTTCCACATTGCATCAAATGTTGAAGTACCCTCACGGGAAAGGGGTAGCTATTGTTTTTGGGAATTCGTCAATCCATCCGCCGCCGGAAGTGTCTACACCAGTCTTGGAAATTGAACATGGCACGAAGAATTTGTTCTTATCAGGGTTTACTTTGGCTGAGGCCCGAATTGTGCAGAACATCATGGCTGTTAATGAGGAAGTGTATGTCAGTGCTCAATCTGTATACCTCATGAACAAGCTTCAACACATCCCCGGGATGGGATTGGGAAAGAGCGACCGGAAGGGCGTCACAGCATTGGCCGAAGTGCCGCACAATCCGCATACCTTTGGCTTGGGTTATCTGCCCACCAAAGAGGACTGGGTGAGGAAGGGTAAAGAGATGGCTGGGAGAGCCAGAGCAAAGAAGGCAGGGAAGCCTTTTGAGTTAATGCATCGACCCATTCAGGGTATCTTGAACGGACGCTTCGTCCGGAAGGGGAAGGACTTTCCATTTTGTGGCTTCCCAGAGCCGTGGCTGAATGCAGAGAGGAAGCGCGTGCCTGGTTTCGAGATCTTCTTCGACCTGCAACTATCCGGGGATGACGTTGCCAAGAGCAGACGGACCCATTGGCTGAGGTTGAGCAGAGTAAGAAAGTGTAGTTTGAGGACACCGAACTTGAAATGGGGGTAGCACTGGCGTGTCAACTTTCAGATCCTACGATCGACCAGGAGTGCTTGGGGGATAACTTCTCGGTATGCGTGATCGGGAATGGAACGGCTGCGGGCCCGCCAGCAACTTTCTTGGATGCATCTATCGCATCCTCTCTCATTTGGCAGTATGAAAAGGGATTTTTGTCCAGCAGCACCGAGTCAGGTAGTGAGCTAGAATTTGATTCCACCGAGTCTTGTGAGTCGGAATCAGGTTCCAGCTCGACTGAGTCTGAGTCTGGTAACCCTAGGGATGATAACCCGGATGCCATAGTCTTGTCCAAGTCGTCTTTTTCTTTCTCTTTTGAGTCTGTTGTAACCGAAGAATCGGACGATTTGGATGTGCTTAATGAGAATCAAGTAGCTGTGGTTTCTGAGTACTTTTTTGTGCCCTTGATTTATTGCATTAACTCAGACTTTCAAAATTTTGATGAAAACGAAGAGGAAGAAATTCCTCCGGTTTTGCAACGCTTAATTGAACAAGAGCAGGAAAGATTTGTTAAACCCCTAGTTGATGAAATCACTATAGTAAATATTGGTACTGAGGAGGACCCGCAACTGGTCCAGATCGGGTCCACATTGTCTTCAGAGGAACGCGAGCGCTTAGTCGCTTTATTAAAAGATTTCAAAGATGTTTTCGCGTGGTCCTACGAAGACATGCCTGGAATCGATCCTGAGATTGTACAACACTGGATCCCTCTTGACCCCGAGGCCCGACCTGTTAAGCAGAAACTTAGGAGGATCCGCCCGGATTGGGCTCTCAAGATTAAGGAAGAGGTCACCAAGCAAATCGACGCAGGCTTCCTGCTGGTATCCGAATACACGACTTGGTTGGCCAACATCGTCCCAGTGCTGTAGAAGGATGGCAGGATCTGAGTGTGCGTGGATTTCAAGGATTTGAACAGAGCTAGTCCGAATGACGACTTTCCCTTGCCACATATCGATGAGTTGGTGGATTTCACAGCAGGGCATGCTTTGCTTTCGTTCATGGATGGCTTTTCGGGCTACAACCAGATAGTAATGGCACCTGAAGATCGGGAAAAGACTACTTTCACCACCCCATGGCGGACATACTGCTACAGAGTAATGCTGTTTGGGTTAAAGAACGCTAGAGCTACATATCAACGGGCCACGACCACAATATTGCATGACATGATCCACAAAGAGGTTGAGGTGTATGTGGATGACATGATTGTCAAGTCCAAAGAAAGGGACGACCACTACACCGCCTTGCAAAAGTTCTTTCAAAGGATCAGAGAATTTCGGTTGCGGCTAAATCCTCAGAAGTGTACGTTCGGTGTTACAGCGGGAAAAATGCTGGGGTTTCTGATTACAAAAAGGGGCATCGAGGTCGAGCCTTCAAAAATCAAGGCCATCTTAGAAATGCCACCATCAAGGACTGAAAAGGAGGTGCGAGGCTTTCTAGGTAAAGTGCAATTCATAAGACGGTTTATCTCAAAATTAACCTTGACTTGTGAACCACTTTTTGGTCTCCTGAAGAAAGGAAAGAAATTCCAATGAGACGGCCGATGCCAAGCTGCTTTTGAACAGATCAAAGAATACTTGCAGAACCCATCCGTGTTGTCACCGCCAGAGCCGGGGAGACCGTTGATATTGTACCTTTCAGTGACCGAGACCACAATGGGTTGCATGCTCGCGCAAGAATCAGATGACAAAATAGAGAGAGCCATCTACTATCTGAGCAAGAAGATGCTAGAGTATGAGACTCGCTACACACCGTTAGAGAAGGCTTGCTTAGCTTTGGTATGGGCTACCAGGAAGCTGTGGCACTACCTGGAAGCTGTGGCACTACCTGTTAGCTCACTCCGTAATGTTGGTTTCACGACTCGATCCCATCAAATATCTTTTCGAGAAACCGGCACTTACGGGTAGGCTAGCTCGTTGGTTGCTGTTGCTTTCCGAATTCGATCTAAAATATGTGACGCACAAGTCAGTCAAAGGAAGAGCAGTAGCAGAATTCTTAGCCGACCATCCAGTTGAAGGAGGCAAAGCAGTCGAGTACTTATTCCCAGATGAAGCCATTTTGCAAATCGACGATGAAACTTGGACGATGTACTTTGATGGAGCGTCAAATTAGTACGGGTATGGGATAGGAGTGCTGCTGATAGCACCTGACAAGTCCCGTATCCCTCTAGCCTTCAAACTCCGATTCAAAGTCTCGAACAACGAAGCAGAATACGAGGCATGCATTGCCGGTCTAGAAGCGGCCTTAGAACTAGGGGCAAAACGGTTGGACGTCATCGGAGACTCGAACCTTGTTGTCACTCAAGCAAAAGGGGACTGGAAAGTCAAAGAAGAAAAGATGATGATGTACCACCAGACCTTGGACTTGTTAATTCCTCGGTTTGAGAAGCTAAACTTTGCTCATCTACTAAGAGAGAACAACAGGTTCGCAGATTCTTTAGCAACTCTATCTTCCATGATAGACATCCCGTTCGGAGTCCGAATGCATCCCATCATCATTGACCAGAAATTTGCGCCAGCCTACGAGTCAATTGCTGCTATAGATGAGGTTCAAGACGAAAACCCCTGGTATTGCGACATTTGGAATTTCTTGGAGAAGGAAGCATACCCGCCAGGAGTAAATGCCAAGGATAAAAGGGCAATCAGAAGAATGACCGTTCAGTTCATCATCAGTGGGGGTAAGCTGTATAAGAGAGGTCATCTGGGAATGCATAAGCTGTGTGTTGAAGTCGAGGAATCGAAGCGCCTGATGGAGGCCATCCATGGAGGAGAATGCGGTGCGCATATGAACGGAGTAATGCTAGCACGGAAGATCCTCAGACAGGGTTGCTACTGGTCCACCATGGAGGAGGATTGTATCGGTTTTGTTCGGCGATGCCACAAGTGTCAGATCCATGGAAACCGCATGAACATCCCGCCGTCGAAGCTGTACAACATGACTTCACCATGGCCATTTTCAGTTTGGGGAATTGATGTGATCGGGGCTGTCACTTCGAAGGGGTCGAATGGGCATGAGTTCATCCTAGTTGCGATAGATTACTTTACAAAGTGGGTCGAGGCCCAATCATATGCCGTGTTGAAGGCGTCGCACGTTGCAAAGTTTATCAGAAACAACATCATCTGCCGTTACGGGGTCCCAAACGAGATTATTTCGGATAACGGTTCCCACTTCAAGAAGGAAGTGATTGACTTGTTGGAGAAATACAACGTGGCTTTTCATAAGTCATCCACATACCGGCCGCAAACCAACGGAGCGGTCGAGGCCGCCAACAAGAATATCAAACACATACTGCAGAAGATGGTGGAAACCTACCGGGATTGGCCAGATAAGCTGCCATTTGCTCTGTGGGGCTACAGGACTTCAATTAGAACTTCTACCGGTGCGACTCCGTATTCATTGGTTTATGGGATGGAGGCCGTTCTACCTATTGAGATTGAGGTTCCGTCACTGCGAGTATTGGCTGAGTGTCAAATAGCCGAAGCAGATTGGCAGCAGATCAGGTTTGAGGAACTCATGCTCTTTGATGAGAGAAGACTGGAAGCACTGTACCATGTTCAAGGTTATCAGCGCAAAATTGCCTGGGCTTTCAACAAGAAAGTCAAGTCCAGGAATCTAAAGGAAGGAGATTTGGTGCTCAAGGACAACCGAGCTCCCATCCACGACCCAAGGGGCAAGTTCAGACCCAATTGGACTGGTCCCTACATCATCAAAGCTATCTGGTCAGGTGGAGCTGTGGTTCTGATGGATCTAGATGGCCTAGAGTTCTCCCAACCGATCAACATGGACAAGTTGAAGAAATATTACCCCTGAGAGGCTCGCTAGGCTGAAAACCCGAAAGGGCGACCTAGGCAAAAGTTAAAGCATAAAATATTGGAAAAATATAAAAACTGAGCTCGCAAGGTTGAAAACCCGCAAAGGACGGCCTTGGCAAAAGTTAGAGCGTAAAAGGAGAGTGAAAATACTCGAGTGAACCTAAGCCTGAACTACGTAAGGCTTGATTCCCATCATCGGGATACGTGGGCAACTTCATCCTGAAGTTCAGCCATAAACTTTTCCCCGATCAACTTTGTCCATTTGATCATCTCAGTCATCTTTGTCTACCAGCATCCATTGGAATCTCCGGTGCAGTGCTTTTCAGACTAGGGGCAACTTTCCAGTTGTAGGGATCTGGGGTTGTGCATCTTAGTGAGAGATCTCAGGCGTGTCCAGTTCTGATCCATATCGAAAATGGTTTTGAAAAGTTTTAATAAAAGTTGACTTTGTTCAAATTAATCTTTCTATAACTAAGACCATTTTTGGACCAAAGCGGAAAATTTTCAGTACCACAACCTTCAATTTCATTAATTTCAAAATAGAGTTCTCATGCTCTTGCATACGATCGAAGTTGCTTTTTATTACATTGATAAAGAAACCTTGGAAGTACTAATAAAGCAATAAATCCGGGGCATAGTCAAGTCAGGTGTCCCTGCACCCCCTCTCAGAGCTGGTCGAAGCTTCTGATACCGAGTTGGGCCCAATCTGTGCCTCTTCATTGAGCCAATCCAAGCACTCGTCAGACAAAGTATAACTGAAAGTGGGAGCGGGGGCCAGGAGTTCCCTCGTCCTCCATGCCATGGCATATCGGGCAAGCTGTGCACCTCGAACCGGGAATGAAGCCGGATACTCTATCCCCTCTGGTGGACAACTCTGATCATGACCGAACTGGCACTGAAACCGGAATGAAAAATAGAATACACAGTGAGTCAGACCAATCAATTGGATCCCAGTCTGCCGAGACATGCTATAGCTCATTGCCGGGAGATTGAGCCAAGGGCAGCGCCAAGCGATGCGATCTGCAGACAAATTGCACATCCAGTCGAACCACCATCCCTCATCAAGGGCATCGACTAGGCGCTGTCGAAAGAAGTAGCCACGAGCTGAGTAGGCTGGGCAAGAGTCCACAACCTGCAATTTATCCATCAATCGTACCTGGGGAGGGATGAAAAATGAGAGAATGAAGAATAGAGAGATGTACGATGAGAAAAAAGTAAGACAAGGGTTTTGTGAGAAAAACCGAGTCTGAAGGCGGAGTGATGTGAGCAATACATATGTGAGATTGGGTGGGAAACATTACCTGCAGCAGTAGTGGACTCCCCGCAAATCTGGTCGTCTCCCGGCGATGGAAAGCATCCAAGCCCATCAGCGTCTCAGCCAGTGTCATCGCAATACAACTCTTTCCATCCTTCAAGCCTTGAGCAACTTCAATCAGGCTAATGCTAGATCCACCAAAGCCCGACGCAAGCAGAAAGTGAGATAGCATACACAAGCAAAGGGCATGTTGTCAGAAACCTTGCCAATGATGGTCGCCACGGTCACCGGCGTCAGAAAAGCGATAAATCAATCCGAGGATGTCCAGTTCCCCATTACAGATCAGAGACCGAGCGTCATGCATGGTGAGTCCACACATCCGCCCTAAAGCTTGGGCGTGACCAAAGCGAAACTGAGGCAAGGTCTCTTCATAATGTTTAGATTCCATCAAAAGTTGAAAATCTTCAAAAGTCGGACATACCTCTTGCCCGCCAAAGCTAAAGACGTGTGTTACCGGGTTCCAAAACCTCGCCGCGGCATGGAGGAAGGGAAGGTGTAACAGAGTACGGCTCAGCGTGAATAGTGCATTCAAGCCGAAGCCCCAGAAGTTCAACTTTTCCGAGCCGTCTAAAGTAGCAATCCAAACTGTGAGATTTTCGACGAGAAACGCCTCTATTTTGGTGCAAAACTGAGATGAAATGAATGAGCCACGGAGCTAGGACTTTTAAAGGGGATAAGGCACTGTTCGGGGGGACACGTGTCGAAAAACTGGTGGTTGCTGAGCTAAGTGGCCGGCCACCCCTCTCCTCTCAAATGCAAAAAGCTGGTCGGCCAGCTCCCAAAGGTGGCCAGCCATGCTGCAATTTGTGTCTTTGGTTCTGTTCTACCCTCTAGAAGAAAGTTTCTAGCATGTCCATGCATCGGGAGTGTCGAAGGCCTCCATTTCCCTCTGCTTCGGATGCGTTCCATCACCCAGATCGTCCGAAATGTGTTTTGTTTATTGAATTGGTGTTTAGTCTTGCTTATCGAGTTGTTGTTTTGCTTATCGAGTTATTGTTTTGTTGGTCGAGCTGTTTCGTTTACCGAGTCTTGTTTATCGAGTCGCCGAGTTTTGTGCATTTGAGTTGTTACTCTTTGTTTATCAATTTTGTTGTGTTGTAAACTTGCTAAGGTTTTGTTGTCTCTTAGTAAGTTAGGTTGTTTAGTTTGTCGTGTCGGTTCGCTACCTGACTTGGCAAATACACAATGCACATTTACCGTTTAATCTCATTATTTGCAAAATGATGCGATGCGATGCTGAGAACATAAAATTTTTCAAAAAGCTGTTTCGTTCCATCATGCTTCGTTTGTTACAACATTTTACAACAAAGGTACAAGTTTTATAGAAAATAAAACTGCCTAATAATGTACAATGTGCTACAACTACTAGTAAAAAAGGTAAATAAAGCAGGAAACAGCTGCACCAATGCTCTCAAGAGCAGGAATAAGAGGCCCTCTTCGTCCTCTTCTGCGGAACAAGCTCTGCACCACCGGCACCATTTGAGTCGGAACTGTCATCCTCGGGATCCTCCTCAGCCTCCTCTCCACTCCCGGAACCAGGGTCGGAACCCTCATCTCTGTCAGCAGATGTCTTTGACTGACAATCTGTAGCCTCCTCCTCCTCTTCGTCCTCACTGGGCTCCTCCTCTACGATATGTGCTCTGCGTCTGCGGGACGACTCCCCCATCCCAGCTCCCCGAGAAGGTCGAGATGGCCCGACTCCCCGAGAAGGCCTGGATGGCCCGATCTGTGGCTGATATACCGGTGGCATCTGAAAATAAAAAGTACAGTTTGAATTCATCAGCTCAAATGTGTGTATCAGATACAGATGCAAGCAAACTACATGAAATGAGGGTGCATGCAGATATAGTATATGAATGTGGTGTGTGTCAGATGTTCTCTACACAGGCAACCTACCAATGTAGTGAAATGATCAAGTTCAGCATGTCGTCGGAAGTATGATAAATGCGAGAAAATTAAAGAGTACCTGGACACCCATGATGGACAACTGTGCCTCTCTCTGTAAGACCATGCCCTCGAGTGCGGCCATCATCCCGAGCATCTCACCCATATACTCGACCGGAGGCTGCAGATACAAATGCAAAATATCAGTAAAGGAATGAATGTCCAAGTATCTGAGTGATAAATCAAAGCTATAAAGCATACCGGCGGCGAATCAGGATCTCTGACATATCTGTGGTCAGACATGGGAGGCTCTATCGGAATCGAGTAGGGAGTGTCGAATCGCCATCCCGTCAGCTCGGTCGGCATGTCTGGCCACCCAGGATGATGATGAGTCGGAGGAATCGGGAGAACCAATCCACCCCCACCTCTGGATGTACCAGCCCTGCTAGTGGAAGGGACGTCCGCAGCCCGAGTCCGGCCCGATAAGGGCATACCAGCGGGTCTCCTCGTCAGGGTATGGACTCCCGTCAACAAAGGCATCAAGTATGTGTGACGATAAGTCACGTACTCTCCCTGCTCCAGATGAAGAAGTACATCAGTGCCCAACATGGCGTCAACAACACCCTGGAGAGGGAGCCTATCAGCGGTCCGCATGTCGTCTGGGGGTGCTGAGGGAATATCCTGAACGGGGTAGCCCTATGTCTGGCACAGGAAGCGCTCCCCTAAAAACCAGGCCCCGCCAACCGGCCGCTCTAACAGGATCCTGTATCGAGAGGCACCCCAGGCTCCGGTAAATTGGAATCGGAGGTCTCTACCCAAAGGCGCCCAAGGCTGCCATGTGATCTGAGGATAACCCATGCATAAGCTGATCAGAAATTGTAAATGCGCAAGATAAATCGAAGGTTGGAAACATGAAGAACTGAGAGTTCTGCAATACCTCTGATGGCCGTACTGTATCGAAGTACTGCCGTAGATAGAGGAAAGACTCCCGAGGTCTCCGCCGGTACGGGCCCTCAAATACCAGCGAGTAAGGGGTCATGGGAGGCATCTCCACCTCGAGCTCCGGAGCTAGTGTCAGGAAGTACGCATAGATCCATAGCTGTGGAAACAGGGCAGTAGCCATTAGAATACAGAATGCTGAATGCAAATTGTAAATACAAAATGCTGAGAGCAAAGTGCAAGGTACAGAGTGTAAATGCACCGTGTGTGCAATGTGCAAGTAATGTGAAGCAGAAATGTAAATCAAAAGGGCAGAAAGTACCTCCCAGGCTCTCTAATAGGCGCCAAGTATGTTCCCCTGTCCGCGGGAGGTCGCCCTCATATAGCAATAAAGAGTGGCCAGACTAGCGCCACCCCAATCATACCGCCGGACCTGTGATAGGTCCACTAGGGCACTCAACAGATAGAGCCCGACAGTGTTCCCCCTATCGGCAAATAGAGTGGTCCCGAAGAGGAACATCAGAAATCCGCGGGTATACTGGGCTACCTCCTCAGGAGCCTCAAGCTCCATCTCCACCCTTCGAAAATAGGAAGAAAACCAAGTATATCGGACCCTGCCCGAAGATCTATCAACTGGCGGGCGAGCTCCCAATAAGTAGATCCAGGCGGCCTCCCACTGGCCCATGTCCTCGTCATATGGGATCGCCCAGCCTCCCACATCAAGGCCGGTCAGCACGGCAAAGTCAAATGGGGTCATAGTCATGTCCCCAGTGGCAGAGAAACGAAAGGAGTTGGTGGTGTCCCACCATCTCTCCACCAAAGCACCCATCAGCGTCCTACTAGCCGGACAACGAGATATCCCAGAGCAGAAGGGCCCAAACCCTGCCAAGTCAACAAAATCCCGGACAGCCTCCGGGAGTTCTGCATACCACTCCCTAGCCACAACGGAACCGTATCCTCGTGCGATACGGGAAGTCACCTGTATTCAGAATGAATACATACATTCAGTCTCAAAATAAAATAAATGAGCTGGGTGCAAATGAAATAAATGAGCTGCGTGCAAATCAAGTATTTGGGCTGTGTGTTCAAATTTCAAAATCAGTAGGCTGCGTGTTCACCTCAAAGTTCGGGCTGCGTGTTCGACGTCAAGTGTTTGGGCTGTGTGTTCAAATTTCAAAATCAGTAGGCCGCGTGTTCACCTCAAAGTTCGGGCTGTGTGTTCGACGTCAAGTGTTTAGGCTGTGTGTTCAAATCTCAAAATCAGTGGGCTGCGTGTTCACTTTAATCTGGGCTGTGTGTTCAGAAATTCAAGGTTTGGGTTGCGTGTTCAACCTGTTAATCAGTGGGCTACGTGTTCACCCTCAATCTGGGCTGTGTGTTCAAGAATTCAAAGTTTGGGCTGCATGTTCAAATTTCAAAATCAGTGGGCTGCGTGTTCACCTCAAAGTTCGGGCTGCGTGTTCGACGTCAAATGTTTAGGCTGTGTGTTCAAATTTTAAAATCAGTGGACTGCGTGTTCACCCTCAATCTGGGCTGTGTGTTCAGAAATTCAAAGTTTGGGCTGCATGTTCAAATTTCAAAATCAGTGGGCTGCGTGTTCACCTTAATCTGGGCTATGTGTTCAGAAATTCAAAGTTTGGACTGCGTGTTCAACCTTCTGTCAAGTGTGTGCTGTGTGTGCACCTTCCATTCAGGCTGTGTGTTCGGAAATTCAAAGTTTGGGCTGCGTGTTCAACTTTCTAACAAGTGTGTGTGCTGTGTGTTCACCTTCAACTCATGGACTGCATGTTCAGAAATTCAAGTGATTGAACTATGTGTTCAAGATGCAAACAGAATACAGTGTCATAGACTAAAGCATTCTAAACAAGTAATGCACTCAAATGAGCGGATAAACATAACATGGAATGCATGGAAAATGAGGGTTACATTGCAGAAAATGTGAAAGCGAGGAACATACCTCCTGCGCCTGATGGGAGAGGTGGGACTCCGGCTCCCGCAATAAAAGATCCCCGGGTGCTCGATCATCGAAATCGGTAAAATGGTAGAAAACTGCCTGGGGGAGCACATGTGTCGGAGGGTCGTACCTCTCGGGTATGAAGGGTCGAACCCTCGGAGGCAGAGCCATGATATCGGGATCATCCCCGGTGCCCGGAGGACCTCCACCGTGAGGGAAATGACTAGCCATTTCAGAAAATCTGCAAAAAGGAGCAAAAAGGAGCAAAATGAGCCGAAATTGGAAAAAGTCAACAAAAGTCAACTCTCAGGAAATGAAAAAGTCAACAAAAGTCAACCCCCGAGGAAATCTTCCAAATGTTGAGACAAACTTACCTCAAATGGTGAAAATGAGAGAAGAAGCTCCGAAATCAAAATTTAATCGGTCCAAAGTGACGAAAACTGAAAGATTTCGCAAAAACAACTTGCGTGGGGCATTGGAAAACACGTATAGAGCACAGATCTGAGAGAGAAAATGCTCTAAGAAGGTAGAGGAGGCAATTTCGGAGCGGGAGTTGTGAGAAAAAAGTGTTTGGCCGAATGGATTTAAAGAAATGAGGGCAAAAAGACCAAACTGCCCACAGTTTTGGAAAAGTGGCCTGCCGGCCATCTTTTCTGGCAGGCCGGCCACCCCTCTCCCTCAAACCTGGTCGGTGGCCTCCCCCTGGGAAGAAAACTGGCCGGTGGTGTTCCCCATGTGGCCCCCAAGGTCTCTGTAAATTTTGGTAAGGATTGGAGTCCCCGGGACCCGGGAAAGCACAAGCAAAGTGCACTTTTTGTCGCGAAATCGCTCCGCCGGAACTTCAACTCCAATTTTCGATGTGTATCTCACCGTCACTCACCAAAAGCAAGGTGCATCCTTTTTGAATGTGTTGCGACCCCTCCGGGAGGTAAACCGGAGGTCGCGATTGAGTCGCCCTCGTCAAAAGCTTGCATTTCTTTGATCGTCATTTTGTGACAAACATGCATTCAAATTCACACTTGTTCTGCATTGTTATGCACGTCACTTGCATTCTCGTGCACACCACTCATACTATTGTGCACGTTTCACGAGTATTGTCATACCCTCATGCTTATCTTGCGTTGTTACGCGCGTTTCTCCCCGCATTGCGATGCACTTTTCCATCGACACCGCAATTGTCTGCATTTGATATCGTTTTGAACATGTGTTGCTAATTATGTTGTGCTTGTCGAGTTTCTTTCTTTTACAGGCACGATATTGTATGTACGGTTCATTTGAGGCTGGTGCGACCAGACGAACCGTGCAGGTATTGTATCTTCTCCATGTGAGATTTGGCGAGAATTGAATAATTCTCCGCATTCTTAACTTCATGAAATGTAGTTGTTGCTTTGCATTCTTGCTTAAAACTGTTGCATCTATCGTGAATATGTGCTTCATTACAGCTTGCTGCATTTGCAAGATCATTAAGGTACCTTCGGCTTCTTGCATTATCGGTTGCATTTTTTCCCTGCCTGCGGGCACGCCTGCGGGCGCATCTCTGTTTATCTCGCCTGTTTGTCTAAGTCTTCGGCCTTGTCAAAAATGGGTCGTCTCTGGGCTTTGACATTCACTCCCGTCACTTATGACTTCCGAGTTCGGTCAAAGAGGGGCAACTGTAGACACCCCATTTTTGACCGACCTTAAGACTCAGACGTCACTGATTGAGCGATCGGTGATATTGCATATTGTGTTCGTTCAGAAGTTGCAGAGTCACGGCTGCGAGCCTTGCCTCCAAACTTCGGGGCTCTTTTGTGCTATGTCTCGGTTTGCGAACCAGGTCCTGTTTTCTTTGTTTTCTCTTCCCGAAGGGAGAGAAAGGTCTCGTAGACCATCTCTCAGTGGCCATAGGCTACGTTTCGAGGTTGTAGGCCATTTTTCCCGTTTGGAGCCTGGTTTCCGATTTTTCAGAGTCGACGGCCGTGTGCCTCGGTTCGGGACCGCCTAACCACCTCCGTTTGCTCCGGTTTTCAGCACACATCTTATTTACTCCTTTTGGGGGGACACTGTGGCTCGAGAGACCAATTTCGTGGTCAAAAGCCACTTCCGGTGCCTAACAGCCTGTTTTCGGGGCCCCGGGCCGCACGTTTCGGTCCCCGAACCTCCGTTTTGGTTCATTTTTGGTGGAGACCTTACTTTCATTGTTAGAAAGCTTATAGGTGGGTGGGAGGCCAGCAATTTTTCTGAAAAGCCAGTTTTATTTCTTCATCGCTCTCCGTTGCCCGTTTTCCTCACTAGAAAGCTAATGTTGACCACTCCCGGGCCACTTTCTTTAGCCCTAAACCCCATATTTGTGTTGTACACACCTAGGAGGCCACCAATATGAATAGGCCGGCTAGTAATTGTCTCTGACCCTTTTGAACCCCTCTAAAAAATTGGCTTTTCTCTCTCTTGATTCACATTTTCTGGGTTTTGACCACATATTTGTGTTGTGCACACATGGGAGGCCACCCTCTTGGGGTGGCTGGCCGGCAATTTTGATTGACCCTTTTGACCCCTGGCCGACCGGCCGAGGGGGTGGCTGGCCGGCCACTTGAACCTTTTGAACCTAGCCGGCCATGATCCTCTCTCCAAGTGTATTCCGGCTGTACCAGCTGTTTTCCCCCAAATCCTGTATTCGAGGGGCTGCCTTTTGGAGGGGAAATTTGAATTTGTTTTTCCCCCCCTTTTCCCTTGGCCTCTCCTCTATAAAGCCAGCACCCCAGCTCCAATTTGAGGGGTTACAAAAACCAGCTGAGGCATTGATAAATACACCCTCTATATCTCTCATTCAACCCTCCAAACCCTAAGGTTCAAGCACCCTTTACACACCACCTCCAAGCCTACAACCTCCACACTCCATTCCAGCAACTTGAGGCAGTTTTTCAGAGGTTAGGAGCACCTTTCCTTGGTCCAAAAGCTGCTGAAGACTTGTGCTACAAGGGTGAGTCCTCTTCTCGCTCTTTCTTGCCTTATTTTGTTCTATATCTTAGCCCCTTTTTCTTACATTTTTGAGCTCCGACCTAAACTGTAAATAGTCATATTTTGAACTCCTCTTCGTGTTTGATCAAGGACTTTTTGCTGTTTGAGGTCTTCTCCTTACCCTTTGTGTTTAATCTCTCTTTTAGGCCTATTTTTGCATGGTATTTTAGTCTTATTTGTGAGCTGTTTTGGATTTGGTCATAAACTGTAAAATGTCTTGTTTTGAGCCCCTCTTAAACTTTGTTGAAGGGATCTCCTCTGTTTGAGGCCAGATTATACCACTTGTCTCTTTATCCCTCTCTTAGGCCTTTTTCTTGCATGTTGTTTTAGCCTCACTTGTGTTTATTTTTGAGACTTCATATAAACTGTAAAGTGCCTTTTTTTGAGCCCCTCTTAAACTTTGTTGAAGGACTATCCTCTGTTTGGGGCCAGCTGCTGTCCCTTGTCTCTAATCTCTCTTTTAGGGCCATTTTTGCATAATAGATTAGCCCTACTTGTGTTCACTTTTGAGATTTATCATAAACTGAAAAGAGTCTCCTTTTGACATAATCTTCATGTTTTATTAAGGGAATTTTCTTGTTTGAGGTCATATGCTTCCTTGTATGCTTGATTGTCCCTTATTTTGAGCCTTACACCTAAGCTCTTGTTGCATGCTTGGTTTGGCCTTCTAGCCACTGAAATCCAGTGGATTTTCAGTGGCTAGCACACTTTTTGAGCCTCCAAATCAGAGGCGGGTGACCCCCTCTCACCTTGACTTGTTTGGTGGTCATTTTTGGCCTTCCAAAGAGACCCTATCTTGCATGCTTTGAAGTTACTTTCCAGGGTCAATTTGGTGAGTTCTAAGATTACCATATTTGATTTTCATAGTTGCTTATGCCATGCTAAGTGTCCACCTTGTATGTGCTTAATAATCCATTGCATGGCCCTCTAAAGGAACTCATCATTTTTGCATGTATTGGTTGCATCTCCATGGTTATTTGGGCATATTTTCACATGTTTTATTCACTGATTTTTGTTGGTTTGGTAAGATTCCATGTGCATCCTATACCTGCCATATAACTCATGTTTACTAGCCAATCTTGCATGCTATTTTAGTCCACCATGCTAGCATCTTTTGGCCATGCTTTGGACTGGAAATGTTCATATTTTGGGACTTCCTTGGCTCTGTATTTAGACTTCATGATCAAATAATGCATGTTTTGTATAGCTATAAGTCATTCCATGTGCCCAGTTTCAAGTTTTGGGGTTCATCTCATGCACCGGGTGCCTTTTTCCCATGTTTCGGGACTGTTTAGCATCATATTTCAGTGCTGGAATTTGTGAGTTTGTATGCCATCTTGCATCCCTTGCCATGCCTTGTTAGAGTTACATGTTATGCCTGGGATCGGTCCTCGGTTTGCGTGCATGTGTGCATGCATTTCGATAGTCCCATTCTCACCTAATGGCTACTGATGTGAGTGTGGCTGAGGTCCACTCATGTTGGTGTAAGTCCATCGTGCATGGTGTATGCCATTTCATTTCATTGTATTGTGTATGCTAGGTTGCATGTTAGGGTTGCATTCATGCATATTGCATAGTGTTTGGGATAGGAGTTAGCCCAAGCACGGGAAACGAGGGACGTTTCGTACTACGAGTGACGGAACGTGTCTCAATTCCCTGTCGCCGACACTCTGGATTACCCATGATGAAGTTTAGGCCTTGTTGTGTCCATATGTGCATTCATTTCATATTGAGTCGTGCGAATCAACTCCTCGGCCATCATGCATCGAGATGTGTGATTGGTGGCACGAGGATCGAGGACTACACTCCTTAAAGAGTAGTCATGCATACATATGTGAAAATACTTTGCCATGCTCCTGTGTTGCTCTCTGTTGCAGCAAATCAGAAATCGGCAGCCTTCAGGAGCTTGGCACGCATCCCGAGAACAATTACAAATAGAGGCGAACCGAGGCATCACAATGGATTTCTGCGCAAGGCAACTCGAGCATGCATCATCCATTATTCGGAATAGAGCTGAGGCGGTGCACGAATTTACGTGCAATTTACTGCTTTCCTAGATTAATTTGCTAATTAATTAGGATTTTGTACTTATTCAGACTGTACTATTTATTCGGGACTGTATATTATTTATTCGGACCCTCCGAGTGAGGGCACAACTATAATAAGTGTGCGTGTGTATGATGTATGTCTTCCAACCCCACGTCTTTCTCCCTTTTATTTACCCGCTTATGATGGTTAGATTAGGGCATGTTTCAATTAGCATACAGTATGATAGCATGTTTGCATTCATTCATCTGTTTTGCATGCACCGGGCTCGGCGCATCATACTAACTGCATTATATTTCAATTCCAAGTTAAATACTTGTTAGTTGTAGCATTTCACATGCCATCTTTAGAATAGCCGAGCCTTCTACAGTTGCATTTTTGCATGTGTTGCATTAGGCATTTCTGTATAGTTAGGATCATGCATGGATTTCTAATTAGCTTCTGTTTTGGCTTGGAGTACTCGGTAAGTTTTATGCTTTAGCATCCTTACATGCGTGTGAGTGACTACCATGATAGCATGCTTACCATGAGCCTATATGCTTATATGATATAACTGCCTGAATGCCTATGGGTGAAGGCTGGGTTATTTGAATTGGAACAATTCGTTGACTGTGAGTTTTAAGCCCACTAGATAGTGGCAAAATCATGTTTTCTAAGCCCATCCGAGGGTGGGAAATCCACGTCTTAGCCTACTTGCGGGTAGCACCATCAAACCATTTTCAAATAAATAAACATGAAATGCTTTGTTCCAACTCAAGCGACCCAGTCTATACTTGTATGCTGTGCGCATCACATAGTAAATCTAGGCTAATAACTGGAATAAGAACACATAATATTTCCAAAAATAGATATCATGGTTAGTAGAGGCCGATCTTTGATCGGGCGAGCGGGGGTGCTCACGAAGTGACCTTCCCCAATCGTACCCAAGTTCCCGAGCCGAGGCAACTTTGGTGATGACGGACACGTGGCCTTAGGCAAACGAGTCAGGGTTTCCTAAATTTCCCCAAAATAAAATATTTAGGTGGCGACTCTGTATCTGGCAAAGCAGTCCATGCTTGGCACTTCTTTCAAAATCTGTTTTCTCAAAACGATTTGTCGGATTTGGACTCTTTGGTTCAGATTTAGAACCGTGACAATTTGAGAGACTGAACTTGTGGTGAGCCCAAATGAATAGAACGGGACTCATCCTCCCGGGGCGTTCGGGGACGTCTACAGTTATAACATTTTGTAGTAAAGTTATAAATAGTAAATTTATGATGTGCACCCTAAAGTTGGGAATGATAATGTTATCGCATTTTGTGATTTTTGTTATGACACTTTAAGATTTTGTTATGACATTTTTCAGTGAAAAAAAGTTATGACTTTTGTAGTGAAAAAGTTATGACATTTTGGATTTAAATTATGAAATTTTGTGAAAAAGTTATGAAAGGCATACCATATGCACATTTTTTAGGGTGCACATTGTAACATCTCCCATCGTAAAATCTATTAACACTAGTTGTGAGCAGGGGCGGAGGGACGTTGGGCTCAGGGGGGTCACTTGCCCCCCATGACTTTTGAAATTTTTTTTTTTTTTTTTTTTTGTTTTTTTAAGTGTGGTCTGCCTTTCACACACAGATTGTGCTCCTCCTCCTAATATACAATTTCAAACCCACTGACACACACACGCACACACCACACGCATGACGCACCACGTTTATATATTTTATTTTATTTTATTTTATTGGAATCCCAATCCCAATCCCAATCCCAATTAAATACTAACACTACTTTTTTTTAGGTGAGTGCACTCAACTCCAATTACAACAAGGTCAAAACTCTAAAACCTTAAAAGTGTACGAAATTCTTTATTTTTTTTATTTATTCACAATACTTATGAAGTATTTTCGTATTTTCTTTGTCTTCTTTGTCTCCCTTTGTTGCTTTGCAATTTACCAACTTGCAATTCACCAAATTAGGATCACACAACACAGATTTGGGACCACACTACAACCTTGGTATCTTCTCTTCACTTTGGTTTCTAATGTGGTGAATGTTGTTGGATCATCATGTAAACACCGAGATATTGTTAGAGAGAAACAAGTTGCAAAAGTTGTTGAGGCACTTAATACTGGAGAGCTATCTAGTGGGCAAGGCTTAAATCAGAAAACTAATCGTAAACGTGCTGGTGATACACGTTAGGGTTTACACTATGGTACTTTAGTCAGCTTGGCTAGTATGTTTTCAACAGTGATTGATGTACTTGAAGTGATTTCGGAGGATGGTTCAAATTCAGAACAACGAGCAGAAGTAAATGTATTGTTGGACTCAATTTAATCATTTGAGTTTGTATTCAACCTTGATTTAACGATATTGGCTATTACAAGTGAGTTATCACAAGTATTACAAAGGAAAGATCAAGATATTGTTAATGTCATGAATTTAGTTCAAATTTCTAAAGTACGACTCCAAAAGATGAGGGAGAGTGGGTGGACATCTTTACTTGATGATATTTTGTCTTTTTGTGAAAAGCATGAAATTGATGTTCCCCAAATGGAAGATATGTTTGTAGCTCAAGGGAGAAAAAGGTGCAATGCTCAAGAAATTACAAACTTACATCACTATCGCATTGAATTATTCTACACTGTTTTGGATATGCAAATTCAAGAACTAAATGCTCATTTGACTGAGTCGAACACTGATTTGTTACTCTTTTTATTATTTTTATTTTTACTTTTATTTTTTTGATTGGCAAAAGAAAAGACTTTATTGATGATAAACGCATACAGAGTATGAAAAATTACATCAATAAAGAGGAGCTTGGAGCTAAAAAAAGCTTCAACCTTCTAGTTGGTGAGAAACCAACGAAGAAAAACAAAAACCAAAGGCAATCTCAAAAGCCCATCCTCACAATAAGGCATAGCAGGACAACAAAGTGTGAGGCAAAGCAGAACAAGAGAGTGTGCTCCAAACCAGCTTCAATCCAAACACCAAACGTAGCAGCCAAATTGACCATGAGTGTGCAGCCACAAAGCAATAGCAGACCAGTAGCCTAGCAACATAACAGCCAGAGGGGCATAGCAGGCCAACAACATAACCACAACAGAGCACATGATGCAGAAACTTCATAACAGAGCAAACAATTCAGCCTTCCCAAAAACTCCCCTGTGACACACCATTCCACACCGTTCCACATACAGTAGCAGGCAAATAGTCAATAATACATTATCTATATAGCAGTATAATCTCAAGTTGAGAAATTCAACCCATAGAGCTTTCCTAACTTACAACGGCTCCGCCATCTCTATTCACCAGCACCAAACCAATTATAGCCCATCTTCAACCCAAGACACACAGCCACAGCTCAGACCGTAAATCAGCAGAAGGAAGACTACAATGCTAGGCATCCACAAAACTTCACACACTCTTGCCACCTCCCAAGCAGAATCTGATGCGCTCTAGATTAAATATGAAGTCATGCATTGAGGACATATGATCCTTAAAAACTTCCTTAAACCACACAGATTTGTTACTTTGTGTGGCATGCTTGAATCCATCTAACTCTTTCTCTAGTGTTGACATGAAAAAGTTAATTCATCTTGCTAAATTTTATCCCAAAGAATTTTCTTCAATAGAGCTCATGGTACTTAATGATAAACTTGATACATATATTATCGACATGCTATCCAGTAGTGAGTTCTCAATGTTGAATGGAATTGCCGATCTTCCTAAGAAAATGATATAGACTAGAAGAGACAAAGTATATCCATTGGTGTATTTGCTCTTGACTTTAGTATTAATTTTACCTATTGCAACTGTTATTGTTGAGAGGGTATTTTCAGCTATGAATATTGTAAAGAATCGGTTGCGGAGCCGAATGGGTGATGAATGGATGAATGATAGCTTTGTTGTCTACATTGAGAGAGATATTTTTTATGGTATTGACAATGATACTATTATGGAAAGATTTAAAAAGATGAAAACTCGTCGGGGTCAATTGTAAAAGTTTAAAATTAAAACTTTTTGTAATGGATATTAATTTTTAATGTTTAACATTAGCTCGAAAAATTATTATCATGTTATTGTTATTGATTGGGAAAGAAAAATTTTGAGATTGTAATTAATGGGTGCCCCCCCCTCCCATATTAAATTCCTGGCTCTGCCACTGGTTGTAAGAAACATTTTTTTATTTTATTTTATGTTTTTTCAAAATTGTTAAATTTTATACTTTCGACCCCATGTTTTATAAATAGAGAGGCGTGAACCACTTAATTTTAATTTTTTTTAACAACCTCGAGTGAATGAATCTGTACAATTTAAAAATAATTAATAGATAATAATAATATATAAAAGAAATCATAGGAAATCGCCTCTACTTGCTCCTTCCTAGTTCCATCTGTGGTGATGAAGTAGACCAGCTATGGTGCTAGTCCAATGGTGGTGTTGTAGAAGGGAGATAAAAGAGACCTTCAGTGGAGTGGCGATGGTGTTGTAGGAAGGAGATGCGTGGAGAGAAGGGTTGGAGAAGGCACAGAGAATAGCGACGAATGCAGGGGTGGCTATTGAGGTTATCGCCCCTACATCCATTTCTAAAACTGTGATTATTATACTACATTTGTTTTTGGATCTATAATTTCTAAAGATTCGGCCATAGTCTCAATTTTTTTTTTCTTTTGTTTTTTGAATTGTCAATTTGTTTGAAGCATTTATAATACATATAGTATTTGCCATTTGTACATTATAGTCTATATTGAAACTAGTTACAAACTATTGTAATAGTGGGGCTAGAAAATTATTAAATTAAAATTAATTACATTCCATTATAATGTTTGATTATGTCTCAAAATAATATTCATGATGACTCATTATGGTGGTATAATATTATCGAAAATATCAAGCAATACATATTGGGAATCAGGTGTCAGGGTTGTGAATTTTTTCAAATCATCAATCATAAAAAATAAATAAATAAACCATTTTTATAGTAACTGAACCAACTATATATTATTACAATCCAATTGCTCTTTGTGATTTCAGGCCGATAAGTCTCATAGGATCGGTCTACAACGTTCTTGCAAAAGTACCCTCCAACAGTCTCAAGAAAGTTCAATCAACCTTTATTTTCCAATGAACATGGCCTAATTTTGAGGCTTGACTTTGCAAAGCCATTTGACAGTGTGAACCGAAATTCTCATTTTCCAATGACGAAGAGTTTTGGACTAAAATGGATTACTGAATGTGTTTCTACTGCATCTCTTTCTCTCAGTCTTAGTGAATGGATCTCCTACTCAATAGTTTGCCATGAAAAAGGAGTTGCAGCAAGGTGACCCCTATTCACATTTTCTTTTCAACAGCCTCCGACAGTTTTTGAGTATTCTCTTCAAGAGAGCCATGAGCCTAGGTTTGATTGGGGATGTTCAAATTGGGCAAAATGGCCTTACAATTTTTCAGCTTTAATTTGACACAATAGTGTTCTGCAATGCAAGTTGGCACGATGCCCTGACCATTAAAACAGGCCTTAGAACCAATTACCACAAAAGCACTGCCAGTAGTGTGGTGCAGGTATCTCAAGTGAACTTGCCAATGGCATGGCCAAGGCATTAAGTTGCAATCAGCAGTCTCTACAAATCAAATACTTGGGGTTGCCTTTGGGTGCCAGCCCAAGATTTTGAAGCATTTGGAATCCAATAACTGAAAACGTCATGAGTAAACTCACTTCATGGAAAGAAGAGATTTCTCTCTTTTGGAGGAAGGCTCACTCTTAGTTTTAAGCAATGTGGCCTAGTGGCATTGAGGAAACGCTTTGGTGCTTGTAGGGGAGAGGTTGGGAGTTTAACTCCCCTAGGAGCTAACCTAAAAATTAACAACTAATTTTCCATGATAATAAATAAATAAAATATTGTATTAAGCAATCTTCCAATAATGACTGATTCACTTTCTTTTGAAATAGTGAAAGACTAAGTCACTATGAAAGCATTTTTTGTAATATGTCTGCTTATTCTTGGTGATCCATTTCTTTTAATCTGTCTGCTTTTTCTGTTTCTTCAGTAAGAAAATTCCTCTTTCCTTTGCTGATCCAAAAAAAAAATTAAAAAATCACTAATGGAAGCGAGTAGTAGGTGATGAATACAACATACCAGCCCTTTTTCACAAATTGATGGCGGAGTTGAATGGAACTTGGATTTTAGAAGAGCTCTATTTAGTTTTAGATGTTGTTTATGCCGCCAAATGGACTACTCTTCGTTGCTACTAATTTTGTTGTGCTTCGTTCTGTTTCTTCAACCGTTGTTTATCTTCTGTTATATTTTTGTTGTGTAATGATGCATTTTTTTTTTCACCTTGGCCTTTGATCTATTATTACTTCATTGTAATTTCTCCCCAATAATAAAATCTCACTTTTTCTTGGATGAAAAAAAATAAAAATAAAAATTTAAGCATATATGGCAAGACTACATTCGCATCATGTCTCTTGACCTAGTACATTTGTCTTGATTTCTACATGCATCTATGGCAACACTGGCAAGACTATGATTGCATCGGCACTACCATTAATGTATTTCTAGTTTGTTGTGCTTCTTAGATAGGTGATAGGTGAGTGTGATTACCAATTCTTCAATGTAACAACTTTAGTGGCAAATTTTCTGAGGTAGAACATGATAGTCGAATTTACTTTTGATTGGCTTTATTCACAGATTTATGTAACATGCTCGTAGTCCTTCTGCAGTTTTATTTTTGTTAATTAGCTTGCTTTGTTTTGATACTTCATGAGGTTTGATTCATTGCTTTTTACTTGAAATTTTTTTTTTTTTTGGGTTTCAAAAGTTATAATTATGTTGAAAAAATAGGTGAAAAACCAGTTTGGGGCTTCTAAGGAGATCCTGAAGCGACAAACAAGGTTCTAAATATCGGTCGATACGTGCCGTATCGGCCGATTCGTACCGAAAAATTGGAATGTCGAGTCGGATACTCCCCGGTATACCGATAAGAATGAATTTCGCGTCTGTAGTGGCTGATTCCCGATACGTCTCGGCCTGAATCCGATACGTGAACGATACAGTTCCGATATAGTCCGGTACGGTTGAAAATGGAGCAAAGCACCTGCAAAATCAATTAAGCAAAGCAAAGCACCTGGAAAAGAAAAAAATAATTGAGCAAAGCAACTGCAAAAGAAAAAATAATCGACCAAAGTACCTAGAAAAACAAAAGCAAATGCAGAAAAGGAAGGAAATAGACTCACGGACTCAAACCTTTCACTTCAAATTTTTTGTCTTCTTCAAGCAATACACAGACAGACTCACGGACCACCATAAATGTGTAACAACCTCAAAAAAAAACCCTCAATCAGACCAAACCCAAATCCTCAATCAAACCAAAATCCATCTCCCAGGGGCATTGATCTTGTAAAGTGTTGCAGGGGGAAGCATCGAATTGAACCCAAACCCATCACTGATTTCAAGCTTCTTCGTTGAAGGTTTGTTCTCTCTTGCTCTGTTTGTATTTTTCATGCTCTGTTTTTTCTTTTGGCTGAATAAGTCATGCTTTTGCTTGTTAAGTTGTTGTGTTCGGTTTATAATTTGTTTGTTCATTTTTAATTTTTTTTTCCTTTTTTCTCTTTGTTCTGTGGTTATTTTTTATTTATATTATGGTATGGGATGGGAATGGGATATATTTTAATATATATTTATGATTGTTCAAATATTTATATATATATATATATATTAGGAGCATTTATATATATTGAAGCAAAGCTCTACAGATCCCCATCAACCTTTATATTTGCTATTCCACTTTGTTTTTCTATTTTAGTCTCCTATGTGCTGATTGGTTTCTTTGCAGAGTCCAACATTATGTGCACCGAAGTTTGATTCATATTTTTCCCATTTAATCATTTTGTTTGAAAAATTAGCTAACATTATGATGAGAGGTGGAGGTTAGTATTGTATTAGTACCACATAAAAACTTGAGACTAAAATAAATACATATCGTTTAGTTGAAAATGAGTCAAAAGTGCCTTTACATATCAAAATTTTGATTAAAATATGATAAATTAAGGCTAAAAGAGTAAAGAAAAAATGCATAAAATTGAATTTTAGAGGGACTGCTAATGATTTTTGAAATTTTACAGCTGTGACGCCCGTTACCCGATACACCGGTCGATACTACCGATACCAATACTCCGCGATCAATACCGTTACGTCACCCGATACCGCGATTTAAAACTATGACTATGTACCTCTTCATGGCCATGGATGACAACAAGCTCGTTGCGGTTGTGTGAACCGGCAACTAGTCCGGCACTGGTTTCCATCATGGTGGTGGTGGTGGTAGTGATTGTGGTGATGGGAATGGGACTGATGAGAGGGGTATGGTAAGTTTGGGGTTGGTTTTTATGGAATGAAAATGAGGGGGGTGATAGTAGTATCTCTCTCTCTCTCTCTCTCTCACCTAATGTGTCCACATAATGGGTGGTGGTGTTGGTTGTAGAGTCCCCATTGCCATGAAGTTAAGCTTCCTCTATTCAACTACCATGCACGTCCTCTCTCTCTCTCTCTAACGACTACCTTGTGTGGAAATGGTTAAGTTAATTTATCTAAATCTCCCTCTGATATTTTTTGAATCAAATTGGTATGGTTGCCTCCTTCATACGGATTAGACAATTTGACTTTAAAAAAAAAGAAAAGAAAGAAAGAAATATAAAAAAGGAAGAAAAACTTAAACAATCCGAATCTCAAATCAATATCTAAATAATTAATATACTCAATATCATATCATATTATAGTCTAATAAAACTATTAAATAAGAGGCATATTAACTAACAAATAAAATCTCGTAAGAAAAACAAATACTAAAAAATAAAATTATAATTAAATTAAACTCTTAAATAAAAAAAAAAAGAATATACTAAATTCTCTAAGTATTTGTATCTCAATTAATTTATAAGATATCCTTATATTTTAAGAAGTCCTATTAATTTAGATATTTAATCCGTCAAATCATAATTATTTTATGAACAATTTTACATTTATAAATATTTTTTTAACCTCTTAGCAACATAGTGTGCACTATTTTGAACCATTTTAAATATTCTATGATGTGAACATTAACAGTGTGAATATTCACACCATGAAACATTCATGTGAACATTAATGCGCACATCATCCTATTATTATTAGGGGTATTTTGGTAACTTTGTCATCTAAAAAAATTATTGGAACATAAGAAAATAATTTGGATTAAGTGAAAGTGAAAAAAGATTTATAAATAAATGCTCATCTATACTATATATTAAGAAAAATAGGTTTTTAACTTTGAGAGCTCTAGGAGTTTCAAAACTCCAATTCAATTATGCTGTTTTTTGGTTATTTTTTAAAAAGAAAACAAAATCATTGGCTAATAAAGATTAAAGTTTAAAATTATAGTTAATAAAGAATTTATTGAATTCACATTTCATTTAGGGATTTAAATTTCAAAATCCACATGATTTAAGTAATTGTTTTCTATAATAAAAATATACTATATAATTTACCTAGCTAAAAAAAAATTGTTTTACAAGCCCTACCTGCCGTACCACTGCTCTGTCCCTTCTTTGTTGTCAACGAGAGAAAGAGATGGTGCGCATTAATGAAGTGAAAGACCTAAAAGTTAGTGTGTTTAAATGAAATGAAAAGGTCCACAATATAGAAGAATCACAAGGGTTGCTCATGTTTCGCATCAAGAGTGAATCCAAGAAAGCCATTCAGATCAAACAAGGTGGTTGTGTTAAAGAAATCTTTAAAAGGTTTGAAGTGTCACTATTCGATCTCATGAAATTATCAACTCTGAACTCCACAGAACAGTTGGATTCTCAAGCAAATCAATGGATGATATATATATAAATCGCGGTATCGGGTCTAAGTAATTGCCCATTCAGATCTAATGATTTTTGAAATCATCCATTGGTTACATGCATATATATATATGCATATACATATAGTGAGATTGAAACTTGGGAGTTAAGAAATAGGAATACTTTTTCTAGGAAAAAGTTTCCTAAAATAAATCCCAATTCAGTTTGGATTTTGAAATCATTAAATAATCCATATGTAATCTGTTTTGGTTGTAGATAATTGAATACTCTCACCAAGTTAGTTAACTAAAACGGGAGTTAAATAATCGTAAAAAATTATTCAAAATTTATAATCTAAACCAAGATTCAATCATCATTAGGAAAAAAAAAAAAAATTAAATATAATAGTGATACCAATGACATGATATCATGCTACAAGAAAAATTAGTTGTCACAGCACTTAGAAAATGACGATTTTTGAAAATATATTTTTTCTCATTTCTCAAGACGCATCACTTTGCTATTACTTAACTCTATCAATTAATTAATGAGTTCAAAAAAAAAAAAATTAAAAAGAAAAACTTTGCCACTCAAACCTAATAGAATATTGCATTTTTTTTTTTTTTTCAAACATCACAGACTCATCACTCTCCAACATTATTCTCTCTAAAATGGCATGAAGGAAGCTCTCTCTAGAGATGCTGACAAAGCAACTGATGATGAAGATTTCAAGTGTGTCTATTGTAGATCAAAACCTTACATCTTCTATCTCAATCATTTCTGATTTTTTTTTTTATTTTTATTATATTTCGAAATCATGTTTTGTGCACTTGATTTGACTTTTTTTTTTTTTTTTTTTTTGAGATTGTTCGATCTGTCTTCGATATTGTTCGATCTCCCTTGATTTGACTAATTTTCTTCGAGATTGTTCAATCTTCCTTGATTTGCATTTATCTAGGGTTTCGTTCTTCATTGAATTAGAGTTCTAGATATCTCTGAAAGGGCTTTTCAATCTATACTTGTTAAGTTCACTCGAGATTAAGAGATTTTCATGATTGCATAGTAGCAATCTGGATTTGTTTTGATTTACATTCTATCAGTTTTATTTCACTCAATTGACTGAAATACTTGCTTAGGGTTTTGATTTCCATTGTTGATCTAGGTGCTCGTATATTTTATTGGTTTGACTCAAGCTTGTTTTCGATGACTTTGATTTCAATCTATGTTTTTGTTTTTCTCAAGTATGGGATCTATAGCTTTTTTTTATATTTGTTTTAGTTCTCTCATGTAGTCGGCTTCAATGGTTTTGATTTGTAACTGTATTTTATTTAAATAGTTTTCTTGATTGTTCTACAAATAGGTAGCTAATAAGATTTATGTGTTTTTCTTTCACTCCCTATGTTTCCTCTTTTTTAGGTTTTTATTTGCTAAAAGATGATTCATGAAAATTGCTTATTGCTCCATTTATTAATTAATTAATACTTACTGCTATTTGTCGTTATTATCATCACTATTACAACATGGTATTAGTAATTTAATTGTCATTCAGTTATGGAGAAATTTTTTACATTTACTCACTTTGTTTCACATGTAAGTTTTCACGTATTTGGGGGCTCCATAAAGAGAAGTGGGCCAAGATTTTGGAGCTGCCACTTGCCACAGGCGTCTATTGCCTCACTTTGTACAATCACTATATCAAATATTTTTGCCTCTCTTATCAAAATTGACTCTCTCTCTCTCTCTCTCTCTCTCTATTTTTGGTTTGTTTTGATTCTGTTTATCATGAATAAAATGTTTGGTAGTACTTTCCTGGGACATATAAATTTGTTTGTATGGGGAATTTTGAATTCTATGCTTATGGCTTGGTTTGAAATGTGGATTGGTTTTTTGGTTTTTTGGCTATTTTAGCGTGGGGCTAAAAAAAGTCTCTTTTGGGATGTGTTTTTTTAGATTTTTTGACTTTTGTGGGGAAAAAAAAAAAGAAATGATTATGGTTTAGGTGTGATATTTTTTAGCCTAAGGCTAAAAAGCCTATTTTTTCTTTTTGTGACTATTTTAGCCCCAACCCACTCCAACCTATCATGCCAAACCAATGCTATATAAATTTGTGTTTAATGGAGAAATACTTCTCTTGCTTTCTATAATTTTTTTTTTTTCTTTAGGAAATTGCCAAATCAATTGAATTCGATTGAATTGAAGATTTGATTTTATACAGGTACCATGGATGATTTTATTACATGGATTCCATTTGGTGACTTCGTTTGTTGTATAATTTAATCCTTGTCTGCAAGATCAGGTAATATATTGTTTAGCTGTACATACACGTAGAAATTCTTAATTGTGAACTTTGATCATAATACTATGTTTTGTTGCCATTTCCATTTTAATTATTCATTATTATGTAACACTCTGCTTGGGTGCTGAGGACTCTAAAAGGAAAAGAGAGAGAGAGAAAAAGTTGAGTATTTTTTGAAACTTCTCCATCTCTCTTATTTTCTACATATATATACACATATACATTAACTTATATGTGTTGTGTATCTGTGTTCTAAATTCTTCTGATTCTTATGTGCTTTCTGATTGCTTTGGAGCTAAATTTAAGCCTAAAGATGATTGAGCCTTTTAAATCTTATTTCTATTGGGCATTTCTTTTAATTTTTTGGTTATTTTTCCCCACTTCTGTTTGATACAGTGAAGTGAACAAATCTCTAATTTCTTGACGAGGCAGTTAATTGAGTAAACGGGTTTGCTTTTCCTACTTTAGTTCTGTGTTTAAATTCCTGTCTAACCTTGTGGATAGCTCTTTTTTTCTTCTTACTAACTCGTCTACTCTTTTGTGCAAATTTGACTAGGTGGACTATTATTATTGATGGCTTGTGGCAGCAGCTAAGCTAGTATGGCATGAGTTTGTTTTGATAAGAATAGAGCCGAAATTGAGTGTGTATCGTGCAGAAGCAATGGGGTGTGGTTGATATAAAGCTTCTTAGTTCTAAGTGTGTTTATTTATGTATTCTGAAAGTTCAGTGGTCATTGGTATGGTCTGCTTACGTTCTTGCAAAGAAAGTTTGTAAAATTGAATAATGGTGTATCAATTATAAAAAAAAAAAAAAAAGAGGAAGAAGATAATGGTGTTTGTGTTAGTAGTATATGATAAATTGATAATGATTGTTGTTTTATACAAAAATAAATTAAAAAAAAAAACACAGGACTTCTGATTGATTTGATTTTTAAATAGGAATTTATAGAAATAGGAATATATCGGTGTGTTTTGGGGGTGTTTTGATACATCATATGTCCTGCTTATGTATTTATTTTTATTTTTTTATTTTGAAAGAAAAAAGCTTCCACGGCTTTTGAAAACACCACTAATAGGTGTCAGCAAAAGATATTTTGCTATATTTAGTGATGTTTTTGAAACGCCACGTATTGGTTTTAGCGACGTTTTTGAAACGCCTTGTATTGGTTTTTAGTGATGTTTATGAAGCGTCGTTGTAGACACTCCATTTTTGACCGACCTTAAGAGTCAGACGTCACCGATTGAGCGCTTGGTGATGTTGCATATCGTGTTCGTTCAGAGGGTCCAGAGTCTTGGCCGCGAGCCTTGCCTCCGGACTTCCGGACTCTTTCTTGCTTTGCCTCGGTTTGCGAACCAGGCTCTGTTTTCTCTTCCCGAAGGGAGGGAGAGGTCTCGTAGATCATCTCTCAGTGGCCGTAGGCTACGTTTCGTGGTCGTAGGCCATTTTGCCCGTTTGGAGTCCGGTTTCTGGTTTTTCGAAGCCGTTGGCCGTGTGCCTTGGTTCGGGATCGCTTAACCACCTCCGTTCGCTCCGGTTTTTGGCATACATCTTATTTGCTCCCTTTTGAGGGACACTGTGGCTCGAGAAACCAACTTCGTGGTCGAACACCACTTCCGGTGCCTAACAGTCAGTTTTCGGGGCCTCGGGCTGCGCGTTTCGGCCCCCGAACCTTCATTTTGCATCGGTTTGGGTTCATTTTTGGCAGGGACCTCTGTTTCGTTGTTAGAAAGGTCATAGAAGGGTGGGAGGCCAGTAATTGTTCTAACAACCAGTTTTATTCCTCCATCGCCCTCCGTCGCCCGTTTTTCTCACTTGAAAGCCAATGTTGACCACCCTAAGGCCACCTTTTCTTGCTCCAAACTACATATTTGTGTTGTACACACCTGGGAGGCCACCAATATCACATGGCCGACCAGTAATTCTGTGTGACCCTTTTGAACCCCTCCTAAAAGTGGCCCTTTCTCTCTCCTGGTTCACTTTCTCCAGTTTTTGACTACATGGTTGTGTTGTGCACACATTAGAGGCTCCTTTTTTGGTATGGCCGGCCATTAATCCTCATTGAGCCTTTTGACCCTTGGCCGGCCGGCCATGGGAAGAGCCGGCCGGCCACCTCCAGCTCCAGTAACCGGCCGGCCATGATCCCCTCCACTGGTACAGTTCAAATATACATTATGTTTCCCCCCAGATTTTGTATCCAGGGGGCTGCATTTTTTGGGGGAAACTTGAATTCTTTCCCCCCCATTTTTCCCCCATTTTTTCCCCTTTTTTGTCCATATATCAGACCCTCCAGCTCTGTTTGGAGGGTTACAAAAATTTCCCCAAAGCCTCTTGCATTGATCCTTCCTCTCCTCCTCTTCCAACCCTCAAAACCTCTCAAGTCCTACACCCCCTTTCTACACCACCACCTAGCACCACACCACCACCTCCATTCCAGCCACTTGGAGCTGCTTTCCAGAGCTGAGGAGCACCATTTCTTGTGCCAAGAGGTTGTCAAAGATTGGTCTACAAGGGTGAGCCTCTTTTCCCCTCTTTTGAGTTCATTTTTGCATGCTTTCTTAGCCATTCTTGCTTACACTTTTGGGCTTCAACCCTAACTGAAAATAGAATTTTTTTGAGCTCGTTTTCATGTTTGTTTAAGGGCCTCTCACTGTTTGAGGCTTCCTTTTTGCACTTGCTTCTTTACCTCTCTTGTATGCCTATTTCTTGTGTAGTATTTTTGGCCTACGTGTAAACTGTTTTGAGCTCTGTCATAAACTGTAAAGTGGCTTATTTTGAGCCCTTCTTCAACATTGTTGAAGGGCTCATCACTGTTTGAGGCTTCCATTTGCCACTTTCCTTTATATCCCTCTTTTGGCCTTATTTTTGCGTGATTTGTTAGCCCCTTGTGTTTGCATTTTTGGACTCTGGTCCGAACTGTAAATGGCCTTATTTTGACCTCCTCTTCATGTTTGATCAAGGGTATTTTGCTGTTTGAGGCTCCCTTTTTACACTTTGTGTTTAAACCTCTTTTTAGGCCTTATTTTGCATAGTATTTTAAGCTTACTTATTCACTGTTTTGGGCTCGGTTGTAAACAGTAAAGTGCTTCATTTTGATCCCCTCTTCAATTTTTTTGAAGGGCTCTTAGCCATTTAGGGCCAGAAGCTGCCACTTGCTCCATTACCTCTCTTTCGGGGCCATTTTTGCATGCTAGTTTAGCCCTATTTGTGTTCATTTTTTGGCCTTACCTAAAACTGTAAATATGCTTGTTTTGGGGCTGCCTTGAATCTTTATTCACATTTCATGTTCAAATAATGCATGTTTTGTATAGCTATAGACCAATGCATATGCCTAGTTTTGTGTTTCGGGTTCATTCCGTGCATCGGGTAACCATATTGCCATGTTTCGGGGCTGTTTTGCATCGTATTTTGGTACTGAAATTTGCATGCTTGTATGCCATATTCCATGCCTTGCCATGTCTTGTTAGAGTGGCATTTTGTGCCTTAGGGTCGATCCTCGGTTTGCGTGCATGCGTGCGCGCATCTCGAGTTGTCTCATTTTCATCGTATGGCCTCCTATGTGAGTGCGGCTGAGGTCCACTTACGTTGGTGTAAGCCCATATTGCATTGTGTTTGCCATTTCATTTCATAGCATTGTGTATGTTAGGTTGTATGTTAGCGCATTGTGTATGCCATGTTATCTCGTGCATCGTGTATGCCATTTCGTAGCATTGTGCGTGCTAGGTTGTATATTAGTCGCATTCATGCATGTCATGCATATTGCATTGTGTTTGGGATAGGAGTTAGCCCGAGCACGGGAAACGAGGGACGTTTTGTACTCCGAGTGACGGAACGTGTCTCAATTCCCGATCGCCGACACTCTGGATTATCCATGATGGAGTTTAGGCCCTATTGTGTTTTCATATGCATTCATTCTATATTGAGTTGCACAATTCGATTCCTCAGCCATCATGCATCGAGATGCGTGATTGGTGGCACGAGGATCGAGGCATGCATACATTTGTGAAAATACATTGCCATGCCCTTTTCCTGCTCTCTGTTGCAGCAAATCAAGAATCAGCAGTCTTCCGAGGCTTGGCACGCTTTCCAAAAAATTATTGCAAAACAGAGGCTAATTGGGGCATCACAGTGGATTTCCACACAAAGCAACCCGGACATCCATCATCCATCATCTGAAGAAGAGTCAAGGCAGTCCCTGGCTTGCATGCCAGTTTATTGTTTTCTTAGTTAATTTGGTAATTAATTAGGATTTTTGTACATATTTGGACTGCATTATTTATTCGGACTGTATTATTTGGGACTGTATTATTCTTTCGGACCCTCCGAGCGAGGGCATAACTGTAATAAGTGTGCGTGTGTGTGATGTATGTTTTCCAACCCCACGTCTTTCTCCCTTTTATTTACCCGCTTATGATGGTTAGATTAGGGCATGTTTTCATTAGCATACAGTATGATAGCATGTTTGCATTCATTCGTCTGTTTTGCATGCACCGGGCTCGGTGCATCATACTAACTACATCGTATTTTCAATTCCAAGTTGAATACGTGTTAGCTGTAGCATTTCATATGCCATGTTTAGAATAGCCGAGCCTGTTATAGTTGCATTTTTGCATGTGTTGCATTAGGCACTTCTGTATAGTTAGGATCATGCATGGATTTCTAATCAGCTTCTGTTTTGGCTTGGAGTACTCGGTAAGTTTTATGCTTTAGCATCCTTGTATGCGTGTGAGTGACTGCCATGATAGCATGCTTACCATGAGGCTATATGCTTATGTGATATAACTGCCTGAATGCTTGTGGGTGAAGGTTGGGTTATTTGGATTGGAACAATTCATTCACTGTGTGTTTTAAGCCCACTAGATAGTGGCAAAATCATGTTTTCTAAGCCCACCCGAGGGTGGCAAATCCACGTCTTAGCCTACTTGCGGGTAGCACCATCAAACCATTTTGAAAACAAAAAAACATGAAATGTTTTGTTCTAATTCAGGCGATCCAGTCTATACTTGTATGCTGTGCGCATCACATAGTAATCTAGGCTAATAACCGGAATAAGAACGCATAATGTTTTCAAAAATAGATATCATGGTTAGTAGAGGCCGATCTTTGATTGGGCGAGCAGGGGTGCTCACGAAGTGACCTTCCCCAATCGTACCCAAGTTCCCGAGCCGAGGCAACTTTGGTGATGACGGACACGTGGCCTTAGGCAAACGAGTCCGGGTTTCCTAAATTTTCCCAAAATAAAATATTTAGGTGGCGACTCTGTATCTGGCAAAGCAGTCCATGTTTGGCACTTCTTTCAAAATCTGTTTTCTCAAAACGATTTGCCGGATTTGGACTCTTTGGTTCAGATTTAGAATCGTGACAAATTGAGAGTCCGAACTGTAGTGAGCCCAATATCGAACGGAACGGGGGACTCGTTCCTCCCGGGGGCGTTCGGGGGACGTCTACAGTCGTGAAGATTACACACTGCAACAGCACCATCCATCTGCATCATCCAATCAACATACCCCTCCATCTGCATCATCCAATCAACCAAAAAACAGAACATCATCAAATTACACACTGCACCAACACCAACCATACACCAACAGTTGCCCCAATTGATTACACTTAGTAACAAATCTGCCATAAGTTGGAAATAATATCACGTACAGAGAAATGAAATTCTTTAGATTAGACTATGCCCCATAAAGGCCACTCTGACTTTCACCAAATCTTCCGGGTCCACAAAATCAGATGGAGCATTATTAAACAAGTATTAATTTCTTAGTTTCCAAATTGACCATAACAAAGCCAGAGGAATAATTTTCCAAATCTCCGTCACATTCTTTCTGACCTGAAAATCAGCCCACCAACTCAACATGGATTGCATAGACCCAGGGATAACCCAAAACAAAACACACCAACCTACAATCCCATACCACACTTTCCAAATACAACTACAATGCAATAATAAATGATTCTGTGACTCCATCTCAGACTTGCAAAATACACAGACGATGTTTGCATTAGGCTTCAACACCCCAATCCTTTGGATAAAGACAACAAATTTCATCCTACCTCTCGAAGCTAACCATGTCATGAATTGAACCTTTGGGGTGCAATATTATACCAAATGGTCTTGACATTTCTGAGATTATACCATTTACTTGAATCCATCCAATTCCATAATGAAGTTACAGAAAAAGCTCCGGATGGATGAGCCAACCATGTGCAAGAGTCCTCTACTTGAATTCTTAAACTGGGTGCTACCTAAAGATACACAGTCAAGTTATGTAACTCCTCCTCTTCCTAAGAAAAAAGCTGCCTTCTGAAAATGAAATTCCGAGCATCACCTCCATCTTTCCTTTGATAGAAATCAAACAATGAACCATCCTTCTCAACTGATAATGAAAAAACTCTAGGAAAAACACGGGATAAACTCTGATCATTAATCCACACATCCATCCAAAATTGTCCTAATACCATTCCCAAATTAACTAAGAAGAACTCCCTCAAGGGTGGATTACTTGTAGCTAAGGACATAATATCCTTCCATATGATAGATAGTGCCCCTGACTCCACTGTTAATGGACTCTATCTGCCACCCCTCTGACCATAATTGCTGCACACCACTTGTTTCCGTAATGCTTTATCTTTCAAGCCATACTTCCACCACCATTTTATTAACATGCACTCATTGACCTCGTTGAGCTTCCTCACACCAAGCCCACCTTGGCTTTTATTTTTGCACACCTCCTCCACTTTACAAAGCATACTTTCCTCCTCACCTCATCACTTCCCCAAAGAAAAGCTAGATTGAATTCTATCTAGCAACTTAGCAATACCCCACTATAAGAAAAGAGAGTAAAAAACACGGACGCATTAGCAACGGCGTGCCTCCCGTCGTAAAAAATGGTTTTTTGTGACGGCAACTTAAACTGTAGCAAATAAAGGTTTTAGCGACGGCGTTGTCCCGTCGGTAATAAAACTACGCGGACAGGGTAGTAAATGCGAAAGTATTAGCGATGGCATTTTTTACCATCGCAAAAAAAAAGTTGTTTTGAGATGGCATATGTTTGCTGTTGCAAACAGTGGACCATTTGCGACGGCAAATTTCCGTCGCAAAAAAGGGTTATTAAAACGGCGCCGTTTTATGAAGTAATTAGTTACCATTTGCGACGGTGTAAAACGTACCGCCGCAAAAAGTTAAAAAAAAAATTGCCCCTGCTCTTCCCTTTCATCTTGCCGCTCGATCCTTTCATCCAAATCCCTAAACTTTCAAAACATTTTTTCCCCCAAATTCCTCAAACGAGCTACGAAGGCGAACGGCTCTCTCTAGCGGTGGTGCGGTGGTGCGGCGGTGACGACGACAGGTAGCGGTGGCCCGGCGATGAGTCTCTCTCTCTCTCTCTCTCTCTCTCTCTCTGTATATATATGATATGAAAGGATTCATGTTGTTTGCTCTCCTATGTGTTGTGTTTTATGTTTAAGGGCCTAAGTGGGTCTCCTTTGACACTCTAACAACCGGCTCTCTCTCTCTCTCTCTCTCTCTCTCTCTCTCTCTATGTTGCTTGCATTTTGTGTAGAAATTGATTAGTAGGTGTTATATTGTCCAATTGGAAATAAGGGTAAATATGACTCAGTCCATCTACATGCCAAACCAACTGTAAAAAAAAAGTTGTTTGGCTATAAAAAGCTGAAAGTCCAATTTAGGAGTATTTTATGATGATGAGCTATTAAATAGTTCTGAAAACATTACAACAAAGATATTTAAATTTTATTTAAGAGTTTTTAGGTTTGAGTCCTAATGATCAATTTCACTTTGAGTTTTTCTTATTACGCTAACCATTACTATGAAGTAAAATTTCTCTTTAATATATTTAGAATGTGTTTGAATTATAAATTTTATGAGAAATTTGTGAAGGAACTGAAAAGATAAAAGAAAAATATATATAAAATATAAGCAATATTTCAATCATTTTTTCTTCATTAATTGTTTTCTCCTTTTATATATGTAAAGGATTGACAGTGCAGATATATATCAAACCTGCTTCTAAGAAATGAGAGAAGGGGATGCAACATAACATATATCAAGTAAAATAGATAGAAGCTAGCGAAACCATTTTGCACCATAATCAGATAGAATCCCTTGGTTTCATTCTCCAATCTAACCAAACTCAGCACAACTTTAATGCTGTGTTTGGTTAGAGGATTTGAGAAGGGATTTGGAAAAAAAAAAAATTAAGTGAAATGTGAATAAAATATACCTACACTTCATCTAGTTTCACACACATTTTCTCTTTCTCTTTCTAAATTCCTTTCCAAATTCTCCAACCAAACACAGCATAAAAGAATTAGTGCACAAGAGTTCTTGTAGACCCCATTTTTTGACAACTATTGAATCTTATTTTTTTTTTTTTGATCAGCAAAAAAAGAAGCTTTATTGATGTAAAATTAGTACAAGGTACAAAAACAATACACCAATAAAGAAAAGAGGAGTGCAGGAGCATCACAATGACCTGAATGATCCCAACTAGGTTGGCACCAAAAAGCCCATCTTATCATTTGCTAGCACCCCCAACTTGGTGAGGAACCAACGAGGAAGAAAGAAACCAAAAAACAAAGAGAAAAAGGGAAAACCAAAAAACCAGCAGCTAGACAACCTCTGGTATGCACCAGCTGTAACCATTCACAAAACAAGAACAAAAGCAAACCAGCAGAGCAGCCCACTAACATGACATACTAGCAACCAGCAAGCTCAACAAACAACAACACAGATGAGGATGAAGTCTTCTTCTTTGCTTTCAACAGCAGTCCAAATGAGGATGTAGGCCAACCATCTCCACCATCAAACATTGTCTGCTGCTGCTAGTTGGCCAGAGGTAGAACAAATACACTTCAATAAGTAGCACCTGCAATATTAGACTCTTGGACACTTCTACTCAACCCAGATCAGCAACAGGCAGATTACAGCAGCAACATGATACACAATTTTATTTAGAAATACCTCTGCAGCCCCTCGAAAACCAAACATCCAAAAACCCCACTGCTGGAGCAATAGATCAGGTAGCGGAACAGTCCTCCAAGGGACAGAGCACCAAAACACAGCAAGTCACCACTTATTGAGGCCCTCATCAGATAGGCTTCTTCTGATCACTGCATGCTTCTCTGCCTCTAGGCAACCCAGAACATCTGTGTGGGACCCTCCATATCTTCAGACTATTGATATTACTTACCCCAATTGGCTCACCAATGTGGACAATAAAACCCCCAACAATACCACCAAGTCAGCCACAATGTAATGCATGCGTACCTGATCCAAATTGGCCACCACATCATGCACTGAGTATTGGAACTCGCTAGAGGTTGCAGTAGTCCACAATGCAACTCTAGTTTTAATTAGCTCACAAACCTCCTCCAATATAGGTTGTTTTTCATTAAAGATACACTCGTTTCGAAGCCTCCACACAGACCACAGTGCTGCCAAAGGAATTGCCTCCCAGATTTTCTGTTCGATCTTCCTCCATTTGTACCCTCTCCACCAATCCAATAGCCCTTTGGGCTTTTCAGGTATCACCCAAATCAAACCCCACCAATTCAGCAAATTTGTCCAGATCCTCCAAACAAAGGGGCACTGCACCAGAACATGACACCCTGATTCCACTTCACAGCTGCAAAAGACACAGTTCAATTGAGCCTCATAACTAAGACACCCCACTCTTTGGAGGAAAGCTCTTGATTTGATTCGACCCTTCCAAGCGAGCCAACCCAAAAACTAAACTTTTGGTGGAGAAATATTATTCCAAATCAACCTTGATGTCCCCAAGCACTGCTCTACACATCTTCTATTATACATAGAATTAACTGTGAACACACCTGAAGATGACGCCTTCCAAGCCAATGCATCAGCTTTTTCTAATAAGGACGGGTCATATGAAAGCAAAATGGACTGTAGTCTTTCCATCTCAACCTCCTCCCAAACTCTCAGATTCCTTCTGAAACTCAGTTCCATTTAGATAAGCCATTTCTTTTATCCATCATCTGCTTAAGAGTGACCTCTTTTTCTACTGACAACTCAAATAATCGAGGACAATCCTCCTTCAAACATTTCTTGGAAGCCCAACTATCCTCCCAAAATCTAACCCTCATACCATTCCCTACTTTAATGACAGAATTATCCATAAAGAAGCAAATAGGTTAGGATTGCTGTGTTCCAACCTGAGAATATCACTCCAGACTCTTGAACATTGGTCACTGCTACCAGAATCTGGTCTCCACCTACCTCCAGAGCTGCCATATTTACTAATTAAAATGTCTTTCCACAACACACGGTCCTCACTACCATATCTCCACCACCATTTGGCTAGTAAACTATTGAATCTTATTGCACTCTAGTTCTGCAATAAAATCATTTTAAAGTCATGTAAAAATATACATAACTCAAGGGTCATACACAAAGATCAATTAACCATCATTGCCTCTGTTGGTAAAAATTCCAAGTTACATTTACCACCCACAAAGAGTACTTTTGGGACTTAATAAGAGACAGGGCAGTCCCTACAACCCCACATTATATCAGATTTTGTGTTCCCCTCACTTTTTTGATTGGGAAGTGTGAGTCTCTACAAAGCCATGTGTGGGAGGTGAAGTAGAAATAACAATACCCCTCATGTGATTATGCCTTACCTCTAATGTTTTATGTTTTCTGAAAAATGTTATAAAAGGCTAAAATTTGACAAGGCTTTATGACCCGTGGAATCACATTTTCTTGTTTATTCTTTTTATTTTTTAAAAAATTAATAATTTTTTGTAACCTTGTCCTAGCCTTCTAATGATAAAGTAGATTGGCTGAATTATTTTTGTAAATAATATTCTATCTTATTAATAAAATTAATTTTTTATTAAATAATTTTTGAGACAATATATGATTAGTGTGTTTTTGTATAACTCATCTATCAAGTTTATAAATAATGCCGCATAGTATTATGGAATACTAATAATTTGGAGAATTCTACCATACACATCCATTTATCATATGCATCATTAGTTATGCCATTTTTTTTTTCTTTAGTTATGATGATTATCTTCATTAATTATGATATTATTTTAGTTAAGACTTATAAGACCTTTGGTTGGGCCTCATGTGGTGTTTGGTTATGATTTATTTATTTTTTTAGTTATGACTCAGAAAGTATGAGATTATATCATTTTTTTATTCAATTAATTGATCTCACGTGTTGTTGTACAAGTATTTCATTTTTTATGTTCTCCTATCAAATCGGTAAATAACTAACTAGGATAAAACCACCAACCTATTTGAGAGAAATTGGACGGATAGGTATCATGGTACATGAATACGTAGGTATTATATTTATAGTTACTTTAATGAGATATTTTTGTGGATGTGTACAGATGATGGATAAAAATTGGATTGATTTGCCAAATAGGATGTCGAGCGAATACATTAATGGGATTGATGAATTCCTTGTGTTTGCCTACACCAATAGGGTTGAAGGTTTGATGATCAGTTGTCCGTGTAGGAAGTATGAGAATCGATACCATCTTGCACGAGAGGGTGTACGGGAGCATATGATTTTGAATGATTTTTTAAAAAAAATACAAACATTGGATTAATCATGGGGAATTTTACGTATCTCTGCATGGTAATCGAGAGAATGAAACATTAGCTAATTTAGACATTGGGGATGATATGATTGGTATGATACAAGGGGCTATGGGAAATCCACATGCCGGTACAAGTGTTGAGGGTAATGAACCACAGGGGCCTGATCCCCATGCATCTGAACCCCAGCTCGGTCTAAATGAAGAGACTGCAAAGTATTTCAAACTTCTTCAAGATGCACAAAGTGAATTGTATCCGGGTTGTCAGAAGTTCACATCTTTGTCATTCATTGTTCAACTTCTAGATTTGAAGGTGCTTAATCAGTGGATAGACAAGTCTGTTGACATGTTGCTTGAGTTATTAAATGAGACGTTCCCGTTGGGTGTGAAACTCCCGGACTGATATTATAAAGCTCAAAAGCTCACAACAGATTTGGGCTTCACGTATGAGACGTGGGATGCATGTCCCAACAGTTGTATGTTGTTTTGAAACGAGGACGCCAATCTTGATAAATGTGTCATATGCAACAGTTCTAGATGGAAATCAAATGGTGATGGTGGTTCAAATGGGCCTAACAAAGGTGGCAAACAAATAGTTACAAAACAGATGAGGTATTTTCTTTTACAGCCAAGGTTGCAGAGGTTGTTTATGTCATCCAAGACGGCCAAGTTAATGAGATGGCATGCAGAGGAACGAACTGATGATGGTGTCTTTAGGCATCCTGCTGACTCCCTTGCATGGAAAGATTTTGACTGTCGGAATATTGTCTTTAGTAATGATTGTCGAAGTGTAAGGCTTGGCTTAGCATCTGATGGTTTTAACCCATTTAGGACGATGAACATAGTTCATAGCACTTGGCCTGTTGTGCTCATTCCATATAACTTGCTGCCATGGATGTGCATGAAGCAACCATTTCTAATTTTATCCGTGCTTATTGACGGCCCGAAAGGACCTGGTGACAAGATTGATGTGTATATGAAACCGTTGATTGAGGAGTTGAAATAACTATGAAATGAGGGTGTGTCAACATTTGATGCATCAACAAATCAAATGTTTCAAATGCATGCAGCTTTACTGTGGACCATTAGTGATTTTCCTGCATACGCAAACTTGTCAGGATGGAGCACTAAAGGCGAATATGCATGTCCTTGTTGCAATAAGGAAACTACATCGTGTTGGTTGAAGCATAGTAGGAAACAATCATACTTGGGTCATCGCAGATTTTTACCTACTGGCCATAAATTTCGAAAGGATAAAGTATCGTTTGATGGTAGTCGGGAAGTTAGACTCAAACCAAAATTGTTTTATGGAATTGAGATGTTGCTACAATTAGAATCTGAGGGTATTTTAACCCAATACAAGAAGGATGACCTTAAGGAGAGGCATAAGAGACAGGTAGAGAAGGAGAAAGCTGGACATCGCACCCATAGCTGGAAGAAAAAGAGTATCTTTTATGAACTGTCATATTGGGAGCACAATCTAATAAGACACAACCTCGATGTGATGCATATGGAGAAGAATGTTTGTGACAATGTGTTGTGGACAATATTAGGGGTAGCAGGAAAATTGAAGGATGGTGTTAATGCTCGGTGTGATTTACAAGATATGGATATTATAAAACCCCTACATTTGCAGTTAAGAGGGTCGAATAAAGCCTATTTACCACCAGCATAATTCACGATGACCAAGGATGAGAAAGATTTGTTCTTGAAAGTGTTGAAGAAAGTAAGAGTTCCCGACGGGTATTCATCCAATATATCACATCGTGTGCGCTCACATGATAGAAGTATTGGGGGTCTTCTGATGCAACAACTTATTCCATTGGCTATTCGAAGATCGTTACCGAAGAATGTAATTGAACCCTTGATTGAATTGAGCAATTTCTTTAGACAATTGTGTTCCAAAGTGAATCGTTCGACGGATTTCCAATATATTCATGATCGTATCGCTGTAACACTTTGTCATCTAGAGAAAATATTTCCTTCGAGTTTTTTTGATATAATGGAGCACTTGCCTATACATCTAGCTGATCAGCTTCGGCGTGAACATTTTGAAACTTTTCACATTTGGTTCAAGGAACATGTATGTATTTAAGTCTATACATTCTAGTTACTTAAGTCGACCTACATTTTAAATTTTACATTTTCGTTTTAAATAGGTCCAAACTTTGCGAAGGACTACTGATGTCATATTTTCTAAAGAGATTATTCTATTGGCAAATGGTCCTCATAACCTGGCAAGGAGATTCAACGGGTATGTACTAAATGGGTTATGGTATCGAGTAAAGGCCATGGATGATTGTCGAGCCACACAAAATTGTGGTGTAGCTTTGAAGGCAGATACCATAAGTTATGCTAGTCGGAAAGACAAGAATCCTCGTGTGGGGTCTGTGTACTATTATGGACAATTGAAAGCTATTGTTGAGATTCGATATTCCAATGCGAAGAAACATGTGTTGTTTAAGTGTGATTGGATTGACAACATTCACAGAAAGAAAGAAGATGTCTTCAATTTCACGTTGGTGAACTTCAATCATTTGTTGTACCGAGATGATCGAATTACCAATGAACCTTTCATCTTGGCATCCCAAGCAGAGCAAGTTTGGTATGTTGTAGACCCGTTACAACTAGACTGGCAAGTGGTGGTGAAGATGTCTCAAAGAGGTTTATTTGATATGAGTTCGACTGATCCACAAATCTAGCCATATATGAGCCAACAATTGGAAGAAAATATAATGCTTCGTGATGAAGAAGTTGGTTGGGTGAGGGAAGCCGCAGAAGGGGAAACATCAACATCAGTAATTCAATTAAGGGCAAGGTTGTAGTTAATCATCAGTTTCTTAATTTACTTTGTCTTTGTAATTGTATTAGTTCAATTAATGTCATATTATAGTTGATGACAAACCATTGTCTATGTTTCCAATGTCAATTAATGTTATATTACTTGCAGATTATTATGGGAAGGAAGAGGAAGCCTGATCATCCCCGGCGCATGATGTCTGATGTGCTACATAACAGGACATCAGTAGCACCACCATCAGAGGAGGCATCATATCGGCCACCATTGGAGCGGCCAGTAGTGCCACCACCATCTGACCAGCCATCGCAGCGACCACTATTACTGGCACCACCATTAGAGGAGGCATCCCAGTGACCACCATCAGAGGGGCCATTAGTACCACCGCATCGACCACCATCAGTGGCAGCACAGCAGCTACCATGTACTCAGCCTCCATGCCTACCATCGGTGCGTCCACCATCAGTGGCATCACAACAGTTATCATCTCGACTAGAGTCATCAGCTTATGAGCCATCTGCAGGTATATAAATTTGCTTTGATTTGTATGAAAATTATTTAAACATACATTTATTTATTCTCATTATATATAACTTGTTTATTGTCATTGTATTTTGCAGACCCTTCGACTTCTTTACAGCCCACCTCAAGTATAAGAATTCGATTTGTATTCACATTATTCAAATTTGCATTTGTTTATTATCATTCTGTATTGTTTATTGTTATTGTATCTCGCAGGTCATGTTAGTTCTTCATCAACCTCGACTAGGCGTGGGAGAGGATGTGCCAAGGGCATTAGGGAGTGGGGTACTTGTAAAAAGCTGGACATACAATTTGATGAAAATTACTGCCCAATAGGGGATAACGTGGCTAAGTTAACTACTCAACTTGGCATTATTGTGCGGAATGGGAACATTGTCCCTCTTACATTTCTTGACTGGAACAATGTGCCTGATGATATTGTTGATGCTATCTGGAAGGATGTGAAGGTAGTACATTTTTGTCCAAAAATTCGAATTCCAAAACAGCGTTATTATTATTCAAACTTTGAAATTGTGTTTTATAGGACAATTTGAATATATGTCCAAAGGAGTACAAGCCAATCTGCATAAAGAACTGCAACAGTATATGGAAGGATCACAAGAACAAGATTAAGGCTAAGTATTTCAAGCCTAGAAGTTCTGATCCTAATCTGAAGGATGATGTTCCTGTGCACATTGTGCCAAGCCAGTGGGAAGAACTTGTAGAGTATTGGCGTACTTCCGATGTTGAGGTATACAAATTAGTTATATGTATGATATGTAAACATACAAATTATATTTATATACTTACATTTGTTGAACCTGTTATAGAAAATTACAAATAGGAACTCTAAAAATCGGAGAGCTCACAGCATAGCTCACACCACAGGGCGTACTACTTTCGCTCAGATACGGCATGAGGTTTATATTTTATTGTTTTATTTTTGTATATAAATAAACATTGTATACTTGCAAATTATTTGGATTCTAATTTTCATATTTCTAAAAAAATATAGATGACCAATAAGGGGGAGTCTACTGATAAGATGAATGTTTGGCTTATGACACGTAGAGTAGATGACCCAGAGGTTATCCTAACTTTGGTAGTTTCCAAACACCTTTGATTGTATTTAAAGTTTATGTTTTATTTTTTGTGTGTCAACCATCTTAATTTGGCATATACTTGTATATCTTATTTAATACAGGACGAGTTTAATCGTCAACTCTCTCTGCTACCTGAGGATTGTCGGACTTTGGAGGCTAGGAATGCCATTTTCCATGAGTTGATAGGTCATGACGGACAAGGATATTGCCGCACATACGGGAGAACTGTGCCTCGAAGAGCGGTGTATAAAGATGGTGCTGGGCCATCACAGTCAACGACCCAACCATCGACTATTGTTCAGATCACCCAGCAGGTTCGTGCAGAGCTAAGGGATGAGTTGAGGGAGGAGCTGTGAGCAGACTTTGCTACACATTTACAGCAGATAAGAGCTGAGATGATGGCCTTAGTGTCACAGGGGGCGAGTGTGGATCCCAACAGACAGGTTCGATATAAATTACATTGTTTGATAGTTCAATTTTCACAGAACATTGTGTATAAAATTCGAATATGATTAACACATTATGCATTGACTATCATAGGTTCCTGTGCATCGAGTGGCCACCAAGCATTTAGGGAATCTGTAGAAGACGAGAATCCATATACACCACCACCAGAAGATCAAGTATAAAATGTATCTTTGCATTCTAAGCTAAAGTTTATTTTTGTGTTCTTTACATTCTAAGTTAACAGACTTGTGGAAGAAGACAGGACTCAAATCGGGTTCTCGGATTGGGAGTTAGAGCTGGATTTAGCTCGAAACTTGGCACGCACGACCGCCTAGGCACGAGAGACTTGTAGGAGAAGACGGGGCTCGAATTAGGTTCCCGGTTCGGGAGTTAGCGTCGGATTTTGGTCTAGGCAAACTAGTTCCTGAAGAAACTTGACTTCGAGGTGTTAACGCCCCAAAATAATCAAACGGCGTCGGTTTAGCAAGAAACTTGGCACGCACAACCGCCTAGGCACGAGAGACTTGTGGGAGAAGACGGGGCTCGAATCGGGTTCCCGGTTTGGGAGTTAGAGCCGAATTTCAGTCTAGGCAAACTAGTTCCTTAAGAAACTTGAATTCGAGGTGTTAACGCCCCAAAATCACCAAACGGCATCAGTTTAGCACGAAACTTGGCACGCACAACCGCCTAGGCACGAGAGACTTGTAGGAGAAGACGGGGCTCGAATCGGGTTCTTGGTTTGGGAGTTATCTTCGGATTTCGGTCTAGGCAAACTAGTTCCTTAAGAAACTTGAATTCGAGGTGTTAACGCCCCAAAATCACCAAACGTTGTCAGTTTAGCACGAAACTTGGCACGCACGACCGCCTAGGCACGAGAGACTTGTAGGAGAAAACGGAGCTCGAATCGGGTTCCCGGTTTGAGAGTTACCGTCGGATTTCGGTCTAGGCAAACTAGTTCCTTAAGAAACTTGAATTCTAGGTGTTAATGCCCCAAAATCACCAAACGGCTTCGGTTTTACATGAACCTTGGCACGCACGACCGCCTAGGCAAGAGAGACTTGTGGGAGAAGACGGGGCTCAAATCGGGTTCCCGATTTGGGAGTTAGCGTCGGATTTCAGTCTAGCCAAACTAGTTCCTTAAAAAACTTGATTTCGAGGTGTTAACGTCCCAAAATCACCAAACGGCGTTGGTTTAGCACGAAACTTGGCACGCACGACTGCCCAGGCATGAGGGACTTGTGGGAGAAGATGGGGCTTGAATCGGGTTGTCGGTTTGGGAGTTAGCGTCGGATTTTAGTCTAGGCCAACTAATTCCTTAAGAAACTTGAATTCGAGGTGCTAACGCCCCAAAATCATCAAACGGCGTCGGTTTAGCACGAAACTTGGCACGCACGACCGCCTAGGCACGAGAGACTTGTAGGAGAAGACGGGGCTCGAATCGGGTTCTCGGTTTGTGAGTTAGAGCCGAATTTCGGTCTAGGCAAACTAGTTCCTTAAGAAACTTAAATTCGAGGTGTTAACGCCCCAAAATCACCAAACAGCATCGGTTTAGCACGAAACTTTGCACGCATGATCGCGTAGGCACGAGAGACTTGTGGCAGAAGACGGGGCTCGGATCGAGTTCCCGGTTTGGAAGTTAGAGCCGAATTTCGGTCTAGGTAAACTAGTTCTTTGAGAAACTTGAATTCGAGGTGTTAACGCCCCAAAATCACCAAACGGCGTCGGTTTAGCATGGAACTTGGTAGGCATGACCGCCTAGGCACGAGAGACTTGTGGGAGAAGACGGGGCTCGAATCGGGTTCCCGGTTTGGGAGTTAGAGCCGAATTTCAGTTTAGATAAACTAGTTCCTTAAGAAACTTGAATTCGAGGTGTTAACGCCCCAAAATCACCAAACGGCGTCGGTTTAGCACGAAACGTGGCACGCACGACCGCCTAGGCACGAGAGACTTGTAGGAGAAGACGGGGCTCGAATCGGGTTCTCGGTTTGGGAGTTAGAGCCGGATTTCAGTCTAGGCAAACTAGTTCCTTAAGAAACTTGAATTCGAGGTTTTAACGTCCCAAAATCACCAAACGATGTCGGTTTAGCACGAAACTTGGCACGCATGACCGCCTAGGCACGAGAGACTTGTGGGAGAAGACGGGGCTCGAATCGGGTTCCCGGTTTGGAAGTTAGCGTCGGATTTTTATTTTGTCATTAATTTTTAATGTTTTTCTGTAATTAAAATATTAACACCATTATATTCTCATTAATTATTTTTATTTTTTTATTTTCAGATATTTCCTGAGTAGCAGTTTGCTTCTTGTGGAGTACGGGCGTGTAAAGATTTTGACAAACTTTTGTTTTTGTAACCCACGGAAGAAGCAAGACGAAAACTTTTGGTTTTGATATACGTTATTTAGATTTGTGAACAACATTATGTATGTATTATGCGACATTATGTAGTGGGATAATTTTTATTGTTCTGAATTTTTATTTATGTATTGTTATGAATGGAGCAATATTATGAATTTTTATTATGTACCAACTTTTGTTTATGTATGTATTTATATTATTCTGTAATTATCAGTTTTTTTTAGTTATTTTTCATTTAATATAGGTTATTTTCATATTTTTAATAATTCTAATACAGTTTTTTTTTTTTTTTCTTGAGACGGCAGAACACATTGTCTCAAAAAAAAGGAACCAGGGCTTTTGCGACGGCCCTTTACTGACGCAAAAGATGGCGATTTGGCTGAAAGGTAATGCATTAGCGATGGTTTTGTTCCCGTCGCAAATAATATTTTTAGCGACGGCTAAGGTGTTGCCTCAAAAAAACCTTTAGCGACGGTGTCTTTTGCCATCGCAAAAGACCTTTTTCGCAACGGCAACACAGTGCCGTCTCAAAAAATTCAGTTTTTTGCCCGTCATTTGCGACATATTATTCCCGTCGCAAAAAAACCATTTTGCCGTCGCAAAGTAAAGGCGACGGCGTTATGCCGTCACTAAAGCCCTATTGCAACCCCCTTTGTTGCGACCCCCCCTTTGCCGTCGCAAAAAGCCTCTTACCTTCGTAAAAAACCTTTTGAGACGGCATTTGGGGTATTTGCGACGGCGTTTTGCCGTCGCAAAAAATCTATTTTTTTGTAGTGCCCACTGACATCTTAAACATGGATAAAAAGTACACTGGCACTCTTGAGAGTACAGACTTAATCAAAGTTAGCCTACATGCAAATAGTAAACATTTTTTCTTCCATAAAGCTAATTTCTTTTTAAACTTATCAACAACTGGCTGCCAAATTCTTCTACTCCTTGGATTTGAACCTAGAGGCATACTTAGATAATTCAAGGGTGTTTTCTGAGTTAAACAATTCAACCTTTTGGCAAACGCTTTAACCAAATCATCCCTTACACCAAATCATCCCTTACACCAATCCCACAAACTTTACTTTTATGAAAATTGATCTTTAACCTAGACATTAGTTCAAAACATCTCAAAATTCTCTTTATTGTAATGATTTCCTCCAAATTTGCTTCACAAAAAATAATAGTGTCATCAACAAACTAAAGGTGAGACAACTTTAGTTCACTATGACCTACAACAGCTCCTTTGATTAGCCCCAAATCTTTTGCTTTTTCCATTAGAATATTCAACCCCTCTGCCACCAAGTTGAAAAGGAAAGAGTAGCGACCCTAATGTTCTTAAGTCATTTATTATTATTATTATTATTATTATTATTATTATTATTATTATTATTATTATTATCTTATTTTATTTTTTTGGACTTTATTAATTGCATGGTTACATGATAATTTAATGTGGTATTTAATTAATTTTATGTGTTATTTATTATATATAATTAATATGATTATATATATATATATATTATATTAAAAAAGAAGTTATTTTTATATTTTATATATGTTATATTTATGATTTATTTGTATAATATAATATAATAGTCAATTAGGTTAAATCATAGGAGGTTGCATAGGAAGGAAAAAGTAAAAGAAAGCAAAATGAAAAGAGAGAACAACAGCAAGCCCCGAGAGAGAGAGAGAGAGAGAGAGAGAGAGAGAGAGAGAGAATTTGGGATCAAAATTGAGAGTGTGCACATCCAAGAGAGAGAGAGAGAGATGACGGAAGAGGAGAGGAAGAAAAGAAAAAAAAAAGGGTTCGGGTTTTGTTTTGGTGGCTATATAAATTCTTCAAGTGATTATTTGATCTTCAAAAAAATATTGTGAGTGCAGAACCCACTTTCCTTGCTTTATGTTTAACTCATTGTGTTTATTTGTTTACTCCTATTTATTTGATGATGGTTTGATATTATACTTGAATGTAGATGGTGGATTGATATCAATTATTTCGGTTAGAGGTGTATGCAATGTTTAGGGTTTATATATATATATTTATTATATGGATGTAATCACACTCATAGATATATGAAATTAAAATAAATTTAGAACCCATAGATAAATTCCTTACACTCCACCATGACTCCATGGGGAGTTGTTTTATTTGAGTGTTGGTGAGAAAGAGTATATAAAAAAAAATTGAGGATTATGAGATTTATTTGAATGCCTTAGGCTTGGCATTGTTATGTTTGTTCTCATGAGTAGATGAGAGATTGTGTATATATATATTGTTGCCTCGTTCTCAAGACTAGACGAGTGCTTTGATTTACGCGTATACGTATATATTAACCATCCGAGAAGTGTGGGTCAAACTCGAGACGATATCCCCATGCAAGCTTGGCTTTGGAGCGGTGTTAGGTATACAAGAGGCACATGAGATATATGTGTAGGCCAGAAGTGAAGGGTCGAAGTGGTGGAGTTAAGGTACAAAGAATTAAATATGAACTTGTTGGTATTGTTTGCATTATTTCAATTTGTACATCTTGAATGATAGTAAACGACCTTGATAAATCATGAAATTTGGGCAGAGGCATGTATATGTAATTCTGGACAACATTTGTATTTTAACTTTGTACTAACAAGATCTATTAGAACTTGCAATCGGATGATCTAAGTTATAATAGTTTTTATTCATTTTAGCAATGCAGATTTTAGATACTGTTTTAACCCTCGAAACGAGCTCATTTTTATTGATTTCATGTAAACTGAAGTAAAACATTATTCTAAACACTTTTTGTGTTTTGAACGTTTCCAAAAAAAATCATCTTTTAGGGCAGTTTCTTTTCGTTTTCAGTTTCAGATTTTTCAATCGAATATCGTCTGGGTTCTTCTATTAAGTTTTTCTCTCAAACTATTCAGTTTATACTAAATTAGTTCACGTTGCCTTTTGGAAATTTTGATTTTGTACAACTTTTGTTCATTGAGTTTTGGTCAATTGGAATTATTTAAGTATAAAACAGTGCGTTTTTATACTTCTTCAGCAATTTACTTATGATTAAATTATACTAACTTTATTTTTTGTAGAATGATGGGTCTTACTAACTTTTTATGCAGGGCTGACCCACCATAATTTTATGTTTATTTTATACTCAATTTATATTTAGTTGCGTACGGGTAAGAGATTAAATGCCACCGTATCTCGAGAAACTACCTCTTTGTCTCGATGTGGGTAGGACTAATTGTCTTGTCCCATAAGAAGAATTAAATGTACTTTTGTTTGTGTCTGGTGGACACGTGGGTATCAAATCTTGTACTAATACCAGCATACTTGTATACTAAACCGTTTTTGCTCTTGGCATCTCGGGTGCGTTCTATTTGAGCACAGCCGAGCTTCCTGTGCAAGATTAGTTGGGATTACGATGGTGACGAGAAATAACTATAGTTGTTGGACATATCTCTTTGACTTCTTTTGTTTTATTGAGCTTAGGGTTGATATTAGCTTATTGTATTTACTATTATTTTTTTATGACCTTACTATTTTGACAATTTGGTATTGTGGGTTATTTTTTGACTTTACATTATTTAAGTTGTTTTGACTAGTTGTTGCTACTTTAATGTTGGAGGTATTGGATAGTTATGAAACTATTGTGGATGGTTTGGTTGGCATTTTGTTAGTTCTTTATTTATTTATTTATTTATTTATTATCCCTTGTAATCTTTTGAGCATAGAAATTTAATTAAACCTTATGGAGACGAGAACGTTTAGATTTTGTTTCACCCCTAGGATTTAGATGATGGAAAATTGATTAGGGTTTAGTCCTAATTTAACATTTAATTGTCCAAATTTTAGGGCGTGACAGAAAGGTGAAAGAGGGTCACCTTGCCTCCACCCTTTATGAGGAGAGAACTCTGAAGTTGGAGACCCATTAACTAACATGGAGATTCTAGCTGATGATATGCATGTCTTTATCCATCCCACCCATTTATCACCAAAACCAAAATTGTACATCATTGAACATAGGAACCCCAATTTTACTGAATCATATGCCTTTTTGAAATCTAATTGAAGAATAATTCCTTTCCTCTTTGTCTTCTTCCACCAGTCCACCACCTCATTAGTAATTAAGATCCCATCAAATATATATAGTCCACTAAAAAAACCTGATTGAACTTTACTAGTAATCATAGGAAGTACCTTCCTTAGTCTTCTTGATAGAACTTTTGCGAGAATCTTATACAGTAAACCTACAAAGCTTATTGGCCTAAAATCAGTCAACCCAACGGGACAATCCTTCTTTGGGATAAGTGTTATGAATGAACTATTAACACCTTTAGCCAGCTTTCCTTTTAAGTGAAATTCGTACATCATCTGCACAACCTCATCTTTCTTAACACTCTAACACCCTTAGTAACAAGCTACATTGAATCCATCAGGCTCTGGAGCCTTATTCCCTTCACACTCCTTCACAGTATCCCAAATCTCTTCCTCTGAAAATTCTACCTCCAACATTGTAGATGCGCCCGAATGTCCCGGGAGGGAATCCCGTTTTGTTCATTGGGGCTCACTACAGTTTGGACTCAAATTGTCACGGTTCTTAATCTGATCTTGCAAAGTGCAATGAAAGACTGATAAATCACCAAAGAGTCCAAATCCGGCAAATCGTTTTTGGAAAACAGATTTTTTTAGAAAGAAGTGCCAAACATGGACTGCTTTGTCCGATATAGAGTCACCACCTAAATATTTTATTTGGGGGAATTTAGGAAACCCTGACTCGTTTGCCTAAGGCCACGTGTCCGTCATCACCAAAGTTGCCTCGGCTCGGGAACTTGGGTACGATTGGGAAGGTCAGCTATGAGCACCCCCGCTCACCCGATCAATGATCGACCTCTACTAACCATGATATCTAGTTTTGAAAACATTATGCATTCTTATTCTGGTTATTTAACCTAGAATTACTATGTGATGCGTACAGCATACAAGTATGGACTAGATTGCCTAAGTTGGAACAAAGCATCGCACATCCGTTTGCTTTGGAAAATGGGTTGAGGTTTGCTACTCGCAAGTAGGCTAAAATACGGATTTCAATGAATTATTCTAATTCAAACAATCCAACCTTCACCCACAGGCATTCAGGTAGTAAATCACATAAGCAAATAGCCTAATGGTAAGCATGCTTTCATGTTAACATTCACACTCATGCGAGATGCTAAAGCATAAACACTCACCTAGTACTCCAAGCCAAAACAAGGAACGTGTTAGTAATCAAATGTGTGATCCAAGTCCATGTTAAGATGGCTAATGCATCGCAGGCAAAATGCAGCTAGAATAGGCTCGACTAATCTATGGATGGCATGTGAAATGCAACAGATAACATGTATTCAAGTTAGATTTGAAATACTATGCAGTTAGTATGATGCGCCGAGCCCGGTGCATGCAATACTGATGAATGAATGCACACATGCATAGCATAAGGATGCTAATTGAAATATGCCCTAATACTAACCATCAAAAGCAGGTAAGTAAAAGGGAGAAAGAAGTGGGGATTGGAAGACATGCATCACACACACACATGCTTATTACACAATTCGCCCTCTCTCGGAGGAACCAAAAGAATAATATAAATTTAACTAACTATCAAGCTAATTAAATAATTACAGACCACTTAACTAGTTAAGCAAATTAACTAAGCTAATAAAGCGGTAAAACAGCCTCGGGAAGAGGGTCCAATGCATGCGTGCTCGGTTCCGCTCGGAAATCCACCACCATGCACAAGCTGCCTCTGTTTACACTGCTCTGTGCCTTTGAAAATTGCACAAGTCCCAAGGATGCTTCGGCATCACTCCTTGATAATTGTGGGATGCCACCGGCCATAAGGAATGGTCACCGACCATGGTAAAGTGGTCATCGACCAGTTGTATAGCTCTCGGCCAAAGATATTTAGTCGGCCGACACTGAGAATGGTCGGTCGACCATATCTTCCTGCAGAACCCTGTTTTGACAGCAGCAGAGCACAAACAAGGCATGGCAATGTATTTTAAAGCAAATGTCTGCACCACCACACTCCTTATTATGTTTGTGACTCAAAGGAGTTTGGTACTCGACCCTCGGGCCATCAATCGCGTTTTTCAATGCGTGATGACCAAAGAGGCCAAGTGTACCATTTCAATGTCAAATGAAATGCACATAAACAAATAATGGACCTAACCTCTATCATGGTGATTCAAGAGGCAAGGTATGCATGCAAAATGCAACCTAAGCATGCGAGCTAAGTATGCAATATGAGCATGCAAATAAGCAATGTGTACTAGGCATACAACCTATGCAAACAAGCATGCTAGACATGTAACAATAATGCTAACGACCAACATGCAACAACATGTGAGGGGGACTGAGCATAGGAGCATGTAAATTAACTTAACACAAGATGCATGCCAAATGAAACACCACTTAAACATGCAACAACATGTTAATAGGCTAAGCATCTAAACATACAAACATGTATAGCATGCAACAACATGCCAAAGGCCAAGTGTGTAACAACATACAAGGCAAGCATGCAACAACATGCGAATGATGGACTTACACCAAGATGGACAGCTCTCTACTAGGCCCAAAACAGTGGCCAAATGCTATGGAAATGAGGTCAAATTTACATACAAACATACATGCAAACATGGTCCAACACTTAAGCATAAAAGAGGGACTTTTAAGCACACTTAAACGGAAACAAATATGGACAAATGGTAAGTATGATAAACTCTGAAAATCATGTTAAGGATGGTGCCAAACCAACTAAACAAAGCAAGCAAAGCATGCAACCGAGCCCAAAACTTGAAAACTAGCCACGAGACTCAAACCAAGGCTAAATGAAGCAAGCCCCAAAGGGCCATGGGGACCTAAAATAGTCCCAATGCAAGTCTAAATAAGACCAAAAACACACTTAAATGACATTCCAAATGCCTAAGTCTAAAGGCATGCACAATGACCCAAACATGGAACACAAAACACAAACCCTTTGAAACATCAAAGGAGCCATAAATGCAAGTATACAAGCATGCTATATGGACTGAAATGACATGACTAATGGTGCCAAACCACTGAAATGATGCAAGTAGAGCATGCTAGAGGATCCAATACTCAAGGCCTATAAGGGAGATTGCATGGTAGCTATACAAAGCAAGTCATGGATGACCCAAGTGACCAAAATCAGACCTCAAGAACATCAAAACATGCATAAAAGCTTCACAAAGCTAAGCCAAAATCATGCTAAAAACAAGGCTCAAAGCACAAAGCATGTTAAGGCTATTTCATGGCATTACAAGACAAGTATGCTAAGCATGCATGGTGTGTCTAAACCAATTAAAAATAGTGCTATATCATGGCAAAATAAGCACAAATACTACTTAAGACATGGCCAACATGAACTCAAGAAAGGTGCTCACACATGAGGCTAAAATGGCAAGTATTGAAGACAACAAGGAGAGGGGATGGCCCTCACCTTCTTAGGACCTCAAAACACCATCCCCACCACTGAAATCCTTCTAGATTTCAGTGGTGAGGAGGCCAACACAAGGTGGTCCCGGAGCTCACCAAAAATGCACAAAAAATTAGGCCAAACAAGGCCTAAGAGGGATCAAACAACCCAAACCTCAAAGAGACATTAAACAACTATTTTAAGCACTCAAAATTAGAACTTTTATTAGTTATAGACTAAGCTTAAAAACAGATGCAAGGATGGTTAAAAGCCTATGCAAAAATGGGGAATAAAGGGATAAAGTTCTTACCCTTGAAGACCTCTTTCAAGAACAATGCCCCAGCAGCCTCTCCAAGCTTAGATCATCTCAAGAACTCTGAAAATAACTCCTTAGTACCTCAGTAGCTAAAGGAAAGTGTAGAACTAGGTGTTTGTATGCAAAACTATGAACAAAACACATTAAACACACACAAAATGGAAGGAGAAGGAGATATAGAGATAGAATAGATACACAATCCTCTAACCCTAATCTCAGAAGTTTGGAACTTCTTGGAACCCTTGAGGAGGAAGGAGAAGCCCTCCCTTTATAGAGATTCACTATTGCAAAGCTTACAAAACAAGCTAAGCAAGAGGCAAATCCCTTCATACACGTGTATGGAGGGGGTGCATTGTAGATGCCAGGTATCACAACTGGCATAAAATATCTGCCAAAAGCAGATGAACAGTGATCGGCCAGCCCAAAATGACAAATTGACCAAAACAATGGTCGGCCGACCATAAAGAGTGCCGGCCGGCCATTACCAATGGCCGGTGGAAACAAAACATGGCCAGTGGCCTCAAGCCATGGCCGGTGAGGTGTGGGGATGGCCAACAAGCCATTCCTTGCCCTCAGAAGCAAAACAACAAGTGTTTGGTGCAAAACCAAACATAAAACAGGCAAGTCGAGAGGTCTTGAGGCAAAGCGTGTGGCCGAGACCTCCGAGAACTCAGGACGAACACTAACATGGATGATCACCAAGTGTTCAAACGGTGACGTCCAAGTCTTGAGGACGGTCAAAAATGGGGTGTCTACAAACATACTTGCTGATTCTGGGCTGATTTTAGCACACACACCAACTAGTCTAGGTATGTCTACCCAATCTTCTGTAAACAACTTATTGAAGAAACTCACCACTGCTTATATAATCAAATCTGGCCAATCAATCAAGGTCCTATTCACATGCACAGAGTCAAGCATGTTCTTCCTTTGCCTTCTACTAGCCATAATATGAAAGAACCTTGTGTTCTTGTCCCCATTTTCAGCTCATAACAATCTGAATTTTTGATGCCACATACTTTTTTTTTTCTTATTCAGATCACATACTAAACTCTGAATCTCTCTTCTTTGGCTTTTTTCAAACTCCTACATGTCTCTGACTTCAGCCTTTAAATCCTATTCATGTAATTCATCCTTAGCTTTTTTTCAAATTTTCATCAACATTTCAAAACACTTCACTATTCCATCTTTTTAACTGTCCTCTTAAATGCCCCAACTTTTTCATAATCCTATAACTAGCCCACCCACTTACCTGATAGTTATCCCAAGCATTCTTGACTTCAGCCACAAAATTTGGATGAGACCTAAAAGGTTTAGGCCCCCAGTCCCTCTCATCATTCATAATGATAACTAGGCAATGATCAGAGATACTTCTATTTAATCCCCACTGTTCAAAAGAGAATTTCTTAAGCCATCCGGTATCCAAAAGAAATTTATCTAATCTGATCCACCTCTCTCCCTCCATATCGTTGCACCATGTAAATGACCTCCCTAGCATTGGTAAGTCACGCAGCTCCATAATATCAATGAAATTATTAAAGTCCTTCATCCCCCTATCCCTCCTAGCACACCCTTTCCTTTCACTCATGAACTTGATCTCATTAAAATCACCTCCAATACACCAGGGTCTTGTGAGCCTGAAAAATTTTAATATTGCGGTGCAAAACTTTCGTGAACCATTTGTAACAAATTTGGACATTCACTAATAGTAAAAGGTTATACTTTTTAATAATATAATCAACTATAAAATTTTGTGCACATATAGGATCATATGAAAATGTTTGCAAATGACCAGTTGATGAAGCCTTTAATTGCATTTGAATTCTAATATCATGTTATTGACTTTGTAAATGTTCGTTAACGTACTTTTTTAGATGACTAGTATCCCCTTTAGATACAATATTAAGTAAATGTGCACCATATTTACATTTTGCTTTTAATATAAATGTACCATCAAAATTATTTATAGATATTTTTTCGAAATGATCCCAAACACCACTAGTTGTGCCCCTAGATGATGATTCAGCTATTGGAAGAGGGATATAAGAAAGGAAAATCAATAGATTCGTGTCATGTAGTATATGCATCAATATCGACATAAACATTAAGAATATTATGATTCATAGTAATGTAAGTAAATTAATACATAAAAGCTAACAATTAATTTAAATAATGAGTAAATAATAACAATTAATATATGTTAAGAAATAATTAATGTAAAAAAATAAGTATCTAATAAATTTAATTCAACTAATTAATGTTACCAACTGGCGAATGCGATACAACAATTAGCTTCTTCTAATAAAAGCTTCTACTTACATAATTGCAATTGTCACTTAAGGATGATTCTTCTCAATTAATTGAGAGTTGAGAGTTGGGAGAGAAAATTGTTTGTGAGAAATAAAATGGGTGAGGGGGATATTTATAGGAGTTTGAGAGGGAGGGGGGGAGATCAATTTGTTAAAAAATAAATAAATAAATAAATTTGGACCGTTAAACTAAAACGGTCAGATGACTATTTGCTAATTTTTTTTTTTTTTTTTTTTTAAATTTGACCGTTGTAGAGAGAGATGTTAGGAGGGCTGTGGGTCGAGCCGCCCACATGGTGGAAATTTTTTTAGGTTGGATAGGCCGGCTTTCAAAATAACGGCCCAATCCCAGGCCCAGGGTCCCAGGTTGGGCTTAGGCTCGGGCCTAATCGGGGGGCAAGCTTCGGCCCGCCCATGGACCTCAGGCCATTTTCACACCCATAATGTTGATCCTTGAAGTTTGCTGAATCACTTTTGGTTTTAATGACTTGATAGTTATCATGAAGTGTGATGCTATCTTCTCATAAGGACAATTTGTAGTTTTGAAATTTTACCTTTCTTTGAAGAGATTGATTGGCACTACTATGATATCAAAATGGTAACAAGACAAAGACGGAAAAAAAAAAAAAAAAAGAAAGATTTGGATTGAGCCACCTGGCTACCTACGTATCTTGTTACATGAATCAGGTCCAATCGTAGTTTGATTTAAAATAAAAAAAAAAAAATTTGAAATTGATGACAAGAGAAAGATAAAACAAAAATGAAAATTAGAAAGATTCGAACCGAGCTACATGACTGCTTACGTATCCTGTTGCAAAAATCAAGTCCAATCGCAGTTCAGTTTTTGAAAATAGCCTTTATATATATATATAGATATATATATATATTATAATAAGGAGGAACTCCATTCAAACTAAAAGTTTGTTTAAAAAGAGTAGAACCTTGAAAGGTTTTTTTGTTTTTTTTTTTTTTTGGTATTGAGCACAATTGACATTGAGAACAAAAAGATGATGTAGGTAACATACAATGGATGTGAGGTTGATGCAAGTAATATATATTTACAAATAATATATATACATAAAATATGCATACATACATATATATATATATATATACTAGTGGATAACACACGCAATGTATGTGCAATTCAGATAAGTAAGCATAAAAACAAATAATAAATAAATTAATATCATAATATGTATGTTGTCTAAGTAGCAAAAGTGTTCTTAATGAAACCTAAGATCTTGGGTTCAAATCTTGCTCAAGCTTTTGAATAATATTTTTTTATTTTAGGATATGAAAATTTGCCATGTGATAGAAGGGAAAGCCACCACACTATCACATATATAATAATATATATGTGTGTGTGTGTATAGATATAAGTAGTATATATATTTACAAATAATGTATATACATCTATGATATAAGGTGAAAAAAAAAAAAAAAAAAATATACAAAAGTCTAAACACAATAATGTAGTACAAGTAGATTTTACTATTTTAAATCAAAAGATTTATCAATGTAATTTCATTTCATGGATATCATTAATTGCCACATCATTCTGGTTATATATTATGTATAAATTTTTGGATAAGATAACACTTATTATTTTTTATTTAGTATTATATCACTAGATAGGTCAATCTTTAGTAATATATATAAATATAAAGAGATTATTGGGCTGTTATGCCCCAAATTTTAATCACATGGAAATATTACCAAAAGCCTTTAATTTAGGTCCAATTTTTTATTTTATTTTATTTTATTTTTTACCCTTGAGTAATAGAAACATAATGATATATGTTCTCTCTCTCAATGAATACAATAATGGAAATAATACATGCCAGGCTTCTGTTGTAAAGCTACAAATAGATAATTACAAACAACTAGATACACTAATCATTCCTTTTACATCTATGATGAAGTTACACATAAAAGATACACGGACTCCATAACTCTTCATCTAATGAATCTGAATTTCTCTTCTTGAAAAAAAAAGAAAAAAGAGGCGTGAGCATTAATACCCAGTAGGAATCTCATAGTTTTGCAATAATAATATATAGATAGAAATGATCATGCATACAAAGTGATACCATATAGTAAGATGGCATTTTTTTCCCCCCAAAATATTATACGTAGAAGACCGTTTTTTCAAAATTTATTTGAACGTTTTAAAGAAACCTGTCATTTTTAAAAATTATCCCTCATCATCAGAAAAACCATAATTTCTCTTTTCAAAACAAATGTGCCTAAGGAACAACATCATTTTAAATTTATTAACCCAATTTCAAAATATTCTTCATTTCATTTCCATTTTTAATATTCCTCTTTTCATTCCCTTTTACAATTCACAATTATTCTATCTCCACAACTTTAACCTCAAAGTTCAAGTTCCCTTAATACTCAAAAACACCCCTCACACACTCCATTCCCACTTGTCCATCCATTATTACTATAACTCCGTAATATAAAAATTCAAATATCTTTTATATTCAAAAACAATTCTCCTACATTCAATATCTACTTATCTAACAATTACATCACATCTACATTTGCATTATCAATTAAAATTCAACATAACACAAGAATAACAAACTTATTTAATTCAATTTCTCAATTAATTACAAAAACAAAACTCTTAATCTTTCCTTATAGATACAAACAATCTGGTGAGTTCATTATCACCAACCTCTTATCCAATTACTATTTCATTACCCATTCTTTTCAAATAATTTCCATATGCATTTCCCTTCAATACCAAAGTGCACATCAAATTGTAATCTCACAAGTTCATCATAATTCACACATATTATCACCAACCCAACACATTTTTCAACACATTCCACCTTTTGCTGATTTGATATAGCGGGATAGCGGGCACCCAATTCTTAACACCTTCCACCTTTTGCCGGCTATTATACGGCGGGAAGTGAACTCCCAAAAAAAAAATTTTCAACTTTAAAAACCATCCGTTTTTCCACTTTTGCCAGCTATTATACGACAGTATTGTGTGGACACCCAAAAATCATTTTTCCACTTTTGCCGGCTATTATATAGCAAGATTGCGTGGACATCCAAAAATCATTTTTCCCACATTCGTCCAGCGATAAACCTAGACAGGGCAATTGGGCACCTTTAATTCAAAACGACCCCCACATTTGTCAGCTATTATACGGTGGGACGTGAGCCGCCAAAAAACCTTTTTCAACCCCCCGCGCGAGTACCAACACAACACCACCCAACACAACTCAACTCAACACAATACAACTCAACACAATTCAAAATAGTTCAGCACAATTTAATTCAACATAATTCAACACAATTCAATTCAACATAATTCAACACGATTCAATTCAACACCACTATATGCAATTCAACATAATTCAAGGTGAACTCTTAAATCTCCATTTCATCATTTCATCCCAAGACTCATGCCATCCATACCATTACTAATTCTTGCCCCCAAATTTGGTTACATATTATAATATGATTTATAAGGTCCACAACAAGAGTTCAATTAAACTTGTATATGTGCAATTCAATACCTCAATTTCATGATTCTACTTTCATTTTAGACAAAACCATCAATTGTCTTCATGTACCAAGCTAGGGTTTTAAGAGAAATTAAAGCTTTTTACCCGAATACTTTTTATTCCAATCCTTCTATTAATTATACACTCAATTTCTTAAACCCATAATCATAACCCAAAAATTAAATCCCAACATTTCAAACCCTAAACCCCCAATCTCATGATTTATCATAATATGCTCAAAAATATAAGTTTTGTGTTTACATAAAAAAAACACCACAAATCTATCTATAAATGAGAGTATTAATGGAGAACTAGAAACCCCTACCTCAAGGATCAAGCAAGAAAGGAAAACCTCAAAAGAATCCTTCGCAAATCCAAATTCCAATCGGTAGAAAAGTAAGATCTTCAATCCTTCTTCACTTTTTGGTAAGAGATCTTGGCCAAATCTCTGAGTTTTTAGACCTTGGCCGAGAGGAAGGAAGAAGGAAAAGGAAAGTGTAAAGAATGATCTAGAAATTTACCTTTTAAGTTGCTGAATTCGTAAAGTCCGCTCGAGCGCCACTTTATGCACTCGAGTGTACTTGCTTCCAGCACAGATACTAAAACTTCAAACGGACATAACTCTCTCATTCGGTTTCCGTTTTAGGTCGTTCTTGTGTCCAAATCGAAGCCCCGAAAATAAGCTTTCCAATAGTTCTAGGCTCACACCCAAATTCAAAGTGTGGAAAATAAAAGAGTGACGGCTGCTCGTAGGAAGATTGCCTGAATTAAAGTTTTTGGTCCAATCTTACTTTACCATCATGTTACCACTTTAATTGATATCCCAAAATAAAACAAGGGGGCTCCAAACACAATAATAAAAGGTTAAAATCAATCCCACTAGCCCTAGAAACTCAGATTCAACCAGGTAGACTGCTCGAGTGTCCAATCTTCCGCTCGAGTGAATAAGCCAACAAAGTCGACCGCTCGAGCGATCACTCCTACACTCGAGCAGAAATTCACAAATCTCAAAATCTCGGACAGAATGCAAAAGTACTGGGAGCCTCACAAGTCTACTTGAGTGTCAACTCTTACGCTCGAGCGAAGGAAAAATTTTGGGGTGTTACATGGACGGTCTCCAATTTGTATGGATCCGTAAAGTATAGAGACAAACCTTACAATGCTTAAATGTAATGGCTCAAAATTTTAAGAAAGAGGAAAAACAAAATAGTAAGTCATAGTGTTAAACCAATATCCTAATAAAAGGTATGGCAACAATAAACCCCACTAATTCCAATCCACAATTGTGTATGGGAACTTGATAGCATTTCACCAACACCTCCACTATATTAAATATATATATACATATTTTGAACTTACTGGACCAAAAATATATATATATATATATATATATATATATTTGAGCAGAAACTCAAGAAGAAAGAAACCCAGAGAAAGAACTCAATTAATTGAGAGAGAGAGAGAGAGAGAGGGATCGGAAGTGTGCCTTGCATTCCCTTGACTTCTCCTCTCGGGCTCCCCCTCACAAATGAAGCATACAACTCCTTATATAGGGCACGCTGCCATCCTTTCCAACCAATAGGAAGCAAGCCAAACAAATCTCACCAAATCTCATAATAATGCATGAATATCGCCTTGGCAAGTTGTAAGCTGCAAAGCTTTGGCGACATGTTTATTTTTATTTTTTTTGTTTTTGTTAATAATAATAATAATAATAATAATAATAATAATAATAATAATAATAATAATAATAAACTATATACAACCCTTAACATGGAAAGGAATAACCAGCACAAATATCAACTCTGAATTATAAGTGTTGAATCTACAACTGCAATTATAAAGTGGTACACTATGGGGTGTTTTGGGAAATAAAAAGCTAGTTTTTAACTTTTTACTCATTTTGAGTCATATCACCTCTCACATTTTTTATTCATAAAAAGACAAAATAAACTAAAAAAAAATAAAAAAATTAGTTTTTTACCAACTTCCCAAGACACCACATAATTAGCATATCAAAATCATGGGTTAAAAGACCACACCTAATAAAATAGGGAGACTTACGTATAGATCCTAATAGGTGTACTTATTATCCAGTAAGTATGATAATTAATGGCGTTTTTATCAAACACTATTAAAAAACCCATTAATTGTTAATTTTTAGCGACAGTTTGAAAAATTGTCACAAAAAATGTCACAAATTATAAGTTTTAATGACAGTTTAAAAAAATTGTCACAAAAAGTGTCACTAATTATAAGTTTTGGTAACAATTTATAAAAATCGTAACAAAAAAAAAAATATTAATTGTTAATTTTTAACGACATATGCATAAAAATTCATAAAATATTATTTTTAATGACAATTTTATTAGAATTTATTTTCAGTAGAACTTGATAGGAATTAAATACAACTATTAGGACCTATTGATAGTTTACCCATAATAGGGAATAATAAAAGTTAAATATTATAAAAGTTTTTTCTTTCTTTCTTTTTTTTTTTTTTTTGCTGTTTTGAAATGCATTTGTTGGGGGGCAGTTATTTATCAAGAGGGACAAAATGTGGTATCAACATGTACCAGATGTATTTAAACCTCCCTAATTGAAGTGCTGCTTAACGGTCATCATTAATCAGAAATTGGGTTATCGGATTGTTATGCGAGAGCCCCACATCTCGATGCCCAAGCGTGGCTTACAAGTTTTATAACTCTCAAATACAAACATAATGAGATTTCCTGGGCAATTGAATTGGTCACAATCATTATATTTATGTTTTAGGTTCATACTTGTTAGGTCCCTTTATTGTCAAATCCGGGTACAAAACTTTGTGTTGAAAAAGTTATAATTTTTCCTGTGTTTTTGTTCTTCCCGCTCGAGCGGGACCATTGGTGCTCGAGCGGAGATTGAGTTCTCTCAGTATTTAGTCAGGTCTATGAAAATACTGAAGTGTGTGATTTTGTGCTCGAGCGGGATCTTAAGCGCTCGAGCGGACCTCTGTTTTGTCACACGCATATTTTGCTGAAGCCGCTCGAGCAGGCTGTTGGGCGCTCGAGCGGAGATCGCGAACAAGTTTTGCCTATATATGTCTGTTTAGGATGTTTTTAGGTTTTACTGTTCCTAGATCTTATTCAAGAGTCCTAGGTTTTGTTTGAAGTTTTCTTCTGAGGTTTTTGTGAGTTTTCCTTGATGTTTTTGAGAGAGTTCTAAACTTATGATTTGAGATTCATACATCAAGGAGTTTGTTACTTTATATTCAAGAGAGTTCTCTTTGGTGGATTCCGAAGATTCAAACGTAGAGTTTCAAAAGGCGTTTGATTCTGTACGTAGTCGTTAATTCGACAAGTGAAGTTGTGGATTCAACTTCAGGATTGATCAGTTCCGAGACGAAGGCGTGGCGAAAGAGTTACAGAAGATTCGAAGACAAATTGACTGAGTTGGGTAATTTGTGTATTATCTTTGTAATCTTTCTTTATTCAGTAGTGGATTGATTAGTAGCGTTTCGCCCGTGGTTTTTGATTACAATTGAAGGTTCTTCAATTGTGGTTTTTCCACGTAAAAATCGTTTGTGTCGATTTATTGTTTATTTTGAAAAACAAACAATCTAAATCACTTTCGTAAGTGCTTGTTGATTTAGATTGTGTGTTTTGGATAATTGGGGTTTGGAATATTTTAATCTTGATCTAATCATGAATCACTTAGGATTTTCAATTGGTATCAGAGTAGGTCACTATTTGTTTTTATCAAAACTATAGGAGTGTGATTTTGTGTGACTAGTATTATGGATTCTATTCGAGAACGTAACTCGACTCATAGACCTCCTCTATTTGATAATACAAACTATTCTAATTGGAAAGCTCGTATGAGAGCGTTTTTAAAATCCATCGATGATAAAGTTTGGCACTGCGTAATCTATGGGTGGAGTGAACCTATTGTCACCATTGATGGTGTTGATATTCCTAAACCACTAGATAAATGGGACACAACTGATTACCAAAACTCGAGTTGGAATAGTAAGGCTCTCAATTCCCTGTTTTGCTCTGTCACACCTGAAGAGTTTCATCGAATCTGCACGTGTGAGGTAGCAAAAGAGGCTTGGGACATTCTTGAAATGATTCATGAAGGTACTACCTCTGTCAAAAGGGCAAAACTTTAACGTCTCACCTCCGCCTTTGAAACCCTTTTTATGCGCGATGATAAGACGTTTGATGATTTCTATGCAAAACGTAGTGATATCATGAATTCCTGTTTCACACTAGGTGAAAAAATCCCGGAAACTAAAGTTGGTGGAAAAATTTTGAGGTCCCTTCCCGAGAGGTTCCAATCAAAAGTGACAGCCATTGAGGAGGCTCAGAATGTTGATACCCTCAAGCTTGATCAATTGGTTGGAAACTTGTAGACTTATGAAGCCCACCAGATTTCAAAGAAAAAACAAAAAGAGAGTGTGGCTTTCACTAGTGCTCATGAGACTGCAAAAACTCCGGAGACTGAATTTGATTTAGAGTCTGAGATGACGGCTATGCTTACAAAACAGAAGACCTCTATATACAGAAGACCTCTATAGAGTCTAAACCCTTGCATGCATATAGAAGACCTCCATATATAGGAGATACAAGAGTCCCGCGAGAAAATCTAGCCATCCACGTGGGTGCAGACGAGCTCCTCCGCGCAAACAGCTGTCAAAATATCTGCAAAAATATCTGTTAGTGCATTGGTGGCTGGCTAGCCATCAGTGATGGCCGGCAGGGCCTATTTTTGGCTGGCAGTGCCATTCCATGGCCGGCAGGACATGATGAACATCACCATGAAAAGACCAACACATGGTCCAAATATGAGACAGAATGGAAATAGGGTCTGGAAGGATCAAACCTAGAGCATTCTGTCGCGAAAGTTGAGTGCTCAGCGAACAATCAAACTTGTCACTGGATGTACCTGCAAGCATATCCAAGTCTTAAGGACGGTAAAAAATGGGGTGTCTACACAAACCATGTAGAGGCAAGGCTCTATAATGAAGAGATCGGACCTATGAAGTTTTTAAGAAAGGACAAGTATGGTTGTCCAAAAACCATAAGCTCATCCAACCATTACTTAGTAGAAGAGTTGGAAAGTGTCTATAAAGAGCTAGTTGGCCCATTAGTCTTAGAAATTAGCAGGCCAACAGTTGGATTTGCAAAAAGGTTTATGTGACAACCACTTCCTTGATTAATTAAGCTAATTATGTGGTTAATGCTGATCATGTGAATATGTGTTAATTATGGTGCCATATGTTACATGCATTGCATTGTTCTTGTGAACAGATATGAATTGAACCTGTCTGATTCGGTAATTTTAACAAGTTAGAATTAAATATTTGGATAGGCAATTAGAGCCTAATTCACATTAGTATAACTAAATTTAGTTTGATAGAATTCATTAAATGATGAGGATTAATTTAATTTGAGTGAATTTGATTTCAATTGGTTAAACCTATAATTAAGCAAGGTCTAGGACAATTAGAGATTAATTGTATATTTATGAGCCTATTCTTCAACACAATAAGAGAGACATATAGTGGACCTTCTTGAGCCTTGAGGTATACACACAGAGAGAGAGAGAGAGAGAGAGAGAGAGAGAGAGAGAGAGTTCAACAAAGAGAAAAGAAGAAGAGGAAATTGAGAGAGAGAAGCTTAGGAAACCATTGAAGATAAACTTAATCCTTCACAGTCCATTGACTCTAGGTAAGAATTCTTCTCTCTAATCTAAAGAATCTGAATTATGGAGTTCATGAAGAGTATAAGTTAATTGAAGTTTTGTTAACATAGTTTGGAATTTAATACATGCATGTCTTAGTATGGAAGAAAATAATGAATTAACTGTTAAATTCACCATGCATGGCATAATTTCTTGGACTTCATGATCCTACATTTGTTTTCTTACATGAGTTTTCAAAAGTGAAGGGAAGTTTTATGGGATTTGAAGATTTGAAGCTCAAGATTACAAGTTTTATGAATTTACATGCTAATTCAAGACTTAAAACTCTTGCATGGAAATTTGAGTTTAATTCAAAGTTGTGATTGATATTTGATATTGTAAATTCAAGTTTTGGTTGTTTTCAAGAAGCTTTTGGAAGCAAACTACACGAAAATGGGGTTGAAATTGCAAACTTTGAGCTTCATGCTTGCAACGGATTTTCAAACACAAGAGTACCTAGTTCCGCACGTGCATCCTAGATCCCCGCATGTGCAAAAAATATAGCACAAGAAGCTACACGTACTACTTTAATTGCACGTACGGGGAACATGTGTGGTGGTGGTTCCATACGTGCAGCCAGTGCCCCCGCACGTGCGATTTTCAGGTTGGTCCTGATTTCATTTTTGCTTCATTTTTCTACCTTCTGAGCCTCCGTTTGCATGGTTTTTAAGTTTGTTTTTTTTCATGTGCATTCACATCTTATGAACACGAATGAAGTAAAAGAATGAATAAGAATAACCGAACAAATGATTAACAAAGAAACCGAATGAGTATAAGTACCGAACTGAATAGAAATGACTGAATGACGTAAGTGTAATTGAGTTGTGCTTGGATTTGTTTGTTTAGGTTGGATGTCGCATCTTAAGCACGTAATTCAGGGATCCCACTATGAGTAACAATGTTGCAAAGCTATGTTCAAATGTTAAGTATTTTCTGAATGATATTGCTAAGTTCTATTTCTGAAATGATATTGTTTATTGAATGAATGATTGTCCTAAATTATGAACTATTCGTGGCATCCATAGCATACTACTACTGTTTACTGCTACTGTTACAGAGATCTCTGGCAATTCCAATTCTTGGAACTACTATTTACCGGCCATCAAATGACTATTCAGTCTTTAAGACCTACTGTTCTGTACTATTCTGCTATTGGATGTGCCACGTATGACTGCTTAATTTTAATTGACTAATACAATATGAAATACTGATTGTGCAAATGGTTCACTGATGAGATTAACTGTTTCAATTACTGTAAGGACATCATCAATAAACCCCTTTACACATTTGTTACTTATTGGGCTCTAGCTCACTACTTATTATATGTATGTAGGTGAGCACGCACCAAATCAGACTTAGGGTCATTGACCCGAACCCCGTTTTGTTAAGATGACTACTGTGCCTCACTGTGATGTTCCAAACCGTCAAGTGTTAAGGCTTAGCGGGTGGTTCAAAATTCACCCTTTTGACATTATGTTAACGTGTTGTGAATGTTTTGTGACTTTTGTTAGTGCTATTTGTTTTGACAATGGGATTTAATTCCCCGAGTCTTTGTAAATAAGTGTATTATGGACTTAAGTGTTTACTATATTACTGTTAAGCATGCCTTTGGTAATCACAGATTACTAGTCGGTTACGACACTAAACCTATAGGGGCGGGTTTGGGTCGTGACAATTTAAGAATGGACCCAAGGCCCTCGGATACTGAAATGGTCTTGGCTCTTAAATGCATGATGTCAGGTTGATAACCTACCTGATAGAAAAGAAGTTAGTAGGTCTAGATGAAGAAGAAGCTTCGGTAAACTCAACTGAAGTAATTTTTGAAGAAGACATTCCTAACAAAGACTTTGGCCCCTTTTGGTAGAGCTGTGGGAAAGCAATTATAACTTATAGCCTAACGGCTTATAGCTTATAGCTGTGAACATAAGCTGATTTTTGATTTGTAAATTAAGCTTCTCCTCCCCCACTCAAAGAATAAGTTGATTTTTGACTTACAAAAAGCTATAAGTTGTATTGTTAAGCTGAACCAAACACATCAAAATAGCTTAAATTAAGCTAAAACCTGAAATAAGCTGGAAATAAGCCCTACCAAACAGGGCCTTTATCCAGTTGGAGGAATTAGAGGCAGCTCCTGCCAAGTTAGATGACCTCAAGATAGAAGTTCAGGATCCTTTGGAAGAAGTTAATCTGGGAACGGTGGAGAAGTTCAAGACAGTCTGCATTAGTTAGCTTTTTCTTGAATCATACAAGACCAAACTTATTTAGCTCTTGTGTGAGTTTAGGGAATACTTTGCCTGGGATTATACAGAAATGCCTAGATTGCCCAAAGAACTAGTGGAGCACTATATACTTATCAAGAAGGGATTCATGTCGTACAAACAGCTACCTAAGTGGATGTCTAATGAGGTAACTTTACAAGTCAAAGATGAGTTGGAGCGTTTACTTAAAGTTAGGTTTATTTGAACTACTAGATACATAGAATGGTCATCAAACATAATGCCTATAGTCAAGAAGAATGGAAAGAAAAGATTAGAGTTTGCATAGACTTTAGGAACTTGAACTTGAACACCCCTAAGGATGAGTACCTTATGCCTGTAGTAGACTTGTTAGTCAACGATGCTACTAGGCACTAGGTTCTGTCTTTCATGGTTGGCCACTTAGGACACAATCAGATATTCAAAGTAGAAGAGGATACATCCAAAATAACTTTCCACTGTTCTGGTGCATTTCAACCTTAAAAATGCTTGGGTTACTTACCAGTGTGCCATGAATTCTTTATTTCATGACATGATAAGCCAATTTTTGGAAATATACATTGCCGATGTGGTGATAAAGTTCAAACCTATGAAAAACATTTAGCAAATCTAAAGAAATCTTTTAAAATGAAGGAACAAGCAGTTTATTATCTTAGCAAGCTTTTGACTCTTGTTGAATTTAAATATTGTCCTATGGAGAAATTATGTCTTGTACTTTATTTTTCTGCAGTAAAACTGATGTACTACATGTTTCCTATTTTGGTTTACTTAGTATGCAAAATTGACTTGATTACGTATTTACTTTCTCGGCCCATAGGTTTACTTAGTATGCAAAATCGACCTGGAAATATTAAGGGAAATGGTAGCTTCAACAACGGAAGTGATTGGAAATTCACAACTTGTCATTAACCACTTAGGGGGCATTTATAAATGCCATAGTGAAAATTTGGCTCCTTACTTTATGGAAGCTAAACAACTTCTTGAAGACTACTCAAACATATTCCGAGATTCAATTATGAAGCCAATGAAATGGCTCAAATTGCAACCAAAGTGAAGATTCCTCAAGAAGAGAGATCAACCCATCCTGGAAGTAAAAATAACGGAGATTTCTAAAGAAGATTAGCACTTTCCTATAGCCCAATTCCTAAAACATCCATAACTTTCTATCGACAAAAAGACTAAAAGGAGAGAAACACATTATGTTTGGATTGAGGGAGAACTATACAAGAAAAGTCCTGAAGATGATTTGCTCCTACAATGCCTTTCTAAAGAAGAGGCAATCAAAGTGATGGTTGAGGCAAATAAAGGAATTTGTAGGGCTCACCAAGCAAGAAGGAAGATGAGGTGGCTAATAAGAAGATTTGGGTACTATTGCCTACCATTCTTTTAGATTGTATTAGATTTACCTAAGGATGTCTACCTTGTCAAGCCCATGGTACTGTTCAGCATGCTCCAGCCACTTCTATGAATTCCATAGTTAAACCATGGCCATTTAGAGGTCGGTCTTTTGACATGATTGGCAAAAATTTTCCTCATTCTTCTAACGGTCATTCTGTTATAATTGTCGCTACAGATTACTTTAAAAATTAGGCCAAAGCCATTCCTATGAAATCAGTAAATCAAAATGATATCATCAAGATGATTAAAGCGAACATTATCCACAGATTTGGCCTATCTCAACATATTACGGCCGATTGGGAAATAGTTTTCTTTGGTGAGGAAGTCCAGACCTTTACCAAAGAGTACAATATAGAATTGTCTGATTCAACCCCATATTATGCTCAAGGCAATGGCTAGGTAGAATCAACTAACAAAGTTCTAAAAGACATCATTGAAAGAATGATTAAAGACAAATCCAGGATTTGGCATGAAGTCCTGTTAGAAGCATTATGGGCCTATAGAACTTCAAAGAGAACAACAACAATAATTACACCATGTATGCTTACTTTTGGGCATGATGTAGCCTTCATATGGAAGTTACTTTGAAATCCTTAAGAGTTGCATTTCATAATGGTTTAACTCCTACAGAGAATAATCATGCTATGTTCATGGAACTTGAAAATCTTGATGAAGTAAGGTTAGCAGATCTTGATCAACTTTTAGTGCAGAAACAGAGAGTAGCTGGAGCTTATGATCGAAGGGTTAGGAAAAAGAGTTTTGCAGAAAATGACTTGCGCTAGAAAACAATTTTGCCCTTTGGTGCAAATGAAATTGGTCTCCAAGTTGGGAGGATTCATTTCAAGTTTTCAGTATTTGTAAGGGAGGTTCCTACTAATTACAAGACTTAGATGGAGAATTACACAAGCATTCAATAAATGGAAAGTACGTGAAGAAGTTTTACCCAATAATGTGGGAAATGATCAAGTCAACAAAGCAATGTTCTATGCATTCATCAGATAAAAAATGACTTGAACAGGTCGAACAAAGTTAAGCATGTACAGAAATGTTCAAAAACGACCTGGTCTAGAACCAGGCCAACTAAGCAAAAACGGCCCTAACAGGCCAAACAAAAACAAAAGTGTTGCAGATTTCTAAGCTAAGCAAAATTTCAAAATGTAGAAAAGGAAAATCATAAAAGACTAGTCAATTTGGCTTTGAGAATGTTCCAAGGAGCGTTGGCCACTTGCAAGTTAATGATCACCTTGGCATGAGTTTCTACAAGTTCAGGAAGTTTGACATCCAATTCTGAGGATTCATTGCTTACTGGAGAAGAGATTGAGTACAATTCTTGCTTCTGGATAGCCAAAACTGCAACTTCTATTTCTGCATCTTCTAGTTGAACTTGAAGGATAGTAATTTGGTCCTTTAGATGGGTAATTTGTTTAGCTTTGGTGTCAGCAGCTTCCTTCAATTTCTTATAGGACTCCACATATTGTTTTATGAGTTCCTACAAGTAGGCCGATCGCTGAAATTTCTTATCAATTTCTCCTAGTTCGCAAACAAGGAAAAGGCGAGTTTGGATGAGGTCAGAAATTTGCTGCAAAATTTCTTTATAGTTGGCTAAAGTAGGGAGTCAAGGGATGCAGCAGTGGCAAGAATAGTTAGGCTAGAGGTTAGAAATGAAAGCTGTCTTGGGTGTGTAACATCAAAGAAAAAAAAGGCTAGCAGTGATTTCAGTTCACTCTTGGCTTTCTCAATCTCATTTTATGAAGACACGTATTGGCTTGAGGAGGCAGTTCCATTACCAGAGGCTTTAGAAGCAGTTAGAGTGGTCTTTTGAGACAAGGTCTCAAAGAAAGCATCTAAGTCCACAGCTAGCATGGGGATGAACGGAGCAAGTTTCGGGTGGTGTGAAGGCTGGAGTAGTTTCACATTGAGCAATTGTAGTTTGTTGAGCCTTTTGATGCACAAGAATATTAGAAATAAGAAAGAGGCTAGAAGAAATCAAAGAAGGACGTTGTAGGGTGTAAAGTTGTACTTTATTGACAGAAAGTGGAGAGATTATCTCAGGAGGATTATCCTCCACCTGAGAAGTAGAAGTAGAGTTGGAGGAATCCACTAGTGGGCTATGGCCTTTGTGAGCTACCATCTTGAGCCTCTTTGATTTTGATGGAGTTGGTATTGCTTTAAAGGAGCCTTGGTTGCCTTGGCTACAACGACATTAGAGGATTTTTGAAATGAGAAAGAGAGGCTCAGTGAAAGATCAAAGGAAATAAGTCAGGAATGATGGAATATTTCTACCTGAAGTGAGGAAGAGCTGGAATGACTGGCAACAATGTTCGCTTTATAGGTTGACCTAGTTCTCTTGGCGAGTGGGGTAGTGCCTTCCTAAAGAACACAGGGTCAATTCGTCAAAAAAATTGGAGTTGTATTTGTGAAAAACTGATGGTAAATTCTAGACATATCAGTTTAGTTTTGGGAATGACAACTTTCTTTTTTACTGGTAGGCTTTTCTTGCCAGTTTCTACTGGCAAGTCGGATGAAGTAGGTACGGCAACTGCAAACCCAGAAATGAAGTGTCAGAAACAAGCATAAACAGAAATAAATAGGCAGAAATAAAAGAGACTGACTTGCATTAGGGATTAGAATTGTTTTGATTATTCATTGATTAATAGCATCCTCAATTTCCCAAGGAGGAGCATTGGTCTTTGCAACAGTAGCCTTCTCATATTCAGGAAGGAATGCATCTATCCATTCCTCATGAAGGGTGTCAGCAAAGACAGAGGATGTATCCGGATGGTGAGGAATGTTTCTACCATAAGGTTTCAGGAAGGTTTCTAAAGCATGAGTTTTGGCACCTAGGGTTTGGTAAGCCCTAAGGAAAGCCACATTTGCTCTTCTTTTTTTTTTTTTCTTTTTTTTTGGAGATTTCATTTAACTTTTCCACTCAAATTTATTCCATTTATTCAAGTTTTAAGGGCTTCTATTTACATTTGAGAAATTCCTCAAAACGAAGAACTAAATTAAAATGGTCCGGAAAGGAAATAGTACCTCTTTTTCTATCCTTCAAGAAGGGTATGACTTGGGGTGATTGTCTCTTTGGTATCCTTGATTCTGGCAATGCATTCTAGAGAGGCGAGAATCAGAAGTGCCATCAGATCAATGGAAGTTTCGTTCACAATGTGCATACCCCTCCAAACATCAAATTCTATGGTTAGGGGTGTAAAAATGGCCCAAGACCCATGGGCAGCCCGAATCCCGCCCTAGGCCTGAGGTGGGCCTAGTTCATTATGGCTAGGACCCAAGCCTAGCCCAGTACCTTAGGCCTAGGCCTAGGCCCTTCGTTTGAGGATTGTTAGCCCGGCCCAAAAAACATTGGGCCCTACGGCGGCCCGGCCCAACTCGCTCGATGAGCAATTTTTTTTTTTTAAAAAAAGCAACTTGCAATGGTTAAATAATTAAAAAATATAAAATAAATAAAAATAATAATAATAGATAAATAAAATAAAATAAAAGATTGGTCTTGCAAAAATAAAAACAAAACAAAATAACACAACAGTCAATGTCATTCCCCTGCAATGAATGAATAAAAAAAATAAAAATAAATAAAAAGAATATATATTTCAACCTATTACCCAAAAAGCAACCTAAGAGGGAGGTGAATTAGGTTTCTACAAATTAAAATAAATAATCCCTAATAAAAATTATAAACTAATACATCAATTAGAATAGTAGGAAAATCATATAATTATCACAAATAATATTAATATAAATATGGCAATACATGCAAAAGTTTTGTTGCTCTATATGTATAGTAGAGCTCAGTGCTCTGTTCTATCTAAAATAAATATTTCTTCTTCTCGTTGAGGAGATGGGATGGTGATGGGTGAGAATGTTATAAAATTCATTAGTCAGAAGTTGTCTCTAGCACTTCCTCATGGATGTCCGGTCAAGTTCCGGTCATGAAGGATGACTACCGCGGTTGTTGAGTATACTGGTTTGACTGCCTGAACTAAAGCGTCGGTCGTCCTCCTGGACGTCCAGCTGAACGACTACCAGGCTAAATTTCCTTTCTCTGCCTAGCCAAAAACCTGTCCAGAAAGCCAATATATCTGTCGGCTGGCCAAATGATTTGTACAGCTGGCCAAAAGATCTGTACGGCCGGCCAAAAGTTTTGAACGGCCGGCAAAAAGACCTGTACACCTGACCAATATATGCCATTTAAAAAATTAATTTTCGATGTAGATAGTAAGTAGAATTCAACGTATATTATGTTAAAAATAGCTTGTAAATAAAGAAGAATAACATATTTATTTTTTGTAACAACATCAATAGGAGGAGTATTGGTTCCCACAAAACTTAAATTGCGCCAAGTAGCCTTGTATACAGATTTTTTAAAAGTTTTTCATACTGCAACAAAATTATTTTCTTATATATATATATTCTTACTTCACTATTTGTTTTACATATGCTAGCAAAAAATAATTAAAGTTTTCGTAAAGTATATAAATAATGAATATTATGTAACCGTTATTACTTCAATGAAAGCAAATTTTAATAAATATTTTGATCATTTGCCTTATCTTTTAGGTTTAGCCATAATAATTGATCCTAGGTGCAAAAAAAATTGGGTTACAAGAATATTTAGAACATATTTTCGTTGATCAAACATAGTTTTCCCCTATTATGCAAACATGCAACAAATTATTTGAAGGATACATGGCAGTTATATCTATAAATACACCTACATACACTACACTAGCAGTCTCATCTCGAGGCGGGAGATTACGTGTTTTTTCAACAATAAAAAGTAGAAGAACATCTTAACATACAAGCGTAAGTAGTTTTGAACTACAACGTTATTTGGAAAGCTCACAGTGGATGATTCCGATGATTTTAACATTTTCAAATGATGGAAACAAAATGAAACTATGTGGCTTGTGGTTTCACAGATGGCCCGTGATATACTAACTGTTCATATTTCTACAGTTGCTTCGGAAACAACTTTAGTGTAGGTGGACGGGTGCTGAGCAATTTCCGGAGCCGACTTTCACTCCAATTGGTTGAGACATTCATGATATCCAGAGATCATATGCATGCGCTTACAAGAAGACAAAATTATAGTGAAAATGAGTGAATTCAATATGATTTGGATGACATATCCTTGGGCAACGTGACCCTAGGCCCGTGGGCTTGGGCTTGGGCCTAGGCTCCACTTTTTGGCCCGTAGGCCGGCCTGCTAAAAAAAGGAGAGCCCATGGGACCCACTTGGGTTGACTCGAGCCCGGGCTCCCTATCTATGGTTGATGTTAGGAGCTTCATCAAAGGCCCTGAGGAGAAAGTTCTACTTCCAGGTGGGGAGCACAGAGCAGGCTGTTTCAATGTTTGCAGTTTTCAAAACAAATCTACCCTTGAAGGAGTCATTCTAGGACCAATAGGGTGGAATAGGGATCATCTGAGAGAGACCAAACTGACGGGCAAACTGTGTTTTAAGGCCCCGGTGTCCCACATCGGGAATGGAGGGAAAGTTCCTGGGCTATAAAAGTAAAAACCTGGACCCTTATATAGCATCGAGGCCTTTTCCCGGGTGGTGAGATCCCTATTAGAACTCCCCAGTTAAGCGTGCTTAGGCTGGAGTAGTTCTAGGATGGGTGACCCACTGGGAAGAACAAATCCGTGCGGGCGTAGCCCAAAGTGAACAATATCGATGATATGTGAATGGTTGGGGCGTTACAGATGGTATCAGAGCCGACTCTCCGGAATACTGAGTGTGGGCCCCTGGCATCTCTCGGTGTGTATGGGCGGGCTTGCGAGCTGGTAGGCTACTGCACGGGGACGTGCAGCCTTATAAGGGGTGGATTGTAAGGCCTCGGTGTCCCACATCAGGAATGAAGGGGAGTTCCTGGGCTATAAAAGTAAAAACCTGGACCCTTATATAGCATCGAGGCCTTTTCCCGGGTGGTGAGATCCCTATTAGAACTCCCTAGTTAAGCGTGCTTAGGCTGGAGTAGTTCTAGGATGGGTAACCCACTGGGAAAAACAAATTCGTGCGGGCATATGTAGACACCCCATTTTTGACCGTCCTCAAGACTTGGACGTCACCGTTTGAACACTCAGTGATCATCCACGTTTGTGTTCGTCTTGAGTTCCCAGAGGTCTCGGCTACGTGCCTTGAATCAGGACCTCTCTACTCGACTGCGTTGTGTTTGGTTTTGCACCAAACACTTGTGTTTTTGTTTGGAGGGCAAGGAATGGCCTGTTGGCCATCCCCACTCCTCACTGGCCATGGCTTGAGGCCACTGGCCGTGTCTTCTTGCCACCGGCCATTGGTGATAGCCGGTCGGCACTTTGTGTGGTCGACCGACCATTTAGTTGGCTGATGGCCTCCTTTTCTGGCCAGTACCACATTGTTGCCTCTTGCAGGCATGGTGCATGCTAGCTGTGCCAGCTAGGATGCACAAACCCTCCCCCCACACGCGTGTGTGGCTATTTTGGCCCCTTTGCCCCTTTTTTAATCCAAACTTCTTCTAGAAGATTGCACCCTTTGCTCAAGCTTCTTGAGTAAGCTTGACCATTTGTCTTAGCTTCCTCAAGAAGCTTGGACCTTTGGGATAGCTTCTCTTAGAAGCTTGGTCCCTTTGAACCTTTCACTTAGCTTCTCTAAGAAGCTTCGGGACTTTGCCTTGTCTATATAAGGAGACCTCTCTTCTCCATTTGAGAGGTTCAGCAAAACCAGACCTTATATGATATATATTTGACATATATCACACTCTCTCTATATCTCCCTTTCTCTCTTCATTTGTATGTGTTTGACGACCTAAAAGTGTAGTTTGTTCTTAGTTTTGCACTAGAACACCTACTATTACACCATACTTCGACTTGGGAGGTGTTGAGAGGTTGTTCTTGGAGTTTTGAGCTGGTTTTGATCATAAGGAAGAGGCTGAGGTTGCTGTTCTTCAAGTGTTCTTCAGGGCTAACACTATTTGCTTTATATTCTCCAATCTTGCACTAGTTTTTAACCCACTTTGCATGCTGTTTTAGACTTTGTGTATAACTTGAAAAAGTCTTGTAGTTGCATGCCTAAGACCTATCATTAAGGACGTTTTGTTGTTTGGGGTCGACCTCCCCCTCTTAGGCCTTGTTTGGCTCTTTTTGTGCTCTCTTTGTTAAGCTTTGAATACTATTGTGTTTTGGCCTTCTCACCACTGAAATCCAGTGGATATTCAGTGGTGATGAAGAGGGTTTGAGGTCTTTCATAGGGGAGGGACACCCCTCTCCCTTTGTCTCTCTTTTGTTTGCATTTTTGGCTCATAAGGGTAGCATGCATGCTTAGTTGCTTTTGGCTTCATTTCAGAGGTTTTTGGGTGTTATTGGGTCATATTACATCTCTGTTTTTGGTAGGATTCATGCCCCTTTGCATGCATAATATACTTGCTTTGCATTCCTTCTCTTTGCCTAGAAATGCATCTTGCCTTTAAGACCATCATGCATGCATGTTCTTGCCTAACTTTGTGAAGTTCTTGGTCATATTTCATCATGCGTGAGGTCTGTTAGGCACTGATTTGATCATATTTACCATGTTTGGTATAACCTCTTTGCATTTTGGCTTGTGAGCCTTTAGTGTGTGAGTCATGAGCATGCTTGAGTTGGGTTGTTTTAGTGATTTGGAATCATTTCTCATGCCATTTCAATCCCTAATCCATGCTTGTATGCATCCCTTTCATGCCTTGAAGTGTTGTTCTTTTATGCCTTGAAATAGGTCTTAAATGCATGCCTCTTGGTTTGTGTCCCTTAGCTGCCATATCAGTCGGTTTTGGAGGTCCTTTTTGCATGCTAAAACTTTGTTTTGTATTGAAAAGTTCATGCCATGTTTGCTTGGGGTAGGTGTCGAGTAATGCCCTCTTTTGTGCCCTTGAATGCCTCCTATCTTACACCCATCCCCTAGCATGTTTTGGCATTATTCTTCGCATGCTTTTTAGAGTTTAACATGAGTGTTTGATGTCCATGTATATCACCTTTGAGTGTTCTTGAGAGTAGCCTTCCATGCTTGGGTTTTTGGCTCATTGGTGTGCATGTTTGCATAAGCACTTGTCCATCATTTTTGGCACTTTTGGCCACTATTTTGGGGTATGGCTAAGGCCTCCCATTTCAGTTTAAGACCACCCTTGTATATAGTTGTATACTTAGCATGTTACATGTTGCATTCCATTAGTTGCATGCTTGCATTATGTCTTGTTTGCATGTTTGCATATTGTTTAGTTAGTTACACCACATAGTCTTGTTGCATGCTTGATATGTTCATGTTCAATGCATGGTATATGGCATACATCGCATTACATTTTGCTTGGTTTGCGGTGTCAAACCAAGTATGAGGATTGAGAAGTGTTCGTACTTGAAGTGACGAAACACGTTTCAACCCTCGGTCACCAATGCCCTTGATCTTAACATGATAGGGCATTGGCACTCATTTGTTTTGTTGCATGCATTTACATTGATTGGCAAACTTGGTGTCTTAGGCCATCATGCATTGGAATGCGTGATTGGTGGCTCGAGTACCAAGGGCCACACTCCCTTGAATCCATAACATGATTGGAAGAGTGGCCATGCACACATTTGTTTGAAAATTCCATGCCATACACAACTTGCCCTCTGTTGTTGTCAACTGCAGGATCCTGCAGGAATAAATGGCCGACCGGCCATCTCTAATGCCGACTGGCCAGTCATGTCCAGCCGATGACACCATCTTTGGTCGATAAGTCTGTTCCCATGGCCAGTGACCTTTTGTTCTAGTCGGTGGCACTCCACAGCACTCAGAAGGAAGCTCAAGGCAGTTCTGGGGACTTTCATAATTTTCAGAGGGGTGAGGCAATGTAAACAGAGGCAATAGTTGCATGGTACCGGGTTTTCGGGCAAGGCGGATCGAGTATGCATCATCCACACATCCCGAGGTAGGGCTGTGGCCACCTTCCTTCTACATTTAATTTGTTAAATAATTGGAAGTTCTGTAATAATTAATTTAGTAGTATTCCTTTGGTTGTGTAATATTTATTCGGAACCTCCGAGCGAGGGCAATTGTGTAATAAGTGCGTATGAGTGCGTGTATGTTTTCCAAACCCCACTTCTTTCTTCCCTTTTATTTACTAGCTTTCAATGGTTAGTATTAGGACATATTTAAATTAGCAGACCTTATGTTATGCATGCGTGCATTCATACATTTGTCTTGCATGCACCGGGCTCGGCGCATCATTCTAACTGCATTGTATTTCAATTCCAAATTGAATACGTGTTATCTGTTGCATTTGATATGCCATGTTTAGGATAGCCGAGCCTGTCTAGATTGCATCTTTGCATGTGTTGCATTAGCCATTTTAAACATGAACTAAGATCATGCATATGATTACTAACTAGTTTCTGTTTTGGCTTGAAGTACTCGGTAAGCATTTATGTTTTAGCATCCCTGCATAAGTGTGAGTGTTGCCATGATAACATGCTTACCATGAGGCTATATGCTTACGTGTTATAACTGCCTGAATGCCTGTGGGTGAAGGTTGGGTTACTTAATTGGAACAATGCATTGAATGCAAGTTTTAAGCCCACTTGAGGGTGGCAAAAATTCATGTCTCAAGCCTACTTGCGGGTAGCACCATCAAACCATTTTCAAATAAACAAACATGACATGTTTCGTTCCAATTTCGGTGACTTTGTCTATACTTATTTGTTGTGCGCATCACGTAGTAAATCTATGCTAATAACCGGAATAAGAATGCATAGTGTTTTCAAAACTAGATATCATGGTTAGTAGAGGCTGATCTTCGGATCAGGCGAGAGGGGGTGCTTATAGCTGACCTTCCCCAATCGTACCCAAGTTCCCGAGCCGAGGCAACTTTGGTGATGACGGACACGTGGCCTTAGGCAAACGAGTCAAGGTTTCCTAAATTCCCCCAAAATAAAATATTTAGGTGGCGACTCTGTATCTAGCAAAGCAGTCCATGTTTGGCACTTCTTTACAAAAATCTGTTTTCCAAAACGATTTGCCGGATTTGAACTCTTTGGCTCAGATTTAGAACAGTGACAATTTGAGTCTTGAACTGTAGTGAGCCCAAATGAACGAAACGGGATTCCCTTCCGGGACGTTCGGGGGACGTCTACAGCATAGCCCAAATCGGACAATATCGATGATATGTGAAGGGTTGGGGCGTTACATGTGTAGCATTGTGAATCTTTACATCGCATTTGCTATTATTTGGGGTGAAGATGAGGTTAAATGGGAGATCCCTCAAAATCAGGGAATTGGCCCAAACTTCAAATTGTTCATTTTTCTATCCAATAGCATGAGATGGAGGAATGGTTAACTAGGGAGGAGCAGAATCGCGTGAAAAGGGAAAAGGGGCAGAAGCACCATGGGTTGCCATCTTTCTGTAGAAGAATGAGAAGTAGTCATCATAGAAATGAGCTTTGGAGTAAGCCTCTAGGAAACAAAGGCCAAAACATTTAAACTGTGGTATTGAAGTAGGAATGGATGGGGCAAACACTGGAAAGTAAGCCCAAATCTAGAGTTGCGTGAGCTAGAAGGTCCAGAGTCGTTTATGAAATGTGAGGAAACCAACTCTATCATTCCTCTATAAAAGTGAGCTAGAACCAGAGGGCCAAGTGCAAGTTTCATACCTTGAGAATGGGCTTTGGCCAGTTAAATGAAATCCTTGGTAATCTTCTGGGAAGGACCGTAGAACATGCACTTGTTCAACCAGTAAATAAAAAATGAGATATGTTCATACTTAGAAACTTCTAGAGTTGTCTGAGCAGCTATCAGAAAGGAGGAATAGGCCAGTAGCCTTTTGTTAGGATAAACATAGGCCACATCTTTGCAAGTAAGGAGAGTATTGACTTCTTCTCCATAGGGCCAAAAACCAGCTAGAAAGGCAATGTCTTGTAGAGTAGGAGCCATCATACTAGTTCTTAAATGAAAGGAGTTAGTAGAGATAGACCAATAATAAGATGGAGCAGAACATAGCCTCGTCAATATAAATATTACCTTGGATTTGCATGATGGAATCGTAACTTCTTACCTCTTTCTAGACTTGACTCTTGTTTGCCACCACGCGATCCAACCAAGCAACATACTTATTTTTGGAGGTGTGCCAAACCCTGATAAGAGAAACAAGGTTGTAATAGCTTTAGTCCACAGGAACAGAATGTTCAAACAACAATTTTTTTTCCGAACAAAGATAATACTTCTTTAGGTAAGAAGGGAAGCCGACAGCAAAGGCAGGACCAAGTCCTAGTTTGTGTTTCAGAGACGAGCCTAGGGAGTGAGGACAATCAATCAGATATACATAGAGGGTTTGTCATCATTGAAGAGGGCATCATTCTCAAGTCCAACATATGGGAGTTCCTTCTCAACTTTTTTAGCCATTGATGGAAACAGAGAAGAAGAAGGAAAATTTTGGGCAAATAAAAAGAAAAAGAGGAGAATAGAGGATTTTTGACAAGAAGGAAGATAAATGAAGAACAAAAAGCAAATAAGGAGTATTTATAGCCCTAGTACTGGATGGATTAGCTTTTCAAAAAACATGGTGCTAAGTTTGGTGGCAAGTTTCAAAAAACATTTTTGCCACATAGTGATGGGAGATGGAAAGTAAAACATTTTATGGGACCCACTTACCTAGGTCAAATGGCGACAAAGCAAAGAGGAAGTATTTTATTTTATTTAATTAATTAACTAAGTTAACTGATTGATTAATTAAGTAAATAAAATAAGTTGGAATTGATAGATAAGGAAAGCATTAACCACTCCTAAAAATGAGGAGGTTGTTAAGGCTAATCCCCTAATTAAGTGCCTTATCTTCTATTGTGAAGGCTTATCTCTTAAATTGAGACCTTATCTTCTACTTTGGTGTCTCATCTAGTTGGTAAGTGATGAAGATCTTCCACATCATATACAAAGGTGGCACCGTTTTTTCAAGGATCGAGACAAAGGGATTCTATAGACATGTGGCAGCTCATGGGGCGTGGAGGATCACTATACCCTACAATCAAGGAATTAATTTTTCCTAAAGAAGGCAAGATCGGTTTTTTAATTCCTTGAGGATAGACATGCACAAGAAAGAGATGAAGAACCATGCAACAACTAAGGAATTTGTTCCTCAAATCGAGCAGAATATATTCAAATTCAAATGTGGAAGGACACATGGTGATTTTCTGAGAGCCTGGTGGACTAGGTCAAAGCTACAAGGATAGGCCTTAGCCTTTGAAGATCAAAGTTGTTCCTACTTTTGGAGGATCAAGCCTAGTACGAAGGATGCATTTTACCAGGAGAGGCTACCACATTTCTGGTAGTTTAGCAAAATTTAGGACTTCTCCAACACTGTATAAAGGACTCCAAATGCAACATTGAAGGGGTCCCTGACCAAACACTCAACCAAGAGTCTCTCAATACATGTCTTTTAATTCATTTTAGCTTCAATAGCTCATTTATCTTAACTTCATAGCTTCATTACCTCAGCTTAGCTTCATAGCTTAGTTGTATTAGATTACCATCCGTACTTCATTTCCAATCAATGCAAGTCACAATTTTAGCCTAATTATCTTTTGGCACCTATAAATTTGTTAAAAGTCCTCTTCACTAGGGTAAGATCTGAACTAGTGGTGGTTCCTCTTAGTCACACGCAATCATTTATCTATGTTAGAAACTAGAAATGTTCAACAATTCCTACACCTTGAATTAGGTTCACAAGTTCTGGCACGCCCACATTCAATCAACAAACTTTTTTGTGTTCACATTTACAGGATTTCTTGAGTGGCAACAGGAATTTCTAAGGAGTGCAAACAATGATAAATGTTGTTTTTTTTGTCCTTGGGTTCCTGTGGCATTTATTTTAGGATATAGCACCCCGAATTTGAAAAACGAAATTCCAACTTTTATGATTACTTGATTACATAGCCAGGAAGAACCTAATAAGTGAGTTGTTATTAGATTATGCTTATGTTATCAATTTATGAAATAATAGTACTTTCAATAAATGGGCTTGTCTTGCGGATTCTTCTTGATGAACATCACAAGTTCTAATTTTTTTTTTTTTTTGTAATTTTTTTTTTTTAAAATTGAGATAGACCATGAACTAAAGCTCTCAAGTAGGGGTTACTGCTAGTGCATATACCCCTGCGGTTGCTAGAGGTGGAATCGCGTAGCCATGCTCAACAGGCATGGCTCCACTACCCATTCCAATAGGATCTAATCAGGACATGCAAGGGTATGATATTGATGATGAAAAATGATGAAACTTCGAACAAAGAGAGGTACAAGGGCAAGAGAGTGGAGTGTCAAATTGAGCAAGAAATGGGCACTTGAAAAAGCCTTCAGTAGCATTTGGATTTGAGTAGACATTTGAGCTCATGTGCTGCTTGGCTTGCTGCTTTACAGGAGGAATGTGACACAATTTACCATTAGATTCTGAAATATGAGAGAGAGAGAGAGAAAGAGAGAGAGAAAGAAGGTAGTTATATCAGTCAAGTGTAATGACTGTATAATCTGTGTGGTTATAATTATTTATCATGTCCTGTTCCGGTTTGGTTTAGGCTTTTTTAGCCTTAAAAAATCTACTTATTTCGTCTTTGAAAAAAAATCACACAATAAAAACTTTATTATAAATGAAATTGTCATTTATTATTGTAATGTATTGTTTGGTTTATTAGAATGAATGTGGAATGAAATGAACATGCAATTGCAGAAGTATCAATACTCAATAGACAACCAAAAACTTTGAATCATATAGAAATTGCTTAAATTTGTTGAGATTTATTTATGGTAGGGCCTTTAAGTCAAAGGATTAGAACACAAACAAACATAAAAAGATCAAAGAATGATTATAGATTAATTATATTAGATTAAATTTACAATACACACGTACTAAATCAGGGTAGCACAAAATGATCTACAGAAGGGACATCGACTAGTCTTTGGCAGCCACTTGAACAAGCAATCTTTGTGAAACATATGCGAGCAAGGCGTTATTGCAACCATCATTCCTCCACAAAATCAATAGATATATGTGATCATCGAAACTATAAGGTAATACATAAGTAATAATGTGCTCTTGTATATGCAAAAATAGATTGCACACATAAATATCTTTTGTAAAAATCCCACTTTATAGAACTCTCTCTTTTCTTTTTCTTTTTCTTTTTTCTTAAAAGAAAAAACCTTTTTATCTTATCAGAACTCAGTCAAATGATTTATTTAAAACACTTTTGCCTTAGATTAAGGCTTTAGGACAACTAATCATTTATGTCTTCTAATTCATATTTAATACTCATTAATTAGGCCACAACTTGTCACCTTACCAATACCTGCAAAATACCAAACACATACACATAACAACACATTTCACACATTGAGGTTATACAATTCAATTTGTTTCAATCTTATCCCACTTACACATTTCAATTCTCCAATACCATTTAGCATCTTCACACATACAAAATTATCACATAATTAACGACAAATATCCACGTGTCAATGCCCAGCTTCGTCAACTAATCCATTCCAACAAGGTTTATCTGGCACTACTCCAGAAGGAAAGCAGGAACCTATCTCAAGTCCCACGCTTTACTGATGGTGAATCGAAAGAAAAGAGAAATCTCCATATAGCCCAACAATCCACACGCTTTACTAGGCACTACTCCGAAAGGAAGGCAGAACCGTTCTCAAGCCCTACGCTTTACCGAAAGGAAACAAACACTCTTTCCAAAACTTTAACTCATCAATTCCTTATTTTAATTTTAAGAAAAATTACACCAACATCACATTTAATATAATACACTTCTCATAGTTCTTAACACCAAATTCCATCACCAATTACTATAACATGAACCCATCCCACAAGGATTGTTTTCATAACATCTAATAATCAACATTCATACCTAATTCAACCAAGCATTAACTCAAATTCAAGAATCAAAGACCAATTGAAGAAAAACCCCATGTTAAAATAAAATTAAAAACTAGGGTTTGGATAAAATTTGGAGCTATCTACCTTAAAGCACATAATCATGTTCCCTTAACACCAAAAAAAACTTTTGTAATCTACTTTAATCACATGCTTAACTCTTTTGACTTGGAAACCCTTATTCCCTCTACATGCTTTTCAAGAAAATCCCTTTCAACATAAGGTTTTTTGCAATGAAAACATACCACCCATCTATCTATACGAAAGTATTAAGGAGAAGAAAAGAAATCCCTGCCTTTAGTAACAAGAGTGTAACATCACCCGGGGGGTACCCATGCGTGTTAAACAGTTTGAACCCTCGATTTCTTTGATGTAGTTTCACGAGTGCAATGTCAAATATAGATGAGAGTCTAGATTTGATAACTTTTATAGAAAATCCATTTTATTGTAAAACCATTGCCAAAAATATGGACTGCATCACCAGATCTTAGAGTCGCCACCTAATATTTTAGAAAAATTAGGAAACCTGTTACTCGTGCCAAGGCCACTATTCATCATAGCCAAAGATGCTTGGCTCAGAACCTTAGGTGTAAGAGGGGAAGGTCATTAATTGAGCAACCCCGCTCACCCGATCAAAGATCGGTTGCTACTAGACCATGACATGAGTTTCATTTGCTTTATTTGTTTATGTTCCAAATATTAATAAATCTTAAAAGTTACCATGTGAAGCATACAAGTATAGACTATGTCATTCATTTTGGAGCACCTTGATTTCATGTGTTTTGAAGATGTACAACTCAAAGAAATTGAGTTTACAAATACAAAAATCAATATCATTCCCAATTGAGCGACATAACCTCTATCCATTGGCAATTCATACAGTTATATCAAGTAAGCAAGCAGCCTCGTGGTAGAATGCTAAACATAGTAAGAAAAACGCACACAACCGAGATGCTAAAGTATAAAAACTTACATATTTACCGACATCTTGCGAACAGCTACAAAATAAAGTTAGCAAAACATGCATTATCTTAGATACAAAATCCTAATGCAATTCACTTATAAGATGCAACTAAAGATTTGGCTTCTAATATATGCCATGTGAATCATCCTAAGAACATGAGGTAACACACATAATCACACATGAATTAATTAAATCCACAAATGCAAACTTAACCAAATCTAGATGCATGAAACATGGATGCAAAGCATAGATTTGATGAAAAACAAAATATGATGCTTATGCACAAATAAGGAAAACAAATAAAAGAATGGTATAAAAAGAAGCGAGGTGGGAAATTATTACAACACTTGAATAAATGATTACAAATGAAATGAGAAAGGGAAGAGGAAACTATTATAACAAAAAAAAAATCTCACAAAACACTCAAGTAAAAACTAAAAAAATAAAAATACAAAATAAAACTTTCATATGTCTTGAGGATTGTCGAAAACTAGTATGCTCAATTCCGGAAGACTACTTTGTTTCCTCCAAAAGAAGCTAAATGGCCAACCGTATAGGCCGGCCAGCCAACTAGGCCTAGCAAAACTTGTCTTGTTACAACACCAAGAAAAGGAACAAACAAGGAATATGTAGGTGGCTCAACTAACCACTTCCGGTTAGATTACAACAAAACTAATATGAAACTAAAGTAAGAAAACAAATATAAAATAGAAAGTGCAAGCAAATGAATAGGAGATAGAAAATGCAAGAAAATGAAAGAATTGAAAACTAACCATTTCCGATTAGATTACAACAAAACAATATGAAACAAAAGGAAGAAAATGAATTTGAAATAGCAGTGAAAGGATTGAAAATTCACCTCCAAACTTCCAAACTTCTTCTTGATCACCCTCATGGTTGTGAATTATGATCTTAATCCTCAATTCAAGATCTTGGAATTTGAGCTTAGAATGATGGCTTTGGACAAGTGTATAATCACCATTTAATCTTCTTCAACTTAGCAAGACTACTCTCTCTTTAATCAAAGCTTTAGAACTTGGTTGTTAAATGGTTTTTTCAAGGGAAGATGAGATGTATAGAGGCTTGATTGTGCCATCCCAATTTCTACTCTAAGGGTTAGGATAACGTCACTAAAGAGTCCTTTGGTTAATAGCCAAGTAAGATCCCAGCAAGGTCGGAGGAATCAATATAGCCTCCCTTCTAAGTCCAACAACCTTAGATAACAAGCTATCTTTTTTACAGATCTTAAGAGGTATTAACACAAGGTTTCATAAGTAATGCGGAGATAGGCATATGTTACAAAAGCAAATAATAATTATAGTGTTTCAAATCTTAAATTACAAAACGAGTTCCATTACTATTACAATCTAAAAAAATAAAATAAAAGCACAAATAGACTCATAAGCAAAAAGGCTTCTAACTTTCCCTAAAATAGAGACAAGTCTTCAAATGTCTCTAGCTCTTCATCGGCCTCGTATGCTTCTCAATACCTAGCATGAAATGCTATGAGTTTTAAATGCCTAGTAAATACACACACACCCCATCCCTTTTTCCCAATCTAATACACAATAGCAATTACAACAATAAGGGGAAAAAAACATAATATACGAGTAAAGAACAAGAGTTACAAGGTTAGTTGTTAGTAGTCTATCCCCCAAAGAGATTTCATGCTTCCAACCACAAAAATCGGACGCTGATTATTCGATATGCCCCATCTTTTGCTACTTTGTAGACCTTATCCCAGATGCCTACCAATGGTTACATAGTTCATAGCACCAACTGGCAACCTCAAAAGAGACAGCAAAATAAGGGCCTTGCCCATTCGCTCCTCACACCAAAACCACCTAGGGCGTGATGACTCGGACACGTATTTGATTAAATAACTGTCTAATTACATTTTTATGTGTTAATTGCTTATGTGTTTGGTGTGAATTATAAGGATTTGAACTTATATCTGTTGATTGTAGGTAAAACCTGTTGACATTACAACTTTAAACTGGAAATTGAAGGCCTCAGAGATATCAGAAACCAAAATTAATTGAGTATTTGCAATTAGTGTGCTTTTTAGGGCCTAATATGAAGTTTTGTACAAATTTGATTCAGAATGAATTTAATTAAATATTTATATATATGTATATCTATTTATGAGCATAACATTGACACAAGAAAAAGAAAAATCTGGAGAGAGAGAGAGAGAGAGAGAGAGAGAGAGAAAGAGAGAGAGAGAGAGAAGCAAAGGGAAAGAAGAAGAACAAAGAAGCTTAGAGGCAAATCCCCATAAATCATTTATATAAGGTATGATTTTCCTCATACTTTCTTTGATTTTAGCATGCATATCCTCTTGAATTTAAGCTTTGTGAAGAAAATATCGTGTTGTGAGACCATAAAATATCCTCTCACATGGATGTTGTAGAGATCCAACGAAGAGAAGAGCTTCACCCCTGTAGATCTGCAAAGATGAACATAATCGGTGCCAGCTAACCGGGGCTGCCGGCCGGGGACTCTCCGATGATGAAGTTAGTCCTTCAATCAAGGAAGTAAATTGTATATATATTTGAAGGGGTGTGTGTTCTGTAGAGAGAGATCAAAACATAACTTCCACTTGGGATGCCCCCTCCTTTATATAGATGGGGGGTGGGATATTTGTTTGGGTTGGACCCATTGTAGGCATTGTTTGGGTTAGGCCCAATAACCTAGTACTTATATTTTTCTAGCTCCCACAGTTGCCCCAAAACTTTCATTGTCTGCGGTAGAAGGAATGATAGTTTTTCCTTGCCAAGTTACGCTGTTTAAATAACTGTTAGGTTTTTTGACAAAAAATACATTTGATAAATGAATAACTTAAATGAATGAATGGCTGGATGAATGCATGTATGTATGAACGTATGTACAAATATATGTATATAGAGGAGGGAGGTGAGCTAAAGCCCAGTGAGTAATACTATCTCTATAACGAAAGGCCACAGTATTATAACCCCCGGGTAAGGGTGTAGGCCGCGGTATTATAACCCTGGGCAAGGGTGTAATATATTGTCGAGTGCAAAGATTGCTTCCAAATATGGACTTTCGTGTTGAGCTAAAAATATTTCTATATGCCGAGCACGGAAATGATTGCTTGAACCAAATAAGACAGATTAAATAATGTAGATATATCAGCCAAAAAATGGACCACGGTATTATTACCCCCGGGTGAGAGTGTAGACTTGCGGTATTATAACCCCCGAGTGAGGGTGTAGGCCGTGGTATTCTAACCTCCAGGCGTAGGTATAGGCCGCGGTATTCTAACCTCCAGGCGTAGGTATAGGCCGCAATATTCTAACCTCCGGGCGTAGGTATGGGCCGCGGTATTCTAACCCCCAGGCATGGGTGTAGGCCTTTGCTGATGGCACTCCATGCCAAGTGCGAAGATTACGCTGTACTCAGAGACTTTTATTGATTTTAAGTGTCGACCGAGTGCCAATATGGCAAGGACTTTGAATAATGCATCCTGTACCGAATAAGGTAGACGTTTTAATCACTAATAATATTGCTCTGCTTATATGGAATTGCCAAGTAGATATTGGGTCAACTATTTAATTGCCGAGTTGCTCGGTTTGCGTTTAGTCCAAGGTAGACTGGCCTCATTGTGTTTGAATGACAGGTGTTAGTTGGAAGGAATACAGATTCCCATTGCCCTATGTTGCAGGGAAGATTCGGCTTTGGTAAAATGACGGTGCACAACAATGTGCGAACTGCTGACTGCCAAATGTGAATTGCCGACTGCCAAGTGTGTAATGTATTGCCCCAAAATTGGCGCTTGCTTGGAGCGGTGTGAAAAGGAGCTGGAGTGTGTAACTCAAGTAAATGTTGTAATGTTTGTACCAAGTTGGCCGAGTATGCATGCATATCAAAGGTGCCGAGATGATGATCGGCTGATGTACCCCAATTGGAAAGCGAAAAATTGACTAAGATGACCTAGTGGGCAACTGTTTTGCCAAATAATGTTGTTAGGCAAGTAAAGTTGATGCACAGCCGAATAATGATAGTGTTGAATTAATAATGGTGTCGAATAATATTGCTGAGTAAATTTGATGCACTGCCAAGTAACTAGTGTCAAAACATCGGTGTCTTTCATATATAATGTGATTTTGCTGAAAAGTTGATCAGCTACACTTGGGTTAGTGATTGTGCTGATCTTTTGGTCGGCGATTTTTCTTAGCTTCGCAGTGTGTCAGCATGACTTTGGAGTTGGATTTGCTAAGAACTTGGTTGGCAATGGTTGCCAATTTATTGAAGTTGAGATTATTGTCCAGCGTATATTTGCCCCATTGCTTTTGAATAAGATTGCTTATTCGGAAGGAATAAAATTCACTTGGGCCAAAATTGCCGAGTAGGCCGATAATAATTTGAAGCGGATTCCGTGCCCCTGCTCAGTGCCGTGGCGAAATTAGAATGAAGTCGAGACAAAGTAGGGTGCTTAGTGATATACGAAGAGAGCCATTGCGCTCAATTTTTTGAATAAAATTTGCATTTTTTTTAGCTGAATTTGCAATTTCTGACTGTACGGATGGACCCAGAATGTGTCAAATAACTGGAAAGGACTATTGGATCGTTGTGATCAGACTCCTGATGGCATAATTATAGCCAAAATGGATCTAATGGCTCAGATCAACAAGGTGTGATGCAACCACCAAGCACATGATTATTTGTTCGTATCTTGCTGGATCGTCTTCTCCAGCGAAAGAATTCATTTTGTGGGCAAACTTTGAGTGGCCTGTACGGCTTCGTTTGAGGTCCAATTTTGACGCGGCTTGTTGTGTTGCACTCGTCTCAATGAGTACTTCACGTTGGTGTGGGCAAAACTTGAGTTTGACAGCTTCAAAAATTTTAGTTGTCAGAAAATGTGGGCCGTATCACAATTTTCAGCATACTTTGGTTGCTTCTTGACTTCTCGGGTTGGTGGGTTTGGACTCTTTGAGCCGATGCGAATCTTGTGGTATGTTCATGTGGATTTCGACAAGCCGAGATGCTAGTTCTATGCTGAGTATTAGTGCCGAATAACTCATAAAGTTGCCGAATATTGTTGCAGAATAATATTGTAAACTTGTCAAAGAATGTGCCGAATAAGAAATGTTGCGGTGTAATTTTTGCTAAATAAGTTATAAGCCGAATTGATTATATGCATGTTGCGTTCATAATGCCAATGAATTCTACTGCTGAATAAGTTGACATATAATGTTGTGAGCCGAATAACATAGATAATAGGACGGGATTGTCCGATGTTGACGTATGGGCGGCCGAGTAGTCTTGCGGCCGAGTAGTGTTGCTGAGTAAGCAATGAGTTGAATATGTTTAATGCTTTGAAGTGGACGTATTTGGCCGAGTAGTCTTGCCGAATAAGTAGTGGTAGCCGAATAAGCGATGTCACCGAAGTGCGGGTTCCCAAGCTAGTTAGAACAATATGTAGTGGCGGAGAGGTGCCAATGTATTGAAACTCTTGATTGGATTGAAACTTGGCGAGTGATTAGCTGCCGATCAATTCGCCACAAGGTCTTATGTGTTCGGCGCATAACTCCTAGATCACCCCAGGCGAGAGTTGCTCGGCATTTGGTTGGCACGTATTAAAAATCATTTGTCAATTCACTTTTTGTTACTTACCGAGAACTATTCTTAGAGGAGCAAGGCCCGACTATGGGTGCCGATTGACACTCATCTTGGCATGCCGAAACACTAGTCAGCATCTCTTAGCTTGCCGAAACAATTGGTCCGCAGCTCATAAATTCTGCTCTTTGATAGCACTTGGTTAGTTATCCAAGAGATGGAGCACTACAATCTCTTGGTCTTTCATCTTGCCGTTTGCTGAAATGCTTGATCGGCAATTGATTATGTGATTAACCCTTCATAGCCTTCTTTATTCCATTACTTGCCCAACCTCAAGCAACTTGCCGCAGTGGGTAGCCAAGTTGCCAAAATGTTCCTTGCAATGTTTCTTGACAAATTGAAATGAACACCTAAAAAAGAAATGGCCACAAGGATCAAGGTGATAAATAACTTTATATGTAAAGGCTACAAACATGAGTTAATCGTTGATGTTGTAGAGCAAAAAATAAAAGAAATCCAGGAGATGGGTCTTGCCCCACTGGGTTTGTCTTGCCGAGACATTTGGAAGGCAAATCGCCTTGGCTGATATGCAGAAGCACTTGGTCGGCACGACTCCACCTTTGCCGATAATAGTGCTAGAGAGAGCCATGGTCGGCCTATAACACTTTGTCTGTGAGCCGAACAAACAAGTCTGATGCATATGCAAATATTTGTATCCATGTATATATATATATATATAAATGTATCTTTGCAAATATAGAGACAGCTTTCAGAAATGAGATTTAGAATAACAAGAGAGTTGACGAACAATCCAATAAAGAGTTACTGTTACTGAGTTGGTTGATAGACAAGTCAAATAAAGTGCCGAATAAGAAAGCTTAATCCACTCCAAGTTATTGTGGTCCAATTCTAGTGAGAGAAAAAATTGAAGACCCAGCCTTGGATTCTACAGAAAGTTCTAGCATAGGTACACGTGCATACATATCAAGCATCAACTTGAAGCTAAGTTTTGAGAAACAAAGAATAAATAAATAAATGGACAGTCCCACGAATGGATTTAGCCGAGTAACTTTATTGAATTGTCAAAAAGATGTGTGCACCAAGAAAAATGTGAAACCCATTTTGAGAGAGAGAAAACAGAGATGTAAAAGTAGACCCATGAATTTTATTCTGATTTAACACTTTTTCATCAACATATACCAGGAACAAAGAACCAATTTTGCAGATAAGTTTAAGATAAATTTACTCAGAGAGAACAGAGATCACCGTCAAAGTGGTGTTGTTTTTTTACTTACGGTCACATGTTTGTTATTTCCTTTGTTGAACTCTTTCAGACGTTTCCCACAGAAGGCGCCAATTGTGAGACCATGAAATATCCTCTCACATGGATGTTGTAGAGATCCAACAAAGAGAAGAGCTTCACCCCTGTAGATCTGCAAAGATGAACATAGTCGGTGCCACCCAACCGGGGTTGCCGGCCGGGGACTCTCTGATGATGAAGTTAGTCCTTCAATCAAGGAAGTAAATTGTATATATATTTGAAGGGGTGTGTGTTCTGTAGAGAGAGATCAAAACATACCTTCCACTTGGGATGCCCCCACCTTTACATAGATAGGCGGTGTGATATTTGTTTGGGTTGGACCCATTGTAGGCTTTGTTTGGGTTAGGCCCAATAAGCTAGTACCTATATTTTTCTGGCTCCCACACGTGTGTAATTAAGGGTTTTGTAGGAAAGGTTTGAGTTAAAAGCTATATGAGCATCTATGGTGAAGAATTGGAAGAAGTAGTTAAAGATCTTGGCATGTACACTTGTTTTCTTGCATGGTTTTGCAAATTTGAGGAGAGAATCTCAAAGATTTTAAGATGGAACTCATATATGCATGTTTTGATGATTTTACATATGAACTTCAAGATTGTGATATTTACTTTGACAAGTTGAGTTTTGATTTGAAATCATGTTTTCTAGTGGAGTTGAATATGTTAAATTCAATATGTTTTCAAGAGTTTTGAGCCTTGAAATGTATGAATTTGAAGTTGGTTTTGTAAAAGATTGAGTTTCAACAATTGAATAGATTTTTAAACTGGTTTTCACCCAAACCGCTTAAGCGGCCTAGGCCACCGCATGAGTTGCCAAGCTTATTTTGACACAATGCATTCTGCTTAACCACCACTCATGTGGCTAGGGCCACCGCACGTGCGGTTAAGACCACTGCACATGTAGCCAACAAGGCAGTTTTTTCAGTTTTGTTTTCTTTTTGTTTTCTGACTTCTGGGCCTTCATTTACATGGTTTTCGTGTGTAATTCACATCTATATGCATATCATAAGCATTAAAGAGGTCAAAGAAAGAAAAGAAATAACCGAACGAATAAGTAATGAATGAAACATATGACATGTAATTGTGATACATTGTGCTCAGTTATGTGTCTGCAGGTTGAACTGTTGAGGTGTATCACCAACCAGGCACTGCGAGTAACATTTCTATAAAGATATATTGATATGCACTATACTTGAATGTTATACTAAATGCTATATGATATGATATGTTTCTAAAATGTGATTTTGATTCAGTAAATGAATATCCGGTTTGCAAATGTAGTATGGCATCCAAGGATAGTCCCAAGTCATAGAGGGCAGCACGTTAGTGCGGGTCCATGAAAAATATGTAATTATGAGATCTCGTTACCCACTTCATTGTGGTGACATGTGTTTAATCGGTGTCTGGGACCGATTACTCTAGTCGGAAGACGTTACGAAATGTTCCTTTGGATGTACTATTATTATGTTCTGATATGAGATTGATATGATAAATAGGTATGATTGGTTTTCTGTGTATGATATGATTTGGAATTCGTTCACTAACCTCTTTATGTTAATGTTATTCACTGGGCTTTAGTTCATTGTGTGCATGTATATGTATAGGTGAGCGTTAGAAAACGCAAGCTCAAAAGAAACCCATTAGTCGAGCCACCATGTAAAGTCTTTGAAGTTCTATTTTGGTGCCTCTGAGTTGAGGCTAGGTCTGGAAGACCGTTGTCAAGTTTTAATCTTGTTTATGTTAAAGTTTTTGATATATGTGTATGTGTATATAAAGATGTTTTGTATAAGATATTAAGTATGTAATACCGGATGGGTAAATTAACATTATGTGCATGTGTCTTTTCATATAGATTCACAGCTCATTGGACTACTCGTTTATTTTTATATTAAGCTTCCACTAGCCTCATTTATTTTGATTTGTACAGGAAGGCCTTGGTAATTGTAGATTACTGGCCGGTCACATCACCGACCCTTACGGGGTGGGGTTCGGGTCTTAACAAAATGGTATCATAGCACAAGTTAATTTACCCACACACATGTCCAGTTGAGCAATAGGAAGTCTAGAAAATAGTTCGGAATATTTGCATTGTGTTACAAGTGTGTGAGTGAAGATATGAATCCACGAACATTATGTGACATGAGAATGAATTCTTTTAGTGAATATGAGAATACATGGGTACATATGATTAGTGGTTGAACATGAACATGAAAGTTGTACAACCTCTATAAGAATATGGAATGAGCATGAATAAAGAAACTATGTGGATTAACATGAAAGTTTGATTTTGATATGAAATAAGTGACTTATGTGAGCATGAAAGCTCCTATGTTTATTATTACCCCTGCTTATATAGACCAATGGAGAACGCAAGAAATGTAGATGAGTCAGAATTTTCTAATGCCAAAATAGAACAGTTAGAAAAATATGGAGGTTTTAACTGAACTGGTGAGACAACAACAATAGCAAAGGCAACAATTGAACCAATTAATAATGAAGACATCATACTTTTAACACAAAAGTTCAACAAAATCAAACCACCAACCTTCCAGGGAGGCATTGAACCTTTGAAAGCTAAGGCGTGGATTTTGGAGATTGAAAAATTGTTTGAGGTTTTCCCGTGCACTGAGACACAAAAGGTTTTATTGGCAACATTTACCTTACAAGAGGAAGCAAGATGATGGTGGATGCTTGTCCGGGATGGCAATAGTGGTTTAACATAAATCAATTTAAAGAAATTTTCTATGAAAAGTACTTTCCGCAATGCATTCAAGATAGGAAGCTATCTGAATTTGAACAACTAGAACAAGGTGACATGATTGTGGCCGAATATAAGAAAAAATTTACTGAATTAGCCCGATACACACCCCATATGGTTAACACCGATTATAAAAAGGCAAGGAAGTTAGAGGGCAGATTGGATGTCGAAGTGCTTGACCGTGTAAATGTGTTGGAATTGTCAAAGTATGTGGATGCCCTTGATAGGGCTTTGATGTCTAAGGCAAATATAGTAGCTTTAACGATGTCCAAGTCCGACTCATCAACCGAAGAGGAGAGTAAGAAACAAAAGAAATAGAAAGTTGAAAGGACCGGTGATTCAGTGAGCTTTGTGAATGAAAAATCAAATTCATGAACTTTTGGCAGCACAAGTCGGGAAAGCACTGAGAATAATGGTATACCGACCTGTAGAGAATATGGGAAGCAACATTGGGGCATTTGTCGCCGCCTATCTGGAGCCTGCTTTAGATGTGGTAGAAAGGACATCTAGCCAAATCTTGTCCACAAGCTTACCCAAGCAATGAGAAACCCGTTACTAGTGGGGTTAAAATAGCAAAGACACCGAGAACAATTGTAACATCTACTCCTGAGGGAAGCAGTTTAAGGCAAGGAAGGTGTAGACCGCCTGAACTCGCTCCGCTCAGCCCCCCTTTCGGAGAGGGCGCGAATTGGGTTCTTGCTACTACAGTTTGAACTCTTATCACGGTTCTGAATCTAATCTCACAAAGTGCAATATAAGACTGATAAATCACCAAAGAGTCCAAATCTAGCAAATCGTTTTGGAAAATTGATTTTAATCAAAAAGCGCCAAACATGGACTGCTTTGTCAGATTACAGAGTCGCCACCTAAATATTTTGTTTTTGGGAAATTTAGGAAACCCTGACTCGTACCTAAGGTTACGTGTCCGTCATCACCAAAGTTGCCTTACCTCGGGAACTTGGGTACGCCTGATCAAAGATCGGCCTCTACTAACATGATATGTTATTTTTGAAAACACATGTGTTCTTATTCTGATTATTAGCGATCTTACTATGTGATACGCACAACACACAAGTATAGACTCAATCACTCAAGTTGGAACAAAACATCTCATGTTTGTTTTTCGAAAATGGTTTGAAGTTGCTACCCTCAAGTAGGCTAAAGCGCGGATTTGCCACCCTCAAATGGGCTTAAAACATGATTTGCCACTTCGAGTGGGCTTAAAACTCACATTTTGATGAATTGTTCCAATTCAAGCAATGAAGCCTTCATCCACAAGCATTCATGCAGTGAAACATTTAAGCAAATAGTCTCATGGCAAGCATGCTGTCATGGCAACACCTACACACATGCAAGGGTGCTAAAGCGTAAACACTTACAGTGTACTCTAAGCCAAAACATAAAACTAGCTAGAAATCAATGCATGATCCTAACTATGTTAAATGCCTAATGCAACAAATGGAATATACAAATAAATAGGCTCGGCTATCTAAGATGGCATATGAATGCAACGATTGATACATGTATTCAAATAGGAATTGAAATACAATGCAGTTTGAATGATGCATCAAGCCTGGTGTGTGCAATACAAATGAATGATGCACGCATGCATAGCATAAGGTATGCTAATCGAAATATGCCTTAACCTAACCACCGAAAGCAGGTAAATAAAAGGGAGAAAGAAATGGGCACATGCACACTTATTACAACATTGCGCCCTCTCGACGAAGGGTCCAAATGAATAAGCGAAACTATTCTAAGCTAAGCTAAGCTAACTAGTCTAATTAAGCTAATTAGACTAATTATTACAAACCAATAAAGAAATAGCTAAACTAAGCTACCTAATTATTACAACACTTAATTAATTAACAAATTAATTAAATTACAAATTCAATGCTAACTAAGAAGTGAAACACCAAACTAAACTGCTTCAGCTCTTGTTTGAAGAAGTTGAACATGCATGCTCGCATTCGGTTTCTCGCCTCGAAACACCTTCCGGTTTGCTCTTTAGAGGCTCTGTTTGCAGGGTGTCTTCAAGGACTTGCTGCTGAAACTTACCAAATCAAGGCTGAGGAGTGCACTAGTGGCCTGCCGGCCAAGAGAAGCTACTGCTGGCCACCTGCCAGCCAAATATGGACCACTACCGGCCAAGGATGGAAGGGTGCCGGCCACTGGTGTGCTGTGACACCAAACTGCAATAGAGCACAAGATAGTGGGAATGGAGGGTCTCCTAAGGGTATGTACGTACTGTGTCACTCCTTATCATCTCAAAACATCAAGGGAGAGGCACCGTTGGATCCAAAACCATCAATCAAGCATTTGGAATGCATGATGGCCAAAGATCCAACTTGCACACATTTCAATAAATGCAATGCAAACAAGACTCAAAACCCACTACCTCATCATGGATGGTCTGAGGCAATGGAGACCAAGGGGATTGGCTCACTTTCATCACTTTGAATATAAAGTAGGCCAATCCACCTTGTGTTCAACATAACGTCTGGTTGAACACGATACAATGCAAACAACATCCTGATTTTGGCATGGAATACAAGACTCTAACATGCAAACAATGCATGCCTGACATGTTAAAGGACTTAAGAATTAAAACAAGTAAAGGATACAACACTAGGACTATACAATACAATGCTCAATGGACTAAACTAGCCCTAAACAAACCTCATGCATGCCAAGACAGTGGCCAAAAAATGAGCTGAAACGATAGCATGAAAAGCAAGAAAAAGCATGCTCATGCACTAGCCCATAAACAAGGCATAAGGACTCAACTCTTAAACATGTTGAAAGAGTGATATACATGAGTATCTGACAGAGTAATATGCTCTGAAACTACATTCTAATTGATGCCAAAACATGCAATCAACACAAGCACAACATACTAGTGGCCTTAAAACTCAAAGCCCGTCAAGGCATTCATACAAGGGGCATGCAATACAAAACATAAATGCCCAAACCAGCTCTAGATAGAGCTAAATTAGGCCCAAAAAAGACCAAAACATGCTGAGATGGGAGCTCAAAAGTTTAGACAAACATGCATACGTATTGGCCTATAAGCAAGGCATAAAGGCGTAACTCTTAAACACAATGGAAGAGTGATAATCATTAGAGTATGATAGAAGTTTATGCTCTGAAATCACATGAGAAATGATGCCATATCACACAAATAAGGCAAATAAGGCATGCTAGGGGTCTCAAAACACAAGACTAGCAAGGCCTAGTACACAATAGCCCTACAAGGCAAGCCATACATGACCAAGACCACTTGGAACAGAGTTTAAGCATGCTAAATCAAGGTCAAAAGCATACTGAAATAGAGCGAAAACAAGCTCGAACAATAGGCCATAGTAACAAGCATGCTAGGCTAGTGAGAGAGATTGCACTACAAGTACAAAAAGCATGCAAGAGGTAACCAAACCAACCAAAAACAGAGTTATATCATGTTAAAATAAGGCCGAAAACATGCTAAGATAGGGGCCCAAGAAGGTAGAAAAAACATGCCAAAGAGTGAGGCCATCAACACATTCAAACAAAGCATAAAAGGAGGGGGGCCCACCCCCATCCATTTTGGGTCCCAAAACCCACTTTGCACCACTGAAATTCCTCTGGAATTCAGTGGTTAAAAGGCCTAGAAAAGGTGATCTCAATGGCTTTAGAAGGTAGCTCAAAGCAAAGCAAAGCAAGCCACCAAAGGGAGTAGACCACCCCTAACTCATACAAGGCTTTAAACAAACATTTTTAACACTTAAAAAACCAAGGGTTTTGTAGTTGAAAGATAGGCCTAAAACATCATGCAAGGATGGCCAAATAAGCAATGAAAATAAAGCTTTAAAGAGGATATGAGACTCACCCTTGAAGTACAGCAATAACAGCAACTTCTTTAAGCCAAAATCAACTTTTAGAACTCAAATAAGGCTTCCAAGTACCTCAGCTCCAAGGTAGTGGTGTTTGACTAGGTGTTTGTGTGCAAAAGTGTGAAGAAACAACACTTTAAGGCTCAATATAGCACAATATAGAGAGAGAGTGATAATTCTAGAGAGAGAGGGAGATTTTTAGCTCTGAGAAATCTTCAACCCTTTGCATGCAAGAGGAAGGCCTCTATATATAGGAGATACAAGAGTTCTTCGAGTAAATCCAGCCATCCACGTGGGTGCAGATGAGCTATCCTGCAAATAGCTGGATCAGAAATATCAAAAAATTGTCTGTTGAAATATTGGTGGCCTGCCGGCCATCAGTGGTGGTTGGCAGTGCCTTATTGATGGCCGGCAAGGCAAAAAAGATGGCCAGCAGTGCAATTCCATGGCTAACAGTGCATCACAGGAAGCATTCAAAAAGGACCAACACATGGTCCAAAAATGCGGCAAAAATGATACAGGGTTTGGAAAGCTCAAACCTATGACATTCTACCATGAAATGTGAGTATTTGACAAGCAAGCAAGCTTGTCTCTGGATGTACCTGCAAGCACATCCGAGTCTTGAGAACGGTCAAAAATGGGGTGTCTACAGAAGGGTTTACACCCTAGTTTCAGAGAACACAAGGAATATTGAGACAACGGATGCAAGTATTATTCTACTTATGTGCCAAATGTTTATGTGGCAACTAGTGTGAGAATCATACATTCCTTGATTTGATATGACTTGTGAATTTGCTAACTGAACTTATTGAATTATTGGACTTGTGAACTTTGCTTTATGTTTTGATTTTTATTGATGTGTAAACGGTTATTTGACTTGTCGGGTTACAATTGACTTGTTTGATTTGAGCAAGAAAATGTTTAAAGGGTTACCCGTATGCAATGAAAAATGATGAGGTTGAACTGTAGAGAATTAATACTCTTAAGCCTTACAACCGGTGTGACGTATATGAGATGCTTTGAAACACTATGACTTTGATAAATCACCCATACTACGGAAACTGTTTGGACTTGTGCATTTCATGAATTTACTATCTACTGTTATGCTTGACAATTCATGCTATATTGGGAATGAATGGACTTGGGAACATACTGTGATTGACTATGATATGAAACTAATGTGTACAATTTGGAACCATGACTTTCTGGGAAATTGTGATGTGTAGACACCCCATTTTTTATGGCCCTTAAGACTTGGGCACCACTGATTGATCACTCAATGATAAATGTGTACGCTTGTCAAATGCTTGATTTCCTCAATTGAAAACCTCGGTTTGGAACCTATAAACCTTGTGCCTTGTTTTGAATCAAAACAGTAGTTTTTTAGGCCTGAGCATCTAGGAACCTGCAGACCCACTAGTGTGGCCTGTCGTCCACTATTTGTGGCCTGCCGGCCACTTGTGCAAAATTTTTAGTTCTTTTTGCCAGTTGTGCCAGTTGTCTCCATAGATGCATGCACTGCACCAGTTGTGTCTGTATAGATACTTCTGAGATGGTCTCATATATTTCTATAGATAGATAACTCCCTCTCATTTTTTTAGGGTTAGAAAAATTTTGGAGAGCAAAAGTTTTGGAAAATATTTCTCTCTCTACATTTCTCTCCTTCTCTTGCAACTTACATAACCTTTGCCTAGACATTCTAAACCAAACCTTGAGGGATCTTTGCTGAGGTTCTTAAGCTTGCATTTTAGCACTTGAGAGTGTGCAATTAGTGGTTTCTGAATTCAAGGGATCATTCATCTTCAAGAGGTATACATTCTAGTTCTTTTGTACCATCTCTTTCTCATCTTTTCTTACTGTGCCTGTATTTTTGGGTTGAAACTTGTGGTTTAAAACCATTAAAAGTAGAGAGGTGGATCACTCCTCTTTGAACCTTGTTTCATAGACTTTTACCCTTGTGTTTTCCACATTTTTATCAAAATTTTTTGAGCTTTTTACCACTGGTTTTCAGATTTTTCTAGAGGCTAAAAAACATGTTTTGAAGTCCCAAAAATAGAGGGGGTAGCCTCCCCTCCTCGTGTTTGTTTACTAGCTTAATTGCTCCATGTTTTTAGCTTACTCTTTTAGCTGTTTTTACTTTAATTCTAGCACTATTTTAGTGTAATTTAGGACTGTTTTTATGAGTTAGCTTCATTCTTGCTTTGTATAGTATGCTTGTAGTGTAATAGTCCTCATAGGTTTGGTGTTTTAGGCATTAGACGCCAACCTATTTGAGTTGATAGCATATATTTCAAGCTTTACATACTTATGTTCACCGCTAAGCATCTCTGCAATCTCCCTCCTTTCTTAGCTTTTTCTCTTTGTTTTGAGAGTTGCTCCAAAAGGAGTGTTACTTAAGCTTGAACGGTGATATTGTGCTTAATCGTTTAATCCCTTTGGGGGTTCATTACCAATGGCATGATCTCCCTCTCATGCCTAAAACCACATTTGGTTTGACACTTCTCTCCAATAGTGGACTTAAAGCTTATTATTAGACTTAATTGACTAATGAATGGAAGGTAATTAAAATGGAGTAATAAAATTGGGGTTAAAATTAAGCAAGATAATAAAATGGTTTGGGTTCAATCGGACATTAATCGAACCTATTGAATCTTGAGTCGTTTCATACTTCATAGTGATGAAAATGTCAAGAGTCAATGTCTACCCCTTCCCTTGATCAATCCATGATAGGGAGGAGGTTTTATTGGTTTTTCTTTATCATTTATTGAAATTGTATCCTAGAGCTCGACTTTTTTGTGCCTCCTTTCAGAAGCTCGAATTGGTCCTACAATTCGGACTCCCATGGTTCTGAATCTAATCTCACAAGTGCAATGTGAAACTGATAGTCACCAAATAGTCCAAATCCGGCAAATCATTTTGTAAAATCGATTTTCAATCAAATAATGCCAAAATTGGACTGCTTTGCCAGATACAAAGTCCCCACCTTAATATTTTTTTGTTTTGGAAAAATTTAGGAAACCCTAACTCGTGCAAAGGCCACGTGTCCATCATCACCAAAGTTGCCTCGGCTCGGGAACTTGGGTACGAAGGGGGAAGGTCATGAATTGAGTACCCTCACTCGCCCGATCAAAGATTGGCCTCTACTAATCATGATATGATTTTTATAAACATTATGTGCTCTTGTTCCGGTTATTAAACTAACCTTACTATGTGATGTGCACAAGCAAGTATAGACTAGTTTGCTCAAGTTGGAACAATTCAACTCATGTTTGTTTTCGAAAATGGTTTGAATTTGCCACCTCAAGTGTGCTTAAAGATGCGGATTTGCCACCAAACATAGTGGGCTTAAAACATGATTTGGCACTTTGCAAAGTGGGCTTAAAATGCACATTTGTTGAATCGTTCCAATTCAAACAATAAGCCTTCATCCACATGCATGCATATAGTTTGGCAAGTAAGCACATAGCCTCATGGCAAGCACGCTAATCATGGCAACATTCACACACATGCGAGTATGCTAAAGCGTAAAAACTCACCTAGTACTCTAAGCTAGGAAAATATGAGTTAGAAAAAAAGAATGCGTAATTCCCAACTAATGCAAGATGACTAATGCAACACATGCAATATGCAATTAATAGGCTCGGCTATTAATATGACATATGAATCAATTTGAACAACATGTGACTAAAACACGGATTCAAAGAGGATATTGAAATGGCAATACAATTTGAATGATGCGCCGAGCCTCAGTGCATGCAAGACAAATGAATGGATGCAAGCATGTGATATGCTAATTGAAACATGTCCTAAACTAACCATTAAAAGCGGTTAAGCAAAAGGGAGAAAGACGTGGGGTTGGAAGACATACACACACGCACGCAAACTTATTACAACATTATGCCCTCGCGAAGGAGGGTTCAAATGAAACTAGCTAAGCTACACTACTTAACTAATTATTACAACACTTGAAATTAATTAACTAACTATTCTAAGCTAATTAAATATTACAAATCAAATTAATTAGCTAAACACTTAACTAACTAATTACAAAGCAATTAAGCTAATTAATTACAACATGAAGTAATTAACTAACTACTCTACTTAAAATAGTTACAACATGTATTTCAACTATTGCTAATTAATCTAATTAGCTAATGCCGAGAAGTGGGGAAGGCCCATGTATGTTGGGTTTCCACCCGAAAAAGCCAACGCCTTGCCACTGAACGCCTTTGTTTGCACATTTGAACATTGACGATGCCGTCAACTTCTAGAACACCTCTGCTCCACCTTACCAACACACTGTGCAAATTTCATTGGTGGCCGGTCGGCTATTGCTGGTGGCCGTCAGCGACTGCTGATGGCAGGTCGGCCACTGCTGTTTTGAGCTTCCTCTTTCTACAACAGGGAGAAAACAGAGGCAAAGCAGTGTATTTTCAAGGTTTGTTTTCATTGTTACCCTCCTTATCATCAAAAAAGCTTAAAGGAGTATAACTCTCAGCCCGCAAACCATCAATCAAGCAATTTTCATGCATGATGGCTAAGGAACCAAGGTTATACATGTTTAATAAATGCAAAACAAGACTCGAACGACCATCACCTTATCATGCATGATCAAGGTCAACGGAGACCAAGGAAAATGGCACATTTCATCACTTTTGAGTATGAAATGTTCCACTTTCCTTGTGTTCAAACTAACGTCCGGTTTGAACACATGCAATGCAACACAAAGAATGCTTATCTTGCCTCTTTTACTTGCCAATTTTGTTTAGTCATTTTAAATTACCAAATCCATTCTTTAATCCATTAAGTCCATTATTGAGTGTCCTCTAATGGAAAGATGGCTCAAACCACAAGTTACTTTGGGCATGAAAGAGACATTACACTATTGGAAATGAACCCCCTAAGGGATTAAACCATTAGGTGTAGCACCTCCATTTCACACTTAGGCAAACAAGTGGTTTGAAACCACTTTCAAAGAAAACAAAAGAGTGAAGAATTGAGGGGGATTGCAGAGATTTTAAGTACTGAAATGAAGTGCAAAACAACACTAAAACATGCTCTTAACTCAACAATGGTGATTAAAGTCTTAAAACACCTAGCTAGTGAAGGAAATTACACTACAACCATGCCATACAAGACTCAAATGAAACAAACAACCAAAAATAGAGGCAAAGCAGCCCTAAATATAGTCTAAAACATGCTGGACTTAAGCCACAAAAAGCTAAAACAATATGGTAATAAATAAGGCTAACTAGGCATGCAAGCAAGACACAAGGAGGGGAGGCTAACCCCTCAAATTTTGGACTTCAAAATAAGGTTTTTGCCACTGAAAAACCTCTGAAATTCAGTGGTTAAAAGGCCAAAAAAGTTGATTTGAAAGTGATTGATAATAGCACAAAAGCTTAACAAATAAAGGAGTAAGAAGGGTACACAAACCCCTAACTCAAAATAGCCTCAAACTAACACTTTTAAACCATAAAAATAGAGTCTTTGGCAGTTCAAAATCAACCCAAAAACAGTTTGAAAAGATGGCAAAACAAGTGTACAAAACAACCTTAAAGGACAAGTGTTATACCTCTTGAAGCAAAGGACAATTCTAGGCACAAATGAGGGACTAAATCAAGCCAAGACCACCTTCTAGAGCTCAAAGAGGGTTCCAAGTAACTTCAGCCCAAAGATAAGCAACTTTGGTTAAGGGTTGATAGGCAAACTAGAAGTATATCTCTACTTGTATGCACAAAAGTTCAAGAGAGAGAGAAACTTGGGGAGAGAATTGTAGAGAGAGAGGATTGTAGAGAGAGAGGCTCCCAAAATTTTTCCAACCTTGAAAACAATAGAGAAGGTCCTCTATATATAGAAAAATTAGAGCTCAGGTCGAAAATATCAAAGAAGGGACAGCTAGAGCAGTGTGGAACAACTAGAGGAAAATATTGGCAGAAAAATTGCCTTTTTTGCACTGATGGCCGACAAAACTCACCTTTGGACGACACATGGCTGACAAAGCCCATTCATGGCCGAAAAACTCCACCAGTGGTAGCCCAGAAAAATCTGCTCTCCAAGTCCAACTTCAAATGGGCATATCTCCTTTGTCCAGACTCCTTTGCAAGTCATTCTTGAGTCTAAATTGAAGCCCCAGAAGTAAGCTTTCCAATAGTGGAAGCCTCACTTCAAAATTAGAAATGTGCAAAAAGATATTCTCATTTTAGTGAAAACTGCTCAGTTTCGGTCCTAATCAGATTCATGCCTAACTTCTCCTCAGCTAGTTTTCTTTCCTCTCCTCCAATTTTATTCAACTTCAAACCTCTAACCAAGATGTTTTAAAGATTTTTTCAAAGATTTCACCTTTCTTTCATTTATTTTCACTTTGTCCTTGCTCGGTTTACCGAAAAGCACAACATTTAACGAAATGCGAGCCTCGGAACATTGTAGAAACTTTTGGGAAAAATATTTTGACAGAGAGAGTTTTGAGGTGTAAAATAATTTTGGTCAAAATAGTTTTGGTCCAAAATGGGGTGTAAGGTTGGGATTTGGAGCTCTTCTTGCCGAAGAAAGTGAATCTTTGCATAGCATAACTTTCATTCTCGAGTAATCAATCACTGGCGCCCAAGTCTTAAGGATGGTCAAAAATGAGGTGTCTACATATCCCTTGGTTCATAAGTCATCAAGCAATGAAATTACAGTAGAAAGAATCCAACATTACTAGGCGGCAAGCCACTATTAGTGGCCGACAGGCCACCACTTCTGGCATTTCGGCCACTTTTTCCAACCAGGCAATGTCTCTTTTCCAGCAAAGTAGGGCAGAGGCTGAGGTAAAAAAAATAGTGCAATTTTCTAACTGTGCAATAAAGGCATTCTAGCAGCAAAAAATGGGACTTTTTCGGGTGGAAATCCATGTGCGTGAATGGGTCAACCCTCGTTCCTCGGCCTCATAATAGTTAATTAATTAGCTAATCAATTGTGCATTGTAATTAGCTAGTTAGTTTTTGTATTAAACTGTAATTAGGTAGTAAGTTTTTGTACTAAACTAAGCAGAATAGCTTAAATTTTGTGTTGTGCTTATTTAGTTAGTTAGTTAAATCGGTGTTGTAATATTTAGTTAGCTAGATTAGCTAGTCCATTTATTCGAACCCTCTTGTGCGAGAGCCTAATTGTAATAATGTGCTTGTTTTTCAACCCCACGTCTTTCTCCCTTTTATTTATCTACTTATGATGGTTAGTTTAGAACATCATGTTTCATTTAGCATATTCCATGATTTGCATCCTCTTGTCTTACATGAATCGAGGCATGGTTCATCATTTTAACAAAGCATTGTTATTTATTAGTTTGTTGAATACGTGTTTAAAGCGCATGCCATCAAATTGATTCACATTTTATATTAGTAGCCGAGCCTATTAATTGCATCTTGTGTGTGTTGCATTAGTCATATTGCATTAATTACGGACATGCATGTTTTCTAATTATTCTTCTTGTTTTGGCTCGCCTCAGAGTACTAGGTGAGTATTTTATTGCTTTAGCATATTGCATAAGCGTGATTGTTGCCATGTCAAGCATGATTACCATAAGGCTAATTGCTTAAGTGATAAATTGTTTGAATGCATGTGGATGGAGATTAATTGCTTGAATTGGTATAGTTTGATTGAAGTACATATGAGACCACCTTTTCAAGTGGTACTTATTCGAAACAATTTTCAAAAACAAACTTGAAATCAAATGTTCCAATTTTTGCAAATTAGTCTATATTTGTGTGCAACACATAATAAAAATAGCCTAATAATCGGAACAAGAGCATATAATGTAAATAAAAATCACATCATGATTAGTAGAGGCCGATCTTTGATCGGGCGAGTGAGGAGCTCAATTCATAACCTTCCCCTCTCGTACCTAAGTTCCCGAGCCAAGACAATCTTGGTGATGATGAACACGTTGCCTTTGGCACGAGTCACGGGTTTTCTAAATTTTTCAAAAATATTTAGGTTGCGACTCTATATCTGGTAAAACAGTCCATTTTGGCATTTTGATTCAAAATCGATTTTCTAAAAGAATTGTCAGATTTGGACTCATTTGTGTTTATCTATTTCACATTGCACTTGTGGAATCAAATTCAGAACCATGGGAGTCCGAACTGTAGGGCTAGTTGTATCTGAAATGAGCATGAAAAGTTAAGCTACATGAGGGGCTAATGACATGATACTTATTGATATAATTTTGATATGACTCTAGACAATATGAATATAACTGTGAGACCTAATGAACCTATATCTGATTTAAGCCTGTTTACCAGGGGGGGCATGATTTACTTAAGACTGAATGTTTGGATTCTAGCTGGGAATTTACTCATGATTTGAACAAATTTGACTATAAACGTTACTTAAACTCGTACTTTTGACAGCTTGGGAACACAGGTATGATGGTAAAGAAAGATTGCTTCAGTACTACTTTCACTATCATGGGATCGGTCAGTTTAGAAAATGGTTGCTTCTACGCTACTGTAATTAGAGTTTGATACTACGGGAATAAGAATTGTGAATGGCATGAATGACTTGTGTGTATGACATATAGGAATTATATGAATCTATATTGAAAAGCGTCGCCTCATGTTATTGAACTTCGGGGATGGACTAAGAAATATTTTTTGTTTGCTTGTTAGAATAGTGTGCTCATGGGTTTTGACTTTTGTATTACCAGAATTTGATTTCTGATACAAGAAACGGAACCAAATTTGATTTGTGATGTGATAAGCTAAGTTTGGAGGACCAAACTTTCTAAGGTGGGGATAATGTGACGACCCGGACATGTATTTGATTAAATAATCGTCTAATTACATTTTTATGTGTTAATTGCTTATGTGTTTGGTGTGAATTATAGTGTGAATTATAAGGGTTTGAACTTATATCTATTGATTGTAGGAAAAACCTGTTGACATTACAACTTTAAACTGGAAATTGAAGGCCTTAGAGATATCAGAAACCAAAATTAATTGAATATTTGCAATTAGTGTGATTTTTAGGGCCTAACATGAAGTTTTGTAAAAATATGATTCATAATGAATTTAATTAAGTATTTATATATATGTACATCTATCTATGAGCATAACTTTGACTCAACAAAAATAAATATCTAGGGAGAGAGAGATAGAGAGAAACAAAGGGAAAGAAGAAGAACAAAGAAACTTAGAGGCAAATCCCCATAAATCATCCATCTAACGTTTGATTTTCCTCATACTTTCCTTGATTTGAGTCATCTACATGCATATCCTCTTGAATTTAAGCTTTGCGTAGAAAATATCATGTGTAATTAAGCGTTTTGTAGGAAAGGTTTGAGTTAAAAGCTATATGAGCATCTATGGTGAAGAATTGGAAAACATAGTTCAAGCTGTTAATTACACGTGAAAACCATGTAAATGAAGGCCCAAAAGTTAGAAAACGGAAAGAAAACAAAATCAGAAAAATTACCTTGTTGGCCGCACGTGCGATGGTCTTGGCCGCACATGTGGTGGCCTGGGCACTCATGTGGTGGCTTTGGCCGCATGAGTGGTGGTTAAGAAAAATGCATTTTGTGCCAAAATAAGCTTGGCTACTCATGTGGTGGCCCAGGCCGCTCGAGCGGTCTGAGTAAAAACGAGTTCGAAAATCTGTTCAAATGTTGGAACTCAATCTTTTACAAAACCAACTTCAAATTTGTACATTTTAAGGCTCAAAACTCATGAAAACGTATTGAATTTAACATATTCAACACCACTAGAAAACATGATTTAAAATTAAAACTCAACTTGTCCAAGTAAATATCACAATCTTGAAGTTAATGTGTAAAATCATCAAAACATGCATATATGAGTTCCATCTCAAAATCTTTGAGATTCTCTCCTCAAATTTGCAAAACCATATGCATATCATAAGCATGAAAGAGATTAAAAAAGAATAGGAATAACTGAACGAATAAGTAACGAATGAACTGTATGACATGTAATTGTGAGATGTTGTGCTTGGTTATGTGCCTGTAGGTTGAACGGTTGAGGTGTATCACCCACCAAGCACTGTGAGTAACATTTCTATAAAGACATGTTGATATGCGCTATACTTGAATGTTATACTAAATGCTATATGATATGATATGTTTCTAAAATGTGATTTTGATTCAGTGAACAAATATCCGGTTTGCAAATCTAGTATGGCATCCAAGGATAGTCCCAAGTCATGGGGAATGGCACGTTAGTGTGGGTCTATGACAAATATGTGATTACGAGATCTCGTTAGCCACTTTATTGTGGTGATATGTGTGCCCGGGACCGATTATTCTAGTCGGAGGACATTATGAAATGTTCCTTTGGATATACCATTATTATGTTTTCATATGAGACTGATATGATAGATATGTATAATCGGTTTTACGTATATGATATGATTTGGAATTCGTTCACTGACCTCTTTACGTTAATGTTATTCACTGGACTTTAGCTCACTGTGTGTATGTATATGTATAGGTGAGTGTCAGGAAGCATAAGCCCCGAAGGAACCTATTAGCCGAGCTACCGTGTAAAGTCTTTGAAGTTTTGTTTTGGTGCCTCCGAGTCAAGGCCAGGTTTGGAAGACCATTTTCAAGTTTTGATCTTGTTTATGTTGAAGTTTTTGATACATGTGTATATGTATGTCAAGATGTTTTGTATAAGATATTATGTATGTAATACCGGATGGGTAAATTAACGTTATGTGCATGTGTCTTTTCGTATAGATTCATAGCTCATTAGACTATTCGTTGTTTATTTTTACATTAAGCTTCTGCTAGCCCCGATTATTTTGATTTGTACAAGAAGGCCTTGGTAATCATGGATTACTGGCCGGTCACTTCACTGACCTTTGCGGGGTGGGGTTCGGGTCGTGACATAGGATCCGAATACAATCGCTTCGTTCAAGGGTTTTGAAACAATCACTTGCGCAAGACTTTAGCTTTCAAAACGGAACACATCCCGCTAACCAATTCAATTTAAACTCAACGTTATCTCATAACAATACTCATATAATCGAAACCCCATTAGCCATCCCATCAAGTTTCCCATTTAGATTAATGTTTTAAGTTAGTTAGCACAAGCAATTGAAATAAAATTTGCATAAATATAAACATCATCAAAGGACTAAAATAAAAGATATATAACCATAACACATGCAATATCATAACAAGACATGATCGTATACTAATAAGCATTTTCATGAAGACAAGAGCATAGAACACCAATGCAAAACTAAATTTCCAAATTTGGTACCATTTAAGGATTAAAATCAAAAGAACCATTTCAATTTTTTTCTGTGCCTGGCCTTCCTATGGTTTGTAGAAAATTTTATCTAGTTTTGAGAACATTTTTTGGAAATGGAATATCTTTTGTAGATTTTTAGTTATTTAAGAAACACTCCAGCGCTGTCCAGATTTGTTTATCGTTACAAAAATTGGATTTTCTTTCAAACCGCTCACTTTTTTTCAATGAAACCAATTTTACTTGAAATATAACTCTTTAAGGAAGGTTGGGAAATAAAAATTAGGTCAAGGAAATGTTTCTACATTTTTCTATAATTTTCGTAAGTAGGCTAAAAAACTAGTTCTTTGAGCATACATCTTGAAATAAGATAGAAGGTAAGAAAAGAGGGTAACCAAGGATAATTTTTCACTTGTTTTATAATAAAAACATTCCAAATAGTTTTTTTTAGCTCAGAAATTTAGATTGAAGGTGTTCCTTTAGAAATTATGAGAGATAGGTTTAGAAAAAGATAGTTTTGCACCGATTGAGAAAGAGAAAAAAAAATGGTGGAACAAGGCTCAATTATTTTCATTTTTTAACACAAACACACCATTACAACACATCTGAAAATATTATTTTAAACCTCTAATAACATGTATTTGAGAAAGGAAAATTAAAGAGAGAGTTGTGTTGTTGCTTACTAGAAGTTAGATGAAGTGTATGCACAATTTTCTCCTCTTTTCCTCTCCTCCACTACCAAGGTTCACTCACTTCCTCTTCTTTCTCTCTCAATTGAATATGCAAGTGTGTGAGTGTGTTTTATGCTCAAAAGTGTACAGAGAATTGGTGTATTTATTGAAAAAAAAAGAATTGTAAAAAGTCCAAAATGTCCTTAGTTCCTATTTAATTGAATAGGCTTGGATTTAGTTAGGATGAAATGGAACGCATGATAATTAGAGCCTTAATTTTTCAATTAATCATGATCTAGTTAGGCTTTAGTTAGGATGGAACTTGAGGTGGAAACAAGGCTCCATGTTTTTGGGGTGTACTAGAACACTTTTTCCATGAATTCGTGGATTTTATTTGAAAAAGAAGTATGCATTTCCTTTCCCTAGGGTGGCCGGCCAAAGATGATGATTTGAGGGGATTTCTTGTGATTATTTGTATACTATTTGTAGATATTTTTGTGTACAAAAAATTTAAATAAGTTTAAAGGTACAACATATATATCTTGGGAGATTTATTAGAAAATCCTTTTTCAAGTGTTTGTATCCCAATTAATCCATAAGATATTCTTGTATTCCAATAAGTCTTATTATTTGAACATTTGATCTACCAAATCTTAATTCTCATATTTAAAGTATTTTATGGCATTTCTACCCTTACAAAGTTTTTTTGAACAGTTAGCAATTTGGTGATGTGAACATTCATATTTTACAATGTGAATATTCACATTGACATGTTAACATTCACATTGATGATGTGAACATTCACATTGACGGTATGAACATTCACATCACGAAACATTCACATCATGGAACATTCACATTTTAAATGTAAATATTATTAGGGGTATTTTGGTTACTATGTCACTCATAGGACTTTTTAGAATATAAGAAAATAATGTGGACTAAATGGAGCATAAGTAGGTGAAAAGAGATTTATGAAAAAGTGCCCCATGTATATTTATATATAATAGTACTAACTTGGGGTCAATTTGTAATTTAATCAAAATGTGAGGGCTTTGGATTTAATTTATGAATTTAAACATTTAATTAAGTGTAGTGTTTAATTTATTTAATTTGGTTAAAGTTTCTTTGTTTTGAATTAAATGACGAATTGTACTGAGAACCGGAAACTTAGGATTTCTGTGTGGAAAATATACTTAGAAAATTAATTTAATTATTATTAGGGTTTTATAAATGGTTCCCGGGTTCAATTTAGGGTTTGCAAGTTTTCAGTTGGCACGTGTTTTTGATTCAAGGATTAAAATTGCAATTAATTAAGAAATTGAGGGACAACGAAGAAATAATTTAAAGGTAAGGGTTAAAGAAAATATTGCAAAGATCAGGGACCTCACATTGGTAACTTCACTAATTTGGCAAAACAACTCTCTTGTTTTCAAAGCTTTCTTTTCTCTCAAATTCTAACTCAAATTTATCATTCTCTCTACGCTTCTCTTCTAATTCATGTTCTCAAATTCAAGACTAGAGCCCTCATTATATAGGCAATGCAAGTTGAGCAATAGTAGAAGACAAAGTGGAGCATTTAGACAAGATAATAGAGCTAATGGGGCATTAAAAGGGAGCATTATCCTCAATGGCTCAAGCACTAGTCAATGGAGGATGAATAGGCAAGCATTTGGTGCAAAAATGGGTCAAAAGTGGCATCACGGAGTGCCCTACAACAAAAATTCTAAGCCCACTGTGAACAGATCGTGGTCGCGACCCCATCGCGCCCGTGATGGTATAACCGGTCGACCGACCAGGGTGGATTTTGTCTGTTTTCGCATCGGTTCGGTTTAGTTTCACACCGGCTTGGTCCAGCTTCGCTCCGGGTGTCCCACGGGGTTTAAGCACTTGGCCAAAATAGGCTTAGGATTGGAAATAAAGCTCAAATTCCATCTCTTTCTTACTGAAAACACATTCTGATTGTGATCATCGAGCAATCAGGAGAAGCCGCCCAAGTCTTAGGGTTGGTCAAAAATGGGGTGCGTACAAAGATGAAGAAACCCAAAAGACCAACTTCAACGAAACACAATCCAGTCAAATTAATAGAAAGCCCTCGTCATGCTTATCATTTTTTTAGAGGGGACTAAGGTGAGATTCTCACTAAAAGGAGATAAAATCCAAGGTTTAAAGAGCTTTGAAGCCCAACAATGGCTAGAGAGAGAGAGAGAGAGAGAGAGAATGAGAATCTGGAAAGAATGAAGAAAAATGGGCCAAAAATGACTTTTTAAACTATTAATCCCGAACAGACTGCTCGAGTGTTGAAATAAGGGCTCGAGCGTCAGAGACATAAGACCGCTTGAGCGACATAACCTTCACTCAAGTGCATAACTCATGCTCCAAAAGTTCAGACCATAAAGAATAGACCGCTCAAGCAAGCACTTTTGTGCTTGAGCGAACATCGCCTTTTCTAAAAATATCTGAACCACAGACAAAAGTATTGGATGTCCCAAAAGACTACTCGAGCAAACAAACCTTCGCTTGAGCGATGAAGAAAATTTTCAGAATGCTACATTCAGGATCTAAGGTCTATGAATGTATAAATGCATGTGGCATCTTTCGTAATGTTTTCTAGAGAATTGATGAAAGACTTTCCATATATCTAGTGTGTATTATGAGAATATCCATTGTTATTATTTGGAGGCATTACAAGTTAATCCCAAACAAACTAGATTTTCTTTCAATCCAATTCAAAACCAATTACAAAATATTAAATCCAAAATTTTGTCTCTCACAAATCCAAACGAATATGAGAGTCAAAAATAAATCTAAGTTTGATTAAAACTACTCACAAATCATATTCCAATTGCAAATAAAATATCAAATCTAAATTATATTAGGAATGTACATTGAGTCCATAATCCAACATTTTGAAAATTCTAAAGCGGAAGAGTGCTATTTTAACGAATTAAACTCAAATGAATTTAACTTCTCCCCAATTACTTGAATAATTCAGTCCAACAACCATGAGAAGGCTCCGGTGCCCACTGCTATAGGGCTCACATCTCCCCTCATAATTTTTGAAATGAACTATTCAGTTAACATGTGAAAATCTCAACTCAATTTGAGCATAGCGTAAGCCGTAAGGCTACAATACACTTCTCAAAATGATGTGTTATGTGCTCTTATGGGGAAGTTAAATGTCAATGAAACAAATAAAAAAAATTTACACACATGAAGGGGTGCAACTCAGACTTGCACCCCTCTACAATTTTTAAGTTGCACCCTATCACACAATAAGTTGTACCTTTCATATTTTACAAAATTCTTTTGGTCGTTTACCCTGCATTGTTATTTTTCCTACTCTTATTATGTATTTTTGTGATATGTTATGTATTTTTATAATAAATATTAGGTATTTTTATGGTAGAATTATGATATTTTGTAGGTTCATAAATGAAATTATGCATTTTGTGATAATTAATGTTATGCATTTTTGTAGTAATATTATACAGTTTTTGTTTAAGAAATATTTGGATAAAAAAATGTGTAATATTATCACAAAATGTGTAATTTTGTTTTTGAACCATAAATTATTGTAACTTTAACAAAAAAATTATATAAAATTTACTACAAAAATACGTAAAATAATGTGTATTATAAAATTTTCCGTAAGATTGTGTTTGGTTCATAGATTTGGTGAAAGATTTGAAAAAAAAAATGTGTAAAAAGTGAATAAAATATAATTATATTTTGCACATTTTTTTTTTTGTTTTCATTTTCTATCAAAATTTATGAAACAAAATAAGGGAAATATAATTTCTCCGTTACTATAATGCTTGCCAAATCAATGGTTGTTAGGCTGATCTATCATGGCAAGTCATTAATAAGGGAAATATAACTTTTCCATTGCTATAATGCTTGCCAAATCAATGGTTGTTAGGCTGATCAATCACTATGGTTAGGTCTACAAATGGTCTGCGGGTAAAAAAAATGGGTAATATTATCACAAAATATATAATTTTATTTTTGAATCATAAATTGTTATAGCTCTACTAACAAATTCCATAAAATTTGCTACAAAATATGTAACATAGTGTGTATTATAAAATTTTCCGTAAAGCTGTATTTGATTCATAGATTTGATTAAAGATTTGAAAATGAAAAGAAAAAAAAAAATTGTAAAAAATAAATAAAATATAATTATATTTTACATATATATATATATATATATATATATATTTTTTTTAATTTCTATCAAAATCCATGAAACAAAATAAGGGAAATATAATTTTTCCATTGCTATAATGCTGCCAAATCAATGGTTGTTAGGCTGATCAGTAAACATGGTTAGGGTCCTTAAATGGGCCACAGAAAAAAAATCGGTATTTCATAGCTCGTTCAATGTATTTTATGGTCCGTTCCAGCTTGCTTGACTACCTAGCCCGTTCCATCTCATAGAAGATCATTAAGGACTTTGGATAAAAGTTTGGAATCCAAGCCCATACCTAGCCCGTTCCATCTCATAGAAGATCATTAAGGACTTTGGATAAAAGTTTGGAATCCAAGCCCATGCATGAACCAGGCGTATACAAGCCCACATCGATAAATCCAATACGACCATCCCATCAGCCCGATTCAAACTATCCCATCCAAAATAATAATAATAATAATAATAATAATATCCAAAAAAATAACATTGCTAAATTCAATTTCAATCCATTAAAATCAAGAAAAATTTAGGTAAAACCCCTTCCTTGGATCTTCGTTTGGTGAAAATGATCACCAATTTATTTTTCTTCATAAACTCCCTAAGGAAGAGGTGCATAATTCAGTATAGATAAAGTAAAATATTCTTTTTTCTTTTCTTGGACAATATTGGCAGAGTAACATGTTACTGTGAAATAGAGTAATATTTTCTTTACATCAATTTTGACAGTAATAATTATTTTTTTTTTTTAAATACTTCATAGTCAATATGGATCTTATTTGATAGATCTTGATGAGAAGATTCTAAAAACACTAATTTTATTAAAAATTAACATTTAAATCCAAAGTTATATTATTTTAAAGTTTAATATTTTAATAATACTGGTATGTGTTGGACTTTTCAATAATTTTTTTTTTATACTTATTCTTAATTTATTTAAGTTTTATTATAAGAGATTTTGACCAAATTCCCTTAAAATCAATACCGCTCCATTTTAAAAAATAATAATAACATTTGATAGCTGTAGACACCCCATTTTTGACCGACCTTAAGACTCAGGCGTCACCGATTGAGCGCTTGGTGATGTTGCATAATGTGCTTGTTCAGAAGTTTCGGAGTTGCGGCCGTGAGCCCTGCCTCCGGACTCCCGAACCCTTTTCTGTGCCTTGTCTCGGTTTGCGAACCAGACTCGGTTTTCTCTGTTTCTTTTCCTGAGGAGAGGGAGAGGTCCCGTAGACCATCTCTCAATGTCCGTAGGCTACATTTGGTGGCCGTAGGCCATTTTTCCCATTTCGGAGTCCGGTTCCCGGTTTTCGGAGCCGTCAGGCCGTGTGCCTCGGTTCGGGACCGCTTAACCATCTCCTATTGCTCTGATTTTTGGCATACTTCCTGTTTGCTCCCTTTTGAGGGACACTGGGGGCTGAGAAACCCACTTCGAGGTCGAATACCACTTTCGGTGCTTAACAGCCCATTTTCGGGACCCCGAACTGCGTGTTTTGGCCCCGGAACGTTCGTTTTGCAACGGTTTTTGTTCTTTTTTGGCAGGTGCCTCTGTTTTATCACGAGGGAGGTCACTGAAGGGTGGGAGGCCAGCAATTGTTGCAGCAGCCAGTTATCTCTCCTCCGGAGCCTCCCGGCGCCCGTTTTTCCAACTTCCGGGCTAATGTTGAATACCTTGGAGCTAATGTTGTCAACTTTCAACCACATATCTGTGATCTACACATCTGGGAGGCCACTAAAAGTTGGTGGCCGGCCATTAAGGTCACCTGACCCTTTTGACCCCTTTCTTCCGGGCTAATGTTGAACCCTTTGGACCTTTTTCCTCGAACTTTCAACCACATATCTGTGATGTACACACCTGAGAGGCCCTTAAAAGTTCATGGCCGGCCAGTAATTCAAATTGACCCTTTTGAACCCCTCTTTCCGAGCCAATGTTGAACCCCTTGGGCCCACTTTCTTGGACTTTTAACCACATGGTTGTGTTGTACACACATAGGGGTACCTCTCCAGTATCTGGCCGGCTAGAAAATCACCTTGACCCTTTTGACCCCTAGCCGGCCGGCTAGGGGGTGTGGCCGGCCGGCCACCTCCAGCAAAAGTAAGGGGCCGGCCGTGTCCCTCGCACTGTGCACTTTACAGCTGTTGGGCAATATCCCCCAGATATTTTCTGTATCCGGGGGATATTTTGTGGGGGAGTTTTGCCCTCCTTCTCCCCCACCTTTACACCCCCTTTTTGATCCATATAACCAGCTGGTGGCCTTCTCTTCAAGGGTTAGAAAATTTTCTCTTCAAGTCTCCATAGCCATCTCCATCTTCTTCCTCTTCAATTCTTCAAAAAACCCTAAGTCCCTAACAATTATTCCTTCTACACCACCAAGCTCTACCACCACCATCTCATTTCCAGCAGCAAGGAAGGATTCTTGAAGGCTAAAGAAGCTGCAAATCCATCCAAAAAGCAACAAAAGTTCGAATCTTCAAGGGTAAGTTACACTTTTACCCTTTTGACCCTTTTTCTTGATCTATTTCTAAACCCCACTTCCTTTTTGTTTCAAGCTCCGGCCCTAACTGAAAAGGGCCATCTTTTGAGCTCATCTTCACTTCTCATTAAGGGCTCAACCCTGTTTGAGCCCTCCATAATACACTTGCTTCATTGACCATCTTGTATGTCATAGTTTTGCATGCTATTTTTGACCCATGAGAAATTTATTTTCGAGCATGTTGTAAACTGATATAAGGCTTATTATGAGCCCCTCTTCAACATTGGAGAAGGGCTCAACATTGTTTGGTGTCTCCATGTGTCACTTGTAGTTCAATCCCTTATTTGGCCCCATTTTTGCATAAATTGATAGCCCTCTTTGCTTCTGTTTTTGGACCTTGGTCCGAACTGAAAGTGGCCTTGTTTTGGCCTATACTTCATGTTTCATTCACACTTTTTTCTGTTTGGTGATTATTTTGTATACTTCATGTTTTAGCACCTTTTGAGCCTCATTTTGCATCACATTTTTAGCATATTTTTATACTGATTTTGAGACTGCCATATACTGTAAATGTTCATATTTTTGGTCCATCTTCAGTGTTGTAGAAGGAAATTTTTCAGTTTGGGTTTAGCTTATACCACTTGCTTCATTACCCCTCTTTTGGCCCCTATTCTTGCATGCTATTTTTCCCTTACCTATGCTTTCTGTTTGGCCATGTTTATAACTGTGAAAGTGCATCTCTTGGGACTGTCTAGCTTCTGTCTTTGCATTGCATGTCCATATTGTGCATGTTTGGCATGGCTATAGGCCGTTTCGGGTGCTTAATGTCGCATTTCGGGACATTTCCTTGCATTTCATGTCATTTCGTTTCATTTCGGGACTGTTTTCCCCCATATTTTGTTGCTGAAATTCCATTGGCATGCTTGCATATCATTTTTGACATGTTACATTACATTTTATCATTGCCTCGGTTTGCGTGCCCGTGTGCACGCATTTCGAGGCACCTCATTTTTATCCGCCAGTATCCGATGTGAGTGTGGCTGAGGCTCACTCATGTTGGTATAAGCCCATTTGTCATTTCCATGTCATTCCATTGCATTTTATCATTGCCTCGGTTTGCGTGCCCGTGTGCACGCATTTCGAGGCACCTCATTTTTATCCGCCGGCATCCGATGTGAGTGTGGCTGAGGCTCACTCATGTTGGTATAAGCCCATTTGTCATTTCCATGTCATTCCATTGCATTCCGCCATTGCCTCGGTTTGCGTGCCCGTGTGCACGCATTTCGAGGCACCTCCATTTTTATCCGCCGGCATCCGATGTGAGTGTGGCTGAGGCTCACTCATGTTGGTATAAGTCCATTTGTCATTTCCATGTCATTTCACAGCATTCCGTCATTGCCTCGGTTTGCGTGCCCGTGTGCACGCATTTCGAGGCACCTCATTTTTATCCGCTGGCATCCGATGTGAGTGTGGCTGAGGCTCACTCATGTTGGTATAAGCCCATTTGTCATTTTCATGTCATTTTATTCCACACATATCATCGCCTCGGTTTGCGTGCCCGTGTGCACGCATTTCGAGACACATATCATCGCCTCGGTTCGCGTGCCCGTGTGCACGCATTTCGAGACAAATATCATCGCCTCAGTTTGCGTGCCCGTGTGCACGCACTTCGAGGCACCTCATTCGCATTGTTTCTACCATCGCCTCGGTTTGCGTGCCCGCGTGCACGTACTTCGAGTCACCTCATTTTCTTCATTGCATTTCGTCATCGCCTCGGTTTGCGTGCCTGTGTGCACGCACTTCGAGGCACCTCATTCACATTGTTTCTACCATCGCCTCGGTTTGCGTGCCCGCGTGCACGTACTTCGAGGCACCTCATTTTCTTCATTGCATTTCGTCATCGCCTCGGTTTGCGTGCCCGTGTGCACGCAATTCGAGGCACCTCATTCGCATTGTTTCTACCATCGCCTCGGTTCGCGTGCCCTAGTGCACATACTTCGAGGCACTTCATCTTCATTGCATTTATCATCGCCTCAATTTGCGTGCCCGCATGCACGCATTTCGAGACACATATCATTTTCTCGGTTTGCGTGCCCGTGTGCACGCACTTCGAGGTATTTCATTTTTCATAACATTTTGTGTATGTTAGGACTATATCTTAGTTTCATTTCATGCATATCATGCATACTGCATCATGTCCGGAATAGGAGTTAGCCCGGGCACGGGAAACGAGGTACATTTCGTACTCCGAGTAACGGAATGTGTCTCAATTCCCCCAGTCACCGACACCCCGGATTATCCATGATGGAGTTAGGTTTTAGTTGTAGTTTCATGTGCATTCATCCTATATTGAGTTGTGCATTTCGACTCCTCGGCCATCATGCCTCGGTATGCGTGATTGGTGGCACGAGGATCGAGACATGCATATATCTGTGCAAATACATTGCTATGCCCCTTTCCTGCTCTCTGTTGCAGCAAAATCAGGAATCAGCAACTTTTTGGGAATTGGCACGCATTTCAAGAACAGGTGTAAACAGAGGCTAATTGGGGCATTCCGGTGGATTTCCGCGCAAGACAATCCGGACATGCACCATTCATCAGAAGCAAGGCAGTCCCTGGCTTGCACGCCAGTTTTATTTACTTTCGTAGTTAATTTGTTAATTAATTAGAATTTTGTAATATTTTGGACTATAATATTCTTTTATTCGGGACTGTAACATTTGGACTGTATATTTATTCGGACCCTCTGCGCGAGGGCACAACTGTAATAAGTGTGCGTGTGTGTGTTGTATGTCTTCCAACCCCACGTCTTTCTCCCTTTTATTTATCCGCTTATGATGGTTAGATTAGGGCATATTTAAATTAGCATACGGTATGACAGCATGTTTGCATCATTCATCTGTATTGCATGCACCGGGCTCGGCGCACCATACTAACTGCATCGTACTTTCAATTCCAAATTGAATACATGGTAGTTGTAGCATTTCATATACCATCTTAGAATAGCCGAGCCTGCTATAGTTGCATTTTGCATGCGTCGCATTAGGCATTTCTGTATACTTAGGATCATGCATGATTTCTAATACAGTTTTTGTTTTTGGCTTGGAGTACCCGGTAAGTTTTTATGCTTTAGCATCCTTGCATGCGTGTGAGTGTTGCCATGAATAGCATGCTTACCATGAGACTATGTGCTTACATGATTTAACTGCCTGAATGCCTGTGGGTGGAGGCTGTGTTATCTGAATTGGAGTACAACATCAAATGTTTCAAGCCTACCTGCGGGTAGCAAACCATTTTCAAAAACAAGCATGAAATGTTTTGTTCCAATTCGGGCGACCCGGTCTATACTTGTATGCTGTGCGCATCACATAGTAACCTAGGCTAATAACCGGTATAAGAACTCACAATGTTTTCAAAAATTGATATCATGGTTAGTAAAGGCCGGTCTATGACCGGGCGAGTGGGGGTGCTCACGAAGTGACCTTCCCCAATCGTACCCAAGTACCCGAGCCGAGGCAACTTTGGTGATGACGGACACGTGGCCTTTTTGGCACCGAGTCAGGGTTTCCTAAATTTCCCAAATAAAATATTTAGGTGGCAACTCTGTATCTGGCAAAGCAGTCCATGTTTGGCACTACTTTTTCAAAAATCAGTTTCTCAAAACGATTTGCCGGATTTGGACTCTTTGGTTCAGACTTACAATCGTGACTACGAAAAGTCGAGTCCGAGCTGTAGCGAGGTCCCCCGCGGCCCTGTTACAGTTTCTGGCGACTCTGCTGGGGATTTAGAGAGCTTGACTCGAACTCATGATATCTGATTTTGACTACACTTGTGTGATTCTTTGCATTGCATTTGCATTGGTGCGCCTAGGACACCGTGTTTGCCATCTGCTATTCCTGAACGGTTTGCCGGAGGCTTGTCTTGTCAAGGCATGACCATAAGGCTGACCGGTTGTGGGCTCTGCCAGTATGGGAACACAATCCCCGGTTTTACCGGGGCACCCCCTTTGACCATTCGACCTAGTGCATATTCGGATCCATAGTGACCATTCCAAATTAGGACAGGTTGCTTACCCGTTTATAGGTTGTTTGAAACCGCTATGTGCGTAGTGAAACCCTAGTTCCTGACAAAATAGGACAGGGAAACCTTACCCCAACATAGGGGTGTTTTGGCTCTCACTTATCTGTTATGTGCTTTAGAGTGCGTCTCTACAGGAATGCATGTATCAGTATATGAGTTTGGGCATCAAGCCTGCGGGCTTCAGTTCAGTATTATCAGTATCAGGCCTGCGGGCATCAGATCAGTATATGAGTTTGAGTATCGAGCCTGCGGGCATCAGTTCAGAATTGTCAGCATCAGGCCTGCGGGCATCAGTTCGGTATTGTGGGTATCAGGCCTGCGGGCACCAGCCAGTATTTGTGGATTAGTTATCTGCGGATATCAGATTCTGTTTTTGGGGACAGTGATACAGGAGTAATAATCAGTGTTTGAGGACAGTGTTTATTCAGCTTATTGACTATGTGTTGTTATGCCCGACTGTGTGTCTTGCATTTTATTTTAAGCTGTTGTGCTGTCCGTTTATCTGTTTATTTATTTCCTTTTCGCTTTATTTATCTTTTGCTAGGGTCAGTTTTAGCACGATTGCTTCCAACCCAGCAAGCATTCCCAAAGCACCTTGGACACGAGGTCGTCGACTCCATCGATCTGAGGATCTAATCGACGGACAGCCAGTGTTCCATTCTCTACCCCCTATTACCAAGAGGAAGCAGAAAAAGCGTAGTGCATCTGAACGGAGAACACCAGGACAGTGGTCCCCCCCACCAGTGGACAGTTGGACTGAGATCCCCATTGAGACAAATCTGCCAGTAGTTCAGACATATCGAAACAGTATGGCGACACCGACAGGAGTTGAGGAAATGATTTGCCAGATGCAGGAAACTATGCGGGCCATGCAGCAAGATGCTGTCCGCCGGGATGAGCTTGCTAAGCAACAAGCTGAGATTATGACCCAACAGGCTGAACTTATCACCCGATTGCAACAACAGAATACAGCATCTGCTTCACACCAAATTCCTCCCCCAGCAGGAGCCCCATTACCTGAGAAGGCTCCTGTTATTCAGGACATCCCTCCAAACACCCAGAATACTGTACCGACTATCCAAAATCTGCAAGAGGACACAAGTCTTCCAACGGGGCCAGCCCCGCCCCCGATTCCACCACAACTGTCCAAGGTCCATACCCCCAATCACCCAGACTCTCCATCCGAGGTCGAGGTTGATCAAACAGCTCTGAAATTGAGCAAGCTGGAGAAACTTTTTAAGAAATCCCAAGGGGCCAAGGCTATGCCGGATATCGGAGATGGATATACCGAGGAGGCCGTAACGCTCCCCGATAGGTTCAAAATGCCACAAATCGACCGTTTTGACGGGACCGGTGACCCCATGGTCCATATCCGACTGTTTGCGGATGTCTTGCGGCCAATGGGCCTTACACGACAACAGAAGCTCTCATTATTCGGCCGAACCCTGTCGGGTGTGGCCTCCCATTGGTACGCAAGATTACAAGATAAAGTGAAGAAGAATTGGGATGAGATGGCTGAGGCCTTTGTCACACAATATTCGTATAACACTCAGATCGAGATCACAACCCGTGATCTTGAAACGACAAGGCAAGAGCCTAAGGAATCTTTCTCGGACTTTGTGATCCGATGGAGGGCCAAGGCGTCGACGATGACTTTAAGGCCCACTGACAGAGATCAAATTCGGATGATTATGCGCAATCTCCACCCGAAGCTAATGCAAAGGATGATTGTGGTCCCCTTCCCTACTTTCGCAGATTTACATGATATGGGGGTGCAAATAGAAGATGCTATGAGACAAGGTCTGTTTGACCAGGACAGAGAACAACCGAGGAGGACCTTCAACCGCAACAACAATGCAGGCCCGAGCGGCGCTGCAAAAACAAGAGCCTCGGAAGTTAGTATGGTCATCACCACTCCCCCTCCCCCTCCAAGGCCCACGACTGCCACGCCATTCTCCGGCGCGTCCGGAAGCAACTCGCAAAACAGCCGATTCCAACCCCGAGGCCAAAGAACCTTTACTCCACTATATATGCCTCTGACCAAGGTTCTGGGAATATTGATCAGGAAAAATCATTTAAAACTCCTGGAACCAAAGCCATTACCGAATCCACTCCCCCCCTCTTACGACCCGTCAAGGTACTGCGCATACCACCAACAACACGGTCATGACACCGACCGCTGTTACAGATTGCGTCATGAGATTCAAGATCTTATTGACAAACAGGTGATCGCGCCCCCTGATAAACCCAACGTCACAACCAACCCTCTCCCACCACATAACCAAGCTCCTCCTCCCAAAAGAATTAATTTCATCCAGACTGGGGTCGCATCCTACGATCCTAGCATCTATATCACGCCTACCCACCTACCCAAGCCGGAGGTGCTCCTCCCCGACTGCACTGACTTCTTGTGCATGGTGGACATCTCCAAAACCCAATCGGAACCGATGGTGGTGACCGTCGAAGACAGGGCAGGGCAGATTTTGGGAGAGACTGAGTCTGTTGAATCTGGGGCTGGGCGGAATTTTGTTGAGGGAGCCTATGATCCAAGCAAGTACATCCTATCAACGAGCCGAACTGGGCTAAGTGTAGAATTTCCCGAGACAGGAGAACTATGCATGATCCGAGGGGATGGATCTGAGCTATGGGCAGATGAGCTGACAGCCGTAGAAGAGGACTTTGCTGACTCGCAATTTCTCGAGGACCAGGAACTGGGGGATGCGTCGATTAATTGGTATGATTATGAGGAATCAGAGGAGGCCACGGGATGGCTCGAAGATCAACCGGATGCAGTGGGGGAAGCCCAACCAGAACAGAGCCCGGTAGGGGCAGAAATATCAGTTGTGGCCGGAACGGCCGAGAGTCAAGTTGTGCCGCCGGAGAGCGCCGGTGTTAAGAATTCCGCTCAAGACATAGGCATTACAGATACAGGAACTATTGAGCGAACAGCTGTACTGATGCAGTCGGAACAAGGAAAGTTTGAAGAAACTGAGAGAGCCAGAAAGGCAAAGGGCCCTGAGGGGACCGAAAGTGCTGTGTGCACGAAGACAAACAATGCTGCGAGCATATGGACAGAAAGCATTGAGAGTGCGAGTAGACCGGAGCCGGACAGATGTCTGTTGGCTGCCAGTGGAATGTGGTGGGAAGATGACGATTTGTGTCTTGCCCACACCGATGAAGACTGGGGGAATAACCAGCCGGATGATACTTGGTACCTCGATGAAGTGGACCATATGACAAGAAGTGGGCGGTACTTCAAACCCCCACACCTGGACCAGCCCGAGGCATCCGAGAAGGACAGAGAAGTAGAGAGACAGAAGGAGAAGCAGATTGAAGAGGAAGCTGTGCTGAAACAGTTGAAGAAAATACAGGCAGACATCTCCATCTGGGGACTGCTAATGGCGTCACGAGTGCACAGAGAAGCTGTCCTATCTGCTATGGACAAGTCCAAACTCTCCATAGATACCACGCCTGAACAGCTGGTTGGGCTGGTTTTTCCGGGAGGAGGTTCCCCGACATTAACCTTTTCGGACAAGGAACTACCGCCTGAGGGCACAGGTCATAACAAACCTCTCTATATTTCTGTCGAATGTAGAGGTAAGTGGATACCGGTGGTACTTGTTGATACCGGGTCTGCAATTAATGTCTGCCCGACCAGAACGGCATATGCAATCGGGTTAAAACCCGCGGACTTCGTCCCAACCACCCAAGTGATCAGAGCATATGACAATACCAGCAGAGAAGTGATGGGGACTGTTAAAATTCAAACCAAGGTTGGTCCAGGACAACACAGTGTCGAATTTCATATCTTGGACGTTCCCGCAACCTTTAACTTACTTTTGGGGCGACCGTGGTTGCACCAGGTCAAAGCGGTCTCTTCCACTCTACATCAGATGCTAAAGTACCCTCACGGGAAGGGGGTAGCGATCGTTTTTGGGAATTCATCAATCCATTCGCCGCCGGAAGTGTCCACACCTGTCTTAGAGATCGAGCACGGCACGGAGGATGTGTTTTTATCGGGGTTCACTTTGGCCGAGGCTCAAGTGGTGCAGAATGTCATGGCTGTGAATGAGGGCATGTATGTTAGTGCCCAATCTATATACCTCATGAACAAGCTAAAACATACCCCTGGGATGGGATTAGGGAGAAGCGGCCGGAAGGGCGTCTCAGTATTGGCCGAAATGCCACACAACCCCCACGCCTTTGGACTGGGTTATCTGCCCACCAAGGAGGATTGGGTAAGGAAAGGAAAGGAAATGGCCGGAAGGGCCAGAGCGAAGAAGGCCGGGAAGCCATTTGAGTTAATGCACAGGCCCATCTGGGGTACCCTAAACAGACGCTTCGTCCGGGAGGGGGAAGATTTTCCATTCTACGGCTTCCCGGAGCCATGGCTAAACACGGAGGGGAGACGTGTGCCTGGTTTTGAAATCTTCTTCGACATACAATTATCTGGGGATGACGTTGCCGAAGCGCAGACAGACCCACCGACTGAGGTTGAGCAATGTGAAGCAGTGGATCCTGAGAGTACAGAGCTTGAAATGGGGGTAGCACTGGCGAGTCTACTATCAGATCTTCCGATCGGCCAAGAGTGCTTGGGGGATAACTCTTCGGTTTCTGTGATTGGAGATGAAATAGCTGCAGGCTTTCCAGCGCCAATTTTGGATGCATCTATCGCACCTTCTCTCATCTGGCAATATGAAGAAGGCTTTTTATCTAGCAGCTCCGGGTCAGGTTGTGAGCCGGAATCTGATTCTACCGAATCTTGTGCGTCAGAATCAGATTCCAGCTCGACTGAGTCTGAGTCCGGTATTCCTGGGGGTGATAGCCCGGATGCCACAGTCCTGTCTAGGTCGTCTTTTTCATTTTCTTTTGAGTCTGTTGTAACAGAGGAATCTGACGGCTTGGAAGTATTTAATGAGAATGATGTGGATGTGGTTTCCGAGTATTTTTCTGTGCCTTTGATTTATTGCTTAAATCAAGATTTTCAAAATTTTGATGAAAACAGCGAGGAAGAAATTCCTCCAGTTTTGCAACGATTAATTGATCAAGAGCAGGAAAGATTTGTTAAACCTTTAATGGATGAAATCACTACTGTGAATGTTGGTACTGAGAAGGACCCGCGGCTGGTCCAGATCGGGTCCACGTTGTCTTCAGAAGAGCGCGAGCGCTTAGTCGCTTTATTAAAAGATTTCAAAGATGTTTTCGCGTGGTCCTATGAAGACATGCCTGGAATCGATCCTGAGATTGTACAGCACCGGATCCCTCTTGATCCAGAGGCCCGCCCTGTCAAACAGAAACTCAGAAGGATTCGCCCGGACTGGGCTCTCAAGATTAAGGAAGAGGTCACCAAGCAAATTGACGCAGGGTTCCTGCTGGTATCTGAATATCCAACTTGGTTGGCTAACATTGTTCCGGTGCCAAAAAAAGATGGCAGAATTCGGGTCTGTGTAGACTTCAGAGATTTGAACAGGGCCAGTCCAAAGGACGACTTTCCCTTGCCACACATTGATGAATTAGTGGATTTCACGGCAGGACACGCCTTGCTTTCATTTATGGATGGTTTCTCAGGCTATAATCAGATAGTAATGGCACCCGAAGACCGGGAGAAGACTGCGTTCACTACCCCGTGGGGGACATATTGTTATCGAGTGATGCCATTCGGGTTGAAGAATGCTGGAGCTACGTATCAACGTGCAGCAACTACAATATTGCATGATATGATCCATAAGGAGGTCGAAGTGTACGTGGACGACATGATTGTCAAGTCCAAAGATAGAGAGGGCCACTACACCGCCTTACAAAAATTCTTTCAAAGGATCAAAGAGTTTCGGCTGCGACTGAATCCCCAGAAATGCACGTTTGGTGTTACAGCAGGGAAGATGCTAGGGTTTCTGATCACACAAAGGGGCATCGAGGTCGACCCTTCCAAAATCAAGGCCATCTTAGAAATGCCACCACCAAGGACTGAAAAGGAGGTGCGAGGCTTTCTAGGTAAAGTGCAATTCATAAGACGGTTTATTTTTAAATTAACCTTGACTTGTGAACCACTTTTTGGTCTCCTGAAGAAAGGAAAGAAATTCCAATGGGACGGCCGATGTCAAGCAGCTTTTGAGCAGATCAAAGAGTACCTACAGAACCCACCCGTGTTGTCACCGCCAGAGCCGGGGAGACCGTTGATACTATACCTTTCAGTAACTGAGACCACCATGGGTTGCATGCTCGCGCAGGAGTCAGAAGACAAATTGGAAAGGGCCATATACTATCTGAGCAAAAAGATGCTGGATTACGAGACCCGCTATACGCCGCTGGAGAAGGCTTGTTTGGCCTTGGTATGGGCAACCAGGAAGCTGCGGCACTACCTGTTAGCCCACTCAGTAATGTTGGTTTCGCGTTTGGATCCCATCAAATATCTCTTCGAGAAACCGGCACTTACGGGTAGGCTAGCTCGTTGGCTGCTGTTGCTCTCCGAATTTGATTTGAAGTATGTAACGCGCAAGTCAGTAAAAGGCAGAGCGGTAGCGGAGTTCCTTGCCGACCACCCGGTTGAAGGGGATGAAGCGGTTGAGTATCTATTCCCAGATGAAGCTATTCTGCACGTCGAAGATGAAACCTGCACAATGTACTTTGACGGAGCGTCAAACCAGTATGGGTATGGGATAGGGGTGTTGCTGATAGCGCCTGATGATTCCCGTATTCCTTTAGCATTCAAGCTCCGGTTCAAAGTTTCCAACAATGAAGCAGAGTATGAGGCATGTATCGCTGGCCTGTAAGCAGCCCTAGAACTAGGGGCAAGACGGCTGGACGTCATTGGGGACTCGAACCTCGTTGTGTCTCAAGCAAAAGGAGATTGGAAGGTCAAGGAGGAAAGGATGATAATCTACCACCAAACCTTGGATTTGTTAATTCCTCGGTTTGAGAAGCTAAATCTCACCCACCTCGTAAGAGAGAACAACAGGTTTGCAGATTCATTAGCAACTCTATCTTCTATGATAGACATCCCGTCCGGAGTCCGGATGCGTCCAGTTATTATTGATCAGAAGTTCGTGCCAGCATACGAGTCAATTTCCGCCATAGATGAGGTTCAAGACGGCAACCCCTGGTATTACGACATCTGGAACTTCTTGGAAAAGGAGACATATCCACTAGGGGCAAATGCCAAGGATAAGAGGGCTGTCAGAAGAATGGCTGCTCAGTTCGTTATCTGCGGAGGGAAGCTGTACAAAAGGGGTCATCTGGGAATGCATAAGCTCTGTGTAGAAGCTGAAGAGTCAAGACGCCTGATGGAAGCCATCCATGGGGGAAAGTGCGATGCACACATGAATGGGGTGATGCTGGCCAGAAAGATCCTCAGACAGGGCTACTACTGGTCAACCATGGAGGAGGATTGCATTGGTTTTGTTCGGCGATGCCATAAGTGTCAAATTCATGCAAACCGCATGAACATCCCGCCGTCAAAACTGTACAACATGACTTCGCCGTGGCCTTTTTCAGTCTGGGGAATTGATGTGATCGGAGCTGTTACCCCGAAGGGGTCAAACGGGCATGAGTTTATCCTAGTAGCGATAGATTATTTCACAAAGTGGGTCGAGGCCCAGTCATACGCGGTGTTGAAGGCGTCGCATGTCGCAAAGTTCATCAGGAACAATATCATCTGTCGCTACGGGGTGCCAAACGAGGTAATTTCAGATAATGGTTCCCATTTCAAGAAAGAAGTAATAGACTTGTTGGAGAAATACAATGTGGCTTTCCATAAGTCATCTACATACAGGCCGCAGACCAACGGAGCAGTTGAGGCCGCCAACAAGAATATCAAGCGTATACTACAGAAGATGGTGGAAACCTATCGAGATTGGCCAGACAAGCTGCCATTTGCTCTGTGGGGCTACAGGACTTCAATCAGAACTTCTACTGGAGCAACTCCATATTCATTGGTCTATGGAATGGAGGCTGTTCTACCCATTGAGATTGAGGTTCCGTCGTTACGAGTATTGGCTGAGTGCCAGATAGCCGAGGCAGATTGGCAGCAAAGCAGATTCGAAGAACTCATGCTCTTTGATGAAAGAAGGCTAAAAGCACTGTACCACGTCCAAGGCTATCAACGAAGAATCGCCCGGGCTTTCAACAAGAAGGTTAAGTCCAGGAATCTGAAAGAAGGAGATTTGGTGCTCAAAGATAACCGAGCTCCCATCCACGACCCAAGGGGCAAGTTCAAACCTAATTGGACTGGTCCTTACATCATCAAAGCTATCTGGTCAGGTGGAGCTGTGGTTCTGATGGATCTAGATGGCTTGGAGTTCTCACAACCGATCAATATGGACAAGTTGAAGAAATACTATCCTTGAGAGGCTCGCTAGGCCGAAAACCCGAAAGGGCGACCTAGGCAAAAGTCAGAGCACAAAAAAATTAGAAAATATAGAAACTGAGCTCGCAAGGTTGAAAACCCGCAAAGGGCGGCCTTGGCAAAAGTTAGAGCGCAAAAGGAGAGTGAAAATACTCGAGCGAACCTTAGCCTGAACTACGTAAGGCTTGATTCCTATCTTTGGGATACGTAGGCAGCTTCACCTTGAAGTTCAGCCATAAACTTTTCCCCGATCAACTTCGTCCATTTTGATCATCTCAGTCATCTTTATCCATCAGCATTTATCGTGATCTCCGGTACAGTGCTGTTCAAACTAGGGGCAACTTTCCGTTGCCGCGACGGTGCAAAGTTACTCAGACTAGGGGCAACTTTCCAGTTGCGGGGATCTGGGGTTGTGCATCTCAGTGACAGATTTTCGGCATGTCCAATTCCGATCCACATCGAAAATAGTTTTGAAAAGTTTTAATAAAAGTTGACTTTGTTCAAATCAATCTTTTTACGACTTAGACCATTTTTGGACCAAAAGTGGAAAATTTTCAGTACCATAACTTTCAATTTCATTGATTTCAAAATAGAGTTCTCCTGCTCTTGCATTATAATCGAGGTTGCTTCTTTTAGTACATTCATAAAGAAAACTTGAAAATGCTAAATAAGCAATAAATTTGGGGCATAGTTGAATCAAGCATCTCTGTGTCCCCTCCCAGAGCTGGACGAAGCATCTGAAGCCAAGCTGGGCCCAACTTGTGCCTCCTCATTGAGCCAATCCACGCACTCATCTGACAAAGTGCAACTGAAAGTGGAAGCAGGGGCCAGGAGCTCTCTAGTCCTCCATGCCGTGGCATATCGGGCAAGCTGTGCCCCCCGGACCGGGAAAGCGGCTGGATACTCAATCCCCTCCGGTGGACAAGTCTGATCATGACCAAACTGACGCAGGAACCAGAACGGAAAATAGAATACGCAGTGGGTTAGACCAATCAGTTGGATCCCAATCAGCCGGGACATACTATAGCTCATTGCCGGGAGGTTGAGCCAAGGACAACGCCAAGCAATGCCGTCTGCGGACAAATTGCACATCCAATCGAACCACCACCTTTCGTCAAGAGCATTGACAAGGCGCTGCCGAAAGAAGTAGCCTCGAGCTGAATAAGCCGGGCAAGAGTCCACAACCTGCAATTTATCCATTAACCATACCTAGGGGAGGGATGGAAAATGAGAGAATAAAGAATAGAGAGATGTATGATGAGAGAAAAGTAAGACAAGGGTTTTGAGAGAAAAATCGAGCCTGAGGGTCGAGTGATGTGAGCAGATATATATGTAAGGACGGGTGGGAAACATTACCTGCAGCAGCAGTGGACTCCCAGCAAACCTAGTCGCCTCCCGGCGATAGACAGAATCTAAGCCCATCAGTGTCTCGGCCAAGGTCATGGCAATACAGCTCTTCCCTTCTCTCAAACCTTGGGCGACTTCAATCAGGCGGATGCTAGCCCCGCCGAAGCCCGAGGAAAGCAGAAAGTGAGACAACAAACATAAGCAGAGGGCGTGTTGCCGGAAACCCTGCCAATGATGGTTGCTGCGGTCACCAGCGTCGGAAAAACGATGGATCAAGCCGAGGATGTCCAGTTCCCCACTGCAAATCAGAGATCGAGCGTCATGCGCCGTGAGCCCACACATCCGCCCTAAAGCCTGGGCGTGACCAAAACGGAGTTGAGGCAAGATCACTTCAGAACACTCAGACTCCATCAAAACCTGAAAGTCTTCGAAAGTAGGACACATCTCTTGGCCGCCAAAGCTAAAAACATGCGTCACTGGATTCCAGAACCTCGCCGCGGCATGGAGAAAAGGAAGGTGTAACCGAGTACGGCTCAGCGTGAATTGTGCATTCAAGCCGAAACCTCGGAAATTCAATTTTTCCGAGCCATTTAGGGAAGAAATCCAAGATGTGACATTTTCTGCGAGAAACGCCTCCATCTTTGTCTAAAACTAAGATGAAATGAATGTTCCCGAAGTTGAGGCTTTTATAGAAGGAAAAACACTATTCACGGGGACACGTGTCAAAAATCTGGTGGCTGCAGGACTGAATGGCCGGCCAGCTACTTTTTCTGGCTGGCCAGCTATTTACTTTCTGCAGAAATGGCTGGCCAGCCATTCACTTTTTGCAAAAATGGCCGGCCAGCTCCCAGGGGTGGCTGGCAATGCTGCAGTGTGTCTCCTCGGCCCTGTTTTACTCTTCGAAGGAGAACTCCAAGCATTTCCATGCAACGGGAGAGTCGAAGGCCTTCATTTCAGACGCGTTCCGATGCCCAGATCGTCAGAAGTACACTTTTTTGTTGTTGAGTTTTGCTTATCGAGTTGTTGTTGTGCTTATCGAGTTGTTCGTCGAGCGGACGTTGTTTTGTGTTTTTGAGTCATTGCTCTCTGTTTAAGCAATTTTGTCAAAGTTTTTTTTTATTATTATTATGTGTTGTTGCATTTTGCTTATCGAGTTGTAAACTTGCTAAAGATTCTGTTATATCTTGGTAAGTTGAGTCGCTTAGTTTGTTGCGTCGGTTCACTACCTGACTTGGTGATTACACAATGCGCATTTCTATTTCATTTTTGTGCGAAATAAATTGATGCGATACGATGCTAAAAGTTCAAAATACAAACACCTTTTCAAAAGCTATTTCATTTCATCATGCTTTACAACAAACAAAGGTACAAGTTTTACAAAAATAAAACTGCCTAACAATGTGCAAAGTGCTACAAACTACTAGTAAAGGAAAAATAAAAGCAGGAAATAGCAGCATCAAAATCCTCGGGAGCGGGAACGAGAAGCACGCCTAGTCCTCTTTTGCGGGACAACCTCCACACCATCATCAGAGTCGGAGCTGTCATCCTCAGGATCCTCCTCAGCCTCGCCTCTGTTCCCCGAGCCAAAACCGGAGCCTCCCTCCTCAATAGATGTCTCGAACTGACGGTCGGTAGCCTCCTCCTCCTCCTCATCAGGCTCCACCTCCACAACGTGAGCCCTGCGTCTGCGGACGGGCCCTTCTCGAGCTCCTCGATAAGGCCTAGATGGCCCGGCTCCCCGGGAAGGCCGAGATGACCCCGCCCCCTGAAAAGGCTCAGATGGCCCAGCTCCCCAATGAGGCCCAGGTGGCCTAGCCTGCGGCTGACCGGACCAAGAAGGCATCTGAAAACAAAGAGTTCAATTCAAATACATCAGTCCAAATATGTACATCAGACGCAGATACAAGCAAAGGCTACATGAAATGGATGCATGTAAATACAGAATATAAGTGGGGGTGTGTGTCAGATGTGCTCTACACAAGTAGTCTATCGATGCAGTAGAAATCAGCATGTCATCAGAAGTATTATAAATGCCAGAAAACTGAAGGGTACCTGGATGCCCGCGACAGATAACTGTGCCTCCCTACGCAGGACCATGCCCTCGAGTGTGGCCACCAGTCCAACCACCTCCTCTATGTACCCTCGCGATGGCTGCAAAAATGAGCTCATAATCATCAGTGCACAGAAGAGTGTCTAAACATCCGAATGATGAATGAAAAAAAAGTGGAGCATACCGGGGGTGAGTCCGGATCAATGGCATATCGATCACTGGGCATCGGAGCCTCTAGTGGGATCGGGGTCGGAGAGCTAGCCCCATACTACCACGCCATCAACTCAGTAGGCATATTTGGCCATCCCAGATGAGGATGAATCGACGGGGTCGGAGGAAACGGTCTACTCCCACCTCTAGATGTGCCAGCCCTGCTAGAAGAAGGGATGTATGTAGCTCGAGCCCGAGCCTGGTCCGAGGATGACATACCGGCAGGTCTCATCATCGGAATACGAGCTTCTGTCAATGGAGGCATCAAATATATGTGACGGTAGGTGGCGTAGTCCCCCTCCGCAACATATAGCAAAGCATCACTGCCCAGCATGGCGCCGACTACCTCTGAGTAAGAGAGCCCGTCAGCGGTCCGCATACTAGCTGGAGGTACTGCGGGAACATCCTGAGAAAGATACCCCCGTACCTGGCGCAGAAAGCGCTCCCCCAGGAACCAGACCCTGCCAACCGGCCCTTCGAGCAGGACCCTGTACTGGGAGATGCCTGACGCTCCGGTATACTGAAGTCGGAGATCATCACCTAGAGGCGCCCAAGGCTGCCATGTAATCTGCGGATGATAAATGCATAAACCAATCAGAAATCGAGAATATACAGAGCAAATCAAAGATGAAAATGAAAAGAACTGAAAGTTCTGAAGTACCTCTGAGTGTCGCACAGTGTCGAAGTACTCTCGCAGGCGAAGGAGGGTCTCTCGAGGTCTCGGCTGGTGCGGACCCTCGAATATCAAAGAATATGGGGTCACGGGAATCCCTACCACCTCCAGCTCAGGGGCTAATGATGGGAAGTATACATACACCCATAGTTGAGAAAAGCAGCGCAGAATGTAAGTACGAGATGCTGAAAGCAAAATACAGACTGTAAAAGTGCGCTGTGTGTGCAATGTACAAGTAATGAGAAGCAGAAATGTAAATCAAGGGGACAGAAAGTACCTCCCAGGCTCTCCAGTAGCCGCCAAGCAAATCGCCCCGCCCGCGGGAGGTCGCGCTCATGTAAAAATAAAGGGTAGCCAGGCCGGCGCCACCCCAATCATATCTATGGACCTGTGATAGGTCGACTAGAGCGCTCAACAAATATAGCCCAACTGTGTTCCCTCTGTCAGCGAACAGGGTAGTCTCGAAGAGGAACATCAAGAAACCACGGGCGTACTGCTCCGTCTCCTCGGGGCTCTCAGGCACCATCTCCGCCCGCCGGAAATGGGAAGAGAACCAAGTGTATCAGACTCTCCCTGAGACCCTATCAACAGGTGGGCGAGCCCCCAGCAGATACATCCAGGCGGCCTCCCACTCGCCCATATCCTCATCGTAAGGGATGGACCAACCTCCGACGTCAAGGCCGGTCAATACAGCAAAGTCAAAAGGGGTCATGGTCATGTCCCCAGTAGCAGAGAAATGAAAAGAATTGGTGGTGTCCCACCATCTCTCTACTAGGGCTGCCATCAGTGTCCTCCTGGCAGGACAACGTGAAAACCCGGTACAGAAGGGTCCAAATCCTGCCAGATCTACCAAGTCTCTGACGCCCTCCGGGAGCTCGGCATACCAATCCCGCGCCATGGTAGAACCATACCCCCGCACACTACGGGAGCAAGCCTGCATTCAGAATGAATACATATGTCAATAATGAGGTGAAATGGGCTGTGTGCCAATGAGATGAAATGGGCTGTATGCCAATGAGGTGAAATGGGCTGTGTGCCAATGAGGTGAAATGGGCTGTGTGCCAATGAGATGAAGTGGGCTGTATACCGATGAAGTAAAAATAAGCTACATGCAAATTCTATGTATATGGGCTGCGTGTTCAGAAAATTTGAAATTTGGGCTGCGTGTTCAACTTTCAGTTAATTTGTGGGCTGCGTGTTCACTATCTACCTGGGCTGCGTGTTCGGAAAATTTGAAATTTGGGCTGCGTGTTCAACTTTCAGTTATATTGTGGGCTGCGTGTTCACTATCTACCTGGGCTGCGTGTTCACTATCTACCTGGGCTGCGTGTTCAGAAAATTTGGAATTTGGGCTGCGTGTTCAACTTTCAGTTAATTTGTGGGCTGCGTGTTCACTATCTACCTGGGCTGCGTGTTCAGAAAATTTGAAATTTGGGCTGCGTGTTCAACTTTCAGTTAATTTGTGGGCTGCGTGTTCACTATCTACCTGGGCTGCGTGTTCAGAAAATTTGAAATTTGGGCTGCGTGTTCAACTTTCAGTTAATTTGTGGGCTGCGTGTTCACTATCTACCTGGGCTGCGTGTTCAGAAAATTTGGAATTTGGGCTGCGTGTTCAACTTTCAGTTAATTTGTGGGCTGCGTGTTCACTATCTACCTGGGCTGCGTGTTCAGAAAATTTGAAATTTGGGCTGCGTGTTCAACTTTCAGTTAATTTGTGGGCTGCGTGTTCACTATCTACCTGGGCTGCGTGTTCAGAAAATTTGAAATTTGGGCTGCGTGTTCAACTTTCAGTTAATTTGTGGGCTGCGTGTTCACTATCTACCTGGGCTGCGTGTTCAGAAAATTTGGAATTTGGGCTGCGTGTTCAACTTTCAGTTAATTTGTGGGCTGCGTGTTCACTATCTACCTGGGCTGCGTGTTCAGAAAATTTGGAATTTGGGCTGCGTGTTCAACTTTCAGTTAATTTGTGGGCTGCGTGTTCACTATCTACCTGGGCTGCGTGTTCAGAAAATTTGGAATTTGGGCTGCGTGTTCAACTTTCAGTTAATTTGTGGGCTGCGTGTTCACTATCTACCTGGGCTGCGTGTTCATAAAATTTGAAATTTGCGCTGCGTGTTCAACTTTCAGTTAATTTGTGGGCTGCGTGTTCACTATCTACCTGGGCTGCGTGTTCAGAAAATTTGAAATTTGGGCTGCGTGTTCAACTTTCAGTTAATTTGTGGGCTGCGTGTTCACTATCTACCTGGGCTGTGTGTTCAGAAAATTTGAAATTTGGGCTGCGTGTTCAACTTTCAGTTAATTTGTGGGCTGCGTGTTCACTATCTATCTGGGCTGCGTGTTCAGAAAATTTGAAATTTGGGCTGCGTGTTCAACTTTCAGTTAATTTGTGGGCTGCGTGTTCACTATCTACCTGGGCTACGTGTTCAGAAAATTTGAAATTTGGGCTGCGTGTTCAACTTTCAGTTAATTTGTGGGCTGCGTGTTCACTATCTATCTGGGCTGCGTGTTCAGAGAATTTGAAATTTGGGCTGCGTGTTCAACTTTCAGTTAATTTGTGGGCTGCGTGTTCACTATCTACCTGGGCTGCGTGTTCAGAAAATTTGAAATTTGGGCTGCGTGTTCAACTTTCAGTTAATTTGTGGGCTGCGTGTTCACTATCTACCTGGGTTGCGTGTTCAGAAAATTTGAAATTTGGGCTGCGTGTTCAACTTTCAGTTAATTTGTGGGCTGCGTGTTCACTATCTACCTGGGCTGCGTGTTCAGAAAATTTGAAATTTGGGCTGCGTGTTCAACTTTCAGTTAATTTGTAGGCTGCGTGTTCACTATCTACCTGGGCTGCATGTTCAGAAAATTTGGAATTTGGGCTGCGTGTTCAACTTTCAGTTAATTTGTGGGCTGCGTGTTCACTATCTACTTGGGCTGCGTGTTCAGAAAATTTGAAATTTGGGCTGCGTGTTCAACTTTCAGTTAATTTGTGGGCTGCGTGTTCACTATCTACCTGGGCTGCGTGCTCAGAAAATTTGAAATTTGGGCTGCGTGTTCAACTTTCAGTTAATTTGTGGGCTGCGTGTTCACTATCTACCTGGGCTGCGTGTTCAGAAAATTTGGAATTTGGGCTGCGTGTTCAACTTTCAGTTAATTTGTGGGCTGCGTGTTCACTATCTACCTGGGCTGCGTGTTCAGAAAATTTGGAATTTGGGCTGCGTGTTCAACTTTCAGTTAATTTGTGGGCTGCGTGTTCACTATCTACCTGGGCTGCGTGTTCATAAAATTTGGAATTTGGGCTGCGTGTTCAACTTTCAGTTAATTTGTGGGCTGCGTGTTCACTATCTACCTGGGCTGCGTGTTCATAAAATTTGAAATTTGCGCTGCGTGTTCAACTTTCAGTTAATTTGTGGGCTGCGTGTTCACTATCTACCTGGGCTGCGTGTTCAGAAAATTTGAAATTTGGGCTGCGTGTTCAACTTTCAGTTAATTTGTGGGCTGCGTGTTCACTATCTACCTGGGCTGTGTGTTCAGAAAATTTGAAATTTGGGCTGCGTGTTCAACTTTCAGTTAATTTGTGGGCTGCGTGTTCACTATCTATCTGGGCTGCGTGTTCAGAAAATTTGAAATTTGGGCTGCGTGTTCAACTTTCAGTTAATTTGTGGGCTGCGTGTTCACTATCTACCTGGGCTACGTGTTCAGAAAATTTGAAATTTGGGCTGCGTGTTCAACTTTCAGTTAATTTGTGGGCTGCGTGTTCACTATCTAGCTGGGCTGCGTGTTCAGAGAATTTGAAATTTGGGCTGCGTGTTCAACTTTCAGTTAATTTGTGGGCTGCGTGTTCACTATCTACCTGGGCTGCGTGTTCAGAAAATTTGAAATTTGGGCTGCGTGTTCAACTTTCAGTTAATTTGTGGGCTGCGTGTTCACTATCTACCTGGGTTGCGTGTTCAGAAAATTTGAAATTTGGGCTGCGTGTTCAACTTTCAGTTAATTTGTGGGCTGCGTGTTCACTATCTACCTGGGCTGCGTGTTCAGAAAATTTGAAATTTGGGCTGCGTGTTCAACTTTCAGTTAATTTGTAGGCTGCGTGTTCACTATCTACCTGGGCTGCATGTTCAGAAAATTTGGAATTTGGGCTGCGTGTTCAACTTTCAGTTAATTTGTGGGCTGCGTGTTCACTATCTACTTGGGCTGCGTGTTCAGAAAATTTGAAATTTGGGCTGCGTGTTCAACTTTCAGTTAATTTGTGGGCTGCGTGTTCACTATCTACCTGGGCTGCGTGCTCAGAAAATTTGAAATTTGGGCTGCGTGTTCAACTTTCAGTTAATTTGTGGGCTGCGTGTTCACTATCTACCTGGGCTGTGTGTTCAGAAAATTTGGAATTTGGGCTGCGTGTTCAACTTTCAGTTAATTTGTGGGCTGCGTGTTCACTATCTATCTGGGCTGCGTGTTCAGAAAATTTGAAATTTGGGCTGCGTGTTCAACTTTCAGTTAATTTGTGGGCTGCGTGTTCACTATCTACCTGGGCTGCGTGTTCAGAAAATTTGGAATTTGGGCTGCGTGTTCAACTTTCAGTTAATTTGTGGGCTGCGTGTTCACTATCTATCTGGGCTGCGTGTTCAGAAAATTTGAAATTTGGGCTGCGTGTTCAACTTTCAGTTAATTTGTGGGCTGCGTGTTCACTATCTACCTGGGCTGCGTGTTCAGAAAATTTGAAATTTGGGCTGCGTGTTCAACTTTCAGTAAAATTGTGGGCTGCGTGTTCACTATCTATCTGGGCTGCGTGTTTAGAAAATTCGAAGTTTGGGCTGCGTGTTCAAATTTCAACTATTGTGGGCTGCGTGTTCACTATCTATCTGGGCTGCGTGTTTAGAGAATTCGAAGTTTGGGCTGCGTGTTCAAATTTCAACTATTGTGGGCTGCGTGTTCACTATCTAAATCTGGGCTGTGTGATTCAGAAAATGTAAAGTGTGGGCTGTGTGTTCACTTTCGAATTCGGGCGGTGTGTTCGCAAATAATTAATGAGCCGAGTGTTCAGAAATTCAAGTATTGAAGCTACATGTTCAAGATGTAAGCAAAGTACTATGTCATAAGCTAAACAGCATGTTCAAGCATGGCAAAGGTGCGAAATGTAAAATACAGAAGATGAGGAAAATACCTCTCGGGCATCGTGAGAGAGATGCTGCTCCGGCTCTCTGAGAAGCAGATCCACGGGTGCTCTCTCGTCAAAACTAGTAAAGTGACGGAAAACGGCGCGCGGGAGGACGTGCGCTGCCGGACGGTACCTCTCGGGAATGAAAGGGTGAGTCCTCGGAGGTAGAGTCATAGGATCGAAATCGTCCCCGGCAGCCGGAAAACCTCCACCGTGAGGAGAATTGCTCGCCATTTTCAAGAATCTGCAAAAGGGGAGCAAAAATGAGCAAAATGAGCAAAAATTGGAAAAAGTCAATAAAAGTCAACCCTCGGGAAATAAAAAGTCAACCCCCGAGAAAAGCTTCCAAATATTAAGGCAAACTTACCTCAAGTGGTGAAAATGCAAAAAGAAGCTCCGAAGTCGGAATTTAATCGCTCCAAAGTGCTTAAAACTGAGTGTTTTTGCGAAAACAATTTGCGCGGGACGTTGGAAAACGCGCGTGAAACTCAAATCTGGAGAGAAAAGTGTTGAAAGAGGCAAGAAATGAAGGGGGCTCGGCTGCCATTTATAGGCCTCAAGCCTTGGATTGCAAGAACATCAAAAAGGAGAGAAAAAGACCAAAATGCCCCCGGGAAAAGGGCATGGCCGGCCGGCCCCTATTTCTAGCTGGCCAGCCATCTGCTTTTTGCAGAAATGGCCGGCCAGCCATTAGCTTTTGTGGAAAACGGTTGGCCACCTCCCCTTGGGAAGATAAACGGCCGGCCATCATCCCCACATGCTCACCTAGCTCTCTGCAAATTTTGAGGAAGATCGGAGTTCCCGGGACCTGAAAAAGTTCAAGAAACGTACACTTCCGGTCGCAAAATTGCTCCGTCGGGACTTCGGTTTCAAGTTCTGACATGTGTCTCATCATCATCCATCGAAATCAAAGTGTATCCCTTTTGAATGAGTTGTAACCTTTCAAAGAAGCAGATCGGAGGCCGCGATTGAGTTACCTTCGCCGAAACACGCTTTTCCGTACTCGTTGTTTCATGACAAACGGGCGCCCTGATTCATGCTCGTTTTGTACTATCATGCACATTATCTTGCATTCTCATGGGCATACTCACATTGTCATGCACATTTCTTGATGTTAATCATGCCTCTGTGTTTGAGCATACGTTGTCACGCATGTTCCATTCTCGCATTGCGATGCATTCACTCACCGGCACTGCGTGTGTCGAACTTTCGAAATCACATTAAATACCGGTTGTTAGCATATTGTACTTGTTGCAATTTTTCTCTTTTGCAGGCACGATATTGTATGTACGGTTCAATTGAGGCTGGTGCGACCAGACGAATCGCGCAGGTATCGTATCTTCTCCGTGTGAGACGTGGCGGGGATTGAATAATCCTCCGCATTCTTAACTGCATGAAATGTAGTTGTTGCTTTGCATCCTTGCTTAAAACTGTTGCATCTATTTGCGAATACTTGCTTCATTACAGCTTGCTGCATTTGCATGATCATTGGGTTACCTTCGGCTTCTTGCATATCATTTGCATTTTGCCCCCTGCCTGCGGGCATGCCTGCGGGCGCATTTCTGTTTATCCTGTCTGTTTGCCTAAGTCTTCGGCCTTGTCAAAAATGGGTCGTCTCTGGGCTTTGACATTCACTCCCGTCACTTGTGACTTCCGAGTTCTGTCAAAGAGGGGCAACTGTAGACACCCCATTTTTGACCGACCTTAAGACTCAGGCGTCACCGATTGAGCGCTTGGTGATGTTGCATAATGTGCTTGTTCAGAAGTTTCGGAGTTGCGGCCGTGAGCCCTGCCTCCGGACTCCCGAACCCTTTTCTGTGCCTTGTCTCGGTTTGCGAACCAGACTCGGTTTTCTCTGTTTCTTTTCCTGAGGAGAGGGAGAGGTCCCATAGACCATCTCTCAATGTCCGTAGGCTACATTTGGTGGCCGTAGGCCATTTTTCCCATTTCGGAGTCCGGTTCCCGGTTTTCGGAGCCGTTAGGCCGTGTGCCTCGGTTCGGGACCGCTTAACCATCTCCTATTGCTCTGATTTTTGGCATACTTCCTGTTTGCTCCCTTTTGAGGGACACTGGGGGCTGAGAAACCCACTTCGAGGTCGAATACCACTTTCGGTGCTTAACAGCCCATTTTCGGGACCCCGAACTGCGTGTTTGGCCCCGGAACGTTCGTTTTGCAACGGTTTTTGTTCTTTTTTGGCAGGTGCCTCTGTTTTATCACGAGGGAGGTCACTGAAGGGTGGGAGGCCAGCAATTGTTGCAGCAGCCAGTTATCTCTCCTCCGGAGCCTCCCGGCGCCCGTTTTTCCAACTTCCGGGCTAATGTTGAATACCTTGGAGCTAATGTTGTCAACTTTCAACCACATATCTGTGATCTGCACATCTGGGAGGCCACTAAAAGTTGGTGGCCGGCCATTAAGGTCACCTGACCCTTTTGACCCCTTTCTTCCGGGCTAATGTTGAACCCTTTGGACCTTTTTCCTCGAACTTTCAACCACATATCTGTGATGTACACACCTGAGAGGCCCTTAAAAGTTCATGGCCGGCCAATAATTCAAATTGACCCTTTTGAACCCCTCTTTCCGAGCCAATGTTGAACCCCTTGGGCCCACTTTCTTGGACTTTTAACCACATGGTTGTGTTGTACACACATAGGGGTACCTCTCCAGTATCTGGCCGGCCAGAAAATCACCTTGACCCTTTTGACCCCTAGCCGGCCGGCTAGGGGGTGTGGCCGGCCGGCCACCTCCAGCAAAAGTAAGGGGCCGGCCGTGTCCCTCGCACTGTGCACTTTACAGCTGTTGGGCAATATCCCCCAGATATTTTCTATATCCGGGGGATATTTTGTGGGGGAGTTTTGCCCTCCTTCTCCCCCACCTTTACACCCCCTTTTTGATCCATATAACCAGCTGGTGGCCTTCTCTTCAAGGGTTAGAAAATTTTCTCTTCAAGTCTCCATAGCCATCTCCATCTTCTTCCTCTTCAATTCTTCAAAAAACCCTAAGTCCCTAACCATTATTCCTTCTACACCACCAAGCTCTACCACCACCATCTCATTTCCAGCAGCAAGGAAGGATTCTTGAAGGCTAAATAAGCTGCAAATCCATCCAAAAAGCAACAAAAGTTCGAATCTTCAAGGGTAAGTTACACTTTTACCCTTTTGACCCTTTTTCTTGATCTATTTCTAAACCCCACTTCCTTTTTGTTTCAAGCTCCGGCCCTAACTGAAAAGGGCCATCTTTTGAGCTCATATTCACTTCTCATTAAGGGCTCAACCCTGTTTGAGCCCTCCATAATACACTTGCTTCATTGACCATCTTGTATGTCATAGTTTTGCATGCTATTTTTGACCCATGAGAAATTTATTTTCGAGCATGTTGTAAACTGATATAAGGCTTATTTTGAGCCCCTCTTCAACATTGGAGAAGGGCTCAACATTGTTTGGTGTCTCCATGTGTCACTTGTAGTTCAATCCCTTATTTGGCCCCATTTTTGCATAAATTGATAGCCCTCTTTGCTTCTGTTTTTGGACCTTGGTCCGAACTGAAAGTGGACTTGTTTTGGCCTATACTTCATGTTTCATTCACAATTTTTTTCTGTTTGGTGATTATTTTGTATACTTCATGTTTTAGCACCTTTTGAGCCTCATTTTGCATCACATTTTTAGCATATTTGTATACTGATTTTGAGACTGACATATACTGTAAATGTTCATATTTTTCGTCCATATTCAGTGTTGTAGAAGGAAATTTTTCAGTTTGGGTTTAGCTTATACCACTTGCTTCATTACCCCTCTTTTGGCCCCTATTCTTGCATGCTATTTTTCCCTTACCTATGCTTGCTGTTTGGCCATGTTTGTAACTGTGAAAGTGCATCTCTTGGGACTGTCTAGCTTCTGTATTTGCATTGCATGTCCATATTGTGCATGTTTGGCATGGCTATAGGCCATTTCGGGTGCTTAATGTCGCATTTCGGGACATTTCCTTGCATTTCATGTCATTTCGTTTCATTTCGGGACTGTTTTCCCCCATATTTTGTTGCTGAAATTCCATTGGCATGCTTGCATATCATTTTTGCCATGTTACATTGCATTTTATCATTGCCTCGGTTTGCGTGCCCGTGTGCACGCATTTCGAGGCACCTCATTTTTATCCGCCAGTATCCGATGTGAGTGTGGCTGAGGCTCACTCATGTTGGTATAAGCCCATTTGTCGTTTCCATGTCATTCCATTGCATTTTATCATTGCCTCGGTTTGCGTGCCCGTGTGCACGCATTTCGAGGCACCTCATTTTTATCCGCCGGCATCCGATGTGAGTGTGGCTGAGGCTCACTCATGTTGGTATAAGCCCATTTGTCATTTCCATGTCATTCCATTGCATTCCGCCATTGCCTCGGTTTGCGTGCCCGTGTGCACGCATTTCGAGGCACCTCCATTTTTATCCGCCGGCATCCGATGTGAGTGTGGCTGAGGCTCACTCATGTTGGTATAAGTCCATTTGTCATTTCCATGTCATTTCATTGCATTCCGTCATTGCCTCGGTTTGCGTGCCCGTGTGCACGCATTTCGAGGCACCTCATTTTTATCTGCCGGCATCCGATGTGAGTGTGGCTGAGGCTCACTCATGTTGGTATAAGCCCATTTGTCATTTTCATGTCATTTCATTCCACACATATCATCGCCTCGGTTTACGTGCCCGTGTGCACGTATTTCGAGACACATATCATCGCCTCGGTTCGCGTGCCCGTGTGCACACATTTCGAGACAAATATCATTGCCTCGGTTTGCGTGCCCATGTGCACGCACTTCGAGGCACCTCATTCGCATTGTTTCTACCATCGCCTCGGTTTGTGTGCCCACGTGCACGTACTTCGAGTCACCTCATTTTCTTCATTGCATTTCGTCATCGCCTCGGTTTGCGTGCCCGTGTGCACGCACTTCGAGGCACCTCATTCGCATTGTTTCTACCATCGCCTCGGTTTGCGTGCCCGCGTGCACGTACTTCGAGGCACCTCATTTTTTTTATTGCATTTCGTCATCGCCTTGGTTTGCGTGCCCGTGTGCACGCACTTCGAGGCACCTCATTCGCATTGTTGCTACCATCGCCTCGGTTCGCGTGCCCTAGTGCACATACTTCGAGGCACTTCATCTTCATTGCATTTATTATCGCCTCGATTTGCGTGCCCGCGTGCACGCATTTCGAGACACATATCATTTTCTCGGTTTGCGTGCCCGTGTGCACGCACTTCGAGGTATTTCATTTTTCATAACATTCTGTGTATGTTAGGACTATATCTTAGTTGCATTTCATGCATATCATGCATACTGCATCATGTCCGGAATAGGAGTTAGCCCGGGCACGGGAAACGAGGTACATTTCGTACTCCGAGTGACGGAATGTGTCTCAATTCCCCCAGTCACCGACACCCTGGATTATCCATGATGGAGTTAGGTTTTAGTTGTAGTTTCATGTGCATTCATCCTATATTGAGTTGTGCATTTCGACTCCTCGGCCATCATGCCTCGGTATGCGTGATTGGTGGCACGAGGATCGAGACATGCATATATCTGTGCAAATACATTGCTATGCCCCTTTCCTGCTCTCTGTTGCAGCAAAATCAGGAATCAGCAACTTTTTGGGAATTGGCACGCATTTCAAGAACATGTGTAAACAGAGGCTAATTGGGGCATTCCGGTGGATTTCCGCGCAAGACAATCCGGACATGCACCATTCATCAGAAGCAAGGCAGTCCCTGGCTTGCACGCCAGTTTTATTTACTTTCGTAGTTAATTTGTTAATTAATTAGAATTTTGTAATATTTTGGACTGTAATATTCTTTTATTCGGGACTGTAACATTTGGACTGTATATTTATTCGGACCCTCTGCGCGAGGGCACAACTGTAATAAGTGTGCGTGTGTGTGTTGTATGTCTTCCAACCCCACGTCTTTCTCCCTTTTATTTATCCGCTTATGATGGTTAGATTAGGGCATATTTAAATTAGCATACGGTATGACAGCATGTTTGCATCATTCATCTGTATTGCATGCACCGGGCTCGGCGCACCATACTAACTGCATCATACTTTCAATTCCAAATTGAATACATGGTAGTTGTAGCATTTCATATACCATCTTAGAATAGCCGAGCCTGCTATAGTTGCATTTTGCATGCATTGCATTAGGCATTTCTGTATACTTAGGATCATGCATGATTTCTAATACAGTTTTTGTTTTGGCTTGGAGTACCCGGTAAGTTTTTATGCTTTAGCATCCTTGCATGCGTGTGAGTGTTACCATGAATAGCATGCTTACCATGAGACTATGTGCTTACATGATTTAACTGCCTGAATGCCTGTGGGTGGAGGCTGTGTTATCTGAATTGGAGTAAAACATCAAATGTTTCAAGCCTACCTGCGGGTAGCAAACAATTTTCAAAAACAAGCATGAAATGTTTTGTTCCAATTCGGGCGACCCGGTCTATACTTGTATGCTGTGCGCATCACATAGTAACCTAGGCTAATAACCGGTATAAGAACTCACAATGTTTTCAAAAATTGATATCATGGTTAGTAGAGGCCGGTCTATGACCGGGCGAGCGGGGGTGCTCACGAAGTGACCTTCCCCAATCGTACCCAAGTTCCCGAGCCGAGGCAACTTTGGTGATGACGGACACGTGGCCTTTTTGGCACCGAGTCAGGGTTTCCTAAATTTCCCAAATAAAATATTTAGGTGGCGACTCTGTATCTGGCAAAGCAGTCCATGTTTGGCACTACTTTTTCAAAAATCAGTTTCTCAAAACGATTTGCCGGATTTGGACTCTTTGGTTCAGACTTAGAATCGTGACTACGAAAAGTCGAGTCCGAGCTGTAGCGAGGTCCCCCGCGGCCCTGTTACAATAGCCCATATTATTCTTGTAAATTATACTTTAAAAAAATACACAAAACACAATTGGTTAAAATTGAATTTGACAGTAACCTATGATATCTTCTTAACTCTCAACTGTTTACATATAATATTGTTATAATTTGTTAATTTAGTAAATTTATATTTTAATTTGATAGTTTTATTAGTATTAATTAATATGATCATATGAATTGTTAAAAAAAATAAATAAATGCGTATAACTTAATAATATAAGTCTAATAAAAAATATATAACCCGGAGCAATTTAATTTTGGCCCATAAAATTTGACTTACAAGTGAAATGTGGTTTTAATGGTTTTAAATAAACTCAATTTATACCAATCCATTGAACAAGGTTCACCTATCCACGTTTTTTATTTTCTTCTCTCTTTCTCTCTCTCTCTCTCTCTCTCTCTCTCCTTTCTTCATCTCTTTCCCTCCCTATCTGCACCCACTCTCTCACCTCATTCTCTTTCTCTCTCTCTCCTCCTCTTTTCTCTCAAGGATTACCTTCGTGTTGGTCACTCATACCCAAGTTCTCACCCACTGGACAACGGCTTTGACTGATCGATCAGTTTCGCATAGGCCTTTTTGACATCGAAGGTGCTTGAAGCGAAAGCTATAAATTACATAGCGTTCTTTCGATATCTTACCTGGTGCCGAAAGGCTTGAGAAACTAAGCGAGAGGACAGGCGAGAAACACAGAAACGAGAGGGAGGTTCCAAGGTCCAATGGACGGCTCTGATGAGTATGATTGAAGGCTCGACGACGCATCAGCGGCCGTAATCACCTCTGTTAACATATAATATATACACCCCACTACCTGTAAAGGCACATATAATATATACACCCCACTACCTGTAAAGGCCACAATGTATACCTGTAAAAGGCCTTGTAGCTGTAAAGGCCACAACTTTCACTTTAGCTTTAGCTTATCTCAATGTAATCACCATGCATCCGATTCCATTTGTCTCCCTCTCCTCTCTATAAAGAGAGGGAGCTCACTCTCTTGTATACACACCGAAACATAATATAACAACACCAATTCTTCAATTCAGTCTCTCTCTTCTCTCCCTCCTTACCAATCTTTCAACCTCATCCATTGAATATATATATATATAGAGAGAGAGAGAGAGAGAGGAAGAGAGAGACACTTCAAGAATCAACAACAGACACAGTGTCACAACCCCAACTTGCCCCTAAAAGTTCGGGCATGACCCATTCAGAAACAGACATATAACCTGGTATTTATATATATCATATGGGGCCTTGACGGAAGCACAAAACATACAAGAATACAAAATTAAACAAATCCCATTGAGCTATTTCTAACATGCCAGGATCTCATACATTACATGCACCATAAGAGGTTGATAGAATCCAAAAATATTTCTTGACAGTATATATATACAAACACATATACAGACCCAGCCTTGTAGTCGGGCATGGAACAAAAACTATTGGAGTTATACACAATCAACCTTGGAAGGGTAGCCAAGAAATAAGCCAATTATCTTAGTAGACTTCACAAAGTGGGTGGCCTTGTGAGTGCTTGGATACACGAAGGTTGTCAAAAGGAACCGGGCATCATAGGTTAGGATTGACCACCTGGTTGGTTGCCTACAGAAACAGACATAACAGAGAGTGAGCCGGGCTCAGTGAATAGTAATACATAATGAAGCAATGCTCAACTTGAAACATGACATATATCAATATATGTGTAAATGCAGAGGTTACAAAGTTAGCCTGATTCTGTATTCATCTTATAACGGCCTTAGGCCCAATCTTGAACATAAAAGCTTGATATATCACATTCTTAATTCATAACGGCTTGAAGCCCTTAAACATGGTGGCATAATGCCCTTGAACATAGTGGCACAAGGCCCTTAAACATGGTGGCACAAAGCCCTTGTAACATATGGCACTAAGGCCCTTGAAACGGGTGGCACAAGGCCCTTGTAACTTGTTGGCATCGAAGCCCTTGAAAGTGGCATAAAGCCCTTGAAAGTGGCATAAAGCCCTTGAAACCATACTTGTACGAACTCAAGAGGTGTCTCACACGGATTCTAGAGGTGGCTCACGTCGTAGCACTTAGTTCCGTGTAGCACTTTGTTTCATATCATAATAACTTATATTGAATGGCCGTAGGCCTAACTTTCCCATTTTATTCTTTACATACTTGGAACATACTTAAGCATTAACATACATACTTGAAACATTAATCATGGTTACGTACTTGAGACATTAACATAGTCGCGTAACGAAATGCTAATGAAAATCATTAGTCATATGTAAAGAGGATAATGATACTACTACTCACAGTGTTGTGATGACGTGCTTGTTCCTCCCGGAGTGTGCCCTGCACACATTCAACCTTTAGAGTTTAGTTTCCTTTTCATATCAGATTACTTTCTATTTCGTTTTACTTCGAAGGAATTTATACACATTAAAAAGACATCAAATACATATTCTGACAACATTAGAGGGTTCTACACGCAAAACGGAGTGATCCACGTTTTTCAGCATGGGCCGCGCGTGCGGCTGTGAGCCCCGCACGTGCGGCAAACTCTCCCGCATGTGCGGCAAAAATGTCCCGCACGTGCCTTTTTGACAGTGCCCAAGCCCCTGTTTTCCACCATTTCCCGCACGTGCGGCCATGACTCCCGCACGTACGGCAGCACCTCCCGCACGTGCGGCCATGACCCCCGCACGTGCGACGATTCTGCTCAAATTGTCCGAAAATTTCTTACAAAATCCCATCTTTTGGTACATATTTACAAGGCTCAAATTAACATTCTTACTTGATAATACATGGTCCAAAATCATGTCAAGATGATGGCAATTACATCAATTTAATTTAGTTCATCATTCTTGAGCTCACGACATACACATATCCATGAGAATTCTAACTTTACACATCCATAAACATATATCCACATATTTGAATTCAAAGTAAAAGCTCAAATACAACTTCTCCATGGTTAATTCAAAGTGAATCAAGCAACCAAGTAAGAGTATTTTACCCATTAACTTCTACACATACATAAGGTTACAATTACTATCTTCAAATACCAAAACCAAGGGAAAATCTTACTCAAAGCTAAGAGAAAGGTTGTAGGAAATGATTAGATTTACCTTAAGCTTGAGCTCCTTAGATTCTCTACCTTCTCCTTGTTGAATTCCTCTCAAACCTCCACTCTCTCTCTCATCCTCTCTCTCTTAGGAAATAGCTTGAACAAACTCTTCTAAGTCCAACATATATGATATGAACATGAATATATCCTTCTATATAAGCATATCATAGGTGAATAAAACGAAAATCATTCAGTTTAATCATCCTAAATTGAAATTTCATAAACATACTTAATATTACTTAAAAATTATGCTGATTATATATGTGAAATCAATTCCAGATAATTAAGCCTCTAAGGCTTCCAATTTCTGATCTAAGCATTCTCATGTAACAGATACTTTTCTTATTGAACAGATAGACATCTTTAATCATATGGTTTACTTACTTAATTTAAATTTCCCATAGGATTCCACAGTAAGCATTCAAAATCACAAAATAGGATCCGAAAATATAACAAAGAACATGTACGAGGGTCGGGTTATTACACACAGAGAGGTCCTCAGGTGTTGCGATGAGGTTTCGCCGTCGTGGTGGTGGTGGTGGTCCTTGGGATTGGGTCCAAATCTGGGTGGTGATGGGGGTGACATCGGTGGTGGTGGTGGATCTCAACCCCTCTCTATTTCTCCGAACTTTGGCTTTGATTATATGATGGGCATTGTCGTCGGAGTTATTCGACTTGGATTTTGGTTTGATGATGTTTTTGTTGTTGTTATTGCCATGGCTAAGAGTCCATGGTCTGGTGTGATTGAGCCGAAAAAGATTGTGGTGGGTCTGGCTTTTGGTTTGGGATTTAGGAGAGAGAGAGAAAGAGAGAGACAAATGGAGAGAGGAAAGATAAGTGAGTTTATGGAGAAAGAGACAGATAGAGAGAAAAAGAGAAGTGGAATAGAAAGAAAGTTTGAATCTGGCCTCTTAAGGTTTCGTTTGGAAAATAGGTTACTTTTTAATTTTTTTAGCTATTTTAGTCTGAGTTAAAAAGTTTAGTTTGGGAAAGATTTTTTGATTTTGTGGTTTTTATGAGAAAAGATTGTAATGATTATGGATTGGATGTAAAATTTTATTTTTTGTGGTTAAAATAACATATTTTATTTTTTATAGCTAAAATAGTCAAACAAAGCTTCGAATAACAAATAAAAATAATAATAATTTGAACAGATAAAAAATATTAAATAGATACATTCCACAAATAAGGAAAAATAGTCTTGGTGAATTTTAACAAATAGAAAAAATAAAGTGTGGTGAATTTTTATAGATAGATTAAAAAAGTAATATATATATATATATATATATATATATATATATTTGACACATATACAAATTTGAACAAATAGGTTTAAAAATTTGAACAGATAAAAATAATATTTGAACAGATAAGTTAAATATAAAAGGGCAAAATTAAAAACAAAATATCATCTAAAACAACAAAATGTACTTTTAACTACAATATTTCATAAAGTATGTACTTCTCAGCAAAAGAAATTATTCAGTGGAGCCAGCATCTCAACCAACTCTCAAATTGGATTTATTACCAACTTTCTCCTATTTTTTATAGAGAAAATTGTTGAAAAGTCCAATCTAAAGAGTGTATAAGACATTAGTTTCAGTGGATATTTTGTGTTGGTAAGATGTCTACCTTTTTATGAAATAATTTGATGAGAAGTCTTTTTATTGTATTGAAGGATATTTTATTTTCAATTTTACCACTTATCTATCTATTGAATTTTTTTAACTATCTATTGAATTTTTTGACTATTTGTTAAAATATTTTTTATTTGTTTAATTTTTTTTTAAAATCTGTTCAATTTTTCCCTTGTCTGTTCAATTTTTTTTCCTGAATTTTATTTGGTGATTTTTTACCTATTCAAATCTTTGTTATTGAAATACACCAAGCCACTATCTGTTCAACAACAACAAATAGATCTGTGTTTGTGATTTGTTCAATATCATCTTTTTCACAACACAAACAAAAACGAAAGCAAAAATAAAAACAAAAACAGATATAATAGTTATAATAACAACAACAAACAAGATAAAAAAAAATTCAAAATCTGAGATCAAAAAAAAATTAAACAGATAGTCAACTATTTTAATAGATCTGAGCCATTTTGAACAGATCTGTCAATAACACAGATATGTTCAAATTGCATTATGAATTTGGGTTAGGGTTAGAGTTTGTGGGATTTGAGTGGTCCAAAACAACTAACTAAATAAAGAACAAAGAGACAATCGAATAAAAGAGAGATGTAGTGCAGTGGCCCAAATCCAGAGCCAACCCATTTTATTCTCTTGAGTTGGGACACGAGGTTATCCCAGGTGTTTATGGCCTTGTTGGTGTGGTTTAGGGCCTTGGGATGTATTGGGTTGGTTGTAGAACAATAGCCCAGACTTGGCTGTAACGCCCAAACTTTTTAATTACTCGGAAACTCAATATCTATTACTCTTTAGTAATAGAAACATAATAACACTTGTTCTCTCTCTCAGTGAATACAACAATAATAATACATGCCAAGCTTTCGCTAAGGAGTTACAAATAAATAATTACAAATATCAATGTACAAAATTCATTTCTTTCACATCTACTATAAAATTACACCTAAAAGATATATGAATTTCTCAACTCCCCAAACAATCAATCCGAATTCTCTTCCTGTAAGAATAATGAAACAACAAGGGACGAGCAAAATTGCCCAGTAGGAATCTCATAGTTCTACAACAATAACTAACACACAGATAGAAATGATCATGCATGCAGGGTGCTACCATATAGTAAGGTGACGTTTTGTAATTTCAATATATCATACGTAAAGAATTTTTTTCTCAAAATTTATTTGACCATTTAAGAAAAACCTTCAATCATAAAAATTATCCCTTATCATCAGAAAACCATAAATCCTTTGTGAAACAAATATGTTTAAAGAACAACATCATTTTAGATTTATTAACCAATTCCAAAATATTCCTCATTCAATTTTCATTTTAATATTCCTCTTTTTATTTCATTTTTTCCTTTCTACTCATTATATTTATTTAAAATTCCAAAACCTCAAGTTCAATTTCCCTTAATACTCAAAAACAACCCTCATACACTTCATTCCCACCTGTCAATCCTTTATTGTTATAACTCCTTAACCTAGAAATAAAAATCCCCTTTAAATTTAATAACAATTCTCTACACTCAACTCCTACTTGTCTAACCACTACATCACATCCACATTTGCACTATCAATTATAATTCAATATATCACAATGATAATAAACCCTTTTAATTTAATTTCTACATTATTTACAAACAAAACTCATAATCTTCCCTTAATGGTTACATATAACCCGGTGAGTTCATTATCACCAATCCCTTATCTAGTTACTATTTTGTTATCCATTCATTTCAAATAATTTCTATATACATTCCCTTTTTAGACCAAAGTACACATCAACTTGTAATCTCATCAGTTTATCACAAGCCATACATATTATCACCAACTCAATACATTTCTCAACACATTTCACCTTTTGCCGACTTGATACGGCGGGATAGCGAGCACCCAATTCATGGCACATTTCACCTTTTGCCTGCAATTATATGGCAAGAAGTGAACTCCCAGAAACCCTTTTTCTCAAAAACCATACTTTTTCCAAAAATCACGTGTTTCCACATTTATTGACTATCATACAGCAGGACGTGGACCCCCAAACACATTTATTGACTATCATACAGCAGGACGTGGACCCCCAAAAACATTTTCAACTTTAAAACCATCCCCACATTTGCCGACTATTATACGACAGGAAGTGGGCACCCAAAAACATTTTTAAAACCATCCGTTTTTTCACTTTTTCCAGCTATTATACGGCAGGACTGTGTGGACACCCAAAAATCATTTTTTCACTTTTGTCGGCTATTATACGATGGGACTATGTGGACACCCAAAAATATTTTTCCCAGGGCATTTGGGCACCTTTAATTCAAAACCACCCCCACATTTGCCAGCTATTATACAGCAGGACGTGGGCCGCCAAAAACATTTTCAACTCCCCGTGTGGGTACCAATACAAAATCACCCAACACAACTCAACCCAACTCAACACAACTCAGCTCAACTCAACTCAACACAACTCAATACAACCCAACACAACTCAACACACTCAACACCAAACCATGCAATTCAACATAATTCGATGCAAGTTCAACATATCTCCATATAATTCAACATATTTCAATGCAACCTCTTAAATCTCAACTTCATCATTTCATTACAAAATTCATATCATCCATATCCTTAACAATTTATTCCCCCAAAACTTTGTTTCATATTATCACATAATTTAAAATATCAACAATAAGGGTTCAATCGCAACTTTTACATAAATTCCCAAACACTTCCAAAATTCAATTAAACTTGTATATATTCAATTTAACACCTCAATTTCATGATACTACGTTCAATTTAAGCAAAAATGTCATCTATCTTCCTGTACCAAGCTAGGGTTTTAAGAGAAATTAAGGCTTTCCACAAAAACAATCTTTATTCCAATTCTTCTGTTGATTATACATCCAAAGTCATAACCCAGTACGTAAACCCCAACATCTCAAACCCTAAACCCTCAATCTCATGAGTTATCATAATATCCTCAAAAATATAAATTTTGTATTTATATAAAGAAAATAACACAAATCTATCTATAAATGAGAGTATTGAAGGAAAACTAGAAACCCCTATCTCAAGGATCAAGCAAGAAAGCAAAGCTCCGAGAAGAATCCATCGCGAATCCAAATTTCAATCGGAAGAAAAGTAAGATATTCAAGCCTTGTTTACTTTTTGGCAAGAGATCTTGCCCAAATCTTTGAGAAATGAAAGGTATTTGGGTAAAAAATTTAGGGATTTTCGGACTTAGGATGAGGGAAAGGAAAATGGAAAAGAAAAGTCGAGAGAATGATCTAGAAAATCACTTTTTAACTTGCTGAATTCGCGCAGTCCGCTCAAGCACCACTTTCTGCGCTCGAGTTATGTCTGTTTGAAGTTTTAGTATCTGTGCTGGAAGTAAGTGCGCTCCAGTACAGATACTAAAATTTCAAACGGATATAACTCTCTCATCCGAACCTCATTTTAGGTTGTTTTTGTGTCCAAATCGAAGCGTCGGAAACAAGCTTTCCAATGGTTCTAGCCTCACACCCAAATTCAAAGTATGAAAAAAGAAAAGGGCAAAAGAGTGATGGTTATGGGTAGAAAAATTATTTGAATCAAAGTTTTTGGTCTAATCTTACTTTGCTATCATGTTACCATTTCAACCAATGTTTTAAAACAAAACTAGGATGCTCCAAATACAATAATAAAAATGTCAAGAGTAATCCCACTAGTCCTAGAAATTTAGACTCACCCATGCAGACCACTTGAGCGTCTAATCTTACGCTCGAGCGAACGGACTAACAAAGTCGACCACTTGAACGACTACTCCTACGCTCGAGCGTAAATTCATAACTCTTAGAATCTCAGACAGACTGCAAAAGTATTGGAAGCATCACAAGACTACTGGAGTGTCAACTCTTGCGCTCGAGCGGAGGGAAAAATTCTGGGGTGTTATATTGCCCAGGTCGCGGCCTTGATGGGCTAGTCTAGAAGTGACGCCCACAATGGACCACAGCCAGCTGCGACCAAAACTAGGGTTCATGTCTTTGTATGGGAGAGTGATTGCATTGCCCGCGATAGGCCGCGGTGTCAGGCTGCGAGTAGGAGGGTCACGTCCGCGACCAGGGTGACAAAGTGGTCGCGCCCACAGTTGAGTAAGTTGGGCCCGTGACCTGTTGATGTAGCAAGTTCGCACTCGTGATGGTTTGGTCTGTGGCCGCGATGTGTCATGTATATAAGTCCTTAGTGCGTGAAAAATATCACTTTTTCTAGTCCTTTCTCTATCATCTCTCTCTCTCTCTCTCTCTCTGCCATTTCTGAGTTTTTTCGACCTAAAAGCTTGGGTTTCATCTAGCTACACCCGTTTTCTACCCCAAGTTCTATAGACCAAAATGTAGAGGGTTGTGAGGGCTTCGATTTAATCTGAGTCGACAAAGCATGGTTCTTTAACAAAAGTTTAATCTTCCTACCGGTTTGCGCCCGGTGAAGTGTGAACTGAGGTCTGTTTCTCACCATATTTGAGCCGGCAAAGCATGATGCCAGAGAAAGATTTTTGCCTTTCTGATTGATGCCCGAAAGAGTATGGTTTTTGGGTCGTTCCCCACCGAGTGAGACCGATAAAATGTTGATGCGTTGTTTGCATTATTTCTTGGTTTTCCTAGTAGGTTGTTCTTCGCCCATGGCCTATGGTCGGGGTATGTGGTAGATATATTGAGGTATAGGTGAGTACAATGTGTTGAGATATGGGGCAGGGTTATGACTTGCACATGGGTTATGTTTCAGAATAGATGGTTAAAAGAAATACTTATATGTCAACGTGGAAGATTTTTATTAAAAAGGAAATGGGATTTGCGAAATGTTTTTGTAAGTAAAATAGGAGTTAAAATTGGGGAACAAGGGGTTTCATAATGTGTTGTGTCAAGAAGATGTTTTTGGGAAAATATATTTATATGAGTATACTTTTGGATAACAACTGTCACATTACTTATCTAGTATGTTGTGGTGCATGCATGATAATTTCTAGCTAGAACGCCCCGATATTCATACCATATAATTTGTTACCATGCTATTATTATTGTCCAATTTCATGCCATTTATATAAACAATAAATAAACATAGACAATTAAATAAACTGAAATCTGTCATATTCTCATAGATCTCCTTTCAAGTTCATTGTAATAATTTACAACACATTGTAATATTAAATACACATCAAAAATTACCGTAAGGGCTTACACATTTCAAGACTAAGAGTCTTGATTTCAATAAATAACTCGACAAATAAGGTCGGTAGTTGTAGGCAAACAACATCAAAGAAGCTTCAACGCTATGTGTTGAATTCCATTCACTTTTCAACGATGTCTTGGGTCCCTTTTATCACCTCGTGTAAACATCCCATTTTTGACCGCTCGCAAGACTCAGACACTTGGTTCAATGCACTCAATGATGAAAATTGAATTATGAATTCGCAGCGATTCGGAATCAATCAGGCTTCCGAAATAACCTCACATCGTCAACATTTACCTTGTTTGAACCCATGAGTTTCATTTTGGGACCTTTTCTTACCTTGAGTTGAGTTTGAACCAAAAAAACAGGGGAGGCCATCAAGGCCCGGCCGTGCATCAGTGATGGTCGACCGTGGCTATGAATGGTCGGCCGGCCTTCGATGGCGATAAACACTGTTCTGGGCAGAAGGTTGCCAGCTGTCCATTTTTGAAGATATTTATCACCTTTTGAGCTCGAATTCTATAAAACCGAAGCTCTAAGATTGTTTTGAAGGTTGAAAAAAATTCTAGAAGTGATAGATATACCTTGAGAGCTCTTGACTCCTCCTTCTTCCATTGCAAGGCACCTTTGAGCTAACCTAGCTTGTTCACACCACCTATATACATCATATACAACCTTGTCTTACCATCCAAAAGCCTCGGTTGATCTTGGAGAAGTGTAATTTAAGTTTGAGAATGCATTAAAACCAAGTTTGAAGCATCTATAACAAGCTTACTTCTTGAAAGGTATAAGCTTGTCTTCTCTTCTCTTGCCTTCATTTCTTTCATTTACTTCATAATTCTTGTTGTTTTGGATTGTTTTGAGCTTGTTTGAAGTGTTTGGAGTTGGGTTTGAAGAGTTACCAAAAGGGTAGAGAGAGAGATTGCTCTTTCTATACCTTTATTTATAACTCAAACCTTCTTTTTTTCACTCTTTTCCTCTGGTATTTACAATGATTTTCAAAGGTTTGAAAAGGCTAAAAACCATGCTTTGAAGCTTCAAAAGTGGAGGGGTTAGCCACCTCTCCTTATCCTTGTTTACTAGCCTTAATTCTTATCTTTATTGTCTATCTTTTCAACCTATTTTCATGCATGTTTTACCTCTGATTTTCATGTAATTAGGGCTGTTTTGAGGTTGTCTAGGTCTTTTCAATTGGTTCATGCCTTGTTTAATACACTTGTGGTCTCATTAAGTTGGCATACTTCTTGTTTGATATCATTTCTTTGTTCATTTTCCATGTTTGCAGCCTAAGTTTACTAATCAATCAATCAACCCATATCTTTCATTCTTGAGAATGGTTTCAACCAATTAAGGTTGTTCAATTCATGCAAATGAGACATTCACTTAATGGCTTAATCTATTCGGAGATTCATCGTCACCAGTGTAGTCTCCTTTTCATATTTTAGAAGGACCTCTTGTTTGACATCACTTCTTGTTTAGAGGACTTTAACATCACATTTGCACAATGGACTAATGAATGGCAATGACTAAAACAATTGGCTTAAAACTTGGATCAACACACTTAAATAAAATGGCTTAATAGCTTGAACTTGGCCGGACGTTATCCCAAGTTACTTGTGCTAAGAGTCATCACATGTTAATTCATAGCATTTTGATGATTCTTGAAGCGTTACAACCTTCCTTTTTGAGTTCATAGTATGACAAGAGGGAAGGGTGGTCTTATTCTTTACATTTTTATCAACTTTTGTGCAAAATTGTATCCGAGACCATCAAGCAATCAATTTGCTCATTGAAGGCTTTGGAATCAATTCCAACCTACTCTCAAGGATTTCCCATGACAGAGAACGAATGAAGGACAAACAGAGCTTGAGAATGCTCTATCGGCACTGATTTCACCTCAGAACACAAAAACAGAGCTTTGCACCAAATTGATGCACGGTCGGTCATCTGTAGACCCGGCTGGATGTCAGTGATGCACGGCTTGCCCTTGGTGTGTGGCCAGCAGTGCAGTTTTGAAAAAATTGAGGTAGTGGCTGAAGGTGAAATAGAGATGGCCTTGGCAGACAAAGTAGTGTAGACGTCCCCGAACGTCCCGGGGGGAAACCCCGTTTTGTTCATTTGGGCTCACTACAGTTCAGACTCAAATTGTCACGGTTCTTAATCTGATCTCACAACGTGCGATGTGAGATTGATAAATCACCAAATAGTCCAAATCAGGCAAATCGTTTTGAAAAATAGATTTTTAGAAAGAAGTGCCAAGCATGGACTACTTTGCCAGATACAGAGTCGCCACCTAAATGTTTTATTTTTGGAAAATTTAGGAAACCCTGACTCGTTGCCTAAGGCCACATGTCCGTCATCACCAAAGTTGCCTTGGCTCGGGAACTTGGGTATGATTGGGGAAGGTCAGCTATGAGCAGCCCCGCTCACCCGATCAAAGATCGGTCACTACTAAACATAATATCTTGTTTTTGAAAACACATGTGTTCTTATTTCGGTTAGTTAGCTAGAATTACTATGTGATGCGCATAGCAAAACAAGCATAGACTAGATCGCCTAATTTGGAACAAAGCATTGCATATTCGTTTGTTCAGAAAAATGGTTTGAGTTTTGCTACTCGCAAGTAGGCTAAAATACGGATTTCAATGAATTGTCTCAATTCAGGCAATCCAACCTTCACCCACAGGCATTCAGGCAGTTATATCACATAAGCGATTAGCCTCATGGTAAGCATGCTGTCATGGCAACACTCACACGCATGCAAGATGCTAAAGCGTAAATGCTTACCTAGTACTCCGAGCCAAAAGAGAAACTAGTTAGTAATCAAATGCATGATCCTAGTTCATGTTAAGATGGCTAATGCAACACATGCAAAATGCAACTAGAAATAGGCTTGGCTATTCTAAGATGTCATGTGAAATGCAACTTGATACATGTGTTCAAATTAGAATTGAAATACAATGCAGTTAGCATGATGCGCCGAGCCCGGTGCATGTGATACGAATGAATGGATGCATACATGCATAGCATAAGAATGCTAATTGAAATATGCCCTAATTGAAATATGCCCTAATACTAACCATAAAAAATGGGTAAGTAAAAGGGAGAAAGAAATGGGGGTTGGAAGACATGCATCACACACACGCACACTTATTACAAATTCGCCCTCTCGAGGGAGGGACTGAAAGAATAATACAAATTTAACTAACTAACAAGCTAATTAAATAATTACAAAACCGCTTAACTAATTAACAAATTGATTAAGCTAAGAAATCAGTGAAGAGGCCTCGGGAAGAGGGATGAATGCATGTGTGCTCGGCTTTGCTCGAAAATCCGTCGCCATGCTCATGTTGCCTCTGTTTGCACTGCTCTACACATCTGAAGACTGCACAAGTCGCAAGGATGCTTCAGAATCACTCCGTGATCACGGTGGGATGTCATCGGCCAAGAGGAATGGTCACCGGCTATGGAAAAGTGGTCATCGACTAGAAGTGTGGCTCTCGGCCAGAGATTTGTAGTCGGCCGGCACTGAATGTGGTCGGTCGACCATTCATTCCTGTAGAACCCTGTTTTGCAACAGTAGAGGACAGACGAGGCATGGCAATGCATTTTTAAGGCAATGTGTGCACAACCACCCTCCCTATCATGTTATGGACTTAAGGGAGTATGGCTCTCGACCCTCGGACCATCAATCACGCATTTCAATGCATGATGGCCAAAGAAGCCAAGTGTACAACTCAATATGGAATGAAATGCACAAAAAACACAAAGGGCCCCAACCTCTATCATGATTGATTAAGAGGCAAGTGATGCACACACAATGCAATGCAACCTAGAGAAGCAAGCAAGTATGCAAATAACTCAATTGTGCAACAAATCTAATGCAACATGAGCATGTTAACATGCAATATGCAATAGGCATACAACCTAAACATGTGGACATGTATAGCATGCAACAACATGCAAAATGAAACAAGCATGCAACAACATGGTGATATGGACTTACACTAACATGGTTAGCTCTCAAGCATGCCAAAATCAGTGGCCAAAAATGATGGAATCAGGGCACCAAAACTCATGCAAACATGCGCAATGCAATGGCCCCGTGACTAAGGCACAAAATGTAACTCTCCAAGAGCATGGCACGGATGAAACATGAGGTACAATGGCATACACTCCAGCTCTGAAAATAGCATACAAAATGACTCCGAAAATGATGCAACGACTTGTGCAATGCATGTAGGAAGGCTCAAATACTGAAACTAGTGAAGCACATCACACTAGAGGTATGCAAAGCAATGCACAAATGATGAAACCAACTCCTAACAAACATCATGCAATCCCTAAACAGTGGCAAAATGAGCTAACATAAGGGCTTGACATGCACCAAAATGAAGCTCAAGCAAAGGCTCATAAACAAGGCATAATGATGCAACTCTAAAACGCATCGAAGACATGCTAAACATGAGAATATGGCACACATATAAGCTCTGAAATACCATTCCCTATGATACCAAAACATGCAAACACCTCAAGCAACGCACGCAAGGGGCTTCAAAACTCAAAGGTAAGCAAGGCTATTACACTACAACTATGCATGGCAAGCACCAATCGACCAAGAGGCATAAAAATAGCGCTAAGGCTGCGCAAGATATGAGCAAAACATGTTTGAAACATGGCCAAAATATGCTAGGATGGAGGGCCAAAATAACATGCAATGTGAGCTAGTAAGCATGGTTTACACTACAAGCATGTGAAGCAAATGAGGGACCACCAAACCAGCCCAAAACAGATTCATGGCATGCCAAAATATGACTAAATAACCACTGAAATATAGTCAACACATGCTAGAATGGGGTGCTCCTTTGATAAGCCAAAAAAGGGGTTACTCTGCACATGCAAGAAGCAAACAAAAGGGGACCAAACTAGCCATGGACAGAGGCTAGGCAGGTCCGAAGAGTCACCAAAAAGGGTCTGAACCAAGCTTAGGATGCACGCAAATATGGGCTCCTTTGTAAGGCCAAAAATGCAAGTAAACAAGACCATAAGAAGAGGGGATGGCCGTCTCCTTCTTAGGACCTCAAAACACCATCCCCACCACTGAAATCCAGTGAGAAGGCCAATACAAGGTGGTCCTGAAGCTTACAAAAAAGGCACAAAAAAAGAGGCCAAACAAGGCCTAAGAGGGGGTAAACAACCCCAAACACAAAAGTGACCTTAAACAAAGATCAAAAGCATGCAAAATCAGAACTTTTATTAGTTATACACTAAGCTCAAAACAACATGCAAGACAGGCTAAAAGCTTGTGCAAAAATGGAAAATAAAAGTGGGAAAAGGAGTGTTACCCTTGTAACCAAGAACTCCAGCAGCTCTAGACCCAAAAACCAATCCCTTAGTCTCTGGAAATGGCCTCCAAGATGCTTAGACCGAAGGTGGAAGGGTTAGGCTAAGAGTTGTAGTGCAATGGGGCCAAGAACCTTACACTTTTGAACTAAAATGGAGGAGATATAGAGAGAGATGTATGTGTATGGAGCCTTGGTCAAAAACCTGCAACCTTTGCTAATGAGGGAGAGACCCCCCTCTTATAGAAGAAGAGGTCCAAAGCTTCTCCTAGAAGCTTGAGCAAAAGGGCCAAGCTTCTCTTAAATGCTAAAGCAAAAAGGGTCAAGCTTCCTTAAGAAGCTAAGAAAGGTTCAAGCTTCTCTTAGAAGCTTGGAGCAAAAGGTCAAGCTTCTTGGAGAAGCTAGGCAAAGGTTCAAAAGGGTCAAGCCTTCCACAAGAAGCTAAACCAAAGGTTCAGAAGGGTCAAGCCTCCCCAAGAAAAGGTCTCGGCCAGAAAAAGTGGCCGATTGATCAAAACAATGGCCGGCCGATCAAAAACAATGCCGACCGGCCAACACCTTGGGCCAGTAGCAAGAAAACAGGACCGGTGGCCTCAGACCATGGCCTGTGAGGTGTGGGGATGGCCAACAAGCCATTCTCTGCCCTCAGAAGCAAAAACACAAGTGTTTGGTCCACGACCAAGCACAAAACATCCATGTTGAGAGATCTTGAGGCAAGGCGCATAGCCGAGACCTCCAAGAACTCAAAATGAACACGAACATGCATGATCACCGAGTGTTCAAACGGTGACGTCCAAGTCTTAAGGACGGTCAAAAATGGGGTGTCTACAGTTGCCCCACTTTGACAAAACTCAAAAATCATAATAATGACGGGAGTGAATGTCAAAGCCCAGAGACGACCTATTTTTGACAAGGCCGAAGACTTAGACAAAACATACAAGCTACAGATAAAAATATGCGCCCGAAGGTAAGGGCAAAATGCAAGAACAATGCACAAAGTCGAGCATAACTTATGATCATGCAAAGAAAGCTGTAACGAAGCATAACATGCAATAGTTTTAAGCAAGCCAAAAACCAAACTACATTACAATGCAGAAAGGATGTAAGAGAATTATGTAATTCTTGCTACGTTTGACGCGAAGAATACAATACCTGTGCGGCTCGTCTGGTCGTGCCAGCTTCAAATGAACCGTACATACAATATCGTGCCTGCAAGAGAAAGAAAACTTACAGGTACAACATTGTTAGAAACATGCATAACAATGCAATTGAAAGGTGCGTGATAATGCAAGCGAAGGGGTGCATGACAATGCAGTGTAGACGTCCCCGAATGTCCCTGGAGGGAAATCCCGTTTTGTTCATTTGAGGCTCACTACAGTTCAGGACTTAAAGTCACGGTCTTGTATCTAATCTCGTAGAGTACAATGCAAGACCGATGAATCGTCAAAGAGTCCAAATCCGGCAAATCGTTTTTGAAAACAGATTTTTTTTTGAAAGAAGTGCCAAACATGGACTGCTTTGCCAGATACAGAGTCGCCACCTAAATATTTTATTTTGGGGAAAATTTAAGAAACCCTGACTCGTGCCTAAGGCCACGTGTCCGTCATCACCAAAGTTGCCTCGGCTCGGGAACTTGGGTACGATTGGGGAAGGTCACTTCGTGAGCACCCTCGCTCGCCCAATAAAAGATCGGCCTCTACTAACCATGATACCAGGTTTTGAAAACATTATGCATTCTTATTCCGGTTATTAGCCTAGATTTACTATGTGATGCGCACAGCATACAAGTATAGACTGGATCACCTGAATTGGAACACAACATCTCATGTTTGGTTATTTGAAAATGGTTTGATGGTGCTACCTGCAAGTAGGCTAAGACGTGGATTTGCCACCCTCGGGTGGGCTTAGAAAACAAGATTATTTGCCACTCTCAAGTGGGCTTAAAACTCACACTAAATGCATTATTCCAACTCAAATAATCCAACCTTCACCCACAGGCATTCAGGCAGGTATATCACATAAGCAATTAGCCTCATGGTAAGCATGCTATCATGGCAGTCACTTACACACATGCAAGGATGCTAAAACATAAACACTTACCGAGTACTCCGAGCCAAAATAGAAACTAGTTAGTAATCACATGCATGATCCTAGTTCATGTTAAGATGGCTAATGCAACACATGCAGGAATGCAACTACAATAGGTTCGGCTTTTTTAAGATGAAATATGAGATGCTACAACTAACACGTATTCAACTTGAAATTGAAATATAATGCAGTTAGTATGATGCACTGAGCCTGGTGCATGCAATACAAATGAATGCAAATGTGCGAAGCATAAGTATGCTAATTGAAACATGCCCTAAACTAACCATCAAAAGCAGGTAAGTAAAAGGGAGAAAGACGTGGGGTTCGAAGACATTCACATACTCACGCACACTTATTACAACTGTGCCCTCGCTCGGAGGGTCCGAATAAATAATACAAGCCGCCTAAGTAACTAACTCACGAGCTAATTAATTATTGTAAAACCCTATGAATAACTAGTTACAACTAATTATTACACAACTCAATTAATTAACAAATGCTAACTAACTAGTAAGCAGTAAAAGAGAATTGCTCCAGCTCTGTTTGAAGAAAAGGAGGGTATGCATGCTCGCTTCGGTTCCTCGCCTTGAAATGCTTTCCGGTTGCTCTTTAGAGGCTTTGTTTACAGGGTGTCTTCTAGTGTTTGTTGCTGAAACTTACCAAAACACTACTGGAGAGTTCACCAGTGGCTTGCCGGCCAACAACAGGGCACTGCCGGCCAAGGATGAGAGTATGTTAGCCAACAGTGGTGCACTGCCGACCACTGGTGTGCTATGACACCAAGCTGCAACAAAGCACAAAAGAGAGAAAATGGAGGGTCTCCTAAGGGTGTATACGCACTATGCCACCCCAAATCACCTCAAAACATCAAGAGAGAGGCCTAGTCGGATCCATGACCATCAATTATGCATCCTGATGCATGATGGCCAAACATCCAACTTGTGCAAATCAATATGAAAATGAATGCACAAATAAAGCAAGTAAAGCCTAGAACTCTATCATGAATCATCAAGAGCTTCGGCGATCGAGAATTGAGACACGTTCCATCACTCGGAGTATGAAACGCCCCTCGTTCCTCGTGCTCGGATTAACAATGCAACACGTAAGCATGGCAAACATGCAATATGAACAACCTGACAAGGCTAATGACATGTAACAAGCACATATGCATGATGTGAGGTAATAACCTTGGACAACATGACAAAATGCAACATGAAGATGCAACAACATGTAATGAGGCTAGCATGCGACAACATGCAAAGATGGAGCAAGCATACAACAATATGCAAGACAGGCATGCGACAACATGCAAAGGGATGGGCTGAAACTAATGTGGGCAGCTCTCAACTAAGCCCAAATCTGTGGCCAAAAGTGATGAATTGATGGCATGAAAAGCATGAAATGGCAAGGCAAACATGTATGTCAAGTGGCTCAAGGATTAAGGCACAAAGAGGACAACTCTTAAGCACACTTAAGGAGCAACAAACATGGGTATATGGTAATGAGGTAAGCTCTGAAATTGCATGTAAAGTGATTCCAAATCAAATCAACAATGCAAACATAGCATGTTATGATGCTCAATGCTCAAAGTAAGCAAGGGGACTTAAGCCAAGGCCATACAAGGCAAACCCCAAGGGACCGAGGGGACCTAAAACAGTCCTAGGGCAGGTCCAAACAAGACCAAAACTAAACTCAAAGCTAGCCAACATAGGCTAGAACACAAAGCCAAAGAAAACATGGAGCATGCAAGGCTTTAAAGAGGCAATGCATTACACCTATTGAAACCAAACATGGCATGACTTGGGCGACATAAAACAGAGTTACATCATGGTATAATAAGACCCAAAATGCACTGAAATGATGAGCCAAAGGCTTAGGCTTAATGGCATGCACAAAAGCTCATTCTTGAGCCATAAAGCACAAGCTCTATAAAGCATTCAAGGCATGCCAAATGCAAGTGTATGACAACATTTCATGGACTGAAATAGCATATGGAATGAGGGCAAGGCATGCAAACATCACATGTATGGCATGGTAGGGGCCTCAAAACCAAGGCCAGCCTAAGCATTTACACTATTGTTATACAAAGCACGAGTGATATGACCATGGCAGTCCAAAACAATCCTAAAGTAACCCAAAATAAGCATAAAATCATGTTAGTGCGAAGCCAAAATATGCTAGGATGATGAGTCAAAACACCATGCACAAAGGGCTAGTAAACAAGATTTGTTCTATACCTATATGAAGCATGCAAAGGATGATCAAACCAACTATGGATAGGGTCATGACATGCCAAATGATGACCAAATACATGCTAAAATGTAAACCAAACAAGCTAACATGACATGGCAAAGCATAGAGCATATGAAGCTAGTTTAGGAGATTTACACTACAAGTGTATTATGTAAGCATGGAGTGACAAAACCAACCCAAAAAAAATTCATGGCATGGTAAAACATCACCAAAAACCCACTGAAATGGACTCAATACAAGCTAAGCACACATGCTACTTTGATGAGCTATGAATGGAGTTACTCAACACATACAAGATACATGCAAAATATTACCAAACCAGCCATGGACAGGGCCAAGGAAAGTCCTAAAAGACATAAAAATAGGCTGGATCCAAGCCTCAAAAATGCATGGAGGGATGGTCCTTTGGAAGGCCAAAAATACAAGCAAAGAGGAACCAAAAGAGAGGGGGCCACCCCCTCTGATTAAGGACCTCAAAACCACACCTTTACCACTAAAAATCGACTGGATTTCAGTGGTAAGAAGGCCAAACCAAGGCTAGCTCGGAGGCCTCAAGGAATGGCTTAAAACAAAGCCAAACAAAGCATGCAAGGGGGCTACACACCCCCAACAACAAAATGACCTTAAGCAAACTTCAAAAGAACTTAAATACAAAACTTTTTTTAGTTATAAGAAAAGCCCAAATCAATATGCAATGAGGGCTAAAGTGAGGTACAAGAAGGTGCAAAAATGGGGAAAATACTCACCCTTGAAGACCTTCGAAACCAGCAACTTTAGGGGGTGGAAACCAGTTTTCAGAGCTCAAGAATCCCTCCCAAGAAGCTTAGTCCAATGGTGGTGGTGTATCTCTATGTGTTGTAGTGTAAAAGTGCAAGGAAATTCAATTTCTAAGCACAAAATACAAACAATATAGAGAGAATGAGAGCTTTTTTTTCTTCAAAATGGCTGAACCCCAAATATAGAGGGAGCCCTCTTGCTTATATAGAAAAGAGCAAGAAGAAGCTTCTTCAAGAAGCTTTTTAGGAGCTCCATCCCTCCATACACGTGTATGGAGGGCAGAAAACAAAAAACCAGCTGGCTCGAAAGATCTGGAGGAAAACTAGCTGAGACAGGGGGGGTGCCGACCATCAGTAATGGCCGGTAGTGTCTCACTGATGGCCGGCAGGGCTTCATCAGTGGCCGGCAGGCACAAGGAAATGGCCGGCAGTTCCATGCCATGGCCGGCAGTGCACCAAGAAGGTCACTTTGAAAGGACCTAGTCAAGGTCCAAAAAAAAGGGCAGCAAGGATACAGGGTCCGAGAAGCTCGAACCAGTGACGTTCCGCCGCGACAGTCAAGTACTCAGCGAGCAATCGAACTAGTTGTTGGGTGTACCTACAAGCACAACCAAGTCTCGAGGACGATCAAAAATGGGTTGTCTACAGTTGCCCCTCTCTGACAGAACTCGGTAGTCACAAAGTGACGGGAGTGAGTGTCAAAACCCAGAGACGACCCATTTTTCACAAGGCCGAAGGCTCAGACAATCAATCAATATAGGCATGCGGAGATGTGCTCGGAGGCTGGGGCATAATGCAAATGGTATGCAAGATGCAAGAGCATGACTTACAATTATGCCAAGAATGCTGTAATGAAGCAAATCATGCAACAGTTTTAAGCAGGTGAACAATAGTCCTACATATTCCGACAGGAAAGATGTAAGAAAATTATGCAAGTCTTACCACGTTTCACACGGAGTGCATATAATACCTTTGCGGCTCGTCTGGTCGTGCCAGCTTCAAATGAACCGTACATACAATATCGTGCCTGAAAGAGAAACAAAACTTAACAGACACAATTTTGTTAGAAGTGTGCATAACAATGCAATGGAAAGTGCTTGACAACGCAAGTGAGGGGATGCATGACAATGCGGGTGGAAGGGGGTGCATAACAATGCGACGCAGGCGCTTGCATAACAATGCGATTCGAAACAAGCATAACAACGTGGGAGGTTGCCTAAACACATGTAAGTAAAGCATACGTGGAAAAGCATGCAATGTGTATGGCAGGAATGAACACATGTAAGTAAAGTATGCAGTAACGCATACAATGTGTAACCTCTTGTGAGATGCATAAACACATGTAAGCAAAGCATACGTGGAAACGCATGCAATGTGTAAGCAAGCAAGGTATGAACACATGTAAGTAAAGCATGCGAGATTAACGCAGGCAATGTGTATGGCAGGAAATTATGACAACTCATGATAAGTAAGTGCATAACGATGTGTGACAAGAAAATGCATGACAATGCATGATAGAGAGAATGCATGACAATGCATAATAAGGATAAGGAAATGCATGACAATGCATGTAAGGTGCGCGTGACGATGGGTGATGAGGAGAATGCATGACAATGCATGATAGAGAAAATGCATGACAATGCATTTTAGAGATATGCAAAACAATGCATATGAACTACATGGGTGTTTATTGTAACATACGAATGCTAATTGACACCAACAGAATAGAAAGATGCTTAACAAAGACATCTTAAAAGGAGACCTCCGGTTTACCTGCCAGAGGGTTTGGGATGCGTCAAAAGGATTCACCTCGTGCACCTTGATTGGTGTAAACCATCGTATATTGAGGACGTGATTCCCGAGTTCCCACAGAGGCGTTTCGAATCAAGTTTTGAGCAGTCCTTGGGATTGTTGGGGCCCAGGGACACATACCAAGATTAAATAGGCAAAGAAAGCTGATATGAGGCTGTTGGTCACTAGGGGCAACTGCTGGCCATCGCCGGCCATCAGCATACACTGCCGGCCATCGACAACAGGATGCCGGCCACCTATGTGCCCCTGCCGGCCATCGGTGGCAGATTCGGGCAAAAGGGGCTTTTAAGCTGTGGGTCTTTAAATAGGCTCAAAACCAACCCATTTCTTCACAAACCCTTCCATAGAAATCAATTTTCTTCATTCCTAGGTGCGCCTTCTCTCTAGATTCACGCGTTCTACGCGTTTCCCAACACCCTATACAACCTTGCATCACTAAGGGTTCTTGATTTTCTTCGATTTGAACCGATCAGAAATTGTATCTGAGGCTTCTTTCATCATTTCCCGCATTCAAGGATCATTTCCCGCATTCAAGGATCATTTCCCCCGATCTTCTCTTGAGGTTAGTTCGCTTTCCCGGGTTTTTCAACTTTTCATGAATTTTCTCTCTCTTAGGGTTTGAGTTTATTCAAAATTCAACATTTTGCTCATTTTTGCTCATTTTCGCATATTTCAGATGGCTGACGATATGCCTCATGGTGAGGGCTTCCCCGTGCTTCCTCGAGTAGAGTTAGCAGCAGAGTTTGCGGCTGAGCCAGAGGTTGAGCCTCAGCTGTTACCATTGGACGTACGTCCCTTCGACCCCGCGGTGTACCATCCGGAGACTCACATCATTCTGGTGGCGGGAGGCATCCATACTTTTACCGATTTTGATGAGGACGTGCCAGACGACCTCTTGTTGAGAGAGTCGATGTCTCACTTGTCGGCCATTACCGTGGAGGTACCATCTCTGCTTTTCTGTAATATTACTTTCGATCGCCTGTATTTCTTGCGCTGTTTCGATCTGATTACATCACATGCTTTGATCTGACTGTATTTCATACATTGCTGATCTGCACTTGACTGTACTTTACACATCACTGCCTTGTATGTACTGTACACAACCGTATCTCATGCGTCACTACTCTGAATTCGAATGCATCTTTGACACATCACTGCTGTGGATGTAACTGTATTTTCAATACATCACTGATCTGATCTGAACTGTATTTTCAATACATTACTGATCTGATTTGAACTGTATTTTTAATAGGAGGGATCTTGCTCCTTTCGAGGCTACGGCGCTACAACTGCTCGAGATTGGTACGATGTGCTCCCCGCAAGGGTCCGCCGAATTGTCAACAAGACCGGCTTCGGTATATTTTGCTGCAGCCTGACGCGGGTTACAGCGAGTCACCCTCTCCTGGGGGCTCTTGTGGAGAGGTGGTGGGACACCACCAATTCCTTCCATTTTTCCACAGCAAGGGAGATGACCATGACTCCTTTTGATTTTGCTATGATCACCGGTCTGGACGTGGGAGGTGATCCGATTCCCCTAGATCCCGACATGGGGGAGCGGGTTGCTGCATGGGATGTGTTGCTTGGAGCACGTCCACCTCTTGCTCGAGTGGGTATGGTTAGATACTCTAGGTTCGAGGAGCAGTTCCGCGGGGAGGATCCTGAGACCGATGAGGGAGTGGAGAAGTACACCAGGGGCTTCCTCCTGTTCCTTTTTGGTACCACCTTGTTTTCAAACAAGTGGAATACCGAGGGTTTGTACTTCTTGAGCACCCTGGTGGTGCTTCCGCGGGTCCACTCCTACAACTGGGGCACAGCTGGCCTCACCACTCTTTATGGATACCTGAGCTCCACTTCTCGGATGCGTGAGAGGGTGGTTGGAGGCTACTGGCAAGCTTGGGAGGTGCACAACCTAATTCCCCTTTTCATTACTTTGCTTAGCATTTGTACGTTTTGCTTTGTTCAACATTTATACTCTCCGTACTTACTGTCACACTGCATGCTTTCTGCTTTGCATTTTCGGTACACCATACATGCTGCACACTGCACACCATACACTGCACATAGGATCTAATGTCCGCCTTTCTAGGCCTGCATCTGTCATGTACTGTACTGCATTCTGCATTCTGCTTTCTGCATTCTTGTTCATACGCTGTACTGATCACATCTGTTCAACAGCTTTGGGTATATGCATACTTCCCGGCGCTTGCTCCAGATCCAGTGGAGGAGACTGCAGTGACGGTCCCATTCTCTGATGTATATGATGGTCCGCTCCATCGTAGGACCCGGAGAGCTTCATGTTCTTCCGGCGGTATCTTGACACTGTTGCGGCGCGCGAGGTAAGTCTGCAATAAGATTATTTCAATTAACCCAATGCACCTGCCTTAGTTATTTAACGACTGATCATCTTGTTGGTTCTCTTTCTCAGATTACATGGCGACCATAGGAGGTGATTCCGTCCGGACTCTGGGATCAGTATCGCGTTGCCCAGATTATGTCTCAGTACTGTATCCTCTTCGAGGGGCCGATCTGTCAGGCCTGGTTTCTAAGTGAGCGCTTTGTGCGTCAGACTTTGGGGTTACATGCCCCATTTGTACCAATGCCGCCTCCATCATCAATGAGGGAGGCACATGTGTTATCTGCCGACCAGGTGATCCCGTTCATGGTAGGGCTAGAGATAGATTACTTCCATGCCGAGGGCAACTACACGACCTTCATTCAGACACATCTGATGCCGCCTTTGACTTGTGTCCGAGGAGGAGAGGGAGTGACGGCTCCAGCTATGAGAGGCAAAGGCGGAGAGCGACCAGGTCTCATAGGAGGAGAGGTCCTGAGGAGAGACAGGGGTCTGGATGGCCAGTGCTGCCTGCTACTATGACACTTCGAGGGCGAGCTGGAGAGATTTATCAGGTTCCCTTTGCTCCTCCTCCAGTTGGTCACAAGCTTGTCGGAGGTTATGGTTCGACTCCGGTATATACTACACTGTCATCCCTTGTACAGTCATTTGATTTCACTTGATATTCTGCCGAGCACTAATGATTTCAATCATTTTACAGGCTCCCATTGAGTACACTTGTCAGTCTCTGGCGATGACGGCTTCAGTGATAGGGATGTTGTAGACGAGCATGGACCTACTTAGTATCTACAGCATTCCGGTAAGTTCGTTCAAACTGCACTTTGTGCCATGAGGTCTTTTCTTCACACACCATCATTTGTACGGCTTGCACACTGCATTGTTTTGATACATTGTTCCCATACACCACTCACGGCATACATTCACTGCAAATCATTCACTATTCACAGTACATCATTTTTTTTTTTTGGGCATCTGATACATTTTGATTACTAATGCATTTTGGTGGATTGTCCCTCCTTCAGATTCTTTCTTGCCGCCAGGCCCATCGGGTGTTCCAGGAGGAGCAGGGGTGGGCCCTTCAGTACCTCCTTGAGTAGCAGAGGGAGTAGGACGAAGGACTAGTTCACGGGGGCCTGCCCCTGATGATGATGAGTTTGACGAGGAGGTGATGAGTCTGCAGTCAGATTCAGTGTCAGATGTTGACGGTGGAGGTCCTGGACCTTCGTCCAGGAAGAGGACCAGGACGGATTCCCGCACTTAAGGCCACTGGCGCTGATCCGGACATTTTGCTACTTCAGATGTTGATCCTCTTTTGTTTTATTTTCCTTTTTACTAGTAGTTTTCCACATTGTACTGCGTTAGGCAGATTTGGTTTAAAACCAATCTCTTTTATGAAAAGAACCTATAACGGAATGAAAACAGCCTTTTTGTTGAAAAATTGTTTCGTTTGTACATGCATCGCATCGCATTACTTTACATAACAATGTAAATGAAATTGAAGTTTTTGTTTTGAAAACCAAACGCTCAAATTGCACTAATCAGGTAGTGAATTGACTAATAACAAAAACAACTCGATAAACAAAACAAAGCCTAGCAAGTTACAACTCGATAAGCAAATTGCAACAACTTGATAAATGAAAGGAAGATAATTACAACCTGACATAGAAAAATAAAATAATACGCCTTAAACAAGACACGACAAAGTCCAACAGGACAAAACAAGACCATGAAAGACATAAGGGATAGGACTCCACTGCAACGAACAACTAGGTCTTCAGTGAGGGAGCCAATGAGCAAGAGGAAAGTACTGCCGGCCATCAATGGAGCCCTGGTGGCCATCAGTGTGCCACTGCAGGCCACTGATGAGCCACTGCCGGCCATCAATGGCAGACTCTCCGAAATGATGACATCTATCCTCCACTCACTTCCTTATCTTCTATATGAGTTCCAGCTTTGGGATTCTCTTCATTTCAACTCAAATTTGCACCAAATGGAAGCACTCCTTGCCCAAAACCTCACAAATTGGATCGCTTCTCTAGATGGCTCGGAAAATTTGAACTTCCGGGCTTTGGCTTGAATGCATTATTCACACTGGGCCGTATTCCACTGCAGCTTCCTTTCCTCCATGCCACGACAAGGTTTTGGAATCCGGTAACACATGTCTTTAGCTTTAGCAGGCAAGAGATGTGTCCTACCTTCGAGGATTTCGAAGCTTTGATGGAATCCGAGCATAACGGGGAAGTCTTGCCTCAACTCCGATTTGGCCACTTCCAGGCCCTAGGACAAATGTGCGGCCTCACTTTGCATGATGCTCGATCATTGATTCATGATGGTGAGCTGGACATCCGAAGCTTGGTTTGTTGGTTTTCTGATGCTGGCGACCGCGACGACCATTGTTGGCAGGGCTATCGGCGACACACGCTTTGCCTATGCTTGCTATCTCATTTCTTGTTTGCCCCAGGCTTCGGAGGATTCAGTGTTCGGTTGATCGAGGTTGCCCAAGGTTTGAAGGAGGGCAAGAGCTGCATTGCCATGACATTGGCTGAAACATTGATGGGCTTAGACACTTTTCATCGTCGAGAGATGGCTAGGCTTGCGGGGAGTCCACTACTATTGCAGGTAATATTTCCCACCCAATCTCACATATGTATTACTCACATCACTCGGCCCTCAGACTTGGTTTTTCTCACAAAACCCTTTTCTTACTTTTCTCTATTCTTTATTCTCTCATTTTCTCTCATTTTTCATTTTTCAGACTTGGTTTTTCTCACAAAACCCTTTTCTTACTCAGCTCGCGGCTACTTTTTCCGACAACGCCTAGTCGATGCCCTGGATAAGGGGTGGTGGTACAACTAGATGTGCAGTTTGTCTACAAATCTCATCGCTTAGCGCTGCCCTTGGCTCAATCTGCTGGCAATGAGTTACAACATGACCCGTCAACCTGGGATTCAATTGATTGGCATGACACACTATGTCTTCTATTTTCCATTCTGATTTCGGCGCCAATTCGGACATGATTAGACTTCCCCGCCAGAGGGGATAGAGTACCCTGCTGCATTCCCAGTTCGAGGCGCACAGCTTGCTCGGTATGCCACAGCATGGAGGACTAGAGAGCTCCTGACCCCCGCTCCCACTTTTAGTTGCACTTTGTCTGATGAGTGCTTGGATTGGCTCAATGAAGAGGCACAGGAAAGGCCCACTTTGGCATCAGAGGCTTCGACCAACTCTGGGAGGGGGCGCAGGAACACCTGACTTATCTATGCCTCGGATTTATTGCTTTATTAGTACTTTCAAGTTTTCTTATGAATGTAATAAAATGTAACTTCAATTTGTATGCAAGAGCAGGAGAACTCTGTATTGAAATCAATGAAATTGAAGGTTGTTGGTACTGAAAATTTTCCACTTTGGCCCAAAAATGGTTTAAGTTGTAAAAAGATTAATTTTGAACAAAGTCAACTTTTATTTAAACTTTTAAAAACCATTTTCGATATGGATCAGAACGGGACACGCTTGAAATCTGTCACTGAGATGCACAACCCCGGATCCCAGCAACTGGAAAGTTGCCCCTAGTCTGAATAGTACCGCAGCATTGCACACCAACGGAAAGTTGTCCCTAGTCTGAAGAGCAATGCACCGGAGATCATAACCGAAGTCTTGAATGCTGAATAGGCAAAGATGGCCGAGATGATCAAATGGACAAAGTTGATCGGGAAAAAGTTTATGGCTGAACTTCAGGATGAAGTTGCCTACGTATCCTAAAGATAGGAATCACGCCTTACGTAGTTCAGGCTCGGGTTCACTCGAGTATTTTCACTCTCCTTTTACGCTCTAACTTTAGCCAAGACTGCCCTTTGCGGGTTTTCAACCTTGCGAGCTCAGTTTTTATAATTTCAATTTTTTGTGCTCTGACTTTTGCTTAGGTCGCCCTTTCGGGTTTTCGGCCAGCGAGCCTCTCAGGGGTAATATTTCTTCAACTTGTCCATGTTGATCGATTGGGAGAACACTAGGCCATCTAGATCCATCAGAACCATAGCTCCACCTAACCAAATAGACTTAATGATGTAGGGACCAGTCCAATTGGGTCTGAACTTGCCCCTTGGGTCGTGGATGGGAGCTCGGTTGTCCTTGAGCACCAAATCTCCTCCTTTTAGATTCCTGGACTTAATTTTCTTGTTAAAAGCCCTGGCAATTCTGCGCTGATAACCTTGAACATGGTACAGTGCTTTCAGTCTGCGCTCGTCAAAGAGCATGAGTTCTTCAAATCTGCTTTGCTGCCAATCTGCTTCGGCTATCTGACACTCAGCCAGCACTCGCAAAGACGAAACCTCAATTTCAATAGGTAGAACGGCCTCCATCCCATAAACCAATGAATACGGAGTCGCCCTAGTAGAAGTTCTAATTGAAGTCCGGTAGCCCCACAGAGCAAGCGACAGCTTATCTAGCCAATCCCGGTAGGTTTCCACCATCTTCTGCAGTATGTGCTTGATATTCTTGTTGGCGGCCTCGACCGCTCCATTGGTTTGCGGCCGACAGGTGGATGACTTATGAAAAGCCATGTTTTATTTTTCCAACAAATCAATCACTTCCTTCTTGAAGTGGGAACCATTATCTGAAATAATTTCGTTCGGAATCCCGTAGCGACAGATGATGTTGGTCCTGATAAACTTTGTAACGTGCGAAGCCTTCAACACCGCATAAGATTGGGCCTCGACCCACTTTGTAAAATAATCTATTGCGACCAGGATGAACTCATGCCCATTTGACCCCTTCGGAGTGACAGCCCCGATCACATCGATTCCCCAAACTGAAAATGGCCATGGCGAAGTCATGTTGTACAGCTTCGACGGCGGAATGTTCATGCGGTTTGCATGGATTTGACACTTGCGGCATCGTCAAACAAAGCCGACACAATCCTCCTCCATGGTGGACCAATAGTAACCCTATCTGAGGATCTTCCGAGCTAACATTACCCCGTTCATATGCGCCCCACATTCTCCTCCGTGGATGGCCTCCATTAGGCGCTTCGATTCTTCGGCTTCCACACACAGCTTATGCATTCCCAGATGACCTCTCTTATACAATTTAGCCCCCCAGATGATAAATTGAATGGCCATTCTTCTGATTGCCCTTTTATCCTTGGCATATGCCCCTGGCGGATATTCTTCCTTCTCCAAGAAATTCCAAATGTCGTAATACCAGGGGTTCCCGTCCTAAACCTCATCTATGGCAGCAATTGATTTGTATGCCGGCGCAAACTTTTGGTCAATGATGATCGGACACATCTGGACTCCGAAAGGGATGTCTATTATGGAAGATAGAGTTGCTAGTGAATCTGCGAACCTATTGTTCTCTCTTACTAGATGAGCAAAGTTTAGCTTCTCAAACCGACGAATTAACAAGTCCAAGGTCTGGTGATACATTATCATCCTTTCTTCTTTGACTTTCCAGTCTCCTTTTGCTTGAGACACAACAAGGTTCGAGTCCCCAATGACGTTCAACCATTTTGCCCCTAGTTCCAGGGCTGTTTCTAGACCGGCAATACATGCCTGATATCCTACTTCGTTGTTCGAGACTTTGAACCGGAGTTTGAAGGCTAGAGGGATACGGGAATTGTTAGGTGCTATTAGCAACACTCCTATCCCATACCCATATTGGTTTGACGCTCCGTCAAAGTACATCGTCCAAGTTTCATCTTCGATATGTAAAACGGTCTCATCTGGGAATAAGTACTCGATTGCTTCACCCCCTTCCACCGGATGATCAGCTAAAAATTCCGCTACTGCTCTTCCCTGGACTGACTTGCGCGTCACATATTTCAGATCGAATTCGGAAAGCAACAGCAACCAACGAGCTAGCCTACCCGTAAGTGCCGGTTTGTCGAAGATACTTGATGGGATCCAGTCGTGAAACCAACATTACAGAGTGAGCTAACATGTAGTGCCGCAGTTTCCTGGTAGCCCATACCAAGGCTAAGCATGCCTTCTCCAACGGTGTGTAGCGAGTCTCATACTTTAGCATCTTCTGGCTCAGATAGTAGATGGCCCTCTCCACTTTGTCCTCTGATTCTTGCGCAAGCATACAGCCCATTGTAGTCTCAGTTACTGAAAGGTACAATATCAACGATCTCCCCGGTTCTGGCGGTGACAACACGGGTGGGTTCTGTAAGTATTCTTTGATCTGTTCAAAAGCAGCTTGGCATTGGCCATCCCACTGGAACTTCATTCCTTTCTTCAGGAGACCAAAAAGTGGTTCACAATCAAGGTTAATTTTGAGATAAACTGCCTTATGAATTGCACTTTACCCAGAAAGCCTCTCACCTCCTTTTCAGTCCCTGGTGGTGGCATTTCTAAGATGGCCTTGATTTTGGAAGGGTCGACTTCGATACCTCTCTATGTAATCAGAAACCCCAGCATTTTTCCCGCTGTAATGCTAAACGTACACTTCTGAGGATTCAACCACAACCGAAATTCTCTGGTCCTTTGAAAGAACTTTTGCAAGACGGTGTAGTGGCCCTCTCTTTCTTTGGATTTGACAATCATGTCGTCCACGTACACCTCAACCTCTTTGTGGATCATGTCATGCAATATTGTGGTCGCGGCCCGTTGATATGTAGCTCCTGCATTCTTCAGCCCAAACGGCATCACTCTGTAGTAGTAAGTCCCCCACGGGGTGGTGAAAGCAGTCTTTTCCCGATCTTCGGGTGCCATCACTATCTGATTATAGTTTGAGAAGCCATCCATGAATGAAAGCAACGCATGCCCCGCTGTGAAATCCACTAACTCATCGATATGTGGCAAGGGAAAGTCGTCCTTCGGACTAGCTCTGTTCAAATCCCTGAAATCCATGCATACCCTGATCCTGCCATCTTTCTTCGGCACCGAAACAATGTTGGCCAACCAAGTTGGGTATTTGGATACTAGCAAGAAACCTGCGTCAATTTGCTTGCTGACCTCTTCCTTAATCTTGAGAGCCTAGTCCGGGCGGATCCTTCTGAGTTTTTGTTTAACGGGTCGGGCCTCGGGGTCAAGAGGGATCCGGTGCTGTACAATCTCAGGATCGATTCCAGGCATGTCTTCGTAGGACCACGTGAAAACATCTTTGAAATCTTTTAATAAAGCGACTAAACGCTCGCGTTCCTCCGAAGACAACGTGGACCCGATCTGGACCAGCCGCGGGTCCTCCTCAGTACCCACATTCACAGTAGTGATTTCATCCACTAAGGGTTTAACAAATCTTTCCTGCTCTTGTTCAATTAAGCGTTGCAAAATCGGAGGAATTTCTTCCTTGTCGTTTTCATCAAAATTTTGAAAGTCTGAGTTAATGCAATAAATCAAGGGCACAGAAAAGTACTCAGAAACCACAGCCACATCATTCTCATTAAGCACATCCAAATCGTCTGATTCCTCGGTTACAACAGACTCAAAAGAGAAAGAAAAAGACTACCTGGACAGGACTGTGGTATCCGGGTTATCACCCCCTGGAATACCGGACTCAGACTCAGTCGAGCTGGAACTTGATTCCGACTCAACAAATTCGGAGGAATCAGATTCCGGCTCACTACCTGACCCAGTGCTGCTTGACAAAAATCCCTCTTCATACTGCCAGACGAGAGAGGGTGCGATAGATGCATCCAAAATGTTTGCTGGTAGGCCCGTAGCCGTTTCACTCCCAATCATGGACACCGAGAAGTTATCCCCCAAGCACTTCTGTTCGATCGGAGGATCTGAAAGTAGACAAGCCAGTGCTACCCCCATTTCACTTTTGGTGTCCTCAGATTCCACTTTCTCGCTCTGCTTAGCCTCAACTAATGGGTCCATCTGCTCTTCGGCAACGTCATCCCCAGATAACTGCAGATCAAAGAAGTTCTCGAAACCTGGTACGCGCTTCCTCTTCACGTTCAACCATGGCTCTAGAAAGCCACAAAACGGAAAGTCCTCTCCCTCCCGTACGAAGCGTCCGTTTAGGGTACCCTGGATGGGCCGGTGCATCAGCTCAAAAGGCTTCCCTGCCTGCTTCGCTCTGGCTCTCCCAGCCATCTCCTTGCCTTTCCTTATCCAATCCTCTTTGTTGGGTAGATAACCCAAGCCAAAGGTATGTGGTTGTGTGGCACTTCGGCCAATGTTGCGACGCCCTTTCGGCTACTTTTTCCTAATCCCATCCCAGGGATGTGTTGGAGTTTATTCATGAGGTATACTGATTGAGCACTGACATACAACCCCTTATTAACAACCATGATGTTTCGCACAACCCGAGCCTCAGCTAAGGTAAAACCCGACAAGAACACATCCTCCATACCGTGCTCAATTTCCAAAACTGGCGTAGATACTTCTGGCGGTGGATGGATCGATGAATTTCCAAAGACAATGGCTACTCCCTTCCCATGGGGGTATTTCACCATTTGATGCAAGGTGGACGACACTGCCTTCACCTGGTGCAGCCACGGCCGCCCCAAGAGCAGATTGAAAGTTGTAGGAACTTCTAAGACGTGAAAGTCTATTTCATGCTGTCCTGGCCCAACCTTGGTCTGAATTTTCACTATCCCCATTACTTCTCTGCTCGTATTCTCATACGCCCGAATCACTTAGGCTGTCGGCACAAAGTCCGCGGTCTTTAAACCAATTGCATACACAGTCCTTGCCGGGCACCCATTGATGGCGGATCTGGTATCAACAAGAACCACCGGAATCCATTTGTTTCTACACTCCACAGAGATGTAGAGTGACTTGTTATGGTTTGCACCCTCAGGTGGCAATTCTTTATCGGAGAAGGTCAACATCGGGGTAACTCCTCCCGGAAAAACTAAGCCCACCAGCTGTTCGGGCGTGGTGTCTATTGAGAGCTTGGCCTTGTCCATAGCTGATAAGACGGCTTGTCGATACACTCACGATGCCATAAGCAGTCCCCAAATGGAGATGCCTGCCTGTATCTTTTTCAGCTGCTTCAGTACAACTTCTTTTTCGAGTTGTTTCTCATTCTGTTTCTCTGCCTCCTTATGCTTCCCAGACGCTTATGGCTGATCTAGATGTGGGGGCCTAAAATACCGCCCGCTTCTAGCCATATGATCGACTTCGCCGATGTACCAGGTATCGTCTGGTTGGTTGCTCTCCCAATCCTCATCCGTGTGGGCAAGACATAAATCATCGTCTTCCCACCACATTCCGTCGGCAGCCAACAGACACCTGTCTGGCTCCGGTACAGTTATACTTGCAGTATTCTTTATCCACATGCTCGCAGCATTCTCTGGCCTCGTGCACATAACACTTTCAATCCCCTCAGGGCCCTTAGCTTTCCTAATTCTCTCAGAATCCCCGAACCTCTCTTGTTCGAACTGCGTCAGTACAACTGGCTGTTCCACACTTCCCGCATTCACGATGTCCAAGTCCTGAGTGAAATTCTTAACACCGGTGCCCTCCGGCGATGCATTCTGATTTCTGGCCCTTCCGGCCACAACTGATGTTCTTGCCCCTGTCGGGCCCTGTTCCAACTGAGTTTCGTCAACGACATCTGGTAGGTCATCAAGCCACCTGACGACCTCTGCTGACTCCTCAAAATCTGACCAGCTGACTACCATGCCCTCTGGATCTTGTTTATTGAAAAATTAGAGGTTAGCAAAGTCCCCTTCCACAGCTGCCAAGTCATCTATCCTCTTACCAGATTCATCCCCCTGTATCACACAAAGCTCTGCCCCTGCCGACAATTCAACATTTGGCCCAACCTTGCCTATTGGTAGAATGTAGTCACTCGGACTGTATACCTCCTCATCAAAACTCCCAGATTCCTGGGATTCTGACTCAACAATCCCATTCTCACCTGAAATCTCCCCTGTTCTGTGTTTGACAATCACCACCAATGGTTCGGGTTGGGTTCTAGAGATGTCCAACATGCACAAGTCAGTGCAGTCAGGAAGGAGCACCTCCGGCTTGGGTAGGTGGGATGGAGTGATATAGATGCTAGGGTCGTAAAACGAGACCCTAGTCTGGATAAAGTTGATTCTTTTGGGAGGTGGAGCTTGGTTGTGCGGTGGGAGAGGGTTTGTTGTGACATTGGGTTTTTCTGGAGGCACAATCACCTGCTTGTCAACGAGATCTTGGATCTCATGACGCAATCTAAAACATCGGTTAGTGTCGTGACCATGTTGTTGGTGATACGCGCAGTATTTGGCAGGATTATGGGAAGGGGAAAGTTTTTCTGGCAACGGCCTCGTCTCCCGGGGCTTTAGGTGCCCTTTCCTGATTAATACCCCTAGAGCCTTGGATAGGGGCATATATAAAGGCGTGAAGGTTCTTTGGCTTCTGGGTTGGTATTTGGTGGTTTGTGTGTTGCTTCCGGACGCACTGGAGAAAAACGTAGCTGCCATAGGTCTTGGAGAGGGAATGGTGGTGACCATGCTTACTTCTGAAGCTCTAGCATTTGCGGCATTACTGGTGCCTGTGTTGTTGTTACGGTTGAAGGTTCTTCGGGGTAGCTCTCTGTCTTGGTCAATCAGACCTTGTTTCATAGCATCCTCAATTTGTACCCCCATCTCGTGTAAATCTGAAAAGGTAGGGAAGGGGAGCACAATCATTTTCTGCATCAGTTTTGGCTGGAGATTGCGCACAATCATCCAAATTTGGTCCTTGTCAGTGGGCCTTAGGGTCATCATTGAGGCCTTGGCCCTCCACCGGGCCACAAAATCTGAAAAGCTCTCCTTAGGCTCCTGCCTTGTTGTCTCAAGATCACGGGTTGTAATCTCGATTTGAGTGTTATAAGAGTACTGTGCAATGAAAGCCTCGGCCATCTCGTCCCAGTTTCGCTTAACATCATTTTCTAATTTTGCGTACCAGATAGCGGCCACACCCAACAAGGTCCGGCCGAATAATGAAAGCTTCTGCGGTCTGGTGAGGCCCATCGGCCGTAGCATATCGGAGAACAAACAGAGATGCACCATGGGATCCCCAGATCCGTCAAAGCAGTCGATTTGTGGCATTTTGAACCTGTCTGGCAACGTCACAGCCACGTCAGTATACCCGTCCTCAATGTCCGGGATAGACTTCACCCCTTGGGATTTCTTGAACAACTTCTCTAGCTTGCTCAATTTTAACGCGGTAGGGTCGACCTCGAACTCGAAAGGAGAGTCCGGTATATTGGTAGGTGTTTTGGATAGCTGGGGTAAAATTGGGGGCGGAGCCGGCCCTACCGGAATGTCCGTACCTTCCTGTACATTGGGTGTTTCCCTGGGTATTTGAACCCCTGGCGGTAGAGGAGCTTAATGTGAAACAGATGCCCCGATTTATTGTTGCAGCCTGGCAATTAACTCTGCCTACTGGGCCATGATCTCGGCCTGTTGTTTGGCAAACTCATCTCGATGAACAGTATCCTGCTGCATGGCTCTCATGGTCGCTTGCATCTGACGCATCATTTCCTCAACTCCTGGTGTTCCTGCCATGCTATCCTGATCTGCCTGAACTACTGGTAGGTCTATCTCTATGGCAACAATTAGGATCTCAGCCCGACTGTCCACTGATGGGGTAAACCACTGCTCTGGCAACCTTTGCTCGGATATATTGCGTCTTCTCGACCTCCGTCTGATAACTGGGCGTAGGGAATGATATACTGGTTGCTCGTCGACCAGATTCTCAGATCGATGGAGTCGACGACCTCTTGTCTAGAGTGCTTGGGGAATATCTACTTGGTCTGAAGCAATTGTGCTAAACTACCCTAGCAAAAAGATAAATAAAGTAATAATAAGGAAATACAAAACCAGATAAACGGACAACATAACAGCGTAAATAAACACAACACACAGTCGGGTATAATCAACACGCAGTTGATAAGTTGAATACACTGTTCTTAGACACTGATCATTATTCCCAAATTACTGTCCCCAAAACTGAATCGGATACCTACAGATAATTGATTCTGAAAATACTGAACTGGTGCTCGCAGGCCTGATACCCAAAATACTGAACTGGTGCCCGCAGGCCTGATACCCAAACTTGTAAACTGATACATGCATTCCTAGAGAGACGCACTCTAAAAGCACATAACAAACAAGTGAGAGCCAAAACACCCCTATGGTGGGGTAGGGTTTCCCTGTCCTATCTTGTCAGGAGCTAGGGTTTCACTACGTACGCAGCGGTTTCAAACAACCTATAAACGGGTAAGCAACCTGTCCTAGCTTGGAATGGTCACTATGGATTTCGAATATGCACTAGGTCAAATGGTCAAAAGGGCACCCCGGTGAAAACCGGGGTTTGTGTTCCCATTGTGGCAGAGCCCGCAACCGGTCAGCCTTATGGCACGTTCGCAAAGCGAGCCTCCGGCAAACCGTTTAGGAATAGCATACGGCAAACACGGTGTCCTAGGTGCACCAATGCAAATGCAATGCAAAGAAACACATAAGTGTAATAAAAACCAGATATCATGAGTTCGAGTCAAGTTCTCTAACTCCCCAGCGGAGTCGCCAGAAACTGTAGACGTCCCCGAACGTCCCGGGAGGGAAATCCCATTTTGTTTATTTGACGCTCACTACAGTTCAGGACTCAAAGTCACGGTCTTGTATCTAATCTCGCAGAGTACAATGCAAGACCGATAAATCATCAAAGAGTCCAAATCTGGCAAATCATTTTTGAAAATAGATTTTTTTTTTAAAGAAGTGCCAAACATGGACTGCTTTGCCAGATATAGAGTCGCCACCTAAATATTTTATTTTAGGGAAAATTTAGGAAACCCTGACTCGTGCCTAAGGCCACGTGTCCGTCATCACCAAAGTTGCCTCGGCTCGGGAACTTGGGTACGATTGGGGAAGGTCACTTCATGAGCACCCCCGCTCGCTCGATCAAAGATCGGCCTCTACTAACCATGATATTGGGTTTTGAAAACATTATGCATTCTTATTCCGGTTATTAGCCTAGATTTACTATGTGATGCGCACAGCATACAAGTATAGACTGGATCGCCTGAATTGGAGCAAAACATCTCATGTTTGTTTATTTGAAAATGGTTTGATGGTGCTACCCGCAAGTAGGCTAAGACGTGGATTTGCTACCCCCGGGTGGGCTTAGAAAACCAGATAATTTTCCACTCTCAAGTGGGCTTAAAACTCACAGTCAATGCATTATTCCAACTCAGATAATCCAACCTTCACCCGCAGGCATTCAGGTAGGTATATCACATAAGTAGTTAGCCTCATGGTAAGCATGCTATCATGGCAGTCACTCACACGCATGCAAGGATGCTAAAGCATAAACACTTACCGAGTACTCCGAGCCAAAACAGAAGCTAGTTAGTAATCACATGCATGATCCTAGTTCATGTTAAGGCCTCGTTTGGGATGCTACCTTTTGAGCCAATTAGCCAATTAGTCATACCAAAAAGTCAACAATTACGGCTTCCCTCTACTTTTTGCACAGCTTTTCGTAATTAGTCAAAAAGTCATCCCAAACATACACGTTTTTTTACCAACCTTTTTAGCCAATTAGCCAAAAAGTTACTACATTAGCCTGTTCCCAAACGAGGCCTAAGATGGCTAATGCAACACATGCAGGAATGCAACTACAATAGGCTCGACTTTTTTAAGATGGCGTATGAGATGCTACAACTAACACGTATTCAATTTGAAATTGAAATACAATGCAGTTAGTATGATGTGCCAAGCCTGGTACATGCAATACAAATGAATGCAAATGTGCGAAGCATAAGTATGCTAATTGAAACATGCCCTAAACTAACCATCAAAAGCAGGTAAGTAAAAGGGAGAAAGAGGTGGGGTTGGAAGACATTCACATACTCACGTACACTTATTACAACTGTGCCCTCGCTCAGAGGGTCCGAATAAATAATACAAGCCGCCTAATTAACTAACTCACGAGCTAATTAATTATTACAAAACCCTATGAATAACTAGTTACAACTAATTATTACACAACTTAACTAATTAACAAATTAATTATTACAAATAACAAATGCTAACTAACTAGTAACCAGTAAAAGAGAATTGCTCTAGCTCTGTTTGAAGAAGAGGAGGGTATGCATGCTCGCTTCGGTTCCTCGCCTCGAAACGCCTTCCGGTTGCTCTTTAGAGGCTCTGTTTGCAGGGTGTCTTCCAGTGTTTGTTGCTGAAACTTGGCAAAACATTGCTGGAGAGTTCACCAGTGGCCTGCCAACCATGAAAGGAGCACTGCCGGCCAACAACAGGGCACTGCCGGCCAAGGATGAGAGTATGCCGTCCAACAGTTGGTGCACTGCCGGCCACTGGTGTGCTGTGACACCAAGCTGCAACAAAGCACAAAATAGAGAAAATGGAGGGCCTCCGAAGGGTGTATACGCACTATGCCACCCCAAATCACCTCAAAACATCAAGGGAGAGGCCTAGTCGAATCCACGACCATCAATCACGCATCCCGATGCATGATGGCCAAACATACAACTTGTGCAAATCAATCTGAAAATGAATGCATAAATAAAGCAAGTAAAGCCTAGAACTCTATCATGAATCAGCAAGAGCTTCGGCGATCGAGAATTGAGACACGTTCCATCACTCGGAGTATGAAACGCCCCTCGTTCCTTGTGCTCTGATTAACACTTAATCCAAACAATGCAACACGTAAGCATGGCAAACATGCAATATGAACAACCTGACAAGGCTAATGACATGCAACAAGCACATATGCATGATCTGAGGTAACAACCTTGGACAACATGACAAAATGCAACATGAAGATGCGACAACATGTAATGAGGCTAGCATGCGACAACATGCAAAGATGGAGCAAGCATACAACAATATGCAAGACAGGCATGCGACAACATGTAAAGGGATGGGCTTAAACTAATGTGGGCAACTCTCAACTAAGCCCAAATCAGTGGCCAAAAGTGATGAATTGATGGCATGAAAAGCATGAAATGGCAAGGCAAACATGTATGTCAAGTGGCTCAAGTATTAAGGCACAAAGAGGACAACTCTTAAGCACACTTAAGGAGCAACAAATATGGGTATATGGTAATGAGGTAAGCTCTGAAATTGCATGTAAAGTGATGCCAAATCAAATCAAATCAACAATGCAAGCATAGCATGTTATGATGCTCAAAGCTCAAAGTAAGCAAGGGGACTTAAGCCAAGGCCATACAAGGCAAAACCCAGGGGGCCGAGGGGACCTAAAACAGTCCTAGGGCAGGTCCAAACAAGACCAAAGCTAAACTCAAAGCTAGCCAACATAGGCTAGAACACAAAGCCAAAGAAAACATGGAGCATGCAAGGCTTTAAAGAGGCAATGCACTACACCTATTGAAACCAAACATGGCATGACTTGGGCGACATAAAACAGAGTTACATCATGGTATAATAAGACCCAAAATGCACTGAAATGATGAGCCAAAGGCTTAGGCTTAATGGCATGCACAAAAGCTCATTCTTGAGGCATAAAGCACAAGCTCTATAAAGCATTCAAGGCTTGTCAAATGCAAGTGTATGACAACATTTCATGGACTAAAATAGCATATGGAATGAGGGCAAGGCATGCAAACATCACATGTATGGCATGGTCCCTCAAAACCCAAGACTAGCCTAAGCATTGACACTATAGCTATACAAAGCATGAGTGATATGGCCATGGCAGCCCAAAATAGTCCTAGAGCAGCCCAAAATAAACATAAAATCATGTTAGAGCGAAGCCAAAATATGCTAGGATGATGAGTCAAAACACCATGCATAAAGGGCTAGTAAACAAGATTTGTTCTATACCTATATGGAGCATGCAAAGGATGATCCAACCAACTATGGATAGGGTCATGACATGCCAAATGATGACCAAATACATGCTGAAATGTAAACCAAACAAGCTAACATGACATGGCAAAGTATGGAGCATATGAAGCTAGTTTAGGGGATTTACACTACAAGTGTATTATGTAAGCATGGAGTGACAAAACCAACCCAAAATAGATTCATGGCATGGTAAAACATCACCAAAAACCCACTGAAATGGACTCAATACAAGCTAAGCACACATGCTACTTTGATGAGCTATGAATGGAGTTATTCAACACATACAAAATGCATGCAAAATATGACCAAACCAGCCATGGACAGGGCCAAGGCAGGTCCTAAAAGTCACAAAAATAGGCCTGAACCAAGCCTCAAAAATGCATGGAGGGATAGTCCTTTGGAAGGCCAAAAATACAAGCAAAGAGGAACCAAAAGAGAGGGGGCCACCCCCTCTGATTAAGAACCTCAAAACCACACCTTTACCACTAAAAATCCACTGGATTTCAGTGGTAAGAAGGCCAAACCAAGGCTAGCTCGGAGGCCTCAAGGAATGGCTTAAAACAAAGCCAAACAAAGCATGCAAAGGGGCTACACACCCCTAACAACAAAATGACCTTAAGCAAACTTCAAAAGCACTTAAATACAAGACTTTTTTCAGTTATAAGAAAAGCCCAAATCAATATACAAGGAGGGCTAAAGTGAGGTACAAGAAGGTGCAAAAATGGGGAAAATACTGATCCTTGAAGACCCTCTTCGAAACTAGCTACTTCAGGGGGTGGAAACCAGATTTCAGAGCTCAAGAATCCCTCCCAAGAAGCTTAGTCCAATGATGGTGGTGTACCTTTATGTGTTGTAGTGTAAAAGTGCAAGGAAATCTAATTTCTAAGCACAAAATACAAACAATATAGAGAGAATGAGAGGTTTTTTTTCTTCAAAATGGCTGAACCCCAGATATAGAGGGAGCCCTCTTGCCTATATAGAAGAGAGCAAGAAGAAGCTTCTTCAAGAAGCTTTTTAAGAGCACCATCCCTCCATACACGTGTATGGAGGGCAGAAAACAAAAAACCAGCTGGCTCAAAAGATCTGGAGGAAAACCAGCTGAGACGGGGGGTGCCGGACATCAGTAATGGCCGGCAGGGCTTCATCAGTGGCCGGCTGGCACAAGGAAATGGCCGACAGTTCCATACCATGGCCGGCAGTGCACCAAGAAGGTCACTTTGAAAGGACCTAGTCAAGGTCCAAAAAAAGGGCAGAAAGGATACAAGGTCCGGGAAGCTTGAACCGGTGACATTCCGCCGCGACAGTCAAGTACTCAGCGAGCAATTGATCTAGTTGTTGGGTGTACCTGCAAGTACAACCAAGTCTCGAGGACGATCAAAAATGGGGTGTCTACATGTGGGTGAGAGGGGTGCATAACAACGCAACCCGAGTGTGTGCATAACAATGCAATTTGAAACAAGCATAAAAATGGAAGGCACAAACACATATAAGTACACGTGACAACGTGTATAATGTGTGTAATAGACACTTGAACACATGTGAGCAAAGCAATACGTGACAACGCATGAAATGTGTATAATAAGGAACGTGAACACATATAAGTAAAGCAATGCGCGACAACGCATGCAATGTGTATAGAAACTTGAACACATATAAGTAAAGCACGATGCGACAACGCATACAATGTGTGTAGGAACTTGAACACATATAAGTAAAGCACAATGCGACAACGCATGCAATGTGTATAGAAACTTGAACACATATAAGTAAAGCACGACGCGACAACGCATGCAATATGTATAGGAACTTGAACACATATAAGTAAAGCATAACGCAGCAACGTATGCAATGTGTATAGGAACTTGAACACATATAAGTAAAGCATAACGCGACAACGCATGTAATATGTATAGGAACTTGAACACATATAAGTAAAGCATAACGCAACAACGCATGCAATGTGTGTGCGGAAGGATACAAGACAATGCAACCTAAGAATGCAAAACAACGCGGGTGGACGGGAGGATGCAAGACAATGCAACCTAAGAATGCGAAACAACGCGGATGGACGGAAGGATGCAAGACAATGCAACCTAAAAATGCAAGACAATGCAGGTGGACGGGAGGATGCAAGACAATGCAACCTAAGAATGCGAAACAATGCGGATGGACGGGAGGATGCAAGACAATGCAACCTAAGAATGCGAAACAACGCGGGTGGACGGGAGGATGCAAGACAATGCAACCTAAGAATGCGAGACAATGCGGGTGGACGGGAGGATGCAAGACAATGCAACCTAAGAATGTGAGACAACGCGGGTGGACGGGAGGATGCAAGACAATGCAACCTATATTCTATATGCAATGGATGGAATGGATAAGGCGTGTGGCCAAACCGTATCTTGCCTAGGAAAAGCATGGACACAAACAAATCGCGTCTAACACAGAAATGGTGCCGTCACCCTCAACACTAGGTGCGTACACATAATATCATAACCGTGCTTCAACGTGAAGAGTATGGGCACATACCAGACCAAGCCCAACATGGAAACGCGCAAGCCATAGATGGATATGCAACAAATGCATGCAAACTATAATGCAATATATACAATGAATGTATGTAACGTATACTATGTACAATGCAATATACATACTAGATGATGCAGTAGAGAAATGCATGACAATGCAAATAAGATATGCATAACAATGTAAGATAGAGAAATGCATGGCAATGCAAATGGAAGCGAAACATGCGTGTCGACGCAAGTGAAGAGTGCATGACAAGGCAGGTGGAAGTGAAACATGCGTGTCGACGCAGGTGAAGAATGCATGACAATGCAGGTGGTATGCATGATAATGCATGTAAGGAAATGCATGGCAATTCAAGTTATTGGAATGTACGACAATGGAGGTTAAAGTGCATAATAACGCAATGCACTAACAAGTGCAGGTAGACTGCGCAGGACAGCGCGAATTTAATACAATGCGATGCAAGTGCAGGTGGGATGCGCAAGATAGCGCAAATGAAACAATGTAATGCACAAAGCAGTGCGATGCGCAAAACAACGCGAATGAAAATGCAATGCACTAACAAGTGCAGATGAGGTGCGCAAGATAGCGCGATAATATGCATGCACGATGCAAGTAAGGTGCACAAAACAATGCGATTGAGGTACGCAAAATAGTGCGATTGAAATGCAATACACAAAATAGTGCGATTGAGGTGTGCAAAATAACGCGAATGATGCAATGCAATGTAAGGTGCACAAAACAGTGCGATTGAGGTGCGCAAAATAGCGTGAATGATGCAATGCAATGTAAGGTGCACAAAATAGTGCGATGCGCAAGAGAGCGCGATGCGTTAGACAACGCGAGTGCACAAGATAGTGCGAATGCACAAGACAGTGCGATGCGCTAGACAGTGCGATGCGTTAGACAACGCGAGTGCACAAGACTGTGCGAATGTAATAAAATGCGATGCAAGTGTAGGTGGGATGCGCAAGATAGCGCAAATAAAACAATGTAATGCACAAAGCAGTGCGATGCGCAAAACAGCGCGAATGAAAATGCAATGCACTAACAAGTGCAGATAAGGTGCGCAAGATAGTGCGATGCGCAAAATAGTGCGATAATATGCATGCACGATGCAAGTAAGGTGCACAAAACAGTGCAATTGAGGTACGCAAAATAGCGTGATTGAAATGCAATGCACAAAACAGTGCGATTGAGGTGCGCAAAATAGTGCGAATGACGCAATGCAATGCACAAAACAATGTGATTGAGGTGCGCAAAGTAGCGCGAATGATGCCATGCAATGTAAGGTGCACAAAACAGTACGATGCGCAAGAGAGCGCGATGCGTTAGACAACGCGAGTGCACAAGACAGTGTGAATGCACAAGATAGTGCGATGCACTAGACAGTGCGATGCGTTAGACAACGCGAGTGCACAAGACAGTGCGAATGTAATGAAATGTGAAAATGCACAAGACAGAGAGATGCAATACACCAGAAAGTACGAGGGAGGTGCACAAAAGAAGTGCAATAAAATGCATCTTCTGTGTAAGTAAGGGGGCATTTTCTATGCAACATGGAAAGCATATTTTATGCAATATTGAAAGCAAAGCATATTCTATGCGGAATCGAAAGCAAACATATTATATGCATGAATCATAACGATGTGTGGCACACATGCAACAAAAGTGTATATAAAAGTGCACATTCTATGCAATAGAGGGGCATCAAACATGTACTCTGGTGCCTCCGATTTATCTCTCAAAGGGCTTTGCAACACACTCAACTCGAAAAGGGTACACCCTGTTTATATTGGCAAGAGATAACATCTGCATTTTAAAACCACATGTGCTGCTTTGACTACCATTCTGACTTGAAGCAGGCTTAAGCTTGGGGTCAAGATACACTCATACTCCAGAGAAAGGCGAGGCCTGACAAGATACACCTGGAATGCAGTCTCGGAATTTGCGGAAGTTGAAACATGCTAAGATGCTCCAAATTTTCCCTCTTTCCTCTTGCTTTGCAGCCCGGAACCTATGTAGCTTCAGATAGGTCCTGGTTCTACTGTTCTCACATGACCTAGGTTGAACCGTGCAGTTCATGAAAGGAAGAATCTTGTTTTGCACATATGTGACGAATGGCACGGCACTTTGAGCACAAAGCGATTTATTTTTGAAATTGAGAGATGAATTCTTAACCGGGTATTGAGCCTACAACAGAACACAGCGCACCACGACTCAACAACGAAAAACAAAAGGTAAACAACCTAAACACATCGAGCAACACTCGAGACGACTCAAAACAAGAATCGAGATAAAACAAAAAGGCACGACACTCAGACGTGCACAGGGAGCCTGTTTCACCAGATATTGTTTCCCACCCTTTCTCACTTGTGATTCTCACATCACTTGGCACTCAATCTCTAGTTTTCTGAAAAAGCCATTTTCTCACTTTTTCTCTCAACGCACATCTCTCTATTCTTCAATCTCTCATTTTTTTCATCCCTCCCCTGGGTGGTTGATGGATAAGCAGAAAGTTGTGGGCTCTTGCCCTTGGTATTCTACCATATTCTTATTCTTGTTCACAACAGTGAGTTTCTCCTATAGAGAGGTTGTGCTACAACTAGGTGTGTAGCAAATCTACAGCTGACATCGGTTGACGATGCTCTACTGGGAAGTTTGGACGTGATCAGATCTGTCCAGATGAGGGAGTGGAATAACTTGATCCATTCCAATTCGTGCTTCGCACCTGGTTTGATACCTCGTTGGTTGGAGGATAAGAGAGCTTTCAGCCCTTTATTGTTAGCTTCAATTGTGCCCTTTTCTGGAAGGTAGAGTGCCCTTCCTGGCATGTGGAGCACCATTTCTAGCGAGTATGTTGACAATGGAGAAAAGACAGAACACCTAACTCAACTTTGCCCTTAGTTCATTATTTTGACCATTTTTTGTTTTGACGTTCTGCTAAAACAATTTTGACCAACATGAGAGTTAGATTAACATGCTTGTTCGATTTTCTGATTTAAAATCATGCAAGTTAGGTTATGAGCGTTGAAAATTTTCCTTTTTGGGTCTAAGAAATGGTCCAGTTTTGGAAAAGTGGAATAATTTTTGAGAGAATTAGTCAACCTTAGTAAAAATTCTCAAAACTGTTTTTGGAAACGGCCACTGCTCAACGAGCACGAAACCTACTCTCGTGATGCGCAACCTCGGATCCATAACAATGGAAAATTGCCCCTTGCTTGAACGACACTGCATGGCAACAGAAAGTTGCCCCTTATTTGAATGGCACCGCAGCGCATTGAATGGCAACGGAAAGTTGCCCCTTGTCTGAATGGCACCGCAGCGCATTGTAATCAGTCCTCAGAGCGATGAACACAACCAAATTCTCAGACACAGAGAAGGCTAAGATGATCAAAACCATTTCATGGACACAATCAATTTGGAAGTGTTTGTGGCTGGACTTCAGAATGAAGTTGCCTATGTATCCCAAACATGGGAATCAAGCCTTACGTAGTTCAGGGTTTAAGGTACACTCGGGTATTTAACCTCTCCTTTTGCGCTCTAACTTTTGCCAAGGCCGCCCTTCCGGGTTTTTAACCTTGCGAGCTATGTTTTTCTTTTCTTTTTTCATTTCTTTTCATTTCTTCATTTCTTCTCTTTTTCTTTTTTTTTTCTTTTCTTTTCTTCTTTTTTCATTTTCATTTTTTTTATCTTTGAATTTTTTATCTTTTTTCTTTTTTCTTGTTCTTTTCTTTGCTCTAACTTTTGCCTAGGTCGCCCTTCTGGGTTTTCGGCCCAGTGAGCCTCTCAAGGGTAGAAGTGTAGCTTTGTCCATGTCAAATGGTTTTGAGATCCCAATGTCATCTGAATCCAGGAGAATGGCTGTTGTTCGCTGGCGATGCAGGAGTCCATCCAATGGGGGGCTGAATTTGCCCCTTAGTGTTGCGGATAGGAACTCAGTTGTTCTTCAGCAATACCTTCCTCTTTCCTCCCTTTTGGGATTTGGCACTCTTGCCAGCCTTCATTGGTTTGTAGGAATGACTCATCTTTCGCTCTTCGAGCACATCTGACATTTTTGCCCCTAGTTCCAGGGCACTTCTGATCTAGCTTTTCAAGCTTCCTTTTGATCATATCTGATATTCTTGCCCCTGATTCATGGGCTGCTTCTGATCTGGCCACACAGGCCTCACATCATGATTGGCCTTGGAACATTCTGAATCCAAGTTCAAGGTTTGAAATCAAGAGGGGTCGAGTCTTGAGGCTGAGAGCGATCCTAAGTTGCGCAATCTCAAGAGCGATTCCGCACAGGTCTTCGCAGGACGGCGCAAAACATTTTTTGAATTTTTTATTTTAAGAAAGCGACTAGTCGCTAGCGCTGAAGACAATGCGAAACCAATCTGGATCAAGCCAGGATCCTTCTCAGTACTCACATTAACAAACATGATCTCAATCATTAAGGGCTTAGTACGCTTCTCTTTCTCTCAGTTGATCAAATTTTTACAAATCCCGAGGAATTCCTTCCTCTTTATTTTCAACACATCGTGTTAGAAAAAGTTTTGAAAAACTCAGGTCAAATACAATGACTTTAAGGCACAGAAAAGCAAGTGAAAAGCATTGCCACTTCATTTAGATCTTCTGGCATAACTGGCGCAAAGCAGAAATGAGCACAAAAACATGAAAACCAACTGGCTGTTCATTCAGATCTATTGGCACAACTGGCTCAAAGTAGCAATAAGTACAAAACATGATAGCCACAGTTGTTTCAATTAGATCTTCTGGTGTAACTGGCTCCCCGGCGGAAACAGACTCAAAAGAAAGCGAAAAGACAAACACAAAACAAAATAGTGATATCCGAGGCAACGCCCCCGGGATCACCCGACTCTAACAAAACAGGACTGACTCAATACAACAAGACAGACCCAATTGACTCAGTATGAAAAGACTGACTCAAAACAACGGGACAGACACAACAAGACTGACTCGATACAACAAGACAGACTCAATACCCAAGTCAGGAAGTAGGATAAACAGTATTCGCAAATGCTCAAAATAGTGCGTGTCATCCATCACATCTGCAGTAAACTGAGCACCGACAGCAAGTGGTTCATCCCTTGATCATATAACAACACAGGTCCAGAATACCCGAGGGATATCAGACCCTTCTGGAGCTATGGTTCCAAGACTACTTAGTAAAAGAGAAAACAAACAGCACCTCAGCCTGATTTCACCAAAACAGATATGAGCAAAGCTGAATGACCATGCTCTCTACTGAATTCTGCCCAAAATTCTGCCTGTAAACTGATACCCTCAGGTAAAACTGATTCCACCACATACTGATGCTTGCGGGCCTGATACTCAGACTTGCGAACTGATACATGCATTCCCTGTAGAGACACACTCTAAAACCACATAACAAGCAAGTGAGAGCCAAAACACCCCTATGTTGGGGAAAGGTTTCCCTGTCTTATTTTGTCAGGAGCTAGGGTTTCACTACGCACACAGCGATTTCAAACAACCTAGAATCGGGTAAGCAACCTGTCCTAGTTTGGAATAGTCACTATGGATTCTGAATATGCACTAGGTCGAATGGTCAAAAAGGGTGCCCCGGTAAAAATCAGGGTTTGTGTTCCCATCGTGGCAGAGCCCGTAACCGGTCAGCCTTATGGCACGCTTCTCAAAGCGAGCCTCCGGCAAACCGTTCAGGAATAGTAGACAGCAAACACGATGTCCTAGGCGCACCGATGCAAATGCAATGCAAAGAAATATATAAGTGTAGTCAAAACAAGCTATCATGAGTTCGAGTCAAGTTCTCTAAATCCCCAGCAGAGTCACTAGAAACTGTAGACGTCCCAGGGGGAAACCCCGTTTTGTTCATTTGGGCTCACTACAGTTCGGACTCAAATTGTCACGGTTCTTAATCTGATCTCACAACGTGCGATGTGAGATTGATAAATCACCAAAGAGTCCAAATCCGGCAAATCATTTTGAAAAATAGATTTTTAGAAAGAATCGCCAAACATGGACTGCTTTGCTAGATACAAAGTCGCCACCAAAATGTTTTATTTTTGGGAAAGTTAGAAAACCCTGACTCGTTGCCTAAGGCCACATGTCCGTCATCACCAAAGTTGCCTTGGCTCGAGAACTTGGGTACGATTGGGGAAGGTCAGCTATGAGCACCCCCACTCGCCCGATCAATGATCGGTCACTACAAAACATGATATCTTGTTTTTAAAACACATGTGTTTTTATTCCCATTAATTAGCTAGAATTACTATGTGATGCGCACAGCAAAACAAGTATAGACTAGATCGCCTAATTTGGAACAAAGCATTGCATATCCGTTTGTTCGGAAAAATGGTTTGAGTTTTGCTACTCGCAAGTAGGCTAAAATACGGATTTCAATGAATTGTCTCAATTTAGGCAATCCAACCTTCACCCACAGGCATTCAGGCAGTTATATCACATAAGCAATTAGCCTCATGGTAAGCATGCTATCATGGCAACACTCACACGCATGCAAGATGCTAAAGCGTAAATGCTTACCTAGTACTCCGAGCCAAAACAGAAACTAGTTAGTAATCAAATGCATGATCCTAGTTCATGTTAAGATGGCTAATGCAACACATGCAAAATGCAACTAGAAATAGGCTCAGCTATTCTAAGATGTCATGTGAAATGCAACTTGATACATGTGTTCAAATTGGAATTGAAATACAATGCAGTTAGCATGATGCGCCGAGCCTGGTGCATAAGATACGAAGGAATGGAAGCACGCATGCATAGCATAAGAATGCTAATTGAAATATGCCCTAATTGAAATATGCCCTAATACTAACCATCAAAAATGGGTAAGTAAAAGGGAGAAAGAAATGGGGGTTGGAAGACATGCATCACACACACGCACGCTTATTACAAATTCGCCCTCTCGAGGGAGGGACTGAAAGAATAATACAAATTTAACTAACTAACAAGCTAATTAAATAATTACAAAACCGCTTAACTAATTAACAAATTGATTAAGCTAAGAAATCAGTGAAGAGGCCTTGGGAAGAGGGATGAATGCATGTGTGCTCGGCTTTGCTCGGAAATCCGTCACCATGCTCATGTTGCCTCTGTTTGCACTGCTCTACACATCTGAAGACTGCACAAGTCGCAAGGATGCTTCAGAATCACTCCATGATCACTGTGGGATGTCACTGGCCAAGAGGAATGGTCACCGGCTATGGAAAAGTGGTCATCGACTAGAAGTGTGGCTCTCGGCCAGAGATTTGTAGTCGGCCGGCACTGAATGTGGTCGGTCGACCATTCATTCCTGCAGAACCCTGTTTTGCAACAGCAGAGGACAGACGAGGCTTGGCAATGTATTTTTAAGGCAATGTGTGCACAACCACCCTCCCTATCATGTTATGGACTCAAGGGAGTATGACTCTCGACCCTCGGACCATCAATCACGCATTTCAATGCATGATGGCCAAAGAAGCCAAGTGTACAACTCAATATGGAATGAAATGCACAAAACACACAAAGGGCCCCAACCTCTATCATGATTGATCAGGAGGCAAGGGATGCACACACAATGCAATGCAACCTAGACAAGCAAGCAAGTATGCAAATAACTCAAGTGTGCAACAAATCTAATGCAACATGAGCATGTTAACATGCAATATGCAATAGGCATACAACCTAAACATGTGGACATGTATAGCATGCAACAACATGCAAAATGAAACAAGCATGCAACAACATGGTGAGATGGACTTACACTAACATGGTTAGCTCTCAAGCATGCCAAAATCAGTGGCCAAAAATGATGGAATTAAGGCACCAAAACTCATGCAAACATGCACAACGCAATGGCCCCGTGACTAAGGCACAAAATATAACTCTCCAAGAGCATGGCAAGGATGAAACATGAGGTACAATGGCATACACTCCCGCTCTGAAATAGCATACAAAATGACTCTGAAAATGATGCAACGACTCGTGCAATGCATGTAGGAAGGCTCAAATACCGAAACTAGTGAAGCACATCACACTAGAGGTATGCAAAGCAATGCACAAATGATGAAACCAACTCCTAACAGACCTCATGCAGTCCCTAAATAGTGGCAAAATGAGCAAAAATGAGGGCTTGACATGCACCAAAATGAAGCTCATGCAAAGGCTCATAAAACAAGGCATAATGATGCAACTCTCAAACACATCGAAGGCATGACAAACATGAGAATATGGCACACATATAAGCTCTGAAATACCATTCCCTATGATATCAAAACATGCAAACACCTCAAGCAACGCACGCAAGGAGCTTCAAAACTCAAAGGTAAGCAAGGCTATTACACTACAACCATGCATGGCAAGCACTAATCGACCAAGAGACATAAAAATAGAGCTAAGGCAGCCCAAGATATGAACAAAACATGTTTGAAACATGGCCAAAATATGCTAGGATGGAGGGCCAAAACAACATGCAATGTGAGCTAGTAAGCATGGTTTACACTACAAGCATGTGAAGCAAATGAGGGACCACCAAACCAACCCAAAACAGATTCATGGCATGCCAAAATATGACTAAAAAACCACTGAAATATAGTCAACACATGCTAGAATGGGGTGCTCCTTTGATAAGCCAAGAAAGGGGTTACTCTACACATGCAAGAAGCAAACAAAAAGGGACCAAACCAGCCATGGACAGAGGCTAGGCAGGTCCTAAGAGTCACCAAAAAGGGTCTGAACCAAGCTTAGGATGCATGAAAATATGGGCCCTTTTCTAAGGCCAAAAATGCAAGTAAACAAGACAATAAGGAGAGGGGATGACCGTCTCATTCTTAAAACCTCAAAACACCATCCCCACCACTGAAATCCCTCTGGATTTTAGTGGTGAGAAGGCCAGTACAAGGTGGTCCTGAAGCTCACAAAAAAGGCACAAAAAAATAGGCCAAACAAGGCCTAAGAGGGGGTAAACAACCCCAAACACAAAAGTGACCTGAAACAAATATCAAAAGCATGTAAAATAAAAATTTTTATCAGTTCTACACTAAGCTCAAAACAGCATGCAAGATAGGCTAAAAGCTTGTGCAAAAATGGGAAATAAAAGAGGGCAAAGGAGTGTTACCCTTGTAGCCAAGAACTCCAGCAGCTCTGGACCCAAAAACCAATCCCTTAGCCTCTGAAAATGGCCTCCAAGATGCTTAGACCGAAGGTGGAAGGGTTAGGCTAAGAGTTGTAGTGCAATGGGGCCAAGAACCTTACACTTTTGAGCTAAAATGGAGGAGATATAGAGAGAGATGTATGTGTATGGAGCCTTGGCCAAAAATCTGCAACCTTTGCTAATGAGGGAGAGGCCCCCCTCTTATAGAAGAAGAGGTCCAAAGCTTTTCCTAGAAGCTTGAGCAAAAGGGCCAAGCTTCTCTTAGAAGCTAAAGCAAAAAGGGTCAAGCTTCTTGTGGAAGCTAGAGCAAAGGGGTCAAGCTTCCTCAAGAAGCTAAGAAAGGTTCAAGCTTCTCTTAGAAGCTTGGAGCAAAGGGTCAAGCTTCTTGGAGAAGCTAGGCAAAGGTTCAAAAAGGGTCAAGCCTCCCACAAGAAGCTAAACCAAAGGTTCAGAAGGGTCAAGCCTCCCCAAGAAAAGGTCTCAGCCAAAAAAAGTGGCTGATTGATCAAAACAATGGCCGGCCGACCAAAAACAATGCCGACCGGCCAACACCTTTGGCCGGTAGCAAGAAAACAGGGCTGGTGGCCTCAGACCATGGTCGATGAGGTGTGGGGATGGCCAACAAGCCATTCTCTGCCCTTAGAAGCAAAAACACAAGTGTTTGGTCCATGACCAAGCACAAAACAGCCAAGTTGAGAGATCTTGAGGCGAGGCGCATAGCCGAGACTTCCGAGAACTCAAAACGAACACGAACATGGATGATCACCGAGTGTTCAAATGGTGACATCCAAGTCTTGAGGACGGTCAAAAATTGGGTGTCTACAAGTAGCTTTCACGCGATGCGCATGCAACCTCCATCCATCTTCCTTGGTGTTCATGTCAAATGCATTTGATCGTTTACTTGTTTCGTTAGCATAATGAATTGAGTTGTTATATTTAATTAGTATAATTAGTTGTAACTAATTATTCAGTGTTGTAATATTTAATTAGCTTAGCCTAGTTAAATTCTTAATTAATTAGTTAGATAGTTAGTTAATTACTCATTTCAAGTGTTGTAATAATTAGTTAATTAGTTTAGCTATTTATTCAAGTTTTGTAATATTTAGCTTAATTAGCTTAGCTTAGCTTAATTGGTTAGCTAGGTTATTCATTCAGACTCTCCTTCGTGAGAGCAAAATGATGTAATAATGTGTATGTCTTCCAACCCCACATCTTTCTCTCTTTTATTCAATAGCTTTTGATGGTTAGATTAGGGACATGTTTCAATTAGCATACCTTATGCTTGCATCCATTCATCTTGTATTGCATGCACCGGGGGTTGGCACATCATTCAAACTGCATTGTTATTTCAGTCATTCTTTGAATATGTGCTTAGACCGCATGTCTTGAATTGAATCATATGCCATATTAGTAGCTGAACCTATTAATTGCATTGCTGCATGTGTTACATTAGACATGTTGTATTGTTAGGAATCATGCATATTTTTCTAAATCATATCTTCTTAGCTTGGAGTACTAAGTGTGTTTTTAATGCTTTAACATACTTGCATAGGTGTGAGTGATTGTCATGACTAGCATGCTTGCCATGATGCTAAATGTTTAAATGCTATAACTGCTTGAATGCCTGTGGATGAAGGCTTGTTGTTTGAATTGGAACGATTCAACGAATGTATGTTTTAAGCCCACTTTGTTGAGTGACAAATCAGCTTTAAGCCCACTTTGTTGAGTGGCAAATTCATAAAACTTTAAGCCCACTTGAAGTGGCAAATTCAAACCCTTTTCACAAAACAAACATGAAATCGAATCATTCCAAATTGAGCAAACTAGTCTATACTTGCTTGTGCGCATCACATAGTAAAGCTAGCTTAATAACCAGAACAAGAGCATATAATGTTGATAAAAATCATATCATGATTAGTAGAGGTCGATCTTTCATCGGGCAAGCGGGGGGGCTCAATTCATGACCTTCCCCTAACGTACCTAAATTCCCGAGCGGAGGCAACTCTGGTGATGGAGGACATGTGGCCTTTGGCACAAGTCAGGGTTTCCTAAATTTTCCCAAAACAAAAATATTTAGGTGGCGACTCTATATCTGGAAAAGCAGTCCAATTTTGACATTTTTAATTCATCACCAAAAGATTTGCCGAATTTGGACTCTTTGGTGTTTATCAATTTCACATTGTACTTGTGAGATTAGATTCAGAACCACGGGAGTCCGAACTGTAGGGCTTTCTTCCGAGCTTCCGAAATGGGGGGCGAAAAAGCCGAGCTACACTTGGAGTTTGAGGATATCTAGCCCATAAAACGGGAGTGAGCTTTTACGCCCAGTAGGAAATAAACTTAACAACATATATGAATGTGCAATATAATTATGCTCATGCAATGCCATGCCATGCATACGACTTAACACTGTTTTAGGAACCAAATTCTGAAATACATGATTTATAACCCATATGACTCAACTTATTACCCATCATCATAACCAAGAACTTTCATTTTGAAACCAACCCCACGTAAGACACCTCAAAATTCCCCCCATATTAACTGGCCACCAAGCACAGCAAGGCAAGTGGCCACTTCTTACTTTTTTTGAAAACCTCCACATTACTGGCTACTCAGCACGGAAAGGCAATTGGATACCCGTTTCATTTTAAAAACATCTCCACATTTTCAGGGCACCGAGCACAGAGAGGCAATTGGACACCCATCAATCATTTCAATATTTCCCCCACATTTACCGGTGCTTAGCATGAAAGGGCAATTGGGCACCTGTACCAAAATATCAATGACATCCTCACATTTACCGACCACCAAGCACGGAAGGGCAATTGGGCACCTCAACACACACAACACATTCCGAAACGAAACACACACCTTTAATGATCCAATATTTAATCCAACCCCATGGAAATGCAATGCATGAGTTTCCAAACATTCCTCTTTATCCCGAAATTTCTTTTAATTATACAAGAATTTAACAAATAAAAAACTAATGAACTATTCTCATTTCCAAGTCTCCTAGTCCTACACTCTACCAGCCATCATTCCACGCAAAACATTACCGTATCCTTCCAACGTTCCAAGTGTTCACACAATTCAACTTATTTAATCCACCAAAAATATCATCAAAGATAATAAATTTATCCAACACACAAATCAACATTTAAACAATTTAATTTTCAATATAAAGTACCAATTAGCCAAAACCCTCTTTTGATTTAAAAATTCTAAATCTAGGGTTTAAAGAAAATTTGGGGGTTTCCCTCATTTCCTTGTTAAATCCTCATATCATCAAGTATTATCCCTCAATGTACCAAACATTCTAGATCTTTCAAAGATTTGAGTGAAAACCCCAAATTTTTTAATGTAAACATTATTTAACCAAAGATTCAAACTCAAATCAACCCGAACTTCCCATAATACAACATAATCAAACTAAACCTTAAAAGATTAGAGTTAAGAGAACTCCCTGGCTTAAGAAGGTGAGCAAACAACGAAGACCGAAGCACAAACTCTAACAAAATCGTAATCCAATCGGTCAAGAGAAAGATCCTTACTCCTTTTTCACTGATCTCGCATGATCTAAGGCGGATCCTTGGTATAATAAGATGAAATCAAAGGTTTTCTAGGTAGGGTTTTCGGACACGAAGATGAGAGGGAGAGAAATGAGAAAAGAATGAGAGAAAATAATCAAAAAAAGGCTTTTATACTGGCTAATCCCGAACAAACTGCTTGAGCGAACAACACAAATTTGAAGCGATCACTCAAGTGATCATTCCACCACTTGAGCGAAAAAATAGAAGTCCTAGAAGTTTTGAAGAGCTACATTGAAAATACTAAGAGCATGAATTCTACGCTCAAGCGACAACTACACCACTTCGGCGATCTTGCCTGCAACACAGCCTACTACTGGGAGCTGAAGAAATGACCGCCTAGCGTTCTGAAAAACTCAATTGTCACACTAGCTATATGTTATGATTGGTTAGGATCTTTGGGATCTTTATTGAGCTTAGTGCTCATTCCACGTGTTTACATATTTTTTAGGTACACAGCTGGAAGATTGTTCAAGACTTATAAGGCTAAACCCCATTTTATTTATTGTTATTTAGTGTAAGCCTAGGGGCATTATACCGTTGTAACATGCCCGGGGGGTACCCGTGCACGTTAAACAGTTTGGACCCTCGATTTCTTTAATCTAGTCTCCTAAGTGCAATGTGAAACATAGATGAGAGTCCAGATTTGGCAACTTTATAGAAAATCCATTTTATTACAAAATTATTGCCACAAATGGACTGCGCCATCAGATTTCAGAGTCATCACCTAATATTTATTTTGGAAAAATCAGGAAACTTGTGACTTGTGCCAAGGCCACTGTTTGTCGTAACCAAGGATGCTTGGCTCGTAACCTTAGGTATGAAGGGGGAAGGCCATTAATTGAGCACCCCCGCTCACCCAATCCAAAGATCATCCTTTACTAAACCATGATATGAATTTTACTTTCTTTATATGTTCATATTCTGATTATTTAATAAATCCTAAAATTTACTATGTGAAGCATATAAGTATAGACTATGCCATTCATCTTGGAACAATTTGATTTCATGTATTTGAAAGAGTTTTAAAGATGTACAATCCAAATAGATTGAGTTTACAAATATGAAAAATCAACATCATTCCAAATTATGCAACACAATCTCCACCCACTGGCATTCGTACAGTTATATCAAGTAAGCAAGTAGCCACGTAGTAGGATACTTAAACATAATAAGAAAAACACACACAAGCAGGATGCTAAAGCATAAAAGCTTACATATTATCGATGTGCCGCGAACAGCTACAAAACAAAGTTAGTAAAACATGCATGATCTTATATACAAAATCCAAATGCAATCCACAAATGTAAACTTAGCTGAATCAAGACGCATGAAACATGGATGCAAAGCATGGATATAATGACAAACAAAATATGATGTATAGTCACAAATAAAGAAAGAAAGTAAAAGAACGGGATAAAAAGAAACGGGGTGGGGAATTATTACAACATTTTAAATATTACAAATCCAAGGGAGATGAATAAATATTACAACACAATATAAAAAAATCTTCACAAACACTCAAAATAAATTAAACATAACAAAATAGCAACTTCAATCACCTCAAAGACCATTGGAGGTTGATCTTCTTCAAGTCGGAAGACTGCCTAGCTTTGCCTAAAGGTCGTAGATATAGTCATGAAGGTCACGGGTGTGATGGTGTACTTTTAGATGGCTACCCAGCTAACTAACGGGCTGGGTAGCCCGGTAAGCTTGGCCGAACTCTATTTTCTTAGATTTCCACAACAAAAATAGAACTAAAAACAATATATATTCGAGTCTCAACTCACCACTTTCAATTAGATTACAACAATATATAATATAACAAGAAATCAAAGCAAAAGAGATAAATAAGCAAGAAATACAATGGGCTCAATATGACGTCTAATTGAACACAACTCAATTTTATTATCTTGTGGCTCTTTTAATCCAATTTTATTTGCCATTTTTATTACCATTCCATTCTTTAATCATTTTGTCCAAAAGTGATAATTATATCCACTAAGGAAGAGAAGCGTCAAACAAAAAATTTGTTCTTAGCATGAGAGAGAGAGAGAGAGAGAGAGAGAGAGAGAGAGAGAGAGAGATGTAATGTCGCAGTAATGAACCTTCGAAGAGATTAAACCATTTAGCATGGAAGGTCTCTTTCTTATGCTAAAAATAGAACTAAAAAAATATATATGGGACTCTCAACTCACCACTTTCAATTAGATTACAACAATATATAATATAGCAAGAAATCAAAGTAAAAGAGCAAAACAAGTAAGAAATGTAAGAAAATGAAATAAATTGAAAATTCGCCTCTTCAAGCAAGGATGAACTTATGATTGCCAAAATTCCTTTTGATCATCCTCAAGTATATGAATTATGTTCTCAATCCTCAATTTAAAAGCTTGAAATTCTTGCTAGAATGGTGGCCTGGAGGTGTATGTGGTGAAAAGTGATTATCTCTTTTGTTTTTTGTTCACTTTTACCAACACCCGCCCTTCCTCTTGATCAAAGCTACTGAAATTCAAGTATTTCAGCATTTTTGGAGGAGTTTTGGGTGTAGAAAAGATGCAATTTCAGTTTGTGTGGAAGGCATGCGGTGTATATGAAAGATAGGAATGTTTTTAGCTCAAAGACTCAACTTTTCTCTATTTTTTCACTCTTTTCTCTAGCTCAAATGTTCTCTCCTTTCTCTATCCTCTTTCTCCTCTTAATAATCTAATGTACACATATAGGCTAAGCAAGTGGAGAAAATGATGGAAGACAAGGTGGAAGACAAAAGGAACATAATGGAGCTAATGGAGCACTAATGGTGCTAATAGGAGACACAAGTGGAGCCTTTATCTTTAATGGATCAAGCACTAGATCATGGAAACTGAATGTATATGCATTTGGTGATGAAGATATTAGAAAATGGGTCAATGAGGTGTCCCAACCGAATCATAACCCCAAAAAAATTGGTCTGCTGTTATTTTGGGCTGAGTTAACAAAATTTCCTATTAAGCCCAACTTCAAACGGGCATATCTCCCTTATCCAGACTTGGTTTTAGGTGATTCTTGGGTTTAAATTGAAGCCCCAGAAGTCTACTTTACAATGTGACATCCTGACATCTAAATTCCAAGTGTAAAAAGAGATATGACTGATTTAGTGAAGGCTGTTCATTTCCCTCGGAGCCGGGTTAACAAAATTTGCTCTTAAGCCCAACTTCAAACGGCTATATCTCCCTTATCCGGACTCGGTTTTAAGTGATTCTTGGGTATAAATTGAAGCCCCAGAAGTCTACTTTACAATGGTGGTTGTCTCATATCTAAATTCTAAGTGTACAAAGAGATATGCCTAATTTTGTAAAGGATGTTCATTTCCTTCTTTATGATTTGATGCTCATCCTTTTCTTAAACCAATTTTTTCCATTCCCTCACATTTCCTTCAACTCCAAACCTATAAAGATGTTTTTTTAAATATTTTTCAATGAGTTCACCTCCCTTCAATTTATTTTTAATTCGTCCTTACTCGATTTACTGAAAAATGTAATATTTTAATCAAAATGGGAACCTTGAAACATTGTAGAAACATTTGGAAAAATATTTTGAAAAAAGGGTTTTAAGATCTAAAATAGTTTAGCCAAAAATGTGTGAAGGTTCGAATTAAAGAACAAATTTCATCTTTCTTTTGAGGATTTTGTGAGAAACACATTTTGATTGTCATCATCGAGTAATCAACAAAAAGTGCCCAAGTCATAGGGCCGGTCAAAATTGGGTGTAAAGTTGCCCTCTTTGACAAACCTTGAAGTCATTTCATGACATGAGTGAATGTCAAAGCCTGAAGACGACTCTTTTGACAATGTCGTAAGATTTGTGCAAACAAACAAGATACAATGCAAGTGGTTTAATTTGAAGGTTGCCTACGTATCCCATTGCAAGGAATCAAACCAGCGTAGTTCCGGGGGAAGATGCTAGTGATATGCAGTTTATTTTGGGAACCGGGATTATACGCTATGCGAAAAGTCGATTATTTTTTGAAAAACTTATGATCATGCAAAATAACATAATAAGCAATGTGACAATATGAATGAAAAGCTTAAATTAAAAATAAAAGAAAGCCATGTCTCACACGAAAGGAAGTGAGCGAATAACGAGATGGTGTAAGCAATTAGAAACATCTCTTAACGTCGCATACGAAAAGAGAGAGAAGACCTCAACCAAGACAAATCAACAACCTAACGCATTTCACGCACCTGATATATTCAACTGAGTGACTTATCAACCTAACGCATCTCACGCAAAAATGAGAAAAGATGGTGTGAACACCAGGCGCTCATTATGTTTTTAACCGAGTAAATCAACAACCTAACACATCTCACACAAAAAGAGAAAAGATGGTGTGAGCACCAGGCACACCTAATGTTTTAACCGAGTGACGAAACAACCTAACGTGTCTTACGCGAAAGGAGGAAAGATGGTGTGAACACTAGGCGCACCTAATGTTTTTAATTGAGTAAATCAACAACCTAACGCATCTTATGGGAAAGGAGGAAAGATGGTATGAACAACAGGCGCACCTAATGTTTTTGACCAAGTAAAACAATAACCTAACGTGTCTAAAGTGAAAGGAGGAAAGATGGTGTGAACACCAGGCGCACCTGATGTTTTTAACCTAGTAAATCAACAACCTAACACGTCTTACGCGAAAGGAGGAAAGATGGGGTGAACACCAAGGGCACTTGATGTTTTTAACCGAGTAAATCAATAACCTAACGCGTCTCATGCTAAAGGAGGAAAGATGGAGTGAACACCAGGCACACCTGATGTTCTTAACCGAGTAAATCAATAACCTAGCACGTCTCACGCAGAAGGAGGAAAGATGGTGTGCGCACAAGGCGCACCTAATGTTTTTAACCGAGTAAATCAATAACCTAACGCGTCTTACGTGAAAGGAGGAAAGATGGCGTGAACACCAGGCGCAGCTAATGTTTTTAATCGAGTAAATCAATAACCTAACGCGTCTCACGCGAAAGGAGGAAAGATGGTGTGAACACTAGGCACGCCTAATGTTCTTAACTGAGTAAAATCAACAACCTAACACGTCTCAAGCAAAAAGAGGAAAGATAGTGCGAACACAAGGCGCACATGATGTTTTTAATTGAGTAAATCAACAACGTAATGTGTCTCAAGCGAAAGGAGAAAAGATGGTGTGAACACTAGGAGCACCTGATGTTTTTAACTGAGTAAATCAATAACCTAACGCATCTCACGTGAAAGGAGGAAAGATGGTGTGAACACCAGGCGTACCTAATGTTTTTAACTGAGTGAAATCAATAACCTAATGCATCGTACCCGAAAGGAGGAAAGATAGTGTGAACACCAGGCACACCTAATGTTTTGCACCGAGTAAAATCAACAACCTAACGCGTCTCAAGAAAAATGAGGAAAGATGGTGTGAACATCAGGCTCGCCTGATGTTTTTAACCGAGTTAATCAACAACCTAACGCCTCTCAAGTGAAAGGAGGAAAGATGGTGTGAACACCAGGCGCACCTAATGTTTTTAACCTAGTAAATCAATAACCTAACGCGTCTCACGCAAAAGGAGGAAAGATGGTGTGAACACTATCTGATGTTTTTAACTGATTAAATCAATAACCTAATGCATCTCACGTGAAAGGAGGAAAGATGGTGTGAACACCAGGCGTACCTAATGTTTTTAACCGAGTAAATCAACAACGGCATGCATCTCATGTGAAAGGAGGAAAGATGGTGTGAACACCAGGCGCACCTGATGTTTTTAACCAGGTAAAATAACAACCTAATGCGTCTCAAGCGAAAGGAGGAAAGATGGTGTGAACACCAAGAGCACCTAATGTTTTTAACTGAGTAAATCAACAACCTAACGCGTCTCACATGAAAGGAGGAAAGATAGTGTGAACACCAGGCGCACCTAATATTTTTAACCGAGTAAAATCAACAACCTAACGCGTGTAGCTTGACTTTTTCGAGCCCCCTTTTGAAAAGTTCGAAAGAAGCCCTATAGTTCAGACTCTTGTGGTTTTGAATCTAATCTCACAAGTGCAATGTGAAATTGATAAACACCAAAGAGCCCAAATCCGACAAATCATTTTGGAAAACTAATTTTGAATCAAAATGCCAAAATTGGACTGCTTTTACAGATTACAGAGTCGCCACCTAAATATTTTATTTTGGAGAAATTTGGGAAACTCTGACTTGTGCCAAAGGTCATGTGTCCGTCATCACCAAAGTTGCCTTGGCTCGGGAACTTGTGTACGAGGGGGGAAGATCCTGAAATGAGCACCCCCGCTCGCCCGATCAAAGATCGGCCTCTACTAATCATGATATGTTTTTTATAAACATTATGTGCTCTTGTTTTGGTTGTTAGCTAACTTTACTATATGATGTGCACAAGCAAGTATAGATTAAAATAGCAAGAATTGGAACATTTCAACTCATGTTTGTTTGCGAAAATGATATGAATTTTGCCACCCTTGGGTGGGCTTAAAGATGCGGATTTGCCACCAAACATAGTGGGCTTAAAACATGATTTGTCACTCAAAAAAGTGGGCTTTAAAGTGCACATTCATTGAATTGTTCCAATTCAAACAACAAGTCTTCATCCACAGGAATTCATGCAATTTAGCATTTAAGCACATAGCCTCATGGCAAGCATGCTAAATATGGCAACATCGACACGCATGCGATATGCCAAAGCGTAAAAACTTATCTAGTACTCCAAGCCAAAACAAAAACTAGTTGGAAAAATGCATGATCCTAACTATACAAAATGCCTAATGCAACACATGCAAAAGATGCAATTAATAGGCTTGGCTACTAATATGGCATATGATTCGATTTGATAACATGCGATTAAATACGTATTCAAAGAAGATATTGAAATGACAATGCAGTTTGAATGATGCGCCGAGCCTTGATGCATTCAATACGAATGAATGGATGCAAACATGCAAGCATAAGGTATGCTAATTGAAATATGCCCTAATCAAACCATTAAAAGCAGTTAAGTAAAAGGGAGAAAGACGTGGGGCTGGAAGACATACACACATGCACGCACACTTATTACAACATTTCACCCACACGAAGGAGGGTCCGAATGAATAAGCTAACTAGCTACGCTAATTAAGCTAACTAATTATTATAAACCGAAACTAATTAACTAATCTAGTTAACTAATTATTACAAATCGAAATCAAATAACTAGTTAAACTAACTAATTATTTACAACACTTAATTAGCTACAACTAATTAATTACAACATGCATCTAAGTTAGATAGTAATTAAACTAACTAGCTAATCCCAAAAAGCAAGGAATTCATGCATGCTAGACCCTTCACCCAAAAAAGCCACTGCTTTGCTACCGTAGCCTCTGTTCGCACATATTTGATCACTGAAAATTGTACCAACTTCCAGAACACCTCTGCACTACCTCAGGAACACACTGCTCAAAAATCATTGATGGCCAACAAAGGGGACAAAGGGCCGATCGGCTACCATTGGTGGCTGGTCGGCCATTGATAGTGGCTGTCGGCCACTGTAAGGTTCACACTTGCATTCTGCAACAGAGAGCAAAACAGTGTATTCTCACAGGTTGTTTGTACTGCTTGCCCTCCTCATCACACAAGCTCAATGAAGAGAAACTCTTGGACCTCAAACCATCAATCAAGCAATTTCCATGCATGGTGGCCAAGGGACCAAGCTTGTAAGCTTATTGAATGCACAAACAAGACCAAAACAACCACCACCCTATCATACTTGATCAAGGGCGATGGAGACCAAGGAAATTGGCACATTTCATCACTTTCGAGTATGAAATGTCCCATTTTCCATGCGTTCGAATTAACGTCCGATTCGAACACATGCAATGCAATACGAAAGATGCTTATCTTGCCTCTTTTACTTTGTTCCTTTTGTTTACTCATTTTAGTTACCAAACCATTCTTTAATTGATTAGCTCCAAAAGTGAGTGTCTTCTAAATAGAAAGAAGTGTCAACCACGGGAAGATGTGAGGCAAGAGAAAGTTCATGCTGTTGATAATGAACCCTTAAAGAGGATTAAACCATTAAGCAATGAACTCAATCTCAAGCTTAAAGGATCCCAAACTTGAAACCACTCTCAAAACCAAATAAAAGAGTGAAACAAAAAAGTATATGACAGAGCTTATGATGCTGAAATTACATGCAAAATAGCACTACAACATGCAAACAACTCAAGCAATTCATGTTTAAAGGCCTAAAACACTAAACTAGCAAAGCCCTTTACACTATAACTATGTAAAAGACTACTCATACAACACAAATAGCCCAAAACAAAGCTAAAGCAGCTCAAATCAGAGGCAAAAACATGCTAACATATGAAGCTAACTAGGCATGCAAAAAAGACAGAAGGAGGGAAGGCTAACCCCTCCGATTTTGGACTTCAAAATGAGGTTTTCATCACTGAAATAGCTCTGAATTTCAGTGGTTAAAAGGCCCAAAAAAAGTTGGTTTGAAAGTGATGAAAAATGGTACAAAAACTTTAACAACAAAGGAGTAAGAAGGGTGAACCACCCCCTAACTTGAAATGGCCTTAAACCAACACTTTTAACCCACAAAAACAGAAGTTTTTACAGTTCAAAACCACCCCAAAAAACAGTATAAAAAGATGGCAAAAACAAGTATGAAAAACAAACTTAAAGGGTAAAGGTTATACCTCTTGAAGCCAAGCATGCTTTTAAGCACAAATACAAGTCAAAACCACCTTAAGGAGTTCCAAGAGAGTTTCGAGCAACCTTAGTGCAAAGATGAACCACTTTGGTTAAGGGTTGATAGATTAAAGTTTGAAGTATGCAAGCTTCGAAGCACAAAAGCTCAAGAGAGAGAGAAGTCCAGAGAGAGAGAGAGAATTGTAGAGAGAGAGGCTCCCAAAACTCTTCCAACCTTGAAAATAATAGAGAAGGTCCTCTATATATAGTAATATATGAGCTTCATGTCGAAATATCAATAAAACAGACAGCTGGAGCTTGTAGGAGACAGCTGGAGGAAAATATCCACAAAATCTAAGCTTTTTTCACCAGTGGCTGACATGTTTCATTGGTGGCCGGTCGGCCACCAAAAATCTGCTTCCAGGCCCGACTTCAAACGGGCATATATCCTTCATCCGGACTCCTTTATAGGTCATTCTTGAGCCTAAATTGAAGCCCCAGAAGTCTTCTTTCCAATGATGGCAGCCTTACATCAAAATTCTAAGTGTCCAAAAAAATATGCTTATTTTAGTGATGACTGCTCATTTCCAGCTCAATCGGATTAATGCCTAACTTCAACCAGCCATATCTCCCTCATTCGAACTTGGCTTGAGGAGATTCTTGAGTGCAAAATGAAGCCCCAGAAGTCCACTTTCCAATTGTGGTGGCCTCATAACTTAATTCCAAGTGTAAAAGAGGATAGGCCTGATTTAGTGAGGCTACTTGGTTCTCCCTTAACGGTTTCATACCCAACTTCTCTTCCAACTAGGTTTCTTCCCTCTCCGATAATTGTCTTCAACTCCAAACCTCCAAATAAGACATTTTAATGATTTTTTTTCAATAATTTCACCTCTCTTCCATTTATTTTCACTTCGTCCTTGCTCGGTTTCCTGAAAAGTGCAGTTTTTAACGAAATGCAAGACTCAGAACATCGTAGAAACATTTTCAAAAATATTTTCAAAGAGAGGATTTTAAGGTCTAAAATTGTTTTGGTCAAAATCATTTTGGTCTAAAAAGGGGTGTAAGGTTAGGATTTGAAGCTCTCCTTGCCGAAGAAATCAAACATTTGCACAACACGGCTTTCATCATCGAATAATCAACCTGAGGCGCCCAAGTCTTGAGGGCAGTCAAAAATGGGATGTCTACAACGCGTCTCAAGCAAAAGAAGGAAAGATGGTGTGAACACCAGGCGCACCTGAAGTTTTTAACTAAGTAAAATCAACAATCTAGCGCGTCCCAAGCAAAAGGAGGAAAGACAGTGTGAACACCAGGCGCACTTGATGTTTTTAACCAAGTAAATCAACAACCTAACGCGTTTCAAGCGAAAAGAGGAAAGATGGTGTGAACACCAGGTGCACTTAATGTTTTTAACCTAGAAAATCAACAACCTAATGCGTCTGAAGCGAAAGGAGGAAAGATGGTGTGAACACCCGGTGCACGTGATGTTTTTAACTGAGTAAATCAACAACCTAACGTGTCTCATGCAAAAGGCGGAAAGATGGTGTGAACACGAGGAGCACCTGATATTTTTGACCGAGTAAATCAACAACCTAACGCATCTCACGCAAAAAGAGGGAAGATGGTGTGAACACCTAGCATACCTGATGTTTTTAACCGAGTAAATCAACAACCTAACGCGTCTCACACGAAAGGAGGAAAGATGGTGCGAACACCAGGCGCATCTGATGTTTTAATCGAGTAAATCAATAACCTAACGCGTCTCACGTGAAAGGAGGAAAGATGGTGTGAACACCCAGTGCACCTAATGTTTTTAATCGACTAAATCAACAACCTAACGCGTCTCACGTGAAAAGGAGGAAAGACGGTGTGAACACCAGGAGCACCTAATGTTTTTAACCGAGTAAAATCAACGACCTAACGCATCTTAAGCGAAAAGAGGAAAGATGGTCTGAACACCAGGCACACCTGATGTTTTTAACAATGTAAATCAACAACCTAATGTGTTTCAAGCAAAAAGAGGAAAGATGGTGTGAACACCAGGCACACCTGATGTTTTTAACTGAGGAAATCAACAACCTAACGCATCTCACGCAAAAAGCGGAAAGATGGCGTGAACACCAGGCGCACCTAATGTTTTTAATCGAGTAAAATTGACAACCTAACGTGTCTCATGCGAAAGGAGGAAAGATGGTGTGAACACCAGGGGCACCTTTTTTTTTATTCGAGTAAATCAACAACCTAACACGCCTCAAGCGAAAGGAGGAAAGATGGTGTGAACACCAGGCGCACCTAATATTTTTAACCTAGTAAATCAATAGCCTAACGCGTTTAAAGTGAAAAGAGGAAAGATGGTGTGAGCACTAGGTGCACCTGATGTTTTTAACTGAGTAAATCAACAACCTAACGCGTCTCACGCAAAAGGAGGACAGATGGTGTGAACACCAGGACCACCTGATGTTTTTAACCGAGTAAATCAACAACCTAACGCGTCTCACGCGAAAGGAGGAAAGATGGTGCGAACACCAGGCGCACCTAATGTTTTTAACTGAGTAAAATCAATAATGTAACGCGCCTCAAGCGAAAGGAAGAAAGATAGTGTAAACACCAGGTGCACCTAACTTTTTTAACCAAGTAAATCAACAACCTAACGTGTCTCAAGTGAAATGAGGAAGGATGGTGTGAACATCAGGCGCACCTGATGTTTTTAATCCAGTAAATCAACAACCTAATGCGTCTCATGCAAAATGAGGAAAGATGAACAAATCCAAACACGTGTCATGCGATAGGAGAAATTTGAACTAACCAACAAACGTACCTAACCGTATTTCCTACGGGAGGGGAAAGATTTTAACTAGGTATATGTCAAATCCTAACACGTTTCTCATGAAAGGAGAGAAGGTAAATTTAGAGTCCAAGCGCGTCTTACACGAGTGGAAGAAGGTATAGTAGAATAATTTCTCTCTCCTCCCCTTTTTTTTTGTATAAATACCAAATATCGTATCCATATACACACTATATACATAATGCAAATACGTACACAGGCACACACATGCAGGCTATATACATATACAGAGGGATCTTCCTGGCCAGCATCACACCATTCATGTGTGCTCCACACTCTCCTCCATGAATGGCCTCCATGAGATGCTTCGAATTCTCTTCTTCAAGGCAGAGCTTGTGCATTCCTCGATGGTCTCTCTTATACAGCTTGTTTCTGCAGATGATGAATTGGATGGCCAGACGATGTATTCATCGTTTGTCTTTAGCATTTGCCCCTCACTATAACAAAAAACACATTTCATAGCATTCGATGAATGCTATGAAAAGTAAACAATAGCATTCGTTGGAATGCTATGTTTGCCCATGTTATTAAAAGTCTATCATTTTTAATAACATTTATCGAATGTTATTGTTGAATGCTATCGTAAATATATTATAATAATTTTTGAATGCTATGAAATACTAAAAATACCAATGGATAACAGTTTGTTAATGCTATGAAATTGCTTTTATAGCATTTTAGTAATGTTACAATTTACCGTATCGTAACTAACTAAAATGTTATAATAAAGCATACCAACAAACTTTTTGATAACATTTTTTTAATGCTATAAATACCTAAACAAATCCCTCTATTTATTTATATATATTTTTTTGTTTATATGCTTGTACAAATTTGATTGGGGTTAATCCCTCGCATTAATAAAATGAGTTTGTTCTGCAAATTCAGATGGTATGAATGGCACAAAACTAAGCATAAAAATCATTTTGTTTTGAAGTTTGACCTTGAAAATGGCTGCATTTTAATGAATTCTGAACTGAATATTGAGTCTATCACTGACCAAAACACAAAATACCACTCAATGAAAGGAAAACAAAGCAAAAAAAATCATCCCAAACGCATCGCGTTACACTTGCCGAAAGAAAATGGACACAAAATAGAGCAACAAGTAAGAAGATGCTGGATTACGAGATCCACTACACTCCCCTTGAGAAAGCTTGTTAGCTTTGGTATGGGCAACGAGGAAATTGAGGCACTATCTGTTAGCTCACTCTGTAATTCTGGTTTCGAGATTAGATCCCATTAAATATCTGTTTGAGAAAGTGACAGTTATGGGTATGCTAGCTCGTTGGTTGCTCCTTCTCTCTGAGTTTGATCTTAAGTATGTCACCCGCAAATCTGTCAAAGGGAGAGCCGTAGCGGAATTTTTGGCAGACCACCCAGTGGAAGGAGATGAAGCGGTAGAGTATCTTTTCCCAGATGAAGACATTCTACAGATAGAAGAGGAAACATGGACAATGTACTTTGACGGAGCATCTAATCAATACGGTTATGGGATAGGCATTTTGCTAATAGCACCCGATGACTCCCATATACCCCTAGCCTTCAAACTCCGGTTCAAAGTGTCCAATAATGAAGAATATTTTTGTCTATAATAAATCCTATTATTAAGAAAGTTTCCAGCCCCAATATAGTCAGGTCTACAAAAATGATTGGCTATCCATCTTTATATTCATACACTAATAACTGACCCTGTTAGCCAAATAAACTCATAAATATACATATAAATTCTAATTTAAATATCAAGAGGAAAGCAAGAAATTTAAGTGGTAAATTATATCAGTTTCGTTATGACATCATTTTATATGTAAATTTAGTATATAAAAAATACAAATTGTGGATAAAGAATGTGGTAGTGAAGGTTTTAAAAAATTAATGGCTATAAGATTGCTCTTTGTCAAGCATTTAATGTATTCCATGCACTATAGAAGGTTTTATATATATATATATATATATATGGAAGGTGAGGGGAGGGATTGTTTGGTTTTTTCAAATTTTGTGGTTAAAATTTCATCAAACTATATTAGTTAGGAAGATAACGACAAATACAAAACTCCACATAAACTTCTAATGAAACAACATACTACCCATCATGAAAACACTAATATTGCCATTATAACATCCAATGTAATTTGAATAGCTTTCTAGTTTTTGTGCCTCCTACTCCCACATTTCAAGACTAGCAATCATCAATGCTGAAAAATAATCCCTCTTGTGTTGCCTTCACCAAAAAGTTGCTGTAACTTTTACCATCTCCTTAAGCTCATAACAGTCACAACCAAATAATTGACAAAACAACATAAAATAAAGATTTTCAAATACATTTCATCACATCATCATATCCATTACAAGCCATCATGTTGCCAACTCTTAAATTTTTTTCGACAAATCTGTGACACCCTACCATTTTAGAATATTTAAGAAATATTTCAGCTTCTATCACAGAATAGCAATAAGTGAGTACATGTTTGAACCTTTTGCAGAAAACTAAATATAAAAATATATACACACGCACACAAACATAAAGCTTGCATGTACTGGTAAAACATTCATTTTGTTTTCAAAAAATTCTTAATGGCAATTCTCCTTTGCATTCACTATATCACTTTGTATTTCCTTACATGCTTTTGAAAGTGAAAGAGAGTAGAGATATAAGCATTAGATAGAAATAATTTGTTTATTGATATAATTTTATTTTTATTTTTCCTTTTTAATGATATACACTCCATTTTTAAACTGATTATACTTATTGTGACGTGTTGATTATTGTTTTGTAGTTATTAGCTTTGGAAAGAAGATGGGATCAATAGAAGTCAACTTGGAAGTTCGTGGGTGCAGAAAATGGAATTTGAATGTGTTATTATGTCTTGTACATACCGACATTATGGTTTTAAGTTTTTGTTTTTATTTTTCTATAGTACATAGCATTAACCATAACATATATATATACAAACACACATTTAACATTTACAATTGGAAAATTACCAAAACAATAGAGTTTTTTTTATTTTTTATTTATGGACTAGTAAACAAAGAGGTTTATTACTAGCTCTTTGATAAAAATAAATAAACAAATAAAAATTGTTTAAGTATTCTAGATTGGGAAACTTTGATCGTGGTTAACCTAATATGAGTTTTTAAATATACATATCCAAGAGTTATAATTAGACTATGACTTTCAAAGCTGTATCTTTTTGTTTGTTTGTTTGTTTGTTTTGTTTTGTTTTTTTTTTTTTTTTTTTTTTGGTTGTATCTAAACACCTTGCAAAGCCCCCCACCAAAAGGAAAACCCGCATAAATCACTTCAAAGTCCAATTTTTTAAGTTGTGTTTGAATCATTGATTTGGATAGGAATTTTAAAAAAGAAAATGTGGGTGAAATGTGAATGAAATATATCTACATTTCACCTACATTTTCCTTTTCCTTCCCAAATTACTACCAAAATCAATGATCCAAATACACAAAACCAAATTCCATATAACATTCGTTACTCGTTTCAATCCAAAGAATTGAAATTATAGCTTTAGCCATGATTGGTAGTCTAATAGATGAGATTTCAAATTATAAATACATACAATCAACAAAATCAAAACCCAATCCATATATATATAGTATTATATATGTGAGCATCTATTTGGTGCCTTGAAACTTTTTTTTTTTCTTTATACCAATTGTCTAATTTTTTATTCCCAAAAATAAAAAGAAAAAGTCTGGATGGACTCTGCGGAGTTTCTGTTTAACTGGTCGAGCCTCAAGGTCAAGAGGGATCCGATGCTGTACAATCTTAGGATCAATTCCAGGCATGTCTTCATAGGACCATGCGAAAACTTCCTTGAAATCTTTTAATAAAGCGATTAAATGCTCGCACTCTTTCGAAGACAACGTGGACCGGATCTGGACCAAACGGGGATCCTCTTTAGTACCCATGTTAATTGTAATGATTTCACCTGTGTAGGGCTTAACACGCCTCTCCTCCTCTTGGTCAACCAAAATTTTCAAAGCCTACGGAATTTCTTCGTCTTCGTTTAAGTCAAAATTTTGAAAATCAAGATCAGTGCAACAAACTAAAGGTACAGAGAAGTAAGTGAAATCTACTGCATTCTCATTAGCAAAGTCTGGATCCTCTATTACAGTCGACTCAAAAGAAAATCTAAAAGAAGACCACGACATGACTTTGGCACCTGAATTACCCTCGAACTCCTCAAAAGAACTTGAATCTGATATGGACTCAACAGACTCGATGGAATCAGATTCATACTCATTATCCGGTTCGGAACTGCTAATAGTGCCTTTCTCAAACTGCCAGACTAGGCGTGGCGCCTCAGACGCGTCCACAATGAGACTAGAGTAATCTACCATTGACTTATCCCTGATCATAGAGATAGTAATACTATCCCCCAAGTTAATGAACTCAGCCCCAACATTAGAATCCATTAGTAGGTCAACCAGTGCCATCCTTAGCAGCTCCTCTTCATCGATGTCGAAGCTTGTAGTCCTACCTTTCTCTGTTTTAGTGCTCGGGTCAATCTGCTCATCTTTATCTTTTGATAAATGTGCCCGAAGAAGATCTCAAATCTCAGGTACCTTGTCTTTGTTTCCCAGTCTACCCGTAACTCTAAAAATCCACAAAATGGGAAATCTTCCCTTTGGTAGACAAAGTGTCCGTTCAGGGTTCCCCGAATTGGCTTGTGGACTAGTTCATATTGCCTCTCAGCCCTTTTTATGATTTCTAATAGAGGTATGGTAGTTCCTTGGGGAGGATGGATTGTAGAATTGCTGTAAACAGTAGCAATCCCACCTTTAAATGGGCACTTTACCAACTGGTGAACTGCTGATGATACTGCCTTCATCTGATGCAGCCAAGGCCTTTCTAGGAGTAGGTTAATTGTCGCCAGTACGTCCATAACATGGAATTCAACCTCATGTTCAGACGGACTGATTAGTATCTGGCTCTTAAAGGTCACCATGACTTCTCGGCTGGTGTTGCCATAGGCTCGAACAGTTTGGGTTGTAGGTATGAAGTCAGCTAGCTTCAAGCCTATGGCGTAAGCAATCCTTGAACGACATACGTTAATTGCCGAGCCGGTATCCACTAATGCCACCAGGATCCACTTCTTCCGGCACTCTAAAGTCACATATAGGGGTTTGTTGTGGTTCACACCCTCAGGTGGTAACTCTTTATCTGTAAAAGATATCACTGGAGTAATGTCCCCGAATGTGACTAAAGACACCAGTTGGTCAATGGTGGTATCAATAAGCAGCTTCGTCGTGTTCATTGCCTCTAGCAGTGCCTGCCTATGCTCCTGGGAAGCCATCAGCAGCCCCCAGATTGATATGTTTGCCTGAATCTCTTAAGTTGTTTCAAGACCAGGTCTTCCTCAACATCTTTCTCCTTTGATTTCTCAGCCTCTCTCCCAGAAGATTCTGGCTGATCTAAAGTCAGGGGTTTGAAATACCGACCACTACACGTCATATGATTGATCTCATCTATATACCATGTATCATTAGGGGTATCATCTTTCCACCCTTCGTCTATGTGCGCATGACTTAGATCACTATTTTCCCACCACTCCCCTACAGTCATGGCTAGGCTATTATCAGGTTCTACCTGGAGCATGTTCACATCACACCCCCCACCATCATACCACTACTCTTCTACAATAGTTTTGGTTTCTGCGTTCCAGTACTTCCTGAGCTTTTTTGGCATTCTTTTCCTGTCACTGGGCTCCCACTCGGGCTTTCCCGTGCTTTGGACATCTACCGCAGTTGGCTCGGCCTCTGTTTTTCCTTTTTCTTTTCCTTTTTCTTTTCCTTTTCCCTGCTCTAGGGCTATCTTTCTCGGGATTTCTTCTATTCTTTCACGTTGGAATTGCTCCAACGCGTGTTCCTTCTCAGTGAAAGGTACGGCCTTAGCCTTGTTGCTATCACCAACTTCCTTTTCTTTCACAGTCTCTCTCACATGCTCCTCCACATCTAATTCCTCTTCACTCAACCATCCATTGTTGGTTTCAGGTTGGCTTGGATCCCACTACCCAAGTTGTACACTGCCCACATCTTCTTCTTCAAAGAAGTAAAGGTTCTCCAGATCTCCCTCCCAGTCAACCAGGTCCTCATCTAATTCTACCAAGTCATTTAGGCCTTGTTCAGGCCAATTGTTATGATTTTTCCCTAGCTCATCTTCCCCAATGGCTTTGATACTAAGAGAGTCCAACAGTATGACTACAGGCTTTGGCTAGTCAACAGCCACAATGTACAGGCTCGGTTTGTATTTCTCTGCGAGGGAGGCCCCTTTCTCTATAACTCGGGAGTTAGAAAACCCCGTCTCCAGTGCATTCTTTTTCTCCTCGGCCTCCGTCACCACAGGCCCTGGTTGGGCTATGGGTGTTATGCCCATCATGTACATATTTGTACTTTCTAGAATAGCCACCTCTGGTTTTGGTAGATGGGATGGAATGAAATATGTGTTGGGGTTATAAGTAGGCGGTAGTGTATGGATTAGGTTAATGTTTCTAGGCGGAAGGACTCGGTTATGGGTAGGGAGTGGATTGGTGGTTACATTGGGTTTTGTGGGTGGAGTTGAGGGTGGAGCGATAATTTTATTGTTGATCAGATCCTGGATCTCATGATGTATGCGATAACAACGATTTGTAGGGTGACCGTGCTGTTGATGAAAGATACAGTACTGGGTGGGGTCGTGTCTAAGCAGGAGTGGATCGGGGAGAGGTCGAGGGTTGGGGGGTTTGAGGTGCCCCTTTTCCATTAACAGTTTGAGAGCACGGGGCGGGCTCATGTGGAGGGGCATAAAGGTTCTTTGGTTTCGATTTGGGCCAGCAGGTTGTGAAGTTGTTTTGGCAAAGGGATTGACCATGTTAGCTACTGTGGTAACGGTGCTGATATCTGCAGGCTAAGAAATAGTGCTACTGCTAGCATTGGTATTCCTGGTGAACGGCCTTCTTACAAGTTCGCTGGTTCTATGGATGATTTCCTTCTTGAATGCACTTTCAATCTGGACCCCTAATTCATGTAGGGAAGCAAATGTAGACAATGGCGTTACTATCATTCTTTGCAACATATATGGCTCAAAGATTTTGGACCACTAGTCGAACTTGCTCCCTTTCTGAGGGTCTATTTGTCATCTTGGCTGCCTTTGCCATGCATCTGGCAACAACGTCGATAAAAGGTTCCTTGGGGTTCTGGGTAGTTGCTTCTAGTTCACTAATAGTTACCTCTATTTGAGTGTTATATGAATACTGGTTAACAAACCCCTCGGATAGCTCCTCTCAGTTCTGCTTCATAGAATCCTCCAGTTTTGTGTACTAGATGGCCGCCACATCAGATAGAGTTCTTCCAAACAACGACAATTTCTGAGCCCGAAAAAGACCTACTGGCCTCAAAACATCTGAAAATAGGCAGACATGTACAATCGGATCCCCACTTCCATCGAATCTGTCAATGTAGGGCATCTTAAACTTCTTCAATAATTTGATCGAAGCCTCAGTGTACCCGTCTTCAATATTCGGAATGGAATTGAAGCCTTGGGACTTTTTTAGTGCTTTCTCTAGCTTGGCAATTTTTATCATGGCCGGATCATTATCGTTGATGTCAAAAGGAAGGAGTTCCCCATGGGGCTACGCCAAGGGCCTGTAAACTGGAGCCTGTGGAAACATCTCCTAAGGATCTAGGACCTTGAGATTTTCCACTGGTGAAGGTGGATCAGGATTCGGCTGAACAATCGGGATTGGATGCACGGTAAATGCGGATGCCCTAGATGGGTGTTGTAAATCAGCGATGATTTCACCATGTGCGGCCATCCTCTGATTTACTGTATCCATGGTTCTTTGAAAAGTTGCCATCATGACAGAAAAATCTTCTGTGTTCTATGCCATTGCTTGTCTGGGTGAGTTAGATGCTAGTGAACTGCTTTGGTGAGAACGGATGGATGTTTGCTGAGCGCTTTGTACTGGTGTTGCTGACTGTCTATTCCTTCTTCTTTGAGTAACTGGTGGGAGAGAGACTAACGTTGGTTGACCATCAACAAGATCATAGATTTTGCAAAGTCTGCCAAAGCGAGTCCACAAAACTTGGGGGATATCAGTTCTATTTGAAGCTATGTTTCCAAACTACCTTGCAAAAACAATGGGACCCCTAATCAGAATTTCAGTAGCATTTCAACTCAATTGATCACTGATTACTGCTAACTCATGCTGACTCACTGAACTCAACCCCACAAATTGAAATGCCAAAACCACACATATGAATTTAAGATTTCCTGTATAGATTCCATACACTGCACATAGCAAGAAAGAGAACAAACACCCCTACGGAGGAAAGGTTACCCTGTACTAACTTTTGAACTGATCTAGGGTTTACTATTCAAACAAGTAGCATCATACATCCTAGAACTGGGAGAGCGTCTTGTCCTAATTTTGAAAGGTACTATAGCTCATTATATGCAGAAGGTTGGCTCTACTCTAAGGGTTAAAGTCAAAGTGACATTACTAAAGAGTCTTTTGGGTCATAACCAATGAACATCCCAAGAAATCAAAAGAGTCAATATAGCCTCTCTTCAAAGTCTGAGAACCTTAAGATCTCAAAAGGTTATAACATAAGGCCTCCAAAGTAACGTAGAGATAGGTGTACTGGCATAAAAGGTGTGCCTGTGCTCCCGCCAGTATCTGGGCAACACAGGGACTTTAAGTGCACCAATGCATGCAATGCAATAAACATATAATTGAAAATAATAGTCATATCATCGAATTTGAGTCAAGATTTCATAAAATCCCCAGCAGAGTCGCCAGAAACTATAACATGCCCAGGGGGTACCCGTGCGCATGAAACAATTTGGACCTTAGATTTCTTTGATCTAGTCTCATGAGTGCAATGTGAAACATAGATGAGAGTCCAAATTTAGCAACTTTATAGAAAATCCATTTTATTATAAAATTATTGCCACAAATGGACTGCATCATCAGATCTGCATCATCAGATCTCAGAGTTGTGACCTAACATTTATTTTGGGAAAATTAGGACACCCGTGACTCGTGCTAAGACCACTATTCGTTGTAACCAAGGATGCTTGGCTCAGAACCTTAGGTATGAAGGGGGAAGATCGTTAATTGAGCACACCCGCTCACCCGATCCAAAGATCGGCCTTTACTAAACCATGATATGAATTTTATTTTCTTTATATGTTTATGTTCTGATTATTTAATAAATCCTAAAATTTACTATGTGAAGCATACAAGTATATACTATGCCATTCATTTTGGAACAATTTGATTTCATGTATTTGAAAGAGTTTTGAAGATGTACAATTGGCTTTCATACAGTTATATCAAGTAAGCAAGTAGCCACATGGTAGGATACTTAAACATAATAAGAAAAACACACACAAGCGGGATGCTAAAGTATAAAAACTTACCTATTACCGATGTCCTGCGAACAGCTACAAAACAAAGTTAGTAAAACATGGATGATTTTATATACAAAATCCTAATGCAATTCAATCATGAGATGCAACTAAAGATTCGGCTTCTAAGATATGACATGTGAATCATCTCAAAAACATGAGGTAGCACACATAATCACATAGGAATTGATAAAATCCACAAATGTAAACTTAGCTGAATCAAGATGCATGAAACATGGATGCAAAGCGTGGATATAATGACAAACAAAATATGGTGCATATTCACAAATAAAGAAAGCAAGTAAAAGAATGGGATAGAAAGATGCGGGGCAGAGAATTATTACAACATTTTAAATATTACAAATCTGAGGGAGATGAATGAATATTATAACACAATATAAAAAAATCCTTACAAACACTCAAAATAAATTAAACATAACAAAATAGCAACTTCAAGCGCCTCAAAGACCATCGGAGGTTAATTTTCTCCACGTCGGAAGACTGCCCGATTATGCCTAGAGGTTGCGGGTACGGTCATGAAGGTCACGGGCATGATGGTGTACATTTAGGTGGTTACCCGACCAACTAACGGGCCAGGTAGCCTAGTAGGCTCGGCCAAACTCTGTTTTCTTAGATTTCCACAACAAAAACAGAACTAAAAATAATATATATAGAAGAGTCTTAACTCACAACTTTCAATTAGATTACAACAATACATAATATAACAAGAAATCAAAGCAAAAGAGATAAATAAGTAAGAAATACAATGGGTTCAATATGACGTCCGATTGAACCCAACTCAATTTTATTATCTTCTGGCTTTTTTAGTCCAATTTTATTAGCCGTTTGTATTACCTTTCCATTCTTTAATCATTTTGTCCAAAAGTGATAATTACATCCATTAATGAAGAGAAGCATCAAACAAGAAGTTTGTTCTTGGCATGAGAGAGAGAAAGAGAGAGAGAGAAATGTAATGCCCTGGTAATGAACCTCCGAAAAGATTAAACCATTTAGCATGGAAGGTCTCTTTCTTATACTAAAAGCAAAACTAAAAACAATATATATAGGACTCTCAACTCCCCACTTTCAATTAGATTACAACAATATATAATATAACAAGAAATCAAAGTAAAAAAACAAAACAAGTAAGAAATGCAAGAAAATGAAATAAATTGAAAATTCACCTCTTCAAGAAATAATGAACTTATGATTTCCAAACATCCTTTTGATCACCCTCAAGTATATGAATTATGTTCTCAATCCGCAATTTGAAAGCTTGGAATTCTTGCTAGAATGATGGCTTGGAGGTGTATGTGGGGAAAAGTGATTATCTCTTTTATTTTTTGTTCACTTTTACCAACACCCACCCTTGCTCTTGATCAAAGCTACTGAAATTCAAGTATTTCAGAATTTTTGGAGGAGTTTTGGGTCTAGAAAAGATGGAATTTCAGTTTGTATGGAAGGTATGCAGTGTATATGAAAGATAGGAATGTTTTTAGCTCAAAGACTTAACTTTTCTCTCTTTTTTCACTCTTTTCTCTAGCTCAAATGTTCTCTCCTTTCTCTATCCTCTTTCTCCTCCCAATAATCTGATGTATACATATAGGCTAAGCAAGTGGAGAAAATGGTGGAAGACAAAAGGAAGATAATGGAGCTAATGGAGCACTAATTGTGCTAATGGGAGACACAAGTGCAACCTTTATCTTTAATGGATCAAGCACTAGATCATGGAGGCTAAATGTATATGCAGTTGGTGATGAAGATATCAGAAAATGGGTCAATGAGGTGTCCCAACTGAACCAAAACAAAAAAAAAAAAAGTGGGTCTGCTACTGTTTTGGATGGAGTCAACAAAATCTGCTATTAAACCAACTTCAAATGGGCATATCTCCCTTATCCAGACTTGGTTTTAGGTGATTCTTGGGTCTAAATTGAAGTCGCAGAAGTCTAATTTCCAATGGTGTAGCCTCACTTATAAATTCCAAGTGTACAAAGAGATTTGATTAATTTACTGAAGGCTGTTCATTTCCCTCGAGACCGGGTCAACAAAATCTTCTCTTAAACCCAACTTCAAACGGGCATATCTCCCTTATCCGAATCAGTTTTAGGTGATTCTTAGGTCTAAATTGAAGCCCCAGAAGTCTAATTTCCAACGGTGGTGGTCTCACATCTAAATTCCAAGTGTACGAATAGATATGCCTAATTTGGTGAAGGCTATTCATTTCTTTCTTAATGATTTGATGCTCATCATTTTCCTAAACCAGTTTTCTTTCATTCCCTCCTATTTCCTTCAACTCCAAACCTATAAAGATGTTTTTAAAATATTTTTCAAAGTGTTCACCTCCCTTTGATTTATTCCTACTTTTTCCTTACTCAGTTTACTGAAAAGTGTAATATTTTAATCAAAATGGGAGCCTCGGAACATCGTAGAAACATTTGATAAAATATTTTGAAAAGAGGGTTTTGATGTCTAAAATAGTTTAGCCAAAAATGTGTGAAGGTTGGGATTAAAGCTCAAATTTCATCTCTTCTGAGGATTCTGTGAGAAACGCATTCTAATTGTCATCATTAGGTAATCAACAGAAAGCGCCCAAGTCTTAGGGCCAGTCAAAATGGGGTAGCTACAACCACGTTTTAATTATATATCTTCATAATTGTCGTGAGATAATGTCATTATTTATTTGTTGTTAATATTATCAGTTGGATGGTATTCTTGAAAATGGTAATAATATAAAGGATTTGGTAACATATTCGGTAACCGATTTGAGTATTAAAAATTAGGGTGTGACAATGTGGTATCAGAGCGAGCGGGCCGAATACTTTAAGCTTGTGGGAAGTGGTTTTTACTATAGCGAGTTTGCTATGCTTGGTGAGGACATTGCATATGGATGACTTATGTGTTAAGATTTTATGTGTTGCATTTGTGTGAGCATGAGGTTAAGTTTATGGGATAATACTTGTCGCCGGTGAACTTGCTTAGAAGTTTCATTGGAAACACGCTTGATCAACATGGTTTCTGATGAGAATTCCTTAAGAGTTCTGAGACGGGTAGTTATCTTTCTTGACTATGCTCGATTTGTGACTAAGTGTTTATTTACTTTCGTGTTTTGTAGTTGGTGCTTAGTGTATTTGGTGATTGGTGGTGGCAAGTGTCTTAAGGGAAGATGAGTGGGTGGTTGTTGAGTTGGCTTTGTGTGGATGGTTAGTACAAGTCCCTAAGACTTGGATTGATGTTGAGGTTGGTTTTACTGAGGCTCTTCGAGCCAGGTTTTGTTTGTTCTTCCTCCTTTCACTCGGGAAGATTGAGGAAACGGTTGGTTGAGTGTGCTGGGAGATTATTCCATGGGCACAGATTGGCGGGGCAGGGTGTAATTGGTTATTAGGATTGTTTTGGAGCTGGTGGCTGCAGGGAAGTGCTGTTGTTTTGGGTTGAAGAGGGAGGTTCTATGTGTGGTTGCTTGAGAAGTTGTTATAGAAGGGTGTGTGTGAGAATGGAAAAGAGATGCGAATCCTATCGTATAAGAATACTAGGCCTAGTGAGAGGCAACCGCGGAAAGAGTTTTAATGCACTAGATGCACAGTAGATAGAATTACTCTTGTTGTAGTTGTAAGTGATCAAGTGTTGTCTGGTATCATTGCCCCCGGTGTGGGCATGTGTTGTTCGGTAGTCCTTCAAGGGACACAAAGTGTATTGGAGTTTTAGGAATTGGGTGGTAGTGTTACTATTGTGGGTCATATGGTGGAAGTAGAAGTTGTATACATGCTCATGTTATTTTTTTTGTTCAGTGTTGTTTTGTCACAATGATTTGGGCACGTGTTAGAGGTTTAAATTTCTTAAGTTGGTAGTGTTGTGGAAATTTGAAGCCCTGGTGTGGCTCTATAGTTGTTGGTATTGTGATTAGTTCTGGGGTGCTTGATACTGGAGTTATCCTATCTTATGTGTTTAGTTTTGAGAAGCAAGACTCGTGGAGTTTGAAAGCTGATGAGGACACCTTTGGGAGGTATTGGAGATGTTTGGTTTGAGAGAATATGATGTCTTTTGTGACTGAGGGTAATGCATGTATTTGTTGTTTTGTGGGTGTGTTTTAGTTGCGTGACTTGTAAGGCTATTGTTGACCCTATCTGTCTGTTTGTGAGTTTTGTTATCGGCCTCTTTGGTCTTTTGAGTGGATTGAGAAGTGTTGGATTGCCACTTAGGCATGGTGTTATGGTGAGTTGACTCGAGGGTGTGAGTTATGAGATTTGGGTTTTTGGAAGTCTAGCTCGGACTTAGGTGTAACATGGATATGAGTATTGAACCCCAGATAAGGGTGATTGGAGTTGGTTAACGTGTAGATGTTTGAATTATGCAAGCATAGAATTGGTGAGTTGGATTAAGTCACGTAGAGAAGATGGATTCTTCTAGCCAATCCCCTTTGATAGGACTTAAGGTTGGTTTGGTTTAATTTGGTTTGGTTTAGAACCATTGGGTTGGATGTGTGGCATTCAAAGTAGGTTGACAAGTAGTTACCTTGGGAATTGCTTTGGTTCGAGCAAATGGTTATAAGATGGAGTAGTGTCTTAGGTTATACTTGGGGGCATTGAGCCTCGCTTATGTGTGTGTGGGTATTGGTGTGAGTTTACGGAACCCCTTGAGTTGGAGTAATGTGTTAGCATCTTGGTTTTGGGAGCGCTCTTGCGCCTTTGTGTATTGATGATTTATCTCGTTGGTGTTTGTATTGGTTTGAAACTTTCAGAATTTGGGAAGTCATGTGTTCTGTATTATCTCTCTTAGCACCTTGTTTATTTCTATTCATTGTTGTTATAGCAATGTGTATGTTGGGTTGTAAGATCACCATAGGTGTGATGGATATATTTGGGTGATGGTTGGGATTCACTGGTTGGTTGTTGAAAAAGCGGATTTGAAGATTATTTTTGTTGGTTTTAGGGCCTCTTATGGCATCGTACAAATTGAGAATATTGGGTTGTAATTTGTTTTGGGAAAATGTTTACAAAACAAATGGTTTTAATTCGAAGTTTTTGAAACAAATTTTCAATTGGAAAATGGTGAGTTTAAATAACTTTTGGGAAACGATATACATGATAAAAAAAAGTTTTTAAGATAATAAGAAAACTACTGTTTTAACCAGATTATGTGATTGTTTTGTTTGACCTTGTAAGGGTGAATTGTGTTATGATTTGTTTTCAATTATTAGTTATATGCTTTGAGTATGAATGGGTTTACATTGGTTGTTTTTGGTGGTACTGGAGAGTGGTCTCCACAGATCGTGGTTGGTGGGTGTCATCTACTTTTTGGTGAGAGTTGGCTGAGGGTTTTGGTTGTACGTGTGGTTTTTCCTTGGGGTTCGAGTGTTGAACGCTCAGTTCTTGTTTAGTTTGTTGTGTGCGGTTGGAACGCGGTTGGCGTTTGGGGTGCGAGTAGCACAGTTGTTTGGTTTAGTCTCATAGATCCTAACGGGTTATGTGGGTTAAGGAGACAATTGCGACTTCTCTCTCGTTATGTGTTGCTCGGATGTCTTTAGGGCACCAAGGAGTTAGACCATGATCCGAGAAAGTATCCCGTGTATGGATCTAGCTTGGAATTAGTGGGTGTATTCCTTTTTGCCATTGTGGGCCTAGTGTTTTGGGCATTCTCTTTAATTTTGGGAATGAAATTTCTGAAGTAGGGGAGATTGTAGTGGCCCGGGTCCGGGAACAATCAATTTTATTCTATCGGGTTGGGATACGGGGTTATCCTAGGTGTTTGTGGACTTATTGGTATGGTTTAGGGCCTTGGGGTATATTGGGCTGGCTATGGAACAGCAACCCAGACTTTCTGTCCTTGGCCAGGTTGCCCCCACAACCATGGCCTTCATGCCCACAATGGGCTGGCCTGGAGGTCGTACTTGTAATGAGTCATGGCTAGCCGCAATCAAAACTAAGGTTGAGGTCTATGTATAAGGAAATGAGTGTGTTTCCCGCAATTGACCGCAGTATCAGGCTGCTGTAGCTTGACTTTCTTCGCGTCCCCCTTTCGGAAGAGCTCGAATTGGTCCTGCAGTTCACGGTTCTGAATCTAGTCTCACAAGTGCAATGTGAAACTGATAAACACCAAAGAGTCCAATCCGGCAAATCATTTTGGAAAATCGATTTTAAATCAAAAAAAATGCCAAAACTAGACTGCTTTGCCAGATTATAGAGTCGCCACCTAAATATTTTGTTTTTGGGAAATTTAGGAAACCCTGACTCGTGCCAAAGGTCACGTGTTCGTCATCACCAAAGTTGCCTCGGCTCGAAAACTTGAGTACGAGAGGGGAAGGTCATGAAATGAGCACCCCCGCTCGCCCAATCAAAGGATCGGCCTCTGCTAAGCATGATATGTTGTTTTAAAAACACACGTGTTCTTATCCGATTATTAGCTAACTTTACTATGTGACGCACACACAAGCAAATATAGACTAAATCACAAGAATTGGAACAAAACAACTCATGTTTGTTTTCGAAAATGGTTTGAAGTTGCCACCCTCAAGTGGGCTTAGAAATGTGGATTTGCCACCTCAAGTGGGCTTAAAACATGATTTTACCATTTCGTAAAGTGGGCTTAAAACTCACATTCGTTGAATTGTTCCAATTCAAACAATCAAGCCTTCATCCACAGGTATTCATGCAGTTAATCACTTAAGCAAATAGCCGCATGGCAAGCATGTCATCATGGCAACACTCACACTCATGCAAGTATGCTAAAGCGTAAAACTTACCGAGTACTCCAAGCCAAAACAAAAACTAGTTAGAAACAATGCATGATCCTAACTATACGAGATGCCTAATGCAACACATGCAATATGCAATTAATAGGCTTGGCTACCTAATCATGGTATTTGCAACACTTTGATATCATGCTTTTAAACACGTATTCAAGTAAGTGTATTGAAATTTGCGCTGCAGTTTCAATGATACGCCAAGCCCAGTGCATGCAAGACAAATGAATAATCCAAACATGCAAGCATAGGGCATGCTAATTGAAAATGACCCTAATCTAACCATCGAAAGCGATTAAATAAAAGGGAGAAAGACGTGGGGTTGGAAGACATGCACACACGCACGCACACTTATTACAACATTGTGCCCTCGCGAAGGAGGGTCCGAATAAGCTAAGCTACACTAAACTAAGCTAATTATTACAAATCAAACTAATTAACTATTCTAGCTAATTAATTATTACAACACAATTGAATAAATTAACTAACTATCCTACGCTAACTAAATATTGCAAAATAAATTAATTAGCTAAACACAATAACTAACTAATTATAAAGCCGGTAAATTAGCTACCACTAACTAGCTAGGTAAAGAAATTTAATGGTCTCGAGGGGCGAGGGATGCATGCATGCTCGGTTGGTTTCCTCCCAAAAATCCACCGTCTTGCCTTTGGATGCCTCTATTTGCACTCGTTGATCTCTAAAAATTGCACCAACCTCCAGATTGCCTCTACTCCACCTCAGGAACACTTTGAACAACTTTTCCACTGATGGCCGGTCGGCTACCATAGGTGACAGCCGACCACTATTACTAGCCGGTCGGCCACAGTTTGTGGCTATCGGCCACCCTTTCCCTGGAATTCTCCTTTTTACTGTAACAGTGAGCAAACAGAGGCAAAGCAGTGTATTCTCAAACAATGTATATACTATTACCCTCATTATCATTACACAAGGTCAAAAGAGTGTAATTCTTGGCTCTCAAGCCATCAACCAAGCATTTTCAATGCATGATGGCCAAAGAGTCAAGCTTGTACAAGCTTAATGAATGCACAAACAAGAGCAAAATACTGCCGCTCTATCATGCACGATCAAGGGTGACAGTGACCAAGAAAAGTGGCACGTTGCATCACTTTGAGTATGAAACTTCCCATTTTTCATGTGTTTGGATTAACATCCAATCCAAACACATGCAATGCAACACAGCATGCTTAACTTGCTTAAGTTTTACTTGTCATGTTTTATTTACACATTTTACATTACCGATTAATCCTTTAACCGATTAAGTCCCAAAGTGAGAGTCCTCTAATTGGAAAGACAGCTCAAGCCACAAGTACCTTGAGCATGAAAGAGGCCTCATGCTTTTGGTAATGAACTCCCGAAGGAATTAAACCATTAGGCATGAGAGCCTCAATTCCACACTGAAGCAAACAAGAGGCTCAAAGCCACTTTCAAAGCAAAGTAAAGAGTGAAAAATGGGGAAGGGTTGTAGACATTTCAGTGCTGAAATGGAATGCAAAAGGACACTAAAACATGAAAATGACGCATGCATGTCATGCTAAGAGCCTAAAACATTAAGCTAGTGAAGGGGATTGCACCACAATCATACAATACAAGCCTCGAAGGGCCAAACTAACTCAAGCCAGAGTTAAAACATGCCAAAACAGTGGCTAAATCATTCTGAGATTGAAACACAAAAGGCTAAAAAAACATGCTCACATGTTAGCTTGCAAACAAGACTCAAAACACAACTCTCAAAAGAAATAAAAGAGTGAAATAAGTGAGAGTGTGACAGAGCTATATGCACTGAAATCATACGTGATGCTATAACATGCAAACTACTCAAACACTTCATGCTCAAAGCCTCAAAACAATGGACTAGTGAAGACCGTTACACTATAGCTATGCAAAACAAGCCTCGGATGATTTAGCCAAGCCAAAACAGAGTTAAAGCATGTCAAAACAGTAGCAAAAACATGCTGGAGTCAATCTAACACAAGCTAGAATAATAGGCTAAATCATTAAGCATGCTAAACTAGTAAGCCCAATTGCACTACAAGTACAAAAAGCAAGCAACAAGTGCACCAACCAACCCAAAACAGAGTTAAAACATGTCAAAACAGAGCCTAAAACATGCTAAGATTAAGCTAAGTTAAGCCACAAAATCATGCTACTATGTAGTGCTAACTCGGCATGGAAGAAAGACACAAGTAGGGGAGGCTAACCCCTCCATTTTTGGACTTCAAAACATACTTTTTACAACTGAAATAACTCTAAATTTTAGAGGTTTAAAGGACCAAAAAGTTTGATTTAAAAGTGGAAAGAAATGGCACAAAAGGCTTCACAAGCCAAAGAGCAAAAAGATGAGACAACCCCCTAACTCACCAAGACTTAAACCACCATTTTGAAACCTTAAAAACAGAGTTTTTTATGGTTGAAAAACTAGGTCAAAATAGTGTAAAAAGATGGCAAAGCAAGCAACTAAAACAAAGCTTAAATGCGGTAAGCCTTATACCTTTGAAGCACAACACAAAATCAGCCACAATTCTGAGTTAAAACCATCCTTAGAAGCTCAAACTAAACCTCAAAGAACCTCAGCTCCAAGATGAAGGTGTTTGGCCAAGGGTCTTAGTGCAAAAGTGTAGAGAATTCTCACTTTCAAGCATAAAACAAGAAGAGAGAGAGAGAGAGAGAGAGAGAGAGAATTCTAGAGAGAGAGAAATTTGCTCCAAATTGTCTAACCCTCCAAAATGGGGGAGAGACCCCCCTATATATAGAAAACAAGCCAAAGGCTTGTATTCATCCGTCCATACATGTATATAAAGATAGGCAACAGTGAATAATACCTAGCACAGCTGGCAAATAAATATCTGAAAAAGGAGAAAAATGGTCGTCGGCTATCATCAGTGGCCGACTGGCCATCAATGTAGCCGACCGGCCACCACTGGTGGTCGGTAGGCTAAGGGGATGGCCGACTGGTCACCCTTTCATCCAGAAGTGAAGCAACAAGCTTTTGGCCCACAACCAAGCACAAAACAGACAAGATTAGAGGCTCCAAGGCAAGGCACTCAGCCGAGACCTTCAGAGACTCAAAACGAACATGAGCGAGCTCAATCATCGGGTGTTCAAACAATGACGTCCAAGTCTTGAGGACGGTCAAAAATGGGGTGTCTACAGTTGCGCCTCTTTGACAGAACTCGGAAGTCATGAAATGACGGGAGTGAATGTCAAAGTCCAAAGACGACTCATTATTGACAAGGCCGAAGACTTAGACAAACAAGCAATGAAAACAAAGAACGGTTGTGCCCACAGGCTACCTACGTATCCTTTTACAAGGAATCAAACCAAAGTAGTCCTAGGGCAAGATGCAAATGATATGCACGATGCAGAACATAACTTATGATCATGCAATAAGACTGTAACGAAACATCTAGATGCAAATCTTATGCAAAGAAACGCTACAACAGACTCGTACATAAGCAAGTTAACATGAACCAAACCACATTTCATGCAGAAAGGATGTAAGAAAATTATACAAGCTTAACTACGCATCACGCAGGAAAGATAAAGAACAACACGACCCTCGGGCGCACCCGAGGCCCCAAACAAGATCCCAACGCATGGCACATGCGAGGAACGAGATGGTGTGAACCTAGGGACACATCCTAAGGTTCTGAACCATAGAGAACAGTGATAACAAGTGAAACACATCCAACTACTATGCAACTGAAACAAAGAGCGGTATAGGCATTGAAATCCGTCCAGATGCATTTAGCCAAAACGTCCTAACGCACCACGCGCAAGAGGGAAAAGGGAGCGGCACAAACACTAGAGGGTGGTGTAAACATCAGAGCATGTTCCAATGTTTCTAACCAAAAAGAGAGGTCTAAGCGTCAGGACACGGTCCAAACGCTTCTAACCAATAGGGTGGTATAAACATCGGGCACACGTCTCAATGTTTCTAACCAACAAGAGAGGTATAAGCATCTGGCACACAGTCCAAATGCTTCTAACCAACAAGGTGGTATAAACATTGGGCGTACGACCCAATGTTTCTAACCAATAGGGGAGGTATAAGTGTCGGGCACACGGTCCAAACGCTTCTAACCAAAGAAAGGTGTGGTATGAACATCGGACGCACGACCCAATGTTTCTAACCAACAAAGGAGGTGTAGACGTCCCCTGAACGTCCCAGGAGGAATGAATCCCCCCCTACCCCGTTCTGTTCTTTTGTGGGTTTACTATAGTTCGGACTCAAATTGTCACGGTTTTTAATCTGATCTCACAATGTGCAATGTGAGATTGATAAATCACCAAAGAGGCCAAATCCGGCAAATTGTTTTTGAAAACATATTTTTTTAGAAAGAAGTGCCAGACATGGACTGCTTTGCCAAATACAGAGTCGCCACCTAAATATTTTTTATGGGGGAATTTAGGAAACCCTGACTCGTTTGCCTAAGGCCATGTGTCCGTCATCACCAAAATTGTCTCGGCTCGGAAACTTGGGTACGATTGGAGAAGGTCAGCTATGAGCACCCCTGCTCGCCCGATCCGAAGATCGGTCTCCACTAACCATGATATCTAATTTTGAAAATGTTATGTGTTCGTATTCCGATTAATTAGCTAATATTACTATGTGATGCGCACAACACAAAAGTATAAACTAGATCGCGTAATTTGGAACAAAGCATTGCATATCCGTTTGTTCGGAAAATGGTTTGAAATTTGCTACTCGCAAGTAGGCTAAAATACGGATTTCAACGAGTTGTTCCAACTCAAGAAATCCAACCTTCACCCACAGGCATTCAGGCAGTAATATCACATAAGCACATAGCCACATGGTAAGCATGCTGTCATGTTAACATTCACACTCATGCGAGACGCTAAAGCATAACTACTTACAGTGTACTCCGAGCCAAAACAAAGAACATGTTAGTAATCAAACTTATGATCCAAGTCCATGTTAAATGGCTAATGCATCACAGGCAAAATGCAATCTAGAATAGGCTCAGCTAATCCTAGGATGGCATGTGAAATGCAACAAGTAACATGTATTCAAGTTAGATTTGAAATACTATGCAGTTAGCATGATGCGCCGAGCCCGGTGCATGCAATACTGATGAATGAATGCACACATGCATAGCATAAGGTATGCTAAATTAAATATGCCTTAGTACTAACCATCAAAAGCCGGTAAGTAAAAAAGGAGAAAGAAATTGGGGTTGGAAGACATGCACACACCCACCCACACTTATTACACATTCGCCCTCGCTCGGAGGGACCAAAGGAATAATACAAATTAATTAACCTACAAGCTAATTAATTATTACAGACCACCTGACTAGTTAAGCAAATTAACTAAGCTAAGAAAGCAATACAACAGCCTCGGGAAGAGGGTCCAATGCATGCATGCTCGGGTTTGCTCGGAAATCCGTCACCACGCACAAGCTGCCTCTGTTTACCCTGCTCTGCTCTTCTGAAAATTGCACAAGTTCCAAGGAACACTCTCTGAACATTGTGGAGCATCACCGACCAAGGGGAAGAATAACCGACCATGGTAGAAGGGTCATCGACCAAATATTCAGCTCTCGGCCATCCATCATTGGTTGATCGGCACTTTATGCAGTCGACCAGCCATATTTATCTGTAGAATCCTGTTTTGACAGCAGTAGAGGGCAAACATGGCATGGCAATGCATTTCAAGCAAATGTTTGCACAAACACCCTCCTTATCATGTTCATGACTCAAAAGAGGAAGGTCCCCGACCCTCGGGCCACCAATCACGCATTTCAATGCGTGATGGCCAAAGAGGCCAAGTTATGCATTTTGATGTCAAATGAAATGCAAACCAAATAAACACATAAGGCCCAACCTCTATCACTTGATCAAGAGACAAGGCATGCATGCTCAATGCAAAGCAACCTAGACATGTGAGCTAAGCATGCAATATGAGCATGAGGGTAAGTAATATGTACTAAGCACACAACCTAAACAAACAAACATGCAAGGCATGTAACAACATATGCAAGCTAACAAGCATGCAATATGCAATGCGAACATGCAAACATGCAAGACACGTAACATGTTAAGCAACCAAGACAAAAGGAAGAAAACATGCAAAATGCAATGTGATTCAAGGATGCAACACATGCGATAGGCCAAGTATGCAACAACACACAAGGCGAGCATGCAACAACATGCAAAGGAGGGACTTACACCAAGATGGACAGCTCTCTACTAGGTCCAAAACTGTGGCCAAATGCTAAGGAAATGAAGGCCAAAACACATACAAACATGCATGCACACATGGCCCAACTCTTAAGCATAAATAAGCAACTTTTAAGCACACTTAAAAGGGACAAACATGGGCATATGGCAAGCATACTAAGCTCTGAAAATCATGTTAAGGATGGTGCCAAACCAACTAAACAAGACAAACAAGGCATGCAACTATGTCCCAAAACTCAAGGCAAGCCAAGGGGCTTAAACCATGGCTATATGAAGCAAGTCCCAAAGGGCCATGGGGACTCAAAACCACCCCAAGGCAGACCAAAACAAGGTCAAAGGCACACCTAGATGGCATCTAAATGGCCTAAGTCTAAAGGCATGCAAAAGGGTCCAAACATGGAGCATAAGATACCAACCTCTTGAAGCATTAAAGGACCATCAAATGCAAGCATACAAGCATACTATAAGGACTGAAATGATGTTATAAGTGGTGCCAAACCACTGAAACAAGCCAAGTAATGCATGCTCAACACTCACGCACCCAAGGCTAACAAGCCAAAATGCAAGGTGGCTATGCAAAGCATATCATGGATGGCCAAAACAACTCTAAAAAGACCTTAAGAATACTAAGACATGCATAAAAGCTTCACAAAGCTAGGCCAAAAACATGCTAGAAAGAGGGCTCGAAGCACAAAGCATGTTAAGGCAATTCATGGCATTACAAGACAAGTATTCAAAGCAAGCATGGTGTGTCTAAACCAACTTAAAAAAGTGCTATATCATGGAAAAATAAGCACAAATACTAGCTAAGACATGGCCAACATGAACTCAACAATGGTGCTCACACATGAGGCTAAAATGACAACTTTTGAAGACAACAAGGAGAGGGGATGACCCTCTCCTTCTTAGGACCTTAAAGCACCATCCCCACCACTGAAATCCCTTTGGATTTCAGTGGTGGGGAGGCCCAAACAAAGTGGTCCCGGAGCTCACCAAAATAGCACAAAATGGGGGCCAATCAAGGCCTAAGAGGGGTCAAACAACCCCAAACACCGAAACAACCTTAAACAACTATTTTAAGCACTTGAAATCAGAACTTTTATATGTTATAAGTTAAGCTTAAAAATAGATGCAAGGATGGCTAAAAGCCTATGCAAAAATGGGGAATAAAAGGGTAAAGTTCTTACCCTTGAAGACCTTCTTCACAAGGACCACTCCAGCCCCTTCTCCAAGCTTATATCAACTCAAGAACTCTGAAATTCACTCCTTAGTACCTCAGTACCCAAAGGAAAGTGTAACTCTAGGTGTCTGTGTGCAAAACTATGAACAAAACACCTTAATACACACACAATATGGAAGAGAGGGAGATATAGAGATAGAATAGATACAACTATGCTAACCCTAATCCAGAGCTCTGGAACTCAATCTTCTAACCCTTGAGGAGGGAGGAGAAGGCCTCCCTTTATAGAGGATCACTCTTGCAAAGCTTACAAAACAAGTTAAGTAAGACTGAAATCCCTCCATACACGTGTATGGAGGGGGTGCAAAGTGGGTGCCAGCTAGCACAGCTGGCACAAAATATTTGCCAAAAGCAGATGCACAGTGGTTAGCCAGCCAAAAATGCCAAATTCACCAAATAAATGGTCGACCGACCAAACAGAGTGTCGACCGACCAAACATTTGGCCGATGGCAACAAAACAATGGCCGGTGTCCTCAAGCCATGGCCGGTGAGATGTGGGGATGGCCAACAAGCCATTCCCTGCTCCTCAAAAGCAAAACCCAAGTGTTTGGTGCAAAACCAAACACAAAGCAGGCAAGTCGAGAGGTCTTGAGGCAAGGCGCGTGGCCGAGACCTCCGAGAACTCAAGACGAACACGCACATGGATGATCACCGAGTGTTCAAACGGTGACGTCCAAGTCTTGAGGACGGTCAAAAATAGGGTGTCTATAGTTGCCCCTCTTTGACAGAACTCGAAAGTCATAACAATGACAGGAGTGAGTGTCGAAGCCCAGAGACGACCCATTTTTGACAAGGCCGAAGACTTAGACAAACATGCAAGACAATTAAGATATGCGTCCGAAGGTGGGGGAAAAATGCAAGACAATGCACAAAGCCGAGCATAACTTATGATCATGCAAAGAAAGCTGTAACGAAGCATATGCATACAATAAATGCAACAGTTTAAGCAATCAAACACAAATCCAACTACATTACAATGCAGAAAGGATGTAAGAGAATTATGCAATTCTCGATACGTCTCACACGCAGAATACAATACCTGTGCGGCTCGTCTAGTTGCACCAGCTTCAAATGAATTGTACATACAATATCGTGCCTGAAAGAGAAAGAAAACTTAACAGGTACGATATCGTTAGCAACATGCATAACAATGCAATCTAAGCTGCGTAACAATGCAAATGAAGGAGTGCATGACAATGCAACCTATGTGTGACAACGCATAACAATGCGGAATGGATGCAAAACGATAATGCAATATATACAAAACTATATATAAACAATGCAAATGATATGCAATGCAATTGAAACATGATCAAACCATAAGCAGTTCAAAACCACACAAATATCATAAAGATGATGGAGATGCAAAGTCCGTCTACCATAGAAAAGGTGCCGACACCCTCAAACCACAATACCAGCAGTGGAATAGGCACGTACACATGCAGAACTATGAGGTTGTAGACAGAACACAAGATACAAGTAATTGGGTGGGATGATATAAGTGGGGAATGCTCTGCTCAGGAGTGATCGTGATCCTAAATGCTAGATGCAAAACACTACACTACAATGTAATGAATGAAATGGATATGGCGCGCAACCAAAACATATCTTGCCTAGGAAAGGCATGGACACAAACAAACCACGTTTAACACAGAAACGGTGCCGTCACCCTCAACACTAGGTGCATACACATAATATCATAACTGTGCTTCAACGCGAAAAGTATGGGCACATACCAGACCAAGCTCAACATGGAAAGGCGTAAGCCGTAGATGGAGGTGATGCAGTGAATGCATGCAACTACAATGCAATACAATGAATGCATGACAATGCACTATTTACAATGAAATCTACATACTAAATACTGCAGTGGGGAAATGCATGACAATACAAAGTAAGGAAGAATGCACTACAATGCATGTAAGGAAAGATGCATGACAATGCAAGCTATGTACAATGCAATATTTACTAGCTAAAATGCAATGGATACAGTGGATAAGCCCTGCGGCCAAACCGTATCTTGCCTAGGAAAGGCATGGACACATACAGACCACGTTTAACACGAAAAAGGTGCCGTTATCCACAACACTAGGTGCGTACACTTAATATCATAACTGTGCTTCAACGCGAAGAGTACAGGCACATACCAGACCAAGCTCAACATGGAAAGGCGCAAGCCATAAATGGAGCTGATGCAATAAATGCATGCAAGCTACAATGCAATATATACAATATGCAATGGAATGTAATATTTACAATGGATAAGGCACGCGGCCAAACCGTATCTTGCCTAGGAAAGGCATGGACACATACAAACCACGTTTAATACAGAAATGGTGCCGTCACCCACAACACTAGGTGCGTACACATAATATCATAACCATGCTTTAACGCGAAGAGTACGGGCACATACCAGACCAAGCTCAACATGGAAAGGCGCAAGCTGTAGATGGAGGTGATGCAATGAATGCATGCAAGCTACAATGCAATATATACAATATGCAATGGAATGTAATATTTACAATGTATGCATGACATATGCACTATTTACAGTGTAATGCATGACATATGCATGTTTGTTTTTTGTTTTGTTGTTTTTTTGAAAATGCATGATAATGCAGATGAAATTGAACGCGCGACAACGCATGTCTTTTGAAATGCATGACAATGCACATGAGTAGCGCATAACAATGCGAGTGAGGGATGCATGACAATGCAACCTAGGATAAAACCTGCCAAGAGTCGTTCGGGCACGACAAACACCAAAGGACTTGCACCTTCTGAGGATTTAAGGTCTCCTAGACCGAAATTAAAATGCATAACAATGTAAGTAAGATAAGCATGGCAATGCATGATAGAGAAAATGCATGACAATGCAACTGGAATGTGCATGACGATGCCAGGGGACTCAAATGTGTAACAACGCATGTTCTCTTTGAAATGCATGACAAATGCATGTGAGGTACGCATGATGATGCGTGACAAGGACCATGCATGACAATGCATGTAAGGTGCGCATGACGATGCGGCCTAAGATGAAACCTACCAAAAGTCGATCGGGCACGACAAACACCAAAGGACTTGCACCTTCAGAGGATTTAAGGTCTCCTAGACCGACAGGATTTAAGGTCTCCTAGACCGAAGGGAGGTGCATAACAATGCAAGTCGTGCGCATTACAACGCGTGTATGCATGCATAACGATGGAACCTATGTATGCTAACTGTTAACAAGGTAAAACATTGTAATGTGATGCATTCAAAGCAGTTACTGAATCTCGTAGGATATCAAAGGATACGAAAAGGATACACCCCGCACGTATTCGAGTGCTACGCACAGAAGACACTGCACAGAGACCAGTTAAGCTTCGAAAATGCATTTTCTTGCACTGTGTTGAGCAATGGAGGCCCCAAGCCACATCAAAGACCCAAACAAAGGTGTAGGAGGTTCACCGGCCATCGGGGGAGGTCACCGGCCATACATCGGTCACAAAACAAGGCCATCGGCCAAATATTTGGCCGACCGGCCAACAATGTGGCTGACCGGCCAAATATGCCTGAATCGGGGCAGTTTGGTCAATTCAGCACGAGTCTTTAAATATAGGGCTTCTAGCCCTATATTTCTCACTTCCTCTTGCTCAAAAAATCCTTCCCTCTCTCTCTAGGTTATTTCCCAACCTTCATTTCCCCATTTTCCTCAGTTTTCGGGCCCGTTTCGACGTTCAATTCGTGAAACCCCCATCGTTTCGAACATTTTGAACCGAAAAAATCTTTGTTTCAGTGTCTTTTTCTTGATTTCTGCCACTCGGGGTTTGTTTCCCTCGAGTTTTCCTTGATCCTCGTGCCTTTTCCACACTCCGATTTTTTCGGCCATTTTTCACCCTCTCGGGGTTGACTTTTCGCATTCTTGCTCGGTTTTCACTCTTCCGCCCATTTTCACATCATTCTCGGCATGGCAGACGATCTTCCATAGGGTGGGACTCCCCTAGAGCAGGAGATGGACCCCGAGGCCGAGCTCTTGCCTCTTAGTGTCCAACCGTTCGACCCGGCGACCTACAGGCCGGCGATTCATGTGCTACCTCCTAATGGTCTTCGCCAGTTCAGGACTTTTGATAGGGGCGTGCCACGAGAGCTTCTTCTGCGCGAGCCAGAGTCACATCTGTCTTACGGCGCTTTTGAGGTACAGTCTTCCCTCTGTTTTTTTTTTCGCAATGTAGAACATAACTGCAATAGTTGATTTTGTTCTTTAACTGCTTAACCCGAATACACCGATATACCATATGCTGTTGTCCACTATGAACACACTTGCACCTGATATCTGCTTGAAACTGAAAACGTGCACACACGTTGTATTTCACTGAACCACTCAAACACACACTGATACATCATATGCTGTAGTTCACTGCGAGCACATCGGCACTCGATATTTGCTTGAATCTGAACACGTGCACACACGCTATATTTTTGTCCATTCTGAATGTTCTTCAAAAATGTATATTTAACATTGCTTTGCAATTGTTTGCTTTGGACCACAGGGGGATTCCCATGCCTTCCGGGGGTATGGGAACGTCATGGCCCGGGGGTGGTACATGGAGCTGTCTGATGCAGTTCGCCACATCGTCGACCAGGCCGGCTTCGGCACTTTCTGCAGGGGACTGTCGCGCCTTACTGCGAGCAGGCCTCTTCTTGCTACTCTGGTGGAGAGGTGGTGGGACACCACCGATTCCTTCCACTTCTCTGCCACGGGAGACATGACGATGACTTCCTTCGACTTCTGGATGCTCACCAGTATCGGGATAGGGGGTGATCCGATCCCTTTCGATACAGACATGGACGAGTGGAAGGCCGCTCAGATGTACTTGCTTGGTGACCTACCGCCTCTTGCCCGTCCAGGATTTGTCAGATATTCGTGGTTCGAGGACCACTTCAGGATTCAGCCAGCCTTGGCGGAGGAGGCACCGATGGCTCAGGAGGAGGCGAAGCAGTATACACGCGGCTTCCTTATGTTCTTGCTGGGGACGACTCTCTTCGCCGACCGGGCGAACACTGTGCCCCTCTGTCTGCTGAGCGCTTTAGTGGACGTCACGCGGATCCGCCGCTATGACTGGGGTGGCGCAAGCTTTGCCACACTCTACGGCTACATGAGTTCATCCTCTCGCCTTAGCGGACAGTTGCTCAGAGGCTATTGGCGGGCTTGGGAGGTACATCCTCTTTCTCTATTTTACATTTATGCTCTACATTATCTGTATTCTGTACATTGCACACACTGCGGTCTACTACACGCTGGTCATACACTGCACACACAGCACACATATAATGTGCTTTACACACTGCACACATTGCACCATACACTTCATATACTGCACAATCTGCTGCCAACTGACTGTACACTGCACACACTGCAAACATGCAATCTTCTTTACACTGACTGTATACTGCACGTACTGTACACTCCGCACTATGCACTGCACAATACACGGTTCTACGATTTCTGTTTTATTCTGCATTCTGCTTTATCTGGTAAGAATACTGATATTTGCTTTGCAGTTGTGGGTCTATGCCTACTTCACAAGGCTTGCCCCAGTGCCAGATGAGGAGACCCCCCTCGGTGTTCCCTTCTCTCGATGCTTCGATGTGAGATGTGTGCGGAGATCACGGGAGTCATTCATATTCTTCCGTCGCTACTTCGATACCATTACCGCCGCAGAGGTATTGTAGAATTTGCAGTTCATTTAAGCTTTGTTTTACATTATTCTTTCGATAACAGTAGATAACAACTGTGTATCATTTGCAGATTACCTAGCAGCCTTGGGCTCCATTGCCAGTTGCAGTTCGGGAGCGGTATGCTGGTGCTGAGGAGACTGCCCGATTCAGGATTCTACTGGAGGGCCTGGTCTGTCAGGCTTGGTACCTAGGCCAGCACTTTCTGCGCCAGGCCTTAGGTTTACTAGAGCAGATAGCCCCGGGTCCACCTCCTATCGACATGAGGCAGACAGAGAGATACCCCCCACATGAGATGGCCGATTACACGATCGGATGGGAGGCAGAGGGCTTTAGAGGTGAGGGAGACTATGCAGAGTATGTCCAGACCTACATCATGCGGCCTCTGAGCAGTGGCCGTCGAGCTGAGAGAGAAAGGTCTGCGGCGCCAGCGGCTGGAGCGAGAGCGGGAGCAGGGGCAGGAGCACCTAAGATGGCTCGGGCTCGTGGTAGGAGTGGGCCTCGGAGAGGGTGGGGAGCTGGATGGCCGGCGTTGCCCACGATGATGGAATATAGAGGGTAGAGTGGGGAGACTTATTAGATCCCCATCGCTCCCCCTCCGGCTGATCACGGGCTAGTCGGTTTCTACGACTTGCCCCCGGTATGTACTCCTGCATTTTGTACAGTCCTTTCATTTCATTTCTCTTGATATTTCGCAAAATACTAATACTTCTAACACTTTTACAGGCTTCCTCTGAGTACACTCGCCAGTCCCTCGAGTTGAATGCCTCCATGATGGGGATGTTCTAATGGAGCTTAGACCTGCTGGCCCTTTACAGTACCCCGATAAGTCTTTCTAACCACAGACTCAAACTTTACACAATTTGATGTATCGCACTATCAACACAACACTTGATACACGGCCCTTAAGGCATTCATACACTGCACTTAGTCACCGCATTCCATACTGATATACTGCTCACAGCATTCATACTCTGTATTCATACACTGCATTCTATACTGATACACTGCTCACAGCATTCATACACTGTACTCATACATTGTACTTGATATTCATACTCTGCTTTTGCGTAGTACACTGATGCGTTTGCCATTTGTACTTTTTCAGCCTCCATTCCAGATTTCGACTGCAGGAGATGCTCCAGCTGGGCCTTCTGTGCCTACCCGAGGAGGAGGGCGAGAAGGCACAGTACATCCTCGCACCAAGGCGGGGCGCACTCATGTTAGGAGCAGCTCTCAGGCACCGATCCCTGACGATGATGAGTCTAAGGTAGAGTTGGAGGCGGAGGTAGAGTCGCTCGAAGAGGAGACTGGAGATGACTTGGGCTCGGGCTCAGATGGTGGAGCTGGCGATGATACTCCTGGACCTTCGTCCAAGAAGAGGACGAGGACAGACCCTCATGCCTGAGACCACTTGGCATTGATCTAGACTTTTGTTGCCTTTCTTCTTTTTGTTTTTGTTTTTCTTTTTTGCTGGTAGCTTGAGTAGCTTGTACCGCCGCAGGCAGGTTTTATTTTCTTTGAAACTTTGTACTTGAAAAGATGATTAAATGAAACAAACTTTTTGTCTGAAAAAGTCTTACATTTGTGTATTTCATACATCGCATCGCATCGTATTACACAACAATGTAAATGAGATTGATCTTTTGTTTGAAAATCAAACACTTGTATTGTAATAACCAAGTAGTGAACCAGCTAATGACAAAACAACTCATACAACCTACTGCTCATTCTGAACACAGTCCATAATATAGTGCTTGGTTTACTCTGCATACAGCCTATGCACATAATTCGTACAACGCACTGCTTATTCTGAACACACAGCCCATTCTGAACACTACTCATTCTGAACTCATAGCCCATAGCAGCATATTACCCATTCTGGATACACGGTTCATTTTTAACTCTACAGAAGTTGAAACACACTCAGATGCTCCAAATTTCTTGCTTTTCAATCCGGAACCCAAAAGCTTCAGATTGGTCCAGGTTTTTCTGTTCTGACATGTCCTGGGTTAAGCCCTGCAGTTGTTGAAAGAACCAATCTTACTTTGCACAAATGTGGAGAATGGCACAGCACTCTGAGCACAAATGATTTGAGGAGAGGGTTTTCAACTAGGTATTGAGCCTATGACTGAACACAGCATACTACAACTCAACCAAAGGTATACGACCTAAACACAATGAGACACGCTCGGAACAGACCCAAAACAGGAGTTAAGGTAAACAAAACAAAAGACACGACACACAGACGCGTTATAAAAACGAGAGACTTCTCAGATCACGAGGAGCCAGTTTCTCTGGGTATTATTTCCCACCCTCTTCCCATTTGTGATTCTCGCATCACTCGGCCCTCAGGCTCGGCTTTTTCTCTCAAAACCCTTTCGCTCACTTTTTTTTTCTCAGCACACATCTCTTTATTCTTTATTCTCTCATTTTTTTCATCTCTCCCCAGATATGGTCGGTGAATAAACAAGAGGTTGTGGGCTCATGACCAACACTATTAGCTCGCAGCTATTTCCTCTGGTGACGTTTAGTCGATATTCCTAATAAGGGAGTGGAGTATTTTGATCCATTCCGGCTCGTGCTTCGCATTTGGTTCGATACCTCGTTGCTCGGAGGGTGAGAGAGTTTTCAGCCCTTTAATGACAGCTACAGCTGTGCTCTTTCTGGCAAGTATGCTGGCGATGAGGAAAAGACAGGAAGCCTGACTCAACTGTGCCCCTTAGTTCATTATTTTTACCATTTTTTGTTTTGGTTTTCTACTAAAACAATTTTGACCAAAATGAGAGTTAGATTAACATACTTGTTCGATTTTCTGATTTAAAATCATACAAGTCAGGCTATGAGCACTGAAAATTTTCCATTTTTGGGTCCAAGAAAATGGTCCAGTTTTGGAAAAAATGGGATAATTTTTGAGAAAATTAGTCAAGCTCAGTAAGAAATTCTCAAAAACTAATTTGGCAAACAGCCACTGCTCAACCAGCACAGAACTTACTCTCGAGATGCACAACCTCGGATCGGAGGGAATGGAAAATTACCCCTTGTTCCAAAGGGCACAGCACGGCAATGGAAAGTTGCCCCTGGTTTGGATGGCGACTCATGGCAACGGAAAGTTGCCCCTTGTCTGGATAACGCCGCAACATACTGTAGTCAGTCCTCATTAGTGATGATCGCAATCGAACTCTCGGATACAGAGAAGACCAAGATGGTCAAAACCAATATATGGACACAGTCACTTTGAAAGTGTTGGGGGCTGGACTTCAAGATGAAGTTGCCTACGTATCCCAAACATGGGAATCAAGCCTTACGTAGTTCCGGTTGTGTCACAACCGGACTATCGGATTCAGAAAAGGCAAGGATGATCAAAACCATTACATGGACACACTTGATTTGGAAGTGTTTGTGGTTGGACTTCAGGATGAAGTTGCCTACGTATTCCAAACATGGGAATCAAGCCTTACATAGTTCCAGTTTGGGTTCACTGGTGTATTAACCCTCACCATCTACGCTCTAACTTTTGCCAAGGCCGCCCTTCCGAGTTTTCAACCTTGCGAGCTTTGTTCTTCTTTTCTTTTCAATTCTTTTTTTTCTATTCATTTTTTGTCTTTTCTTTTTCAAATCTTTTCATTCTCTTTTTTTTTTTTTTTTTTTTTTTTTTTTTGGTATTCTTTTCTTTTCTTTTCTTTTTTTCTTGCTCTAACTTTTGCCTGGGTCGCCCTTCCGGGTTTTCGGCCCAGCGAGCCTCTCAAACGGTAAAAGTGTAACAAGTCCATGCCAAATGGTTTTAGGATCTCGAAGCCATTCGTATCCAGGAGGGTGGCTGTTGTATTGACTTGCAGAAGGATCCATCTTCGGCTCTTCGAGCACATCGGACATTTTTGCCCCTAGTTCGAGGGGTGCTTCTGTTCTAACTTCGCAAGCTTCTTCTGATGAGGTCTGATCTTCTTGATCTGACTATCTTGGCCTCTTGTTCGAGGGCTGTTTCAAATTTGGCCACACAGGCCTCATGTTGTAATTGACCGTTGAACATTCTGAACTAAGGTCCAAGGTTTGAAAGCAAGGGCTCAAGTCTTGAGGCTGAGCGCGATCCTAAGCTGCACAATCTCAAGAGCGATTCCACACAGGTCTTCGCAGGACTACGCAAAACATTTTGTTTTTGAAATTTTTTTAAGAAAGCGACAAATCACTCGCGCTGAAGATAGTGTGGAACTAATCTGGATCAAGCCAGGGTCCTTCTCAGTACTCACGTTAACAAACATGATTTCAATCATTAAGGGCTTAGTATGCCTTTCTTTCTCTCAATTTGATCAAAGTTTTGCAAATCCTGAGAAATTCCTTCCTCTTCGTTTTCATCACCACAATGTTAAAAAAGTTTTGAAAAGCTTAAGTCAATGCAATGAATTCGAGGTGCAGAAGAGCAGGTAAGATATACTGTTGTTTCAATCTAAACTTGCTGGCACAACAGGCTCAAAGTAGCAATAAGCACGGTAACATGGTAGCCGCAGCTATTTCATTCAGATCCTCTGGTTGCAACTGGCTCCACAGCAGAGAAAGCAAAAGGATAATTACAAAACCAAATAATGATATCCGAGGCAACAAACCTGGAACCACCTGATTTCTATACAATGGGACTGACTCGACACAACAAGACAGACCTTTAAACAAAAAGACTGACTCAAGAAAATGAGACAGACTCAAAACAAAACAAAGAACTGACTCGACACCCAAGCCAGAACTTACAAAACTGCATTCGCAAATGCTCCCAACAATGCGTGCCAAACGCCACATCAGAAATACACCGAGCGCCGCCCGCAGGTGTTCCAACCCCTGATCACATACTTGCAGTATCCTCGAAGTTCAACAACTCAGCGGTGACAGACTTTGTTGAGGTAGGTGGGAGGATGACCTCATTGTCGATCAAATCTTGCACTTCATGGCGAAGGTGGAAACAACCGTCGGTGCTGTGACCGGTTTGTTGGTGGTATGCGCAGCCCAAGGTAGCATCATGTGTGAGAGAAAGATTCTTCGGGAGAGGTCGAGGCTCGAGGGGTTTAAGATGCCCCTTTTTAGCCAAAATTTGAAATGCCCTAGACAAAGGCATCTAAAGGGCATGAAAGACTCTGCGCCCTCGAGGCAGATACTTCGAAGTCTGAGGGTTCTTGCTAGACGCACTAGCAAAAGGGTCGGCACGCACTGCCTTGGCTTTCTGATCTTTTCCCGGTGCAGAGTTGGGAGCGAAAAGAACTTTTCTGGCATGACGGGGCCTATCCCGATTTTTCGCCTGGCTTGAACTGCCTTTGGTTGAAGTGGGGAAAGCATCATCCACAGTCTTAGCCATGATTGCGAGTACTTGTTTCTTATTCATCCCCCTGGCTTTCAAAGCCACGACTGCCCACAACAGTTGTTTAACGGGATCAGCATCTATTCCCACTTTGTTCTTACCTCTAGCCTTAGCCTGATCGAGGGTTTGGGTTGCTATATCAGAGCGAAACCCGATTGTTGTTGGCACGTCATGGTCATAGCTTGGGACAGCCTCAGGTTGGCTGAGCTTGATCACAATTCGCCCCAATAGCTGGGGCTCCTGCGGCACAAAATTCTTGGCATATGGTGCATTTGGTGGCAGAGCTGACATTCCGTAAGCGAGATCAGCCACAAACCTCTGAAGGTCACCAATCATTCCCATCAATTCAAACGTGGTGGGCTCACGAGCTTGAAACAACTAGGGCTCCCAGATCGGGCGCGCGGCAGGCGACCTCGACGGATGTGGTACTTCAACATTGGCCTCATCCCGCAAGATGGTTCCTTGGTCTAATGCGGCTGCCATAACCACGATTTCTTCTGAACTTTGGGTCATCATAAGTCTGCTGAACTTGAACAGAGATTATGCAATTGACGATTGACGGATCAGACGTCTGCCTTGCCTCAGCGAAGGAGAACACTAAATCTCTGAACCCAAATCTCTAAACTGAAAGGGAAAACAAGCAGTATTTCAGCCCAAACGGAACAGACACAGGCATAGCTGAATAACTGTACTCTACTACTGATCACTGTTCCCCATAAATCACTGCCTCAAAACTGAATCTGATACCCGCAGATATAATTGATTCCCCAAAACACTGATACTGATGCCCTCAGGCCTGACACTCAGATTTGCAAACCGGTATATGCATTCCCTATAGAGATACACTCTAAAAAGCACATAGAGAGTAAAAGAGAGCCAAAACACCCCTATGTTGGGGTAGGATTTCCCTGTCCTATTTTGTCAGGAGCTAGGGTTTCACTACGCATGCAGCGGCTTCAAACAACCTATATTCGGGTAAGCAACCTGTCCTATCTTTGGAATGGTCACTATGGATTCCGAATATGCACTAGATCGAATGGTTAAAAGGGTGCCCCGGTAAACCGGGGTTTGTGTTCCCATACTGGTAGAGCCCGTAACCGATCAACCTTATGGCACGTAGCCTCAGGCTAACCGCTCAGGAATAACAGATGGCAAACGCGATGTCCTAGGCACAACAATGCACATGCAATGCAAAGAAGCACATAAGTGTAGTTAAAACAAGATATCACGAGTTTGAGTCAAGCTCTCTAAATTCCCCAACAGAGTCGCCAGAAACTGTAGACGTCCCCCGAACGTCCCGGGAGGAATGAATCCCCCCCCTCCCCCATTCTGTTCATTTGTGGGTTTACTACAGTTCGGACTCAAATTGTCACGGTTCTTAATCTGATCTCACAATGTGCAATGTGAGATTGATAAATCACCAAAGAGTCCAAATCCGGCAAATCGTTTTTGAAAACATATTTTTTTAGAAAGAAGTGCCAAACATGCACTGCTTTGCCAAATACAGAGTCGCCACCTAAATATTTTTTATGGGGGAATTTAGGAAACCCTGACTCGTTTGCCTAAGGCCATGTGTCCGTCATCACCAAAGTTGTCTCGGCTTGGGAATTTGGGTACGATTGGGGAAGGTCAGCTATGAGCACCCCCGCTCGTCCGATCTGAAGATCGGCCTCTACTAACCATGATATCTAGTTTTGAAAACGTTATGTGTTCGTATTCCGATTAATTAGCTAATCTTACTATGTGATGCGCACAACACAAAAGTATAGGCTAGATCGCCTAATTTGGAACAAAGCATTGCATATCCGTTTGTTCGGAAAATGGTTTGAAATTTGCTACTCGCAAGTAGGCTAAAATACGGATTTCAACGAGTTGTTCCAACTCAAGCAATCCAACCTTCACCCACGGACATTCAGGCAGTAATATCACATAAGCACATAGCCACATGGTAAGCATGCTGTCATGTTAACATTCACACTCATGTGAGATGCTAAAGCATAAATACTTACAGCGTACTCTGAGCCAAAACAAAGAACATGTTAGCAATCAAACGTATGATCCAAGTCCATGTCAAATGGATAATGCATCACAGGCAAAATATAATCTAGAATAGGCTCAGCTAATCCTAGGATGGCATGTGAAATGCAACAAGTAACATGTATTCAAGTTAGATTTGAAATACTATGCAGTTAGCATGATGCGCCGAGCCCGGTGCATGCAATACTGATGAATGAATGCACGCATGCATAGCATAAGGTATGCTAAATTAAATATGCCCTAGTACTAACCATCAAAAGCCGGTAAGTAAAAAGGGAGAAAGAAATTGGGTTGGAAGACATGCACACACACACCCACACTTATTACACATTCGCCCTCGCTCGAAGGGACTAAAAGAATAATAAAAATTAATTAACCTACAAGCTAATTAATTATTACAGACCACCTGACTAGTTAAGCAAATTAACTAAGCTAAGAAAGCAATACAACAGCCTCGAGAAGAGGATCCAATGCATGGGTGCTCGGGTTTGCTCGGAAATCCGTCACCATGCACAAGCTGCCTCTGTTTACCCTGCTCTGCTCTTATGAAAATTGCACAAGTCCCAAGGAACACTCTCTGAACATTGTGGAGCATCACCCACCAAGGGAAAACATAACCGACCATGGTAGAAGGGTCATTGACCAAATATTCAGCTTTGGGCCATCCATCATTGGTCGATCGACACTTTATGCAGTCGACCGGCCATATTTATCTGCAGAATCCTGTTTTGACAGCAGCAGAGGGCGAACATGGCATGGCAATGCATTTCAAGAAAATGTTTGCACAAACACCCTCCTTATCATGTTCATGACTCAAAGGAGGATAGTCCTTGACCCTCGGGCCACCAATCACGCATTTCAATGCGTGATGGCCAAAGAGGCCAAGTTATGCATTTTGATGTCAAATGAAATGCAAACCAAATAAACACATAATGCCCGACCTCTATCACTTGATCAAGAGACAAGGCATACATGCTCAATGCAATGCAACCTAGACATGTGAGCTAAGTGTGCAATATGAGCATGAGGGTAAGTAATATGTACCAAGCACACAACCTAAACAAACAAACATGCAAGGCACGTAACAACATATGCAAGCTAACAAGCATGCAATATGCAATGCGAACATGCAAACATGCAAGACACGTAACATGTTAAGCAACCAAGACAAAAGGAAGAAAACATGTAAAATGCAATGTGATTCAAGCATGCAACACATGCGATAGGCCAAGTATGCAACAACACACAAGGCGAGCATGCAACAACATGCAAAGGGGGGACTTACACCAAGATGGACAGCTCTCTACTAGGTCCAAAACTATGGCCAAGTGCTAAGGAAATGAAGGCCAAAACACATACAAACATGCATGCACACATGGCCCAACTCTTAAGCATAAATAAGCAACTTTTAAGCACACTTAAAAGGGACAAACATGGGCATATGGCAAGCATACTAAGCTCTGAAAATCATGTTAAGGATGGTGCCAAACCAACTAAACAAGACAAACAAGGCATGCAACTATGTCCCAAAACTCAAGGCAAGCCAAGGGGCTTAAACCATGGCTATATGAAGCAAGTCCCAAAGGGCCATGGGGACTCAAAACCACCCCAAGGCAGACCAAAACAAGGTCAAAGGCACACCTAGATGGCATCTAAATGGCCTAAGTCTAAAGGCATGCAAAAGGGTCCAAACATGGAGCATAAGATACCAACCTCTTGAAGCATTAAAGGACCATCAAATGCAAGCATACAAGCATACTATAAGGACTGAAATGATGTTATAAGTGGTGCCAAACCACTGAAACAAGCCAAGTAATGCATGCTCAACACTCACGCACCCAAAGCTAACAAGCCAAAATGCAAGGTGGCTATGCAAAGCATATCATGGATGGCCAAAACAACTCTAAAAAGACCTTAAGAATACTAAGACATGCATAAAAGCTTCACAAAGCTAGGCCAAAAACATGCTAGAAAGAGGGCTCGAAGCACAAAGCATGTTAAGGCAATTCATGGCATTACAAGACAAGTATTCAAAGCAAGCATGGTGTGTCTAAACCAACTTAAAAAAGTGCTATATCATGGAAAAATAAGCACAAATACTAGCTAAGACATGGCCAACATGAACTCAACAATGGTGCTCACACATGAGGCTAAAATGACAACTTTTGAAGACAACAAGGAGAGGGGATGACCCTCTCCTTCTTAGGACCTTAAAGCACCATCCCCACCACTGAAAGTGGTGAGGAGGCCCAAACAAAGTCGTCCCAGAGCTCACCAAAATAGCACAAAATGGGGGCCAAACAAGGCCTAAGAGGGCTTAAACAACCTCAAACACCGAAACAACCTTAAACAACTATTTTAAGAACTTAAAATCAGAACTTTTATATGTTATAAGTTAAGCTTAAAAATAGATGCAAGGATGGCCAAAAGCCTATGCAAAAATGGGAAATAAAGGGGTAAAGTTCTTACCCTTGAAGACCCTCTTCACAAGGACCACTCCAGCCCCTTCTCCAAGCTTATATCAACTCAAGAACTCTGAAAATCACTCCTTAGTACCTCAGTAGCCAAAGGAAAGTGTAACTCTAGGTGTTTGTGTGCAAAACTATGAACAAAACACCTTAATGCACACACAATATGGAGGAGAGTGAGATATAGAGATAGAATAGATACAACTATGGTAACCCTAATACAGAGCTCTGGAACTTAACCTTCTAACCCTTGAGGAGGGAGGAGAAGGCATCCCTTTATAGAGGATCACTCTTGCAAAGCTTACAAAACAAGCTAAGCAAGAGTGAAATCCCTCCATACACGTGTATGGAGGGGGTGCAAAGTGGATGCCAGCTAGCACAGCTGGCACAAAATATTTGCCAAAAGCAGATGCACAGTGGTCGGCCAGCCAAAAATGCCCAATTCAGCAAATAAATGGTCGACCAACTAAACAAAGTGCCAACCGACCAAACATTTGGCCGATGGCAACAAAACAATGGCCGATGGCCTCAAGCCATGGCCGATGAGATGTGGGGAGGGCCAACAAGCCATTCCCTGCTCCTCAAAAGCAAAACACTAGTGTTTGGTGCAAAACCAAACAGAAAACAGGCAAGTCGAGAGGTCTTGAGGCAAGGCGCGTGGCCGAGACCTCCGAGAACTCAAGACGAACACGAACATGGATGATCACCGAGTGTTCAAACGGTGACGTCCAAGTCTTGAGGACGGTAAAAAATGGGGTGTCTACAGGAGGTATAAGCGTCGGGCACACGGTCCAAACGCTTCTAACCAAAGAAAGGTGTGGTGTAAGCACCGGGCGTACCCGAATGGTTCTAACCAAAAAAGGTGTGGTGTAAGCGCTGAGAGTACCCAAATGTTTCTAACCAAAACAAGGTGTTCAAAGGATAGGAATGATCTTACCCGAAATTCCTCTAATTGAACCGTACATACAATATCGTCTAGTTGCACCAGCTTTGAATGAACTGTATATACAATATCGTGCCTGCATAAGAAAGAGACTTAACAGATACAACAGGATAAGAATGCATGTTCCATGCAAGATTGACAGCATGCTCTATGCGAATGTGAGAAACGTATATTCTATGCAAGCGTGGAAAGTGCATATCCTATGCAAAGGTGACAAATGCATGCTACATGCAAGATTAACAAATGCATGCTTTATGCAAGTGAGAAGTGCATATTCTATACAACGAAAATCATGGCAATGCTCTATGCAACATCAAGATGCATATTTTCTGCCATATTAGCAAACTCATGCTCTATACAACAGACACAAACATTTTCATACGAATGTGAGAGCATATACAATGTAATGCCACGTGAGCATTTTCCATGAGAGATGATGACAATACATATCTTATGACAAGCATGTTACGCACTAAAGCTTAAAACACGTGTATAACGCCCAAGTAGAAGTATGCCTCATGTTGAAGTATAAGATGCATACTCTATGAGAACAAGAAACAATGCAAAACCTCAAGTGAAAGGCATGTTCCATGCAATGACAAAGAGGCATGCGCTTTGTGCAATGACAAAAACGGTGCATGGTAAAAATGACTCGATCGCAACCTTTAGCCTACCTCTCGGAGGAGTTGCAAGAATTTAAAAGGATACACCTCATTTGTGCTGAGCATCACAAATTGAAAACACAGTTCGGAGCTTCCACAGAGGCCACTTGAGCTTAAAAAAGTGCTTCCCTTGCACTTTCTTGAGGGATCCAGGCACAAAACAATAGAAAAACATCTAAGGAGAGGACCAGAGGCTTGTCGGCCACTCTAGAAAGCCACCGGCCACCCATCGGTCACAAAATAATGTCATCGGCCACAAATGTGGCCAGTCAGCCAACACTGGTGGTCGGTCGGCCACCGATGACAGATTTGCGGTAATTTTTGCATTTCACCACGTGTCTTTAAATATACGGTTCCAAACCCTATTTCCTCACTACCTCAAGCTTGAAAATCCTTCTCCTCTTGCTCTAGACCATTTTCTCCTTCTGATCCACACTTTATACGCGTTTTCAAACATCCCACAAATGTCTGATTCGCTAAAACATCTTTGCACACTCCGTTTTGAACCGATTAAAAAGTGATTTCGGTGCTTCCTTCTTGACTTCCATTACTTGGGGTTTGTTTCCCTTGATTTACCCTTGATTTCAGTTCCCTCTTTCGACCCCTAACCTTTTCTTCTATTTTTCCTCTCTCAAAGTTGACTTTTTGTTGACTTTTGGCATTCCCCGCCCATTTTCTACATTTTTTACCATTCTCTCATCTTTCTTCAAGATGGAGGATGACATCCCACACGACGGAGCTCCTCGAGGAATGGAGATGGATCCAGAGTTTGAGCCATTGCCAATCAGCATTCGACCGTTGGACCCGGCGATGTACCATCCTGAGGTACATGTGCTATCTCCCGATAGCATCCACCAGTTAGGGGGGTTCGCGCGAGGTGCACCGGAGGACCTCCTGCTACATGAGCCAAAGTCACATTTATCCCATGGGGCCTCTGAGGTATACCCTTTCTCTTTATTTTTTGCAATATAGGTTGCATTTCTCGTATAGCTCACACTACCTTTCATCTGTTCATTCCAAAGACATTTTTGCACTTCATTTCTTATACTATCTTGCATCTGCTTGTTCTGAACATACCCTTGCATTGTATTTCTTACACTACCTTGCGTCTATTTGTCCTGCTCACAGGGGGATTCACATGCCATTCGACGATACGGGACCACCTCTGCGAGGGAGTGGTATATGGAGCTTCCCGACGCTGTCCGTCACATTATCGACGAGGCTAGCTTTGGCGCATTTTGCATGGGGCTCTCACGTCTCACTACAAGCCGACCTCTATTGGGCACTTTAGTAGAGAGGTGGTGGGATACCACAGATTCCCTCCACTTCTCTACAGCAGGGGAGATGATAATGACTCCCTTTGACTTCTCTATGCTCACCGGCATAGAAGTACGGGGTCATCCGATTCCTTACGACACAGACATGGGCTAGTGAGAGGCTGCTTAGATCTACCTGTTGGGGATTCGCCCACCCATCTCCCGATCAGAGATGGCACAATATATATGGTTCACTGATCATTTCAGAGGGACGACGCTGACGACCCGCAAGAAGACCGAGTATTACGCCCGGGGTTTCCTCATGTTTCTGTTTGGCACTACTCTATTCACCGACTGGGCGAACACTGTCAGGCTCTATCTCATGAGCACCTTGGTAGACCTGTGTCGCGTCCGATTCTATGACTGGGGCAGCGCAGGCTTGGCCACACTATACGCATACATGAGCTCCACCTCCCACCGGAGCGGGCATCTGCTAGGCGGCAACTGGAGGGCCTGAGAGGTACGTCATACCCTTCTGCTTTACATTTTTGCTTTGCATTTTATGTATACTACACACATCGTACACTGTACTGCACACAATCTACTTTCTGCTTTACATTATCGGCACACTGTACAAACTGTACGCTTTTTGCATTACATTCTCTGTACACTGTACACACTATACGCTTTCTGCTTTACATTCTCTGTACACTGCACACACTGTACGCTTTCTGCTTTCCATTCTCTGTGGTCATCGGATATATACTCATTATTATCCTTCCACCTTCTGCAGCTATGGGTGTACGCCTATTTTTCGAGGCTTGCCCCAGAGCCAGAGGTGGAGATACCACCTGTGGTGCCGTACTCACACAGGTACGACGGGAGATGCCAGCGGAGGCCTTGAGAGTCATTCTCATTTTTCCGTCGATTCTTCGACACCATAACCGTAGTAGAGGTAACTTAAACCTTACAGTCATTTCAGCTCTACTTCATATTGCATCTCTAATGGCAGCTAACAACCTGTATTTCACTATTTGTAGATCACCTGGCAACTGTGGGTAGTGATGCCTGACAGGGTCAAAGATCAGTTTGTCGGCGCTCGAGAGGCCTCCCGATTTCGAATCTTGATCGAGGGCCCAGTTTGTCGGGCGTGGTTCTTAGGGGAGCGATTCCTGCGACAGAGCCTCAACTTGCTCGAGCTAGTAGTCCCAATGCCGCCTCCTACATACATGAGGATCATAGAGAGATACACCATGCAGGAGATGATTGATTTCACCAGAGGTTGGGAGACCGACTTCTTCAGACTTGATGGCGATTATACTGCTTTCATCCAGACATACCTCATGCCACTGTTGACTGGCGCTCGCAAGGGTGAAAGAGCCAGAGCTCCAGCCACGGGAGGAAGAGCCGGAGGATCTAGGGCGACTCAGGCCCATGACAGGAGAGGCTCCCAGACAGGGCGGAGGGCAAGATAGCCAGAGCTGCCCACCACACTGACTTGCTAGGGACGTTCTGGGGAGACTTATTAGATTCCTATTGAGTGCGCACCAGCTAGTCACGAGCTTGTCGGAGTTCGAGGCCCAACTCCGGTATGTACCATACTTTATATTTTGCACATTCAATTCGTTTCGGTTATGCTTCATAGACCACTGATCATCTCAACACATTTATAGGCATCCATAGAGTACACTGGGCAAGCTCTCGAGCAAGCGGCTTCTCTGATGGGGATGGCTCAAACGAGCATGAACCTACTCAGCCTCTACAGGATTCTGGTCACTTCCCTCAGTTTGCACTTCATGTCATCAAATTTTCTGCTCATACATTAGCACTTCAACTGTTCCACACTACACTAATCTGATACATTGCACTAAAACACTGCATTGATACACTGCTCCCATACACTGCGTTCAACACTATACTCATCTTTGCATCCAATATATACCACAACTGATGTATTTAACAAACTGCCCTTTTCAGGTCCCTTTTCAGATACCAGTCCCATCGGGCGCCCCAGCGGCAGCTACAGCAAGACCTTCACTGTCATGACCCGAACCCGCCCCCGCGGATTAAGGACATAACCGGCCAATAATCATGGGATTACCTACGACCTCAAACCAAACCAAACGTGTTTTAACAGAGTTAAAGGGGGCCAAACGGAAGCAATTTAAAAACTTTGTCCTTAGAGCTGTGCTTATATGCACATCACAACATTCTATACAGACATTTGTTAATAACTCACAACAGAAGGTATAGTAACATAAAGTTTTGTACAGATAGGATCATCCAAAACTAAGTCAGCTAAAAACTCAACTATATACAGGCGTACATCAAAGTCCTCGCCAATATGACAAAATAGCATAGAATGGCAAAAGAGCGAAGACGTGTCTCGTGCGTGAGACGCAAGGGCTGACTCTTCAAAACCTTAGTTGTTCCATACAGACTTCACTGGGGCTGGGTTTGGACTTCTCTTGGCTCACCTACAAACACATGAATGAGCGTGAACGATAGCCCAGTGAATAGTATCTAATAAAGAAGTTACAAACAATATGTAGAACAACATACTTCAAACGGCCCTAGGCCCAATTCAAATTTGCATTTAACATATATATACACAATTAAAATCGAGTGACAGTGGTTTCAAACATACTGGACTTTGGCCCATTTATCCTTCCATATCAAACTGGCCTTTGGCCCCTTTCAATTATGTCAAAACGGCCTCGGGCCCATTCATTCATGTCAAAACGGCCTCTGGCCCATTTACACTTTTGTGCCAAACTGGCCTTTGGCCCATTTATACTTTCATAACAAACTGGCCTTTGGTCCATTCAGACTTTCATTCATGACAAAACGGCCTCTGGCCCATTTACACTTTCGTGTCGAGCTGGCCTTTGGCCCATTTATGCTTTCGCATCAAACTGGCCCTTAGGCCTTTCAAACCTATCATATCAAACCGGCATTTAAGCCTTTCAAACTTGTCATATCAAACTGGCATTTAAGCCTTTCAGACTTTCATTTCAAACTGGCATTTAAGCCTTTCAGACTTTCATTTCGAACTGGCATTTAAGCCTTTCAAACTTGTCATATTAAACTGGCATTTAAGCCGTTCAAACTTTCATTTCAAACTGGCATTTAAGCCTTTCAAACTTGTCATATTAAACTGGCATTTAAGCCTTTCAAACTTGTCATATCAAACTTTGCCCACCATTCAAAATTAATGAACTTTACAAAACTTACATAGAAGTAAGCAATTGGACAATAACATATTTCAGATATTACTCATAGTGATCGACTTGTGGATTTGCCCTGGAGCATGACCCTACATATCACATAACACATATGGGTCACAAATAATTCAATCCATTCCTTAATTCACATATTCCTCTTTAGGCTTCATTATTATCTCTTTAACTCGTTTTCAATGCTTAACACATGCCTAAGAGTGCTTGCAAGTTAAAGAGAATGGAAAACGAAACACAGAGTGCGCAAACAAAATTTCAGAAAATAGGATCCCCGCTCGAGCGTGTAATTCCCCGCTCGAGCGGACCCTTAAGGCCTGCAAAAGTACTGGTTACATCAAATCCACGCTCAAGCGTGAACTGGGCCGCTCGAGCGGAAGGTCTGTCTATATAGCTCCCCGCTGGAGCGTGTAATTCCCCGCTCGAGCGGACACCACATCTGCAAAAAATACTGGGAGCACGAAATTCACGCTCGAGCGGTGGTTTCCCCGCTCAAGCGGACATCAAATTCTGGAAAACCCAGAATTGCTCTTGGGCTTTAACTTCGATGTTCAAAGGCTTCAACTCATGATTTTTGTAATAACCCGACCCTCGCATGTGCTTCTGATATGTTTAAGTCCCTTATTTCGTGCCTTTAAATGCTTGATGAAAACAATTTGTGATTTTATCTGTTGGATAAGAAAAGCATCTATGCATTTAAAATGTTTAGAACAGAAATTGGGAGCCTGAGAGGTATGATAATCCAAAATTGATGTTATATTTGAACTCAGCATAATTTTTCAGTAATATTATGCATCTCGGTGAAATTTCAATTTGGGATGATTAAACGATTGATATTTGTCCTTATTCACATTATATATAAATCTATGTTCTTAGACCCTTGACCTAAGAAGCTTCATGTTAACTATCTCTTGAGAGAGGGGTTTGAGAGAGGCAAAAGTGAAGAAGATTATCAAGGAGGTTTAGAATTTAAGAGACTTACACCTCAAGGTATGTAAATTTTATGTAGATTATACCTTAATTACCTCCTATCTTGTCTTGGCTAAGAATTCTTGGTGTATGAGTAGAATTTTCCTTGATGTGTTGATGTTAGATTGATTTAGAGTTAAATTTCATCCTATCCCTTATCTACGTATGATCATGCCCAATTATGGACTTGGGTAATCTTATTGTATAGAATTCTCCATGTTTATGTTATGCTCATGAAATGCAAGGGTCAAGAATTGAGTTGCACTCAAATAAATATACGTTGTAATACTTTGTACAAGATTTATGTTTGGCTATAGAATCATATCTCCACATGTTATGTCTCCTAAATTACATGATGTTTAGACCATGTTTTATGACTCTAAAGATCTATTTTGGACCTTGTTGAACCCATCAAAGAATTGGATTTTTGAAGAATTTCGGACAGATTTTTGGGCAGAATCGCCGCACGTGCGGCAATTGGGGCAAATTTTGGGCCTGAACACTGTGTAAAAGGCACGTGCGGGGCATCACTGCCGCACGTGCGGGAGGGTCTGCCACACGTGCGGGGCTCACAGCCGCACGTGCGGCCCATGTTGAAAAACATGGTTTGCTTCTTTTGACCTGTTTGACCCTCTGGGATGTGTGAAATTAATATTTGAAATTTTTACAGTGTTCCTTTATTTACTGGAAGTTAACAAATGCAGTGTGAATTTAAAATAAGGTGGAACTAATTGGTGAGTTTTGTGTGTGTAGGGCACACTCTGGGAGGAAGTAGCGTCCCGCCATGACATTGTGAGTAGTAGTACATTTGTTTATCGTTAATACTTCTGGTTATTAACGTTCTGATTTCCGCAAATCCCTATCTTGACTTGTATAATGGCTGGAAATTAATGTGAATGGAAACGGAGAAGACTATGTGTGCACATCTATTATTTCTGGGCCAATGGCCGTTCCGTTATATTTAGGCCCAAGGCCACTCTGGTAGAAATATAGTAATGGACTAACCTTATGAGCTCTGCAGTCACATACGTATGGTTATGAGTAATGATTTAAATTATGCATTGAACTGTGTAGGTGCTATTATTCACTGAGCTTCGCTCATTCCACCTTGTGTCTGTTTCTGTAGGTGCTCAACCGGGAGGTCAATCCTAACCCCGATACCCGTCTCCCTTTTGTCAACCTAAGTATAATCAGGCACTTGGAGACGCCCGTGCATCTAGTGAAGTTTTGTTGGGCTTTTGGGTTCGTATTCTCGTTGTCGATTATAGTTGGACTGTAATTAATACTTTTGTCATACGCCCAATCCTAGGGCTGGATCTGTATATATATATGTATGGAACCGATGCTCGGATGCGTGTTTTGGTATATTATTTTCCTGTTATGATGTGCGTGATCCTGGCAAGTCAATAGTAGCTCAATGGATATATTTTGATTTTGTTCTTTGATAGTAAATGCTTCCATTCAGGCCCCCTATATTGTGTATATCAGGTTTAATGCCCATGTCTGCATAGGTCATGCCCGAACTTTTAGGGGCGGGTTCGGGGTGTGACAAGTGGTATCAGAGCACGAGTTGCTATCTCACACACGGATCCATTGAGCTTTAGGGTGTCTAGACCAGATTTAGGTAGCATGCATGGCATCCTAGAAGTATTTGAAAGATCGATAGCAACGTTAAGCGTACTCTGTTAATGCTAACATTTTTGAATTATGTCTATGGTATATACTTGATTGTTGTGTAGATTATGGTGAGAACCAGAGTAGAAGACCCGGAAGATGCCACTTCTGCAAGGTTGGACAGGATGGAAAGAATGATTATGGAAATGGCAGAAATCCTACGGCAACAACAACAACAGCCACAACAGCAACCGCCACCACCACCGGTACCTCCACCAGTAGTACAAGATGTCCATGCTGAAGACCGAACCATTACCCTTACAAAGGAGTTCAAAAAGATGAAACCGCCATCATTCAAAGGAGGGATAGAACCAATGAAAGCCGAGGCATGGGTGTTGGGCATAGAAAAATTATTCGAAGTTTTCCCTTGCACCGAAGCCCAAAAAGTTCAACTGGCTGCTTTCACTCTTGAGGACGAGGCACGGAGATGGTGGATGCTTACGAGAACTATACATCCAGGATTAGCATGGGGCAGATTCTTAGAGTTATTTTATGATAAGTACTTTCCCCAAAGCATACGAGACAAAAAGGTGACCGAATTTGAGACTCTTCGACAAGGAAACAAGACCATTGCTGAATATGAAGCTCAATTTGCAGAACTAGCATGGTTTGCCCCTCACATGGTAGACACCGATTACAAGAAGGTGAGCAAATTTGAAGGGGGATTACGGAGTGCTATACTGGACAATGTCAACATGCTGATGTTACCCACTTATGTCGCTGTGTTGGAGAGGCCTGTTATAGCAAAAGGAAACCTCGCTACTCAGAACCAAATTTCTGAATGGAAAGGGAAGAGACAGAATACGCAATGGGCAAGGGGCACAATTACTCCGCCAAACAAGAAGCAAAATGTAGGAACCTCCAGCCCAACCGCTTCTACTCAAGATTCAGCTCCTGTGTGTTCAGAATGTGTAAGAAGGCATCGTGGGTTTTGTCACCGACTATCTGAAGCATGTTTTCGATGTGGCAAAACGAGTCATCTGATAAGGGATTGTCCTCAAGGGAATCAACAAAATAATAACAAAGCCGTTACAAGTTCAGTGGGGTCTGCACCAAATTCCAACACAAAGTCAGTTGCAAAACCTGCTAATAACAAAGACACTACGAGGCAAGGTAGAGTATTTGCACTAGTTCCGAGAGATGTGCAGAATGCGGCGACAGTGGTGTCAAGTACATTTATGGTTCATGGTTATTCTGCTCACGTACTGTTTGATTCTGGCTCTACTCATTCTTTTGTGTCAAAATTATTTGCGCAAAATTTAGATAAATCTGAGGAAAATTTGTCAGATGTGTTATGTGTGTCTTCACCTTTGGGAGACTCTATGATCTGTGCTTCTGTGTATTTTGCTTGTGAGCTCCAACTTGGGGATGTTCGAGTATATGCCAATCTGTTACCTCTTGACTTGACCTATTTTGATGTTATTCTGGGCATGGACTGGCTGAGTGAATATGGTGCAATTATAGACTGTCTGAACAAGCAAATCAGTTTCCGCTATCCGGGACAACCATAATCCATTTTTTAGGGACAGGAAGTAACTTCTCCGCCATATTTGATTTCTGCAGGAAAGGCTTGCAAACTAATTCAGAAAGGGTACCAAGGGTTTTTATGCAGTGTTTTGGAAGGGCAAGAGATGAATGGAAATACCGATCTGATTCCAGTTGTCCGTGAATTTCCGGATGTCTTTCCAGAAGAATTGCTAGGGCAGTTAATAGACCGTGAGATTGAGTTTACAATTAAAGTGGCGCCGAGAACTCAACCTATTTCGAAGACTCCGTATAAGATGTCACCAGTTGAGATAAAAGAATTGAAGATTCAGTTGCAAGAGCTGTTGGACAAAGGGCTCATTCGTCCGAGTGTGTCTCCTTGGGCTGCACCAATTTTGTTTGTAAAGAAGAAGGATGGAACACTCCGATTGCGTATCGATTACAGGGAACTTAATAAGGTAACAATCAAGAACAAGTACCCCTTACCACGGATCGACGATTTGTTTGATCAGCTACAAGGGGCACAAGTCTTCTCAAAAATCGACTTGCGGTCAGGATACCACCAACTGAAAGTTAAAGCTGATGATGTTGAGAAAACAGCTTTTCGAACTCGATACGGCCATTATGAATTTCTGGTTATGCATTTTGGAGTCACTAACACACCAGCAGCATTTATGGATCTAATGAACCGAGTCTTTTAGCCTTATTTAGATAAGTTTGTCATGGTCTTTATTGATGATATCCTTATTTACTCGAAGAGTGCAGAAGCTCACGAGAACCATCTTCGCTTAATTCTTCAAACCCTCCGAGAAAAGAAATTGTATGCAAAATTAAAGAAATGTGAATTCTGGCTACATGAGGTAGCATTTCTGGGGCACATAATAACACAAGATGGAGTCTCTGTGGACCCACACAAAATTAAGGCGATCGTGAATTGGCCAACTCCTACCAATGTGACTGAGGTACGTAGTTTTATGGGATTAGTCGATTGTTACAGGCGGTTTGTTCAAGATTTCTCTAAAATTGTTGTGCCGCTTACACAACTAACTCAAAAGGGAGTCGCATTTGAATGGTCAGAAGAGCGGGAATCTGCTTTCCAGGAATTGAAAACAAAGTTGACTACAGCTCTAGTTTTGGCCTTACCGTCTGGCACCGAAGAATTTGTAATCTATAGTGATGCGTCTCATAAAGGATTAGGGTGTGTACTTATGCAAGGTGGAAGAGTTATCGCTTATGAGTCTCGACAGTTAAAACCCCATGAAAAGAATTATCCCACCCATGATCTTGAGCTAGCAGCAGTAGTCTTTGCTTTGAAGATATGGCGGCAGTATCTGTATGGCACTACTTGCGAAGTTTATACCGATCACAAAAGTCTCAAGTACCTTTTTACTCAGAAGGAGTTGAATATGAGGCAATGGCGTTGGTTAGAGCTAATTAAAGATTATGATTTACAGATTCATTACCATCCTAGTATAGCCAACACAGTGGCAGATGCACTTAGTCGGAAAAATATGGGAGATTTGGCAAATCTATTTACGAAGCAAGAAGACTTGGTGATTGAATTGGATAAAATGGATGTAGATCTTGTGATACGCAGATAGGAGTCCGTACTAGCAGCGATGATGGCTCAACTAGCCTTACTCGAAGAGATCAAGCTACGTCAAATGGAAGATGAAACACTACAAAAAATATGTGATGAGTTGGAGACAAAACCAAAACCGGGGTTCAGTTTAGTAGACTCGGTGCTCAAATATCAAAACAAAGTATGTGTCCCTAACGTGTTGGAACTTAAGCAGAAACTAATGGAAGAAGCGCATGCCTCACGATTTTCAATGCATCCGGGAAGCACAAAAATGTACCGGGATTTAAAACAGAATTTTTGGTGGCCAAGCATGAAAAAAGAACTTGCAGAGTTCGTCTCTAGATGTCTACAATGTCAGCAAGTAAAAGCAGAGCATCAAAGGCCAGCGGGACTGTTACAGCCCCTTCCCATCCCGGAATGGAAGTGGGAACATTTGACCATAGATTTTGTTGTGGGGTTACCACAGACCCCTCGGGGTATGAATTCTATCTGGGTCATTGTAGACCGGCTGACTAAGTCTGCTCACTTCCTTCCAGTGAAAACTCTGTATAATGCAGATAAACTCGCGGTACTTTATGTGAACGAAATTGTAAGGCTTCATGGTGTTCCGATTTCAATCGTGTCGGATAGGGATCCCAAGTTTGTTTCAAGATTCTGGAAAAGTCTGTAGGAAGCTATGGGTACAGACCTCAAGTTTAGCACGACTTTTCACCCTCAGACCGACAGTCAATCCGAGGGAACAATACAAACTCTAGTAGATATGCTCCGAATGCGTGTGCCAGATTTCCAAGAAAGTTGGGAAACCCATCTACCGTTGGTCGAGTTTGCATACAACAATAGTTACCATTCGAGTATTAAGATGGCACCTTATGAAGCCCTATATGGACGACCGGGTCGTTCTCCCGTGTGTTGGGCCGAAGTTGGGGATAGATCATTGCTAGGACCTGAACTTGTGCAGTTGACAACCGAAAAGGTTCGACTTATTCGGGAAAGACTAAAAGCTGCTCAAAGTAGACAGAAAAGCTATGCGGATAACCGACGAAGGGATTTAAAATTTGAAGTGGATAGTCATGTGTTCGTGAAAGTCACCCCAATGAAAGGACATCCGAGATTTGGAAAAAAGGGTAAGTTAACACCCCGATATGTTGGTCCCTTCCAAATTCTGGAAAGAGTGGGTCCGGTCGCTTACCGAGTTGCCCTCCCGCCAAATATGAGCCAAGTCCATAATGTGTTCCATGTTTCTATGCTTAGAGGATACCTTCTGGACCCGTCACATGTAATAGATTATCACCAAATTGTGTTAGATGACAAGTTAACTTATGAAGAGAAACCAATTCGAATTTTGGATCGACAAGTGAACCAATTACGAAATCAAGAGATTCTAATGGAAAAAGTCGAATGGCAAGAACATTACGGAATCGAAGCAACGTGGGAAAAAGAGGAGGATATGCAACACCAGTATCTGCATCTGTTTTCGTCCTGAGGTAAACCAAGTTTGAGGGACCAAACTTATTTAAGGGGGGGAGAGTGTAATAACCCGACCCTCGCATGTGCTCCTGATATGTTTAAGTCCCTTATTTTGTGCCTTTAAATGCTTGATGAAAACAATTTGTGATTTTATCTGTTGGATAAGAGAAACATTGTGTATTTAAAATGTTTAGAATAGAAATTGGGAGCCTGAGAGGTATGATATTCCGAAATTGATGTTATATTTGAGCTCAGCATAATTTTTAGGTAATATTAAGCATCTCAGTGAAATTTCCATTTGGGATTATTAAACGATTGATATTTGTCCTTATTCACATTATATATAAATCTATGTTCTTAGACCCTTGACCTAAGAAGCTTCATGTTAACTATCTCTTGAGAGAGGGTTTGAGAGAGGTAAAAGTGAAGAAGATTATCAAGGAGGTTTAGAATTTGAGAGACTTACACCTCAAGGTATGTAAATTTTATGTAGATTATACCTTAATTGCCTCCTCTCTTGTCTTGGCTAGGAATTCTTGGTGTATAAGTAGAATTTTTCTTGATGTGTTGATGTTAGATTGATTTAGAGTTAAATTTCATCCTATCCCTTATCTATGCATGATCATGCCCAATTATGGACTTGGGTGATCTTATTGTATAGAATTCTCCATGTTTATGTTATGCTCATGAAATGCAAGGGTCAAGAATTGAGTTGCACTCAAATAAATATACGTTGTAATACTTTGTACAAGATTTATGTTTGGCTATAGAATCATATGTCCACATGTTATATCTCCTAAATTACATGATGTTTAGACCATGTTTTATGACTCTAAAGATCTATTTTGGACCTTGTTGAACCCATCAAAGAATTGGATTTTTGAAGAATTTCGGACAGATTTTTGGGCAGAATCGCCGCACATGCGGGAGTCACTGCCGCACGTGCGGCAATTGGGGCAAATTTTGGGCCTGAACGCTGTCTAAAAAGCACGTGCAGGGCATCACTGCCGCACGTGCGGGAGGATCTGCCGCACGTGCGGGGCTCACAGCCGCACGTGCGGCCCATGTTGAAAAACATGGTTTGCTTCTTTTGACCTGTTTGACCCTCTGGGATATGTGAAATTAATATTTGAAATTTTTACAGTGTTCCTTTATTTACTGGAAGTTAACAAATGCAGTGTGAATTTAGAAGAAGGTGGAACTAATTGGTGAGTTCTATGTGTGTAGGGCACACTCTGGGAGGAAGTAGCGCCCCGCCACGACATTGTGAGTGGTAGTACATTTGTTTATCGTTAATACTTCTGGTTATTAACGTTCTGATTTCCGCAAATCCCTATCTTGACTTGTATAATGGCTGGAAAATGATGTGAATGGAAACGTGGAAGAATATATGTGCACATCTGTTATTTCTGGGCCAATGGCCGTTTTGCTATTTCTGGGCCAATGGACGTTCTGTTATTTCTGGGCCAATGGCCGTTCTGTTATATTTAGGCCCAAGGCCACTCTGGTAGAAATATAGTAATGGACTAACCTTATGAGCTCTGCAGTCACATACGTATGGTTATGAGTTATGATTTAAATTATGCATTGAACTGTACAGGTGATATTATTCACTGAGCTTCGCTCATTCCACCTTGTGTCTGTTTCTATAGGTGCTCAACTGGGAGGTCAGTCTTAACCCCGATACCCGTCTCCCTTTTGTCAACCTAAGTATAATCAGGCACTTGGAGACGCCCGTGCATCTAGTGAAGTTTTGTTGGGCTTTTCGGTTCGTATTCTCGTTGTCGATTATAGTTGCACTGTAATTAATATTTTTGTCATATGCCCAATCCTGGGGCTGGATCTGTATATATATATATGTATGGAACCGATGCTCGGATGCGTGTTTTGGTATATTATTTTCCTGTTATGATGTGTGTGATCCTGGCAAGTCAATAGTAGCTCAATGGATATATTTTGATGTTGTTCTTTGATAGAAAACGCTTCCATTCAGGCCCCCTATATTGTGTATATCAGGTTTAATGCCCATGTCTGCATAGGTCATGCCCGAACTTTTAGGGGCGGGTTCGGGGTGTCACAATTTTGGTCCCAAAAACATATAAACACATTATATTGCATGAGAGTGTAAGGTTATTACATCAAATTATTCAAAATCAACATCTAATCTTCAAACAACTCTCATTTCCTTAGTAAGAACAAAACCCATGTATTTCAAACTTCACATGAGCTCCAATTCTTCAAAAAAGACAAATATGCATGTAGGCTAGGCTTCCAATTTGGGTTCAAATGGTACAAATAAAGCTTATGATCATGAAACTTAGGAAAACCATGCATGCATGTCAGATTTGGTGCTCCATTCTACATATTTAACATGCCACATGCTTGAACACACAAAATTGTAACAATTATGCACATGCATGTTCATATAGGCTCCAATTCATCATAATCAACACAACTCTTGCTCTTGATCACATATTCCCTTTGAATTTACATGATTACAAACTCTATTTCATGAATCTACTCACCTAGGAGCTTTAATCTTCGCAAATGGTAGTTAAACTTTGAGCTTAGCCTTTCAATCTCACAAACTTGAACCAAAATGCATAATTCCTCCTTCTCTCTCTCTTAAACCGGCCCTCTCTCTCTCTCTCTCTAGAGAAATCTCAGCCAAATGAGAGAAAGTGAATTCAAAACAATAATATAAGGCCACTTATATACCTTGGCCTAATCAATTTAATTAAGGCTAAGTAATTGTGCCTAATTTAATCGTTTCGAATCTAACTATTTCATTCCGAATCAGTTTCCAATTAAATTTCACTGTAGGCTCTAAAAATTACGCTAATCATAATGGCGTAGTCAATTTCAGTTTTGGTGGCCGATAGGGCCTTCAATTTAATTCCCAAAGCAGACAATGAAACAGATATTCCTGCGGTGAACATATAGAAATTCAAAACCACATATATTCACATAAATGGTACACAAAATCGTATCAAACATGTAAACATATGCATAATAAGGACCAATTAACATAATTCAGGACAGGGTTATCACAATCTTCCCCCTTTTAGAAAGTTTGGTCCTCCAAACTTATTTCACCTTCGGTCGAAAACAATTCGGAACACTTTTCATTTAACGGTTCCAATCCTTTCTGATAGCCATTTACTTAGTCCCAAAATTAAGCAAAACTCAATTCTCAATCAGTCAGAGACTTACCTTTTCTTCCACACAAAGCTTATATGGTGCCATACCGAAACTAGAGTATAAGCCGTCGTTGTGAGCAAAGTCCGCCAATGATGGATAGATTTTCCCAATTCCCGGAAAATCTAAAGTACACATTTGGAGCATTTCTCCCAGAGTCTAAATAGTTCTTTCTGATTATACATCAATTTACGGATGGAAAGCAGCGCTGAATCACAATTCAGTTCCCAATGCCTCTTGAAGGCTTGTTAGAACTCAAACACATTTTAGGATTCCTATCTAAAACAATAGATACTGGAACCTCATGCAGATGAGAAATCTTATTGATGTAAACAGTGGCTGGTCTACAAGCATCACACAAAAATTTTACAGGAAGAAAATTAGCAATTTAGTAATTCTACGTACAATAACCCAAATAGGATTTACATTTCGAGTGCTCAAGGTAGCCCTATAATGAAATTCATAGTCACATATCCCTATTTCCATTCCGAAATAGAGAGAGGTCAAAGTAGTTCCGCCAATATCTGATATTCGACTTTGACTTGTTAGCACCGAAAATATTTAGACACCGTTTCACTAATTGCCCTCTTCAAGGTAGGTTACCAACATGTTTATTTCAAATGCCAGCTAACTTCATCACAGAAGTTCGATCTATTCCCTTGTCACAAAAGTTCAATTTGTTCTTCAATAATTCCACAATTCATAATCCGATTCGGTATTTAGTTCAGCGACTCATCACAGCTATCCAAGGTCAATCAAAAGTCTACAAGAATTTAAAGTGAATCCAGACACTAATTCCCGAGTCAACAAAGATAACAACGAAACAATCAACCACACGACATACGTAACTCATATATCCCCATCATACCAATTACAAAGTTCAATAACATCGAAGTAGTTGACTTCTAACATGATACACGTGTTCTCAATCCATTCAACAGTTTACAGTTTATAGTTTGGTTTAATATTCAACTCCCTGTTCCATCGAGTCTTTCCACATTATCTGGTAGTCGTCAAAAGCATAAGGCAATTCATACATTAATCCCCATGGCATCAAACACGATCTCAAAAATAGTCAATCACATGTTAAACACAATTTACACATCCTTAGAGCCCCAGCCATAGAATATAATGGCACTGAGCAGTTATTCACATGGCGTACTGAATTCACACACTTACGGACAATCAGGGTTTTTAAAAGCTTCTTGGATGTTAATAACATCCACTTAACACCAAAGGATGACATTCCGGACAAAACAAAGGAATAATTGTCTCGGAATCAAAGCACACCCGTTCACGACCGTCGGTGACCAACCTGAGATCGATTAGGCAAATCCACCCGTACAAAACCGTCGATGGCAAAAGAGATATCTCAACAAAGGTGCTACATAGGCTTAACGTCCCCTAGCACGAAAGGACGTCCCAAGAATGTCATCAAAACAAACACAATACCACTCACCATAACCTGATTTCCCAAAATCCGATAACACTGAAGCAACTACTCTCCCATACAAAACATATTATGATCAGTCAAAGATAAATGTTCAGTACTGCTTATAGTCAAATCAATCTGCCGTCATCGGTTCCCATAGCGTCAGACAAACAAGAATGTGACAACGCACAAGCATTGTTCCTTAAAACTCCCAATCACTGGATTTGCACAATTCGGTTCATTTATAACACATATGTTCTCAATAGTTGAAGGTTGGTTCTCAATGGTGTTCATGGTTAGATCAATCTGTTGATAGCCCACAAAAGGTCTTTCAAATCGGTCAAGTGCTCCAAACGGATTCAAGTTTTGGGTCTATCAGTTTTCCTGCCAAGAATAATCTGGCTATTTATTTACAAGCAATTCTTAATTCCCTTTAACAAGGTCAGATCAGATAGAGGGTCTTATCGAAGTAATCCCGTCAAAGGTCTTGTCAAATCAAATCAAGCAAAGGTCCCATCAAATTATATCCAATAAGGGTTCTATCAGGCCAAATCAGACAAGGTTCTATCGGATCGAATCATGTCAAAGTTTTCTCACATAGGGTACATTTGGTTCTGTAAGGCGTACTTCGTTTGCTTAGGTACATGGTTAATAGTTCCACAACTGCCCTAAGTTTACCAATTCTCGAGTCATATCAAGTCATTCATCACAACTGTTTATACCAAAATATCTCAAGTCATGTACAATACGGCATTGTTCATATAAGTTCAAGTGTAGTTGCGTATGCATGCAGTTGTTCATATCGAGTGGTATGTATCATAGTCAATACAACAGTTCCCAAATAAGTCCTACATGCAAGCACATAGTGCACAATAACACATTATACAAAGTTCCTCGGTTGTACATAAGATAGGGTCTGTTATGCAGAAGTTCTAAATCAGTCACAAAAGCATAGGTTTACGAGTCGAGCTTAATATAATCACATAGTCCAATAAACTTTCTACCGATCAAAGTGCATGACCTTACAATTCATAGAGTTCATTATTTCGGGTGCTCAACTCAGTCACACAATCACGAAGTCATAATTCCAGTGGTTTAGTCATTGAGGACAGTAATATAACAAATAACCCTGAGTATAGGTTTGATGTACATGTGCATGTACAGAGTCAATCAATATCCCAATACGTGTTTTACAATTTCCCAAACGGGGCATATACCTTCAATAAATACGGTCTCGATCATGTGGGTTTAACCAATCTAGATACACATGCAGCAGGTATGAAAGAACATGCCGATCCGAATCAAATAATATCCCAAGCAAAGATGTACACATGTACTAATTCAGAATCAATCAATACATAAGCATTCGTTTATAAACTATATAGGTACCTGGGATAACGGTCGCAATATTAGAGCGCTTTCTGGGATGAGTGTGATTACTCTATCCTAATTAGCAATTCCTACCATTGGTACAAATCTAGCTGAGGCAGAAGATTTATTCACATTTGTTCAGTTCGGGGACAGTTCCTTACCGTATGGTCCACTTTACCATACCTATAACAAGCCCCAAAAATCTAATAACAACTCCTCAGTGTTTCTTACACTGGTGGTGGCAAGGTTCTTACCGTAACGGCAGCTGATGCTGTTGTCTTAAGATCTCCGCCATTTCTTGTACTACTTTTTCCCATCTATCAAGTCGGGCTGTGGAAAACCTTCCAACCCGTATGCCTTTACTTTACCCGCACTCTACACAAACTCTTATTAAGCCTTGCCAAATACTGGAACGCCCAACACAGAAATAAACACAGATACACATAGGCACATTTGCACATAGGCACATTGTTATATTCTCATTTTATGTATCGTCAAGACACAATTAATCACATACGTAACAGATGATTGCATACTTATCATATATCGCATGCTGAACGTTTACTAAGTGATCATGTACTCAGATCATATTCATATTTCACATAGACACCCATTTGCAAAATCAAATACACATAAACAACTTTTCATGATTCATATGTTCGTGTATGTGCATTCTAATAAGACAAACTTGTTGTACACATTAGTGCAACATTTCATATCTCATATAATCACATGTTCTCACCATTTGATTAAACTTCCATTATACTTTGTACAAAAGATTCACAGGTATGCATATACTAAAAAGCATACATATTCAAATAATTTGCAATGCAAGTAGTCCACAAACTTATAACATATAATTGTTCACATCAATCAGTTAAGCATATTCTCGATGCTTTCAAATTCATACTGATGAATGCATCCTAGATCTTTTCTAGACGCTTATTACTCTTTGGACAAGTGTGTGAGTTATTAACTTGTGCTCTAATACCACTGTCATGACCCGAACCCGCCCTCGTGGGTTAAGGACATAACCGGCCAATAATCATGGGATTACCTACGGTCTCAAACCAAACCAAACGTGTTTTAACAGAGTTAAAGGGGGCCAAACGGAAGCAATTTAAAAATTTTGTCCTTAGAGCTGTGCTTATATGCACATCGCAACATTCCATACAGACATATGTTAATAACTCACAACAGAAGGTATAGTAACATAAAGTTTTGTACAGACAGGATCATCCAAAACTAAGTCAGCCAAAAACTCAGCTATATACAGACGTACATCAAAATCCTCGCCAACATGACAAAATAGCATAGAATGGCAAAAGAGCGAAGACGTGTCTCGTGCGTGAGACACAAGGGCTGACTCTTCAAAACCTTAGTTGTTCCATACAGACTTCACTGGGGCTGGGTTTGGACTTCTCTTGGCTCACCTACAAACACATGAATGAGCGTGAGCAATAGCCCAGTGAATAATATCCAACAAAGAAGTTACAAACAATATGTAGAACAACATACTTCAAACGGCCCTGGGCCCAATTCAAATTTGCATTTAACATATATATACACAATTAAAATCGAGTGACTGTGGTTTCAAACATACTAGCCTTCGGCCCATTTATCCTTCCATATCAAACTGGCCTTTGGCCCCTTTCAAACTTTTATTATGTCAAAACGGCCTCGGGCCCATTCATTCATGTCAAAACGGCCTCTGGCCCATTTACACTTTCGTGTATACTTTCATAACAAACTGACCTTTGGCCCATTCAAACTTTCATTCATGACAAAAGGACCTCTGGCCCATTTACAATTTCGTGTCGAGCTGGCCTTTGGCCCATTTATGCTTTCGCATCAAACTGGCCCTTAGGCCTTTCAAACCTGTCATATCAAACCAGCATTTAAGCCTTTTAAACTTGTCATATTAAACTGGCATTTAAGCCTTTCAGACTTTCATTTCAAACTGGCATTTAAGCCTTTCAGACTTTCATTTCGAACTGGCATTTAAGCCTTTCAAACTTGTCATATTAAACTGGCATTTAAGCCTTTTAGACTTTCATTTCAAACTGGCATTTAAGCCTTTCAAACTTGTCATATTAAATTGGCATTTAAGTCTTTCAAACTTGTCATATTAAACTGGCATTTATGCCTTTCAAACTTGTCATATCAAACTGTGTCCACCATTCAAAATTAATGAACTTTACAAAACTTACATAGAAGTAAGCAATTAGACAATAACATATTTCAGATATTACTCACAGTGATCGGCTTGTGGATTTGCCCTAGAGCTTGACCCTACATATCACATAACACATATGGATCACAAATAATTCAATCTGTTCCTTAATTCACATATTCCTCTTTAGGCCTCATTATTATCTCTTTAACTCGTTTACAATGCTTAATACATGCCTAAGAGTGCTTGCAAGTGAAAGAGAACGAAAAACGAAACACAGAGTGCGTAAACAAAATTTCAGAAAATAGGGTCTCCGCTTAAGCGTGTAATTCCCCGCTCATGCGGAGCCTTAAGGCCTGCAAAAGTACTGGCTACATCAAATCCACGCTTGAGCATGAACTCAACCGCTCGAGCGGAAGGTCTGTCTACATAGCTCCCCGCTCGAGCGTGTAATTCCCTGCTCGAGCGGACACCACGTCTAAAGAAAATACTGGGAGCACGAAATTCACGCTCGAGTGGTGGTTTCCCCGCTCGAGCGGACATCAAAATTGTGGAAAACCCAGAATTGTTCTTGGGCTTCAATTTCGATGTTCAAAGGCTTCAACTCATGATTTTGGTCCCAAAAACATATAAACACATTATATTGCATGAGAGTGTAAGGTTATTACATCAAATTATTCAAAATCAACATCTAATCTTCAAACAACTCTCATTTCCTTAGTAAGAACAAAACCCATGTATTTCAAACTTCACATGAGCTCCAATTCTTCAAAAAAGACAAACATGCATGTAGGCTAGGCTTCCAATTTGGGTTCAAATGGTACAAATAAAGCTTATGATCATGGAACTTAGGAAAACCATGCATGCATGTTAGATTTGGTGCTCCATTCTACATATTTAACATGCCACATGCTTGAACACACAAAATTGTAACAATTATGCACATGCATGTTCATATAGGCTCCTAATTCATCATAATCAACACAACTCTTGCTCTTGATCACATATTCCCTTTGAATTTACATTGATTACGAACTCTATTTCATGAATCTACTCACCTAGGAGCTTTAATCTTCACAAATGGTAATTAAACTTTGAGCTTAGCCTTTCAATCTCACAAACTTGAACCAAAATGCATAATTCCTCCTTCTCTCTCCCTTAAACTGGCTCTCTCTCTCTCTCTCTAGAGAAATCTCAGCCAAATGAGAGAAAGTGAGTTCAAAACAATAATATAAGGCCACTTATATACCTTGGCCTAATCAATTTAATTAAGGCTAAGTAATTGAGCCTAATTTAATCGTTTCGAATCTAACTATTTCATTCTGAATCAGTTTCCAATTAAATTTCACCGTAGGCTCTAAAAATTACACTAATCATAAATGGCGTAGTCAATTTTAGTTTCGGTGGCCGATAGGGCCTCCAATTTAATTCCCAAAGCAGATAATGAAACAGATATTCCTACGGTGAACAGATAGAAATTCAACACCACATACATTCACATAAATGGTACACAAAATCGTATCAAACACGTAATCATATGCATAATAAAGACAAATTAACATAATTCGGGACAGGGTTATCACATTCACTGCCTCTCCCAGCAGCAAGGAGAAAGAGACGAGGGACTCCGACACACAACCGAGGCAAAGCTAGACGTACTCATGACAAGATCGTTCCACCAGAGCGTATCCTGGATGACAATGAGGCAGATGAGGACGAAGAGCCAGCAAGTCCGCAGTCAGAGTCATCTGAGGGTGGAGACGACGACACCGGCTCGGGTTTTGAGGGCGGTGACGATGCTGGAGATGGCTCCAAAGAGGGGAGCGGAGATGGTTCTGGATTAGGTTCCGGCTCAGATTCGGACAGCGGCACTAATGGTGATAGCTCTGAGTCCATGCCCAGGAAGAGGGCGAAGAGTGCCTCTTGATCCTGAGGTGGCTGACACCGATTCAGATGTTTTTTTGCTTAGTTTTCTTTTTTTTAGTAGTGTTAGCACATTGTACAACCTTAGGCAGTATTATTTTTCTTTAAAAACTTGTACTCTTTTGCAAAAAGTGACCATGATTGGAACGAAAACAGCTTTTGATTAAAAAGTGTTATATTTTGCATTCTGAGCATTTATCGCATCGCACCATTTTTCATGAAAACAGGATTGATGGAAATTGAATATTGTATTGAAAACTACTTAATTAGGTAATGAACCAACCAACACGTAGCAAATAGAGTAAAACAACTCAATGAACAAAACAACAACCCGACAATCAAAACAAATACCACTCGATAAGCAAATCAACAACTCGATAAGCAATTCAACAAAATTCTTAAAGAGAGACAGAAGAAATGCACCAAGAGTGGAACAAAACACAGGTTCTTAGCACTTTCAACACATGGATGGACCAGAGGGAAAAATAGGAGGCCATCGGCCATAAACAGAATCTGCCGGCCATCAAAAGTGGTTGTCAGCCACTAGTATTGGCAGGTCAGCTACAAAAGTGGCCGGTTGGCCACTAGTGCAGGGAATCTCCAGATTGCTGCCATCTGTCTTCCACTCAGCACCTTATCTTCTACAAAAGTTAGGACTTCGTAGTTTCTTTATTCCAACGTTGTTTTTGCTTCAAATAGAGCCATTCTTCACCGAAAAACTCTCCAATTGGATTGCGACTTTAGATGGCTCGAAAAAACTGAATTTATGGGGTTTCGGGATAAATGCACTATTCTCGCTAAGTCGTACCCCACTATGTTTTCCATTTCTTCATGCCACAGCTAGATGTTGGAATCTGATTACTCATGTTTTTAGCTTTGGGGGACAAGAGATGTGCCCCGCATTCAAAGAATTCGAAGTTTTGATGGAATCCCGACGTAACGAGGAAATCTTGTCCCAGTTGCATTTTGGTCAGATCCAAGCTTTAGGAAGGATGTGCGGGCTCACTCTACACGATGCTCGATCTTTGGTTCACAACAGGGAGTTGGATATTCCCAGTTTCATTCATCGGTTTTCTGATGCCGGTGACTGTGGTGACTGTCTTTGGCAAAGTTTTCAGCAGCATGCCCTCTGCTTGTGTATGTTGGCTCATTTTCTGCTTGCCCCTGGCTTCGAAGGGTCTAGCATCCGCTTGATCGAAGTAGCCCAAGGCTTGAAAGAGGGCAAGAGCTGTGTTGGCTTAGCCCTCGCCGAGACTTTGATAAGCTTGGATGCTTTCCATTGCCAGGAAACAAATAAGTTCGCAGGAAGTCCACTACTCTTGCACGTAATGTTTCCCACCATTCTCACATATGTTTCTCACATCACTTGGCACTCAGGCTCTGTTTTTCTCTCAAAATCCTTTCTCACCTTTTCTCTCCACGTACACCTCTCTATTCTTTAATCTCTCTTATTTTTCATCCCTCCCCAGATATGGCTCATGGACAAGTTGAAAGTAGTGGACTCTTGCCCTGTATATTTAGCACACGGCTATTTCTTTCGCCAACAGCTAGTTGATTTCCCGAATGAGGGGTGGTGGTGCCACTGGATGTGCAACAGGTTTGCTACTGACATTACTTGGCGTTGCCCCTGGCTCGATTTGCCTGAGATGAGCTACAACATGGCCCGGCAGCCTGGCATTCAGTTGATTGGCCTGACACACTGTGTCTTCTACTTTCCCTTCCGGTTCCGGAGCCAGTTCGGACAAGACCAGACTTGCCTATAAGAGGGGGTAGAGTACCCAGCTTCATTTCCAATCCGAGGCTCATAGCTAGTTCGGTATTCCACTGCATGGAGGACAAGAGAACTTCTGGCCCTTGCTCCCAATTTCAGTTGTGCCCTTTCTGGCGAATGCATAGCTTGGCTTAAAGATGAGGCTCAAACCAGGCTTACTTTAGCATCTGAAGCTTCTATAAACTCTAGGAGTGGACGCAGGAACACCTGACTCAACTATGCCCCAAATTTATTGCTTTAATCTGACTTTCAAGTTTTCTTTTTGAATGTAATAAAAAGCAACTTTGATTTGTATCAAGAGTCGGAGAACTCTATATTGAAATCAATGAAATTGAAGTTTGGGGGTGACTAAAAATTTTGCTTTTGGTCCAAAAATGGTCTAAGTTATAAAAAGATTAATTTGAACAAAATCAACTTCTATTAAAACTTTTCAAAACCATTTTCGATATGGATCACAACTGGACACACTTGGAATGTATCCTTGAGATATACAATCCCGAATCTGGAAATGGAAAATTGCCCCTTGTCTGAATAGCACTGCACTATACTGTAACTAGCTCTCATAGAGAAGGTCATAACCGAACTCTCGGATGCAGAAAAGACAAAGATGACTAGAACAATCACATGGACACGGTCGATTTAGAAGTGTTTATGGCTGGACTTCAGAATGAAGTTGCCTACGTATCCCAAAGATGGGAATCAAGCCTTACATAGTTCGGTTCGGGTTCACTCAGGTATTAACAATCTCCTTTCGCACTCTAACTTTTGCCAAGGCGGCCCTTTCTAGGTTTTCATTTCTAATTTTTTTATGCTCTAACTTTTGCCTAGGTCGCCCTTTTGGGTTTTTGGCCTAGCAAACCTTTCGAGGATAATATTTCTTCAACTTGTCCATGTTGACTGGTTGGGAGAATTCGAGGCCATCTAAGTCAATAAGAATGACAACTCCACCCGACCAGATAGACTTTATGATGTAAGAACCAATCCAATTGGGTCTGAACTTGCCCCTATGGTCGTGGATGGAAGCTCGGTTGTCTTTGAGAACCAAATCCCCTTCTTTAAGATTCCTGGACTTAACTTTCTTGTTAAAAGCCCTGGCAATCCTGCGTTGATAACCTTGGACGTGATACAGTCCTTTCAGCCTTCTCTCATCAAACAACATTAGTTCTTCGAACCTACTCTGCTGCCAATCTGCTTCTGCTATCTGGCACTTAGCCATAACCCGCAGTGACGGTACCTCAATTTCAATCGGCACAACAGCCTCCATCTCATAAACCAGAGAATACGGAGTCACCCTAGTAGATGTCCGAATTAATGTCCTATCACCCCAGAAAGCAAATGGCAGTTTGTTTGGCCAGTCCCTATAGATTTCCACCATCTTCTGCAGAATGTGCTTGATGTTCTTGTCAGCGACCTCAACAGCTCCGTTGGTTTGCAGCCGATATATGGATGACTTATGAAAAGCCATGTTGTACTTCTCCAACAAGTCAATTACTTTTTTCTTGGAGTGGGAACCATTGTCCGAGATGATCTCATTCGGAACCCTGTAACTAAAAATGATATTATTCCTGATGAACTTGGCTACATGTGATGCTTTCAGCACCGTATAGGATTGGCCCTCAACCCACTTTGTAAAGTAGTCTATCACCACCAGGATATACTCATGTCCGTTTGACCCCTTCGGAGTAACTGCCCCGATAACATCAATTTCCCAGATTAAAAAAGGCCACGAAGAAGTCATGTTGTACAGCATCGATGGCGGGATATTCATGCGGTTTGCATGGATCTGACACTTGTGGCATCGCCGAACAAAACTGATACAATCCTCCTCTATGGTTAACCAGTAGTAACCCTGCCTGAGTATCTTCCGAGCCAGCATTACTCCACTCATGTGCAATATGCACTCCCCTCCATGAATGGCCTCCATTTGGCACTTTGGCTCTTCTTCATCAACACATAGCTTGTGCATTCCCAGATGGCCTCGTTTATACAATTTACCCCTGCAGATGATAAACTGAGCAGCCATTCGCCGTATTGCCCTTTTATCTTTAGCATTTACCCCTAGTGGATAAACCTCCTTTTCCAAGAAGTTCCAGACATCGTAATACCAGGGGTTCTGATCTTGTACTTCATCTATTAAGGCGATCAACTTGTAGGCCGGCACATATCTCTGTTCAATAATGATCAGACGCATCCAGACTCCAAAAAGGATGTCTATTATGGAAGATAGAGTTGATAAAGCATCAGCGAACCTATTGTTCTCTCTTAACAGATGGGTGAAGGTCAGCTTCTCAAACCGAGGAATCAGAAATTCCAAGGTCTGGTGATAGGTTTTCATTCTTTCTTCTTTAACTTTCCAATCTCCTTTTGCTTAAGATACAACCAGGTTTGAGTCTCCAATGACGTCTAACCGTTTTGCCCCTAGTTCTAGAGCGACTTCCAAACTAGTGATACATGCTTCATATTCTGCTTCGTTGTTTGATACTTTGAACTCGAGTTTGAAAGCTAAAGGTATGTGAGACTTGTCAAGTGCTATCAGTAACACCCCTATCCCATACCCATACTAATTAGATGCTCTGTCAAAGTACATAGTCCAAATCTCTTCCTCGACATACAGAATATCCTCATCTGGGAACATATACTCTACTGCTTCGTCTCCCTCCGCTGGTGATCGGCTAGGAACTCTGCTACCGCTCTCCCTTTCATAGACTTGCGCGTCACATACTTCAAATTGAATTCGGAGAGAAGAAGCAATCAACGGGCTAGCCTACCCATAAGCACTGGTTTCTCGAAAAGATATTTGATGGGATCTAATCTCGAAACCAGTATTACCGAGTGAGCTAACAGGTAGTGCCTTAACTTCCTGGTGGCCCATACCAAAGCTAAACAAGCATTTTCCAGCGGCGTGTAGCGGGTCTCATATTCCAGCATCTTCTTGCTCATGTAATAGATGGCTTTCTCCACTCTATCTTCAGATTCCTATGCAAGCATGCAGTCCATTGTCGTGTCAGTTACTAATAGATACAAAATCAATGGCTTCCCCGGCTCTGGCGGTGACAACACGGGTGGGTTCTGTAAATACTGCTTGATCTGTTCAAAAGCAACTTGTCATCGGTCATCCCATTGGAATTTCTTTCCTTTCTTCAGGAGACCAAATAGTGGTTCACAAGTTAAGGTGAATTTTGCAATAAATCGTCTTATGAATTGCACTTTACCTAGAAAGCTGCGCACCTCCTTTTCAGTCCTTAGTGGTGGCATTTCTAGGATGGCCTTGATTTTGGAAGGGTCGACCTTGATGCCCCTCTATGTAATCAAAAACCCTAGCATTTTCTCTACTGTGACACCAAAAGTACATTTCTGAGGATTCAGGCACAACTGATATTCTCTAATCCGTTGGAAAAATTTCTTCAAGGCGGTGTAGTGACCCTCTCTTTCGTTGGACTTGACAATCATGTTGTCGACGTATACCTCAACCTCTTTGTGGATCATATCATGCAAGATAGTGGTTGTAGCCCGTTGATAAATAGCCCTAGCATTCTTCAAATCGAACGGCATTACCCTATAGCAGCAGGTTCCCCACGGCGTGGTGAAGGCAGTCTTCTCTCTATCCTCGGGTGCCATCAAGATCTGGTTATACCCAGAAAATCCATCCATAAAGGAAATCAGCGCATGCCCTGCGGTGAAGTCCACCAATTCGTCGATGTGCGGTAGAGGAATGTCGTCCTTTGGACTAGTTTTGTTTAGATCTCTGAAATCCACACATACCCAAATTCTGCCATCTTTCTTCGGCACCAGAATAATATTGGCCAACCAAGTCGGATACTCAGATACTAGGAAAAACCCTGCGTTTATCTGTTTCGTGACCTCTTCCTTAATTTTCAGAGCCTAATCTGGGCGTATTCTTTGATGCTTCTGCTTAACAGGTTAGGCCTCAGGATCAAGAGGGATCCGGTGCTGTACAATCTCAGGATCGATTCCAGGCATGTCTTCATAGGACCACATGAAAACATCTTTGAAATCTTTTAATAAAGCGACTAAGCGCTCGCGTTCCTCCAAAGACAACGTGGACCCGATCTGGACCAGACGTAGATCCTTCTCAGTACCCACGTTAATTGAAATGATTTCATCAAGTAGGGGTTTTACAAACCTCTCCTCCTCTCGATCAATCAAATGTTTTAAAACCAGAGGAATTCCTTCCTCGTCGTTTTCATCAAAATTTTGAAAGTCATGATCAATGCAATATACTAAAGGCACAGAAAAGTACTCAGAAACAACAGTGGTACCATTCTCACTCACAACTTCCAGTTCGTCCAATTCTTCGGTTACAATCGACTCGAAAGAAAAGAAAAAAGACGACCTGGACAACACAACGGCATCCAGGTTACCAACCCCAGGAATACCGGACTCTGACTCAGAAGAACTAGAATCTGATTCCGACTCCACAGACTCTGTGGAATCAAATTCCGACTCACTACCTGATTCAGATCTGTCGGACAAAAAACCCTCCTCGAACTGCCAAACGAAGGAGGGTGCGATAGATGCATCCAGAATGCCAGTCGAATGGTCCATAGCCGATTGATCTCCAATCATGGAAACGGAGAAGTCATCCCCCAAGCTCTCTGGTGCGATCTGAGGATCTGAGAGGAGACAAGCCAATGCTGCTCCTATATCAAGTTCGATGCCATCGGACTCATCCTTTGCATTATGTTCTACCTTAGCAGGTAAGTCAATTTGTTCTTCTGAGGCTTCATCCCCTTGCAGCAGTAGATCACAAAAAGATCTCAAAGCCGAGAAAACGCCACTTTTCTGAATTTAGCCAAGGCTCAGGAAAGCAGCAAAATGGGAAAGCTTCCCCCTCCCAGACAAAGCGGTCGTTCAGGGTTCCTTGAATTGGTCTATATACTAGCTTATAGTGCTTCCTACTCTGCCTTGCCTTGGCTCTTCCGGCCATTTACTTTCCCTTTTTTACCCAATTCTCTTTGGTAGGCGTGTAACCTAAACCAAAGGTATGAGGGTTGTGTGGCACTTCGGCCAATGCAGCAACGCCCTTCCGGCCACTCCTTCCCAATCCCATTCCGGGTACATGATGTAACTTTTTCATAAGGTAGAAAAATTTAGCACTGATGTACAATCCCTCATTAATAGACATAATATCTTGCACCACCCGAACCTCGGCCAAGGTGGATCCAGACAAAAAGACATCCTCCTCGCCGTGTGCAATTTCCAATACTAGCGTAGTGACCTCTGGTGGAGGATGGATTGAAGAGTTCCCAAAAACAATAGCTACTCCCTTCCCATGGGGGTATTTCAGCATCTGATACAGAGTGGAAGAGACAACCTTCACTTGGTGTAGCCACAGTCGCCCAAGAAGTAAGTTAAAGGTGGCTGGAACATCTAGGACATGAAACTTAATGTCCTGTTACACCAGCCCCACCTGCGTTCTGATCCGGACTATCCCCATTACTTTCCAGCTTGTATTATCATAAGCCCGAATCACCTGGACTGCTGGCACAAAGTCTGCAAGCTTCAAACCGATAGCCTAGGTCGTGCGCGACGGGCACACATTGATCGCAGACCCAGTATCAACCAAGACAATTGGTATCCACTTCTCTTTGAATTCAACAGAGATGTATAGTGGCTTATTATGCTCAGAGCGCTTAAGCGACAATTCTTTATCTTAAAGGTCAAAGTCAGTGAGGCTCCTCCCAGGAAAACCAATCCTACCAACTGCTCGAGGGTTGTGTCAATGGAGAGCTTGGCTTTGTCCAATGCAGACAAGACAGCTTGTCTGTGCACCCGTGACACCATGAGCAATCCCCAAGTGGATATATATGCCTGAATCCTCTCCAGCTGCTTTAGTACAGCTTCTTCTTCTAGCAGTTTCTCTTTCTGTTTCTCTGCCTCCTTATCCTCCCCAGACGCTTCCGGTTGGTCCGGGTGTAGGGGCTTGAAGTACCGCCCGCTCCGGGTCATGTGATCCACTTCTTCGGTATACCAAGTATCATCTTGCAGATTCTGTCCCCAATCCTCATCAATATGGGCAAGATGCAAATCATCGTCTTCCCACCATGTTCCTCCAGTAATCGACAAGCACATGCCCGGTTCTGCTGTAATTATTTCTGTGTCCACAACATAGTCAATCCCCGCAGGGCCTTTGGCTTTTCTAGCCTTCTGATCGTTCTCAGTTCTCTCATGTTTGAACCGCTTCAGTGCGGCCTCCTGCTCTGTATAGGCTGTACAAACACTACTCAATTCTTGAGGAAAATTCTTCGTACCGGTGCTCTCCGGCAACTTCCCTTTATCATCGGCCATTCTAGCCGTTGAAGAAATTCTTGTCTCCAACTGTCCCTGCTTTGGTTGAGACCCCTCGTCAGCATTTAGTGCATCATTGAGCCACCCCATATTATCCGTTGATCCGTTCATTTCAGACCAGCCAATCTGTACGTTCCCCTGATCTTGTTCATCAAAGAACTGCAGGTTACTGATGTCCTCCTCAAGCTTAACTAAGTCATCGAGTCTCTATCTTGGCCCATCCTCCCGAACTACATTGACCTCCATTCCCCTCGGCAATTCCACCCCCAGTCTGGCCTGACTTGTTGGCACAATGTAGCGATAGGGGTTGTATTCTTCCTCTGTTAAGTCCTCAGATCCCTCAGGTTCTGAACTGACATTTTCATTCTCCTCCAAGGTCACCCTGACTTTGTCTTCCACAGTCACCACCACTGGCTTGGGTTGGGATACGGACACGCTCATTATGCACAAGTCTGTGCTTTCTGGTATGAAAGCGTCGGCTTAGGCAGGTGGGAGGGAGGGAGCGATGTACATGCTGGGGTCGTATGGGATGGCCATTGTTTGGATAAGGTTTACTTGCCTAGGTGGATGGGGTTGGTTATGTGGTAGGAGACGATTTTTAGTGACGTTTGGCTTCTCATAAGGCGCTATCACTTTGTTGTCAATGAGATCCTGAATCTCATGACGTAGTCTAAAGCATAGGTCGGTATCATGACCATGCTACTGGTGGAAGACGCAATACTTGGCCGGGCTGTGTGTAAAAGGGAGGGGATTAGGCAATGGGCAAGGCTCCAGGGGCTTTAGATGCCCCTTTCTGATTAGGACCCTCAAGACCGCTGATAGAGACATGTAAAGTGGGATGAAAACCCTATGGTCCCGAGGTGGGTACTTTGCAAGTTATGAGGTGGTTCCGGATGTACCGGTAAAAGGGGTGGCTGTTTTGGGTGTGGTGGTGACCATACCAACATCAGAAGTCCTTGTAGCTGCATTACTGCTCGTAGCCGCATTTGAACAGCGTGTAAAGGCCCTCTTGGGCTGCTCCTTTTCATTGTCAATCAGACCTTGTTTCATCGCATCCTCTATCTGCACCCCCATCTCATGGAGGTCGACAAATGTAGGGAAGGGTAGGACTATTATCTTTTGTAGCAGCTTCGGTTGCATGTTGTGAACCACCATCTGGATTTGGTCCTTTTCAGCTGGTCGAGTTGTCATCATGGAGGCGTTGGCCCTCCACCGAGTGACAAAATCTGAGAAGCCCTCCTTTGGCTCTTGACAAGTAGCCTTGAGATCACAAGTTGTGACCTTGATTTGAGTGTTATATGAATATCGGGCGACAAAGACCTCAGCCATCTCATCCCAGCTCCTTTTCATAGAATTTTCCAATTTAGCATACCAAATGGCTGCAATACCCAACAGGGTCTGGCCAAAGAGGGATAGCTTCTGCAATCTAGACAAGCCCATTGGCCGCAAAATATCTGAGAATAGCCGCAGATGGACCATAGCATCACCTGAGCCGTCGAAGTGGTCTATGTGAGGCATTTTGAATCTATCCGGCAATGTCACCGCCGAATCTGTGTAGCCGTCCTCTATGTCTGGGATAAGTTGACACTCTGAGCCCTCTTAAAAATATTTTCAAGCTTGCTCACTTTTAACGCGGTTGGGTCGACCTCGAACTCAAAGGGGGCCTCCGTTGGATAGGCCGGTGCGTTGGAGGTCTGGGACAGAATCGAATCCATTGGGATGTCTACATTTTCCTGGTCATTGGCTATGGGAACAGGAGCCCTGGGTACTAGAATTTCTATAAAAGGTGGGTGGGATGCAGAAGCTGTTGCCTGCTGCGGTTGTTGTTGCTGTTGCTGTTGCTGTTGAAGTCTAGCAATTAGTTCAGCCTGTTGGGCTGCAATCTCTGTTTAGCAAGCGGTAACTCCGCTTGGTGAGCAGCATCCCGCTGCGTGGCCTCGATGGTCTGTTGGAGTTGACGCATCATATCCTCCATATTGTCTACGGGGCGCTGATCTATCTGACCGAGTGTGTATTCTCTTTCTGAAGTGGAAGCAGAAAACTGGACTTCGCTGAGCAAAGGTGACTGACGAACTAGTGAATTGTGCCGAACTCTACTCCGTCTCGTAACTGGGGGTAGCGAAACAAACACTGTTGTCCTCTCACAAGATCCCCAGACCGATAAAGCCAGCTTACTATGGTCCAGAGTGCTTGGGGGGTAACTTCCTCGTCGGAAGCAATTGTGAAAATACTACCTTGCAAAAAGAAAATAAAGAAAAAAGAAAAGAAATAACATTCAGCAAACGCACAACATCTCGGCTTAGATAGAGACAACAGAGTTGAAATCATAAGCTGGATAATCTGCACTCAAACACTGATTTCTGTCCCAAATTTCTACCAAAAAACTGTTACCTCCAAACTGATACCCAGACTTGTAACTGATACATACATTCCTACAGAGTCACACTCTAAAAGCACATATCAAGCAAGTGAGGGCCAAAACACCCCTATGGTAGGGTAGGGTTACCCTGCTCTAATTTTGTCAGGAATTAGGGGTTCGCTACACAAGCAAACGGTTTCAAACAAACCTACATTCGAGTGAGTAACCTGCCCTAGTTTGGAACAGTCTCTACGACTTCCGATATGCGACTAGGTCAATTGGTCAAAAAGGGTGCCTCAGCAAGACCACCTAATATACCTCTTGCTCCTAACACCAAGAAGTGAAAGGAGAATCAAACGGTACAGCGGTAGTCCAGATCCAAGGTTTGTGTTCCCATCGTGGCAGAGCCCGCAGCCGGTCAGCCTTATGGCAAGCTTTTCCAAGCAAGCCTCTGACAAACTGTTCAGGAATAGCAAATGGCAAAACACTGCAACTTAGGCGCACCAATACAAATGCAAATGCAAAGAAATACATAAGTGTAAATAAAACAACATATCATGAGATCGAGTCAAGTTTTCTGAATCCCCAACAAAGTCACCAGAAACTGTAGCTTGACTTTCTTTGCACCCCCTTTCGGAAGAGCTCGAATTGGTCCTACAGTTCGGACTCCTGTCACGGTTCAGAATCTAGTCTCACAAGTGCAATGTGAAATTGATAAACACCAAAGAGTCCAATCCAACAAATCATTTTGGAAAATCGATTTTAAATCAAAAAAATGACAAAACTAGACTGCTTTGCCAGATTACAGAGTCACCACCTAAATATTTTGTTTTTGGGAAATTTAAGAAACCCTGACCTGTGCCAAAGGCCACGTGTCCGTCATCGCCAAAGTTGCCTCGGCTCGAAAACTTGGGTACGAGAGGGGAAGGTCATGAAATGAGCACCGCCGCTCGCTGTAGACACCCCATTTTTGACCGACCTTAAGACTCAGACGTCACCGATTGAGCGCTTGGTGATGTTGCATATCGTGCTCGTTCAGAGGTTTCAAAGTCTTGGCCGCGAGCCTTGCCTCCGGACTTCCGGACTCTTTCATGTTTGCCTCGGTTTGCGAACCAGGCTCTGTTTTCTCTGTTTTCTCTTCCCGAAGGGAGGGAGAGGTCTCGTAGATCATCTCTCAGTGGCCGTAGGCTACGTTTCGTGGTCGTAGGCCATTTTGCCCGTTTGGAGTCCGGTATCCGATTTTTCGGAGCCGTTGGCCGTGTGCCTCGGTTCGGGACCGCTTAACCACCTCCATTTGCTCTGGTTTTTGGTATACATCTTATTTGCTCCCTTTTGAGGGACACTGTGGATCGAGAAACCAACTTCGTGGTCGAACACCACTTCCGGTGCCTAACAGTTAGTTTTCAGGGCCTCGGGCTGCGCGTTTCGGCCCCCGAACCTTCATTTTGCATCGGTTTGGGTTCATTTTTGGCAGGGACCTCTGTTCCATTGCTAGGAAGGTTGTAGAAGGGCGGGAGGCCAGCAATTGTTCAGACAACCAGTTTTATTCCTCCATCGCCCTCCGTCGCCCGTTTTTCCTCACTCGAAAGCCAATGTTGACCACCCTAAACCACATATTTGTGTTGTACACACTTGGGAGGCCACCAATATCACATGGCCGGCCAATAATTCCGGTTGACCCTTTTGAACCCCTCCTAAAAGTGGCCTTTTCTCTCTCCTGGTTTACTTTCTCCAATTTTTGACTACATGGTTGTGTTGTGCACACATGAGAGGCTCCTTTTTTGGTATGGCCGGCCATTAATCCTCATTGAGCCTTTTGACCCTCAGCCGGCCGGCCATGGGGAGAGCCGGCCGGCCACCTGCAACCTCAATAACCAGCCGGCCATGATCCTCTCTCCAGGCACATTACAGAAATGTATTCTGTTTCCCCCCAGAATTTGTATCCAGGGGGCTGCATTTTTTGGGGGAAACTTGAATTGTTTTCCCCCCCATTTTTCCCCCTTTTTGTCTATATATCAGACCCTCCAGCTCTTTTTGGAGGGTTACAAAAATTTCCCCCAAGCCTCTTGCCTTGTATATCTCCCTCTCTACATCCTAACCCTCAAAACCCTTAAGTTCCTACACCATTTCTACACCACCACCTAACACCACACCACCACCTCCATTCCAGCCACTTGGAGCTGCTTTCCAGAGCCGAGGAGCACCATTTCTTGTGCCAAGAGGGTGTCAAAGATTGGTCTACAAGGGTGAGCCTCTTTTCCCCTCTTTTGAGTTCATTTTTGCATGCTTTCTTAGCTATTCTTGCTTACACTTTTGGGCTTCAACCCTAACTGAAAATAGCATTTTTTTGAGCTCTTTTTCATGTTTGTTTAAGGGCCTCTCACTGTTTGAGGCTTCCTTTTGGCACTTGCTTCTTTACCTCTCTTGTATGCCTATTTCTTGTGTAGTATTTTTGGCCTACGTGTAAACTGTTTTGAGCTCTGTCATAAACTATAAAGTGGCTTATTTTAATCCCTTATTCAACATTGTTGAAGGGATCTTCACTTTTTGAGGCTTCCTTTTGCCACTTGCTTCTTTGTCCCTCTTTTGGCCTTATTTTTGCATGTTTTGTTAGCCCCTTGTGCTTGTATTTTTGGGCTCTGGTCCGAACTGTAAATAGCCTTATTTTGTCCCTCTCTTCATGTTTGGTCAAGGGTCTTTTGTTTTTTGAGGCTTCCTTTTTGCTCCTTGTGTTGAAGCTCTCTTTTATGCCTTATTTTGCATAGTATTTTAAGCTTGCTTGTGCACTGTTTTGGGCCTGACCATAAACTGTAAAGTAGCTTTTTTTGAGACCCTCTTCAACTTTTCTGAAGGGATCTTGGCCATTTAGGGCCATCAGAAGCTACTTGCTTCATTATCTCTCTTTCGGGGCCATTTTTGCATGCTAGCTTAGTCCTATTTGTGTTCATTGTTTGGCCTTGCTTAAAACTGTAAATATGCTTTTTTTGGGACTGTCTTGATTATTTCTTCACATTCCATATTCAAATAATGCATGCTTTGCATAGCCGTAGGTCATTCCATGAACCTAATTTCATGTTTCGGGTCTCATCCCATGCATCGGGTGCCATGTTTCCATGTTCTGGGGCTGTTTTGCATCATATTTCAGCACTAAAATTTGCATTTTTACGTACCATGATTCACGCCTTGCCATGCTTTGGTAGAGTGGCATTCGTGCCTTAGGATCGGTCCTCGGTTTACGTGCATGCGTGCACGCATCTCGAGTGTCTCGTTTTCATCTAATGGCCTCTTATGTGAGTGTGGCTGAGGTCCACTCATGTTGGTGTAAGTCCATTATGCATTGTGTATGCCATTTCATTTCATAGCATTGCGTATGCTAGGTTGTATGTTAGTGCATTGTGTATGCCATGTTATCTCATGCATCGTGTATGCCATTTCATAGCATTGTGTATGTTAGGTTGTATCTTAGTTGCATTTCATGCATATCATGCATATTGCATCGTGTTTGGGATAGGAGTTAGCCCGAGCACAGGAAACGAGGGACGTTTCGTACTCCGAGTGACGGAACGTGTCTCAATTCCCGGTCGCCGACACTCCGGATTATCCATGATGGAGTTTAGGCCCTGTTGTGTTTTTCATGTGCATTCATTCTATATTGAGTTGCACAATTCGACTCCTCGGCCATCATGCATAGAGATGCGTGATTGGTGGCACGAGGATCGAGGCATGCATACATTTGTGAAAATACATTGCCATGCCCCTTTCTTGCTCTCTGTTGCAACAAATCATGAATCAGCAGCCTTCCAGAGCTTGGCACGCATTCCAAGAATAAATTGCAAACATAGGCTAATCGGGGCATCGCCGTGGATTTCCACGCAAGGCAACCCGAGCATGCATCACTCATCATCCGGGGCGGAGTCAAGGCAGTCCCTGGCTTGCATGCCAGTTTATTGTTTTCTTAGTTAATTTGGTAATTAATTAGGGTTTTGTACATATTTGGACTGTATTATTTATTCGGACTGTATTTATTCGGGACTGTACTTATTTATTCGGACCCTCTGCGCAAGGGCAATGTTGTAATAAGTGTGCGTGTGTGTGATGTATGTCTTCCAACCCCACGTCTTTCTCCCTTTTATTTACCCGCTTATGATAGTTAGATTAGGGCATGTTTCAATTAGCATACAGTATGATAGCATGTTTGCATTCATTCATCTGTTTTGCATGCATCGGGCTCGGCGCATCATACTAACTGCATTGTATTTTCAATTCCATGTTGAATACATGTTAGCTGTAGCATTTCATATGCCATGTTTAGAATAGCCGAGCCTGCTATAGTTGCATTTTTGCATGTGTTGCATTAGGCATTTTCGTATAATTAGGATCATGCATGGATTTCTAATTAGCTTCTGTTTTGGCTTGGAGTACTCGGTAAGTTTTATGCTTTAGCATCCTTGCATGCGTGTGAGTGACTGCCATGATAGCATGCTTACTATGAGGCTAATTGCTTATGTGATATATCTGCCTGAATGCCTGTGGGTGAAGGTTGGGTTATTTGGATTGGAACAATTCATCAAATGTGTGTTTTAAGCCCACTAGATAGTGGCAAAGACATGTTTTTCTAAGCCCACCCGAGGGTGGCAAATCCACGTCTTAGCCTACTTGCGGGTAGCACCATCAAACCACTTTAAAAAATAAACATGAAATGCTTTGTTCCAATTCAGACGATCCAGTCTATACTTGTATGCTGTGCGCATCACATAGTAAATCTAGGCTAATAACCGGAATAAGAACGCATAATGTTTTCAAAAATAGATATCATGGTTAGTAGAGGCCGATCTTTGATCGGGCGAGTGGGGGTGCTCACGAAGTGACCTTCCCCAATCGTACCCAAGTTCCCGAGTCGAGGCAACTTTGGTGATGACGGACACGTGGCCTTAGGCAAACAAGTGAGGGTTTCCTAAATTTCCCCAAAATAAAATATTTAGGTGGCGACTCTGTATCTTGCAAAGCAGTCCATGTTTGGCACTTCTTTCAAAATCTGTTTTCTCAAAATGATTTGCCGGATTTGGACTCTTTGGTTCAGATTTAGAACCGTGACAAATTGAGAGTCCTGAACTGTAGTGAGCCCAATATCGAACGGAAAGGGGGGGACTCGTTCCTCCCGGGGCGTTCAGGGACGTCTACACTCGCCCGATCAATGGATCGGCCTCTACTAAGCATGATATGTTGTTTTAAAAACACATGTGTTCTTAGCCAGTTATTAGCTAACTTTACTATGTGACGCACACACAAGCAAGTATAGACTAAATCACAAGAATTGGAACAAAACAACTAATGTTTATTTTCGAAAATAGTTTGAAGTTGCCACCCTCAAGTGGGCTTAGAAATGTGGATTTGCCACCTCAAGTGGGCTTAAAACATGATTTTGCCACCTCACAAAGTGGGCTTAAAACTCACATTCGTTGAATTGTTCCAATTCAAACAATCAAGCCTTCATCCAGAGGCATTCATACAGTTAATTACTTAAGAAAATAGTCTCATGGCAAGCATGCCATCATGGCAACACTCATACTCATGCAAGTATGCTAAAGCGTAACACTTACTGAGTACTCCAAGCCAAAACAAAAACTAGTTAGAAACAATGCATGATCCCAACTATACGAGATGCCTAATGCAACACATGCAATATGCAATTAATAGGCTCGGCTACCTAATCATGGTATTTGCAACAGTTTGGTATCATGCTTTTAAACACGTATTCAAGTAAGTGTATTGAAATTGCGATGCAGTTTGAATGATGCGCCGAGCCTGGTGCATGCAAGACAAAGGAATGATGCAAACATGCAAGCATAAGGTATGCTAATTGAAAATGACCCTAATCTAACCATCGAAAGCGATTAAATAAATGGGAGAAAGACATGGGGTTGGAAGACATGCACACACGCACGCACACTTATTACAACATTATGCCCCCGCGAAGGAGGGTCTCAATAAGCTAAGCTACACTAAGCTAAGCTAATTATTACAAATCAAAACTAATTAACTATTCTAGCTAATTAATTATTACAACGCAATTGAATAAATTAACTAACTATTCTAAGCTAGCTAAATATTACAAAATAAATTAATTAGCTAACACATTAACTAACTAATTGTAAAGCCGGTAAATTAGCTACCACTAACTAGCTAGGTAAAGTAATTAAATGGTCTCGAGGGGTGAGGGATGCATGCATGCTCGGTTGGTTTCCTCCCAAAAATCCACCGCCTTGCCTTTAGATGCCTCTGTTTGCACTCGTTGATCTTTGAAAATTGCACCAACCTCCAGATTGCCTCTACTCCACCTCAGGAACACTTTGAACAACCTTTCCACTGATGGCCGATCGGCAACCATAGGTGGCTATCGGCCACCCTTTCCCTAGAATTCTCTTTTTTGCTACAACAGAGAGCAAACAGAGGCAAAGCAGTGTATTCTCAAACAATATATGTACTATTACCCTCCTTATCATTACACAAGGTCAAAATAGTGTAATTTTTGGCTCTCAAGCCATCAACCAAGCATTTTCAATGCATGATGGCCAAAGAGTCAAGCTTGTACAAGCTTAATGAATGCACAAACAATACCAAAATACCACGGCCCTATCATGCACGATCAAGGGTGACGGTGACCAAGAAAAGTAGCACGTTTCATCACTTTGAGTATGAAACGTCCCATTTTTCTTGTGTTTGGATTAACGTCCGATCCAAACACATGCGATGCAACACAACATGCTTAACTTGCTCAAGTTTTACTTGTCATATTTTATTTACACATTTTACATTACCGATTAATCCTTTAACCGGTTAAGTCCCAAAGTGAGAGTCCTCTAATTGGAAAGAGTGCTCAAGCCACAAGTACCTTGAGCATGAAAGAGACCTCATGCTTTTGGTAATGAACTCCCGAAGGAATTAAACCATTAGGCATGAGAGCCTCAATTCCACACTCAAGCTAACAAGAGGCTCAAAGCCACTTTCAAAGCAAAGTAAAGAGTGAAGAATGGGGGAGGGTTGCAGATATTTCAATGCTAAAATGGCATGCAAAAAGACACTAAAACATGAAAACGACACATGCATGTCATGCTAAGAGCCTAAAACATTAAGCTAGTGAAGGGGATTGCACCACAACCATACAATACAAGCCTTGAAGGGATAAACTAACTCAAGTTAGAGTTAAAACATGCCAAAACAGTGGCTAAATCATGCTGAGATTGAAGCACAAAAGGCTAGAAAAACATACTCACAAGTTAGCTTGTAAACAAGACTTAAAACACAACTCTCAAAAGTAATGAAAGAGTGAAATAAGTGAGAGTGTAACAGAGCTATATACACTAAAATCATATGTGAAATGATGCTATAGCATGCAAACTACTCAAACACTTCATGCTCAAAGCCTCAAAACAATGGACTAGTGAAGACCCTTACACTATAACCATGCAAAACAAGCCTTGAAGGACTTAGCCAAGCCAAAACAAAGTTAAAGCATGTGAAAACAGTAGCAAAAACATGCTGGAGTCATGCTAACACAAGCTAGAATAATAGGCTAAATCATTAAGCATGCTAGACTAGTTAGCCCAATTGCACTACAAGTACAAAAAGCAAGCAACAAGTGCACCAACCAATCCAAAATAGAGTTGAAACATGTCAAAATAGAGTCAAAAACATGCTGAGATTAAGCTAAGTTAAGCCACAAAATCATGCTACTATGTAATGCTAACTAGGCATGGAAGAGAGACACAAGGAGGGGAGGCTAACCCCTCTATTTTTGGACTTCAAAACATACTTTTTACCACTGAAATAACTTTGAATTTCAGTGGTTTAAAGGCCTAAAGATTTTGATTTAAAGGTTGAAAGAAATAGCACAAAAGGCTTCACAAGCCAAAGAGCAAAAAGAGGAAATAACCCCTTAACTCACCAAGACATAAACCACCATTTTGAAACCTTAAAAACAGAGTTTTTTATGGTTGAAAAAATAGGTCAAAACAGTGTAAAAAGATGGCAAAGCAAGTAACTAAAACAAAGCTTAAATGAGGTAAGCCTTATACCTTTGAAGCACAACACAAAATCAGCAACAAGTCTGAGCTAAAACCAACCTTAGAAGCTCAACCTAAACCTCAAAGAACCTCAGCTCCAAGATGAAGGTGTTTGGTCAAGGGTCTTAGTGCAAAAGTGTAGAGAAGGTGTTTGGTCAAGGGTCAAGGGTCTTAGTGCAAGAGAGGGAGGGAGAGAGAAAGAGAGAGAGAGAGAGAGAGAGAGAGAGAGAATTCTAGAGAGAGAGAAAAATTTGCTCCAAATTGTCTAACCCTCCAAAATGGGGGAGAGACCCCCCTATATATAGAAAGACAAGCCAAAGGCTTGTATTCATCCCTCCATACACGTGTATAAAGATGAGCATCAGTGAACAATAGCTGGCATAGCTGGCAAATAAATATCTGAAAAAGGAAAAAAATGGCTGTCGGCCACCATCAATGGCCGACTGGCCATCAATGTAGCCGACCGCCCATCAGCATAGCCGACCACTCACCACTGTTGGCCGGTAGGCACAAGTCATGGCCGGCAGGCTAAGGGGATGGCCGACAGGTCACCCCCCCTCCAGAAGTGAAGCAACAAGCTATTGGCCCACAACCAAGCACAAAACAGACAAGATCAGAGGCTCCAAGGCAAGGCGCCCAGTCGAGACCTTTAGAGACTCAAAATGAACACGAGCGAGCACAATCATCTGGTGTTCAAACGATGACGTCCAAGTCTTAAGGACGGTCAAAAATGGGGTGTCTACAATTGCGAGTAGAAGGGTCGCTCCCGCGGTAATGGTGGTCGCGCCCGCGACCAGGGTGACAAGGCGGTCGCGCCTGCCGTTGTTTAAGTCACACCCGCGACCTGTTAAGGTGGCAAGTCCGCACCGCTATGGTTTGGTTCGTGGCCACAATGAGTCGTGTATATAAGTCTCCAGTGCATGGAAAATATCACTTTTTCTGGTCCTTTTCTCACCTCTCGCTCTCCTCTCACTCTCCTGCCGCCATTTTTCGGTTTCTTCGACCTAAAAGATTGGGTTTCATCTAGCTACACCTATTTTCTACCCCTAGTTCTGTAGACCAAAATGTAAAGGTCGTGAGGGCTTTGATTTAATTTGAGCCAAAAAAGGGTAGCGCCTTGACAGAGGTTTCCTCTCCCTACCGATTTACGACTGGTGAATTGTGAACTGAGGTTCGTTTCTCGTCGTATCCACGCTGGGTGAGGCCGGTAAAGCATTTATGTGTTATTTGTGTTGTAGAATCTATTATCCGTGCTGCAGGCCGATAGAGATGGAATTGGTAGTATGTATTACTCGTAGTTATGTATTTTTGGATATATGTGTTTCTCAATTTTCCTAGTAGGTTGTTCTTCGCCCTTGGCCTATGGTCAACGTATGTGGTAGGTGTATTGAGGTGTAGGTGTGTGTAATGTATTGAGATATGGGGCTAGGTTATGACATGCACGTGGGTTATGTTTCAGAACAGATGGCTAAAAGAAATACTTTTATGTCAACGTAGAAGATTTTTATTAAAAGGAAACGGGATTTCTGAAATGTTTTTTGAAGTAAAACAGGAGTCAATATTAGGGAACAAGGGGTTTTATAATGTGTTACGTCAAGAAGATGTTTTTGGGAAAACATATTTATATGAGTATATTTTTGGATATCAACTGTCACATTGCTTATCTAATATGTTGTGGTGCATGCATAATCATTTCCAGCTACATGTTGTGATTGATTAGGATCTTTAGGACCTCTACTGGGCTTAGTGTTCATCCCATGTGTTGACAAATTTTTGAAGTACACGGCTAGAAGATCGTTCAGGACTTGAAGTCTTTTGTTTTGTGGCCATGGGGCCTTTTTATCTGTTGGCCAAGTGCCATGTACTGTATAAGGGTAAACCCCTTTTTATTTATTGTTATTCAGTGTAAGACTAGGGGTATGTACTAGGTTTTAATTATATACCTTCATTATTGTCGTGAAAGAATGTTATTATTTATTTGTTGTTCATATTCTTAGTTGGATTGTATTCTTGAAAATGGTAATAATATAAAGGATTTGGTAACGGATTCGAGTATTAAAAATTAGGGCAAGACATATGGTAATTTGGAGATTTAGAGACACAAGAGAGATCCAGCGATGGGGCATATTGCTTGGGTTTCTTGACCACTATAGAAAAGAAAAAGATTTGGAGGTTGGCGCAATAAAGTATCTAATGAAGGACTTGTCAGAGGCGTCGGTGGCATCAGTGGCAGAGATGGATGAGAGGAAAGGGGGATGGAGTCTTGAGTGATGGTTCTGGCGCTGGATTTGAGCTCGGCGACGGTAGAGAAGTGGGTGTCGCGGTCAGAGAGCTTGTTGAGGCATGTTACACTACAAGAAAATGGGGCTTAAAAGACGGAACTATTTGCGACGGTACATTTGCCGTCGCAAAAAGTGACTTTTTGCGACGGTAAAAAATACCGTCTCAAAAAACAGAGTATTTGCGACGGTAAAAAATGCCGTCTCAAAAAACAGAGTATTTGCGACGGTAGAAAAATACCGTCGCAAAAAAAGAGAGTATTTGCGACGGTATTTTCTGCCGTCGCAAGTACTCTGTTTTTTGAGACGGTATTTTTCTACCGTCGCAAATACTCTGTTTTTTGAGACGGTATTTTTTACCGTCGCAAATACTCTAATTTTTTGAGACGGTATTTTTTACCGTCGCAAAAAATCACTTTTGTGATTTTTTTTTTTAAGTGAATATTTTTAAATTTTTAAATATTTTTTTTAGATGCACTTTACTTAAATGTATCTAAAAAAAAATTATGAAAAAATATTTTTAAAAATTAATAAATACATACAAATATAAAAAAAATGTATTGAATTATTGTATTTCTTTTGTATTTTTGGTATTTAGTGAATTTTTAAAAGACTTTTTTACTTTTTAGGTGTATTTATGTTAGGTGTGTCTAAAAATTAAAAAAATTAAATATTAAAAAAATTCAGTAAAAATAATATAACACGGAAAACAAGAAAGTATAATTTTCTCAAAAGAGTTTTTGAAAAACTCTAACCTAACATAGTGATTGTGGTTTTGAGACAGCTTCATATATATACAGTCACAAAATAGTTTGAATAAATTCAATGGTATTTTTCTATCACAAAAAAAATAAAAAAAACGATGTCGTCTTACTCTTTTAATATAACATCTCTTTTCATTCATTTTTTCATCTTCCTGTCTCTCTGTATTTATCTCTCTCTGTTCTCTTTATCTCTTTCACTCATCACTCTTCTTTCTCTGTCTGTCTGTGTATCTCTCTCATTTTCTCTCTGTGTCTCTCGCATATCTTTCTTCTCTCTATCTCTTATGTCTTCTCTCTTTATCTCTCTCGCTCATCTTTCTTCTCTCTATCTCTCTCATTTTTTTTTCTCTCTCTCTTATTTATATCTCTCTCTATCTCTCTCGCCCATCTCTCTTTTTCTGTGTCCCTCTCTCGCTCATCCCTTTTCGCTCTATTTCTTTCTTTTTGTCTATCTTTCGCTCATCTCTTGTTTCTCTCTCTTTTTCTATCTCTCATTCTCTCTCTCTCTCTCTCTGTCTCTTTTTCTGTTTATCTCTCTCTCTCTGTCTCTCTCTCACTCTCACTCTCACTCTCTCTCACTCATCACTCATCTCTCTCTCTGTATGCTTGTCTATTTGTGTATTTCTCCCTCATTATATTCGTCTTGCCCACTCTCTCCGTCTCATATTCTCTATTTATTGAGCTTCTCCTCGATTTATCTATCTTTTCTCTCATTTCTTTTCTGTCTCTATCTCTTTCGTTCATCTCTCTATCTCTCTACCTCTCTCGTTCATCTTTTTTCTCTCTCTGTCTCTTTTTCTGTCTTTCACTCTCTATCTTTTTCTCTCTTTGTCTCTCTCTCTCTAACTCATCACTCTTCTCTGTCTGTCTGTCTGTCTCTGTCTCTCTCTTTCTCTCGTTGTCTCTCGTTCATATCTCTTCTCTCTATCTCTCTCATCTGTCTTCTCTCTCTGCCTCTCTCACTCATCTCTCTTCTCTTTATCTCTTCGCTCATCTCTCTCTGTCTCTTTCTCATTTATCTCTTTTCGCTCTTTCTCTCTTTGTCTATATCTTTTCATCCATTTTTTCATCTTCCTTTCTCTCTTCTCTTTCTCTCTCTCACTCATCACTATTCTCTCTCTGTCTGTTTGTCTATCTGTCTCTCTTCTCTCTATGTCTCTCTCTTTTTCTGTGTCTCTCTCTCGCTCATCTCTTTTCGCCTTATTTCTCTCTCTTTTTGTCTATCTTTCGCTCATCTCTTGTTTCTCTCTCATTTTCTATCTCTCCTTCTATCTCTCTCTCTCTCTCTCTCTCTCTCTCTTTTTCTCTCTGTCTCTTTTTCTGTCTATCTCTTTCTCTTTGTCTCTCTCTCACTCTCACTCTCTCTCACTCATCACTCATCTCTCTCTCTGTATGCTTGTCTATTTGTCTATTTCTCCCTCATTATGTTCGCCTTGCTCACTCTCTCCTTCTCATATTCTCTATTTATCTATCTCTTCTCTCATTTCTTTTCTCTCTCTGTCTCTTTCGTTCATCTCTCTTCTCTCTATCTCTCTCGTTCATCTCTCTTCTCTCTATCTCTCTCGTTCATCTCTCTTCTCTCTCTATCTTTTTTTCTGTCTCTTGCTCTCTATCTTTTTCTCTGTTTGCGTTGCTCACTCTCTCACTCCCGTCTTCTCTATTTACTGAGCTCCCTTTCGATTTATCGATCCACTATAAGAAAATGCACTTTTAGCGACCACTTTGTCTCTCTCTCGCTCATCACTTTGTCTCTGTTTGTTTTTTTTTTTCTCTCTCTCTTTATCCCTCTTCTCTATCTGTCTCTCACTTATCTCTCTCACACCACCCATCTTCTCTACCATATTCACCACTACTGCAAATGCCATTCCACTACTACCACTGTTGTCACTCCATCTCTACAACTATCATTACTACCATCATCGCTACCACTCCACTACCACCACTACTACTACCATTACCTCTCATCTACCACCGCTATTCTATCTCCTCTACCACTACCACAACTTCACCACTTATCTCATTCACCATCACTACCACCACCACTATCACCTCTTATCCACCACTTTCACCACTACTGCCATTTCTATCCTCTACCACAAAAAATTAGTTCTTGATTTTTAGTATAAAAAAAAAAAAATGAGTCACAAAAAAATCATTGAGCACAAAAAATTAACTTTATTTTAATGAAAAATATTATCCCTACTTCAACCAAATAAAAAAAAATAATTTTTTATTCATTAAAATAAATATGAAACAAATAAATTTTCAACCTTACTAAATGTAAAAAAAAATAAAATTCATCAAGTATAAAAAAAAATTATTTTAATAAAAAATAATTTTTTTAACAATTCTTCCGTTGCCAAAAAAAAAAAAAATTATTTTATTATTTAAATATTCATTTGTAATAAAAATAAAAAAAATTCCAAAAAACATTTCCAATCCCCCCCCTCCCCACTCGGGTTCTCCTACCCCAAACCCAAAACCCCCCCCCCACCTTTTTCCATTCCCACTCGGGTTCTCCTACCCCAAACCCAAAAACCCCAATGTCAAAAATCCCTAATCCCTTCCCCCTTTTCCATTCCCGCTGGTTTTTCCCCCTCAACCAAAAATCCCCAAAAAAAACCCTAATATGCACACAGCTCTCTCATTCCTCTCATTTCATCTCATCTCATCAGTCTCTTTCTCACTCTCATTTTCATCTGCATAGATCGACTCCACACCGATCAAACTCGCAAGATCGACTCCTCACCGATCGACCTCACTCTCTCATTGCACCGATCGATCTCATAGGTAAGCTTCTCTCTCTCTCTCTCTCTCTCTCTCTCATCTCATCAGTCTCTCTCTCACTTCATCTCATCAGTCTCTCTCTCACTCTCTCATTTTCGTCTGCACAGATCGACCTCGCAAGATCAACTCCTCACCGATCAACCTCGCAAGATCGACTCCTCACCGATCGACTTCACGGATAAGCCTCTCTCTCTCTCTCTCACATCTCAACATAGTTTGTGTGATTAGAGAAAATGATATTTATTTTTTAAAGTTATGAAATTTGAATGCCATTGGTATTTATTATCAAGTTGAGCAGTTCATGTATATGTATTTTGTAAGTATGTAAACTTTTTGAACTTCTTGTTTTTAATGTTGTAAAGAGTTCAAGAATGAATAATTATTTTTAGCTGTATGCACTTTTAAAGTAAAAAACTAAACCAGCTTCCGTACAGATATTACGAAATACTTGCAAACATTCTGTGTGTCAAAACTGACCAGCAGATTCAACCTTGGCCCTTGGGTACCTAATTTGTTGTCCCAACTTGGAATTTTGAAACATTTCCAGAATAAAGTGCTATTATCGCTTTGTTCCCATTTTTTAAAGATCTTCAATTTTGTACTTTTTAGAATCTTCTTGATGCTCTTTCTTCAATAAAAATTTATTTATCAAAAAAAAGTGCTATTATGGCTGGTATTGCATACCCGCAAGTAGCCCCTGTGATGTTGTTGATGAGATTAAACTATGAGTAGGTTATATGTGAGAAATAAATTCTTTAGCCTGGTCTTTATAAGACCTTTCTGAAATTTTTTTGGTATACAAAAGTATGAAAGAAAAAGACTATCTATCCTTATTAAGAACCATGCACGATAATTCCCTGGAATTAAAAATGTTTAGTTGGTTGCTCATGCTCCCTCTAACCAAGAAAGTAAATACTACGGGGGCAGAGAAAGGAGAAGTAATTAGTTGCTGAGAGGAATTAGTGTGATTTGGGAACTTCAATAAGATTTTGGTTTTCAAATTTTACAATGTAGTCAATTTTCTATACTGCAGGTATGTGCATAGTTACCAAAGCTACTTGTGGAACCATGCTGCAAGTATGAGAGTGCAAAAAAATGGTATGTAGACTGCACAGTTTTACTTAGTAAATTTATGGATTATTTCATTTATATGATACATATGTAATTTTGTAAATAGTTATCATTATCAGATCCTTATTTGCATTATTTGAGGTTGACTGTGCCATTCTGTTTTTACTTCTATGTGAACCTAGTAACTATTAGAAGCAGAGATGATTACGTCACACAACATTGTTTTTTTATGAGAGTACAGAGTTTTTTTTTTGGTACAATGGAGCAGGGGTAGAGGGGAGACGAACCTGTGATAGTCTAGTGAGATACACAGACTCTGGTCAGTTACATCATCTTTAGTAAAGAATTACAACAATGCCAGTAACACAAAAACTGAACACAAAACTGGACACAAAAAGCACATAAATGGACAAGATTTGATGGTGGAGCCACTTTTCATAAATCTTATCCTTCCACTTGTTTTTTTGGTTCTGGTTCCAATTCTGTGTTCATAGACTTATTGGATATATTTTAACAATAGAGAGTTCATGTATTGTTGCAACTCAAAATTCATGATAGGTACAATCAGTTGGTCCTGACTCTGTGAGAATAGTCACTTGTACCTTTGCTTCATTATTTAATTATTTTTGTAATAATATGCTGGGCTGAACATTTAAATGGCATATTGGGTTGTCTTCTGTATAATTAACCAGGAAGAAGGGGTGAAGATAACTGCTAATTCACTTCATCCTGGAGCCATTGCCACCAACCTTGTGCGTCACCACGGCTTTCTTGATGGTAAACCTCCGAGCCTTGAAATTCATATAGCTATGTTCTTAAAGTATATTTGTGGATATTCCAATTTATTGGATTGGTAGTGGTTCGCTTGCATTTAAAAAAAAAAAGACAAAGAAAAAGAAAAGAAGCTGCAGTGATGCTTGTTTTGGATCAGTACAAAAATCTTGGTAGACAATTTTTATTTTTATTTTTAATTGAAGTATGTAGATTGTGTGCCATTTTATTTGATATTTTACCTGGGATATTTTGCAAAATATGTAACTGTACCGGAAGAGTTCTGTTCATGAAGTATGGTTACAAATTTGATAGGTCTTTTAAAACAAAATAAGCCATGGATAGTTGAAACTTAATTGTCTCATAAGGTTCATCATGGTTTTTAGACTGATATTACTGCTTTGGTTCTTGTCTGTTGCAGGCTTAGTTAATCTGGTTGGTAAATATGTGCTGAAAAACGCTGCGCAGGTTTGTTCTCTGTCTTTTTTATATTTAAGACGCACAACAGTATTTCTTTGAACATAATTTTTTTTTCTAGTTTTCTGTTGTGGAAAACAGAAAAACAAAAGCTGACACAAAAAAAGTTGTTGCCCAAATTGTTTTCAGGAAAGTTTTTTGAATACACCCATTTTGTAGGAAACACTTTTTAATTGTTTTCTGAACTTTCAAAAACTATATTCCCACAAAAATGAAAATGTAGGTGTTTCCTAACTTCTCTTTGTTTTTGTTTATGGAAAATTAGCACGTACAAACATCTTGATGGCTTCACTTGACGAGGAAACATGGTCAACCTTTTTTTTATATAGGGTATTTCTATGACACGGTATGGTAATTAATTTCAACGGTTGTGGTTGTAGGGGGCGGCAACTACATGCTATGTGGCATTGCATCCGCAAGTCAAGGGAGTAACGGGGGAGTATTTTTCGGATAGTAACATAGCCAAACCAACCGCTCAGGCCAAAGATGCCGATTTGGCGAAGAAATTGTGGGATTTCAGCTTGAGCTTGACTGATCCTAAGTGATGCTTTTGTTGAATTGATTTGTGTAGAATGAAAGCATTTTGTCCTAAGTTTTAAGTGTTATGAAACCCTATTGTGTGACAGACCTACTTTGAATAGCTGTAAATTTATGGAATTTAATGTTGTGAGCTTTTGACATAAGTTCAGTACATGCTGTAATCTTTTCTCATAATCAACTTGATAGACATGCTGGATGGAAGCTAAATAGTTTATATACGAAGTATAAGAGGATAGAGCTCACCTTTTTACGTCTTGTTTGTGAACGGTTTTCTATGTAAATAGTTTTATTCTTTTAATCCAGCTCGGCAATTAGAAAAAATGTGCATGTTTTTACAATAATAATTATAAATTTGTAAAGTTAATCAACACAAATGGATGTGCAGTTTAATTATTCTTTGTAAAATATTGAATTTGATGGTTTGATCAATTTTTATTTTTATTTTTTGTTATGATGTTTTTGTGAATGGAATGTAAATAATCAGCTCGGAAAAAATAGAATTTTTTAATATTTTTATTAATTTTGTTATAGGTTTTACTTTTTGCGACGATATTATACTGTCGCAAAAAATAGAAATTTTATTATTTAAAATAAAAATTTTATTATTTTTTAATATTTTTTGCGACGGCATTACATTGTCGCAAAAAATAGAAAATTTTATATTTTTTATACTTTTTGCGACGGTACCACACTGTCGCAAAAACAGTATTTTTTTAAAGAAAAAGACTATTAGCGACGGTATTTTTTGCTTTCTCAAATAACATTTTTAGCGACGGTAAAATAGGGCCGTCGCAAAAAAGTCAAGAAATTTCAAACGTTATTAGCGACTGCACGGTGTCGTCGCAAAAAGGTAAAAAATGCCGTCGCAAAACATTAGTGACGGTACTTACCGTCGCAAAAACTCTTTTGCAACCCCTGCAGTTGCGACCCCCTCTTGCCGTCGCAAAAAGTTATTTTGCCGTCGCAAAAAGTATTAGCGACGGCATTAGGAGTATTAGCGACGGTATTTTACCGTCGCAAAAAGTCATATTTTTTGTAGTGTTAGGACTCGATGCTTGAGGTCTCAAGTTGAGGCCACGAGTGCCATTGTCAATCGATGGTCAGGGGATTTACGGTTGAGACGATGGTGCAACTGGTATTTCCGGTGACAATGCTGAAGTAGGAAGGCGGAAGGGCGGTGACATATGCCAGTTTGGGTTTATGGATTTGGCAGCGAAAAAGAGAGAGAGACAGTTTGTGTTAGGGTTTGGTTTGGGTATACAACATACATATACATGGATAGTTTGATCATTTTGCCTAAGTTTGCCCTTACAGGCAAAGTATTTTAACGCCTCAACTTTTGGCTAAACAAAATTTAAATTTAGATTTATAACCGAGAGCCTTTTTGTATATAATCTTATGAGAAGATCATAAAAAATAAAAAATAAAAATAAAAAATCAAGTTATTCGGAAAGTAGTAACCACAAGATTAGTCCTTATTTGTTTGAAAAAAAAAAAAAAAAACAAACAAACAAAAAAAAAAACAAACAAACAAACAAACAGAAGGTAAATACAATTTTGAGAATAAACCATCACAGAGCACATTTTTGGACCTACAACGAACTGTCAATATAGGGCCTTCCTTACATCTAAAAAATAATAGTAATAATAATAATTTTAAAAAATTGTGATCAAAAGATTACGTTTTTTTTTTTTTTTTTTTTTTTTTTGCTTTTACAATGTTTACAAAAAGAATACTTCCGTATATAACTAATATCTTAAAATTTTAGTTAAATATATAACAAAGTTTATAATAAAAAAATTATCATATAATCCAAACTTAAGTATTAAATAAAAAGTGAACATACGGTAACAAAATATCACTTTGAACATCACCATTTTCACAGTTTTAACTAAATTTTTTTTTTCCCCATAAATAACTCTAACTGGTATAATTATTTGTATAATATGCACAATTCATGCATTTGAGAAATAACTATCAATTTCAAATAACTCACAATATTAATCAATATTTTGATTTTTTTTGATAAAAATAATTATCTATTAATTTTAAATAATTAACCACATCAGTCATATATTAATTTTGAATTTTCACTGAATTTTATGGGGGTCTTTTATTTAGGCATTGCAAATTCAGATTTGGGCCTTTTGTAGACTAGTAGTCCACTCATTTTTCGGGGGGCCGAAGTGGCAGCTTTGTCTGCTTTGGGCTGACGGTTCAATATTTTGAAAACAAATGTGATTGAATTATGTGAATAGGATAGTCAAATCGATTTGATTTTTTTATATGAATAACCTATTAAAAAGATTCTATACAAACAAAAATTTTAAAAATTAAGTAGGGACTATAACATTAATTTCTACCTACATAAAAAGTGAAAAAAAAAAAAGCATGAAAAACATAAATAAATATGTTTTTCTATATTCATGTTGAGTTATAAAATATGACAATTGTAGGACAATCTATTAACACTAGTTGTGAGAAGAAAAATAAATAAATAAATTATTTTATGTTTTGTCAAAATTGTTAAATTTTGTACTTTCAACCCCATGTTTCATAGATATAGAGGGGTGAGTTGTGCAACCACTTAATTTTTAAATTTCTTTTAACAGCCTAGAGTGAATGAATCTGTATAATTTAAAAATAATTAATAGTTAATAATACATAAAAGATCTCGTAGAAAGGGGCAATTGCCTCCAGTTGCTCCCTTCTAGGTCCATCTGTGGCGATGAAGTAGACCAGCTATGGTGCTTGTCCAATGGTGGTGGCCGTAGTCTCAATTAATCCTTTTTTTTTTCTTTTCTTTTTTTTTTTTTTCTGTTTTTTGAATTGCCAATTTGTTTGATGCATTTAGCTAGCGTGCTACAATAATACATATCATTTGTACATTATAGTCTATATTGAAACTAGTTACAAACTATTGTAATAGTGGGGCTAGAAAATTATTAAATTAAAATTAATTATGTTTCATTATAATGTTTGATTATGTCTCAAAATAATATTCATGATGACTCATTGTTGTGGTATAATGTTATCGAAAATATCAAGCAATACATATTGGGAATCGGGTGTCAGGATTGTGAATTTTTCAAATCATCAATCATAATAAATAAATAAACCAATTTTACTGTAGCCGAACGGCTGTATATTATTACAATCCAATTGCTCTTGGTGATTTCAGGCCGACAAGTCTCATTGGATCTGTCTACAAGGTTCTTGCAAAAGTACCCTCCAACAGTCTGAAGAAAGTTCAATCAGCCTTTATTTGCCAATGAACATGGCTTAATTTTGAGGCTCGACTTTGCAAAGCCATTTGACAGTGTGAACCGAAATTATCTTTTTCCAATGACGAAGAGTTTTGGACTAAAATGGATTACTGATTGTGTTTCTACTGCATCTCTTTCTCTCAGCCTTACATTGGGTTTGGTTGGGGAATTTAAGGAGGGATTTGGAAAGGGAAAAGAAAAAGTATGTAAAACTAGGTAAAATATAAGTATGTTTTATTTATATTTCACCTATATTTTCTAATTCTCTTTCCAAATCCGTCCTCAAATCCGCTAACCAAACACAGCATTAGTGAATGGATCTCCTACTTAGTAGTTTGCCATGAAAATGGAGTTGCAGCAAGGTGACCCCCACTCACCTTTTCTTTTCAACAGCCTCTGACGACAGTTTTTGAGTATTCTCTTCAAGAGAGCCAAGAGCCTAGGTCTGATTGGGGATGTTCAAATTGGGCAAAATGGCCTTACAATTTTTCAGCTTTAATTTGACACAATCGTGTTTTGCAATGCAAGTTGGCACGATGCCCTGACCATTAAAACAGGCCTTAGAACCAATTACCAAAAAGCACTGCCAGTAGTTTGGTGCAGGTATCTCAAATGAACTTGCCAATGACATGACCAAGGCATGAAGTTGCAATCAGCGGTCTCTACAAATCAAATACTTGGGGTTGCCTTTGGTTGCCAGCCCAAGAAGAGATTTCTCTCTTTTGGAGGGAGGCTCACTCTTAGTATTAAGCAATGTGGCCTAGTGGCATTGAGGAAATGCTTAGGTGCTTGTAGGGGAGAGGTTGGGAGTTTAACTCCATAGGAGCTAACCTAACAATTAACAACTGATTTTCCATGATAAAAAATAAATAAAATATAGTATTAAGCAATCTTCCAATAATGACTGATTCACTTTCTTTTGAAATAGTGAAAGACTAAGTCACTATGGAAGCATTTCTTGTAATTTGTCTGCTTATTCTTGGTGATCCATTTCTTTTAATCTGTCTGCTTTTTCTGTTTCTTCAGTAAGAAAATTTCCTTTTTCCTTTGCCAATCCAAAAAAATAAAAAAAATTCACTAGTGGAAGCAAGTAGTAGGTGATAAATGCAACACACCAGCCGTTTTTCACATAATTGATGGCAGAGTTGAATGGAACTTGGATTTTAGAAGAGCTCTATTTAGTTGAGAGGCCCTTCCCTTCTCAGTATTTTGGTCTATTTAGAAGGCAAGGAACAATTGCATCTCTTACAATACGGTGTTTAATTGGGAAAAAGTTTGGGTTAAAAGCAAAAACAAGAGGTCGGAGTATTCAACCCAAGATTTTTTGCAGCATCGTCATCAGATTTAGGATTGTTAGATTCTCCATAGCCGTCTTGGATATGTTTGACCCTTCTTTGCTAGGACCTGAATAGATTGTTTTATCAAGCGATTCTGGTCTGATTTTGCTTGATTAGATGTTGTTTATGCCTCCAAATGGGCTGCTCTTCGTTGCTACTAATTTTGTTGTGCTTTGTTCTGTTTTTTCCACCATTGTTTTGTCTTCTGTTATATCTTTGTTGTGTAATGATGCATTTTTTTTCACCTTGGCCTTTGATCTATTATTGCTTCATTGTAATTTCTCCGCATCAATAAAATCTCTCTTTTTCTCTGATAAAGCAAAAAAAACACTAAGCATTTCTGGCAAGACTACATTAACATCAACACATATCTCTTGACCTGGTACATATTTTCTTGATTTCTATATGCATCCATAGCAACACTGGCGACACTATGATTGCATCAGCACTACCATTAATGTATATCTATTTATCAACTTTACTATTTTGTGCTTCTTAGATAGGTGATAGGTGAGTGTGATTACCAATTCTTCAGTGTAACAGCTTTAGTGGTAAATTTGCTGAGGCAGAACATGAAAGTCGAATTTACTTTTGATTGGCTTTATTCACAGATTTATGTAACATGCTTGTAGTCCTTTTGCAGTTTTATTTTTGTTAATTAGCTTTCTTTGTTTTTATACTTCATAAGGTTTGATTCATTGCTTGTTACTTGCATTTTTTTTGTTTCAAATGTCGTAATTATGTTGAAAAAATAAGTAAAAAAATAGTTTGGGGCTTCCAAGGAGCTGCTGTAGCGAGAAATATACCGACATTGAGACTATTGGATCAAGAAGATAATCCATGAAAAACCTGGTAATTCGGTGTTACCATAGTTTGGATAGTCTTGCTTGCTTTGATAGTTTTTGCACTCAGCCCTTGATTTTCATCACTAAAATTTTTTGTTCTGTTGCTGATCAAAAATGAAAAATCTGGAAAGGCTATGCTGTTAGTTAATTTGAGATATTGGATGGAGGCAAGAAAAACATTTGTTCGTGTACCAAATCAAAAAAGAATAACAAAAGTACAAATAAATGAAGAAGACTAGACAGAAATCTTCCCCTATTTTTTGCTTTCTTCTTCTGTTCTTCTATTTCCTTCAACTACTCAATAATGAGTTGAAGCTAACTGTTGTATCCTGGAGAATGATCACCAAGAGCCATCTGCATTCTGGACCGAATGGAGGCTTAATCGATCTTAAGGACAAGAGTTTAATTTTGGTGCTGCACTCTGTTCATCCTCTTTAATTTCGATAAGTTTCTTTCCTTAATTTTGTTTTTGGTTTTTTTTTTTTTTTTTTTTTTTTTTTTTTTTTTTTTTTAATCTTAATCAATCACTGTTTTTATAATTATTTCATAACGAGAACCAAATACTTTGAACCACCAAGAAAACTTGCATAACACTGCTTGAAATTAAAGAAATTTAAACAAAGCCTTTTATTAAATAATAAAAAATATAAAAAATTGTTTCTTTATAGAGGACAGTTCACTTTAAAGGACTACAGGACATATAAAGATCAAAGAATCACACAAACTCTAAACCAAGATAGCACAAAATGATCTACAAAACGGACATCGACGAGCCTTTAGCAGCCACTTGAACAAGCAGTCTCTGTGGAACACATGCGAGCAAGGCGTTACCGCAACCATCATCCCTCCACAAATCCCCTCCAAACAAATCGAACACGCGTCTACCTCTTTGCCATCACCTTCCAACTCCTTCACCTTCATCGCAGCCTCAACCTGGTGAAGCCCTTGACGCTTCTGGTTCGATATTGGTTTCACCCACAAAAGCATCGGTTCCTTCAGAAGCAACCTTAACATACCCCGAATCTCTTGAACTTCATCAACAGAAAACGTTCCCGAAACGTTTTCGCTATTTACATCCACGACTTTCTGTCTTTTAACTCGTTTCCGTGGAAGCCTTTTTCGCATATAGCTCGTGGTCCTCGAAATATAAACATCTACCGCTATAACGATTGTGGGTTTTTGATGAGATGTTTTAATGTCGAACTTGAAACAACTGTGCAAGTATACAGGTACATCTCTAATCAAATTCAAAATTGTTTCTTCGGAAAAGTATTTTATGCCTTGGATGGCTTGAGAAACCAACTGTTCTGTGGAGTTCAGAGTTGATAATTTCATGAGATCGAATATTGACACTTCAAACTTATTAAAGATTTCTTTAACACAACCGCCTTGTTTGATCAGAATCGCTTTCTTGGATGTGTTGTTGATGCGAAACATGAACAACCCTTGCGATTCTTCTATGTTGTAGAGCTTTTCATTCCACTTGAACACACTAACTTTTAGGTCTTTCACTTCATTAACACTCACCATCTCTTTCTCTCTTTCACAACAAAGAAGGAATAGAGCAATGGTACGGCAAGTAAGCTTTGAAAAACAAATGGAATGGTTATATATATATATACATATGCATATGCATATAGTGAGATTGTAATTAGAAATAGGAAATAGTACTTTTTCTAGGAAAAGGTTTCCTAAAATAAATCCCAATTGGGTATGGATTTGAAATCATAAATAATACATAGTGAGATTGAAATCATAAATAGGAAATGGTACTTTTTCTAGGAAAAGGTTTTCTAAAATTAATCCCAACTCAGTTTGGATTTTGAAATCATAAATAAATGAATACTCTCACATACACACGATTTTATTACACGCTGTCATCAAGTTAGTTAACTAAAACGGTACTTAAATAAATCAAGGGTAAATTATATAAATTGTCACTTTTTTTTTTTTGGAAACAGCAAAAAAAAACCTTTAGTTTACACAATGTGTAAACTAAATGGTCCCTTAGTTTACACAACATGTTAATTTGGTTCTTGTTATTTTAATTTGTTTGATTTTGCCCCTTAATTTAACAGATTGTGTCATTTAGTCCAATAAATAACGGGAATTGACACACTGTGTAAACTATAGGGACTAAATTGACACATAGTTTGACTTTTCGTCCGCCAAACTTAACAACCTTTATTTATTAGACTAAAATGGCACAATTCATTAAATTAAGGGGCAAAATCGAAAAAATTGAAACAATAGAAGCTAAGTTGACACATCGTGTGAACTACAGGAACTATTTGTATAATTTATCAATAAATCAAAAAAATTATTCAGAATTTATAATCTAGGCCATGATTCAATCATCGTTTGGAAAAAAAATTAAATTAAATATAACGGTGATACTAATGACATGATATCACTCTCATCCCAAAAAAAGGGTTCATCCCTCCCATGTAAGGATTTTATTGATGGGTGATGTCACGTATCACTAATAACATGGTATCACTGTTGTATGTATTACCGCTGTATTGAATTTTTATTCCATGATTAGGCCGTACAACAATTAAATCACTTTACCCATTATATTTAAATTTTTGAATAAAATGAACTTTTTGTAAAACGAGAAATTATTTGAATGCTCTACATCATTCATGATTGGACAAGTATTAGGGGGACATATTGTTTTAGTCAATAACATTTAAATTGAAGCACCAGATAAATTTATCCTAAAAGCAAATTATAATTTTTCTTATAAAACGAGTTGAACTTGTTCATGCGACAATCATAAATAACCCGATGAACTATCAACATAAGTTCATTTAAGAGTTCTATCGAAATACATCTTTGGTAAAACATGGGAGAGAGTCAAATAAAAATAAATAACCGAGTGAATCACATCAAATCAAAGTATAAATCTGTAATTCATCTGATTGAAAGATAAAAGGGTAAAATTTATTATACCCACTTGTGGTTTTGTCATGGAACACTTTTTTTTTTTATTGGCGAAAATCAATAATTAATTGTTAGATTAGCATCAATGGCGGAGCCAATTTTTTGATTCATGAGGGCACCATTAATCCTTAGCTATATCAATTAAAAAACTTAACCAAAATCTAATTTTTATTTGGTGATAGAATGACCAAAGATCAATGTGATGTCAAAATTATGTATCTTAGATATATTTTATTAACCAATTTTTTTTATATGCTATTTTAGTTACTAAATATGATGATAATCACAATTTAAAATACAATAACATGCATACCAAAAAAATAAATAAAATAAAGAAGATATATGTGGAGAAAAACAAGAGAGAAATGAGAGAAATATAAATAATTATAAGAGAATATTTTGATAAAATTAAATATTTATAATGGTAAATTATAAGGAATTTATTAAAAATAAAGAGAAAAGAAAGATGAGATATTAACATTTTGAGACATATTTGACAATTAAAAGAGAGTTAAATGGAAAACTTCTTCTAATTAGAGGTAACAGTATAATTTTCAAAAATGTGTCCCCCCTGGACCTATGTAGCTCCGTCCCCAATTAATACCTTGTGAGAGTTGAAACTTATACCCATACACATTGCAAGAAATCATTGCCCTCCTATTACACTCCTAGATGTAAAACCCAAGATCATCACAAAACACTTTACCCCTATAATTTAAATATATTCAAACAACCCTTTTATAATTTTGGATTAAAGTCATACCGTTAGTTTTTTTTTTTTTTTTTTTTTTTTTTTTTTTTTTTAATATATGCAGAAAACCACTCTTCTAAATTGAAAGTGGGCAATGGAAAATTTTCAAGTCAAAGTAAAAAATATCCTCATCTTCATCTTCTTCTCTAAATTTTCACTAAATCCTAACTCTAACCTTCACTACAAGAAAAGACAGTTTCGCCGACCAAAAAATTAGTCACCAAAGGTCACTTTTTTAGTCGCCAAAACCAATTAGTGACTAATTTTTTTGGTCGCCAACTTAGTCGCCTAAACCCTGTCAACGAATGTTTTAGCGACTAAACGCATGTTTGGTCGCTGAAATGCAACATTGGCTACTAATTTTTTTAGTCGGCAAATGTTACCTTTTGGCGACTAAAAAAATAGTCACCGAAAAGGTAATTTTTAGCTACTAAATTATTGGTCGCCAAACGTCAACATTTGGCTACTAAAGTTGGTTTAGTCGGTAAAAGTGATATTTTTGGCGACCAAAATATTAGTCGCTGAAAGGTATAACAAAACTAATTTGAACTATTTAGAGACTAAAGTTTTAGTCACTAATTGAACTATTTGCCGACCATGGAATTTAGTCGCCAAAGGATGCCAACTTTTATTCATTTTGCTACTACATTTTTAGTGGCCAAAACATTTGAAAATAGTTTTTGGCTACCAAAATAGTTAGTAGCCAAATACTATATTAGAATTTTTTTTTTTTTTTAAAATTTCTAAACCACCTATATCCATTATTAGTACAACCTATACAATGTATAAACAATAAAATCCGTCAATACTAAATATATATTATCAACCATTCGACAATGTGCATGCCAAAAATTCCATTCAACATCCAATTCCATTCCATTCGACATATGTAATACAAATTCCATACGACCCAAGTATATTCCAACCTCAATAATTTAGTAATACAAAATATATTCCCTCCATTCGACATATGTAATACAAAATATCAACCTGATAATCAATCCTAAAATTAGTAAATAAACGAATGAAGATTTCGAGTTCCTGAAACCCAAGAACCCATGTTCTTTGCTCTTGTTCATACTGTCCAACATACCCTCACCACTGAGCATGAGATCAACAAACCACCACAATCCCACCTCTTCCAATCTTACAAGCATCAGAAGCAATTATTGTTTCTCCAAAGGCATCCCATTAACCATCTCCAACTCTGTCTTGCAATCCTCTCTCAAATCTTTTAGTGCGAGCAAACTGGCTTCCTGCTACACAAAATTGGAACTAACAATCTTGTTTGACCATAAGGAGTTACTAACATAGCCAGTAAAGTTAGAAACAACAGCTTAAAAAAAGTCCACATGCATCTCACAGTCACATGACTGGTCTGTAAATATCGGTTGTCATCCAATCACGTATCGTGTTTGAGCAGACTTTATATCTCAAAACATGTGTTGCATTGTATACTGTATTCTGTTAACACCTTGTATTATAAATTGAAATTTTCAAACTAATTGAAAAGTATGTGCAAAATATAAATATGTTAATTTTGAAACTGGAGAAATGCAATGCAGTATTGATAATGTTATTTCCATGATTGTCATATTTTTCTAGTTGAGATTGATATTGCCATCCAATCATTTTCTTGGCATTTCATCGCTTTGGCTTGCAATGCTTCATCATAAAGGGTTGGTATTGCTTCACTTCTATAGAAAGCAACCTTGTGCACATGTGTAAACATGAATGCATTCTTTTGTCCATTTTTTTCATTTGAGATTATAGTAAATTATTCTTTACACTCTTTTTTTCCTTTCTTTTTCTACAAGAGTTAATCAATAAAATAATTACTTAAAATCAATTGTAACACACAATTTTGAAGCATATGAACAGTGGCTTGAGAATCATGGTATAAGTAAGTGCCTAAAGCCAACTAATAATCAGTTAGGGGCCACTGTTATGTACCAACAACTGCAGTAGTTTATCAACAATTATACAGAGAAACTCTCATGATCTTTGAGGGGAATGGCCCCTACCAACCCTCCTCTCCACATTCTTGAATTGAATTGAAGGAACATCAAGATAAGTAATAAAAAATTTAGTTTCACAACACATTCTTGAATCGAAGGAACATCAAGATACAAACTTGAAGGCCTACAATATATTGTAAAAGGTATCATAACCAAAATATCTACTTAGTTTTTTGAATCAAAGGATGATAACACACCTGATGCTGAATCTACGAATTGTCCATTGATGAGAAGCTGGGTAAAGATAGGAGTACTGCCAAAAAAAAAAAAAAAAAAAAGAAAAGAAAAGAAGCAACTCATGTGAATTAAGTTTGATATCAATGCAAGCAAACATAGATGAAAGAGTGACAAGAAACCTTATCAGAACATCAGAGATAGCATTTGGACCAGCAGGAACATGAACAATGTGACTGCTGTCATTATTGTTTACAGCAGCAAGAAGGGCTTTGAGCTTTTCTGCTTTCCCCTCATCTTCTTCACCAAAATTAACAATATCAAGGGCTGCACTGTTCTTTTTTAACTTCCTTCCAATCATGCAAAAATGGAAAAATGTTGCTTTGCTAAATTATGCAAAAATGTTGCTTTGATACATTTCACAACAACATAATGGGTAAAGATTAACACAATCGAGATTAGAAAAGTTCAAAACAAATAGGGTCAGCATTTTCTTCTTCCTTTTTGGAAAAAAAGAAAAGAAAAATGGGTTTCAGACCGATGACAAGAACAACTTTTTCAAAAAAAATAAAAAATCAATAAAATTGGCCAAAGTCCTGAAACTGACAATGAAGCATTGCAACCTTTTTACTTCATAACAACAGAGGTTCACAGACTTAGCTTGAATCAGAAAGTGCAAGATCATAGACCCAATTAGAAGAAATAACAATACTTTAATAATAAAGAGTCAAGAGTCTTACTTGCCAAACTTCAATGCCTACATATTTTATTGGCTTCAATACATAAAGATGAGGATTATCTTCGAACTCTGCAGGGAACAAACAAGTATTGTAATTAAACCCAGAGATCCAGTTGTCATGGTCTTTGAAGCAAACATTTCAAATATGAAATAATAGAACTAATATGATTAAATGTATCATCTTAGATTCATCAGAAGAAGAAATCAAAAAACAAAAAATAAAAATCAACTTAGGTGACTCAATAAACTTTCACTACTTTTTAGTTAAGTTAAGTTTGATTGATTACCAGGAGTAGAAGCAGAGGTAAACTGCTATCCTAAGCTAAACTGCCTAGATTTACCAGGAGCCCACTGCAGCAAAACCAGATCAACGATACACTCTCCTGCCCAAAGACAGACTAGATCAAACCAGCCAATTGCCCCAATCCCATATCAGCATACAACAGGAGCCCACTGCAGCAAAACCCAACCCAAAGACAGACCAGATCAATGATACACTTGTAGACGTCCCCGAACGCCCCGGGAGGATGAGTCCCGTTCTGTTCGATATTGAGCTCACTACAGCTCGGACTCTCAAATTGTCACGATTCTTAATCTGAACCAAAGAGTCCAAATCTGGCAAATCGTTTTGAGAAAACAGATTTTTTGAAAGAAGTGCCAAACATGGACTGCTTTGCCAAATACAGAGTCGCCACCTAAATATTTTATTTTTGGAAAATTTAGGAAACCCTGACTCGTTGCCTAAGGCCACGTGTCTGTCATCACCAAAGTTGCCTTGGCTCGGGAACTTGGGTACGATTGGGGAAGGTCACTTCATGAGTACCCCCGCTCGCCCGATCAAAGATCGGCCTCTACTAACCATAATATCTATTTTTGAAAACATTATGTGTTCTTATTCCAATTATTAGCCTAGATTTACTATGTGATGCGCACAGCATACAAGTATAGACTGGATCGTCTGAATTGGAACGAAACACCTCATGTTTGTTTTGAAAACGGTTTGCTACTCGCAAGTAGGCTAAAATGTGGATTTGCCACCCTCAGGTGGGCTTAGAAAACAAGATGATTTGCCCCTATCTAGTGGGCTTAAAACTCACATTTGATGAATTGTTCCAATCCAAATAACTCAACCTTCATCCACAGGCATTCAGGCAGATATATCACATAAGCAATTAGCCTCATGGTAAGCATGCTATCATGGTAGTCACTCACACGCATGCAATGATGCTAAAGCATAAAACTTACCGAGTACTCCAAGCCAAAACAGAAGCTAATTAGAAATCCATGCATGATCCTAATTATACAGAAATGCCTAATGCAACACATGCAAAAGTGCAACTATAGCAGGCTCGGCTATTCTAGACATGGCATATGAAATGCTACAGCTAACATGTATTCAACTTGGAATTGAAAATACAATGCAGTTAGTATGATGCGCCGAGCCCGGTGCATGCAAGACAGATGAAATTGAATGCAAACATGCTATCATACTGTATGCTAATTGAAACATGCCCTAATCTAACCATCATAAGTGGGTAAATAAAAGGGAGAAAGACGTGGGGTTGGAAGACATACATCACACACACACACACTTATTACAGTTGTGCCCTCGCGCAAAGGGTCCGAATAAATAATACAGTCCCAAATGAATAATTACAGTCTAAATATGTACAAAACCCTAATTAATTAACAAATTAAATTAGGAAAGCAATAAATTGGCATGCAAGCCAGGGACTGCCTCAAATCTGCTCCGGATGATGAATGATGCATGCTCAGTTTGCCTTGTGCGGAGAATCCCTCGCGATGCCCCGATTTGCCTCTGTTTGCAATTGTTCTTGGAATGCGTGTCAAGCTCCGGAAGGCTGTCGATTTCTGATTTGTTGCAACAGAGAGCAATAAAGGGGCATGGCAAAGTATTTTCACACATGTATGCGTGACTACTCTTCAGGGAGTGTAGTCCTCGATCCTCGTGCCACCAATCACGCATATCGATGCATGATGGCCGAGGGGTCGATTTGCATGACTCAATATGGAATGAATGCACATATGGACACAACAAGACCTGAACTCCATCATGGACAATCCGGAGTGTCGATGACTGGAATTGAGACACGTTCCGTCACTCGAAGTACGAAACGTCCCTCGTTTCCCGTGCTCGGGCTAACTCCTATCCCAAGCACAATGCAATATGCATGACATGCATAAATGCAACTAATATACGACCTAGCATGCACAATGCTATGAAATGGCATACACGATGCACGAGGTAACATGGCATACACAATGCGCTAACATACAACCTAGCATACGCAATGCTATGAAACAAAATGGCATACACAATGCACAATGGACTTACACCAACATGAGTGGACCTTAGCCACACTCACATCAGTATCCATGAGATGAAAATGAGACACTCGAAATGCGTGCACACATGCATGCAAACCGAGGACCGATCCTAAGGCACAAATGCCACTCTAACAAGGCATGGCAAGACACGAAATATGGCATAAAAACATACAAGTTTCAGAACTGAAATGTGATGCAAAATGATCCCGAAACATGGAAACGTGGCACCCGATGCATAGAATGGCCCCGAAACACAAAACTAGGCATACGCATTGGCCTATAGCTATACAAAACATGCATTACTTTATCATGAAGCATGAAGATAGATGCAAGACAGTCCCAAAACATGCATATTCCCAGTTTATGACAAGCCTCAAAAATGAACGCAAATAGGGCTAACCTATCATGCAAAAATGGCCCTAAAAGAGAGGTTAAACACAAAGGGACAGCAGGTGGCCCCAAATGGAAAAGAGCCCTTCAACAAAGTTGAATAGGGGCTCAAAAAAAGGCACTTTATAGTTTACATCAAGCCATAAAAATAATCACAAATAAGGCCAAACTATCATGCAAGAAAAGGCCTAAAAGAGGGGTAAGGAGACAAGTGGCAGCTTTTGTTCTCAAAAAGAGGAGAGCCCTTCAACAATGTTGAGGAGGGGCTCAAAAAAAGATATTTTACAGTTTATGGCAAGATCCAAAACAGCTCACAAATAGGCCTAAAGTACTATGCAAAAATTGGCCTAAAAGAGAGATAAAGAAGAAAGTGATAGAAAGAGGCCTCAAACATAGGAGGGCCCTTCAACAATGTTTAAGAGGGGCTCAAAAAAAGTTATTTTACAGTTTATGGAAAAGTCCAAAACAACTCAAAAATAGGCCTAAAATACTATGCAAAAATTGGCCTAAAAGAGAGATAAAGAAGCAAGTGATAGCAGGAGGCCTCAAACAGAGGAGGGCCCTTCAACAAACATGGAAAGGGGCTCAAAACAAGCTATTTTACAGTTTGGGTCGGAGCCCAAAAATGCAAGCAACCATGGCTTAGATACAAAGCAAAATGAGGCACAAAAGAGGGAAAATGGGACTCACCCTTGTAGACCAATGGACCAGCAGCTCTTGGACCAAGTTTGGGAGCTCTTCACCTCTGGAAAGCAGCCTCAAGTTTCTGGAATGGAGGATGGAGGCCTTATGCTATGGGTTGATGTAGAAATGGTGTAGGAGCAAGGTGGTTTTGAGGCTTGGAGTAGAGAGAGAGAGGGATGTAATGCCAAGGCTCCAAAACAATTTTTTGTAACCCTTCAAAATGCAGCTGAGGGGCTGGTTATATAGGCCAAAGAATGGAGGAAAAGGGGGGCAAAATGAATTCAAATTTCCCCCCCAAAAGAGTCCCCCTCGGATATAGGATCTGGGGGGAAAAAAAGGTTAAATTTGTAAGGAACCAGGTGAGGGGGTCATTGGCGGCCAGGTTTTGAGGGTTCAGGTGGTCGGCCGGCCACCTCCCCTGGCCGGCCGACCAAGGGTCAAAAGGGGCAAGAAGAATTATTGGTCGGCCACCTCAAAAAGGTGGCCTCCCATGTGTGCACAACACAACTATGTGGTTGAAACCCAGAAAAAGTGAACCAGGAGAGAGAAAAGACCATTTTCTAGAGGGGGTCAAAAGGGTCAGGAACAATTACTGGTCGGCCACCAAATATTGGTGGCCTCCCAGGTGTGTACAACACAAATATGGGGTTTAGGATTCAAGAAAGTGGTCCCGAGGTGGTCAACGTTGGCTTTCAAGTGAGGAAACGGGCGTCGGAGAGCGATGGAGAAATAAAGCTGACTTTTCAGAACAATGGCTGGCCTCCCACCCTCCTACAAGCTTCCTAACTATGAAAATAAGGTCTCCACCAAAAATGAACCAAAACGGATGCAAAACGGAGGTTCGGGGATCGAAACGCGAGGCCCGGGGCCCCGAAAATGGGCTGTTAAGCACCGGAGGTGGCGTTCGACCACGAAGTTGGTCTCTCGGGCCACAGTGTTCCTCAAAAGGGAGGAAATAAGGTGTACACCGAAAACCGGAGCAAACGGAGATGGTTAGGCGGTCCCGAACAGAGGCACACGGCCGTTGGCTCCGAAAAAACCAGAAACCGGGCTCCAAACGGGAAAATGGCCTACGACCACGAAACGTAACCTACGACCACTGAGAGATGATCTACGAGACCTCTCCCTCCCTTCGGGAAGAGAAAACAGAGAAAACGGAGCCTGGTTCGCAAATCAAGGCAAGGCACGAAAGGGTCCGAAAGTCCGGAAGTAAGGCTCGCAGCCGAGATTCTGAAACTTCAGAATGAGCACAATATGCAATATCACCGAGCGCTCAACTGGTGACGTCTGAGTCTTAAGGTCGGTCAAAAATGGAGTGTCTATAACACTCTCCTACCCCACAAACATCTATGCACCTAATGCAGATTCTCAACCACATCGAAAGAGAGAGAGACTAGAGATCAAATTAGAGTTGAGAGAGAGAGGACTTACACGGTCTCTTGAAGGACCCCTTGGCAAATACAACCCGACCAAATGCCGGCGACGCAAAAGGTGAGCACCAGAACATGCCGTAGTTCGGCGCCGTGAGACTCCATTTGCAAAGTCCACCGGAATCACCAGATTGGGATTGAGAAGAACATGAAGGAGAAGGGATTGAGAGATTCAGACCGCGAGAGAGAGAGAGAGAGATAGAGAGAGAGAGAACATCTATAAAGGGCTAGGGCAAATATAAGGAAAAGGAGAAAAATTAATAAAAATTAAGTTTTTTATTTTACATTTGCCGACTAAAGGTTTTAGTAGCCAAATCTATACCTACAGTGACTAAAAGTATTTTTGGTCGTTAAAAATCAACTTTTGGCGATTAAATTTTTAGTCGCCAAAGACAAAAATTAATTTTTTATTTACATTTGCCGACTAAAGGTTTTAGTAGCCAAATCTATACCTACGGCGACTAAAATTATTTTTTGTCGCCAATTTCTGGCATTTTTGCCGACTAAATTTCTTTTAGTCGCCAATTGTGATATTTTTAGCTACTAAAATTTTTTTTAGTCGCTAATTGTAATATTTTTAGCTACTAATTTTTTTTTAGTCGCCAATAATGAACATTCCCCTACAAAAAAAAAATTAGTAGCTAAAAAGTTGACTTTTGCCAACTAAAATTAATTTTGGTAGCCAATTCCCACACTTTTGGCGACTAAATTTGTTTTGGTAGCCAAAAATGCATTTTCTTGTAGTGCTTTAATGTCCTCGCCCATTAAAAAAAAAAAAACTCTCTTCAAATATCCTCTTCTATCAATAATGTAATTTAATTTAAGATGTTATTAAATGAGAAATTAAGTTAAAAATTAAAAGTTATTAGATTAAGATAATTTTATGATAATAAATTAAGGTGTTTAAGTTCAGTTATGGTTTAATTTATTAATATAATATATATATATATATATATATATATATTCTCAAATGTTATTAAATAATAAATTGGGTTAAACTTAAAAATTAGATTAAGGTACAAAAACTTACCAAAAGGGTTAGACAACAAGTCATTTGGGTCCAATGGCATATGTGTATGTATTCTCTATTGCACCAGCAAAACAAAATTTTAAATTTCAAGAATTAAAACAACACAACACATGCATATATTTGAATTGTCCTTTGATTTTTGTCCCTATCTGACAAAAAAAAAAAAAAAAAAAATCATTTACAACATTCATCATTAACCCAATTTGTTCTTACAACGAGGCATAGAAAACAAAAACAATTTAATAAAACATTGCTAAAAAGAAGTTTATTTTCTAATCATCCATTCCTATTACTTTTCCCCTACCTTGGATTTGCTCACACCCCAGTTTGCAACCTTCATCACAATCAATGTCTGTGGAACCTTGTAATTCCATGCAGATGGGCATGCAAGCGTCCAAACATTTCGATATCGGTACGATAGATTCAGTTAACACCAACATGTTGTAAATTAATAATACAAGCATTGCAATTGATTTTTTAGAAGAAGCCATAGCAAAATCTTTTGTTACCAATTTTGTTGGTAATCCATCCCTTGAGAGTAGGTTGAAATTGTGTGTATAACACAGAATGGCTTCATAACTGAAACTTATTTTTTGGGTGACAACCCTCACATGTTGGAAGGGTAGTGAGAGAAATGAGGAGAGTGAGGGTTGCAATTTAAATGTGAGGCAAGTCTTGCTAAAAACAAGGTACTTCACCAAGACCAATTCAAATCGATTATTTTATTCAATCCTTTATGTAGAGGAGTCCGGATCCTCGGCCACCCTACCCAGCGGCCCTTCCAGCAGCGCCCAAAACGATGTCGTTTTGGGGCCAATTTTCCCAAAAAAAAAAAAGAAAAGAAAAAAAGAACGCCACTCTTCGATCACTGGTATGATTTCTCATTCCTATTCACCTTCCACTTCCATCCATATATATATATATATATATCTTTATATCTATAGAAGAAGAAAAATCTACTGGGTTCTGCTGGGTTCATCATCAACAAAAAATAAAAAAATAAAATTTGTTCATCAACATCAACAGGGGTCTGCTGGGTTCATCAACATCAAAAAAAAAAAAAAAAAAATTTGTTCATCAACATCAAAATTTTGCAGATCCAGATCACCATCATCTTCAATCCAGATCAACATCATCAACATTTTTTTCCTTCATCTTCAGATTTTGAACATCATCATCATCTTCAACATCATCATCAGCTTCATCAGCTTTATCAACAATCAAATCCAGCTCTGATCAGCGATGCAAAACAGAGGCGATCGGCTTCCTTCTCTTCGCTCACCTTCGATCTTCTATATATATATATATATATATGTATTATCAGACTCAGAAAAAACATCAAACAAGAAGGATATAGAAATAAAAAAGATTTGATATAAACACCAAAACGAAAGGGATAGCTAGATTAACAATAATAATAATAATAATAATAATAATAATAATAATAATAATAATAATAATAATAAAATTGTTTAGTGAAAGTAGAGATTGAAAAACCTTCTGAAAGCTTGAACTCATCCATTGAGTAGCCAAAATACTGTTGATGATGGCTTATGGCTTTAGGTACTAATTGCAGCTCTGAGAGATGCCTCCTCTCGAGTTCAAGAGCTCGTTCTGTTTTTTTTTTTTTTTTTTTTTTTGGGAAAATTGGCCCCAAAACGACGTCGTTTTGGGGCGCTGCTTGAAGGGCTGCTGGGTAGGGCAGCCGAGGATCCAGACTCTTATGTAAAGATATAATCTTAAGTCTAATCCGTTGTTCAGTTTTACTAGAAATACTAATTAATAAATCCATAAATGTGTCAACTACAATTCAAGATATGCATGTTGACTCTATCTCTTGATGTGGAGTCTACCTAAAATTGTGTTTAATATTTGTCTTGTAAATTATAAATATTTTCACTACCACAAATTCTAATTATTTCTTTATTTTCTATTTAATTTTGAAAATTTAAAATCGCACTATCACAAGTTTTAATTATTCCTTTATTTTCTATTTACTTTTGAAAATTTAAAATCCCTAGACAATGACAATTCAAAAAAATATATTATATTGACTGTGATTTTTTTTAAATATGATGATATAGTGTTGATGGTTTGTGATTTTTTTTTTTTTCCAATTAAAAGTTTTAAGACAATGCATATAAAAAAATAAAAAAATATATATAAAAATATAAAAAATATAAAAAAAAATTAAAAAAGGAAGAAGAAGAAGAAAAATACACCAATTGACATTCTAAATTATGTTAAAATGAAAATACTAACCACCACTTAATAGTGGTTAACGCAGGAATATTGTACTTAGAAAGGGCCAATTTCTATGAATTTTAAAATTGAGAATTAAATTTTAATTATTTTATTATTAACATTGTATGTGAATTATATTAAAATATTCAATTCTATAAAATTTGAAATTTTTACTAAATTTGCAAATATTCAATTCTATTTTTTAAAATTTAGTTTTTAAAAAATATTAAGATAGACACATACAAAATAAAATGCATCAAAAGATAGTTATATAAGTTGTTTTCCACATTATACGAAACAAAAAAGGATTAAAAAAGAAATACATAAGTACTACTTTCAAATTTATCAAAAATTTCACTATGTATACGTGGAATGAAAAGACACTGAAGCTCATACTTTCGAATTCTAAGCTCTCTTTTTTCAATACTCCTACTATCAAATTATGATATCATAGAATTTCCCTTTTGTTTATCGGAAGAACTACATGTAGGTGTGGAAGAAAAAAAAAATTACTAATAAATAAAGGTGCAAGTGTGTTTGTAATGGAATGCAAATGAAAGTTGTAGAGACTGTATTAGTTATTTTTTTTCTTCTCCTCTCACCTGCATGTAATTTTTCCTTATTTATTATATAAAATGTTACCATTCTATATCATTTTCATAAATTAGCAGAGTATATTATAGCAGACCAAGACTACTCTATTAACTCTAGCCTAAGATCTCGCCTAACTAGGACATAAGTGCCCCTTATGACAACTTGAAACCTGAGTTTATTTTAATAATGTATCTTGCTGCTTATATTTATACTAATACAACTTCACATAATAAACAAAATATAATAAGATAATATAGTCATCCAAACATTATTACAAATTTTTATCAAACATTTTGTGTTTTGCGATTAGTTTGTATAGAGATTAATGCTGATAAAAAAAAAAAAGAAAAAAAAAGAAGAGATTATTAATAATGTTATAATGATCATATTTTTTATAATTTTTTATTTACCATCTTATGTGTGGTTTAAATTGAGAGATATTATTTATTCCTAAATTAAGTTTTCTTCTATTGAATATTTTAATAATATATTAAAAATTTTGTATTTTTTTTAATATTATATGAAATTTATGAATTTCGTTCAACATCACTAAAATGTACATTGATTTTCATTAATTTTTATACAAAATCTCAAGGGATAAGTGAAATGTACTATTTGAGTAGATAACTACAGAACAATCTTGATATTTTTGGCTTTATAACTTTTGAAATCAACAAACATGTTAACAAAAAAAAAAAAAAAAAAAAAAAAAAGAAGAAGAAGAAGAAGAAGAAGAAGAAGAAGAAGAAGAAGAGAGAGAGAGAGAGAGAGAGAGAGAGTAAAAAAAGGCCAATGTTATTACTCCTTCCGTCCCAAAATAATTGTTCCTTTTGGAGAATTTAACTTTTTTTTGTAATACAATTATTGCACTTTAAAAAAATTGATTTTCCAAAATTACCCTTTAATAGTACATTTTTTGGGGAATATTAATGTCATAATTGTACTTTTTATGTGTTATGGAATTTAAAATAAGGGCAAAATGGAAAATTTATATTTTTTTTGTACTTGATTTTTGAAAAGTGACTAATATTTTGGGACGGATGAAGTATTAAAATTATAAGGGAGATTTCTACAATTATACTAAACTTCGGAGGAGATAAGTGTAATTTATCCTAAAAAAATTTGATAGTAGTTTTGAATCACAAAAAATAAATAAATAAAAAATAAAAATATTTCTTGTAAATAAAATATTAAAAAAATTATAATTAATATTTAATTATCAAAAAACCTCACTTTAAAATTTTGTCCTAAACCCTAGAAAGGTTGAGCCATCCCTATATGTTAACCAAACTTAAAACAGTTATACATTTTTTTATAAAATCAGGTGTTCTAAATAAATAAATAAATAATGTATTCATTCTATTTGGTTTTAAGTTTCTAAATTCAATTTTTTTAAAATTGAGTTTTTAATTTTTTTTTTCATATTTTTTTGTTTTTAGTGAATTTTTTAAAATATTTTAAATTTATTTTTATTTTTTAGATGCACTTAGATGCACCGAAAAAGTAAAAAATTATTTTTAAAAAATAATAAATATACAAGAATATGAAAATGTACTGAATTTTTATATTTATGGTATTTAGTGAATTTTTTAAATATTTTTTTCCCAAATATTATACTTTTTAATTGTATTTATATTAGGTGTATTAAAAAGTAAAAAAATTACTTAAACTATTAAAAATTCACTAAAAACAAAAATATACACAAAAAAAAAAAAATAAAAAACTTAATTTTCAAAAAATTAGAACTAATAGATACCTTATCTATCTCAAATCCTAACGCAACTGTAACTTACCAAAAATGCATTTTCCTAGAAAAAAAGAAAGAACGAAAGTACTTTTCCTTTCTTGCTTAACAAGTATATTACACGGAAAAAACTCTCATCTCATCGCAAATTTGTATACTAGTTTTACAAATCCTACCTGCCCATTCCTCTATTGCCGCAAGAACTCTGTGTTGAGAGAGAGAAGAGTGAGAAGAAAGAGATGGTGAGTCTTAATGAAGAAGTGAAAGACCTCAATGTTCATGTCTACAAGTGGAACCAAAGCTTCACAACATAGAAGAATCACAAGGGTTGTTCATGTTTCGCATCAACAACGCATCCAAGAAAGCAACTCGGATCGAACATGGCGGTGTTAGAAAGATCTACTTAGCGTCTTTGTTCGAACTCGAAGAATTATCAACCCTCGACTCCACACAATATTTGGTTTCTCAAGTCATTGAAGACGAACAGTTCCATTCCAAAAACACAGCTATAAATCTGAGAAAAGACATATCTGCATATCTGCTAAGTTGTTTCAAGTTCGATATCGAAACACTCTATCAAAATCCCACAATCGTCATAGTGGTTGATGTTTATATTTCGATGACTATGAGGTATACGCGAAAGAGGGTTGCACCATCACCCTTTTCATGGCGCAAGAATCGAAAAGTTATAGATGATGACGATAATGATAAATCCAAGGGTCTAAAGCGCAGCAAATTGTCTGTCGAAGAAGTTGAAGAGATTTGCGGTGGGTTATTGTCCGACCTGGAGGAACCAATGTCGTGCCATGAGTGTCAAGGGCTTCACGAGATTGAGGCTGTGATGAGAGTGAAGGAGTTTGATGGAGACGATGATGAAGAACCAGTTGATGATTGTTCGATTTGTTTGGAGGAGATATGTGCAGGAATGATGGTTGCGATAACGCCTTGCTTGCATATGTTTCACAGAGATTGCTTGTTTAAGTGGTTGCCAAAGACTAGTCGATGTCCCTTTTGTAGATCATTTTGTGCTACCATGGTTTAGTACTAGTGTGATATTGTGTATTGTGAATATAATATAATACAATTCGTATGTAGTTATTCTTTGATCTTAACATTTGTTTTGTTTGGATACTGATTCTTTGATCTTTCAACTATAAAGAAGCAATTTTGTTATTTTACATATAGTGACCCTTTCTTGTTATGTTTTATGTATTGGTGATTCTAATACGGTTATCATTCTTTGATCTTGTTATGTTTTATTTGTATTTTTGTATTCTATTGATGTCAAAATTTTGTAATGTATCACTCTCCTGTTACTATCATACAGTAAAGTATTTACCACTAATTGTAAAGTCTCTTCGTTCACAAAAAATTGTAAAGGTGAAAGAAAAAAATTAAAAAAAAAAATAATCAGCGATGGATGTGTTACTAATTGTAAATGTCACTACAAGAAATCAACTTTTTAGAGACAAATTTATTTCGTCCCTAAAAGTGTAATATTTGTTGGGAAAAACTTTAGTCAACCAATTTTTTCCGTCGCGAAGTTTGTCCCAAATGGTCCGTCCGTAAAAGTCAAAAAATGACTTTTAGAGACAAAATTTTGCATTTGTCACTATAAATAGACTTTTAAAGACAAAAATATGTTGTTGCAAAAAGTTTTGATTTTGAGGCAACTTAAATTTGTCACTAAAAGTCTAATTATAGTCCAGCAGTGGAGATATTTATGGAGTCAAAAATTAATTTTTGAGACAACAGAAATTGGTCTCTAAAAGTTTAATTTTTTGGACAAATGAAAGTAGTCTCTAAAAGTTTTAGTTTTTGGAACAAATGAAAGTAGTGTGTAAAGGTTATAGTTTTTTTGAGACAACTAAAATTGATCTCTATGTTATCCCTTAATTGTGCTCACAGCCATCAAGGATTCGATCGCGAGAGAGAGGGATTGAAATCAACAACCACCGAAAACAATGATATTAGGGATTCGATTACGAGAGAGAGGGATTGAAATCAGAAAACCATCGAGAACAGTGAGATTAGGACTGAGAGAGAGAGAGAGAGAGAGAGAGAGAGAGTGGTGTGTAGAAGGAAATGAAATCCCGACTATTGAAGTTGAAAGAACGAAAATAAAATAAAATAATGTATGAGTTGAGTTTATTGGGGACGAATCAAAATTGTAGGCAAAAAGTCATAAACTATTTTGTAACCAAATAGTTGTCTTAAAAAAAAATAATATGATTAATTTTTTTTTAAAAATTCTTTTATTTTGTCTCTAAAAGTATAATTTTATAGACAAATTATTTTTATCCCTAAAAATTTGTCTTTAAAAGCTTAATTTTTGTTGTAGTGTGTTACTATTTTTTTCCCTTGCACTCATCTCTCACATTGCGTTAAATCAAAAAACTGAAAAAAATAAATAAAACAAATTTTTTTTTTGTTTTGACAACTGCAACAACATCGATTAATTTACTATAATCATAATTTTTTATCATATTTATTTCATTGCTCTATATATAAATAGATAAGTGATGACATGTGACCAAAGTTCTGAAAAGCGGTTGTGGTTGAGGGGTGTAAAGGACGTAGCGTAACAGTTACGGTAATCAGAACCGTGATTTTTTTTTTTCCGCACAATTTGAAGAAAACTTACCGATATGCATATATATGTATATATATATATATATATATATATATATATATTTTCAGAATCTCATTTATTGAGGTTTAAAATAGATTTTAATCAATTTTTGTTAATTTTTAAGTATGATCCAATGTACATATTTTCAAATCACTATAAAAAAACTTTTTTATATTTTATTTTAATAGTTAATGACTTTAAGAATAATTGATTTTAAATGTTTACATATTATTTTTGACCAACCCCTGAACCAACTGAATAAAAAACATTCACAATTATTAAATGATTATAAAAATAGAAATAAAAATTAAAATTGTGCCTTAAGCAAAAATTATTTTTGAAGCATTTTTTTAGACAACACTTTACAGCTAATTAAAAAAAATTATTTATAATTAAGTATTAAAAATTATTTTTGAACTACTGATTTTATTTATTTTTTAAAGACATTTTTTAGACAACACATTCACAGAATAAAAAATATTAAATAAAATGATTATAAAAATAAATGCAAACATTGTTTATATATTTTTTATTTTAAATAAAAATTATAAATAAAAAAATTCATATAAGATTTTTTATTTGGATTTAGATCACTTGAGTATTTATTCTTTTTTTGTATTCTTTTATCAGTATTTTTTTTAGGAAAGGAAACAATTTAGAATATTGTAAAAAGGTGTAACGGTGTGTAATGGACCGTCACAACCGTTACGGTACCGTTAAGGCCGTTACGTAACACCGAAACAGCCTTTACACATGTGAATTTTTGTCACACTGCTATAGTGGCCATAACAGGTAGCTGTAACCACCACAACCGTTACGTAACGATTGTGACCGCTTTTTAAAACTTTGCATGTAACATTTGCAACAATCTCTCGCTCTTCCCTCTCTAAAATTGTTTCTGCAATTGAACGACATAAAAGGTGACCATAACTCTAATGGCCAGAATTGGTGGTGGTGTTGGTGGTGGCGGCAGTCGGGAATAAGGAGAAAGAAAGAGAAAAGGGAGAGAAAGGGAAGCTAGCCTGAGTGTAAGATTAAAATGCAATAGTAAACACACATTTTTATACATTAGATTTCTACTATAATCTTTTGTGGTTCAGAGAATAAGCAATGATATGTAAATATATCTCATAAAATTATTTTTTCCAATTGTCGTATACAGGTTACATAATTTGGCTACATCTTCCTTGCTCTAAAGCACCTCTTCCCATCTATTTTCATATTCCAAATACAAAACTATACAATACATAGAAAGAATACAAAATTGAATCAACTGGCAAGAACAAAATTGTTACACCTATTTGTAGACGTCCCCGAACGCCCCCGGGAGGAACGAGTCCCCCCGTTCCGTTCGATACTAGGCTCACTACAGTTCGGACTCTCAATTTGTCACGGTTCTAAACCTGAACCAAAGAGTCCAAATCCGGCAAATCGTTTTGAGAAAACAGATTTTGAAAGAAGTGTCAAACATGGACTGCTTTGCCAGATATAGAGTCGCCACCTAAATATTTTATTTTGGGAAAATTTAGGAAACCTTGACTCGTTTGCCTAAGGCCACGTGTCCGTTATCACCAAAGTTGCCTCGGCTCGGGAACTTGGGTACGATTGGAGAAGGTCACTTCGTGAGCACCCCCGCTCGCCCGATCAAAGATCGACCTCTACTAACCATGATATCTATTTTTGAAAACATTATGCGTTCTTATTCTGGTTATTAGCCTAGATTTACTATGTGATGCGCACAGCATACAAGTACAGACTGGATCGCCTGAATTGGAACAAAACATTTCATGTTTGTTTGTTTGAAAATGGTTTGATGGTGCTACCCACAAGTAGGCTAAGACGTGGATTTGCCACCCTCAGGTGGGCTTAGAAAACATTATTTTGCCACTATCTAGTGGGCTTAAAACACATATTTGATGAATTGTTCCAATTTAAATAATCCAACCTTCACCCACAAGCATTCAGGCAGTTATATCACATAAGCATATAGCCTCATGGTAAGCATGCTATCATGGCAGTCACTCACACGCATGCAAGGATGCTAAAGCATAAAACTTACTGAGTACTCCAAGCCAAAACAGAAGCTGATTAGAAATCCATGCATGATCCTAACTATACAGAAGTGCCTAATGCAACACATGCAAAAATGCAACTATAGCAGGCTCGGCTATTCTAAACATGGCATATGAAATGCTACAGCTAACATGTATTCAACTTGGAATTGAAAATACAATGCAGTTAGTATGATGCGCCGAGCCCGGTGCATGCAAGACAGATGAATGAATGCAAACATGCTATCATACTGTATGCTAATTGAAACATGCCCTAATCTAACCATCATAAGCGGGTAAATAAAAGGGAGAAAGACGTGGGGTTAGAAGACATACATCACACACATGCACACTTATTACAGTTGTGCCCTCGCTCGGAGGGTCCGGATAAATAATACAGTCCCGAATAAATAATTACAGTCCAAATAATTACAAAACCCTAATTAATTAACAAATTAAATTAGGAAAGCAATAAATTAGCATGCAAGCCAGGGACTGCCTCAAATCTACTCCGGATGATGAATGATGCATGCTCGGGTTGCCTTGTGCGGAGAATCCCTTGCGATGCCCCGGTTTGCCTCTGTTTGCAATTGTTCTTGGAATGCGTGCCAAGCTCCGGAAGGCTGTCGATTTCTGATTTGCTGCAACAGAGAGCAACAAAGGGCATGGCAAATTATTTTCACATATGTATGCATGACTACTCTTCGGGGAGTGTAGTCCTCGATCCTCGTGCCACCAATCACGCATCTCGACGCATGATGGCCGAGGAGTCGATTTGCACGATTCAATATGAAATGAATGCACATATGGACACAACAAGGCCTAGACTCCATCATGGATAATCCGGAGTGTCGGCGACCGAGGAATTGAGACACGTTCTGTCACTCGGAGTACGAAACGCCCCTCGTTTCCCGTTGCTCGGGCTAACTCCTATCCCCAACACGATGCAATATGCATGACATGCATGAAATGCAACTAAGATACAACCTATCATGCACAATGTTAGGAAATGGCATACACGATGCACGAGATAACATGGCATACACAATGCGCTAACATACGGCCTAGCATACACAATGCTATGAAATGAAATGGCATACACAATGCAATATGCGCTTACACCAACGTGAGTGGACCTCATCCGCACTCACATAGGAGGCCATACGATGAAAATGAGACAACTCGAAATGCGTGCCCACGTGCATGCGAACCGAGGATCGACCCTAAGGCACCAAATGCCACTCTAACAAGACATGGCAAGGCATGGAATATGGCATACTAGCATGCAAATTTCAGTAGCAAAATATGATGCAAAACGGCCCCAGAACATGGAAACATGGCACCCGATACATGGAATGACCTATGGCTATGCAAAGCATGCATTATTCGAACATGAAGTGTGAATACAGAATCAAGACAGTCCCAAAACAAGCATATTTACAGTTTTAAGCAAGGCCAAAAAGTGAACACAAATAGGGCTAAGTTAACATGCAAAAATGGCCCCAAAAGAGAGATAATGAAGCAAGTAGCAGCTGCTGGCCTTAAATGGCCAAGAGACCTTCAACAAAGTTTAAGAGGGGCTCAAAACATGGTATTTCACAATTAGTGACCAAACCCGAAACAGTGCACATGCAAGCTTAAAATACTATGCAAAATAAGGCCTAAAGAGAGGTTTAAACACAAAGAGCAAAAAGGGAGCTTCAAACAGTGAAAGTCCCTTGATCAAACATGAAGAGGGGGTCAAAATAAGGCTATTTACAGTTTGGACCAGAGCCCAAAAACACGAGCACAAGGGGCTAACAAAACATGCAAAAGTAAGGCCAAAAGAGGGATGAAGAGGCAAGTGACAAAAGGAAGCCTCAAACAGTGAAGAGCCCTTCAACAATATTGAAGAAGGGCTCAAAATAAGCCACTTTTCAGTTTATAACCAAGCTCGAAACAATTTACAAATGAGCCTAAAATACTATGCAAGAAAGAGGCATACAAGAGAGGTAAAGAAGCAAGTGTAAAAAAGAAGCCTCAAACAGGGAGAGGCCCTTAAACAAAAATGAAAAGGAGCTCAAAATAATGCTATTTTTAGTTAGGGTAGGAGCCCAAATATGCAAGCAAGAGGAGCTAATATATTGAGCAAAAATAGGGCCAAAGAGAGGGATAGAAGACTTACCCTTGAAGACCAATGCTTCAACAACTCTTGGCTTGAGAAAAGGTGCTCCTTGCCTCTGGAAAACCAGCTCCAAGTGTTGGAAAGGATGGTGGGGAGGTGGTGCTATGTGGTGGTGTAGAAAGGGGCCAAAAAAAACAAAAGGGTTTTGATGCTTGGAATATAGAGAGAGAGAAATTAAATATAGGAGGCTTAAACAAAATTTTTTTCTAACCCAAAATGCATCTGGAGCTGCTGGTTTTATAGAGGGAGGAATGGAGGAAAAGGGGGGGGGGAAATGGGAGGGAAAATCAATTCAAATTTCTCCCAAAAAATAGGCCTAAAAGAGAGATAAAGAGGCAAGTGGTAGCTGCTGGCCTCAAACCGAAGAGAGCCCTTCAACAAAGTTGAAGAGGGGCTCAAAATAAGACACTTTACAATTTACATCAAGCCACGAAACAGCTCACAAATAAGCCTAAAATACCATGCAAAAATAGGCCTAAAAGAGAGTTAAAGAGGCAAGTGATAGTAGGAGACCTCAAACAGCAAAAGGTCCTAATCAAACATGAAAAGGAGCTCAAAATATGACTATTTACAGTTTGGGTAGGAGCCCAAAAATTCTTACAAGCAAGGCTTAGATATAGAGCAAGATAGGAACAAAAAAGAGGAAAAAAAGCTTACCCTTGAAGACCAATGGACCAGCAGCTCTTGGTCTGAGAAATGGTGCTCCTAAGCTCTGAAAAACAGCTCCAAGTCGTTTGAATGGATGGTGGTAGGGTGTATACCAAAAACCGGCGCAAACGGAGGTGGTTAGGCGGTCCCGAACCGAGGCACACGGCCGACGGCTCCGAAAATCGGGAACCGGGCTCCGAAACGGGAAAAACGGCCTACGACCACGAAACGTAGCCTACGACCACTGAGAGATGATCTGCGAGACCTCTCCCTCCCTTCGGGAAGAGAAGACGGAGAAAACGGGACCTGGTTCGCAAACCGAGGCAAAGCACAAAAGAGTCCGGAAGTCCGGAGGCAAGGCTCACGGCCGAGACTCCGCGACCTCTGAACGAGCACGATATGCAACATCACCGAGCGCTCAATCGGTGACGTCTGAGTCTTAAGGTCAGTCAAAAATGGGGTGTCTACAGTTGCCCCTCTTTGACAGAACTCGAAAGTCGTAAGTGACGGGAGTGACTGTCAAAGCCTAGAGACGACCCATTTTTGACAAGGCCGAAGACTTAGACAAACATACTAGATAACAAAGAAATGTGCCTGCAGGCATGCCCGCAGGCGGGGGGCAAGATGCAAAATGATATGCAGGAAGATTTTGATAATTGGACTTATACGCTACACGAAGCCGGTTTGGTAATTGGACTTATACGCTACGCGAAGCCGGTTTGAAAATTGAGGACTCATGCAATGCACTGCAATGTAGTGGCTAAGATGCAATGTAATAGCTAAGAGGTAAAGGTATCTTACAGGGGCAATTGGTAATGACTTACCTCGGCAATGTCCTACCTCATGCTGATGTGGGAATCTTCCTCTTCTTCTCAGTTGAACCACAGGTACTACTTTTCTCCCTGACTATGGTTGCAGCTTTCCCTATTCTCCAACAGGGTGACAGACTAGGTTGGATCAGTATCTAGAATTGAGGCGCATACAGATGCTATCTCAATCTATGGGGCTGCCATACAGATTTCAAGCCGAGGATATACCCCTGGGTATTTAAACCAGACTTTGGTCTCGGAAATCCCGAACCTTTGCGTCCTAGGCATAAGGCATTCGAACTCTAGTTTCCACTGTCTCAGTTGGTCTCCTAGGAACTCACCGCAAACACAGGCAGGTGGCTATACCAGACCACTGGAAGTCGTTCGGGCACGACAAACACCAAAGGAATTGCACCTTTAGAGGATTTAAGGTCTCCTAGACCGGAGAGTGCACGAGACGGTGCGAATAAATGCAAGTGCGATGCGTAAAACAGCACGAATGATGATGTAGGATCTAAGGTCTCCTTAGACCGAAGGATTTAAGGTCTCCTGGACCAGGTGAGTGCACAAGACAGTGCGAGCTAAAGGTGCACAAAACAGTGCAAGTAGGGTGAATGCACAAAACAGTGTGATGCTAAAGGTGAGGTGCGCAAGATAGCGCGATAAAATGCATGCACAATGCAAGTAATGGTCACGGCACAAGATAGCGCGATGCAATACACTAACAAGTGTAGGTGAGGTGCGCAAGATAGCGCGAAGGATACAATGCACAAAATAGTGCGATACGCTAAACAACGCGATTGATTTGAAATGCACAAGATAGTGCGATGTGATATGCAAAGCACAAAACAGCGCGATGGATGCAATGCACAAGACAGTGCGATGGGGGTGCGCAAAATAGCACGAATGATAAACTGCATAGAATAGTGCGATGCACAAAATAGCGCGAATGATAAACTGCACAAAACAGTGCAAATGAGGTATGCAAAATAGCGCGAATGATACAATGCACAAAATAGTGCAATATGCTAAACAGCGCGATTGATTTGAAATGCACAAGATAGTGCGATGTGATATGCTAAGCACAAAATAGCGCGATGAATGTGATGCACAAGACAGTGCGATGGAGGTGCGCAAAATAGCGCGAATGATAAACTGCACAAAACAGTGCGATTGTGGTGCGCAAAATAGCGCGAATGATAAGAAATGCACAAAACAGTGCGATATGCTAAACAGCGCGAGTGATTAGAAATGCACAAAACAGTGCGATACGCTAAACAGCGCGAGTGATTTGAAATGCACAAGACAGTGCGATACGCTAAACAGCGCGATACGCTAAACAGCGTGAGTGATTTGAAATGCACAAGATAGTGCAAGTGAGATACAACCACAAGATGCACAAGACAGTGCCAGTGAGATACAAAGTGTAAGTGCACAAGACAGTGCGAGCGAGATAAAATGCACACGAAAGTGCGATAAAATGCATCTTCTATGCAAGTATGGGGGCATTTTCCATGCAAAAGATACGAGCATTTTCTATGCAAGCATGGAAGCACATTCTATGCAATATTGAAAGCAAGCATATTCTATGCATGAAACAAACAAAGCATATTCTATGCAGAATCGAAAGCAAGCATATTCTATGCATGAATCATAACGATGCGCGGCACGCATGCAACAACAGTGTATATGAAAGTCCACATTCTATGCAATGGAGGAGCATCAAATATGTACTCTGGTGCCTCTGATTTGCCTCTTAGAGGACTTCGCAACTCACTCAGCTCAAAAAGGGCACACTATGTTCATATTGGCGAGAGATAACATCTGCATGTGAAACCCTCGGGTGCTGCTTGGACTACCATTCTGACTTGAGGCAGGCTTACACTTGGGATCAAGATACACTCATACTCCAGAGAAATAGTGAGGCCTGAGAAGGTGCACCTGGAATGCAGTCTCGGATTTTGCTAAAGTTGAAACATGCTAAGATGCTCCAAATTTTCCCTCTTTTCTTTTGCTATGCGGTCTGGAACCTAAATAGCTTCAGATAGGTCCTTGTTTTACTATTCTAACATGACCTGGGTTGAACCCTGCGGCTTTATGAAAGAACTGATCCATTTTTGCACGAATGTGGAGAATGACACGGCACTCTGAGCACAAAACGATTTTTGAAATTGAAATGAGAAATGGGTTCTCAACCGGGTATTGAGCCTACAACTGACCACATCCAAAACGACTCAACAATGGAAAACAAAGGTAGAACGACCTAAACACAACTCAACAAAGGAAAAACAAGGTAAAATGACCTAAACACATTTTTTGACACTCAAACGACTTAAAACAAGAAACGAGACAAACAAAACGCACAAACACAACACTCAGCTGTGTTACAAAGGCGAGAGACCTCTCGGTGCACGAGGAGCCAGTTTCTCCGGGTATTGTTTCCCACCCTTTCTCATTTGTGATTCTCACATCACTCGGCCCTCAAGCTCTGTTTTTCTGAAAAAGCCCTTTTCTTACTTTTTCTCTCTGCGTACATCTCTCTATTCTTCAATCTCTCATTTTTTCATCCCTCCCCTGGGTGGTTGATGGACAAACAGAAAGTTGCAGGCTCTTGCCCCTAGCATTCTGCTAGATTCTTCTTCTTGTTCACAACAGTGAGTTTCTCCCACAGAGGGGTTGTGATGCGGCTGGATGTGCAGCAGATCTGTAATTGACATTGGTTGATGATGCTCCACCAGGGAGTTTGGACGTGATCAGATCATTCCAGTTCGTGCTTTGCACTTGGCTTGATACCTCGCTGCTTGGAGGATGTTAAGAGCTTTCAGCCCTTTTCTGCTAACTTCAGTTGTGCCCTCTTCTGGCGAATACGATGCCCTTTCTGGCAAGTAGAGTGCCCTTTCTGGCAAATGCATTGACAACGAGGAAAAGACAGGAAGCCTGACTCAACTGTGCCCCTAGTTCATCAATTTGACCATTTTTTTGTTTTGGCTTTCTAAAACAATTTTGATCAAAATGAGAGTTAGATTAACGCGCTTGTTCGATTTTCTGATTTGAAATCATGCGAGTTAGGCTGTGAGTACTGAAAATTTTCCTTTTTTGGGGTCCAAGAAATGGTCAAGTTTTGGAAAAATGGAATAATTTTTGAGAGAAAATTAGTCAACTTCATTAAAAATTCTCAAAAACTATTTTTGCAAACGGCCACTGCTCAACGAGCACGGAACCCGCTCTTGAGATGCACAACTTCAGATTCGAAGGAAAATTGCCCCTTGCTTGAGGGGAACTGCATGGTAACGGAAAGTTGTCCCTTGTTTGAACGGCACCGCGGCGCATTGAATGGCAACGGAAAGTTGCCCCTTGTTTGGATGGCACTGCAGCGCATTGTAGGCAGTCCTCAGAGTGACGAACACAACCAAATCCTCAGATACAGAGAAGACAAAGATGACCAGAACCATCGCATGGACACAATCGAATTGTTTTACGGCTGGACTTCAGAATGAAGTTGCCTACGTATCCCAAAGATGGGAATCAAGCCTTACGTAGTTCGGGGTTAAGGTACACTTGGGTATTTAACCTCTCCTTTTGCGCTCTAACTTTTGCCAAGGCCGCCCTTTGTGGGTTTTCAACCTTACGAGCTATGTTTTTCTTCTTTTCATTTTTGTGTTCTTTTCTTTTCTTTTCATTTCTTCTTTGATTTTTTTTTTGTTCTTTTCTTTGCATCTTTCTTTTTTGTTCTTTTGTTCTTTTTCTTCTTTTCTTGCTCTAACTTTTGCCTGGGCCGCCTTTCCGGGTTTTCGGCCCAGCGAGCCTCTCAAGGGTAAAAGTATAGCTTTGTCCATGTCAAATGGTTTTGAGATCCCGAGGTCATCTGAATCCAGGAGAATGGTTGTTGTTCGCTGACGATGCAAGAGTCCATCCAATGGAGGGTGAATTTGCCCCTAGTGTTTGTGGATAGGAACTCGGTTGTCCTTCAACAATGTCTTCTTCTTACCTCCCTTCTGGGATTTGGCATTCTTGCCGATCTTCATCTTGGACTCTTCGAGCACATTTGAAATTCTTGCCCCTAGTTCGAGGGGTGCTCCTGATCTAGCTTCACAAGCTTCTTGATCTGACTTGTTGTCACTAATTCACGGGCTGCTCTGGATCCGGCCACACAGGCCTTACATTGTAGTTGACCTTGGAACTTTTTGAGTTCTAGTCCAAGGTTTGAAAATGAGGAGTCAAGTCTCGAGGCTGAGAGCGATCCTAAGCTGCATAATCTCAAGAGCGATTCCACACAGGTCTTCGCAGGACCACGTAACACATTTTTTTTTTTGAAATCTTTTAAGAAAGCGACTAATCGCTCGCGTTGAAGATGGTGTGGGACCAATCTGGATCAAGCTAGGATCCTTCCTAGTACTCACACTAACAATCATGATTTCATTCATTAAGGGCTTAGCATGCCTTTCTTTCTCTCAATTGATCAAATTTTTGCAAAACCCGAGGAATTCCTTCCTCTTCGTTTTCACCGCAGTGTTCAAAAGGTTTTGAAAAACTTAGGTCAATGTAATGAATTCAAGGCACAAAAGAGCAGGTGAGATGCATTGCCGTTTCATTCAAATCTTCTGGCACAACTGGCGCACGGCTGAAGCAAATACAAGAGTGCGAAAATCACTACTGTTTCATTGAGATCTGTTGGCACAACTGGCTCCTCGGTAGAAACAGACTCAAAGAAAGCAAAAAGACAAACACGAAACAAAACAGTGATGTCCGAGGTAACACCCTTTGGGATCACCCGACCCCTATACAACAGGACTGACTCGATACGACAAAACAGACCTCAACTGACTCAGTATGAAAAGACTGACTCAAAACAAAAGGACAGACTCAAAACAAAACAACAAGACTGACTCAATACCCAAGTCAGAATGTAGCTTTCGCCAAATGCTCAAAACGGTGCGTGCCATACGCCATATCTAGAGTAAATCGAGTGCCATCCGCAGGTGGTTCATCCCCCGACCACATGGTCATATTATCCCCCAAGTTCACCGATCCAGTGCCGATAGACTTTGCAGAGCTTGGCGCGACAATGACCCCGTTGTCAAATAAATCCTATACTTCATGGCGAAGACGGAAGCAGTTGTCGATAGTATGGCCAGTTTGCTGATGGAAGGCACAGTACTGGGCAGCGTCATGCGTAGCCAGAAGAGGGTTCGGGAGAGGCCGAGGCTCAAAGGGTTTGAGATGGCCTTGTCCAACAAGGATTTGGAGAGCTTTGGACAAAGGCATATAGAGGGCATGGAAGACCCTCCGACCTCGGGGTTGGTACTTCAAGGTTTGTGGATTTTTGCTGGGAGCACGAGCAAAGGGATTGGCAGGTGCGGTTTGCTGATCTCTTCCGAGTGGAGGATTAGAGCTAACATGATCATTTCTGGTACGATGGCCCTTTTCCCGATTTTTCCCTTGATTCAGACTGCCCCCAACTTGAGTGGCAAAAGTATTATCCACAGTTTTTGCAACCACTGCAAGCACTTGCTGTTTGTTCAGTCCTTCGGCTTTCAAAGCCTCAACAGTGGACAGAAGATGTTCATGGGGATCCATACCCGCCCCTACCTTGTTCTTTCCACTCGCCTCCACTTTGCCAAGGGATTGGCATTCCTCAAATGCATCCCGTTCCAAGACTGGGGAGCCTTTTGACATGAACTCCCTGGTATGTGATGTGGTTGATGACGGAGCCAATGTCCCAGAGGCCAGATCTGTCACAGTTCTCTGAAGATCTTCGATCATTCTCTTCAGCTCAGAAGTAGTGGGCTCACGGGTTTGAGATGATTGGGGTTCAGATGTACCCATCATGCATAAGTCCATGCTTTCTGGGATAAACACCTCAGGCTTGGGTAGATGGGCTGGAGTGATGTATATGCTGGGGTCATAGGTGGATGGCAGTATATGGATAAGATTGAGGTAGGCAGGAGATGTTTGGTCATTGGGGTCTAAAGGTGGAGCTATCGTCCGATTGTCGATGAGATTTTGGACCTTATGACGAAGGCGGTAGCAACGGTCGGTGCCATGACCGCGCTGCTGATGGTACATACAGTACTTTGAGGGATTATGTCTGGCTGGGAGTGGGTCAGGAAGAGGTTGAGGATCGAGGGGTTTGAGATGCCCTCTTTCCATCAAGGCTTTTAGTGCGCTAGTCAGGCTCATATAGAGGGGGGTGAAAGTTCTGCCCTGACCTCGGGCTGGGCCGGTTGTTTCTAGGCTTGGTTTGGCAAAAGGGTTGGCTGTGGTGACTGTATTGATTTCAGTGGGTTCGGGAATAGTGCTACTTCCAGCATTGGTACTCCTTGAAATCATCCTCGTCGGTTCCCTTGTTCTGGGAATGATCCCATTGTTGAATGCATTCTCGACCTGAACCCCCAGTTCATGCAAACTTTTGAAAGTGAATAGCGGAGCGACTATCAACTTTTGCAACATATCATGCTCGAGGTTTCGCACCATCATCTGCACTTGATCCCTTTCAGAAGGGCGACGATTTGTCATTTGTGCTGCCTTTGCTCTCCACCTTGCAACGAATTCCACAAAAGGCTCTGTTGGGTTCTGGCGAGTTGTTTCAAGCTCTTGGATGGTCATTTCAACTTGGGTATTGTAGGAATACTGATCGACAAAGGCCTCAGCCAGTTCTTCCCAATTTTGCTTCACCTTGTCCTCCAACTTAGCGTACCAAGTGGCTGCTACACCCGACAGGGTTCTTCCATACAGAGAGAGTTTCTATGGCTTAGTCAGACCCATCGGCTTCAGGACATCCAAGAAAAGTCGGATATGTACCATTGGATCTCCAGACCCGTCGAAACGGTTGATATATGGCATTTTGAATCTGTCTGGGAGCCGGATGGCAGCCTCGGTGTGCCCATCCTCAATGTCGGGAATGGAGTTAAGGCCCTGTGCGTTTTTGAATTGCTTCTCAAGGTTTGCAATTTTCACTACAGTCGGATTGAACTCATCAACATGAAAGGGTTGAGTTCTCTCATCAGGCTGCACTAGGGGTCTGAACACCTGAGCTTGAGTCAACCTTTCTCGAGGATTCGGACACTGTAAATCTCCAACTGGCGGAAGTGGGTCAAAGTTCGGCTGGGGTCCCAAAGTTGGATGTGAAGCAGATGGCCCAGATGGGCACTGCGTTTCAATACTGGTCTCAGCCTGCATGGTAGTTCCCTGATTTAACGCTGGTATCACGGCCACAAATTCTTCCGAACCCTGTGCCATCACGGGTCTGCTGATGATGTGACTGGTGACTGTCAGATCAGATGAACCAATGAGCCCTGTCTGGCCTTTCTTTGCCTTGCCTTAGCGAAAGAACACTGGTTGCCCTTGAATTGAATCTCTGACCTAACAAAGTCTATCAGCACTAGTCCAATGTACCCAGGGGATATCGGAGCCTTCTGAAGCTATGGTTCCAGGACTACCTAGCAAAAGGGAAAACAGAGAGCATCACAGCCTGATTTCACGATAACCCATATGAGCAGAGCTGAATGATTGTGCCTCTACAGAATTCTGCCCATAAACTGATACCCTCAGGTAAACTGAATCTCAAAATACTGAACTGGTGCCCACAGGCCTGATGCCCAAACTTGCAAACTGATACATGCATTCCTGTAGCTATTTTGGGGTAGGGTTTCCCTGTCCTATTTTGTCAGGAGCTAGGGTTTCACTACGCACGCAGCGGTTTCAAACAACCTATGATCGGGTAAGCAACCTGCCCTAGTTTGGAATGGTCACTATGGATTCCGAATATGCACTAGGTCGAATGGTCAAAAGGGTGCCCCGGTAAAACCAGGGTTTGTGTTCCCATAGTGGCAGAGCCCACAACCGGTCAGCCTTATGGTCATGCCTTGACCAGACAAGCCTCCGGCAAACCGTTCAGGAATAGCAGATGGCAAACACGGTGTCTTAGGCGCACCAATGCAAATGCAATGCAAAGAGACACACAAGTGTAGTCAAAACAAGATATCATGAGTTCGAGTCAAGTTCTCTAAGTCCCCAGCAGAGTCACCAGAAACTGTAGACGTCCCCGAATGCCCCCGGGAGGAACGAGTCCCCCTGTTCCGTTCGATACTGGGCTCACTACAGTTCGGACTCTCAATTTGTCACGGTTCTAAACCTGAACCAAAAAGTCCAAATCCGGCAAATCGTTTTGAGAAAACAGATTTTGAAAGAAGTGCCAAACATGGACTGCTTTGCCAGATACAGAGTCGCCACCAAAATATTTTATTTTGGGGAAATTTAGGAAACTCTGACTCGTTTGCCTAAGGCCACGTGTCCGTCATCACCATAGTTGCCTCGGCTCGGGAACTTGGGTACGATTGGAGAAGGTCACTTCGTGAGCACCCCCGCTCGCCCGATCAAAGATCGGCCTCTACTAACCATGATATCTATTTTTGAAAACATTATACGTTCTTATTCCGGTTATTAGCCTAGATTTACTATGTGATGCGCACAGCATACAAGTACAGACTGGATCGCCTGAATTGGAACAAAACATTTCATGTTTGTTTGTTTGAAAATGGTTTGATGGTGCTACCCACAAGTAGGCTAAGACGTGGATTTGCCACCCTCAGGTGGGCTTAGAAAACATGATTTTGCCACTATCTAGTGGGCTTAAAACACACATTTGATGAATTGTTCCAATTTAAATAATCCAACCTTCACCCACAAGCATTCAGGCAGTTATATCACATAAGCATATAGCCTCATGGTAAGCATGCTATCATGGCAGTCACTCACACGCATGCAAGGATGCTAAAGCATAAAACTTACCAAGTACTCCAAGCCAAAACAGAAGCTGATTAGAAATCCATGCATGATCCTAACTATACAGAAGTGCCTAATGCAACACATGCAAAAATGCAACTATAGCAGGCTCGGTTATTGTAAACATGGCATATGAAATGCTACAGCTAACATGTATTCAACTTGGAATTGAAAATACAATGCAGTTAGTATGATGCGCCGAGCCCGGTGCATGCATGACAGATGAATGAATGCAATCATGCTATCATATTGTATGCTAATTGAAACATGCCCTAATCTAACCATCATAAGCGGGTAAATAAAAGGGAGAAAGACGTGAGGTTAGAAGACATACATCACACACACGCACACTTATTACAGTTGTGCCCTCGCTCGGAGGGTTCGAATAAATAATACAGTCCCGAATAAATAATTACAGTCCAAATAATTACAAAACCCTAATTAATTAACAAATTAAATTAGGAAAGCAATAAATTAGCATGCAAGCCAGGGACTGCCTCAAATCTGCTCCGGATGATGAATGATGCATGCTCGGGTTGCCTTGTGCAGAGAATCCCTTGCGATGCCCCGGTTTGCCTCTGTTTGCAATTGTTCTTGGAATGCGTGCCAAGCTCCGGAAGGCTGCCGATTTCTGATTTGCTGCAACAGAGAGCAACAAAGGGCATGGCAAATTATTTTCACATATGTATGCATGACTACTCTTCGGGGAGTGTAGTCCTCGATCCTCGTGCCCCCAATCACGCATCTCGATGCATGATGGCCGGGGAGTCAATTTGCACGATTCAATATGAAATGAATGCACATATGGACACAACAAGGCCTAAACTCCATCATGGATAATCCGGAGTGTCGGCAACCGAGGAATTGAGACACGTTCCGTCACTCGGAGTACGAAACGCCCCTCGTTTCCCGTGCTCGGGCTAACTCCTATCCCCAACACGATGCAATATGCATGACATGCATGAAATGCAACTAAGATACAACCTATCATGCACAATGCTAGGAAATGGCATACACGATGCACGAGATAACATGGCATACACAATGCGCTAACATACGGCCTAGCATACACAATGCTATGAAATGAAATGGCATACACAATGCAATATGGGCTTACACCAACGTGAGTGGACCTCAGCCGTACTCACATAGGAGGCCATACGATGAAAATGAGACAACTTGAAATGCGTGCCCACGTGCACGCGAACCGAGGATCGACCCTAAGGTACCAAATGCCACTCTAACGAGACATGGCAAGGCATGGAATATGGCATACTAGCATACAAATTTCAGTAGCAAAATATGACGCAAAACGGCCCCAGAACATGGAAACATGGCACCCGATACATGGAATGAGACCCGAAACATGAAATTAGGTACATGGAATGACCTATGGCTATGCAAAGCATGCATTATTATAACATGAAGTGTGAAGACAGAATCAAGACAGTCCCAAAAAAAGAATATTTACAGTTTTAAGAAAGGCCAAAAAGTGAACACAAATAGGGCTAAGTTAACATGCAAAAATGGCCCCAAAAGAGAGATAATGAAGCAAGTAGTAGCTTCTGGCCCTAAATGGCCAAGAGCCCTTCAACAAAGTTTAAGAGGGGCTCAAAACATGGTATTTCACAATTAGTGACCAAACCCAAAACAGTGCACATGCGAGCTTAAAATACTATGCAAAATAAGGCCTAAAGAGAGGTTTATACACAAAGAGCAAAAAGAGAGCTTCAAAAAGCAAAAGTCCCTTGATCAAACATGAAGAGGGGGTCAAAATAAGGCTATTTACAATTCTGACCAGAGCCCAAAAACACGAGCACAAGGGGATAACAAAACATGCAAAAGTAAGGCCAAAAGAGGGATGAAGAGGCAAGTGACAAAAGGAAGCCTCAAACAGTAAGGAGCCCTTCAACAATGTTGAAGAAGGGCTCAAAATAAGCCACTTTTCAGTTTATAACCAAGCTCGAAACAATTTACAAATGAGCCTAAAATACTATGCAAGAAAGAGGCATACAAGAGAGGTAAAGAAGCAAATGTAAAAAAGAAGCCTCAAACAGGGAGAGGCCCTTAAATAAATATGAAAAGAAGCTCAAAATAATGCTATTTTCAGTTAGGGTTGGAGCCCAAATATGCAAGCAAGAGGAGCTAATATATTGAGCAAAAATAGGGCCAAAGAGAGGGATAGAAGACTTACCCTTGAAGACCAATGCTTCAACAACTCTTGGCTTGAGAAAAGGTGCTCCTTGCCTCTGGAAAACCAGCTCCAAGTGTTGGAAAGGATGGTGGGGAGGTGGTGCTATGTGGTGGTGTAGAAAGGGGCCAAAAAAAAACAAAAAGGTTTTGATGCTTGGAATATAGAGAGAGAGAAATTATATGTAGGAGGCTTAAACAAAATTTTTTTCTAACCCAAAATGCAGCTGGAGCTTCTGGTTTTATAGAGGAAGGAATGGTGGAAAAGGGGGGGAAATGGGAGGGAAAATCAATTCAAATTTCCCCGCAAAAATAGGCCTAAAAGAGAGATAAAAAGGCAAGTGGTAGCTGCTGGCCTCAAACCAAAGAGAGCCCTTCAACAAAATTGAAGAGGGGCTCAAAAAAAGATACTTTACAGTTTACATCAAGCCACGAAACAGCTCACAAATAAGCCTAAAATACCATGCAAAAATAGGCCTAAAAGAGAGTTAAAGAGGCAAGTGATAGTAGGAGACCTCAAACAGCAAAAGATCCTTAATCCAACATGAAGAGGAGCTCAAAATATGACTATTTACAGTTTGGGTCGGAGCCCAAAAATGCTTGCAAGCAAGGCTTAGATATAGAGCAAGATAGGAACAAAAAAGAGGAAAAGAAGCTTACCCTTGAAGACCAATGGACCAGCAGCTCTTGGTCTGAGAAATGGTGCTCCTAAGCTCTGAAAAACAGCTCCAAGTCGTTGGAATGGATGGTGGCGGGGTGTATACCAAAAACCCGAGCAAACGGAGGTGGTTAGGCGGTTTCGAACCGAGGCACACGACCGACGGCTCTGAAAACCAAGAACCGGGCTCCGAAACGGGAAAAACGGCCTACGACCACGAAACGTAGCCTACGGCCACTGAGAGATGATCTGCGAGACCTCTCCCTCCCTTCGGGAAGAGAAGACGGAGAAAACGGGATCTGGTTCGCAAACCGAGGCAAAGCACAAAAGAGTCCGGAAGCCCGGAGGCAAGGCTCACGGCCGAGACTCCGCGACCTCTGAACGAGCACGATATGCAACATCACCGAGTGCTCAATCGGTGACGTCTGAGTCTTAAGGTCGGTCAAAAATGGGGTGTCTACACTATTTTAGCACCAAGAAGAATAAGCAATGTTGAATCAGAATCCATGCTTAGCATTTTTCTATCTTCCCCGGACATCAGCAGAGCACACGAAATAGGAGTTTTCCACTTTTGAAATCCCACTGCACCGAGGACCAATTGATTTCCCTAGGTGTAAGGATAAATGATGATCAAACAGAGGGTTGGGGATACCTGCGTTATCAAAAAAAAAAAAAAAAGATGATGATCAAACAGGGTTTGTCCTGCAAACTAGGCAACCCTTCCAGCTCTGTGTCTTACTTGACAGCACAGGACTAGGCCTTCATAGGAGCAAACCCGAGCTTTCACTTCTCACTGTAAATGTGGGCTTAAGTTCCACCCATGTTCCCAGGGATCCCACTTTAACCATGTTTTTGATACTTTTCTGAAGACTCAAATGATAAAAATATATGTGGACTGGTTAGTTGAAGAAGTATGGAGAATAGAGAACTTGTTGCAAGTCGAAGTCGCCTTTTTCTGGGAGGGGAGGAAATGTCAACTCTGGATATGATCTCTGGAAGCTTTCAAGCAACTGGGTAAAGAGAATCAGAATATTATGTAGATATTTAGGTAAATTAATTCAAAATTTTCATGTCATTTGTATGTTGATGTTCAGATCCATAAAGCAATATTGGCTTTATATGAATAAGGAATTACAACAAAACTATGTGTTATTATTAGTGTGCTCAGGGGAGAGAGAGAGAGAGAGAGAGAGAGATGCTTACATCCTCAAGTATTGATGTTCTATAAAGCTCAACAAATAGGGGGGCAGGTTGCCCCAGTGGTAAGGGCGCACACGTGGCTGTGTGGGTAAGGCGCACGGTCGCGGGTTCGATTCCCCACTGGATGAGTGCCTGCAGCAGCTTGAAAATGGTACACGGCTTCCCCCGGGCTACTTACCTCGCAGGATTAGTCCTGACTTCCCGAAAAATTAGAGAGTTGGGGATACCTACGTTATAAAAAAAAAAATAAAGCTCCACAAACGTTTCCCTGATGATCCTATTCATCCTATCAACGTCACATGCATGTGTCCAGCAAGAGTCATGCACGCCTGCAACAGACAACAACATGAAAATAAATAGGAAACATAAATTTCTCATTTTGTACAAATTCCCTTCCAGTCTTCCCAAGGAAGAGCCTATAAAAGCAGGTCAGAGTTTCAAAAATGTTTGATTAAAAAATTATCTGAAAATAAATGTATGACCTGCATTTGAACATGCATTAAATAGAAGAATTTTAATATAATTATGAATTTCAAAACATACGGCACACTAGTGGGGACATATAAATGCATATTAGACTTGATTCAAGTTAAAGACAACACAAATGGATATTATATATTTGAATTCTTAATATGATCGTGTAATATAAGGAAATAAAATGATTTTTTTTTTTTTTGATAACCGGGTGTTCGGATCAATTTTCGCGTACCTCGCCTAAATCTTAGGTCCTTGAAATTAACGACTGTGCAAATCTCTAGTAGCCCCAAGGTATGAGATGTTTGGCCTTGTGGGTTTTCAACCTACAACCTTTTGGGTGATAAGTCCTTTGGTTGCTTTCTTTACCCACTAAGCCAAACCCTTTGGGTTATAAAATGAAATTAATTTATTTCTAACATCCATTAAGAGACTTTAACTGTGGTTGAGAAAATAGAAGTGGATCTGTGGGTTTAGGCAATAAGTTGACTGAAGCCAATAAATCAGAGTATTTCACTTCAAATGTATGACTAAAATTTAATTATGACCTAATTGTAGTACAATGCCATTCACCTAATTCACATAACAACTTTTAAAGTTATCAAGAGATTCAAGAACTTCTCCCAGCGGTCAACTCGGAGATGTGTGCAAAAAGAAAATAAAGACCGAAAAATAAAAAAAGAGTAGACATTTCTGTAATTGTGGATCCCACATAAAGCATAATCCTAGAGTCCAGACAAATGTTGAACAATTTAGACGACTTGTAATCTACAACTTAATAAATTCAAAGTGTAGGAACACATAAACAACCATAGAAAATACAGGTGGAACAATGTGAGTGAAACAATATCATTAATTGCGAACCCACCAGCTGATGTGTATGGCCAGAATTATTTGATGTGCTTGGTTCTGTGGGGAGATCATTTTTTTCATTTTCATGTTAGAGCATGGTACCAACAATACAAGCTTCCCTACAGGATTGGAGAAAACAGATCACTTAACCAATAAGTTGGCCTCAATTATGCTACATGGCCTTGTGTATGCGTATTAGGTGGGGGTATGTGTCCAAGCATTGGACCTTCTTTTCTTAATTTTAGATATATTAAAATATGTATCCAAAGATTAGACGCGGGGCATATGGGCAAGTTCCAAACATTTAAAAATATTGTTTATTGCGTAATATCTTGATATAAGATGCTATTATTTAGAATTGTACTTGAAATTAAATAGGATTTAGGGAAAAAGGAATTTCTATCTCCCATCCATGTCAGAAGTTAGAAATTTTCCTTAACTATCAAAAGTGAGCTCCTTGTTCTTTAAACATTGTTACAAATTAGAGAATCCTAGTGTATAGTTTATAGTTTATAGTTTATATTTTACCTGCAACCTACGAGTTGTTGAGGAATTCAATTTCGACATAATCTTTGGAATAGACTAGTTGACAATCCATCGAGATATTATAGATTGCTACCATAAGACATTAACGACTTTTTTGTCAGACGACATGCATTTTCAATTTAAAGGGAATAGACATGATTCCTTATCTTCTACATATCGAAAGTCGTGGTGCCCAACTAGCCAGGTGGTCAGCCAGCCTGATGCTCAAACATGAAAAATGGAAGGATTTAGGACTTCCTCATTTAGTGTGTAGATACACTGACATTTTTCTGATGAACTACCAAGATTACTTCCAAAATGAGATCTATACATCAATAACAATTTGTAACCCGAAACATTGCATATATCTATGGTACCACATCACATGACTTATCTAAGCTCAAAGAAATGATGACATAATTGCATGAGTTGTTGGACAAAGAGTTTATTTAGCTAAGTATAACTCCATGAAAAGCACTAAAGTTGTTCACCAAGAAGAAAGATAGAACATTGAGGTTATGAATTGATTATTGACAACTTTTTTGGGGGGTGAATATTATTGACAACTCAACTAAGTCACAATTAGAAGTCGGTACCCATTCCTTAAAATTGACAACTTGTTCAGGTTCGAGTTGTTTGTCTAAAATCAACCTTAAGTCCGGTTATCACCAGTTGCATATTCAGGATGAAGACATATAGAATATCATATTTTGAATATGCTAATCATTATGAGTTTGTTGTATGCCATTTAAATTAACCAACGACCCAGGTATATTTATGAGTTTTATAATCATGATTGACTTGGATAATTTTGCAGTAGTGTTTATCATTCTCATATATTTACGATCGAAATCATAAATAGCCACTAAAGATCGTTTGTCAGGTTTTGTGTGAAAATCACTTGTACTAGGCCATGAAATGTGAAATCTGATTAAAGGAAGCGAAATCCCTAAGTCACGTTGTCGCTAAAGAATGAATATCGATAGACTTTGTCAAAGTGGAAGCGCACGCTACTGTAGAAGATTCAAATAGGGTTTCTATACCTTGTAAATTCTTGTAGTTATGGCTCTAATCTTTTTTAATTTTGTCTTCTTCTTTTTGCTCGTTTAATTTCTTTACCAGTTAAACTTCTTGATCTTTTCATGACATAATCACAAGAGCTAGCTTATATTTAATCACAAGAGCTAGCTTATTAAACTCAATTGTAATTATATTTAATTTCCTTTGTAGTTTTCTATTGAAAACTACCTTCCTTTCTAGTCAGCTTTAGTGACCATGAATATTGTAGGAGATATTTCAAAGTCACATATCCTTCTTGAAAATCCAACAAGTCCTACCGATATAATTGAAAAGTTCAACTGGACTAATGAGAGTCCCCACTTATTCATAACTAAAAAAATCTTTCCTAAAGTTAATTCCAAACAAAATAGATTTTCCTTTCAATCCAATTCAAAACCAACTACAAAACACTAAATTCAAATTTTGTCTCACAAATCCAAACGAATATGGGAATCAAAAACAAATTTAAAGTTTGACTGATTAAAACTACTCACAAATCATATTCCAGTTAGAAAATAAAATACCAAATCTAAATTATATTGAGAATGGATATTAACCCAATAATCTAACATTTCAAAAATTCTAAAATCAAACAGAATGATATTTTAGCGAATTAAATTCAAATGAATTTAACTTCTCTCCAATTGACTGAATAATTCAATCCAACAACTATGAGAAGGCTCTTGTGCCCACTGCCATAGAGCTCAAATATCCACTCACAATTTTTGACAAAAACTCAACTTAATTCGAGCATAGCATAATGGGTAATGCAATAAAACACACTTTTTGAAGTGTGCTTATTATTTGTACTTTTATAGGGGAATTAAATGTTAATAAAACAGATAAAAAATATTTACACACATATGAAGGGTGCAACTCAAACTTACACCCCCACCACATAATGAGTTGCACACCTCATATTTTATGAAATTCCTTTGATCTTTTACCCTGCCACTACAACAAAAACACACTTTAGTGACACTGTATTAGTGGCGTGTTTTTAAAAAATGTCATAAAAAGAATATTTGGCAGCATATTTAAAAAAAAATGTCACAGAGCCACAAACATACAAGGCTCTAGTGGCATTTCAATAAAGAAGTGTCACATCACTACAACAAAAATGTGATTTAATAACATCAATTTATGGCATTTTATAAAGAATGACACAAGAATTTTTCTTTTTTTTTTTTATCAGCAAAAAATATTTTATTGATGACAACACATACTTTACATATGCAAATACATCAATAAAAGAAAGGAAGAGCACAAAGCATTATAGCAAACTACTCAATCCCAACTAGGTTGGCACCGAGCAGAGAGCCCAATCATCTGCAAGCTCGACCCCAAGGGTTGGTGAGAAACCAAACCTAACAAGAAAAAAACCTTCAAAGAATCAAAACCCCAAACTACCATATTTTGGAATAAACCAAAAACCAAACACCCCTTAGACCTATTAAACTCCACCCAGTAACCATCACCAACATCAACCAAAACATCAACAATAAACAAAGCATAAACAGCCCGCACCCACCCCACCCGCAGCAGCAAACCAACTGAGCATAGCAAAGACAGACCCAACAAAACAGAGCACACAAGCAATAGAAGCAGCAAAACACATCACCAACTCAGTAGAATCCAGAATAGTACTGCAGCAGCAACTAGTAACAAGCATCCTGAACTCTATAGCAACAAACAGCCCCTCTTCACCAACACCAAAACAAACCAATAAGATACCCACAGCTGCAAATACACCTCTGCACAATACATCAGCAAGTCACCAACCTTCAAGAACACTCACCAGAGGCCTTGCTGCCATGAAACTCCACGCAACAAACACTTGCAAGCAACATGCCCTTCCATCTAAATTGCTAGTGACAAGATCCCAAATAACCACCTATACATTCAATACTTCCAATGCTAATGAAATCCACAGCTACTGATCTCAGTTTCTTTGCTCTCTCTTCTCTTAAGTTTTCTGTTAATACTTTAGACCTCTTCAAAACTTCTATAACTAAGTCTTCAGATCAATCACCTAACCCTGAATAGTTCTTTGGAAAAAATTAACACCTTCGTTATATTTAGCAGATAGCTCCAAGAATAAAGGAAACAGGGACATCTTTGCAACTTCAACCTTAATACACTTGCCTACTACCATTACACAGACAAAATCTAATCTGCCTCATGTTGGAAATGAAATCATTGGCAGAGAACTGATGATCCTTGAACACCTCTTTGAACCGAAGAGCAGTCTTGACTTTTATTAGTTCACAGACTCCTTCTTCATTTGGAGCAACATCCTTAAAAGTGCAATCATTTTTATGTTTCCACAATGCCCACAACATAGTAATAGGTAGAGATTTCCATATCAACCTTTCCTTTTTGTTGAGTCTTACCCCATCCCACCAATGTAGTAATGACTCCACTGAGCCTGGTAGTACACCTTGCACCTCCCACCACTTTAGAATTTCTGTCCAAACTCTCCATGCCACTGGGCAATGCAATAACACATGGTTAAGTGACTCCTCCTCTAATTTGCAGAAAATGCATAGGGCGAAAACATTATCAGCAAGAACACCAATACGTCGAAGGAAATCTGTAGTCTTCAATCTGCCCTTCCAAGCAAGCCAACCAAAGAATTGCACTCTAGGGGGAATGTACTTCACCCACACCAACTTACTTGTTGGACACTTATTACCAAAACCAGCTGCTAGATTTTTGTACATAGAGGACACTGAAAAACTTCCTGATTTTGAATCTACCCATACCAGAATATCCTCTACATCTGACCTTAATGTAGGGGCTGCCTCTAATATAGTTAGCAATCTAGAAACCTCCACCATTTCACAGTCATAAAGCTCCCTTCTGAACTGGAACTCCCACTGTCCTGCATTCACCTTCCTTACCATCATTGAATTTAAAGATTCTTCCTTATTAGTAGTCAATCTATGGAGGAGTGGGAATTCCTCCTTTAGACATAGATTTGCACACCATTTGTCACACCATAACTTAACTCTATGGCCATTACCAACTTTTATCTTACAATTTTCCAAGAAAGTCATCACCAAACTGCTATCTTGTTGACAGCCAACTACAATGTCCTTCCAAATTTTTGAGCTACTACAACTGGAATTTATTTTAGGCATCCAATTACCCTCCTCAACCTTATACTTATTGCAAATAACTCTTCTCCACAATGTATCAGACTCAGTACCAAACCTCCTCCACTATTTTAATAAAAGACAATTATTAACCTCTAACACTCTCCTAACCCCCAGACCCCCTTGCTCCACTTGTTTTGATACTTCCTTCCAATTAACTAGATGTAATTTCTTTTTCAACTCAGACCCACCCTAAAGGAATGCTGCCTGAATTTTTTAAACCTCTCTTGCTACCCCTTTTGGCATCTTATACAAAGACAAATAATACAAAGGTAATGAGGACATTACAGATTTTATTAAGGTAAGCCTTCCAGCAAATGAGAGCACTCTCCTCTTCCAACTTGCTAATTTGCTTCTAACTTTATCCAAAACAGGTCTCCATGTTGATTTCCTACTCGGATTAGCCCCCAGAGGTAACCCAAGGTACTGAAATGGAAAGCTTTTCAACTTGCAATTCAGCACTGAGGCATATTCATTCATTAAATCATCTTGCACTCCCACTCCACACACTACACTTTTATGATAATTGATCTTCAATCCTGAAAGAACTTCAAAACACCACAATATCCTTTTCAAGTTTCTTACTTCAACTAAATCAGCTTCGCCAAACAATATTGAATCATCTGCAAATTGTAAGTGAGTAAGTCCCACACTACCTGAACCAATCCTCACCCCTTATTATTTCCAATTCAAGAGCTCTAGACAACAATAAACTTAGCCCCTCTGCCGCTATATTGAACAGAAAAGGAGACAACTGGTCCCCTTGTCTAAGGCCTCTTTGTGGACTAAATTCTCCAGTTGGAGAACCATTGATAAGTAAAGAAATTCTAGCTAAAGTAATAAATCCATTCCACCCACTTTTCACCAAAACCAAAATTTGACAACATGGAAAGCAAGAATTCCCAATTTACAGATCATAGGCCTTCTCAAAGTCTAACTTTATGATCAATCCCTTTTTTCTAGCTTTCTTCCACCCATCTACCACCTTATTTGCTACCAACACACCATCTAGAATATTTCTACCTCCTAAGAATGCTGATTGGTTTTCACTGATAACGTGGGGTAGCACTGCCTTTAGCCTGAAGGAGAGCACTTTGGATAAAATCTTATACAATGAACCCACCAAGCTAATGGGCCTATAATCAGATAAACCTACTAGATTTTCCTTTTTAGGCACTAAAGTGATAAAAGAGCTATTAATCCCTTTTACAAGCCTTCCATTACTAAGAAACTCTCTCATGAAATTGATCACCTCCTTCTTCATTACTTTCCACATCTTTTGAATGCATGCAAAATTAAAACCATCTGGGCCTGGAGCCTTGTTCCCGTCACAGTCATATAGAGCAGCTTTTATCTCTGCCTCTACAAACTCAGCCTCAAGCCCATCAAAGAATGGACTGCTGCTTACTAACTTGAAAGCCCCTTGTAGTACAAGTCTTGACTTCCAATCCTCTGAGTAATGTCTTTGAAAATAGGCTTGTACCTCTTGCTTAACTCTAACAAGTTCTTCAATAATCCTATCATCAACAGTTATTGAGTTAATCTCATTCCTCCCTTGTCGACATTTCACCATGACATGGAAATATCTGGTATTCCGATCCCCCTTTAAATCCCAATTAAGTCTTGATTTCTGCAACCACATCCACTCCACCATTCTATTGAGCCTCCACACCCCCTCTCTAACCTCTCTTCTTCTTACTTTTTCGACTTCTTCAAGATCCCTTACCTTAGCAACAAGATCAATCTCATGTAACTCTTCCTCAGCTTTCTTCAGTTTAGTGTTTACATTCCCAAACACTTCACTGTTTCACTATTTTAGTGCAAGCTTCAATCCCTTCATTTTTCTAAAAAGTTTAAAACCAGCCCAACCCTCTACTTCATGCTCCATCCACCACTTCTCCACCAAGGGTAGAAAATTAGGATGTAATGACCATGCATTTAAGAATCGAAAAGGCCTAGGGCCCCAATCTCTACTGCCCTCCACAATAAGTAAAGGGCAATGGTTAGAAATTGATCTAGGTAGCCACCACAACTTGAGATTGAACATTTCTAGCCATTTGGGATCCACTAACACCCTGTCAATTTTGCTCTATTTATCCCTTTCTCTTGAATTACACCAGGTATACCTTCTTCCTAGTAAGGGTAAATCATTAACCTCACTTTTATCGGTGAAATCATTTAGCTCCTTCATACCCTTATCCCTTCTAGAGCATCCCCTTCTCTCTTCAATGGTCCTAACTTCATTAAAATCCCCCCATAGGCACCAGGGTTCAAGGAACTCTTTCTTAAGCTTCACCAAACTATCCTAAAGCTTACCCATGTTTCCCACTTTATTTGGTGCATATATATTTAGAATAACACATTCAAAAAAGTAAAATAAAGTACCTACCAGAAGGATATATCTTCTACTACAACAATAACCTGAAATCTGAAAGACTCTTGGATCCCATATGCATAGTAGACCACCAGCTACTCCTTCAGAATCTACTAACATAAAATCCATCCTTTCTCTATTCCACAATGCCCTCACCTCCTCTTCTGAAATGGATGCTTTCTTTGTTTCCTGAAACAATGCAATATCTACTCCTCTATCTTTCAAAACCCTTCTGATTTTGCTTCTTTTCTCCTTCCTACCCAAACCTCTAACATCCCAAGATAATAGCTTCATTGAAAACACAATACACTTTACTCCACCCCCTAAATACTGCACCTTATACAGCATCATTACTTTCCCCTCCTATCCTTTCTCTGTCCTTTTCTTCAAGCTCCAGAATTTTGGACACAGCTTCCTCTTCTTTGCCCTTATAATTTATCGCCAACATTTTCCCCATTGGTAACGTTGCTTGAGCTTTATTGAGCACATACCTCCTTCTATCTTTTCCATTCTCAACTGATGTTGAGAAAGAGATTGTTGCAGCGGCTGCTCTTCAAATTGCCCCTTTCAGACCTGATTTACTTGATGAAGCTCCTTTTTGTCCATACCTCCTTGCAAGTTGCAAATACCCCTTACTTAGAAATTCATGCTTCTTCCCTATTACTTGTTTTCTCACTTTCACCTTTCCTTTTTTTCTCTGTAGTTCTAACTTTGAACACATTTCAACCTACTGGGTCTGGGATAAATTTGAATTAATTAGAATAGGCCCAACTAACCTTTCAGGCCCACAAAGCAACTCAACACTCGCTACCTCTAATCCACTCTTCCTACATTCAAGCCCAACTCTTTGCTCCCATTTTGGACTAGGGCCCAACACTACCTCGAAGTCCACCACTGGTTTCTGAACACTTGAGCCACTTATACTTCTTATAAACCCAAGTGTGGGAGCAGGATCATCATTCTTCTGACATTTCCTGGTATAGCCGTTAATTGGCCTCCCAACCACCTCTGTTAATCCTTCTACCCCACCCTCAAGCTCATTCCCCACAGACTCAGCTGACTCTGCAACAAACGTTTCATTTCTCCAAGACATCTCCATATCCTCTTCATATCTAATTCTTTTACCACCTGGCAAATCCTCCTTTGACACCTCCACTATCTGTTTTAACTCATCTGCTAATTCCTCATCCTTGTCATCATTATCTTCCACATCTCTGTCATTCTCCCCTCCTCCTTGCTGTTCATCTGTACTCGAACTACCTTTCTCAAACCCTTCATACTTCTTTTTGCAGCTGCATTTGCTCATAATTGTTTTTGCTATGACAATCTGGTGCTCACATACTCTAACTTGATAAGATATTCCTTTGCATTCCAAATTAATAACCTTATTGATTGGCTCCATGCATGTGGTCACTATTTGAACATTTCCACTAACAAATGACTCTGGATTGCACAAATCTCCCTCAAGACCAATAACTTCCCCCCAGATATTACCAATTCTATTTAGGGTAGTCCTATTCCATAAATTCAATGGTATCCCATAGCAACTTAACCATACCCTACGTTCTTGCTGAACCTATAAGCCAGGCTCCCACTCAATTATCTCTTCATACCAATCATTTATCCACTCCTATATAATCTCCAGCTTAGCACTTCTTTCCTCCTTAGAGTTAAATGATAACACTACATCTCTTCCCCCTCCATTCCTCACGGATACATCCTTCAGACCTCTTCTTTGTAGTTCTACTTTTAAGCTAATATTGGCATATGACGGTTTGAGACGAACCACTACACTCTCATAAACCCACCCATTTCCTATTTCCTCTGCCTTCACTGTAATAGTTCATCCTCCCCTGGTAGTAATGGTCTTGGCTACCTCTGGATAAGATCTCTGACCTGTTACTGGTTTCCAAACACTGTTAACTCTTCTTTCCTTAGTAAATGGGCTTTTTGTCATGGGTTTATGGTAACCTTTTGCTTCACTCTTCTTCTTACCATAATCTACATGCTTCACTACTATTTTCTTATTGTCCACCCATAATCCATTTGCCTTCAGCACTGCTACTTCAGCTGCCACTGTACAATCATACTTGAGAAAAACAAATCTGGTATTCCTCACTTTTCTCCTCTTCTGCAGTGTGAAGACATATTTGACCACGCCAAACTTCCTAAACATATCAAATAACTTCTTTGGGTTCATTGAGTCTAGTAAATCATCCACAAGTACTGTCGCTATCCCTGCCTTCAATTCCCGCCTCCATCCACCTTGACTTCCATATCTTCCTCTATGCTTGAGCACCGGAATCCATCCACCATGACTTCCTTGACCTCTTCTCTCCATCTTCACAAGAAATTGTTTTAATGACATTTGTTAAAAGATGCCACTAAACTTTAGTAGTAATGGCATTTTTTTAAAATGTCACTAAACTAAAAAATTTCCAAGCTATCTAATGTCATCTTTTGAAAAGACAAAAAATGTCAAATTGAACTGCTTGACCTCTATTTGCTGGCTCAATAGTTTCTCCAAGAATTCTGAATGTGCTACAAACAAAAGCGTTGGAGACTCTAGCTTCAACATGTGGCTGTTGCCTTATAGGAATCCTAATTTTTCTTAAGTCAATATTTATTATTAGTATTATTATTACTTTATTTTATTTTTGACTTTATTAATTGTGAGGTTACATGAGAATTTAATGTAATATTTAATTAATTTAATGTGACATTTAATTATATATAATTAATCTGAATTTATATATATATATGTATATATTTTATATATATAGAAAGTATTATATATTCATCTTATATATATCAAAGGTGTTAGGGTGATTATAGAAAATTAGGTTATATAATAGTGATTAGGTTATACTCTTAAGAGACAAAGAAAAGAAAAGAGACAAAAAAAAAAAAAAAAGCAGAGAGAGCGAGAGACTGTGATTAATCATCAAAGAGATTAATCATAGAAGCTATGAGAGAGAGAGAGAGAGAGAGAGAGAGAGAGAGAGAGAGAGAGAGAGAGAGAGAGAGAGAGAGGAAAAAAATGTTAGGGTTTTATTTTGGTGGTTTAATTATTTTTTCAAGTATTTCTTTGATTTTCGAAAAATAATTGTGAGTGCAAAACCCATTTTCTTTGACTTATGTTTATTTTGTTGTTATTATTTATTTGTTTTTATTTATTTGATGTTGGTTTGATATTGTATTTACATGAAGATGATGGATTGATTTCAATTATTTTAGTTAGTTGTGTATGTAAGGTTTAGAGTTTTCATATGTATTTATTTTATGGTTGTAATCACGCTCATGGATATATGAAATTAAAATAAAGTTGGAACCCATAGATAAATTCTAAATACTCTACCATGACTCCATGAATTGTTGCTTTATTTAAGTGTATAAAAAAAAAGTGAGGATTATGAGATTTATTTAAATTCCTTGGCATTATTATGTTTGTTTTCATGAGTAGATGAGGGGTTATGTGTGTATATATTGTTGTTTCGTTCTCAGGAGTGAACGAGTACTTTGATTTACGCGTGTACGTCTATGATAACCGTCCGGGGAGTTTGGGTCAAACTCGGGATGATATCTCCGTACAAGTTTGGTTTCGGAACAGTGTTAGGTATACAGGAGGCACATAGGATATGTGTAGGCCAGAAGTGAAAGGCCGAAGTGGTGGAGTTAAGGTACAAAGAATTTAAATATAAACTTATTGGTATACTTTGAATTGTATTGATTTGTACATCTTGAAAAATAGTAAACGACCTCAATAAATTACGAAATTTGGGCAGAGGCATGTATACGTAATTCTAGACAACTTTTGTATTTTAATGTTTTACTAAAACGATCGATTAGAACTTGTAATCGGATGATCTTGGTTACACTAGTTTTTATTCATTTTAGCAATGCAGATTTTAGATACTATTTTAACCCACGAAATGAGCTCATTTTCATTGATTTCTCATAAACTGAAGTAGAAACATTATTATGAACACTTTTCGTGTTTTGAATTTTTTTGAAAAAAAAAAAAAATCATCTTAGGGCAGTTTCTTTTCATTTTCAGTTTCAAATTTTTTGATTGAATTCCGTGTAGGTTCTTCTATCAAGTTTTTCTCTCAACCTATTTAGTTTCTACTAAATTTGTTCGCGCTTCTGATCCATCATATTATTTTTATTTATTTATTTTTTATACTCAATTTATATTTTGTTTTGTATGGGCAAAAAACTAAATGACACCGTATCTCAAAAAACTGCCCCTTCATTTCGATGCGGATGTAACTACTTGTCTTGTCCTGTAACAAGAATTAAATGTACTTTTGTTTGTGTCTGATGGACATGTGGGTGCCAATTCTTGTACTCATACTAATATACTTGTATACTGACCCGTTTTGTCTCTTGGCAACTTGGGTGCATTCTGTTTGAGCACAGTTGAGCTTCATTTGTTGGATTAGTTGGGAGTACAGTGGTGACGAAAAATAACTACAGTTGTATGTCATGTTTTTCAGACTTCTTTTGTTTTCTGGAGTTTAAGATTGATATTAGTCTATTTATTTATTTATTTTGATAAATATTTTTTTTTATGACCTTAATATTTTGAAAATTTGGCATTGTCGGTTGTTTTCTAATTTTACATTCTTTAAGTTGTTTTGACTATTTGTTGCTACTTTAATGTTGGAGGAATTGGATAGTCATGAATTTATAATGGATGATTTAGTAGGCGCTTGTTAAGAGCTAATCATATAGATCACATTACTTTCAGCTTTATTTTAGAATAGCATGCAAAACTCGTCTTACAATTAACCAAGGAATGAATATTGTGGACCTAAATTTCATTGTTTAAATCTGGACAAAATGTGCTACATAGTAAAAATCATGACATGACGAAACTTGTGTTTTTTATTTTATTTTCTATTTTTATTTTCTTGTGACGTTTCAACAAGACACCTCTCAATCATTTATTACCGCATGGACTCTTTATGATTCCCTCAAAATCTTGCTTGAAAGTAATTAGTTGATTGTCATTTTTCACAATTACCTTTGATTTACATTGTTGAGTTTAGGGGATCCTGATATTGATAATAGGCATGGTTTTGATTGTTATTGATTGGTGTCTTTGGTTATTATTGATTTTTTAAGCTATTGTTTGATATGGTCTAAAGACTTATGGTTGTTACTTTTATTTATATTGTTGTAGTGTGGTGAACCAATTAAGTGATTAAATCACATGGCTTGCTTATCTACTAGAGAAATACATATCACTTTCCGTTGTGATGATCTTCATTCTAGCACTTTGTAATATTTTATTTTTTAAATACTATTTATTAATTGTAATATATAAATACTTAATTTTTTAAATCTTGATTTATAGGTGGGAGACATAGTTATTCTAAAATGTATCATTAAGCCAATAGAAACAGTTACAATCGAAGTGCTTAAAAGCACAGATCCATCCAAAGAAGTAGAAGGGGGAGAATTAGGACCTGACAATTAGGAGGTACATTTCAACTGTCAGTCAAACCTAATGAGAGCTTGATCCGATTATGTGGACTTGTCAAAATAATGGGACAAGCTATTGGAGCTCATGTTGCTTGGCCTGCTCCATTTATGGTATATTGTTTTTGTAAATACTAATTTTATTAACAAATTTATATTAAGTTAATATAGTTCCAATTACCTTTATATGTTTATCTTTTAAATGCAGATTTCACAAGTTATGAATCCTAGCCGAGAATATTTGTACAAGTAATGTTCATAATTTATATGTTTGTCTCTCCGGAAGATGGATATCACTATGACTTTTCAGAACTTATAGTTGGAATAATTTTTTTTTGCTTTAACTTTGTTAGTGTGGTAGAATATTTTATAATTTTGATTATGAATTTTATTGCAATATAAATAAACTTATATTTTTAGATTAAAAAATGATTGTGGTTTGAATTTTTATTTTATTTTTTATTTTTTTTTTGATGTGATGATCCTATGGTGGTGTAGGTGTTGATTTTCAACCACACAACCAAACAGGGAAACTCAGTAGGAGAGTACCGGCAGAATAGATTAAGCTCGTACAACCAGGCATAGAAAGATAAGAATCCAACGGTGGTTCGTCTACCCGGGGGCACTCTGACGATCAAGTCAATAATCACTATCTCTCAAAGATAACAAATAGTGCTTAACTCATGAGACAGAGCATAAAAAGCATACCTTAGACCCACGAGGGTGCCTCACTTTTATAGCCAGGACTAATCTGATCCCTGTAGAAGCCTAGCTTCAATGGACTTTAGCTCAATGCTAAACTTGGACTCCCAACCAGATAGAAATAAACTCCCTAAGAGCTTTATCTTTATCCAGACTGAGGTCCTTCCCCATTCTAGGACTCTTGTCCCTTATCTGCTCATCTCGGATTCCGGTATCTCCATAGATAACTCTGGTTTTCACACTTAACTAATTTCCTTTGCACTTTTGCAGGCTGTCCAACAGGTTCACTTCCTTGTAGTAAAGACCGATGAATTCAAGAAAGAACTTACCCAAAAGAAGGTTGCCAAACTTCTTTCCTTACTAAACAAGGCCGAGGCTCGCATCCGAGGTCTCCTAGATTAGGCCAAGGCTACTGAGTTGGCCTTGAAGAATACCGAGGACCGAACTGAGGCCACGCAAAATGTTGTCGAGGTCACTAAGGCCGAGGCAAAAGAAGCCAAGGAGAAAGAGGCCCAGACCCAAACCGAGCTCCAAACGGCACTGTCTACAAAGGCAACTGAAATCAAAGAGGTGGACGAGAAGGCCTATGCTGAGGGAGTAGCTGACGTCCGTGAGGAATACAAAAAGCAAGTTAGACAAGCATGCAATCGGCGTTACACCCTTGGTTGGATGGCTGCTCTGAAAGAACTGGCTATCCCCGAGGACTTACCCCTCCAAGATGAGAGCCGACTTGTTGTGCCATTCCCCTCTGCTCCAAGCCAATCTGAAGGTGAGGCTGAGGGGGAAGAAGAAGAAGAAGAAGTTGAGGTCAGAGCTCGTGCTGAGGGTTTTGCTGGGGCCAAGTCCTCAACTCTGAATGAGCAAGTCCTGGACTTGACTCAAGACGACGAGGACGAGGTCTCCAAGATTGCCTCTCCTAAAAGAGCATGTCAGAGGCCAAGGTACAGATAGCCGAGAAGAGCCTCGACAAAACTCTTCACAAGATCGATGCTGAGATCGAGGGGGAGAGGACTGCCGAGAAGCTTTCCCAGCGGTCTGCCGAGGTCGATACACAGCTAATTGCTAAAGCGGAGCAGTCCACTTAGAATCTTTTCTCTTTTTGTGTTTTGTCCTATATTCTGAACACTATTTCTTTTTTCGGGCCGAAATGCCACATCTGTAATTTGAACAAGTAATATTTTTGTTGAACGCAAGTCTTTTGTCTTCTAAGTGTTGAATGTGTGCCTCCTTCTTTTCTTCTATGCATGTTTACTGTTTTCTTCATGCCTTTCATGCTTTCATACTTAGCATATTTTTTCATTTCTTGAAAGTATACCTTAATTGTATAATAACTCTGGGATATAATACCTCGGATACAAACCTTTAATGTCTTCCTGGGCCAACCATAGGAATACATCGGCTAACACTTTAAAAATACCAAAATATTTTTACAAGTGTTATTCAGTATTGTTTTTTTACTTTCATATGCTATCTTCTATTGAGACGTCTTCCTTCTACCCTTTCCAAGCCGGGCAACCTGGTTGGCTATCTCGGCCAATACGTACCTCGAATACTCTTTTCAATATGACTTCGGCTAACTTCAACTTGTAAATTTTCCTGAAATTCAACAAGTGTTAAGCCTATTCTCACTTGTAAATTTTGTCTATAAAATTGTAACAAGTCCCAAGCAATTTTTTAAGCTTATTCATCATTCTCTCCAGCTCTTTGTCTTCTAATGTGAACCTAAGTTTCACTTAAGTTCACATTAAGCATGTGTCTATGGTTTTTCCCTGAAGTTAGATTTAAACAAAGACTAGCCGAGGTTATCAACCTTGGTTTCTTTGTTAATCTAACTAAAATGCACTTAGTTCCAATCTGAGTTTGATTCTGCCGACATGGCAAGTCCAGTTTAATCCAACTTAGTTCAACTCCCTTACATACAAGTATAATTCGACTCTGCCATATAATGGGTCTAAGTTATTGTTATGTTTCACTTAGAAACATCGACAACTTAGTTCAACGCTATTATATGCAAGTATAATTCAACTCTGCCACATAATAAGTCTAAATTATTCGTTATGTTTCACTTAGAAACATCGCCAAGTTAGTTCAACTCTATCATATACAAGTATAATTCAACTCTGTCATATAATAAGTCTAAGTTATTTGTCATGTTTCACTTAGAAACATCACCATGGGACTAATCAGTCCTTTTACACAAATTTCAAAATCAAACTAAAATTTTATTACTACCTTAGCTAATAGAACTATGACATAAACTTTGAAAAATAAAAAATCTAATGATAGAAAAACTTCAAGTTACAAGTGTTCTAGAGTCTTGGCAACTTTTTGCAATCACTGTCCTTAGGCAGATATGCTTCATTGACAGCGATCGAGATGACTCTATAAGGTCCCTCCTAATTTGGGCCAAGCTTGCCCTCCCTAGGATCCTTCTTGTTGCCGACCACTTTCCTCAGCACAAGGTCCCCAACTTTGAATTCTCTTGGGTTGACCTTCTTGTTGTAAGCCCTACCAAGTTGTTGCTAGTATACCCCCAGCCGAATTGCTGCTTTCTCTTTTTTTTTTTCCCTCAAGTAGGTCTAGATCTCGGGCTAGAAATGCCTTATTAGTACCATTTTCCACTCCCAGGGTTCTAATCCCTAGAATGCCAACTTCTAGTGGGATAACTGCTTCAGTGCCATAAGCCATGGCAAATGGGGACGCCCCCGTTGATCTCCTCGGCGCAGTCCGATATACTCAAAGTACATTGGGCACTCTTCCACCCATTTTCCCTTTGCTGCTTCTAGACTCTTTTTGATCCCATCCAAGATAGTCTTATTGGATACTTCTGCTTGACTATTACTTTGAGAAAAACTTGGAGTAGAGTAATAATTCTTAATTTTGTACTTTTCACAGAAGCTTTTGATTAGCTTGCTCTCAAATTGTGTACTATTGTCTGTTATTATTGCCCTTGGGATCCCAAACTTGGTGATGATGTTCTTCCATATAAAGTTCTTCACATCAATATCTCGAATCTTCGCAAGGGGTTCAACTTCTACCCACTTTGTGAAGTAATTAGTTACTACCAGTAGGAGCTTCCTTTGTCCAGTTGCTTAGGGTAGTTGTCTAACAAGATCCATGCCCCACTAGGCAAATGGCCAAGGGCTGGTTACTGGGTTCAGATCTGCTGCTGGTTGATGTATCAAAGGTGCAAAACTTTGACACTTCACGTACTTTCTGGCGTAGGCTTCAACATCCTTCTGCATGTAGGGCCACTAGTACCCTTGAGTAATGGCTCTATGAGCAAGTGATCTACCCTCAGCATGGCTTCCACATACTCCTTCATGTATTTCATACAAAAAGTCTTCAACATGGAAGGGATGCACATATCTCGAAAGGAGACCAGTAAAAGACCTTCTGTAGAGATCTTCTATTGCTATTAGGCTAAACCTAGCCGACTTCAATCTGGTTTTTTGTGCTTCTTTGTGATCATTCGGTAACTTGTCGTCCCTAAGGAATATTACTATTGCATCCATCCAACTTGGAGCCATCTCCACACACATTGCTTCATACTCTGTGATTAGTGGTTCCACACTTGGGTCTAACAAATAATCAACCATTATTGTCCTTGTTTCTCTTGATATCATTGCACTAGCTAGGTTACCAAGGCATCAACATGACTGTTATCATCTCGACTAACCTGCAACAGTTGGCAATCTTGAAACAAGGCTAGCAGTCTAACAACTTCTTTGACATAGGCTATCATTCTTTCATCTCAGGCTCCATACTCGCCTGTTGCCTGGTTCACAATAAGTTGGGAGTCACAGAAGACTACCACCTCGTCGGCTTCCATTGCTGCTGCTAACTTCAATCCTGCAATTAGTGCCTCATATTCTGTTTTATTATTTGAGGCCTTGAACCCCAAACGAATAGACTGCTCCAGCATTTGCCCATCTGGTGATACTAACACTACTCCTGCCCCCGCTCCTTGACGGTTTGAACTCCCATCAATAAACAGACAAAAGGAGTCACTGATGTAGATATCGCAGGACTTCGGCTTTTCTTCTTTCTTCTGTTCTACTGTGGGGTTTTTCATTCCCAGCTGGGTCTCCTCTTGTTCCCTTGGACACCCCAAGCCGTGGCTCATTGGAGCCCGATGTAGGATGGTACCAGGTGTGAACTTGACTATAAAGTCGGCCAGAACCTGGCCTTTGATTGTCATTCTAGGCCTAAATTCGAAGTCATATTGGCCCAACACGACTGCGCATTTGACTACCCTGCCTGTCAGATCTCCTTGCTACAATAGGGATTTCAAGGGGTGCTCAGTCAACACCACAATCTTGTGGGTCTGGAAATAATGGTTCAACGTTTTGGAAGCCATCACTATGGCCAATGTCAATTTCTCCAGGGGTAAATACCTGGTCTCTGCGCCTGTTAGGATTTTACTCACATAGTATACTACCCTTTGTTCTCTTTTCTCTTCTCTGATTACCACTGCACTCACTGCATGCTCCGAAACCACCAAGTATAAGAACAGATCCTCTCCAAGTACTGGATTTAAGAGAACTAGAGTTGTGGTCAGGTATCTTTTAAGTCGGCCAAAGTGACTTCACATTCCTCTTTCCATAAGAAGTCCGTGGCCTTCTTCAACAAACTAAAAAATGGTTTACATTTATCTGAACTTCTGCTTATAAATCTGTTTAGGGTTGCGGCCGTTCCAGTTAACATCTGCACTTGTTTTGCCTACATTGGGCTTTTCAAGTCCATGATGGCCTTGATTTGATCTAGGCTTGTCTCAATGCCCCTTCTGGTAACCAAGTAACCCAGGAACTTATTGGACCCGACTCCAAACGTGCGCTTCGAAGCATTGAGTCGGAGCCGATATGTTCTCAGGATGCCAAAAACTTCCTTTAAGTCGGCCCGGTGATTCTCAGGTTCTTTGGTCTTCACAACCATATCATTAATGTATACCTTCACCGTTTTGCCAATCAGATGTCTAAACATCTTGGTCACTAACCTCTGGTAGGTTGCTTCTGCATTTTTCAGCCTGAAAGGCATTACTCTGTAGCAATACAACCCTTTTGGGATGATAAATGCAGTCTTCTCCTCATCAGGGGGGTACATTGTTATCTGATGGTGCCCCTTATAAGCGTCTAGGAAGCTCATCCTTCCATGCCCAGAAGTGGCATCTACTAATTGATCAATCTTGGGGAGTGGGAAACTATCTTTAGGACAAGCCTTATTCAGGCTAGTGAAGTCCATGTAGACCCTCCACTTCTCATTCTTCTTTTTCACAACAACTGTGTTGGACAGCTAGGTTGGGTAGCTTACTTCCCGAATGGCCTTGGCCTCTAGTAGTTTGTCCACTTCGTCCTCAACTGCCACAACATGCATTAGCATCGGCCTCTTCACTCGCTGGATGATAGGTTTAGCTGACTTGTCTATATTGAGCATATAGCATGTGACCTTGGGATCAATGCCAGGCATCTCGTAGGGCGTCCAGCCAAACACCTCTATGTTTGCTCACAAGAATGCTTCCAACTCCCTTTCTTCCTCCTCAGCTAATCCTGAGCCGAGAAGGAAGAAGTGCTCCTCATCATCTTGTTGGACCAAAAGCTTCTTCAAAGCTTCTTCACTTTTGTCGACTAGTTCTTTGCCGATGTCATCTAGGACCTCCATGTCCTCATCCTCAATTTCTACTGTCTCTGCTTCTTGCACGTTATAGGTAAATTTCATTACTGCCATGGAACAATTCTTTGCCTGCACCTGATCCCCTCTAACCTCCTCAATTCCATGTTCTGTTGGGAACTGCAACAGCTAGTGTAGTGTTGAGGAACAACCCTCATTGCGTGCAACCACAGCCTTTCCAAGATAACATTATAAGGAGAGGGGATGTTAATTACTATGAACACTGTGCTTACCTTCTTGTTGTCTGCCTGTACCTCCAAGTTTATTACTCCCAGGGGCCATGTCGGCATTCCATTGAACTTGACCATCGGGCTGTTGGACTGTTCCAAATCATCTTGGTGAAGACCGAGCTCCTTGTAACACCTGACATACATGATGTCACAAGAGTTGCATTGGTCAATCAGAATGTGCCTTACCTGGCATTCTCCAATCTTGAGGGATACCACTAGAGCATCGTTGTGTGGATGCTGAACCTTGTCCAGGTCGGCTTTAGTAAAGAACACCATTGGTCCTTGGTACTCGTCTGTCCTAGGCCTCTTTTGTTGGACCTGATACACATGTTGTAGGTGTTTCACCCTCTGAGTCTCCCTACGTACATCATTCTCATTGACCCTCAAGTGAATCACATTGATCACTTGAAGCCCATCTACTTGCGGTTGTGGTGCTGGTAGAGGTGGTGCTGCCGATGCCTAAGGCATCCTTGCTTGCTCTTCCCTCATTTTGGCTTCATCTACTAGGTCCCTTAAGTGGCCCTGTCTGACTAGATCCTCTAAATGCACCTTTAGGGCCCTACAACCTTGCGTCAGGTACCTGTCTTCATTGTGGTAGGCATAGTGTGTTCCAAGACTTCTCCCCATAAATTCACCAAAGATCCTCTCTGACACTCTGTAATACGACTGGTTCCTGATCCTTTTAAGGACTTTATAAATCGGGATCTAGAACATTGTGGTGACTACCTATGCAGCCCTCAGTCCTAATTCTTGTCTATTGAAATTTGTATTTCCTCGGCCTCGCTTCGACGAGCCATTCCTCTTCTCTTGCTTTGATGCCTTTGTTCCTGGTGTATCCTCTTCTGTTCTAGCATATTTCTCGATCCTTGCCATGATCACCTCCATGCTTTTTTGGGAAAGTTTTTGCCAGCAACTTCCGAAGCATGCAGTCATCCTCTAGGCCGTTCTTAAAAAATATGACCGTCAACTCCTGGTTGTATCCTAGTATTCGATCAAATACCTCATAATACCTTTTGGCATAAGCTCTGAGGCTTTCGTCCTCGCCAATTTTCAGAGCCATTATGGACTCTACCCTCAACAGTTGCAATTTGATTGTAACAAACCTGGCCACGAACATCTCGGCCAAGCCTTCTCAACTCTTCACAGTTCTTTTCGGCAACTTGTGAAACCAATCCGACGCAATTTTCCCAAAGGATGAAGGGAACACCTTACATAGTAGTGGCTCATTCCCAATGTATAGTGCCATTGAATTCAGGTACAAGCCGACGTGAAAGTTCGGATTGGACTTACCGTCATATATCTGGAACCTCGGCATATGGAACCTTTTTGGGGCCTCAAACCTATCCAGTTCTACTGGGAACGGCGTCCTCGGCTTGACCGGGGATGTGACCTTGGCATTCTGCCTCTTCCTTTAGAGGTAGTCCCTCAAATCCTCCTTAGTCCGAATAGGAGCTTGACTGTCAACGGACTTCAACCTCTTTGGTGCACTGCTCCTAGTGTCGTTATGCATCCTTTTGGACCTCCCTTTATTCCTTGTGTCAAAACAAAGCTCATTCTCTTGAACATGCCGATGTTCCTTGACATAAATTTTCTTGGCACGAGGTGTCTTCTGAGACTCTCCTCTCATCGATTCTCTTCGCTCGACCTTCTGTGAAGGCCGATGCGAATACTCTTTTGCCCTGTCATGCTGAGGGACTGCAAAGATTGCTTTCTGTCCCCCTTTCTGGGCATCGTTCTTGGCCACTGAAATCTGCGTGTCCTCCAATGGAAACGATGGTTGCATGATGTTGTTCTACATCATGAAGTTGACAATCGATTATAGGTCTGCCAACTTGTTTTTCATTCACTTCATCTCGCCATCCCTCCTCAGGAATCAATCTTTCCATACCTAGAGGTTGCTTTCATTGTAATACCCGCCTTGACCTGCTTTCTTCGGTCCATCTCCCTCTTGGCCGACGTCCTTCTCTCTGGGATTCTAATCCCGAGGTTCTTTATTACTGTTCTCCTCCTCCACATTAGGATTGGCATTTTTGCCACTACTACTAGGGATGTCGTCCCCAATCTTCTCCTTCTGTTCATCGTTGGCCATCTATTCTTTTTCTGTTCCCACAGACGGCGACAAATTATGGATGCTGATTTTTGACCACATAACCAAACAGGAAAACTCAGTAAGAGAGCACCGGCAGAATAGATTAAGCCCGTACAACTTGGTACGGAAAGATAAGAATCCGGCGTTGGTTCGTCCACCTGGGTGCACTCCGACGATCAAATCAGTAATCACTATCTCTTAAAGATAACAAACAGTGCTTAACTCACTAGATAGAGCATAAAAAGCATACCTTAGACCCACGAGGGTGCATCACTTTTATAGCCAGCACTAACTTGATCCCTATAGAAGCCTAGCTTCAATGGACTCTGGCTCAATGCTCATCTTGGACTCCCAGCCAAATAGAGATAAACTCCCCAAGAGCTTTATCTTTATCCAGACTGAGGTCCTCCCCCATTCTAGGACTCTTGTCCCTTATCCACTCATCTGGGATTCTGGTATCTCCACAGATAACCTCGGCCTTGCCAAGATCATCTCGGCAACATGACCAAGCCACGTGGCACCTTGGCTAACACTCCGGTGCCATCTTTGGCCATGTGTTATCATTAAGAAAATATGTCTCCACAGGTGGCAATATTTGTTTATTATTATGAAAATATTACATGATGAATGGATGTTAAATTAATATAGGATGTGACAATTAATGTTCAATTTTTTTATACAATCGATTCAATTTTTACTGGCATTTATGCATGCTTAGTTATGGCTTTTAAAAGTGTCAATGAAAAGATCATATAAGTGACATTTCGTATTAGTAGTAGTAGCTTTGCAAAGTGTCACTAGAATAAGCTTCAATTGCACTTATATCCATTTAATGGCACAAATGAATTGGATTTAGTGGTGTTTATGAAGTTGTTAAAAATATCAATTGTGGCATAACAAACGCCACTAAAGGTCCATATAGTGGTATTTTTTAGATTGTAAATCTTCTTTAATGGCACTTGATAGAGTCACGAATAGTGTCTATCATGACATTAAAGTGTCACTAAAAGTCTTTAGTCTTGATGGTGTAATGGCACTTACAAGTGTCACTGAAGTGCCACTAAGTCTTTTTTTAATGGTGCTTGATAGTATTACAAGTAATGTCTATCATGATACCAAAGTGTTATTGAAAGTCTTTAGCTATGATAGTGAGTGGCACTTGTAAGTGTCACTAAGGTGCCACTAGTATCTACCGTGGCACAGGTATAAATGGCACTTGTTTAAAATGCCACAAGACTAAAAAATGTCATTAGAAGAATAGATTTATGACACCTTCAAATGTCACTAAACTAAGAAAATGGTGTAGTGTGCGTTGTTATTTCCCCTACTCTTATTATGTATTTTTAAGATAAATATTAAGTATTTTTCTAGTAGAATTATAATATTTTGTAGTTTATAAATAAAGTTAAGCATTTTGTGATAACTAATGTTACGTACTCATTTTTGTACTAATGGTACACATTTTTTAATTAAAAAATTTTTGGATAAAAATTGTGTAACAGTAGACACCCCATTTTTGACCGACCTTAAGACTCAGACGTCATCGATTGAGCGCTTGGTGATGACACATATTGTGCTCGTTCTGAGGTTGCGGAGTCTCGGCTGAGAGCCTTGTCTCCGGACTTTCGGGCTCTTTTGTGCTTTGCCTCAGTTTGCGAACTAGGTCCTGTTTTCTCTATTTTCTTTTCCTGAAGGGAGGGAGAGGACTCATAGACCATCTCTCAGTGGCCGTAGGCTACATTTTGTCATTGTAGGCCATTTTTCCCGTTTGGAGACCAGTTTCCGATTTTTGGAGCCGTCGGCCGTGTGCCTCGGTTCGGGACCGCTTAACTACCTCCGTTTGCTCTGGTTTTTGGGACACACCTTGTTTCCTCTCCCTAGAGGGACACTGTGGCCTGGAAGACCACCTTCGGGGTCGCACGGCACTTCCGGCGCTTAGTAGTCAGTTTATGGGGCCCCCGGCTGCGCGTTTTGGCCCCCGAACCCTCGTTTTGCCTCGGTTAGGGTTCATTTTTGGCATGGACCCTAGTTTCATTGTTAGAAAGGTGGTAGTATGGTGGGAGACCACCTTTTCCTCTTGGAGACCACTTTTCTTTTCACCGCCCGATTTTCTTGTTAGAGAGGTAGTCTCCCTCACTTTTGGGCCATAATTTCTGGTCTCCCATAGCACCATTGTGTTGCATTCATTTGGGAGGCCACCTATTTGGTATGGCTGACCACCTTTGGTGCTTGACCCTTTTGACCCCTTAGTCTCCCTCACTTTTGAGCTACATTTTCTGGTCTCCCATACCACTACTGTGTTGCATTCACCTGGGAGGCCACCTTTTTGGCATGGCCGACCACCTTTTCTTGTTGACCCTTTTGACCCCTGGTCGGCCGACCACCCTACTCGGGGAAGTGGTCGGTCGACCACTTGAATTGGTCAGCCAGCCATCTCCTTTTTGGCCTTCCTGAGTTGCATACAGCTATGCCAGTTGGGAGGCATTTGCCCCATCCTCCGAGATTTAACCCTGTTGTTTGTCTTTTTAAGGAAGCTTTGGCCCTTTTTGCTTAGCTTCTAACAGAAGCTTGACCCCTTTGGTCTAGCTTCCTCAAGAAGCTTGACCCTTTTGGTTTAGCTTCTTCTAGAAGCTTGGTCCCTTTGCTTGAGGCTTCTCCAAGAAGCCTTGGACCTCTTCTTCTATAAGAGAGGCTCTCCTCTCCATTTGCAAAGATTGAACACTTTGGCTAAGTCCTACATACACTCTCCTCCATATCCGTCTATTCCAAGCTTCAAACTCCATAGTTCTTGACCCCTTTGCCTACCACCTCACAACCACACCTCCCCATCATCCATCTAAACATCTTGGAGCTTGTTATTAGAGGCTAAGGAGTCACATTGTTGGTCCAGAGCTGCTGGAGTTGCTGTGCTACAAGGGTAACACATTTCTTCCCTTTCAAGCACTCTTTTTGCTTCATATCTTAGCTCTATTTGCAAGCATCTTTGGGTTTCGTCATAAACTGAAAAAAGTTTTATTTTGAGCTTATAAACATGTTTATTTAAGGTTATTTTTCTGTTGGGGGTCATCTACCCCCTTGCATGCTTCTTTTCCTCATGTTTAGGGCTATGCATTAGAGCATTTGTGTTGGCCTTGGTTTGGCCTTTTAGCCACTGAAATCCAGCGGATTGTTAGTGGCTAACATGTGTTTTTGAGCCCTAAAATCAGAGAGGGGTGACCCTCTCACCCCTTGATTTGTTTACTAGCTTTGTTGGCCTTCCAAAGGGGCTCCTACTTGCATGTTTCAAAGCCCTATTTCAGGCCCTATTTGGTGAGTTTTAAGGTCTGCATAGGCTCTGTCCAGAGCCCATTTTTCCATATAAAGTGTCTATTATGCACGTGTAGAGTAATCCTCTTCGAGGCCTTTCAAAGGGCCCTTCACTTGTATGCTTCGTAGCCTCATCCAGGCCCTTTTTGGTGGGTTTTAGGACCCTTATAACCTTTTTCTAGAGGTTGTTTTGCCATTTTGTGTGTCCATCATGTATGTGTAGAACAACCCCTTTCATGACCTTCCAAAGGGACACATTATTCTTGCATGCAAGGACTATATTTCAGTGGGTTTTTGGGCATATTTTGGCATGGCATACTTCTTTTTTTGGCTGGTTTGGTGAGCTCTCATATGCTTCATATAGTTATAGTACAAATCATGGTTCACTAGCTTACTTTGCATGCCTTGTTGACCCTTGTTTTTAGCACTTTTTGGCCATGCCTTAAACTGATATTGTGCGTATTTTGGACTTCCCTAGCTCTATTTTTGGGTCTCATGGTCAAATGATGCTTGGTTTGCATACTTGTAGTTCAATGTCCATGCCTAGCTTTGAGTTTGGAGGTCTATCACATGCAAGTGCTGAGGTATTTTCATGTTTTGGGGTCATTTTGCATCATATTTTAGAGCCTATATGAATGCCATATCCTCATGTTTTCTACTCTTTAAGTGTGCTTGATAGTTGTCCATAAATGCCTTGTTTTCGGACCATTGAATGAGCTTCATTTCTATGCATTCCAAGCCATCATTTTAGACCAATTTCCCACTGTCTTGGACCTGCCTAGGGTCTGTTTGGGGTTAGTTTTTCCATTTGTGCATTGCTTTGTGTACCTCTAGTGTAACGCACTTCACTAGTTTCAGTATTCAGGCCATCTAGCATGCATCGTGTGAAGTGTTTGCATAATTCGGGACCATTGTGCATCATATTTCAGAGCTGGATCATGTGCCATTCTATGTCATATTTCATCCTTTGCCATGCTTTGCTGGAGTTGCATGCTGTGCCTTAGGATCGAGCCTTTGCATTCGTGCATGTTTGAATGTATTCGGTTGTCTCATTTTCATCATATGGCCACCGATTTGGGCGTGGCTGAGGCCTCTCCATTTTGGTATAAGTCCATCGTGCATTGTGTATACCATGTTACAATATGTTGTGCATGTTATGTTGTTTTAGGCATTGTGTATGCCATCTCATTTCCTTGCATTGCATATGCTAGGTTGTTAGTCGCATTATGCATGCCATATGGTTCATAGCATTGTGTATGCTAGTAGCATGTTTGCATGATTAGGTCGCATTGCATTAGGATTGCATGCTAGTTGCATTTGTGCATGTCATGCCATCATTATTTGTTGCATTGTGTTTGGAGTAGGGTTTAGTCCAAACACGGGAAACGAGGGACGTTTCGTACTCCAAGTGATGAAACCTGCCTCTATTCTCGGTCGCCGACACTCTTGACTGTCCATGATAGAGTTGTTGGCTTTACTTGCTTATATGTGCATTCATTTCATATTGAGTCGTGCAATTTGACTCCTCGGCCATCATGCATCGAGATGCGTGATTGGTGGCACGAGGATCGAGGATTATATTCCCTTGAGCTTGTGCAAGGACGGGGAGAGTGATCTTGCACACATATGTTGAAAATACATTGCCTTCTCTTTCTCTCTAGCCTTTGTTGTAGAAAAACCAGAATCCAGGGACAGAAAGTGGTCGGTTGACCAGGTTTTCTGGCAGGCCAACCACCTTTTTTGGTTCCCACCACAAAGGGTGGTTGGCAGGTGTCTCCCAAGCCAACATCTAGTCGGCAGCCTTCCTAGGGTGGAGTTTCAGCCTCTTGGTGCCTTGTGCAAATTTCTAAAATCAGTTGCAAACAAAGGCGAAACGAGGCATCGCGATGAAATTTCCCGACGAGGCGACTCGAGCATGCATGCATCCATCACCATCCAAAACAGAGCCGAGGCAGTCACATTCATGTAGTTTACATGCTTACTTAGCTAGTTTGTTAATTAGTTAATGTTGTGTAATAATTAGATGTAGCTGTTATTTATTCGGACTGTATTATTTATTCGGACCCTCGAGGGGGGCAATGTTGTAATAAGTGTGCATGTCACGTCTTTCTCCCTTTTATTTATCAACTTACGATGGTTAGATTAGGGTATGTTTCAATTAGCATACTTATGCTCGCATGTTTGCATTCATTCATCTGTCTTGCATGCACCGGGCTCGGCGCATCATAGTAACTGCATTGTATTTCAATTCCAAGTTGAATACGTGTTAGTTGTAGCATTTCACATGCCATTGTAGAATAGCCAAGCCTATTTTAGTTGCATTTTGCATGTGTTGCATTAGGCATTCCAGCATAGTTAGGATTCATGCATGATTTCTAATCAGCTTCTGTTTTGGCTTGGAGTACTCGGTAAGTTTTATGCTTTAGCATCCTTGCATGCGTGTGAGTGATTGCCATGATAGCATGCTTACCATGAGGCTATTTGCTTAAGTGATATACCTGCCTGAATGCTTGTGGGTGAAGGTTGGATTATCTTAATTGGAATAATGCATTGACTGTGAGTTTTAAGCCCACTAGATAGTGGCAAAACCATGTCTTCTAAGCCCACCCGAGGGTGGCAAAATCTGCATTTTAAGCCTACTTGCGAGTAGCAAACCGCTTTCAAAAACAAATATGAAATGTTTTGTTTCAATTCAGGCTATCCAGTCTATACTTGTATGCTATGCGCATCACGTAGTAAATCTAGGTTAACAACCGGAGTAAGAGCACATAATGTTTTCAAAACTCGATATCATGGTTAGTAGAGGCCGATCTTTGATCAGGCGAGTAGGGGTGCTCACGAAGTGACCTTCCCCAATCGTACCCAAGTTCCTGAGCCGAGGCAACTTTGGTGATGAAGGACACGTGGCCTTAGGCAAACGAGTCAGGATTTCCTAAATTCCCCAAAATAAAATATTTAGGTGGCGACTCTGTATCTGGCAAAGCAGTCCATGTTTGGCACTTCTTTTAAAAATCTATTTCCAAAAACGATTTGCCGGATTTGGACTCTTTGATGATTCATTGGTCTTGCATTGCACTCTGCGAGATTAGATACAAGACCGTGACATTTGAGTCCGAACTGTAGTGAGCCCATATGAACAAAACGGGATTTCCCTCCTGGGACATTCGGGGACGTCTATAGTTTCTGGCGACTCTGCTGGGGAGTTAAAAAACTTGACTCGAACTCATGATATCTTGTTTTGGCTACACTTGTGTGTTTCTTTGCATTGCATTTGCATTGGTGCGCCTAGGACACCGTGTTTGCCGTATGTTATTCCTGAACAGTTTGCCAGAGGCTCGCTTCGAGAAACGTGCCATAAGGCTGGCCAATTGCGGGCTCTGCCACGACGGGAACACAAACCCCGGTTTTACCAGGGCACCCTTTTTGACCATTCGACCTAGTGCATATTCAGAATCCATAGTGACCATTTCAAAGCTAGGACAGGTTGCTTACCCGATTATAGGTTGTTTGAAACCGCTGCGTGCGTAGTGAAACCCTAGCTCCTGACAAAATATGACAGGGAAACCCTACCCCAACATAGGGGTGTTTTGGCTCTCACTTGCTTGCTATGTGCTTTTAGGGTGTGTCCCTACAGGAATGCATATATCAGTTTGCAAGTCTGGGTATCAGGCCTGCGGGCATCGGCATCAGTGTTTTGAGAATCAGTTATATCTGCGGGTATCAGATTCAGTTTTAGGGCAGAATTCAGTGGAGAGCACAGTCATTCAGCTTTGCTCATATCTGTTCTGATGAAATCAGGCTGAGATGCTATCTATTTTCTTCTTTTGCAAGGTAGTCTCGGAACCATAGCTTCAGAAGGCTCCAATACCCCTGGTACGTTGGGCTTGTGCTGATAGACTTTGTCAGGTTAGAGATTCAGTTCAAGGGCAAATCGGTGTTCCTTCGCCAGAGGCAAGGTAAAAAGGCCAGTCAGGCACAGATCATCAGTTCAATAGTCTTCGGATCAGCAGTCATTATCCGTCTCACCTGTGTGCAGTTAAGTTGAGATATCTGTTTTTACCACAGAGACAGATATATCGATAGATCAGTTAGATCAGGGCAGTATGGCAGGAATGGAGGAGATGATGCGTCAACTCCAAGAAAGTATGAAAACCATGCAGCAGGACGCTGTTTGTCAAGCCGAATTCACCAAACAATAGGCCGAGGTCATGGCTCAACAGGCAGAGTTAATTGCCTGGCTACAACAACAAACCGGAGCATCTACTTCACACCAAGCTCATCCCCCACCAAGAGTTCGAATACCCGGGGAGACGGCGAATGTCCAGAATGTCCAGGAGGATACAGACATCCTGACAGGGCCGACTCTGCCCCCGATTCTACCTCAACTATCCAAGGCACCCACTCCTATCAATCAACCAGATTCTCCCTTCGAATTCGAGGTGGACCCCACAGCATTAAAGTGAGCAAGCTTGAAAAGCTGTTCAAGAAATCTCAGAGTGTGAAGTCCATCCCAGACATCGAGGATGGGTATACCGATGCAGCCGTGACGCTGCCGGACAGATTTAAGATGCCACATATTGACCGACTTGACGGATCCGGAGATCCGATGGTGCACTTATGGCTATTTTCAGACATATTAAGGCCGATGGGCCTCACCAGACTACAAAAGCTTTCTTTATTTGGCTGGACCCTGTCGGGTGTGGCGACCATCTGGTACGCAAAACTGGAAGACGATGTTAAGAGGAATTAGGATGAGATGGCCGAGGCTTTTGTCGCTCAGTACTCCTATAATACACAAATTGAGATCACTACCCGTGATCTTGAGACGACTAGGCAGGAGCTTAAGGAGAGCTTCTCTGAATTCATAGCCCGGTGGAGGGCAAAGGCCTCAATGATGACCCTAAGGCCTACTGATAAAGACCAAATCCGGATGATTGTGTGCAATTTCTAGCCTAAGCTGATGCAGAAAATGATCGTGCTCCCCTTCCCTACCTTTTCAGATCTGCACGAGATGGGAGTACAGATTGAGGATGCCTTGAAATAGGGCTTGATTGATAATAACAGAGAGCAACCCAGAAGAACCTTCAACCGCAACAACAATACAGGCACCAGCAATGCTGCAAATGCTAGAGCTTCAGAAGTAAGCATGGTCACCACCATTCCCCCTCCAAGACCCATAGCAGCTACACCTTTCTCCGGCGCGTCCGGAAGCAACACACAAACCACCAAATACCAACCTCGAGGCCAGAGGACCTTCACCCCATTATATATGCCCCTGTCCAAGGCTCTGGGGGTATTAATCAGGAAAGGGCACTTAAAACCCTTGGAGCCGAGGCCATTGCCAAATCCACTCCCTCCCTCTCATAACCTAGCAAAATACTGCGCATATCACCAACAACATGGTGTAGACACCTCATTTTTGACCGACCTTAAGACTCAGACGTCACCAATCGAGCGCTCGGTGATGGTGCATATTGTGCCCGTTCAGAAGTTTTAGAGTCTCGGCTGCGAGCCTTGCCTCTGGACTTCCGGGCTCTTTCGTGTCTTGCCTCGGTTTGCGAACCAGGCTCTGTTTTCTCTTCCTGAAGGGAGGGAGAGGTCTCGTAGATCATCTCTCAGTGGCCGTAGGCTACGTTTCGTGGTCGTAGGCCATTTTGCCCGTTTGGAGTCCGGTTTCCGGTTTTTCGGAGCCGTTGGCCGTGTGCCTCGGTTCGGGACTGCTTAACCACCTCCGTTTGCTCTGATTTTTGGCATGCACCTTATTTGCTCCTGTTTGAGGGACACTGTGGCTCGAGAGACCAACTTCATGGTCGAACACCACTTTCGGTGCCTAACAGTCAGTTTTCGGGGCCTCGGGCTGCGCGTTTCGGCCCCCGAACCTTCATTTTGCATCGGTTTGGGTTCATTTTTGGCAGGGACCTCTGTTTCATAGTTAGGAAGGTCGTAGAAGGGTGAGAGGCTAGTAATTGTTCTGACAACTAGTTTTATTCCTCCATCGCCCTCCGTCGCCCGTTTTTTCTCCTTCGAAAGCTAATGTTGACCCCCCTAAGGCCACTTTTTCTTGCCCCAAGCCACATATTTGTGTTGTACACACCTGGGAGGCCACCAATATCACATGACTGGCCAGTAATTGTGTTTGACCCTTTTGAACCCCTCCTAAAAGTAGGCTTTTCTCTCTCCTAGTTTACTTTCTCCAGTTTTTGACCACATGGCTGTGTTGTGCACACATGGGAGGCCCTCTTTTTGGCATGGCCGGCCATCAATCATGATTGACCCTTTTGACCCTTGGCCGGCCGGCCATGGGGAAGGCCGACCGGCCACCTGCAACTTCAATAAGCAGCCGGCCTTGCTCCTCTCTCCTGGTACATTACAGATATGTATTTTGTTTCCCCCCAGATTGTGTATCCCGGGGGCTGCACTTTTGGGGGGAAACTTGAATTCATTTCCCCCCTCCCCTTTTATCCCCCTCTTTTTCCCACACTTTTGCCTATATATCAGTCCCTCCAGCTCCCATTTGAAGGGTTACAAATTTTTCTCTAAGCCTCCTATATTGTATCTCTCTCTCCCTACACTCCAACCCTCAAAACCTCCCAAACCCTACACCATTTCTACAACACCACATAACACCACACCACCACCATCCTTTCCAACACTTGGAGCTGGTTTTCCAGAGGCAAGGAGCACCTTTTCTCAAGCCGAGAGGCTGTTGAAGTTTGGTCTACAAGGGTGAGCCACACTTTCCCTCTTTTTGAGCTTTTTTTTTGCATGCTTTCTAAGCCATACTTGCTTCCATTTTTGGGCTCCGACCCTAACTAAAAATAGCATTATTTTGAGGTCTTTTTCATGTTTGTTTAAGGGCCTCTCCCTGTTTGAGGCTTCCTTTTTACACTTGCTTCTTTACCTCTCTTGTATGCCTATTTCTTGCATAGTATTTTAGGCCTATTTGTAAACTGTTTTGAGCTTGGTTATAAACTGTAAAGTGGCTTATTTTGAGCCCTTATTCAACATTGTTGAAGGGATCTTCACTGTTTGAGGCTTCCTTTTGTCACTTGCCTCTTTATCCCTCTTTTGGCCTTATTTTTGCATGTTTTGTTAGCCCCTCGTGCTTGTGTTTTTGGGCCCTGGTACGAACCGTAAATGGCCTTATTTTGACCCCCTATTCATGTTTGATCAAGGGACTTTTGCTGTTTGAAGCTCCCTTTTTTCTCTTTGTGTTTAAACCTCTTTTTAGGCCTTATTTTGCATAGTATTTTAAGCTTGCATGTGCACTGTTTTGGGTTTGGTCACTAACTGTAAAACACCATGTTTTTGGTCCCCATTCAACTTTGTTGAAGGGCCCTCCTCTGTTTGAGGCCAGCAACCATCACTTGCTTCTTTGTCTCCCTTTTGGCCCATGTCTTGCACAATAGTTTAGCCCTACTTGTGTTTGTTTTCGTGGCTTGTTGTAAAATGTAAAGTACCATGTTTTAAGCCCCTTTTCAACTTTGTTGAAGGGCTCTTGACCATTTAGGGCCAGAAGCTACTACTTGCTTCTCTATCTCTCTTTTGGGGCCATTTTTGCATGTTAACTTAGCCCTATTTATGTTCACTTTTTGGCCTTGCTTAAAACTTTAAATATGCTTTTTTTGGGACTTTCTTGATTCTGTCTTCACACTTCATGTTCAAATAATGCATGCTTTGTATAGCTATAGGCCATTGCGTGTGCCTAGTTTTGCATTTCGGGTCTCATTTCATGCATCGGGTGCCATATTGCCATGTTTCGGGGCTATTTTGCATCATATTTTGGTACTGAAATTTGCATGTTTGCACATCATGTTTCATACCTTGCCAGGCTTTGTTAGAGTGGCATTTGTACCTTAGGGTCGATCCTCGGTTCGCGTGCACGTGGGCACGCATTTCGAGTTGTCTCATTTTCATCGTATGGCTACCGATGTGAGTGTGGCTGAGGTCCACTCATGTTGGTGTAAGTCCATTGCGCATTGTGTATGCCATTTCATTTCATAGCATTGCGTATGCTAGGTTGTATGTTAGAGCATTGTGTATGCCATGTTACCTCGTGCATCGTGTATGCCATTTCATAGCATTATGCATGTTGGGTTGTATATTAGTTGCATTCATGCATGTCATGCATATTGCATTGTGCTTGGGATAAGAGTTAGCCCGAACACGGGAAACGAGGGACGTTTCGTACTTCGAGTGACGGAACGTGTCTCAATTCCCAGTCACCGACACTCCGGATTATCCATGATGGAGTTTAGGTTTTGTTGTGCTTATATGTGCATTCATTTCATATTGAGTCGTGCAATTCGACTCCTCGGCCATCATGCATCGATATGCATGATTGGTGGCACGAGGATCGACAACTACACTCCCTGAAGGGTAGTCATGCATACATATGTGAAAATACTTTGCCATGGCCCTTTCTTGCTCTCTGTTATAGCAAATCAAGAGTCAGCAGCCTTCCGGAGCTTGGCACGCATCCCAAGAACAAATTGCAAACAGAGGCTAATTGGGGCATCACAGTGGATTTCCGCACAAAGCAACCCAGACATGCATCATTCATCATCCGAAGCAGCGTCGAGGCAGTCCCTAGCTTGCTTGCTAGTTTACAGCTTACCTAGTTTAATTTGTTAATTAATTAGGATTTTGTAATTATTTGGACTGTACTATTTACATGGGACTGTATATTATTTTATTCGGACCCTCTGTGCGAGGGCAATGTTGTAATAAGTGTGCGTGTGTGTGACGTATGTCTTCCAACCGCACGTCTTTCTCCCTTTTATTTACCCGCTTATGATGGTTAGATTAGGGCATGTTTCAATTAGCATACAGTATGATAGCATGTTTGCATTTATTCATCTGTTTTGCATGCACTGGGCTCGGCGCATCATACTAACTGCATTGTATTTTCAATTCCAAGTTGAATACATGTTAGTTGTAGCATTTCATATGCCATGTTCAGAATAGCCGAGCCTGCTATAGTTGCACTTTTGCATGTGTTGCATTAGGCATTTCTGTATAAGTAGGATCATGCATGGATTTCTAATTAGTTTCTGTTTTGGCTTGGAGTACTCGGTAAGTTTTACGCTTTAGCATCCTTGCATGTGTGTGAGTGACTGCCATGAATAGCATGCTTACCATGAGGCTATGTGCTTATGTGATATAACTGCCTGAATGCCTGTGGGTGAAGGTTGGGTTATTTGGATTGGAACAATTCATTCACTGTGTGTTTTAAGCCCACTAGATAGTGGCAAAATCATGTTTTCTAAAGCCCACCCGAGGGTGGCAAATCCACGTCTTAGCCTACTTGCGGGTAGTACCATCAAACCATTTTCAAAATAAACAAACATGAAATGTTTTGTTCCAATTCAGATGATCCAGTCTATACTTGTATGTTGTTGTGCGCATCACATAGTAAATCTAGGCTAATAACCGGAATAAGAACGCATAATGTTTTCAAAAATAGATATCATGGTTAGTAGAGGCCGATCTTTGATTGGGCGAGCAGGGGTACTCACGAAGTGACCTTTCCCAATCGTACCCAAGTTCCCGAGCCGAGGCAACTTTGGTGATGATGGACATGTGGCCTTAGGCAACGAGTCAGGGTTTCCTAAATTTCCCAAACTAAAATATTTAGGTGGTGACTCTGTATCTGGCAAAGCAGTCCATGTTTGGCACTTCTTTCAAAAATCTATTTTCAAAAACGATTTGCCGGATTTGGACTCCTTGGTTCAGATTAAGAACCGTGACAATTTGAGAGTCCTGAACTATAGTGAGCCCATTATCGAGCGGAATGGGGGACTCGTTCCTCCCGGGGCGTTCAGGGACGTCTACAGTTTCTGGCGACTCTGCTGGGGACTTAGAGAACTTGACTCGAACTCATGATATCTTGTTTTGACTACACTTGTGTGTCTCTTTGCATTGCATTTGCATTGGTGCGCCTAGGACACTGTGTTTGCCATCTGCTATTCTTGAACGGTTTGCCGGAGGCTTGTCTTGTCAAGGTATGACCATAAGGCTGACCAGTTGTGGGCTCTGCCAGTATGGGAACACAAACCCCGATTTTACCGGGGCGCCCTTTTGACCATTCGACCTAGTGCATATTCGGAATCCATAGTGACCATTCCAAGCTAGGACAGGTTGCTTACCCGATTTAGGTTGTTTGAAACCGCTGCGTACGTAGTGAAACCCTAGCTCCTGACAAAATAGGACAGGGAAACCCTACCCCAACATAGGGGTGTTTTGGCTCTCACTTGCTTGCTATGTGCTTTTAGAGTGCGTATCTGCAGGAATGCATGTATCAGTTTGCAAGTTTGGAAATCAGGCCTGTGGGCACCAGTTCAGTATTTTGGGATTCAGTTTACCTGAGGGTATCAGATTTGAGGCTGAATTTTGGAGGCAGAATTCAGTAGAGGGCACAGTCATCCTGCTACACTCGTATCTGTTTTGGTGAAGTTGAGCTGAGATGCTGCATGTTTTCTCTTTTGCTTGGTAGTCTGAGAACCATAGCTTCAGAAAGCTCCGATATCCCCCGAGGTTCATCGAACTTGTGCTGATAGACTTTGTCAGGTCAGAGATTCAGTCCAAGGGAAATCAGTGTTCCTTTTCCGGAGGCAGGGTAAAAGAGCCAGTCAGGCACAAATCACCAGTTCAGCAGTTACCAGATCAGTGGCCCCTATCCACCCCACCAGTGAACAAGTCAGGCTGAGGTCTCATCTTCTACTGCAGGGATATATACCAGTCAGTTAGATGGATCAGCAGAACACATCAGGGATGGAGGCAATGATGCGCCAGATGCAAGAAAGTATGAAACTCATGCAGCAAGACGTTGCCCGACAGCCGAAATTCGCCAAACAGCAGGCTGCGATCATGGCCCAACAGGTTGAGCTAATCACCAGGCTGCAACAGCAAAATGGAGCATCTGCTTCGCACCAAGCCCCTCCCCCACCAGGAGTTCCAGCATTCGAGGAGGCACCAAATGTCCAGGGAAATACGAACATTCCGACAGGACCGGCTCCGCCCCCAATCTTACCCCAGCTGTCTAAAGCACTGATCAACCCGTCGGACTCTCCCTTTGAGTTCGAGGTAGACCATACAGCGTTGAAGTTGAGCAAGCTTGAAAAGTTGTTCAAAAAATCCCAGGGGGTAAAGTCCATCCCGGACATTGAGGACGGGTACACCGACGCAGCTGTGACACTGCCGGACAGGTTCAAGATGCCTCACATCGATCGTTTTGACAGGTTAGGAGATCCCATGGTCCACCTGAGTTTGTTTTCAGATGTTCTGCGCCCGATGGGCTTGACAAGATTACAGAAGCTTTCCCTTTTTGGCAGGACCCTGTCGGGTATTGCGGCCATCTGGTACACCAAATTGGAGGATTCAGTGAAATGAAGCTGGGAGGAGATGGCCGAGGCCTTCGTCGCACAATATTCATACAATACCCAAATCGAGATTACGACCCGTGATCTTGAGACGACGAGGCAGGAGCCTAAGGAGAGCTTCTCAGAATTCTTGGCCCGCTGGAGGGCCAAAGCCTCAATGATGACCATTAAGCCAACGGATAAGGATCAAATACGAATGGTTGTGCGCAACCTCCAGCCCAAACTAATGCAGAAAATGATCGTGCTCCCCTTCCCTACCTTTTTAGATTTGCATGAGATGGGAGTACAGATCGAGGATGCTATGAAGCAAGGCCTCATTGACCAGGAGAAAGAGCAGCCCAGGAGGGCGTTTACCCGCAGTTCGAATGCGACCACCAGCGGCAACGCAGCTGCAAGATCTTCCGAAGTGGGCATGGTCGCCACCACCACACCAAGAGCAGCCACCCCCTTTGTTGGTGCATCCACTTCAAACCCCCGAACTTCAGACTATCTACCCCGAGGCAAGAGGGTTTTCACCCCACTCTATATGTCTTTGTCTAAAGCCCTGGGGGTCCTACTCAGGAAAGAACATCTGAAACCGTTAGAACAACGGCCCCTACCCGATCCTCTCCCTGCAAAACATGACCCGACTAAGTACTGTGCTTTCCATCAACAAACCGGTCATGACACCGACAGTTGCGTCCGTCTCCGCCACGAGATACAAAATTTGATCGACAACGGGGTCATCCCCGCACCAGGTCCTGCAAAGTCTATCGGCACTTGATCAGTGAACTTGTAGGGGATAATGTGACGTGATCGAGGGATGAACCACCTGCGGGCGGCGTTCAGTTTATTTCAGATATGGTGTATGGCACGCACTGTTTTGAGCATTTGTGAATGCTGGTTTTTGTATATTCTGACTTAGGTATTGGGTCAGTCTTGTTGTTTTGTTTTTGAGTCTGTTTTTTTGTCTTGAGTCAGTCTCTTTTGTTTTAGGTTTGTCTTGTTGTATCGAGTCAGTCCTGTTGTATAGGAGTCGGGTGATTCCGGGGGGTGTTACCTCGGGCGTCACCATTTTGTTTTGTGTTTGTCTTTTCATTTTGTTTTGAGTCTATTTCTGCCTTAAAGCCAGTAACGCCAACAGATCTCAATGAAACAGCAATGATTTTCGCACTCTTGTATTTGCTTTAGCCGTGCGCCAGTTGTGCCAGAAGATTTGAATGAAACGGCAATGCATCTCACCTGTTCTTTTGTGCCTTGAATTCATTACATCAACCTAAGTTTTTCAAAACCTTTTGAACACTGCGGTGAAAACGAAGAGGAAGGAATTCCTCGGGTTTTACAAAAATTTGATCAATTGAGAGAAAGAGAGGCATGCTAAGCCCTTAATGAATGTAATCATGATTGTTAGTGTGAGTACTGGAAAGGATCCTGGCTTGATCCAGATTGGTCCCACACTATCTTCAGCGTGAGCGATTTGTCTCTTTCTTAAAAATTTTCAAAAACAAAATGTTTTACGCGGTCCTGCGAAGACCTGTGTGGAATCGCTTTTGAGATTGTGCAGTTTAGGATCGCTCTTAGCCTCGAGACTCGACTCCTCATTTTCAAACCTTGGACTAGAACTCAGAAAGTTCAAAGGTCAACTACAATGTAAGGCCTGTGTGGACGGATCTAGAGCAGCCCGTGAATTAGCGGCAACAAAGTCAGATCAAGAAGCTTGCGAAGCTAGAACAGCAGCCATTCTCCTGGATTCAGATAATTTCAGGATCTCAAAACCATTTGGCATGGACTTGTTATACTTTTACCCCTTGAGAGGCTCGCTGGGCTGAAAACCCGGAAGGGCGGCCCAGGCAAAAGTTAGAGCAAGAAAAGAAGAAAAAGAACAAAAAAGAGAAAAGAACAAAAGAACAAAAAAGAAAGATGCAAAGAAAAGAACAAAAAAAAAAAAAAAGAAATAAAATGAAAAGAAAAGAACACAAAAATTGAAAAGAAGAACAAAGCTCGCAAGGTCGAAAACCCGCAACGGGCGCCTTGGCAAAAGTTAGAGCCTAAAAAGGAGAGGTTAATACCCGAGTGTACCTTAACCCCGAACAACGTAAGGCTTGATTCCCATCTTTGGGATACGTAGGCAACTTCATTCTGAAGTCCAGCCGTAAAACACTTCAAATTCGACTATGTCCATGCGATGGTTCTGGTCATCTTTGTCTTCTCTGTATCCGAGAATTTGGTTGTGTTCATCACTCTGAGGACTAACTACAATGCGATGCGGGGCCATTCGGACAAGGGGCAACTTTCCGTTGCCATTCAATGCGCTGCGGTGCCGTTCAAACAAGGGGCAACTTTCCGTAGCTATTCAATGCGCTGCGGTGCTATCCAAACAAAGGGCAACTTTCCGTTGCCATTCAAAATGCCGCGGTGTCATTTCAAACAAGGGGCAACTTTCCGTTGCCATGTAGTGTCCTTCAGACAAGGGGCAATTTTCCATTGCTATGGGTCCGAGGTTGTGCATCTCAAGAGTAGGTTCCGTGCTCGTTGAGCAGTGGTCGTTTGCAAAAATAGTTTTTGAGAATTTTTACTGAGGTTGACTAATCTTCTCGAAAAGTACTCCATTTTTCAAAACTGGACCATTTCTTGGACCCAAAAAAGGAAAACTCTCTGTGCTCATAGCCTAACTTGCATGATTTTAAATCAGAAAATCGAACAAGCGCGTTAATCTAACTCTCATGTTGGTCAAAACTATTTTAGTAGAAAGCAAAAACAAAAAAAATGGTCGAAATGATGAACTAGGGGCACAGTCGAGTCAGGTGTTCTGTCTTTTCCCCATTACCACAATATTTGCCAAGAAGGGCACCATACCTGCCAGAAGAGGGCACAACTGAAGTTAGCAGAAAAGAGCTGAAAGCTCTCAACATCCTCCAAGCAGCGAGGTATCAAGCCAAGTGCAAAGCACGAACTGGAATGATCTGATCACGTCCAAACTCCCCGGTGGAGCATCATCAACCAATGTCAATTACAGATCTGCTGCACATCCAGCCGCATCACAACCCCTCTGTGGGAGAAACTCACTGTTGTGAACAAGAAGAAGAATCTAGCGGAATGCTAGGGGCAAGAGCCCGCAACTTTCTGTTTGTCCATCAACCACCCAGGGGAGGGATGAAAAATGAGAGATTGAAGAATAGAGAGATGTGCACTGAGAGAAAAAGTGAGGAAAGGGCTTTTTCAGAAAAATAGAGCCTGAGGGCCAAGTGATGTGAGAATCACAAATAAGAAAAGGGTGGGAAATAATACCTGGAGAAACTGGCTCCTCGCGTACGGAGAGGTCTCTCGTCTTTGTAACATGTCTGTGTGTCATGTCTCATGTTTTGTTTGTCTCGATTCTTGCTTTGAGTCGTTCCGAGCTTGTCTCGATGTGTTTAGGTTGTTTTACCTTGTTTTTCCTTTGTTTTGTGGTGTTTAGGTTGTGTGCCTTTTGTTTCCGTGTTGAGTTGTCTTGCTGTGTTCAGTTGTAGGCTCAATACTTGGTCGAAAACTCATCTCTCAATTTCAAAAATAAAATAGTTTTGTACTCAAAGTGCTGTGCCATTCTTCACGTTTGTGCAAAACAAGATTCGTTCTTTCATAAAACCGCACGGTTCAACCCAGGTCATGTGAGAACAGTAAAACCAGGACCTATCTGAAGCTATATGGGTTCCAGACTGCAAAGCAAAAGAAAAGAGGGAAAATTGAAGCATCTGAGTGTGTTTCACCTTCAGTAAACTCCGTGATTGTGCTCTAGATGTACCTCTTCAGGCCTTGTCAGCGCTCCGAAGAATGAGTGTGCCTCTACTCCAAGCTTAAGCCTGCTTCAAGTCAGAATGGCAATTAAAGCAGCAGTAGATGTTATCTCTCACTAGTGTAAGCAGGGTGCCCCTTTTTCGAGCAGAGTTGTGTTGCCAAGTCCTCTAAGAGGTAAATCGGAGGCACCAGAGTACATGTTTGATGCCCTTCCATTGCATAGAATGTGAACTTTCATATACACTTCGGTTGCATGCGTGCCGCGCATCGTTATGTTTCTGCATAGAAAATGCCCCCATACTTGCATAGAAAATGCATTTTATCGCACTGTCTTGTGCACCTGCATTGCATTGTTTTACGCGCTCCTTTGTTTGGAAACACTGGGATATGTCCTTTTGTTTCTTATACCTTTCTGAAACACCGGGATACGTCCCTACGTTTCCCTTTCTCCTTCTTTTCCGAAACACCGGGATACGTCCCTATGTTTCTCCTATCTTTCCGAAGCACCGGGATGCGTCCCTATGTTTCTTCTTCCATTCCGAAACACTGGGATGCATCCCTATGTTTCTCCTTCCATTCCGAAAGAACGGGATATGTCCCTATGTTTCTCTTTCCATTCCGAAGCAACGGGATACGTCCCTATGTTTCTCTTTCTCTCCGAAACACCAGGACACGTCCCTATGTTTCTCTTTCTTGCCGAAACACCGGGATACGCCCCTATGTTTCTCTTCCTCTCCGAAACACCGGGACACGTCCCTATGTTTCTCTTTCTCGCCGAAACCCTGGGATACGTCCCTATGTTTCTCCTCCTCTCCAAAACACCGGGACATGTCCCTATGTTTCTCTTTCTCGCCGAAACCCCGGGATACGTCCCTATGTTTCTCCTCCTTGTTCGTAACACTGGGATACGTCCCTAATCTTTGGGATACGTCCATAACCTTTGGGATACGTCCCTAATCTTTGGGATACGTCCCTAACCTTTGGGATACGTCCCTAACCTCTGGGATACGTCCCTAATCCTTGGGATACGTCCCTAACCTTTGGGATACGTCCCTAACCTCCGGGATACGTCCCTATGTTTCTCCCTTCTTTCCGAAACACCGGGATACGTCCCTATGTTTCTCCCTCTTTGGTTAAAAGCATTCGGAATACGTTCCAATGCTCACACCATTCCGAAACACCGGGATACGTCCCTATGTTTCTCCCTTTATTCTGAAACAATAGGATACGTCCCTATGTTTCTCATTCTTTGCGGAACACCGGGATACGTCCCTATGTTTCTCCCTCTTCGGTTAAAAGTGTTCGGAATACGTTCCAATGCTCACACCATTCCGAAACACTGGGATACGTCCCTATGTTTCTCCCTCTTCGGTTAAAAGCGTTCGGAATACGTTCCAATGCTTATACCATTCCAAAACACTGGGATAAGTCCCTATGTTTCTCTCTTTGTCCCCTTCCTCACACGATTTCAGCGTGTCTGGAATTTATCTTAGGATGCGTGGAGCGCGCTCCTGATTAAATTTCTTTATTCTTCCTCCACTCAGGAGTCCAACGTGGTTGGAGTATGTCACCATTTTGCATCTATTGTACTCTCTGTTGCATCGCATCTATCATCTATTACATCCATTGCACATATCTGTTTTATCGTCTGGTCTAAGGAGACCTTAAATCCTGCATCATCATTCACGCTGTTTTGCACATCGTATTTGCATTTTACTTGCATTTCTTCGCACTATCTTGTGCACTTTCCGGTCTAGGAGACCTTAAATCCTCTAAAGGTGCAATTCCCTTGGTGTTTGTCGTGTCCGAACGACTTCCCGTGGTCTGGTATAGCCACCTGCCTATGTTTGTGGTGAGTTCCTCGGAGACCAACTGGGACGGTGGAAACTAGAGTTCGAATGGCTCATTCCTAGAACACAAAGGTTCGGGATTTTCGAGACTAAAGTCTGGTTTAAATACCCAGAGGTATATCCTCGGCTTGAAATCTATATGGCAGCCCCATAGATTGAGATAGCATGTGTATGCGCCTCAATTCTGGATACTGAACCAACCTAGTCTGTCACCCTGTTGGAGAATAGGAAAAACTGCGACCATAGTCAGGGAGAAAAGTAGTACCTGCGGTTCAACCAAGGAGAAGCGAAAGATCCCCAGCAGCATGAGGTAAGTCATTGCCAATTGCCCCTGTAAGGTACCTTTACCTCTTAGCTATTACATTGTATTTTAGCCACTACATTACAGTGCATTGCATGAATCCTCAATTTTCAAACCGGCTTCGCGTAGCGTATAAGTCCAATTATCAAACCGGCTTCGCATAGCGTATAAGTCCAATTTTCAAACCGGCTTCGTGTAGCGTATAAGTCCAATTATCAAAATCTTCCTGCATATCATTTTGCATCTTGCCCCCTGCCTGCGGGCATGCCTGCGGGCACATCTTTGTTATCTTGCCTGTTTGTCTAAGTCTTCGGCCTTGTCAAAAATGGGTCGTCTCTAGGCTTTGACATTCACTCCCGTCACGTGTGACTTTCGAGTTCTGTCAAAGAGGGGCAACTGTAGACACCCCATTTTTGACCGACCTTAAGATTCAGACGTCACCAATCGAGCGCTCAGTGATGGTGCATATTGTGCTCATTCAGAAGTTTCAGAGTCTCGGCTGCGAGCCTTGCCTCCGTACTTCCGGGCTCTTTCGTGTCTTGCCTCGGTTTGCGAACCAGGCTCTGTTTTCTCTGTTTTCTCTTCCCAAAGGGAGGGAGAGGTCTCGTAGATCATCTCTCAGTGGCCGTAGGCTACGTTTCGTGGTCGTATGCCATTTTGCCCGTTTGGAGTCCGGTTTCCGGCTTTTCGGAGCCATTGGCCGTGTGCCTCGGTTCGGGACCGCTTAACCACCTCCGTTTGCTCCGGTTTTTGGCATGCATCTTATTTTCTCCCTTTTGAGGGACATTGTGGCTCGAGAGACCAACTTCGTGGTCGAATACCACTTCCGGTGCCTAACAGTCAGTTTTCGGGGCCTCGGGCTGCGCGTTTCGGCCCCCGAACCTTCATTTTGCATCGGTTTGGGTTCATTTTTGGCAGGGACCTCTGTTTCATAGTTAGGAAGGTCGTAGAAGGGTGGGAGGCCAGTAATTGTTCTGACAACCAATTTTATTCCTCCATCGCCCTCCGTCGCCCGTTTTTTCTCCCTCGAAAGCCAATGTTGACCCCCCTAAGGCCACTTTTTCTTGCCCCAAACCACATATTTGTGTTGTACACACCTGGGAGGCCACCAATATCACATGGCCGGCCAGTAATTGTGTTTGACCCTTTTGAACCCCTCCTAAAAGTGGGCTTTTCTCTCTCCTGGTTTACTTTCTCCAGTTTTTGACCACATGGTTGTGTTGTGCACATATGGGAGGCCCTCTTTTTGGCATGGCCGGCCATCAATCATGATTAACCCTTTTGACCCTTGGCCGGCCGGCCATGGGGAAGGCCGACCGGCCACCTGCAACTTCAATAAGCAGCCGGCCTTTCTCCTCTCTCCTGGTACATTACAGATATGTATTTTGTTTCCCCCCAGATTGTGTATCCGGGGGGCTGCACTTTTGGGGGGAAACTTGAATTCATTTCCCCCTCCCCTTTTTTCCCCCTCTTTTTCCCACACTTTTGCCTATATATCAGGCCCTCCAGCTCCCATTTGAAGGGTTACAAATTTTGCTCTAAGCCTCCTATATTGTATCTCTCTCTCCCTACACTCCAACCCTCAAAACCTCCCAAACCCTACACCATTTCTACACCACCACATAACACCATACCACCACCATCCTTTCCAGCACTTGGAGCTGGTTTTCTAGAGGCAAGGAGCACCTTTTCTCAAGCCAAGAAGCTGTTGAAGTTTGGTCTACAAGGGTGAGCCACACTTTCCCTCTTTTTGAGCTTTTTTTTTGCATGCTTTCTAAGCCATACTTGCTTCCATTTTTGGGCTCCGATCCTAACTAAAAATAGAATTATTTTGAGGTCTTTTTCATGTTTGTTTAAGGGCCTCTCCCTGTTTGAGGCTTCCTTTTTACACTTGCTTCTTTACCTCTCTTGTATGCCTATTTCTTGCATAGTATTTTAGGCCTATTTTTAAACTGTTTTGAGCTTGGTTATAAACTTTAAAGTGGCTTATTTTGAGCCCTTATTCAACATTGTTGAAGGGATCTTCACTATTTGAGGCTTCCTTTTGTCACTTGCCTCTTTATCCCTCTTTTGGCCTTATTTTTGCATGTTTTGTTAGCCCCTCGTTCTTGTGTTTTTGGGCCCTGGTCCAAACTATAAATGGACTTATTTTGACCCCCTCTTCATGTTTGATCAAGGGACTTTTGCTGTTTGAAGCTCCCTTTTTGCTCTTTGTGTTTAAACCTCTTTTTAGGCCTTATTTTACATAGTATTTTAAGCTTGCATGTGCACTGTTTTGGGTTTGGTCACTAACTGTAAAATACCGTGTTTTGGGCCCCTCTTAAACTTTGTTGAAGGGCCCTCCTCTATTTGAGGCCAGAAACCATCACTTGCTTCTTTGTCTCCCTTTTGGCCCATGTCTTGCACAATAGTTTAGCCCTACTTGTGTTTGTTTTCGTGGCTTGTTGTAAACTATAAAGTACCATGTTTTGAGCCCATCTTCAACTTTGTTGAAGGTCTCTTGGAAATTTAGGGACAGAAGCTACTACTTGCTTCTCTATCTCTCTTTTGGGGCCATTTTTGAATGTTAACTTAGCCCTATTTATGTTCACTTTTTGACCTTGCTTACAACTGTAAATATTCTTGTTTTAGGACTTTATTGATTCTATATTCACACTTCGTGCTCAAATAATGCATGCTTTGTATAGCTATAGGCCATTGCGTGTGCCTAGTTTTGCATTTCGGGTCTCATTTCATGCATCGGGTACCATATTGCCATGTTTCGGGGCTGTTTTGCATCATATTTTGGTACTAAAATTTGCATGTTTGCACATCATGTTTCATACCTTGCCATGCTTTGTTAGAGTGGCATTTGTGCCTTAGGGTCGATCCTCGGTTAGCGTGCACGTGGGCACGTATTTCGAGTTGTCTTATTTTCATCATATGGCTACCAATGTGAGTGTGGCTGAGGTCCACTCATGTTGGTGTAAGTCCATTGCGCATTGTGTATGCCATTTCATTTCATAGCATTGCGTATGCTAGGTTGTATGTTAGAGCATTGTGTATGCCATGTTACCTCGTGCATCGTGTATGCCATTTCATAGCATTGTGCATGTTAGGTTGTATATTAGTTGCATTCATGCATGTCATGCATATTGCATTGTGCTTGGATAGGAGTTAGCCCGAACACGGGAAACAAGGGACGTTTCATACTTCGAGTGACGGAACGTGTCTCAATTCCCAGTCACCGACACTCCGTGTCTCGATGCATGATGGAGTTTAGGTTTTGTTGTGCTTATATGTGCATTCATTTCATATTGAGTCATGCAATTCGACTCCTCGGCCATCATGCATCGATATGCGTGATTGGTGGCACGAGGATCGAGGACTACACTCCCTGAAGGGTAGTCATGCATACATATGTGAAAATACTTTGCCATGCCCCTTTCTTGCTCTCTGTTACAGCAAATCAAGAGTCAGCAGCCTTCCGAAGCTTGGCACGCATCCCAAGAACAAATTGCAAACAGAGGCTAATTGGGGCATCGTAGTGGATTTCCGCACAAAGCAACCCGGACATGCATCATTCATCATCCGAAGCAGCGTCGAGGCAGTCCCTAGCTTGCATGCTAGTTTATAGCTTACCTAGTTTAATTTGTTAATTAATTAGGATTTTGTAATTATTTGGACTGTACTATTTATTTGGGACTGTATATTATTTTATTCGGATTCTCTGCGTGAGGGTAATGTTGTAATAAGTGTGCATGTGTGTGATGTATGTCTTCCAACAGCACGTCTCTTTCCCTTTTATTTACCCGCTTATGATGGTTAGATTAGGGCATGTTTCAATTAGCATACAGTATGATAGCATGTTTGCATTTATTCATCTGTTTTGCGTGCACTGGGCTCGGCGCATCATACTAACTGCATTGTATTTTCAATTCCAAGTTGAATACATGTTAGCTGTAGCATTTCATATGCCATGTTTAGAATAGCCGAGCCTGCTATAGTTGCACTTTTGCATGTGTTGCATTAGGCATTTCTGTATAAGTAGGATCATGCATGGATTTCTAATTAGTTTCTGTTTTGGCTTGGAGTACTCGGTAAGTTTTACGCTTTAGCATCCTTGCATGCGTGTGAGTGACTGCCATGAATAGCATGCTTACTATGAGGCTATGTGCTTATGTGATATAACTGCCTGAATGCCTGTGGGTGAAGGTTGGGTTATTTGGATTGGAATAATTCATTCACTGTGTGTTTTCAGCCCACTAGATAGTGGCAAAATCATGTTTTCTAAAGCCCACCCGAGGGTGGCAAATCCACATCTTAGCCTACTTGCGGGTAGCACCATCAAACCATTTTCAAAATAAACAAACATGAAATGTTTTGTTCCAATTCAGATGATCCAGTCTATACTTGTATGCAGTGCGCATCACATAGTAAATCTAGGCTAATAACCGGAATAAGAATGCATAATGTTTTCAAAAATAGATATCATGGTTAGTAGAGGCCGATCTTTGATCGGGCGAGCGGGGGTGCTCATGAAATGACCTTCCCCAATCGTACCCAAGTTCCCGAGCCGAGGCAACTTTGGTGATGACGGACACGTGGCCTTAGGCAATGAGTCAGGGTTTTCTAAATTTCCCAAAATAAAATATTTGGGTGGCGACTCTGTATCTGGCAAAGCAGTCCATGTTTGGCACTTCTTTCAAAAATCTATTTTCAAAAACGATTTGCCGGATTTGTACTCTTTGGTTCAGATTAAGAACCGTGACAATTTGAGAGTCCTGAACTGTAGTGAGCCCAATATCGAGCGGAACGGGGGACTCGTTCCTCCCGGGGCGTTCGGGGACGTCTACACATGGTCACGACACTGACCAATGTTTTAGATTGTGTCATGAGATTCAAGATCTCGTTGACAAGCAGGTGATTGTGCCTCCCGAAAAACCCAATGTCACAACAAACCCTCTTCCACCGCACAGCCAAGCTCCACCCCCCAAACGTATCAACTTTATCCAAACTGGAGTCGTATCTTACAATCCTAGCATATATATCACCTCGTCCCACCTACCCAAGCTGGAGGTGCTCCTTCCTAACTGCACTGACTTGTGCATGTCAGACATCTCCAGAACCCAACCCGAACCAATGGTGGTGACTGTCGAAGACAGAACAGGGAAGATTTTAGGGCAGAATGGGATTATTGAGTCAGAATCCGAGGAATCTGGGAGTTTTGCTGAATAGGTATACAGTCCGAGTGACTACATTCTATCAGTAGGCCAGGTTAGGCCAAATGTGGAATTGCCGGCAGGGGTAGAGCTTTGTGTAATACAGGGGGATGAATCTGGTCAGAGAATAGATGACTCGGCAGCTGTGGAAGAGGACTTTGCTAACCTTCAATTTTTCAATGAACAAGATCCAGAGGGCATAGTAGTCAACTGGTCAGATTTTGAGGAGTCAGCAGAGGTCACTGGGTGGCTTGATGACCTACCAGATGTTGTCGACGAAACTCAGTTGGAACAGGGCCCGGTAGGGGCAAGGGCATTAATTGTGGCCGGAAGGGCCGGAGACCAGAATGCATCACTGGAGAGCGCTGGTGCTAAGAATTTCGCTCAAGATTTGGGCATTTTGAATACAGGAATTATTGAACAGCCAACTGTACTGACGCAGTTGGAACAAGAAAGATTTGGGGATTCTGAGAGAATTAGGAAAGCTAAAGCCCCCGTGGGGACTGAAAGTGCTGTGTGCACGGGTACAGAGAATGCTGCGAGCATGTGGATGGAAAATACTGTAAGTACAATTATACCGGAGCCGAACAAGTGTCTGTTGGCTGCTGACGGAATGTGGTGGGAGGACGATGATTTATGTCTTGCCCACACGGATGAAGATTGCGGGAGTAACCAGCCAGACGATACCTGGTACATTGGTGAAGTCGACCATATGACTAGAAGCGGGCGGTACTTCAAGCCCCCGCACCTGGATCAGCCAGAGGCGTCTGGGAAGGATAAGGAGGCTGAGAAACAGAAAGAGAAGCAACTTGAAGAAGAGGCTGTACTGAAGCAGTTGAAAAAGATACAAGCAGACATCTCCATCTGGGGACTACTTATGGCATCACGAGTGCATCGACAAGCTGTCTTATCGGCCATGGATAAGGCCAAGCTCTCAATAGACACCAGGCCCGAACAGCTGGTGGGCTTAGTTTTTCCCGGAGGGGCTACCCCGAGGTTGACTTTCTCCAACAAATAATTGCCACCTGAGGGTACGAACCATAACAAGCCACTCTATATCTCCGTGGAGTGTAGAAACAAATGGATACCCGTGGTGCTTGTCGACACAGGGTCTGCCATCAATGTGTGCTTGGCAAGGACTGCATATGCAATCGGTTTAAAGACCGCGGACTTTGTGCTGAAAGCCCAGGTGATTCGGGCATATGATAACACAAGCAGAAAAGTAATGGGGACAATGAAAATTCAGACCAAGGTTGGGCCGGGACAACATGAGGTAGACTTTCACGTCTTAGAAGTTCCTGCGACCTTCAATCTACTTTTGGGGTGGTTGTGGTTGCACCAAGTAAAGCCAGTTTCGTCCACCTTGCATCAGATGGTGAAATACCCCCATGGGAAGGGAGTAGCCATCATTTTTGGAAATTCGTCGGTCCATCCACCGCCAGAAGTATCTATGCCAGTTTTGGAAATTAAGCACGGTATGGAGGATGTGTTCATGTCGGGTTTTACCCTGGCTGAGGCCCAGGTTGTGCAGAACATTTTGGCTGTTAATGAGGGGGTGTATGTCAGTGCTCAATCAGTATACCTCATGAACAAGCTTCAACACATCCCCGGGATGGGATTGGGAAAGAGAGCCGAAAGGGTGTTGCAGCGTTGGCCGAAGTGCCACACAGCCCACATACCTTTGGTTTGGGTTATCTGCCAACGAAAGAGGATTGGGTGAGAAAAGGTAAGGAGATAACTGGGAGAGCCAGAGAAAAGAAGGCAGGGAAACCATATGAGTTAATGCACCGAACCATCCAGGGTACCCTAAATGGACGCTTTGTCTGGGAGGGGGAGGACTTTCCATTTTGCGGCTTCCCAGAACCATGGTTGAACGCGGAGAGGAAGCGCGTGCCGGGGTTTGAGATCTTCTTCGACCTGCAGTTATCCGGGGATGACGTTGCCGAAGAGCAGATGGACCCATTAGTTGAGGCTGAGCAGAGCAAGAAAGTGGAGTTTGAGGACGCCAAAAGTGAAATGGGGGTAGCACTGGCGTGTCTACTTTTAGATCCTCCGATCAAACAGAAGTTCTTGGGAGATAACTTCTCGGTATGCGTGATCGGGAATGAAACGGTTGCGGGCCTACCAGCAAACATTTTGGATGCATCTATCGCACCCTCTCTCATTTGGCAGTATGAAGAGGGATTTTTGTCAAGCAGCACCAGGTCAGGTAGTGAGCCGGAATCTGATTCTACCGAGTCTGTTGAGTCGGAATCAGGTTCCAGCTCGACTGAGTCTGAGTCCGGTATTCTAGGGGGTGATAACCCGGATACCACAGTCCTATCCAGGTCGTCTTTTTCTTTCTCTTTTGAGTCTGTTGTAACCGAGGAATCGGACGATTTGGATGTGCTTAATGAGAATGATGTGGCTGTGGTTTATGAGTACTTTTCTATGCCCTTGATTTATTGCATTAACTCAGACTTTCAAAATTTTGATGAAAACGACGAGGAATAAATTCCTCCAGTTTTGCAACGCTTAATTAAACAAGAGCAAGAAAGATTTGTTAAACCCTTAATGGATGAAATCACTACTGTGAATATTGGTACTGAGGAGGACCCACGGCTGGTCCAGATCGGGTCCACGTTGTCTTCGGAGGAACGCGAGCACTTAGTCGCTTTATTAAAAGATTTCAAAGATGTTTTCGCGTGGTCCTACAAAGACATGCCTGGAATCGATCTTGAGATTGTGCAGCACCGGATCCCTCTTGACCCCGAGGCCCGACCCGTTAAACAAAAACTCAGAAGGATCCGCCCGAACTGGGCTCTCAAGATTAAGGAAGAGGTCACCAAGCAAATCGACACAGGTTTCCTGCTGGTATCCAAATACCCAACTTGGTTGGCCAACATCGTTCTGGTGCCGAAGAAAGATGGTAGGATCCGGGTATGCGTAGATTTCAGGGACTTGAATAGAGCTAGTCCGAAGGACGACTTCCTCTTGCTGTATATCGATGAGTTAGTGGACTTCACAATGGGGCATGCTTTGCTTTCGTTCATGGATGGCTTTTCGGGCTACAACCAGATAGTGATGGCACCTGAAGACCGAGAAAAGACTGCATTCACCACCCCGTGAGGGACCTATTGCTATAGGGTAATGCCATTTGGGCTGAAGAACACTGGAGCTACATATCAACGGGCTGCGACCACAATATTGCATGACATGATCCACAAAGAGGTTGAGGTGTATGTGGACGACATGATTGTCAAGTCCAAAGAAAGAGAGGGCCACTACACCGCCTTGTAAAAGTTCTTTCAAAGGATCAGAGAATTTCGGTTGCGACTAAATCCTCAGAAGTGTACGTTTGGTGTTACAGCGGGGAAAATGCTGGGGTTTCTGATTACACAGAGAGGTATCGAAGTCGACCCTTCCAAAATCAAGGTCATCCTAGAAATGCCACCACCAAGGACTGAAAAGGAGGTGCGAGGCTTTCTAGGTAAAGTGCAATTCATAAGACGGTTTATCTCAAAATTAACCTTGACTTGTGAACCACTTTTTGGCCTCCTGAAGAAAAGAAAGAAATTCCAATGGGACGGCCGATGCCAAGCTGCTTTTGAACAGATCAAGGAATACTTACAGAACCCACCCGTGTTGTCACCGCCAGAGCCAGGGAGACCGTTGATTTTGTATCTTTCAGTAACTGAGACTACAATGGGCTGCATGCTCATGCAAGAATTAGAGGACAAAGTGGAGAGAGCCATCTACTACCTGAGCAAGAAGATGCTGGAGTATGAGACTCGCTACACACCGTTGGAAAAGGCTTGCTTAGCCTTGGTATGGGCTACCAGGAAGCTGTGGCGCTACCTGTTAGCTCACTTTGTAATGTTGGTTTCACGACTGGATCCCATCAAATATCTTTTCGAGAAACTGGCACTTATAGGTAGGCTAGCTCGTTGGTTGCTGTGACTTTCCGAATTCGATCTAAAATATGTGACGCGCAAGTCAGTCAAGGGAAGAGCGGTAGCAGAGTTCTTAGCCGATCATCCAGTTGAAGGAGGTGAAGCAATTGAGTACTTATTCCCAGATGAGGCCATTCTTCATATCGACGATGAATTTTGGACGATGTACTTTGATGGAGCGTCAAACCAATACGAGTATGGGATAGGAGTGTTGCTAATAGCACCCGACAACTCCCGTATCCCTTTAGCATTCAAACTCCGATTCAAAGTCTCGAACAACGAAGCAGAGTACGAAGCATGCATCACTGGTTTAGAAGCGACCTTAGAACTAGGGGCAAGACGGTTGGACGTCATCGGGGACTCAAACCTTTTTGTATCCCAAGCTAAGGGGGAGTGGAAGGTCAAAGAAGAAAAGATGATAATATACCACCAGACCTTGGACCAGTTAATTCCTCGGTTTGAGAAGCTAAACTTCACTCATCTACTAAGAGAAAACAACAGGTTCGCAGATTCACTAGCAACTCTATCTTCCATGATAGACATCCCGTTTGGAGTTCGGATGCATCCAGTCATTATCAACCAGAAATTTGTGTCGGCTTTGTGTCGGCTTACGAGTCGATTGCTGCTATAGATGAGGTTCAAGATAAGAACCCCTGGTATTACAATATTTGGAATTTCTTAGAGAAGGAAGCATATCCACTAGGGGTAAATGCCAAGGGTAAAAGGGTAATCAGAAGAATGGTCGTTCAGTTCATCATCTTCGGTGGAAAATTATATAAGAGAGGTCATCTGGGAATGCATAAGCTATGCGTTGAAGCTGAAGAATCAAAACGCCTGATGGAGGCCATCCATGGAGGGGAATGCGGTGCGCATATGAACGGGGTAATGCTAGTGCGAAAGATCCTCAGACAAGGTTATTATTGGTCCACCATAGAGGAGGATTGTATCGGCTTTGTTCGGCGATGCCACAAGTGTCAGATCCATGCAAACCGCATGAACATTCCGCCGTCGAAGCTGTACAATATGACTTCGCCATGGCCATTTTCAATTTGGGGAATCGATGTGATCGGGGCTGTCACTCCAAAGGGGTTGAATGGGCATGAGTTCATCCTAGTCGCGATAGATTATTTCACGAAGTGGGTTGAGGCCCAATCTTATGCGGGGTTGAAGGCGTCGCATGTTGCAAAGTTTATCAGAAACAACATCATCTGTCGTTATGGGGTCCCAAACGACGTCATTTCAGATAATGGTTCCCACTTCGAGAAGGAAGTGATTGACTTGTTGGAGAAATACAACGTGGCTTTTCATAAGTCATCCACATACTGGCCGCAAACCAATGCAGCGATTGAGGCCGCCAACAAGAACATCAAGCACATACTGCAGAAGATCGTAGAAACCTACCGGGATTGGCCAGATAAGTTGCCGTTTGCTCTGTGGGGTTACCGGACATCAATTCGAACTTTTACTGGGGCGACTCCGTATTCATTAGTTTATGGGATGGAGGGCGTTCTACCTATTGAGATTGAGGTTCCGTCTTTACGAGTGTTGGCTGAGTGTCAAATAGCCGAAGTAGATTGGCAGCAGAGCAGATTTGAAGAACTAATGCTCTTTGATGAGAGAAGACTGAAAGCACTGCACCATGTTCAAGGTTATCAGTGCAAAATTGCCTGGGCTTTCAACAAGAAAGTTAAGTCCAGGAATCTAAAGGAAGGAGATTTGGTACTCAAGGATAACAGAGCTCCCATTCATGACCCTAGGGGCAAGTTCAGACCCAATTGGACTGGTCCCTACATCATCAAGTCAATTTGGTCTGGTGAAGCTGTGGTTCTGATGGACCTAGATGGCCTGGAGTTCTCCCAACCGATCGACATGGACAAGTTGAAGAAATATTACCCCTGAGAGGCTCGCTAGGTCGAAAACCCGAAAGGACGACCTAGGCAAAAGTTAGAACATGAAAAATCTGAAATTATAAAAACTGAGCTCACAAGGTTGAAAACCCGCAAAGGGAGGCCTTGGCAAAAGTTAGAGTGTAAAAGGAGAGTGAAAATACTCGAGTGAACCTACGCCTGAACTACGTAAGGCTTGATTCCCATCTTTGGAATACATAGGCAACTTTAACTTGAAGTTCAGCCATAAACTTTTCCCCGATCAACTTTGTCCATTTGATCATCTCGGCCATCTTTGTCTATTCAGCATTCAAGAGTTCGGTTATGATCTCTGATGCAGTGCTTTTCAGACAAAGGGCAACTTTCCGTTGCTGTGCAGTGCCACGGTACTATTTAGACTAGGGGCAACTTTCCAATTGCTAGGATCCGAGGTTGTGCATCTCACTGACAGATTTCAGGCGTGTCCAGTTCTGATCCATATCGAAAATGGTTTTGAAAAGTTTTAATAAAAGTTAACTCTATTCAAAATTAATCGTTTTACAACTTAGACCATTTTGGGACCAAAGCGGAAAATTTTTAGTACCCACAACCTTCAATTTCATTGATTTCAATACAGAGTTCTCCTGCTCTTGCATACAAATTGAAGTTGCTTTTTATTACATTCATAAAGAAAACTTGAAAGTACTAATAAAGCAATAAATCCGGGGCATAGATAAGTCAAGTGTTCCTGCTCCCCCTCCCAGAGCTGGTTGAAGCCTTTGATGCCAAAGTGGGCCCTTCCTGTGCCTCTTCATTGAGCCAATCCAAGCACTCATCAAACAAAGTGCAACTGAAAGTGGGAGCCGGGGCCAGGAGCTCTCTAGTCCTCCATGCTGTGGCATACCGGGCAAGCTGTGCGCCTCGGGCTGGGAATGCAGCAGGGTACTCTACCCCCTCTGGCAGGCAAGTCTGATCATGTCCGAACTAGCGTCGGAATCGGAACGGAAAATAGAAGACACAATGTGTCATGCCAATCAATTGAATCCCAGGTTGACGGGTCATGTTGTAACTCATTGCCGGCAGATTGAGCCAAGGGCAGCGCCAAGCGATGCAGTTTGCAGACAAACTGCACATCCAGTTGTACCACCACCCCTCATCCAGGGCATCAACCAGGCGTTGTCGAAAAAAGTAGCCGCGAGTTGAGTATGCTGGGCAAGACTCCACAATCTGTAACTTGTCTATCAACCACACCTGGGGAGGGATGAAAAATGAGAGAATAAAGAATAGAGAGATGTACAATGAGAGAAAAGAAAAAAAAGGGTTTTGTGAGAAAAACCGAGCCTGAGGGCCGAGTGATGTGAGCTATACATATGTGAGATTGGGTGGGAAACATTACCTGCAATAGTAGTGGGCTCCCCGCAAGCCTAGCTGTCTCCCGGCGATGAAAAACGTCTAAGCCCATCAATGTCTCAGCCAATGTCATGGCGATGCAACTCTTGCCCTCCTTTAAACCTTGGGCAACCTCGATCAACCGGACACTGAATCCATCGGAGCCCGAGGCAAGCAAGAAATGAGATGGCAAGCATAGGCAAAGCGCGTGTCGCCGATAGCCCTGCTGATGATGGTCGCCGCGGTCACCGGCATCAGAAAACCAGCGAACCAAGCTTGGGATGTCCAACTCCCCGTCGTGAATCAATGATCGAGCGTCATGCAAAGTGAGGCCGCACATTCGTCCTAGGGCTTGGACATGGCCAAATCGGAGTTGAGGCAAGATTTCCTCATTGCGCTCTGATTCCATCAAAACTTGGAAATCTTCGAAAGTAGGACACATCTCTTGCCTGCTAAAGCTAAAAACGTGTGTTACAGGATTCCAAAACCTTGCCGCGTCATGGCAGAAAGGAAGATGCAGTGAAGTACGGCCTAACGTGAATAGTGCATTCAAGCCGAAGCCCCGGAAGTTCAACCTTTCCGAGCCATCCAGAGAGGCAATCCAAGCTGCAAAATTTTCAATGAGAAATGCCTCCATTTCGATGCAAAACTGAGATAAAATGAATGAACCACGAAGCTGGGACTTTTATAGAGGATAAGGCACTGTTCGAGGGACACGTGTCAAGAATATGGTGGTTGCTAAGCCAGGTGGTCGGCTGACCACCTTTTCTGGTAGGCCAACCACCCCGTTGGTCTCCAATAAAAAAAAGCTGGTCGGCCAGCTTCCTTAGGTGGTCGGCTATGGAGGAAAGTGGGGCTTTGGTCATGTCCTAGATTCTAGAAGAAAGTTCCTAGCATTTCCATGCATCGGGAGTTTTGAAGGTGCGAGTTTTCCTCTGTTTCGGATGTGTTCCGTCACTCCGATCGTCCGAAATGCATTTTGTTTATCGAGTTGTTGTTGAGTCTTGCTTATTGAGTTATTGTTTTGCTTATTGAGTTGTTGTTTTGTTTATCGAGTTGTTTTGTTTATCGAGTCTTGTTTATCAAGTCATCGAGTTTCGTGTATTGAGTTGCTACTCTTTGTTTAATCAACATTGTTGTGTCTTGCTTATCAAGTTGTAAACTCGCTAAGGTTTTGTTGTTTCTTAGTAAGTTAAGTTGTTTAGTTTGTTGTGTCGGTTCACTACCTGACTTGGAAATTTTCAGTGCACAATTCCATTCAATCTCATTTTCATGCAAAATAATGCATGCAATGCTAAGAACATAAAATGCAACACTTTTTCAAAAAGCTGTTTCATTCCATCATGCTTCCTTTCTTACAACATTTTACAACAAGGGTACAAGTTTTACAGAAAATAAAACTGTCTAATAATGTACAATGTGCTACAACTACTAGTAAAAAAGGCAAATAAAGCAGGAACAGCTACATCAGTGCTATTAAGCACATGAATAAGAGGCCCTCTTCGTCCTCTTCTGCGGAACAACCTCTGCACCATCATCATCATCGGAATCGGAGTCGCCGCCCTCAAAATCCTCCTCGGCATCATCTCCAGTACCGGAACCGAAACCAGAGTCATCCTCTCTGCCAGCGGATGTCTCTGACTGGGGATGTGTAGGCTCCTCCTCCTTGCTATACTCCTCCTCTACGACAGGTGCTCTGCGTCAGCCTCGGCCGCGAGTCGAACCCCCTTTCCTAGCTCTCCGAGAAAGCCTGGATGGCCCGGCCTGTGGCCCAGTATGTAGCAGAGGCATCTGAAAGGAAAGAGCACAATTTGAATACATCAGCCAAAGTATGTATATCAGATGCAGATGCAAGAAAACTACATAGAGTGGGTGTATACAGATACAGTACATGAATGTGGTGTGTGTCAGATGTGCTCTACACATACAGTCAATCAATGCAGTGAAATATTCAAGTTCAGCATGTCATCAGAAGTATGATAACTGCAAGAAAACTAAAGAGTACCGGGACACCGACGATGGACAACTGTGTCTCTCTCCACAGGACCATGCCCTCGAGTGAGGCTACTAACTCGAGTAACCCCTCCGTATACTCCCTGGTAGGCTACAGATACAAGCTCAAGCCATCAATGAGTAAATGAATGCCTAAGTATCTGAGTGGTAAATGAAAAGCAGTGGAACATACTGGTGGTGAGTCAGGATCACTGACGTATCAGTGATCGAGCATAGGGGGCTCTATCGGAATCGGGTAGGAAGTCCTGTATCGCCATCCTGTCAACTCAGTCAGGATATCTGGCCATCCGGCGTGATGATAAGTCGGGGGAATCAGGGGGACTAGTCCAGCCCCACCTCTCGATGTGCCGGCCCTGCTGGTCAAAGGAATATCTGCAGCACGGGCCCGGCTCAATGATGGCATGCCATCAGACCTCCTCATGGGAGTACGGACACCTGTCAATGGAGGCATCAAGTATGTATGATGGTAAGTCGCGTACTCCTCCTTCTCCAAATGTAGAAGTACGTCAGTACCCAACATGGCGCTATCGATATCCTGGGGAGTGAGCTCCTCAGTAGACCACATGTCGTTCGGAGGTGCTGCGGGGACACTCTGCTCGGGGTAGCCCATGGTCTGGTGCATGAAGCGGTCCCCCAGAAACCAGGCCCTACCAACGGGCCCCTCAAATAGGACCCTATACCGAGAAGCGGCCCATCCCCCAGCAAACTAAAATTGGGTATCTCCACCCAAGGGCGCCCAGGGCTGCCATGCGATCTGCGGATAACCAATGCATAAGCCGATTAGAAATCGTAAATGTATAAGATGAATCAAAGATGAAAACATGGAGAACTAAGAGTTCTGAATTACCTCTGTTGGCCGCACTGTATCAAAAAACTGCCGTAGGTAAGGGAGAGACTCCCGAGCTCTCGGCCGGTACTGGCCCTCAAATACAAGCGAGTAAAGGATCGTAAGAGGCACCTCCACCTCAAGCTCTGGGGCTAGCGTCGGAAAGTACGCGAAAACCCATAGCTGTGGAAAACAAGGCAATAGCCATCAAAATACAAAATGCTGAGTGCAAAATGTGAATACAGAATGTACAGAGAATGTAGAATGCCGAGAGCAAAATACAAAGTACCGAATATAAAGTGTGCCGTGTGTGCAATGTACAAATAATGAAAAGTAGAAATGTAAATCAAGAGGGCAGAAAGTACCTCCCAGGCTCTCAAATCAATTACAATATTGTGAGTTGTGTGTTCAACATGAAGTATATGAGTTGTGTTGTGTGTTCAACTCAAGAGTTTGGGCTGCGTGTTCAGATTTCAGAAATAATGAGCTGTGTGTTCAATATCAAGTGTTTGGGCAGCGTGTTCAGACTTCAGAAATAGTGGGCTGTGTGTTCATCTCAAAGTTCGAGCTGTGTGTTCAACATCAAGTGTTTGGGCTGCGTGTTCAGACTTCGGAAATAGTGGGCTGTGTGTTCACCTTAACAATTTGGGCTGCGTGTTCAACTCTCATCAAGTGTTTGGGCTGCGTGTTCAGACTTCGGTAATAGTGGGATGTGTGTTCACCTCAACAGTTTGGGCTGCGTGTTCAACTCTCATCAAGTGTTTGGGCTGCGTGTTCAGACTTCAGAAATAGTGGGCTTTGTGTTCACCTCAACAGTTTGGGCTACGTGTTCAACTCTCAATAAGTGTGTGCTACGTGTTCACAATCAACAATGGGCTGCGTGTTTAGAAATTCAAAGTTTGGGCTGCGTGTTCAACTCTCGTCAAGTGTGTGTTGCGTGTTCACAATCAATAATGGGCTGCGCGTTTAGAAATTCAAAGTTTGCGTTGTGTGTTTAACTCTCAACAAGTGTGTGCTGTGTGTTCACAATCAACAACGGGCTCCGTGTTTAGAAATTCAAAGTTGGGCTGCGTGTTCAACTCTCGTCATGTGTGTGCTGCGTGTTCACAATCAACAATGGGCTGCGTGTTCACAATCAACAATGGGCTGCGCGTTCAGAAATTCAAAGTTTGGGCTGTGTGTTCAACTCTCAACAGGTGTGTGCTGTGTGTTCACAATCAACAATGGGCTGTGTGTTCAGAAATTCAACAGTTTGGGCTATGTGTTCAACTCTTAACAAGTGTGTGCTGCGTGTTCACAATCAACAATGGGCTGCGTGTTCAGAAATTCAACAGTTTGGGCTGCGTGTTCAACTCTCAACAATTGTGTGCTGTGTGTTCACAATAAATATGTGGGCTGCGTGTTCGGAAATTCAAGTGATTGAACTGTGTGTTCAAGATGCAAACGGAATATTGTGTTATAGACTAAGTGTTCAGAACAAGTTGTGTGCTAGAATGAGCAGATAAGCATAGCAAAAGCATGAAATGCACTGAAAATGCATAATACATTGCGGAAAATGTAAAAGTGAAGTACATACCTCTCGTGCCTGACGAGAGATGTGGGACTCCGGCTCCCGCAATAGCAGATCCACAGGTACTTGATCATCAAATCGGTAAAATGGTAGAAAACAGCCCGAGAAAGGATATGCTCCTGAGGGTGATATCTCTCTGGATCGAATGGCCGAACCCTCAGAGGCAAAGACATAATGTATGGCTCACCTCCGGCACCTGGAGGACCTCCGCCGTGAGGAAAATGACCTTCCATTTCAAGAAATCTGCGAAAAGGAGCAAAAATGAGCGAAATGAGCCAAAACTGTTGCATGAAATGTAGTTTTGAAACTACATGAAATGTAGTTTTGCATTGCATTCTTGCTTAAAACTGTTGCATCTATTGTGAATATGTGCTTCATTACAGCTTGCTGTTTTGCATAATCATGAGTTACATTCGACTTGGTGCATATCGTTTTGCATTTCGCCCCCTGTCTGCGGCCATGCCTGCAGGCACATCTCTTTTATCTTGTCTGTTTGTCTAAGTCTTCGACCTTGTCAAAAATGGGTCGTCTCTGGGCTTTGACATTCACTCCCGTCACTTATGACTTTCGAGTTCTGTCAAAGAGAGACAACTATAGACACCGCATTTTTGACCGACCTGAAGACTTAGACGTCATCGATTGAGCGCTCAGTGATGACGCATATTGTGCTCGTTCTGAGGTTGCGGAGTCTCGGCTGAGAGCCATGTCTCCGGACTTCGGTGCTCTTTTATGCTTTGCCTCGGTTTGCGAACCAGGTCCTGTTTTCTCTGTTTTCTCTTCCTGAAGGGAGGGAGAGGTCTCATAGACCATCTCTCAGTGGCCGTAGGCTAAGTTTCATGGTCGTAGGCCATTTTTCCCGTTTGGAGACTAGTTTCTGATTTTCGGAACCGTCGGCCGTGTGCCTCGGTTCGGGACCGCTTAACTACCTCCGTTTGCTCCGGGTTTTGGCACACACCTTGTTTCCACTCCTTAGAGGGACACTGTGGCCCAGGAGACCATCTTCGGGGTCGCACGCCACTTCCGGCGCTTAGCAGTCAGTTTTCGGGGCCCCTGGCTGCGCGTTTTGGCCCCCGAACCCTCGTTTTGCATCGGTTAGGGTTCATTTTTGGCATGGACCCTAGTTTCATTGTTAGAAAGGTGGTAGTATGGTGGGAGACCACCTTTTCTTCTTGGAGATCGCTTTTCTTTTCACAGCCCGATTTTCTTGTTAGAGAGGTGGTCTCCCTCACTTTTGGGCCATAATTTCTGGTCTCCCATACCACCATTGTGTTGCATTCATCTGGGAGGCCACCTATTTGGTATGGCCGACCACCTTTTGTGCTTGACCCTTTTGACCCCTTGGTCTCCCTCACTTTTGAGCCACATTTTCTGGTCTCCCATACCACCACTGTGTTGCATTCACCTGGGAGGCCACCTTTTTGGCATGGCCAACCACCTTTTCTTGTTGACCCTTTTGACCCCTGGTCGGCCCACCAGGGGAAGTGGTCGGTCGACCACTTGAACTGGTCAGCCAGCCATCGCCTTTTTGGCCTTCTTGAGTTGCATACAGTTGTGCCAACTGGGAGGCATTTGCCCCATCCTCCAAGATTTAACCCTTTTGTTTATCTTCTTAAGGAAGCTTTGGCCCTTTTTGCTTAACTTCCTCAAAAAGCTTGACCCTTTGGGTTTAGCTTTTTTAGAAGCTTGGTCCCTTTGCTTCAGGCTTCTCCAAGAATCCTTGGACCTCTTCTTCTATAAGAGAGGCTCCCCTCTCCATTTGCAAAGGTTGAACACTTTGGCTAAGTCATACATACACTCTCCTCCATATCCCTCTATTCCAAGCTTCAAACTCCATAGTTCTTGACCCCTTTGCCTACCACCTCACAACCACACCTCCCCATCATCCATCTAAACATCTTGGAGCTTGTTTTTAGAGGCTAAGGAGTCATATTGTTGGTCCAGAGCTACTGGAGTTGCTGTGCTACAAGGGTAACACATTTCTTCCCTTTCAAGCACTCTTTTTGCTTCATATCTTAGCTCTATTTGCAAGCATCTTTAGGTTTCGTCATAAACTGAAAAACGTTTCTTTTTGAGATTATAAACATGTTTGTTTAAGGTTATTTTTCTGTTGGGGGTCATCTACCCCCTTGCATGCCTCATTTCCTCATGTTTAGGGCTATGCATTAGGGCATTTGTGTTGGCCTTGGTTTGGCCTTTTAGCCACTGAAATCCAGCGGATTTTTAGTGGCTAACATGTGTTTTTAAGCCCTAAAATCAGAGAGGGGTGACCCTCTCACCCCTTGATTTGTTTACTAGCTTTGTTGGCCTTCCAAAGGGGCTCCTACTTGCATGTTTCAAGCCCTATTTCAGGCCCTATTTGGTGAGTTTTAAGGTCTGCATAGGCTCTTTCCAGAGCCCATTTTGCCATATAAAGTGTCTATTATGCATGTGTAGAGTAATCCTCTTCAAGGCCTTTCAAAGGGCCCTTCACTTGTATGCTTCCTAGCCTCATTCCAGGCCCTTTTTGGTGGGTTTTAGGACCCTCATAACCTCTGTCCAGAGGTGGTTTTGCCATTTTGTGTGTCCATCAAGTATGTGTAGAACAACCCCTTTCATGACCTTCCAAAGGGACACATCATTCTTGCATGCAAGGACTATATTTTAGTGGGTTTTTGGGCATATTTTGGCATGGCATACTTCTTTTTTTGGCTAGTTTGGTGAGCTCTCATATGCTTCATATAGTTGTAGTACAAATCATGGTTCACTAGCTTACTTTGCATGCCTTGTTGACCCTTGTTTTTAGCACTTTTTGGCCATACCTTAAACTGATATTGTGCGTGTTTTGGACTTCCCTAGCTCTGTTTTCTGCCCTCATGGTCGAATGATTGTTGTTTTGCATACTTGTAGTTCAATGTCCATGCCTAGCTTTGAGTTTTGCGGTCTATCACATGCATGTGCTGAGGTATTTTCATGTTTTGGGGTCATTTTGCATCATATTTCAGAGCCTATATGAATGCCATATCCTCATGTTTTCTACTCTTTAAGTGTGCTTGAGAGTTGTCCATAAATGCCTTGTTTTCGGACCATCGAATGAGCTTCATTTCTATGCATTCCGAGCCATCATTTTAGACCAATTTCCCACTGTCTTGGACCTGCCTAGGGTCTGTTAACGCACTTCACTAGTTTCGGTATTCGGGCCATCTAGCATGCATCGTGTGAAGTGTTTGCATGATTCGGGACCATTGTGCATCATATTTCAGAGCTGGATCATGTGCCATTCTATGTCATATTTCATTCTTTGCCATGCTTTGTTAGAGTTGCATGTTGTGCCTTAGGATCGAGCCTTTGCATTCGTGCATGTTTGTATGTATTTCGGTTGTCTCATTTTCATCATATGGCCACCGATTTGGGCATGGCTAAGGCCTCTCCATTTTGGTATAAGTCCATCGTGCATTGTGTATACCATGTTACAATGTGTTTTGCATGTTATGTTGTTTTAGGCATTGTGTATGCCATCTCATTTCCTTACATTGCGTATGCTAGGTTGTTAGTCGCACTGTGTATGCCATATGGTTCATAGCATTGTGTATGCTAGTAGCATGTTTGCATCTCATCCTTGCATGTTTGCATGATTAGGTCGCATTGCATTAGGATTGCATGCTAGTTGCATTTGTGCATGTCATGCCATCCTTATTTGTTGCATTGTGTTTGGAGTAGGGTTTAGTCTAAACACGGGAAACGAGGGATGTTTCATACTCCAAGTGATGAAACGTGCCTCGATTCTCAGTCGCCGACACTCTTGACTGTCCATGATAGAGTTGTTGGCTTTACTTGCTTATATGTGTATTCATTTCATATTAGGTCGTGCAATTCGACTCATCGGCCATCATGCATCGAGATGCGTGATTGGTGGCACGAGGATCGAGGATTACATCCCCTTGAGCTTGTGCAAGGATGGGGAGAGTTATCTTGCACACATATGTTGAAAATACATTGCCTTCTCTCTCTCTTGCCTTTGTTGCAGAAAAACCACAATCCAGGGGCAGAAAGTGGTCGGCCGACCAGGTTTTCTGGCAGGCCGACCACCTTTTTTGGTTCCCACCACAAAGGGTGGTCGGCAGGTGTCTCCCAAGCCAACATCTGGTCAGCATCCTTCCCAGGGTGGAGTTTCAGCCTCTTGGAGCCTTGTGCAAATTTCTAAAATCAGTTGCAAACAAAGGCGAGACGAGGCATCGCGATGAAATTTCCCGACGAGGCGACTCGAACCACCCAAAACAGAGCCAAGGCAATCACATTCATGTAGTTTACATGCTTACTTAGCTAGTTTGTTAATTAGTTAATGTTGTGTAATAATTAGATGTAGCTGTTATTTATTCGGACTATATTATTTATTCGGACCCCTCGAGGGGGGCAATGTTGTAATAAGTGTGCATGTGTGTGATGTATGTCTTCCAACCCCACGTCTTTCTCCCTTTTATTTATCAGCTTATGATGGTTAGATTAGGGCATGTTTCAATTAGCATACTTATGCTCGCATGTTTGCATTCATTCATCTGTCTTGCATGCACCGGGCTCGGCACATCATACTAACTGCATTGTATTTCAATTCCAAATTGAATACGTGTTAGTTGTAGCATTTCACATGCCATTGTAGAATAGCCAAGCCTATTTTAGTTGCATTTTGAATGTGTTGCATTAGGCATTCCAACATAGTTAGGATTCATGCATGATTTCTAATCAGCTTCTTTTTTGGCTTGGAGTACTCGGTAAGTTTTATGCTTTAGCATCCTTGCATGCGTGTGAGTGACTGCCATGATAGCATGCTTACCATAAGGCTATTTGCTTATGTGATATACCTGCCTGAATGCTTGTGGGTGAATGTTGGATTATCTGAATTGGAATAATGCATTGACTGTGAGTTTTAAGCCCACTAGATAGTGGCAAAACCATGTTTTCTAAGCCCACCCGAGGGTGGCAAAATCTGCATTTTAAGCCTACTTGCGAGTAGCAAACCGCTTTCAAAAACAAATATGAAATGTTTTGTTTCAATTCAGGCTATCCAGTCTATACTTGTATGCTGTGCGCATCACGTAGTAAATCTAGGCTAACAACCAGAGTAAGAGCACATAATGTTTTCAAAACTCGATATCATGGTTAGTAGAGGCCGATCTTTGATCGGGCGAGAAGGGGTGCTCACGAAGTGACCTTCCCCAATCGTACCCAAGTTCCGGAGCCGAGGCAACTTTGGTGATGAAGGACACGTGGCCTTAGGCAAACGAGTCAGGATTTCCTAAATTTCCCAAAATAAAATATTTAGGTGGCGACTCTGTATCTGGCAAAGCAGTCCATGTTTGGCACTTCTTTCAAAAATCTATTTTCAAAAACGATTTGCCGGATTTGGACTCTTTGATGATTCATCGGTCTTGCATTGCACTCTGCGAGATTAGATACAGGATCGTGACATTTGAGTCCGAACTGTAGTGAGTCCATATGAACAAAACGGGATTTCCCTCCCGGGACGTTCGGGGACGTCTACAGTAGCATTGTCACAAAAATACGTAACATTATCACAAAATACATAACTTTTTTTTTTAAAAAAAAAACCATAAATTATGGTAAATCTACTAAAAATTACATATAAACTGCTATAAAAATATGTAAGAGAGTGTGTACTATAAAATTTTCTGTAAGTCTTTCATTATAAAAAATTGCATTTATAGCAACTAAATTTTTAGGCCCCAAATGTAAGATTTTAGTCACCGAAAAATTTTCCTGAATAAATAGTTTGGTTACCAGCTTGGTCGCAGAAAGACTGGCGACTAAAATAAATTTAGTTGCCGAAAGTCCTAAATTGGTGACTAAACAATTAGTTGTCAAAAGTAAAGGTATTAGTGACTACAAAAACTTTAGTTGACAGGCTAAATTGGCAACTAATCTTTCAATCGCCAAAAGCTTTCAAAAAAAATCAATATTGCATTTTCAGCGACTAAAACATCTAGTTGCCAAAACTAAAATTATTTTCCACAACTAATTTATTTTGTACCCAAAATTATTTTTTTTGTTCATCTTATTTTTTTAGCTAGTAATAAATGTTTTAGTCTCCTAAAGAGTAATTTTTTTTAGCTACTAAAAATTTAGTCGCCTAAAGTTTATTTTTTTTATTTGGCTACTAAAATTTTAGTCGTCAATTTTTTTTTTTTTTCATTTTGTTTTTTTTAACTACTAACTATGTAGTCGTTAAAAATATTTACTTTCTTTTTGGCTACCAATTATTTAGTGGCCAAAAACATGATATTATTATTATTTTTTTTTTAATTTGTCCATAACCTATATGCATTCCATGCAACCTATATTACGTATATAAACAAAACAATACATATATTATCAATCATTTCACAATTTGCATCCATTTCACTTCCAACCATCCAAAAAGGAATAACTTTTAATGTCAAATTCTATACAAACTAAATATATTCCAATCTAAAATAATAATTTCATACAAAACAGAGAATCATACGAAAACAATTATATTTGTATAGACTCTGGGGATGATAGTGAACTTTTGAAAAGTCTGTCCATAGATTTGGTGAAAGATTTGGAAATAAAAATGGGGAAAAAAAATGTGATACTAAATAAAATATAATTGCATTTTACATATTTTCACACATTGTTATTTATTTATTTATTTTTAAATTTCTATCAAAATCATGAAACAAAATACGGAAAATATAATTGCTGTAATGCTGCCAAATCAATGGTTGTTAGGCTAATCTATCAACATGGTAGGTTCACAAACAATGACCCGCAATAATGAATTCTGATTAATGAAAAAAATGTTTGGATCGTGGATGGAAGGAAAAAAAAATGTTAGGCTAATCTATCAACATGGTAGGTTCACAAACAATGACCCGCAATAATGAATTCTGATTAATGAAAAAAAAGTTTGGATCGTGGATGAAAAAAAACAAAAAGAAGAAAAAGAAGTACATTCCAGGGACACTTTCAAAAAATATTTACTGATTAATGAAAAATTTTATGGATTTAATAGTAAAAAGGGGAACAACAAATCAGTTGAAAGTTGAAAAAGATAAAAAAAAATAAACTAATCAGACTAATGGTAAAGTTTATAAATTTCAATTATTATGTATTTGTAATTATTTTTGAAAAGTCATCCTAATCTGTAATTTTTATTTATTAAAATTTGTAAGATTTACCATTGAATTGAAATTATTTTTGAAAAAATACACTGAATAATTATTTTCTCAAAAAAAAAAGAAATAATTGTGATATATATTTTTCATTATGATGTTTGAATGAGTAAAAAAGTAAAACATATGAGAGAAATATGAATAAGATTTCTATTTCTTCTTTTGTATTTTAAGAAGTAATCTGGGTATTATAAATATTTAACCTTTAATCATTTTTTTTTTAAATGGAATCTCACACGTTTTGGTAAAAAAATGAAATAGTCATAGCAGCAATCCATTTCAATGGGATAGTTTAGTGAGAAATGATAAGAAACATAATTCTTATTTAGTGTATGGCTTGTAAATTGAGTAAGAAATAGTAAGAAAACATAATTCTTTTACGTCATGTTTGATTGGAGGTGGGCTTACTCATGTCATGTTTGGGTAAGAACTGAAAAAATATTTGAGATATTTAATTTATCACTTTTAAAAATTATTTTAATGATGTGATTGAGAAGTGTTAAATTTTAATAATGTGTTTAAGAAGTGTTAAATTTATCACTATAGGGGGACTAGCAAAGTTTGGAAACATGCCATTAAGATGCAATCCTATGTGATTAATGGGTAAAAGATTATTTTACCTACAATAATGGAAGAAGGATAATTGTAAAATTCCATATGTTTAATCTTAATCAATTAATATCACCACACTACTGTACAAACAAATACACTTCATCTTACATTTTCAATTTAATACTATCAGGTCATGTTTGATTCACAAGATTAATAGTGAAGTATTAATAATCCTATTAAATTAGTGTGGTATTCACTATCCAATTGGATTAATATCCATTGGATTAATAATCCCACCCCTACCCCATTACTGATAATCCTACAAATTTGTTGGATTAATTATCCATTGGATTAATAATCCTAAACCAAAATGTTAAAACAAATATAGGATAATTGGGCCCACGGATTAATAATCCTAATTCCATACTCTAATCCACCCAATCAAACATGCCCTCACATTATTAATCTCATTCAATTTTATTATACTAATAATTTCATCCAACTTAATCCGCCAAATAAATGTGGCATTACTAAACATATTTCATTTTTCACAAAAAATTGTGAGATTTGGTGAGAAACAAATTAATTAATTATAAAATATTTAGAATACCAAAATTGTTCCATAAAATTAAAACGGAGAAAAAATAATCTTATTTATTTCTATCTCACGTATTAATTTTCCCACTCATGTAGATATAATAGTGAAAATACATATATATATATATATATATATATATATATATATATATATTTTTTCTTTTTTCGCCTAAATGAAGACCACAACTATTTCTTCTCTTTTTTAGCCTACAATCTACCCGTGCTTTCTTATAGATGATGTTGTTGATCCAAAGGACGGGGAGTCGGGCTGACCCACGCGTCCTACACTTCTCGGCAGTCACTAAGCTCGCTGATGTGACTTCAAAAATATCCAATGGGGAACGGGAGTCCCCCAGCAGATTCTCCGACGGTCAAGTTAGAAGAGAGGAGATTGATGGTGTGTAGAGAGAGAATAAGAATAGAGAGCTTAACATTTGGTATGTCTTGGAAGCCTCCTTATATCCTTTGTCCATCATTTCCTTGTCCACTCTGACTTGTCGTGTTGGCCGAAAATCTATGCTCTAGCTTGCATTGTTCACGGTGAGGCTACCCATTCCGACATGAAGGGGTTATCGCATTTAATGCTGCAGGAGCCTCATTAATGGCTGATGTGTGGTGCAATAACTCTACAACATCTTTGTTTGCTTACGTGGCTGGTTCTCCTCTTGACAAGCGTTTAGATGTCATTGGTTCCTAGTGCAGCGTTGGGTTTTCAATGGTGTTGGGTTTTAGTGTTTGAACCGTGAATTAGGCTTTAAGTAGTGGGCCAAAAGTTTTAGTGGGCCCACCGATGTCAGTAGTCCTCAATTGCCAAGTGCATCTTCAGTCCAATGAAGGGAATAAGAAGGAAGACGGGGAGTGTGTGGGGTCGAGTGAGAGGAGGGCTGACTGTAAAAAAAGAAGGGACCGAGCGAGAAGACTGATCGAGTAGAGGGCCGAACGCAAAATAGGGGACCGAGCGAGAAGACCGACTGAGAGGATAACCGACCGCGGAAGGGGGGACCGAGCGAGAAAACCGACCGAAAGGAGAGTCGACCGTGGAAGAAGAGACCAATCAAGAAGGCTGACCGAGATGAGGGCCGATCGCGAAATGGGGGACCGATCAAGAAGAACGACCGAGATGAGGGCCGACCGCGAAAGGGGAGACAGAGCTAAAAAACCGACTGAGAGAAGGGCTGACAGCGGAACGGAGGACTAGTCGATAGATGGTGGCGGCGAGGAGCGACGGGGCATGTGATGATGTGAAATGAAATAGACAGGGAAGGGAAAAAGGGTAGTGAATCGTGGTTGTACACATGGCATGATCCAGTGATGACGGAGGTGATGCGTTAGTAGGAAGCAAAGGGTTAGGACTAGGATAGGACGTGAAAAAGGCGGGGGTGGAAACTTTCAAAATTTTCAAACTGGCAAAATTTAATCTCGATCCTTGGAATATAGGAACATCGTGGGCATTTGGAGTTATTCGTTTTACATATCTCTTTGCGAAAAACCAACACATCCCAGAGTTGAGTTCATTTGTTTTGTGTGACACGTCCCTCCAACACTTTGTGAACTTCCTAGCGCCAGCATCCGAAACAATACACAGAAACGTAGAAGTGATGGCTTGAGATGAAGCGCCAGCCATGAGGCTAGAAGCATTGGGTGAAGACGATGCGGTGGAGTTGGCAGAGCAATATAGGACAGAGAGGCGGGAGGAAAGAGGGGCAGAGCAAGTGGTGTGACCTTGTCCGTCGACCATGATTGTGGCCGCAAGGCCGATTAGCCAAGTGGAACTTGACCACTGTCACACCAAGGCCGAAAAGTCGACGTTTACGTTAGAGGAGTTGAAGGAGGTACGTAGGAAGTACCAGATTTCGACGAAGATAGAGTTGAAGTTGCCCACGTCTAACGAGAGGGTGTCAAATGCACGTCCGATGGAGTTTACATTGTACGAAGAAGCGTTCCGGGGGGGTCTGAGGTTGCCACTCCCATAAATAGTGGTGGACGTACTGAATCGATTGGAGGTGGCGCTGGGCAGCTGATGCCCAATGCATGGAAAATACTATTGGCCTGTGCAATCACATGGCCAAGGGAAACCCGGGGAGCAACGACGACAGTGGAGGACTTCTTTTCTTGCTATAAGGCCTCCGGTCAACAAGAACATGGGTGACCTTGCGGGCAGTGGCAAGCAGAGGATTAGTGGCGGGTTTACCATCGTCGGTGAAAGGGTGGAGACCGAGGTGGTTCTATGTATTAGCAAATGGTGGGAGGGGGTACACACAACGTGGAAAGTTCCCACAAAGTCGGTGGAGCCAAGGCTGGAAGTAGAGACCGAGAATAGGGTGAAATGGGTGAAGGAGTGGAGGGAGAAGGAGGGTGTGAAGTGGGATGACCTGATCCAGCCTTCGTCCTTGTTCGCATTGAGTCTAGGGCCACAGCCGATCGAGGAGGATCCTGCGCCGGAAGAGTTGGAGGCGAGAAAAAAGGTGTAGGAGGTAGAGGAGCAGAAGACAGTTTCCAAGGCCGACAAGTATAAAGAATTGTAGTTAGGCCCTGCGCCAAAGCTAGCCATGAAGGAGCAAGTCTGACCACGCCCCAAGCCTCTAGGAGATAAGGATCTGACTTACTTTGCGCCGCTACCGCCCCCAGTGGATCCGTCAAAGGAGAGGAGCAAACAAGAGGTGGATGCGGTGTTAAAAAAGAAGAGGAAAAAGATGGGGGCTACGGAGGAGAGTGAGGGGGGGCCAATTTTGAAGAGGGTGAAGGAGGGGACGGCGGAGGTAGCCCCAAAAGTAGAAGAGAGAAAGACAAGGATGGAGGTAGGAGAAACCATGGGCCCAGATGCCCAAGTGGTGACTAACGTGGCTGAGGCAAAGATTGGGCCCGCGCCAGAAGTGTCTCCAAGTCTTGGTGAAGGAAAATGAGAAGTGAGTAGAACAGAGATGGGTGCCATGTCGAAGACCGCCATGTATCACGTTCGCGCGGTGGCCGGTCGATCAGCAGAAGAAGGAGGCAAAGCCAGGGTCGCCACCGATCATCTCTTGGGGGTTAATGGAGGATGCGGCCGTGCGGTCAATGGTGCGATTCACGAAGGCCGACCTCCTGAGAGGGTTCTGCTCAGCGCAGATGGAGCTGACGACCCTGGTGGCAGCCCTGCTGAATAAGGAAGCACACCCGACGGTGGAGGCAGAGCTGCTAAAAGCCTAGCTGGAAGGGGTGAAAGTGCAGTTGCAAAACCTAAGGGTCGAGACGGCGGGCTGGAGGAAAGCCACATGGAGTGCCTGTGCAAATGGCCTGGAGTATGCTCAAAGGGCGAAGAAGATGGAAGTACTGGTGGTTATGCAGAGCTACTTGGCAGAACGTACTACCTCCAAGCTCGCCGTGACCAAATCAGAGCTTGAAGTGGTGCGCTACAAGGTGGTGTTGTTGGAGTTTGAGTTGGCAGGCGAGCAGCGGAAGGTAAGCAAACTCCAAGAAGTCTGTACCACTACCAACGAAAGGTTAGAAGATGCCCTCGCCAATAACGAATATCTGTGCGACCAGGCGTTTAAAGACAAGAAAGAAGCAGATGCGCGCATTGTAGAGTTGAAGAAGACGTTAAAGGAAGAGAGGGCCAAAATGGCCTCTAAGAGGGTGGCGTACCCTGACCTATGTGTGGCGGCTGTGGAGCAATTTAAGGGGTCTACTGAATTATAGATGGCCATTGACGCTGTGGTCGCGGGGAGCTTGGCTAAGGAGGAGAAAGGAGGTGCTGGGCCATCAGGAGTGGCCGTTGAAGGTAGGAGCAAAGAAGAAGTGATCCAAAGCTTCCAGCGGTCAGACTTCTACAAGCACAAGATGAGTCGATACTAGGACAGCGACTAAATGAGCTTCAAGTATAAGGCGCAAGAGCTGTTCCCAGATGTGGACTTCAATCTGGTGAAGGTAAGAGAAGACGATGTTGCCCAAACTCCCTTGGACGAGGGGGTAGAAGAAGAAGATCTTGCGTCAAGCAAAGGGGATTAAGGACAAGGTGTTTTGGTTTTGTTTGTTTGTTTGTTTGTTTGTTTGTTTTTTTTTTTTTTTTTTGTTTTTGGAAGTAAATGTAATTTCTTTAATGAAGTGTATAACATGCAAATTGTTAATAAAACTACCAGTTTTGTTATTGTTGTTGTTGTTGTTGTTTTTGTTTTGAATGGTAGGGTTTAAAAGGTAAAAATGGATGAGTAGAATTGGATAAGTAAAATTTTGGAATGTGAAATTGGACAAGTAACCTAACTTGTATAAATGGTAAGATATGGGCAAGTAGGTTAACTTGTATGAATGTTAAAAATGGATGAGCATGAACTGAGATTTTAACTAAGTCTGGCTGAGACTAATTGTGACTAATTGTAACTACATGCTTTGTCTGGATGAGACTATTTTTGACTGAGACTGGCTGAGCATTTCATGCTCGGTCTGGCTAAGACTTGGAGGGCTCAGTCGGGCTGAGGCTTCGGTTAACTCAGTGTGGCTGAGCTCTTCATGCTCAGTCTGGTTGCGACTTTGAGGGCTTAGTCGGGCTGAGGCTTTGGTTAACTCAATATGGCTGAGCTCTTCATGCTCAGTCGGGCTGAGCTCTTCGTGCTCAGTCAGGCTGAGGCTTCAGTTAACTCAGTCTAGCTGAGTTTTTCATGCTCAGTCTGGCTGAGACATGGAGGGCTCAGTCGGGCTCAGTCAGGCTAAGGCTTTGGTTAACTCAGTCTGGCTGAGCTCTTCATGCTCAGTCTGGCTGAGGCTCGGAGGGCTCAGTTGGGCTGAGGCTTTGGTTAACTCAATCTGGCTGAGCTCTTCATGCTCAGTCGGGCTGAGGCTTTGGTTAAATCAGTCTGGTTGAGTTCTTCATGCTCAGTCTGGCTGAGGCTTGGAGGGCTCAGTCAGGCTGAGGCTTTGGTTAACTCAGTCTGGCTGAGCTCTTTATGCTCAGTCTGGCTAAGATTTGGAGGGCTCAGTCAGGCTAAGGCTTTGGTTAACTCATTATGACTGAGCTCTTCGTGCTCAGTCTAGGTGAGGCTTGGAGGGCTCGGTCGAGTTGAGGCTTGGTCCAAAAGTTGTCATTGAAATGGAACACATATAAATGGAGATACGAAATTGTTGTTATTAAGGCATAATCTGTCGATCACAAATTTACATAGTGTATAGAAAGTGCAAAAATGAACAAGTACGCAGATCAACAAAATAGAACGGACAACAACTGAATGATACAAAAAACAGGAGACGCCATTTTACTGGTAATAACGCTTCAAGTGCTCGACATTCCACGGATGGGGGAGGTCTCTGCCCTCCATATCTTGGAGAAGGTAAGTGCCCGAACGGGGTCTGCCCTTGACAATATAAGGTCCTTCCCATTTGGCTGCTAGTTTGCCCTCGGTCAGATTTTTAGTGACAAGGGTTGCTTCGCGCAAGACTAGATCTCCCACTGCGAACTCTCGAGGTTGGACTTTACGATTATGATGTGCTCTCAGTTTCTACTGATATGGTGCCTGTCTGACAGCAGTTACCTCTCGGAACACTTTAATTAGGTCCAGGTCAGCCCGTTGCAACTCTTCGTTTAGCTCTGGATTCGAGTGTAGAACACGAGGGTCGGTAGACCGACTTCCACTGAGATAACTACCTTGGCACCATATGTTAGGTGAAAGAGGGTCTCTCCAGTAAGAGTTTGAGCGATCGTCTGAGAAGCCCAGAGTACATTCGGTAACTGCTTAGCCCAGAGTCCTTTAGCGGCTTCCAACTTAGTCTTGATGATCTTCAGAAGGAAGCGATTGGTGACTTCGACTTTCCCATTAGCTTGGCGATGGCCCGTGAAAGAGAAGCATGGTCTAATGTTGAGCTCTTCACAGAATTTCCTAAATTTGGCGTTGTTGAATTGTTTGCCATTATCCGAAACGATGGCCTGGGGGATTCCGAATTGGCATACGATCGACTGCCAGATGAACCTGGTAATGTTTCACTCAGTGATTGTAGCAAGGGGTTCTGCTTCCACCCATTTGGTGAAGTAGTCAATGGCGACCACAACGAACTTGGTTTGGCCCCAACCAGTGGGCAAAGGACTGACTAGGTTGATGTCCCACTTAGCGAAGGGGTAGGGACTACTGAGTGTAATTAGTTCTGTTGGTGGAGCATGAGGGATGTTGGCAAAGCACTAGCATTTATCACACTTAAAGACAAAGTCGTTGGCATCTTGATTCATAGTGGGTCAGAAGTAACCGATGCGGAGGATTTTGTGGGCCAAATATCTTCCACCCAAATGATTACCACAAATGCCCTCGTGGACTTCTCTCATCGCGTAGGTCGCATGAGCAGGACTGAGGCACCTGAGGTATGGCGCGTGAGAATCCTCGTTTGTATAGTAAGCCGCTGATGAGGACATAATTGGACAACCTGGCTCTAACTTTATCTGCCTGCTGTTTATTGTCTAGCAACTCCCCTTGTGTTAAAAACTGAAGGATGTCTTGAGCCCATGAGATTTGTTCATTCTGGAGGTAGTGAACTTCCTGTGGGTTTGACGAAGTAGCTGGATGGGTCAGGTATTTAATGCGGATGCCATGGCCGAAGTCTGACTGGTTAGTCGAGGCTAGTTGAGCCATTTCGTCTGCCTTGGAGTTTTCTGACCTAGGGATGTGTCTGATCTAGAAAGTATTGATGAGGCAGATAAGAGGAAAGGCTATGTCCCTGTATGCTCGCATTGTTTCTTCTTTTCCGTCGAACTCTCCAGTAATCTGTCCGACAATCAATTGGGAATCACTGAATACTTGAATATGGCCTACACAAATGTCTCTAGCTAGTCGAAAAGGCCTCATATTCGGCCTCATTATTACTTGCGTCAAACAGGAAACGGAGGGCACACTTGAAGTACTCACCCTCGGGGGTGGTGAGGATTAGACCGGCTCTACTACCTTCCTTGCGGGATGAACCATCAACACTAAGGGTTCAGGAGTAGGGGTCTTCTGCATTAGCGGTGAAGTGTGCTGGCGGAGGGGGCACATTCGGAGTGAGATTAATGAATTCCAAGATAAAATCGGCGACTGCCTGACCATTGATTGCTGTTCGAGGTCGGTAGAAGATATCAAATTGTCTTAGCTCGATGGACCATTGCATAAGTCTGCCTGACAATTCTGGTTGTTATAGGACCTTTTTTGCGGCTGATCAGTGAGAACCACAATGGACTGAGCTTGGAAATTAGGTTGGAGGCGTCTGGAGTCTATAACCAAGGCAATGGCCATTTTTTCCAGCAGAGGGTAGTTCTGTTTTGCCCCCTTGAGAGCGCGGCTAATGTAGTAGACTGGGTATTGTATTGAGCCGTCTTCCCTGATGAGGGCAGCGCTAATCGTAGTGTTTGACACAACTAAGTAGAGCAAGAGGGTTTCGCTTGGCAACGCTTGAGGGAGGAAGAGGAGGATTGGCCATGCACTGCTTCAGTTGTTGAAAAGCTTCCTTGGATTCGATGCTCCATTCAAACTACTGTCGGAGGACTTTAAAAAATGAAAGGCACTTGTCAGTTGCCCGAGAAATAAAGCAGTTGAGGGCGGCAACTCTGCCCGTGAACCGTTGAACCTCCTTGACTGTTCTGGGAGACCGCATTGCTATTTGTGCCTTGATCTTTTCGGGATTAGCCTTAATGCCCATTGACTAACCATAGAGCCTAGGAACTTCTCAGACCCTACGCCGAAGGCGCATTTCTTCGGATTCAGCTTCATCTGATATTTGCATAAGGTTTCGAAGGTCTCTCGCAGGTCCACCAAGTGATTGGAGGAGAGTTTACTCTTGACTAGCATGTCATCGACGTAAACTTCCATGTTCCGACCTATCTGGTGTTGAAAAACGGCATTAACCAGGCGTTAGTAAGTTGCTCCGGCATTTTTCAAGTCGGATGGCATAACACGATAGTGATAAGTTCTCTTGTCCTTGATGAAGGAGGTGTGTTCCTGGTTGGCCGGGTGCATCAGGATTTGATTGTAGCCGGAGAAGGCATCCATGAAGCTAAGCATCTGATGTCAAGTAGTTGCATCGACCAGCAGATCTATCCGGGAGAGGGGATAACTCTCTTTGGGGCAAGCCCGATTAAGGTTGGAATAGTCGATGCAGAGTCGTCATTTACCATTGTTTTTGTGGACCAAGACTACATTAGATAGCCACCTAGGGCAGTCCACGTTTTTGATGAACTGTGCCTTCAGTAGTTTGTCCACCTTTGAGGTAATGAGGGTATTGTGCTCCAAGTGAAAGATACGATGCCTTTGTTGGAAAGATCGGAAGTGGGGCTCAATGCTGAGATGATGAGTGATGAAAGAGGGATCGATGCCTGGCATGTCTAAATGGGTCCAGGCAAAGACATCAATATGCTCGGCAAAGAGGGCTGTGAGATCAGCCTTGGCCTGAGATGATAGTTGGCTGCTAATCCTGGTTGTTTTGGCTGAGTTGGTAGGATTGATAGGCACTTCAACAAGTTCCTCCACTGGTTCCCCTCCGACTAACTCTTCCTCATCTTTGGCATCAAGACCTTTAATAATCAAAGCCTCTTTCAACCTGACCTACTTTAGTGAGGCGACGTAGCATTCTCTGGCCACCGTTTGCTTGCCCCCCACAATGCTAACACCGAGGTCGGTTGGGAATTTCATCGCTAAATGGTATGTGGAGGTGATAGCTTGGAAGGCATTGAGAGCCATGCGTCCGAGGATTATGTTATAGGAAAAAGAACAGTCGACAACGAGGAAAGTAAGTAGCTTGATGGTCTGCCGTGGATATTCTCTAATGGTGATGGGAAGATCGATGGATCCTATGGAGGTCACCCGATCGCCAGTGAAATCGACTAGCGGGTGTAGACGTCCCCGAATGTCCCCGGAGAAAATCTCGTTTTGTTCATTGGGCTCACTACAGCTTGGACTCAAATGTCACAATCCTGTATCTAATCTCGCAGAGTGCAATGCAAGATCGATGAATCATCAAAGAGTCTAAATCTGGCAAATTGTTTTTGAAAATAGATTTTTTTGAAAGGAGTGCCAAACATAGACTGCTTTGCCAGATACAGAGTTGTCACCTAAATATTTTATTTTGGTAAATTTAGGAAACCTTGACTCATGCCTAAGGCTATGTGTCCGTCATCACCAAAGTTGCCTCGGCTCGGGAACATGGGTACGATTGGGGAAGGTCACTTTGTGAGCACCCCCGCTCACCCAATCAAAGATCGGCCTCTAGGAACCATCATATTGAGTTTTGAAAACATTATGTGCTCTTATTCCGATTATTAGCCTAGAATTATTATGTGATGCGCACAACATACAAGTATAGACTAGGTCGCCTGAATTGGAACAAAACATCTCATGTTCGTTTTGAAAAACGGTTTGAAGGTGCTACTCGCAAGTAGGCTAAGACGTGGATTTTGCCACCCTCGGGTGGGCTTAGAAAACATAATGATTTGCCACTCTCAAGTGGGCTTAAAACTCGCAATCAATGAATTGTCCCAATTCAAGTAACCCAACCTTCACCCACAGGCATTCAGGCAAGTATATCACATAATCAGTTAGCCTCATGGCAAGCATGCTATCATGGCAGTCACTCACACACATGCAAGGATGCTAAAGCATAAACACTTACCGAGTACTCCAAGCCAAAACAGAAGCTATGTTAGAAATCATGCATGTATCCTAACTATGCCAAGAATGCCTAATGCAACACATGCAAAAATGCAACTACAATAGGCTCGACTATTTTGGATGGCATATGAGTTGTAACAATCGATACATGTATTCAACTTGGAATTGAAATACAATACAGTTAGCATGATGCGCCGAGCCCGGTGTATACAATACAGATGAATGAATGCAAGCATGCGAACATATAGATGCTAATTGAAACATGCCCTAAAACTAACCATCATAAGCTGGTAAATAAAAGGGAGAAAGATGTGGGGTTGGAAGACATGCATCACACACACGCACACTTATTACAGAATTTGCCGTCTCGACGGAGGGTCCGAATGAATAATACACAACCGAGAGGATAACGAATTACAGCTAATTATTACACAACATTAATTAATTAACAAATTAACTAAGTAAGCAATAAACTAGCATGCAAAACTACACGGAATGGACTGCCTCGGCTCGGTCTTGAATGATAAGTAATGCATGCATGTTCGAGTCGCCTTGCCGGAAAATCCATCGTGAAGCCCCGGTTTGCCTTTGTTTGCAACTGATCCCAGAACACTGTACAAAACTCCAGAAGGCTGCTGACCAGTTTTTGTTGCTAGTTTCCAGTTTGCTGCAACAGAGAGCGAGAAAGGGGCATGGCAAAGTATTTTCAACATATGTATGCATGACCACTCTCCCCATCATTGCACAAGCTCTAGGGAGTGTAGTCCTCGATCCTCGTGCCATCAATCACGCATCTCGATGCATGATGGCCGAGGAGTCGAATTGCACAACTCAATATGAAATGGATGCACATATAAACACAACAAGGCCTAAACTCCGTCATCGGCAATCCGAAGTGTCGGCGACCGAGAATCGAGGCACGTTTTGTCACTTGGAGTACAAAACGTACCTCGTTTCCCGTGTTTGGACTAAACCCTATTCCAAACAGAATGCAATATGCATGGCCTACACAATGCGACTAGCATGCAATCCTAAACGAAACGCAACTAAGACATGCAAACATGCAAGGAATGACATGCAAAGATGCAACTAGCATATGCAATGCTATGAACTACAAATGGCATACTCAATGTACGTGAATTATATGGCATATGCAATGCACATACAAAGATGGACATGCATGAAGACATGAACAAAGCATACACAATGCGACGATTGAGCATGCGACAACATGGATATGGCATACATAATGCAAGATGGACTTAAACTAAAATGAGTGGGCCTCAGCCACACTCAAATTAGTGGCCAAACATGATGGAATTAGGCAACAAAACACATGCGAATATGCACAAATGCAAGGGACTGAACCTAAGGCATCAAATGCCACTCTACCAAAGCATGGCAAGGGATGAAATATGGCATGCAATCATACATTTCCCAGCTCTGAAATATGATGCAAGATGGTCCCGAATCATGCAAACACTTCACATAATGCATGCTAGATGGCCTGAATACTGAAACTAGTGAAACGCATTACACTAGAGGTACACAAAGCAATGCACAAATGGCAAAACCAGCCCCAAACAGACCCTAGGTAGGTCCAAGACAGTGGGAAAATGGCCTAAAATGATGGCTCGAAAGGCATGGAAATAAAGCTCATGCAATGGTCTAAAAACGAAGCATTTATGCACAACTCTCAAACGCATTTAAAGAGTTGGAAAACATGGGAATATGGCATACATATAAGCTCTGAAATATGATGCACAATGGCCCCAAATCATGGAAACACCTCAACATAAGCATGCAATAGGCTCCAAAACTCAAAGGTAGGCGAGGGTATTGAACTACAACCATGCATAGCAAGCATCATTCGACCATGAGGCATAAAAACAAAGCTAAAGCAGTCCAAAACATGTACAAAATCAGTTTAAGGCATGGCCAAAAAGTGCTAGAATCAAGGACCAAAATAGCATGCAATATAAGCTAGTGAAGAGGGTTTACACTACAAGTATATGGAGCATTCAAAAGGTCACTAAACCAGAAAAATTCAGGGGTATGACATGCCAAATAAAGCCAAAAAACCCACTGAAATATGGTCTATGCATGCAAGAATGATAGGCTCCTTTGATAGGCTATAAAGAGGGTTGTTCTACACATGAAAGATGGACACCAAAAATGGAAAAATGGGCTCCAGACAGAGCCTATGCAGGTCCTAAAACCCACCAAAAAAGGCCTGAAATATGGCTTGAAAGCATACAAATAAAGGCTCCTTTGTTAGGCCAAAAAATGCTAGTAAACATGACAAGGGGTGAGAGGGTCACCCCTCTCTGATTTTGGTGCTCAAAATAGCATGCTAGCCACTGAAAATCCACTAGATTTCAGTGGCTAAGAGGCCAAACAAAGGCCAATGCAAAGGCTTAAATGCATGGCTCAAAACAAGGCAAAATGAAGCATGCAAGGGGGTAGATGACCCCTAACAGAAAAATGATCTTAAACAAACATGTTAAGAAGCTCAAAATAAGACTTTTTTTAGTTTATGACAAACCCAAATATGCTTGCAAACTAGGCTAAGAGATGGAACAAAACAATGCCAAAAAGAGGGAAATAGAGTGTTACCCTTGTAGCCAAAAGGACCAGCAGCTTCTGGACCAAAACAGCAAGCCTTCAACCTCTAAGAATGAGCTCCAAGGTACTTAGAGTGGTGGTGGAGGTGTTAGGATAGGAGGTGGTGTGCAATGGGCCAAGAACAAGGGACCTTTGAACACAAGATAGGGAGATATAGAGGGAAGTGTATACGTATGTGTAGACACCCCATTTTTGACCGTCCTCAAGACTTGGACGTCATCGTTTGAACACTCGGTGATCATCCTTGTTTGTATTCGTATTGAGTTCCTGGAGGTCTCGGCTACGCGCCTTGCCTCAGGATCTCTCGATTCGACTGTTTTGTGTTTGGTCTTGCACCAAACACTTGTGTTTTTGCTTTGGAGGGCAAGGAATGCCTTGTTGGCCATCTCCACACTCCACCGGCCATGGCTTGAAGCCACCGGCTGTATCTTGTTGCCATCGGCCAAATGTTTGGCCAACCGGCACTTTAGATGGTCGACCGGCCATCTATTTTGGTTAAATTACATGTTTGACCAGCCGACCACTGTTCATCTGCTTTTGTAGATATTTTTATGCCAGTTGTGCTAGCTGGCATACACTTTGTTCCCCTCCATACACGTGTATGGAGGGATCTCCCTCTTGACTAGCTTACTTAAGAAGCTTTGCAGGAGGGAAGCTCTATAAGAGGAGGCCTCTTTTCCCTCCATTAGGGTTACAAAAAAAAGCCAGAGGAGTTCTGATATTAGGGTTAGGTCATAGTGTCTCTATCCTATCTCTATATTTCTCTCTCTCTTTTGCCTTGTGTGTGTTTTTGTCTTACTTTTGTGCACAAACACCTAGTTCTACAACTTCTCTTGGTTGTTGAGGGGCCAGTGGGTTGTTCTTGGTGTTCTTGACTAGTTTTGAGCTTTGAGGACTAGCTGGAGCATCATTCTTGAAGAAGGTCAACAAGGGTAAGAACTTACCCCTTTTTACCCCATATTTGCATAGTCTTTTTGCCCATCTTGTGATTGTTTTTAGACTTTGTGTATAACATATGAAAGCCTTGTTTTTTCCTGCTCTAAATAGTTATTTAAGGGTGTTTTGTTGTTTGAGGTTGTTTGACCCCTCTTAGGGCTTGTTTGGCCCCATTTTTGTGCTATTTTGGTGAGCTCCGGGACCACCTTGTTTGGGCCTCCTCACCACTGAAATCTTGAGGGATTTCAGTGGTGAAGATGGTGGTTTAAGGTCCTAAGAAGGAGAGGGCCACCCCCTCTCCTTGTTGTCTTCAATATATGCCATTTTAGCCTCATGTGTTAGCACTATTTTTAAGTGCATGTTGGCCATGTCTTAAGTGTTATTTGTGCTTATTATGTCATGATGTAGCACTATTTTTACATGGTTTAGACACACCACGCATGCTTAGTATACTTGTCTTGTAATGCCATAAATTTGCCTTAACATGCTTTAGGCTTTGACCCTTGTTCTAGCATGATTTTGGCCAAGCTTTGTGAAGCTTTTGTGTATGTTTTAATGTGCTTTAGCTTTGTTTTTAGTTGCTTTGGTCATGCTCAACATGCTTTGTATAGTCCCTTTACATTCTAGCTTGTAGGCCTTGAATGTGTGATGTCATGAGCATGTTTTGCTTGCTTTAATTAGTTGGTTTGGCACCTCTATTTTATGCAATTTTAGAGTTTGGTATGCTTGCCATATGTCCATGATCATCTCTTTTAAGTGTCCTTAAAACTTGCCTTTTGATGCCTAAGTGATGGACCATGTTTGCATGCATGCTTCTATGTGCATTTGGCCCCCATTTCCTTAGCATTGGCCACTGTTTTGGGCCTAGTTGGAGGCTACCCAAATTGGTATAAATCCATTGTTTGCATGTTGTGGCATGCTTGCCTTGTATGTTGTCACACACTTGGCCTATCGCATGTGTTGCATGCTTGAATCATAGTGCATTTGGCATGCATTCTCATCTTTGTTTTGATTGCTTAACATACCATATGTTTTGCATGTTTGTATGTTGGCATTGCATCTTGCATGCTCAATTAGCTTGCATACTTGTTATATGCTTCGCATGCTTGCCACATGTTCATGTTGCATACTTAGCCTCCATGCCTAGGTTGCATTGCATTGGACGTGCATGCCTTGCCTCTTGAAATCAAGTGATAGAGGTTGGGCCTTTATGTGCTTATTTGCTTTGCATTTCATTTGACATGAAAAATGCACAACTTGGCTTCTTGGACCATCACGCATTGAAATGCGCGATTGATGGTCCAAAAACCAAGAACCATATCCCTTTGAGTCAAAAACATGATAGGGGATGTATTGGTGCACACATTGGCTTGGAATGCATTGTCGTGCCTTGTTTTGCCCTCTGCTGCTGTCAAAACAGGATTCTACAGGAAGCTTTGGCCGGCTGGCCATCTTTAGTGCCGACCGACCAAGTATGGATGGCCGACAGCTTAACCAGTGGCCGGTAATTATTCCCCATGGCCGGTGACCATTCCTTATAGCCGGTGGTGTTCCACAATGTCCAGAGAGTGTTCCTTGGGAATTGTGCCATTCTCAGAGGAGCAGAGCAGGGAAAACAGAGGCAACTTGTACATGGCAATGGGTTTCTGAGCGGAACCGAATGCGCATGCACTGGGCCTTCTTCCTGAGGTGGCTTTTACTGCTTAATTAGCTTAGTTAATTTGCTTAACTAGTTAATTGTTTGTAATATTTAATTAGCTTGATAGTTAGTTCAATTGTATTATTCTTTCGGTCCCTCCGAGCGAGGGCAAATTTGTAATAATTGTGGGTGCATGTGTGCATGTCTTCCAACCCCCACTTCTTTCTCCCTTTTACTTACCTGCTTTTGATGGTTAGTATTAGGTCATATTTAAATTAGCATACCTTATGCTATGCATGCGTGCATCATTCATCAGTATTGCATGCATCGGGCTCGGCGCATCATACTAACTGCATAGTATTTCAAATCAAACTTGAATACATGTTATCTGTCGCATCTCACATGCCATTCATAGATTAGCCGAGCCTATTCTAGTGACATTTTGTATGCGATGCATTAGCCACCTTAACATGAATTAGGATCATGCATATGATTACTAACTAGTTCACTGTTTTGGCATGGAGTACGATGTAAGTATTTATGCTTTAGCATCCCGCATGAGTGTGAATGTTAACATGATAGCATGCTTACCATGTGGCTATATGCTTATGTGATATAACTGCATGAATGCTTGTGGGTGAAGGTTGGATTGTTTGAATTGGGATAATTCATCGAAATCCGTATTTTAGCCTACTCACGAGTAGCAAAATTCAAACCATTTTCCAAACAAATGGAAATGCGATGCTTTGTTCTGACTTAGGCAATTTAGTCTATACTTGTTTTGTTGTGCGCATCACATAGCAATTCTAGGCTAATAACCGGAATAGGAACACATAATGCTTTCAAAACAAGATATCACGGTTAGTAGAGGCCGATCTTTGATCGGGCGAGAGGGGGTGCTCATAGCTGACCTTCCCCAATCGTACCTAAGTTCCCGAGCCGAGGCAACTTTGGTGATGACGGACACATGGCCTTTGGCACCGAGTCAGGGTTTCCTAAATTTCCCAAAATAAAATATTTAGGTCGCGACTCTGTATCTAGCAAAGCAGTCCATGTTTGGCACTTCTTTTATAAAAATCTGTTTTTCTCAAAACGATTTACCGGATTTGGACTCTTTGGTTCAGATTAAGAACCGTGACAATTTGAGAGTCCTGAACTGTAGTGAACCCAATATGAACAGAACGGGACTCATCCTCCCTGGGCGTTCGGGGACGTCCACAGTATGCCTCCACCAAATTTCTGAACCTTTGCTAATAAGGGAGAGGGTCTCTCTTATAGCCAAAGAGGTTCAAAGCTTCTCCTAGAAGCTTCAAACCAAGCTTGAAGATCCTCCATACGTGTATGGAGGATCAATTATGTGCCTTCCAGCTGGCACAGCTGGCAACAACTCACAGAGACAAGACAGAGGCGGCGTAGGCCGACCAGTTCAGGTGGTCGGCCGACCAGTTCAAAAGGGTCAAGTCCTCAAAAGGTGGTCGGCAGCCCTGATTGGTGGTCTCCCAACTCAAAGCAAGCAAGTGGTGTGGTGGGAGACCAGTAATTGTGGCCCAAAAGTGAGGGAGACCACTTACCTGTCAAGAAAACTGGCCGACTGGGGAAAAGTGGTCTCCAAGGAGAAAAGGTGGTCTCCCACCCTTGTACCACCTTCCAAACAATGAAAATAGGGTCCATGCCAAAAATGAACCAAGACGGATGCAAAACGAGGGTATGGGGGCCAAAACGCGCGACGGAGGCCCCGAAAACAGGTTGTTAAGCATCGAAAGTAGCGTGCGACCACAAAGGTGGTCTCTAGGGCCACAGTGTCCCTCTAGAGAGAGAAACCAAGGTGTGTGCCAAAAACTAGAGCAAACGGAGAAAGTTAAGCGGTCCCGAACCAAGGCGCACGATCAACGGCTCCGAAAATCAAAAACTGGTCTCCAAACGGGAAAAGCGGCCTACGACCACAAAAAGTAGCCTACGGCCACTGAGAGATGGTCTACGAGACCCTTCCCTTCCTTCGGGAAGAGAAAACAGAACCTGGTTCACAAACCGAGGCAAAACACGAAAGGGGCTCGAGGCCTGGAGACAAGGCTCTCAGCCGAGACTCTGAAACCTTAGAATGAGCACGACATGCGCAATCACCGACTGCTCAATCGATGACGTCTGAGTCTTAAGGTCGGTCAAAAATAGGATGTCTATAGTTGCCTCCCTTTGACAGAACTCGAAAGTCATAAGTGACAGGAGTGAATGTCAAAGCCTAGAGACGACCCATTTTTGACAAGGCCGAAGAATTAGACAAACAGGCGAGCTAAACAAGAAATGTGCCAGTAGGCATGCCCGCAGGCAAGGGGCAAAATGCAAAATGATATGCACAAAACCGAACATCACTCATGATCATGCAAAACAAGTTGTAATGAAGCAAATATTTACAATAAATGCAACAGTTTTAGGCAAGAATGCAAAGAAAAACTACATTTCATGCAATAAGGATGTAAGAGAATTACAATTCTCGCTACATCTGACGCGGAGAATACAATACCTGTCTGGTTCGTCTAGTCGTGCCAACATCAAATGAACCGTACATACAATATCGTGCCTAAAAAAGAAAGAAACTCAACAGGTACAATATCATTAGAAACATGCATAGCAATGCAAGTGAAAAGTGCGCAACAACGTAAGTGGAGGGGTGCATGACAATGCAACCTAAGTGTGGCGCATAACAAAGTGAAGAGGGGCATAACAACGCAGATAACGTGTGCATGACGATGCAGGCAGGAGGGAAGAAACATAGGGACATGTCCCAGTGTTTCGGAATGGTATAAGCATTGGAACGTATTCCAAACGCTCTAAGCCAAAGAAGGAGAAACATAGGGACATATCCCAGTGTTTCGAAATGGTATAAGCATTGGAACGTATTCCAAATGCTCTAAACCAAAGAAGGAGAAACACAGGGACATATCCCAGTGTTTCGAAAAGGAGGAGAAACAGAGGAACATATCCCAGTGTTTCGGAATGGTTCAAGCATTGGAACGTATTCCGAATGCTCTTAACCAAAGAGGGAGAAACATAGGGACATATCCTAGTGTTTCGGAAAGGCACAAGCATTGGAACGTATTCCGAATGTTCTTAACCGAAAAGGTAGAAACATACGGACGTATCCCGGTGAAAGGTACAACCATTGGAACGTATTCCGAATGCTCTTAACCAAAAAAGGGAGAAACATAGGGACGTATCCCAGTGTTTCGGAAAGGTACAAGCATTGGAACGTATTCCGAATGCCCTTAACCGAAAAGGGAGAAATATAGGGACGTATCCCGGTGTTTCGAAAAGGTACAAGCATTAGAACGTATTCCGAATGCTCTTAACCGAAAAAGGGAGAAACATAGGGACGAATCCTAGTGTTTCGGAAAGGCACAAGCATTGGAACATATTCTGAATCCTCTTAACCGAAAAGGGAGAAACATAGGGACGTATCCCAGTGTTTCAGAAATGTACAAGCATTGGAACGTATTTCGAATGCTCTTAACCAAAAACGGAGAAACATAGGGACGTATCCCGGTGTTTCGGAAAGGTACAAGCATTAGAACGTATTCCGAATGCTCTTAACCAAAAAGGGAGAAACATAGGAACGTATCCCATTGTTTCGGAAAGGTACAAGCATTAGAACGTATTCCGAATGCTCTTAACCGAAAAGGGAGAAACATAGGAACGTATCCCGGTGTTTCGGAAAGGTACAAGCATTAGAACATATTCCGAATGCTCTTACTTGAAAAGGGAGAAACATAGGGACGTGTCCCAGTGTTTCGGAAAGGTACAAGCATTAGAACGTATTCCGAATGCTCTTAACTGAAAGGGGAGAAACATAGGGACGTGTCCTAGTGTTTTGGAAAGGTACAAGCATTAGGACGTATTCCGAATACTCTTAACCGAAAAGGGAGAAACATAGGGACGTGTCCCAGTGTTTCAGAAACAAGGACCGTGCAAAACAATGCAACTGAAAGGGTGCATAACAATGAGGAAGGGATGCAAAACAATGCAACCTAAGATGAATTCAAACACGCTGGAATCGTGTGAGGAAAGGAACACTCTAACCATGTCGAAAGCGTGAGAAGAGGACCAAAAACAACCACCCAGGTGCGCACACAACGCAACCTGAGATAAAACACGCCCAGCGTCGCGCCTCATGCATCCTGAGATAGCCCCCGGGGACAACAATCTTAAACGCTGCACAGCGTGAAAGGATGAATGATAGAAGATAACACAAGATGCAAATAAATACAATAAATGCGAAACAGTCAACACAGTATTCGATTTACTTTGAACACACAGCTCATACCGCACACTACTCATTCTAAACACACAGCTCATAACACAGTACTCGGTTTGTTTTGAACATACAGCTCATAACAAAGTATTCTGGTCGTTTTGAACACACGGCTCATACAGGACACTGCTCATTCTGAACATACAGCTCATAACACAGTACTTCGTTCACTCTGAACACACAGCCCATAACAGCACACTGCTCATTCTGAACACATAGCTCATTCTGAACGCACGGGATGCAGTGACAGAACTTGCAGAAGTTGAAACACACTCAGATACTCCAAATTTTCCCTCTTTTCTTTTGCTTCGCAGCCCGAAACCCATATAGCTTCAGGTAGGTCCTAGTTTTATTGTTCTCATGTGACCTAGGTTGAACCCTGCAGTTTTATGAATGAACAAATCATGTTTTGCACAAATGTGGAGAATGGCACAGCACTCTGGGCACAAAATGATTTTTTTGAAATTGAGAGTGAGAATAAGTTCACAACTGGGTATTGAGCCTACGACTGAACAAAGCACACCACGACTCAACGACAAAGAGAAAGACAAGGTAAGGCAACCTAAACACATCTATAGACACCCGAAACGACTCAAAATAAGAATCGAGACAAACAAAACAGCTGACACGACCCGCAGACGTGTTCCAATGGCAAGAGACCTCTCAGTGCACGAGGAGCCAGTTTCTTCGGGTATTATTCCCCACCCTTTCTTATTTGTGATTCTCACATCACTCAACCCTCAAGCTCAATTTTTCTCTCAAAACCCTTTCCTCGCTTTTCCTCTCAGCGCACATCTCTCTATTCTTTAATCTCTTATTTTTCATCCCTTCCTAGGGTGGTTGATGGATAAACAGGAACTCGCGGGCTCTTGCCTCTAGTATTCTGCTAGTTTCTCTTCTTCTGTTTACAACAATGAACTTTTCCTCAGAGGGGTTACGCTATAACCGGGTGTGTAGCAAATCTACAGCTGACATCGGTTGACAATGTTCTGCTGGGGAGTTTGGGCGTGATCAGATTTGTCCAGATGAGGGAGTGGAATATCTTGATCCATTCCAATTCGTGCTTCACACTTGGCTTGATACCTTGCTGCTTGGAGGATGAGAGAGCTTTCAGCCCTTTGTTGTTAGCTTCAGTTGTGTCCTTTTCTGGTAGGTAGAGTGCCATTTTCTAGCAAGTATGTTGACAACGGGGAAAAGACAGAACACCTGACTCAACTGTGTCCCTAGTTCATTATTTTGACCATTTTTTGTTTTTACTTTCTACTAAAACAATTTTGACCAATATGAGGGTTAGATTAACACGCTTGTTCGATTTTTTGATTTGAAATCATGCAAGTCAGGTTATGAGCACTGAAAATTTTCCTTTTTTGGGTCCAAGAAATGGTCCAGTTTTAGAAAAATGGAATAATTTTTGAGAGAATTAGTCAACCTCATTAAAAAAATTCTCAAAAACTATTTTTGCAAATGGCCACTGCTCGACCAACGCAGAATTTACTCTTGAGATGCACAACCTCAGATCCAAAACAAATGAAAAATTGCCCCTTGTCTAAACAGCACTGCATGGCAACTGAAAGTTGCCCCTAGTCTGAATAGCATTGCAGCACTGCAGCACTGCACGGCAACGGAAAGTTGCCTCTAGTCTGAATAGCGCCGCAGCACGTGGCAACCAGTCCTCACAGTGACAATTACAACTAAATTCTTAGATACAGAGAAGACAAAGATGACCAGAACCATCACATGGACACAGTCGAACTTGGAGTGTTTTACGGTTGGACTTCAGAATGAAGTTGCCTACGTATCCCAAAGATGGGAATCAAGCCTTACGTAATTCGGGGTAAGGTACACTCAGGTATTAACCTCTCCTTTTGCGCTCTAACTTTAGCCAAAGCCGCCATTTCTGGGTTTTCAACCTTGCGAGCTTTGTTCTCCTTTTCTTTTCATTTCTTTTCTTCTTTTTTTTTTTTCTTTTTTTTTTTCATTCTTTGCATTTTTCTTTTTTTCTTCTTTTTCTTTTTTTCTTTTTTTCTTTTTTTTTTCGTTCTTTGCATTTTTCTTTTTTTTGTTCTTTTTTTCTTTCTTTTCTTGCTCTAACTTTTGCTTGCGTCGCCCTTCCGGGTTTTCGACCCAGCGAGCCTCTCAAGGGTAAAAGTTTAGCTTTGTCCGTGTTGAATGGTTTGAGATTTCAAAGTCATCTGAATCTAGGAGAATGGTTGCTGTTCGCTGATGATGCAGAAGTCTATCCAATGGGGGGTGAATTTGCCCCTAGTGTTGTGGATAGGAACTCGGTTGTCCTTCAGCAATGTCTTCTTCTTTCCTTCCTTCTGGGGTTCGGCATTCTTGTCGATCTTCATTGATTTGTGGAATGATCCATCTTCGGCTTTTCGAGCACAATCTGGCATCTTTTGCCCCCAGTTTTGAGGGGTGCTTCTGATCTAGCTTTGCAAGCTTCTTTTGACAACATCTGATCTTCTTGACTTCCCTGCCCCTAGTTTGAGGGCTGCTTCTGATCCGGCCACACAAGCCTTACATGGTGGTTGACCATTGAACATTCTAAATCTAAGTTCAAGGTTCGAAAGCAAGGGGTTGAATCTCGAGGCTGAGAGCGATCCTAGGCTATACAATCTCAAGAGCGATTCCACACAGGTCTTCGCAGGACCGCGCAAAATATTTTTTGAAATTTTTTAAGAAAGCGACAAATCGCTCATGCTGAAGACAGTGTAGAACCAATCTGGATCAAGCGAGGATCCTTCTCAGTGCTCACATTGACAAACATGATTTCATTCATTAAGGGCTAAGCATGCCTCTCTTTCTCTCAATTGATCAAATTTTGCAAAACCCGAGGAATTCCTCCCTCTTCGTTTTCATCACAGTGTTTGAAAAGTTTTGGAAAACCTAGGTCAATGCAATGAGTTCGTGGCACAGAAAAGTAGGAAAAAAGTACTTCCATTTCATTCAAACTTTCTGGCACAACTGGCGCAAGGCAGAAGCAAACACAAGGGTGTGAAAATCACTGCTGTTCATTCAAATCTGTTAGCATTACTGGCTCCAAGGCAAAAACAGACTCAAAAGAAAACGAAAAGACAAACACAAAACAAGCAAGTGATGTTTGAGGTAACACCCCCGAAATCACCCGACTCCAATAAAACAAGACTGACTCTATAAAAAACAACAAGACCGACCCAATACCCAAGTCAGGAAGCACAAAAGCTAGCATTCGCAAATGATCAAAATAGTGCGTGCCATACGCCACATCTGGAGTAAATTGAGCGCCGCCCGCAGGTGGTTCATTCCCCGATCACATCAGATTATCCCCCAAGTTCATTGATCCAGTGCCGATAGACTTTGCTAGACTAGTGCGGTGATGACCTTGTTGTCAATCAAATTTTGTATCTCATGGCGAAGACGGACGCAACTGTTAGTGTCATGACCAGTTTGTTAATGGAAAGCACAGTACTTAATCGGGTCATGCGTTGGAGGGAGAGGATCGGGTAGAGGCTGTTGTTCTAACGGATTCAGATGTCTTTTCTTGAGTAGGACCCCCAGAGCTTTAGACAAAGGCATATAGAGTGGGGTGAAAACCCCCTTGCCTCGGGGTAGATAGTCCGAAGTTCGGGGGTTTGGATTGGCTGTACCAACAAAGGGGGTGGCTGCTTTTGGAGTGACGGTGGCCATTCCAACTTTAGAAGATCTTGTAGCAGCGTCACTACTGGTGGTCCCATTTGAACTGCATGTAAACGCCCTCCTGGGCTGCTCCTTCTCCTGGTCAATAAGGCCCTGCTTCATAGCATCCTCAATCTGCACCCTAATCTCATGTAGATCTGGAAAGGTGGGGAGGGGTAAGACGATCATCTTTTGCATTAGCCTGGGTTAGAGGTTGCGCACAAGCATCCTTATCTGGTCTTTGTCAGAAGGCCTTGGAACCACCATCGAGGCCTTTGCTCTCCATCTCGCCACAAACTCTGAAAAACCTTCCTTTGGCTCTTGGCGGGTGACTTCAAGATCACAAGTTGGGACCTCAATCTGTGTGTTATAGGAGTTTTGAGCAATGAAGGCCTCAGCCATCTCTTCCTAGTTCTGTTTCACAGAGTTCTCCAATTTCGCATACCAGATTGTGGCTATCCCTGACATGGTTCGGCCGAATAATGACAATTTCTGGGCTGTGGTCAAGCCCATTGGCCTCAGGACATCAGAAAACAGGTGGAAGTGCACCATTGGGTCTCCAGAGCCATCGAAGCCATCGATATGTGGCATTTTGAAACAGTCTGGCAGCGTCACGGCTGCGTCGGCATACCTATCTTCAATATCTGGAATGGACTTGACACCTTGAGATTTCTTGAACAGCTTTTCAAGCTTGCTCACTTTCAATGCTGTGGGGTCCACCTCGAACTCAAAGGGAGAATCCGGTAAGTTGGTGGGTGTTTGGGATAACTGGGGTAAGATTGGGGGTGGAGCAGGCCTTGTCGGAATGTCCGTATCTCCTTGGACATTTGGTGCCTCACCGGGTGCTGGAACTCCTGGTGGGAGAGGAACTTGGTGCGAAGCAGATGCTCCGGTTTGTTGCTGTAACCTGGCGATTAACTCTGCCTATTGGGCTATGACCTCGGCCTATTGTTTGGAAAATTCATCTCGACGAACAGCGTCCTGCTTTATGACCCTCATACTTTCTTGGAGTTGATGCATCATTTCCTGCATTCCTACCATACTGCCCTGATCTAGCTGAATAACAGGTGTATCTCCCTGAGGTAAAAGTAGATATCTCAACCCAACTGCGCACAGGTGAGATGGATAGTAACCGCTGGTCCGAAGACTGTTAAACTAATGATCTGTGCCTGACTGGCCTTTTTACCCTGCCTCTGACGAAGGAACACTGATTTGCCCTTGAACTGAATCTATGACCTGACAAAGTCTATCAACACAAGTCCAATGTACTCGGGGGATGTTGGAGCCTTCTGAAGCTATGTTTCCGAGACTACCCTTGCAAAAGAAGAAAACAGATAGCATCTCAGCCTGATTTCACCAAAACAGATATGAGCATAACTGAATAATTGTATTCGATCGCTGATCACTGCTCCCCAAATTACTGCCCCAAAACTGAATTTGATACCCGCAGATATAACTGATTCTCAAATACCGATGCTTGTAGGCCTGATACCCAGACTTGCAAACTGATACGTGCATTCCCTGCAGAGATATAACTCTAAAAGCACATAGCAAGCAAATGAGAGCCAAAACACCCCTATGGACGGGTAGGGTTTCCCTGTCCTAGTTTTGCCAAGAACTAAGGCTTCACTACGCACACAATGGTTTTAAACAACCTATAATTGGGTAAGCAACCTGTCCTAGCTTGGAATGGTCACTATAGATTCTGAATATGCGCTAGGTTGAATGGTCAAAAAGGGTGTCCCGGTGAAAATCGGGGTTTGTGTTCCCATCGTGGCAGAGCCCGTAACCGGTCAGCCTTATGGCACGCTTCTCAAAGCGAGCCTCCGGCAAACCGCTCAGGAATAGCAAACGGTAAACACTGTGTCCTAGGCGCACCAATGCACATGCAATGTAAGGAAACACATAAGTGTAATCAAAACAAGATATCATGAGTTCGAGTCAAGTTCTCTAACTCCCCAGTTGAGTCGCCAGAAATTGTAGACGTCCCTGAATGTCCTGGGAGGAAATCCTGTTTTGTTCATTGGGCTTACTACAGCTCGGACTCAAATGTCACGGTCCTCTATCTAATCTCACAGAGTGCAATGCAAGACTGATGAATCATCAAAGAGCCCAAATCCGACAAATTGTTTTTGAAAACAAATTTTTTTCAAAGGAGTGCCAAACATGCACTGCTTTGCCAGGTATAGAGCCGCCACCAAAATATTTAATTTTGGGAAATTTAGGAAACCCTGACTCGTGCCTAAGGCCATGTGTCCATCATCACCAAAGTTGCCTCGGCTCAGGAACTTGGGTACGATTAGGAAAGGTCACTTCATGAGCACCCCCGCTCGCCCGATCAAAGATCAGTCTCTACTAACCATGATATCGAGTTTTGAAAACATTATGTGCTCTTATTCTGATTATTAGCCTAGAATTACTATGTGATGCGCACAGCATACAAGTATAGACTGGGTCGCCTAAATTGGAAGAAAAAATCTCATGTTCGTTTTGAAAAACGGTTTGAAAGTGCTACTCGCAAGTAGGCTAAAATGTGGATTTTGCCACCCTCGAGTGGGCTTAGAAAACATGATGATTTGCAACTCTCAAGTGGGCTTAAAACTCGCAATCAATGAATTTTCCCAATTCAAGTAATCCAACCTTCACCCACAGGCATTCAGGCAGGTATATCACATAATCAGTTAGCCTCATGGCACGCATGCTATCATGGCAGTCACTCACACACATGCAAGGATGCTAAAGCATAAACACTTACCGCGTACTCCAAGCCAAAACAGAAGCTATGTTAGAAATCATGCATGTATCTGCAGACACCCCATTTTTGACCGACCTTAAGATTCAGACATCATCGATTGAGCGCTCAGTGATTGCACATGTTGTGCTTGTTCTGAGGTTTCGGAGTTTCGGCTGAGAGCTTTACCCCCGGACCTCGGGACCCTTTTGTGTTTTGCCACGGTTTGTGAACCAGGTTCTGTTTTCTCTTCCTGAAGGGAGGGAGAGGTCTCGTAGACCATGTCTTAGTGGCCGTAGGCTACTTTTTGTGGTCGTAGACCACTGTCCCTGTTTGGAGATCAGTTTTCAATTTTTCGGAGCCGTCGGCCGTGCGCGTCAGTTCGGGACCGCTTAACTTTCTCCGTTTGCTCCGGTTTTTGGCACACACCTTGTTTCCTCTCTCTAGAGGGACACCGTGGCCTGGGAGATCACCTTTGTGGTCATACGCCGCTCTCGGTGCTTAATAGCCTATTTTTGGGGCGCCCGGCTATGCATTGTCGGTGCCCGTCTTCCCAAGCCTATTTTAGCTCGAACCTTTTCAACCACCTTTTTTTTTAGCTTCTTGAGGAAGCTTGACCTTTTGAACCCTTTTTTAGCTTCTTGAGGAAGTTTGAACCATTTGAACCTTTTTTTAGCTTCTTGAGGAAGCTTGAACCTTTTGACCCCTTTTAGCTTCTCCAAGAAGCATGACCCTTTTTTTAGCTTATCTAAGAAGCTTGACCCTTTTTAGCTTCTCCAAGAAGCTTGACCCCCTTTTTTGGGTTCTTAAAGAAGCTTGACCCCTTGCTTCAAGCTTCTAAGATAAGCTTGAACCTTTCTTAGCTTCTTGAGGAAGCTTGACCCCTTTGCTCTAGCTTTCTCAAGAATTTTGGCCCTTTTTGCTTTAGCTTCTAAGAGAAGCTTGGCCCTTTTGCTCAAGCTTCTAAGAGAAGCTTGGACCTTTGTTCTTCTATAAGAGAAACCCTCTCCCTCATTAGCAAAGGTTCACATTTTTTGACCAAGGCATACATACACCTATCTCCATACATCTCTCTATTTTGGTCGCAAAAGTGCTAGGTTCTTGCCCCCTTTGCGCTACACCTCTTAGCCTAACCTCTCCATCATCCATATAAGCACCTTGGAGCTTATTTTTAGAGGTTGAGAAGCCACTTTCTTGGTCCACGAGCTGCTGTCTTTCTTGGCTACAAGGGTAACTCTCTTATCCCCCTTTTGCTCCTTATTTTGCTTCATATCTTAGCTATATTTGCAAGCATATTTGGGCTTTGGGATAAACTGAAAAAAGTCTTATTTTGAGCTTCTTAACAAGTTTTTTTAAGGTCATTTTGTCATTGGGGGTCATCCACCCCCTTGCATGCTTGTTTTCATCTTGTTTTGAGCCATGCACTAAGGCCTTTGTATTGTGTTTTGTTTGGCCTTTTAGCCACTGAAATCCAGTGGATTTTTAATGGCTAGCATGCTGTTTTGAGCATCAAAATCAGAGAGGGGTGACCCTCTCACCCCTTGTATTGTTTACTAGCTTTCTTGGCCTTACAAAGGAGCCCCTATTTTCATGTTTCCAAGCCTTGTTTCAGGCCATTTTTGATGAGTTTTAGGACCTGCATGAGCTCTTTCCAGAGCTTTTTTTTCCATATTAGATGTCCCTCTTGCATGTATAGAGTAGCCCTCTTCATGGCCTTTCAAAGGAGCCTTTACTTGCATGTTTCCTAGCCTCATCTCAGGCCCTTTTTAATGATTTTTAGGGCCTTCATAACCTCTGTCCAGAGGTGGTTTTTTCATATTAAATGTCCATCTTGCATGTGTAGAGTAACCCCTTGCATAGCCTTTCAAAGGAGCACCTCATTCTAGAATGTGTTAACTGAGTTCCAGTGGGTTTTTGGTCATATTTTGGCATGCCATGTTTCCTCTTTTGGCTGGTTTGGTAGTCCTTCACATGCTTCATATAGTTGTAGTGTAAGTTATGGTTCACTAGCTTGTTTTGCATGATGTTTTGGCCGCCTTTCCTAGCATATTTTGGCCTTGCCTTAAACTGATTTTGTGCATGTTTTGGACTGCCTTAGCTCTATTTTTGGCTCTCATGGTCGAATGATGTTTGTTTTGCATGCTTGTAGTTCAATATCCATGCTTAACTTTGAGTTTTGAGGTCTATCTCATGCATATACTTTGGTGTTTTCATGTTTTGGGGCCATTGCACATCATATTTCAAAGTTTATATGCATGTCATATTCCCATGATTTCCACTCTTTAAGTGCATTAGAGAGTCGGGCTTGTATGCCTCATTTACCGACCATTGCATGGGCTTCATTTGAATGCATTCCGAGCCATCATTTTAGACCAATTTCCCACTATCTTGGACCTGCCTAGGGTCTGTTTGGGGTTGGTTTTTCCATTTGTGCATTGCTTTGTGTACCTCTAGTGTAACGCACTTCACTAGTTTTGGTATTCGGACCATCTAGCATGCATTGTGTGAAGTGTTTGCATGATTTGAGACCATCTTTTATGCCATTTCAAAGCTGGACCATGTGCCATTCTATGCCATATTTCATCCTTTGCCATGCTTTGTTAGAGTTGCATGTTGTGCCTTAGGATCGGTCCTTTGCATCAGTGCAAGTTTGCATGTGTTTCGGTTGTCTCATTTTCATCATTTTGGCCACTGATTTGGGTGTGGTTGAGGCCCATTCATTTTAGTTTAAGTCCATCTTGCATTGTGTATGCCATGTCTGTATTGTCGCATGCTTGATCGTCGCGTTGTGTATGCCTTGATTATGCCTTTGTGTATGTCCATCTTCATATGTGTGCATTGCGTATGCCATATAGTCCTCATGTGCATTGAGAATGCCTTTGATCATTTCATAGCATTGTGTATGCTAGTAGCATGTTTGCATATCATTACTTGCATGTTTGCATCATTTAGTGGCATTGCATTTAGGTTGCATGTTAGAGTTGCATTCATGCATGCCATGTGTGTTGAATTGTCTTTGGAGTAGGGTTTAGTTTAAACACGGGAAACGAAAGACGTTTCATACTCCAAGTGACGAAATGTGTCTCGATTCTCGGTCGCCGACACTCCGGATTACCTATGATGGAGTGTAGGCCTTGTTGTGTTTTTATGTGCATTCGTTTCACATCGAGTCGTGCAATTCGATTCCTCGCCCATCATGCATCTAAATGCGTGATAGGTGGCACGAGGATCGAGGACTACATTTCCTAGAGCTTGTGCAATGATAGGGAGAGTAGTCACGCACACATATGTTGAAGATACTTTGCCATGCCCCTTTCTTGCTCTCTGTTGCAGCAAACCAAAAATCAGCAGCCTTCTAGAGCGTTGTACAGTGTTCCAGGATCAATTGCAAACAGATGCAAATCGGGGCATCGCGAGGAATTTCCCGACATCGCGACTCGAGCATGCATGCATCTTTCATCATTCAGAACAGAGCTGAGGCAGTCCATTACTCGTAGTATGGCATGCTAGTTTATTCGCTTTCCTAGTTAATTTGTTAATTAATTAGGGTTTTGTAATATTTAATTAGCTAGAGTAGTTAATTATTTATTCGGACTGTATTATTTATTCGAACCCTCCGAGAGAGGGCCAATTGTTGTAATAAGTGTGAGTGTGTGTGATGCATGTCTTCCAACCCCACGTCTTTCTCCCTTTTATTTACCAGCTTATGATGGTTAGTTTAGGGCATGTTTCAATTAGCATACTTATAATAGCATGTTTGCATTCATTCATCTATTTTGCATGCACCGGGCTCGGCGCATCATACTAACTGCATCGTATTTCAATTCCAAGTTGAATACGTGTATCAATTGTTGCATTTCATATGCCATCTTAGAATAGCCGAGCCTATCTTAGTTGCATTTTTGCATGTGTTGCATTAGGCATTTCAGCATAGTTAGGATTCATGCATAATTTCTAATTAGCTTCTTTCTTTGGCTCAGAGTACTCGGTAAGTGTTTATGCTTTAGCATCCTTGCATGTGTGTGAGTGACGGCCATGATAGCATGCTTACCATGAGGCTAACTGCTTATGTGATATAACTGCCTGAATGCTTGTGGGTGAAGGTTGGATTACTTGGATTGGAACAATTCATTGATTGCGAGTTTTAAGCCCACTAGATAGTGGCAAAACCATGTTTTCTAAGCCCACCCGAGGGTGGCAAAATCTGCATTTTAAGCCTACTTGCGAGTACCAAACCGCTTTTAAAAACAAACATGAAATGTTTTGTTCCAATGCAGGCGACCCGGTCAATACTTGTATGCTGCACGCATCACATAGTAATTCTAGGCTAACAAACCGGAATAAGAACACATATGTTTTCAAAACTCGATATCATGGTTAGTAGAGGTCGATCTTTGATCAGGCGAGCGGGGGTGCTAATGAAGTGACCTTCCCCAATCGTACCCAAGTTCCCAAGCCGAGGCAACTTTGGTGATGACAGACACGTGGCCTTAGGCAACGAGTTAGGGTTTCCAAAATTTTCCAAAATAAAGCATTTAGGTGGCGACTCTGTATCTGGCAAAGCAGTCCATGTTTGGCACTTCTTTCTTAAAAATCAGTTTTCAAAAACTATTTGCCGGATTTGGACTCTTTGGTGATTCATCGATCTTGCATTGCACTCTGCGAGATTAGATACAGGACTGTGACATTGAGTCTGAAATGTAGTGAGCCCATATGAACAAAACAAGATTCCCTCCCGAGACGTTCGGGGACGTCTACAATTTCTGGCGACTCTACTGGGGATGTTAGAGAACTTGACTCGAACTCATGATATCTTGTTTTGATTACACTTATGTGTTTCTTTGCATTGCATGTGCATTGGTGTGCCTAGGACACCGTGTTTGCCGTATGCTATTCCTGAACGGTTTGTCGGAGGCTCGCTTCGAGAAACATGCCATAAGGCTGACCGGTTGCGGGCTCTGCCACGACAGGAACAGAAACCCCGGTTTTACTGGGGCACCCTTTTTTACCATTCGACCTAGTGCATATTCGGAATCCATAGTGACCATTCCAAGCTAGGACATGTTGCTCACTCAAGTTTAGGTTGTTTGAAACCACTGTGTGCGTAGTGAAACCCTAGCTCCTGACAAAATAGGACAAGGAAACCCTACCCCACCATAGGGGTGTTTTGGTTCTCATTTTCTTGCTATGTGCTTTTAGAGTGCGTCTCTATAGGAATGCATGTATCAGTTTACAAGTTTGGGTATCAGGCCTGCGGGCACCAGTTCAGTATTTTGGGAATCAGTTATCTGCGGGTATCAGATTCAGTTTTTGGGGCAGTAATTTGGGGAACAGTGATCAGTGGTTGAATATAGTTATCCAGCCATGCCTATATCTGTCCTAGTGAAATTAGGCTGAACGGCTGCCTATTTTCTCTTTCAGTTCAGAGATTCAGTTCAGAGTAGTCAGTATCTTCCTTCGCTAAGGCAAAGCAGAGAAAGGCCAGTTAGGGCTCACCGGTTCATCTGATCCGTCAGTCACCAGTCACATCACCTCTGTTTAGCTCAGCAGACTCATGATGACACAGAATTTAGAGGAAATAGTGGTTATGGCTGCCGTATTGAACCAGGGAATCACCATGCAGGGTGATACTGACGTTGAGGTGCCACACCCACCCAGGTCACCTGCCGCACATCCGATCTGGGAACCCCAGTTATTTCAAACCCGTGAGCCCACCACTTTCAAGTTGATAGGAATGATTGGTGATCTTCAGAGATCTGTGGCTGATCTAGCCTACAGAATGACGGCTCCGCCACCAACCACATCGTACGCCGGGAACTTCATGTTGGAGGAGCCCCCGCTACTGTGGCGAATTGTAATCGAACTCAGCCAACCTGAAGCCATCCCAAGTTCCAGCAATGGCATGTCGACAACAACGGGGCTCCACTCTGATGTAGCAACTCAAACTTTCTACCAAGCTGAGGCGAGTGGTAAGAACAAGGTGAAGGTGGACACCGATCCCAACGAACAACTCCGGTGGGCTGTTGAGGCTTTGAAAGCCGGAGGACTGAATAAACAGCAGGTGCTCGCTGTTACTGTAAAAGCTGTGGATGACACTTTCCCCACTCAGAGTGAGGGCAGTTCAAGCCAAGGGAAAAACCGGGAGAAGGGCCGTCATATCAGAAACGATCCTTTGAGCTCTAATCTTGCACTCGGAAGAGATCGGCAAACCAAGCCAGCACCTGCTGACCCTTTCACTAGTGCACCCAGCAAAAATCCACAAACCGCGAAGTACCCACCCCGAGGTCGTAGGGTCTTTCATGCCCTCTATATGCCTTTGTCTAAGGCGCTTCAAATCCTCACTGAAAAAGGTCATCTCAAACCTCTTGAGCCTCGGCCTCTTCCGAGTAACATCCCTCTCTCGCATGATGCTACCCAGTACTGTGCGTACCATCAACAGACCAGTCACATCACCGATAACTGCTTCCGACTTCACCATGAAGTACAGGATCTGTTTGATAACGGGGTCATCCTCCCACCAAGCTCAGCAAAGTCTATCGTCACTAGATTAGTGAATCTGAAGGATAATGTGATCAGGGGGTGAACCACCTGCGGGCGGTGCTCGGTTTACTCCGGATGTGGCGTTTGGCACGCACTGTTTTGAGCATTTGCGAATGCTAGTTTTGTAGTTTCTCACTTGGGTGTTGAGTCAGTTCTGTAGTTTTGTTTTGAGTCAGTCTCATTGTCTTGAGTCAGTCTTTTTGATTAAGGGTCTGTCTTGTTATATCGTGTCAGTCCTGTTGTACAAAGGTCGGGTGATTCCGAGGGTGTTACCTCGAGCATCACCATTTTGTTTTGCGTTGGTCTTTTCATTTTGTTTTGAGTCTATTTCTGCCTGGGGCCAGTTATACCAACAAATTTGAATGGAACAGCAGTAATTTTCACACTCTTGCATTTGCTTCTGCCTTGTGTCGGTTGTGCCAGGAAATCTAGGCTGAATTGGCGGAGCATCTCACCTGCTCTTCTGCACTTTTAAATTATTGCATTGACCTAAGTTTTTCAAAACTTTTTCTTACACGATGTGTTGAAAACAAAGAGGAAGGAATTCCTCGGGATTTGCAACAATTTGATCAACTGAGAGAAAGAGAGGCATGCTAAGCCCTTAATGATTGAGATCATGTTGTTAATGTGAGTACTGCGAAGGACCCTGGCTTGATCCAAATTGGTTCCGCACTGTCTTCAGCACGAGTGACTAATCGCTTTCTTAAAAGATTTCAAAAAATGTTTTGCGCGGTCCTGTAAAGGCCTGTGTGGAATCGCTCTTGAGATTGTGCAGCTTAGGATCGCTCTCAACCTCGAGACTCAACCCCTTTGCTTCCAAACCTTGAACCTTAATTCAGAATGTTCGATGGTCAACCACAACGTAAAGCCCGTGTGGCCGGATTAGAAGCAGCCCATGAACTAGGGGCGAGAATATCAGATGTGATCAAAGGAAGCTTGCGAAGCTAGATCAAAAGTAGCCCTTGAACTAGGGGCAAAAATGTCGGATGCGCTCGAAGAGCCGAAGATGGATCATTCCACAAATCAATGAAGATCGGCAAGAATGCCAAACCCTGGAAGGGAGGAAAGAAGAAGACATTGCTGAAGGATAACCAAGTTCATATCCACAACACTAAGGGCAAATTCAACCCCTCCATTGGATGGACTCCTGCATCGTTAGCGAACAACAGCCATTCTTTTGGATTCAGATCACTTCAGGATCTCAAAACCATTTGACATGGACAAAGCTACACTTTTACCCTTGAGAGGCTCGCTAGGCCGAAAACCCAGAAGGGCGACCCAGGCAAAAGTTAGAGCAAGAAAAAGAAGAACAAGAAAAAAGAAAAAAAGAGAAAAAATGCAAAGATAAAAAAAATGAAAATGAAAAAAGAAGAAAAGAAAAGAAAAAGAGAAGAAATGAAAAGAAATGAAAAAAGAAAAGAAAAACATAGCTCGCAAGGTTGAAAACCCGGAAGGGCGGCCTTGGCAAAAGTTAGAGCACGAAAGGAGAGGTTAAATACCCGAGTGTACCTTAACCCCGAACTACGTAAGGCTTGATTCCCATTTTTGGGATACGTAGGCAACTTCATTCTGAAGTCCAGCCGTAAAACACTTCAAATTCAATTGTGTCCATGTATTGGTTTTGATCATCTTTGCCTTCTTTATATCCGAGAGTTTGGTTGTGATCGTCACTCTGAGGACTGATTACAATGCACTGCGGTGCTATCCAAACAAGGAGCAACTTTCAGTTGCCATACAGTGTGTCGTGGTGCTATTCAAACAAGGGGCAATTTTCCGTTGCCATGCTTCAGACAAATGGGCAGTTTTCCGTTGTTTTGGATCTGAGGTTGTGTATCTCAACAGTAGGTTCTGTGCCCGTCGAGCAATGGTTGTTTGTAAAAATAGTTTCTGAGAATTTTTATTGAAGTTGACTAATTTTCTCGAAAATTATTCCATTTTTCCAAAACTGGACCATTTCTTGGACCAAAAAAAAAGGAAAAATTTTCAGTGCTCATAACCTAACTTGCATGATTTTAAATCAGAAAATTGAACAAGCATGTTAATCTAACTCTCATGTTGGTCAAAATTGTTTTAGCAGAACGTCAAAAACAAAAAATGGTCAAAATAATGAACTAGGGGCACAGTTAAATTAGGTGTTCTGTCTTTTCCCCATTATCAACATACTTGCCAGAAAGGGCACCGTATCTGCCAGAAAAGGACACAATAGAAACTAACAGCAAAATGCCGAAAGTTCTCTCATCCTCCAAGCAATGAGGTATCAAGCTAAGTGCGAAGCACGAACAGGAATGGGGCAAGATATTCCACTCCCTCACCTGGACAGATCTAATCACGTCTAAACTCCCCAGTAGAGCATCGTCAACCAATGTCAGTTGCAGATTTGCTACACACCCAGTTGTAGCACAACCCCTCTGTGGGAGATATTCACTGTTGTGAACAAGAACAAGAATATGGTAGAATACCATGGGCAGGAGCCCACAACTTCTTGCTTATCCATCAACCACCCAGGGGAGGGATAAAAAATGAGAGATTGAAGAATAGAGAGATGTGCACTGAGAGAAAAAATAAGGAAAAGGGCTTTTCTAGAGAAAAAAAAAGAGCCTGAGGGCCGAGTGATGTGAGAATCACAAATGAGAAAGGGTGGGAAACAATACCCAAAGAAACAGGCTCCCTGTGCATGTCTGAGTGTCGTGTCTTTTTCTTTTATCTCGATTCTTGCTTTGAGTCGTTTCGAGTGTTACTTGACGTTTTTAGGTTGTTTACCTTTTGTTTTCCGTTGTTGAGTCGTAGTGCGCTGTGTTTAGTCAAAGGCCCAATACCCCGGTCAAGAACTCATCTCTCAATTTCAAAAATAAAATCGTTTTGCGGTCTGAGTGCCGTGTCGTTCTCCACATTTGTGCAAAACAAGATTCGTTCTTTCAAAAACCGCAGGGTTCAACCCAGGTCATATGAGAACAGTAAAACCAGGACCTATCTGAAGCTATATGGGTTCCAGACTGCGAAGTAAGAGAAAAAAGGGAAAATTTGGAGAATCTTAGCATGTTTCAACTTCAACAAATTCCGAGACTGCATTCCAGGTGCATCTTGTCAAGCCTCGCCTTTCTCTGGAGTATGAGTGTATCTTGACCCCAAGCTTAAGTCTACTTCAAGTCAAAATGGCAGTCGAAGTAGCACATGTGGTTTTAACATCCAGATGTTATCTCTTGCCAATATAAACAGGGTGCACCCTTTCCGAGCTGAGTGTGTTGCAAAGCCCTTTGAGAGATAAATTGGAGGCACCAGAGTATATGTTTGATGCCCCTCTATTGCATAGAATGTGCACTTTTATATACACTTTTGTTGCATGCGTGCCATGCATCGTTATGATTCGTGCATAGAATATGGTTGCTTTTGATTCCGCATAGAATATGCTTTGCTTTCAATATTGCATAGAATATGCTTTCCATGTTGCATAGAAAATGCCCCCTTACTCGCACAAAAGATGCATTTTATCGCACTTCTTTTGTGCACCTTCCTCGCACTTTCTGGTGCATTGTATCTCTCTCGCACTGTCTTGTGCATTTTCACATTTCATAGCATTCGCACTGTCTTGTGCACTCGTGTTGTCTAAACGCATTGCGCTGCCTAGCGCATCGCACTATCTTGTGCAATCGCCATGTCTTGTGCACTCGCGTTGTCTAGCGCATCGCACTATCTTGTGCATTCGCACTATCTTGTGCACTCGTGCTGTCTAGCGCATCGCACTATCTTGTGCATTCACACGGTCTTGTGCACTCGCGCTGTCTAGTGCATTGCACTATCTTGTGCATTCGCACTGTCTTGTGCACTCGCATTGTCTAACGCATCGCGCTCTCTTGCGCATCGCACTATTTTGTGCACCTTACATTGCATCGCATCATTCGCGCTATTTTGCGCACCTCAATCGCACTGTTTTGTGCATTGCATTTTAATCGCGCTATTTTGCGTACCTTAATTGCACTATTTTGTGCACCTTACTTGCCTCATGCATGCATATTATTGTGTTGTTTAGTGCATCGCACTATCTTGTGCACTCGCATTGTCTTGTGCACTCACGTTGTCTAACGCATCGCGCTATTTAGCGCATCGCACTATCTTGTGCATTCGCACTATCTTGTGCACTCGTACTATCTTGTGCAATCGGGTTGTCTTGTGCACTCTCACTTCTTGCGCATCGCACTGTCTTGTGCACTCGCGCTTTCTTGCGCATCGCACTATCCTGTGCATTTCATTACATACTCTCATCTTGCAAAAAAAAAAAAATGCTTGTATCTTTTGCTTTGAACTTGCATTGCGCTTTCTTGCGCACCTTACCTGCACTTGTCGGTACATTGCATTGTTCGCGTTTTCTTACGCATCTTACCTACACTTGTTAGTGCATTACATTGCTCACGTTGTCTTGCGCACCCATCTCATCGCACTATCTTGTGCACTGCCTGGTCTGGGAGACCATAAATCCTCTAGTCTAGGAGACCTTAAATCCTGCATCTCTATTCGCACTGTCTTGTGCACTCTCTAGTCTAGCAGACCTTAAATCCTCCAAAGGTGCAATTCCTTTGGTGTTTGTCGTGCCCGAACAACTTCCGATGGTCTGGTATAGCCACCTGCCTGTGTTTGCGGTGAGTTCCTAGGAGACCAACTGAGACGGTGGAAACTAGAGTTCGAATGACTCTTGCCTAGAACGCAAAGGTTCGGGATTTCTGAGACTAAAGTCTAGTTTAAATACCCAGAGGTGTATCCTCGGCTTGAAATCTGTATGGCGGCCCCATAGATTGAGATAGCATGTGTATGCACCTCAATTCTGGATACTGAACCAACCTAGTCTATCAACCTGTTGGAGAATAGGGAAAGCTGCGGCCACAGTCAGGGAGAAAAGTAGTACCTGTGGTTCAACCAAAAAGAAGGGGAAGATTCCCACATCAGCATGAGGTAAGACATTGCTGAGGTAGGCCATTGCCAGTTGCCCCTATAAGGTACCTTCACTTCCTATCTATTGCATCACATTGTGTTTATTGCATTGCATATAGCATTCATCGCATGCATCCTTTCCATGTTAAGCCTGGTCTGGCATGTACCCATACTTTTCACGTGAAAGCATGGTTATGTGATTATGTGAGAGCGCCTATTCCACTGAGGGAATTGTGGTTTGAGGGTGACGGCACCATTTCTGTGCTAGACGTGATTTGTTTGTGTCCATGCCTTTTCTAGGCAAGGTATGGTTTGGCCGCGTGCCTTTTTCACTCCATTCATTGCATCCATTGCATCCATTGCATTCTAGTATGTACATTGCATTGTATATAGCATATATTGCATGCATTTACTGCATATCCGTTGGATCACCTCCATTCTGTCGCTCGCGCCTTTCCATGTTAAGCTTGGTTTGGCATGTGCCCATACTTTTCACGTTGAAGCGTAGTTATGAGATTTTGTGTACGCACCTATTCCACTAAAGGGATTGTGGTTTGAGGGTGACGGCACCATTTCCGTGTTAGACGTGGTTTGTTTGTATCCATGCCTTTCCTTGGCAAGATACGGTTTGGTTGCGCGCCTTATCCATTGCATTCATTGCATTGTAGTGTAGTGTGTTGCATCCAGCATTTAAGATCGTGATCTTTTCTCAGCAGATCATTCCTCACTTATATCTTGCCACCCAATTACTTGTATCTTGTGTTCCATCTACACACACGTAGTTCTGCATGTGTACACGCCTATTCCACTGATGGGATTGTGGTTTGAGGGTGTCGGTACCTTTTCTATGATAGACGGATTTTGCATCTCCATCATCTTTATGATATTTGTGTGGTTTTATATTGTTTGTGGTTTGATCATCTCAAATGCATTCCATATCATTTGCATTGTTTACTACATTGTTTTGTAATATCACATATCATTTTGCATTCTGCCCCTGCCTGAGGGCACATCTCTTCATTTATCTTGCCTGTTTGTCTAAGTTTTCGGCCTTGTCAAAAATGGGTCATCTCTGGGCTTTGACATTCACTTCCGTCACGTATGACTTTCGAGTTCTGTCAAAGAGGGGCAACTGTAGACACCCCATTTTTGACCGACCTTAAGACTCAGACGTCATCGATTGAGCGCTCGGTGATTGCGCATGTTGTGTTTGTTCTGAGGTTTCGGAGTTTCGGCTGAGAGCCTTACCCCCGGACCTTGGGACCCTTTTGTGTTTTGCCTCGGCTTGCGAACCAGGTTCTTTTTTCTTTTCCCGAAGGGAGGAAGAGGTTTCGTAGACCATCTCTTAGTGGCCGTAGGCTACTTTTTGTGGTCGTAGACCACTGTCCCCGTTTGGAGATCAGTTTTTGATTTTTCGGAGCCGTCGGCCGTGCGCCTCGGTTTGGGACAGCTTAACTTTCTCCGTTTGCGCCGGTTTTTGGCACACACCTTTTTGCTTTAGCTTCTAAGAGAAGCTTGGCCCTTTTTGCTTTAGCTTCTAAGAGTAGCTTGGCCCTTTTTGCTTTAGCTTATAAGAGAAGCTTGGCCTTTTTGCTCAAGCTTCTAAGAGAAGCTTGGACCTTTGTTCTTCTATAAGAGAAACCCTCTCCCTCATTAGCAAAGGTTCACATTTTTTGACCAAGGCATACATACACCTATCTCCATACATCTCTCTATTTTGGTCCCAAAAGTGCTAGGTTCTTGCCCCCTTTGCACTACACCTCTTAGCCTAACCTCTCCATCATCCATCCAAGCACCTTGGAGCTTATTTTCAGAGGTAGAGAAGCCACTTTCTTGGTCCAGAAGCTGCTGTCTTTCTTGGCTACAAGGGTAACTCTCTTATCCCCTTTTTGCTCCTTATTTTGCTTCATATCTTAGCTATATTTGCAAGCATATTTGGGCTTTGGCATAAACTGAAAAAAGTCTTATTTTGAGCTTCTTAACAAGTTTTTTTAAGGTCATTTTTCCGTTGGGGGTCATCTACCCCCTTGCATGCTTGTTTTCATCTTGTTTTGAGCCATGCACTAAGGCCTTTGAATTGTGCTTTGTTTGGCCTTTTAGCCACTGAAACCCAGTGGATTTTCAGTGGCTAGCATGCTATTTTGAGCATCAAAATCAGAGAGGGGTGACCCTCTCACCCCTTGTATTGTTTACTAGCTTTCTTGGCCTTACAAAGGAGCCCCTATTTTCATGTTTCCAAGCCTTGTTTCAGGCCATTTTTGATGAGTTTTAGGACCTGCATGAGCTTTTTCCAGAGCAGTTTTTGCCATATTAGGTGTCCCTCTTGCATGTATAGAGTAACCCTCTTCATGGCCTTTCAAAGGAGCCTTTACTTGCATGCTTCCTAGGCTCATTTCAGGCCCTTTTCAGTGAGTTTTAGGGCCATCATAACTTCTGTCCAGAGGTGGTTTTTTCATATTGAATGTCCATTTTGCATGTGTAGAGTAACCCCTTGCATAGCCTTTCAAAGGAGCACCTCATTCTAGCATGTGTTGACTGAGTTCCAGTGGGTTTTTGGTCATATTTTAGCATGTCATGTTTCTGTTTTTGGCTGGTTTGGTAGTCCTTCACATGCTTCATCTAGTTGTAGTGTAAGTCATGGTTCACTAGCTTGTTTTGCATGATGTTTTGGCCGCCTTTCCTAGCATATTTTGGCCTTGCCTTAAACTAATTTTGTGCATGTTTTGGACTGCCTTAGCTCTATTTTTGGCTCTCATGGTCGAATGATGCTTGTTTTGCATGCCTGTAGTTCAATATCCATGCTTAACTTTGAGTTTTGAGGTCCATCTCATGCATATACTTTGGTGTTTTCATGTTTTGGGGCCATTGCACATCATATTTCAGAGCTTATATGCATGTCATATTCCCATGATTTCCACTCTTTAAGTGCATTAGAGAGTCGAGCTTGTATGCCTCATTTACCGACCATTGCATGGGCTTCATTTGAATGCATTCCGAGCCATCATTTTAGACCAATTTCCCACTATCTTGGACCTGCCTAGGGTCTGTTTGGGGTTGGTTTTTCCATTTGTGCATTGCTTTGTGTACCTCTAGTGTAACGCACTTCACTAGTTTTGGTATTCGGGCCATCTAGCATGCATCGTGTGAAGTGTTTGCATGATTCGAGACCATCTTTTATGCCACTTCAAAGCTGGATCATGTGCCATTCTATGCCATATTTCATCATTTGCCATGCTTTGTTAGAGTTGCATGTTGTGCCTTAGGATCGGTCTTTTGCATCCGTGCATGTTTACATGTATTTCAGTTGTCTCATTTTCATCATTTGGCCACTGATTTGGGTGTGGTTGAGGCCCATTCATTTTAGTTTAAGTCCATCTTGCATTGTGTATGCCATGTCCGTATTGTCGCATGCTTGATCGTCGCATTGTGTATGCCTTTCTGTATGTCCCTCTTCATATGTGTGCATTGTGTATGCCATATAGTCCTCATGTGCATTGAGTATGCCTTTGATCATTTCATAGCATTGTGTATGCTAGTAACATGTTTGCATATCATTACTTGCATGTTTGCATCATTTAGTGGCATTGCATTTAGGTTGCATGTTAGAGTTGCATTGATACATGCCATGTGTGTTGCATTGTGTTTGGAGTAGGGTTTAGTCCAAACACGGGAAACGAGGGACGTTTTATACTCCAAGTGACGAAACATGTCTCGATTCTCGGTCGCCGACACTCCGGATTACCTATGATGGAGTCTAGGCCTTGTTGTGTTTATATGTGCATTCGTTTCACATCGAGTCGTGCAATTCGATTCCTCGGCCATCATGCATCGAAATGCATGATAGGGGGCACGAGGATCGAGGACTACATTCCCTAGAGCTTGTGCAATGATAAGGAGAGTAGTCGTGCACACATATGTTGAAGATACTTTGCCATGCCCCTTTCTTGCTCTCTGTTGCAGCAAACCAGAAATCAGCAGCCTTCTAGAGCGTTGTACAGTGTTCTGGGATCAATTACAAACATATGCAAATCGAGGCATCGCCAGGAATTTCCCGACAAGGCGACTCGAGCATGCATGCATCTTTCATCATTCAGAACAAAGCTGAGGCAATCCATTACTTGTAGTATTGCATGCTAGTTTATTCGCTTTCCTAGTTAATTTGTTAACTAATTAGGGTTTTGTAATATTTAATTAGCTAGAGTAGTTAATTATTTATTCGGAATGTATTATTTATTCGAACCCTCCGAGAGAGGGCCAATTGTTGTAATAAGTGTGCGTGTGTGTGATGTATGTCTTCCAACCCCACATCTTTCTCCCTTTTATTTACCAGCTTATGATGGTTAGTTTAGGGCATGTTTCAATTAGCATACTTATGATAGCATGTTTGCATTCATTCATCTGTTTTGCATGCACCGGACTCGGCGCATCATACTAACTGCATCATATTTCAATTCCAAATTAAATACGTATATCAATTGTTGCATTTCATATGCCATCTTAGAATAGCCGAGCCTATATTAGTTGCATTTTTTTATATGTTGCATTAGGCATTTCAGCATAGTTAGGATTCATGCATGATTTCTAATTTGCTTCTTTCTTTGGCTCGGAGTACTCGGTAAGTGTTTATGCTTTAGCATCCTTGCATGTGTGTGAGTGACGGCCATGATAGCATGCTTACCATGAGGCTAACTGCTTATGTGATATAACTGCCTGAATGCCTGTTGGTGAAGGTTGGATTACTTGGATTGGAACAATTCATTGATTGCGAGTTTTAAGCCCACTAGATAGTGGCAAAACCATGTTTTCTAAGTCCACCCAAGGGTGGCAAAATCTGCATTTTAAGCCTACTTGCGAGTAGCAAACCACTTTCAAAAACAAACATGAAATGTTTGGTTCCAATTCAGGCGATCCGGTCTATACTTGTATGCTGCGCGCATCACATAGTAATTCTACGCTAATAAATCCGAATAAGAACACATATGTTTTCAAAACTCGATATCATGGTTAGTAGAGGCCGATCTTTGATCGGGCGAGCAGGGGTGCTCACGAAGTGACCTTCCCCAATCGTACCCAAGTTCCCGAGCCGAGGCAACTTTGGTGATGACGAACACGTGGCCTTAGGCAATGAGTCAGGGTTTCCAAAATTTTCCAAAATAAAACATTTAGGTGGCGACTCTGTATCTGGCAAAGCAGTCCATGTTTGGCACTTCTTTCATAAAAATCAGTTTTCAAAAACGATTTGCCGGGTTTGGACTCTTTGGTGATTCATCGGTCTTGTATTGCACTCTGCGAGATTAGATACAGGACCGTGACATTGAGTCTGAACTATAGTGAGCCCATATGAACAAAACGGGATTCCCTCCTGGGACGTTCAGGAACGTCTACAGTATTCTAACTATGCTAAGAATGCCTAATGCAACACATGCAAAAATGCAACTACAATAGGCTCAGCTATTCTAAGATGGCATATGAGATGCAACAATCGATACATGTATTCAACTTGGAATTAAAATACAATGCAGTTAGCATGATACGCCGAGCCCGGTGTATACAACACAGATGAATGACTTCAAGCATGCGAACATATAGATGCTAATTGAAACATGCCCCAAAACTAACCATCAAAAGCTAGTAAATAAAAAGGAGAAAGACGTGGGGTTAGAAGACATGCATCACACACACGCACACTTATTACAGAATTTGCCCTCTCGACGGAGGGTTTGAACGAATAATACACAACCGAGAGGATAATGAATTACAGCTAATTATTACACAATAATTAATAAATTAACTAAGTAAGCAATAAACTAGCATGCAAAACTGCACGGAATGGACTGCCTCAGCTCAGTCTTGAATGATAAGGAATGCATGCATGTTCGAGTCGCCTTGCCAGAAAATCCATCACGATGCCCCGATTTGCCTTTGTTTGCAACTAGTCCCAGAACACTATACAAAGCTCCAGAAGGCTGCTGACCAGTTTTTGCTGCTGGTTTCCAGTTTGCTGCAACAGAGAGCGAGAAAGGGGCATGGCAAAGTATTTTCAACATATGTATGCATGACCACTCTCCCCATTATTGCACAAGATCTAGGGAGTGTAGTCCTCGATCCTCGTGCCATCAATCACGCATCTCGATGCATGGTGGCCGAGGAGTCGAATTGCATGACTCAATATGAAATGGATGCACATATAAACACAACAAGGCCTAAACTCCGTCATGGGCAATTCAAAGTGTCGGCGATCGAGAATCGAGGCACGTTTCGTCACTTGGAGTACGAAACGTCCCTCGTTTTCCGTGTTTGGACTAAACCCTATTCCAAACACAATGCAATATGCATGGCATACACAATGCGACTAGCATGCAATCCTAAACGAAACGCAACTAAGACATGCAAACATGCAATGAATGACATGCAAAGATGCAACTAGCATATGCAATGCTATGAACTACAAATGGCATACTCAATGTACGTGAATTATATGGCATACGCAATGCACATACAAAGATGGACATGCATGAAGACATGAACAAAGCATACACAATGCGACGATTGAGCATGCAACAACATAGATATGGCATACATAATGCAAGATGGACTTAAACTAAAATGAGTGGGCCTCAGCCACACTCAAATTAGTGGCCAAACATGATGGAATTAGGCAACAAAACACATGCGAATATGCACAAATGCAAGGGACCGAACCTAAGGTATCAAATGCCACTCTACCAAAGCATGACAAGGGATGAAATATGGCATGCGATCATACATTTTCTAGCTCTGAAATATGATGCAAGATGGTCCCGAATCATGCAAACACTTCACACAATACATGCTAGATGGCCCGAATACAGAAACTATTGAAGCATATTACACTAGAGGTACACAAAGTAATGCACGAATAGAAAAATTAGCCCCAAACAGACCCTTGGCAGGTCCAAGACAGTGGGAAAATGGTCTAAAATGATGGCTCAAAAGACATGGAAATGAAGCTCATGCAATGGCCCAAAAACGAGGCATTTATGCACAACTCTCAAACGCATTTAAAGAGTGGAAAACATGAGAATATGGCATACATATAAGCTCCGAAATATGATACACAATGGCCCCAAATCATGGAAACACCTCAACATAAGCATGCAATAGGCTACAAAACTCAAAGCTAGGCAAGGGTATTGAACTACAACCATGCATAGCAAGCATCATTCGACCATGAGGCATAAAAACAGAGCTAAGGCAGTCCAAAACATGCACAAAATCAGTTTAAGGCATGGCCAAAAAGTGCTAGAATCAAGGACCAAAATAGCATGCAATACAAGCTAGTGAAGAGGGTTTACACTACAAGTATATAGAGCATTGAAAAGGTCACTAAACCAGAAAAATTCAGGGGGTATGACATGCCAAATAAAGCCCCAAAACCCATTGAAATATGGTCTATGCATGCAAGAATGATAGGCTCTTTTGATAGGCTATAAAGAGGGTTGTTCTACACATGAAAGGTGGACACCAAAAATGGAAAAATGGGCTCTGGAAAGAGCCTATGCAGGTCCTAAAACCCACCAAGAAAGGCCTGAAATATGGCTTGGAAGCATGCAAATAAGGGCTCCTTTGTTAGGCCAAAAAATGCTAGTAAACAAGACAAGGGGTGAGAGGGTCACCCCTCTCTGATTTTGGTGCTCAAAACAGCATGCTAGCCACTAAAAATCCACTGGATTTCAGTGGCTAAGAGGCCAAACAAAGGCCAATGCAAAGGTTTAAGTGCATGTCTCAAAATAAGGCAAAATGAAGCATGCAAGGGGGTAGATGACTCCTAATAGAAAAATGATCTTAAACAAACATGTTAAGAAGCTCAAAATAATACTTTTTTTATTTTATGACAAAGCCCGAATATGCTTGCAAACTAAGCTAAGAGATGGAACAAAACAATGCCAAAAAGAGGGAAATAGAGTGTTACCCTTGTAGCCAAAAGGACCAGCAGCTTCTGGACCAAAACAACAAGCCTTCAACCTCTGAAAATGAGCTCCAAGGTACTTAGAGTGGTGGTGGAGGTGTTAGGATAGGAGGTGGTGTGCAATGGGCCAAGAACAAGGGACCTTTGAACACAAAATATAGGGATATAGAGGGAAGTGTATATGTATGCCTCCACCAAATTTCTGAACCTTTGCTAAAGAGGGAGAGGGTCCCTCTTATAGCCAAAGAGGTTCAAAGCTTCTCCTAGAAGCTTCAAACCAAGCTTGAAGATCCTCCATACACGTGTATGGAGGATCAATTCTGTGTCTTCCAGTTGGCACAGCTGGCAACAACTCATAGAGATAAGACAGTGGGGAGTAGGCCGACCAGTTCAGGTGGTCGGCCGACCACCTTCCCTGGTCAGCCGACCAGTTCAAAAGGGTCAAGTTCTCAAAAGGTGGTCGGCAGCCCTGATTGGTGGTCTCCCAACTCAAAGCAAGCAAGTGGTGTGGTGGGAGACCAGTAATTGTGGCCCAAAAGTGAGGGAGACCACTTACCTGTCAAGAAAACTGGCCGATCGGGGAAAAGTGGTCTCCAAGGAGAAAAGGTGGTCTCCCACCCTTGTGCCACCTTTCAAACAATGAAAATAGGGTCCATGCCAAAAATGAACCAAGACGGATGCAAAAAGAGGGTTCGGGGGCCAAAACGCGCGGTCGGAGGCCCCGGAAATAGGCTGTTAAGCATCGAAAGTGGCGTGCGACCACGAAGGTGGTCTCCAAGGCCACAGTGTCCCTCTAGAGAGAGAAAACAAGGTGTGTGCCAAAAACCGGAGCAAACGGAGAAAGTTAAGCGGTCCTGAACCGAGGCGCATGGCCGACGGCTCTAAAAATAGGAAACTGGTCTCCAAATGGAAAAAGCGGCCTACGACCACGAAAAGTAGCCTACGGCCACTGAGAGATGGTCTACGACGCCTCTCCCTCCCTTCGGAAAGAGAAAACAGAACCTGGTTTGCAAACCGAGGCAAAACACAAAAGGGGCCCAAGCCCGGAGGCAAGGCTCTCAATCGAGACTCTGAAACCTTAGAACGAGCACGACATGCGCAATCACCGAGCGCTCAATCGATGACGTCTGAGTCTTAAGGTCGGTCAAAAATGGGGTGTCTACAGTGGGGTTTAGAGAGAGGACAACTTTTCTTCTCCGACCTTGAGTTGACGATGGAATGGGCGTTCAGGAAAATGATGTCTGAAGAGCTGCCATTGTCGACAGGCACCCGTCTGACTTTGTGATTAGATATGAGAGCGGAGATGACGAGGGGGCCATCGTGGGGGTAACGGGTGCCTGTGCAGTCAGCTTCCGTAAAGATGATGGGTTTGGACCATTGCTTGGATTGTTTGAAGGGGCGATCCAATGCCGTGACTTCTTTGTCAAAGCCTTTCTAATTTTTTTCAGCTCGGCTCGCTGGGCCGAATGGGATGGACCTTCGCATGCGAGCCCGCCCGCGATGACTCTGATCTCTCCGAGCGGGGGGGCAGGGTTGTCTTGTGCTCAGGGTTGTGGCGGCGCCGATCATTGTCTCGCTTAGGTTGTGCAGGTTGTTTGGGGGGTATGTTAGTGGTGGTCCCTTGGCGGGGCTGTCCTTGGTCGTTGCTGGGGGACAAACTACCGTGAATCGACTGTGGCGCCCCTAGCATTTCAAATCCTCTACCTGGTCTTTAAGGTTAACACATTCCTCTGTGTTGTGGTCATGGTCCTGATAGAAACGGTAGTACTTGGATTGATCTCGCCGATTGAAAGGAGACCATGACGATTGGGGCCATTTCAGGTTGTAATCTCGTTAGATCTGGTTCAAGACTTGTTCCATGGGGAAATTGAGGGGAGTGTATTGCTCGAACCGACCAGGCCGTTGGATAGGGGCCGGTCGGTCGGCTCGAGCAAGTCAGTCAGTATATTAAGGGGATCTGGTTTCGGGTTCCTTTCTTTTGTCCTTAAGGGTTGAATTTTTAGGTGTAGTATCTTAGCTGGCTGCCAAAGAGTCTTCGGCATTAATATACTTTTGGGCTTTGGAGAGGAGGGTGGCCATGGTGGTCAGAAGGTTTTTAGAAAGGGAGAAGAGGAAATCGGATGGTCATAAGCCGGCCATGAAGGCTGTGAGGATGACCTTGTCGTCATTTTCCGCTACCTGTAGGGCCTCAGTGTTGAAATGGGTGACAAAACTGCGTAGTGACTCCCCTTCCGTCTATCGGATATTAAGCAGTTGAGTTGCCGGGCGCCGCTGGTGCTGAGCGCCAATGAAATGGCTCAAGAAGGAATCACTTAGCAGTTGAAAATTGGAGACAGAATCCGGTGAGCACTAATGAAATGGCTCAGGAAGGAATCACTTAGTTGTTGGAAAGTGGAGACAAAATCCGGTGGAAGCTGATTGAACCATAGTCGAGCTGACCCCTTTAAGCGTCACGGGAAAAACTCGACACATGATCTTGTTAGGAAAAGCATGGAGGATCATGAGGGTCCTGTAGGTCTCCAAGTGGTCAACTGGATCCGTTGTGCTGTCGGGGTTTGTCCCTGATGGAGGCGACAAACGGGAAGTTAGCTGTTGTGGAGGGTTTATTCTGTATGTTCTGCATGACTCCTTGAAGCTAGAGTTTCATGGCTCGAAGTTCCGCATCCCAAATAGGAACATTGTCCGCTCCAGAGTGCAATGGGGGCTGAGCACTACTAGCCTCTCCTTCAAGGGCAAGTGCTTGAATCGATGGATGTAAACCCCAAGGCGAGGGGTTCATATCTTGAGGTGGGGCTTGTAGACCCCCTAAGTTGGAGAGGTGGGCTTGTTGGAAAGGATGGCTCAGGATCCGTTCTTGATCATGAGGGATATCTTGTGGTAGTGGAGGAGGTATAGCGAGGTTTCGCTGGAGCAAAGCATTGATCAAGGCTTGGTTTTGCTTGGCCAAGCAGTTGATGCTGTTGGTGAACTCTGTGAAGTACTGAGGTGGGTTATTCGGGTTGTTTGGATTGGGTGGGTCGGCTTGGGGGTCGATGACGTTGTGCTGGGAAGCCATGGATCTCGTTGTAACCATCCACCTCGATGGCAAGTGAGGAGAAATTATCGGGAACGGGTCTCTGACAACAATGGACACAACTATTACCCGGAGCGGCAATTCCCACAGACAACGTCACTGATGATGCTACTGATCCAAAGGAGGGGAGTCGAGCTGACCCACGCTTCTTGCACTTCTCACCAGTCACTGAGCTCACTGGTATGCCTGCGAAAATATCCAATGGGGAACGAGAGTCCCCCAGCAGATCCTCCGACAGTCAAGTTAGAAGAGAGGAGATTGATGGTGTGTAGAGAGAGAATAAGAATAGAGAACTTAACCTTTGATGTGTCTTGGAAGCCTCCTTATACCCTTTGTCCATCATTTCCTTGTCTACTCCGACCTATCATGTTGGCTGAAAGTCTATGCTTTAGCTTGCATTGTTCACGGTGAGGCTGCCCACTCCGACGTGAAGGGTTATCGCATTTAATGCTGCAGGAGCATGTGTGGTGCAATAACTCTGCAGGATCTTTATCTGCTTACGTGGCTAGTTCTCCTCTTAACAAGTGTTTAGATGCCATTGGTTCCTGGTGCAGCGTTGGGTTTTCAATGGTGTTGGGCTGGGCTTTAGTGTTTGAACCGTGAATTGGACTCTAAGTGGTGGGCCAAAAGCTTCAATGAGCCCACCGATGTCACTTACTATTTCTCATCATTTCCCACGATCTCACTCAATTTATGAACCACACATGAAGGTCTTTTTTTTCTATTTTCATCTGTTTTTTAATGGTACACATGAAGTTCTCTTTCTCATTATTATTATTTTTACCAAATTAATCCATCCAAACTTCATTTCGAATGTGGGCTAATTTTTTTTATTTTTTTAACTTTTTAATTACTTTAGTATTGGTTTGACATAAACTATAAAAGTTAAAAGTCAAAAAGTTACTAAAAAATTCAAAAAAAAAGAAACCCATATTATTTGGGAAAAGCTTGTGAGGGAAGCCCAGAAAGCAAAATTATTATTTTGCCCTTTGAATTTAATAACCCAAAAGCCAAGTCAAAAAGTCAAAAATGGTAGAATGGTCATTTTACTACATATCTTTTAGTAAAAAGTTAAAAAATTATTCTAAGCATACATATTTTTTTCTCTACTTTTTTACTCAAAAAGTTAAAAAGTGCACTTATATAGTACATTCCAAAAAAGTCTCATATGTGACAATTTTTTTTGACTTTTTGTGACTTCTATAAAAACAAAAAATAATAATAATAATAATTGTGATTTAAATGTGATATTTTATCTTATTAATTTTTTAACTTATTTTTGGCTTGGTTTGGAAAGTGGATTGGTTTTTTGGTTATTTTAGTCTGTGGCTAAAAAGCCTGATTTGGAAAGGACTTCTGATTTTTTGGACTTTTTTGTGAGAAAAAGAATGTAATGACTATGGGTTAGATGTGATATTTTGTCTTATTAGACTAAAAAACCTATTTTATTTTTTATAACTATTTTAGCCCCAAATCTACCCAAACCCACTTCTCAAACAATGCCTTTATCATTTTGTAACTAAAATAGTTTTTAACTTTAAAGGCTTCGTTTGGGAAGCCAAACCTTGGGCTTTTTTTGGCTAAAATAGTCACAAAAAATAAAATAGGCTTTTTAGCCACAAAAAATAAAATATCGCATATAGAGAGAGAGACTCATTAAAAGGATAATTTCTCTGGGTTCAAACTAGAGAAATCCAAAGAAAATTGAAATTTCTCTGGCTTTGTTCACAGAGAATTTCTCTGACTTTATTCACAAATTTCTCTGTGTTTGTTCACAATTTTAAATTAGAAAAAATTGTTTTAACCAAATCAGAGAAATTTTAGTACAATGATTTTCACTGGCCAAACTAAAATTTCATCACAAATTTGGGTAATTTTGTTTCATCATCTAGCTTGTTTTTCTACTAAATATGCCTTCAAATTAACTTGCTATTTAACTAGAAATCTATAGAGTTCATAAACTACAAATCAATTTGCCTGAAATAGATGACCAATCCATAACAGGTTCAATGAATGAAATTAAGAATCACATGCAAAAATTAAAAAAAAACTAAATTAGTAAAGAATCTCAATACCCAGATTAAAATCAAAGAACCTAATTGGAAGGAACATAACCAACAATAGAATTTAAAGAAAACTAATCCTAAAAGGCCAAGATCAAGAAAAACCAGAATTATAGTTTGGATAAAGAAAAAATAGAGGGATGAAAGAAACCCAATTAATTGTAGAGAAATGTGAGATGAAATAAGAGAAAGTAACATACAACAAAAGAAAGGGCGCACAATCAGATACAAAAATTAGATTTGAAATCCAGAGTACCTATGAATTTGACTCAAGAATTCGAGTCTGGGTCACAATCGTGTTGATTCCAAAAGTTGCGAATGGCCATTTCGACTTCACGAAAGCTCGTATCTTGCGATGGGCCTCTTTGTTGTCTTCGGTGTCATCGTGAGAGGTGTTGAGGTTGATGCAAGTACATCGTTCGAGAGAGAGACGAAGAACACTAAAGTCAAGCTTGTGCCCACCCTGATTGGATATCTAAGGACATTAAACTACAAAAAAAAAAAAGAAAAAAAAAAGAAGAAAAATTGCGGATCTCTCCCATTACTAAAAGTTGAAAAGGGATGTTAGACTAAATTTCCTTATGGCCTAAAGAGATGAAATTAATGAAGATGAACTGCAGACATAAAAATAATTAAGGTAATTTGTATTTCAATATAACAGAGGTAAAAATATTATATTTTCATGATACAACAAATGAATTAGTGATAAAAATGAAGCAAAATGTTATGTGATTTAAAATCTCATTCAAACCTAATATAGAACTTAGGGGTCATTCTAAAATATACACCCTCAAAAAAGTGTGTAACATTTACAAGTTATAATATTTGTAAGAAAAATGATCCGTTGCTTGAAAACAGCGACTCGAAATTGGCTCGAATATAAAAACGACGTCATTTTGTATTTATTTTATTTTTTTTCTTCCTTTTCTTTTTCTTTTCAAATGAATACAGACAGACAGAGGGAAGAGAAAAGAAGAGGCGAGAGAGAAAAAGAGAAGAGAGAAGAGAAGAGAAGAGAAGAGGAAGAGAGAAGAGGCGATGGTGGTGATGGCGGAGGAGGAAGAGAAGGAAGATCGGTGATGCCGGTGGGTATCCCTCCTTTGTTTTCTCTATTTTTTCCCTCCCCCCCCCCCCCCTTTCTAGTAGATATGGATCTGGATCTTGTTGTTGTTGTTGATGATGATATTGTTGTTGATGATGATGATGATGATGATGTTGATGAAGATGTTGTTGTTGATAATGAAGATGTTGTTGATTCTCTCTCTCTGTTAATGTCTCTCCCTCTCTCTATTGATGTTTGTTGAAGATGATGATGTGTTGATTCTGTCTCTCTCTTCTTTCTTCTTCTTCTTCTTCTTCTTCTTTTGCTTTCTTCACCTTCATCTTCTCATCTTCAGTAAAACGAAAAAAATAAAAAATAAAACCCAAAACGATGTCGTTTTGGGCTCGGGCCATTCGAGCCGCCCCTTTTTCGAGCTACCAACCAGAGTTGAATTTGTAATGTTGATTATTGTAAATGTCATAATTAAATCACTTTCAGTCATATAACTAAAAAAACTTAATCAGTCATAAGCAAACACCACATAAAGGATAACCAGAAACTTTTTCAATCATAATTTAAATAATAATCACAATAAATCAAAACTAAAATCACAATAAGTCATAATTAACACGCAATAAATCATAACCAAGTCGTAATTAATACCATAATAGATTATAACCAAATATCACAAATGTCATAACTGGACTTAAGATACATACCTCAAATAGGGTGTGTACTATATATTTTTTTCTATATATATAAGTTCTATAAAAATACCAAAAAATTATTCTCAAAATTGATGTGTAGTATGGATTTAATTAGGATAAATTACACTAATCTCCCTTGAGGTTTAGACAAAATATAAGAAATCTTATGATTTTGACATAATTACATTGAGCTTTCTTGGGATTTTAATTTATATAACCTTTAGCCCCATTTTCATCAATATTTTGTTAGTTATATGGATGAAAAACTGATATCGTAATTTCTTTTATATAAAAATGTATACTTTACGTTATTTATTTTTATATTTTTACACCAATTAGATTAATTTTTGTCCATTTCACCTTACTAAAAAGGAAGTTAATGTAATTATGTCAAAATTATGTGTCTTATTATATTTTTTTCTAAATGTCATGAGAAACCAGTGCAATTTAACCATTTCATTATTATGTAGAGGAATTCATATTTGAAGTAAATATTAGTCATTCAATACTTTTTCTAAATATTTTGTAAAATAAATATTCTAAACATACATAAAATTCATATAAAAAATTTGACAAGAATGATGTGACAATATCATTATTGTAAATAAATTCATCTTCAGTGTTGTTTTGTTTTGAAATGAAAGATACACAATAAGCCACATCATTATGTATAAATTTTTTATTTGTATAGCATTCTTTTTTCTTTTTTCTTTTTTGTGGAGATTTTTGGTATTTTGCCTTGACTAAAAATCCTAAGATGACGTTACAGAAAAGAAAAGAACCGAACTTGTAACCATTGATTTGTATCTTAGAATTGAAACCCATAATTTTTCTCAATCAGAAATAAATCAAAAAATCATTTTTATCAAGTTGTAATCCGTCCAACAAATTCTTAACCGTCATCACTGCAATGCTGCCAGATGATGGGTTAAACTGATTTGCCAACAACGCGATGGTTATAAATTATTCAATACTTTTTTTTTTTTTTTTTTTGATTTAAAGTAAATGAAAGCAAACAAAGAGGAAGATGAGTTCAGAACAACAAACAGAGGGCTAGTCCCTCATAACAGACACTCCAGTCATATCATCAATGAGAAGAGCTGTGACTTCCATAGGAGGATCCTCAAGGATCATTACATGTTCATCTTGGCGTGGGTGATTTTCTGACCACATTGCCAGCTTAGTAACCAGCTGGAGAGCACTGGCAGAATAGATGGCACCTGACTGACCTGCAACAGAAATATAAGGATCCCACGGTAGTTTCGACCACCCGGGGGCACTCCGACGATCAAGTCAGTATATCTCTCAAAGATAAATCAAGTACTAAACTCACAAGCTTGAGTATCAAAAGCATACCCTAGACCCATGGGGGTGCCTCTCTTTTATAGCCAACATAAACCTAGTCCCAATAGAAGCCTGACTTCTATGGACTCAGGATTACTGCTAATCTTGGACTCCTAGTAAGATTAGGATAAACTCTCTAAGAGTCTTATCTTAATACAAACCGAAGTATTCTCTCGTTCTAGGACTCTTGTCCCTCGTCCAGGTTGAGTTCCCTTTTCATTCTAGGACTCTTGTCCCTCATCCACTTATCTCGGATTCCGATATCTTCGGAGATAACCTCGGCCTTGCCGAGATCACCTCGGCGTCACGACCAGAACACGTGGCACCTCGGCTGACACGTCGGCGTAACCTTGCCACGTGTTGGTACTCAGAAAATATATCCCCACAACTGCCCCCTAGGTTCTATTACGTCGGCATTCTGAGGTGATGGAACCTACACTGTTCGTTCATTTGTGCCCCTCTGTCCGAGATCAAACTCGCCGACCTCAAAGTTCCCTGGACTTTACTGTCCACTTCTGTCAAGCTTCATGCTTTCCAAGCTGCTTGAAATCGCACCTCCTAGCCGAGGTTCTGGTTCCATTAATTCGTAAACTCCAAGAGCTTTGCAACTGCTCCACTCACACTCTCTGGTGAGTTCCCGATTTCCAATCATCTATTTGACTCCGGCGATTTTCATATCGGCGTTCATTTCACTTGGTAGGTTCATAAACTCTTTACTTGCTATTAAGCTCAATCTTTCATAACTCTTCTGAATCTGTTTACTTGCCATCTGTTGCCTTCTATTTTCGTCTGTTTTCAAGTTTTGAATTGTTTGAATGTCTGTCACTGTTCTTGTCATATCCGCTTTCTGTTGCTAGCATCGTGTCTAGGTCATTACTTTCTTGTTCTTCACATATATACTTAGTGCCTGTGCACTTGGCTTTATTCTTGAACTTTGTCGTCTTCTTGACTATTTTTCTCTTTTTTTATTCAATCCTCTGGCTTTTTCTCTTTCTAGCTCTTTTGCTTAAATCCGTCATTGTTCCAAGCTTTCAAGCTTCTGTAACTATCTTCGTTCCTCTCCTCCGGTGAAGCTTATGTCATTCTGTCATTGTCGTCAGACTTTGGCAATTCTTATTCTGGCTTCCCTCTTTCTGGTAAGCCACTGTTCCACCTAGTTTTATTTCTTGTTGCTTTTCAAGAAGCTCTGCTTCATTGTTAATCACCATTGTTGTTTTACCCGTTGTTTTCAAATCATCTTCTTGAATACACACTGTTCACACATTTGTTGATTTCTGTCATTGTTCTTGGCTTGACACACTTGTGCAATCTTCTTGTCTTGATTTTCTGATAGCTTCATCACCATTCTTGATTACGAATTACATTCTTGTTTCTGTTTTCTGTGTCTTTTTCCAGATTCTTGCTTTCAATCCTTGCCTTCAAACTCCGAGGTGCCAATCGCCGAGAAGACCCTTGATCAAACTCTTCGGGAGATCGATGCTGAGCTTGAGGCCGAGAAGGCTGCTGAGAAGTCTTCCCAACTGTCTTCTATATCCTGCCATTGATGCCAAGTAGTTTTGTTTCCTTCTTTTACTCCTTGTACCTTTGTACCTTGTACCTTGTACTTTGTCTGTCTTTGTATGCTTTTAATCCGGCCGACGTGCCATTTTTGTAGTCTGAATAATTTATTTTTCAATATTCAGGCCGAAGTGCCTTCTTTCTTTGAATGACTGCATTCCTTTTTGCCCTTTCTTTGACTGCCTCTGTTTGATTCTATACTTAGAATTTTTTGTATGCCTTTCGTACTTTGCCTCATTTGTGCAATCTTCTCGGGGTTACATACCTCGGGTATAATAGCTACAAAACTTTTACTTCGGCAAGATACTAACCTGCAAACTTTTCATAAATTCTAGCAAGTGCGAAACATATACTACTTAATGTTAACTTTTCAAACTTTTTCTCAAGTTTCAACAAGTGTTTAAACGGTGATCTCGGTCTAGCCTACTTGTAAATTGCTACAAATTTTAACAAGGATTAACATAACAAGTGTTAAACAATCATCTATTTGTAAATTGCTACGAATTTCGACAAGTGTTTAAACAACATACTTAGCTTTTTCCTCAACCTGTAAATTGCTGCAAATTTCAACAGATGATCATATGTTGGCTTAACGTTATCTTGTAAATTGCTACAAATTTCAACAAGTGTTAAGCATCTTCTTTGGTTTAACCAACCTGTAGATTGCTACAAGTGTTTAGCAATAATCTCGGCTTTGCTTCAACTCGTAAATTGCTACAAATTTTAACAAGCGAAGAGAAACAGTAATCTTGGTTTAACTTCAACTTGTAAATTGCTACAAATTTCAACAAGTGAAGGTAAACAATGATCTCGGCTTAACTTCAACTTGTAAATTGCTACAAATTTCAACAAATGAAGATAAGGAACCATCTCAGCTTAACTTCAACTTGTAAATTGCTACAAATTTCAACAAGTGAAGATAAGGAACCATCTCAGCTTAACTTCAACTTGTAAATTGCTACAAATTTCAACAAGTGAAGATAAGGAACCATCTCAGCTTAACTTCAACTTGTAAATTGCTACAAATTTCAACAAGTGAAGGTAAGGAACCATCTCAGCTTAACTTCAACTTGTAAATTCCTACAAATTTCAACAAGTGAAGATAAGGAACCATCTCGGCTTAATTTCAGCTAAGCATTATCTCGGCTTAACTTCGGTTAAGCATCGTCTCGGTTTAACTTCGGTTAAACATCATCTGGGCTCAACTTCGGTTAAGCATCATCTCGGCTTAACTTCGGTTAAGTATCATCTCGGCTTAACTTCGGTTAAGTATCGTCTCGGTTTAACTTCGGTTAAACATTATCTGGGCTTAACTTCAGTTAAGCATCATCTCGGCTTAACTTCGGTTAAGTATTATCTCGGCTTAACTTCGGTTAAGCATCATCTCGGTTTAACCAACTTGTAAATTGCTACAAATTTCAACAAGTGGTAAACATATTCTTCTTCTCTCTGCCCCCTGCATGGCTTCCACATACTCCTTTGCGAACCTTATAAAAGGTCTTCAACCTGGCTAACTGCAGTCCAACCTTGTGTGGTTTTTTTTTTTTTTATCTTCTAGGATCTGAGATTTGTTCACTGAGCTTTTCTCTTCTATTCTCGGACTCAGGTGCCGAGATCTTATCTTCTGGAATCTTGGATCTGCTCACTTAGGTTGAGCTCTTCTTTTCTCGGACCTACTCATCTAGGCCGAGATCATGTCTTCTGGGATTTGGAATCCGGGATTTGCTCACTCAGGTTGAGCTCTTCTATACTTGAATGTTATCTTCTTGGGAGCGTTCATGCCCCCCTGTCTTTGCGTCCCTTCTAGAAGGGTCTTCATTCCGTTTATGTCAACACATTTTCTATGACCGAAAAGAGAACCAAAAAATACACATTTGTCTTCTCCATACAACCAGTAACCATAATAAACAGCCCACGTGAGAAGGTTGTTCCAAACACGTAAAAAATACTCATTTGTTTTTCCCATGCATCAATATGCTTAGCAGACCATAGCTGGGCCCTAGAAGAATAGTTGCATGACTAGCCCAACGTTTAGACCGAGTGTACATATCCAGTCCACGTTAAGGATAACGATCAGCTGTAAGCCGAAGAACTTCCAATCACCAAACGCCAAATCACCATGGCCGACGCTGAAAACCAGTCAGAATAATAAGCCGACGTGAATTCCGGTGAAAACGACCAGCGTACCTGAACCAAGCGGATTACCTTCTTTATACTTTGTAACATCTCCTCTTTCTCACTATCTTCACCGACATATCTACCAGAGCAATACCAACACCAGACCTAGACGCTGGAACAAACCCAGTAACAGTCAAAACCTCAGTCAAGAGATGACTAGAAACTAGATTGAACACCTTCTGCTCTGAGACCAGACAAAACACCATGAAACCGATGTAAACCCAGGAACCAAAACAACCACCGGCAATTAATTTGGGAGACCTAGCGCTGGCAGAAAACACCGGAAAAAACATCCAAACTCCAATTCTGCTTTAGTGACCAGGTTACATAGCACAGACTTCGCCATTCGCACCAAGGCCACCGAAAAAGAAAAAACCCCGACAAAGGGCATCCTTAACCCATGACGGTTTGACCATTAGGGGTGAACAGGTGAAGCGCCAGTGAGACAAACGAGGATGAACTCACATACTCGCCAGCCCATGGCTTACCGCAACTGGAAGCTAACGTAATTGAAGCAGAATACATCACCTGGGACCAAAACAGACCCAGTCAAGGAGCCATGAATAACCGCCACAAAGAGTGACGACCCATGCACCCGAAACTAACCCACTAATGAAGGATGCAACCAGTGCTATTAATGGCGAACTTTCCGACCTTCCTAGATTTTTGAGCCTGTATCTTCGCTAAACTTATCGTTTCCAAACACGTTGATCTTGTACGTGATGGCCATCTATTCTCCTTTCGTTCCCACAGACGGCGTCAAATTGTGTGGGTGATTTTCTGACCACACTGCCCGCTTAGTAACCAGCTGGAGAGCACTGGCAGAATAGATGGCACCTGACTGACCTGCAACAGAAATATAAGAATCCCGCGGTGGTTTCGACCACCCGGGGGCACTCCGACGATCAAGTCAGTATATCTCTCAAAGATAAATCAAGTACTAAGCTCACAAGCTTGAGTATCAAAAGCATACTTTAGACCCATAGAGGTGCCTCTTTTTTATAGCCAACATAAACCTAGTCCCAATAGAAGCCTGACTTCTACAGACTCAGGGTTACTGCTAATCTTGGACTCCCAGTAAGATTAGGATAAACTCTCTAAGAGTCTTATCTTAATACAAACCGAAGTCTTCTCTCGTTCTAGGACTCTTGTCCCTCGTCCAGGTTGAGTTCCCTTTTCATTCTAGGACTCTTGTCACTCATCCACTTATCTCGGATTCTGATATCTTCGGAGATAACCTCGACCTTGCCGAGATCACCTCGGCGTCACGACCAGAACACGTGGCACCTCGGCTGACACGTCGGCGTCACCTTGCCACGTGTTGGTACTCAGAAAATATATCCCCACAGGCTACACCCAAGTTAGCTACTTTGTTGCCCTCTCTCAAGGTGTGGAGGAGAGAGCAGTGATATCTCTGAAGGAGGAATTTAGCATCTTCAATGAGGGTCTTGAAACCAGTTGAAGTGATAATTTTATATTGAGTAGCTGTAGGTATGGTTTGTTACCATTTTTGGGAATGATTATAACTTATTTTGATTTGGAGTATACGTCAAACAGTATGGTACAGTTTCTACTTATAACTTATTAAGGGTTGGTTTAGGATGTTCTAAAAAAATGCACTTTTTGACTTATTGGCTTATATGGGTTGGGTTTGGGTTGGGTTTGACGTGATGTGTTGGAGAGGTAATGTGATTTAAATAAGATGATGTGACTTAAATAGGATAGTGACTTTTTGACTTTTTGTATTATTTAGGTTATGCCAAACTTGGCCTAAGTAGAAATAACTTTATTAACTTATTAATATTTTAATAATATTATAAATTCAAACTTAATTAGTTAAAAAAAATTTAAAATTATAATTCATTTTACATATAAATTCTTCATCACACAAATTCAATCCTACTCACACAACCTCTTTCCTTAAATAGAAGTTTGCAAGCAAACAATCTCAGAAAGCATTTGTGGGATTTGGAAAAGTCCTTTCTATCTACGTCACCTTTGTAACGTGTGCGCATGATCGTTGATTTAAAGTTTAAATTAGAATTGGCCCGTTGGTCTAATTTGTATGGATTATATTAATAAATTTAACTGAAATTGGTTATATTTAAGTTTGAGTTTGATTTAATTTGTATTGATTTGTATCAAATAATATTTTATTCTTTATTTATGTTATGTTTAGATATTAAAGATTTATTTATTTTAATTATTGATTATTGATCAATTCATTTATTTGTAATATATTAGAGCTTGGTTCCAATCTAAACCAACTTCAGCTACATTTGGTTAGGTTGGATTAGGCTAGATTGATTTTAGTGCATGATTAATTTGATTTTGCATCTAAAAATTTAAAACCATTCATGATTAAGTTAATTCTAAATTTAGCATCAAATCCACCCATAAACATCCTAGTGAGCGATCAATGGTTCCATCGGCCACAAGCATTAGTCCATTCAATGACATAAATTTGTCTCACATAAAAAAAAAAAATAAATAAATAAAAGAAGATGCATTGCGCCAATTATTTTGTTCACACTTTGATATTTGACATTGCGTAAATAAAATCGGATTCTAAACTTTAAGTTGTAAGCTGTTAATCAGCATGTGTTAATACCATCTATAATCCTTAATTTCACTAATCAAATAGTTTTTAATAGAGCCAAATGAAATAGAAAGATTTATACAGCCGATTTCATTTGATGAGACTAAAAATTTGATTGATTTAGTTTGGTTTGATTTATTTAAATATACCAAATACCCTTAAATGCCCTTTTATATCAATACATATGTATTTTTGAGTTTTAAAAGAAAAATTACAAATAACAAACAAAATGGCGAATTATAGTAACAGTCCTTATAAATTTGAGACTCGTGTCGCTTTAGTTCTTGACCTTTCAATTGTGACACATTTAACCTTAAATTTTAAATCTTGTCCAAGTAAGAACAATTGGAGACACTATTGCTTAATTTCAAGAGTAAATTCATTAATTTGATAAAATATAAACTAATTTGACAAAAATAAATATCAAAAAAATATTTTTGAATTTTTAAAAATTATTTCTACCCACAAAAGATAAAATTATGTAAAATTAATAAATCTTTTACACATTTATTTATTTGACCAAATTAAATTTTATTATGTGTTGGGATGATGATTATGTAATGGGTGGTTGTTAGGCTTTTAATGTGTAATCGATATATTTAATAAATGAAATATTCTTAGTTTTGAATTTTTTGATTTCATAGATTGGTTTAATTATAATATCAAAATTGTCGTCATATTTGAGTTTTGAAAAAATAGAAACTAATTTAATGAAAATAAAAACAACCACCAATACATAATCATCCAAATACATAACAAAAATTAATTTGGTAAAATAAATAAATAAATGTTTAAAAAATTTATTAATTTTGCATAATTTTATCTTTTGTGGGTAGAAATATTTCTTAAAAATTCAAAAATATTTTTTTGACATTTATTTTTGTCAAATTAATTTATATTTTATCAAATTGATGGCTTTGCCCTTGAAATTGAGCAATGGTATTTTCAATTGTTCTTATTTGGAAAAATATTCAAAATTTAGGATTAAATGTATCACAATTGAAAAGTCAGGAACCAAAATGACACAAACTCTAAACTATGGAGACCGTTATTGCCACGCCCCGTATTTTATTACTCGGATGACATTATCAATATTCATTAATTAAATTCATTTACAAATGACAATTCATTATTTGATGAAATGATAAAAAATTAAATATACATGTTTCGTCTCGTGATACAATAAAGACATTTTCATACAAATAAAAGAAATGCCCTGAGACTTACAATAAAGATAGGACACTACTCTTTACAAAAAAAAAAAAAAAAAAAGGCACTCAGCCAAACAAACCAATGTAGTACAATCCATCGCTACATTACACTTATGAAATAGTAAAACCCATTATTTGATCTTCAAATTCGAAAAGCATTCCTTGTACACATGTACAGGCAGAGGGTGAGCAACCACTAACTCACCAAATAATCTCATATTAAAACATTAGAAGATATGCAGGTACAAAAATACTTATACATATATGTGAAATCATATCATGTCAAAACCATATGATTCTATTACATAATCTCTTAAATCCAATTTATTTAACTAATCACAACTGGTTAACTTAAATAAATAAGCATGCTTCAAATGCAACATGACATTCTTTTCAATTCATTCAATTACTCATTTGTCAATTGAATCAAATAATTAAACAATTCATAATGACATCTAACAAAGCATTAAATATATTTTATATAGTCTTATGCGATGAATGCATATGCCATGTCATACTCAAAATATTTTTCTCATCTTTTGAAAATCTTATGCACAATGACAATTTGAAAACACATTAATCTAACAATTTCAATAAAATTTCAAGGTGGTAAATACGACTCAGGTACTCCCTAGACTGGTTTCTGCAAGTAGGTATATCGAGCACTACCAAATCCCCACTTTACCGGTCTCTCACCGGAAGGGCAGTGGTACCTCCTCCACGCGTGTTTTCAGTCTTTCACCATAGACATTCAGGCCAACTTAAACCAACATCAAATTACACCCCTTATTCGGACTTACCAACATATTTACCTAAAACAAATCCAAATGATCTTGTTTCCCAAAAACAATTCTTTTCTCAAAACAGTAGTTTTCAATTACAATTCAAAATCCATGATAACAATGAAATGGAATGGCAATGCAAAATGTAACAATGCATTAAGATAGTTTCAATATTTCAATTCCACCACACAATGTTCCATTATGATCAAATTCCATATCTCTATCAAGGTAACATCATGATACAATTCCAAGAGATAATATAATAATGTCAATGTTCATGTATGTACCACATGTAAATCAATAACTTCCAACTTAGTCTTTTCAAGACAATTCAATAATATTCTTTATCTTAAACAAACTTCCAAAATCAAACATTTTCTTACATTTTCAAGGATTTCCTCATTTAAATGCCAACATGGTAATCCTCTACCAGTTACCAAAATCAAAACTTTTAAACAATAGATTCATCATTAGCAATAGCATATGACACCAAAACGAGTTCAAGGATTTTTCAATTTCTAACTCCCATACTTTATCAATGAAAGGTAATTACAATCTTTCCAAAACTCATCCCCATCCCAAACATTAAATAGAATCAAATTCCTATTTTTTTCATGCAAGTAAAATCTCGAGATTTTCAAGTTCAATCATAATTCTCAATAAGCATAAGTGAATATTCTAACACTTAATCAATTATATCAAAATCTTTCCTTGACTATAATTATAAAATATAACACGGTGTTCACTTTCCAATTATCAATATCAATCCCATCGATTTAAACCAAGCAAAATAAATAAATAATTAAAAATTTTGATAATTCATTCTTGTTTTAATTCAATTCGTCCATTTGCTCCAACGAGCCAAAATCATATTCTTTTCCTTTCTTGTCTAAATCCGCTAAAACAATTCAAAATATCTGATAAGAATTTTGAAGTATGAAATTATTATAATAGCATTACTCAACTAGTAAAACTAGGAACCTAATACCATATCACATCAACTTAATCTCGCATATTTCTCCAAACCTCATACTTGGTCAACTTCGTCACTTTTAATCTCATAATATTAAAGTTAGGAATTAAAAACCCAATAACACCCCTTTAATTACGAAGGATTTAAAATATTAACCAAACTAATTTAATTCATCAAATTAGTAAATTCATTATATTCACTGTCATCCAAATTAAAACACCAACTTAAACTCCCATGTCTCATCCCCCCAAAAACATAACCATATCTCAACATAACCATTTTTCATGCCAACTTAAAGAGGTAATATTTGTCTCAAATTCTCTACTAATTAATAACAATTTCACCACCTTTTTTAAAAAAAATAAAAATAAAAAAAAAAATTACTTAACCAACATGATATTTACATCAAATGTTATGAAATATGTTCAAGAGTAACATTTTCAACGTTATGAGTTCAAAAGCCTACATTTCACATTTTTATTTTCACAAAAATGAACACAACTAAATCAACATAATGATAGTAGAGAGACACGCACTACGACCAAAATTGAAGCTTCAAATGGGAGTCTTTAGAGTGAAATTTTGCAAAAGTGGTGAACAAGGAAAAAGAGAGAGATACACACGCTGCGACCAAAATTGAATTTGGTCATGAGAAAATTATATTTTGGCAACTAAAAAAATGTCAGTCAGCAAAACTCCAAACCTTTGCCGACAAAATTTTTATTTAGTCAGCAAATGAAAATTTTTTGGGCCTAAAATAGTAAATTGGTCGCTAAAAATCACTTTTTGACAACAAAATATTTTTAGTCGATAATAATATCAAGTTTTACTTACGAATTTTTTTTTGGTTGACAAATGTCAATTTTATGCGATAAAAATATTTTTAGTCGATAAAAGTGATCGACAAATATGTATTTTCTTGTAGTGACGGGTGGTAGTGGATTCACTAACAATGCCCCGAAATAATGAATTCAATCATTGAAATGGTAGGTGGGGTTGGGTTGGAGCTGATGAGTGTAATAATGATAGTAGCCTTACTTTGGAGAAATTATTCGGGGTGATTTTTGAGTATTGTTTCTTACTATTTGCGTCTATCCTTAGCATTGCTGTTTGTGTTAGGGTAAATTATACTTTGACCATTTAATGTTCGGTCATTTTTCACTCTAACCTTTGAAGGTTTTTTATTATTTTTTTCTTTCTTATTTTAATCTTTTATGTTTTAAACTTTTCACAATTTATTCTTAAAGTTGATTTCTATTTAAAATTAGATAGAAAAAGACACGTTAACTATTATATGACATAAAAAATATATTATTATATTGAGATTTCTGTTTGTGTCAGATATATAAGTTATATATAATAAAATATTTTTATATCACATGGCTGTCAATGTCTCATTTTTGGTCTAATTTTAGACAAAAATTAACTTTTGGAGTAAACTGAGAAAAGTGAAAACATTAAGGGCCAGATTGAAAAAAAAAAAAACTTTAAGGACCAAATTAAAGGAACAAAATTAATGAACATGAACAGCATATATAAAGATAATCAAGGTAATTTGTATTTCAATATAAAAGAAATAAAAATATTATTTTTTCACGATATAACAAACTAATTAGTGATAAATGAAGCAAAATGTTATGTGATTTAAAATCTCATAAAAACCCAATATAGAACTTAGGGGTCATTCTAAAATATACACCCTCAAAAAGGTGTGTAACATATGAAAGTTATAATATTTGTAATGTTTATTATTATAAATATCATAATTAAATCACTTTCAGTCATACAACTAAAAATAATTAATGAGTTATAAGCAAACACCAAGGGATAACCAAAAACTTTTTCAATCATAATTTAAATAATAATCACAATAAATCAAAACTAAAATCACAATGAGTTATAATTAACACACAATAAATCATAACCAAGTCATAACTAATACCACAATAGATCATAACCAAATATCACAGATGTCACAACTGCACATATGATACACACCTCAAATAGGATGTGTACTATATATTTTTTTTCCTTATATACACTATAAAAAATTAAGGTTTTAGAGACTAAAATTTGGGGACAAAATTATATTTTAGGGACTAAATATTTTTGTTGCGAAAGTGTCGTTATTATATTTTTAGCAACGAAAATTGAACATTAATAATGAATAATTATCTTTTTAGGACCAAATTTTTTGTTTCCAAAAATAAACCATTTTGAGACTAAATTCTTAAGTCCCTAAAAGTATATTTATTAATAACATTTTCAAAATTTTGTCGCTAAAAGTTTTATTTTGACTTTTCGGGACGACCTTTTAGTAACTATCCTCACGACGATAGAAATTAGTCTTTAAATGTCTTTTGAAACAAAATTTTCACTTTTAGAGACCAAAAAATTTAGTGTCTAAAACTTTTATATGTTGTAGTAATATAAGTTCTATAAAAATACCAAAAAATTATTCTCAAGTGTGGTATGGATTTAATTAGGGTAAATTACACTAATCTCCCTTGAGGTTTAGAGAAAATAAGAAGTGCTATAGTTTTGATATAATTACAATGAGCCCTCTTGGAATTTTAAATTATATAACCTTTAGCCTCATTTTCACCAATAATTTGTTAGTTATATTGATGGAAAAATAATATTGTCAAATTTTTTATATGAAAATGTATACTTTAAGTTGTTTATTTTTATAGTTTTGCATCACCTGGATTAATTTTTGTCCATTTAACCTTACTAAAAAGAAGATTAATATAATTATGTCAAAACTATGTGTCTTATTATATATATATATATATATATATATATTTTCTAAATCTCATGAAAAGTCAATGTAATTTACCCATTTAATTATTATATAGTGGGATTCATACTTGAAATAAATATTAGTCATTCAAATCTTTTTCTAAATAATTTTTCTAAGTAGTTTTGTATTAGGAATATTCTAAACATACATAAAATTTATACAAAAAAACTTGACAAGAATGATTTGGTAATGCCACTATTGTAAATAAATCCGTCTTCAATGGTATTTTATTTTGAAATGAAAGGTCCACAATGCCTCATATCATTATTATATATGAATTTTTTGTTGGTATAGTATTCTGTTTTTTTTTTTTTTCCCTTACCATTTCTCTCTTTTTTTGAATTTTTTTTATGGAGATTTTTGGTATTTTTCCTTGACTAAAATCCTAAGATGACCTTACAGAAAAGAAAAGAACGAAACTTGTTACCATTGATTTGTATCTTAGAATTCAAACCCATAATTTTTCTCAATCAGAAATGAACCAAAAAAATCATTTTTATCAAGTTGTAATCTGTCTAACAAATTCTTAACCGTCGTTACTGTAATGTTGCCAGATGGTGGGTTGTTAAACTTCTTTTTCAACAACGTGGTGGTTATAAATTATTATATACTTCTGAAACAAGTCGAAGTGATACTTTTATATCGGTGGTGCTTCATGTATTAAAAAACGCATTGAATAAGCTTTGGGGCCGATGAGAGCAGTTTGTAATGATGAATTCTTTCAATGCTCGTTTACTTTGACAATTATTTTGAAAAGCTATTATTTCCTCCAGTTCAATTTAGGTTTGTTGTGGCTAATCTAACTTTATTAACTTATTAAAATATTTCAGTAATACTACAAATCGGATTCTGAACTTGAAGTTGTAAGCTGTTAATTAGCATGTGTCAATATCACTTATAATTTCTTTAATTTAACAAACCAAATAATCCTTAATAGAATCGAATGAAATAGAAAGATTCATATAGCAAATTTCATTTGATGAGATTAAAGACTTGGTTAATTTGGTTTATTTTAATTTTCGAAATACCCTTAAATGTCCTTCTATATCAGTCCATATGTATTTAAGGGTTTTCAAAAAAAATTACAAATTATAAACAAAATATCCTTTAATGCTTTTTTACTCCAATAGTTTGGTTGAGCATAATTTTTATTTTTATTTTTATTTTTTATGTGTTGGAACAATCTTCTGTGTAAATAAAATAAACTGAAATTAATTCAAACAAAATAAAATAAAACTTACAGAATTTATTTTGTCAAACCAAACGAAAAATCAAAAGACTAAGTCGAGTGTGTAACACTCTGTCCTTAAGACAGATTTGCTCCACTTCGGTGCTTACGGTTGAGCGGTGTCTATCTCCCAGGATACAATGATCTTCACAAATTTGTAGAAGCACTTCAAACAAATTTGTTCGGCGAACCAAACCTGTGTTCTAATACTCTATTTAATTCTAAAACTAGAATATAGAATAATGCAAACAAAAATAGTTTGGACAGCAAGACAAAAACTTCAGACTGTTTTCTCGGATGCTGGAATAGATTCTCTATTTATAGGCAACATAGTGACAGTTAATAGCCCGAACAGGTACCACACATCGAATGAACAGATGCACTATTTTAATTCAAACAATTTTGACCGTTTGAACAGGAACACTAAATTTCAAACATTTGAAAAAGTGGTCCGTTAGTGGAATTGTTTCAAACTGTTGGAACTTTATTAATTAAACTATTTAAATTATATATATATAACTATTGAATAGTTTAATAAATACATGAAGAGGTACAAACTTAGGAAACCACTTAGGAACCCAAAATTTGAATTTAGAATTAAATTAAATTCCCACAATTACAAACTTTAGGAAACCACTTAGGAATCCAAAATTTGAATTTAGAATTAAATTAAATTCCCACAATAATTTTTTTTTTAAAAATTCAAATGAATTTTATCTAAATAAAAATTAATGTTAGACCCGAAAACGACGTCAACTTCCCATTCACTCATAAATGGTTTTGACGTTCCGTCTTCACCGTGTGACTTGCCACGCGGCAAGGAACACGTCACCTCTTCGGACCCACCCCAAAAGAAGTTTGGGGCTCACTCAAATTTTGGCCTCAAAGTCTGCCCAAAATATGCCATAATAAACTAACTTTTCCAACATTATGTATTTGGTATATATTGTACCAATGCCACATATATATGAAGTAATTATCTAGTCTAAATTCCAAGGTAACTGTTGGGCTTTTATAATTGGCAATTTCGTTTGACAAAACTCATTTCAGTTGTAATTTTATTCGCTCTTTTGTTTTAGTGAGGCTGTGAGTATTTAGATGCGAATCCAATTAGAATTATGCTTGTGTAGAGGAGTTTGTACTGACATTCCGTATTTTGGGCATTTCTTATTTGCCATTTTGCTGACTATGTAAATGATCGAGCTGTCATTTGAGCACTTGAACGGTGAAGTGGTACATCCAGTATTTTAACCTGCATTCAGAACTTCTGGAAAACTTGTCTTACTGGTTGAGCGATGAAGTCTACGATTGACCGGTCTTCATGGCTCTCTTTTTCTATAAAGTGCATCGTTTCTTGTTTCTAGAGTTTAACCCGTTCAGATTCTTAGAGAGGAGAAAAATACAAAGTGTTCTGCATTTGAGGGTGATTTTATATAAGTTTCCTTGATGTATAAAAGGTGATCGAGCAATCAACAAACTCCAGAGTGTTAAACATCAAGAGTTGAGTTTGTTCTTTTATTCACCTAAAGAGAGAGTTGTTTTTCAAGAAACTTAGGCTTGAAGTTTTGGTGGATTATGAAGTAGCTCATCATTGTGGATTCGACATTGGCATTGTGGATTTAACATTGGGCAAAGCAGTTCTAAGATGAAGACGGTGGTGGAAGACATACATCGAATTTGGTTCAATTCGGGCGTGGATTCGCTAAGTAATTAAGAGTACTCATGTGTAATTCATATATGTCTTCTTAGTGGATTATTTTGTAGTTTGGCTTGTGAATTTTTATTACAATAGAAGGTGCTCAAACTGTGATTTTTTAATGTTAAATCGTTGTACCGATTTGTCGTTAATTGTTTGATTGTGACTGATATTCACTATTTTAATTGAAACATAATTACGAATCACTAGCTTGAATTTTTTTAGATTTTTCAGTAACCTCAAAGAAAACTAAGAAATAGAATTTGTAACTACTGATCAATTTCTTAGAATTCAAACCCATAATTTTTTCATATGCAACATAACTCAGAAAAGACATAAATTCAATTTTCTAGTCTAATTTTGTTCACACACATCAAATGTATGAACAAAACATAGACAATCACAAATTATGTTTTATTCATATAATTTGTTGAAAACTACAAAAAATCTTTTTTTTTGCGACGGCATTTTTCCGTCGCAAATACCCAAAACGCCGTCTCAAAATCTTTTTTGCGACGGCAACTAGCTTTTAGCGACGGCAAGAGGGGGGTCGCAACAAAGGGGGTTGCTAAAGGGTTTTAGAGACAGTATAACGCAGTCGTCTCTTTTTTGCGACGGCAAAATGTTGCCAGTATTAATGAGTGGAAATTTAAATTTTTTGAGACGGTACTGTGGTGCCGTCGCTAAAATGGTTATTTGCGACGGCAAAAATACCATCGCTAAATGGTTATTTGAGACCGCAAACATGTCGTCTCTAAAAATATTATTTGCGACGGTAAAGAATACCGTCGCTAAAGGTCTTTTTCTTTCAACTAATTAATGCCAATATCTTTTGCGACGGCTATACTACCGTCGCAAAAAACCAGGTTCTAATTTTTTTTGTTGAGACGGTGTGGTGCTGTCTCCAAAAAAAAAAAAAAAGCTGCAATAAAATTATTAAAATATGAAAATTACCTGTATTAAATGAAAAATAACTAAAAAAAAACTGATAATTACATAATAATATAAAAATTCCAGTATATAAATAAAAATTCATCTATAATTAAAATATTCTTCCATTCATAACAACACATCAGAAAAATTATCCCACCACATAATGTTGCATAATACAAACATAATGTTGTTCACAAATCTAAATAACGTAAATAAAAAATAAAAGTTTTCGTCATGATTCTTTCGTGGGTTACAGAAACAAAAGTTAGTCGCAATCTTCACACGCCTGCATTTCACAAGAAGCAAACGACTACTCAGAAAATATCTGAAAATAAAAAATAAAAATAATTAATGACAATATAATTATGTGTTAATATTTTAATTACAAAAAAACATAAAAAATTAACTACTATATAATTACAAAGATAGTTAAGTAAATAATTTTGGCTAGACAGAAATCCGGCCCTAACTCCTAAATCGGGAACCTGATTCGAGCCCCGTTTTCTCCCACAAGTCTCTCGTGCCTAGGCAGTTGTGTGTGCCAAGTTTCGTGGTAAACCGACATCGTTTGGTGATTTTGGGGCGTCAACACCTCGAATTCAAATTTCTTAAGGAACTAGGTTGCCTAAACCGAAATACGGCTCTAACTCACAAACCGAGAATCCGATTGGAGTCCCGTCTTCTCTCACAAGTCTCTCGTGCCTATGCGGTCGTGTGTGCCAAGTTTCATGCTAAACCGACGCTGTTTGGTGATTTTGGGGCATCAACACCTCGAATTCAAGTTTCTTAAGGAACTAGTTTGCCTAGAGTGATATCCGGCTCTAACTCCCAAACCGGGAGCCCGATTAGAGCCCCGTCTTCTCCCACAAGTCACTCGTTCCTAGGCGGTCATGTGTGCCAAGTTTCGTGCCAATCCGACCCCATTTGGTGATTTTGGGACGTCAGCACCTCGAATTCAAGTCTCTTAAGGAACTAGTTTGCCTAGAGCGATATCCGACTCTAACTCTCAAACCAGGAACCTGATTTGAGCCCCGTCTTCTCCTATAAGTCTCTCGTGCCTAGGTGGTCGTGTGTGCCAAGTTTCGTGCCAATTTGACCCCGTTTGGTGATTTTGGGGCATCAACACCTCGAATTCAAGTTTCTTAAGGAACTAGTTTGCCTAAAGTGATATCCGGCTCTAACTCCCAAACCGGGAACCCGATTCGAGGCCCGTCCTCTCCCACAAGTCTCTCGTGCCTAGGCGGTCATGTGTGCCAAGTTTCATGCTAAACTGAGGTCGTTTGGTGATTTTGGGGTGTCAACACCTCGAATTCAAGTTTCGTAAGGAACTAGCTTGCCTAGAGTGATATCCAACCCTAACTCCCAAATCGGGAACCCGATTCGAGCCCCGTCTTCTCCTACAAGTTTCTCGTGCCTAGGCGGTCGTGTGTGCCAACTTTCGTGCCAATCCGACCCCGTTTGGTGATTTTGGGGCATCAACACCTTGAATTCAAGTTTCTTAAAGAACTAGTTTGCCTAGAGTTATATCCGGCTCTAACTCCCAAACCGGGAACCCGATTCGAGCCCTGTCTTCTCCCACAAGTCTCTCGTGCCTAGGCGGTCGTGTGTGCCAAGTTTCGTGCTAAATCGACGTCGTTTGGTGATTTTGGGGGTCAACACCTCGAATTCAAGTTTCTTAAGGAACTAGTTTGCCTAAAGTGAAATCCGGCTCTAACTTCCAAAGATACATTTTAGCTTAGAATGCAAAGATACATTTTATACCTGATCTTCTGGTGGTGGTGTATATGGATTCTTGTCTTCTGCAGATTCCCTAAATGCCCAGTGGCCACTCGATGCATCAGGAACCTATGATAGTTAATGCATAATGTGTTAATCATATTCGAATTTTATATATAATGTTGTGCGAAAATTTAACTATCAAACAATTTAATTTATATCGAACCTGTCTGTTGGGATCCATACTCGCTCCCTGTGACACAAAGGCCATCATCTCAGCTCTCATCTGTTATAAATGTGTAGAGAACTTTGCTCGCATCTCCTCCCTCAGCTCCTCCCTCAACTCATCCCTTAGCTCTGCACGAACCTGCTCGGTGATCTGAACAATAGTCGATGGCTGGGGTGTTGACTGTGATGGCCCAGCACCATCTTTATGCACTGCTCTCCGAGGCACAGTTCTCCCGGATGTGCGACAATATCCATGTCTGTCATGACCTATCAACTAATGGAAAATGGCATTCCTAGCCTCCAAAGTTCGACAATCCTCAGGTAGCATAGAGAGTTGACCATTAAACTCATCATGTATTGAATAAGACATACAAGAATATGCCAAATCAAGATGGTTGACACACAAAAAATAAAAAATAAACTTGATATACAATCAAAGGTGTTTGGAAAGTACGAAGGTCTGGATAATCTCTGGGTCATCTACTCTACGTGTCATAAGCCAAACATTCATCTTACCAGTAGACTCCCCTTACTGGTTATCTATATTTTTTTAGAAATATGAAAATTAGAATCCAAATAATTTACACATATACAATGTTTATTTATATACAAAAATAAAACAATAAAATATAAACCTCATGCCGTATCTGAGCGATAGTACACCCTGTGGTATGAGCTATGCCGTGAGCTCGCCGATTTTTAGCGTTCCTAGTTGCAATTTTCTATAGCAGGTTCAACAAATGTAAGTATATAAATATGATTTGTATGTTCACATATCATACATATAACTTATTTGTATACCTCAGCATCGGAAGTACGCCAATACTCCACAAGTTCTTCCCACTGGCTTGGCACAATGTGCAAAGGAACATCATCCTTCAAATTAGGATCAGAACTTCTAGGCTTGAAATACTTAGACTTAATCTTATTCTTGTGATCCTTCCATATGTTGTTACAGTTTTTCATACAGATTAGCTTGTACTCCTCTGGACATATATTCAAATTGTCCTATAAAACACAATTTCAAAGTTTAAATAATAATAACACAATTTTGGAATTTAAATTTTTGGACAAAAATATACTTTTACCTTCACATCCTTCCAGATAGCATTGAGAATATCATCAAGAACAGTGTTCTAGTCAAGAAAAGTAAGAGGAACAATGTTACCATTCCGCACAATAATGCCAAGTTGAGTAGTTAACTTAGACACGTTATCCCCTATTGGACAGTAATTTTCATCAAATTGTATGTCTAACTTTGTACCAGTACCCCACTCCCTAATGCCCTTGGCACATCCTCTACCATGACTACTCGAGGTTGATGAAGAACTAACATGACCTGCAAGATACAATAAGAATAAACAATATGCAATGATAATAAACAAATGCAAATTTAATAATGTCAATACAAATCAATTTCTTATACCTGAGGTGGGCTGTGAAGAAGTCGAAGGGTTTGAAAAATATAATGAGAATAAACAAGTTATATGTAATGAGAACAAATAAATATATATTTAAATAATTTTCATTCAAATCAAAGAAAATTTATATACCTGTGGATGACTCAAAAGCCGATGACTCTAGTCGGGATGATAGCTGTTGCGGTGCCACTGATGGTGGACGCACCGATGGTAGGCGTGGATGCTGGGTAGATGATAGCTGTTGTGGTGCCACTGATGGTGGTCGATGCGGTGGCACTAATGGCCCCTCTGATGGTGCTCACTGTGATGCCTCCTCTAATGGTGGTGCCACTGATGGTGGACACACCAATGGTAGGCGTGGAGGCCGAGCAGATGATAGCTGCTGTGGTGCCACTGATGGTGGTCGATGCGGTGGCACTAATGGTGCTTGCTGTGATGCCTTCTCTAATGGTGGTGCCACTAATAGTGGTCGCTGCGGTGGCTGGTCAGATAGTGGTGGCACTAATGGCCCCTCTGATAGTGGTCGATGTGATGCCTCCTCTGATGGTGGTGCCGCTGATGTCCTCTTACGTACCACATCGGGCATCATGCGTAGCGGATGATCAGGCTTCCTCTTCCTTGCCATAATAATCTGCAAGTGTCGTGACATTAATTGACATTAGAAACGTAGAGAATGGTTTTGAATCAACTATAATATGACATTAATTGAACTAATACAATTATAAAGACAAAGTAAATTAAGAAATTGAACATTAACTACAACCTTGGCATGAATTCAATTACTGATGCTTATTAAATTTTACTCTATTTCCACATCAAGTGTTTCTCCTTCTGCGGCTTCCCTTACCCAACCAACTTCTTCATCATGGAGCATTATGTTTTTTTCTAATTGTGGGCTCATATATGGCTCGATTTCTGGATCAGTCAAATTTATATCAAATAAACCTCTTTGAGACATCTTCACCACTACTTGCCAGTCTGGTTCTAACGGGTCTGCAACATACCAAACTTGCTCTGCTTGGGATGCCAAGATGAAAAGTTCATTGGTAATTCGATCATCTCGGTACAACAAATGATTGAAGTTGACCAACGTGAAATTGAAGCCATCTTGTATATTCCCATGAATGTTGTCAATCCAATCATACTTAAACAACACATGCTTCTTCTCATTGGAATATCGAATCTCAACAATATCTGTCAATTGTCCATAATAGTACACAGACCCCACACGAGGGTTCTTGTCTTTTCGACTAGTATAACTTATGGTATCTGCCTTCAAAGCTACACCACAATTTTGTGTGACTCGACGGTCATCCATGGCCTTTACTCGATACCAAAACCCATTCATTATATACCCGTTGAACCTCCTTTCCAGGTTATGAGGACCATTTGCGAATACAATAATCTCTTCAGAAAATGTGACATCACTAGTCCTTTGCAAAGTTTGAACCTATTTAAAAAAAAAAAATTGTAAAATTTAAAATGTAGTTCGACTTAGGTAAATAGAATCTGTAGATTTAAATACATACACGTTCCTCGAACCAAATGGGAAAAGTTTCAAAATGTTCATGCCGAAGCTGATGATCGTCAACACGAGGCATTTTGACCTTAAGTTCTTCAAGGTGTTTGCTGTGTAGATTGAAATTTTATCAACAAAAAAAATTTGGTTCAAAATTCAATGGAACATAATAAAATATTGAGTGAGTGACATAACTTACTTTATGAATGGTTGAACCATGCTTGTATTGAATAAGACATACCGATGAGTTTGTACCCAAGAAGTATTATCAAGATAAAGGCTTGTGCTTTCACCAACAGCACAACCTAGATTATCATCACCACTGTAGTTCCTCACCAGTCGATTAGATTTGGTTTCCATATCATTGAGATATTGTGCACAAAAATTCATGCATTCTTTCATAAGATATCCTTTAGCAATTGAATCTTCTGGATGAGGTCTATTACGCACATATTGCTTCAAAGTAAGAAAATACCTCTCAATTGGATACATCCATCGAAACTAAATCGCTCCACCCAATAATGCTTCGTCAGCTAGATGTATAGGCAAGTGCTCCATTATATCAAAAAAAGTAGGAGGAAATATTTTCTCTAGATGACAAAGTGTTACGGCGATACGATCTTGAATATATTGCAAATCCGTCGCACGATTCACTTTGGAACACAATTGTCTAAAGAAATTGCTCAATTCAATCAAAGGTTCAATTACATTCTTCGGTAACGATCTTCGAATAGCCAATGGAATTAGTTGTTGCATCAGAATATGACTATCGTGGCTCTTAAGACCCCTAATACTTCTATCATGAAAGCGCACGCGACGTGATATATTGGATGAATACCCGTCGGGAACTCTAACTTCCTTCAATACTTTCAAGAACAAATCTTTCTCATCCTTGGTCATCGTGAATTGTGCTGGTGGTAAATAAGCTTTATTCGACCCTCTTAACTGCAAATGTAGGAGTTTTCTAATATTCATTTCTTGTAAATCACGCCGAGCATTAACACCATCCTTCGATTTTCTTGCAACCCCTACTATTGTCCACAACACATTGTCACAAACATTCTTCTCTATATGCATCACATCGAGGTGGTGTCTTATTAAATTGTGCTCCCAATATGACAGTTCATAAAAGATACTCTTTTTCTTCCAGTTATGGGTGCGATGTCCAGCTTTCTCCTTCTCTACTTGTCTCCTATGCCTCTCCTTAAGGTCATCCCTCTTGTATTGGGTTAAAATACCCTCAAATTCTAATTGTAGCAGCATCTCAGTTCCAAACAACAATTTTGGTTTGAATTTGAATTACCATCAAATGATACTTTATCCTTTCGGAATTTATGGCCACTAGGTAAAAATCTGTGATGACCCAAGTATGATTGTTTCCTACTATGCTTCAACTAACACGATGTAGTTTCCCTATTGCAACAAGGACATGCATATTCGCCTTTAGTGCTCCATCCTGACAAGTTTGCATATGCAAGAAAATCACTAATTGTCCACAGTAAAGCTGCATGCATCTGAAACATTTGATTTGTTGATGCATCAAATTTGGAGACGCCGCCATTCTATAGTTCTTTCAACTCCTCAATCAACGGTTACATACACACATCAATCTTGTCACCAGGTCCTTTCGGGCCGTCAATAAGCACAGATAAAATTAGAAATGGTTGCTTTATGCACATCCATGGCGGCAAGTTGTATGGAATGAGTATGACAGGCCAAGTGCTATGAACTATGTTCATCGTCCTGAATGGGTTAAAACCATTAGATGCTAAGCCAAGCCTTACACTTCGGCAATCATTACTAAAGTCAATATTCCGACGATCAAAATCTTTCCATACAAGGGAGTCTGCAGGATGCCTAAAGACACCATCATTAGTTCGTTCCTCTGCATGCCATCTCATTAACTTAGCCATCTTGGATGACATAAACAACCTCTGCAACCTTGGCTTTAAAGGAAAATACCTCATTTGTTTGCAGCTATTCGTTTGCCACTATTGTTAGGACCATTTGAACCACCATCACCATTTGATTTCCATCTTAAACTGTTGCATATGACACATTTATGAAGATTGGCGTCCTCATTTTGAAACAACATGCAACTGTTGGGACATGTATCCTACGTATCATACGTGAAGCCCAAATTTGTTGTGACTTTTGAGCTTTATAATATGAGTCCGGGAGTTTCACACCCAACGGGAATGCCTCATTTAATAACTCAAGCAACATGTCAACAGACTTGTTTGTCCACTGATTAAGCACCTTCAGATGTAGAAGTCGAACAATGGATGACAAAGATGTGAACTTCTGACAACTCAGATACAATTCACTTTGTGCATCTTAAAGAAGTTTGAAATACTTTGCAGTCTCTGCATTTGGACCAAGCTGGGGTTCAGAAGCATAGAGATCATGCCCTTGTGGTTCATTACCCTCCACACTTGTACCGGCATGTGGATTTCCCATAGCCCCTTGTATCATTCCAACCATATCGTCCCCAATGTCTAAATTAGCCAATGTTTCATTCTCTCGATTACCATGCAGAGATACGTAAGATTCCCCATGATTAATCCAATGTTTGTAATTTTTTAAAAAACCATTCAAAATCAGATGCTCCTGTACACCCTTTTGTACAAGATGGTATCGATTCTCACATTTTCTACACGGACAACTAATCATCAAACCTTCAACCCTATTGGTGTAGGCAAACACAAGGAATTGATCAATCCCATTAATGTATTCCCTCGATATCCTATTTGGCAAATCAATCCAACTCTTATCCATCATCTGTACTTCCCTCAAATGCACACTTCACTTCTTTTGTAATCTTCTCAACAATATGTATAAATATATTTAAATGCCAGTCATTTTCCACATGCATATGTGTTTCCCACTATTAATTTGCTTCAGGCAAACTTACTAGGAGATATACATCTCACATGCAAAACAAATATGCTCTAGAAAAAAATATAATTACAACAAGTGTAAGGGTCATAATGAGATGTAAGGGTCAAAATATAATTACAAGACATAATATTGCATATTAATTATCCTAAGGGAAGAGGGGATTGGTGGGCTTCGAATCCCGATTAGTGAGGAAACAACCAAGGGCCTGAGCTATTAGGCCAAATGCTATCCTCAGATAGTTCGTAGTTAGTTTACAATATGTTCATCAATTTGAAACTAACCAATGTTGGACAGGTCACAGTAATAAGTTAAGGGTGCATTAGTCTGTCAGAATCTTTGAAGTAAGTCCTCACTTATTTTGAGCTAATACGCTCTTATATATATAGCACATGGTAATATACTTCTCCATTCAACACTCTTGCTTGACTCAAGATGAATTTTCAGGTATGCTAATTCAACTATTTGTTACTTCATAGCAACAAGCAAGCAATGTGCACATCATTTCTTTCTTCACTACCATGTGACACATACATATTTCAGGTTTGGTATATGGCATAAAGTAAAAAGACGAGAAAATTTTGCAGATTCACAAACTATCATTATCATTTTGGTCTCTTTAGCCCGAAATAGTTGCTGCTAAAAGCCAAATCACATGTTTACTTCAATTCTGGTACAAAAATCTATATTAAGGAATATATTGATGCATTAGCTTCCAGCTAAATTGTTTAAATCTAGATTATTAGCCATTATATGTGGCACCAATCTTTGTTGAAACTGGGTTAAGAATATTTCTAGATAAAGCTTGGCCTTACAGAATATCCCTTGAAGAATTGTTGGTCTCTTATGATTCATATTTAGCATGTTAGAAGGGAAAGCAATAAATCACCAAATCCTATGGTACTTAGGACTCTTCGGTCCAAGACTTGCTAGTTCTATTATCCCTTTCATTTTATCTACAAAAATCATTCGTTTGCAAGAGTGTCAGAAATTAACATTCAAGAGAAAAAAAGTTTCAAACGGATTTATTAGAACTATTGTAAATTTTGATAGCATCTCAATGTCAATGAAAATAATTAAGGAAAGTTACCTATTTGCACCAATCCAAGTAGCTAAGTCGTTGTCTATGCATTCATCCCTCACCCTTCCAAAAAGTTCTATTAAGGCATCTCTATTCTCAGTCCATGCTTCCAGAATAACAGGTTATATCTTTGACCAATTCTCCAATATTCCCTCAACTGTGAGTCTCTCTGTAGCCTTACATATCAAACCACAGCAATCAGGTCCAGAACAATTTGAAAGAAGTGAATATAAATATCCCAAATTGATCTTTATTTTTTATTTACATTTTTTTTTTTGTTTTAATCTGTGCTAATCAGTTAAAGACAAGAGTTATCAATTTCCTGCAAATTTTTTGACTACTTGACTTCCATGTTTACTAAAAAATGGAAGATACTAACGAATTGAATTCATTGGCAAATCAAGACAGCAAATATCAATGGAATAGATGTGCAGACCTGATGGTGACGAAACATATACATGTTCTACAGTTCAAAAATATAAGATGAACTTCGCTTTACAATGCATTACACAATTTAGGGGGAAAAAAAAATATTTCTCATCTGTTTGCTCTACGATACTGATAATTTTAAGTCATTTATTGGAAAGAGTTTCTACATATTTATAAATAAAATAAAAAAAATAAAAAAATGAAGTTTAATTAGAAATAAATAAAAAAATGCATTGCATGAGATGCTAGTATTAATTCTTACTATGAAGATCACCCACAGAAGTCCAAAAAAGTAGTTAAAAGCTACAGAAGGAATTTTGAAATTGCTCAAAATTCATATAATGCTCCGATCTCAACTAGAGATTGAATTCAACAAAACACAGATCCATCACCTACCTGACTGAGCTCGTGCGCGCGCGAGAGAGAGCATATTGACTGAGCTCGCGCGAGAGAGAGAGATCATAATAAGCCATCGCCGCACCACCGCTAGCCGTCATTGTTTGTCGAGAGAGAGATCGCCAGTAAACACTTGCCGTCGTCACTATGATCGTCGGTGAACTCAAACACCGCTAGCTGTCACCATCGTCGCTTGTCGAGAGACAGAGAGAGATCGTCGTCGAACTCGTCTCTGTGATTGTGATACACGAACTCAATTTAGGAATTTTGGGGGTTTTGAGGGAGAATGGTATTAGGGATTTGGGGGGTTTTGAGGGAGAAAGGTGTTAGGGATTTTGGGGATTTTAGGGAATTTGATCTAGCGCCATTTCGGCTGAAGGAGGAAGATGAATATTTTCAGTACTATTTACGACGGCATGGAAAAACCGTCACAAATGATCAAATCCATTTATAAAATGACGATGTTTTAATAAGGGTTTTTTTTACCACAGAGATATCCCGTAAAAAATGTCCACTATTTGCGACAATAAATTTCACCCGTCTAAAAAAAAAAAGTTTTTGCGACGGTAAACAGTGCCGTCGCAAATACTTCCGTATTTAAATGACTTTTTGTTGTGTGGGGAAGCTGTCGTCGCAGAAAACATTATTTGAGACGGCTTCATATCCCATCGTAAAATACCCTTTTTGTGACGGTATACATGCCGTCGCAAAAAGTTCCGTGTTTTATACCCACTTTTCTTGTAGTGGAACAAAATTATTTTCTTTTAAAAGTTTTCAGTCAGTGATCCATTTAGAGAGGCATTATTAGATTCGTTGGGCCCATTCTAGGGTTGATTTTGATGATTTAAATTGTTTATTTTGTAGAGTTGGTTGAAAAGATAATCCATATAAAAACTCTGTTGATCGGATATCGATAGTAGCATGATTATATCATATATTTTTATAAAATTGGACAACAAACATGATTTTGAAATGGACTGTCTATTTTTTTAAAAATAAATATAATCTCATCATCTAACTAATTAATGCTCCATTAATTTAATTTTTTGCATATATATATATTTGATAAATCCTACGAAATGAAACATTCGAATATTCAAATAACGTGAAGTGAATCCTAAAATTGGCATATCAATCCTAGCAACACATCTATAAATTGGAGTTCTAACGAAAGAGGAGCTCCGTCCTTTTATCCAGTTGTAAACTGTAAATAAAATCCCAACGACCATTACTGCAATGCTTCCAAATCATGAGTTGTTGAACTGATCATCCATTGTGGTAGTGGGTTCGCTAACAATGCCCTGAAATACTGAATTCTCTCACCAAGACGTTAGCTGGGGGTGAGTTGGGCTGATAAGGGTAATAATGAGAGTATCCAGCCTTAAGAGAAATTATTCCGTGTTTTTCGAGTATTGGTCCATACTATTTGGGTCTATTCTTAGCATTGCTGCTTGTACTAAGGTAAATTATATTTTGAGATTTTAATATTTGACCATTTTTCACTTTAACCTTTGAAGGGTTTTTTTTTTTTCTTATTTTTGTTACTTTATGTTTTAAATTTTTTTCACAATTTACTCTTAAAATTAATTTCTGTTTAAAATTAGGTAGAAAGTGACACGTTAACTGTCACATAACATAAAAAAATATATTATTATATTGAGATTTGTGTTTATGTCAAATATGTGAGTTATATATAATAAAATATTTTTATATCACATAACTGTCAATGTATTTTTTTTTTTTGGTTTTTTGTTGTCTAATTTGGGACAAAAGTTAACTTTTGGAGTAAACTAAGAAAAAATTGAAACATTGAGGGCCAAATTGATAAAAAAAAAAAAAAAAATTAAAAAAAAAAAATTAAGAGCCAAATTGAGAAAATAACCAAACATAAAAGGGCGAAGTATAATTTAGCCCTTTTGCTAAGATACTATTATGTTGTCTCTCTAAAAGGGACACAAAAGTAATGGAATCCTCTGTTTTAGCCAATTAAATTTAAATTAGGGCACCACATCATTAGGGCCCCACATCATTAGGGCCAAAAAAATTTCATGTTTTTCCTATCCAAATCACTCAATCCATACATATTGTAAGGGAACAGAAACTCAACTTCTTTTATCAAGTTGTGAATCGTCAATAAAATCTTAACAACCGTGATTGCAATTAGGGCGGTAAATGAATCGAGCTGTTCATGATCAAGTTCGGCTCTGTTCGTTAAGGGCTCGGCTCGGCTCAGTTTGTTCATTAAACAAGTCAACCTCGAGCTCTAATATTACGCTCGTTTAGCAAATGAGCCAGGCTCGAACTCATATAAGCTTGGCTCGTTTATATTTATTTAAATTATATAATAAATATATTATTTATATATTAAATAATATAAATATATATAAATACGTTATTTATATATTAAATAATATAAATAATATTTTTTATTTAAATAATATAAATAATATTTTAAAAAAAGTTATCGAGCTGAGCTGAGTCGAACTCGAGTTCCATTAATATTAACAAGCCGAGCCGAGCTCGAGTCCAGTTTCTTATCGAGTCGAGCTCGAGCTCAATAAATGAGCTTGATATGTAAACAATCCGAGTTCGAACTCAGCAAAGCTCGACTCGACTCGATTTGTTTTCGACTCTAATTGCAATACTTCCAAATTATGGGCTGTTGAATTGATTTGCCAAGGTGGCGGTGGATTCGCGAGCAATGAATCTTCAAAATGTAGTTACATATTGTAAGTGTGCGAGCAAGAAATAATCTTCTCGTATAATCCTGTTGATCAAGTCTGTGCTCCTCCAAACGTCGTCGCTTTACTCCCTGAAAGCACAAACGTGAGCTAGTTGGCGGGTGTGTGCCGGATACCTCTCCGATGCCTAAGTCAGCAAAATAGACAAATAGACAAAAAGCTCTATGTATTCGGGAATCAAAGTTGTGTTACCTCTCCATAGGTGATGTTGTGAGCTTTTATGGCACAATCCTAGTAGGACTCTTATTCCTCCATGTAGAGTCCTTCTAGGAATCACACTCCTGAAAGATAATGCTTATCCTTCAGCACCCCCCTCACTGCTTAAACCAAGTGAGATGGTTTTACCTCGGTAGTAACGACCGAGCTAACATGGCCATGCTAAACTGGCAGAAATGACCGAGTTCTAACTAGCTCAGTTCTTCCTTTATTGCTTGTACCTCGGTTTCTCCTGTTGAGATCGTGCTAACCATAGCGAGCTTGGATCGAGCTAATCAATAGCAAGGTCCTGAGTAAAAGCTAAATATACCTTGGCTAAGAAGGATATGACCGAGCTAATTGCCACCACTCTGACCGTGGTGACCGAGCTAACTACAAGGCTCTTTTTGGACCGGGCTAACTACAAGGCCCTTTCTTACTGCGGCCCACATAACAACTCGGCCCAATTTACTTATAAATTACCCTCTCAGTAAGGGAACTGGAACTCAACTTATTTTATCAAGTTGTGAACGGTCAATAAAATCTTAACGACTGTTACTTCAATGCTTTCAAATCATGGGTTGTTGAATTGATATGTCAAGACCGTGGTGCGTTCGTTAACAATGAATCTTGACAATGTAATTTAAATTTTATCTGAAAAAAATAAGTATAAATTAAAAATTAATGGGATGTCACTTACAGATCCTAAATCATTGAATTTCTTTTCTATATAATTTTTTGAATAATTTTCTTGAATTTGAAGTATTGTGACGCTAACAATGCCTTGAAAATGATTAATTCTCTCATTGATAAGAATCATTAAGTTAGGTTAAGGTGGGGTGCGGTGGGCCAACACAGAGACCAAAAAAAGTATCAAAATAATGAATTCTTTCATTAATTGGTAAAAAATTTATTATTATGAAGTCATATGTTATTTGGTTCAAGATTTAATTTTTTGTTTGTTTGTTTTTTTATTTATTATTATTATTATTATTATTATTATTATTATTTTTTGTGGTGATAATGGCATGTTCAATAAAATTGTTTTATGAGATGAACAAATTATTATTTAGAAGAAAAAAATTTTCAATTTTACTCCACTGCTGCTAGACCACCACAGGACTATTGCCAGACTGTCGGTCAAAAGTTTGGCAAAAAAGTTGTTAGTGCCGAAAAGTTAACTGAAAAAGTCTGTAGTGGCCGACATCAAGTGGTGGTGGTTTGATCATATGAACATATAGATAGATTACAAATAAGTGACACATGGAAAAATAAGAAGGTGACACGTAAACAAATAAGTTGATAGATAGATGACATTATGTGGACAAATAAGTTGACATAGACCAATAGGTGGATAATAACCGATAGACAGAGAAATATGGTCATTTAAATTATTATTATTATTATACTTTTAGTTTCAAAAGAATAGATTTTGGGAAAATTGTTCCAAAAGTTTTGAAATTAGACCTATAGACCGAGTTCTTAATATTTTACATAATATTAATATGGGTGTAAAAAAAATGTGTAACAAAAAAACCTCACAGTTTCACTCTTGAAAACTATCTTCCTTTCTTGTAGCTTTAGTGACCATGAATATTGTAGGAGATATTTCAAAGTCACATATCCTTCTTGAAAATCTAACAAGTCCTACTGATAGAATTGAAAAGTTCAATTGGACTAATGAGAGTCTCCACTTATTTATAACTAAAAAATGTTTCCCAAAGTTAATTCCAAACAAAATAGATTTTCCTTTCAAAACCAATTATAGAACACTAAATTCAAAATTTTGTCTCACTAATCCAAACGAATATGGGAATCAAAAACAAATTTAACTTTGACTGATTAAAACTACTCACAAATCATATTCCACTTAGAAAATAAAATACCAAATCTAAATTATATTGAGAATAGATATTAAACCAATAATCTAACATTTCAAAAATTCTAAAATCAAACAGAATGATATTTTAGCGAATTAAATTCAAATGAATTTAACTTCTCTCCAATTGACTGAAATATTCAATCCAACAACTATGAGAAGGCTCTTGTGCCCACTGCCATAGAGCTCAAATCTCCACTCACATTTTTTGATAAAAACTCCACTTAATTCGAGCATAGCATAAGGGGTAATGCAATAGAACACACTTTTTAAAGTGTGCTTATTATTTGTACTTTTATAGGGGAATTAAATGTTAATAAAACATTAAAAAAAATATTTACACACACATATAAAGGGTAGAACTCAAACTTACACCCCCACCACATAGTGAGTTGCACACCTCATATTTTACCAAATTCTTTTGATCTTTTACCCTGTCATTATAACAAAAATATATTTTAGTTAAACTATATTATTGGCATGTTTTTAAAAAATGTCACAAAAAAGAATATTTTGTGGCATGTTTTAGAAAAATGTCACAAAGTCACAAACATACAAGGCTCTAGAGGCATTTCAATAAACAAGTGCCACATCACTACAACAAAAATGTGATTTAATAACATCAATTTATGGCATTTTATAAAAGAATGACACAAGAAATTGTTTTAATGACATTTATCAGAAGACGCCACTAAACTTTAGTAGCAATGGCATTTTTTTAAAATGTCACTAAACTAGCACTACGAGAAAAAGCACTATTGGCGACTAAAAAATCACATTTCGTTGCTGAAAGTGTAGCATTTGGCGACTAAAAATGCATTAGCAGCCAAAAGTAACGATTTTTGGTGACTAAAAAAATTTAGTAGCCAAAAGTATAGGTTTTGGCGACTAAAAATCTGTTTGGTCGCCGATATATGGCTTTTAGCGACTAAAAAAATTTTAGTAGCCAAAAGCAAGGCCTTTTGGTGACTAAAAAAAATTTAGTAGCCAAAAGTGAGGCATTCGGCGACTAAAATGTGTTTGGTCACCAAAAGTGAGGCTTTTACCAACTAAAAAAATTTTAGTAGCCAAAACTAAGGCCCTTTGGCGACTAAAAAAAAATAGTAGCCAAAAGTGAAGCATTCGGCGACTAAAAACATATTTAGTAGCCGAAAGTGAGGCTTTTTGGTGACTAAAAATAAGTTTAGTTGCCAAAAGTGGTAATTTTAGCGCGGGACATTTTTTTTTTAACGACTAAAAAATAATTAATAGCCAAAAGTATAGAATTGGTCGCCAAAAGTGGTGTTTTTTTTTTCTACTAAATAATTTATTTTTACATAAATTATGTTCAATAAAAAATAACTATGTTTATATATATGCTTTGATATTAATACGAGTCTAAGTACTATATAAATAATATATGTTGCATATATAATCATATGATGTTATGGAGGCGTAGTGGAAGGAGTGTGTTGTATAAGGTTTATGGTGTGGGAGGTTGATGGTTTGAATCTCCACAAGCGCAGGGTGTAATTTTTTTTTTTATTTTTTTTTTTTTTTCAGAATGAGCTTTTGGCGACTAAATCTGTTTGCTCGCTGATTCCTTGAGTATTGGCAACTACAACATTAGTCGGTAAATGTATCATTTTAAAAAATATAATTGACTATTGGGGACTAAAAATTTAGTCGCTAAATGTTTAATTTAAAAAATATAATTGGCTATTGGCGACCAAAGTTTTGGTCGGTAAAGACTTTCTTTTTGGCGACTAAAAGTTTTTTAGTCGCCAATACCTTTCCCGACCGTTTTCCAGTGGCCAAACCGGCGACTAAAAAATTTAGTCGGGGAAACTTAAAAACCGACTTTTGGCTACTAAAAAATGACTTTTGGTGACTAAAATTAGTCGCCAAATGTGTTTTTTCTTGTAGTGTAGATAGATGTAAGTTACTTTTTATGGCATTAAGTGAAAAGTGTCATAAACAAAGATTTTATGGCATTTTGAGAAATGTCACTAAACCAAAAAATTTCCAAGCTATCTAATGTCATATTTTGAAGAAAAAAAAAATGTTAAATTGAACCGCTTGACCTCAGTTTGCAAGCTCAATAGTTTCTCCAAGAATTCTGCTTGTGCTACAAATGAAAGCGGTGGAGACTCTAGCTTCAACATGTGGCTGTTGCCTTGTAGTGATCTTAATTTTTCTTAAGTCAATATTTATTAGTATTATTACTTTATTTTATTTTTGATTTTATTAATTGCATGGTTACATGAGAATTTAATGTCATATTTAATTATATATAATTAGTTTAAGTATTTATATATGTGTATATATTTTATATATATATAAAGTAATATATATTCATCTTATATATATCAAAGGTGTTAGGGTGATAATAGGAAATTAGGTTATATAATAGTGATTAGGTTATAATCTTAAGAGGCAAAGAAGAGAAAAGAGACAAAAAAAAGCCAAGAGAGAGAGAGAGAGAGAGACTTTGGTTAATCATCAAAGAGATTAATCATAGAAGCAGATAGAGAGAGAGAGAGAGAGAAAGAGGGCGTATAGCGATTCTGGTTTGACTCGACTCTTGTTGCATTATGGACTCGGGCATATAGTTTCTGAATGTTGTCCACTATCATTCCCCTCTTATTCTCCCTTAAGTTTGGTTATTGGATTGTATTGGTCCTGTTTGGAACAAGTTGGTTGCTTGATTTTCGAACCTTTGTTGCCTAGATTTTGGCCCCTTCGCTCGAGCGGCCATTCTTGCGCTCGAGCAAGCTTTGCAAACTCTTAGTATTTTTGAAGACCTACAAAGTGCTGGACGAGTGTATTCTACGCTTGAGCGGCATTTCCAACGCTCAAGCGGGTGGGCGCTCGAGCAATGTCTTTCGTCTATAAAACTTCTGAAAGTGTGTATTCTACGCTCGAGCGTCGCTTCTTGCGCTCAAGCGGAACAATGTGTCTGATGCTCGAGCGTCACTTCTCACGCTCGAGCGGACTGCGTGTATATCAGTCTGTGAAGACGACCTTTTTGTTCACTTTTTCATTAATCTATCTCTAAAACTTTTCAAAAACCTAGATCTTGAGTTTCTCTCTCTAAAACTCATCTTCTCTCTACTATTTCACCTAGATCCATTGGGATCCTCACCCTAGTGCCTTTGAGAAAAAGGTAGAGCACCTTAAGAGCTCCGTTTTGATCTGTGTAGAAGTTGGTTTTGGCATTTTTGGAGTTTCTCATTGGTTGCTTTGGTGTCCTATGCTTAAGGTAGGGATTCTCTACACTTTTATATGATTTTTAACTTAGTTATTTGTTGTTGTGTAACAATGCTGGGATTTTGGAAAGTTATGGACAAACCTAGGGTTTGGGTTTAAAAGTCAAAAGAGAGGTTTCTAAGTGAATATGATATAGATTATTGTAGGATTTGAATATGAGGTTTCTTGTGGCAAAATGGTTGATTTTGGGGCCCTAAAGTGGTTTAAATATTTATTTGGTACAAATAAATGAAATTGGTGTTGTAAATATGAAATTGGATATGTATTATCTCATACCTATAGAAATTTAAATAAATTTTCTATCTTGAGATTGAATATCTGTTTAGAAATATCTATATTGGGCTATCAGTGGAGGATAGCTATGATTGTTGTAGAAATTGCATGAGGATTAGGTAAATTGAATCTAATCTCTTGCTGGTTGTCATTGAATGTGACTATGTTTTAAATACATTGTATATGTATGATGTTTGGGAGGAGAAAGGGGATGTACTCCACGTTTTGGGAGGAGATAGGGGATGAACTCTATTAATGTAAATGACCGGTTTTGTTGTACATCACTTCACTCATTGTCTTCATTGGGTTCGTTGTGTTCGAAAGTTTTTCTCAAATTCCTGTCCATGTTTATTCCGAGTTTGAGTGTCACTTGTTTCGGAGGGTGCGTGGTGGAGTCCGGAGTATTTGGAATCGAACCGGAAAATTTCTGAGTTAGGAAACTAGGGCCGCACATGCGGGGCCTTGGGCCGTACGTACGGAAGAGGGGCCGCATGTGCGGGAGGTTAGGCCGCACGTGCGGAAAACATGGGGAGTGACTGAGTGCATACTGAAATAAAAGCACTTGGAGTAGCAGGTATGGGGGAGGGAGGGCCGCACGTGCGAGCATAGGGGCCGCACGTGCGGTGGTAGGTGTGTCCGAATTTTCTGTTTTTTCTTCTCTTTGGGATGGTTGTATCTCACTTTTGTTGCATCACTCTCTCTCTCTCTCTCTAAAAACTATTTTCTCTCTCTTCTCTTTATATTTTCTACACCAAAACCAGATCAAATCCTTGATCTCGTTACATCCATTAGAAATTTGCCCATAGTTTTTTCATCAAAGATGGATAGCTTCTGGAGAGCTTCGTTGTGTGCGGTGGATATCACATTTCGACACCATCAAATTTGGAGGTTTCTCATCTCTTTTCTCCAAAAACTTGAGGTAGGGTTTATTCTTGGAGTTATATATATATTTTTGCTAGATCTTGTGAAGATTTCAAAATTTTCCATTTTAAATGTTGAAACTTGATTTTGGCTCAAGAATGTGGGGGTTTGAGAATAGTCTTCCTCCTAGTTTCTTTTAAAAATAATCTATTGAAAATTTGAATGACATTGATTGAGAAAAAGAAACTTTTTGAAGAAAACCCCTTTCAAGAGTTTTGAATGTGCTTGGTTGTGGTGAGGAAATCTAGGGATTTGGGGGTTGAAAGGTTATTGAAAACTTATAGACAACATTGTCATTATATATTTCCCTTTGTGCCAAAATGCATAATGGTTGGAAAATTTCTCATCGATATGTATATATATATGTGTATGTGTATGTGTGTGTGTGTGTGTATATAAACTGATATACAAATGATGGATTTCATGAAATATGAGAAGTGAAAATTTTGGAAATTGTTGTGCTAAGATATTGATACGGTTGTGAAATGACTAAATGGTTGGAAAAAGTTCGAAATGTGGAAAGTTGCTATCTAAGTGATAGAATTAAATGCATAAGTGGCTATTATGTGTAATTACATTGCAGGGGGGAAGAATGGGAAATGTGATTATTATGGTATCATTGTTGAGATACTTGAAATTGGAGAAATGTTATGAGACATTGATAATTGTTGCATTGTATATTTATTCATTTGATCATTGTACATTTTGAATTGAGTTTGGAACGTTTACATTGAGAAAAGAATATTTTGAAATGAGAACTATTGAAATGTTTTGGGGTAAATGCGTTGGTAAGTCCGTATAGGAGGTGTAGATGAATTTGATTAAGTTGGCCTGAGTGTCTGGGATGAAAGACCGAAAACACGCACGGAGGAGGTACCACTCCCCTTCCGGTTAGCAACTGGTAAAGTGGGGTTTTGGTAGTGCTAGATACGCCTATCTATAGACACCAACCTAGGGATTACCGGAGTCGTATTTACCACCCCATTGAATAAAATTGTAAATTTCTGAATTGTTGAGATTCCAAGTTACAGTTGAACATGGTGGCTTTTTAAAACATGTAAATGAAATCTTCTTTTAATTGGCATTGCATGGCATGTGCATTTTACATTGGGAATCTTGCATAAATGTATATACTTTGTTAAGAATTTTCTACTGGGCTTTATGTTCACCCCTATAGGATTTTGGTGTAGGAAAAGACATGGTGAACTTGCCGAACTAGGGCGTGGAAGTATGTATTGAGAGCACAAGACTCTATTTTGTTTGTGATTGTAATTTTTGTAAGCCAAGGGCTATTCATGTATGGGTCCGAGAGACCATTTTTGTGTAACTGGCCTTAAACCTTGGAACTTTTAAGCCCTTGAGGGCATTTACTTATTTTGATTGAATGATTTTACATGCTATAGATTCATGCACTAGGAGTCATTGAATGCACAAAAGCATGTGAGATTATTTTTGTATAAACATTGAGATTATGTAATGGAATATGTTGGGGATATTTCTGGTATCACCTAAGAGCCATGGTTATTATTATTATTTCAATAGTATGTATTTTTTTTGGGGTGTTACAACTTGGTATCAGAGCTACCAGGTTTACATACTTCGAGCTCATGGGGAGTGGTTGTTATACCACAGTGGGTTCATTGCGCATGATTAGGAGGTGTTTTATATTTCGTGACTATGTGATGACATGCTTATATGACTAGATAGGTATGAGATTGAACTTTTGGGATGTTGTTTGCACCTATTAAATTCCTTGAGGTCTTATTAGAAGGGTACTTGATCAATACTCGTTCTATTAAGAATTCTTGGTTTTTCGTGGGACGAATTTCATCACAAAGGGATAATCCGTGTGTGCTTATGTGACTAAATGCTTATGTGGAATGCAATTGAGTTATTTGTATGGTAGGGAATATATAGAATTGTTGTGTTCAAATGAGTGAGAGAAGTTGCGAGTACATTTGAGATTATGTGCTAAATTGTTTATATTGTTCCTTAATTAGGATGTTAGGAAAGGGTCAAACTCGTGGTGGTAGAGGTGAAAGGCATGGTAGGGCTCACCGAGGTGTGCGTGGAGTGCTGGTCTATGAGGTTTCGGTGAAAGAGAAGGGGTTGGGCCAAGCTAATATGGTTGAGCTAGTAGGGCAAGCGGGTCAAGCCGCAATAGGGGCCCTAGCTCGAGAAATGGTGAGCGCCTTGAGGGAGTCAATGAATGTACTAAGGGCGGAGAACCAAACTAGAGAGAACACCGTAGAGACGAGGGTGAGCTTTCCCACTAGGGAGTTTTTGCGGGCCAAGCCGAATGAGTTCCGTGGTGGCCTCGAGCCTAAGAAATTGGATCAGTGGCTTGAACAGACAGCGAAGACATTTGAGATGTTTCACATTGAGGATAGCGAGTTAGCGATGACTTCTACAAGTTGCTATCTCAAGGGCGAAGTGGGCCAATAGTGGAAGTACACCAAGGGTCGGATAGAACTGACATGGGAAGCATTTGTGGTGGCTTTCCAAGACAAGTACTTACTTCCCACTACTCAGGAGAGGTTGAGGCAAGAGTTTCAGGGTTGAGGCAGACTCAGAGCCACCAACAGGCTCACTCAGTTCAGACTTTGCAAGTTAATCAGGGAGCCGCTTCAGCTCAGTCAGTGCAACAGGCCTATGCTCAGAGAGATGAGTAGGTTGATCAGAGGCCACAGGGGCGTATGTATGCTGTTAGCTCGCCAGAGAAATTGCCAGGATCCTCAGTTGTGAGAGGTATTTTTGTTGTGTGTAATTCTTTAGCTAATGTATTGATAAATACGAGTGCGTCTCATTTATTCATATCTGCTGCATTCGCATCTGTGTTGGGGTTAGAGGTGGCACGACTAGCGTCTTGACTCAGAGTTGAGTCACTAGTCGGGGGTACAATTGATTTAGACTAGGGGTGTCGTGGTTATGAGATAGAGGTTGCTGGGCGTTGACTCCCGTTTATTTTTGTGTTGTTAGACATGTCGAGTTTTAATGTCATTTTAGGTATGGATTGGTTGTCTTCGTACCAAGCAGTGATCGATTGTTTTTGTCAAAGAGTTACAGTGTGCACCTTGAGTGGTGATTGTTTTTACTTTCTGGGGGACCAGGTTGATAGGGTCTTGTCGCTAGTCTTGAACCCTTGTAGTAAAAATAAGCTTAGTGGCCTCTTTGCTACTCTCTTGGGTAGTGAGAGTGACGGGACTCGTGTTGAGTTGCCAAGGGTAGTTTGTGAATACCCGGATGTATTTTTCGAGGATCTTACTAGTTTGCCACCCCACTAGGAGATCAAGTTCACCGTTGAATTAGTGCTTGGAATAGCACCCATTTCCATGGCACCATATAGATTTGCACTCGCCAAATTGCACGAGTTGAAGATTCAGCATCAAGAGCTTTTAGACAAGGGTTTCATTCACCCTAGTACATCACCTTGGAGAGCGTCGGCTCTCTTTACGAAGAAGAAGGATGGGTCATTACGGTTGTGTATTGATTACCGTAGGTTGAACCGAGTTACCATCAAGAACAAGTATCCTCTACCTCGAATAGATGATTTGTTTGTTCAACTTAGAGGGTCCGTTACTTTTTGAAGATAGATTTGAGGTTAGGGTACCATCAGTTGAGAGTTCGGGAGGAGAACATCCAGAAAACGGCCTTTCGCACGTGTTACGGCTATTACAAATTCCGTGTGATGCTTTTTGGGTTGACCAATGCGCCGGCTTCCTTTATAGATTTGATGAACCGAATTTTTCGAGAATATTTGGATCGTTTCGTGGTCGTCTTTGTGGACGACATCCTAATTTATTCAACCTCTGAAGAGGAACACGAGGCTCACTTGCGGGTAGTGCTTGATTTTCTTGGGGAGCACCAATTATATGCCAAATTTGAGAAGTGCGAGTTTTGGCTTACCAAGGTGAAGTTTTTTTGTCATGTAGTGTCAAGAGAGGGAGTAATTGTAGACTCTTAAAAGATAGATGTAACAAGCCCGCGAGGGACCCCGCTACAGTTTGGACTCGATTTGTGTCACGGTTCTAAATCTGAACCAAAGAGTCCAAATCCGGCAAATCGTTTTGAGAAAATAGATTTTGAAAGAAGTGCCAAACATGGACTGCTTTGTCAGATACAGAGTCGCCACCTAAATATTTTATTAAGGGGGAATTTAGGAAACCCTGACTCGGTGCCAAAGGCCACGTGTCCGTCATCACCGGAGTTGTCTCGGCTCGGGAGCTCGGGTACGATCGGGGAAGGTCTGCTATGAGCACCCCCTTTCGCCCGGTCCGAAGACCGGCCTCTACTAACCGTGATATTCTGTTTTGAAAACGTTTATGTGTTCTTATTCCGGTTATTGGCCTAGAATTACTATATTATGCGCGCAGCAAACAAGTATAGACTAGATTGCCTAATTTGGGAATAAACATTGCATATCTGTTTGCTTTGGAAATACTTTGGATTTTGCTACTCGCAAGTAGGCTAAAACACGGATTTCAATGAGTTTTTCCAACTCAGACAATCCAACCTTCACCCACAGGCATTCAAACAGTTTAACACATAAGCATTTAGCCGCATGGCAAGCATACTGTCATGTTAACATTCACACACATGCGAGATGCTAAAGCATAAATACTTACATCGTACTCCGTGCCAAAACAGTAAACTAGTTAGCAAAAATGCGTGTCCTAGTTCATGTTAAATTGCCTAATGCAACACATACAAGATGCAATTTAGATAGGCTCGGTTAACCTAAGCATGGCATATGTAATGCGATCAATTATCACATATTCGATTTGTAAATTGAAGTACAAATGCAGTTAATGTGATGTACCGAGCCTAATGCATGCAGTACAAATGCATGAATGCACGCATGCATAGCATAAGGTATGCTAAATTAAACATGCCCTAATCTACCATCATAAGCAGGTAAATAAAAGGGAAGAAAGACGTGAGGTTGGAAGACATACACACACTCACGCACCCTTATTACATAATTGCCCTCACTCAGAGGGTACAAATAAATATTACAGTCCCAAATGATAAGCAAATAAAATTATTACAGAATTTCTAATTAATTAAAAGAAAGGATGCAAAAGAAAGAAGAGGGTGGCCGCAGCCTCTGCCTCGGGATGCGCAGATGATGCATGCTCGGAACTTGGCTCGCCCGAAAAACCCGTACCGTACCCCTGTCACCTCTGTTTGTACTGCCTTGTCTCTCTGAAAATTGCCAAAGTCCTGGAGCAGGTTCCTTACACACTGCAGAGCACCACCGGCCAGACAGAATTCCCACCGGCACTCTACAATTTCCACCGGCTGTTATTGGACTCATCGGCACTTCAGTGATTGCCGGTCGGCACTAAATTCTGCCGGTCGGCAGAAACTTCCTGCAGAAGACAGTTTTGACAGCAAACAGAGAACAGATAGTGCATGGCATGGGATTTTCAGGCACATGTGAGCATGGTCATACATCCTATCATGCTTTGAACTCAAGGAAGTATGACCTTCGATCCTCGAGCCATCAATGGTGCATGATAGCCCAAGGGATCAAATTTGCCACTTGATGTAAGGATGCATGCAACAAACAAAATGAGAACCAAAGCCTTATCAAGTCGGAGTCAAAGGCCTCGGTGACCGAGAATCAAAGCACATTACATCACTTGTAGTATGAATGTTCCTTGATTCTCACACTTGGTTTGACACCCCAAACCAAGCAATGCAATGCATGTTATGTAAACATGATTCAAATGCAACATGGTGCCAAATATTCTAGTCATGGCAAATGTTATGGAACTATCATGACAAATATGCAATGCTAAGCATGCAAGGTGCAAATGTGATGCAAACATGGACCAATTTACCATAAAGTTAGCATGGGACTACACATTTATGAAACAATTATGTAGCAAACATGAGACAAACATGCAAGAGGGCCTTAAAGTGATAAAGGTGCAGGCCTTAATTCACCTCAAAACAGCACCAAAAGTGCTCAAAATGATGGGCAAGCTCTCATGTCAACATGCAAGCCAATAGACCCAAGGTTAAGGCACCAAAAGGGCCACTTCATTTCCAATAACAAGACCAAATCATGGCATGGTTTAGACAAGTAAAAACAGAGTTTTTGCACACAAAATAGGACTCCAAACCTTCCTAATATGGCAGCCAAAATGACTCCAAAGGAGTGTATGCACCAAGGCTCAAATGTAGGCATAAAAGGGTTCACCCTCAAGGCACAAAAGGAACGACGAATGCAAGCATGCTAGCATGATTTAGGGACTGAAATAACATGGCAAACAACTTCAACTCATTCAAGTGGACCAACTAAGGCATGCTTGTGACTCATATACTTGAGGGCTCACAAGCCAAAATGCATAGCAACCATATCAAACATGTCAAACATGACCAAATGGATAACCAACAGAATTTAAGCATGGAAAAATAGTGCTAACATCTTCATGGAACCAAGCCAACACATGCAAAAATCATGGTCTAAACACAAGGGACATTTCTAGGCCAAATGGAGCAATACAAAGCAAGTACTACAAGCATGCAAGGAGGCACAAATCCGGCCAAAAACAGAGGTTACATATGACCTAAAACATCCAAAAAACTTCTGAAATAAGGCTCAAGATGATCAAACATACATGCTACCTTTTTAGGCCAAAATGTAAGGAAACAAGACAATGAAGGGAGAGGGGTGTCCCTCCCCTATGAAAGACTTCAAACCACCTTCTTTACTACTAAAAATACACCGGTTTTCAGTGGTAAAGAGATCAAAACACTGAAGTAAACAAAACCCTACCAAAAAGGCAACAAAAGGGGCCAAACAAGGCCTAATAGGGTGAGTTTGCACTCAAAACACAAAACAACCTTAATGAAAGTTCTAAAGCATGAAAATATAAGCCTTTTTTATGTTATACACAAAAGCTAAATCAACAAGCAAGATAGGTAAAAAACTATTGCAAGTTTGGGGAATATAAAGCAAGATGCTCACCATTGAAGAACCCTTGAAGAACAAATGGTCTAGCCCTCTTCTTTTGATCTAGTCCAAAAACTCAAGAATCAACCCCCCAAGTCCCTCAATCTCGGAGTAAGGTGTAATAGTGTGTGTAATGGTGCAAAAGTAAGGTAAAATCCACCTTTAGGCCAAGGAAACACACACAAAGGAGGAGGGAGAGTGAGATATAGAGATAGAATGTATCTATATCTCTAAGCTCTGGTTTTTGCTTCTCACTTTCTAACCTAGATCAAAGAGGAAGGCCCTTCCTCTTATAAGACTCCCTCTTGCAAAGCTTATACAACAAGCTTTCTTAGAGGGAGATCCCTCCATACACGTGTATGGAGGGAGGCAGAGTTGGTGCCAGCTATCACAGCTGTCACAAAATATCTCCATAAAGTAGATGAACAGTGGTCGGCTGCCCAAAAAAGTTATTTCGACAAAAAAGAGTGCCGACCGGCAACAAACTATGCCGACCGGCAACAAATAGTGCCGATGGAAGCAAAAGACCAGCCGGTGGCCTCTAGCCACTGCCGGTGGTGTATGGGGATGCCTCACAAGGCATTCCCTGCCCTTCTAAGGCAAAACACAAGTGTTTGGTATAAAACCAGACACTAAACGGTCAAGTTCGGAGATCCTGAGGTAGGGCGCGCGAGCCGAGACCTCCGGGAACTCCAAACGAACACAAACATGGATAATCACCGAGTGTTCCAAGCGGTGACGTCCAAGTCTCGAGGACGGTAAAAAATGGGGTGTCTACAGTTGCCCCTCTTTGACAGAACCCGAGAGTCATAACAATGACGGGAGTGAATGTCAAAGCCCAGAGACGACCCATTTTTGACAAGGCCGAAGACTTAGACAAACATGCAAGACAATCAAGATATGCGCCCGAAGGTAGGGGCAAAATGCAAGACATTGCAGAGAGCCGAACATAACTTATGATCATGCCAAGAAAGCCGTAATGAAGCAAACATGCGACAGTTTTAAGCTAGTATACACCGAACTACACTACAATGCAGAAAGGATGTAAGAGAATTATGCAATTCTCAATACGTCTCACTCGGGAGATACAATACCTGTGCGGCTCGTCTGGTTGCACCAGCCTCAAATGAACCGTACATACAATATCGTGCCTGAAAAGAAAACAAACTTAACAGGTACAATATCGTTAGCAACATGCATAGTAGTATACTCGAAATGCGTGACAGCGCAAAGCAAGTGGAGAACATAACAATGCCGTGGAAATACAAACATGTAAGTGGAGCATGCGGTCTACGCCGGCAACGAAATTGATCATAAGCATGCGGTCTACGCGGGTAATGAAATCAACAAATTATGCGGTCTACGCAAGCAATACATGCGGTCTACGCAAGCAATGAAATTAATATGGGGTCTACCCAAACGAAACATGCGGTCTACGCAGGTAATGATATAATGCGGTCTACGCAATCAAAACATGCGGTCTACGCAGGTAATGAAAATAATGATGCGGTCTACGCAATCAAAACATGCGGTCTACGCAGGTAATGAAATTGAACAATTATGCGGTCTACGCAAGCAATACATGCGGTCTACGCAGGTAAAGAAATTAATAAATATGCGGTCTACGCAATCAAAACATGCGGTCTACGCAGGTAATGAAATTGAACAATTATGCGGTCTACGCAAGCAATACACGCGGTCTACGCAGGTAAAGAAATTAATAAATATGCGGTCTACGCAATCAAAACATGCGGTCTACGCAAGTAATGAAATTGAACAATTATGCGGTCTACGCAAGCAATACATGCGGTCTACGCAATCAAAACATGCGGTCTACGCAGGTAATGAAATTAATAAAGATGCGGTCTACGCAATCAAAACATGCGGTCTACGCAGGTAATGAAATTAATAAAGATGCGGTCTACGCAAGCAATACATGCGGTCTACGCAGGTAATGGAATTAATAAAGATGCGGTCTACGCAATCAAAACATGCGGTCTACGCAGGTAATGAAATTAATAAAGATGCGGTCTACGCAATCAAAACATGCGGTCTACGCAGGTAAAGAAATTAATAAAGATGCGGTCTACGCAAGCAATACATGCGGTCTACGCAGGTAATGAAATGTATTGTTACACAGCATGATTGAAACAATTTGTGGAATTCACAAGGCATAAAAAGGATACAGGGCGGGACATTCTTCGCACGCATCGAGCATTGTTCGCAGAAGTTGTGGCCTGAGGTCAACTCGAAGGTTCGCATTTCAAAAGTGCGCGTCCTTACATGGTTTAAAGTAACGAAGGTGCGCAAACGCGTCGTTGACCCGAACAAAGGTACGGAAGGTGCGTTGACCACAAGGGGAGTTTCACTGGTATCAATTCTGATACTTTGCTTCCTTGTCACTCTATGCTTTACTTTCCTTTTTACTAGTAATTTAAGCACATTGCACTGCCTCGGGCAGGTTTTATTCTTTTTCAAAGTTACACATTTTGCAAAACACGTGATGGGAATGAAACAATCCATTTTGTTCAAAAGATGTTGCATTTGTGGACTTTCTGTGCATCGCATCGCAAGGTATCACACCACAATGTGAATGAATTTTACTTTGGAAATTTGCATCGTAATAATCAGGTAGTGAACCGACTTACAACTCGATAAGCAAATGTACAAAGGCATAATAGGACCAAACAAGCGTAAGTACAACTCGATAAACAAATCAAGAATTCAAAGAAGGTGAAATACAACTCGATAAGCAAATGCATAATAACTTGTCAATCGGACAGGCGTGCCTTCGCAAGAATCGATAGCCAGGGAGGGGTTGGAGGTGGTGAAATTCCCCGATGCCTAGCATAAACAGCTTAGGAAACTAGAAGGAAGCCCATCGGCTTGGGGTAGAGACCACCGGCTGCAAAGAATGGCTACCGGCCATAAAATTGCTTTGTCGGCAAACTATTATGGCCGGTCGGCAAAAAGTTTGGCCAGCCGGCACTAAATGGGGGGATCACCAGAATGTTGACACCTGTCCCCCACTCAACCTTATCTCCTACAAAAGATCCCAGCTTCGTAGTTTTTCTCATTTTCACACTGATTTGCTCCAATGGAAGAGTTTCTTGCTCAAAATCTCACAGCTTGGATTGCTAGCTTGGATGGCTCGGAAAAAGTGAATTTCCGGGGTTTTGGCATAAATGCACTATTCACTCTGGGTTGCACCCCATTGCACCTCTCGTTTCTTCATGCCGCGGCAAGGTTTTGGAATCCAGTGACGCATGCCTTTAGCTTTGCCGGGCAAGAAATATGTCCTACCTTTGAAGATTTTCGAGCCTTAATGGAGTCCGAGCACGAAGAGGAGATCCTACCCCAACTTAATTTTGGTCATGCCCAATCCTTAGGGCGCATATGCGGACTCAGTATGCGTGACGCTCGGTCCCTAATTTGTGACGGGATGCTGGACATTCCGAGTTTGGCCAATCGATTTTCTGATGCTAGTGATCGCAACAACCATCACTGGCAAGGTTTCCGGCGACACGCCCTCTGTTTGTGCATGCTATCCCATTTTCTATTTGTCTCAGGCTCTGGAGGGGCTAGTGTCCGGCTGATCGAGGTTGCCCAAGGCTTGAGGGAGGGCAAGAGCTATATTGCTATGACTCTGGCCGAAACGTTAATGGGCTTAGACGCCTTTTATCGCCATGAGACGACCAGATTAGCAGGAAGTCCACTACTACTACAGGTAATGTTTCCCACCCAATCTCGCATTTATGTTTTGCTTACATCACTCGGCCCTCAAGCTCAGTCTTTTCTCACAAAACCCCATCCTCACTTTTTCCTCATCGTACATCTCTCTATTCTTTATTCTCTCATTTTTCAATCCCTCCCCAGGTATGGTTGATGGACAAACTGCAGGTTGTGGACTCTTGCCCAGCGTATTCAGCTCGCGGCTACTTCTTCCGGCACCGTCTGGTCAATGCCTTGGATGAGGGATGGTGGTTCGCTTGGATGTGCCGCTTGTCCGCAGACCGTATTGCTTGGCGGTGCCCTTGGCTGAACCTCCCGGCAATGAGTTACAACATGCCCCGGCAGACTGGGATTCAATTGGTTGGTCTCACTCACTGTGTATTCTATTTCCCATTTCGGATTCGACGCCAATTTGGCCATGATCAGACCTGCCCGCCAGAGGGGATAGAGTATCCTGCTGCATTCCCAACCCGAGGCGCACAGCTTGCTTGGCAGGCCACCGCGTGGAGGATGAGAGAACTCCTGGCCCCCGCTCTTACTTTCAGTTGCACTTTGTCTGATGAGTGCGTGGATTGGCTCAACGAAGAAGCACAGATTGGGCCCAGCTTGGCATCAGAGGCTTCGACCAGTTCTGGGAGGGGGCACAGGAACACTTGACTTGACTATGCCCCAGATTTATTGCTTTATTAGTACTTTTAAGTTTTCTTTATGAATGTAATAAAAAGCAACTTCAATTGTATGCAAGAGCAGGAGAACCCTATTTTGAAATCAATGAAATTGAAAGTTGTGGTACTGAAAATTTTCCGTTTGGTCCAAAAATGGTCAAAGTTGTAAAAAGATTATTTGAACGAAATCAGCTTTATTAAAACTTCTCGAAAACATCTTTGATGTGGATTAGAACTGGACACGCCTGAGATCTGTCACTGAGATGCACAACCCCAGATCCCCGCAATTGGAAAGTTGCCCCTAGTCTGAAGAGCGCCGCAGCACTGCACAGCAACAGAAAGTTGCCCCTAGTCTGAGTAGCGCTGTACTGGGGATTCCAACGAATGCTGATAGACAAAGATGACTAAGATGATCAAATAGACAAAGTTGATCGGGGAAGTGTTATGGCTGAACTTCAGGATGAAGCTGCCTGCGTATCCCAAGGATGGGAATCAAGCCTTACGTAGTTCCGGCTTAGGTTCGCTCGAGTATTTTCACTCTCCTTTTGCGCTCTAACTTTTGCCAAGGCCGCCCTTTGCGGGTTTTCAGCCTTGCGAGCTCAGTTTTTATATTTTCTAATTTTTTATGCTCTGACTTTTGCCTAGGTCGCCCTTTCGGGTTTTCGGCCTAGCGAGCCTCTCAAGGGTAGTATTTCTTCAACTTGTCCGTGTTGATCGGTTGGGAGAATTCCAAGCCATCTAAGTCCATCAGAACCACAGCTCCACCTGACCAGATAGCTTTGATGATGTAGGGACCGGTCCAATTGGGTCTGAACTTGCCCCTCGGGTCGTGGATGGGAGCTCGGTTGTCCTGGAGCACCAAATCCCCTTCCTTTAGATTTCTGGACTTAACCTTCTTGTTAAAAGCCCGAGCAATCCTGCGCTGATAACTCTGAACGTGATACAGTGCTTTCAGCCTTCTCTCGTCAAAGAGCATGAGTTCCTCGAACCTGCTCTGCTGCCAATCTGCCTCAGCTATCTGACACTCAGCCAATACCCGTAAAGACGGAACTTCAATTTCAATAGGTAGAACGGCCTCCATTCCATAAACTAACGAATACGGAGTCGCTCCGGTAGAAGTTCTAATTGAAGTCTAGTAGCCCCACAGAGCAAACGGCAACTTATCCGGCCAATCTCGGTAGGTCTCCACCATCTTCCGCAGTATATGCTTGATGTTCTTGTTGGCGGCCTCAACTACTCCATTGGTTTGCGGCCGGTACGTAGATGACTTATGAAAAGCCACGTTATACTTCTCCAACAAGTCAACCGCTTCTTTCTTAAAGTGGGATCCATTATCCGAAATAATCTCGTTTGGCACCCCGTAGCGACAGATGATGTTGTTTCTGATGAACTTTGCGACGTGCGACGCCTTCAACACCGCGTATGATTGGGCCTCGACCCACTTTGTGAAATAATCTATCGCTACCAGGATATACTCATGTCCGTTCGACCCCTTCGGGGTAACTGCTCCGATCACATCAATTCCCCAAACGGAAAATGGCCATGGGGACGTCATGTTGTATAGTTTGGACGGTGGGATATTCATACGGTTTGCATGGATCTGGCATTTGTGGCATCGCCGAACAAAGCCGATACAATCTTCCTGCATGGTTGACCAGTAGTAGCCCTGTCTGAGGATCTTTCTGGCCAGCATTACTCCATTCATGTGTGCACCGCACTCCCCTCCATGGATGGCCTCCATTAGGCGCTTCGACTCTTCAGCTTCTACACAGAGCTTATGCATTCCCAAATGACCCCTTTTGTACAGCTTACCCCCGCAGATGATGAACTGAATAGCCATTCTTCTAATGGCCCTCTTATCCTTGGCATTTGCCCCTGGTGGATACGTCTCCTTTTCTAAGAAGTTCCAAATGTCGTAATACCAGGGGTTGTCATCTTGAGCCTCATCTATGGCAGAAATCGACTCGTATGCCGGTGCAAACTTCTGATCAATGATGACTGGACGCATCCGGACTCCGGACGGGATGTCTATCATGGAAGATAGAGTTGCTAATGAATCGGTGAACCTGTTGTTCTCTCTTACTAGGTGGGTGAAATTTAACTTCTCAAACCGAGGAATTAACAAATCCAAGGTTTGGTGGTAAATTATCATCCTTTCCTCTTTGACTTTCCAGTCTCCTTTTGCTTGAGACACAACAAGGTTCGAGTCCCCAATGACGTCCAACCGTCTTGCCCCTAATTCTAGGGCTGCTTCCAGGCCAGCAATACATGCCTCATACTCTGCCTCATTGTTCGAGACTTTGAACTGGAGCTTGAATGCTAAAGGGATACGAGAATCGTCAGGCGCTATCAGCAACACCCCTATCCCATACCCATACTGGTTTGACGCTCCGTCAAAGTACATCGTCCAAGTTTCATCCTCGATGTGCAGAATGGCTTCATCTGGGAATAGATACTCAACCGCTTCATCCCCCTCAACCGGGTGGTCGGCAAGGAACTCCGCTACCGCTCTTCCTTTCACTGACTTGCGTGTTACATACTTCAAGTCGAATTCAGAAAGCAATAGCAGCCAACGGGCTAGCCTACCCGTAAGTGTTGGTTTCTCGAAAAGATATTTGATGGGATCCAAACGTGAAACCAACATTACAGAGTGAGCTAACAGGTAGTGCCGCAGCTTCCTGGTAGCCCATACCAAGGCCAAATAAGCCTTCTCCAGTGGTGTATAGCGGGTCTCGTAATCCAGCATCTTCTTGCTCAGATAGTAGATGGCCCTTTCCACTCTGTCCTCTGACTCTTGCGCGAGCATGCAGCCCATGGTGGTCTCAGTTACCGAAAGATACAATATCAACGGTCTCCCCGGCTCTGGCGGTGACAACACGGGCAGGTTCTGTAGATACTCTTTGATCTGTTCAAAAGCTGCTTGACATCGGCCGTCCCATTGGAACTTCTTTCCTTTCTTCAGGAGACCAAAAAGTGGTTCACAAGTCAAGGTTAATTTAGAGATAAACCGTCTTATGAATTGCACTTTACCTAGAAAGCCTCGCACCTCCTTTTCAGTCCTCGGTGGTGGCATTTCTAAGATGGCCTTGATTTTGGAAGGGTCGACCTCGATGCCCCTTTGTGTAATCAGAAACCCTAGCATCTTCCCTGCTGTAACACCAAAAGTACACTTCTGGGGATTCAACCGCAGCCGAAACTCTCTGATCCTTTGGAAGAATTTTTGTAAGGCGGTGTAGTGGCCTTCTCTTTCTTTGGACTTGACAATCATGTCGTCCACATACACCTCGACCTCTTTATGGATCATATCATGCAAGATCGTGGTTGCTGCCCGTTGATAAGTAGCTCCAGCGTTTTTCAACCCAAATGACATCACTCTATAACAATATGTACCCCACGGGGTAGTGAATGCAGTCTTCTCCCGGTCTTCGGGTGCCATTACTATCTGATTATAGCCTGAGAAGCCATCCATAAACGAAAGCAAGGCGTGTCCTGCCGTGAAATCTACCAATTCATCAATGTGCGGCAAAGGAAAGTCGTCCTTCGGACTGGCCCTGTTCAAATCTCTGAAGTCTAGACAGACCCGAATTCTGCCGTCCTTCTTCGGCACCGGAACAATGTTGGCCAACCAAGTCGGGTATTCAGATACCAGTAGGAAGCCTGCATCAATTTGCTTGGTGACCTCTTCCTTGATCTTAAGGGCCCAATCAGGGCGGATCCTTCTGAGCTTCTGTTTGACAGGTCGGGCCTCGGGATCAAGAGGGATCCGGTGCTGTACAATCTCAAGATCGATTCCAGGCATGTCTTCGTAGGACCACGCGAAAACATCTTTGAAATCTTTTAACAAAGCGACTAAACGCTCGCGTTCCTCAGAAGACAACGTGGACCCGATCTGGACCAGCCGCGGGTCCTTCTCAGTACCAACATTCACAGTAGTGATTTCATCTATTAAGGGTTTAACAAATCTTTCTTGCTCTTGATCAATTAACCGTTGCAAAACCGGAGGAATTTCTTCCTCGTCGTTTTCATCAAAATTTTGAAAATCCTGATTTAAGCAATAAATCAAAGGCACAGAAAAATACTCCGAAACCACATCCACGTCGTTCTCATTAAATACTTCCAAGCCGTCGGATTCCTCTGTTACAACAGACTCAAAAGAAAATGAAAATGACGACCTAGACAGGACTGTGGCATCCGGGTTATCACCCCCAGGAATACCGGACTCAGACTCAGTTGAGCTAGAACCTGATTCTAACGCACAAGATTCGGTGGAATCAGATTCTGGCTCACTACCTGACCCGGTGCTGCTAGATAAAAAGCCTTCTTCATATTGCCAGATGAGAGAAGGTGCGATGGACGCATCCAAAATAGCTGATGATAGGCCCGCAGCCGCTTCATTCCCAATCACACATACCGAGGAGCTATCCCCCAAGCACCTCTGTTCGATCGGAGGATCTGAAAGCAGACACGCCAACGCTGCCCCCATTTCATTTTCAGCGTCCTCAGACTGCACTTCCTTACTTTGCTCAGCCTCAGCCGATAGATCTGCCTGTCCTTCGGCGATGTCATCCTCAGGTAACTGTAAATCAAAGAAGATCTCAAACCCCGGTACGCGCTTCTTCTCCACGTTGAGCCACGGCTCTGGGAAGCCACAGAACGGAAAGTCCTCCCCCTCCCGGACAAAGCGTCCGTTTAGGGTCCCCCGAATGGGCTGGTGCATCAAGTCAAAGGGCTTCCCCATCTGTTTCGCCCTGGCCCTGCCGGCCATTTCCTTTCCTTTCCTTATCCAATCCTCTTTGGTGGGAAGGTAGCCCAAACCAAAGGTATGAGGGTTATGCGGCACTTCGGCCAATGTTGCGACAACTTTTCGGCCGCTCTTGCCTAATCCCATCCCGGGGATGTGCTGGAGTTTGTTCATGAGATAGACTGCTTGGGCACTGACATATACCCCTTCATTAGCTGCCATGATGTCCTGTACAACCCGAGCCTCAGGCCAAGGTAAAACCTGATATGAACACATCTTCCATACCGTGCTCAATTTCTAGAATAGGCGTGGATACTTCTGGCGGCGGATGAATTGATGAATTTCCGAAGACAATGGCTACTCCCTTCCCATAGGGGTATTTCACCACTTGATGCAGGGTAGAGGAGACTGCCTTTACCTGATGCAGCCACGGCCGCCCCAAAAGCAGGTTGAACGTTGCAGGAACCTCCAAGACATGGAAATCTATCTCGTGCTGTCCCGACCCAACCTTTGTTTGAATCTTAACTGTTCTCATTACTTCCCGGCTTGTGTTGTCATATGCCCGAATTACCTGGGCCGTTGGCACGAAATCCGTGACTTTTAAACCAATCGCATAAGCTGTCCTTGCCGGGCAGACGTTGATGGCGGACCCTGTGTCGACAAGCACCACAGGTATCCATTTATCCTTGCACTCCACAGAGATGTAGAGTGGCTTGTTATGGTTCGCACCCTCGGGTGGCAGTTCTTTGTCAGAAAAACTCAATGCTGGGGAACTTCCTCCCGAAAAGACTAAGCCCACCAGCTGTTCGGGCGTGGTGTCTATGGAAAGCTTGGCTTTGTCCATGGCTGTAAGGACGGCTTGTCTATGTACTCGAGAAGCCATAAGCAGTCCCCAGATGGAGATGTCTGCTTGTATCTTTTTCAATTGTCTCAATACGGCCTCATCCTCGAGTTGCTTTTCCTTTTGCTTTTCTGCCTCCTTATCTTTTCCAGACGCCTCTGGTTGATCTAGGTGTGGAGGCTTGAAATACCGTCCACTCCTAGTCATGTGATCGACTTCGCCGATATACCAGGTATCATCTGGTTGGTTACCTTCCCAATCTTCGTCCGTATGGGCCAGACATAGATCGTCGTCTTCCCACCACATACGATCTGCAGCCGACAGGCATCTGTCTGGTTCTGGCATAACTGTCCCGATATTTGCAGTACCTTTTATCCCTATGCTCGCAGCATTTTCCATTTCTGTGCTTGTGGTAATCTCAACCCCCATGTGGCCTTTTGCCTTCCTGACCCTCTCAGAATCTTCGAATCTTTCATGTTCTGACTGTGTCAATGCAGTAGATTGTTCAATGATCCCTGTACTCAAAATGCTCCATTCCTGAGCGAAACTCTCGACACCGGCGTTCTCCAGCGATGTATTCTGTTCTTCGACCTTCCCAGCTGTTATTGACGCTTCTGCCTCTGCCGGGCCTTGTTCTGACTGAAACCCTCCTACCACATCTGGCTGATCGTCCAACCATCCCGTGGCCTCAGCCGATTCCTCATAATCGAACCAGTTGACGGTTGGGTCTTCTGGATCTTGGTTATCGTAAAACTGGAACTTGGCAAGATCCTCTTCCACAGCTGTCAAATCATCTGTTCCCTGTCCTGGACTGTCCCCTTGGATTGCACACAGCTCTCCCCCGGCTGGAAATTCGACATCTGGTCTATTCTGGCCCATTGGTGAAATATAGTCCCTTGGACTATAAACGTTCCCAACATCACTTCCAGATTCCGCAGACTCTGGCTCGACAATCTCTTTCCTGTTCTCGACGGTCACCACCACTGGCTTGGGTTGGGTTATGGAGACGTCCATCATGCACAAATCGGTGCTATCAGGAAGGAAGACCTCCGGCTTAGGCAGGTAGGAGGGTGTGATATAGATACTAGGATCGTAGAATGCGACCCCAATGTGGATGAAATTGATTCTTTTGGGTGGTGGAACTTGGTTATGTGTGGGGAGAGGATTTGTAGTAACATTGGGTTTTTCAGGGGGTAAAATCACCCCATTATCAATGAGATCTTGGATCTCATGACGCAATCGAAAGCACAGGTCGGTGTCGTGACCGTGCTGCTGGTGGAACGCACAATACTTGGCTGGATTGTGGGTGGCGGGGAGTCTTTCGGGTAAGGGCCGCGGCTCTAGGGGCTTCAGATGCCCTTTTCTGATCAAAACCCTCAAAGCTTTGGATAGGGGCATATAAAGTGGAGCGAAGGTTCTGGTATTTCTGGGAGGGTATTTGGTTGTTTGAGGGTTGCTTCCAGACGCACCAGAGAATGGTGTGGCTGCTGTAGTTCTTGGGGAAGGGTTGGTGGTGACCATACTCACTTCGGAGGTCCTGGCAGTTGTAGCGCCACTCGGGCCTGCAGTAGTATTTCGATTGAAAGTTCTGCGGGGTTGCTCCCGGTCATTATCAATCAGGCCTTGTTTTAAGGCATCCTCGATCTGCACCCCTATTTCATGTAGATCGGCAAAAGTAGGAAAGGGGATTATAATCATCTTCTGCATTAGCTTCGGCTGAAGATTGCGCACAATCATCCGAATCTGGTCCTTGTCCGTGGGTCTTAAGGTCATCATCGAAGCCTTAGCCCGCCATCTGGTTACAAATTCTGAGAAACTCTCCTTGGTTTCTTGTCTCGTTGTCTCGAGATCTCGGGTCGTGATCTCGATTTGTGTGTTATACGAGTACTACAAGATGAAGGCCTCAGCTATCTCGTCCCAACTTCTCTTGACGTCATCTTCCAATTTTGCATACCATGCGGCCGCTACACCCGACAGGGTCCGGCCGAATAAAGACAGCTTCTGCAATCTAGTGAGGCCCATTGGCCTTAGGACGTCTGAAAATAGTCGCAGGTGTACCATGGGATCCTCAGATCCGTCAAAACGATCGATTTGTGGCATCTTAAACCGATCTGGCAGCGTCACGGCTGTATCAGTATATCCGTCTCCAATGTCCAGAATGGACTTCGCACCCTGAGATTTCTTGAACAACTTTTCAAGCTTGTGCATTTTCAATGCCACAGGGTCCACCTCGGACTCGAAGGGAGAATCCGATAGATTGATAGGAGTGGGTGCCTTGGATTGCTGAGGTAGAAGCGGGGGTGGAGCTGGCCCCGTTGGGATGTCCGTATCTTCTTGGACGTTCCGGGCGTTTGGAGTCTCTTCGGGTATCGGAACCCTTAGTGGGGGAGGGACTTGCTGTGAAACCGACATCCCAGTTTGCTGCTGCAATCTCACAATTAACTCCGCTTGCTCACCCATAACTGTGGCTTATTGTTTCGTGAATTCTGCCTGTCGGACAGCATCCTGCTGCATCATTTTCATGCTTTCCTGAAGTTGGCGCACCATCTCCTCTAAGCTAGCCATACTATTCTGCTCTAGTTGAACTACTGGTATATGTTCTCTTTCTGTAGGTGAGACAGGACCCTGATCCCTACTGGACTCAGGCGGGGTAGATAAGGCTCTCTGAACTGACTGTCGAACCGATGCCCTCTGCCTGGTTGCCTTCCGTTTAGTAACCGGGGGTAGAGAGTGGTACACCGGTTGTCCTGCTATCAGATCCTCAGATCAATGGAGTCGGCGACCTCTGATCCAGAGTGCTTGGGGAATGTCTACCGGGTTAGAAGCAATGGTGCTAAACTACCTAGCAAAAAGATAAATAAAGCAGTAAATAAACAAGCAATCGGACGGCATAACTGCTTAAAATAAACACATACAACATGCAGTTGGGCATTCACAATGCACAGTTTGATAAGCCGAACACACTGTTCCCCGATACTGATCACTGTTTCCCGAATTTCTGTTCCCAAAATACTGAATCTGATACCCGCGGATACAAATGATTCTCGAATTCTGATATCAATGCCCTTAGGCCTGATGCCCCAGACTTGCAAACTGGTATGCACATTCCTGTAGAGATGCACCCCCTAAAAGCATATAGCAAGTAAGAGAGAGCCAAAACACCCCTATGTTGGGGTAGGGTTTCCCTGTCCTATTCTGTCAGGAGCTAGGGCTTCACTACGCACGCAGCAGTTTTCAAACAACCTAACATCGGGTAAGCAGCCTGTCCTAATTTGGAATGGTCACTATGGATCCGAATATGCACTAGGTCGAATGGTCGGAAAGGGTGCCCCGGTAAACTGGGGTTTGTGTTCCCATGCTGTCAAAGCCCATAACCGGTCAGCCTTACGGACATGCCTTGACAAGACAAGCCTCCGGCAAACCATTCAGGAATGGCAGATGGCAAACACTGTGTTCCTAGGCGCACCAATGCACATGCAATGCAAAAAACACATACTCCCTCCGTCCCAAAATATTGGTCCCTTTTGGGGAATCCAACTTTTTTTGGTAGTACACTTATTGCATTTGAAAAAAGTTGGTTTTCCAAAATTACCCTTTTGATAGTACATTTTTTGGGAATATCAATGTCATAATTGTACTTTTTAAATTGTTTATTAATTAAAAAGAAGGGCAAAATAGGAAATTTACATTATTTTTGTACTTGATTTATAAAGAGGGACTAATATTTTGGGACAATGAAAAATGGAATAAGGGACTAATATTTTGGGACGGAGGGAGTAAATGAAATCAAAACAGGATATCATGTGTTCGAGTCAAGCTCTCTAAACATCCCCAGCAGAGTCGCCAGAAACTGTAACAAGCCCGCGAGGGACCCCGCTACAGTTCGGACTCGATTTGTGTCACGGTTCTAAATCTGAACCAAAGAGTCCAAATCTGGAAAATTGTTTTGAGAAAACAGATTTTGAAAGAAGTGCCAAACATGGACTGCTTTGCCAGATACAGAGTCGCCACCTAAATATTTTATTAAGGGGGAATTTAGGAAACCCTGACTCGGTGCCAAAGGCCATGTGTCCGTCATCACCGGAGTTGTCTCGGCTCGGGAGCTCGGGTACGATCGGGGAAGGTCAGCTATGAGCACCCCCTTTCGCCCGGTCCGAAGACCGGCCTCTACTAACCGTGATATTCTATTTTGAAAACGTTTACGTGTTCTTATTCCGGTTATTGGCCTAGAATTACTATATTATGCGCGCAGCAAACAAGTATAGACTAGATTGCCTAATTTGGAAATAAACATTGCATATCCGTTTGCTTTGGAAATACTTTGGATTTTGCTACTCGCAAGTAGGCTAAAACACGGATTTCAATGAGTTTTTCCAACTCAGACAATCCAACCTTCACCCACAGGCATTCAAACAGTTTAACACATAAGCATTTAGCCGCATGGCAAGCATATTGTCATGTTAACATTCACACACATGCGAGATGCTAAAGCATAAATACTTACATCGTACTCCGTGCCAAAACAGTAAACTAGTTAGCAAAAATGCGTGTCCTAGTTCATGTTAAATTGCCTAATGCAACACATACAGGATGCAATTTAGATAGGCTCGGTTAACCTAAGCATGGCATATGTAATGCGATCAATTATCACATATTCGATTTGTAAATTGAAGTACAAATGCAGTTAGTGTGATGTACCGAGCCTAATGCATGAATGCACGCATGCATAGCATAAGGAATGCTAAATTAAACATGCCCAAATCTACCATCATAAGCAGGTAAATAAAAGGAAAGAAAGACGTGAGGTTGGAAGACATACACACACTCACGCACCCTTATTACATAATTGCCCTCACTCAGAGGGTACAAATAAATATTACAATCCCAAATGATAAGCAAATAAAATTATTACAGAATTTCTAATTAATTAAAAGAAATGATGCAAAAGAAAGAAAAGGGTGGCCGCAGCCTCTGCCTCGGGATGCGCAGATGATGCATGCTCGGAACTTGGCTCGCCCGAAAAACCCGTACCGTACCCCTGTCACCTCTATTTGTACTGCCTTGTCTCTCTGAAAATTGCCAAAGTCCTGGAGCAGGTTCCTTACACACTGCAGAGCACCACCGGCCAGACAGAATTCCCACCGGCACTCTACAATTTCCACCGGCTGTTATTGGACTCATCGGCACTTCAGTGATTGCCGGTCGGCACTAAATTCTGCCGGTCGGCAGAAACTTCCTGCAGAAGACAGTTTTGACAGCAAACAGAGAATAGATAGTGCATGGCATGGGGTTTTCAGGCACATGTGAGCATGGTCATACATCCTATCATGTTTTGAACTCAAGGAAGTATGACCGTCGATCCTCGAGCCATCAATGGTGCATGATAGCCCAAGGGATCAAATTTGCCACTTGATGTAAGGATGCATGCAACAAACAAAATGAGAACCAAAGCCTTATCAAGTCGGAGTCAAAGGCCTCGGTGACCGAGAATCAAAGCACATTACATCACTTGTAGTATGAATGTTCCTTGATTCTCATACTTGGTTTGACACCCCAAACCAAGCAATGCAATGCATGTTATGTAAACATGATTCAAATGCAACATGGTGCCAAATATTCTAGTCATGGCAAATGTTATGGAACTATCATGACAAATATGCAATGCTAAGCATGCAAGGTGCAAATGTGATGCAAACATGGACCAATTTACCATAAAGTTAGCATGGGGCTACACATTTATGAAACAATTATGTAGCAAACATGAGACAAGCATGCAAGAGGGCCTTAAAGTGATAAAGGTGCAGGCCTTAATTCACCTCAAAACAGCACCAAAAGTGCTCAAAATGATGGGCAAGCTCTCATGTCAACATGCAAGCCAATAGACCCAAGGTTAAGGCACCAAAAGGGCCACTTCATTTCCAATAACAAGACCAAATCATGGCATGGTTTAGACAAGTAAAAACAGAGTTTTTGTAGACAAAATAGGACTCCAAACCTTCCTAATATGGCAGCCAAAATGACTCCAAAGGAGTGTATGCACCAAGGCTCAAATGTAGGCATAAAAGGGTTCACCCTCAAGGCACAAAAGGAACGACGAATGCAAGCATGCTAGCATGATTTAGGGACTGAAATAACATGGCAAACAACTTCAACTCATTCAAGTGGACCAACTAAGGCATGCTTGTGACTCATATACTTGAGGGCTCACAAGCCAAAATGCATAGCAACCATATCAAACATGTCAAACATGACCAAATGGATAACCAACAGAATTTAAGCATGGAAAAATAGTGCTAACATCTTCATGGAACCAAGCCAACACATGCAAAAATCATGGTCTAAACACAAGGGACATTTCTAGGCCAAATGGAGCAATACAAAGCAAGTACTACAAGCATGCAAGGAGGCACAAATCCGGCCAAAAACAGAGGTTACATATGACCTAAAACATCCAAAAAACTTCTGAAATAAGGCTCAAGATGATCAAACATACATGCTACCTTTTTAGGCCAAAATGTAAGGAAACAAGACAATGAAGGGAGAGGGGTGTCCCTCCCCTATGAAAGACTTCAAACCACCTTCTTTACTACTAAAAATACACCGGTTTTCAGTGGTAAAGAGATCAAAACACTGAAGTAAACAAAACCCTACCAAAAAGGCAACAAAAGGGGCCAAACAAGGCCTAATAGGGTGAGTTTGCACTCAAAACACAAAACAACCTTAATGAAAGTTCTAAAGCATGAAAATATAAGCCTTTTTTATGTTATACACAAAAGCTAAATCAACAAGCAAGATAGGTAAAACACTATTGCAAGTTTGGGGAATATAAAGCAAGATGCTCACCATTGAAGAACCCTTGAAGAACAAATGGTCTAGCCCTCTTCTTTTGATCAAAATCAGTCCAAAAACTCAAGAATCAACCCCCCAAGTCCCTCAATCTCGGAGTAAGGTGTAATAGTGTGTGTAATGGTGCAAAAGTAAGGTAAAATCCACCTTTAGGCCAAGGAAACACACACAAAGGAGGAGGGAGAGGGAGATATAGAGATAGAATGTATCTATATCTCTAAGCTCTGGTTTTTGCTTCTCACTTTCTAACCTAGATCAAAGAGGAAGGCCCTTCCTCTTATAAGACTCCCTCTTGCAAAGCTTATACAACAAGCTTGCTTAGAGGGAGATGCCTCCATACACGTGTATGGAGGGAGGCAGAGTTGGTGCCAGCTATCACAGCTGGCACAAAATATCTCCATAAAGTAGATGAACAGTGGTCGGCTGCCCAAAAAAGTTATTTCGACAAAAAAGAGTGCCGACCGGCAACAAACTATGCCGACCGGCAATACAATGTGCCGACCGGCAACAAATAGTGCCGATAGAAGCAAAAGACCAGCCGGTGGCCTCTAGCCACTATCGGTGGTGTATGGGGATGCCTCACAAGGCATTCCCTGCCCTTCCAAGGCAAAACACAAGTGTTTGGTATGAAACCAGACACTAAACGGTCAAGTTCAGAGATCCTGAGGCAGGGCGCGCGAGCCGAGACCTCCGGGAACTCCAAACGAACACAAACATGGATAATCACCGAGTGTTCCAAGCGGTGACGTCCAAGTCTCGAGGACGGTCAAAAATGGGGTGTCTACAATAGATGCGGTACAGGATTGGGGACAATCGAAAAATGTTTTTGAGATCTGGAGTTTATTGGGATTAGCGGGGTACTATCGATGTTTTGTGAGGGACTTCTCTAGACTAGTCGTGCCTTTGACTAGGTTGACTAGAAAAGGAGTTAAATTTGTATGGAGTATGACTTGTGAGAAGTCATTCCAAGAGCTTAAGACTAGACTAACTACCGCACTGGCATTGATAATTTTGAAAAGAGGTTTGGGTTATATCATTTATTGTGATGCATCTCGGGATGGGCTTGGTTGTGTCTTGATGCAAGGAGGAAAGGTTGTAGCTTACGGTTCACGGCAATTGAAAACTCATGAGAAGAATTACCCCACCCACGACTTGGAGTTAGCAGCAGTAGTGTTTGCCTTTAAAATTTGGAGGCATTATTTGTATGGTAAGAAGTTTGAGGTTTTCTCCGATCATAAGAATCTAAAGTATTTGTTTTCCCAAAAGGACTTGAATTTATGCCAACAAAGGTGGATGGAATTTTTGGAGGATTATGACTTCGAGATACACTATCATCCGGGAAAGGCCAATGTAGTTGCCGTCGCCTTAAGTAGGAAATCCGTGAGTAGTTTGGCGAGTGTGGCCAGTTGGGAATGGGTTATGTTGGGTGACATCGACAAGTTTGAATTACACTTGGGTGAGTCCGATGAGGGTGCAACATTGTTTACTTTGAGTGCTCAACCTACCTTGATTAGTCAAGTTATAGAGGCATAACAAGGAGACCGTGAAGTAGAGTCAATTTGTGTTAGAATCTCCAACGAGAAGGAAGAGAAGGGTTTGAACATCCACTTAGATCTAAGTGTACGTTTTCTAAACCGTTTGTTTCTACCAGAATCTTGGAGAGAGGAAGTGCTTCAAGAGTTCCATCACTCACGCCTTGTGGTACATCCGGGAGGCACCAAAATGTATCGCGATCTTAGTCGTCAGTTTTGGTGGAAGGGCATGAAGCGAGATGTTGCCTTATTTGTATCAAAGTGCCTTACTTGTCAACAAGTAAAGGCTGAGCACTAGAGACCAGCGAGTTTGTTACAACCTTTACCAATAGCCAAGTGGAAATGGGAGCATGTGTACCATGGATTTTGTAGTTGGGCTTCCTAGAACACAGCAAGGCAATGATGCCATTTGGGTGATTGTTGATAGGTTGACTAAGTCTACGCACTTCATTCCGATGCACACCGACGACTTAGTTGAGCACTTGGCAGAGTTGTACATTAGGGAGATAGTTCGACTTCATGGAGTTCCTGTAACCATTGTATCAGATAGAGATCCTTGTTTCACTGCCCAATTGTGGCAAAGCCTTCAAGAGGCATTGGGAACTAAGTTGATCTTTAGCACCGCTTACCCCCTCAAACCGATGGGCAGTCAGAGCGTACCATTCAGATTTTGGAGGACATGTTTAGAGCTTGCATCCCTGATTTTAAGGGGTCTTGGGAAAGGCACTTACCGTTGATTGAGTTTGCCTATAACAATAGTTACCACGCCAGCATTGAGATGGCATCGTTTAAGGCCTTGTATGGCCAACCTTGTAGATCACCGGTTTGTTGGGTCGAGGTGGGAATGCACTATTGTTGGGTCCAAAAATTGTTAGGGAGACAACTGAGAAAGTTGCTCTCATTCGAAGGAGGTTAGCGACAACCCAAAGTTGACAGAAAAGTTCTGCCGATAAAAGGAGACGACCTTTGTCTTTTGAGGTAGGCGACCATGTATTCCTTAAGATCTCACCTAGACGGGGTTTGATGAGATTCAGTAAGAGTGGTAAGTTGTCTCCAAGGTTTATTGGGCCTTTCGAGATATTGGAGAGAATAGGGGAAGTGGCATATCGGTTGGCCTTACCGCTATAACTTTCGGGGGTTCACAATGTGTTTCTTGTGTCTATGCATAGGAAATATGAACCCGACCTTTCTCACGTGCCAGATTGGGTTGATTTGGAGGTAGATGAGGATGCCTCTTACGAAGAGCGACCAGTTCGAATACTAGATACCCGAGAGCAAGTATTACGGGGCAAAACTATACCGTTGGTAAAGGTGTTGTGGAGACACCATGGGGTTGAAGAAACAACGTGGTAACGAGAGGCGAGAGTCCACTCCAAGTATCCGGATTTCATTGTGTATGCTTAACTTGTTCTAATTTGTAATATTCCCTAGCGTTGAAGGAAATGTATTAAGATTGTTAGCCATGTGTTGTTATAAGCATTATTATTTTGAGTATGAGATTAATATGTATGGCCATTATTGTTGATCGAAATATTTCATGCTTATATGATATCATGAACCGCTGTTGTTAGCCTTGAGACTAGACACTTAGAAACCATGATGAGAATGGCGAATTTTGATTGAAAATAGATATTGTGATTTGAAGCAACATCTAGCATGGTTTTGTTCACTTGTTGTGTTTATCCTGTTTGAGTAGTTTGATCTAATTTTGGGGAAGAAATTTCCTATGGTGGGGAGGTTGTAATGACCAGTTTCGTTGTACATCACTTCATTCATTGTCTTCATTGCGTTAGCTGTGTTCGAAAGTTTTTCTCAAATTCCTGTCCTTGTTTATTCCGAGTTTGAGTGTCACTTGTTTTGGAGGGTGCACAGTTGAGTCTGGAATGTCTGGAATCGAACCGAAAAATTTCTGGGTTGGGGAACCAGGACCGCACGTACGGGACCTTGGGCCGTACGTGCGGAAGGTTGGGCCGCATGTGTAGAAAATAGGGGGAGTGACTGAGTGCATACTGAAATAAAAGCACTTGGAGCAATAGGTGCAGGGGAGGGAGAGCAGCACATGCGGGGATGAATCCGCACGTGTGGAAGGCACGCTCCGCATGTGCGGGCATGGGTGCCGCACAAGTGGTGGTAGGTGAGTCTAAATTTTCTGCTTTTTTTTTCTCTTTGGGCTGGTTTATCTCACTTTTGTTGCATCTCTCTCTCTAAAAACTCTTTCCTCTCCATTCTCTTTACATTTTCTACACCAAAACAAGATGAAATCCTTTATCTCCTTACATCCATTAGAAATTTGTCCATAGTTTCTTCATCAAAGTTGGATAGCTTCTAGTGGGCTTCGTTGTGTGCGGTGGAGATCACGTTTCGACATCATCAAATTTGGGGGTTTCTCATCTCTTTTCTTCAAAAACTTGAGGTAAGGTTTATTCTTGGAGTTATATATATATATATTTTTGCTAGATCTTGTGAAGATTTCGAAATTTTCCATTTTAAATGTTGAAACTTGATTTTGACTCAAGAATGTGGGGGGTTTGAGAATAGTCTTCTTCTTAGTTTCTTTTAAAAATAATCTCTTGAAAATTTGAACGACATTGATTGAGAAAAAGAAAATTTCTGAAGAAAACCCTGTTCAAGAGTTTTGATTGTGCGTGGTTGTGGTGAGGAAATCTTGGGATTTGGGGTTTGAAAGGTTATTGAAAACTTATAGACAACATTGTCACTATATATTTCCTTTTGTGCCAAAATGCTTAATGATTGGAAAATTTCTCATCAATATCTATATATATATATATGTGTGTGTGTGTGTGTATAAATTGATATACAAATGATGGATTTCATGAAATATGAGAAGTGGAAATTTTGGAAATTGTTGTGCAAAGATATTGATACGATTGTGAAATGACTAAATGGTTGGGCAAGGTTCGAAATATGGAAAGTTGCTATCTAAGTGATAGAATTAAATGCATAAGTGGCTAATTACATTGAAGGGGGGAAGAATGGGAAATGTGATTATTATGGTATCATTGTTGAGATACTTGAAAATGGAGAAATGTTATGAGACATTGATAATTGTTGTTGTACATATTCATTCAATTCATCACTGTACATTTTGAATTAAGTTTGGAACGTTTACATTGAGAAAAAGAATATTTTGAAATGAGAACTATTGAAATGTTTTGGGGTAAATGCATTGGTAAGTCCGGATAGGAGGTGCAGATGAATTTGATTAAGTTGGCCGGAGTGTCTGGGATGAAAGACCGAAATCATGCACGGAGGAGGTACCACTTCGCTTCCGGTTAGCAACTGGTAAAGTGGGGCTTTGGTAGTGCTAGATACGCCTACCTGCAGACACCAACCTAGGGATTATCGGAGTCGTATTTACTGCCCCATTGAATAAAATTGTAAATTTCTGAATTGTTGAGATTCCAAGTTATAGTTGAACATGGTGGCTTGTTAAAACATGTAAGTGAAATCCTCTTTTAATTGCATTGCATGGCATGTGTATTGGAGTCTTGCATAAATGTATATACTTTGTTAAGAATTCTCTACTGGGTTTTATGCTCACCCCTATGGGATTTTGGTGCAGGAAAAGACGTGGTGAACCCGCCGAACTAGGGCATGGAAGTATGTATTGAGAGCACAAGGCTCTATTTTGTTTGTGATTGTAATTTTTGTAAGCTAAGGGCTATTCATGTATAGGTCTGGGAGACCATTTTTGTATAATCGAGCTTAAACCTTGGAACTTGTAAGCCCTTGAAGGCATTTACTTGTTTTGATTGAATGATTTTACATGCTATAGATTCATGTACTGGTATTCATCGAATGTATAACCGCATGTGAGATTATTCTTGTATAAACATTGAGATTATGCAATGGAATATGTTGGGGATATTTCCAGTATCACCTAAGAGCCATGGTTATTATTATTATTCCAATAGTATGTATTTTTTTTTTTTGAGGTGTTACAATTGAAATTAAGTTGGTTGGAGTGTCCAGGGTGAAAGTCCCGAAACGGTGCGTATATATGTGTGCTGATTCCCGCAGACGAAATTTCCGTAAAATGGCAATTTGAAGTGTTTATATGTTAGTTGTATTGATTGGTAAACCACTGAGTTGTAGTCTCGGTTGGGTTATTTAAAGAATATGAAATTGGCTCATGAATTGAGATGATATGAATCAACTAGAAATGTAATAAAGGAAAACGGATTGGAATATGAATTTTGGTACTTTATCATTATGTATAATATGGATGTTTTGGCATAGGCAATGTGTATGCACACCGTATTTATATCTCTGTTAAATCTCATATATTGTGTTAGATTATTTCTATTAGGCTTTGGCTCACCCTATTTGGGAAAAACCATTTTTAGGTGTTGGTGATATGCCTCCGCCAAGGCAATAGCTTGGAGGGACTTTTGGGAGCAAGAGTTTCTTTCTTTTGTTATAATTTCTTTTGTATAGCCAAGGGCTTTATTTGTATCGAGCTAGTCTCTCTTTTGTTGTAACCAAGCCATGACTTGGAAAGATGTAAACCCTTAGGGCATATAAATATCTATTTAACTTTCATTTCTCTTTACTACTTGTAACACATGCTGTAGATTCAGGATGAACTGTTTGCAAATGTATATCACATGTGTCACTTTTGTATATCAATTCAGGTTAATGAAAGCATATAGTTCTATTATTCTCCCATTTATGGATTGGATGTATTGTATTATTTTTAGGGGCGTTACAACTTGGTATCAGAGCGTACCAGGTTTGAATACTTTGGGTACGTGGGAGGTAGTTATTACCATAATGGGTTTGTTTCGCTTAACTAAGACATTGGTATGTATTATATGCTTATATGATTATATGGGTATGAGATTTATTTCCTAAGATATTGATTGGGTCTACGAGTTCCTAGAAGTCCTATTAGAAGAGCACTTGATCACCGCTGTTTCTAATTAGAACTCTAGTAACGCCGCGGGGCGATCATTATCTAGGAAGGAAATTCGTATGTGTTTGTGTGATTACGTCCTTATATGGAGTGATTTATTGTTGTCCATTGCATTAGGATGCGAGTTAGCTTCGACACATTTGTAATTGTGCTAATTTCTTTTGTTACCTCCATTAGGATGTCAGGACGTGGTCATGGCAGTACGCGTCGTAGGCCTAAAGGACAGGAGATACCGATACTGGATGATATTCTGGCACAAGAGGAGGGAGTTGGTCGCAAGCCATAGGTGCCTTAGCCTGTGAAATGGTCGGAGCTTTGCGGGAATCCATGGACATTCTTAAGGCTGAGAATCAAGTCCAAGCCCAAGTAGGTGAAGCAGGGCTGTCTCTTCTGAAGAGGGAGTTTTTTCGGTCAAATCCGGACGAGTTTTTGGAGGATCCCAAAGAGCCACTAAAGGCAGATGAGTGGCTCGAACAGATGGTAAAGACGCTTGAGATGCTCGACATCGAAGACAGAGGTTTGAGAGTGACCTTGGCGTCCTTCCAGCTGAATGAAAACGCGAATCAATGGTGGAAGTATGCGCAAGGGCGCATTTGAGGAACTTGAGAGGCTTTCGTTGATGCCTTCCAGAACAAGTTTTTGCCTCTCACTGTTAGGGAGAAGTTGAGAGATTAATTCTCTAAGCTGGTGCAATTAAACACACCGGTGGTTGAGTTGGAGACCACATTCACTAGTTTGTCGAGGTTTTCACTAGAGTTAGTTGCAACTGAGGAACGCCGTTGTTTGGAGTTTGAGAAGCGGTTGAAGATTGGGCTCATGTTTAGAGTGGCCGAATCTATGATCAAAGGTTATAGGCGTCTTGTGGAGGCGACAACCCATCTTAAGACTATGATGCAGATGGGGGAGGAAAGGATGAGAGGCTCTAGGAGGGGCCAAGACAATCAGGGGGACAGTAAGAGGCAGAGAGGTTCTAACCTCCAGTCGTCTGAGGGAGCTTAGTAGAGGTCCACTTTTCCAGTATTGAGTTCGGGTTTTAGGAGAGGTGGCCAAGGAGGTTTTACTTGTTTCAAATGTGGTTAGTTAGGCCACAAATCTCCAGCTTGCCCGCAGAGAGAGGGAGGGCAACGGTCTGCACCATGTTCGGATTGTTCTTAGAGCCAGAGTCAGGAGAGAGGGTAGCCGCTCACTTGTTACCAGTGTGGACAGGCGGGGCACATGAAGAGATTTTGCTTACAGTTGGGTGGCACATCTGGTGCATCTGGTTTGAGGCAGATAGAGAGCCATCAGCCAGCACAGTCAGCATAGTCCTCGAAGGCCAATCAGGGAGCCTCTTCGGCTTAATCAGTGCATCAGTCTTATGCTCCCAAGGATGCGAAGGCAGATTAGAGGCCTATAGGGCGTATGCATGTTGTTACCACGTCGGATCTAGTACCAGCACTTTCAGTAGTAAGAGGTATCTTCTTGTTTTGCAATTCAGTTGCTAATGTGTTTATTGATATGGGTGCATCCCATTCATTGATTTCGTCTGCATTTGCATCGATTTTAGGGTTAGAGTTGGCTCAGTTAGCATCTCCCATCTGTGTACAATCGCCTATTGGTGGTGAAATGATTTTAAAGAAAGGGTGTCGGGGTTGTGATATAGAGGTTGCCGATTGGTGACTTCCTTTTTTATTTATGTTGATTGATATATCTAGTTTTAATGTTATTTTGGGTATGGACTAGTTATCGTCATACCAGGCTATCATAGATTGCTACCGTCAGAGGGTTACTGTATGTACCTTAAGCGGTGATTGTTTTTATTTCTTGGGAGACCGAGTTGGTAGAGTCTTATCACTAGCATATAGTCCGCGTAGGCAGAGTAAACTTAGTTATCTTCTTGCCAGCTTCTTGAGTAGTGAGTGTGATGAAGTCCAGGTTGAGTTGCCAAAAGTGATTTGTGAATACTCGGATGTCTTTCCCAAAGATCTTACTAGTTTACCATCTTACCAAGAGATCGAGTTGTCTATTGATTTAGTGCCTGGCACAGCACTGATTTCCATTGCACCGTATAGATTTGCACCTGCTGAGTTAAGAGAGTTGAAGATTCGACTCCAAGAATTGTTAGATAAGGGTTTTATCCGCCCTAGTACTTCACTGTGGAGAGCACCTGCTCTTTTTGCCAAAAAGAAAGATGGTGCTTTGCGACTTTGTATAGATTACCGGAAGTTGAACCGTGTGACTGTTAAGAACAAGTACCCAATGTCTCGTATAGATGATTTATTTGATCAATTGAAAGGGTCTTGTTGCTTCTCTAAGATAGACCTAAGATCGGGTTATCACTAGTTGAGAGTGAAGGAGGAGGACATCCTGAAGATGGCATCCCGTACGCGGTATGGCATTACGAGTTTCTAGTGATGCCTTTTGGGCTAACCAATGCACTGGCTGCATTTATAGATTTGACGAATCTGATTTTCCATGAGTTTCTAGACCGTTTTGTGGTCGTCTTTGTGGACGACATTTTGATTTACTCACCCTCTGAGGAAGAACACGAGAAACATTTGTGAGTGGTACTCGAATTGCTTAGAGGCCACCAGTTGTATGCTAAGTTTGGAAAATGCGAATTCTAGCTGAGAGAAGTTAAGTTTTTAGGACATGTGGTATCCAAGGAAGGGGTGACTGTAGATTCATCCAAGATAGAGGCAGTACACAATTGGAAGCAACCTAAGAATGCTTTTGAGATCCGTAGTTTCTTTGGGTTGGCCAGGTATTAATGTAGATTTGTGAAGGATTTCTCTAGGCTAGCCTCACCATTGACTAGGTTGACAAGGAAAGGGATCAACTTTGAATGGTATAAGACTTGTGAGAAGTCATTTCAAGAGCTTAAAGTTAGACTTACCACTGCTCCAGTCTTGATTATTCCAGAGAGGGGTTTGGTTATTCGGTTAATTGTGATGCCTCACGAGAAGGTTTGAGTTGTGTTTTGATGTAAGAGGGAAAGGTAGTAGCCTATGGCTCATGGCAGTTGAAAACACACAAGAGGAACTACCCTACTCATGATTTAGAGTTAGCAACGGTGATATTCGCCTTGAAAATTTGGAGACACTATTTGTATGGTGAGAGATTTGAGGTGTTTTCCGATCACAAAAGTCTGAAATATCTATTTACATAGAAGGATTTGAATTTGAGGCAGAGGAGGTGGATAGAGTTCATAGAGGATTATGATTTTGAGTTGCATTATCACCCAGGAAAGGCCAATGTTGTAGCTGATGCCTTGAGTAGGAAATTTGTCAACAGTACGGCTAGTATTACCATCCGGGAGTGGGAGATGTTGGGTGCTCTTGAGGAGTTTGACTTGCATCTTGGCGATTCCGTTGAGTATGAGGCCTTGTTTATGGTAGTTGTCCAATATACACTTGTGAACCAAGCATTAGAAGTGCAAAAGAGTGATCTTGAATGTAACACCTCGAAAATGATTCAACATGAACTTCCCAAATTAATAGACATTCACTACACAATGACAATAATTCTTCCATCTTCACTTATATAATAAATAGGTTTAATACAAAAGTTTCACATGCGATATACATTCACAATGTAAGGGAATACATGAATCTATAGCATATGGAGCATCAAATCTCAAAACAACAAAATGCCCTTAAGGGCTTACATCTTCCAAGGCAATAGCCTGGTTACACAAAATGGCCTCTCAGACCCAAACACATTAGCCCGTGGCTTACAAAAAGATCACAACAAAAATAAGAGCTATGTACTCTTTACAATTATCCACGCCCTCAACTTGGTGGGATCACCACGTCTTTACTTGCACCAAAGTCCCATAGGGGTGAGCATAAAGCCCAGTAAGGGAATTCTCACAAAGTATATACAGTTATGCAATTCTCAATGAAATATAACATTCATGCCATGCCATGCTCTCTTAAAGAAAATTTCCATTTCATGCTCTTTTAAAATTTTCATTTCAATAAAAGTTAGCAATCTCAACACATTCAAACAAACTTCCAATTTTAATCAATAGAGGCGGTAAATACGACACTGGTAATCCCTAGGCTGGCGTTTGCAAGTAGACTCTACGAGTACTACCAAACTGTCATTTTTACTGGTATTAACCGGAAAGCTTGACACCTATCCGTGCGGTTTTCGGGTCTTTCACCATGGACACTCAGGCCAACTTACCCAGTTCAACTACACCCTCTATCCGGACTTACCACGTATTTACCCCATAAACATTACCATAGTTCTCATTATAATATAATCGTTCTCAAAGTAAACATTTTCCAACACATGCCAAGATGTACAATAATGAAAATAACTCAAATGAGAAAATGATGCAATTACATAACATTTCATGACATTTCTCCATTTCAAACATCCCAATAACAATATCAATTACCACGTTTATCATTTCTTCTCCTCAATATTATTTCACAAATAACCATGCCATCAATTTGTAGTAACAACAACAACCTCTCATCATGCCCAAATCTCAACAAGCTAGCCTCTTCAAGGCTACATGTGATTTTTCCAACATCAAACTATAAGATTTAACCATTCACACATCCCATGATGCATAACCATTTGCCACCTCACAACAACACATGTTCAAATATTCGATAACAATGTTAAAATACCATCTCAATTCTCATATGACAAGTAGATGGCCATTTTACTACATATAAGATGGAGTTACTTTCATTCATTCACTTGACACAAGAAAAACAAGGAATTTCATAGACATTTTTCTTATTTTCCAAAACCCTCAAAATTTACATAGGGTTTTTTTATCAAAACAAACATTTCTCATTCCCTCGAAGAAAACCTACCAACCATCTATCCAGAGTTTGATAAATAGGCAAACCCACTAGGATTAGTAAAAAGATTTGAGTTTTAAACCAATTTTGAAAACCCTCTACATTTTAGAACATAAAATCAAGATCAACACCAATACTTCAAGGAAATTTGTGAATCAACAACAACAATGCAAAACATGCATATATAACTCAAGAAATCTCCTACCTCAATGTTTGATGAAAGGGAGGAGATGAAACCCTAACTTCAAGGGTGAGAAAGTGCTTGGATTTCCACCACACCAAGTGAAGCTCTAGCTCTAGATCTTCAAGATTGTGAGAGATGATGATGATTTAGACCCCAAGATAGCAAAATCAAAGTGTTTTAGTGTTTTGTGATGGCTTTCTAGAGAGAAGGAAGAGAAAAAAGACTTTTAGAGTGAGAAAATGGAGCCCTAAAAGAGATGTAACTTGGCAAAAAGGGATAAAAATAACAGAGTTTTCGGACTGGACCCATCGCACGTGTGGCACGTGCCCCGCACGTGCGGAACCCCACTCCTGCACGTGCGGCCACCATCTCCATACGTGCGGCCCTCCACTCGCGCACCTGCATATAATGCAGTGTGTTACCCCAGATTCCCTTGAAATCCGCACGTGCGGCTTGGCCTCCCGCACGTACGGCTAGTGACCCCCGCATGTACGGCTGAGTCCAGACAGCCAGAAAATTTTCCCAGTCCAACTCTCAGTACTCCGGACCTAACCTTGCACTCCCCGGAATAAGTGAAACTTAGCACCGAACAACATAAGAATAAGAACTTTATTTAGGGAGTTATTTCCGAACGTTTCAATTCTAATGGAAGCAAAAGGAAGATAGTGTGAAGAAAGAAGGAAAAAGAGAAGAAAGAGACCCAATCATCGCATTGAAGTAGAAGCCCTCCAGGAAAAGATCTCCAGTGGGAAGGTAGAAAGAGGCTTGAGCATGTATCCTGACCAGAGTGTTAGATACCATGACCATTTTGTTATGCTGAAGTTTTGCCAAGAGGAAGTACTCCGAGAGTTTCACCATTCGCACCTTGCAGTACATCTGGGAGGCACAAAGATGTATCATGACTTGAGTCGCCAGTTTTGGTAGAGAGGTATGAAGAAAGATGTGGCTGTGTTTGTGTCGAAGTGCTTTACCTATCAACAAGTGAACGCCGAGTATTAGAGGCCAGTGGGTTTGTTGCAACCTTTGCCTATAGCTGAGTGGAAATGGGAGCATGTCACTATGGATTTTGTCGTAGGTTTTCCTAGAACTCAATGGGGGCAGTAATGCCATTTGGGTGGTAGTTGACTGGTTGACCAAGTTGGCGCATTTTATACCTATGTGTGTGAGTGATTCGGTAGATTACCTTGCCGACCTTTACATTAGGGACATAGTGAGGTTGCACGGGGTCCCTACGACGATTGTTTCAGATAGAGATCCGCATTTCACAGCTCGGTTATGGCAGAGCTTGCAGAATGCCTTGGGCACTAGATTAACTTTTAGCACAGCATATCATCCTCAGACTGATGGGTAGTTCGAGTGTACTATTCAAATCCTTGAGGATATGCTTCGAAGTTGTGTCCTTGACTTCAAGGGATTGTGGGAGAGGCACTTGCCCTTAGTGGAGTTCCTATAACAATAGTTTCCAACCGAGTATTGGCATGGCATCGTTTGAGGCCTTATATGGCCGACCGTGTAGGTCTTCTGTGTGTTGGGCCGAGGTGGGTGATGCACTTTATTGGGTTCAGAGTTGGTTCGGGAAACGAAGGAGAAAGTGACACTTATCCCGTAAAAGGTTGGTTACGACACAGAGTCATCAGAAAATTTATGTCGACCGTAGAAGGAGACCTTTGTCTTTTGAGGTGGGAGACCATGTGTTCTTGAAGATATGACCTAGGCGAGGTTTGTTGAGTTTTGGCAAGAGTGGGAAGTTGTCCCCTCGGTTTATTGGGCCTTTTGAGATCCTTGAGCGGATTGGGGAGGTAACTTATCGTTTGGCCTTACTGCCACAACTTTCCAAGGTCCATGATGTGTTTCATATTAGCATGCTTCGGAAGTATGAGCTGGATCTATCGCACGTGTTGGATTGGACCGACTGAGAGGTAAATGAGGATTCCTTGTATGAGGAGAGACCGGTGAGAATCTTGGATACTCAGGACCAAGTCTTGCGAGGCAAGACGATTCCCTTGGTCTAGGTTTTATGGAAACATCACAGGGTTGAGAAAGCAACTTGGAAGCGTGAATTGGAAGTCCGAGAGAAATATCCGGACTTATTTGTTGGTGTTTGAGCATATATTGAGATTTTGATTATGTTAATAAAATGTAAAAGCATTGTATTTGTTTTAAAATATGAGAACATTGTATATGTTGAATATGTTATGGAGACGCAGGCTTGATATAAACATTGTACATGTTATTTAAGTTTTGGAAATGCAAATTTATCATAAACATTGAATATGTTTTAGAAATATAGAATATATATTGGAATTGATTAAAACTGCGGGAAATATATATTGGAAATGTATGTTGAGATGTATATTGAGACTTGTTTATCATGTGATAGGACTGAATGACCAGTGGATGGGTCATTGTGTTGAAAATTGATTTGTAATCATTGTGGAAATTTGTTTAAAACATGGTTTTGAAACATGATTTATAATTTTGGGGACGAAATTCCTTAAGGGGGGGAGGTTATAGCGATTTCGATTTTGACCCGACTCTTGTTGCATTCCGGACGCGGGCTTATGGTTTCTGAATGTTGTCCACTGTCATTCCCCTCTTATTCTCTCTTAAGTTTGGTTATTGGATTGTATTGTCTTATTTGGAATAGGTTGGTTGCTTGATTTTCAAACCTTTGTTGCCTAGATTTTTGCCTCTCCACTCGAGTGGCCATTCTTGCACTCAAGCGATGTTTCCTACGCTAAAGCGGGTGGGTACTCAAGCGGCCAATCTTGAGCTCGAGTGATGTCTTTCTTCTGCAAAACTTCTGAAAGTGTGTATTCTACACTCAAGCGTTGCTTATTGCGCTTGAGCGGAACAATATCTCTAACGCTCAAGTGTCACTTCTTACGCTCAAGCGGACTGCGTGTATGTCAGTCCGTGAGGATGACCTTTTTGTTCACTTTTTCATTCCTCTCTCTCTCTAAAAATTTCCACAAACTTAGATCTTGAGTTTCTCTCTCTAAAACTCATCTTCTGTCTACTATTTCACCTAGATCCATTGGGATCCTCACCCTAGTGCCTTTGAGAAATAGGTAAAGCACCTTAAGAGCTCTGTTTTGATCCAAGTAAAAGTTGGTTTCGGCATTTTTGGAGTTTCTCCTTGGTTACTTTGGCCTTCTAAGCTTGAGGTAGGGATTCTCTACAATTTTATATGATTTTTAACTTAGTTATTTGTTATTGTGCAACAATGGTGGGATTTGGGGAAGTTATGGACAAACCTAGGGTTTGGGCTTGAAAATCAAAAGAGGGGTTTCTAAGTGAATACGATATAGATTATTGTGGGATTTGAATATGAGGTTTCTTGTGGCAAAATGGTGAATTTGGCCTTTGGGTTGATATTTGGGAAAGGGGAGTTTGCCCTAAAGTGGTTTAAATATTTATTTGGTACAAAAAAAATGAAATTGATGCTGTAAATATCAAATTGGACATGCATTATCTCATACCTATGAAAATTTGAATAAATTATTTGTCTTGAGATTGAATATCTGTTTAGAAATATCTGTATTGGACTTTTGGTGAAAGATAACTACGATTGCTGTAGAAATTGCTTGAGGATTAAGTAAATTGAAACTAATCTCTTGCTGGTTGTCATTGAATATGGCTGTGTTTTAAATACATTGTATATGTATGATATTTGGCAGGAGAAATGGGATGTACTCCATGTTTTGGAAGGAGATAGGGGATGGACTTCGTTGAAATTAAGTTGGTCAGAGTGTCTAGGGTGCAGGTCCTGAAACGACGTGTATACATGAGTATCGATTCCCATGGACGAAATTTTCGTAAAATGGCAATTTGAAGTTTTTATGTGTTAGTTGTATTGATTGGAGAACCACCGAGTTGTAGTCTCGGTTGGGTTATTGAAAGAATATGAAATTAGGTCATGAGTTGAGATGATATGAATCAACTAGAAATGTAATAAAGGAAAACGGATTGGAATATGAATTTGGTACTTTATCATCATGTATAATATGGATGTTTTGGCATAGGCATTGTATATGCACATCATACTTATATCTCTATTAAATCTCATATTTTGTGTTTGATTATTTCTATTAGGCTTTGGCTCACCCTATTTAGGGAAAACCATTTCCGTGTGTTAGTGATATGCCTTCGCCAAAGTAATAGCTTGGAGGGACTTTTGGGAGCAAGAGCTTCTTTCTTTTGTTGTAATTTCCTTTATATTGCCAAGGGCTTTATTTGTATTGAGCTAGTCTCACTTTTGTTGTAACCAAGCCGTGACTTGGAAAGATGTCAGCCCTTAGGGCATATAAATGTCTGTTTAACTTTCATTTCTCTTTACTACTTGTAACACATGCTGTAGATTCAGGATGAACTGTTTGTAAATGTATATCGCATGTGTTCTTTTGTATATCAATTCAGATTAATGAAAGCATATCGTTCTATTGTTCTCCCATTTATGGATTGGATGTATTGTATTATTTTTTGGGGCATTACAGGGTGGGAGAGAGGGGAGAGGGAAAAAATGTGAGGGTTTTATTTTAGTGGTTTCATTAATTTTTCAAGTATTTCTTTGATCTTCGAAAAATAATTGTGAATGCAAAACCAACTTTCTTTGACTTATGTTTATTTTGTTGTTATTATTTATTTATTTTTATTTTTTTGACATTGGTTTGATATTGTATTTACATGAAGATGATGGATTGGTTTCAGTTATTTTGGTTAGTTGTGTATGCAAGGTTTAAAGTTTTTATATGTATTTATTTTATAGTTGTAATTACACTCACGGATATATGAAATTAAAATATACTTGGAACCCGTAGATAAATTCCTAATATTCCATCATGACTCCATGAATTGTTGTTTTATTTGAGTGTAAAAAAAAAAAAAAAAAAAAAAGGTGAGGATTATGAGATTTATTTGAATGCCTTAGGCTCGGCATTATTATGCTTGTTCTCATGAGTAGATGAGGGATCGTGTGTATATATATTGTTGTCTCGTTTTCAGGAGTAGATGAGTGCTTTGATTTTATGTGCATACATATATGCGAACCGTTTGGGGAGTGTGGGACAAACTCGGGACGATATCTCCGTGCAAATTTGGCTTTGGAGCGGTGTTAGGTATACGAGAGGCACATGGGATATATGTAGGCCGGAAGTGGAAGGCCAAAATGGTGAAGTTAAGGTACAAAGAATTTAAATATGAACTTATTTGTATAGTTTGAATTGTATTGATTTGTACATCTTGAAAAATAGTAAACGACCTCGATAAATTACGAAATTTGGGCAGATGTATGTATACGTAATTCTAGACAACTTTTGTATTTTAAGGTTATAGTAAAACGATCGATTAGAACTTATAATCGGATGATCTTGGTTACAATGATTTTCATTTTAACAATGCAGATTTTAGATGCTGTTTTAATCCACGAAACAAGCTCATTTTCCTTGATTTCTCGTAAACTGAAGTAAAACATTATTATGAACACTTTTCGTGTTTCGAATTTTTCTGAAAAAAAATTATCTTAGGGCAGTTTCTTTTCATTTTCAGTTTTAGATTTTTCGGTTGAATTCCCTCTAGGTTCTTCTATTAAGTTTTTCTCTCAACTTATTCAGTTTCTACTAAATTTGTTCGCGTTGCCTTATAGGAAATTTGATTCTATACAATTTTTGTTCTTCCAGTGTTAGTCAATTCGAATGATTTAAGTATGAAAAGGTGCATTTTTTTATACTTTTTTAGTAATTTATTTATGATTAAATTATACTAACTTTTTTTTTTACAGAATGGTGGATCTTACTAACTTTTTATGCAGGACTGATCTATCATATTATTTTTATACTCAATTTATATTTAATTTTATACGAGTAAGAAACTAAATGTCACTGCATCTCGAGAAATTGTCCCTTCGTTTCGATACAAGCGGAACTACTTCTCTTGTCCCGTAACAAGAAGTAAATGTACTTTTGTTTATGTCCGGTGGACACACGGGTGTCAAATCTTGTACTCATACCAGTATACTTGTATACTAACTCGTTTTGTCTCTTGGCAACTTGGGTGCGTTCTACTTGAGCGCGGCCGAGCTTCCTTTGCTAGATTAGTTGGGACTACAGTGATGACGAGAAATAACTACAGTTGTAGGACATGTCTTTCAAACTACTTTTGTTTTCTGGAGTTTAAGATTGATATTAGTTTATTTATTTATTTATTTTGATAAATATTTATTTATTTTTTTATGACCTTAATATTTTGATAATTTGGCATTGTGAGTTATTTTCTAATTTTAATTTCTTTAAGTTGTTTTAACTGTTTGTTGCTACTTTAATGTTGGAGCAATTGGATAGTCATGAATTTATGATGGATGATTTGGTTGGCGTTTGTTAAGAGCAAATCATATAGATCACATTACTTTCAACTTTATTTTAGAATAGCATGCAAAACTTTTCTTACAATTAACCAAGGAATGAATATTGTGGACATAAATTCCATTGTTTAATTCTAGACAAAATGTGCTACATAGTAAAAATCATGACATGACGAAGCTTGTGTCTTTTTTTTTTTTTTTTTCTTGGGAAGTTTCAGCAAGACATTTCTCAATCATTTATTACTGCATGGGCTCATTATGATTCCCTCAAAATCTTGCTTGAAAGTAATTAGTTGATTGTCATTTTTCATAATTACATTTGATTTACATTGTTGAGTTTAAGGGATCCTAATATTGATAATGGGCATGGTTCTGATTGTTAGTGATTGGTGTCTTTGATTATTATTGATTTTTTAAGCTATTGTTTGATATGGTCTAAAAACTTACGGTTGTTACTTTTATATAATTTGTTGTAGTGTAGTGAATCAATTAAATGATTAAATCATATGGCTTGCTTATCTACTAAAGAAATACATATCACTTTCAGTTGTGATCATCTTCATTTTTGGCACTTTGTAGTAGTTTATTTTTTAAATACTATTTATTAATTGTAAATATATAAATACTGAAGTCGTTAAATCTTGATTTATAGGTGAGAGACATAGTTGTTCTAAAAAGTATCATTAGGTCAACAGAAACAGTTGCAATTGGAGTACTTAAAAGCACAGATTCATCCAAAGAAATAGAAGCGGAAGAACTAGAACCTGACTATTGGGAGGTATGTTTCAAGGGTCAGTCAAACCTAATGAGAGCTTGATTCGATCATGTGGACTTGCCAAAACAATGGGACAAGCTATTGGGGCATATGTTGCTTGGCTTGCTCCATTTATGATATATTTCTTTCGTTAACAAATTTATATTAACTTAATATAGTTTTAATTACCTTTATATGTTTATTTTTTGAATGCAGATTTCCCAAGTTATGGATGCTAGCCGAGAATATTTATACAAGTGATGTTGAGAATTTGGGAATTGAATTTGTTTTCATAATTTGTCTCTCTAGAAGATGGATATCACTATGGCTTTTCAGAACTTATGATTAGAATAATTTTTTTTGCTTTAACTTTGTTAGTGCGGTAGAATATTATAGAATATTTTATAATTTTGATTATGGTTTTTATTGCAATATAAATAAACACATATTTTTAGATTAAAAAATGATTGTGGTTTGAATTTTTTTTATATTTTTGATGTGATGATCCTATTGTGGTAATATTTGTTTATTATTATGAAAATATTACATGATGAATGGATGTCAAATTAATATAGGATGTGGCAATTAATATTCAATTTTTTATAAAATCGATTCAATTTTTACAGGCATTTATACATGCTTAGTTGTGACTTATAAAAGTGTCAATGAAAAGAACATATGAGTGGTATTTCGTATTAGTAGTAATAGCTTTGCAAAGTGTCACTAGAATAAGTTTCAATGGCACATATATCCATTTACTGGCACAAATGAATTGGATTTAGTGGCGCTTATGAAATTGTTAAAAATTTCAATTGTGGCATAACAAGCGCCACTAAAGGTCCATATAGTGGCATTTTTTAGATTGTAAATCTTCTTTAATGGTACTTGATAGAGTCACGAATAGTGTCTATCATGACATTAAAGTGTCACTAAAAGTTTTGAGCTTTGATGGTGTAATGGCACTTACAAGTGTCATTAAAGTGCCACTAAGTCTTTTTTTAATGGCCCTTGATGGTGTTACAAATAATGCCTATCATGACATCAAAATGTTATTGAAAGTCTTTAGTCATGATGGTGTAGTGGCACTTGTAAGTGTCACTAAGGTGCCACTAGCATCTACCATGGCATGGGTATAAATGACACTTGTTTAAAATGTGAAGAGACTAAAAAATGTCATTAGAAGAGTAGTTTTGTGACATTTTCAAAAGTCACTAAACTAAGAAAATGTTGTATGCGTTGTTATTTCCCTTACTCTTATTATGTATTTTTAAGATAAATATTAAATATTTTTCTGGTAGAATTATAATATTTTGTAGTTTATGAATGAAGTTAAGCATTTTATGATAACTAATGTTACTCCTTTTTGTACTAATGGTACACATTTTTTTATTAAGAAATTTTTGGATAAAAATTTTGTAACATTATCACAAAAATACATAGCATTATCACCAAATACATAACTTTTTTTTTTTTAAAACCATAAATTATTGTAACTCTACTAAAAACTTACATAAAATTTGCTATAAAAATATGTAAGAGTGTGTACTATAAAATTTTCTGTAAGGCTTTCACTGCATGAAATTGCATTTTTGGCGACTAAATTTTTAGACCCCAAAAGTCAGATTTTAGTCGCTGAAAAGTTTTCCCGAATAAATAGTTTGGTCGCCAGCTTGGTCGCAGAAAGACTGTCGGGGAAGGTATTAGCGACTAAAAAAAATTTAGTCGCAGAAAGTCCTAAATTAGCGACTAAACAATTAGTCGCCAAAAGTGAAGGTATTGGCGACAAAAAAAAAAAAAAAACTTTAGTGGATAGACTAAATTGGCGGCTAATCTTTTAGTCACCAAAAGCTTTTAAAAAAAATTAATATCGCATTTTCAGCGACTAAAACATTTAGTCGCCAAAACTAAAATTATTTTCCACAACTAATTTATTTAGTAGCCAATTTTTTTTTTTTTTTTTTTTTTTTTTTTTTTTTTTTGTTCATCTTATCTTTTTGGCTACTAAATGTTTTAGTCGCTTAAAGTGTAACTTTTTTTAGCTACTAAAAATTTAGTCACCTGAAGTCTATTTTTTTATTTGGCTACTAAAATTTTAGTCGCCAAATGTTTTTTTTTTATTTTATTTTTTAACTACTAACTATTTAGTCGCTAAAATTATTTACTTCCTTTTTAGCTACCAATTATGTAGCGCCGAAAAACATGATATTATTATTATTTTTTTAATTTGTCCATAACTTGTATGTATTCCGTGCAACTTATACCATGTATATAAACAAAACAATACATATATTATCAATCATTTTTCAATTTGCATCCATTTCACTTCCAACCATCCTGTCAAATTCTATACGAACTAAATATATTCCAATCTAAAATAATAATTCCATACAAAATAGAGAATCACACGGAAACCATTATATTCCTATAGACTCTGGGGATGATAGTGAACTTTTGAAAAGTCTGTCCATAGATTTGGTGAGAGATTTGGAAATAAAAACCAGAAAAAATGTGAAAATAAATAAAATATAATTACATTTTACATATTTTCACACATTGTTATTTATTTATTTATTTTTAAATTTCTATCAAAATCATAGAACAAAATAAGGAAAATATAATTTTTCCATTGCTATAATGCTGCCAAATCAATGGTTGTTAGGCTGATCTATCAACATTGTAGGTTCACAAACAATGACCCACAATAATGAATTCTGATTAATGAAAAAAAAGTTTGGATCGCAGATGGGAGGGGAAAAGGAAAAAAAAATAAAAAATGGTACATTCCAGGGACACTTTCAAAAAATATTTACTGATTAATGAAAAAGTTTATGGATTTAACTATTAAAAAGGGAAACAACAAATCAGTTGAAAGTTGAAAAAAAAAAAAAATCAGACTAATGGTAAAGTTTATAAATTTCAATTATTAAAGTCATACACTTTTTCATGTACTTGTAATTATTTTTGAAAAGTCATCCTAATTTGTAATTTTTCTTTATTAAAATTTGCAAGATTTACCACTGAATTGAAATTATTTTTGAAAAAATATACTGAATAATTATTTTCTCAAAAAAAAAAAGAAGAAATAATTGTGATATTTTTCATTATGATGTTTGAATGAGTAAAAAAGTAAAATATATGAGAGAAATATGAGTAAGATTTCTATTTCTTTTGTATTTTAAGAAGTAATCTTGGTATTATAAATAATTTTTCTTTTACTATAATATTTTATTACATATTTTTTCATAAAAAGTTAAAAAATTATCCCAAACATACATCTTTTGTTTCTCTATTTTTTTAGTCAAAAAAATCAAAAAGTACACTTATATAGTACATTCTAAAAAAGTTTCATTTGAGAATTTTTTATTGATTTTTTATGACTTTTGTAAAAAAAATAATAATTATAATTTAAATATGACATTTTATCTTCTAAATTTTTTAATTTAATTTTATCAATTTATAACTAAAATAGTTTTTAACTTTGAAATTTGATATGCCAAATGAGTGCATGTATGGTTGAGTTGAGTCATGAGAGTACTTTTGCTAGTACAATTTGTAATGATTTTTTTTTTTTTTTTTTCTGGTTGATGAAAAACTACGATAGGGTGGGAAATGAAAGAAATTAAAAATTATGTGTGAATAATGGATCATACTACTATATATATATATATATATATTTGAAATGTGTAACTATAGACAAATTATAACGTTTACGGTATTAATTATCAAAAATATGTAAGATTTGTTGAGTATTTCATTTCTGGAAAACATATATTAATCGGATATAGATATATATTTGATCAGATCACATTTGTATTAACAATTTATTTTAAAAGCCATACTATGCATGGACACAAATATAATCTGATCAAGTTGCTATTAACATTGGATCATCGTAATTTTTTGTAAAGATAAAATATTTGACAAGTTTTACATATTGAACAGGTAGGATTATCGATATGAGCTCCGTGGTAGATCCACGGAGGCCCAACAACACCCTCTAATTTGATTTGGACCGGAGAGAAACCTCCTCTAAATAAAAGGGCTTTATTAATTTTTTTAGTTTTTTACTTTTTAATGACTTTTTTTTTTTGAGAGGGGGGGGAGGGGGGTGGAGGGGTCTAAAATAGCTACTTGCCAGACAAGCCTTAATAAATCTTAAAAAATAAAAAAAAGAATAATGGTATACAAATAACAAAATTTATAAATAAAATTTAAAAAACTATGAATAATTGGTAATAAGTCCATTTATGTAGGGGATATGACATTTCTTCCAAGGATTGATCAAGATTAATGAAATTGTTTAATAAGAATAATAAATTATTATTTTGAAGAAATTTTCACCCCACTATCCCTAGATCACCGCTAGTGCCAGAAAAGTCACTACTAGTGGCCGACGACAGTCACTGGTGGTGGTGATATGAGAAACAAATTAGGTGGATATATGGATGGCACATGGACAAACATGAAGATAACAAGCAGACAAATAGATGATACTTGAACAAATAGATGGGTTTGAGGTATATACTGCAGCCACTGTTGGACAGCCAATGGAGCTCTTTTTAGGTCTTATTTTGACGATACGAACCGTTCACTTTTTAGAAGTTATCAAGTAGAATATACCTGAAACAATTCAAGTTAATCAAACATTGATATCCCTTTCATCAAGATATATTTATATCTAAAATATTGAATAGTAAATTTAATTTTAAGTATAAATTTAAATACAAACATGACTTGATGAATGGGATATCTATGTCCGATTAACTTAAATTTTTGCAACCATACGTTACGCGACGTCTTCAAAAAGTGACAGTTTTGATCGTTTTACTGAAGTCTGGAAAAGATTCCATTGGCCACGCAACAGTGGTTGTTGCATACCATGCACAATAATTGCCTCAAGTTGCAGATAGATATGAAGGAGAGATAGATAGATGGACATTTAGGTGATATGAACAGTAGACAAACAAACAAACAAATAAATATAAATAATATAATATTTTCAAATTATTTTTTCATTTTTATCCCAAAAGATTAGACCTTTAGGCAGTTATCAAAAAATTTTAAAATTAAACTTATTGCCGAGTTCTCAAAAATTTACTCCAATAGTGCAGCATGTGCATTACTAAAACTTTAAAGTACTCCATATGGGATCCATTACAATTAATATGATTGATAGATAGATATTAGGTTGTCGATCTTAGGGATAAGAACAATGAGAGTTTCATTAACAGAATCAGGAACGAACTTGCTATGGAAGCAAGCATTAACAAACTCACACACAGACTTGCCAACAATACTCCAGTAGTTATGATAGAATATAGCATGGATACCATCAGTACCAGGGGCTTTAAAAGCACCAATATTTCTCACTGCTTGAAGAATTTCGAGGTTGGACGAAGGCTTCAAAAAGCCATCGTTATCTTCCTTAGAGAATTTAGCAGGGGTGACATTATTCCAGTGATCTAAATGTTGGGTGTCACTTTTAGTAAAGAGGTTCTTAAAATAGTCAAGGATGAGACTTTTAACCCCCTCAGTGTCACTAACCCAATTACCATCATCGTTCTTAAGGGCATTAATTTTAAGCTTGCGTCTTTTATTCAGAGTGGAGATATGAAAATATTAGGTATTTTTATCTCCAAGGCTGATATGTTTGGATCTAGATTTCTGGAACCAAAGCATTTCCTCTTGGAGCAAAGTCTCATTATAGTCTTTAATAAGCATGTTTTCAAGATTTTGAAGATTGTGTGTGAATTTTTCAGCAAGATCTTTCTGAGTACCCTCAATTCTAGCGAGTAGTCTCCGTTTGCGTTTAAAAATGTTACCAAATACCTTCTTATTCCATTCAGTAACTCTATTAGTAAAGACAGCAGTAGAGTCAAGGAGTTGATTGTTTATACAGTGCCAAGAGGATTTAATAACATTAATAAGGTCGGGATGAGACATCCAAGCAGCCTCAAAACGGAAGGGCCTATTACGGGGGTTTAAAGTGTGCATACCTTGAGTGTAGACGACAAGAGGGGAGTGATCAGAATAAGTTCTAGGAAGAACTCTAACTGTGGCTTCGGGAAACATGGTCCTCCATTCCGCATTACACAGAGCTCGGTCAAGTCTTTCCATGGTGTTAGCTATACCTTGTCTATTGTTCGTCCATGTCAGGCGAGGTTCGGAACTGCCCAAGTCAATTAGATTACAGCTATTCACCCGATTGAGAAATTTTTGAGTTCTACTGGTATTTTGGCTAGTTGAGAAACTCATTCTTTCACTTTGATTAGCGTAGTCATTAAAGTCTCCAGCCACCAGCCAAGGTTGTTGCATAGAATGTGCTACATCTTCAAGGTCCTACCAAAGCCGTTCCCGAAGACTGGGGTTGGGACTGGCATAGACAGCAGCCAGTACCCATTCCTCATAATCCTCCTTATGTACAGTAGCATGAATGACTTGTGGACTAACTGTAGAGGCTCTAACATTCACTTGGCTTGTATCCCAAACAATCCATATACCCCCCACTCTGCCTACGGGATCAACCGTAGATGAGGCAGTGAATCCAAGTTGATTAAAGAATTCACTCATGGTGCTGAAGGCCACCTTGGTTTCCATGAGGATCAGAATCTCTGGTTTATGGATCTTGACAATTTCCACAAGATTATGTTTAAATTTGTTATTGCCAGTACCACGGCAATTCCAGAATAGAAGACGGATTAAATCCATAAAAGGGAATGATGGGGGGGTGGTACCTTCGAGGTTTATGATACTACGTATTCTCCAATGGTTGTCCTCCGTTGATCTGAGAGAGGCCATCTGCACTGAGTGGAGTGGATGTGGTTGATTGTCCCCCCAACTTGGCTCGATGATCAACCGAATTTGTTCTATCTGCCAGTCGAAAGCGACTAGGTGAAGAGCTTCGTTCTCTGGTTCTAATAGCAGCCCCACTGAGTTGGTCTGTCTTAGATGCTCCTCTACATGAAGTCTCTAAGCCTCTGACTTCGTTACTTCTTCCTTCTCCATTGTGTTGTTCTCCTGGGTCGGGGGGTTCTCTTTTTTGTAACAATGGGTCCGTGAGTACTGGAGAAAGACTAACACCAGGGATAGTGATATTTGGAGTGCAGTTGGTTGTGTGAGATAGACTAGCTATAGCTGTTTGTGAAGTCAAATCCTCTTGCCGTGTACTAGTATCCAAGACACATATCATGTCAGTCACGCCAGATTGTGGGTGGTTTTCACTGTGCGAGTGTTTTATTTCAATGTGCTCAGGGCCTGACACCTCTGCAATAGGCTCCTTCACTTGCATCGATGTACTAGCACCAGTTCGGGTAACCATGGGTAGATGTTGGGTTAGCTTATTTTTCCCTTTGGATGGGGTTAAGTTCAGGGCCATCCTATCTCTATCATTGGGTTCATAGGTCTGGTTAGGATTTAGAGGGGTTGAGTGGCTGCTCATGACCTTCTCGGCACTAACTCTGGTATGTTTGCGGCCCCATGATTGTTCTCCTTGTCTCTCATGAGAACCTTCAGAGTATCTAAACTTATTGGGCTTGGTTGCTGGGCCAGATGGTTCTTGAGCTTTCCTGTGCTGAATAGGTCGTCTACCCCGTTTGGTAACCAGCATCCAAGGCCCAAAATCATCTTCCAAAGTTTCCTGATGTTGCAGGTTACCGTTGGTCTCAGTGATAGGAGCTCCGCTGACTGCATCGGTAACGGTTACCTTTTCCCCCGCCGGCTGTGCAGTTTGCAATCAGAATCTGCATGCTTCTTTCCAGTGATCAATTCATCTGCAAAGGAAGCAGAAAGAGTGGAGGGATTCATACTCTATATTATATCATTTCTTCTCCAGAATAAATTTGGGAATCAGTGGTTTGGTTAGGTCCATCTCTACACATACTCGTGCAAATTTACCTCTGGTTGCCATTGCGGTTGTCCAATCTATCTTCAGGGGTTTCCCAATGTTTTTGGCAATCGCGAAAAGGACTTTATCCTGGTAGTATTCAATCGGAAGTTCCGAAAACCGAACCCAAATTGCGGTTGTGGTTTCAAAAGCTTCCGAAGGCTTGAAGTTTGGTTCCCATTTTCTGACTGTCAGGTAGTGATCCATGATCACCCAGGGGCCTCCAGTGTACACTTTTGTATAGTCTTCTTGATTATAAAACTTAAATAAAAAATAGTTATAACCCAAATCAATGGCAGTGAACTCATCTTGAAGCCCCCATATATTTTTTGCTCGAGTGCAGAGCATGTTGTAACCAATACTCTTCCCCAGTAGTCTGATGATTAGAGCGCTTTCCCATGGTTTACGAATTTTTTGCAGGAGCTTTTTGGGAAGGGAGATAGTGGGTACATTCATGGATTTCGTGAGTGGTTGTTCGGTATCAAGTTGTCCCTCTTGTTCATCATCTTCTTCATCTGAAGAGAGAATCGTCATTCGGTCTTCAAACAAATAGGCACTGATTTTCGTCGTGGTCAGAGCTTCCTTAAAGAATTTCACAGGTAAGCTACTCGGAGACGACAATACTTGAGGGTTTAGCCCGTCATCTGTTGGTGCAGGAGCCATCACCACTTCGTTTTCTATTTCACTAGTTTCCGAGATTAGTGAGCTCTTAATCTTCTTGGTACTACGGATTAAGATCATCTCAAAAAAATTTGTGAATAGAGTTAGGCCTCTCCTTGACAGCTTGGTGAGCTGCAACCAAAGTAGCTTTATTCCGGGTAGAAATATGGTTGATAACATCATCATTACCCAGGAGATTCTTCACACATTGAGGCATAAAAAAGGGAAAGAGGGAGGTATGATTTTTAAGATAGATTTGAAAAAAGCCTATGATAGATTGTCTTGGGAGTTTATTAGAGACACTTTTGTGGAGTTTAATATGAATGACGAATGGATCAATCTCATCATGAGTTGCGTCTCTAATAGCAAATCCGTTGTTCTATGGAATGGAGAGGTTCTGGAAGGAATTAAGAATGAGAGAGGCTTGAGATAGGGTGACCCACTCTCCCCTTACCTCTTTGTCCTTTGTATGGAAAGACTTTCTAACATGATTAGTTCCAAGGTAGAAGGCGGCTAGTGGAAAGGGATTAAGGCAGCTCGCTCTAGCCCACCCATCTCTCACCTATTCTTTGCGGATGACCTTATTTTATTTGCCAAAGCTGATCTCTCCAACTATGATACTATTATGTCAGTTCTCTCTGAATTCTATGCAGTTTTTGGGCAAAAAATCAACCCCTCCAAGTCCAAACTGTTTGTCTCCCCCAATTTAGCCCATAACAAAGCCCTATCCCTTAGCTTCCATAGTGGCATCCCTTTAACCCAAAACCTTGGTAAATATTTGGGTTCTCCTATGATTCATGGTAGAGTCAACAGAAACATGTTTAGGGACACCTTACAGAAACTTAAATCTAGGTTGTCAGGTTGGAAGGCTAGAACACTCTCCTTAGCTAGTAGAACAACTTTTATTCAATCTGTCACCTCTGCTATACCCAGTTACAACATGCAAACCATGGAAATTCCTAGAAGGGTCTGTGATGAAATGGATAGACTGAACCGTAATTTCCTATGGAGTGACACTGATTCTAGGAAAAAAGTTCACCTAGTTAACTGGGAGAGTGTTTGTATTAGCAAAGACAAAGGAGGTCTAGGTATTAGAAAAGCAAGAGATCAGAATGCTGCTTTATTGACCAAACTTAGATGGAAGATGCTATGCGACAAGGAGAAATTATGGTGTAAGGTGTTGCAGTCCAAGTATTTGGGAAAGCATTCCTTTTTTAGCTGGCCCATCAAGAGAAGTTCTTCACATATCTGGAAAAGCATATGCAAAAATAGAGATCATTTGAAGAGGGGAGTTAAATGGAATGTGGGAAATGGTGAGCACATATCTCTGTGGGGTGACTGGCAGTGTGGGAAACAAGCTTTATTTAATTCTTACCCCTCCCAAAAGAACAATACCCTCCAGAAAGTCAGTTCCATCATCAATGATGAGGGTTATTGGGACATAGGTGCTTTGGACAACATTCTCCAATCCCATGATATTCAAGAAATTCTTAAAATTCACAGGCTTCGGTTTGTTACATACACAGATTCACCTGTTTGGATTGGATCAACCTGTGGCAACTTCACTACAGCATCAGCCTATCAGCTCATTACAGAACAAGAAAGTGATGGGAGGGCTTGGACATGGCTTTGGAAATTAAAGATTCCCCCAAAACTGAAATGCTTCCTGTGGTTTATTCTAAAAGAGAGGCTGCTAACAAACCAGTTGAGACTTGTGAGGAACATGACCACTTCTGACATTTGTCCTAGATGTGGGTTGACAAGTGAAGATTTGAATCATTTATTCAGAACCTGCACCACTTCTCAAAACCTCTGGATTGCAATTGGTGGGAGGAAGGATGTGATAGGCCTATTCTTGAATGGATTACCTCTAATGTGAAAATTAACAGTGACTATTTTCATAAAAAATGGCAACTGGTTTTCATAATTACACTTTGGCAAATTTGGAATGATCGCAACAATTTGTGTTTGATAATCTCAATCCTTCAATTCAAATCAGTCTCAAGAGCATAAGGAACTATGTTCATGAGATTGATGAGGCCTATCAATCTGTCCTCCACTCCAGGCCCCATCATCCTAGGCTAATTCATTGGCTTTGACCTTCTGCAGGAACTCTCAAACTGAATGTTGATGGCTGCTCCAAAGGTGATCCAAGCCAAGCTGGTTATGGGGGGCTGCTGTGGGATGATACGGGACTGTGGCTCTGGGGTTTCTATGGAAAATTGGGCCACTGTTATAGTCTCGAAGCGGAACTGTGGGCTATTTACAGAGGACTCACAATATTATTCCAAAAGGGCCCCAAGGCTATGGTTATTGAATCAGATTCAAGCTGGCCATCAACCAGTTACAGAATGGCCCCTGCCTTAATTCTCCATATAAAGCTCTCATAGAGGATGTGAAATTCTTGTTGAGAAGATGCAACTGTTCCCTGCAATATACACCAAGGAAGGGAAACAAGTGTGCTGATTTGCTTGCCAACATGGGTGTATCACAAGATGAACATGTTCTAGTCCTTGAAGAACCCCCTGACGAAGTGAAGGCACTGCTCATTACTGGCATGACTGGAACTAGTGTTTTGAGGGATTAGTTCTTCTTCTTTCTTTTGTTTTCTTGTGTTGTTTCTGTTCGTCTGTTTGTTTTGAACTTCCTTTGAATCAAAAAAAAAAAAGATAGATAGATATTAGGACGGGACTCTCTCCAATTGGTTATTTTAATTAGACGGTCTAATTCGGCCTACTTTAAATTTATTTTGCGTTGATTTCGATAATTTAAATCGTTAAATGTATATGACTTGTTGAATATTTTATCATTGTAAAAAATGTTGATCGAATATTAATAGTCATTTGACTAGATCACAATTGTGTCAACAATTTATTTTTAATATTATACTTTCTGTTAATACAAATTTGATCTAATCAAGTAGATATCGATATTCAATCGACGTAATTTTTTATAGGGATAAAGCATACAACAAACCCTACACATTCTATAGTTCAGATCATCGATTTAGGCTCCATGGTAAGCCCACGAAACCCAACAATGTGGTCTAGTCCGATTTCGAACTAGAAAGGAGTATTTTGATAATAGGTTGTTTTAGTAAAAAAAAGTCAAAAAAGTTACTATCAAAAATTAATTATTCTCGCTACTTGTTTACATTTTTTCTATAAAATCAAAAATTCAACAAAAATAATTACTTCCGAAAACAACCCATAATCTTGATAAATAAAAAAATTTGTATGATCTATTGTATAATATTATTTTTAAAAAAAATTCAGCTTGCTTATTTTTGGTTTTCCAAAAACACTTTTCAAAAAATTTTATTTTCTTGTTTTCCTTGTTTTTATTGATTTTTTTTAAATAATTTAAGCAATTTTTTTTTTAAATTGTTAGATACACCTAACATAAATACACAGAAGTATAATTTTTGTGAAAAAAATATTTTAAAAATTCACTAAATACTAAAAATACAAAAAAAAAATGATAATTCAATATATTTTTCATATTTTTATGTATTTATTAATTTTTTAAAATATTTTTTCACAAATTTTTTATTTTTTAAATATATCTAAATAAGGTGCATCTAAAAAACTAAAAAAATACTTAAAATTTTAAAAATAAAAAAATACGAAAAATAAAACCTCAATTTTTAAAAAATTTAATTCAAAAAATTTAAACCCCACACACGCACACATTAGTTAGACTTGATGTTGACAGATCAACTCAACATACAAATCGTGTGGCAGCAAGCCAGTAAAGGACGATTTCATTGACGGGGTAAATTAAAATATTACATTTTTTTATCTTTTTTATTTTTTATTTTTTTTAGTTAATCATTTATTATTATATATTTTTTTTATATTTGACGTAAAAAGTAAAAAAAAAATATTTATTTAAATCATTCTAAATAACCCCAAATATAATTAATGTGTTTTTCAAAATGTTTTAGTTTTGCCTAATTTTTTAATGTCAAATTGAATTTTAAAGAGAACAAATGGGTGGGCATTGTAAGAATTTTTTCCATGCAATAGCAATTTCCATAGAAAAATATTAGGGGCCGTTTTAATAAATGTCTCACATAAATATGAGATTCACATCATGTAGATTCCACGTGTGTCTTACATCTATACGAGACATTTAATAAAATATTTGATAAATAATTAGAATCCCTAACATTATTCATTCCATACCATCTGCATTTTGATTGTCAGATTGAAACAATAGTACAAATAGTAATAGATTTTTTATTATTAATTTTTCGACCCCGAAGGATAAGGGAATGAGGAAAATAAAGCAAATCCTGGAGAAATTTTATTTACATACACCCTTTCAACTCCATGCATATATTTAATGAAATAAAATTTTAATGATAATTTTATTATGAAGTAAAATGACTATAATGAACATTAAAACACACGCTAAATATGAAATTCAAAATTTTCCTGTACATACACATCTTTTAAAAATAATAATTCTCAATACACATCTTTTGAACCAAAAAAAAAAAGAAGAGAAAAAACTAAAACCCTAAACCCTCCGTTGTTTTTCACCTCCTCTATTTTCCTCCATGTGCAAAAACTTAGACAAATGGTTCAGCATATAGAGTAATAGTAGAGAATTCAAAGCAGAGACACCCATTTCTGGTGTAAAGTTCTTTTATTTCTGCTAATAGATATTTCTGGTTTACCGTTTGTATGGGGGAGAAATCTTTGCTAATTTCTTTTCTTTTGTTTCTTTTGTTCTTTATTTTCTTTTTAGGCATCCGAGAAGGGTTGTTTCGGGTTAGGCATTCAAAATAAACACTGCAACTAGTATTTTCAACTGCATTGGGAAAATAAAAATAAAAATAAAAAACTAAAACCCTCCATTAAAAAATTTAATTTGGAAATTCATAACCGAATTAATATATTTCATTCGGAAATCAACTATCGAAAATTTATAAAAAAAAAAAAATCCAGAGTACAAAATCGAAAATATTAAATGAGTTTGGAAGTTTCGAACAACAAACTTAAATTCAGGGTTGGTTTGGGGTGTCCTAAAAAAGTGCACTTTTTGTCTTTTTACGAAAAGATGTACAGAAAAGTAGAGAGGTGATGTGATGAAAAAAAGATAAAAAGATGGATTATATAGGTTATGCCAAACCAGGCCTCAGTATTATAGAATCAAAAATTTACAAGATATTCGGAAGACAACAACCAAATTAACCTTTTCTATTTGGAAAGTAGTACTGAATAAGCAAAACCAAATTTTTTCTAAGAGAAAACGAGAGTTTATGAAAAATGAGAGATAGATAGTTTAGGAGTTTATGGAAAATGAGACATATATAGTTTAGGGAGATAAAACACAGTACCAAAAAAAAAAAAAAAAAAAAATCTCAATGTTGCACATTCATTGATCTTCACATGAGAGAGAGATACACGTTCACTACAAGAAAACACATTTTTGCCGACCATTTTTGGCTACCAAAACAAATTTAGTCGCCAAAAGTGTGGGAATTGGCTACCAAAATTAATTTTAGTCGGCAAAAGTCAACCTTTTAGCTACTAATTTTTTTTAGTAGGGGAATGTTGATTGTTATAGCGATCCCGGGTTTACCCTTGTTGTACAGTGATCCGGACATGTGTCCGTGGATGTTGATAGTTGTTTATTATCGTGTTTGCATCCTTTCTACTTTGTATATTGAGTTATAGGATGTGTTGGGCATGTTTGTTACAGGTTGGTTGTGTTTGGGAGCCTAGTGCTGCTGCCCAGATTTTTGGACCTTCGCTCGAGCGAGGCGTTGGTCGCTCGAGCGAGAGTTGAGTTCGTGTCTGGTGGGTTGAGCCAGAGTGGCTTCGCTCGAGCGAGTGATTGCGTCTGGTTCTGGACCTGAGAGTTGCATTTCTTGGCTCGAGCGAGCTTTCTTCGCTCGAGCGGTCTGGTTTGTTCTTCGCTCGAGCGAGAAGTCTGTCGCTCGAGCGTGCTGGTGGCAGACCTGAGGGTTTGAGTTGTTGGCTCGAGCGAGCATTCTTTCGCTCGAGCGCACTTCTAAGTTTTTGGCTCGAGCGAGAGTTTTCTGTGTCTGGTCGCTCGAGCGACAAAGGCTTCGCTCGAGCGAGTGTGTTTTATATCAGCGGTCAGTAGCGTTTTTGAACATCAGTTTTTCACTTTCTTTTTCTTTGAAACCCTAGATCCGAGATTCTCTCTCTCTAAACTTACACCCTCTCTAAGATTTGATCTCCCTAGAGTGTGAATCTAGCCTAGGGCCTTTGTTAAAAAGATAGAGGGCGTTGAGAGCTTCGACTTAATCTGAAAAAGTTTGGATTTGGAGCACGTTGATCTTCGAGTCTTCATCTCCTTTTTGGCTCAAACTTCGAGGTAGGGATATCCTACTCCTCTCTATGGGTTTTGTCTTTAAACTTTAGTATTTTGAGATGTTGGGGTTGGTTTGGTAATTTTGTGAAAATTCGGGGCCTTTGTGTAATTTTACAAAAGTTGGGGTTTTATGTATAATAAACCTAGATGCATGTTTGGCATGGAGAAATGGAATAAATGTTGAATCATTGATGAAAATGGGACCCAAGGGTTGAAATGTTAATTATGGAAAATGACCTAATTACATTGTTTGATTAATTGGAATAATTAATTGTGAGAAATGAGAAAATGAAATGAGATTGTTGAGATTGGGAATGCAAAGGGTTAAAGGGTGTAGTTGAATTATTTATCACTCACCGGAATGAAATGTTGATTGAATATCCATTTGTGCATTTATTTTCTGTTTAGAAATAATTGCTTTGGGCTATCGGTGGAGGATAGTCGTGATTGTTGTAGACAATGCATGATGATTAGGCAAACGGAAACTAATCAAGGGAATGTGTCATGGAATTTGACGGTTGATAGAATACATTAACTGTATGTATTGAGTGATTGTATATAGAACCAATGTGTTTGTATACGTTATGTGTAGAGGAGGAGATGGGGGATGTACTCCGCGGTTTAGGGGAAGATAGGGGATGTACCTCTAAACCGGATAGTGTTGGGAGAAGATAGGGGATGAACTCCGTAGATACAGCTCATATGCTTGTCTAGAGAAGTGAAGATACAGCTTATATGCTTATCTTTGTGAAGTGTGGATACAACTTATACGCTTATCTGTGAATGTGGGATATTGTTGTTATACATATCTGTTGAGAATGTGGATACAGCTTATATGCTTATCTTTGTGAAGTGTGGATACAGCTTATACGCTTATCTGTGAATGTGGGATATGGTTTTTATACATATCTGTTGAAATGATGATAGAGCTAACATGCTTATCTGTTGAAAAAGGGAAAATGAAAAGTAACTTGGACTCATAAGTCGTATGACATAAATATGTGATTTATGTGAATGTATCAGTGTTAGCCATCTATCAATTGCTAATCTTTTAGTCATTGTTCATGGTTGGTTTAGTGTATTTCTACTGGGCTGTGGCTCACCCTATATGGGAATATCATTTTCAGGTACAGGTAGCATGCCACCTCCAAGGACATAGCTTGGGAGGCTAGGGGCGGACATACTTTTGTCGTTTTCTTTTTGATGTATTACATGTAATTTCAAGCCAAGGGCTTAATGTGTAAACGAGTTAGTACTCTTTTGTTGTAACCAAGTGTTAACTTGGAAAGCTGTAAGCCCATAGGGCATTTGCTTTTGTTGTTAACATGTAATACTTTTGTAATGAAACTCTGATGAATAAAAGAATGTGGTTAGTTCATATGTCAATGCATGTCTTATTTGATGGGTTTAATGTTATTATTTTGAGGGCGTTACAATTGGCGATTAAAAAAAATTTAGTAGCTAAAAAAAATACAATTGGCGACTAAAATTTTTTTTAGTAGCTAAACATATCACAATTGGCGACTAAAACAATTTTTAGTCGCTAAAGACCTACTTTTGGCTACTAAATAGTTTGGTAGCCGAATGAAAATAAAAAAATTATAAAATACCTTTGGCGACCAAAATTTTGGTCTCCAAAAACAGGGGATTCACCGACTAAATTACGTTTTAGTCGCCAAAGGACTACTTTTGGCTACTAAATAGTTTGGTAGCCGAATGAAAATAAAAAAAATTATAAAATACCTTTGGCGACCAAAATTTTAGTCGCCAAAAACAGGGGATTCACCGACTAAATTACTTTTTAGTCGCCAAAGACCTACTTTTGGCTACTAAATAGTTTGGTAGCCAAATGAAAATAAAAAAAATTATAAAATACCTTTGGCGACCAAAATTTTGGTCGCCAAAAACAGGGGATTCACCGACTAAATTACATTTTAGTCGCCAAAGGACTACTTTTGGCTACTAAATAGTTTGGTAGCCGATTGTTTAATAATGGTAAAGTGTTCCTTTAGGTAATGGTAATTTATGTAGGGTTGTAATGAAAAATTAATATTATTAAAATGTAATATTATTAAAATGTAATGAATATTTTTAAAATGTAATAATTTATCATTTAAATAAAATTTTCAATTTTTCAATATCATTATCAAAACGAGGGTTAAGTGTGTAAAAAAAATTCACTCATGACTTATAAGTAAATAAATCTGATTTGTAAGACTTATTGATATTATTTCAGATTTTAAAATTTTTATTAATTTTTTAATAATTAATTTTTTCAACTTTTTAAAATATTTTAAGCAAATTTGTTTATTTTTTAGACTCACTTAATTTAGATATATTTAAAAAAGAAAATATTTGTGATTTTTTTTAAAATACAAAATAAGTACTCACTTAATTCACTTAATTTAGATATATTTTTTTTTAAAATTTGAGGGATCTATAAAAGTAATTGGCGATTTAATGCTAATTGAACTGAAGGCCTAAACTGGGGCTGTGCGTATATATTTTTTAGTTATGCGTTAATGATTTTGACTGCTAAGATATGCTTGAGAAAATGATTTTGACTGCTAGTTACAACTGAATAATAAATTAATTAAATTCACTTGACACATGATTTCTTCATCTGTCGTTATCTATGAGAAAATATACATATTGCATGTTCTAAAATTCTAAAAAATTGATTAGTGCCTAGTTAGTCATGCAGGAGTCCCAAAAAAAAAAAAAAACACGGGTTGAGCTGGCTCATAATTTTTTATTAAATTTTTTTTATTAAAAATATAAGAATATAAGAAAATATAAGAATATAAAATATAAGAATATAAAATTTTAAAATATATTATTATATTTTTCAGTACAAAAAATATTAGGACAAATATTTAAGATAATTTAATTTTTGCCTTTTTTTTAATTTATAATTTTATTACTTATATTTTTATTTAAATATAATTTTAATATATTTGTTACTTTTATTTTAATTTTTTTTGAAGTTGTTATTTTACTTTTACCAACTAAATATTAGTCGGCGATTATAATTACAAAATTTAAAAATTGTGCTTCATATTTGAGGGAAACTTCGGAGGGAAACTTTATTACTTCTTTCTTTTCTCTCTCTCTCTCTCTCTCCACCATTTCACAAAGAAACAGAGTAAGTAGTGTTTTCTTCGTATTCTTTGCGAAGCTCTGAATCGCGAGACCACAAAATCGAACGAACACAGGTCTTCATTGGCCGTTGAATCTGCTGGGCAAAACCCTAGATCTGAGTTGATCTGTTTTCGATCGGCCTCGGCATTCTGAATATTGGATCCATTGGATCGGAGACCATGCCAGTGGCTGCTTCCGCCATATACTACTTGAATCTCCACGGCGATGTCCTCATCAATCGTCTCTACTGCGACGACGTTGGGTTAGCTCCTCTCTCTCTCTCTCTCTATACATACATATATATATATATATGTATATTTATTCAATTATAGGTTTATATGCTTGAAATGTATGAATTACATATGAAGAATAACTTGCATTGAGTATATATTTGACTTCCTTGATGTGGATTGACATACATATATATATTTTTTTCTTTCTTTCCTCTTTTGCATAGTAACTCGAGGAATTTTGCTGCTTAAGTACTTTAATTTTTTCAAGGACCAAATGTATTTTCCTTAGTTATGGTTCGTTAGTTTGTTCCACTCTTTTGACTTACCCTTCTTTAACTGATGCAGATTTATTGTTATTTATGGATCAAGTTGGGATAATACTTAAGATTTTTTTTTCTTTAGCAGACGGTATAAAGAGAAAAAGGAAGAAGTGGCAGAGACGGAGGTTGATCCTGAACGAGATCAGCGGATGGTTTTTGCTTATGAACTTTTTATTGCTGTATCAATTACATTTTGTCTTGGGCAAACCTAAATAAAATCCAAAATTTGGGAATTTTTTAACTGTATTTTTATACAAGAAATTGGAACTTGCCATATTTTATTTAAAAAAGTTCAAAGGGTGCTAAATGAAATTCAATTACTTAGTCTTTACTGTGTTTGAACTTTGAAGATCTATTATTTTATTTTATACAGGTAAATGAAGCTGGCCAAAATGAATCAATTTTCACATTGATTTTAATTTCTATTATCTTTAGCGTACGATTTATAAGATTTTGGTAGGCAATCAAAGCCATCTATTGAAGACACACTTACTTTGTGCATGCTTGCCATGCAGCTGCCTTGCAGCTACCACCACCCTCACGCGAAAGGTATGCTAAAATGGGCAACTTGTTATTGTCTGTTTGTCGATAGTTTTACATTGCAAAAATTTAAAGGCATAGTTACAGGTCAGTCTGATGAATTTAATTTTTAATATTAAATTTATTATTTTTAAAAAGTACAATTAAACTATTTATATTTTTTACATCATCATATTTCAATAACACTAATAAATTAAGAATAAATCAAAATTCACAAATAAAAGACAAAATATCCCAATTATTTATCATTTTAATAAATTTTTCAATATTATTACCAGTACTAATGAAATAATCATTTCACAGACACAAAACATATATTTAAAAAGTTTGAAAAAAATTTCATTATCAAAACAAGGGCTAAGTGTGTAAAAAAAATTCACTCATGACTTATGAGTAAATTTATAAAATTTTAAAATATATTATTATATTTTTCAGTAAAAAAAATATTAGGGAAAATATTTAAGATAATTTAATATTTTTAATTTATAATTTTATTACTTATATTTTTATTTAAATATAATTTTAATATATTTGTTACTTTTATTTAAAATTTTTTTGTTACTTTTAATATATTTTTTTAATATATTTTTTACCGACTAAATTTTAGTCGGCGATTATAATTACAAAATTTTAAAATTGTGCTTCAGACTTCGGAGGGAAACTTCGGAGGGAAATTTCATTGGCGACTACAAAAATTGGTCGGGAAAGAAAGGTTTAAGATTTCCGATTTCATTGGCTTCAGATTTCAGATTTCGTTTTTCTGTCTCTCACTCTTTGAGTCTCTCTCTTTCTCTTTCTTTCTCACTCTCTCACGCCTCTGCCCTCCTCCAGCTCTCTCTCTCGCCTTTGTCTCCATCGTCGTCGGGTACGGCAGGTGTGTCCTCTCTCTATTTTGCCCTCTCTCTATCTTTCAGTCTTTCTTCCCCTAATTTCAGCCTCTAGGGTTTTTGTCTTCCATTTGCAGCTCTGTTCTGATAGCAGCTCTGTTCTTGACACTGGCGAGCTCGGACGCCCCTTGCTCAGAGGGGTCCAGTGGTGTATAGATTTGGGAATTTTGCCTTCTTCCTCCTCCATCGATGATCTTTGCCGAGGCACCACAGATTCACGTTGGAGGTATAAATGGATGTTTTCTTGATTATATATATTGGGAATTCTATAAACATATATATATATATGTCTTTGTAACTTGGAGGCATAATTTGTTGTTTTCTTGAAATTACTCTACGTAATCGTTTGTGTTTTGTTAATGGGTTGAAATGATCACCTGGGTCAGCTCCAAAATACTTGAAATTTGTTGTGAAAGTTTCCATGATGAGCTCGTTTTAGTTTATAGAATTTCCTTATCAATTTGATTCCGATTGCAGTTTAGTTATTTACATGTGAGTGCATTTATAGTGTTTAGTTTTTTATCATTACGGTCCAGTGGCGTATTTTATTTATGGAAATTAAGGATTCAATGTCCTCCGGGTATAATCTTTTAGTGTATGTGTTTGTTTATATATGTTTTCGTGCTCCTCTTAGCTCAAAATCAGGGCAGACTGTGAACTTTTTGGGGCCCTAAGCAAACTCTCAAGATGAGGCTCTCTCTATATTTTCGTTCACTGAAAACTAAAGTTTGCTTGACTAAAATTACTAAAATTTGCTTACATGGTTTAGCAAAGTCTACTTTACTGTAAATATATATATATATATATATATATATGTATGTATATATAAAGCTATAATAGCAAAACAAATTAATAGCACCAAATTCAAATGCTCTTGGTAAACACTAATTGATAGCACATTTTGGGGAAGAATTATGCATTGAGCTCATTGAGCTCATGTGATTGGAACACTCTTCATTGCTCTATGGAGATGCAAACTGTGCTCTTTATTTTTATTATAGTTTCAGATGCTATCCTCTGATTGTATTTTGGAGCAGGGGGTCTTCCATGCAAACTAGAGGGTATAGTCGAATCACCACTTGTAAATGGATACCGTAACAAGTGTGAATTTTCAGTTGGATATTCTGTACAGGGAAAACCAACTGCGGGGTTTATGCTTGGGAACTTCAGGTAGTTATTGAATTTACCTTTTGGGATTCACTTCTTTACATTTTTCTCTTGTTTATCATAAAGAAGAATTATTTATTTCAGGGAGGGTGTGACAGCTGTTGAAGAACCTACGAACTGCCAAAATGTTTCCACATTGCACATTGCACTTTGATGATGAGTTAGTAAACAGTGAATTTGAGAGGATGGCTCAAGCATTTGTTGTGGGACCTTCTGCTGATTCTCCTTTGCCTCTAACATCATTGGTAGTTCAGGTACTAACTCTAAGTACATGTACTTGTTTGGGTCTGATATTTTAATTTCTTTATTAGATGGGCAGTTGTACTCTACAATCTGTCTGTTACCAGGATTCATGAAAACCTGAGCTTTTAAAGACCCAGCATGCAATGGAAAAATAAATGTACATGTATGGTGGAACCATTATTCAATCAATTCTTTTTTTTTTTTTTACATTCTAAGATTATATACTGTGTACTTCATAATATACTGCTTGGATTTCTTGGATTGAGTCACAGATGAAAATTTTATACTATGTACTTCAAAATATGTGAAGTGTGTATTTTGTTTCCATAGCCACATACTTCAGAATAGGATGGAGAATTCTTTGCATTTCTTGTTAATTGGTTACTTTATTGACATCATTTTTCATATTTTCATTGTTACCACCAAGTGATAATCTGGTTGAACAACAGAATATAGTAGTGTGAATTGTAGCTTACATATTCTTCATGTAGAAAATGCTACATTGTGAAGCTTCTTTATGATGTCAAATGCTAATGGTCGTAGAAAACAAATTGCATCTAGATACCTACAGTTCTATATATAGGTTGGTGAAGTAAGTTCGAAAAATTGAGTTCTATAGATACCTTTTTTTTTTTTTTTTGAGAAATGAGTTATAATTGATAATGTAAATAGAGTCTTAATGTTGCATTAATCTTCTTGGAAAAATTATGATGGCACAAAAAATTTTCATTAATTTCTCTCCCAAGCAAGCAGTGTAGTAGTAAGAATTTGATGATCAGGTTTATTTTTCACAACATATACTCAACTGTTAGAGTGAGTGTTTTTGTTGTACTGTGCTATTTTAGCACTGCTAAAGCTTACACCAAAATACTTCATTACTGAAGAGGCTATGGTTTGTATGCAGAGACTAGCGTCTGATTTCCGTTCAAACTACATATTCTTAGCTGTTCAAAGCGTTGGTTCAAGTACTGATTTGATTGTTCAAAGAGTTGAATTTGTTCTTGACTCTGACAAGAGAAGCCACCTCATGGACTAATTTAGTGATAGTTTATCTTCATGCTGCCTAAATATGCCATTGCAGCTGTGTGGTACTATGTGATAATTTTTATTCTTGTCTTCCCTCAATTATGTTCATAGGAACTAATTTAGTGACAATTGGTTGGTTACAAGTTAAAACTGGAGATGTGAAAGGCAATGCAGAGCTACGGGTGGAACTTCAAGAACGTCGAATTGCTTGTGAACATCTCACACAACGCGCTGTAGATGCTATTCTCTGAGATTCAGCGAGTAGGTTCAGTTTAAATAACTGGCCAAGCAAGTAATATGAGGATTTTAAGTTGTGATTGATTTTATTTATCTTTTGCTGTCTCAGATATACAATGAACAAATCGGAGAATTAATTGATCCAACCCAACGAAACCTAGAGGTGGGTATTACTCTATCTCTCTCTCTCTTCAATACCTTTCTGGATTACTTTTATGTGTGCTTAATGGTGGTTAAACTGCTGCAGATAAGGGATGATACCAAACATGGATTTTATGTTGAGAATTTGACCGAGGAATATGTGACCTGTTATGAGGGCATAACCCAAATATTAATTAAGTTAGCAAATACTAAGGCATTCAAGTTTTGTTCTTTTTTCCATGAGCATGTTTCTTGTTGTTTATTGAATTAGTGCTACAGATTGCTACTTGTTGATACTTCATGGATAAATTTTTAAATTTTTAACTTGTGGGGAACATTAGAGTCCAGGAATGAAAATTTATGAGTTGCTGTTAATGATCAATTTGTGGTGTTTCTTATCCCTTTGGTATTCTTTACAGGCACGAAGCTGAGCTTGCTGCAACGGCTAGCCAGCCCCTTCCTGATGATGATGACGATGCATTTGACTAATGCTCATGGCTTTGGCTTTTTGCTATCATTTTTCGTGCTCCTTTAGTTAATATGAGCAATGCAAAAAAAATTTCAACGCTATCGAAGGATTTGTGTATGAGAGGTGAATGTATCGCGGAGAAGAGACCATTTTAGTTATTCTTTAGCCATTGTTTCAAGTCTGGTTGTGGTTGTGCTTTGTGGTAGAATTCTTTAGGCTGCCATATGGATGTTTTGAGTCACTTCAAGTGTTTGCTTCAAGATTTTAAATTATCTATGGATTTAAATTATTGACGTTGGATTAGACTTGGACTGTATGGAATTTGTAATATATATAGAATTGGACGTTAAAGATTACTTTTTTGGATGCTTGGAACTGAAATGTGTGCACGTTGTTGAATGTTTTAATGGTTGATAATATATTTTAGTGTTGATGAATTATATTGTTTTATACGGGGTACAGGTTGTAATATAAATGAATACAGGTTGTTTACATTTTTTTTTTTAAAAAAAAACAAAAAAAAAAAATTATTTGGCCACCAAATGTTTTGGTAGCCAAATAGGTAATCAAAAGTTTTGGCTACTAATAATTTAGTAGCAAAAACATAGCTCAAAATGTTTTTGCCACCAAATAATTAGTAGCTAAAAGATTTGAGAATGAGAGAAAGAAACTATTGGCGACTAATACTTTAGTGGCTAAAACATACCTTTTGCCGACTAAACTAAGATTAGTAGCCAAATGTGTACTTTCGGCGACCAATTATTTAGTAGCTAAAAGTGATACCTTTCCCGACCACAAGAAGTTAGTAGCCAAAAAGCCTCATTCGGCGACTAATACTTTAGTGGCGGAAACATACCTTTTGCCAACTAAACTAAGATTAGTAGCCAAATGTGTACACTTTCGGCGACCAAACAAATTTTAGTCGCCAATACTATTGCCGACAGGGTAAAGGCGACGAGCTTAGCGATGAAAAATTTTGGTCGCTAAATTGTTTCGGCGACTAAATAAGTGACTTTTGGCAACCAATATTTTGGTAACCAAAAGTGACATTTCTTGTAGTGGTTACTTACACTATAACAAAAACATAATTTAGTGGAACTATACTAGTGGCATGTTTTTAGAAAATGCTATAAAAATAATATTTGTTGACAAGTTTTAGAAAAATTCCGCAGAACCACAAACATATAAGGCTCTACTGACATTTCAATAAAGAAATGTCATATCAATTTTATGGCATTTTATAAAAGCATGACAAAAGAAATTATTTTAGTGACATTTATCAATAGATGTCATTAAACTTTAGTAGCAATGGCATTTTTTAAAAAATGTCACTAAACTAGATAGGTGCAAGTTACTTTTTATGGCATTAGGTGAAAAGTGTCATAAACAAATATTTTATAGCATTTTGAGAAATGCCACTAAGCTGAAAACTTTCCAAGCTATCTAATGGAGCTCAAGGTAGGTTTTCAATGAAGTCTGCTAGATGGGTGTTTTGTTGGAAAACGGGTCTTCACCATGGGTCTTCAATGGAGTTGCTAGAAGATAGGTCTTCACCGTGTGTGTGGGGTTGTGTTTCAAGGTGGGAAATCCTATTTAGGTGGTGTGTATATAAAATTTGAGTTAGAATTATAATTAGAATACGTGGTGCGTGAAATGAGAATAATAATATATAATCAAATTTATAAGTGTGTGAACTCAGATATGATATATACAAAGATGAAAGGGTGTGTGAAAATAGAATTTCCTCAAATCTTGAGACTCACACTTGAGCTTGACTGAAAAAATTACTAAATAATCTTAGAATATTGTGTGATATTATTTTATATTTTTATTTTTTTAATAATTGAGAACTCATCTTAAGTAGGGTCTTTTGGGTCCAAAATGTTGAGTTGAGCAGACGCAATACTTTGTCGGTAATTATCGAGTAGTCTCGGAATTTGTGGGTTTTTGATGAGATGTTTTAATGTCGAACTTGAAACAACTGTGCAAGTATACAGATACATTTTTAATCAAATTCAAAGTTGTTTCTTCAGAAAAGTATTTTATGCCTTGGATGGCTTGAGAAACCAACTGTTCTGTGGAGTTCAGAGTTGATAATTTCATGAGATCGAATATTGACACTTCGAACTTTTTAAAGATTTCTTTAACACAACCACCTTGTTTGATCTGAATCGCTTTCTTGGATGCGTTGTTGACGCGAAACATAAACAACCCTTGTGATTCTTCTATGTTGTAGAGCTTTTCATTCCACTTGAACACACTAACTTTTAGGTCTTTCACTTCATTAACACTCACCATCTCTTTCTCTCTTTCACAACAAAGAAGGAATAGATCAATGGTACGGCAAGTAAGGTTTGAAAAACAAATGGATTGGTTATATATATATGCATATACATATAGTCAGATTGAAATCAGAAATAGGAAACAGTACTTTTTCTAGGAAAAGGTTTCCTAAAATAAATCCCAATTGAGTTTGGATTTTGAAATCATAAATAATATATTGACTCTGTTTGGTAGAGCTGTGGGAAAGTGCTTATAGCTTATGCTTAACAGCTTATAGCTTATAACTATGAATATAAGCTGATTTCTGACTTATAAATTAAGCATCTCCTGCCCTACTCAAAGAATAAGCTGATTTCTGACTTCCAAAAAGTTATAAGCTATAAGCTAAACCAAACACATCAAAATAGCTTAAATTAAGCTGAAATAAGCAGCTTTTAAACTGCACCAAACAGGGCCATTGTGAGATTGAAATCATAAATAGGAAATAGTACTTTTTCTAGGAAAAAGTTTCCTAAAATAAATCCCAATTGAGTTTGGATTTTGAAATCATAAATAATATATAGTGAGATTGAAATCAGAAATAGGAGATAGTACTTTTCTAGGAAAAGGTTCCTAAAATAAATCCCAGTTGAGTTTGGATTTTGAAATCATAAATAAATGAATACTCTCACATACACGATTTTATTACACGCTGTCATCAAGTTAGTTAACTAAAACGGTACTTAAATAAATGAAGGGTAAATTATATAAATGGTCCATTGGTTTACCTAATGTGTTAATTTGGTTCTTGTTATTTCAATTTGTTCGATTTTGTCCCTTAATTTAATAGATTGTGTCATTTTAGTCCAACAAATAATGAAAATTGACACATTGTGTAAACTATAGGACCAAATTGACACATAATTTGACTTTCAGTCTACCAAACTTAACAATCTTTATTTATTGGATTAAAATGATACAATTCGTTAAATTCAGGGGTAAAATCGAACAAATTAAACAATATAGATCAAATTGACACATCGTGTGAACTACATAGACTATTTGTATAATTTACCCATAAATCAAAAAAAATATTCATAATTTATAATCTAGGCCATGATTCAATCATCATTGTGAAAAAAATTTAAATTAAATATAACGGTGATACTAATGACATGATATCACTATCATTCCAAAAAAGGGGATTCATCCCTCCCATGTAAGGATTTTATTGATGGGTGATGTCACGTATCACTAATGACGTGGTATCATCGTTGTATTGAATTTTTATTTCATGATTAGGCGCCACAACAATTAAATCACTCTATCCTTTATATTTAAATTTTTTAATAAAATGGATTTTTCGTAAAACGAGAAATTATTTGAATGCTCTACATCATTCATGATTGGACAAGTGTTCTATTAGTAGGACACACTGTTTTAGTCAATAGCATTTAAATTGAAGCACCAGATAAATTTATCCTAGAAGAAAATTATAATTTTTCTTATAAAACGAGTTGAACTTGTTCACGCGACAATCATAAATAACCCGATGAACTATCAAAATAAATTCGTTTAAGAGTTCTATTGAAATACAACTTTGGAAAAACATGGGAGAGTCAAATAAAAATAAATAACCAAGTGAATCACATCAAATCAAAATATAAATCTGTAATTCATCTGGGCAAAAGATAAAAGGAAAAAATTAATCATACCCATTCGTGGTTTCGTCATAGAACACTTTCTTCTTCTTTTTTTATCAGCGAAAATCAAAAGTTAATTGTTAGATTAGCATTAGTGGTGGAGCCAATATTTTGGTTTATAAGGGCACCATTAATCCTAGCTATATCAATTAAAAAACTTAACCAAATCTAATTTTTATTTGGTGATAGAATGACCAAAGATCAACGTGATGTCAAAATTATGCACCTTAGATATATTTTATTAACCAATGTTTTTTTATATGCTATTTTAGTTGCTAAATACTAGCATATCACCCGTGCTATGTACGGATTGTGTTTACAATTATCTATATATGTGAATTGTGATTTTTAAATGTTTTTTTTTTAAATGGCTTTTTTTTTTCCTTTTTTATATTATATTAAAGTTTAATATTTTGATAATAATCATATGTATTGGACTTTTCAAAGAATTAAATATCTTTTTCTTAATTATATTATATTAAAGTTTAATATTTTGATAGTAATCATATGTGTTAGACTTTTCAAGAATTTTTTTTTTTTTTACGATTGTTCTTAATGCATTAAAGTGTTATTATCTTTTCAAGGAATTAAATGTCTTTTTTTTATTATATTATATTAAAGTTTAATATTTTGATAGTAATCATATGTGTTGGACTTTTTAAGAATTTTTTTTTATGCTTGTTCTTAATACATTAAAGTGTTATTATGAGGGATGATAATCATATGTGTTGGGACTTTTCAAGGAATTCATATGTGTTAGATTTCAAAGAATTTTTTTAATACTTGTTCTTAATGCATTAAAGTATTATTATGAGGGTAAGACTTTGATTGGGAGATTGGAGCTCCCACAAGGCTTGGGGTTAAAACCCCCTTTTGCTTAATATATAGTATAGATGATGATAATCACAATTTAAATTATAATAACATGCATACCAAAAAAATAAAAATAAAGAAGATATATGTGGAGAAAAACAAGAGAGAAATGAGAGAGATATTAATAATTATAAGAGAATATTTTGATAAAATTAAACATTTATAATGGCAAATTATAAGGAATTTATTAAAAATAAAGAGAAAAGAAAGATGAGATATAAACATTTTGAGACATATTTGACAATTAAAAGGGAGTTAAATGGAAAGCTTCTTCCCAAAAATGTGTCCCCCCTAGACCCTATGTAGCTTCATTCCTAATTAACACCTTATGAGAGCTGAAACTTACACCCATACACATTGTAAGAGATCATTGCCCTCCTATTACACTCCTAGGTGTAAAACCCAAGATCGTCACGAAACACTTTACCCCTATAGTTTAAATATATGCAAACAATGCTTTTATAATTTTGGATTAAAGTCATACCGTTAGTTTTTTTTTTTTTTAGGGAAAATTATGCAAATAGTCCATATACTTTACACGATGTATCAATTTAGTTCCTGTAGTTTCAATTTGCTCAATTTTACCTCTTAATTTAACGGATTGTGTTATTTTAGTCCAATAAATAACTGTTGTTAACTTAATTTAACGAAAAGTCAAACAATGTGTCAATTTGATCCCTGTATTTTTCACAATGTGTCAATTTAATCCCTGTCAAAATCGAGAAAATTGAAACTACAGGAATCAAATTGACATATCATGTAAAGTACAAGGACCAAATTGACACATTATTTGACCTTCCGTTAAATTAATTTAACAACCATTATTTATTAGACTGAAATGACACAATCAATAAAGCTTTCATTGCTGATCAAAAAAAAAGGGGAGGGGGGGAAAATCGAGCAAATTAAAACTACATGTACTAAATTGACACATCGTGTAAAGTACAATGACTGTTTGCATAATTTACCTTTTTTTTTAATATATGCAGAAAACCAGTCTTCCAAATTGGAAGTGGGCAATGCAAATTTTCTAGTCAAAGTAAAAAATATCCTCATCTTCATCTTCTTCTCTAAATTAAATCATATTCTTCACTAAATCCTAACTCTAGCCTTTCATGTCCTCGCCCGTTAAAAATAAAAAATAAAATAAAAAAACCCTTCAAATATCCTCTTCTATCAATACTATAACTTAATTTAAAATGTTATTAAATGAGAAATTAAGTTAAAAATGAAACGTTATTAGATTAAGATAATTTTATGATAATAAATTAAGGTGTTTAAGTTCATTTATGGTTTAATTTATTAATAATATATATATATATATATTCTAAAATGTTGTTAAATAATAAATTGGGTTAAAATTAAAAATTGGATTGAGGTACAAAAACTTACTAAAAGGGTTAGACAACAAGTCATTTGGGTCCAATCGCTAGCATATGTGTATGTATTCTCTATTGCATCAGCAAAACAAAATTTTAAATTTCAAGAATTAAAACAACACAACACATGCATATATTTGAATTGTCCTCTGATTTTTGTCCCTATCTGAAGAAAAAAAAAAATCATTTGCAACATTCATCATCAACCCAATTTGTTCTTACAACGAGGCATAGAAAACAAAAACAATTTAATAAAACATTGCTAAAAGGAAGCTTATTTTCTAATCATCGATTCCTATTACTTTTCCCCTACCTTGGATTTGTTCACACCCAAGCTTGCAACCTTCATCACAATCAATGTCAGTGGAACCTTGTAATTCCATGCAGATGGGCATGCAAGCGTCCAAACATTTCGATATTGGCACGATAGATTCAGTCAATACCAATATGTTGTAAATTAATATCAGAAGCATTGCAATTCAGTTTTCATAAGAAGCCATAGCAAAATCTTTTGTTACCAATTTTGTTGGTAATCCATCCCTTGAGAATAAGTTGAAATTGTGGGTATAACCAAGAATGGCTTCATAACTAAAACTTATTTTTTGGGTAACAACCCTCACAGGTTGGAAGTGTAGTGAGAGAAATGAGGAGAGTGAGGGTTGCAATTTACATGAGAGGCAAGTTTTGCTAAAAACAAGGTACTTCACGAAGACCAATTCAAATCGATTATTTTCTTCAATCCTTCATGTAGAGATAGAATCTTAAGTCCAGTCCGTTGTCCAGTTTTATTAGAAATACTAATTAATATATCCATAAATGTGTTAACTACAATACAAGATATGCATGTTTTTTTTTTGATCAGCAAACAAAAGAAGATTATATATAATGAACATAAATACATCCGGAGCATAGCTATTAGAACCAAACAAACTTGGCACCAATGAGCAAGCCCAAACAACCGCTAGTAATACAACCGTTGGTGAGAAACCAACAAGAAGAAAACCAACAGGTAACAGAGGAGAACCCAGCAAAAACATAAAAAAAACAGAATCAAGCAGCAGCATGTAGACGTCCCCGAACGTCCCGGGAGGGAAATCCCGTGCTATTCATTTGGGGTCACTACAGTTCAGGACTCAATGTCACGATTCTGTATCTAATCTCGCAGAGTGCAATGCAAGACCGATGAAATCATCAAAGAGTCCAAATCCGGCAAATCGTTTTTGAAAACAGATTTTTTTGAAAGAAGTGCCAAACATGGACTGCTTTGCCAGATACAGAGTCGCCACCTAAATATTTAATTTTGGGAAATTTAGGAAACCCGGACATGTGGCCTTGCCTCGGCTTGGGAACTTGGATACGATTGGGGAAGGTCACTTCGTGAGCACCCCCGCTCGCCCAATCAAAGATCGGCCTCTACTAACCACGATATCGAGTTTTGAAAACATTATGCGTTCTTATTCCGGTTATTAGCCTAGATTTACTATGTGATGCACACAACATACAAGTATAGACTGGGTTGCCTGAATTAGAATGAAACATCTCATGTTTGTTTTAAAAAACGGTTTGCTACTCACAAGTAGGCTAAAATGTGGATTTGCCACCCTCAGGTGGGCTTAGAAAACAAGATGATTTGCCACTATCTAGTGGGGTTAAAACTAACGATTGATGAATTATTCCAATCCAAATAACCCAACCTTCACCCACAGGCATTCAGGCAGGTATATCATATAAGCAATTAGCCTCATGGTAAGCATGCTATCATGGCAGTCACTCACACGCATGCAAGGATGCTAAAGCATAAAACTTACCGAGTACTCCAAGTCAAAACAGAAAGTAGTTAGAAATCAATGCATGATCCTAACTATATAGAAATGTCTAATGCAACACATGCAAAATACGACTAAGATAGGCTCGGCTATTCTAAAGATGGCATATGAAATGCTACAATTAACAAGTATTCAATTTGGAATTGAAATATAAATGCAATTAGTATGGTGCGCCGAGCCCGGTGCATGTAAGACAGATGAATGATGCAAACATGCTATCATACTGTATGGTAATTGAAACATGCCCTAATCTAACCATCGTAAGCTGGTAAATAAAAGGGAAAAAGACGTGGGGTTGGAAAACATACATCACACACACGCACACTTATTACAACATTGCCCTCGTTCGGAGAGTCCAAAAGAATAATACAGTCCGAATGATAATACAGTCCGAAATGAATAATTAAATATTACAAAACCCTAATTAATTAACAAATTAATCTAGGAAAGCGAGTAAATTAGCATGTAAGCCTATGGATTGCCTCAACTCTGTTCCAAATGACGAATGATGCACGCTCGAGTTGCCTGGCGCGGAAATCCATTGCGATGCCCCGATTCGCCTCTGTTTGCAATTAATGCCGGAATGCTGTGCAAGACTTTAGAAAGTTACTGATTTCTGATTTGCTGCAACAGAGAGCAAGAAAGGGGCATGGCAAAGTATTTTCACATATGCATGCATGACTACTCTTCAAGGAGTGTAGTCCTCGATCCTTGTGCCACCAATCACGCATATCGATGCATGATGGTCGAGAAGTCGAATTGCACGACTCAATATGAGATGAATACACATGAAAACATAACAAGACCTAAACTCCATCATGGGTAATCCGGAGTGTCGGTGACAGGGAATTGAGACACGTTCCGTCACTCGGAGTACAAAACGTCCCTCATTTCCCGTGCTCGGGCTAACTCCTATCCCAAACACAATGCAAATGAGGTGGCATACACAATGCGACTAACATACAACCTAGCCTACGCAATGCAATGAAATGGCATACACAATGCTCGATGTAACATGGCATACACAAAGCTCTAACAGGCAACCTAGCATACGTAATGCTATGAATTGAAAAGGCATACACAATGCATAATGGACTTACACCAACATGAGTGGACCTCAGCCACACTCACATCAGTAGCCATTAGATGAAAATGAGACAACCGAAATGCGTGCACACATGCACGCATACCGAGGACCGAACCTAAGACATTGAATGCCACTCGACCAAAACATGGCAAGGATGAAGCATGACATTCAAACATGTAATTTTCAGCACTGAAACATAATGCTAAATGGTCCCGAAACATGGAAATATGACACCCAATGCATAGAATAAGCCCCGAAACCCAAAACTAGTCCAATGCATTGAACCACAAGTATACAAAGGAAGCATTATTTGATCATGAAGTCTAAAGACAGAGCCAAGAGAGTCCCAAAACATGCACATTTCTAGTTTAGAGCATGGCCAAAAGATGCTAACATGATGGACTAAAATAGCATGCAACATTGGCTAGCAAGCATGGGTTGTATTACAACTATATGATGCGCATGAGATCTCATCAAACCAGCCAAAAATAGTGAATAAAACATGCCAAAATATGTCCAAATAATCACTGAAATGCAGCCAATGCATGCAGAAATGAGGGGCTTCTTTGGAAGGCCATTCAAGGGGTTATTAAGCACATATAAGATAGACACTTAGCATGACCAAACCAACTCAGGAAATGAGTTATGAAAGCCCTAAAACTCACAAAATAAGCCCTGAAATCAGTCTAGGAAACATGCAAAGAAAGGCCCCCTCAAAAGGCCTTGAATGGAATTGTTCTACACATGCATTATAGGCATAAAATATGATCAAAAGGGCCCCGGACAGACCTAAGGAAGACCCTAAAACCCACAAAATGAGACCTGAAACAAGACTTCGATGCATGAAAAATAGGGTCCCTTTGGAAGGCCCAAAAGACCCCTAAACAAGACAAGGAGAGAGAGGGTCACCCCCCTCTAATTTTGGCCTTCAAAAATGCATCAAAGCCACTGAAAATCCACTGGATTTTAGTGGCTAAGAGGCCAAACCATGGCCAATGTAAGTGCTCTAATGCATAGCCTTAATCATGAAAAGATGAAGCATGCATAGGGGGAAGATGACCCCAAACAGAAATGGGACCTTAACAAAACTTGAAGAGGATATCAAAACAAGCCTTTTTCCAGTTTATAGAAAATCTCGAAAATGCTCACAAGTAAGGCTAAAATAGGATGCAAAAATAGCCCTAAAAGAGAGATAGAGGATAAGGGGAAGTAAATGACCTCAAAAAGCAAAGTGCCCTAAAACAAAATTGAAGAGGGGATCAAAAAAAGACACTTTCTAGTTTGGGTCGAAGCCCAAAAATGCTTGCAAATAAGGCTAACCAATCATGCAAAAAAATGCAAGTTTAAGGGAAATGGACACTTACCCTTGAAGAGCCGACCTCCAGCAGCTTTTGGACCAAGTTGGTAAGCTTTTAACCTCTGCAAATGACTTCCAAGGTACTGGAATGGATGATGGAGGTGTGGTGCTAAGGGTTGTAGTGCAAATGTGCCAAGAAAGTTAGGGTTTTGGAGCTTTGAGTGGTGACAATGGAGGACGGAGGTAATTTGCCTTAAGCAAAAATGTCTAACCCCTCAACAAGAAGCCAAGACTCTCCTTTATAAAGGAGAAGCTTCAAAATATCTCCAAGAGACCCCAAGTATCCTCCATACACGTGTATGGAGGATGCACCAAATGGCCTCCAGCTGGCACAGCTGGATTACACTTAGAAGAACCAAAAGCAAGAAGCAGGCCGGCCAGTTCAAGTGGCCGGCCGGCCAATCCCCCTGGTCGGCCGACCAAGGGTCAAAAGGTTCAAGCAAAATTACTGGTCGGCCTACCCAGAAATGTGGCCTCCAAGATGAGTAGAATATAGCTATGTAGAGAAAAACCAGAAAAAGTGACCTAGGAGAGAGAAAAGCTAGCTTTTAAGCAAGGTTCAAAAGGGTCAAGATGAATTTCTGGCCGGCCTATCCATATTGGTGGCCTCCTAGATGAGCACAATACAATGGTGGTATGAAAAGCAAGAAAATGTGGCTCAAAAGTGAGAAAAACCAGCTTTTTGTCAGAAAAATCGGCTTTTGGAGAGAGAAAATGAGAAAACTGACTTTTCAGGGGAAAAGGTGGCCGGCCACCATCCTACTCCCTCCCTAGAAATGAAAATAGGGTCTCTACCAAAAATGGACCAAAACGGATGCAAAACGAAGGTTCGGGGGCCAAAACGCACGGTTTGGGGGCCCGAAAGCAGGCTGTTAGGCACCGGAAGTGGTGTATGACCACAAAGGTGGTCTCCCGGGCCACAGTGTCCCTCTAAAGGGAGGAAATAAGGCGTGTGCCAAAAACCGGAGCAAACGGAGGTAGTTAAGTGGTCCCGAACCCGGGCACACGACCGACGGCTCCAAAAACCGGAAATCGGGCTCCAAACGGGAAAAATGGCCTACGACCACGAAACGTAGCCCACGGCCACTGAGAGATGGTCTACGAGATCTCTCCCTTCCTTCGGGAAGAGAAAACGGAGAAAACCTGACCCGATTCGCAAACCGAGGCAAAGCACAAAAGAGCCCCGAAGTCCGGAGGCAAGACTCACAGCCGAGACTCCGAAACCTCAGAACAAGCACAATATGCAACATCACCGAGCGCTCAAATGGTGACGTCTGAGTCTTAAGGTCGGTCAAAAATGGGGTGTCTACAGTTACCCCTCTTTGACAGAATTCGGAAATCATACGTGACGGGAGTGAATGTCAAAGCCCAGAGACGACCCATTTTTGATGAGGCCAAAGACTTAGACAGACATACAAGATAACAAAGATGTGCCCGCAGGCAGGGGCAAAATGCAAAATGGTATGCATAAAGCTGGATATAACTCATGATTATGCAAAGCAACAAGATGTAATGAAGCGCACATACAACAGTTTTAAGCAAGAATGCAAAGCAACAACTACATTTCATGCAGCTTAAGAATGCGGAGAATTATTCAATTCTCATCACGTCTCACACGGAGAAGATACAATACCTGCGCGATTCGTCCGGTTGCACCGGCTTCAAATGAACCATACATACAATATCGTGCCTGCAAAAGAGAGAAACTTAACAAGCACAACATAGTTAGCAACACATGTTCAGTGCTACATCGAATGCAGACAAACAGGGTGCCGATGGGAAAGTGCATCGCAATGCGAGTGACACACGCGTAACAATGCAAGTTAAACATGGAGGTATGACAATACCAATGAAACGTGCACAACAATGCAAGTGGTATGCATGAGAATGCAAGTGACGTGCATAACAATGCAGGATAAGTGCGAATTCGAATGCGTGTTTGACGCGAAACAACGAGCAAAGAAATCAAGTTTTGACGAGTGCGACTCAATCGCGACCTCCGGTTTACCTCCCGGAAGGGTCACAGCGTGCTCAAAGAGGATACATCGTACTCTTGACGAGTGACGATGAAACACGCATCGAAAGTTGGAGTTGGAGTTGGAGTTGGAGTCCCTGCGGAGAGATTTCGCGACGAAAAGTGCACTTTTCTTGTACTTTCTTGGGTGCTGAGGACTCCAATGACTACCAAAATTTTCAGAGACCTTGGAGACTACCTTGGGAACATCATCGACCAGGTTTGGACTCCAGGGGAGGCCACCGACCAGGTTGGAGTGCAAGGGGTGGTCGGCCTACGCCATTTTCTTTCTTAGATCCGCGCTTTATACGCGTTTTCCAACGCCCTACGCCAAGGTGTTTCACGAAAACTTTTAGTTCTCTTCACTTTGAACCGATTAAAATTTGATTTCGGGGCTTCTTTTCTCATTTTCGCCACTTGAGGTAAGTTTGTCTCAATATTTGGAAGATTTTCTCAGGAGTTGACTTTTGTTGACTTTTTCATTTCCCGAGAGTTGACTTTTGTTGACTTTTTCCAATTTCGGCTCATTTCGCCCGTTTTTGCTCCTTTTTGCAGATTTCTTGAAATGGCAGGTCAATTTCCATACGGCGGAGGTTCTCCAGGTGCCAGAGGCGAGCCTGACATCATGTCTTTGCATCCGAGGGTTCGGCCTTTCATCCCCGAGAGGTACGATCCTCCGACTCATGTCCTCCCTCGGGCGATTTTTTATCATTTTACCGACTTCGACCCTCGAGCTCCTGTAGACCTGCTACAGCGGGAGCCGGAGTCCCATCTCTCCCATCCGGCACGAGAGGTACGTACTTCACCTTTTCACATTTCCTGCCTTAATTCTGTATTTTCCCTGCATTTCATGCTATGTATGCTTATTTGCTCGTTCTGAACACATTCGCATGTCATACTTCTGCTCATTCTAGTACACAGCTTATTCTGCATGCTTAGTCTATAACACAATACTCTGTCTTGAACACACAGCTCAATCACTCGAACCATTGAAATTTGAACACACAGCCCAAATTTAATTGTGAACAAGCAGCTCACATTTGTTGAAAGTTGAACACGCAGCTCAAACTTTAAATTTCTGAAATCTGAACACACAACCCAAATTTGATTGTGAACACGCAGCCCACATTTGATGAAAGTTGAACACACAGCCCAAATTTGATGGTGAACACGCAGCCCAAACTTTAAATTTCTGAAATCTGAACACGCAGCCCAAATTTGATAGTGAACACGCAGCCCACATTTGATTAAAAGTTGAACACGCAGCCCAAACTTTAAATTTCTGAAATTTGAACACGCAGCCCAAATTTGATGGTGAAAACGTAGCCCACATTTAATTGAAAGTTGAACAAGCAGTCCAAACTTTAAATTTCTAAAATCTGAACACACAGTCCAAATTTAATGGTGAACACACAGCCCACATTTGATTGAAAGTTGAACACGTAGCCCAAACTTTAAATTTCTGAAATCTGAACACGCAGCCCAAATTTAATCGTGAACACGCAGCCCACATTTGATTGAAAGTTGAACACGCAGCCCAAACTTTAAATTTTTGAAATTTGAACACGCAGCCTAAATTTGATGGTGAACACGCAGCCCACATTTAATTGAAAATTGAACACGCAACCCAAACTTTAAATTTCTGAAATTTGAACACGCAGCCCAAATTTAATGGTGAACATGTAGCCCACATTGAGTGGAAAGTTGAACACGCAGCCCAAACTTTAAATTTCTAAAATCTGAACACGCAGCCCAAATTTGATGGTGAACACGCAGCCCACATTTGATTGAAAGTTGAACACGCAGCCCAAATTTTAAATTTCTGAAATCTGAACACGCTGCCCACATTTGATTGAAAGTTGAACACACAGCCCAAACTTTAAATTTTTGAAATCTAAACACGCAGCCCAAATTTAATGGTGAACACGCAGCCTACATTGAATTGAAAGTTGAACACGCAGCCCAAACTTTAAATTTCTGTAATCTGAACACACTACCTAAATTTGATGGTGAACACGCAGCCCACATTTGATTGAAAGTTGAACACGCAGCCCAAACTTTAAATTTCTGAAATCTGAACACGCAGCCCAAATTTAATGGTGAACACGCAGCCCACATTTAATTGAAAGTTGAACACGCTGCCCAAACTTTAAATTTCTGAAATCTGAACACGCAGCCCAAATTTGATGGTGAACACGTAGCCCACATTTAATTGAAAGTTGAACACGCAGCCCAAACTTTAAATTTCTAGAATCTGAACACACAGCCTAAATTTAATGGTGAACATGCAGCCCACATTTGATTGAAAGTTGTTTGATTTGTACACAGCTCATATCTTTTCATTTGCACACAGCTTATTCATTCAATTCTGAAACTGAATACATGTGTTTGTTATGAATGCAGACATCCTCCCGCGTTACACGGGGTTATGGTTCTATTGCTGCGAGAGATTGGTACGCGGAGCTCCCGGAGGCTGTCCGCGATTGGGTTGATTTGGCAGGATTCGGGACCTTTTGGGATATCTCGCTATCCAGCTAGCTGGACATTGATGGGTGCCTTGGTGGAGAGATGGTAGGACACCACCAACTCCTTCCATTTCTCAGCCGCCGGGGACATGACCATGACCCCATTCGATTTTGCCGTGTTGACGGGCCTTGACGTGGGAGGCTGGGCGATCCCTTACAACGAGGACATGGGTGAGTGGGAGGCTGCCTGGATTCATCTGTTGGGAGCCCGTCCACCGATCGACTGATCTTCGGGCCGAGTCCAATATACCTGGTTTTCTACACAGTTCAGGGGGACAGAGCCCGAGACTCCTGAGGAGATTGCACAGTATGCCCGCGAGTTTTTGATGTTCCTCTTCGGGACCACTCTGTTCGCCGACAGGGGGAACACCGTTGGGCTATATTTGCTGAGTGCCTTGGTAGACCTCACACAGGTTAGTCAGCATGATTAGGGTGGTGCCAGCTTGACTACCCTCTATTGCTATATGAGTGCGACCTCCCGCGGATGGGGGAACATAGTCGGCGGCTATTGGAGAGCCTGGGAGGTACCTTCTGCCCTCTTGATTCACATTTCTGCTTTTCATTATCTATACATTGCACACACGGCACACTTTACATTCTGTACTTCCATTCTACCCTCAGCATTCTGTATTCAGATTCTACGCTCAGCATTCTGTATTCTGATGGCTTTTGCCCTGTTTTCCACAGTTATAGGTCTTCGCGTACTTTCCGACGCTAGCCCCGGAGCTCAAGGTGGAGGCTCCTCTCATGACCCCTTATTCACTCATCTTCGAGGGCCAGCACCGGCCACGGCCTCGGGGGACTCTCCCTTACCTATGGCAGTATTTTGACACTGTGCGGGCGACCGAGGTATGTCAGAACTCTCAGTTCTTCCCGTGTTCATCTTTGATTCATGCTTGGACATTTGCGATTTCTAATCGGCTTATGCATTGGCTATCCGCAGATCTTATGGCAGCCCTGGGCGCCTTTGGGTGAGGATCTCCGATTCCAGTTTGCCGGAGAATGGACCTCATCCCGGTATAGGATCTTGTTCGAGGGGCCAGTCGGTAGGGCCTGGTTCCTGGGGGAACGCTTTCTTCGTCAGACTATGGGCTTCCCTGAGCCGAGTGTCCCTTCAGCACCCCCAGACGATATACGGCTCGCTGATAGGCTTACTCCCCAGGGTGTCATTGATGCCAGGCTGGGCATTGATGTACTGCTGTATTTGGAGGACGGGGAGTACGCGACCTATCGTCACACCTACTTGATGCCTCCATTGACAGGTGTTCGTACTCCTTCGAGGAGGTCTACCGGCATGCCATCTTCGAGTCACACCCGAGCCAGAGACATTCCTTCGGCCAGTAAGGCTGGCACATCTAGAGGTGGGGCTGGACTGGTCCCTCCGATTCCCCCGACTTATCATCATGCCGGATGGCCAGGTATCCCGACTGAGTTGACAGGATGGAGATACGAGGCTTCCTACCCAATTCCGCTAGAGCCTCCTATGCCAGATCATCCATACACCAGAGACCCTGACTCACCACCGGTATGTTTTTCGACTTTACTTTATCACTCAGATACTTGGACATTCATTCATTCACTGATGATTTGCACTTGTATCTGCAGCCTACCACAGAGTATGCTGAGGGGTTACTCGGGTTAGTGGCCTCGCTCGAAGGCATGGTCTTGCGGAGAGAGGCGCAGCTGTCTATCTTGGGCATCTCGGTACTGTTTAGTTTTCTTGCATTTATCATATTTCTGATGACATGCTGAAGTTGAACATTTCACTGCATTGATTGACCGACTGTATGCGGAGAGCACATCTGACACACACCACATCCATGTACTATATTTGCACACATCCACCCCATGTAGCTTTTATCTGTACATCTGATAAACATATTTTTGCTGATGTATTCAAATTGCACTCTTTTTTTCAGATGCCTCCGATATATACCGGACCACAGGCCGGGCCATCTGGGCCTTCTAGAGGAGCTGGGCCATCTAGGCCTTCTCGAGGAGCCGGGAGAGGGGAGTCGTCTCGCGGACGAGGCGGGCGCAGAGCACATATCATTGAGGAGGAGTCCAGTGAGGAGGAGGAGTCCGCGCATCGTCAGTCAGAGACATCTGCTGGCAGAGAGGATGACTCTGAGTCTGGCTCTGAGGGTGGAGGTGATGCCGAGGAGGATCTTGAGGATGACAGCTCTGACTCAGATGGCGATGATGGTGCTGAGGCTGTTCCGCAGAAGAGGACGAAGAGGGCCTCTTTTTCTCGCACTTGAGAGCACAGATGTTCCTACTTTATTTGCCTTTTTTACTAGTAGTTGTAGCACACATTGTACATTATTAGGCAGTTTTTATTTTCTGTAAAACCTGTAACCTTGTTGTAAAATGTTGTAACAAAGGAAACATGATGGAATGAAACAACTTTTGTTCAAAAAAGTGTTGTATTTTATGTTCTTGCATCGCATCGCATTATTTTGCACAAAAATGAGATTGAATGGAAATCATGCATTGAAAATTTCCAAGTCAGGTAGTGAACTGACGCAACAAACAAAGCAACTTAACTTATTAAGAAATGACAGAACCTTAGCAAGTTTACAACTCGATAAGCAAGACACAACAATGTTGATTAAACTTACAACTCGATAAGCAAGACACAACAATGTTGATTAAACTAAGAGTAACAACTCAAAACACAAAACTCGTTAACTTGACAAAACTTAACAACTTGGTAAGCAAAGCAACAACTCGGTAAGCAAAGCAACAACTCGGTAAGCAAAAACAACAACTCAATAAGCCAAATTTAACAACAACCTGATAAACAAATGCATTTCGAAAGATCTGGGTGACGGAACACATCCGAAACAGAGGAAAACTCGCACCTTTAACGCCCCTAATGCATGGAAATGCTTGGAATTTTCTTCTAGAGGCTAGAACAAGACTAAAGCCACCCTCCTCTTGATGGCCGACCACCTAAGGGAGCTGGCCGACTAGTTTTTTGCATTGGAGGGGAGAGGGGTGGTCGGCCTGCCAGAAAAGGTGGCCGGCCGGCCACCTAGCTTGGCAACCACCAAATTTTTGACACGTGTCCTCCGAACAGTGCCTTATCCTCTTTAAAAACTCCAACCTCGTGGTTCTCTCATTTGATCTTAGTTTTGCACCAAAATGGAGGCATTTCTCACCCAAAATCTCACAGCTTGGATTGCTTCTCTAGATGGCTCGAAAAAGTTAAACTTCCGGGGTTTCGACTTGAATGCACTATTCACGCTGAGCCGTACTTCGCTGCACATTCCGTTCCTCCATGCGGCGGCGAGGTTTTGGAATCTGGTAACACACGTCTTTAGCTTCGGTGGGCAAGAGATATGTCCGACCTTCGAAGATTTTCAAGTTTTGATGGAATCTGAGCGCCATGAAGAGATTTTGTCCCAGCTTCGCTTCAATCACGCCCAAGCTTTAGGACAGATGTGTGGACTCACCATGCACGATGCTCGATCTCTGATCTGCAACGGGGAACTGGATATCCTTGGCTTGATTCATCGCTTTTCTGATGCCGGTAACCGCGGCGACCACCATTGGCAAGGTTTTCAGCAACACGCCCTTTGCTTGTGCATGCTATCTCACTTTTTGCTTGCCCCAAGCTTTAGCGGATCTAGTTTCCGTCTGATTGAAGTTGCTCAAGGATTGAAAGAAGGAATGAGCTGCATTGCCATGACATTGGCCGAGACGCTGATGGGCTTGGATGCTTTATATTGCCAAGAGACGACCAGATTCGCGGGGAGTCCACTACTGCTGCAGGTAATGTTTCCCACCCTTTCCCACATATATATTGCTCACATCACTCGGCCCTCAGGCTCGGTTTTTCTCACTAAACCCTTTTCTTACTTTTCTCTCATCGTACATCTCTCTATTCTTTATTCTCTCATTTTCCAATCCCTCCCCAGGTATGGTTGATGGATAAATTGCAGGTTGTGGACTATTGCCCAGCCTACTCAGCTCGCGGCTACTTCTTCCGACAACGACTAGTCGATGTCCTTGATGAGGGATGGTGGTTCGACTAGATGTGCAATTTGTCTGCGGATCGCATTGGTTGGTGCTGTCCTTGGCTCAATCTCCCGGCAATGAGCTATAGCATGTCCCGGCAGACCGGGATCCAGTTGATTGGTCTGACTCACTGTGTGTTCTACTTTCTGTTCCGGTTCCGGCGCCAGTTCGGCCATGATCAGACTTGCCCACCAGAGGGGATGGAGTATCTTGCCGCATTCCCGGTTCGAGGCGCACAGCTTGCCTGGTATGCCACAGCATGGAGGACTAGAGAGCTCCTGGCCCCTGCTCCCACTTTCAGTTGCACCTTGTCTGATGAGTGCTTGGATTGGCTCAATGAAGAGGCACAAGAAGGGCCTACTTTGGCATCAGAGGCTTCGACCAGCTCTGGGAGGGAGTGCAGGAACACCTGACTTGGCTATGCCCTGAATTTATTACTTTATTAGTACTTTCAAGTTTTCTTTATGAATGTAATAAAAATCAACTTCAATTCGTATGCAAGAGCAGGAAAACTCTGTATTGAAATCAATGAAATTGAAGGTTGTGGGTACTGAAAATTTTCCGCTTTGGTCCAAAAAAGGTCTAAGTTGTAAAAAGATTAATTTTGAACAAAGTCAACTTTTATTAAAACTTTTCAAAACCATTTTCGATATGGAATCAGAATTGAACATGTCTGAGATCTGTCACTGAGATGCACAACCCGGGATCCCTGCAACTGGAAAGTTGCCCCTAGTCTGAAGAGTACCGCGGCACTGCACAGCAACGGAAAGTTGCCCCTAGTTTGAAGAGCACTGCACCGGAGATCATAACCGAACTCTTGAATGCTGAATAGACAAAGATGGCCGAGATGATCAAATGGACAAAGTTGATCGGGGAAAATTTTATGGCTGAACTTCAGGATGAAGTTGCCTACGTATCCCAAAGATGGGAATCAAGCCTTACGTAGTTCAGGCTTAGGTTCACTCGAGTATTTTAACTCTCCTTTTACGCTCTAACTTTTGCCAAGGGCGCCCTTTGCGGGTTTTCAACCTTGTGAGCTCAGTTTTTATATTTTCTAATTTTTTCAATGCTCTAACTTTTGCCTAGGTCGCCCTTTCAGGTTTTCGGCCTAGCGAGCCTCTCAGGGGTAATATTTCTTCAACTTGTCCATGTTGATCGGTTGCGAGAACTCCAAGCCATCTAGGTCCATTAGAACCACAGCTCCACCTGACCAGATAGCTTTGATGATGTAGGGACCAGTTCAATTAGGTCTGAACTTGCCCCTTGGATCGTGGATGGGAGCTCGGTTGTCCTTGAGCACCAAATCTCCTTCTTTTGGATTCCTGGACTTAACTTTCTTGTTAAAAGCCCTGGCAATTCTGCGCTGATAGCCTTGAACATGGTACAGTGCTTTTAGTCTTCTCTCATCAAAGAGCATGAGTTCCTCAAACCTGCTCTGCTGCCAATCTGCTTCGGCTATTTGACACCCAGCCAATACTCGCAATGACCGAACCTCAATTTCAATAGGTAGAACAGCCTCCATCCCATAAACTAATGAATACAGAGTCGCCCCAGTAGAAGTTCTAATTGAAGTCCGGTACCCCAACAGAGCAAACGGCAGCTTGTCTGGCCAATCTCGGTAGGTTTCCACCATCTTCTGCAATATGTGTTTGATATTCTTGTTGGCGACCTCAACCGCTCCATTGGTTTGCAGCCGGTATGTAGACGACTTATGAAAAGCCACGTTGTATTTCTCCAACAAGTCAATCACTTCCTTCTTGAAGTGGGAACCATTATCTGAAATGACCTCGTTTGGGACCCCATAACGACAGATGATATTGTTTCTGATGAATTTTGCAACATGTGATGCCTTCAACACCGCATAGGATTGGGCCTCAACCCACTTCGTGAAATAATCTATCGCGACCAGGATGAACTCATGCCCGTTAGACCCTTTCGGAGTGACAGCCTCGATCACATCGATTTCCCAAACTGAAAATGGCCATGGCGAAGTCATATTGTACAACTTTGATGGCGGGATGTTCATGCGATTTGCATAGATCTGACATTTGTGGCATCGCCGAACAAAGCCGATACAATCCTCCTCCATGGTGGACCAGTAGTAACCTTGTCTGAGGATCTTCCGTGCCAGCATCACCCCGTTCATATGCGCACCGCATTCTCCTCCATGGATGGCCTCCATCAGGCGTTTTGATTCTTCAGCTTCAACGCATAGCTTATGCATTCCCAGATGACCTCTCTTGTATAATTTACCTCTGCAGATGATGAATGGAACGGCCATTCTTCTGATTGCCTTTTTATCCTTGGCATTTGCCCCTGGTGGATACACCTCTTTCTCCAAAAAATTACAAATGTCATAATACCAAGGGTTCTCATCTTGACCCTCGTCTATAGTAGTGATTGACTCATAAGCCGGTGCAAACTTCTGGTCAATAATGACTGGACGCATCCGGACTCCAAATGGGATGTCTATCATAGAAGATAGAGTTGCTAGTGAATCTGCGAACCTGTTGTTCTCTCTTACTAGATGAGCAAAGTTTAGCTTCTCAAACCGAGGAATTAACAAATCCAGGGCCTGATGATACATCATCATCTTTTCTTCTTTGACTTTCCAATCTTCTTTTGCTTGAGATACAACAAGGTTCGAGTCACCGATGACGTCCAACCGTTTTGCCCCTAGTTCCAGGGCTGCTTCTAGACCGGCAATGCATGCCTCATACTCTACTTCGTTGTTCGAGACTTTGAACCGGAGCTTGAAGGCTAGAGGGATACGGGAATTGTCAGGCGCTATCAGCAACACTTCTATTCCATACCCATACTGGTTGGACGCTCTGTCGAAATACATCGTCCAAAACTCGTCGTCGATATGCAAAATGGCCTCATCTGGGAATAAGTACTCAGCTGCTTCACCCCCTTCCACTGGATGATCGGCTAAGAATTCTGCTACTGCTCTTCCCTTGACCGACTTGCGTGTCACATATTTTAGATTGAATTCGGAAAGCAACAGCATCCAACGAGCTAGTCTACCCGTGAGTGCCGGTTTCTCAAAGAGAAATTTGATGGGATCTAATCTCGAAACCAACATTACAGAGTGAGCTAACAGGTAGTGCCGCAGCTTCCTGGTAGCCCATACCAAGGCTAAGCAAGCCTTCTCCAATGGTGTGTAGCGAGTCTCATACTCTAGCATCTTCTTGCTTAGATAATAGATGGCCCTTTCCACTTTGTCCTCTGATTCTTGCGTGAGCATGCAGCCCATTGTGGTCTCAGTTACCGAAAAGTACAATATCAACGGTTTTCCTGGTTCTGGTGGCGTCAACACAGGTCGGTTCTGTGAATATTCCTTGATCTTTTCAAAAGCAGCTTGGCATCAGCCGTCCCACTGGAATTTCATTCCTTTCTTCAGGAGACCAAAAAGTGGTTCACAAGTCAAGGTTAATTTTGAGATAAACCGTCTTATGAATTGCACTTTACCCAGAAAGCCTCGTACCTCCTTTTCAATCCTTGGTGGTGGCATTTCTAGGATGGCCTTGATTTTGGAAGGGACGACTTCGATACCTCTCTGTGTAATGTGAAACCCCAGCATTTTCCCTGCTGTAACACCGAACGTACACTTTTGAGGATTCAACCGCAATCGGAATTCTCTGATCCTTTGAAAGAATTTTTGCAAGGCGGTGTAGTGGCCCTCCCTTTCTTTGGACTTGACAATCATGTCGTCCACGTACACCTCAACCTCTTTGTGGATCATGTCATGTAATATTGTGGTCACGGCCCGTTGATATGTAGCTCCAGCGTTCTTCAGCCCAAACGGCATTACTCTGCAGTAGTAGGTCCCCCACGGGGTGGTGAAGGCAGTCTTTTCTCGGTCTTTAGGTGCCATCACTATCTGGTTGTAGCCTGAGAAGCCATCCATAAACGAAAGCAAAGCATGTCCCGCTGTGAAGTCCACTAACTCATCAATGTGCGGCAAGGGAAAGTCGTCCTTCGGACTAGCTCTGTTCAAATCCCTAAAATCCACGCATACCCGGATCCTACCATCCTTCTTCGGCACTGGAATGATGTTGGCCAACCAAGTCGGGTATTCGGATACCTGCAGGAAACCTGCGTCAATTTGCTTGGTAACTTCTTCCTTAATCTTGAGGGCCCAGTCCGGGTGGATCCTTCTGAGTTTTTGCTTAACAGGTCGGGCCACGGGGTCAAGAGGGATCCGGTGCTGTACAATCTCAGGATCGATTCCAGGCATGTCTTCGTAGGACCACGCGAAAACATCTTTGAAATCTTTTAATAAAACGACTAAGCGCTCGCGTTCCTCCGAAGACAACGTAGACCCGATCTGGACCACCCGCAGGTCCTCCTCAGTACCGACATTCACAGTAGTGATTTCATCCATTAAGGGTTTAACAAATCTTTCCTGCTCTTGTTCAATTAAGCGTTGCAAAACCGGAGGAATTTCTTCCTCGTCGTTTTCATCAAAATTTGAAAGCCTGAATTAACGCAATAAATCAAGGGCATAGAAAAGTACTCAGAAACCACAACTATTTGATTCTCATTAAGCACAACCAAATCGTTCGATTCTTCGGTTACAACAGACTCAAAAAAGAAAGAAAAAGACGACCTGGACAAGACTGTGGCATCCGGGTTATCATCCCCAGGATTCCCAGACTCAGACTTAGTCGAGCTGGAACCTGATTCCGACTCACAAGATTCGGTGGAATCAGATTCTGGCTCACTTCCTGACCTGGTGCTGCTGGACAAAAATCCCTCTTCATACTGCCAAATGAGAGAGGGTGCGATAGATGCATCCAAAATGTTTGCTGGTAGACCCACAACCGTTCCATTCCCGATCACGCATACCGAGAAGTTATCCCCCAAGCACTTCTGCTCGATCGGAGGATCTGAAAGTAGACACGCCAGCGCTACCCCCATTTCACTTTCGGCATCCTCAGACTCCACTTTCTTGCTCTGCTCAACCTCAGCTAATGGGTCTATCTGCTCTTCGACAACGTCATCCCCAGGTAACTGCAGGTCAAAGAAGATCTCAAACCCCAGCACGCGCTTCCTCTCCGCGTTCATCCACGGCTTTGGGAAGCCACAGAACGGAAAGTCCTCCCCCTCTCGGACAAAGCGTCCGTTTAGGGTACCCTAAATGGGCCGGTGCATTAAGTCAAAAGGCTTCCCCGCCTTCTTCGCTCTGGCTCTCCCAGCCATCTCCCTACCCTTCCTTATCCAATCCTCTTTGGTGGGCTGATAACCCAAACCAAAGGTATGTGGATTATGTGGCACCTCGGACGATGCTGCGATGCCCTTCCGGTCGCTCTTTCCCAATCCCATCCCGGGGATATGTTGAAGCTTGTTCATAAGGTATACCGATTGAGCACTGACGTACACCCCCTTATTAACAGCTAAGATGTTATGCATGACCCGGGCCTCAACCAGGGTAAAACCAAATAAGAACACATCCTCCATACCGTGCTCAATTTCCAAAACTGGCGTAGATACTTCCGGCGGTGGATGGATCGATGAATTCCCAAAAACAATGGCTACTCCCTTTCCATGGGGGTTTTTCACCATTTGATGCAAGGTAGAAGAAACTGCCTTGACTTGATGCAGCCACGGCCGCCCCAATAGCAGATTGAAAGTGGCGGGAACCTCTAGGATGTGAAAGTCAATTTCATGCTGTCCCGGCCCAACCTTGGTTTGAATTTTCGCTGTCCCCATGACTTCTCTGCTTGTGTTTTCGTATGGCCGAATCACCTGGGCTGTTGGCACAAAGTCCGCGGTCTTCAAGCCAATTGCATAGGCAGTCCTCCCTGGACATACATTGATGGCAGACCCTGTGTCGACAAGCACCACAGGTATCCATTTATTTCTACACTCCACGGAGATGTAGAGTGGCTTGTTATGGTTCGCACCCTCAGGTGGCAGCTCTTTGTCAGACAAGGTCAACATCGGGGTAGCTCCTCCCGAAAAAACTAAGCCCACCAGCTGTTCGGGCGTGGTGTCTATAGAGAGCTTGGCCTTGTCCATGGCCGATAAGACAGCTTGTCGATGCACTCGCGATGCCATAAGCAGTCCCCAGATGGAGATGTCTACTTGTATCTTCTTTAACTACTTCAGTACAGCCTCTTCTTCGACTTGCTTCTCTTTCTGTCTCTCAACTTCCTTATCCTTCCCAGATGCCTCCGACTGGTCTAGGTGCGGGGGCTTGAAATACCATCCGCTTCTCGTCATACGATCGGCCTCACTGACATACCAGGTATCATCTGGCTGATTACTCTCCCAATCCTCATCCATGTGGGCAAGACATAAATCATCGTCTTTCCACCACATTCCGCTAGCAGCCAACAGACACCTGTCTAGCTCCGGTTCAATTGCACCCGCAGTACTCTCCGTCCACATGCTCGCAACATTCTCTATCTTCGTGCACACAACACTCTCAGTCCCCTCATGGCCCTTAGCTTTCCTAATTCTCTTGGCATCCTCAAACCTTTCTTGTTCCAGCTGCATCAGTACAGCTGGTTGTTCAACAATTCCCGCGTTCATAATGCCCAAGTCTCGAGCAGAATTCTTAGCACCGGCGCTCTCTGGCGACTCATTCTAATTTCCAGCCCTTCCGGCCACCACAAATATACTTGCCCCTACCGGGCCCTATTCCAATTGAGCTTCGTCAACAACATCTGGCAAGTCATCAAGCCACCCAATAGCCTGTGTCGATTCCTCATAATCAAACCAGTCGACTGCCGCGTCTCCTAGATCTTGATCGTTAAAAAACTGGAGGTTGGCCAAGTCCTCTTCCACAACCGTCAAACCATCTGTCCCCTGCTCAAATCCGTCCCCTCGAATCACACACAGCTCTGCCCTCCCTGGCAATTCAATATTAGGCTCAAACTGGCCTGCTGGTAGAATGTAATCACTCGGATCGTAGGCTTCCCCAGCGACACTCCCAGACTGCTCAAACCCTGATTGAACAATTCAATCCCCCTCTAAAATCTCCTCTGTTCTATCTCTGCCAGTCACCACCATTGGCTTGGGTTGGGTTCTGGAGATGTCCAACATGCACAAAGAGTCAGTGCAGTCAGGAAGGAGCACCTCCGGCTTAGGCAAGTGGGAAGGAGTGATATATATGCTGGGATCGTAAGACACGACCCCAGTCTGGATGAAGTTGATTCTTTTGGGAGGTGGAGCTTGGTTGTGTGGTGAGAGAGGGTTTGTTGTGACGTTGGGTTTTTCTGGAGGTACAATCACCTGCTTGTCAATGAGGTCTTGAATCTCATGACGCAATCTATAACATTGGTCAGTGTCATGACCGTGTTGTTGGTGATATGCACAGTATTTTGCCGGGTTATGAGAAGGAGGGAGTGGATTTGGCAATGGCCTCGGCTCCAGAGGCTTTAAGTGCCCTTTCTTGATTAATACCCCTAGAGCCTTGGACAGGGGCATATACAGTGGGGTGAAGGTTCTTTGGCCTCTGGGTTGGAATCGAGTGGTTTGTGTGTTGCTTCCGGACGCGTCGGAGAAAGGTGTAGCTGCCATGGGTCTTGGAAGGGGAGGAGGAATGGTGGTGACCACGCTTACTTCTGAAGCTCTGGCATTTGTGGCATTGCTGGTGCCTGTGTTGTTGTTGCGGTTGAAAGTTCTTCGGGGTTGCTCTCTATCTTGGTCAATCAGACCCTGTTTCATTGCATCTTCAATTTGTACCCCCATTTCATGTAGATCTAAAAAAGTAGGAAAGGGGAGCATCATCATTTTTTGCATCAGTTTTGGCTGGAGATTGCGCACAATCATCCAGATTTGGTCTTTGTCGGTAGGCCTCAGGGTCATCATCGAAACCTTCGCCCTCTGTAGACACCCCATTTTTGACCGACCTTAAGACTCAGACGTCACCGATTGAGCACTTGGTGATGTGGCATATCGTGCTCGTTCAGAAGTCTCAGAGTCGCGGCCGTGAGCCCTGCCTCCGGACTTCCGAACCCTCTTCTTTGCCTTGCCACGGTTTGCGAACCAGACTCGATTTTCTCTGTTTATTTTCCTGAGGGGAGGGAGAGGTCCCGTAGACCATCTCCCAGTGGCCGTGGGCTACATTTGGTGGCCGTAGGCCATTTTGCCCATTTCAGAGCCCGGTTTCCGGTTTTTCGGGACCGTTAGCCGTGTGCCTCGGTTCGGGACCACTTAACCATCTTCGTTTGCTCTAAATTTTGGCATACATCTTATTTGCTCCCTTTTGAGGGACACTGGGGTCTGAGAGACCCACTTCGTGGCCGAATGCCACTTTCGGTGTTTAACAGGCAGTTTTCGGGGCTCCGAACTGCGCGTTTTGGCCCCCGAACATTTGTTTTGCATCGGTTTTCGTTCATTTTTGGCAGGTACCTCTGTTTCATCCCCAGGAAGGCCGTAAAAGGGTGGGAGGCCAGCAATTATTTCAGCAACCAGTTATATATCCTCCGACGCCCTCCGACGCCCGTTTTTCTCACTTCCGAGCCAATGTTGAACACCCTTGGGCCATTTTCTTGAACTTTTAACCACATATTTGTGTTGTACACACATGGGAGGACCCTAAAAATTGGTGGTCGGCCACTAGTTCAACTTGACCCTTTTGAACCCCTCCTAAAAATGGCCTATTCTCTCTCCTGTTTTACAGTTTGCAATTTTGAACCACAGGGTTGTGATGAGGGGACCTGGGAGGCCACCAATATCATATGGTCGGCTACTAATTCTCATTGACCCTTTTGACCCTTGGCCGGCCGGCCATAAGAGGTGGTCGGCCGGCCATCTGCAGCTCCAAAAGGTGGCCGGCCATAATCCCTAGGTTGTGCACTTTACAGCTGTATACTTTTTTCCCCAAAAAGATCTGTATCCGAGGGAAACAGCCTTTGGGGAAAGGACTTGGTCCTTTTCCCCCACCCTTTCTCTCCATGCTCCCCCTCTCCTTGGTCCATATAACCAGCTGGCATCTCTTGTATTAGGGGTTAGAAAAATTGCTTCAAGCATATACATACATATCTCCATCCATCTCTCTCATTTTTCCTTGAAAACTCCTAAGTTCTACCTCATTTCTTCACCACCACCAAGCACCACCACCACTACTCCATTTCCAGCAGCTTGAGAGGCTTTCCAGCAGCTAGGAGGCATCACTTCTCAAGCCAAGAAGCAACCAAAGACTTGTCTTCAAGGGTGAGTTTCATTTCCCCCTTTTTGGTCCATTTCTTGTGTCATTTTTAAGCCATATATGCTTGTTGTTTTGAGCTCCGGACCTAACTGAAAGTGGCCTTCTTTTGAGCTCTTTTTCACTTTTTCTTAAGGGCTCAACACTGTTTGAGGCCCCCATATTGCACTTGCTTCAATATCCTCCTTGAATGCCATTTTCTTGCATGATGGTTTTAGCCTATATGTGATCTGTTTTGGAGAATGATGTAAACTGTAAATAGGCTTATTTTGAGCCCCTCTTCAACATTGAAGAAGGGCTCATCACTGTTTGGGACCTCCATCTGCCACTTCATGTTATATCCCTCTTTGGTCCCCTTTTCTTGCATGCTTTGGCAGCCCATTGTGCTTCTGTTTTTGGCCTTTTTACAGTACTAAAAACAGCCATATTTTGATCCCCTTGTGATGTTTCATTAAGGGTCTTTGGCTGTTTGTTGAATATTTTGTATACTTTGTGTTATAGCCTCTTTTGAGCCTCATCTTGCATGACATTTTGAGTGTATTTATATACTGTTTTTGGGGCTTCCATAAAATGTAAATAGTCATATTTTTGGCCCCTCTTCAGTGTTATAGAAGAGTCTTTTTCTGTTTGGGCTTTGCATCTACCACTTGCTTCTTTGTCCATTTTTCGGTCCAATTCTTGCATAAGAGCTTAGCCATACCTATGTTTGTTTTTGGGGTTTTTACAGTTCTGAAAAATGTCATATTTTGGGCCCCTATTCAATGTTTTTGAAGGGCCCTAACCTGTTTGGGGTCAGAAACTGTGAGTTGCTTCATTATCTCATATTTAGGGCCATTTTTGCATGCTAGTTTTGCCATATTTGTGCTTACTATTTGGCCATGATTTGTACTGGTAAAATACTAATTTTGGGGCTGTCTTGCTACTGTCTATTCATTGTATGTCCATATTGTGCATATTTGGTATAGCTATAGGCCATTTCGGGTGCCAAAATTTATGTTTCGGGACTATTCCATGCATCGGGTGCACTTTCACCTCATTTCGGGGCTGTTTTCCCCCACATTTCAGTGCTGAAATTCCATTAGCATGTTTGCATATCATTTCCCATTATTGCATTGCATATGCCATTCCCTCGATTTGCGTGCCCGTGTGCACGCTTTTGGAGGCACTTCATTTTCATCCATCGGCCTCTTATGTGAGTGTGGCTGAGGCTCTCTCATGTTAGGATAAGTCCATGTTGCATTCTATATGCCATTTTAGCCATATTGCATTGCATATGCCATTGCCTCGATTTGCGTGCCCGTGTGCACGCGTTTCGAGGCACTTCATTTTCATCTATCGGCCTCTTATGGGAGTGTGGCTGAGGCTCTCTCATGTTAGTGTAAGCCCATATCATATTTCCGCGTCATTTGCATTGCGTATGTCATTTTCTCGGTTTGCGTGCCCGTGTGCATGCATTTCGAGGCATCTCATTTTTACAGCATAGTGCATACTAGGTTGTATCTTAGATCGCATTCAGTCATTTTGCTCGGTTTGCGTGCCCTTGTGCACGCATTTCGAAACATCTCATTTTCATAGCATTGTGCATGCTAGGCTGTATCTTAGTTGCATTCATGCATATCATGCATATTGCATCGTGTTCGGGATAGGAGTTAGCCCGGACACGGGAAACGAGGTGCGCTTCGTACTCCGAGTGACGGAACGTGTCTCAATTCCCTAGTCACCGACACTCCGGATCATCCATGATGGAGTTAGGTTCTTGTTGTGTTTATACGTGCATTCATTCTATATTGAGTTGCACATTTCGACTCCTCTGCCATCATGCATCGATATGCGTGATTGGTGGCACGAGGATCGAGACATGCATATATCTGTGAAAATACATTGCCATGCCCCTTTCCTGCTCTCTGTTGCAGCAAAATAAAGAATCAGCAACTTTTTAGAGTTTGGCGCGCATTTCAAGAAAAGGTGTAAACAAAGGCTAATTGGGGCATCCCAGTGGATTTCCGCGCAAGGCAGCCCAGACATGCATCATTCATCAGGAGCAAGGCAGTCCCTGGCTTGCACGTCAGTTTTACAGCTTTCTTAGTCAATTTGATTAATTAATTAGGAATTTGTATATTATTTGGACTGTAATATTTGGACTGTAATATTCTTTTATTCGGGACTGTATATTTATTCGGACCCTCTGCGCGAGGGCACAACTGTAATAAGTGTGCGTGTGTGTGTTGTATGCCTTCCAACCCCACGTCTTTCTCCTTTTTATTTACCTGCTTATGATGGTTAGATTAGGGCATATTTCAATTAGCATACAGTATGATAGCATGTTTGCATTCATTCATCTGTTTTGCATGCACCGGGCTCGGCGCATCATACTAACTGCATTTGTGTTTCAATTCCAAGTTGAATACATGTTAGCTGTAGCATTCCATATGCCATGTTTAGAATAGCCGAGCCTGCTATAGTTGCATTTTTGCATGTGTTGCATTAGGCATTTTTGTATACCTAGGATCATGCATGATTTCTAATGTAGTTTCTATTTTGGCTTGGAGTACTTGGTAAGTTCTATGCTTTAGCATCCTTGCATGCGTGTGAGTGACTGCCATGAATAGCATGCTTACCATGAGGCTAATTGCTTATGTGATATAACTGCCTGAGTGCCTGTGGGTGAAGGTTGGGTTATTTGAATTGGAATAATTCATCAAATGTGTGTTTTAAGCCCACTAGATAGTGGCAAAATCATGTTTTCTAAGCCCACCCGAGGGTGGCAAATCCACGTCTTAGCCTACTTGCGGGTAGCACCATCAAACCATTTTCAAACAAACAAACATGAAATGTTTTGTTCCAATTCAGGCGACTCAGTCTATACTTGTATGTTGTGCGCATCACATAATAACCTAGGCTAATAACCGGAATAAGAACATACAATGTTTTCAAAAATAGATATCATGGTTAGTAGAGGCCGGTCTCTGACCGGGCGAGCGGGGGTGCTCACGAAGTGACCTTCCCCAATCGTACCCGAGTTCCCGAGCCGAGGCAACTTTGGTGATGACGGACACGTGGCCTTAGGCAAATGAGTCAGGGTTTCCTAAATTTCCCAAAAATAAAATATTTAGGTGGCGACTCTTTATCTGGCAAAGCAGTCCATGTTTGGCACTTCTTTCAAAAATCTGTTTTCTCAAAACGATTTGTCGGATTTGGACTCTTTGGTTCAGATTTAGAACCGTGACAAATTTGGAGAGTCCTGAGCTGTAGTGACCCCAATATCGAACACAATGGGAGCTCATCCTCCCGGGGCGTTCGGGGACGTCTACAGTTTCTGGCAACTCTGCTGGGGAGTTAGAGAACTTGACTCGAACTCTTGATATCTGTTTTTGACTACACTTGTGTGTTTCTTTGCATTGCATTTGCATTGGTGCGCCTAGGACACCGTGTTTGCCATCTGCTATTCCTGAACGGTTTGCCGGAGGCTTGTCTTGTCAAGGCATGACCATAAGGCTGACCGGTTGTGGGCTCTGCCAGTATAGGAACACAAACCCCGGTTTTACCGAGGTACCCTTTTTGACCATTCGACCTAGTGCATATTCGGATCCATAGTGACCATTCCAAACTAGGACAGGTTGCTTACCCGATTGTAGGTTGTTTGAAACCGCTGCGTGCGTGGTGAAACCCTAGCTCCTGACAAAACAGGACAGGGAAACCCTACCCCAACATAGGGGTGTTTTGGCTCTCACTTGTCTGCTATGTGCTTTTAGAGTGCGTCTCTACAGGAATGCATGTATCAGTTTGCAAGTCTGGACATCAGGCTTGCGGGCATTACTATCAGTATTTGGGAGTCAGCTTTACCTGTGGGGATCAGACTCAGATTTGGGGCAGAATTTTGGGGCAGAATTCAGTAGAGAGTACACTCACTCAGCTTTGCTCATGTGGGTTATCGTGAAATCAGGCTGAGGTGCTGTCTGTTTTCTCTTTTGTTAGGTAGTCTTGGAACCATAGCTTCAGAAGGCTTCGATATCCCCCGGGTACATTAGACTAGTGCCGATAGACTTTGTTAGGTCAGAAATTCAATTCAAGGGCAACCAGTGTTCTTTCGCTGAGGCAAGGTAAAGAAAAGCCGGTCAGGGCTCATCTGTTCATCTAATCCGTCAGTCGCCAGTCACATCACCTTTGTTCAGACTCAGCAGACCGTGATGGCACAAGGTTCGGAAGAATTTGAGGCCGTGATAGCAGCGCTAAATCAGGGAACTGCCATGCAGGCTGAGACCAGTATTGAAACGCAGTGCCCATCTCGGGCATCTGCCTTACATCCAACTTTGGGACCCCAGCCGAACTTTGACCCAATTCCGCCAGTTGAAGATTTGCAGTGTCTGAATCCTCGAGAAGGGTTGGCTCAAGCTCAGGTGCTCAAACCCCTGGTGCAGCCTAATGAGAGAACTCAACCCTTTCATGTTGATGAGTTCAATCTGACTGCAGTGAAAATTGCAAACCTTGAGAAGCAATTCAAAAAGGCACAGGGCCTTAACTCCATTCCTGACATTGAGGATGGGCGCACCGAGGCTGCCATCCGGCTCCCAGACAGATTCAAAATGCCATATATCGACCGTTTCGACGGGTCTGGAGATCCAATGGTACATATCCGACTTTTCTTAGATGTCCTGAAGCCGATGGGTCTGACTAAGCCACAGAAACTCTCTCTGTATGGAAGAACCCTGTCGGGTGTAGTAGCCACTTGGTATGCCAAATTGGAGGATACAGTGAAGCAAAACTGGGAAGAACTGGCTGAGGCCTTTGTCGATCAGTATTCCTACAATACCCAAGTTGAAATGACCATCCAAGAGCTTGAGGCAAATCGCCAGAACCCAACAGAGCCTTTTGTGGAATTCGTTGCAAGGTGGAGAGCAAAGGCAGCACAAATGACAGATCGTCGCCCTTCTGAGAGGGATCAAGTGCAGATGATGGTCCGAAACCTCGAGCATGATATGTTGCAAAAGTTGATAGTCGCTCCACTATTCACTTTCAAAAGTTTGCATGAACTGGGGGTTCAAGTCGAGAATGCGTTCAACAGCGGGATCATTCCCAGGACAAGGGAACTGACAAGGAAGGTGATTTCAGGGAGTACCAACGCTGGTAGTAGCGCTATTCCCAAACCCACCGAAATCAATACAGTCGCCACAGCCGACCCTTTTGCCAAACCAAGCCTACAAACAGCTGGCCCAGCCCGAGCTCAGGGTAGAACTTTCACTCCCCTCTATATGAGCCTGACTAGCGCATTAAAAGCCTTGATGGAAAAAGGGCATCTCAAACCCCTCGATCCTCAACCTCTTCCCGACCCACTCCCAGCCAGACATAACCCCGCCAAGTACTGTCAGCAGCGCGGTCATGGCACCGACCGTTGCTACCGCCTTCGTCATGAGGTCCAAAATCTCATCGACAACCGGACGATAGCTCCACCTTCAAACCCCAATGACCAAACATCTCCTGCCTACCTCAATCACATCCACATACTGCCATCCACCTTTGACCCCAGCATATACATCACCCCGGCCCATCTACCCAAGCCTGAGGTGTTTATCCCAGAAAGCATGGACTTATGCATGATGGGTGCACCTGAACCTCAACCATCTCAAACCCGTGAACCCACTACTTCTGAGTTGATGGGAATGATTAAAGATCTTCAAAAAACCGTGACGGATCTGGCCTCCGGGACATTGGCTCCATCATCGACCACACCACATACCGGGAACTTCATGTCAAAAAACTCCCCGATGTTGGGACGGGCTGCATTTGAGGAAAGCCAATCCCTTGGCGGAGTGGAGGTGAGTGGGAGGAACAAGATAGGGGCGGACATGGATCCCAATGAACATCTTCTGTTGGATGTTGAGGCTTTGAAAGCCGAGGGACTGAACAAAGAGCAAGTGCTCGCAGTTGTTGCAAAAACTGTGGACGACACTTTCGCTACTCAACTTAGGGGCAGTTTGAATCAAGGGGCAAGCCGGGAGAAAGGTCATCATACCAGAGACGATCCTACTAGCTCTAATCATCCACTCAGAAGAGATCAGCAAACCTAGTCAGCGCCTGCCAATTCCTTTGCTGGTGCGCCCAGTAAAAATCCACAAGCCTTGAAGTACCAACCCCGAGGTCGGAGGGTCTTCCATGCCCTCTATATGCCTTTGTCCAAAGCTCTCCAAATCCTTGTTAGACAAGGTCATCTCAAACCCCTTGAGCCTCGGCCTCTCCCGAACCCTCTTCCGGCTACACATGATACTACCCAGTACTGCGCGTACCATCAACAAACTGGCCATACTACCAACGCCTGCTTCCGTCTTCGCCATGAAGTACAGGATCTATTTGACAATGGGGTCATCCCCGCACCAAGTCCTGCAAAGTCTATCAGCACTTGATCAGTGAACTTGTAGGGGATAATGTGATGTGATCGAGGGATGAACCTCCTGCGGGCGGCGTTCAGTTTATTTCAGATATGGTGTATGGCACGCACTGTTTTGAGCATTTGTGAATGCTAGTTTTTGTACTGTCTGACTTCGGTATTGGGTCAGGCTTGTTGTTTTGTACAGAGTCAGTCTTTTCTTACTGAGTCAGTAGGGTCTGTCTTGTTGTATCGAGTCAGTCCTGTTGTACAGAAGTCGGATGATTCCGGGGGTGTTACCTCGGATATCATTATTTTGTTTTGCGTCTGTCTTTTCGCTTCCTTGTGAGTCTGTTTCTGCCTTGGAGCCTGTTGTACCAACAGATTTGAATGAAACAGCAGTGGTTTTTCATGCTTTGTGCTTGCTTCTGCTTTGTGCCAGTTGTGCTAGAAAGTTTGAATGAAACAGCAGTACTTTTTGCCTACTCTTCTGCACCCCAAAATCATTCCATTGACCTAAGTTTTTCAAAGTTTTTGAACACTGCGGTGAAAACGAAGAGGAAGGGATTCCTCGGGTTTTGCAAAATTTTGATCAATTGAGAAAAAGAGAGGCATGCTAAGCCCTTAATGATTGAGATCATGCTTGTTAGCGTAAGTACTGGGAAGGATCCTGGCTTGATCCAGATTGGTTCTACACTATCTTCAGCGCGAGCGATTTGTCGCTTTCTTAAAAATTTTCAAAAACAAAATGTTTTGCGCGGTCCTGCGAAGACTTGTGTGGAATCGCTCTTGAGATTGTGCAGCTTAGGATCGCTCTCAACCTCGAGACTTGAGTCCTTGCTTTCAAACCTTGGGCCCATTCAGAACGTTCAACGGTCAACTACAATGTGAGGCCTGTGTGGCCAGATTCAAAGCAACCCTCGAACAAGAGGCAAGGAAGTCGGGTCAAGAAGATCAGGTCTCATCAGAAGAAGCTTACGAAGCTAGAACATCAGCCATTCTCCTGGATTCAGATGACTTCGGGATCTCAAAACCATTTGACATGGACAAAGCTACACTTTTACCCTTTGAGAGGCTCGCTGGGCCGAAAACCCGGAAGGGCGGCCCAGGCAAAAGTTAGAGCAAGAAAAGAAGAAAAAGAACAAAAAAGAGAAAAGAACAAAAGAACAAAATGAAGAAAAATGCAAAGAAAAGAACAAAAAAAAGAAAATCAAAAAAGAAAAGAAATGAAAAGAATTGAAAAAAAAAAAGAGAGAAGAAAAACATAGCTCGCAAGGTCGAAAACCCGCGACCGACGCCTTGGCAAAAGTTAGAGCCTAAAAAGGAGAGGTTAATACCCGAGTGTACCTTACCCCGAACTACGTAAGGCTTGATTCCCATCATTAGGATACGTAGGCAACTTCATTCTGAAGTCCAGCCCTAAAACACTTCAAATTCGATCATGTCCATGTAATGGTTCTGATAATCTTTGCCTTCTCTGTATCCGAGAGTTCGGTTGCAATCATCGCTTCGAGGACTGATTATAATGCGCTGCGGTGCCATTCAATGCACTGCTGTGCCGTTCAAACAAGGGGCAACTTTCCGTTGCCATGCAGCTCTCTTCGAGCAAAGGGGCAATTTTCGTCCAGATCCGAGGTTGTACGTCTCAAGAGTAAGTTCCGCGCTTGTTAAGCATCGGCCGTTTGCGAAAATAGTCTTTGAGAATTTTTACTGAGGTTGACTAATTTTCTCGAAAATTGTTTCATCTTTTCCAAAAACTGGACCATTTCTTGGACCAAAAAAGGAAAATTTTCAGTGCTCATAGCCTGACTTGCATGATTTTCAAATCAAAAATTGAACAAGCATGTTAATCTAACTTTCATGTTGGTCAAAATTGTTTTAAAACCAAAATAAAAAAATGGTCAAAATGATGAAATAGGGGCACAGTTGAGTCAGATGTTCTGTCTTCCTCCTGTTGTCAACTTACTTGCCGAAAGGGCACCATATTCGCCAGAAAAGGGCACCACTGAGGCTGATCACAAAATGGCTGAAGGTTCCCTCATCCTCCAAGCAACAAGGTATCAAGCCAAGTGCGAAGCACGAACCGGAATGGGACAAGATATTCCACTCCTTTATCTAGACAAGTCTGATCATGTCCAAACTCCCCAGCAGAGCATCGTTAACCGACGTCAGCTGCAGATTTGCTACACACCCAATTGTAGCGCAGCCCTTCTTTGGAAGAGATTCACTGTTGTGAACAAGAATCAAAAGCTGGTAGAATACCAAGGGCAAGGGCCCACGACTTCCTGTTTATCCATCAACCGCCCAGGGGAGGGATTGGAAAAAAAAACGAGAGATTGAAGAATAGAGAGATGTGCGATGAGAGAAAAAGTGAGAAGAGGGCTTTTTCAGAAAAATAGAGCTTGAGGGCCGAGTGATGTGAGGATCACAAATGAGAAAGGGTGGGAAACAATACCCGAGGAAACAAGCTCCATGTGCACATTTGAGTCTTGTGTTTTATTTTGTCTGTCTCGATTCTTGTTGTGAGTCGCTTCGAGTGTTACTCGATGTGTTTAGGTTGTTTACCTTTTGTTTTCCGTTGCTGAGTCTTTTTAACTGTGTGCAGTCGTAGGCTCAATACCCGATTAAGAACTCATTTCTCAATTTCCATAAATCTTTTTGTGCTCAGAGTGCTGTGTCGTTCTCCACATTTGTACAAAACAAGATTTGTTCTTTCATAAAACTGCAGGGTCCACCCCCGATAAGTGTGAACGGTAAAACAAGGACCTATCTGAAGCTATATAAGTTCCGGACTACGAAGCAAAAGAAAATAGGGAAAATTTTGAGCATCTGAGTGTGTTTCACCTTAAGAAAATTCTGAGATTGCATTCCATATGTACCTCTTCAGGCCTTGCCAGTGCCCTGAAGAATGAGTGTGCCTCTACTCCAAGCTTAAGCATGCTTCAAGTCAGAACGGCAATTAAAGCAGCAGCAACAGATGTTATCTCTCGCCAATATGAACAGGGTGTGCCCTTTTTGAGCTGAGTGTGTTGCAAAGTCCTCTAAGAGGTAAATCAGAGGCACCAGAGTACATATTTGATGCTCCTCTACTACATAGAATGTGAACTTTCATATGCACTGTTGTTGCATGCGTGCCGCGCATCGTTATGATTCATGCATAGAATATGCTTGCTTTCGATTCCACATAGAATATGCTTTGCTTGCTTCATGCATAGAATATGCTTGCTTTCAATATTGCATAGAAAATGCACTCTTCCATACTTGCATAGAAAATGCACCTCATTTGCATAGAACATGCATTCACTCGCACTATCTTGTGCACTTACACTTTGTATCTCACTAGCACTGTCTTGTGCATCTTGTGGTTGTATCTCACTCGCACTATTTTGTGCATTGCATTTCAAAATCACTCGCGCTGTTTAGCGTATCGCACTGTTTACTGCATTTCACTCGCGCTGTTTAGCGTATCGCACTGTTTAGTGCATTTCAATCGCGCTGTTTAGCATGTCGCACTGTTTAGTGCATTTCAGATCAATCGCGCTGTTTAGCGTATCGCACTGTCTTGTGCATTTCAAAAACACTCGCGCTATTTTGCGCATCGCACTGTTTTGTGCAGTTTATCATTCGCGCTATTTTGTGCATCGCACTGTTTTGTGCAGTTTACATTTCGCGCTATTTTACGCACCTCAATCGCACTTTCTTGTGCATTTCGAATCACTCGCACTATCTTGTGCATTTCAAATCACACGCGCTTTCTTGCGCATTGCACTGTTTTGTGCACCTTACTTGCATTTTGCACGCATTCCATCGCGCTATCTTGTGCATCTCACCTGTACTTGTTAGTGCATTGTATCGCGCTATCTTGCGCACCTTATCTGTATCACACTGTTTTGTGCATTCACCTTGCTCATACTGTTTTGTACACCTTTAGCATCGCACTATTTTGTGCATCTGTTTAGCACTATTTTGTGCATTCACTCTGCATCGCACTGTCTTGTGCACTCCCTGGTCTAGGAGACCTTAAATCCTCCAGTCTACGGAGACCTTAAATCCTGCATCTTTATTCGCACTGTCTTGTGCACTCCCCGGTCTAGGAGACCTTAAATCCTCTAAAGGTGTAATACCTTTGGTGTTTGTCGTGCCCGAACGACTTCTGGTGGTCTGGTATAGCCACCTGCCTGTGTTTGCGGTGAGTCCCTAGGAGACCAACTGAGACGGTGGAAACTAGAGTTCGAATGGCTTATGCCTAGAACACAAAGGTTCAGGATTTCCGAGATTAAAGTCTAGTTTAAATACCCAGGAGTATATCCTCGTCTTGAAATCTGTATGGCAGCCCCATAGATTGAGATAGCATCTGTATGCACCTCAATTCTGGATACTGATCCAACCTAGTCTGTCACCCTGTTGGAGAATAGGGAAAGCTGCGACCATGGTCAGGGAGAAAAAGTAGTACTTGTGGTTCAACCAAGAAGAAGCGAAAGATCCCCAGCAGCATGAGGTAAGTCATTGCCAATTGCCCCTGTAAGGTACCTTTACCTCTTAGCCATTACATTGCATTTTAGCCACTGCATTACAGTGCATTGCGTGAATCCTCAATTTTCAAACCGGCTTCGCGTAGCGTTGTAGACGTCCCCGAACGCCCCGGGAGGAACGAGCTCCCGTTCCGTTCATATTGGGGTTACTACAACTCAGGACTCTCAAATTTGTCACGGTTCTAAGTCTGAACCAAAGAGTCCAAATCCGGCAAATCGTTTTGAGAAAACAGATTTTTGGAAGAAGTGCCAAACATGGACTGCTTCGCCAGATACAGAGTCGCCACCTAATTGTTTTTTAATGGGAAATTTAGGAAACCCTGACTCGGTGCCAAAGGCCACGTGTCCGTCATCACCAAAGTTGCCTCAGCTCGGGAACTTGGGTACGATTGGGGAAGGTCACTTCGTGAGCACCCCCGCTCGCCCGATCAAAGATCGGCCTCTACTAACCATGATATCTATTTTTGAAAACATTGTGCGTTCTTATTCCGGTTTATTAGCCTAGGTTACTATGTGATGCGCACAGCATACAAGTATAGACTGGGTTGCCTGAATTGGAACAAAACATTTCATGTTTGTTTTTGAAAGATGGTTTGTTACTCGCAAGTAGGCTTAAAATGCAGATTTTGCCACCCGCAGGTGGGCTTAGAAAAGATGATTTTGCCACTATCTAGTGGGCTTAAAACAAACAGTTGATGATTCATTCCAATTTAAGTAACCCAACCTTCACCCACAGGCATTCAGGCAGATATATCACATAAGCAAATAGCCTCATGGTAAGCATGCTATTCATGGCAGTCACTCACACGCATGCAAGGATGCTAAAGCATAAAACTCACCGAGTACTCCAAGCCAAAACAAAAACTAATTAGGAATCATGCATGAATCCTAAATATACAGAAATGCCTAATGCAGCACATGCAAGAATGCAAACTATAGCAGGCTCGGCTATTCTAAACATGGCACATGGAATGCTACAGCTAACATGTATTCAACTTGGAATTGAAATACAAATGCAGTTAGTATGATGCGCCGAGCCCGGTGCATGCAAGACAGATGAATGATGCAAACAGGCTGTCATACTGTATGCTAATTGAAATATGCCCTAATCTAACCATCATAAGCAGGCAAATAAAAGGGAAGAAAGACGTGGGGTTGGAAGACATACAACACACACACGCACACTTATTACAGTTATGCCCTCGCGCAGAGGGTCCGAATAAATATACAGTCCCGAATAAAAGAATATTACAGTCCAAATATTACAGTCCAAATAATGTACAAATTCCTAATTAATTAACAAATTAACAAAGAAAACTGTAAAACTGACATGCAAGCCAGGGACTGCCTTGCTTCTGATGAATGATGCATGTCTGGGCTGCCTTGCGCGGAAATCCACCGGGATGCCCCAATTAGCCTCTGTTTAGCAGTTATTCTTGGAAAGCGTGCCAAACTCTGAAAAGTTACTGATTCTTCATTTGCTGTAACAGAGAGCAGGAAAGGGGCATAGCAATGTATGTTCACAGATATATGCATGCCTCGATCCTCGTGCCACCAATCACGCATATCCAGGCATGATGGCCGAGGAGTCGAATTGCATAATTTAATATGGGATGAATGCACATGAAAACACAACGAGACCTAACTCCATCATGGATGATCCGAAGTGTCGGTGACTGGGGAATTGAGATACATTCCGTCACTCGGAGTACGAAATGCACCTCGTTTCCCGTGCCCGGGCTAACTCCTATCCCAAACACGATGCAATATGCATGACATGCATGAAATGCGACTAAGATACAATCCTAACATACACAATGTCATGAAAATGAGACGTCTCGAAATGCGTGCACACGGGCACGCAAACTGAGGAAAATGACTGAATGCGATCTAAGATACAACCTAGTATGCACTATGCTGTAAAAAAAAGAGGTGCCTCGAAATGCGTGCACATGGGCACGCAAACCGAGAAAATGACATACGCAATGTAAATGACATGGAAATGTGATATGGGCTTACACTAACATGAGAGAGCCTCAGCCACACTCACGTAAGAGGCCGATGGATGAAAATAAAGTGCCTCGAAATACGTGCACACGGGCATGCAAACCGGGGCAACGGCATACACAATGCAAATGACATGAAAATATGATATGGGCTTACACTAACATGAGAGAGCCTCAGCCACACTCACATAAGAGGCCGATGGATGAAAATGAAGTGCCTCGAAATGCGTGCACACGGGCACACAAACCGAGGCAATGGCATACGCAATGCAAATGACATGAAAATATGATATGGGCTTATACTAACATGAGAGAGCCTCAGCCACACTCACATAGGATGCCGATGGATGAAAATGAAGTACCTCGAAATGCGTGCACACGGGCACGCAAACCGAGGCAACGGCATACACAATGCAAATGACATGAAAATATGATATGGGCTTACACTAACATGAGAGAGCCTCAGCCACACTCACATAAGATGCCGATGGATGAAAATGAAGTGCCTCGAAATGCGTGCACACGAGCACACAAACCGAGGCAATGGCATACGCAATGCAATAATGGGCTTACACCAACATGAGAGAGCCTCAGCCACACTCACATAGGAGGCCGATGGATGAAAATGAAGTGCCTCGAAATGCGTGCACACGGGCACGCAAACCGAGGCAATGGCATACGCAATGCAATAATGGGCTTACACCAACATGAGAGAGCCTCAGCCACACTCACATAGGAGGCCATCAGATGAAAATAAGACAACTCGAAATGCGTGCACGCGTGCACGCAAAACGAGGACCGACCCTCAGGCACCGAAATGCCACTCTAATGAGACATGGCAAAGACATGGAAAATGATATGCAAACATGCAATTCTTAGTAGCAAAATGAGGGGTAAAACAGCCCCGAAACGAGGCGAAAGCACACCCGATGCATGGAATCTCTCCCGAAATGCAAATTAGGCGCATAGAATGAACTACAGCTATACAAAGCATGCATAATTGGTACATGGAATGAAAATACAGAAGCAAGGCAGCCCCAAAATAAGCATTTTTCCAGTTCAAAGCATGGCCAAACAGCAAACACAAATAAGGCAAAAATAGCATGCAAAAATGGCCCTAAATATGAGATAATGAAGCAACTCACAGATGCTGACCCCAAACAGATTAGGGGCCTTCTACAATATTGAAGAGGGGCCAAAAATATGGTCTTTTACAGTTTATGGAAAACCACAAAAACCAGCACAAGTATAGCTAAACTTTCATGCAAGAAATGGGCCAAAAGATGGCCAAAGCACAAAGTATACTAAATATCCATCAAAAAGCCAAAGGCCCTTAATGAAACATGAATAATGGGCCAAAATAAGACTATTTTCAGTTCTGTAAAATGACCAAAAACCGAAGTATAATAGGCTGCCAAAACATGCAAGAAAAAGGGACCAAAGAGGGATATAACATGAAGTGGCATATGGAGGTCCCAAACAGTGATTATCCCTTCTTCAATGTTTAAGAGGGGCTCAAAATAAGCCTATTTTCAGTTCTGTAAAATGCCCAAAAATGGAAGCATAATGGGCTGCCAAAGCATGCAAAAATGGGGACCAAAGAGGGGATATAACATGAAGTGGCACATGGAGGTCCCAAACAGTGATGAGCCCTTCTTCAATGTTGAAGAGGGGATCAAAATAAGACTATTTTCAGTTCTGTAAAATGCCCAAAAATGGAAGCATAATGGGCTGCCAAAGCATGCAAGAAAATAGCATTCAAGGAAGATATTGAAGCAAGTGCAAGATGGGGGGCTCAAACAGGGTTGAGCCCTTAAGAAAAAGTGAAAAAGAGCTCAAAATAAGGCCACTTTCAGTTAGGGACGGAGCTCAAAACAGTAAGCATATATGGCTAAGAAATGTTGCAAAAATAAGCTCAAAAAGGGAGAAATGGCAACTCACCCTTGTAGACCAATCTTTGGTTGCTTCTTGGACCAAGTTGCAGAACCTTTAGCCTCTGAGAAGCCCTCCTTGCTGCTGGAAATGGGGTGGTGGTGGTGGTGCTTGGTGGTGATGAAGGAATGGGGTAGAACTTAGGAGTTTTTGAGAAAATGAGAGAGATAGAGGGAGATTTGGATGCCTATGCTTGAAGCAATTTTTTCTAACCCCTAATACAAATGCTGGCCCCTGGTTATATGGACCCAAAAAGGGGGAGTAAAGGTGGGGGAAAAGGAGGCAAGTTTTCCCACAAAAAATATCCCCCGGATTGAGATATTTTCTGGGGGATACAGCTATACAGCTGTAAAGTGTGTATTGCAAGGATCATGGCCGGCCACCTTTTGGAGCTGCAGGTGGCCGGCCGACCACCCCCCCTAGCCGGCCGGCTAGGGGTCAAAAAGGTCAAGTTCATTTAGTGGCCGGCCACCACATAAAGATGTCCTCCCAGGTCCCCTCATCACAACCCTGTGGTTCGAATTTGGAAACTGTAAAACAGAAGAGAGAACAAGCCATTTTTAAGAGGGGTTCAAAAGGGTCAAATGGAATTTCTGGCCAGCCACATCGTATTAGGATCCTCCCATGTGTGTACAACACAAATATGTGGTTTGGGGTTGAAGAAAGTGGCTCCAAGGTGTTCAACATTGGCTCGGAAGTAAGAAAAACGGGTGCCGGAGGGCGAAAATAGAATATAACTGGTTGCTAAGATAATTGCTGGCCTCCCACCCTCCAGTGACCTTCCTGGTGATAAAACAGAGGTACCTGCCAAAAATGAACGAAAACCGATGCAAAACGAATGCTCGGGGGCCAAAACACGCAGTTCGGGGTCCCGAAAATGGGCTGTTAAGCACCGAAAGTGGCGTTCGGCCGCGAAGTGGGTTTCTCAGACCCCAGTGTCCCTCAAAAGGGAGCAAATAAGATGCATGCCAAAAATTGGAGCGATAGGAGATGCTTAAGCGGTCCCGAACCGAGGCACACGGCCTGACAGCTCCGAAAACCGGGAACCGGGCTCCGAAATGGGAAAAATGGCCTACAGCCACAAAATGTAGCCCACGGCCACTGAGAGATGGTCTACAGGACCTCTCCCTCCCCTCAGGAAAAGAAACAGAGAAAATCGAGTCTGGTTCGCAAATCGAGGCAAGGCACAGAAGAGGGTTCGGAAGTGCGGAGGCAGGGCTCACGGCCATGACTCTGAAACTTCTGAACGAGCACATTATGCAATATCACCAAGCGCTCAATCGGTGACGTCTGAGTCTTAAGGTCAGTCAAAAATGGGGTGTCTACAAGCGTATAAGTCCAATCTTCAAAATATTTCTGCGTATCATTTTGCATTTTGCCCCCCTTGCCTGAGGGCATGCCTGCGGGCACATCACTGTGTTTATCTTGTACGTTTGTCTAAGTCTTCGGCCTTGTCAAAAATGGGTCGTCTCTGGGCTTTGACATTCACTCTCGTCACTTGTGACTTCCGAGTTCTGTCAATGAGGGGCAACTGTAGACACCCCATTTTTGACCGACCTTAAGACTCAGACGCCACCGATTGAGCACTTGGTGATGTGGCATATCGTGCTCGTTCAGAAGTCTCAGAGTCGCGGCCGTGAGCCCTGCCTCCGGACTTCCGAACCCTCTTCTTTGCCTTGCCTCGGTTTGCAAACCAGACTCGGTTTTCTCTGTTTCTTTTCCTGAGGGGAGGGAGAGGTCCTGTAGACCATCTCTCAGTGGCCGTGGGCTACATTTGGTGGCCGTAGGCCATTTTGCCCATTTCGGAGCCCGGTTTCCGGTTTTTCGGGACCGTTGGCCGTGTGCCTCGGTTCGGGACCACTTAACCATCTCCGTTTGCTCTAAATTTTGGCATACATCTTATTTGCTCCCTTTTGAGGGACACTGGGGTCTGAGAGACCCACTTCGTGGCCGAATGCCACTTTCGGTGTTTAACAGGCAGTTTTCGGGGCTCCGAACTGCGCGTTTTGGCCCCCGAACATTCGTTTTGCATCGATTTTCGTTCATTTTTGGCAGGTACCTCTGTTTCATCCCCAGGAAGGCCGTAGAAGGGTGGGAGGCCAGTAATTATTTTAGCAACCAATTATATATCCTCCGACGCCCGTTTTTCTCACTTCCGAGCCAATGTTGAACACCCTTGGGCCATTTTCTTGAATTTTTAACCATATATTTGTGTTGTACACACATGGGAGGACCCTAAAAATTGGTGGTCGGCCACTAATTCAACTTGACCCTTTTGAACCCCTCCTAAAAATGGCCTATTCTCTCTCCTGTTTTACAGTTTGCAATTTTGAACCATAGGGTTGTGATGAGGGGACCTGGGAGGCCACCAATATCATATGGTCGGCTACTAATTCTCATTGACCCTTTTGACCCTTGGCCAGCCGGCCATAAGAGGTGGCCGGCCGGCCGCCTGCAGCTCCAAAATGTGGCCGGCCATAATCCCTAGGGTGTGCACTTTACAGCTGTATACTTTTTTCCCCAAAAAGATCTGTATCCGAGGGAAACAGCCTTTGGGGAAAGGACTTGGTCCTTTTCCCCCACCCTTTCCCTCCATGCTCCCCCTCTCCTTGGTCCATATAACCAGCTGCCATCTCTTGTATTAGGGGTTAGAAAAATTGCTTCAAGCATATACATACATATCTCCATCCATCTCTCTCATTTTTCCTTGAAAACTCCTAAGTTCTACCTCATTTCTTCACCACCACCAAGCACCACCACCACTACTCCATTTCCAGCAGCTTGAGAGGCTTTCCAGCAGCTAGGAGGCATCACTTCTCAAGCCAAGAAGCAACCAAAGACTTGTCTTCAAGGGTGAGTTTCATTTCCCCCTTTTTGGTCCATTTCTTGTGTCATTTTTAAGCCATATATGCTTGTTGTTTTGAGCTCCGGCCCTAACTGAAAGTGGCCTTCTTTTGAGCTCTTTTTCACTTTTTCTTAAGGGCTCAACACTGTTTGAGGCCCCCATATTGCACTTGCTTCAATATCCTCCTTGAATGCCATTTTCTTGCATGATGGTTTTAGCCTATATGTGATCTGTTTTGGAGCATGATGTAAACTGTAAATAGGCTTATTTTGAGCCCCTCTTCAACATTGAAGAAGGGCTCATCACTGTTTGGGACCTCCATCTGCCACTTCATGTTATATCCCTCTTTGGTCCCCTTTTCTTGCATGCTTTGGCAGCCCATTGTGCTTCTGTTTTTGGCCTTTTTACAGTACTAAAAACAGCCATATTTTGACCCCCTTGTCATGTTTCATTAAGGGTCTTTCGCTGTTTGTTGAATATTTTGTATACTTTGTGTTATAGCCTCTTTTGAGCCTCATCTTGCATGACATTTTGAGTGTATTTATATACTGTTTTTGGGGCTTCCATAAACTGTAAATAGTCATATTTTTGGCCCCTCTTCAGTGTTATAGAAGAGTCTTTTTCTGTTTGGGCTTTGCATCTACCACTTGCATCTTTGTCCATTTTTCGGTCCAATTCTTGCATAAGAGCTTAGCCATACCTATGTTTGTTTTTTGGGTTTTTACAGTTCTGAAAAATGTCATATTTTGGGCCCCTCTTCAATGTTGTTGAAGGGCCCTAACCTGTTTGGGGTCAGCAACTGTGAGTTGCTTCATTATCTCATATTTAGGGCCATTTTTGCATGCTAGTTTTGCCATATTTGTGCTTACTATTTGGCCATGATTTGTACTGGTAAAATGCTAATTTTGGGGGTGCCTTGCTACTGTCTATTCATTGCATGTCCATATTGTGCATATTTGGTATAGCTATAGGCCATTTCGGGTGCCAAAATTTATGTTTCGGGACTATTCCATGCATCGGGTGCACTTTCGCCTCATTTCGGGGCTGTTTTCCCCCACATTTCAGTGCTGAAATTCCATTAGCATGTTTGCATATCATTTCCCATTATTGCATTGCATATTCCATTGCCTCGATTTGCGTGCTCGTGTGCACGCGTTTCGAGGCACTTCATTTTCATCCATCGGCCTCTTATGTGAGTGTGGCTGAGGCTCTCTCATGTTAGGATAAGTCCATGTTGCATTCTATATGCCATTTTAGCCATATTGCATTGCATATGCCATTGCCTCGATTTGCGTGCCCGTGTACACGCGTTTCGAGGCACTTCATTTTCATCCATCGGCCTCTTATGTGAGTGTGGCTGAGGCTCTCTCATGTTAGTGTAAGCCCATATCATATTTCCGCGTCATTTGCATTGCGTATGTCATTTTCTCGATTTGCGTGCCCGTGTGCATGCATTTCGAGGCATCTCATTTTTACAGCATAGTGCATACTAGGTTGTATCTTAGATCGCATTCAGTCATTTTTCTCGATTTGCGTGCCCGTGTGCATGCATTTCGAGACATCTCATTTTCATAGCATTGTGCATGCTAGGCTGTATCTTAGTTGCATTCATGCATGTCATGCATATTGCATCGTGTTCGGGATAGGAGATAGCCCGGACACGGGAAACGAGGTGCGTTTCGTACTCCGAGTGACGGAACGTGTCTCAATTCCCTAGTCACCGACACTCCGGATCATCCATGATGGAGTTAGGTTCTTGTTGTGTTTATACGTGCATTCATTCTATATTGAGTTGCACATTTCGACTCCTCTGCCATCACGCATCGATATGCGTGATTGGTGGCACGAGGATCGAGGCATGCATATATCTGTGAAAATACATTGCCATGCCCCTTTCCTGCTCTTTGTTGCAACAAAATAAAGAATCAGCAACTTTTTGGAGTTTGGCGCGCATTTCAAGAAAAGATGTAAACAAAGGCTAATTGGGGCATCCCAGTGGATTTCCGCGCAAGGCAGCCCAGACATGCATCATTCATCAGGAGCAAGGCAGTCCCTGGCTTGCACGCCAGCTTTACAGCTTTCTTAGTCAATTTGATTAATTAATTAGGAATTTGTATATTATTTGGACTGTAATATTCTTTTATTCGGGACTGTATATTTATTCGGACCCTCTGCGCGAGGGCACAACTGTAATAAGTGTGCGTGTGTGTGTTGTATGCCTTCCAACCCCACGTCATTCTCCCTTTTATTTACCTGCTTATGATGGTTAGATTAGGGCATATTTCAATTAGCATACAGTATGATAGCATGTTTGCATTCATTCATCTGTTTTGCATGCACCGGGCTCGGCGCATCATACTAACTGCGTTTGTATTTCAATTCCAAGTTGAATACATGTTAGCTGTAGCATTCCATATGCCATGTTTAGAATAGCCGAGCCTGCTATAGTTGCATTTTTGCATGTGTTGCATTAGGCATTTTTGTATACTTAGGATCATGCATGATTTCTAATGTAGTTTCTATTTTGGCTTGGAGTACTTGGTAAGTTCTATGCTTTAGCATCCTTGCATGCGTGTGAGTGACTGCCATGAATAGCATGCTTACCATGAGGCTAATTGCTTATGTGATATAACTGCCTGAGTGCCTGTGGGTGAAGGTTGGGTTATTTGAATTGGAATAATTCATCAAATGTGTGTTTTAAGCCCACTAGATAGTGGCGAAATCATGTTTTCTAAGCCCACCCGAGGGTGGCAAATCCACGTCTTAGCCTACCTGCGGGTAGCACCATCAAACCATTTTCAAACAAACAAACATGAAATGTTTTGTTCCAATTCAGGCGACTCAGTCTATACTTGTATGCTGTGCGCATCACATAATAACCTAGGCTAATAACCGGAATAAGAACATACAATGTTTTCAAAAATAGATATCATGGTTAGTAGAGGCCGGTCTCTGACCGGGCGAGCGGGGGTGCTCATGAAGTGACCTTCCCCAATCGTACCCAAGTTCCCGAGCCGAGGCAACTTTGGTGATGACGGACACGTGGCCTTAGGCAAACGAGTCAGGGTTTCTTAAATTTCCCAAAAATAAAATATTTAGGTGGCGACTCTGTATCTGGCAAAGCAGTCCATGTTTGGCACTTCTTTCAAAAATCTGTTTTCTCAAAACGATTTGCCGGATTTGGACTCTTTGGTTCAGATTTAGAACCGTGACAAATTTGGAGAGTCCTGAGCTGTAGTGACCCCAATATCGAACACAACGGGAGCTCATCCTCCCGGGGCATTCGGGGACGTCTACACCCTCCACCGAGTTACGAAATCCGAGAAGCTCTCCTTAGGCTCCTGCCTTGTTGTTTCGAGATCTCAGGTCGTAATCTCGATTTGGGTATTGTAAGAGTATTGCGCGACAAAGGCCTCGGCCGTTTCATCCTAACTCCGCTTGACATCATCCTCTAACTTCACATACCAGATAGCGGCCACACTCGACAGGGTCCGGCCGAAAAGTGGAAGCTTCTGTGGTCTGGTGAGGCCCATTGGCCGTAGTATATCTAAAAATAGTCGGAGATGCACCATGGGGTTTCCAGATCCGTCAAAGCGATCAATCTGCGGCATTTTAAACCTATCCGGCAGCGTCACAGCCACGTCGGTATATCCGTCCTCGATATCCGGGATAGCCTTTACCCCTTGTGATTTCTTGAACAACTTCTTAAGCTTGCTCAATTTCAGTGCTGTATGGTCTACTTCGAACTCGAAGGGAGAGTCCGGTTGATTGACAGGCGTAGGTGCCTTAGATAGCTGGGGCAGAATTGGGGGCAGAGCTGGCCTCGTTGGTATGTCCGTATCTGCTTGGACATTTGGCGCCTGTTCGGGTGCTGGGATTCTTGGTGGGAGAGGAACTGGGTGGGAAGCAGATGCTCCCGCTTGTTGTTACAATCTGGCAATTAACTCTGCCTGCTGGGCCATGATCTCGGCCTATTGTTTGGAAAATTCATCCCGGTGAATAGCATCCTGCTGCATGGCTCTCATGGTGTCCTGCATCTGGCGCATCATTTCCTCAACTCTTGTCGGTCCCGTCATACTGCCTTGATCTGTCTAAACTACTGGCAGGTCTATCTCTATAGCAACAATTGGGATCTCAATCCAACTGTCCACTGATGGGGTAATCCGCAGCTCTGGTAACCTCTGCTCGGATACACTGCGTCTTTTCGACCTCCGTCTGATAACTGGGGGTAGAGAGTGAAACATTGGTTGTCCGTCGACCAGATCCTCAGATCGATTGAGTCAGCGACCTCTTGTCCAGAGTGCTTGGGGAATATCTGCTTTGTCTGAAGCAATTGTGCTAAACTACCTAGCAAAAAGATAAATAAAGCAATAATAAGGAAATAAACGAGTAGACAAACGGACAACATAACGGCGTAAATAAACACAACACACAGTCGGGTATAATTAACACGCAATTGGTACACTGTTCTCAAAGACTGATCATTATTCCCAAATCACTGTCCCAGAAGCTGAATCTGATACCTGCAGATAACTGATTCCGAAAATACTGAACTGGTGCCCGCAGGCCTAATACCCCGAAATATTGAACTGTGCCCGCAGGCCTGATACCCAGACTTGCAAACTGATACATGCATTCGTATAGAGACGCACTCTAAAAGCACATAACAAACAAGTAAGAGCCAAAACACCCCTATGTTGGGGTAAGGTTTCCCTGTCCTATTTTGTCAGGAACTAGGGTTTCATTACGCACGCAGTGGTTTCAAACAACCTATAAACGGGTAAGCAACCTGTCCTAGTTTGGAATGGTCACAATGGATTCCGAATATGCACTAGGTCAAATGGTCAAAAAGGGTGCCTCGGTAAAAACTGGGGTTTGTGTTCCCATACTGGCAGAGCCCGCAACCGGTCAGCCTTACGGCATGCTTTGACAAAGCAAGCCTCCGACAAACCGTTCAGGAATAGCAGATGGCAAACACGGTGTCCTAGGCGCACCAATGCAAATGCAATGCAAAGAAATACATAAGTGCAATCAAAACAAGATATCATGAGTTCGAGTCAAGTTCTCTAAATCCCCAGCAGAGTCGCCAGAAACTGTAGATGTCCCTGAACGTCCCAGGAGGGAAATCCCGTGTTGTTCATTTGGGGTCACTGAAATTCAGGACTCAACGTCACGGTCCTGTATCTAATCTCGCAGAGTGCAATGCAAGGCCGATAAAATCATCAAAGAGTCCAAATCTGGCAAATCATTTTTGAAAACAGATTTTTTTGAAAGAAGTGCCAAACATGGACTGCTTTGCCAGATACAGAGTCGCCACCTAAATATTTTATTTTGGAAAATTTTGAAAACCCTGACTCGTTGCCTAAGGCCACATGTCCGTCATCACCAAAGTTGCCTCGGCTCGGGAACTTGGGTACGATTGGGGAAGGTCACTTCGTGAGCACCCCCGTTCGCTCGATCAAAGATCGGCCTCTACTAACCATGATATCGAGTTTTGAAAACATTATGCGTTCTTATTCCGGTTATTAGCCTAGATTTACTATGTGATGCACACAGCATACAAGTATAGACTGGGTCGCCTGAATTGGAACAAAACATCTCATGTTTGTTTTAAAAAATGGTTTGCTACTCGCAAGTAGGCTAAAATGTGGATTTGCCACCTTCAGGTGGGCTTAGAAAACAAGATGATTTGCCACTATCTAGTGGGTTTAAAACTCATAATTGATGAATTATTCCAATCCAAATAACCCAACCTTCACCCACAGGCATTCACGCAAGTATATTATATAAGCAATTAGCCTCATGGTAAGCATGCTATCATGGCAGTCACTCACACGCATGCAAGGATGCTAAAGCATAAAACTTACCGAATACTCCAAGCCAAAACAGAAACTAGTTAGAAATCAATGCATGATCCTAACTATACAAAATTGTCTAATGCAACACATGCAAAATGCAACTAAGATAGGCTCGGCTATTCTAAAGATGGCATATGAAATGCTACAACTAACAAGTACTCAATTTGGAATTGAAATACAAATGCAGTTAGTATGGTGCATTGAGCCCGGTGCATGTAAGACAGATGAATGATGCAAACATGCTATCATACTGTATGCTAATTGAAACATGCCCTAATCTAACCATCATAAGCTGGTAAATAAAAAGGAGAAAGACGTGGGGTTGGAAAACATACATCACACACACGCACACTTATTACAACATTGCCCTCGTTCGGAGGGTCCGAAAGAATAATACACTCCGAAATGAATAATTAAATATTACAAAACCTTAATTAATTAACAAATTAATCTAGGAAAGTGAGTAAATTAGCATGTAAGCCTATGAACAACCTCAGCTTTGTTCCAAATGACGAATGATGCATGCTCAAGTTGCCTGGCGCGGAAATCCATTGCGATGCCCCGATTCGCCTCTGTTTGCAATTATTGCCGGAATGCTGTGCAAGACTTTAGAAAGCTGCTGATTTCTGATTTGCTGCAACAGAGAGCAAGAAAGGGGCATGGCAAAGTATTTCACATATGTATGCATGACTACTCTTCAGGGAGTGTAGTCCTCGATCCTCGTGCCACTAATCACGCATATCGATGCATGATGGCCGAGGAGTCGAATTGCACGACTCAATATGAAATGAATGCACATGAAAACACAACAAGACCTAAACTCTATCATGGGTAATCTGGAGTGTCAGGGACGGGGAATTGAGACACGTTCCGTCACTCGGAGTACAAAACGTCCCTTGTTTCCCGTGCTCGGGCTAACTCCTATCCTAAACACAATGCAAATGAGGTGGCATACACAATGCGACTAACATACAACCTAGCATACGCAATGCTATGAAATGGCATACACAATGCTCGATGTAACATGGCATACACAAAGCTCTAACAGGCAACCTAGCATACGCAATGCTATGAATTGAAAAGGCATACACAATGCATAATGGACTTACACCAACATGAGTGGACCTCAGCCACACTCACATCAGTAGCCATTAGATGAAAATGAGACAACCGAAATGCGTGCACACATGCACGCATACCGAGGACTGAACCTAAGGCATTGAATGCCACTCTACCAAAACATGGCAAGGATGAAGCATGGCATTCAAACATGTAATTTTCAGCACTGAAACATAATGCTAAATGGTCCCGAAACATGGAAATATGACACCTAATGCGTAGAATAAGCCCCGAAACCCAAAACTAGTCTAATGCATTGAACCACAAGTATACAAAGGAAGCATTATTTGATCATGAAGTCTAAAGACAGAGCCAAGACAGTCCCAAAACATGCACATTTCTAGTTTAGAGCATGGCCAAAAGATGCTAACACGATGAACTAAAATGGCATGCAACATTGGCTAGTAAGCATGGATTGTATTACAACTATATGATGCGCATGAGATCTCATCAAACCAGCCAAAAACAGTGAATAAAACATGCCAAAATATACCCAAATAATCACTGAAATGCAGCCAATGCATGCAAAAATGAGGGGCTTCTTTGGAAGGCCATTCAAGGGGTTGTTAAGCACATATAAGATAGACACTTAGCATGACCAAACCAACTCTGGAAATGAGTTATGACAGCCCTAAAACTCACAAAATAAGCCCTGAAATCAGTCTAGGAAACATGCAAAGAATGGCCCCCTCAAAAGGCCTTGAATGGAATTGTTCTACACATGCATTGTAGGCATAAAATATGATCAAAAGGGCCCCAGATAGACCTAAGGCAAACCCTAAAACACACAAAATGAGGCCTGAAACAAGACTTCGATGCATGAAAGGTAGGGTCCCTTTGGAAGGCCCAAAAGACCCCTAAACAAGACAAGGAGAGAGAGGGTCACCCCCCTCTAATTTGGCCTTCAAAAATGCATCAAAGCCACTGAAAATCCACTGGATTTCAGTAGCTAAGAGGCCAAACCATGGCCAATGCAAGTGCTCTAATGCATAGCCTTAATCATGAAAAGATGAAGCATGCATAGGGGGAAGATGACCCCAAACAGAAATGGGACCTTAACAAAACTTGAAGAGGATGCAAAAACAAGACTTTTCCAGTTTATAGAAAATCTCTAAAATGCTCACAAGTAAGGCTAAAATAGGATGCAAAAATAGCCCTAAAAGAGAGATAGAGGATAAGGGGAAGTAAATGACCTCAAAAAGGAAAGTGCCCTTAAACAAAGTTGAAGAGGGGATCAAAACAAGACACTTTCTATTTTGGGTCGAAGCCCATAAATGCTTGCAAATAAGGCTAACCAATCATGCAAAAAAATACAAGTTTAAGGGAAATGGATAGTTACCCTTGAAGGGTGCCGACCTCCAGCAGCTTTTGGACCAAGTTGGTAAGCTTTCAACCTCTGCAAATGACTTCCAAGGTGCTGGAATGGATGATGGAGGTGTGGTGCTAAGGGTTGTAGTGCAAATGGGCCAAGAAAGTTAGGATTTTGGAGCTTTGAGTGGCGACAAAGGAGGAGGGAGGTAATTTGCCTTAAGCAAAAATGTCTAACCCCTCAACAAGAAGCCAAGCCTCTCCTTTATAGAGGAGAAGCTTCAAAATATCTCCAAGAGACCCCAAGTATCCTCCATACACGTGTATGGAGGATGCACCAAATGGCCTCCAGCTGGCACAGCTGGATTATACTTAGAAGAAGCAAAAGCAAAAAGTAGGCCGGCCAGTTCAAGTGGCTGGCCGACCACTCCCCCTGGTCAGCCAACCAGGGGTCAAAAGGTTCAAGCAAAATTGCTGGTCGGCCTACCCAGAAAGGTGGCCTCCCAGATGAGTAGAATACAGCTGTGTAGAGAAAAACCAGAAAAAGTGACCCAAGAGAGAGAAATGCTAGCTTTTAAGCAAGGTTCAAAAGGGTCAAGATGAATTTTTGGCTGGCCTATCCATATTGGTGGCCTCCCAGATGAGCACAATACAATGGTGGTATGAAAAGCCAGAAAATATGGCTCAAAAGTGAGAAAAACCAGTTTTCTGTCAGAAAAACTGGCTTTTGGAGAGAGAAAATGAGAAAACTGGCTTTTCAGGGGAAAAGGTGGCCGGCCACCATCCTACTCCCTCCCCAGCAATGAAAATAGGGTCTCTACCAAAAATGGACCAAAACGGATGCAAAACGAAGGTTCGGGGGCCAAAACGCGCGGTTTAGGGCCCCGAAAGCAGGCTGTTAGGCACCGGAAGTGGCATATGACCACGAAGGTGGTCTCCCAGGCCACAGTGTCCCGCTAAAGGGAGGAAATAAGGTGTGTGCCAAAAATCGGAGCAAACGGAGGTAGTTAAGTGGTCCCGAACCGAGGCACACGACCGACGGCTCCGAAAACCGAAAACCGGGCTCCAAACGGGAAAAATGGCCTACGACCACGAAATGTAGCCCACGGCCACTGAGAGATGGTCTACGAGACCTCTCCCTCCCTTCGGGAAGAGAAAACGGAGAAAACAGGACCTGGTTCACAAACCGAGGCAAAGCACAAAAGAGCCCCGAAGTCCGGAGGCAAGGCTCACAGCCGAGACTCCGAAACCTCAGAACGAGCACAATATGCAACATCACCGAGCGCTCAACTAGTGACATCTGATTCTTAAGGTCGGTCAAAAATGGGGTGTCTACACAGAAGCATTTCAGCAAGAAGCATACAAAACAGATTCCAGTAGCAGTCGCAGCAACACCAAACAGCAACAGCATTACAGCAGCAGCATTTCAGCATTACACCAGCAGCAATCCAGCAAGAAGCATACAAAATAGATTCAAGCAGCATACAAAAAAAAATTCAAACAGATTCAAGCAGCAAGAAGCATACAAAAAACAAAGAACCCTTCATCAGCAACACACAGAGGAGACAGTTGAACAAGCACAGCTTCAACCTATCCCTCTCCTACTAAACTTAATCTGTTGTAAGTTAAACAGAAAATCATTGGCAGAGAAAGGAAGCCTCGAATCAGAAGCTCGAACCCACATAGAAACCCTGGTTTTAATTATATCACATAAACCATACTGGTCTGGTTGTAGATCAGTAAACAACACCTCATTCCGATGTTTCCAAATGGACCACAATGAAGCAATAGGTACAACATTCCAGACTTTTCTCTCAAAACTATTACCTGAAAATCCAGCCCAGAACTGTAAAACTCCTTCCACTGATGCCGGCATAACCCACTAAGACCCCCACCAGAAAAAGATATCAGCCCAAACCCTCCTGACAAAAGGACACCACAACAAAACATGATTGACTGACTCTGCTTCAGCTTTGCAAAACACGCATTGGATACTAGCATTAACAGGAATGAGACCAATCCGATGAAGAAAAGAAGATGTTTTGAGCCTTTGTCTCCAAGCTAGCCACACAAAAGCTTTTACTCTAGGAGTAGCAACATTCTTCCAAATCATCTTAGATATAATATCATAATCAGTAGATTGCAAACTATTTTCACACCACCTATAAGCAGAGGATATGCTAAAGCAACCAGAGTTTGCAGCCCCCCAACAAAGAACATCAACCTTATCAGCTCTCAAACCACAATTGTTATTAACCAAATTAACCAAAAGAGCCACCTCTTCCTTTTCCCAAGCTCTAAGTCTTCTATTAAAGCATTCCTCCCACTCATGTAGGTTCCTCCTTAATTCAATCACTTGCTTTATTGATTTCATCTTATTAGGAGAAATACTATACAGTCGAGGAAAGACATCTTTTAGACACCTCTCAGCAGCCCACTTATCCTCCCAGAAGAGAGTTCTATCCCCATCACCAACTGATATGAAAGTATTACTAATAAAGAAATTGTGGAGGCCAGGGTTGAAAGCTGCCACAGAGATAATATCCTTCCATAACCGGGAATGCAGCTGGGAGGCTTACGTATTTGGATACCACTTGCTGCCTTGAATGTTATATTTCCCACATAGTACTTTCTTCCACAGTACATTCTCATCACCGCCAAACCTCCACCACCACTTTAGCAGTAAGCAAGCATTGACATCCCTTAGGCTCTTGATACCTAACCCACCTTTAATAACACTTCTACTGACTTCAGACCATTTCACCATGTGGATCTTGCTCTTGATCACAGATCCTCCCCATAGAAAAATAGCTTGGATCTTGTCTAACTCTTTAGCCACTCCTTTAGGCATCTTAAATAGTGAAAGATAGTACACTGGGAGGCTAGACAAAACCGCTTTGATAAGAGTAAGTCTCCCAGCAAGGGATAAGAACCTTCTTTTCCAACTAGCCAACTTCACTTTAACTCTCTCCACAATCGGCTTCCAAGTCTTCAATCTTCTTGGGTTTGCCCCTAGAGGCAGCCCCAAATACTTAAATGAAAGCTTTTGACACTTACAATTTAGCCTATCAGCAAATGCAGCCAGCAAGTCATCTTGAACCCTGATGCCAATAATAACACTCTTGTGATAATTGATCCGTAGCCCAGAAATCATTTCAAAGCATCGAAGAATCCTCTTGATATTCACCACTTCCCCTCATTCTGCCTCACAAAAAATAAGAGAATCATTAGCAAATTGAAGATGGGACACTGAGATTTCGTTAGCCCCAAGAACTGCACCTTTGAAAAAGTTTAACTCCCTAGCCCTGGTCAATAAGATGTTAAGACCCTCTACTACCATATTGAAGAGAAAAATGGGAGAGAGGATTCCCTTGCCTAAGACCTCGAGATGGACTAAACTCCGATGTGGGGGAACCATTTACGAGAACTGAAACTCGAGTATTTGAGATACACTCCTGCACCCAAGATAGCCACTTTGCTCCAAAACCAAAATTCTTCATCATAGATAGTAAAAAGGACCAATTGACAGAGTCATAAGCCTTTTCGAAATCAAGTTTCAGAATAATACCTCCTCATTTGGTTTTCTTCCACCAGTCAACAATTTCATTTGCAATTAAAATCCCATCAAGGATACTTCTACCTCCTACAAATGTTGACTGCTCTTCGCTAATTATTCTAGGCATCACCGCCTTTAGTCGGTTAGCCAACACCTTAGAGAGAATCTTATACACAGACCCAATTAAATTTATAGGTCGGTAGTCCCCAAGACTAATAGGATTGTCCTTCTTCGGCACTAAAGCAATAAAGGAACTGTTTATACCACCCACCAATTTGCCATACTGGTGGAAATCTTGCATAAACTGAAGAACCTCTTTCTTTACACCCTTCCAACATTTCTTAAAAAATAACATATTAAATCCATCTGGCCCCGGAGCTTTATTGCCATCACAACTTCTCACCGCAGCCCAGATTTCTGCCTCCGTAAATTCTGCCGCAATGTGGTCTGTCACTTCTGCACTGCCAATAGATTTAAAATTACCCACCAACTTTGTCCGAGACCTCCACACTTTAGTGAAATAAGCTTTGAAAAAATTAAACACTTCCTGTTTAACTCGGACTGGCTCATCATATACAATTCCATTAAAATTTAGGGAGCCAATGGCATTTCTATTCTGCCTGCAACTTGCCATAACATGGAAAAATCTGGTATTTTTGTCCCCTTTATGCGCCCAATTTAGTCTTGATTTTTTGAGCCATAACCATTCTTGCATCTTACTCAATTTCCACACCTCATCTCTGATGTCCCTTCTACTTAATTTCTCCACATTAGATAGCTCTCTGGTTTCTGATATCAAATCAATCTCATGTAATTTCTTCTCAGCACACTGCAGCTTCACAGGTATAGCACCAAACACTTCGCTGTTCCATCTCTTCAGAGCTTGTTTAACCTGTTGAAGTTTCTTGAGCATTACAAAACCACCCCAACCAGTTATTTGTGACTCCTCCCACACCTTCTTTACCACCTTAGAAAAGCCCGCGTGAATAATCCAAGCATTCGAAAATCCGAATGGTTTAGGGCCCTAGTCCCTTTCATTTTCCATTAGCAAAATTAGGCAATGATCAGATACAATTTTTGGTAACCCCCACAATTTAATATTGAAACTCTCAAACCATTCAGGGTCCAACAGAAACCTGTCGAGTCTACTCCACACCACACCCTCCTGTGCATTACACCATGTAAATTTTCTTCTAGTCATGGGAATATCTGTGAGCTCACAAGAATCAATAAAGGCATTGAACTTTCGCATTCCTCTATCCCTTCTTGACACACCTATATGCTCACTAATCAGTCTAATTTCGTTGAAATCCCCCCCTCCCCAAACACCAAGGGCTAGTAAAATTGCTTCTAAGTTGTTTAATAATTTCCCACAACCGCCCCCTCTTACTTACATCATTAGTTGCATACACATTCATCAAAACACAATTAAAGGAATGATAAATAGCACCTTCCAAAAGAAGAAAATTCCTACTGCCACAACACTCTTTTAGTTGAAAAAACTCAGGATCCCAGACACAAATTATGCCACCCGCACTACCTTGTGATCCGACCTCCATGTATTCAAATCGATCACTTCCCCAGATAGATCTAATATCCCCTACTGATAACAGTGCTCTCTTTGATTCTTGCAGGAATAACATCCCAATTTTTCTTTCCTTCACACCCAGCCCTCTAATATTCCGCGAAAGTATCTTCATTAAAATAATTAACACACTAGAAAGCACATTCGGACTAATTTACCCAGCTGTGCCGATTCTAACTCCCACTTTTTCTTTGTCCTGCTGTTCAAGTTCCACAATCTGATTAACGATACTTGCTTCCTCTTGCTCAAACTCCACCCCAAGTAATTTACCCATCCACAGAGTTGCCTGAGCTTCATTTAGAATCAGAGCATCCCTTCTAGACCCACTATTACTTGGGTTAGCTAATGACCTGGACAGAGCTGCTGAAGCTAATTTGAATAGAGCCTCTTTTGGGGAGTTTCTTCTTGCTAAGGACTCACTCTGCCCTCTTCTTCTTGAATAGATTGGTAGGTTCAAACTTCTATGATTTTTTCGAGCCTTCATACGAGCTGAGGAAGCAACTTTCAAGAGTTGTTGTGTAGATCCTCTTGCTAACGCCCTACTGCTATCTTCATGGGCCAAAGCCTTTGAATGGCTAAGATTCTGACCCACTAAACCAGACCCAATGCCCTGGCTGGAATATGGCCCTAACGGCCCACCAAGCACAAATTCTCGTAAATGGGCCTAAGAGAAACGCACCTCTAAATGGACTTCAGGCCAACTTTTGTCCGTTGCACTTAGACTCTTCATAAATCCAGAAGTAATCTCGTGCCCATCTAGCTACCCATCGAGCCTCACATCTATATCATCATTACCCCTTTTCGCTGATGATGTTTCTGATACAACCATCTTATCGGAGCCTTCATTTGAATTTCTAATACTTTCCACAGTCTCAACCACCACTGATGCATTCTGCCAGCTAACACTTCCACCACTACCCACTTCACTTAGACTAGCCCTTTGAGCCTTGTCCACATCAGCTGGCTTGCCCACAGCATCCTCCAGATTTGGTGCCACCTCAGCTTCTCCTTCAACCTAACCATACCCAAAGACTGAAACACCATCACTGTTCCTGCCGGAGCTATGTAACCTGTCAGAGGTATGACTGCCCAAGTTCATGCATCTAGAGTACACCATTCGCTTTTCACAGATTCTAACTGGGTACACACTGTAGACACCCCATTTTTGACCGACCTTAAGACTCAGACGTCACCGATTGAGCGCTCGGTGATGGTGCATATTGTACTCGTTCAGAAGTTTCAGAGTCTCGGCTGCGAGCCTTGCCTCCGAACTTTCAGGCTCTTTCGTGTCTTGCCTCGGTTTGCGAACCAGGCTCCGTTTTCTCTGTTTTCTCTTCCCGAAGGGAGGGAGAGGTCTCGTAGATCATCTCTCAGTGGCCGTAGGCTACGTTTCGTGGTCGTAGGCCATTTTTTCCGTTTGGAGCCCGGTTTCCGATTTTTCGGAGCCGACGGCCGTGTGCCTCGGTTCGGGACCGCTTAACCACCTCCGTTTGCTCCGGTTTTTGGTATACACCCCACCACCATCCATTCCAACGACTTGGAGCTGTTTTTCAGAGCTTAGGAGCACCATTTCTCAGACCAAGACCTGCTGGTCCATTGGTCTTCAAGGGTAAGCTTCTTTTCCCTCTTTTTTGTTCCTATCTTGCTCTATATCTAAGCCTTGCTTGAAAGCATTTTTGGGCTCCGACCCAAACTGTAAATAGTCATATTTTGAGCTACTTTTCATGTTTGATTAAGGACATTTTGCTGTTTGAGAACTCCAGATACCACTTGCTTCTTTAACTCTTTTTTAGGCCTATTTTTGCACATTGTTTTAGGCCTGTTTGTGTTTAGATACGTGGCTTTTTGAAAACTGTAAAGTCCTTAATTTTGAGCCCCTCTTCAACTTTGTTGAAGGGCTCTTGGCCATTTAGGGCTAGCAGCTGCTACTTGCTTCATTACCTCTCTTACGGGGCCATTTTTGCATGCTAGTTTAGTCCTATTTGTGTCCATTGTTTGGCCTTGATTAAAACTGTAAATATGCTTGTTTTGGGACTGTCTTGATTCTGTCTTCACACTTCATGTTCAAATAATGCATGCTTTGCATAGCCATAGGTCATTCCATGTACCTCATTTCATGTTTCGGGATTCATTTCATGCATCGGGTGCCATGTTTCCATGATTCAGGGCTGTTTTGTGTCATATTTTTGCTACTGAAAATTGCATGCTAGTATGCCATATTCCATGCCTTGCCATGTCTTGTTAGAGTGGCATTTGGTGCCTTGGGTCCGGTCCTCGGTTTGCATGCATGTGTGTACGCATTTCGAGTGTCTCATTTTTCATCTCATGGCCTCTTATGTGAGTGTGGCTGAGGTCCACTCATGTTGGTGTAAGTCCATTATGCATTGTGTATGCCATTTCATTTCATAGCATTGCGTATGCTAGGTTGTATGTTAGCGCATTGTGTATGCCATGTTATCTCGTGCATCGTGTATGCCATTTCATAGCATTGTGTATGTTAGGCTGTATCTTAGTTGCATTTCATGCATATCATGCATATTGCATCGTGTTTGGGATAGGAGTTAGCCTGAGCACGGGAAACGAGGGACGTTTCGTACTCCGAGTGACGGAACGTGTCTCAATTTCCGGTCGCCGACACTCCGGATTATCCGTGATGGAGTTTAGGCCCTGTTGTGTTTTTCATGTGCATTCATTCTATATTGAGTTGCACAATTCGACTCCTCGGCCATCATGCATCGAGATACGTGATTGGTGGCACGAGGATCGAGGCATGCATACATTTGTGAAAATACATTGCCATGCCCCTTTCTTGCTCTCTGTTACAGCAAATCAAGAGTCAGCAGCCTTCCGGAGCTTGGCACGCATCCCAAGAACAATTGCAAACAGAGGCTAATTGGGGCATCGCAATGGATTTCCGCACAAAGCAACCCGGACATGCATCATTCATCATCCGAAGCAGCGTCGAGGCAGTCCCTAGCTTGCATGCTAGTTTACAGCTTACCTAGTTTAATTAGTTAATTAATTAGGATTTTGTAATTATTTGGACTGTAATATTTATTCGGGACTATATATTATTCATTCGGACCCTCTGCGCGAGGGCAATGTTGTAATAAGTGTGCGTGTGTGCGATGTATGTCTTCCAACCCCACGTCTTTCTCCCTTTTATTTACCCGCTTATGATGGTTAGATTAGGGCATGTTTCAATTAGCATACAGTATGATAGCATGTTTGCATTCATTCATCTGTTTTGCATGCACCGGGCTCGGCGCATCATACTAACTGCATTGTATTTTCAATTCCAAGTTGAATACATGTTAGCTGTAGCATTTCATATGCCATGTTTAGAATAGCCGAGCCTGCTATAGTTGCATTTTTGCATGTGTTGCATTAGGCATTTCCATATAATTAGGATCATGCATGGATTTCTAATTAGCTTCTGTTTTGGCTTGGAGTACTCGGTAAGTTTTATGCTTTAGCATCCTTGCATACGTGTGAGTGACTGCCGTGAATAGCATGCTTACCATGAGGCTATATGCTTATGTGATATAACTGCCTGAATGCCTGTGGGTGAAGGTTGGGTTATTTGAATTGGAACAATTCATCAAATGTGTGTTTTAAGCCCACTAGATAGTGGCAAAATCATGTTTTTCTAAGCCCACCCGAGGGTGGCAAATCCACGTCTTAGCCTACTTGCGGGTAGCACCATCAAACCATTTTTCAAATAAACAAACATGAAATGTTTTGTTCTAATTCAGGCGATCCAGTCTATACTTGTATGCTGTGCGCATCACATAGTAAATCTAGGCTAATAACCGGAATAAGAACACACAATGTTTTCAAAACTTGATATCATGGTTAGTAGAGGCCGATCTTTGATCGGGCGAGCGGGGGTGCTCACGAAGTGACCTTCCCCAATCGTACCCAAGTTCTCGAGCCGATGCAACTTTGGTGATGACGGACACGTGGCCTTAGGCAATGAGTCAGGGTTTCCTAAATTTCCCAAAATAAAATATTTAGGTGGCGACTCTGTATCTGGCAAAGCAGTCCATGTTTGGCACTTCTTTCAAAATCTGTTTTCTCAAAACGATTTGCCGGATTTGGACTCTTTGGTTCAGATTAAGAACCGTGACAATTTTAGAGTCCTGAGCTGTAGTGACCCCAAATGAACAGAACGGGAGCTCGTCCCTCCCGGGAGCATTCGGGGGACGTCTACACACACCACTACTGGATTCTAGGTTGATCACCACATTTATAGTCTCCATACACTTTGTCACGATCCTAACCTTATTGCAGACAAATGACATCGGATCACCTATATCTTCATCCAACCCAACTACTTCCCCCCAGAGTTTTCCAATGGAAGTAAATGTTTCTGCACACCATAGATTCAATGGCACTCCATAGCATGAGATCCAAGTACATCTCTCTTGCTCAACATGTATACCAGCTTTCTAATCCAAAACAAACTCACCCCACTCATTCAACCATCCTTGCATTAGTCTCACTTCCTCCTCTTTCTCCTCAGGTGAGCTGAATGTGATAACAATATCCCTACCTCCCCCATCTCTAATTCGTCCTTTCCTCACCCCCTTACACCGAGATTCATGTTTGAAATCGGCCTTCGTGACATGATGACGTAATCTAATGATCACGCTCCCATATAGCCATCTGTTGCCCACCTCCCGGCCTTTCACAACTAACCTCGATTGACCCACCACAACAAGATATGCATGTTGACTCTTCTCTTGATGTGGAGTCTACCTAACATTGTGTTTAATATTTGTCTTGTAAATTATAAATATTTTCACTACCACAAATTCTAATTATTTTTTTATTTTCTATTTAATTTTGAAAATTAAAAATTCCACTATCACAAGTTTTAATTATTCCTTTATTTTCTATTTACTTTGGAAAATTTAAAATCCCTAGGCAATGACAATTCAAAAAAATATATTATCTTGACTGATTTTTTTTAAATATGATGATATAGTGTTGATGGTTTGTGATTTTTTTTTCCATTTTCCAATTAAAAGTTTTAAGACAATGTATATAAAAAAAATATAAAATAAAAATAAAAAAAGGAAGAAGAAGAAGAAGAAAAATACACCAATTGACATTCTAAATTATGTTAAAATGAAAATACTAACCACCACTTAATAGTGGTTTACGCAGGAATATTGTACTTAGCAGGGGCAAATTTATATGAATTTTAAAATTGACAATTAAATTTTAATTATTTTATTATTAACATTGTATGTGAATTATATTAAAATATTCAATTCTATAAAATTTGAAATTTTTACTAAATTTGTAAATAAAATTTATTTTTTAAAAAATATTAAGATAGACACATACAAAATAAAATGCCTCAAAAGATAGTTATATAAGTTGTTTTCCACATTATACAAAACAAAAAAGGATTAAAAAAGAAAAACATTAGTACAATTTTCAAATTTATCAAAAATTTCACTATGTCTACGTGGAATGAAAAGACATTGAAGCTCTATACTTTCGAATTCTAAGCTCTCTTTTTCAATAATCCTACCATCAAATTATGATATCATAGAATTTCCCTTTTGTTTATCGGAAGAATTACATGCAAGTGGAAGAAAGAAAAAAATTATCAATAAATAAAGGTGCAAGTGTGTTTGTAATGGAGTATAAATGACAGGTTGTAGAGATTGTATTAGTTATTTTTTTCTCTTCCTCTCACCTGCATGTAATTTTTCCTTATTTATTATATAAAATGTTACCACTTTATATCATTTTCATAAATTAATAGAGTTATATTATAATAGACCAACACTACTCTATTAACTCCAACCTAAGATCTCGCCTGACTAAGACATAAGTGCCCCTTATGACAACTTTTTTTTTTTTAACGGAAAAAGAAATCTTTATTGATGAAACATACGAAGTATGGCAAAATACATCAATAAAGAGGAGCTTAGAGCATATGAAACATACGAAGTATGGCAAAATACATCAATAAAGAGGAGCTTGGAGCTAACATAAGCTCTAAGCTGCAGTTGGTGAGAAGCCAACAAGCAAGAATGAGCAAAGAAAGCAAAATAGCAAACCGAAATGCAGTCCCAGCTAACCAAAACAGAGCTTCTTGGTCAGCACAGTGGATCAACTCATATCACTGCTGCCATGCCATGAACACTATCAACCAGAATACACCCAGAAAATCCAGAACTCAGACCAACTCCAACAGTGCATAATGCAGAACCTCACACTTTCCAGCAGACAAAGCACCAGAGCAAAGAGACCAGCTACCAATGCAGAATAATAAAATGGCAACAAATCAGAGAGCATAAGACCTGTGTAAACCACTACTGCCATGAACCAGTGCATTGAAAGTGCATAAACCACTACTGCCATGAATGCCATCAAACCCTCACAACTGACTACAGTTCTAAAACACCTCATGAATAAAGGCAATGCCTCACACCTCAACAGATTAGATCTCCATGCCATGAACATTATCAACCAAAAAACACCTCATGAACAAAAGCAATGCCTTACACCAAAAATGTTGAAGAGAAGGTCATTAATAGAGTAGAGAAATTCTTTAGAAGAGGACTTTAACCAGATAGCAAGCCTGATGATTATGAGTTCTTGTAACACCTGAATGTTTAGTTGGGAGACTTAAAAGAGGCACTCATTTCTGATCTTCCAGATGGACCAGAGAGTGACCATTGGTATGGCACGCCAGATTCTCCTCTCTTTTTTCCTGCAGATGTACCCTGCCCACCACTGCAGCAGATCCTCAACAGAACCAGGGACCACCCAAAGAATTTCCCACCATTGTAATAACCCAGCCCAAATCCTCCACACCATAGGGCAGTGAATCAGAAAGAAGATGATGAATTGTTTCCTGGTTTGTTTTGCAGAAGAGACATGAGGTAGAAGCCAATCTATCCAGTACACCAAATGCATTACACCAGGTGTAGTTTCTGCCAAGCAATGGTAGATCAACTACCTCACATCTGCCAATAAAATTGTTGAAATCCTTCATGCCCCTATCCCTGAATGATACACCTACTCTTTCTCTTATATTTCTAATCTCATTGAACTCACCACCAAGACACCAAGGCTTGGGAAAATTGTAATAACCGTGTCCTGTACTATGTTCATTAATCATGATTATGTTTGTAATTATGTACTTAATTTGAATTTGGGTGTTAATTGCATGATTATATGTGATTTTGGCTTTGTATCTGTTCCCCGTAGGAAAATCTGTTAGAATCTGTGCTTTAAACTAAAAATTGAAGGCCTTATCGACCACAGAAACCGAAATTGACCACGCCATTGTGATTGGCGTAATTTTTAGAGCCTATGGTGAAATTTAATTGAAAACTGATTCGGAACGAATTAATTTGTTTAAATCGAATTAATTAGGCACCAAATCAGATCCTACACTCTAGAGAGAGAGGGTGAACCGAATTTGTAGAGAGAAAGGGACCATTCTTGAAGATATTGCAAGAGAATTCAAGAAACTAAGAGGATTAGCTCAAGATTTGGCTATAATTGGAAGAATTAAAGCTCCTAGGTGAGTAATCAACCCTTAATTCATGAGTTTGAGTTTGTAACTATATGAATTCAAAGAGAATATGTGACCAAGAGCAAGAATTGAGTGGTAATTGATGAATTTGGAGTCAATGAATGCATGCATGTTTAGAATTGCCATGAATTTGCATAAGCTAGCATGTAACATGTTAATTATGAAAGATTGGGCATTGAATCATACATGCAAGCATAGTTTTGTTGAGTTTCATAGTTATAAGCACCATTTGTACCATTTGAAATAGGAATGGAGTCAAGAATTGACATGCATGCATGATTGATGAAGATATGTAGTTTGAATGCATGAATTTAATGAATTGGAAGTAAGTTTGGTATAATTTGGGTTTGCATGTGATTGATTCATAAGATTTGAGCTTCATAATGTAGTAAATTGGTGTTTGTAGCACGTTAGTAGTTGTACATGAGAGTTATAGGTTATAAAATGCAAGCTATGTTAATTTGAATGCGAGTTTGAAGCTCAGACTGGTTGTTGGAAATTCCAGAATTCGGCATGTCTGCTCGAGCGGGAAGAGTGCCGCTCAAGCGTGAAATGCTAGTTCCCAAAACTTTTGCAGACATGGACGTCCACTCGAGTGGGGAGCCACGTAGTTTGACTCTCAGCTTGAGCGTCCGAAGTCACGCTCGAGCATAAAAATGAAGTAACCAATACTTTTGCAGACCAAAGGGGTCTGCTCGAGCGGGGATCCCTGTTTCAGATATTTTGAAAAGTGGTTTTATGATTTGTTATCCATTCTCTTTCATTTCTAAGCACTCTTAGGCATGCATTGAGCATTGTGAATGAGTTAAAATGATAAGAAATGAGCCTAAGAGAAATGTATAAATTAAGAACGGATTGAATCGTTTGTGACCGATATGTGTTATGTAATGTGTAGGGTCGAGCTCAAGAGCAAATCCACCGGCAGAACACTGTGAGTAATATCTTAGTAAAGATATTTTCAAGTATGTTACTTTCCGAATGCTACTTCTGTATAAGCTTCATGGATTTGTTGATTGAAATATGAATGAATATTCTATATGCCTAATTTTGTATAAGGCCGTTTGATACGTTTGATATATCTGAATTGGACCTAAGGTCGTTTGCCGTTTGCCGTTGATATGTTTGATATATCTAAATTGGGCCTAAGGCCGTTTGACATGAACGATTGGGCCAAAGGCCGTTGGACATGAATGATTGGACCAAAGGCTGTCGGATATGAACGATTGGGCCAAAGTCCGTTAGACATGAATGCAAAGATGGGCCAAAGGTCGTTTGAATATGTCATTTGATATGTTTGAATACCGTGATGGGCCAAAGGCAGTTTGAATGAAAGGGATCATAATCATGAATATGAAATACGCATGGATATGAATATAAAGAGAACGGGCCCGAGGCCGTTTGATACGCTTGATATATTCGGATTGGGCCCCAGGCCGTTTGATATGTTTGAATTGGACCAAAGGTTGTTTTCAATAAAGAGTTGGCTGGACCAAAGGTCATTTCGTATAAATGGACCCAAGGTCATATTATTTCATATAAGAATTGGACCTGAGGTCGTTTTGCATGTGGATATGATATGTTGGACTCAAGGTCATTTTTGTTTGTTGAGATTTGTAAATCTGGTGTGAATGAGAATAGTGGTTTAAATGTGTACATTATAAGTATGACTCATTTATGAACGAACCTCATTCATTAACCTCTTCATTTTGATATTATTCACTGGGCGTTACCTCACTCTTATCTATATGTATGTAGGTGAGCAAAGAGACGTTCAACCCTAGCCTTAGTGGAATTTAAGAAAGGAACCCGAGTTTTGTGAAGTCAGCCCAGGTGCCTCACGCAAGAGGCTTTGTTTATGATCTTCTGTATTTCTTTTGTCACTTCTATTGGCCATGATAGACCATTTATGTGTATAAGCTTTTGGCATGGCTGACTATGTGTTTGAATGATCCTGGGTATACAAGATGTTAACTACTGATACGTGGTGTGAGTTATTATTAAGTATATGTGAAATGTTTTGACATACCATGTAAGCATAGCTCATTGGACAAAAATTTTAAGTTTGCTTCCATTTTGGCCCCTTCACTTTGTCGCTATATGTTTGTTTTGGTTTGAGGCCGTAGGTAATCTCATGATTACTGGCCGGTTATGACCTTAATATATAGGGGCGGGTTCAGGTCATGACAAAAATAGGCTTTCAAATTTAACAGAGATTCCCAAAATTTCCTTCTCCTTTTGATGTCATTGGGAGCATGGATATTAACAATTACACAGTCAAAGGAGTTTAAAAGCTTACCTAATAGAAGAATAAAGTTTCTGCTGCAACAGCACTCAGTAAGCTCAAAAATGACTGGATCCCATATACAAAGTAGACCACCAGCCAACTCTTCAGCATCCACATTCATGAACTCAAGCCTATCTCTAGGCCAGACACTTTTCATCATCAAATTGGTTAGGCTTGATTTTTTTGTTTCTTGGAACAAAACCATGTCAATCTTTCTTTCTAATAGCAATTTCTTTATCTTGCTCCTCTTTTCATGCCTCCCTAGCTCTCTGATATTCCAACTTAAAGTCTTCATATGAATAGAGATGACTCTGGTAGCACCCAATGGGAGCAGGTTATTCCACATTACCCTTCCCTCTTTCCAATCTCTCCTTATCATTTTCCTCCATTAGTGCTAATTCACTAATTACCTCAAATTCCTGACCCTTGAAGTCTAAACCCAACCTTTGCCCAGATGCAGTATGGATTGAGCTTCTTGAACAAATCCAATACCAGAGGGTTGTTGTAATTCTGGACTATGATTTGAAATGGGTATAGCTATGGAAACTGACCTGGAGCTTTTGGTGATTCCCTTACTTGAGATTGCACCCTTCTGCCCTATTCTTCTAGCAAAACCAGAGAATTTACCAGCTAGAAAGCAGTGCTTGAAACCTTCACTTCTAATACCTTTCCTTTTGTCTTTCTTCAATCGTTGAGTAATGGAACCTGAAATAGTTGGGTTGGAACTGACACTTAATTTTGTCTGAGAGCCCACCAAAGATGATTCACAAACTGGCCTTACAAATGAAGGCTTAAGTCCAGCATTGGGGGGCCCAATAGGCTGTAGCCCAAATAGATCATGACCCAATGCTACCTCTAAGCAGATACTAGGCCTTTCGTTAAGAGGTTGGCTTAGACTTTTAATAAAACCTGGGGTGAGAGTTTGACCATGCACTGTAGGTGCTACTACACCTATTTGAGTATCATGAGTGCCCCCTACTGACTGTTGCGTGTTTTCCACAAATTGAGCTTCCACACCTTTCTATATTTCATGATTGCTCTATCTCTAATGCTGACTAACCGCTGGTAATGATGATTCCACAACACCTATGCCTACTTCATTTGAAATGTCCGCACAATCCCTGGTCTTGTCCACTGCTGATACATGGCTTAAACTGCCTCCATCAGCCAATTCAGCTCGGATTGTCATCTGGGGTGCCAAATCCCCTAAAGTCACCTTAGATGTTAATGCCACATCAACTACCTTGTCAACATCTTCGTGCACCAAGTTGGATTCTGTAGGGAGAGGGAGTACGCCATTGATGTTGGAGCAAACATCTTTGTCTATGGCATTAGAGTTCAATCCATTGTAACTGATGCTAACCACTTTTGTAATCTGCTCCTCAAAGACTCTAATTGGATAGACTCTTCCTTTGCACTCTAGATTTAGGCTTGTATTGATTGGATCCATAACACTTGTAACTATCTTGAACCGGCCACAACGAAAGGAATTAGGGGCACTAACATCGCCATTAAGGAGAACCAACTCTCTCCAAAGTCTCTCTATCTTGCGAAAGGTATCTGAGTTCCACAGGTTAAGAGGCACCCCATAGCAACTGACCCAGACACACCTCTCCTGTTGAAGATACATACCTGATCTCCATTCTGTGATATATTCACACCAGTTATGGAACCAGGGCTTAAACAGAGTCATTTTGCTCAACATCTCTTCCTTGGAGCTGAATGAGATTATAGCATCTCACCCACCTCCCTCTCTGACCAAAACATTCTTTGCCCCTTTTTTTATGAGTTCATTTCTCACCTGCTAAAGAAAGTAATGTGCTTTGAGTCTCATAATCATACTTTGTAAAGCCACCCATTTCCAAGTTCATCTACTTTGATAGTTGTCGAAGGTAGATATCTGGGGTTAGCTCCCTTTGTGACCTCTGCAAATGACCTACCATCAGTGCGTTGATGCCAGATCTGTTTTGGTGCTACAGCATTGGCCTTTCTAAGTTCAAAATGACTTGGTGGTAGTGGTTTCTGCCTCTGTCTAACCTCTACTCCTTTGCCATATTCTGCAACTTCGACTGATAAAGATTTATCATCAACGCACAAACTATTAGCCTTTTGTTCAGCTACATCAGCTGCAATAGAACAATCATAGCGCACGAACCCAAATCTGGTGTTTCTTACTTTCCTCTTCTCACTACAACAAATTTGGGATTTAAAGACGAAACAAATTTGTCCCAAAATGTATATATTTCGTCACCCAAAGTAATTACGACGAACATTTTTCGTCACCCGTTTTGTCGCCAAAGGGTCGTCGCTAAAGGGTCTTAGAGACGAAAAAAAAAATTCATCATTGAAAATGATAAATTTATGACGAATTTTTTTGTCTCCAATACACTTTGTTGGGAACATACTTGTAAGTAATTAGCGACAAAATATTTTGTCATTAAAGGAGAAATTAGAGACAAAAGTATTTCGTCATAAATATAAGAAATAGAGACGAAATAATTTTGTCACGTTTAATATAAATGAAGACGAAAATTTTTTGTCAAAGAAGCTACCAATAGAGACAAAAACAAATTCATCATTAAAAATGAAAAATTTGTGACGAATTTTTTTGTCTCCAATACACTCTGTTGGGAACATACTTGTAAGTAATTAGCGACAAAATATTTTGTCATTAAAGGAATAAATTAGAGACAAAAGTATTTTGTCATAAATATAAGAAATAGAGATGAAATAATTTTGTCACGTTTAATATAAACGAAGACAAAAAAAAAATTTGTCAAAGAAGTTACCAATAGAGACAAAAACAAATTCATCATTAAAAATGATAAATTTGTGACGAATTTTTTTGTCTCCAATACATTCTGTTGGAAACATACTTGGAAGTAATTAGCGACAAAATATTTTGTCATTTAAAGAGAAATTAGAGACAAAAGTATTTTGTCATAAAAATAAGAAATGGAGACAAAATAATTTTGTCACGTTTAATATTAACGAAGACGAAATTTTTTTGTCAAAGAAGCTACCAATAGAGACAAAAATAAATTTGTCATTAAAATAATGTCAAAAAAAATTCGTCATACATTGAGGGTAATAGTGACAAAATGTGACAATATTTTTTGTCACGACAAATTCATTTAGCGACGAAATAAAGAATTCATGACAAAATTAATCATCCACCTAAGCTAAATAAGAGACAAAAAAAAACCTTCTTTAGGGATGAAAAATTTTGTCAATAATTCCATAATATTTTTTTCCACATTATATACCTATTTTATCAAAATCTAAATTTTAGTTCAACAAATATGACCCTGTTCATGTTGAAACCTGTTGAATATAACAATTCCATCACAACTTAACCTAACCTGTTATCAACACATTTACGAATTAACAAAATGAAGATATCCATTCATCATTACAAATAATTTCATCATAATACAATAAAATAATGAAATATCCACAAAATATCCAAAAGTTATAACTTGTTCAATTCCACCAAAAATCCAACAATAACTAGTGCAACTCCAAAAAGTATGTGTATCCTTATCAAACAAAAATGAACATTCAAGCAAATTACATCATTGTTGCACGTCAAAAATGCCACTCTAATCCAATCTGCAAAAAAATAAATTAAAAGTTTTAGTAATTAATCAATTATACAAAAGATTAAAAACATTAGTAACTCATCAATTTACAATTAGATCAATTATACAATTTATCCCTGTAACAGACTTTTTTTGAGATTATGAGAACAAAAAATTAATTTTAAGCCTAATTCACAAATGGTGCATCCTATTAATGTGTCGTAAGTTCATACAACTTATATTGGTCCCTCCCAAGGTGCATCCCATTAATGTGTAATAGCTTACCGCTCAGGTGCTAAAGCTGAGTTATCATCACCACTGGAGAAAGAAAGAAGATCGATGAGTGTGGATGGGGGTTCCGTAGTCAAAATTATAAGCTACATCTTCACGCTATTTGCAAGGGGCAAAAAAGAAAAAAGAGAAAAGAGAAGCACCAGGTTAATATTGCAGAAATAGCAAAATCAAAGCCAATCAACAGTTAGGACTCTCACTGACAAATCTTCTCAATCTAATCCTAGTTGCATAAAGTCTCATAAAAGTTCAATTTCAATATCTGAAATGTTTCACTGCTTTGCCTTTGTATTACCAAGTTTGTAAAAAAAATATATGAAACCATTTGAAGCATAAAACAACCATCGTAAGTGAGTGGTAAGTCTCCCAAACACACAACAACACAACTCTCAAATGGGCCATACCAGCAAGCACAACAAGTTAACAATCATCCAAGTAAACAAATTACTACAACTAAAAGAACAACAAGGTCTTTAACACTCGATCCCTGGGATGCAAAAATTGTTTTGAGGAGAGTGATGTTGCCAAAGTTCTATGATGAACTTGTGTTGTAATGTATGACAACATTATTGGAATATATATTCTAACTAACAATATTCTAACTAACAATATTCAGTTTTTTTCCACAATATTCACCCTTAATATTTTAAAATCACTAGAATAATACAAATCCATTAACAGCTACGCAATGTTTAAAACATTTCTCCATTACCGAAACCAAAATTTAACCAATGCAATTGCATGAAGCCCATCCCCAAAACCAAAAAAAACAACTTGGCGAGTTTACATTGTGTGGGGGAGGAGGGTGAAAGAGAAGGGCAGGGGGTCATCATCTATCTTACAAAGCATTGGACTTGGCCTTACTGCAATTTTGTTAGCCCATAATTACTTGTCAATTTAGCATGTAGACTTTTTCAATATGATTAGTGTGCCTTTTGCTCTGTCATCTTCACTTGTTTATAACAGCCTTAGTTGTTAAAAGAAGTGTAGACTTCTATCTTTGACCTCATTACGAGATGACAAACCTCCACTAATGATAGAATTAAAATAGTTATAGCATAATAAAAAATTAAATTGAGATAATTTTTTGGCTATGGAAGGAAAAATTGAACTTACCCAACTCTCTTGGAATGACTTGAATTGCGGTCCATTATAAGGCGTACATCTCAGACCTGGAACTGTAATTCAACGGTATTAGAAATACTCAACACAAATAATTAGTTCACTATCAAACGTAATATACCATCACATATTACGTTATAGCCCCACAGTGAGTAGCCCAAGAAGCACGAAACTTAGGAAGTGGATACATCATACATGACAGTATTGACACGGTAGGAAGTGGATACATCATACATGATTTACATTAAAACTCTGACTAGCCATACTTGAAAATGACATAAAGGGGTAAAAAAGTGCAAGTAACCATGATAGACTACGATGCTTAGTACATACTGCAGTGATGCATCAAGGCTAACTGAAAATTCATTTTCAAAGATAAATCCAAGTGACAGTATTGGAGAGCAAAGTAATGATTGTTGGGCCCCTTTCCTAAGGTCTTAAATTTTCTGGACTACTGGTGTTTGTCTAATAAGGTGTCAAACCACAGGTTAATAAAGGTCTTAGGTTCAAGTTCTATATATGCATTTGTTTCCTTGTTGGCATTTTGCTTCTCCACATGTTAGGATGTTTTCATCTCCACATGCAAGACGGGATTGCACATGACGAGGGTGTCGGAGAGCTCAATATGCATTGTTGGGCCTCTTTCCACACAACTTGACCTTTTGGGATTAGTGGCGATCTAACAGAAGTAACATATAAGGTTGAATTCATCAATAAGCTAGGTGTTATATGAGCAGTCCCTCCAAAAGTTAGATATCATAATAAGTTGATAGCATGCATTATGAGATACAAATAAAAAATAAAATCAAAACTATAAAATATAAAAATTATAAAATTATAATCCGTAAATCACTTAAATATACTAAACAATTCAAACATTCTGAATTCCATAATTTCATTCATATTTCTTATGCTAATGAAATAAAAGAAAAACATTTACCTTAATAATCACTTGATTTCAAGAATCAGGGCCTAAAATGAATAGATGAGAGTAGAATCCAATCTTTGTTGAACAAATCTAACCTAAAACAGAGTAGATAATTACACATACACCAGATTAGCAGAGCAGAACAGCATATATAGCAGATACACCAGAACAGAGAACATCAACAAACTGTTGAGCTAAAATTACCAAGAAGTGGCATATAATTACCTTTAGAAGCATGGACTAGAATAACAATTAAAGATTTCTTCTTTTCCAATTCAAGAAGTGTGTTTAAGCAAAAATATAAAAGAATCAAGTTCCAACATTTCAATTGACGATGATGAGGGGGAAAAAACTTTAAATTAAGAGAGAGAACCAAATTTACTTGTCCGGAAAAGCAGCAGAGTTGAAAGGGCACATATGACTAACCTCTTTCAAATTTACATTGTTGGAGAGTAATTTCTTGTTACTACTGTACATGACAGTTGGCTTATCTAATGCAGCAAATACATGTGTTGTATTCTTTGATGAGAAAGTGCAGAGTGTTATAGGCTGGGTCCCAAGGGACAAGATAAAGGACAAAACCTGTGTTTCTAGCTCAGTCAAATGGGCTTGTTTTCTTCTTCTAGAGTGTCTAGCTAATTCTCTATTAGAAAGCATTTTGAAAAACACACAACAACGAGTATTCTAGGAAGAGAAGCAAAGAGAATGTACACATGCATAAATACTCGGCTAAAAGGTGATAAAAAAGAAACTAGTATGCTGATCAACCTGTGCAGAATTACACTATTTAATAAACTCTCCGTCTCCAAGCAAAATAAATAAATAAATAAACTCTGTTGGAACAATCTAACTACCAATTTTTGTCTTTGTGTGCTTTCATCAGTCCAGTGATTTCAAGAGTAATGTAATGTAGCTCAAGGTTTTAAAAGGGGCAAGGCAAGTTCAAGATTTGTCGAAACATGAAACTTTCTTAGGTCTCATCAATCCAGTATATACAATCCTAATTGAGGTGCCTAATTGATGTATAATATTCAAATATACGACATATAATAAATATATAAAAACAAGTAATCTATGTCACTTTTAACGTCCACAATTTACAAGAATAGCTAATATATAAAATTCAATAGTATGAATCATGAAACTATTGAAACTATAATTGCAAAAAAAATAAAAAATAAAAAATAAAAAATACATATCTATACTATTATATAAAGCGCACAACTCTTTGAAACTTTGTCATGAGTTTTTCTATGCCTAGAATACCCTGTCAAATCTCACTGCTTCAAGCTTGGTAGCTGCCATAAGCTTGGTAACTGCCATGATTGATCTAATGGCTTCACACACACACGTGGCATGGGCAGTCACTGCCTGTAACGGCTGAATTTCACAAGTGTAACATGTCCAACTTCCGAAAAATTAGAAGCTTGGATCGTCTAATTTTTTATGATGTTAGAAGAAGAAAAGACTTACATTTGATAGTAAAGAAGAAAAGACTCCCTTTCCAAACAAGAATTTCCTCCTTTCAATCTCAAGATTTGCCAAGTGTTGACATCTTGCAGAGTCAGTACTGGCTTCTGCGAATAACTTTTGTACAAAAGCTGGCGCAATTAATATATGAGAATCAAACTGCACACATCCAAGTCACACAAATCAAATTCAGCATAAACTTTTGTGGAAAGAACTGTACCAAACAATAATTTATGCAATGCAAGGATTAAAATGTGCACCACTTCATCTGACAAGTGCGCAAGCTTGCAGTCCACAGATTTTGATGGATGAATTGGATCACTATCAGCACCATTACACCAGCTACTGTCATCCTCGAGCAATGTAACGCCCTCAAAATAATAACATTAAACCTATCAATTAAGAGATTCATTAACATATGAAATGACCATATTCTTCCATTTCTTCAGAGTCTTATTACAAAAGTATTACATGTTAACAACAAAAGTAAAATGCCCTACGGGCTTACAGCTTTCCAAGTTAACACTTGGTTACACAAAAAGGAGTACTAACTCATACGCTTTAAGCCCTTGGCTTGTATTTACATGTAATACATCAAAAAGTAAAACGACAACATTATGTCCGCCTCTAGCCTCCCAAGCTATGTCCTTGGAGGTGGCATGCTTCCTGCACCTGAAAATGATATTCCCATATAGGGTGAGCCACAGCCCAGTAGAAATACACTAAACCAACCATGAACAATGACTAAAATATTAGCAATTGATAGATGGCCAACACTGATACAATCACATAAATCACATATTTATGTCATACGACTAATGAGTCCAAGTTTCCTTTCATTTTTCCCTTTTCAACGGATAGGCATATAAGTACTAACCACATTATCAACAGATATGTATAACAACAATATCCACATTCTCAGATAAGCAAATAAGCTATATCTACATTCTACAACAGATATGTATAACTACAATATCCACAGATAAGCATATAAGCTATATCCACACATCACAAAGATAAGCATATAAGCTCTATCTTCACTTCTTTAGACAAGCATATGAGCTGTATCTACGGAGTTCATCCCCTATCCCAACACTATTCGGTTTAGAGGTACATCCCCTATCTTCCCCTAAACCGCGGAGTACATCCCCCATCTCTTCCTCTACACATAACGTATACAAACACAATGGTTCTATATACAATCACTCAATACATATTGTTAATGTATTCTATCAACCGTCAAGTTCCACGACACACTTCATTGATTAGTTTCAATTTGCCTAATCATCATGTATTGTCTACAACAATCACGACTATCCTCCACCGATAGCCCAAAGCAGTTATTTCTAAACAGAAAATAAATGCACAATGGATATTCAATCAACATTTCATTTCCTCATTCCTTACAATTAATTATCCCAATTAATCAAACAATGTAATTAGGTCATTATCCATAATTAACATTTCAACCCTTAGGTTCCATTTTGATCAATGATTTAACATTCATTCCATTTCTCTATGCCAAACATGCATCTAGGTTTATTATGAATAAAACCCCAACTTTTGTAAAATTACACAAAAGCCCCAAACTTTCACAAAATTACCAAACCAACCCCAACATCTCAAAATACCAAAATTTAAAGACAAAACTCATAGAGAGGAGTAGGATATCCCTACCTCGAAGTTTGAGCCAAAAAGGAGATGAAGACTCGAAGATCAACTTGCTCCAAATCCAAACTTTTTCAGATTAAAACAAAGCTCTCAATGCCCTCTATCTTTTTAACAAAGGCCCTAGGCTAGAATCACACTCTAGGGAGATCAATTCTTATAGAGAATATAAGTGTAGAGAGAGAGAGTCTCGGATCTAGGGTTTAAAAGAAAAAGAAGGTGAAAAAGTGATGTTTAAAATCGCTACTGACCGCTGATATAAAACACGCTCGCTCGAGCGAAGCCTTGGTCGCTCGAGCGACCAGACACAGAAACTCTCGCTCGAGCCAAGAAGCCCTTGCTCCAGCCAAAAACTCAAAAGTGCGCTCGAGCGAAGGAATGCTCGCTCGATCCAACAACTCAAACCCTCAGGTCTGCAACCACAAGCACGCTCGAGCGACAGACCTCTCGCTCTAGCGAAGAACAAACCAGACCGCTCGAGCCAAGAAAAGCTCGCTCGAGCCAAGAAATGCAACTCTCAGGTCCAGAACCAGACGCCATCGCTCGCTCGAGCGAAGCCACTCTGGCTCGACCCACCAGACACAACTCAACTCTCGCTCGAGCGACAAACTCCTCGCTCGAGCGAAGGACCAAAAATCTGGGTAGCAACACTAGGCTCCCAAACACAACCAACCTGAAACAAACCTGCCCAACACATCCCATAACTCAATTTACAAAGTAAAAAGGATGCAAACAAGATAATAAACAACTACCAACATCCACGGACACATGTCCGGATCACTGTTCAACAAGGGTAAACCCGGGATCGCTATAAGCAAACAGCTTAAGTAATCCAGGAAACACTCCTAATCATCAGGGCTGCCAGATAAATAAACAAAATTAATGGTTTGGAATACATGTGCAGATGTAGCATCAACTACATCAAAAAGAGGGTAGAGATGATGCAACCACAAGTCCAGAAAAAACCAATGCAAGAAACCCAAGTTATTGGGTAAAGAATATGCAAAGAATATTGTATGGATGCAACTCACTGTACTCTTCAAGGAAGGATCCCAAAAAAAATTCAGATCATTCTAGAAGAATGTAGGCACAAGATATAACGAATGTGAGGATAGGATATTATTTAGAACTTAACTTAGGCCTCATTTGGGAATTGTTTTTTTAAGTGGCTTTTTAACTTTTTGAAAAAAGTTACTAAGATGTTCGATTTTTTTTTTTTTAGTGGCGAAGTTGCCAAACAAAGCCTTACTAATCTGTCGAAGGAAGGATAAGGGGAGAACTCAGCTCATTACACCATTAAAGACCAAATTTTGGGACCGCATAAAGTGATTGGTCCATTCAAGCAAGAAATGATGCACCCATGAACGAAGTTAAAGGCACAAAAATGAAACAAACGGGGAGCAACCAAGGGAAATAGAAGCTAGCACATTATTAATTCAATAAGGGGAAGGAGAGATCAAGTTGCTAATTATGAATAAATAAAATCATTGTAAGAAACATTAAAATTATCATAATATCAAATGAAAAACAGTAAGATATTGCAAAGTATTCTTGTAATCAGATACATCAAAACAGTAATTTTTTGATGTACAAAGGGTTGACTAATTTCAACCTACATTTTATTACAAAACAGTAAGATATTGCAAAGTATTCTTGTAATCAGATAAGATCACGAAAACTCACACAGAAAATATGGTAATGCAAAGAGTTTTATACTTGGAAAGCATAGTTTAAGGAAAAGAATGCAAAATAGAAAACAATTACCTTCATTTGGGTGCGCTTGTTTTGGAACCAAAACTTGATTTGCAGAGGCTCTAACCCCAATTAACGGCTCAGTTCCTTCCTTTGCTTGTCATCCGGGTGTGGACACTCTTTGAAGAAACTAAAAACCAAAAAATTCAAAAAAAAAAAACAACATAAAAGAGGCTAAAAAAGTCAGGTCTAAAGATGCTTTCAAGAAGAATATCATAAACAAGCTTCTTCTTTTTTTTTTTTTCCCCCTCCCAAATCTTTAGAAAAAACACAAACAGCACAAAAATGTTAATAAGTTTGATATGAGCGCTTGCTTACGCTTCCATTTCTTGGATCTGATGCTGAGTATGACGGTGATACCGCTTTTTCCTCTTCCTCGAATTGGGGTCTTGATCCTCACCGGAGCCTCCCTCATGGTTGTCGCTGCCAGATTTGCTATCGAATTCGTCATCTCTCATCCTTCCGACATCACTTTCTGCAGTGCTTTGGGCAATCTCCAGTGGATTAAGCTGGCCGTCCATCAAGTTAGACTGCAAAACATCTATGAATCACAAGGAATTCCAGGCGTACTGTTTATATGTTTGCTTGTACCACTCAAGAGACAGAAAAACATACTCTCCAAGAATGTTTTATTTCACGTATATATGTATGTGTGTTGTGTGTGTACAGAAAAACTAGGACTAGAAATGTAAGGAAAGAATAGAGAAACCCTATTTGATGTGAAGAAACGAAATTGAGTAAAAGCCTCTGTGTCTGTTTGCTTTCCAAGATAAACCCACGTTGAAAAATACATCAATCCCCTTATTAATAATTTTTTTTTTTTTGCTAGACCAAATACATCAAAAAATGAGATAACTTCAATCATACAAATCACAAATATTTTTATGATATCTAATTACAATAATATTTTTTTCATAATAAAAAAAATAATTGTAAAGAAGAACCATTAAAATAGTAAATAAAACGATTAAATAATTATGAGGGGTCTCCCAAAAGACATGGGGATTTGGAGAAATTAATAAATGCTGAGATTTTTTTTTTTTAAATAAAAAAATTAGAAAATTATGATTGAGATATTAGACCTCCCACAAGGCTTACGGCTTAAAAACCTCATTTTGCTTAATATATAGTATAGACTAGCATATCACCCGTGCTATGAACGGATTGTGTTTACAATTATCTATATATGTGAATTGTGATTTTTAAATGTTTTATTTTTTTATTTTAAATGTCTTGTTTTTTTCCTTTTTTTATATTATATTAAAGTTTAATATTTTGATAATAATCATGTGTGTTGGACTTTTCAAGAAATTAAATGTCTTTTCTTTTTTATTATATTATATTATATTAAAGTTTAATATTTTGATAATAATCATATGTGTTGGACTTTTCAAGAAAATTTTTTTATACTTGTTTTTAATGCGTTAAAGTATTATTATAAGGAATAATAATCATATGTGTTGAGACTTTTCAAGAAATTCATATGTGTTGGATTTCAAAAAAAAAATTTATACTTGTTCTTAATGAATTAAAGTGTTATTATGAGGGTAAGACTTGGGGTTGGGAGAAGTTAATAAATGTTAAGATTTTTTTTTTTAAAAATCAAAAAATCAGGAAATTTAGATTGGGAGATTAGAACTCCCACAAGGCTTGGGGGTTAGAAACCCCATTTTTCTTAATATATAGATATAGATAGATAGACAGATAGATAGATAGATTTAATAAGAATTTATGTTTGTTTTAGATATTTTTTTAATATACAAATTATTTTTTTTAAGATTTTTTTATAAAAATAATTTAACAATCTCGTCACTAGCCATAGTGTATGAGAGATGTTGAAAAGGGCGTAGGAGTAGATATAGGAGAAGTCAAAAAGTGGGTTGGGAGAAGTCAACAAATGCTGAGCTTTTTTTTTAAAAATAAATAAATCAGGAAATTTAGATTGGGATATTGGAGCTCCCACAGGGCTTGGGGTTAGAAACCCCATTTTCCTTAATATATAGAAGATATAGATAGATAGATAGATAGATAGATAGATAGATAGATAGATAGATAGATAGATTTAATAAAAATTTATGTCTGTTTTAGATATTTTGGATGAGATCTTATAAAAAAAAAGTGTAGACATGAATGCCCTCCTATGTTATTGTGTTTATAATTATCTATATATGTGAATTGTGATTTTTAAATATTTTTTTTAAATGTCTTCTTTTTTTTCCTTTTTTATATTATATTAAAGTTTAATATTTTGATAACAATCATATGTGTTGGACTTTTCAAGGAATTAAATGTCTTTTTTTTATTATATTATATTAAAGTTTAATATTTTGATAATAATTATATGTGTTGAACTTTTCAAGAAATTTTTTTATGTTTGTTCTTAATGCTTTAAAGTGTTATTATGAGGGATAATAATCATATGTGTTGGAACTTTTCAAGGAATTCATATGTGTTGGATTTTAAAGAAGTTTTTTTTATGCTTGTTCTTAATGCATTAAAGTGTTATTATGAGGGTAAAACTTGGGAGTTGGGAGATGTTAATAAATGCTAAGATTTTTATTTTTTTTAAATCAAAAAATCAAGAAATTTAGATTGGGAGATTGGAGCTCCCACAAGGCTTGGGATTAAAAACCCCATTTTGCTTAATATATAGTATAGATAGATAGATAGATAGATATATCTTCCTCTTTTTTTATTTTTATTTTTGTGTGGTTTCTATTCGGGTATTTTTTTTCAATTTATTTAAGATGGAGTTATGGGTATCCTTTTTTTAAAATTTAATTTATCTGTGATTTTCATTTGTTTTTAATTATTATTATTTAGGTAAGTTATGATGTGAGTTAGATATGTGATAGACATGTAAGTTTTATTGATTTAAAGTTTATTTAGATAAACTTTAAAGATTTTTTTTTTTAGTTTTTTTGTTTTTTTGGTTATGTTATAATGTAATATATAAAATATAGGTAGATATCTACAACTTTAAAAGAAAATATTATCTGATTTTTTGGAGAAGAGAAAATGAATGCAAGTTTTAAATTTTTTTTTTGAAAATTTGTGAGAGAGATTAGGAGGGAGAGATTATGAAATATTTTTGTTATTAAATAAATAAATTAGTCAATAGTTTTTTTAATCTATTTTTAAATTAAAAATCAATAATTTTGGAAAATTGATTAATTTGTCCTATTAAGTGATTTAAAATTTTGATAGATATACATAAAAAAAAATACATAATTATATTATTAAATCATAATTCAAATTTAGATGTTATATCTTTTTGAGATTTATAGCTAAATTCTTATCTTTTTATTTTTTTATTTTTGTGTGTAACCATAGTATATGGGAGAAATTGAAAAGGGTGTTGCAATAATTATGAGAGAAGTCAAAAGGGATTGTGGGTTGTGAGAAGTCAATAAATGCTGAGGTTGGGTTGGGAGAAGTCAATAAATGTTGAGGTTTTTTTTTTTAAATCAAAAAATTAGAAAATTAAGATTAGGAGATTGAAACTCCTACAGGCCTTGGGGTTAAAAACCCCCTTTTGCTTAATATATAGTATAGATATATATATATATAGATATAGATAAATAAATAGATATAGATCGATATAGATATAGATATAGATATAGATAGATAGATAGATAGATAGATATAGATCGATAGATAGATAGATAGATAGATAGATAGATATAGATATGGCACATACCATTTATATGACACAAGGACCAAAGTACCGGGACAACTGCTGCAATTTGCTCTCATCTAAATTAAAGGGATTTAAAAAGTTAAAAAAAAAAAGTACAAAAAATTATAATATTAAAAAATGTTCACTAAAAACATATAGATTAAAAATTAAAAATTAATTATTGTAAACTCCATACTAAACAAGGTAATGTTTTCTATTAATTTGAAAATTAAAAAATTATTATTAATTTTTCCTCTGTTTTTTTTTTCTCACAAAAAAAAAATAGCTACATTAATTATTTTCTTTTTTTTTTTTTTTTTGTGGAGAGGGGTTTTGACCTGCGATTTTTCTAAAATGGGTGTTCTAGACGGAAAGGGTAGAGTTGGTTCAGACAATAAGAAAAAGTGCTTATGCAAGAGGCGCCTTCACTATGAGCAAGAATAGTCAGTTTTGCATAGGGTGCCTTCTTGTATAATAGCTTCAATACTGGCATGAATGAAGGGCTTAAGTGTGAGACGTATAAGAGGGGCTTTAGTGCGAAAATAGAAGAAATGGTTTACAGAGTGTCTTCTTGCTTCACGACTTCAATACTTGTGAGAGAGGAGTAGGCTCAAGTGCGAGAGAGAAATGAAGGTTTGTAGGAAGTGTCTTCTTGGGTCACGACTTGAGTGTCCGTGCACATGAAAATGAGTGATAAGGGTCAGAGTTTGTCTCTTGGGGTCACGGTTTTAGTGCTCCGAAACACAAAACCATAGCATATTAATAAAGAGAAATAATTAGTGAAAAAATGTTTTTGTCTTCTTAAATACAAGAACAGAGAATTTATTATTGGTGATGAAATATTTTTGTCTTCCACAACATAACCTTATGAGACGAAAAATATATTCATTGTGCAATCAATCAGAATTTATTAGTGACTAAATATTTTCATCTCCCACAACTTATTCTTCCAAGACAAAAATATATTTGTCGCTCATTTAATAGAAAGATGAAATGGCATCGTTTGCATGATGGAGTGTTTATTGGTGACGAAACATATTCGTCTTCCATAACTTCTCATTCCGAGACAAAAATATATTTGTCGCCTAATAAATGGAAATATGCAACGGCATCGTTTAATAGATAGGGAATTTATTGGTGACAAATTACGTTCATCACAAAAAATATATATATTTTGTGACAAAAATGTTCGTCTCCAATGAGCTAAAATAATTCGTGCCAAAGCAAATAAAATTGGCGCCTAAATTTTGCAGATGAAATTTTTTTTCGTCTCCTATACGTTTGAGAAAAAATAAAACAAACGACAAAATTAATATTTTATCATCTTTGGGTTAAATTTTAAGAGAAAAAAAATTTCGTCACCAAATTTTGTCACAATAGCCTAGATTTTTTGTATTTTGTTTCCTTGTTTAATTATTATTATTATTTTTTTCATATTGTGGTGAGGGGTTTACTATGAGAAAGAATAATAACTTTGCACAAAATGTCTTCTTGGATAATAATGTTTGCATGCACAAACGGCGAGAATAGAGGAGCTTTAGTGCGAAATAGAAGAGATGGTTTATAGAGATTATTTTCTTGAGTCACAGCTTCAATACTTGTGAGAGAGAAGACTCAAGTGCGAGATAGAAACGAGGGTTTGTAGACGTGTCTTTTCGGGTCACGACTTTAGTATTTGTGTGTGTGTGAAAGTAAGTGATTAAGGTGAGAGTGATCTCTTAGTTTCTGACGATATTTTAATAAAGAGAAATAATTAGGGATAAAATATTTTCGTCTCAAACTCATATGTTCGTTGCCTAATCAACAAAAATACAAAAACAACGTTGTGTGGGGGAGAATTTATTGGTGATGAAATATTTTCGTCTCCTTCAACTTAACCTTATGAGACGAAAATATATTCGTCGTACAATCACTCAAAATGCAGCACGACACAAGGAGAATTTATTAACGATGAAATATTTTCGTCTCCCAAAACATATCCTTCCGAGACAAAAATATATTTGTCGCCTAATTAATAGAAAGATAAAATGAGCATGAAGAGTTTATTGGTGACGAAATATTTTTGTCCCCCATAACTTATCCTTCCCAGCCAAAAAATATATTTGTCACCAAATAAATAAGAAAATGAAACGACAACATCTAATAAGTTTCGAATTTATTGGTGACGAATTCCTTTTGTCGCAAAAAACTTTAAAATTTGTGACAAAAATGTTCGTCTCCAATGAGCTAAAATAATGGGCGCCAACAAGAAAAAAAATTGGAGCCTCTTTTTTTTCTGATGAATTTATTTTTTCGTCTCCTACAGTTTTGAGAAGAATTAAAAGAAACGACAAAAGTAATATTTGGTCATGTTTGGGTTACATTCTAAAACGAAAATAAATTTTATCACCAAATTTTAAAAATTAATTATTGAAAACTCCATACTAAACAAGATAATGTTTTCTATTAATTTTGAAAATTACAAATTTTTTATTATTTGTTTCTCTGTATTTTTTCTCACAAAAAAATAGCTACATTAATTATCTTTTTTTTTTTTTTTTTTTTTTTTGTGGAGAGAGGTTTTGACCTTTGATTTTTCTGAAATAGGTGTTCTAGACGGAAAGGGTAGAGTTGGTTCAGACAATGAGAAAAAGTGCTTGCGTACATAGGGTGCCTTATTGGATAATAGCTTCAATGTTGGCATGCATGAAGGGCTTAAGTGTGAGACAGAAGAGAGGGGCTTTTGCGCGAAATAGAAGAAATGGTTTATAGAGTGTCTTCTTGAGTCACGACTTCAATACTTGTGAGAGAGGAGTAGACTCAAGTGCGAGAGAGAAATGAGGGTTTGTAGAAAGTGTCTTCTTGGGTCACGACTTCAAGGTCCGTGTACATGAAAATGAGTGATAAGCGTTAGAGTGTATCTCTTGGAGTCACAGTTTCAATGCTTCGAAACACAAAACCATGACATTTTAATAAAGAGAAATGATTAGTGATAAAATATTTTTGTATCCTTCAATACCAGAACAAAGAATTTATTATTGGTGATGAAATATTTTTGTCTTCCACAACTTAACTTTATGAGATGAAAAATGTATTCGTCACGCAATCAATTAGAATTTATTAGTGACGAAATATTTTCGTCTCCCACAACTTATTCTTCTGAAACAAAAATATATTTGTCGCCTATTTAATAGAAAGATGAAATGACATTGTCTGCATGATGGAGTGTTTATTGATGATGAAATATTTTCGTCTTCCATAACTTATCATTCCCAGACAAAAATATATTTGTCGCCTAATAAATGGAAATATGCAACGACATCGTTTAATAGGTATGGAATTTATTGGCGACGAATTACGTTCGTCACAAAAAAAATTATATTTTGTGACAAAAAATGTTCGTCTCCAATGAGCTAAAATAATTCGCACCAATGCAAATGAAATTGGCGCCTCATTTTTGCACACAAAATTTTATTTTCGTCACCTATACTTTTGAGAAAAATTAAAACAAACGACAAAATTAATATTTCGTCATCTTTGGCTTAAATTTTAAGACAAAAAAATTCGTCACCAAATTTTGTCACAATAGCCTAGATTTCTTGTATTTTTTATTGATTTTAAGCATTTGGTAACGAAATTTGGTTTTCCTCTCTAAAAATAATACATTTGGAGACGAAATTATTTCCTCTCTAAATTTTTTTACAATGGTGACGACAAATTTCATCTCCAAAATGGCGCCACCAAATTTTCCAAGGGCGGGAAATTGTTTTGTGACGAAAAATAAAATTTAGAGACGAATAAAATTTTCGTCACCTATTGTTTTATTTGATTTTAAGCATTTGGTGACGAAATTTGGTTTTCGTCTCTAAAATTAGTACAATTGGAGGCGAAATCTTATTTTCATCACTAAAACATGTATATTTGGAGACGAACTATTTTTTCGTCACGCGTTTTTGTCACCATAGACCTTTTTTGTTGTAGTGTCTTTTGTGGAATAAATACATCCTTCACTACACCAAACTTGTTGAACAGATCATGGAGCTTTCTAGGTACCATAGATTCAGGCAAGTTATCCACAAATAATGTAAATAGAGATGCTCTTTGATTTCAAACCACGAGTTAGAACGCATTTGTCTAGCTCTTTGCTTGACCACTGGTATCCAGCCTCCTCGTCCTCTAATTTCCATTCCCTCTTTGTTGTTTCTCTTGACGCCCCTTATGACAACTTGACACCTGAGTTTATTTTAATAATGTATCTTGCTGCTTATATTTATAATACAATAATGCCTTCACATAATAAACAAAATATAATAAGATAATATAGTCATCCAAACAATATTACAATTTTTTGTCAAACATTTTGTGTTCTATGATTAGTTGTATAGAGATTAGTGCTAATAAAAAAAAAAAAGAGATTATTAATAATGTTATAATGATCATATTTTTTATAATTTTTTTGTTGATCATCTTATGTGTGCTTTCAATTTAGAGATATTATTTATTCCTAAATTAAGTTTTCTTCTATTGAATATTTTAATAATATATTAAAAATTTAGATTTTTTTTTAATATTATATGAAATTTTAGAATTTCGTTCAACATTACTAAAATATACATTGATTTGCATTAATTTTTATACAAAATCTCAAGGGATAAGTGAAATGTACTTTTTGAGTAGATAACTACAGAACAAATCTTGACATTTTTGGCTTTATAACTTATGAAATCAACAAACATGTTAACAATGAAAGAGAGAGAGAGAGAAAGGTCAATGTTATTAAAATTATAAAGGAGATTTCTACAATTATACTAAACTTCGGGGGAGTTAAGTGTAATTTATCCTAAAAAAAATTGATAGTAGTTTTGAATCACAAAAAACAAATAAATAAAAATAAAAATCTTGCTTGTAAATAAAATATTAAAAAAATTATAATTAATATTTAATTATCAAAAAAACCTCGCTTTGTTATGCATATTTGGTGTAATAACAGTAAGCTCAGTGAGGAATTCCCAAGGTTGTTTTTTTTTATCTGAAGATAGGGATGGTTCTGTTATGCAGTTCAAACAGAGAAGAGGGGGCTGAGGGGATTGGAATCTAAGGTTTAGAAGACCACTTAGGGTGTGGGAGGAGGAGGAGGTAAGTCGTCTCCATACCTGGTTGGTTAATGCCTCTGTTAATAGTGGGCAAGTGGATGACTATCTGTCGTGGGAGTTGAATGATTTGGGTCAATTCACTGTGTCCTCTGTTCGGCTGTGGTTACAAGCAGCTAGGGGTTCGGACTTGGGCGTTGCCAAATGGTTGTGGAAGATTGCCGTCCCTTCAAAACTACAATTTTTTGGATGGCTTGCTTGGCGAGGTAGAGTAAAAACAGCAGCTTTCCTTTATCGGATTGGGGTGTTGCCAGCTGATGCTAGTACTTTGTGTGTTTTCTGCAGAAGTGAAGTGGAGTTAGTTAGTCATGTTCTTCTACAGTGTCCATTGGTGTGGAAAGTGTGGGCTGCAATGTTGAGCTGGTGGGATGTGTGTTGGGCAACACCGAGTTCTATTGAAGCTCTGTTACAATGGTGGTCTGGAATTAGATTTAAGAAAAAAGTTTTGTGCATTTGGAAGATTGTGCCATTGGTTGTATTGTGGTCAATTTGGAAATTTTGAAATGAGATTGTTTTCAATAATGGGCAGGCAAATTTCTCTGATTTGGTGGAAGTTGTAAAACTTAGAGTAGTTTTTCGGGCCAAGAGTTGTGTGCCAGGTCTGCATTACTCTGTGCATGACTTCTTGTTCAATTTGCAGCAGATTAGGATGTGTTTGTAAGGGGTAGTCCAGATGCTACTGCTATTGTTGGTTCAAGTGAATTTCTGGGTTACTACTGTGGTGTTCTAGGGCGCGATCTGGTTGGGGTGTTCTACTATGATCTGTATGTTTCTGTGTTCTGTGGTGGAAATAATCAGGTTGTGCTTGGGGAGATGGTAGTGTGATTGAGTGTTTAGTCCAGTTGGTGCTCTGGTCTTTGTTCTGTTTTGGGCAGCAGTAGGGGGATGGGGTGCACACCATATAAGTGCAGGTTTGATGCTAGTGTTTAGGTCTGCTGAATGGTGTTCAGGCCTTCTAAATGATGTTTGTATGCTGCTGTTGGTCATGCTGCTATATGGGCTGGTCTGGTATAATTGCTACTGCTGGTCTGCTGCTGGTCTGGTATAATTGCTACTGCTGGTCTGCTGCTGGTCTGGGAGTGTTTTGGTTGCTGTATTGGTTGATTTGCTGGAGCTGCATTGGTTGTTGTTGTTTTGTTGGTTGTTCTGAGTAATACTGCATTAGGAATGTTGTTACTGTATGGGCTGGTCTGGTATAATTGCTACTACTGGTCTGGGAGTGTTTTGGATGCTGCATAGGCTGTTGTTGTTTTGTTCATTGTTTTGTTGTTTTTGTTTTTCCATCTATCTTACTTTGGTTGTTTCTTATTGATTTCTCGCCAATCTTGGGCTTGTGCTAGCATATGATTGTGCTTCCTTTGCGGTGCCAACCTAGTTGGGATCGTTAAGGTTAGCTATGATGCTTAGTGCACTCCCCCGCTTTGTTGATGTATTGTATGCTTGTTTTGTACTTTATATCAATAAAGTTCTTTTGCTGATCAAAAAAAAAAAAAAAACCTCGCTTTAAAATTTTGTCTTAAACCCTAGAAAGGTTGAGCCATCCCTATATATGTTAACCAAACTTAAAACAGTTATAAATTTTTTATAAAATCAGGTGTTATAAAAAAAAAAAATTAAAAAATTTATTCACTCTATTTGGTTTTAAGTTTCTAAATTCAATTTTTTTAAAATTGAGTTTTTTTTTTCATATTTTTTTGTTTTTAGTGAATTTTAAAAAAAAATATTTTAATTTTTTAGATGCACTTAGATGTACCGAAAAAGTAAAAAATTATTTTTAAAAAATAATAAATATACAAGAATATGAAAATGTATTGAATTTTATATTTTTTTATATTTTTGGTATTTAGTGAATTTTTTAAAGATTTTTTTCACAAATATTATACTTTTTAATTGTATTTATATTTAGTGTATTAAAAAGTAAAAAATTTGCTTAAACCATTAAAAATTCACTAAAAACAAAATTAGAACTAATAGATACCTTATCTATCTCAAATCCTAACGCAACTGTAACTTACCAGAAATGCATTTTCCTAGACAGAAAGAAAGTACTTTCCCTTTCTTGCTTAACAAGTATATTACACGGAAAAAAAACTCCCATCTCATCTCAAATTTGTATACTAGTTTTACAAATACTACCTGCTCACTCCTCTATTGCCACAAGAACTCTGTGTTGAGAGAGAGAAGAGAGAGAAGAGAGAGATGGTGAGTCTTAATGAAGAAGTGAAAGACCTCAATGTTCATGTCTTCAAGTGGAACCAAAAGCTTCACAACATAGAAGAATCACAAGGGTTGTTCATGTTTCGCATCAACAACGCATCCAAGAAAGCAACTCAGATCGAACATGGCGGTGTTAGAAAGATCTACTCAGCATCTTTGTTTGAACTCGAAACATTATCAACCCTAGACTCCACACAATATTTGGTTTCTCAAGTCATTGAAGACAAACAGTTCCATTCCAAAAACACAGCTATAAATCTGAGAAAAGACATATCTGCATATCTGCTAAGTTGTTTCAAGTTCGATATCGAAACACTCTATCAAAATCCCACAATCGTCATAGTGGTAGATGTTTATATTTTGATGACTATGAGCTATACGCGAAAGAGGGTTGCACCATCACCCTCTTCATGGCGCAAGAAACGAAAAGTTATAGATGATGATGAATCCAAGGGTCTAAAGCGCAGAAAATTGTCTGTTGAAGAAGTTGAAGAGATTCGTGGTGGGTTATTGTCCGACCTGGAGGAACCAATGTCGTGCCATGAGTGTCAAGGGCTTCACGAGATTGAGGCTGCGATGAGAGTGAAGGAGTTTGATGGAGACAATGATGAAGAACCAGTTGATGATTGTTCGATTTGTTTGGGGGAGATATGTGGAGGAATGATGGTTGCGATAACGCCTTGCTTGCATATGTTTCACAGAGATTGCTTGTTTAAGTGGTTGCCAAAGACTAGTCAATGTCCCTTTTGTAGGTCATTTTGTGCTACCATGGTTTAGTACTTGTGTGATATTGTGCATTGTGAACATAATATAATACAATTCGTGTGTAGTTATTCTTTGATCTTAACATATGTTTTGTTCGGATACTGATTCTTTGATCTTTCAACTATAAAGAAACAATTTTGTTATTATACATATATAGTGACCCTTTCTTGTTATGTTTTATGTATTGGTGATTCTGATACGATTGTCATTCTTTGATCTTGTTATGTTTTATTTGTATTTTTTATTCTATTGATGTCAAAATTTTGTAATGTATCACTCTCCTGTTACTTTGATACAGTAAAGTGTTGGTCCATTTTAATATCTTTTATTTATTTATTGATTTATCTTTTTCATAAATGGAGTTTCATTACCTTGGTAACCTCTTATCTTGGTCATGAATGGAGATTAATTAGAATTCATGACCTTGGTGGTGAGTTAATTTTGGAGTCTTTCCATTTTCTCTTGGTCAATGGTCATTATTTTGGTGTAACTATTTTCTCTTGGTCGATGGTCATTATTTTGGTGTAACCATTTTCTCTTGTTTAATGGTCATTATTTTTTGGTGTAAGTTGTAAGGTCCTAGTGGCCTATAAATAGTTCATCTCATCTACTATTTTCTATACCAACACATACCAACTATTTTCCATACAAGAGATATTACTACCAAAAAATGGTGTTTTATTGGTGGAGCGTTGGGTTCACCATCTTGTGCAGAGTTGGCCTGAACCATACGACAAGTGATCGGGCTGTTGTATCTTAGAGAGGACAAGTCATAGTTTTGTGACTGCTGCATTGGTATTTGGATTCTTTCTACCGCAGTGGTCTTGATCTCCTTAAAGAAAACGAGATATTCGTGCCTCAGCCTGATCTATTTGTATCTCATTTTCTTTGCATCATTTATCAATAAAATATAATTTTTTCTGGTATTTTCACCAACATAAAGTATTTACCACTAATTGTAAAGTCTCTTCATTCACAAAAATAATGTAAAAGTGAAAAAAAAAAAAAATAAAATCAGCGATGGTTGTGTTACTAATTGTAGACGTGTTACTATTTTTTCCTGTCGCACTCATCTCTCACATTGCATTAAATCAAAAAATTGAAAAAAAATACAAATAAAACAAATTTTTTTTTTGACAACTACAACAACATCGATTAATTTGCTATGATCATAATTTTTTATCATATTTATTTCACTACTCTATATATATAAATAGATAAGTGATGACATGTGACTAAGATTTTGAAAAGCGGTTGCAATCACCGAAACGGTTGCGGTGGCGTGGTTGCAATTGCGGTTGCGGAGTGTAAAGACTGTAATGTAACGGTTACAGTAATCGGAACCACGATTTTTTTTTTTAGCACAATTTGAAAAAAACTTACTGATACGCATATTTTTTTTTTCTTCAGAATCTCATTTATTGAGGTTTAAAATGGATTTTAATCAATTTTTGTTAATTTTTAAATATGATCTAATGTACATATTTTCAAATCCATATAAAATGTGTTTTTTATATTTTATTTCAATAGTTAATGACTTTAAGAATACTTAATTTTAAATGTTTACAAATTATTTTTGACCAATACCTGAACCAACTGAATAAAAAACATTCACAATTATTAAATGATTATAAAAATAAAAATTGTGCCTTAAACAAAAATTATTTTTGAGGCATTTTTTTAGACAACACTTTACAGCGAACTAAATAAAATTATTTACAATTAAGTATTAAAAATTATTTTTGAACTACTAATTTTATTTATTTTTTAAAGACATTTTTTAGACAACACATTAACAAAATAAAAAATATTAAATAAAGTGATTATAAAAATAAATGCAACCACTGTTTATATATTTTTTATTTTACATGCTAATGTAATGAAATAAAAATTATAAATAAAAAAAAATTCATATAAGATTTTTTCTTTAGGTTTAAATCACTTGAGTATTTGTTCTATTTTTTTTATTCTTTTATTATTATTATTATTATTATTATTATTATTATTATTATTATTATTATTATTAAAGGAACTATTTAGAATATTGTAAAAGGGTGTAACAGTGTATAACAGACAGTTACAACTGTTACGGTACCACTAAGGCATGTAACACCGAAACGCTTTACACGTGAATTTCTGTCACATTGCTATAGCGTCCATAACGAGTGACGGTAACCACCACAACCGTTACGTTACGGCATTACGTAACGATTGCGACCGCTTTTTAAAACCTTGCATTTGCAACTATCTCTCGCTCTTCCCCCTTTGAAATTGTTTCCGCAATTGAACGACATAAAAGGTGACCATAACTCTCTGATGGCCAGAATTGGTGGTGGTGTTGGTGGTGGCGGTAGCCAAGAATCAGGAGAGAGAAAGAAAAATGGGAGAGAAAGGGAAGCTAGCCTGAGTATAAGATTAAAATGCAATAGTAAACACACATTTTTATACATTAGATTTCTACTATAATCTTTATGGATCAGAGAATAAGCAATGATGTGTAAATATATCCCATAAAATTATATTTTCCCATTGTAGTATACAGGTTACATAATTTGGCTACATCTTCCCTGCTCTAAAACGCCTCTTCCCATCTATTTTCATATTCCAAATACAAAACTATACAATACATAGAAAGAATACAAAATTGAATCAACTGGTAAGAACAAAATTGTTACACCTAATTTAGCACCAAGAAGAATCAGCAATGTTGAATCAGAATCCATACTATTTAGCATTTTCTATCTTCCCCGGACATCAGCAGAGCACACGAAATAGGAGTTTTCAACATCTGAAATCCCACTGCACTGAGTACCGATTGATTTCCCTAGGTGTAAGGACAGATGATGATCAAACAGGGTTTGTCCTGCAAACTAGGCAACCCTTCCAGCTCTGTGTCTTACTCGACAGCACAGGACTAGGAGCAAACCCCAGCTTTCACTTCTCACCGTAAATGTGGTCTTAAGTTCCACCCATGTTCCTGGGGATCCCACTTCAACCATGTTTTTGATACTTTTTTGAAGACTCAAATGATAGAAAATGTCAACTCTGGATATGATTTCTAGAGCTTCGTGTTAGCTCTAAGCTCCTCTTTATTGATGTATCTAATCATACTTTGTATGTTTCATCAATAAAGATTTATTTGTCGATAAAAAAAAAACTCTGGATATGATCTCTGGAAGCTTTCAAGCAACTGGGTAAAGAGAATCAGAATATTATGTAGATATATAAGTAAATTAATTCAAAATTTTCATGTCATTTGTATGTTGATATTCAGATCCATGAAGCAATAATGGCTTTATATGAATAAGGAATTACAACAGAACTACATGTTATTATTAGTGTGCTCAGGAGAGAGAGAGAGAGAGAGATGCTTACATCTTCAAGTAAGCATATTCATCCTATCAACGTCACATGCATGCGTCCAGAAAGAGTCATGCACCCCTGAAACAGACAACAACATGAAATTAAATAGGAAACATAAATTTCTCATTTTCTACAAATTCCCCTCCAGTCTTTCCCAAGGAAGAGCCTATAAAAGCAAGTCAGAGTTTCAAAAATGTTTGATTAAAAAATTGTCTGAAAATAAATGTTTGACCTGCATTGGAACATGCATTAAATAGAAGCATTTTAATATAATTATGAATTTCAAAACATACGGCACACTAGTGGGGACATATAAATGCATATTAGACTTGATTCAAGTTAAAAGACAACACAAATGGATATTATATATTTGAATTCTTAATATGATCGTGTAATATTAGGAAATAAATTGATTTTTTTTTTCTTTTTCATAATCGAGTGTCCGGACTAGTTTACGCATACCTCGCCTAAATCCCAGGACCTTGAGATTAACAACCGGGCAAACATCTAGGGACCCCAAGGTTTGAGATATTTGGCCTTGTGGGTTTTGAACCTACAACCTTTTGGGTGGTAAGCCCTTTGGTTGCTTTCTTTACCCACTAAACCAAACTCTTTGGGGTTATAAAATGAAATTAATTTATTTCTGACATCCATTAAGAGACTTTAACTGTGGTTGAGAAGATAGGAGTGGATCTGTGGATTTAGGCAATAACTCGACTGAAGCCAATAAATCGGAGTATTTCACTTAATTATGACTTAATTGTAGTACAACGCCATTCACCAAGTTCACATAACAACTTCTAAAGTTATCAGGAGATTCAGGAACTTCTCCCAGTGGTCAACTCGGAGATGTGTGCAAAAAGAATATAAAGATGGAAAAATAAAAAAAGAGTAGACACTTCTGTAATTGTGGATCCCACATAAAGCATAATCCTGGAGTCCAGACAAATGTTGAACAATAGACTTCCTGTAATCTACAACTTAATAAATTCAAAGCGTAGAAACACAGAAATAACCACAGAAAATATAGGTGGAACAATGTGAGTGAAACAATATCATTAATGGCGAACCCACCAACTGATATGTATGGCCAGAATTATTTGATGTGCTTGGTTCTATGGGGAGATCATTTTTTTCATTTTCATGTTAGAGCATGGTACCAGCAGTACGAGCTTCCCTACAGGATTTGAGAAAACAGATCACTTAACCAATAAGTTGGACTCAATTATGCTACATGGACTTGTGTATGCGTGTTGGGTGGGGGTATGTGTCCAAGCATTGGACCTTCCTTTCTTAATTTTAGATATATTAAAATATGTATCCAAATATTAGACGCGGGGCATGTGGGTAAGTTCCAAACATTTAAAAACATTGTGACCAAGTGTATAATACAGATTCTTCAACCACCTTTCACTTGTCACTTTGTTCCACTCACTCGCTATACAGAATTTACATCCATTCTTGGGCTCTTTTTTGCTTTTATAGCTTCAATCAGCTTGATGGCATCCTTTCGCAAAATTATTTATGGAATTCGCAAAAATTTGTTAGATCATCGACCCTCTTTATTAGATAATAAATTCAATAAGGGTCATCTGCAGACCTGGGGCTTGCAGATGAAGCCTTTGAATAGAACATGCCATTGTGAGGCATCACCATTAAAACTTAAAAGGAGCTTTGGATTTCTTCTGGTAGAATTATATAGCAAGAAACAAATCAAGACACGTTCAATCTTCAAGCAACTCCTAAGATTAAAAGTTCTTGGTGGAGAAATTTATGAAAATATTAATATGATTTTAAAAGCTGTTTTTGATTTCGTAGCTGCTGAACATGAACTAAAAAAACTATCAATGATCACATAACATGCCACTTGATGGATGGCAAACACAGAAGGATAAGATGATCCTTAAAAAATTCAAAGTCTCTTTCTGAATAGGTTTAAGCTCTAAATAAAATGGTACCTGCAAAACGTAATCCAGCATCCCTGCATGCAACAGCCGTCATCATCATGTGTGAACCATCAAGTGAGTGCACAAAATTCGGAGGAAATGTTGTTCTTTGTTTCCTAACCTCTACCTAGAGTTCACATGATAATGAAAGTTATGGAAACTAAGGAATCAGAAAAGAGGGAGAATTTCTAACAAAAAGATGATATGTACTTACAGAGTCGCCCTCACGCTGCAAAGCCAACACCTGAAGAGAAGTTCTTATCTCCAGCACCACGGTGTGATTGTTAAATAAGTAATCATAGAATTTAAAAAAAAAAACAGATGGAGACCAATATCATTTCACAGATTTTATGAGGAATTACATTGTATGATTTCAAAATACAACTAACCTCAAATACTCGCAACATGCCATTCAGTTTTAAAGTAGGGTTGCACAACAGGAAGACCTAGAGGAGTTGTCCAATGCACTGGTTGATTTTTTGAAGCAATAATCTGTAGAATTTCAATAATCAAGATTCCATATTCAAAATAGGACTTCCGATCAAATTTAACAGTCCAAAATTTGAAACAAAAGTATACCTTTGCACAATCACCAAGCCAACCCATTCTGGCATGTGCAGCTTTGAATATTTCTCTAAGGGCAAACATTGTCACCTAGTTAAAATTGTAGTATTGAGGAAACTGTTGGTCGAGTGTGCCGGGAGATTATTCCATGGGCACAGATTGGGGGGTGGGATGTAATTGGTTGTTAGGATTGTTTTGGAGCTGGTGGCTATAGAGAAGTGTTGTTGTTTTGGATTGAATAGAGGGATTCTGTGTGTGGTTGCTTGAGGATGTGTTATAGAAGGGTGTGTGTGAGAATGGGAAAGAGGGAGGCCATATCGTCAAATCCTATTGTATGAGCTCTGCATGTTGGTTACTCACCAACTTCGAGCTCGGAGTTTGTGCTTGCAGATGATTTGGTGTGCATCTAGGTGCCAACCTAGTTGGGATCTGAATGTTTCACTGTGATGTTTTTCGCACCCCCCTTTTTATTGATTTACGTTATCATACTCTGTATGTTTTTCCATCAATAAAGCTTCTTTTTTGCCGATCAAAAAAAAAAATTCCTATTGTATGAGACTACTAGGCCTAGTGAGAGGCAACTGGGGAAAGAGTCTTTGTGCGCTAGATACACAATAAATAGAATTACTCTTGTTATAGTTATGAGTGATCAGGTGTTGTTTGGTATGATTGCCCCCGGTGTGGGTATGTGTTGTTCGGTGGTCCTTGAAGGGACACAGAGTGTGTTGAAGTTTTGGGAATTGGGTGGTAGTGTTACTATTGTGGGTCATATGGTGGCAGTAGGAGTTGTATACCTGCTCATGTTATTTATTTGTTTGTAGTTGTTTCATCCCAATGATTTGGGCACATGTTAGAGGTTTAATTTCTTAAGTTGGTAGTGTTGTGGAAATTAGAAGCCCTGGTGTGGCTCTATAGCTGTGGGTATTGTGAATAGTTCTGGGGTGCTTGATAGTGGAGTTGTATTGTGAAAAGCTATTGGTACATGTATATGAGTATTAAACCCCATATAGGGGTGATTGGAGTTGGTTAACACGTAGACGTTTGAATTGTGTAAGTAAAGAATTGGTGAGTTGGATTAAGTCACATAGAGAAGACAGATTCTTGTAGCCGATCCCCTTTGATGGGACTTAAGGTTGGTTTGCTTTAGTTTGGTTTGTTTTGGTTTGGTTTAGAACCAATGGATTGGATGTGTGGTATTCGAAGTAGGTTGGCAAGTAGTCACCTCGAAAATTGCTTCGGTTCAAGCAAATGGTTGTAAAGTGGGGTAGTGCCTTAGGTTATACTTGGAGGCGTTGAGCCTCGCTTATGTGTGCATGATTATCGGTGTGTGGGTATCGGTGTGAGTTTATGGAACCCCTTGAGTTGGGGTAATGTGTTAGCATCTTGGTTTTGGGAGCGCTCTTGCGCCTTTGTGTATTGATGATTTATCTCGTTGGTGTTCGTATTGGTTTGAAACTTTCAAAATTTGGGAAGTCGTGTGTACTGTATTTTCTCTCTTAGCACCTTGTTTATTTCTATTTGTTGTTGTTATAGCAATGTGTATGTTGGGTTGTAAGATCACCGTAGGTGTGATGGATATAGTTGGGTGATGGTTAGGATTCAGCGGTTGGTTGTTGAAAAGGCAGATTTGGAGATTTTTTTTTTTTTTTTTTGTTGGTTTTATGGCCTCTTATGGCATCATACAAATTGAGAATATTGGGGTTGTAATTTATTTTGGAAAAATGTTTACAAATCAAATGGTCTTAATTCAGAGTTTTTGAAACAAATTTTCAGTTGGAAAATGGTGTGAGTTTGAACAACTTTTGGGAAACGATATACATGATAAAAGAATTTTCAAGATAATAAGACAATTGTTATTTTAACCGTATTATGTGATTGTTTTGTTTGACCTTATAGGGGTGAATTGTGTTATGATTTGGTTTCAGTTATTAATTATATGTTTTGGGTTTGAACGGGTTTGACGCTAGTTGTTTTTGGTGGTGCCAGAGAGTGGTCTCCGTAGACCATGGTTAGTGGGTGTCGTCCTCTTTTCGGTGAGAGTTAGCTGAGGGTTTTGGTTGTCAGTGTGGTTTTTCCTTAGGGTTCGAGTGTTAAACTCTCAGTTCATGTTTAGTTGGTTGAGTGCGGTTGGTGTTTGGGGTGCGAGTAGCACGGTTGTTTGGTTTAGTCTCGTAGATCCTAACGGGTTATATGGGTCAAGGAGATAGTTGCAACTTCTCTTTTGTTGTGTGTTGTTCGGACGTCTTTGGGGCACCAAGGGGTTAGACCACGATTAGGAAAAGTATCCCGTATATGGATCTAGCTTGGGATTAGTAGGTGTATTCCTTTTTCCAATTGTGTTCCCAGTGTTTTAGGCATTCTCTTTAATTTCGAGGATGAAATTTCCTAAGTGGGGGAGATTGTAGGGCCCGGATCGGGGACCAATCCATTTTATTCTCTCAAGTTGGGGCATGGGGTTGTCTCAAGTGTTTGTGGCTTTGTTGGTGTGGTTTAAGGCCTTGGGGTGTCTTGGGCTGGTTATGGAACAACAACCCAGACTTTCTATCCTTGGCCAAGTCTGTGAGAACCCGAATATACAAACCAAGTAAATATTTAAATAATAATAATATTACAATCTCAAATATTTTGGTCGTAAATCCTAAAGTGCAAATTAAATATTTGGAAGGTCTTTTAATTAATTTTAAAACCTAAAATAAATTTATGGTGAAAGTCTTTAATTTAAAGGCAAAATTTATTATTTAAAATAAATAAATAAAATTAAGTGCCAAATTAGTAAGCATATTTTGATCTAATAATATTTGTATTTTAATGGAGATAGAAATTAAAATAATATAAAGAGATAATAATTTAAAACCTTTTGTTTAGATATTTAAAAAAAACAACCCTAGTTTTCCTAACAAAAGCCCTAACCCTTATTATAATTTTTTTTCCCCAACACTTTCAACACATAGCAGCCGTGAGAGAAAGAAAGGAGAGAGGGAAAGAGAAGCTACGTTGGGTTGTCTCTAGGAATCATCTGAATCGAAAGCAAATTCTTCAAGGTAGACTATTGTTTTAATTGTTTTGTCTCTTCTTTTACATTTTTTTCCCCTTCTTTCCTCATTGTGATGTGCCGTTTGGCACTGTTTTGGGTATAGTGTATGGCTTGTGTGCAGAGGTTATTTGGAGGCTAGCATGTATGGCTTTGGTAAGGTGAAGGGCTGGAGGTGTGTTTGGGTGGTAATGGGTTGGATTGTGAGAGTGCAATGCAAAGGGTGTAAATTGTAGTCTAAAAATTCTGTACAGAGTCACAAACTTTAAAAATCAAGAAACCATATCAAACGGATGAATTTTGAACTGAAATTTTTACAGTAGATTAATTACATATTGAATTGAATATCTGAAATTTTTCATAATTTTTGGGAGTCAAAATCCATATAAACTGATGCGTTCAAATCTGTCCAGAAAACTGGTTTAAAATAGTAAGTTCAGGAGTGTCATTCTCTTTGGGTATAAATCCGAAAATTATCAAATCAATGTCATTAGAACCGGTTACGAGTCTAGTTTCTTAATTTTTGGCCTTGAATTGATTTCTCGTGTATACTAAGAGAACCATTAATTTATTTAAAGTGCTGCAGAAAATAACCTATTTGGGCATAACTAATTGTAAATAATTATTTTGATAAGCAAATCAAGTAAAACTAATTGAGTTGAAACTTAGGATACATTAGTTGATATCTTGAGGGTTTTGGAATTTTTCGAACAACATGGAGTGGGTTTTATAATTTTCAAAGTTAGCGAATAGATTGGAAAAACTTGTTTAAAACTCTGTTTTATCTTAAAGTCACTTTTAGTTAAGTTTCGATCGGAACCCATGTCTTGGGTGATTTTAGACCTTGAAGAACATGAACTTAGGTAATATTTAAGAGTACCGGTGAGTTGGGTTGAGACGTGTTAGTGCGCTTTAGTTTGGGGTTACTTAGTTCTTATTCTTTAGTATTTTTAAATTAGTAGTGACGTGTAGTTTTCATACTTGGTTCAGGGCACTAGTTGGACTTTCATACTCTATTCGAGGATTATATTATTTCATTTTTAGGTGAGTAGTTTCATGCTACATATTTTTATAAATGCTCCCTACCTTGAACTGTTGGAAAATTAAATTGTTGTTCCAGGACTAAACTGTTTTGATAAATTATTATATTATCAATGGAATCAAATTATTTCTGAAACACGCGTGAACTTGGCATACTGTAAACTATTTGTTTTGGTCTCATGTTTATAACGGTGAACTACCATGTTTTGTGAAACTGATGTGCATTGATTATTGGGACCATCTGTGTATTTAGTCCAGGGAAATTATTCCACTATGTGTGGTGACTCTGGCCACTAGGGAACAGATTCGGGTTGGGCCGTGATGACTCTAGTGCTCAGCGATTGTAAGGAAAAGACCTACGTTAAGTTAGGTGACCTTCAATCGGATCGTCCTAGAGAAAAGGCCTAGGTTGCCACCCTGAGGATGACTCTTAGTTCGGTATTAGATCCAACGGGGCTTATAGCCTTGAGAACTGTGTGGCATATTATATGTTATTTCTTGGTACCCAAAAAATTATTGGTGTTCATGTTGTAATCTGTTTGAAGTGAAAAATGTCATTTATCATGTTCTTGAGAGACATGAGTATTTTAACTGTTGAACTATGGAACCTTCTTTTTTAAAGAGATTATCTTTATCAAAACTGTATGCCAATCTAGTTTCTATGATATATATCTTATTTTGGAATTGATCATTGTTTTCAAAACTGTATATACTATCCATGTTGCCACTCACTGAGCTATCAGTTGACTTAGTTGTTTATCATTTCCAGGTGTTAGAAGGACTTAGAATGGACTTGTGGCATAGTGGGGACTCGATTGCATGGACCTCTAGGACATTTATTTATTTTGTTTTAGCTTTTTATGTCGAGTTTTGTGCATACATTGTAGTTGGGTTTGATTTGAAATTATTTTATTTTTGTGGGCGGTTTGTGTCCCATTTAGTATATATTTTTGGAAGTTGGCTATGGTTGGTTTTACCATTTAGTTTTGTGACATGTCAGTGGATTGGGTTTTGATTTATTTATTTCTGGGCTATCGTCACATTTATTCTTTGTGATTTTGGGTTCATGTTTAAGGCTTACGTGTGCCTTGGGCTTAGTCCCTGTGGGCCACGGACGGTCATGCCCGGAGTTGGGGTGTGACAAAGTCGCACCCGCGACCATGGCCTTCGCGCCACGATGGACTGGTCTGGAGGTCGCACCTGCGATGGGCCGTGGCATGCCGCGACCAAACCTAGTGTTTAGGTCTGTGTATGGGGAAGTGAGTGTGTTACCCGTGATGGGTCGCGATGCTAGGCTGCGAGTAGGAGGGTCACGTCTGCGGTCATGGTGGTCGCACCCGCGACTACGGTTGTAGACGTCCCCGAACGTCCCGAGAGGATGAATCCCGTGTTGTTCATTTGGGGTCACTAGAGTTCAGGACTCAATGTCACGGTCCTGTATCTAATCTCACAGAGTGCAATGCAAGACCGATGAATCATCAAAGAGTCCAAATCTGGCAAATCGTTTTTGAAAACAAATCTTTTGAAAGAAGTTCCAAACATGGACTGCTTTGCCAAATATAGAGTCGCCACCTAAATATTTTATTTTGAAAAATTTAGGAAACCCTGACTCGTTGCCTAAGGCCACGTGTCTGTCATCACCAAAGTTGCCTCGGCTCGGGAACTTGGGTACGATTGGGGAAGGTCACTTCGTGAGCACCCCTGCTCGCCCGATCAACGATCGGCCTCTACTAACCATGATATCAGGCTTTGAAAACACTATGCGTTCTTATTCCGGTTATTAGCCTAGATTTACTATGTGATGCGCACAGCATACAAGTATAGACTGGGTCGCCTGAATTGGAACGAAACATCTCATGTTTGTTTTAAAAAACGGTTTGCTACTCGCAAATAGGCTAAAATGTGGATTTGCCACCCTCAGGTGAGCTTAGAAAACATGATGATTTGCCACTCTCAAGTGGGCTTAAAACTCGCAATTGACGAATTGTTCCAATTCAAATAACCCAACCTTCACCCACAGGCATTCAGGTAGTTATATCACATAAGCAATTAGCCTCATGGTAAGCATGTTATCATGGCAGTCACTCACGCACATGCAAGGATGCTAAAGCAAAAAAACTTACCGAGTACTCCAAGCCAAAGCAAAAGCTATGTTAGAAATCCATGCATGATCCTAACTATACAGAAATGCCTAATGCAACACATGCAAAATGCAACTAAGATAGGCTCGGCTATTCTAAGATGGCATATGAAATGCGACAGCTAACACGTATTCAACTTGGAATTGAAATACAAATGCAGTTAGTATGGTGCATCGAGCCCGGTGCATGTAAGACAGATGAATGATGCAAACATGCTATCATGCTGTATGCTAATTGAAACATGCCCTAATCTAACCATCATAAGCTGGTAAATAAAAGAGAGAAAGACGTGGGGTTGGAAGACATACATCACACGCACGCACACTTATTACAATTATGCCCTTACTCGGAGGGTCCGAAAGAATAATACAGTCCGAAATGAATAATTAAATATTCCAAAACCCTAATTAATTAACAAATTAACTAGGAAAGTGATAAACTAGCATGTAAGCCTATGGACTGCCTCAGCTCTGTTTCGAATGGTGGAATGATGCATGAAAGCTTGACACGGAAATCCATTGCGATGCCCCGATTTGCCTCTGTTTGCAATTGTTTTCAGAATATTACACAACGCTCCAGAAGGCCGCTGATTTTTGATTTACTGCAACAGAGAGCAACATAGGGGCATGGCAAAGTATTTCACATATGTATGCATGACTACTCTTCAGGGAGTGTAGTCCTCGATCCTCGTGCCACCAATCACGCATATCGATGCATGATGGCCGAGGAGTCGAATTGCACAACTCAATATGAAATGAATGCACATGAAAACACAACAAGACCTAAACTCCGTCATGGGTAATCTGGAGTGTCGGCGACGGGGAATTGAGACACGTTCCATCACTCGGAGTACGAAACGTCCCTCGTTTCCCGTGCTTGGGCTAACTCCTATCCGAAACACAATGCAAATGAGATGGCATACACAATGTGACTAACATACAACCTAGCATACACAATGCTATGAGATGGCATATACAATGCTCGATGTAACATGGCATACATAATGCACTAACACGCAACCTAGCATACGCAATGCTATGAATTGAAAAGGCATACACAATGCATAATGGACTTACACCAACATGAGTGGACCTCAGCCACACTCACATCAACAGCCCTAAGATGCAAATGAGATGACCGAAATGCGTGCACACATGCACGCAAACCGAGGACCGAACCTAAGGCATTGAATGCCACTCTACCAAAACATGGCAAGGATGATGCATGGCATTCAAACATGTAATTTTCAGCATTGAAACATAATGCTAAATGGTCCCAAAACATGGAAATATGGCACCCGATGCATGGAATAAGCCCCGAAACTCAATACTAAGCACATGCATTGAACCACAAGTATACAAAGCAAGCATTATTTGATCATGAAGTCTATAGACAGAACCAAGGCAGTCCTAAAACATGCACATTTCTAGTTTAGAGCATGGCCAAAAGATGCTAAAATGATAGACTAAAATAGCATGCAACATTGACTAGCAAACATGGTTTATATGGCATGTATATGAAGCAAATGAGAACTCACCAAACCAGCCAAAAACAGTGAACAAAACATGCCAAAATATGCCCAAATAAACACTGAAATGTAGCCAATTCATGCAAAAATGAGGGGCTTCTTTGGAAGGCCATTCGAGGGGTTGTTAAGCACATACAAGATAGACACTTATCATGATCAAACCAACTCTGGAAATGAGTTATGAAAGCCCTAAAACTCATAAAATTGGCCCTGAAATCAGTCTAGGAAACATTCCAAGAAAGGCCCCCTCAAAAGGCCTTGAATGGAATTGTTCTACACATGCACTATAGACATAAAATATGATCAAAAGGGCCCCGGACAGACCTAAGGCAGACCTTAAAACCCACAAAATTGAGCCCAAAAAGTGACTTCAATGCATGCAAAATAGAGCCCCTTTGGAAGGTCTAAAAGATCCCCAAACAAGACAAGGAGAGAGGGGGTCACCCCCCTCTAATTTTGGCCCTCAAAAATGCATCAAAGCCATTGAAAATGCTCTAATGCATAGCCTTAATCATGAAGAGATGAAGCATGCATAGGGGGAAGATGACCCCAAAGAGAAATAGGACCTTAACAAAACTTGAAGAGGAGCTCAAAACAAGACTTTTTTCAGTTTATAACAAACCTCGAAAATGTTCACAAGTAAGGCTAAAGTATGATGCAAAAATAGCCCTAAAAGAGAGATTGGACAAACAAGGAAGTAGATGACCTCAAACAGTAAAGTGCCCTTAAACAAAGTGGAAGAAGGGCTCAAAATAAGTCACTTTACAATTTATACCAAACCTCGAAAGTGCTCTCAAATAGGACCAAGATATGATGCAAAATAGGCCTACAAAGAGGGGTAAAGCATGCAAGGGTGTAGGAGGCCTCAAACAGAAAAGTGTTCTTAAACAAACATGAAGAAAAGCTCAAAATAAGACTATCTTTAGTTTACACCAAGGCTCAAAAATGCTTGAAAATGGAGCTAAGGTATATGGAAAAATAATGCAAAAATAGGGAAAATGAGGACTTACCCTTGAAGAGCCGATCTCCAGCAGCTTTTGAACCAAGTTGATGAGCTTCCAACCTCTGCAAATGGCTTCCAAGGTATTGGAATGGATGATGGAGGTGTGGTGCTAAGGGTTGTAGTGTAAATGGACCAAGGAAGATAGGGTTTTGGAGTTTGGAATAGTAGCAATGGATGTGGGAGGTTATGTGCCTTTCCAAAAATGTCTAACCCCTAGATATGAAGAGGAGGGCCTCTCTTATATAGAAGAGAGGCCAAAGCTTCTCTTGGAAGCCTCAATGGTCTCCAGCTGGCACAATTGGATTACACTCAGAAAGGGCAAAAGCAATAAGCAGGCCGGCCAGTTCAAGTGGCCGGTCGGCCACCCCCCCTAGTCGGCCGACCAGTGGTCAAAAGGGTCAGCAAAAATTGCTGGTCGGCCTACCCAGAAAGGTGGCCTCCCAGATGAGTAGAATACAGTTGTGTGGAGAAAAACCAGAAAAAGTGACCCAAGAGAGAGAAAAGCTAGCTTTTAAGCAAGGTTCAAAAGGGTCAAGATGAATTTCTGGCCGGCCTATCCATATTGGTGGCCTCCCAGATGAGCACAACACAATGGTAGTATGAAAAGCCAGAAAATGTGGCTCAAAAGTGAGAAAAACCAGCTTTCTGTCAGAAAAACCGGCTTTTAGAGAGAGAAAAAGAGGAAACTGACTTTTCAAGGGAAAAGGTGGCCGGCCACCATCCTACCACCTCCCTAGCAATGAAAATAGGGTCTCCACCAAAAATGGACCAAAAAGGATGTAAAACGAAGGTTCGGGGGCCAAAACGCGCGGTTTGGGGCCCCAAAAGCAGGCTGTTAGATACCGGAAGTGGCGTATGACCACGAAGGTGGTCTCCAGGGCCACAATGTTCCTCTAAAGGGAGGAAATAAGATGTGTGCCAAAAACCGGAGTAAACGGAGGTAGTTAAGCGGCCCCGAGCCGAGGCACACGGCCGACGGCTCCGAAAACCGGAAACCGGGCTCCAAATAGGAAAAATGGCCTACGACCACGAAATGTAGCCTATGGCCACTGAGAGATGATCTATGAGACCTCTCCCTCCCTTTGGGAAGAGAAAACAGAGAAAACAGGACCTGGTTCGCAAACCGAGGCAAGGCACAAAAGAGCCCCGAAGTCCGGAGGCAAGGCTCGCAGCCGAGACTCTGAAACCTCAGAACGAGCACAATATGCAACATCACCGAGCGCTCAACTGGTGACGTCTGAGTCTAAAGGTCGGTCAAAAATGGGGTGTCTACAATTGCCCCTCTTTGACAGAACTCGGAAGTCATAAGTGACGGGAGTGAATGTCAAAGCCCAAAGACGACCCATTTTTGACAAGGCCGAAGACTTAGACAAACACACAAGATAACAAAGATGTGCCCGCAGGTATGCCCCCAGGCAGGGGCAAAATGCAAAATGATATGCACGAAGTCGGATATAACCCATGATCATGCAAAGCAGCAAGCTGTAATGAAGCGCACACGCAACAGTTTTAAGCAAGAATGCAAAGCAACAACTACATTTCATGCAGTTTAAGAATGCGGAGAATCGTTCGATTCTCGCCACGTCTCACACGGAGAAGGTACAGTACCTGCGCGATTCGTCTGGTCGCACCAGCTCCAAATGAACCGTACATACAATATCGTGCCTGAAAGAGGAAGAAACCTGACAAGTACAGCATAGTTAGCAATATATGTTCGACGCTACATCGAATGTAGACGAACAGGGTGCCGATGGGAAAGTGCATCGCAATGCAAGAGATACGCGCGTAACAACGCAAGCTAAGCGTGAGGGTATAACAATACCAATGAAACGTGCACAACAATGTAAAGTGGTATGCATGAGAATGCAAGTGACGTGCATAACAATGCAAGATAAGTGCAAATTCGAATGCATGTTTGGCACGAAACAACGAGCAAAGAAATGCAAGTTTCGACGAGTGCAATTTAATCGCGACCTCTGGTTTACCTCCTGGAAGGGTCACAGCATACTCAAAAAGGATACATCTTTCTCTTGATGAGTGACGACGAAACACGCATCGAAAGTTGGAGTTGGAGTTCCCGCGGAGGGATTTCGCGACGAAAAGTGCACTTTTCTTGTACTTTCTCGGGTGCTGGGGACTCTAATGACTACCAAAATTTGCAGAGGCCTTGTAGACCACCTTGGGAACACCACCGACCAGGTTTGGAGTCCAGGGGAGGCCACCGACCAGGTTGGAGTGCAAGGGGTGGTCGGCCTACCAGAAAAGGCGGCCGGCCGACCACATAGCCCAAATCCGGGGCAGTTTAGTCTTTTTGCTCCCATTTCTTTAAATATACATATCCAAAGCTCTTTTTCTCATAACTTCAGATCCGAAACTGCCTTCCCCTCCTTCCTAGACCATTTTCTTTCTCAGATCTGCACTTTATACGCGTTTTCCAACGCCCCACGCCAAGTTGTTTCGCGAAAACTTTCAGTTCTCTTCACTTTGAACCGATTAAAATTTGATTTCGGAGCTTCTTTTCTCATTTTCACCACTTGAGGTAAGTTTGTCTCAATATTTGGAAGATTTTCTCGGGAGTTGACTTTTGTTGACTTTTTCATTTCCCGAGAGTTGACTTTTGTTGATTTTTTCCAATTTTGGCTCATTTCGCTAATTTTTGCTCCTTTTTGCAGATTTCTTGAAATGGCGGGTCAATTTCCCCACGGCGGAGGTTCTTCAGGCGCCGGAGGCGAGCCTGACATCATGTCTTTGCATCTGAGGGTTCGCCCCTTTATCCCCGAGAGGTACGATCCTTCGACTCATGTCCTCCCTCAGGTGATTTTTTATCATTTTACTGACTTCGACCCTCGAGCTCCTGTGGACCTGCTATTGCGGGAGTCAGAGTCCCATCTCTCTCATGAGGCGCGAGAGGTATGTACTTCACTTTTTTACGTTTCCAGCCTTTATTCTGCATTTTCCTTGCATTTCATGTTATGTATGCTTATTGCTCGTTCTGAACACATTCGCATGCCATGCTTCTGCTGATTTTAGCACACAACTTGTTCTGCACGCTTAGTTTATAACACAATACTCCGTCTTGAACACATAGCTCAATCACTTGAATCTCTGAAATCGGAACACACAGCCCAAATTTAATTGTGAACACGCAGCCCACATTTGACTGAGAGTTGAACACGCAGCCCACATTTAATTGAAAGTTGAACACGCAGCCCAAACTTTAAATTTCTGAAATCTGAACACGCAGCCCAAATTTAATGGTGAACAGGCAGCCCACATTTGATTGAAAGTTGAACACGCAGCCCACATTTAATTGAAAGTTAAACACGCAGCCCAAACTTTAAATTTCTGAAATCTGAACACGCAGCCCAAATTTAATGGTGAACACGCGGCCCACATTTAATTGAAAGTTGAACACGCAGCCCAAACTTTAAATTTTTGAAATCTGAACACGCAGCCCAAATTTAATGGTGAACACGCAGCCCACATTTGATTGAAAGTTGAACACGCAGCCCAAACTTTAAATTTCTGAAGTCTGAACACGCAGCCCACATTTAATTGAAAGTTGAACACGCAACCCAAACTTGATTGTGAACACACAGCCCAAACTTTAAATTTCTGAAATTTGAACACGCAGCCGAAATTTGATAGTGAACAAATAGCCCACATTTGTCGAAAGTTGAACACGCAGCCCACATTTAATTGAAAGTTGAACACGTAGCCCAAACTTGATTGTGAACACACAGCCCACATTTAATTGAAAGTTGAACACGCAGTCCAAACTTTAAATTTCTGAAATTTGAGCACGCGGCCCAAATTTGATGGTGAACACGCAGCCCACATTTGTCGAAAGTTGAACACGTAGCCCAAATTTAATGGTGAACACGCAGCCCACATTTAATTGAAAGTTGAACACGCAGCCCAAACTTTGAATTTCTGAAATCTGAACACACAGCCCAAATTTGATTGTGAACACGCAGCCCACATTTGTTGAAAGTTGATTTGATTTGCACGCAGCACATTTCCTTTATTTCCATACAGTTTATTCATTCCATTCTGAAACTGAATACACGTGTTCGCTATGAATGCAGACATCCTCCCACATTACGCAGGGATGTGGTTCTATTACTGTGAGAGATTGGTACACGGAGCTCCCGGAGGCTATCCGCGATTGGGTTGATCTGGCAGGATTCGAGACCTTTTGTACCGGGATATCTCGTTATCCAGCTAGCCGGACATTGATGGGCGCTCTGGTGGAGAGATAGTGGGACACCATCAACTCCTTCCATTTCTCAGCCGCCGACGACATGACCATGACCCCATTTGACTTCGCCGTGTTGACGGGCCTTGACGTGGGAGGTTGGGCGATCCCTTATGACGAGGACATGGGCGAGTGGGAGGCAGCCTAGATTCATCTGTTGGGAGCTCGCCCACCGGTAGACTGATCTTCGGGCCGAGTCCGATATACCTGGTTTTCTGCACAGTTCAGAAGGACTGAGCCCGAGACTCCTGAGGAGGTTGCACAGTACACCCGCGGGTTTTTGATGTTCCTCTTTGGGACCATTCTGTTCACCGACAGGGGGAACACCGTTGGGCTATATTTGCTGAGTGCCTTGGTAGACCTCACACAGGTTAGTCAGTATGACTGGGGTGGTGCTAGCTTGGCTACCCTCTATTGTTATATGAGTGCGACCTCCCGCGGACGGGAGAACATAGTCGGCGGCTATTGGAGAGCCTGGGAGGTACCTTCTGCCCTCTTGATTCGCATTTCTATTTTTCATTATCTGTACATTGCACACACGGCACACTTTACATTCTGTACTTACATTCTGCCCTCAGCATTCTGTATTCAGATTCTGCACTCGGCATTCTGTATTCTGACGGCTTTTGCCTTGTTTTTCACAGTTATAGGTCTTCGCGTACTTTCCAACGCTAGCCTCAGAGCTTGAGGTGGAGGCCCCTCTCATGACCCCTTATTCGCTCCTCTTCAAGGACCAGTACCGGTCGCGGCCCTGAGAGACTCTTCCTTACCTGCGGCAGTATTTTGACACTGTGCGGACGACCGAGGTATGTCAGAACTCTCAGTTCTTTATGTGTTGATCTTTGATTTATTTTGCACATTTGCGATTTCCAATCGGCTTATGCTTTGGCTATCCGCAGATCTTATGGCAGCCCTGGGCGCCTTTGGGTGAGGATCTCCGATTCCAGTTTGCCGGAGGATGGGCCTCCTCCCGGTATAGGATCTTGTTCGAGGGGCTAGTTGGTAGGGCCTGGTTCCTGGGGGAATGCTTTCTTCGTCAGACTATGGGCTTCCCTGAGCCGAGTGTCCCTTCAGCACCCCCAGACGATATGCGGCTCGTTGATAGGCTTACTTCCCAGGGTGTCATTGATGCCAGGCTGGGCATTGATGCACTGCTGTATTTGGAGGACGGGGAGTACGCGACCTACCGTCACACTTACTTGATGCCTCCATTGACAGGTGTTTGTACTCCCTTGAGGAGGTCTATCGACATGCCGTCTTCGAGTCGCACCCGAGCCAGAGACATTCCTTCGGCCGGTAGGGCTGGCACATCCAGAGGTGGGGCTGGACTAGTCCCCCCGATTCCCCCGACTTATCATGATGCTGGATGGCCAGGTATCCCGACTGAGTTGACGGGATGGAGATACGGGGCTTCCTACCCAATTCCGCTAGAGCCTCCTATGCCAGATCATCCATACACCAGAGACCCTGACTCACCACCGGTATGTTTTACAGCTTTGCTTTATCACTCAGATACTTGGACATTCATTCATTCACAGATGATTTACACTTGCATCTGCAGCCTACCATAGAGTATGCTGAGGGGTTACTCAGGTTAGTGGCCTCGCTCGAAGGCATGGTCTTGCGGAGAGAGATGCAGCTGTCCATCATGGGCGTCTCGGTACTGTTCAGGTTTCTTGCATTTATCATATTTCTGATGACATGCTGAATTTGAACATTTCACTACATTGATTGACCGACTGTATGCGGAGAGCACATCTAACACACACCACATCCATGTACTATATTTGCATACATCCACACCATGTAGCTTTTTATCCGTACATCTGATATACATATTTTGGCTGATGTATTCAAATTGCACTCTTTCTTTTCAGATGCCTCCGATATACACCGGACCGCTGGCCGGGCCATCTGGGCCTTTCGGAGGAGCTGGGCCATCTAGGCCTTCTCGAGGAGCCGGGAGAGGGGAGTCGTCTCGCAGACGAGGTGGGCGCCGAGCAAATATCATTGAGGAAGAGTCCAATGAGGAGGAGGAGTCCGCGCATCGTCAGTCAGAGACATCTGCTGGCAGAGAGGATGACTCTGAGTCTTGTTCTGAGGGCGAAGATGATGCCGAGGAGGATCTCAAGGATGACAGCTCTGACTCAGATGGCGATGATGGTGCTGAGGCTGTTCCGCAGAAGAGGACGAAGAGGGCCTCTTACTCCTGTGCTTGCGAGCATAGATGTTCCTGCTTTATTTGCCTTTTTTACTAGTAGTTGTAGCACATTGTACATTATTAGGCAGTTTTTTATTTTCTATAAAACTTGTACCCTTGTTGTAAAATGTTGTAACAAAGGAAACATGATGGAATGAAACAGCTTTTGTTCAAAAAAAAGTGTTGTATTTTACGTTCTTGCATCGCATCGCATTATTTTGCACAAAAATGAGATTGAATGGAAATCGTGCATTGAAAATTGCCAAGTCGGGTAGTGAACCGACGCAACAAACAAAGCAACTCAATAAGCAAGACACAACAATGTTGATAAACAAAGAGTAACAACTCAATACACAAAACTCGTCAACTCGACAAAACATAACAACTCGATAAACTTGACAACTCGACAAACAAAACAACAACTCGATAAGCAAGACTAAACAACAACTCGATAAACAAATACATTTCGGACGATCTGGGTGACGGAACGCATCCGAAACATAGGAAAACTCGCATCTTTAAGGCCCCCAATGCATGGAAATGCTTGGAACTTTCTTCTAGAGGCTAGAACAAGACCAAAGCCACCCTCCTCTTGATGGCCGACCACCTAAGGGAGCTAGCCGACTAGCTTTTTGCATTGGAGGGGAGAGGGGTGGTCGGCCTGCCAGAAAAGGTGGCCGGCCGGCCACCTAGTTTGGCAACCACCAAATTTTCGACACGTGTCCTCCGAACAGTGCCTTATCCTCTTTAAAAACTCCAGCCTCGTGGTTCTCTCATTTCATCTTAGTTTTGCACCAAAATGGAAGCATTTCTTACCCAAAATCTCACAGCTTGGATTGCTTCTCTAGATAGCTCGAAAAAGTTGAACTTCCGGGGTTTCGACTTGAATGCACTATTCACGCTGAGCCATACTTCGCTGCACATTCCGTTCCTTCATGCCGCGGAGAGGTTTTGGAATCCGATAACACATGTCTTTAGCTTCGGCGGGCAAGAGATGTGTCCGACCTTCGAAGATTTTCAAGTTTTAATGGAATTCGAGCGCCTTGAAAAGATTTTGTCCCAGCTTCGCTTCGGTCACGCCCAAGCTTTAGGACAGATGTGTGGGCTCACCATGCATGATGCTCAGTCTCTGATCTGCAACGGGGAACTGGATATCCTTGGCTTGATTCATCGCTTTTCTGATGCCGATAACCGCGGCGACCATCATTGGCAAGGTTTTCGGCAACACGCCCTTTGCTTGTGCATGCTATCTCACTTTTTGCTTGTCCCGGACTTTAGCGGATCTAGCATCCGTCTAATTGAAGTTGCTCAAGGCTTGAAAGAAGGAAAGAGCTGCATTGCCCTGACATTGGCCGAGACGCTGATGGGCTTGGATGCTTTCTGTCGCCGGGAGACGACCAGATTCGCGGGGAGTCCACTACTGCTGCAGGTAATGTTTCCTACCCTTTCTCACATATATATTGCTCACATCACTCGGCCCTCAGGCTCGGTTTTTCTCACAAAACCCTTTTCTTACTTTTCTCTCATCGTACGTCTCTTTATTCTTTATTCTCTCATTTTCCAATCCCTCCCCAAGTATGGTTGATGGATAAATTGTAGGTTGTGGACTCTTGCCCAGCCTACTCAACTCGCGGCTACTTCTTCTGACAACGACTAGTCGATGCCCTTGATGAGAGATGGTGGTTCGACTGGATGTGCAATTTGTCTGCGGATCGCATTGCTTGGAGCTGCCTTTGGCTCAATCTCCCGGCAATGAGCTATAGCATGTTCCGGCAGACCGGGATCCAGTTGATTGGTCTAACTCACTGTGTGTTCTACTTTCCGTTCCAGTTCCAGCGCCAGTTCGGCCATGATCAGACTTGCCTGCAAGAGGGGATAGAGTATCCTGCTGCATTCCCGGTTCGAGGCGCACAACTTGCCCGGTATGCCACAGCATGGAGGACTAGAGAGCTCCTGGCCCTTGCTCCCACTTTCAGTTGCACCTTGTCTGATGAGTGCTTGGATTGGCTCAATGAAGAGGCACAGGAAGGGCCTACTTTGGCATCAGAGACTTCGACCAGTTCTGGGAGGGGGCGCAGGAACACCTGATTTAGCTATGCCCCGAATTTATTGCTTTATTAGAACTTTCGAGTTTTCCTTATGAATGTAATAAAAAAACAACTTCAATTTGTATGCAAGAGCAGGAGAACTCTGTATTGAAATCAATGAAATTGAAGGTTGTGGGTACTGAAAATTTTCCGCTTTGGTCCAAAAATGGTCTAAGTTGTAAAAAGATTAATTTTGAACAAAGTCAACTTTTATTAAAACTTTTCAAAACCATTTTCGATATGGAATCAGAATTGGGCATGCCTGAAATCTGTCACTGAGATGCACAACCCCGGATCCCAGCAACTGGAAAGTTGCCCCTAGTCTGAAGAGTACCGCGGCACTGCATAGCAACGAAAAGTTGTCCCTAGTCTGAAGAGCACTGCACTGGAGATCATAACCGAACTCTTGAATGCTGAATCGACAAAGATAGCCGAGATGATCAAATGGACAAAGTTGATCGGGGAAAAGTTTATGGCTGAACTTCAGGATGAAGTTGCCTACGTATCCCAAAGATGGGAATCAAGCCTTACGTAGTTCAGGCTTAGGTTCACTCGAGTATTTTCACTCTCCTTTTACGCTCTAACTTTTGCCAAGGTCGCCCTTTGCGGGTTTTCAACCTTGCGAGCTCAGTTTTTATATTTTCCAATTTTTTTCAATGCTCTAACTTTTGCCTAGGTCGCCCTTTCAGGTTTTCGGCCTAGCGAGCCTCTCACGGGTAATATTTCTTCAACTTGTCCATGTTGATTGGTTGCGAGAACTCCAAGCCATCTAGGTCCATTAGAACCACAGCTCCACCTGACCAGATTGACTTGATGATGTAGGGACCAGTCCAATTGGGTCTGAACTTGCCCTTTGGGTCGTGGATGGGAGCTCGGTTGTCTTTGAGCACCAAATTTCCTTCTTTTAGATTCCTGGACTTAACTTTCTTGTTAAAAGCCCTGACAATTCTGCGCTGATAGCCTTGAACATGGTACAGTGCTTTCAGTTTGCGCTCGTCAAAAAGCATGAGTTCTTCAAATCTGTTTTGCTGCCAATCTACATCGGCTATTTGACACTCAGCCAATACTCGCAAAGACGGAACCTCAATTGCAATAGGTAAAACGGCCTCCATCCCATAAACTAATGAATATGGAGTTGCCCCAGTAGAAGCTCTAATTGAAGTCCGGTACCCCCACAGAGCAAACGGCAGCTTGTCAGGCCACTCCCAGTAGGTTTCCACCATCTTCTGCAATATGTGTTTGATATTCTTGTTGGTGGCCTCAACTGCTCCATTGGTTTGCGGCCGGTATATAGACGACTTATGAAAAGTCACGTTGTATTTCTCCAACAAGTCAATCACTTCCTTCTTGAAATGGGAACCATTATCTGAAATGACCTCGTTTGGGACCCCATAACGACAGATGATGTTGTTTCTGATGAACTTTGCAACATGCGAAGCCTTCAACACCGCATAGGATTGGGCCTCAGCCCACTTCGTGAAATAATCTATCGCGACCAGGATGAACTCATGCCCGTTAGACCCCTTCGGAGTGACAACCCCGATCACGTCGATTCCCAAACTGAAAATGGCCATGGGGAAGTCATATTGTACAGCTTCGACGGTGGGACGTTTATGCGGTTTGCATGGATCTGACACTTGTGGCATCACCGAACAAAGCCGATACAATCCTCCTCCATGGTGGACCAGTAATAACCTTGTCTGAGGATCTTCCGTGCCAGCATAACCCTGTTCACATGTGCTCCACATTCTCCTCCATGGATGGCCTCCATCAAGCGTTTCGATTCTTCAACTTCAACGCACAGCTTATGCATTCCCAGATGACCTCTCTTGTACAATTTACCTCCGCAGATGATGAATTGAACGGCCATTCTTCTGATTGCCCTTTTATCCTTGGCATTTGCCCCTGGTGGATACGCTTCTTTCTCTAAGAAGTTCCAAATGTCGTAATACCAGGAGTTCTCATCTTGAACCTCGTCTATAGTAGCAATTAACTCGTAAGCTGGCGCAAACTTCTGGTCAATAATGACTGGATGCATCCGGACTCCGAACGGGATGTCTATCATGGAAGATAGAGTTGCTAGTGAATCTACGAACCTGTTGTTCTCTCTTGCTAGATGAGCGAAGTTTAGCTTCTCAAACCGAGGAATTAACAAGTCCAGGGCCTGATGATACATCAACATCTTTTCTTCTTTGACTTTCCAATCTCCTTTCGCTTGAGATACAACAAGGTTTGAGTCCCCGATGACGTCCAACCGTTTTGCCCCTAGTTCCAGGGCTGCTTCTAGACCGGCAATGCATGCCTCATACTCTACTTCGTTGTTCGAGACTTTGAACCGGAGCTTGAAGGCTATTGGGATACGGGAATTGTCGGGTGCTATCAGCAACACCCCTATTCCATACCCATACTGGTTGGACGCTCCGTCGAAATACATCGTCCAAAAATTGTCGTCGATATGCAAAATGGCCTCATCTGGGAATAAGTACTCAACTGCTTCACCGCCTTCCACTGGATGATCGGCTAAGAATTCTGCTACTGCTCTTTCCTTGACCGACTTGCGCGTCACATATTTTAGATCGAATTCGGAAAGCAACAACAACCAACGAGCTAGCCTACCCGTAAGTGCCGGTTTCTCGAAGAGATATTTGATGGGGTCTAATCTCGAAACCAACATTACAGAGTGAGCTAACAGGTAGTGCTGCAGCTTTCTGGTAGCCCATACCAAGGCTAAGCAAGTCTTCTCCAATGGTGTGTAGCGAGTCTCATACTCCAACATCTTCTTGCTCAAATAGCAGATGGCCTTTTCCACTTTGTCTTCTGATTCTTGCGCGAGCATGCAGCCCATTGTGGTCTCAGTCACTGAAAGATACAATATCAACGGTCTTCCCGGTTCTGGTGGTGACAACACAAGTGGGTTTTGTAAATATTCCTTGATCTTTTCAAAAGCAGCTTGGCATCGGCCGTCCCACTGGAATTTCTTTCCTTTCTTCAGGAGACCAAAAAGTGGTTCACAAGTCAAGGTTAATTTTGAGATAAACCGTCTTATGAATTTCACTTTACCCAGAAAGCCTCGCACCTCCTTTTCAGTCCTTGGTGGTGGCATTTCTAGGATGGCCTTGATTTTGGAAAGGTCGACTTCGATACCTCTCTGTGTAATGAGAAACCCCAGCATTTTCCCCGCTGTGACGCCAAACGTACACTTCTGAGGATTCAACCGCAATCGGAATTCTCTGATCCTTTGAAAGAATTTTTGCAAGGCGGTGTAGTGGCCCTCCCTTTCTTTGCACTTGACAATCATGTCGTCCACGTACACCTCAGCCTCTTTGTGGATCATGTCATGTAATATTGTGGTCGCGGCCCGCTGATATGTAGCTCCAGCGTTCTTCAGCCCAAACGGCATTACTCTGTAACAGTAGGTCCCCCACGGGGTGGTGAAGGCAGTCTTTTCTCGGTCTTCAGGTGCCATCACTATCTGGTTGTAGCCTGAGAAGCCATCCATAAACAAAAGCAAAGCATGCCCCGCTGTGAAGTCCACTAACTCATCAATGTGTGGCAAGGGAAAGTCGTCCTTCGGACTAGCTCTGTTCAAATCCCTAAAATCCACGCATACCCGGATCTTACCATCCTTCTTCGGCACTGGAACAATGTTGGCCAACCAAGTCGGGTATTCAGATACCTGCAGGAAAACTGTGTCAATTTGCTTGGTGACTTCTTCCTTAATCTTGAGAGCCCAGTCTGGGCAGATCCTTCTGAGTTTTTGCTTAACGGGTTGGGCCTCGAGGTCAAGAGGGATCCGGTGCTGTACAATCTCAGGATCGATTCCAGGCATGTCTTCGTAGGACCACGCGAAAACATCTTTGAAATCTTTTAATAAAGCGACTAAGCGCTCGCGTTCCTCTGAAGACAACGTGGACCCGATCTGGACCAGCCGCGGGTCGTCCTCAGTACCGACATTCACAGTAGTGATTTCATCCATTAAGGGTTTAACAAACCTTTCCTGCTCTTGTTCAATTAAGCGTCGCAAAACCGGAGGAATTTCTTCCTCGTCGTTTTCATCAAAATTTTGAAAGTCTGAATTAATGCAATAAATCAAGGGCACAGAAAAGTACTCAAAAACCACAGCTACTTGATTCTTATTAAGCACACCCAAATCGTCCGATTCCTCGGTTACAACAGACTCAAAAGAGAAAGAAAAAGACGACCTGGACAAGACTGTGGCATCCGGGTTATCATCCCCAAGATTACCAGACTCAGACTCAGTCGAGCTGGAACTTGATTCCGACTCACAAGACTCGGTGGAATCGGATTCCAGCTCACTACCTGACCCGGTGCTGCTGGACAAAAATCCCTCTTCATACTGCCAAATGAGAGAGGGTGCGAAAGATGCATCTAAAATGTTTGCTGGTAGGCCTGCAGCCATTTCATTCCCGATCACGCATACCGAGAAATTATCCCCCAAGCACTTCCGTTCGATCGGAGAATCTGAAAGTAGACATGCCAGCGCTACCCCCATTTCACTTTCGGCGTCCTCAGACTCCACTTTCTTGCTCTGCTCAACCTCAGCTATTGGGTCTGTCTGCTCTCCGGCAACGTCATTCCCGGGTAATTGCAGGTCAAAGAAGATCTCAAACCCCGGCACGCGTTTCTTCTCTGTGTTCAGCCACGGCTCTGGGAAGCCACAGAACGGAAAGTCCTCTCCCTCCTAGACGAAGCATCCGTTTAGGGTACCCTAAATGGGCCGGTGCATTAAGTCAAAAGGCTTCCCCGCCTTCCTTATTCAATCCTCTTTGGTGGGCAGAAAACCTAAACCAAAGGTATGTGGGTTATGTGGCAAAAGGCCGATGCTGCGACGCCCTTCCGGCCGCTCTTTCCCAATCCCATCCCAGGGATATGTTGAAGCTTGTTCATGAGGTTTACCGATTGAGCACTAACATACACCCCCTCATTAACAGCTAAGATGTTCTGCACGACCCAGGCCTCTGCTAGGGTAAAATCGGATAAGAACACATCCTCCATACCGTGCTCAATTTCCAAAACTGGCGTAGATACTTCCGGCGATGGATGGATTGATGAATTCCCAAAAACAATGGCTACTCCCTTTCCATGGTGGTATTTCACCATTTGATGCAAGATAGAAGAAACTGCCTTCACTTGATGCAGCCACGGCCGCCTCAAAAGCAGATTGAAAGTGACGGGAACCTCTAGGATGTGAAAGTCAATTTCATGCTGCCCCGGCCCAACCTTGGTTTGAATTTTCGTTGTCCCCATGACTTCTCTGCTTGTGTTTTCGTAAGCCTGAATCACCTGGGCTATTGGCACAAAGTTCGCGGTCTTCAAGCCAATTGCATAGGCAGTCCTCGCTAGACATACATTGATGGCGGACCCTGTGTCGACAAGCACCATGGGTATCCATTTATTTCTGCACTCCACGGAGATGTAGAGTGGCTTATTATGGTTTGCACCCTCAGGTGGCAGTTCTTTGTCAGAAAAGGTCAACATCGGGGTAGCTCCTCCCGGAAAAACTAAGCCTACCAGCTGTTCGGGCGTGGTGTCTATAGAGAGCTTGGCCTTGTCCATAGCCGATTAGACAACTTGTTGATGCACTCACGATGCCATAAGCAGTCCCCAGATGGAGATGTCTACTTGTATCTTCTTTAACTACTTCAGTACAGCCTCTTCTTCGACTTGCTCCTCCTTCTGTCTCTCAGCTTCCTTATCCTTCCCAGATGCCTCCGGCTGGTCTAGGTGTGGGGGCTTGAAATACCGTCCGCTTCTCGTCATATGATCGACCTCACCGATATACCAGGTATCATCTGGCTGATTACTCCCCCAATCCTCATCTGTGTGAGCAAGACATAAATCATCGTCTTCCTACCACATTCCGTCGGCAGCCAACAGACACCTATCTGGCTCCAGTTCAATTGCACTCGCAGTACTCTCTGTCCACATGCTCACAGCATTCTCTATCTTCGTGCACACAGCACTCTCAATCCCCTCAGGGCCTTTAGCTTTCCTAATTCTCTCGGCATCCTCAAACCTTTCTTGTTCCAGCTGCGTCAGTACACCTGGCTGTTCAACAATTCCCGTATTCATAATGCCCAAGTCTCGAGCGGAATTCGTAGCACCGGCGCTCTCTGGCGATTCATTCTGGCTTTTGGCCCTTCCGGCCACCACTGATATGCTCGCCCCTGCCGGGCCCTGCTCCAATTGTGCTTCGTCAATAACATCTGGCAAGTCATCAAGCCACCCAGTAGCCTGTGTCGATTCCTCATAATCAAACTAGTCGACTGCCGCACCTCCCGAATCTTGATCGTTGAAAAACTGGAGGTTGGCCAAGTCCTCTTCCACAACCGTCAAATCATCTGTCCCCTGCTCAAATCCATCTTCTCGGATCACACACAGCTCTGCCCTCTTTGGCAATTCAATATTAGGCTCAAACCGGCCTGCTCGCAGAATGTAATCACTCGGATCGTAGGCTTCCCCAGTGACACTCCCAGACTGCTCAAACCCTGATTGAACAATTCCATCCTCCTCCAAAATCTCCTTTGTCCTATCTTTGCCAGGCACCACCATTGGTTGGGGTTGGATTCTGGAGATGTCCAAAGAGCCAGTGCAATCAGGAAGGAGCACCTCCAGCTTAGGCAGGTGGGAAGGAGTGATATATATGCTGGGATCGTAAGACATGACCCCAGTTTGGATGAAGTTGATTCTTTTGGGAGGTGGAGCTTGGTTGTGCGGTGGGAGAGGGTTTGTTGTGACATTGAGTTTTTCTGGAGATACAATCAGCTGCTTGTCAATGAGGTCTTGAATCTCATGACACAATCTATAACATCGGTCAGTGTCATGACCGTGTTGTTGGTGATATGCGCAGTATTTTGCCGGGTTATGAGAAGGAGGGAGTGGATTTGGCAATGGCCTCGGCTCCAAGGTCTTTAAGTGCCCTTTCTTGATTAATACCCCTAGAGCCTTGGACAGGGGCATATACAGTGGGGTGAAGGTTCTTTGGCCTCTGGGTTGGAATCGAGTGGTTTGTGTGTTGCTTCCGGACGCGCCGGAGAAAGGTATAGCTGCCATGGGTCTTGGAAGGGGAGGGGGAATGGTGGTGACTACGCTTACTTCTGAAGCTCTGGCATGTGTGGCATTGTTGGTGCCTGTGTTGTGTTTGCGGTTGAAAGTTCTTCAGGGTTGCTCTCTATCTTGGTCAATCAGACCCTGTTTCATTGCATCTTCAATTTGTACCCCCATTTCATGTAGATTTGAAAAAGTAGGAAAGGGGAGCACAATCATTTTTTGCATCAGTTTTGGCTGGAGATTGCGCACAATCATCCTGGTTTGGTCTTTGTTGATAGGCCTCAGGGTCATCATCGAAGCCTTCGCCCTCCACCGAGTTACGAAATCCGAGAAGCTCTCCTTAGGCTCCTGCCTCGTTGTTTCGAGATCTCGGGTCGTAATCTTGATTTGGGTATTGTAAGAGTATTGCGCGACAAAGGCCTCGGCCATTTCATCCCAACTCCGCTTGACATCATCCTCTAACTTCGCATACTAGATAGCGGCCACACCCGACAGGGTCCAGCCGAATAGTGAAAGCTTTTGTGGTCTGGTGAGGCCCATTGGCCGTAGTATATCTGAAAATAGCCGAAGATGTACCTTGGGGTCCCCAGATTCGTCGAAGCGATCAATGTGCGGCATTTTAAACCTATCCGACAGTGTCACAACCACGTCGGTATATCTGTCCTCGATATCTGGAATAGCCTTTACCCCTTGGGATTTTTTGAACAACTTCTCAAGCTTGCTCAATTTCAGTGCTGTATGGTCTACCTCGAACTCGAAGAGAGGGTCCGGTTGATTGACAGGCGTGGGAGCCTTAGATAGCTGGGGCAGAATTGGGGGCGGAGCTGGCCCCGTTGGTATGTCTGTATCTACCTGGACATTTGGTGCCTTTTCGGGTGCCGGGATTCCTGGTGGGGAAGAAACAGGGTGTGAAGCAGATGCCCCAGTTTATTGTTGTAACCAGGAAATTAACTCTGCCTGTTGGGCCATGATCTCGGCCTGTTGTTTGGCAAACTCATCTCGGCAAACAGCATCCTGCTGCATGGCTCTCATGGTGTCCTGTATCTGATGCATCATTTCCTCAACTCCTGTCGGTCCCGCCATACTGTCCTGATCTGCCTGAACTACTGGCAGGTCTATCTCTATAACAACAATTGGGATCTCAATTCGACTGTCTACTGATGGGGCAATCCGCTGCTCTGGCAACCTCTGCTCAGATACGCTGCGCCTTTTCAGCCTCCGTCTGATAACCGGGGGTAGAGAGTGAAATACTGGTTGTCCGTCGACCAGATCCTCAGATCGATTGAGTCGGCGACCTCTTATCTAGAGTGCTTGGGGAATATCTGCTTGGTTTGAAGCAATTGTGCTAAACTACCTAGCAAAAAGATAAATAAAGCAATGATAAGGAAATAAACAAGCAGACAAATGGACAGCATAACGGCGTAAATAAACACAACACACAGTTGGGTATAATTAACACGCAATTGGTACACTGTTCTCAAAGACTGATCATTATTCCCAAATCACTGTCCCCGAAGCTGAATCTGATACCCGCAGATAGCTGATTCTGAAAATACTGAACTGGCGCCCACAGGCCCTTGATACCCAGAAATACTGAACCGGTGCCGCAGGCCTGATACCCAGAAACACTAAACTGGTGCCCGCAGGCCTGATGCCCAAACTTGCAAACTGATACATGCATTCGTATAGAGACACACTCTAAAAGCACATAACAAACAAGTAAGAGCCAAAACACCCCTATATTGGGGTAAGGTTTCCCTGTACTATTTTGTCAGGAACTAGGGTTTCACTACGCACGCAGCGGTTTCAAACAACCTACAAACGGGTAAGCAACCTGTCCTAGTTTGGAATGGTCACTATGGATTCCGAATATGCACTAGGTCGAATGGTCAAAAGGGTGCCCTGGTAAAATCGGGGTTTGTGCTCCCATACTGGCAGAGCCCGTAACCGGTCAGCCTTATGGCACGCTTCTCGAAGCGAGCCTCCGACAAACCGTTCAGGAATAGCAGATGGCAAACACGGTGTCCTAGGCGCACCAATGCAAACGCAATGCAAAGAAACACACAAGTGTAATCAAAACAAGATATCATGAGTTCGAGTCAAGTTCACTAAACTCCCCAGCAGAGTCGCCAGAAACTGTAGACGTCCGCGAACGTCCCAGGAGGATGAATCCCGTGTTGTTCATTTGGGGTCACTACAGTTCAGGACTCAATGTCACGGTCCTGTATCTAATCTCGCAGAGTGCAATGCAAGACCGACGAATCATCAAAGAGTCCAAACTTGGCAAATCGTTTTTAAAAACAGATTTTTTGAAAGCAGTGCCAAACATATACTGCTTTGCCAGATACAGAGTCGCCACCTAAATATTTTATTTTGAGAAATTTAGGAAACCCTGACTTGTTGCCTAAGGCCACGTGTCCGTCATCACCAAAGTTGCCTCGGCTCGGGAACTTGGGTACGATTGGGAAAGGTCACTTCGTTAGCACCCCCACTCGCCCGATCAAAGATCGGCCTCTACTAACCATGATATCGGGTTTTGAAAACACTATGCGTTCTTATTCCGATTATTAGCCTAGATTTACTATGTGATGCGCAGAGCATACAAGTATAGACTGGGTCGCCTGAATTGGAACGAAACATCTCATGTTTGTTTTAGAAAACAGTTTGCTACTCGCAAGTAGGCTAAAATGTGGATTTTCCACCCTCAGGTGGGCTTAGAAAACATGATGATTTGCCACTCTCAAGTGGGCTTAAAACTCGCAATTGACGAATTGTTCCAATTCAAATAACTCAACCTTCACCCACAGGCATTCAGGCAATTATATCACATAAGCAATTAGCCTCATGGTAAGCATGCTATCATGGCAGTCACTCATACACATGCAAGGATGCTAAAGCAAAAAAACTTACAGAGTACTCCAAGCCAAAACAAAAGCTATGTTAGAAATCCATGCATGATCCTAACTATACAGAAATGCCTAATGCAACACATGCAAAATGCAACTAAGATAGGCTCGGCTATTCTAAGATGGCATATGAAATGCTACAGCTAACACGTATTCAACTTGGAATTGAAATACAAATGCAATTAGTATGGTGCGCCGAGCCCGTTGCATGTAAGACAGATGAATGATGCAAACATGCTATCATACTGTATGCTAATTGAAACATGCCCTAATCTAACCATCATAAGCTGGTAAATAAAAGGGAGAAATACGTGGGGTTGGAAGACATACATCACACGTACGCACACTTATTACAATTGTGCCCTCACTCGGAGGGTCCGAAAGAATAATACAGTCCGAAATGAATAATTAAATATTAAAAAACCCTAATTAATTAACAAATTAACTAAGAAAGCGATAAACTAGCATGTAAGCCTATAGACTTCCTCAGCTTTGTTTCGAATGGTGGAATGATGCATGAAAGCTTAACGCGGAAATCCATTGCGATGCCCCGATTTGCCTCTGTTTGCAATTGTTTTCGGAATATTGCACAACGCTCCGGAAGGCCGCTGATTTCTGATTTACTGCAACAGAGAGCAACAAAAGGGCATGGCAAAGTATTTCACATATGTATGCATGACTACTCTTCAGGGAGTGTAGTTCTCGATCCTCGTGCCACCAATCACGCATATCGATGCATGATGGCCGAGGAGTCGAATTGCACGACTCAATATGAAATGAATGCACATGAAAACACAACAAGACCTAAACTCCGTCATGGGTAATCCGGAGTGTCGGCGATGGGGAATTGAGATACGTTTCGTCACTCGAAGTACGAAACGTCTCTCGTTTCCCGTGCTTGGGCTAACTCCTATCCCAAACACAATGCAAATGAGATGGCATACACAATGTGACTAACATACAACCTAGCATACACAATGCTATGAGATGGCTTACACAATGCTCGATGTAACATGGCATACACAATGCACTAACACGCAACCTAGCATACGCAATGCTATGAATTGAAAAGGCATACACAATGCATAATGGACTTACACCAACATGAGTGAACCTCAGCCACACTCACATCAGCAGCCCTTAGATGAAAATGAGATGACTGAAATGCGTGCACACATGCACGCAAACCGAGGACCGAACCTAAGGCATTGAATGCCACTCTACCAAAACATGGCAAGGATGAAGCATGGCATTCAAACATGTAATTTTCAGCATTGAAACATAATGCTAAATGGTCCCGAAACATGGAAATATGGCACCCGATGCATGGAATAAGTCCCAAAACTCAATACTAGGCACATGCATTGAACCACAAGTATACAATGAATGCATTATTTGATCATGAGGTCTAAAGAAAGAACCAAGGCAGTCCCAAAACATGCACATTTCTAGTTTAGAGCATGGCCAAAAGATGCTAAAATGATAGATTAAAATAGCATGCAACATTGACTAGCAAACATGGTTTATATGGCATGTATATGAAGCAAATGAGAACTTACCAAACCAGCCAAAAAACAGTGAACAAAATATGCCAAAATATATCCAAATAATCACTGAGATGCAGCCAATGCATGCAAAAATGAGGGGCTTCTTTGCAAGGCCATTCGAGGGGTTGTTAAGCACATACAAGATAGACACTTAGCATGACCAAACAAACTCTGGAAATGAGTTATGACAACCCTAAAACTCACAAAATTGGCCCTGAAATCAGTCTAGGAAACATGCCAAGAAAGGTCCCCTCAAAAGGCATTGAATGGAATTGTTCTACACATGCACTATATACATAAAATATGATCAAAAGGGCCCTGGACAGACCTAAGGCAGACCTTAAAACCCACAAAATTGAGCCCAAAAAGTGACTTCAATGCATGCAAAATAGAGCCCCTTTGGAAGGTCCAAAAGATCCCCAAACAAGACAAGGAGAGAGGGGGTCACCCCCCTCTAATTTTGGCCCTCAAAAATGCATCAAAGCCACTGAAAATCCACTGGATTTCAGTGGCTAAGAGGCCAAACCATGGCCAATGCATAGCCTTAATCATGAAGAGATGAAGCATGCATAGGGGGAAGCTGACTCCAAACAGAAATAGGACCTTAACAAAACTTGAAAAGGAGCTTAAAAAAAGACTTTTTCCAGTTCATAACAAACCTCAAAAATGTTCACAAGTAAGGCTAAAGTATGATGCAAAAATAGCCCTAAAAGACAGATTGAACAAACAAGGAAGTAGATGACCTCAAATAGTAAAGTGCCCTTAAACAAAGTTGAAGAAGGGCTCAAAATAAGTCACTTTACAGATTATAGCAAATCTCGAAAGTGCTCACAAATAGGACCAAGATATGATGCAAAATAGGCCTACAAAGAGGGGTAAAGCATGCAAGGGTGTAAGAGGCCTCAAACAGAAAAGTGTTCTTAAACAAACATGAAGAAGAGCTCAAAATAAGACTATCTTCAGTATACACCAAGGCTCGGAAATGCTTGCAAATGGAGCTAAGGTATAGGGAAAAATAATGCAAAAAGAGGGGAAATGAGGACTTACCCTTGAAGAGCCGACCTCCAGCAGCTTTTGGACCAAGTTGATGAGCATCCAACCTCTGCAAATGGCTTCCAAGGTACTAGAATAGATGATGGTGGTGTGGTGCTAAGGTTGTAGTGTAAATGGACCAAGGAAGTTAGGGTTTTGGAGCTTGGAATAGTAGCAATGGAGGTGGGAGGTTATGTGCCTTGGCCAAAAATGTCTAACCCCTAGATATGAAGAGGAGGGCCTCTCTTATATAGAAGAGAGGCCAAAGCTTCTCTTGGAAGTTTCAAAGATCCTCCATATGCGTGTATGGAGGATGCACCAAATGGTCTCCAGCTGGCACAGCTGGATTACACTCAGAAAGGGCAAAAGCAATAAGCAGGCCGGCCAGTTCAAGTGGCCGGCTGGCCACCCCCCCTGGTCGGCCGACCAGGGGTCCAAAGGGTCAACAAAAATTGCTGGTCGGCCTACCCAGAAAGGTGGCCTCCCAGATGAGTAGAATACAGCTGTGTGGAGAAAAACCAGAAAAAGTGACCCAGGGGAGAGAAAAGCTAGCTTTTAAGCAAGGTTCAAAAGGGTCAAGATGAATTTCTGGCCGGCCTATCCATATTGGTGGCCTCCCAGATGAGCACAACACAATGGAAGTGTGAAAAGCCAGAAAATATGGCTCAAAAGTGAGAAAAACCAGCTTTCTGTCAGAAAAACCAGCTTTTGGAGAGAGAAAAAGAGAAAATCGGCTTTTCAAGGGAAAAGGTGGCCAGCCACCATCCTACCACCTCCCTAGCAATGAAAATAGGGTCTCCACCAAAAATGGACCAAAACGGATGCAAAACTAAGGTTCGGGGGCCAAAAACGCGCGGTTCGGGGCCCCGAAAGCAGGCTGTTAGGCACCGGAAGTAGCGTATGACCACGAAGGTGGTCTCCAGGGCCATAGTGTTCCTCTAAAGGGAGGAAATAAGATGTGTGCCAAAAACCGGAGTAAACGGGGGTAATTAAGCGGTCCCGAACCGAGGCACACGGCCGACGGCTCTGAAAACCAGAAACGGGCTCCAAACGGGAAAAATGGCCTATGACCACGAAACGTAGCCTACGGACACTGAGAGATGATCTACGAGACCTCTCCCTCCCTTCGGGAAGAGAAAACAGAGAAAACAGGACCTGGTTCGCAAACCGAGGCAAGGCACAAAAGAGCCTTGAAGTCCGAAGGCAAGGCTCGCAGCTGAGACTCTGAAACCTCAGAACGAGCACAATATGCAACATCACCGAGCGCTCAACTGGTGACGTCTGAGTCTAAAGGTCGGTCAAAAATGGGGTGTCTACAACGGTGAGAGGGCGATGGCGCCCGTGATTGAGTAGGTTGCGTCCGTGACTTGTTGAAGTGGCAACTCTACCCCCGCAATGGTTTGGTCCACACCCGCAATAAGTCATGTATATAACTCGTCACTGCGTGGAAAAATTCATTTTTTCTGGTCCTTTCTCTCTCCTCTCTTTTTCTTTCCACCATTTTTGGATTTCTTCGACCTAGGAGCTTGGGTTTCATCTAGCTACACCGTTTTCTTCATCTAGTTCCATAGACCAAAATATAGAGGGTCGTGAGGGCTTCAATTTAATCTAAGCCAACAAAACGTTGACAGAGGTTTCCTCTCCTACCGATTTGCACCCGGTGAAATATGAACTGAGGTCTGTTTCTCGCCATATTTGAGCCGGCAAAGTGTGGCGCTGGAGAAAGATTTTCTGCTCTTTGGTTAGCACCCGAAAGAGTATGGTTTGGGGTCGTTCCCTGCCGGCTGAGGCCGGTGAAGTGTTTATGTGTTATTTACGTTATTTGTGTTGTAAAATCTTTTATCTGTGTTATAGGCCAATGGAGATGGAATTGGTAGTATGTATTACTCGTAGTTATTTATTTTTGGATATATGTGTTTCTCGGTTTTCCTAGTAGGTTGTTCTTTGCCCTTGGCCTATGGCCAGGGTATGTGGTAGGTGTATTGAGGTGTAGGTGTGTATGATGTATTGAGATATGGGGTTGGGTTATGACTTGTACGTGGGTTATATTTCAAAACACATGGTTAAAAGAAATACTTTTATGTGAACGTGGAAGATTTTTATTAAAAGGAAACGGGATTTGTGAAATGTTTTTGGAAGTAAAACAAGAGTTAAAATTGGGGAACAAGAGGTTTCATAATGTGTTATGTCAAGAAGATGTTTTTGGAAAAACATATTTATACAAATATACTTTTGGATATCAACTGTCACATTACTTATCTAGTATGTTGTGGTACATGCATGATCATTTCTAGCTATATGTTGTGATTGGTTAGGATTTTGAGATCTCTACTAGATTTAGTGCTCATCCCACATGTTGACAAGTTTTTCAAGTACACGGTTGAAATATTGTTTAGGACTTGAAGTCTTTTGTTTTGTGGCCACGAGGCCTTTTTATCTGTTGGCCGAGTGCCATGTACTATATAAGGGTAGATCACTTTTTATTTATTGTTATTCAATGCAAGCCTAAGGGTATTGTACTAAGTTTTAATTATATATCTTCATCACTGTTGTGAGAGAATGTTATTATTTATTTGTTGTTCATATGATATTCTTGAAAATGATAATAATATAAAGGATTTAGTAATAGATTCTAGTATTAAAAATTGTGACGTGACATGTGGAGATTTGGAGCCACGAGAGAGATCTGGAGATTGGACTTATTGCTTGGGTTTCTTGACCACTATAGAAAAGAAAAAGATTTGGAGCCTGGCGCAACAGAGTAGCTGATGAAAGACTTGTCGAATGCATCGGTTGCGGAGATGGATAAGAAAAATGGGGGAAAGAGTCGTGAGTGATGGTTCTGGCGATGGATTCCAGCTCGGTGATGGCAGAGGAGTGGGTGTCGCGGTCGGAGAGATTGTTGAGGCATGTTAGGACTCGATGCTTGAGGTCTCGAGTTGAGGTCGCGAGTGCCATTGTCAGTCGGTGGGGGGGGGTTTACAGCTGAGACGATGGTGCAACTGGTATTTCCGGTGACAGTGCTGAAGTAGGAAGGCAGAAGGGCAGTAACATATGCCAGTTTTGGGTTTATGGTTTTGGCAATGGAGCAGCGGAAGAGAGAGACAGTTTGTGTTAGGGTTTGGTTTGGGTGTACAAAATATATATATATACATGGGTAGTTTAGTCATTTTGCCTAAGTTTGCCGTTACGTATAAAGTAAATAAAATTTAAATTTAAATTTATGAGCTAAAGGTCCTTTTTTATATGATTTTATAAAAAGATCATAAAAAAATCAAGTTATTCGAAAAATAGTAACCATAAGATTAGTTGTTACTTGTTTAAAAAAAATAAAAAGTAAATATAATTTTAAGAATAAACCGTCACAGAACACATTTTTAGGCCTACAATGAACTGTCGATATGAGGCCTTTCTTACCTCTAAAAAAAATAAAATTAAATTGTGATCAAAAGATTATGTATTCAATTTTTTTTATTTTATTTATTTATTTATTTTTTTACAATGTTTACAAAAAGGTTACTTCTGTATATAACTACTATCTTAAAAATTTATTTAATTATATAACAAAGTTTGTAATAAAAAAAAAATGTTCATATAATTCAAACTTAAGTATTAAATACAAAGTGAACATACTGTAAATAGAGTGGTGATTCATCCCACTAATTTTTGGACCACTAATAGCTCTAATGAACTTATAAAAAAAAAAAAAACAAACTCAAGCCAAAACATCACATCACTTTAGTGGGGGTCACTGTGCCACATCATTAGTGATGCTCTAGAGCTCCCAATTTAGTCCTCTAAAGCATTATTCCTGTAAATATCACTTTGAACATTACGATTTTCATATTTTTAATTGAAAATTTTCTTTTCCCATAAATAAGTCTAACTGGTGTAATTAATTATATATTAGGCACAATTCATGCATTTGAGAAATAACTAATAATTTCAAATACCTCACAATACCAATCAACTTTTTGATTTTTTTCGATAAAAATAATTATCTATTAGTTTTAAATAATTCACCACATCAGCTATATATTAATTTTGAATTTTCACTGAATTTTGTGGGGGTCTTTTATCCAGGCATTGCAAATTCAGATTGGGGCCTTTTGTAGACTAGTAGTCCACTCATTTTTTAAGGGCTCAAAGCGGCGGCTTTTTCTATTTTGGGTCAAAGCCAACCCTGACCGTTCATTATTTTAAAAAAAAATGTGATTGAATTATGTGAATACAGAAATCAAATCAATTTAATTTTTTATATAAATAATCTACTAACAAAACCCTATACTAGCAAAAGTGTTAAAAACTATGGACTATAACATTAATTTCTACCTATGTAAAAAGTGGGGGGGGGGGGGCCGGGGGCCGCGGAAGAAGCATGAAAAACATAAATAAATATGTTTTCTGTATTCATGTTGAGTTATAAAATATGGCAATTGTAAGACAATCTATTAACACTAGTTGTGAGAAACATATATATTTTTTTTTAAATTGTTAAATTTTATACTTTCAACCCCATGTTTCATAAATATAGAAGCGTGAGTTGTGCAACCACTTAATTTTTAAATTTTTTTTAACAACCTAGAGTAAATGAATCTGTATAATTCAAAAATAATTAATAGTTAATAATATATAAAAGAAATCGTAGGAGGGGGCAATCGCCCCCACTTGCTCCCTGCTAGGTCCATCTGTGGCAATGAAGTAGACCAGCTATGGTGCTAGTCCAATGGTGGTTCCATAGGAGGGAGATGCGTGGAGAGAAGGGTTGGAGAAGGCACAGAGAATAACGATGAATGCAGGGGTGGCTGGCAAGGTTATCGCCCCTGCATCCATTTCTAGAAGTGTGATTATTATACTATATTTGTTTTTGGATCTATAATTTGTAAAGATTTGGCCATAGTCTCAATTTTTATTTTTATTTTATTTTATTTTTTCTGTTTTTTGAATTGCCAATTTGTTTGAAGCATTTAGCCAGCGTGATACTATAATACATATAGTATATACCATATGTACATTATAGTCTATATTGAAACTAGTTACAAACTATTGTAATAGTAGGACTAGAAAATTATTAAATTAAAATTAATTACGTTCTATTATAATGTTTGATTATGTCTCAAAATAATATTCTTGATGACTCATTGCAGTGGTATAATGTTATCAAAAAAATCAAGCAATGCATATTGGGAATCGGGTGTCGAGGTTGTGAATTTTTTCAAATCATCAATCATAAAAAATAAATAAACCAATTTTATTGTGGCCGAACCCGCTGTATATTATTACAACCCAATTGCTCTTTGTGATTTCAGGCCGACAAGTCTCATGGGATCTGTCTACAAGGTTCTTGCAATAGTACCCTCCGACAGTCTGAAGAAAGTTCAATCAGCCTTTATTTGCCAATGAACATGGCCTAATTTTGAGACTTGACTTTGCAAAGTCATTTGACAGTGTAAATTGAAATTATCTATTTTCAATGATGAAGAGTTTTGGACTAAAATGGATTACTGAATGTGTTTCTACTGCATCTCTTTCTCTCAGTCTTAGTGAATGAATCTCCTACTCAATATTTTTCCATGAAAATGGGGTTGCAGCAAGGTGACCCCCACTCACCTTTTCTTTTGAACAGCCGCCAACAATTTTGAGTATTCTCTTCAAGAGAGCCAAGAGCCTAGGTCTGATTGGGGATGTTCAAATTGTGCAAAATGGCCTTACAATTTTTCAGCTTTAATTTGCTGACAACACAATAGTATTCTGCAAGGCAAGTTGGCACGATGCCCTGACCATTAAAAGAATTTCGCGTTGTTTTGAAGGTATCACAGGCCTTAGAACGAATTACCACAAAAGCACTGCCAGTAGTGTGGTGCAGCTATCTCAAATGAACTTGCCAATGACATGGCCAAGGCATTAAGTTGCAATCAGCAGTCTCTACAAATCAAATACTTGGGGTTGCCTTTGGGTGCCAGCCCAAGATTTTGAAGCATTTGGAATCCAATAACTGAAAACGTCACGAGTAAACTCACTTCATGGAAAGAAGAGATTTCTCTCTTTTGGAGGGAGCTCACTCTTAGTATTAAGCAATGTGGCCTAGTGGCATTGAGGAAACGCTTAAGTGCTTGTAGCGGAGAGGTTGGGAGTTTAACTCCCTTAAGAGCTAATCTAACAATTAACAGCTGATTTTCCATGATAAAAAATAAATAAAATATAGTATTAAGCAATCTTCCAATAATCACTGATTCACTCTCTTTTGAAATAGTGAAAGACTAAGTCACTATGGAAGCATTTCTTGTAATTTTTCTGCTTATTCTTGGTGATCCACTTCTTTTAATCTGTCTACTTTTTCTGTTTCTTCAGTAAGAAAATTCCTCTTTCCTTTGCCGATCCAAAAAAAAAAAAAAAAAATCACTAGTGGAAGCAAGTAGTGGGTGATAAATAGAACACACCAGCCGTTTTTCACATAATTGATGGCAGAGTTGAATGGAACTTGGATTTTAGAAGAGCTCTATTTAGTTGAGAGGCCCTTCCCTTCTCAGTATGTTGGTCTATTTAGAAGGCAAGGAACAATTGCATCTCTAACAATACGGTGTTTAATTGGGAAAAAGTTTGGGTTAAAAGCAAACACAAGACGTTGGACTATTCAACCCAAGATTTTTTGCAGCATCTTCATCAGATTTAGGATTGTTAGATTCTCCATAGTCGTCTTGGATATGTTTGACCCTTCTTTGCTAGGACCTGACTAGATTGTTTTATCAAGCAATTATGGTTTGATTTTGCTTGATTAGAAGTTGTTTATGCCTCAAATGGGCTGCTCTTTGCTGCTGCTAATTTTGTTGTGCTTTGTTCTATTTCTTCCACCATTGTTCTGTCTTCTGTTATATCTTTGTTGTGTAATGATTTTCACTTTGGCCTTTGATCTATTATTGCTTCATTGTAAGTTCTCCCCATCAATAAAATCTCTCTTTTTCTCTGATAAAAATAAAATAAAAATAAATAAAAATCAGTAAGCATTTCTGGCAAGACTACATTAGCATCAACACATATCTCTTGACCTCGTACATTTGTCTTGATTTCTACATGCATCTTTGACAACATTGGCAAGACTATGATTGAATTGGCTCTACCATTAATGTATTTCTATTTATCAACTATACTATTTTATGCTTCTTAGATAGGCGATAGGTGAGTGTGATTACCAATTCTTCAGTGTAACAACTTTAGTGGCAAATTTTCTGAGGCAGAAATGAAACTCAATTTTACTTTTGATTGGCTTTATTCACATATTTACGTAACATGCTTGTAGTCCTTTTGCAGTTTTATTTTTGTTAATTAGCTTTCTTTGTTTTGATACTTCATAAGGTTTGATTCATTGCTTGTTACTTGCATTTTTTTTTTTTTTTTTGGTTTCAAAATTTATAATTATGTTGAAAAAATAAGTGAAAAACCAGTTTGGGGCTTCTAAGGAGATACTTTAGCAACAAATATACCGACATTGAGACTATTGGATCCATGAGATAATCCATGAAAAATCTGGAAAGGCTTGCTTGGATCAAGAAGATAATCCATGAAAAATCTGGTAATTCGGTGCCAGCATAGTTGGGATGGTCTTGCTTGTTTTGATACTTTTTGCACTCGCCCTTGATTTTCGTCACTAAAATTTTTTGTTCTTTTGCTGATCAAAAATGAAAAATCTAGAAAGGCTATGCTGTTAGTTAATTTGAGATATTGGATGGAAGAAAAACATTTGTTCGTGTACCAAATCAAAACAGAATAAATGAAGAAGACTAGACAGAAATTTTCCCCTATTTTCTGCTTTCTTCTTCTGTTCTTCTATTTGCTTCAACTACTCTATAATGAGTTGAAGCTAACTGTTGTATCCTGGAGAATGATCACCAAGAACCATCTGTATTCTGCACCGAATGGAGGCTTAATAGATCTTAAGGATTAGAGTTTAATTTTGGTGCTGCGCTCCGTTTATCCTCTTTAATTTCGATAAGTTTCTTTATTTCATTTTTATCTTACTAGGTTCTGTTTTTGTTTTTTTTTTTAAATCTTAATCAATCACTGTTTTTATAATTATTTCATAACGAGGACCAAATACTTTGAACCGCCTAGAAAACTTGCATAACACAGCTTGAAATTAAAGAAATTTAAACAAGGCCTTTTATTAAAAAATATTGTTTCTTTATAGATGAAAGTTCACTTTTTTTTTTTTCATTAGCAAAAAAAACAAAACTTTATTGATAAAAAAAACATAGTACATGCGAAATTATAATAACAAAGAAGGGAAGTGCAGAAAGCATCAAAGCAAACCTTAACAATCCCAACTAGGTTGGCACCGCAAAGAAAACACAATCATCTGCTAGCACTTACCCAAGATTGGTGAGGGACCAATCAAACAAAACCCAAAGAAGAAATCAAACAAAATAAGAACTGCCAATTCAGACCATGACCATATACCAGCCCAACATAGCAGCCTAACATAATACCATGGCAGACCTACATATCAGTTTAGCATCCACAGCTCAAGTCATTGGCTCTTCCTATTGTCACCCACCCAGACTTTTCAACCTTCTCCTCCCAAATAATACTTGATGGCCAATCTGCTTTCATTCTCATGAAGATCCCCCAATTCCATTGGTAAGGAAACAAGACACTAGGATCTGTGATGATGCTACCATGAGCACCATCACACCAGATATGGACTGAGGAACCAGAAGACCCATAAGACTGATGAAACCAATCTGCTAACTCTCTTGTGAAGACGTACATAACCAATCAAACAAAACCCAATACATCAAACCAATCCACCCATTATCATCACACCAGCATCCACAGATGAGCATAGCAGGCACAAAAAAATGGGCCAATGTTGGACCCAGGACTGATGAGCATATCAAGCAAATAAAGACTCACAAGACTGAGGAAAAATAGGAACACTCCTCATCAGCTAGCACTACAAAATAGGAGCTAACCCAGGACTGCTAGCACTAAGGAATCACCATATCAGTCCAACAAATCAACCCCCAAGACTTGCAGCCCTCTTCTTCCTATACAACTCATCACAGATAACTGCTGCAGATTCAACTTCCATTCCTCAGCAACAAGACTCAAAATAGAACAAATCAGCAACTCAGAACAGAACAAAATCAGAACAGATTTGGGCACCCAGGCATAAGCCAACCAGCCCTGCAGCAACACACACAAGAGAACCAACTGGTGTTGCCAAAACAAAACAGCTGGACAGATTCATTCACCATTCCTTCAAGCATCTGATGAGCCAACAGATTCATCTACCATTCCTGCTTTAAAAACCAGCCTCAGAAATCAATTTGATAAAAAACCAGCAGCCTGCATACTCATACAGCCAGCTTCATAAACTCCCAGCCAGAACAGAAATCCCACAAAACAGAACCAAAACTGACAGAACATACTGTGCAAAAAAACCAAAAAAAACAGAACACCAAAAAAGCTACCAGCACCAGCATAGTTAGCAGCAATTCAGCATCCTTAGGTCCCATTTTCTACACACAGTTGTAGACCTACTTCAGGTTATATAACACATTGTGCACCGAGTAATTAAACTCGTTCGAGGATGAAACAGCCCACATAGCAACTCTGGTTTTTACCAGATCAGCCAAATCATTCAAAGGTGGTTGTGCTTCATTAAATATGCACTCATTCCTGAGTTTCCACACTGACCACATTACTGCCAATGGTATCATCTTCCAGATCTCCTCTACCTTTTTCTTCATTTTTGGGCCTGACCAGCAGTGAAGTACTGCCTCCACTGAACCAGGAATAGCCCGACTCAGGTTCCACCAACTCACAAGACTAGCCCATATTCTCCAGATCTTGGGACAGTGAAGGAGGACATGGTTTAAAGACTCCACCTCAGATTTACAAAACACACATAGTGCACTAACATTAGAATTCAATACTCCAATCCTTTGTAAAAACTCAGAGGACTTAATCCTACCTCTCCAGGCCAACCAGCTCAGAAACTGTACTTTGGGAGGAGCTAAGTTATTCCAAATGCTTTTAGTGAATGTGATAGTTGGCCCTTTACATGCTACCACCCACTTCCAGATTGATGACACATTAAAGACACCAGAAGGGTGCGCTAACCAAGAGCAATAGTCTTCAACCCCATCATTTAGTCTAGGAACACTCTGTAACAAATCATTAAGTTTCAACACTTCCTCCTCTTCCCAAGCAAGAAGAGGCCTTCGAAAATCAATATTCTAGACTGAACCCACTGCTCTGCTATGAACATACTCAAACAGAGTGCCATCCTTTTCAACTGACAAGGAGAATAATCTAGGAAATACCTCATTCAGACTTTGATTATTAAGCCACCAATCAATCCAGAACCGCACTCTTCTACCATTTCCAACAATTACCTTAAAATTTTGCAAAAAGAAATCTCGCAAGTCAGGATTTTCAGCAGCCACTGAAAGTACACCCCGCCACAAATTTGACATGGGCAGTGACTCTCCTAAAAATGGGCTCCATCTACCACCCAAACCTCCATACTTACTGCATATCACTTGCTTCCATAAAGCTGAATCCTCTTCGCCATATCTCCACCACCATTTAATTAAGAGGCACTCAAGACATAAAAAGATCAAAGATTCATGATACAAACAAAAGATAAAAAGATCAAAGAATGATTAGAGATGAATTGTTCATAATACGCATAGATATCACACAAACACTAAACCAAGATAGCACAACATGATCTACAAAACGGACAATGACGAGCCTTTAGCAGCCATTTGAACAAGCAGTCTCTATGGAATATATGCGAGCAAGGCGTTATCGCAACCATCATCCCTCCACAAATCCCCTCCAAACAAATCGAACACGCGTCTACCTCTTTATCATCACCTTCCAACTCCTTCACCTTCGTCGCAGCCTCAACCTGGTGAAGCCCTTGACGCTTCTGGTTCGATATTGGTTTCACCCACAAAAGCATCGGTTCCATCAGAAGCAACCTTAACATACCCCAAATCTCTTGAACTTCATCAACAGAAAACTTTCCCGAAACGTTTTCGCTGTTTACATCCACGACTTTCTGTCTTTTAACTCGTTTCCGTGAAAGCCTTTTTCGCATATAGCTCGTGGTCCTCGAAATATAAACATCTACTGCTATAACAATTGTGGGTTTTTGATGAGATGCTTTAATGTCGAACTTGAAACAACTGTGCAAGTATACAGATATATCTTTAATCAAATTCAAAATTGTTTCTTCGGAAAAGTATTTTATGGCTTGGATGGCTTGAGAAACCAACTGTTCTGTGGAGTTCAGAGTTGATAATTTCATGAGATCAAACATTGACACTTCAAACTTTTTAAAGATTTCTTTAACACAACCACCTTGTTTGATCTGAATCGCTTTCTTGGATGCGTTGTTGATGCGAAACATGAACAACCCTTGTGATTCTTCTATGTTGTAGAGCTTTTCATTCCACTTACACACACTAACTTTTAGGTCTTTCACTTCATTAACACTCACCATCTCTTTCTCTCTTTCACAATGTTAGTATATTATTATATGTTAGCATTGTATATTATTATAAGTTAGTATTGTTAGTATATTATTATGTTTAGCTTTAGCTTTAATAATTAGTGTAGCTTTAGCTTTAATAATTAGTGTCTCCCCTAGCTGTATGCTTTCGGTGCCTCGCATCCAATGTACATCACAGGCTATAAGAAGAGAGCTAGGCTCCCTTTGTAAATGTACAAATCAACAAATTTTATACACATCTCATTTATTCACTTGTTCTCTCTCTCTCTATCAATTTATCTTACATGGTATCAGAGCCCAATGTTACATTTCTGGCAATTTTCGATTTTGGTGTTTAGTCCCGTACACAGTGGCACTACATCAAACCGCTCGGAATTTCCTCATGATTCCAACGGCACCAAGCCCATTCTCAGAAAACCTTCCACGCTCCCACACGCGCCGCCTTTGTCCTCTGCGCGTCATCACTTCCGCCACCACTCTCACACGCGCCCGCACGCGCCATCTATTGTTGCTCACTTCCGCCACGCGTCCACACGCGCCCACACATCCGCGGCTGACGTCAGCCCTGCCTCTCCCATACGCCGCGCCTGCTACTGTATGCCTCTCGTGCGCCGCTTCACTAGTGTGCACCCACGTGCGCCAAAACAGCTACCATGCGTCGCGCCTGCGCCTGTCCGCTACCGTGCGCCGCCGCCTTCCCGCTAACGTGCTCCTCCCTGCACTCTGCTAACGTGCGCTGCTGACATCATTGCTGATATCATCTCTGTCCAGCATACCTTTCCTTGCTATTTTCGACCTTCTGGACTCACTGGTGCACTCTGTTTTACCTAATTTTGCTCCTACAGGTCTATTCCTATTACTTTAACCCTACTCAATTAGTATTATGGATCGTCATGATGCCTCCCATCCCATTTCCGTTATTTTGAATGGTTCAAACTATGTTCTGTGGGCCCAAGCTATGTCCTCCTTCCTCAAAGGCAAGAAGCTCTGGCGAATTGTCACCGGGGATGTGACTAAACTGGTGAAAGACAGTGCCACTAATGAAACTACTACTCATACTACTACATATGAAGACCGACTTGAGGAATGGGACAGTAAGAATTACCAAATCATTACCTGGTTTCATAATACCTCTATTACCTCTATCAGTCTTCAGTTTGGTCGCTTTCAGCTTGACTCCGTAACTACTCCTGCAAAAGACATCTGGGATTTTTTGAAAGAACGATACCAGACTACTGGTCTTGCCCATCAATATCAACTTCAGAACCAACTTCACCGCATGCGCCAAGAATCCACTCAGTCCATTAATGACTTCCTTTCTCAAATGTACTCTGTTTGGGATCAACTTGCTCTTTCAGAACCAACTTGGCATAACCACGAAGATGCTGTTTTATTTACTATCTATCGCAACCAGCAAAGGTTGGTGCACTTTCTCATGGCTCTTACTTCCTCTTTTGAGCCCATACGTGCCTCTCTGCTTCATCGCCATCCATTGCCCACTCTTGAACAAGCAATTTCTGAGTTACTATCAAAGGAGACTCGTCTCGGTACACTTCAAACTCATCATGTGGACTCTGTTCTTGCCACTCCTCTGTACCGGCCATCATTTACCCAGCGGACCACTGCTTGCCTCTATTGTCAGAATCGGGGCCTTCCTTCAACCCATCTCCTGGTCAATTGCCCCGTCAGATCCTGCCGCCACTGCAACAAACTTGGTCTTGGTCATCTGCAACAGGATTGTTTTCGCAATCCATCCCGATCATCCTCCAATAGCCACTCCTCTCGCGGTGGCTCTTCCCGGGGAAGCTTTTATCGTTCCGGGAATCAGTCTCATCACACTGCTGCTGCTGCTTCTGGGCATCAGTCTCATCACACTGATGCTTCTGCCTCTGCAGGGTTCTCTGAGTCACCTGCTCCGTCTACCCCTCGCTTTTCTCCGATAGATGTAGAGGCCATGCTCAAACAACTTCTCTCCCCTTCTGGTACACCTCCTCCTACTGCTTTGTCTGTTACCCCAGGTAACTCTTCTTGGTATTTTGACTCTGCCTGTTGTAATCATATGACCTCCAGTTCTACTATCTTTTCTTCCTTCTCCTCCTCTCCTCATCTTCCCTCAATTCATACTGTTGATGGTTCCCTCATGTATGTCCGTCATGTTGGTACTGTTTCCACCTCTTCTTTATCTATACCTCAAGTTTATCATATCCCTGCTCTCACCTTAAACCTTATTTCCATTGGTCAATTATGTGAACTTGGTCTAACTGTCACATTTTCTGCTACTGATTGTTTGGTACAGGACCCTCAGACGGGACAGACTATTGGGATCGGCCGTAAGCGTGGACGTCTCTATGAACTCATTCACCTTCATGTTCCTGCCTCTCCTCAGATTGCTGCTCCTACATCTACTTCCTCATTATCTCCCTTTCATCTTTGGCATTGTCGCTTAGGGCATATTTCTGTTAATCGCTTAAAGTCTTTGGTTTCTAGTGGACAGTTGGGTCATGTAATTCCCGATCATTTCGATTGTATACCCTGTCAACTTGCCAAACAACCTGCTTTATCATTTAATAAAAGTACTTCTGTTTCCCTTGCACCTTTTGATCTTATACATTCGGATATTTGGGGACCCCCCCTACTACTACTATGGGGGGATCCCGCTATTTTGTTGTTTTTATTGATGATTTTTCCCGGTTTACTTGGCTTTTTCTCATGAAAAATAGGTCTGAACTTAAACACATTTATTATAGGTTTGCCCAAATGGTCCACACCCAATTCTCCAAAGCCATCAAAATTTTTCGCTCTGACAATGCTATGGAATATCAGGATTCAGACTTCCTTTCCTTTCTTCAGCATCATGGTACACTGCCTCATCGTTCTTGTGCTGGCACGTCCCAGCAAAATGGCCACGCTGAACGGAAACATAGGCATATTCTTGACACTACTCGCGCTCTCCTTCTCTCTTCTTCCTGCCCTGAAAACTTTTGGGGGGAAGCTGCCCTCACTGCTGTTTACACTATCAACTGTGCTCCTACCCCTGTCATCCATAATCAAACTCCCTTTGAACGTCTGCATGGCACTCCCCCTCCTTACGCCAATCTCCAGGTTTTTGGCTCTGCCTGCTTTGTTCTACTTCAATCCCATGAACACACCAAGCTTGAACCTCGTTCTCGTCTTTGTTGCTTTCTTGGGTATGGAATTGAACATAAAGGCTTTCGCTGTTGGGATCCTCTCTCTAAACGCCTTCGTATCTCCCGCCATGTCGTTTTCTGGGAGCACCAAATGTTTTCATCGCTATCCTCCTTGTTTACTAATCCTTCCATAGATCTTTTCTCTGCTGATTTTGATACAGGTTCCTCCTTCATCGAGACGCCCTTGCTCACTCCTGATCCCGTCCAGCCTGCTCTCCCTGAAGGTCTACCTCTTATTGTCACACCTCCTTCTCCACCGGTTCTTCCTCCCACCGATCCTCCTACGGGTCAACCACGCCGGGTAACTCAACCTCCTATCCATCTTCGTGATTATATTGTTGGATCTGCTGCCTTCTCTACTTATGAACCTACCTCCTATCGTGAGGCTTGTACTAATCCTCTTTGGCAGCAAGCTATAACTGATGAACTCTAGGCCTTGGACAAAGCTCATACTTGGGATCTTGTTGATCTTCCTCCTGGCAAGACTGCAATTGGCTGCAAATGGGTTTACAAAATCAAAACACATTCTGATGGCTCTATTGAACGCTACAAAGCTCGTCTTGTTGCCAAGGGTTTCAACCAGGAATATGGTATTGATTATGAGGAGACATTCTCTCCTGTTGCTCGGCTTACCTCTGTTCGCAGTTTACTTGCTGTTGCTACTGCTTGCCACTGGGGGCTCTTTCAGATGGATGTCAAAAATGCTTTCCTCAATGGTCATCTTCTTGAGGAGGTCTACATGCAACCTCCACCTGGGTCCACTCTTCCACCTCATCAGGTTTGCAAACTACAGCGTGCTCTCTATGGCCTCAAGCAAGCGCCTCGTGCTTGGTTTACTACGTTCAGTTCTACCATCCATGGCTTCGGGTTCACTTCTAGCCCCTATGACTCTGCTCTTTTTATACGGACTACTTCTCATGGTACCACTCTTCTTCTTCTGTATGTGGATGATATGATTATCATTGGTAATGATGAAGCTGGTATTCTCCACCTCAAACAGTTTCTCCACCGACAGTTTGAGATGAAGGACCTTGGTACTCTTAACTACTTCTTAGGCCTTGAAGTCTCTCATGATTCTACTGGTTCCTATTTGTCCCAGGCCAAATATGCATCCGATCTTCTGACTCGTGCTGGTCTTACTGATTGCAAAACTACCTCTACTCCAGTTGATCCTCAGATTCGTCTCACTCCTCTTGATAGGACTCTTCTCTCTGATGCTACTCTTTATCGCCAGCTCGTCGGTAGTCTTGTCTATCTCACAGTAACTCATCCTGACATTGCCTATGCTGTTCACATTGTCAGTCAGTACATGTCGGCTCCCCGCACTCCTCACTATACTGCTCTACTCTGCATCCTTCGCTACCTCAAAGGCACTCTGTTCCATGGCCTTCACTTCTCTGCTTCCTCCTCTCTTGAACTGCGTGCCTTTTTCGATGCTGATTGGGCTGGGGATCCTACGGATCGACGCTCTACCACGGGTTTCTGTTTCTTCTTAGGGGATTCTCTTCTTACTTGGCGTAGCAAAAAACAATCCCTCACTGCCCGCTCTAGCACCGAAGCTGAATACCGAGCTCTTGCTGATACTACTCAGGAACTTCTCTGGCTTCGCTGGCTTCTTGCTGATATGGGTGTTTCTTCTTCTGGTCCTACCCCTCTCTATTGTGACAATCAGAGTGCCATTCAGATTGCACACAATGATGTTTTTCATGATCGCACCAAACATATTGAGATTGATTGTCATTTCATTCGCTAGCATGTTACCTGTGGTACTGTTCATCTTCTCCCTATTGCTTCCGTCGATCAACCCGCTGATATCTTCACTAAGGCTCATCCTCCTGGCCGCTTCAATGATCTTGTTTCCAAACTCAACTTGGTTGATGCTTTCCCTCCTTGAGTTGGCGGGGGGATGTTAGTATATTATTATATGTTAGCATTGTATATTATTATATGTTAGTATTGTTAGTATATTATTATGTTTAGCTTTAGCTTTAATAATTAGTGTAGCTTTAGCTTTAATAATTAGTGTCTCCCCTAGCTTTATGCTTTCGGTGCCTAGCATCCAATGTCCATCACAGGCTATAAGAAGAGAGCTAGGCTCCCTTTGTAAATGTACAAATCAACAAATTATATACACATCTCATTTATTCACTTGTTCTCTCTCTCTATCAATTTATCTTACACACAACAAAGAAGGAATTGAGCAATGGTTCGGCAGGTAAGGTTTGAAAAGAAAATGGAATGGTTATATATATATATATATGTATGCATATACATATAGTGAGACTGAAATCAGAAATAGGAAATAGTACTTTTTCTAGGAAAATGTTTACTAAAATAAATCCCAATTGAGTTTGGATTTTGAAATCATGAATAATATAATATAATGAGATTGAAATCAGAAATAGGAAATAGTACTTTTCTAGGAAAAGGTTTCCTATCATAAATCCCAATTGAGTTTGGATTTTGAAATCTTAAATAAATGAATACTCTCACCTACACGATTTTATTACACACTGATATCAAGTTAGTTAACTAAAACGGTGCTTAAATAAATCAAGGGTAAATTATATAAATGGTTTCTTAGTTTACACAATATGTTAATTTGATTCCTCTTATTTTAATTTGTTCGATTTTTTCCCTTAATTTAATAGATTGTATCATTTTAGTCCAATAAATAATGAAAATTGACACATTGTGTAAACTATAGGGACCAAACTGATACATAGTTTGACTTTTCGTTCACCAAACTTAACAACTTTTATTTATTGGACAACTGACACAATTCGTTAAATTAAAGGGCAAAATCGAATAAATTCAAACAATATGAACCAAATTGACACATCGTGTGAATTACAGGGACTATTTGTATAAATTATCCATAAATCGAAAAAATTATTGAGAATTTATAATCTAGGCCATGATTCAATCTATCAATGGGAAAAAATTAAATTAAACATAACAGTGATAATGATGACATGGTATCACTATGATCCCAAAAAAAGGTTCATCCCTCCCGGGTAAGGATTTTATTGATGGGTGATGTCACGTATCACTAATGACGATGTGGTGTCACTGTTTTATTCCATGATTAGGCGCCACAACAATTAAATCACTCCACCCTTTATATTTAAATTTTTGAATAAAATGGACATTTTGTAAAACGAGAAATTATTTGAATGCTCCACATCATTCATGATTGGACAAGTGTTCTATTAGTGGGACACACTGTTTTAGTCAATAACATTTAAATTGAAGCACCAGATAAATTTACCCTAGAAGCAAATTATAATTTTTCTTATAAAATGAGTTGAACTTGTTCACGTGACAATCATAAATAACCCGATGAACTATCAACATAAGTTCGTTTAAGAGTTCTATCGAAATACAACTTTGGTAAAACATGGGAGTGTCAAATAAAAATAAATAACCAAGTGAATCACATCAACTCAAAATATAAATCTGTAATTCACCTGGTCGAAAGATAAAAGGGTAAAATTTATTATACCCACCCGTGGTTTCGTCATGGAACACTTTTTTTTTTTTTATTAGCAAAAATTAATAGTTAATTGTTAGATTAACATCGGTGACGGAGCCAATATTTTGATTCATGAGGGCACCACTAATCCTTAGCTGTATCAATTAAAAAACTTAACCAAATCTAATTTTTATTTGGTGATAGAATGACCAAAGTTCAATGTGATGTCAAAATTATGTACCTTAGATATATTTTATTAACCAATGTTTTTTTTATATGCTATTTTAGTTACTAAATATGATGATAATCACAATTTAAAATATAATAACATGCATACCCAAAAAAAAATAAAAATAAAGAAGATATATGTGGAGAAAAACAAGAGATAAATGAGAGAGATATAATTATAAGAGAATATTTTGATAAAATTAAACATTTATAATGGTAAATTATAAGGAATTTATTAAAAATAAAGAGAAGAGAAAGATGAGATATAAACATTTTGAGACATATTTGACAATTAAAAGGGAGTTAAATGGAAAAATTCTTCTAATTAGAGGTAACAGTATAATTTTCAAAAAATGTGTCCCCCTCGAACTCTATGTAGCTCCATCATAATTGCCCTCCTATTACACTCCTAGATGTAAAACCCAAGATCGTCACGAAACACTTTACCCCTATGGTTTAAATATATACAAACAACCCTTTTATAATTTTCGATTAAAGTCATACCGTTAGTTTTTTTTTTTTTTTTTTTAGGAAAAATTATGCAAATAGTCCCTGTACTTTATACGATGTATCAATTTGGTTCATGTAGTTTCAATTTGCTCGGTTTTGCCTCTTAATTTAACGGATTGTGTCATTTTAGTCCAATAAATAACGGTTGTTAAGTTAATTCAACAGAAAGTCAAACAATGTGTCAATTTGGTCCCTGTATTTTCCACAATGTGTCAAATTAATCCCTGTCAAAATCGAGAAAATTGAAACTACAGAGACCAAATTGACATATTGTGTAAAGTACGGGAACCAAATTGACACATTATTTGACATTCCGCTAAATTAATTTAATAACCGTTATTTATTGAACTAAAATGACACAATTCGTTAAATTAATTGGCAAAATCGAGCAAATTGAAACTGCAGAGACCAAATTGACACATCGTGTAAAGTATAAGGACTATTTGCATAATTTACCCTTTTTTTTTTAATATATACAGAAAACCATTCTTCCAAATTGGAAGTGGGCAATGCAAAATTTTCTAGTCAAAGTAAAAAATATCCTCATCTTCGTCTTCTTCTCTAAATTAAATCTTATTCTTCACTAAATCCTAACTCTAACCTTTAATGTCCTCGCCCGTTAAAGTTAAAAATAAAAAAAAAATAAAAATAAAACCCTTCAAATATCCTCTTCTATCCATACTATAATTTAATTTAAAATGTTATTGAACGAGAGATTAAGTTAAAAACTAAAAGTTATTAGATTAAGATAATTTTATGATAATAAATTAAGGTGTTTAAGTTCATTTATGGTTTAATTTATTAATATAATATATATACATATATATATATATATATATATATATATATTCTAAAATGTTGTTAAATAATAAATTGGGTTAAAATTAAAAATTAGATTAAGGTACAAAAACTTACCAAAAGGGTCAGACAACAAGTCATTTGGGTCCAATTGCTGGCATGTGTATGTATTCTCTATTGCATCAGCAAAACAAAATTTTAAATTTCAAGAATTAAAACAACACAACACATGCATATATTTGAATTGTCCTCTGATTTTTGTCCCTATTTGAAGGAAAAAGAAAGAAAAAAAATCATTTACAACATTCATCATCAACCCAATTTGTTCTTACAACGAGGCATAGAAAACAAAAACAATTTAATAAAACATTGCTAAAAGGAAGTTTATTTTCTAATCATCGATTCCTATTACTTTTCCCCTACCTTGGATTTGTTCACACCAAAGTTTGCAACCTTCATCACAATCAATGTCTGTGGAACCTTGTAATTCCATGCAGATAGGCATGCAAGCATCCAAACATTTCGATATCGGCACGATAGATTCAGTTAACACCAACATGTTGTAAATTAATAATAAAAGCATTGCAATTGATTTTTCAGAAGAAGCCATAGCAAAATCTTTTGTTACCAATTTTGTTGGTAATCCATCCCTTGAGAGTAAGTTGAAATTGTGTGTATAACCAAGAATGGCTTCATAACTAAAACTTATTTTTTGGGTAACAACCCTCACATGTTGGAAGGGTAGTGAGAGAAATGAGGAGAGTGAGGGTTGCAATTTACATGGGAGGCAAGTTTTGCTAAAAACAAGGTACTACACCAAGGCCAATTCAAATCGATTATTTTCTTTAATCCTTTATGCAGAGATATAATCTTGAGTCCAGTCTGTTGTCCAGTTTTACTAGAAATACTAATTAATATATCCATAAATGTGTTAACTACTGTTGGCTACATATTTTGTAAAAGACCAATTACAGTTTGACGCGTGGCAGAGTAAGGGTAATATAGAAAGACTGTTCAAGTCTTCGATCCTGATCGTACACGTGACAGTTGATATTGTCTATTGCATGGTCCGGGTAACATTGGATCAGTAAAGAGATGCAAGGTGACGTGGCTTCAGCAGTTACTCACGTTCAAATTCAAATATAGGAGGGAAGCTTAACTGCAAGTGATGGCGTAGTGGAACTACTTGTAAGGCAGCATGATCAGTGATCACGGAGGAGCAGTTCGACAGTTTGAAGTGTAGTTCGATGGTCATCTTTGAGGAGTATAAATAGCAGGGAAGACCCCAGAAAAGGCCCCCAGACTCAGATCCAAGAAACCAGTCTTACTTTACATATTTCGTTCCAGTTTTTATATTTCCTGTTCTTTACATTCCTGTACTTTAAATTCCTGCACTGCACTTCATTCATCGGAGTAGTTTCAAGTAGATTGTCGCTGTAAACCTCTATGAGGCTGAGTTTGGATCATTGTAAGTTTTTCATACTAATGAAATGCTTCAATTGCTCTTTATTTAACTGTTCTTGTGCTTAAATTCTCCTAAATCAAGCTACCAGTAAAAGTCCTCTTCATTGAGGCTGAAAGAACTACAACACAATCATCTGATAATTGGTTGGCAATCAAAATTCTGTAAGTACTGATTGATCCTTGCTGGCACGCTCATAATTACAAAAATAACCTTCGAAAGCCAAAAAGCCAACATATATTTTTGGCACGCCCAGTGGGACGCATTTAAAATGGATAGACGTAGGAGACAAGGAGAAAATGAATGCTTGGAAGAAGGCGTGGAAGGAGAGGTAGAGATACCTAATCTAGAGGATAATGTGATAACACATCATGTGGAAACTTCTATTTTATCGGAACCTATGGTCGAACAGACCAGTACTTCAAAGCAAATACCATTTGTTCATAATATTGGACGAGACCAAGGAATTGGACCATCCACTATCCCATCTACTCAGCCAGTGAATCCATGGGGTGGCCTAGTAGATAACATGGGACAGCAATTAATAAACACAATGGAAAGGTGGGCAACATCCTTTTTGGATCGAATGAATAACCACCAACCAACAAATGCAAGACACATGGAGGAAGTAAATGTCCCTCAGCAAAGATTGGCTAGAGATAAACAGCCTATGCAAGTTAATGGACATTCTAATGGTCAAACTAGTAATCAGAGTCATGAAAGACCACCACCTCAGTCTTGGTACAAACCCATTTCGAGGCCTATAGCAGGCCAAAATGCCTCAATGTTCAACAGTGAAGCCATGCAAGTTAGTGGATCTGGCCCAGTACAAGAAAATGGCATAAGAATGGTTCCAAATCCCACGTTCGAAGCCATACCTGGCACTAGGGGGTATAATAATCCTTTATTTGAATTTATACCCGGGGGTTGGAAGGTTTTCCCACAAATTGAAGGGATACAACACCTATTCCAGCACCTTTCATAGGTCCCTTCACAGGACAGGCTCAAAGAGGTTACCCACACCCCCAATAGCAACCTGTGCCACAGGGACAACCAGTCCCAAATGTACCACCCTATGGACCAATAGGACCACAAGCACAAGTTTGTCCACCAAATCCTGTGTTTGTTCCCCCAGTAGTGGTTCAGCAGGCACAAAATATGGTCCCTAGGGACCAAATTGCTGATATAGTTAGGAAAATGTGTGGACCAATGGCTCGGGGGGTCCAAACTCCTGTGTACAGAAAACTATACCCAGAATGGGTCGACAGGGTACATGAATACCCAAGAGGTTTTAGGATACCAGATTTTGTCCTTTTTTATGGGAACGGAAACCAATCAACAGTAGAGCATATTGCTAGGTTTGCTACTCAATGTGGTGAATTTACCAATCATGACTATATAAAGTTGAGACTATTCCCAAACTCTCTAACTGGGAGAGCATTTGTATGGTACATTAACCTTCCACCTGGCTCTATCCAGACTTGGCAACAAATGGAAGAGGCATTTCATGCCCAATTCTTCCAATCAGAGCCAGAAGTTTCCATGGCAGACTTGGCAAGATTGAGTCAAAGGCCTAAAGAAAAGGCTACTCAGTTTATTGCTAGATTTAAAAGGGCTCGAAATAAATGTAGAATAATTTTGCCAGAGCCAGAATTCGTAAGATTGGCCCAAAATGGCTTAGAGTTCAGGCTTTGAAATAAGTTTGACTCAACATAGTTCAGGGACTTAGTGGAACTAACTTACAAGGTATCTAGATATGAAGCATTACTAGAAGAGGAGCAAGATCGAAATAATGCATCATATAAGACATACTACAAAGATCCTAACTATGAGATTGATGCAGCAGAGATTGTAGGGAAGAGCCTATGATCTGTGAAGCATTAATTCATAAGGATACGACAATTGACTAGCAGTTTAAAAAGAAAGATCTCCACAGGAAGTATTCTTTTAATTTAACTAAGATAGATGACATTTTTGATCATTTGCTTGCGGCCAACTTCCTTAAGTTACCAAAAGGGGTTAAAATTCCATCTCTTGATGAACTTAAAGGAAAAGTATATTGTAAATGGCATAATTCTTGGTCTCACTCGACTAAAAACTGTGTTATTTTTCGAGACAGGATCCAAGAACAAATTTGGAAAGGGAGTTTGAAATACCCAGCCAAAGCTGAAAAGGCCATGGAGATTGACAGTAATCTATTTCCAGAAATTGGAGAGGTGGCAGCCAATGTCATTATACCAAATTTTCAGAACCTGCCTTTGAAAGAATTGGAAGAAGTCAATGTACAGATGCATGTGGCCAACCAGACAGTAATCAAGAAAGACACTAGAAATCTACCAGATATTGGTCAAGATTTCTCACACCAGAGGGAAGTGTAGACACCCCATTTTTGACCGACCTTAAGACTCAGACGTCACCGATTGAGCGCTCGGTGATGGTGCATATTGTGCTCGTTCAAAAGTTTCAGAGTCTCGGCTGCGAGCCTTGCCTCCGGACTTCCGGGCTCTTTCATGTCTTGCCTCGGTTTGCGAACCAGGCTCCCTTTTCTCTGTTTTCTCTTCCCGAAGGGAGGGAGAGGTCTTGTACATCATCTCTCAGTGGCTGTAGGCTACGTTTCGTGGTCGTAGGCCATTTTTCTCGTTTGGAGCCCAGTTCCCGGTTTTCGGAACCGTCGGCTGTGTGCCTCGGTTCGGGACCACTTAACCACCTCCGTTTGCTCCGATTTTTGGTATACACCCCACCACCATCCATTCCAACGACTTGGAGCTTTTTTTCAGAGCTTAGGAGCACCATTTCTCAGACCAAGAGCAGCTGGTCCATTGGTCTTCAAGGGTAAGCTTCTTTTCCCTCTTTTTTGTTCCTATCTTACTCTATATCTAAGCCTTTCTTGCAAGCATTTTTGGGCTCCGACCCAAACTGTAAATAGTCATATTTTGAGCTCCTTTTCATGTTTGATTAAGGACCTTTTGCTGTTTGAGATCTCCTACTATCACTTGCCTCTTTAACTCTCTTTTAGGCCTATTTTTGCATGGTATTTTAGGCTTATTTGTGAGCTGTTTCGGACTTGGTCATAAACTGTAAAGTGTCTTGTTTTGATCCCCTCTTCAACTTTGTTGAAGGGCTCTCTTTGGTTTGAGGCCAGAAGCTACCACTTGCCTCTTTATCTCTCTTTTAGGCCTATTTTTGGGGGGAAATTTGAATTGATTTTCCCCCCCTTTTCCTCCATTCCTCCCTCTATAAAACCAGCAGCTCCAGCTGCATTTTGGGTGAGAAAAAATTTTTGTTTAAGCCTCCTACATTTAATTTCTTTCTCTCTCTCTATATTCCAAGCATCAAAACCCTTTTGTTTTTTTTGGCCCCTTTCTACACCACCACATAGCACCAACTCCCCACCATCCTTTCCAACACTTGGAGCTGGTTTTCCAGAGGCAAGGAGAACCTTTTCTCAAGCCAAGAGTTGTTGAAGCATTGGTCTTCAAGGGTAAGTCTTCTATCCCTCTTTTTGGCCCTATTTTTGCTCAATATATTAGCTCCTCTTGCTTGCATATTTGGGCTCTGACCCTAACTGAAAATAGTATTATTTTGAGCTTCTTTTCATATTTGTTTAAGGGCCTCTCCCTGTTTGAGATTTCCTTTTTACACTTGCTTCTTTACCTCTCTTGTATGCCTCTTTCTTGCATAGTATTTTAAGCTCATTTGTAAATTTTTTCGAGCTTAGTTATAAACTGCAAAGTGGCTTATTTTGAGTCCTTCTTCAACATTATTGAAGGGCTCTTCACTGTTTGAGGCTTCCTTTTGTCACTTGCCTCTTTATCCCTTTTTTGGCCTTATTTTTGCATGTTTTGTTAGCCCCTTGTACTTGTATTTTTGGGCTCCGACCCGAACTGAAAATAGTCATATTTTGATCCCCTCTTCATGTTTTATAAAGGGTCTTTTTCTGTTTGAGGCTCCCTTTTTACACTTTGTGTTTAAACCTTCTTTTAGGCCTATTTCTTGCATAGTATTTTAAGCTTACTTGTGCACTGTTTTGGGCTCAGATATAAACTGTAAAATACCTTTTTTTGAGCCCCTCTTCAACTTTGTTGAAGGGCTCTTCATTTTTTGGGGCCAGCAGCTGCTACTTGCTTCTTTATCTCTCTTTTGGGGCCATTTTTGCATGTTAACTTAGCCCTATTTGTGTTCACTTTTTGTCCTTGATTAAAACTGGAAATATGCATGTTTTGGGACTGCCTTGATTCTGCCTTTATTCTTCATATTCAAATAATGCATGCTTTGTGTAGCTATAAGTCATTCCATGCGCCTAGTTTCGAGTTTCGGGTCTCATTTCATGCATCGGGTGCGATGTTTCCATGTTTCGGGGCTGTTTTGCATCATATTTTGGTACTGAAATTTGCATGTTTGCATATCATGTTTCATACCTTGCCATGCTTTGTTAGAGTGGCATTTGTGCCTTAGGTTCGGTCCTCGGTTTGAGTGCACGTGTGCACGCATCTCGAGTGTCTCATTTTCATCTAATGGCCATTGATGTGAGTGCGGCTGAGGTCCACTCATGATGGTGTAAGTCCATCATGCATTGTGTATGCCATTTCAATTCATATCATTGTGCATGCCAGGTTGTATGTTAGCGCATTGTGTATGCCATGTTACCTCGTGCATCGTGTATGCCATTTCATAGCATTGTGCATGCTAGGTTGTATATTAGTTGCATTCATGCATGTCATGCATATTGCATTGTGCTTGGGATAGGAATTAGCCTAAGCATGGGAAACGAGGTACGTTTCATACTCCGAGTGACGGAACGTGTCTCAATTCCTGGTCGTCGACACTTCGGATTATCCATGATGGAGTTTAGGTCTTGTTGTGTTTATGTGTGCATTCATTTCATATTAAGTCGTGCAATTCGACTCCTCGGCCATCATGCATCGAGATACGTGATTGGTGGCACAAGGATCGAGGACTACACTCCCTGAAGAGTAGTCAAGCACACATATGTGAAAATACTTTGCCATGCCCCTTTCTTGCTCTCTGTTATAGCAAATCAAGAGTCAGCAACCTTCCGGAGCTTAGCGCGCATCCCGAGAACAATTGCAAACAGAGGCAAACTGGGGCATCGCAATGGATTTCCGCACAAGGCAACCCGAACATGCATCATTCATCATCCGGATCAGAGTTGAGGCAGTCCCTGGCTTGCATGCCAATTTATTACTTTTCTAGTTAAATTTGTTAATTAATTAGGGTTTTGTAATTATTTAGACTGTAATTATTTATTCGGAACTGTATATTATTTATTCGGACCCTCTGCGCGAGGGCAATATTGTAATACGTGTGCGTGTGTGTGATGTATGTCTTCCAACCCCACGTCTTTCTCCCTTTTATTTACCCGCTTATGATGGTTAGATTAGGGCATGTTTCAATTAGCATACAATATGATAGCATGTTTGCATTCATTCATCTGTCTTGCATGCACCGGGCTCTGCGCATCATACTAACTGCATTGAATTTTCAATTCCAAGTTGAATACATGTTAGCTAAAGCATTTCATATGCCATGTCTAGAATAGCCGAGCCTGCTATAGTTGCACTTTTGCATGTGTTGCATTAGGCATTTCTGTATAATTAGGATCATGCATGGATTTCTAATTAGTTACTGTTTTGGCTTGGAGTACCCGGTAAGTTTTATGCTTTAGCATCCTTGCATGCGTGTGAGTGACTGCCATGATAGCATGCTTACCATGAGGCTAATTGCTTATGTGATATAACTGCCTGAATGCCTGTGGGTGAAGGTTGGGTTATTTGGATTGGAACAATTCATTCACTGTGTGTTTTAAGCCCACTAGATAGTGGCAAAATCATGTTTTCTAATTCCACCTGAGGGTGGCAAATCCACGTCTTACCCTACTTGCGAGTAGCACCATCAAACCATTTTCAAACAAACAAACATGAAATGTTTTGTTCCAATTCAGGCGATCCAGTCTATACTTGTATGTTGTGCACATCACATAGTAAATCTAGGCTAATAACCGGAATAAGAACGCATAATGTTTTCAAAAATAGATATCATGGTTAGTAGAGGCTGATCTTTGATCGGGCGAGCGGGGGTGCTCACGAAGTGACCTTCCCCAATCGTACCCAAGTTCCCGAGCCGAGGCAACTTTGGTGATGACGGACACGTGGCCTTAGGCAAACGAGTCAGGGTTTCCTAAATTTCCCCAAAATAAAATATTTAGGTGGCGACTCTGTATCTGGCAAAGCAGTCCATGTTTGGCATTTCTTTCAAAATCTGTTTTCTCAAAACGATTTGCCGGATTTGGACTCTTTGGTTCAGATTTAGAACCGTGAAAAATTGAGAGTCCGAACTGTAGTGAGCCCAATATCGAACGGAACAGGGGACTCGTTCCTCCCGGGGCGTTCGGGGACGTCTACAGGAAGACTCTGATGAAGAAGCACTGGATGATGACTCCCTAGAGGCATCCGTAATGCAGAGGATGTGTTCCAGATGCAGACTGAGTTATAAGTGGTTGAAAGGCCTTCCAGTCGATGGGAAGCAATATTACAGGGATGTGTAGAGGCGTTCCAAACCAACCAATGCTTATAATAAAAGGCCGTATCCGACTAAGGTTAGGCAGCAGCCATTAGTGGTTGAGCCTGCAGTTGATAGAATGCATGCTAAAGGCAAGAGGCCCTTATATGAGTCCAGGACACCTAACTATTACGGAATGGAGAGTAGTCATTCTGAAAGAAGACTGGAGAAGAGTTCAGGTTTTAGGATCAAAGCCAGAGATTGGCCCCCTAGACCAGCCTCACAGAGGATAGAAAATGATCACCTTCATCGAAGGCCTGAATTAGGCTCAAAGCTTAGGGTTAGGGCCAAGCAATTGCCTTCACAGCCAGCTTCAAAGGTGGCCTCGAAGGAAAAAAAGGGCAGCGCAACATCTGGGTCAGTAAGTTCATGGGTACCTGGAGTTCCAGATTGGTTTGTGATGCAGAACAAACCTAGGGAAGTGCCTACCGAAAAGAATGTTGGAAATCAAGGTAGGATGGTTAAGCCTCCTTTGGTGGCCCCCAACAATTGGGTATTGATGAAACAACCAAGAACGAAGGAACCAGATATGGTCCCCGTAATTTCCAGATCACAAAGGAGGAAAATTCAGCGTAGGTACACCCAATACCAGCAAGACCTGAAAGAAAGTGGAGAGAGTTCTTCATTGATCCAAACCGAAGGAATGAAGAATCCAAAGTCAGACCATACTCCAAAGCCAACTCTACAAAGCAAGGTGGGTTGCAGCAGAGAACAGTTGGCTAAGGTTCATTCTGAACTAAGAGTCAGAGAGAAAGGGACTGCTGAGTCAGGGTAATCTGGTCCAAATGGGGTACCAATAGGGGATAATCCTAGTAGATGGCAAATTTCAAGAACAGTAGGGGCCATCATCCCGCATCTAAATTGAAAGAAATTAAAGATAGGATTCCAAAAACATAAGGCAGCAGGAATAAGGAAAGGGTCCTCTGAGATAGTTACCCTGGATAGTCGGAGAGCATCGAGAAGGCAGAGTTCTTAAAGGTCCAGAGTTCTAGCAAGAACAACCCGGTCATACCATTCTTGCCACTCCGGTCTCACCGTGGGCCAACATCGGTGGAGGCGATTTGTCCTCCAGTTCCTCCAGTCAAGACCACCTTCATAAAGGAGACATTGGTTTTCCAGACAAGGATATAGGGCTGGGAGTTCAGTAAGGATCTCTTTGAATATGGGCCCAAGCACGTAGTCTTGCTGCACATGGCGACGAGGGACGAAGATGCGTCCATCGATAGCCCTTTTCTCCCCAGCTTTGTACTTCTCACATTCTGCATCAATGATCCTCTTTAGGGTTACAGATGGGCTCGCACGCTCTACAACTGGCACTGAAGAATAAGCCATTGATAGTACGCTTTTCAAGAAAGTGAAGCTGAGAAAGAAAGTAGAGAGAAGCAGAAGATCGGTAGAAAGAAGGGTTTGTGCGTTAAAAGAGCAAGTGATTTTAGAGCACGAAACAAAAGGGTTTTAAAAGCTTTTTGTGTCTGGAAAATATATTGCGTAAGTCGTTAAGTACTAGAAGTACGAATACAAAGAGCTTCCTTCAATATTGATACTTTTGGAGGGAAAACATAGCCCAGATGCTGAGGCTAGCTTTGAAGTAAGTTATTTGGCTTCGAAGCCAAGTTTTAATGCCAAAAGCCAAAAAACAACGGCTTTGAAACAGAGAAGCCGGCTTCGAAGCACATTTCCATACCTAAAAATATAAGAATACTCGAGTGTTTGTTTTACTCCGAAGAGTTTAAAGATCTGTTTTTAGGTTTCTTAACGAAGGTAATGTCCTTCGAGGAAAAACTTGAGATTCTTTAAGGATGGGATTTGGTGTTCGAAACATCAAAACCAATGGTTGGTTTATATAAAGAAAAAAAAAAGAAAAAAGAAAAAAAAGGGGGGGCTGTTTGTTGAACTAAAACAGCATGAACTGTTGTTCGAAGCAAAAGGTGGTCAATTTAAAACTAATTGATCATAATAACCATGATCAGGTGTTGGTTATGGTTGAGACAAACTTTAAGTATAAGATTGCTAGATCCGAAGCACTGGTTCTAATTGAAAATCAGCCAAAACTGTCAACTTTATTCCATAAATTAGAAAAGTTCATAATTGGCTCTTTTAGTGTTTCATTTAAAACAATTGAGTCTAGGTTCGAAGGATGAGATTGTTCAGTTAGAAGCTCTGAATTGGCGTTTAAAGACAAATGGAAGCAGGGTCAAACAATGCCAAATGAAGAAGAATTTTGTGCAATTACATCGGATGACCCTATCTAGGTATAAACTCAAGCTCATAAAAATAAGGAATGGAATAAATAAAAATTTCATGAAATTTAGCCCAACAATGATCAATGAATTTTTGTTCTTTCTTTATTCTATCTTCTATGTCTTCTAACATTGGCTGCATGAGTTGATGTGCTCTCACTTCGTAGTAGAGCTCTTCAGCCTTTATTTCAAAAGCCGCCTCTCTCAATCCTTGTTCCAATTCGTCTATGTCCAAGTCATCCCAATACGCAGAATCTTTAATCTTGAAATCACTGAATTCTTCGATGAAGTTCTCTGCTTCGTACTGGGCATGAACTCGAAGAGACAAAAGTTGGTCTAAAGATTGTGTAGTGGCCATAGAATTTCGATGCCAATAGAGGAGCAATGGAAGTTGGTCCAGGAACATATGAAGTTCTGCTTGGGCAAGGGGATTAAGGACATGGCCCTTAGTCAGAATATCACAAGCCCATCGAAGGTTCTTGAGAGGGACTTTATCCTCAAGAACATTGAAGGGCAAGTGAGAGAAAGCTGCAAGCAGAAGTTGAGCTTGTTTCCGCTCAGCTGGAGTAGGAGAAGGTAGAGGTTTGTAAGGTGGAAAGACGTTATCCATGGAAAGGGCAAGCTTCAGTCTCTCTGTCCAGCAAAGAGTTGGTAGAGGAGAAGGTGTGAATGCTTCAATTTCAGGAGATGGAGAAGAAGGTGTGGATGCTTCTATTATGGGAGATGGCGTGGAAGCAGAAGGAACAAAGGCATTAATATAATCGAGCCAGTCAGAAGAACAAATCTTCGCCTTCTGGGCTAAGAATGATGGGTTGTACCCTTGTGCTTTTTCTAGGTGTCGGGCAGCGTGCACTATCTTTGTAGGCATGGAGGATGTGTACCATGCTACATGCAGATTCTCCTCCAGACTACGTCGATGGTCAATAGGCGCGTAGGGTAGACCACTGAACTTCGAGCATAGGAAGGAAACTCTAAAGGGTCAGTGAACTCAACAAAATGATGGTTAATTCACTCTCTCAAATCACAAGTCTCAGGTGTTGACCAGCTTGTCCAGTCAGAACCCCCAGAAGAGGATGAAGTTGTAGCCTTATCCCATGCAGAGGCTTGTGAAGAAGAGTTTCCCATGTCCATATTTGCAACTTTCCAAATCAAAGGTTTAAGAGCAGTTTGTTCGAACTGTAAGGGTGAGTTAGAGGAAGAACTTCTTGTGTCTATATTTGCAACTTTCTGAATCGAAGGATTAAGGGCAATATGTTCATAATCCAAATGTTGGTAATTTGCAAAGGCTTCCATAACTTGAATATAGAAGGGTGGATAAAGGTGACTAATGAATGCGTGAAGGTTCTTTCGAGGGGAAGCAGCATTATTCAATGACTCTTCATGTGCCTGATCAATAGAGAAGAAAGTTGATTCGGCCATAGAAGAAGTATCAGCCTGTACGAGTGCTAAGGTATTGGGGTATTCAAAAGATTGAAAGAGAATTAATGCAAATGATCATCAATAAATGACAGTTGTGTTTCCAGAATCTAGACCCCATGCACGTTCTAAGAAGCACGGGAGAAAGGCTTTGATCCACTAATATCACCAAGTATTGGGTATATTAGTGCGGGGGGTAATGCTGGCTACATATTTTGTAAAAGACCAATTACAGTTCGACGCGTGGCAGAGTAAGGGTAATATAGGAAGACTATTCAAGTCTTCGATCCTGATCGTACACGTGATAGTTGATATTGTCTATTGCGTGGTCCGAGTAACATTGGATCAGCAAAGAGATGCAAGGTGACGTGGCTTCAGCAGTTACTCACATTCAAATTCAAATATAGGAGGAAAGCTTAACTGCAAGTGATGGCGTAGTGGAATTACTTGTAAGGCAGCATGATCAGTGATCACGGAGGAGCAGTTCGACAGTTTGAAGTGCAGTTCGATGGTCATCTTTGAGGAGTATAAATAGCAGGGAAGACCCCAGAAAAAGGCCCCCAGACTCAGATCCAAGAAACCAGTCTTACTTTACATATTTCGTTCCAGTTTTTATATTTCCTGTTCTTTACATTCCTGTACTTTAAATTCCTGCACTGCACTTCATTCATAAGAGTAGTTTCAAGTAGATTGTCGCTGTAAACCTCTACGAGGCTGAGTTTGGATCATTGTAAGTTTTTCATACTAATGAAATGCCTCAATTGCTCTTTATTTAACTGTTCTTGTGCTTAAATTCTCCTAAATCAAGCTACCAGTAAAAGTCCTCTTCATTGAGGCTGAAAGAACTACAACATAATCGTTTGATAATTGGTTGGCAATCAAAATTCTGTAAGGACTGATTAATCCTTGCTGGCACGCTCATAATTATAAAAATAACCTTCGAAAGCCAAAAAGCCAACAACTACAATACAAGATATGCATGTTGACTCTATCTCTTGATGTGGAATCTGCCTAACATTGTGTTTAATATTTGTCTTGTAAATTATAAATATTTTCACTACCACAAATTCTAATTATTTCTTTATTTTCTATTTAATTTTGAAAATTAAAAATCCCACTATCACAAGTTTTAATTATTCCTTTATTTTCTATTTACTTTTGAAAATTTAAAATCCCTAGACAATGACAATTCAAAAAAATATATTATCTTGACTGATTTTTTTTAAATATGATGATATAGTGTTGATGGTTTGTGATTTTTTTTCCACTTAGAAGTTTTAAGACAATGTATATAAAAAAATACAAAAAAATAATTAAAAAAAGAAGAAGAAAAATACACCAATTGACATTCTAAATTATGTTAAAATGAAAATACTAACCACCACTTAATAGTGGTTTACGCAGGAATATTGTACTTAGCAAGGGCAAATTTATATGAATTTTAAAATTGACAATTAAATTTTAATTATTTTATTATTGACATTGTATGTGAATTATATTAAAATATTCAATTCTATAAAATTTGAAATTTTTACTAAATTTGCAAATAAAATTTATTTTATAAAAAATATTAAGATAGACACATACAAAATAAAATGCATCAAAAGATAGTTATATAAGTTGTTTTCCACATTATACAAAACAAAAAAGGATTAAAAAAGAAAAACATAAGTACAATTTTCAAATTTATCAAAAATTTCACTATGTCTACGTGGAATGAAAAGACACTGAAGCTCTATACTTTCGAATTCTAAGCTCTCTTTTTTCAATAATCCTACTATCAAATTATGATATCATAGAATTTCCCTTTTGTTTATCGAAAGAACTACATGCAAGTGGAAGAAAAAAAAAAACCAATAAATAAAGGTGCAAGTGTGTTTGTAATGGAGTATAAATGAAAGGTTGTAAAGATTGTATTAGTTATTTTTTTCTCCTCCTCTCACATGCATGTAATTTTTCCTATTTATTATATAAAATGTTACCACTTTATATTATTTTCATAAATTAGTAAAGTTACATCATAACAGACCGACACTACTATATTAACTCTAACCTAAGATCTCGCCTGACTAGGACATAAGTGCCCCGTATGACAACTCTTTTTTTTTTTTTTTTGAACTGAAAAAGAAATCTTTATTGATGAAATATACAAAGTATGGCAAAATACATCAATAAAGAGGAGCTTGGAGCTAACACAAGCTCTAAGCTCCAGTTGGTGAGAAGCCAACAAGCAAGAACAAGCAAAGGAAACAAAACAGCAAACCGAAATGCAGTCTCAGCTAACCAAAACAGAGCATCTTGGTCAGCACAGTGGATCAACTCAGATCACTGCTGCCATGCCACGAACACTATCAACCAGAATACACCCAAAAAATGCAGAACTCAGACCAACTCCAATAGTGCATAATGTAGAACTTCACACTTTCCAATAGACAAAACACCAGAGCAAAGAGACCAGCTACCAAAGCAGAACAATAAAATGACAGCAAATCAAAGAACATAAGACCTGTGTAAACCACTACTGCCATGAACCAGTGCATAGACAGTGCATAAACCACTATTGCCATGAATGCCATCAAACCCTCACAACTGACTACAGTTCCAAAACATCTCATGAATAAAGGCAACGCCTCACACCTCAACATATTAGATCTCCATGCCATAAACATTATCAACCAAAAAACGCCTCATGAACGAAGGCAATGCCTTACACCAGAAATGTTGAAGAGAAGGTCATTAATGGAGAAGAGAAATTCTTTAGAAGAGGACTTTAACCAGATAGCAAGCCTAATGATTATGAGTTCCTGTAACACCTGAATGTTTAGTTAGGAGACTTGAAAGAGGCACTCATTTCTGATCTTCCAGATGGACCAGAGAGTGAACAATGGTATGGCCCGCCAGATTCTCCTCTCTTTTTTCCTGCAGATGTACCCTGCCCACCACTGCAGCAGATCCTCAACAGAACCAAGGACCGCCCAAAGAATTCCCCACCATTGTAACAACTCAATCCAAATCCTCCACACCATAGGGCTGTGAATCAAAACCTGATGAATTGTTTCCTGTTGTGTTTTACAGAAGAGACATGAGGTAGAAGCCAACCTATCCAATACACCAAATGCATTGCACTAGGTGTAGTTTCTACCAAGCAATGGTAGATCAACTACCCCACATCTGTCAATAAAATTGTTGAAATCCTTCATGCCTCTATCCTTGTGTGATACACCTATTCTTTCCCCTATATTTCTAATCTCATTGAAGTCACCACCAAGACACCAAGGCTTGGGGAAATAGGCTTTCAAATTTAACAGAGATTCCCAAAATTTCCTTCTCCTTATGATGTCAATGGGAGCATGGATATTAACAATTTCACAATCAAAGGAGTTGAAAAGCTTACCTGATAGAAGAATAAAGTTTCTGCTACAACAGCACTCAGTAAGATAAAAAATGACTGGATCCCAAATACAAAGTAGACCACCAGCCAACCCTTCAGCATCCACATTCATAAACTCAAGCCTATCTCTAGGCCAGACACTTTTCACCATCAAATTGGTTAGGCTTGATTTTTTTGTTTCTTGGAACAAAGCCATGTCAATCTTTCTTTCTAATAACAATTACTTTATCTTGCTCGTCTTTTCATGCCTTCCTAGCCCTCTGATATTCCAACTTAAAGTCTTCATATGAATAGAGATGACTCTGGTAGCACCCAGTGGGAACAAGTTATTCCACATTACCCTTTCCTCTTTCCAATCTCTCCTTATCCTTTTCCTCCATTAATGCTAATTCACTAATAACCTCAGATTCCTGACCCTTGAAGTCTAAACCCAACTTTTGCCCCAGATGCAGTATGGATTAAGCTTCTTGAGCAAATCCAATACCAGAGGGTTGTTGTAATTCTGGACTATGATTTGAAATGGGTATAGCTGTGGAAACTGACCTGGAGCTTTTGGTGATTCCCTTATTTGAGATTGCACCCTTCTGCCCTATTCTTGTAGCAAAACCAGAGAATCTACCAACTAGAAGGCAGTGCTTGAAACCTTCACTTCTAATACCTTTCCTCTTGCCTTTCTTCAATTGTTGAGTAATGGAACCTGAAATAGTTGGGTTAGAACTGACACTTAAATTTGTCTGAGAGCCCACCCAAGATGATTCACAAACTGGCCTTACAAATGAAGGCTTAAGTCCAGCACTGGAGGGCCCAATAGGCCATAGCCCAAATAGATCATGATCCAATGCTACCTCCAAGCAGATATTAGGCCCTTCCTTAAGAGGTTGGCTTAGACTTTTAATAAAACCTGGGGTGAGAGTTTGACCATGCACTGTAGGTGCTACTACACCTATTTGAGTATCATGAGTGCCCCCTACTGACTGTTGCGTGTTTTCTACAAACTGAGCTTCCACACCTTTATGTATTTCATGATTGCGCTGTCTCTGATGCTGACTAACCGCTGGTAATGATGATTCCACAACACTTATGCCTACTTCATTTGAAATGCCCACGCAATCCCTTGTCTTGTCCACTACTAATATGTTACTCAAAAGACAACCTAAGAGGGGAGGTGAATTAGGTTTTTACAATTAAAAATTAATAATACCCTAATAAAAATTATGACTAGCACAATAGATAAATATAGTTAATGAAATGAAAATAATTAAAACAAGTGTTCTAACAACTACGTCAGTTAATAATTTTAGCATAGTAAAAACGTGAAATATAGCTATGGAAATTTCAAACAAAATAAAGAGATAAGGGAGAGAGAGGCAAACAAATTTATAATAGTTCAGCTTCAACTCGGCCTACGTCCACTCCTCAAGCTTCACTTGAGATTTTCCACTATCTTCTAGCTTCACAGGGGTGCTAGCAACCTCTTTACAAATGAAGCAATCCTCCACGAATTTTACACAGACTTCTCAAGCCCAAACCCTTGCAAATCTTAGGTGATTCACAATCACTCTCAAGATTTCAAGAATGTAGTGTTTGCAACACTTTTACAAGATGAAAAGGTATTTTTGCTTTCAAAGAAAGCTTACAATAAATATCTCTCAAAGATAGATATATAAAATGAAGCTTTGATTTTTCTGTAAATCTCACACAGGAAAGATGAGCCTAAAGCTATAAGGCTCAGTGTATAATTTCTAAGAATAGATGTGAGTGATTATAGATCAAAGAATATTTTCAGGTTTTTTATAACTTGTTTACATTAAAGGTTTTGGTGTATATAATGAAAATTATAGCCGTTTATAGCCATTGTAGTCATTTGAATTTATAGCCGTTTATAGCCGTTGTATTTTCATCATTACCAATTTGAATATCTTCCACTCCATCATTACAAATTTGAATATCTTCCACTTGAACCTTTTGGCCTTTTGAACCTTTATAGCTGTTTATAGCCGTTGTACTTCCATCATTACTAATTTGAATATCTTTCACTTGAACATTTTGAACCTGTTGGCCTGCTACTGTGCTAGGCTGTTTGAACCTTTGTTTTGGGCTAGTTGAACTCCTGATTTAACCAAATATTAAATACATTCTAACAATATTTAGGATAAAGGTTTAGGTGAGAAATAATGGAACAAAATAAATTTTGATTATATTTTTCTCTTTTAAATAAATCATCAAAATAAATTTGGATTAAAATATAATTAAACAAATCATCAAAATAAATTTTGGATTCTATTTTTCCCTTCCAAATAAATTAAAACATAATTAAATAAATCATCAAAATAAATAAGTCTAACAATCTCCCCGTTTTTTATGATGGCACACAATGATATTTTGATTTGATTTGGGAGTAACAAGGGCTTCCCCTCAAGTCATGCTCCTTGAATTCATTTCTAAATACATAGGTTAGCACATGTGTAATAACACTCATGCTATCCTAACCATACTCATATGCATTCATGTGATTCTGTCTTGTAAACTTACATTTCGAGTCTTGTCCTTGTTCGTTTAAGTGTTTCAACATGTTTTGTACCTTGCTTGGTGTGAGTTTAGCCGAGGTCGTCTTCTGTCTAGTATTACCTTAGAACCACTTTGTTTGACCTCCACCTTCGCCCTAACATATTGGCCGAGATGTCATCATCTAGGCCGAAGTGTTCATCACCAAGGCCAAGGTGTGAATCATCTAGGCCGAGATGTTACCTTTGCACCTAAGTGATCTTGTCCTGGAGAGGTATGACCTAGACCGAGGTGTGGCACATCTAGGCCAAGGTGTGGCACAGCTTAGTCAAGTGTTGTCCTTCCAAACCGAGGTCATTATTCCCTACTTGCTGATGTCTTGTTATTAGCCGAGATCCTTACTCACCAGTGTGCCCATGCCGTCTTGCTTGTTGAACATACTTTGTCATAGTTTTGTCTTGTCACTCAGTCACCTTTTTGTGTAGCACCAACCAGCCACTGCCACGTGCCTTTGTAGGGGGTTAAGTCAGCCAGCAGACTTAGAAATGTATCATTTTCTATATGTCTTTGTTTGTGAGGAGAGAGAAGCTCTAGAAGAAGAAGAAGAAGTTTAGAGTGAGAGAGTGGGTTTCGAGCTTGATTCCTAGAGATCAAACCATTAGATTCGCGTATTGAGGTTAGATTCTTGATCTACTCTTGTCATTCTTATTGATCATCTAGCTGCATTGCATGATCGAACCGGTTTTGCATGTCATGCATCGATTTAAAGTTGGTTTTAGAAAGAGAAAATGGTGTTCATGTGTTCTTGAAAGAAAGGTCTTGTTTGATCTGAAAGTTTGCATTAAGTTTCATGTTTTGTGTTTGTTCCCACTAGATCCTTGAATATGGGTACCCAGGTCCATGTTTTTGAACTCATAGCATGAAATCTCAAATTTTGTAATAGCAAATCACGATCTTCGCATTCATCTTCCTCATATTCATGCTCATCTTGTTCTTCAAGGAAGGGAAATCCAGATTTTTCCCGACTTCATTCCTTTGAATATGATCATCGAGGCCACACCTCAGCCAGGGGATGTAGAACCTCGGCCTAGACCTGGTAGTCGCCCAGCATGTTTTTTCGAGATAAAGAATTGTGTTTGTTTTGATTTGACTTAGTCTTGGGGAATGCCGAGATCATCTGCATGCATGTGAAACTTGTTTGAAAGTGCATTCAATAGACTTTGCCATGTGTTTGTAGGGTTTGGACTTGCCTCGACCCCGACGTTTGAAGAACTAAGTGAGTGGTATTTTTAATAAAGTTATTTTATAATGCTTTGATAAAGTCTTGTTTTGCTTCGTTTTGGAAAGTATTTGTAAGCATGAATGGTTATTCATAATTGGAAAATATATATATATATATATATACATATCCTGTTTGATGACATTCTTGGAAAGTTCGTACGTGCTAAGGGACTATAAGCACTTCTAGCACAAAGTTTGGAAGTCCGTATGTGCTAAGGGACTATAAGCACTTGTAGCACAAAGTTTGGAAGTCCGTACGTGCTAAGGGACTATAAGCACTTGTAGCACAAAGTTCGGAAGTCCGTACGTGCTAATGGACTATAAGCATTGGTAGCATAAAGTTTGGAAGTCCGTACGTGCTAATGGACTATAAGCATTGGTAGCACAAAGTTTGGAAGTCCGTACGTGCTAGGGGACTCTAAGCATTAGTAGCACAAGTCCTTAGTGTCTGGGGACTATAATGCAACGACAACATTGAATTGAGATATCTCCCTTGTCTTGCCTTGTCTTGTCTTGTTTGCCACTGACGGTTTACCACGTGGGTTTTGTTTGCCGAGATGTCATCACTTGTATTTTATAATGATGTTAGTAAGCATCCTTTGAAACTTGACAGATTTGCTAGATGGACTTGGTCCATCCTTTGACTTGCACTAATTATGTTATGTATTGTTCGATAAAGATCTTGAATACCAGTCATGCAAACCCCTTTATTTCTTATACCATTCACTGAGTGTCTAAGCTCACCCTCTCTATATATATGTAGGTGATGAGCAGGAAGGCGGTGACGCCTAGGTGTGACTCGCAAGCTGTTTTGGGTTTTGGTTATGTCGGCCTAACTTGTATTCACGCCGGCAGTCTTGAAAATCTTGCTTCTCGGCTTATAATGCTTGTAATTTACACATGTCGGCTGGAGAAGCCTTTTGATCAAGATGTAAAATGTATTTTTGTACTTTATTGTATTTGTATCCAAGTTGTAATATTATGTAACGTTGTATGCCATCCCATGTAACTTACGCACTGCTCTTATGGACCACTTGTATTTTTAAATTATTGCTTTCGCACTTGTGAGCCCCATATATATATTGTACTCTGGTTGTGTGTGAATTTTGAAAGTTGGCCTTTGGTAATCTCGGATTACTGGCCATCAGGGCACCAAACTACTAGGGGCGGTTTGGGGTCGTGACAGATTGGTATCAGAGCACAAGTTTCTTATAGTACGTCATTCACACTCTTTGAGTCCTAAAGAGCATAGGATGTCCCTTTGAATGATCTTAGGATTGCATCATATTGCTTGTTACTTGATAAGGTGTGCATTATCTTGACATAGCCATTTGTTATTTGCATACATGGTTCTTGGTTCAGTTTGTTTTAAGGTTGCATTTTGCCTACTCATAGCATCATGAGGAGAGGTAGACCATCAGTGGGCCGAGATCAATCAGAGGATAGATTGGACAGACTAGAAAGACTAGTTGAAGGTTTAACCCGTGAGTTGAGGCAGATGAGGCAACAGAATGCAAGTGCTACATCTATCCCGGCCGGACAGACGGATGACCGACATGCAGCTCCACCTCTTCCATTGCCCCAAGTGCCTCCACAGCCAGCCTTGTATGGGGAAGGGACGATGACTTTGATTAAAGAATTCAAGAAGATGAACCCACCGAGATTCGCAGGGGGCATAGAGTCGATGAAGGCCGAGGCATGGGTTTTGAAAATAGAAAAGCTGTTCGAGATCTTTCCTAGCACCGACACTCAGAAGGTGACATTAGCAGCATTCACATTAGACGACGACGCTCGAAGTTGGTGGATGATGATCCGGGAGGCTAATCCTGGTTTAACTTGGGCCAGATTTTTAGAACTGTTTTACAACAAGCATTTTCCGCTTAGCGTTCGAGATCGCAAGACCACAGAGTTCCAGACTCTGACACAAGGCAACAAAACAGTGGCAGAGTACGACCGTGCCTTCACCGAATTGGTGAGATATGCGCCTCATATGGTCAGTGATGAGTATAGGAAAGCCAGGAAGTTTGAAAGTGGACTACGTGGACCAATTCAGGATCGGGTCAACATGTTCAATATGCCGACTTACGCCGAGGTGTTAGACAAGGCCATCTTGGCGGAAGCTAACTTAAACCGATATCAAAGTTCAGGAGAGAGTCAGAGAAAGAGACAGAACTATGAAGGTCGTCGGATGCCGTTTAATGCTAAGAAGAAGGCAAATGTGGGCAGTTCCAGTAACTCAGATCGGGATGGAAATGCTAAGCCGACGTGTGCGAGTTGTGGGAAGCCGCATCTAGGGGTTTGTCGCTGGGCGACAGGAGCCTGCTTTGAGTGTGGCGAGATAGGCCACCGCGTGAAGGACTGTCCAAGGGCAAGAGCTGGTGATGGCAAGAAAAATGGGAGCACCTCAGGCTCTGCACAAGGAAGCAACGCTGAAAGAACATAGATGAGACAGGGCAGAGTTTTTGCTCTAGTGCCAGGAGACACCCAGAATGCTGAAACGGTAGTGTCAGGTACACTCTCAATTTGCTCTCAAGTTGCATACGTCTTGATTGATTCGGGCTCTACACATTCTCTTGTATTTGTTAAATTTGCCGAGAAGTTGAACAGACCGTTAGAACCCCTTGGTTATTTGCTATCTGTATCTACTCCATCTAGGGGAACTATAATTATTGCATCCATAAATAGGGCGTGTGTTATGGTGATTGGGGATATAGAATTGTTAGCTGATTTGATGCCATTGAGCATGACTCACTTCGATGTCATATTGGGAATGGATTGGTTAGTAGCGCATTATGCATCCATTAATTGTGTTACTAAGAGCGTTACCTTGAAGACCCCAAAAAAAACCGAGGTCTTTTTCCAGGGTAAATGAGTAGTACCCCCACCCTACTTAATCTCATCCATGAAAGCCTATAAGTTGATCCAAAAGGGGTGTCAAGGTTATTTGTGCAGTATACTAAGTGATTTGAATGGAAGTGTTGAGTTAGCCGGCATACCAGTGTAGACGCGCCTGCGTGGGGCCCTTCGCTACAGTTCAGACTCGATTTTGTGTCGCGGTTCTTAATCTTGAACCAAAGAGTCCAAATCCGGCAAATCGTTTTGAGAAACAGATTTTTGAAAAGAAGTGCCAAACATGGACTGCTTTGCCAGATACAGAGTCGCCACCTAAATATTTTTTATGGGGAAATTTAGGAAACCCTGACTCGGTGCCGAAGGCCACATGTCCGTCATCACTGGAGTTGTCTCGGCTCGGGAGCTTGGGTACGATCAGGGAAGGTCAGCTATGAGCACCCCCTTTCGCCCGGTCCGAAGACCGGCCTCTACTAACCATGATATCCGATTTTGAAAACGTTATATGTTCTTATTCCAATTGTTAGCCTAGAATTACTATGTTATGCGCACAGCAAACAAGTATAGACTAGATTGCCTAATTTGAAAATAAGCATTGCATATCCATTTGTTTTAGAAAACACTTTGGAATTTGCTACTCGCAAGTAGGCTAAAATACGGATTTCAACGAGTTTCTCCAACTTAAACAATCTAACCTTCACCCACAGGCATTCAAACAATTTATCATATAAGCATTTAGCCGCATGGTGTAGACACCCCATTTTTGACCGACCTTAAGACTCAGACGTCACTGATTGAGCGCTTGGTGATGTTGCATAATGTGCTCGTTCAGAAGTTTCAGAGTTGCGGCCGTGAGCCCTGCCTCCGGACTTCTGAACCCTCTTTTGTACTTTGCCTCGGTTTGCGACCCAGGTTCGATTTTCTCAGTTTCTTTTCCTGAGGGAAGAGAGAGGTCCCGTAGACCATCTCTCAATGTCCGTAGGCTACATTTCATGGTCGTAGGCCATTTTGCTCATTTCGGAGTCCGGTTTCCGGTTTTTCGGGACCGTTAGCCGTGTGCCTCGGTTCGGGACCGCTTAACCATCTCCGTTTGCTCTGTTTTTTTGGCATACTTCTTATTTTCTCCCTTTTGAGGGACACTGGGGTCTGAGAAACCGACTTCGTAGCCGAACGCCACTTTCGGTGCATAACAGCCCATTTTCGGGACCCCGAACTGCGCGTTTTGGCCCCCGAACATTCGTTTTGCAACGGTTTTCGTTCATTCTTGGCAGGTACCTCTGTTTCATCACCGGGGAGGTCACTGAAGGGTGAGAGGCCAGTAATTGTTGCAGCAACCAGTTATACATCCTCCGACGCCCTACGGCGCCCGTTTTTCACACTTCCGGGCTAATGTTGAACACCTTGGGCCCATTTTCTTGAACTTTGAACCACATATTTGTGATGTACACACATGGGAGGACCGTAAAAGTTGGTGGCCGGCCATTAATGTTACTTGACCCTTTTGAACCCCTCCTTCCGGGCTAATGTTGAACACCTTGGGCCCATTTTCTGGAACTTTGAACCACATATTTGTGATGTACACACATGAGAGGACCCTAAAAATTGGTGGCCGGCCAGTAATTCCACCTGACCCTTTTGAACCCCTCTTTCCGAGCTAATGTTGAACACCCTCGAGCCACTTTCTTGGACTTTTAACCACAGGGTTGTGTTGTACACACATAGGAGGACACCATCTGTTGGTGGCCGGCCACTAAATCAGCTTGACCCTTTTGACCCCTAGCCGGCCGGCTAGGGGATGTGGCCGGCCGGCCACCTGCAACAAAGATACTTGGCCGGCCGTGATCCTCTCACTGTTCACTTTACAGCTGTAGGGCTTTATCCACCAGAAAATATCTTTATCCGGGGGATATTTTGTGGGGGAAAGTTTGTCTCCTTTTCCCCCACCTTTACACCCCCTTTTTGGTCCATATAACCAGCATTCCATATCATCTTTTGGGGTTAGAAAAAATTGTCTTCAAGCTCCCATACACAAATCCCTCTCTATCCCTCTCATTTCCTTGAAAACTTCCAAGTCCCTAATCACCATTTCTTCTACACCACCAAGCTCTACCATCACCACTTCATTTCCAGCAACAAGGAGGGCTTCTCAAAGGCTAAAGGAGCTGCAAATTGGTCCAAGAAGCAACAAAAGCTTTAGTCTTCAAGGGTGAGTGATATTTCTCCTCTTTGACCCTTTTTCTTGATCCATTTGTAAGCCCTTTATGCTTATTGTTTCAAGCTCCGGCCCTAACTGAAAGGGGCCTTATTTTGAGCTCATTTTCACTTTTCATTAAGGACTCAACCCTGTTTGAGCCCTCCATGATGCACTTGCTTCATTGATCCTCTTATATGTCATAATCTTGCATGCTATTTTTGGCCCATGAGTAATCTGTTTTTGAGCATGATGTAATCTGTGAATGTGCTTATTTTTGGCCCTTCTTCAACATTGTTGAAGGGCCCCTCACCATTTGATACCTCCATGTGCCACTTGTAGTTATATCCCTTATTTGGTCCCATTTTTGCATAAATTGGCAGCCCCCCTTCGCTTCTGTTTTTGGCTTTTTCACAGAACTGAAAGTAGCCTTATTTTGGCCTATAATTCATGTTTCATTAACATTTTTTTTCTGTTTGGTGATTATTTTGTATACTTCATGTTATAGCACCTTTTGAGCCTCAATCTTGTGCCATTTTTTTAGCATGTTTGTATATTGATTCGAGGCTTTCCATATACTGTAAAAATTTATATTTTTGGTCCCTCTTCAATGTTGTAGAAGGAAATTTTTCAGTTTGGATTTTTCTTATATCACTTTCTTCATTACCCATCTCTTGGCCCCTATTCTTGCATGCCATTTTTACCTTACCTATGCTTGCTGTTTGGCGATGTTTATAACTGTGAAAATGCCTTTTTTGGGACTGTCTAGCTTCTGTCTGTGCATTTCATGTCCATATTGTGCATGTTTGGCATAGCTATAGGCCATTCCGGGTGCCTAATGTTGCATTTCGGGACCATTTCAAGCTTCGGGAGTACTTTCGTCTCGTTTCAGGGCTGCTTTCCCCCACTTTTCATTGCTGAAATCCCATTACCATGTTTGCATATCATTTCCCATGCCATAGTTCGCATTCTACCATCGCCTCGGTTTGCGTGCCCGTGTGCACGCATTTCGAGGCACTCCATTTTCATCCACCGGCGTCCTATGTGAGTGTGGCTGAGGCTCTCTTATGTTGGTATAAGCCCATATCATGTTTTCATGTCATCGCATCGCATTCTACCATTGCCTCGGTTTGCGTGCCCGTGTGCACGCATTTCGAGGCACTTCTTTTTTATCCGTCGGCATCCTATGTGAGTGTGGCTGAGGCTCTCTCATGTTGGTATAAGCCCATATCATGTTTTCATGTCATTTGCATTGCATATGCCATCGCCTCGGTTTGCGTGCCCGTGTGCACGCATTTCGAGGCACTTCTTTTTTATCCGTTGGCATCCTATGTGAGTGTGGCTGAGGCCCTTTCACATTAGTGTAAGCCCATACCACATTTCCATGTCATTTAGATCGCATTCTGTCATTTTCTCGGTTTGCGTGCCCGTGTGTACGCAACTTTTCGGAGCTCGGCACGCTTTCCAAGAATAACTGCTAAACAGAGGCTAATTGGGGCATCCCGGTGGATTTCCGCGCAAGGCAACCCGGACATGCATCATCCATCAGAAGCAAGGCAGTCCCTGGCTTGCATGCCGGTTTTATTTATTTCCTTAGTTAATTTGTTAATTAATTAGGATTTTGTAATATTTTGGGACTGTAATATTCTTTTATTCGGGACTGTAATATTTGGACTGTATTATTTATTCGGACCCTCTGCGCGAGGGCACAACTGTAATAAGTGTGCGTGAGTGTGATGTATGTCTTCCAACCCCACGTCTTTCTCCCTTTTATTTATCCGCTTTTGATGGTTAGATTAGGGCATGTTTAAATTAGCATACAGTATGACAGCATGTTTGCATCATTCATCTGTATTGCATACACCGGGCTCGGCGCATCATACTAACTGCATTGTACTCTCAATTCCAAATTGAATACATGATATTTGTAGCATTTCATATGCCATCTTGGAATAGCCGAGCCTGTTATAGTTGCATTCTGCATGTGTTGCATTAGGCATTTCTGTATACTTAGGATCATGCATGATTTCTAATATAAGTTTCTATTTTGGCTTGGAGTACTCGGTAAGTTCTACGCTTTAGCATCCTTGCATGCGTGTGAGTGAATGCCATGAATAGCATGCTTACCATGAGGCTAATTTCTTATGTGATATATCTGCCTGAATGCCTGTGGGTGAAGGTTGGGTTACTTAAATTGGAATAAATCATCAAATGTTTCAAGCCTACCTGCGGGTAGCAAACCATTTTCAAAAAAAGCGAACATGAAATGTTTTCTTCCAATTCAGGCGATCCAGTCTATACTTGTATGCTGTGCGCATCACATAGTAACCTAGGCTAATAACCGGAATAAGAACTCACAATGCTTTCAAAAATAGATATCTTGGTTAGTAGAGGCTGATCTTTGATCGGGCGAGCGGGGGTGCTCACGAAGTGACCTTCCCCAATCGTACCCAAGTTCCCGAGCCGAGGCAACTTTGGTGATGACGGACACGTGGCCTTTTGGCACCGAGTCAGGGTTTCCTAAATTTCCCAAAATAAAATATTTAGGTGGCGACTCTGTATCTGGCAAAGCAGTCCATGTTTGGCACTTCTTTCAAAAATCAGTTTTCTCAAAACGATTTGCCGGATTTGGACTCTTTGGTTCAGATTTAGAACCGTGACGACAAAAGTCGAGTCCGAGCTGTGGCGAGGTCCCCCGCGGGCTTGCTACAGTTTCTGGCGACTCTGCTGGGGACTTAGAGAACTTGACTCGAACTCATGATATCTGTTTTTGACTACACTTGTGTGTTTCTTTGCATTGCATTTGCATTGGTGCGCCTAGGACACCGTGTTTGGCATCTGCTATTCTTGAACGGTTTGCCGGAGGCTTGTCTTGTCAAGGCATGACCATAAGGCTGACCGGTTGTGGGCTCTGCCAGTATGGGAACACAAACCCCGGTTTTACCGGGGCACCCTCTTTGACCATTCGACCTAGTACATATTCGGATCCATAGTGACTATTCCAAACTAGGACAAGTTGCTTACCCGTTTATAGGTTGTTTGAAACCGCTGCGTGCATAGTGAAACCCTAGTTCCCGACAAAATAGGACAGGGAAACCCTACCCCAACATAGGGGTGTTTTGGCTCTCACTTATCTGTTATGTGCTTTAGAGTGCGTCTCTACAGGAATACATGTATCAGTATATGAGTTTGGGCATCAGGCCTGCGGGCATCAGTCAAATATTGTCAGTATCAGGCCTGCGGGCATCAGTTCAGTATTGTCAGTATCAGGCCTGCGGGCATCAGTTCAGTACATGAGTTTGGGCATCAAGCCTGCGGGCATCAGCCAGTATTTGAGAATCGGTTATCTGCGGGTATCAGATTCTGTTTTAGGGGACAGTGATACAGGGATAATAATCAGTGTTTGAGGACAGTGTGTATTCAGCTTATCAACTGTGTGTTATTATGCCCGGCTGTGTGTCATGCATTTTATTTTAAGCTGTTATGCTGTCCGTTTATCTGTTTATTTATTTCCTTTTCGCTTTATTTATCTTTTGCTAGGGTCAGTTTTAGCACAATTGCTTCCAACCCAGCAGGCATTCCCCAAGCACTTTGGACACGAGGTCGTCGACTACATCGATCTGAGGATCTAATCGACGGACAGCCAGTGTTCCATTCTCTACCCCCTGTTACCAGAAGGAAGCAGAAAAAGCGTAGTGCATCTGAACAGAGATCACCAGAACAGTGGTTTCCCCCATCAGTGGACAGTCGGATTGAGATCCCCATTGAGACAGATCTGCCAGTAGTTCAGACAAATCAAAACAGTATGACGGCACCAACAGGAGTTGAGGAAATGATGCGCCAAATGCAGGAAACCATGCGGGCCATGCAGCAAGACGCCGTTCGCCGAGATGAACTCGCTAACCAACAGGCCGAAATTATGACCCAGCAGGCTGAGCTGATTACCAGACTGCAACAGCAGAATACAGCATCTGCTTCACACCAAATTCCTCCTCCGGCAGGGGCCCCATTACCTGAGCAGGCACCTACTGTTCAGAACGCCCCACCAAATGCCCAGAATGCCATGCCGAATATCCAAAACTTACAAGAGGACACGAATCTTCCAACGGGGCCAGCTCCGCCCCCGCTTCCACCACAACTGTCCAAGGTCCATGCACCCAATCGCCCCGACTCTCCCTTCGAGTTCGAGGTTGATCATACAGCTCTGAAATTGAGCAAACTGGAGAAGCTCTTTAAGAAATCCCAAGGGGTCAAGGCTATGCCGGATATCGAAGACGGATATACCGAGGAGGCCGTAACACTCCCCGATAGGTTCAAAATGCCACAAATCGACCGCTTTGACGGGACCGGCGACCCCATGGTCCATCTCCGACTGTTTGCAGACATCTTGCGGCTAATGGGCCTAACACGACCACAGAAGCTTTCACTATTCGGTCGAACCCTGTCGGGTGTGGCCGCCCACTGGTACGCAAAGTTACAAGATGAAGTGAAGAAGAATTGGGATGAAATGGCTAAGGCCTTTGTCACGCAATATTCGTACAACACTCAGATCGAGATCACAACCCGCGATCTCGAGACAACGAGGCAAGAGCCCAAGGAAACTTTCTCGGACTTTGTAATCTGATGGAGGGCAAAGGCGTCAATGATGACTTTAAGGCCCACTGACAAAGATCAAATCCGGATGATTGTGCACAATCTCCACCCAAAGTTGATGCAGAGAATGATTGTAGTCCCCTTCCCTACTTTCACAGATTTACATGAGATGGGGGTGCAAATCGAAGACGCAATGAAACAAGGTCTGTTTGACCACGACAGAGAACAACCGAGGAGGACTTTCAACCATAACAACAATGCGGGCCCGAGTGGCGCTGCAAATACGAGAGCCTCGGAAGTCAGTATGGTCACCACCACTCCCCCTCCCCCTCCAAGGCCCGTGGCTGCCACACCCTTCTCCGGCACGTCCGGAAGCAACACACAAACCAACAGATTCCAACCGCGAGGCCAAAGAGCCTTTACCCCACTATATATGCCCCTGACCAAAGTTCTAGGAATATTGATTAGAAAAAATCATTTGAAACCCCTGGAGCCAAAGCCATTACCGAATCCACTCCCCCCCTCTTATGACCCGTCAAAGTACTGCGCGTATCACCAACAACACGGTCACGACATCGACCGTTGTTACAGATTGCGTCATGAGATCCAGGATCTTATTGACAAACAAGTGATCGCGCCTCCTGATAAACCCAATGTCACAACCAACCCTCTCCCACCACATAACCAAGCTCCTCCTCCCAATAGAATCAATTTTATCCAGACTGGGGTCGCATCTTATGATCCTAGCATCTATATTACGCCCACCCACCTACCCAAGCCGGAGGTGCTCCTCCCCGATTGCACTAACTTCTTGTGCATGGTGGACATCTCCAAAACCCAACCAGAACCGATGGTGGTGACCGTCGAAGATAGGGCAGGGCAGATTTTGGGAGAGAATGAGATTGTTGAATCTGGGACTGGACAGAGTTTTGCTGGGGGAGCCTATGATCCAAGCGAGTACATCCTATCAACGAGCCGAATTGGGCTAGGTATAGAATTGCCAGAGACAGGAGAGCTATGCATGATCCGGGGGGATGGATCTAGGCTATGGGCAGATGATCTGACAGCCGTGGAGGAGGACTTTGCCAACCTACAATTTTTCGATGACCAGGAACTGGGGGATGTGTCAATCAACTGGTATGATTATGAGGGATCAGCGGAGGCCACTGGATGGCTCGAGGATCAACCAGATGCAGTGGGGGAAGCCCAACCAGAACAGAGCCCGGCAGGGGCAGAAGTATCAGTTGTGGCCGGAATGGCCGGAAGTCAAGTTATATCGCCGGAGAGCGCCGGTGCTAAGAATTCCGCTCAAGACATGGGCATTATGGATACGGGAATTGTTGAACAAACAGCTGTACTGATGCAGCTGGAACGAGAAAAGTTTGAGGAGGCTGAGAGAATTAGGAAAGCTAAAGGCCCTGAGGGGACTGAAAGTGCTGTGTGCACGAAGATAGAGAATGCTGCGAGCATGTGGACAGGGAGTACCGCGAGTGCAACTAAACCGGAGCCAGACAGGTGTCTGTTGGCTGCCGACGGAATGTGGTGGGAAGACGATGACTTATGTCTTGCCCACACGGATGAAGACTGGGGAAATAATCAACCGGATGACACTTGGTACCTCGATGAGGTTAACCACATGACGAGAAATGGGCGGTACTTCAAACCCCCGCACCTGGACCAACCCGAGGCATCCGGGAAGGATAGAGAAGCGGAGAAACAGAAGGAGAAGCAGATTGAAGAGGAAGCTGTGCTGAAACAGTTAAAAAAGATACAAGCAGACATCTCCATCTGGGGACTGCTAATGGCATCACAAGTACATAAGGAAGCTGTCCTATCTGCCATGGACAAGTCCAAACTCTCCATAGACACCACGCCTGAACAGCTGGTTGGGCTGGTTTTTCCGGGAGGAGGTTCCCCGGCATTAACCTTTTCGGACAAGGAACTACCGCCTGAGGGCACAAGTCATAACAAACCTCTCTATATTTCTGTGGAATGTAGAGATAAGTGGATACCGGTGGTACTTGTTGATACCGGGTCTGCGATTAATGTCTGCCCAACCAGAACGGCATATGCAATCGGGTTGAAACCCGTGGACTTCGTCCCAACCACCCAAGTGATCAGAGCATACGACAATACCAGCAGAGAAGTGATGGGGACTGTTAAAATTCAAACCAAGGTTGGTCCAGGACAACACAGCATCGAATTTCATATCTTGGACGTTCCCGCAACCTTTAACCTACTTTTGGGGCGACCGTGGTTGCACCAGGTCAAAGCAGTCTCTTCCACTCTACATCAGATGCTAAAGTACCCTCACGGGAAAGGGGTAGCGATCGTTTTTGGGAATTCATCAATCCATCCGCCGCCGGAAGTGTCCACACCTGTCTTGGAGATCGAGCACGGCACGGAGGATGTGTTTTTGTCGGGGTTCACTTTGGCCAAGGCTCAAGTGGTGCAGAATGTCATGGCTGTGAATGAGGGTATGTACGTTAGTGCTCAATCTATCTACCTCATGAACAAGCTAAAACATACTCCCGGGATGGGATTAGGGAGAAGCGGCCGGAAAGGCGTCTCAGTGTTGGCCGAAGTGCCACACAACCCTCACGCCTTTGGACTGGGTTATCGGCCCACCAAAGAGGACTGGGTGAGGAAAGGAAAGGAAATGGCCGGAAGGGCCAGGGCAAAGAAGGCCGGGAAGCCATTTGAGTTAATGCATAGGCCCATCTGGGGTACCCTAAACGGACGCTTCGTCCGGGAGGGAGAAGATTTTCCATTCTGCGGCTTCCCGGAGCCATGGCTAAACGCGGTGGGGAAGCGTGTGCCTAGTTTTGAAATCTTCTTCGACATACAATTATCTGGGGATGACGTTGCCGAAGCGCAGACAGACCCACCAACTGAGGATGAGCAGTGTAGAACAGTGGATCCTGAAAGCACAGAGCTTGAAATGGGGGTAGCACTGGCGTGTCTACTATCAGATCCTCCGATCGGCCAAGAGTGCTTGGGGGATAACTCTTCGGTTTCTATGATTGGAGATGAAGTAGCTGCGGGCTTTCCAGCGCCGATCTTGGATGCATCTATCGCACCTTCTCTCATCTGGCAATATGAAGAAGGCTTTTTATCTAGCAGCTCCGGGTCAGGTAGTGAGCCGGAATCTGATTCTACCGAATCTTGTGCGTCGGAACCAGATTCCAGCTCGACTGAGTCTGAGTCCGGTATTCCTGGGGGTGATAACCCGGATGCCACAGTCCTGTCTAGGTCGTCATTTTCATTTTCTTTCGAGTCTGTTGTAACAGAGGAATCTGACGGCTTGGAAATATTTAATGAGAATGATGTGGATGTGGTTTCTGAGTATTTTTCTGTGCCTTTGATTTATTGCTTAAATCAGGATTTTCGAAATTTTGATGAAAACAACGAGGGAGAAATTCCCCCAGTTTTGCAACGATTAATTGATCAAGAGCAGGAAAGATTTGTTAAACCTTTAATGGATGAAATCACTACTGTGAATGTTGGTACTGAGAAGGACCCGCGGCTGGTCCAGATCGGGTCCACGTTGTCTTCGGAGGAGCGCGAGCGCTTAGTCGCTTTATTAAAAGATTTCAAAGATGTTTTCACGTGGTCCTACGAAGACATGCCTGGAATCGATCCTGAGATTGTACAGCACCGGATCCCTCTTGATCCCGAGGCCCGCCCTGTCAAACAGAAACTCAGAAGGATCCGCCCGGACTGGGCCCTCAAAATTAAGGAAGAGGTCACCAAGCAAATTGACGTAGGGTTCCTGCTGGTATCTGAATACCCAACTTGGTTGGCCAACATTGTTCCGGTGCCAAAGAAGGATGGCAGAATTCGGGTCTGTGTAGACTTCAGAGATTTGAACAAGGCCAGTCCGAAGGACGACTTTCCCTTGCCACACATTGATGAATTGGTGGATTTCACGGCAGGACACGCCTTGCTTTCATTTATGGATGGTTTCTCAGGCTATAATCAGATAGTAATGGCACCCGAAGACCGGGAGAAGACTGCGTTCACTACCCCGTGGGGTACATATTGTTATAGAGTGATGCCATTCGGGTTGAAAAATGCTGGAGCTACGTATCAACGGGCAGCAACTACAATATTGCATGATATGATCCATAAAGAGGTCGAGGTGTATGTGGACGACATGATTGTCAAGTCTAAAGATAGAGAGGGCCACTACACCGCCTTACAGAAATTCTTTCAAAGGATCAAAGAGTTTCGGCTGCGACTGAATCCCCAGAAATGCACGTTTGGTGTTACAGCAGGGAAGATGCTAGGGTTTCTGATTACACAAAGGGGCATCGAGGTCGACCCTTCCAAAATCAAGGCCATCTTAGAAATGCCACCACCAAGGACTGAAAAGGAGGTGCGAGGCTTTCTGGGTAAAGTGCAATTCATAAGACGGTTTATTTCTAAATTAACCTTGACTTGTGAACCACTTTTTGGTCTCCTGAAGAAAGGAAAGAAATTCCAATGGGACGGCCGATGTCAAGCAGCTTTTGAGCAGATCAAAGAGTACCTACAGAACCCACCCGTGTTGTCACCACCAGAGCCGGGGAGACCGTTGATATTGTACCTTTCGGTAACTGAGACTACCATGGGCTGCATGCTCGCGCAGGAATCAGAAGACAAAGTGGAAAGGGCCATCTACTATCTGAGCAAAAAGATGCTAGATTACAAGACCCGCTATACACCGCTGGAAAAGGCTTTGTTTGGCCTTGGTATGGGCTACCAGGAAGCTGCGGCACTACCTGTTAGCTCACTCTGTAATGTTGGTTTCACGTTTGGATCCCATCAAATATCTTTTCGAGAAACCAGCACTTACGGGTAGGCTAGCTCGTTGGCTGCTGTTGCTCTCCGAATTTGATTTGAAGTATGTAACGCGCAAGTCTGTAAAAGGAAGAGCGGTAGCGGAGTTCCTTGCCGACCACCCGGCTGAGGGGGATGAAGCAGTTGAGTACCTATTCCCAGATGAAGCCATTCTGCACGTTGAAGATGAAACTTGGACGATGTACTTTGATGGAGCGTCAAACCAGTATGGGTACGAGATAGGGGTGTTGCTGATAGCGCCTGATGATTCCCGTATCCCTTTAGCATTCAAGCTCCGGTTCAAAGTTTCCAACAATGAAGCAGAATATGAGGCATGTATTGCTGGCCTGGAAGCCGCCCTAGAACTAGGGGCAAGACGGTTGGACGTCATTGGGGACTCAAACCTTGTTGTGTCTCAAGCAAAAGGAGATTGGAAAGTCAAGGAGGAAAGGATGATAATCTACCACCAAACCTTGGATTTGTTAATTCCTCGGTTTGAGAAGCTAAATTTCACCCACCTCGTAAGAGAGAACAACAGGTTCGCAGATTCACTAGCAACTCTATCTTCTATGATAGACATCCCGTCCGGAGTCCGGATGCGTCCAGTCATTATTGATCAGAAGTTCGTGCCAGCATACGAGTCGATTTCCGCCATAGATGAGGTTCAAGACGGCAACCCCTGGTATTACGACATCTGGAACTTCTTGGAAAAGGAGGCGTATCCACTAGGGGCAAATGCCAAGGATAAGAGGGCCATCAGAAGAATGGCTGCTCAGTTTATCATCTGCGGGGGTAAGCTGTACAAAAGGGGTCATCTGGGAATGCATAAGCTCTGTGTAGAAGCCGAAGAGTCAAAATGCCTGATGGAGGCCATCCATGGGGGAGAGTGCGGAGCACATATGAATGGGGTAATGCTGGCTAGAAAGATCCTCAGACAAGGCTACTACTGGTCAACCATGAAGGGGGATTGCATTAGTTTTGTTCGGTGATGCCACAAGTGTCAAATTCATGCAAACCGCATGAACATCCCGCCGTCAAAGCTGTACAACATGACTTCACCATGGCCTTTTTCAGTCTGGGGAATTGATGTGATCGGAGCTGTTACCCCAAAGGGGTCAAACGGGCATGAGTTTATCCTGGTAGCGATAGATTATTTCACAAAGTGGGTCGAGGCCCAATCATACGCGGTGTTGAATGCGTCGCACGTCGCAAAGTTCATTAGAAACAACATCATCTGTCGCTACGGGGTGCCAAACGAGATAATTTCAGATAATGGTTCCCACTTCAAGAAAGAAGTGATAGACTTGTTGGAGAAATACAATGTGGCTTTCCATAAGTCATCTACATACAGGCCGTAAACCAATGGAGCGGTCGAGGCCGCCAACAAGAATATCAAACATATACTGCAGAAGGTGGTGGGAACCTATCGAGATTGGCCAGACAAGCTGCCATTTGCTCTGTGGGGCTATAGGACTTCAATCAGAACTTCTACTGGAGCGACTCCGTATTCATTAGTCTATGGAATGGAGGCTGTTCTACCCATCGAGATTGAGGTTCCATCGTTACGAGTATTGGCTGAGTGCCAAATAGCCGAAGCAGATTGGCAGCAAAGCAGATTCGAAGAACTCATGCTCTTTGATGAAAGAAGGCTGAAAGCACTGTACCACATCCAAGGCTATCAACGCAGAATTGCCCGGGCTTTCAACAAAAAGGTTAAGTCCAGAAATTTGAAAGAAGGAGATTTGGTGCTCAAAGACAACCGAGCTCCCATCCACGACCCAAGGGGCAAGTTCAAACCCAATTGGACTGGTCCTTATATCATCAAAGCTATCTGGTCAGGTGGAGCTGTGGTTCTGATGGATCTAGATGGCTTGGAGTTCTCACAACCGATCAATATGGACAAGTTGAAGAAATACTATCCTTGAGAGGCTCGTTAGGCCGAAAACCCGAAAGGGCGACCTAGGCAAAAGTCAGAGCACAAAAAATTAGAAAATATAAAAACCGAGCTCGCAAGGTTGAAAACCCGCAAAGGGCGGCCTTGGCAAAAGTTAGAGCGCAAAAGGAGAGTGAAAATACTCGAGTGAACCTTAGCCTGAACTACGTAAGGCTTGATTCCTATCTCTGGGATACGTAGGCAACTTCACCTTGAAGTTCAGCCATAAATTTTTCCCCGATCAACTTTGTCCATTTTGATCATCTCAGTCATCTTTATCCATCAGCATTTATCGCGATCTCCGGTACAGTGCTGTTCAGACTAGGGGCAACTTTCCGTTGCCGTGCAGTGCCGCATTGTTCGTCAGACTAGGGGCAACTTTCCAGTTGCGGGGATCTGGGGTTGTGCGTCTCAGTGACAGATTTTCGGCGTGTGCAGTTCTGATCCGCATCGAAAATGATTTTGAAAAGTTTTAATAAAAGTTGACTTTGTTCAAATTAATCTTTTTACGACTAAGACCATTTTTGGACCAAAAGCGGAAAATTTTCAGTACCACAACCTTTAATTTCATTGATTTCAAAACAGAGTCCTCCTGCTCTTGCATTACAATCGAGGTTGCTTTTTAGTACATTCATAAAGAAAACTTGAAAATACTAATAAAGCAATAAATTTGAGGCATAGTTGAATCAAGTATCTCTGCGTCCCCTCCCAGAGCTGGACGAAGCATCTGATGCCAAGCTAGGCCCAACCTGTGCCTCCTCATTGAGCCAATCCAAGCACTCATCGGACAAAGTGCAACTGAAAGTGGAAGCAGGGACCAGGAGCTCTCTAGTCCTCCATGCTGTGGCATATCGGGCAAGCTATGTACCCCGGACCGGGAAAGCAGCTGGGTACTCAATCCCCTCCGGTGGGCAGGTCTAATCATGACCAAACTGACGCAGGAACCGGAACAGAAAATAAAATACGCAGTGGGTTAGACCAATCAATTGGATCCCAATCAGCCGGGACATACTTTAGCTCATTGCCGGGAGGTTGAGCCAAGGACAACGCCAAGCAATGCCGTCTGCAGACAAATTGCACATCCAATCAAACCACCATCTTTCGTCAAGAGCATTGACTAGGCGCTGCCGAAAGAAGTAGCCTCGAGCTGAATAGGCTGGGCAAGAGTCCACAACCTGCAACTTGTCCATTAACCATACCTAGGGGAGGGATGGAAAATGAGAGAATAAAGAACAGAGAGATGTACGATGAGAGAAAAGTAAGACAAGGGTTTTGTGAGAAAAACCGAGCCTGAGGGTCGAGTGATGTGAGCAAATATATATATGAGGACGGGTGGGAAACATTACCTGCAGCAGCAGTGGACTCCCAGCAAACTTAGTCGCCTCCCGGCGATAGACAGAATCTAAGCCCATCAGTGTCTCGGCCAAGGTCATGGCAATACAGCTCTTTCCTTCTCTCAAGCCTTGGGCAACTTCAATCAGGCGAATGCTAGCTCCGCCGAAGCCCGAGGAAAGCAGAAAATGAGACAACAAACACAAGCAGAGGGCGTGTTGCCGAAAACCCTACCAATAATAGTTGCTGCGGTCACCGGCGTCGGAAAAACGATGGATCAAGCCGAGGATGTCCAGTTCCCCACTGCAGATCAGAGATCGAGCGTCATGCGCCGTGAGCCCACACATCCGCCCTAAAGCCTGGGTGTGGCCAAAACGGAGCTGGGGCAAGATCACTTCAGAGCATTCAGACTCCATCAAAACCTGAAAATCTTCGAAAGTGGGACATACCTCTTGGCCGCCGAAGCTAAAAACGTGCGTCACTGGGTTCCAGAACCTGGCCGCGGCATGGAGAAAAGGGAGATGTAGCGGAGTACGGCTCAGCGTGAATAGTGCATTCAAACCGAAACCCCGGAAATTCAGCTTTTCCGAGCCATCTAGAGAAGAGATCCAAGATGTGACATTTTCTGCGAGAAACGCCTCCATCTTTGTCTAAAACTAAGATGAAATGAATGTTCCCGAAGTTGGGGCTTTTATAGAAGGAAAAACACTATTCACGGGGACACGTGTCAAAAATTAGTTGGCTGCAGGAATAGATGGCCGGCCGGCCACCTTTTTTGGCTGGCCAGCCATTCTCTTTTTCAAAAAATGGCCGGCCAGCTGTCTCTCTCCATAAGATTGGCCGGCTGGCTCCCAAAGGTAGCCGGCAATGCTGCAGTGTATCTCCTTGGCCCTGTTTTACTCTTTGAGGGAAAGTTTCAAGCATTTCCATGCAACGGGAGAGTCAAAGGCCTTCATCTCCCTCCGTTTCGGATGCGTTCCGGTGTCCAGATCGTCAGAAGTACACTCTGTTGTAGTTTTGTTTATCGAGTTGTTGTTTTGCTTATCGAGTTGTTTGTCGAGCGGACGTGTTTCGTGTTTTCGAGTTATTGCTCTCTGTTTAAACAATCTTTGTTTAAATCTTGTTTATTTGCGTTGTCAACGTTGTTGCATTTTGCTTATCGAGTTGTAAACTTCCTAAGGTTCTGTTATATCTTAGTAGGTTGAGTTGCTTAGTTTGTTGCGTCGGTTCACTACCTGACTTGGCGATTACACAATGCGCATTCCCATTCAATTTCATTTTTGTGCAAAATAAAATGATGCGATACGATGCTAAAGTTTAAAATACAAATACCTTTTCAAAAGCTGTTTCATCCCATCATGCTTTACAACAAACAAAGGTACAAGTTTTACAAAAAAAATAAAACTGCCTAACAATGTGCAAAGTGCTACAAACTACTAGCAGAAAGGAAAATAAAGCAGGAAACGGCAGCATCAATGTCCTCGGGAGCGGGAATGAGAAGCACTCCTCATCCTCTTTTGCGGGACAGCCTCTGCACCATCATCATCATCTGGGTCAGAACCGTCGTCCTCAGGATTCCCCTCTGCCTCGTCCCCACTCCCCGGACCAAGACCGGAGCCCTCCTCCTCGGCAGACGTCTCGGACTAACGATCTGTGGCCTCCTCCTCCTCCTCCTCCTCATCAGGCTCCGCCTCTACAACGTGAGCCCTGCGTCTGCGGACAGGCCCTCCTCGAGCTCCGCGAAAAGGCCTGGATGGCCTAGCTCCTCGGAAAGGCCTGGATGGCCCAGCTCCCTGAGAAGGCCCAGATGGCCCAGCTCCGTAAGAAGACCCAAATGGCCCAGCTCCCCAAGGGGACCCAGGTGGCCCGGCCCGCGGCGGAGCATATACAGGAGGTATCTGAAAATGAAAAAATTCAATACATCAGTTCAAATATGAAAATCAGATGCGAGTACAGTATATGAGTGGGGTGTGTGTCGAATGTGCTCTACAATGCAGGAGAATGCTTAAAACCAATGTGTCATCAGAAATATGATAAATACAAGAAAGATAAACGGTACCTGCGCACCCATAGCGGATAGATGTGTCTCTCTCCGAAGGACCATGCCCTCAAGCGAGGCCATCACCCCGAGAATCTCGTCCACATACTCAACCGGAGGCTGCAGATACAAAGGCAAAACTATCAGTAAAGGAATGAATGTCTAAGTACCCGACTGATAAATCAAAACTGTAAATCATACCGGTGGCGAATCAGGATCCCTGACATATCTATGGTCAGGAAGTGGAGGCTCTAGCGGAATCGGGTAAGGAGTCCCGAAACGCCATCCCGTCAACTCGAACGGCATGTCCGGCCATCCAGGATGAGGATAGGTTGGAGTAACCGGAGGAACCGGTCTACCCCCACCTCTAGATGCACCAGCCCTACTAGTAGAAGGGGCGTCTGTAGCCCGAGCCCGAGCCTGGCCTGAGGATGACATACCGGCAGGCCTCATCATCGGGATATGAGCTCCCGTCAATGGAGGCATCAAATATATGTGACGGTAAGTGGCGTAGTCCCCCCCTCAATATATAGTAAAGCATCACTACCCAGCATGGCGCCGACTACCTCCGAGTAAGATAGCCTGTCAGCAGTCCGCATACTGACTGGGGGTACTACGGGAGGATCCTGAGAAAGATACCCCCATACCTGACGTAGAAAGCGTTCCCCCAGAAACCATGCCCTGCCAACCGGCCCTTCGAGCAAGACCCTATACTGGGAGATGTCCGACCCTCCGGTATACTGAAGTCGGAGACCATCACCCAGGGACACCCAGGGCTGCCATGTGATCTGCGGATGATAAATGCATAAACTAATCAGAAATCGAGAATATACAGAGCAAATCAAAGATGAAAATGAAAGGAACCGAAAGTTCTGAGGTACCTCTGAATGTCGCACAGTGTCAAAGTACTGTCACAGGTAAAGGAGGGTCTCTCGAGGTCTCGGCCGGTGCGGGCCCTCGAACACTAGTGAATACGGGGTCATGGGAAGCCCTGCCACCTCCAACTCTGGGGCTAATGCTGGGAAGTATACATAGACCCATAGCTGAGAAAAGTAATGCAGAATGTAAGTACGAAATGCTGAGAGCAAAATACAGACTGTAAAAGTGCGCTGTGTGTGCAATGTACAAGTAATGAAAAGCAGAAATGTAAATCAAGGGGACAGAAAAGTACCTCCCAGGCTCTCCAATAGCCGCCAAGTAAATCGCCCCGCCCGCGGGAGGTCGCGCTCATATAAAAGTAAAGGGTAGCCCGGCCGGCGCCACCCCAGTCATATCTACTAACCTGTGATAGGTCAACCAGAGCGCTCAGCAGATATAACCCGACTGTGTTCCCTCTATCGGCAAACAGGGTAGTCCCGAAGAGGAACATAAGGAAACCACGGGCGTACTGCTCCGTCTCCTCAGGAGTCTCGGGCACCATCTCTGCCCGCCGGAAGTGGGAAGAGAACCAAGTGTATCGGACTCTCCCAGAAACCCTGTCAACAGGCGGGCGAGCCCCTAATAGATATGTCCAAGCGGCCTCCCACTCGCCCATGTCCTCGTCATAGGGGATGGACCAACCTCCTATGTCCAGGCCAGTCAACACAGCGAAGTCCAGAGGCGTCATGGTCATGTCTCCAGTGGCAGAGAAATGAAAGGAGTTGGTGGTGTCCCACCACCTCTCTACCAATGCCGCCATCAGTGTCCTCCTGGCAGGACAACGTGACAACCCAACGCAGAATGGCCCGAACCCTGCCAAGTCTACTAAATCTCGGACACCCTCCGGGAGCTCAGTGTACCAGTCCCGCGCGATGGTGGAACCATACCCCCGCACACTGCGAGAACCAACCTGCATTCAGAATGAATACATGTGTCAGTATGAAATGAATAAGCTGTGTGCCAATAAAGTGAATGGGCTCTATGCCAATGAAATGAATGGGCTGTGTGCCAATGGAATGCGTGAGCTGTGTGTTCAAAGTGTGATGTATGAGCTGTCAGAAAATTTAAAGTTTGGGCTGCGTGTTCAACTTTCTATCAGTGTGAGCTGCGTGTTTACTATTCTAAACTGGGCTGCGTGTTCAGAAAATTTAAAGTTTGGGCTGCGTGTTCAACTTTCAATCAGTGTGGGCTGTGTGTTCACTATTCTAACCTGGGCTGCGTGTTTAGAAAATTTAAAGTTTGGGCTGCGTGTTCAACTTTCAATCAGTGTGGGCTGCGTGTTCACTTCTAACCTGGGCTGCGTGTTCAGAAAATTTTAAAGTTTGGGTTGCGTGTTCAACTTTCTATCAATGTGGGCTGCGTGTTCACTATTCTAAACTGGGCTGCGTGTTCAGAAAATTTTAAAGTTTGGGCTGCGTGTTCAACTTTCTATCAGTGTGGGCTGCGTGTTCACTATTCTAAACTGGGCTACGTGTTCAGAAAATTTAAAGTTTGGGCTGCGTGTTCAACTTTCAATCAGTGTGGGCTGCATGTTCACTATTCTAAACTGGGCTGCTTGTTCAGAAAATTTTAAAGTTTGGGCTCCGTGTTCAACTTTCTATCAGTGTGGGCTGCGTGTTCACTATTCTAAACTGGGCTGCGTGTTCAGAAAATTTAAAGTTTGGGCTGCGTGTTCAACTTTCAATCAGTGTGGGCTGCGTGTTCACTATTCTAACCTGGGCTGCGTGTTCAGAAAATTTAAAGTTTGGGCTGCGTGTTCAACTTTCAATCAGTGTGGGCTGCGTGTTCACTATTCTAATCTGGGCTGCGTGTTCAGAAAATTTAAAGTTTGGGCTGTGTGTTCAACTTTCTATCAGTGTGGGCTGCGTGTTCACTATTCTAAACTGGGCTGCGTGTTCAGAAAATTTAAAGTTTGGGCTGCGTGTTCAACTTTCTATCAGTGTGGGCTGCGTGTTCACTATTCTAACCTGGGCTGCGTGTTCAGAAAATTTAAAGTTTGGGCTGCGTGTTCAACTTTCAATCAGTGTGGGCAGCGTGTTCACTATTCTAATCTGGGCTGCGTGTTCAGAAAATTTAAAGTTTGGGCTGCGTGTTCAACTTTCTATCAGTGTGGGCTGGGTGTTCACTATTCTAACCTGGGCTGCGTGTTCAGAAAATTTAAAGTTTGGGCTGCGTGTTCAACTTTCAATCAGTGTGGGCTGCATGTTCACTATTCTAATCTGGGCTGCGTGTTCAGAAAATTTAAAGTTTGGGCTGCGTGTTCAACTTTCTATCAGTGTGGGCTGGGTGTTCACTATTCTAACTTGGGCTGCGTGTTCAGAAAATTTAAAGTTTGGGCTGCGTGTTCAACTTTCAATCAGTGTGGGCTGCGTGTTCACTATTCTAACCTGGGCTGCGTGTTCAGAAAATTTAAAGTTTGGGCTGCGTGTTCAACTTTCAATCAGTGTGGGCTGCGTGTTCACTATTCTAACCTGGGCTGCTTGTTCAGAAAATTTAAAGTTTGGGCTGCGTGTTCAACTTTCAATCAGTGTGGGCTGCGTGTTCACTATTCTAATCTGGGCTGTGTGTTCAGAAAATTTAAAGTTTGGGCTGCGTGTTCAACTTTCAATCAGTGTGGGCTGCGTGTTCACTATTCTAATCTGGGCTGCGTGTTCAGAAAATTTAAAGTTTGGGCTGCGTGTTCAACTTTCAATCAGTGTGGGCTGCGTGTTCAGAAAATTTAAAGTTTGGGCTGCGTGTTCAACTTTCAATCAGTGTGGGCTGCGTGTTCACTATTCTAACCTGGGCTGCTTGTTCAGAAAATTTAAAGTTTGGGCTGCGTGTTCAACTTTCAATCAGTGTGGGCTACGTGTTCACTATTCTAATCTGGGCTGCGTGTTCAGAAAATTTAAAGTTTGGGCTGCGTGTTCAACTTTCAATCAGTGTGGGCTGCGTGTTCACTATTCTAATCTGGGCTGCGTGTTAAAGATTTTGCTGCGTGTTCAACTTTCAATCAGTGTGGGCTGCGTGTTCACTATTTTAATCTGGGCTGCGTGTTCAGAAAATCTAAAGTTTGGGCTGCGTGTTCAACTTTCAATCAGTGTGGGCCGTGTGTTCACTTTCGAATTCGGGCTGTGTGTTCGACAAATCAATGTTTGAGCCGTGTATTCACCTCTTAACTAATGTGTACTGTGCGTTCGCAATTAATTAACGAGCCGATTGTTCAGAAATTCGAATGTTTAAACTACGTGTTCAGGATGCAAGCAAAGTACTATGTCATAAGCTAAACTGCGTGTTCAAAGGATGGCAAAGCTGTGAAATGTACGAAAAATGCAGAAAGTAAAGTAAATACCTCTCGGGCCTCATGAGAGAGGTGATGCTCGGGCTCTCAGAGAAGCAAATCCCCAGGTGCTCGCTCGTCAAAGCTAGTGAAGTGACGGAAGACGGCACGAGGGAGGACATGTGCTGGCGGGTTGTACCTCCCGGGAATAAAAGGTCGGGTCCTCGGGGGCAAAGTCATGGTATCAAAATCATCTCCGGCACCTGGAAAACCTCCGCCGTGGGGAGAATTACCCGCCATTTTCAGAAGAATCTGCAAAAGGAGCAAAAATGAGCGAAAATGAGCCAAAATTGGAAAAAGTCAACAAAAGTCAACTCTCGGGAAATGAAAAAGTCAACAAAAGTCAACTCCCGAGAAAATCTTCCAAATATTGAGACAAACTTACCTCAAGTGGCGAAAATGAGAAAAGAAGCTCCGAAATCGAAATTTAATCACTTCAAAGTGCTTGAAACTGAATATTTTTGCGGAAACAATTTGCGTGGGGCGTTGGAAAACGCGTATAGAACTCAGATCTGGAGAAGAAAGTGGTATAGGAGGCAAGAAAGGAGAAGGTCTCGGCTGCCTTATATAGGCTCAAGGTCTTGGATAAAGAAGCATGAAGAAAGGAGGTGAAAAGACCAAAGTGCCCTCGGATTTGGGCATATGGCCGGCCGGCCACCTTTTCTAGCCGGCCAGCCATTTCCTTTTTGGAAAACCGGCCGGCCAGCTATTTGCTTTTTGGAAAACCGGTTGGCCACCTCCCCCTTCCCATATAACCGGCCGGCCATGTCCCTCACAGGCTCACCTAGCTCCTTGCAAATTTTGAGGAAGATCGGAGTTCCCGGGACCTGAAAAAGTTCAAGAAAAGTACACTTCCGGTCGCGAAATTGCTCCGTCGGAACTTCGGCTTCAAGATCTGACATGTGTCTCATCATCATTCATCAAAATCAAGGTGTATCCTTTTTGAATGAGTTGTAGCCCTTCCAGGAAGTGGATCGGAGGCCGTGATTGAGTCGCCTTCGCCGAAACGCGCATTTCCGTACTCGTTATTTCATGACAAATGAACACCCTGATTTATGCTCGTTTTGTACTATCATGCACATAACTTGCATTCTCATGCGCATACTTGCATTTTTATGCACATTTCTTGATATTGGCATACCTCTATGCTTGAGCATGCGTTGTCACGCATGTTCTACCCTTGCATTGCGATGCATTCACTCACCGGCACTGCGTGTGTCAAACTTCCAGAATCGCATTGAATATATGTTGGTAGCATATTGTACTTGTTGCAATTTCTCTCTTTTGCAGGCACGATATTGTATGTACGGTTCAATTGAGACTGGTGCGACCAGACGAATCGCGCAGGTATCGTATCTTCTCCGTGTGAGACGTGGCGGGGATTGAATAATCCTCCGCATTCTTAACTACATGAAATGTAGTTGTTGCTTTGCATTCTTGCTTAAAACTGTTGCATCTATTTGCGAATACTTGCTTCATTATAGCTTGCTGCATTTGCATGATCATTGAGTTATGTTCGGCTTCTTGCATATCGCTTTGCATTTTGCCCCCCCTGCCTGCGGGCCTGCCTGCGGGCACATCTCTGTTTATCTTGTACGTTTGTCTAAGTCTTCGGCCTTGTCAAAAATGGGTCATCTCTGGGCTTTGACATTCACTCCCGTCACTTGTGACTTTTGAGTTCTGTCAAAGAGGGGCAACTGTAGACACCCCATTTTTGACCGACCTTAAGACTCAGACGTCACTGATTGAGCGCTTGGTGATGTTGCATAATGTGCTCGTTCAGAAGTTTCAGAGTTGCGGCCGTGAGCCCTACCTCCGGACTTTCGAACCCTCTTTTGTACTTTGCCTCGGTTTGCAACCCAGGTTCGATTTTCTCGGTTTCTTTTCCTGAGGGAAGGGAGAGGTCCCGAAGACCATCTCTCAATGTCCGTAGGCTACATTTCGTGGTCGTAGGCCATTTTGCTCATTTCGGAGTCCGGTTTCCGGTTTTTCGGGACCGTTGGCCGTGTGCCTCGGTTCGGGACCACTTAACCATCTCCGTTTGCTCTGTTTTTTTGGCATACTTCTTATTTGCTCCCTTTTGAGGGACACTGGGGTCTGTGAAAGCCACTTCGTGGCCGAACGCCACTTTCCGTGCTTAACAGCCCATTTTCGGGACCCCGAACTGCGCGTTTTGGCCCCCGAACATTCGTTTTGCAACGGTTTTCGTTCATTCTTGGCAGGTACCTCTGTTTCATCATCGGGGAGGTCACTAAAGGGTGAGAGGCCAGTAATTGTTGCAGCAACCAGTTATACATCCTCCGACGCCCTCCGGCACCCGTTTTTCACACTTCCGAGCTAATGTTGAACACCTTGGGCCCATTTTCTTGAACTTTGAACCACATATTTGTGATGTACACACATGGGAGGACCCTAAAAGTTGGTGGCCGGCCATTAATGTTACTTGACCCTTTTGAACCCCTCCTTCCGGGCTAATGTTGAACACCTTGGGCCCATTTTCTTGAACTTTGAACCACATATTTGTGATGTACACACATGAGAGGACCCTAAAAATTGGTGGCCGGCCAGTAATTCCACCTGACCCTTTTGAACCCCTCTTTCCGAGCTAATGTTGAACACCCTCGAGCCACTTTCTTGGACTTTTAACCACAGGGTTGTGTTGTACACACATAGGAGGACACCATCAGTTGGTGGCCGGCCACTAAATCAACTTGACCCTTTTGACCCCTAGCCGGCCGGCTAGGGGATGTGGCCGGCCGGCCACCTGCAACAAAGATACTTGGCCGGCCGTGATCCTCTCACTGTTCACTTTACAGCTGTAGGGCTTTATCCCCCAGAAAATATCTTTATCCGGGGGATATTTTGTGGGGGAAAGTTTGTCTCCTTTTCCCCCACCTTTACACCCCCTTTTTGGTCCATATAACTAGCATTCCATATCATCTTTTGGGGTTAGAAAAAATTGTCTTCAAGCTCCCATACACAAATCCCTCTCTATCCCTCTCATTTCTTTGAAAACTTCCAAGTCCCTAATCACCATTTCTTCTACACCACCAAGCTCTACCATCACCACTTCATTTCCAGAAACAAGGAGGGCTTCTCAAAGGCTAAAGGAGCTGCAAATTGGTCCAAGAAGCAACAAAAGCTTTAGTCTTCAAGGGTGAGTGATATTTCTCCTCTTTGACCCTTTTTCTTGATCCATTTGTAAGCCCTTTATGCTTATTGTTTCAAGCTCCGGCCCTAACTGAAAGGGGCCTTCGTTTGAGCTCATTTTCACTTTTCATTAAGGACTCAACCCTGTTTGGGCCCTCCATGATGCACTTGCTTCATTGATCCTCTTATATGTCATAATCTTGCATGCTATTTTTGGCCCATGAGTAATCTGTTTTTGAGCATGATGTAATCTGTGAATGTGCTTATTTTTGGCCCTTCTTCAACATTGTTGAAGGGCCCCTCACCATTTGATACCTCCATGTGCCACTTGTAGTTATATCCCTTATTTGGCCCCATTTTTGCATAAATTGGCAGCCCCCCTTTTCTTCTGTTTTTGGCTTTTTCACAGAACTGAAAGTAGCCTTATTTTGGCCTATACTTCATGTTTCATTAACATTTTTTTTCTGTTTGGTGATTATTTTGTATACTTCATGTTATAGCACCTTTTGAGCCTCAATCTTGTGCCATTTTTTTAGCATGTTTGTATATTGATTCGAGGCTTTCCATATACTGTAAAAATTCATATTTTTGGTCCCTCTTCAATGTTGTAGAAGGAAATTTTTCAGTTTGGATTTTTCTTATATCACTTGCTTCATTACCCCTCTCTTGGCCCCTATTCTTGCATGCCATTTTTACCTTACCTATGCTTGCTGTTTGGCCATGTTTATAACTGTGAAAATGCCTTTTTTGGGACTGTCTAGCTTCTGTCTTTGCATTTCATGTCCATATTGTGCATGTTTGGCATAGCTATAGGCCATTCCGGGTGCCTAATGTTGCATTTCGGGACCATTTCATGCTTCGGGAGTACTTTCGTCTCGTTTCGGGGCTGCTTTCCCCCACTTTTCATTGCTGAAATCCCATTACCATGTTTGCATATCATTTCCCATGCCATAGTTCGCATTCTACCATCGCCTCGGTTTGCGTGCCCGTGTGCACGCATTTCGAGGCACTCCATTTTCATCCACCAGCGTCCTATGTGAGTGTGGCTGAGGCTCTCTCATGTTGGTATAAGCCCATATCATGTTTTCATGTCATCGCATCGCATTCTACCATTGCCTCGGTTTGCGTGCCCGTGTGCACGCATTTCGAGGCACTTCTTTTTTATCCGTCGGCATCCTATGTGAGTGTGGCTGAGGCTCTCTCATGTTGGTATAAGCCCATATCATGTTTTCATGTCATTTGCATTGCATATGCCATCGCCTCGGTTTGCGTGCCCGTGTGCACGCATTTCGAGGCACTTCTTTTTTATCCGTCGGCATCCTATGTGAGTGTGGCTGAGGCCCTCTCACATTAGTGTAAGCCCATACCACATTTCCATGTCATTTAGATCGCATTCTGTCATTTTCTCGGTTTGCGTGCCCATGTGTACGCATTTCGAGGCATGTCATTCTATAGCATTGTGTATGTTAGGATTGTATTTTAGTTGCATTTCATGCATGTCATGCTTATTACATCGTGTTCGGAATAGGAGTTAGCCCGGACACGGGAAACGAGGTACATTTCGTACTCCGAGTGACGGAATGTGTCTCAATTTCCTAGTCACCGACACTCTGGATTATCCATGATGGAGTTAGGTTTTAGCTGTATTTCCATGTGCATTCATCCTATATTGAGTTGTGCATTTCGACTCCTCGGCCATCATGCCTCGGTATGCGTGATTGGTGGCACGAGGATCGAGACATGCATATATTTGTGAAAATACATTGCTATGCCCCTGCTCTCTGTTGCAGCAAAACGAAGAATCAACAACTTTTCGAAGCTCGGCACGCTTTCCAAGAATAACTGCTAAACAGAGGCTAATTGGGGCATCCCGGTGGATTTCCGCGCAAGGCAACCCGGACATGCATCATCCATCAGAAGCAAGGCAGTCCCTGGCTTGCATGCCAGTTTTATTTATTTCCTTAGTTAATTTGTTAATTAATTAGGATTTTGTAATATTTTGGGACTGTAATATTCTTTTATTCGGGATTGTAATATTTGGACTGTATTATTTATTCGGACCCTCGGCGCGAGGGCACAACTGTAATAAGTGTGCGTGAGTGTGATGTATGTCTTCCAACCCCATGTCTTTCTCCCTTTTATTTATCCGCTTTTGATGGTTAGATTAGGGCATGTTTAAATTAGCATACAGTATGACAGCATGTTTGCATCATTCATCTGTATTGCATACACCGGGCTCGGCGCATCATACTAACTGTATTGTACTCTCAATTCCAAATTGAATACATGATATTTGTAGCATTTCATATGCCATCTTGGAATAGCCGAGCCTGTTATAGTTGCATTTTGCATGTGTTGCATTAGGCATTTCTGTATACTTAGGATCATGCATGATTTCTAATATAAGTTTCTATTTTGGCTTGGAGTACTCGGTAAGTTCTACGCTTTAGCATCCTTGCATGCGTGTGAGTGAATGCCATGAATAGCATGCTTACCATGAGGCTAATTGCTTATGTGATATATCTGCCTGAATGCCTGTGGGTGAAGGTTGGGTTACTTAAATTGGAATAAATCATCAAATGTTTCAAGCCTACCTGCGGGTAGCAAACCATTTTCAAAAAAAGCGAACATGAAATGTTTTCTTCCAATTCAGGCGATCCAGTCTATACTTGTATGCTGTGCGCATCACATAGTAACCTAGGCTAATAACCGGAATAAGAACTCACAATGCTTTCAAAAATAGATATCATGGTTAGTAGAGGCCGATCTTTGATCGGGCGAGCGGGGGTGCTCACGAAGTGACCTTCCCCAATCGTACCCAAGTTCCCGAGCCGAGGCAACTTTGGTGATGACGGACACGTGGCCTTTTGGCACCGAGTCAGGGTTTCCTAAATTTCCCAAAATAAAATATTTAGGTGGCGACTCTGTATCTAGCAAAGCAGTCCATGTTTGGCACTTCTTTCAAAAATTAGTTTTCTCAAAACGATTTGCCGGATTTGGACTCTTTGGTTCAGATTTAGAACCGTGACGACAAAAGTCGAGTCCGAGCTGTGGCGAGGTCCCCCGCGGGCTTGCTACACATGGCAAGCATACTGTCATGGCAACATTCACACGCATGCGAGATGCTAAAACATAAATACTTACATCGTACTTCGTGCTAAAACAATAAACTAGTTAGCAAACATGCATGTCCTAGTTCATGTTAAAGTGACTAATGCAACACAAGCAAAATGTCACTAGAGTAGGCTCGGCTAGTCTAATCATGGCATGTGAAAATGCGATCAATTTGATTGACGTACTCCATTTGGAATTGAAGTACAAATGCAGTTAGCATGATGTACCGAGCCCGGTGCATGCAATACTGATGAATGATGCACGCATGCATAGCATAAGGTATGCTAAATTAAACGTGCCCTAATCTACCATCAAAGCAGGTAAATAAAAGGGAAGAAAGAAGTGGGGATTGGGAGACATACACACACTCACCCACACTTATTACAGATTTGCCCTCACTCGGAGGGACCAAATAAATAATACAAATTAATTAACTACGCGAGCTAATTAAATATTACAAATTTCCTAATTAATTAATAAATTAACTAAGCTAGGAAAACAGATAAACCGCCCCGGGGGAAAAGCTCGATGCAATGCATGCTCGATCCTGCTCGGAAATACACCGCCATGCATAGGCTGCCTCTGTTTTCCTTCCTTTACTCCTCTGGAGGTTGTCAAAACCTCAGGACTGCTTCCTTGGACATTGGGGAACACCACCGGCTGAATGGAATTGCCACCGGCAGTGGGATGTGGCCACCGGCCATTGGTGAAGCCATCGGTAGAGATAGGAGTGCCGGTCGGCACTTGGCACTACCGTTCGGCAGAGTGTTCCTGCAGAATCTGCAATTGACAGCAACAGAGGGCAAGGCAAAGCATGGCAGCCCAATTCAAGGCATATATGCACCAATCATGTCCCCTATCATGGTAATGACTCAAAGGGACATACTTCTCAGTTCTCGGACCACCAATCACGCATTTCCATGCACGATGGCCCAAGTGACCAAGTGTGCAATTTTCATGTCAAATGAAATGCAAACCAAACAAACACATCAAGGCCCAATTCCTATCATCAAGTCAAGGAACAAGGCATGCATGCAAGATGCAATGCAACCTAGGCATGCAAGCTAAGGATGCAACATGGCATGGCAAGGCACTTATGCAAGCATACAAGCAAACATGAGGCAATGCAAATGGATGAAAAGATGGACTTATGCACGATTTAGGCAACTCTAAATAGGCCCAAAACAGTGGCCAAAGTGACCAAAATAAGGGACCAAATGCACATACACGCATGCACATGTTAAGGCCCAAATGCTTAGGCATCAAAGGGCTATTTCTAAGCACATTTGAATGAGGCAATCATGGACATATAGCATGCAAGGTAAGCATTATAAATCATGTTAGGATGATGTCAAACCAAGCAACAAGATAGGCTAAACATTAGCATGCAAATGGTCCAAGTACTTGAAGCAAGCCAAGGAGACTTGAACCATGGCTAAGCCAACCAAGCCTCACAAGGCTAAGAGGACTTAAAATAGGTTCAAGACAGTCCTAGACCACGCAAAGGGGACTCCCAAGATGGCATCTAAGTGGCTCAAATTCAAAGGCATACGCAATGGCCAAAACATGGAGCATGCAAGACAAGCTTTCAAAGCGTTAAAGAGACAACTAAAGCAAGCATACAAGCATACTATAAGGTCTGAAATGACATGGTGGATGGTCCCAAATCACCAAATCAATGCAAAAAAGTCATGCTATACACTCATACACTTAAGGCCAACAAGCCGGAATGCAAAGGAGCTATACTAAGCATGCCAAATTCGACCCAAACAACTATGGACAGACCTAAAACATGGCAAAATATGCACAAAGGCTTCACCAGACTAAGCCTAAAACATGCTCTAACAAGGGCCAACAACCTAAGGCACATTAAGGCAATAACATGGCATTACATGGTAGGTATGCTAAGCATGCGTGGTGTACCAAAACCAACAAAAAATAGAGGTATAATATGACATATTAAGCACAAAAAATAGCCAAGGCATGGTCAACATGAAGCTTAGCTAGGTGCTCCCTCAAGAGGCCAAAAATGGTCCTTTTCAAGGACAACAAGGAGAGGGGGTGGCCCTCTCCTTTTGGAGACTTCAAGGCACCATCTCCACCACTGAAATCCCTCAAGATTTCAGTGGTGAAGAGGCCCAAACACCAAAGTCTCGAAACTTGCTCAAAATGGCTCAAAATGGGGCCTTTCAAGGCCTAAGAGGGGTCAAACACCCTCAAACCACAAAACACTCTTAATGAACAATCAAGAGGACTAAAAAATAGAACGTTTTTATCTTATACACTAAGCACAAAAACAGTTCAAAGATAGGCAAAAGCAAGATGCAAAAAATGGGGTAAAAAGGGGTAAGATTCTTACCCTTGAAGACCTCTTCAACAATGATGCTCCAATGGCCCTCCTTGGCTTGAATCCAACACCAAAACACCAAAATTAGTCCCTTAGAACCTCAGTAACCAAAGGAAGGTGAAACACTAGGTGTTTGTGTGCAATAGTATGGACTAAAACACCTAGAATACAAAGAGAGTAAAAGAGAGATAGAGTGTGTATCTAACCCTAACCCTTAAACCAGAGCTTCTCTCTGTGTTCTCTCTCTCTAAAATGTCTAAAGTCTCTCACCCTAAGGCCAAGAGACAAGGCTCTCTCTTAAAGAGCTTATTGTCTTGTAAAGCTTACAAGACAAGCTTCATAAGAGGGAGATCCCTCCATACACGTGTATGGAGGGGAGCAAAAAGCAAGACAACTGTCTTAAAATATCTGCAAAAGCAGATGCACAGTAGTCGGCCGGCCAAAAATGTCATTTTGACAAAATTGAGTGTCGACCGGCAACAAAGAGTGCCGGCCGGCAATATACATTGCCGGTGGCAGCAAAAACCAGCCGGTGACCTCTAGCCACTGCCGGTGATGTATGGGGATGCCTCACAAGGCATTCCCTGCCCCTCCAAGGCAAAACACAAGTGTTTGGTGCAAAACCAGACACTAAACAGTCGAGTTCGGAGATCCTGAGGCAAGGCGCGCGAGCCGAGACCTCCGGGAACTCCAAACGAACACAAACATGGATGATCACCGAGTGTTCAAGCGGTGACGTCCAAGTCTTGAGGACGGTCAAAAATGGGGTGTCTACAACCAGTTGTTAAGGAATTTCCCAACGTCTTTCCAAATGAGCTGCCTGGCCACTTGGTCGATAGAGAAATAGAGTTTACTGTGGACCTCGTGTCAGGAACGCAACCTATCTCCAAAACACCCTATAGGATGGCCCCTGCTGAACTTAGAGAACTGAAACTACAGTTACAAGAATTGTTGGATAAGGGATTCATTAGGCCGAGCACTTCACCGTGGGGAGCACTCGTTTTATTTGTTAAGAAAAAGGATGGCACACTTCGCCTTTGCATTGATTACAGAGAACTTAATAAGGTAACCATCAAGAACAAGTACCCATTTCCTAGGATTGACGATCTGCTTGATCAATTACAAGGGGCGCGAGTCTTTTCCAAGATTGACCTTAGGTCAGGCTACCACCAGTTGAAGATTAAAGCCGAGGACATTGAGAAGACTGCTTTTCGGACAAGGTATGGCCACTACAAATTTCTGGTAATGCCCTTCGGAGTGACCAATGCTCCTGCAGCGTTCACGGACTTGATGAATAGAGTCTTTAAGCCGTATCTAGATGAGTTCGTAGTTGTTTTCATTGACGACATATTGATCTATTCCAAGAGTACAATTGAGCACGAGAATCATCTGAGACTTGCCTTGCAAATTTTGAGAGACAAGAAGCCGTACGCCAAGTTGAGTAAGTGCGAGTTCTGGCTTTCCAGTATCTCATTTCTAGGGCATGTGATTAATGAAGAGGGTATATCAGTTGATCTGAGCAAGATTGAGGCCATTGTGAATTGGCCGACGCCGACCAACGTGTCCGAGGTTCGTAGTTTTCTAGGCTTGGCAGGTTATTACCGGAAGTTTGTGAAGGATTTCTCAAGGATAGCAGTGCCATTGACACAACTAACTAAGAAAGGAACAGCATATGAATGGACCGATGATAGAGAATCAGCCTTTCAAGAGTTGAAGACGAGGTTAGTTACGGCACCAGTTCTTGTACTCCCGTCAGGTAATAAGGAATTTCAGATTTTCAGTGATGCTTCACATAAGGGTTTGGGTTGTGTATTGATGCAAGGGGGCAGAGTCATAGCATATGCATCTCGTCAGTTGAAACTTCATGAAAAGAGTTATCCAACCCATGATCTAGAGCTAGCAGCCGTGGTGTTTGCTTTGAAGATTTGGCGCCACTACCTGTATGGAGCCTCTTGCCAAGTTTTTACGGATCACAAGAGTTTGAAGTATTTGTTCACCCAGAAGGAACTGAATTTGAGGCAGAGAAGATGGCTTGAATTATTGAAGGCTTACGACATGCAGATTCAGTATCACCCAGGTAAAGCAAACTCGGTAGCCGACGGCTTGAGTAGGAAGTCAGTGGGAAGTTTGGCGTGCTTAACCATGATTTCAGCGGACCCGACTACTATTGGGGAAGTAAAGGCAAGGCAAATGGAGGATGGATTCCTAAAGAAAGTAGCCGATGAGATTACCACCAAGCCGAAGTCGGGTTACACCCTTGAAAATGGAGTACTTAAGTTTGAAGGAAGATTGTGCGCAGCCAATGTCCCGGAATTGAAAAGAAAGATTTTGCAAGACTCTTATGGATCCAGATTTGCAGCTCATCCAGGGAACACCAAGATGTATCAAGATGTAAAACAGACCTTTTGGTGGCCGAATATGAAAAGAGAGATAGCTGAGTTCGTGTCTCAGTGTTTGTATTGTCAACAAGTGAAAGCAGAACATCAGAGGCCAGCAGGACTTCTCCAACCTTTGCCGATTCCTGAGTGGAAATGGGAAGACATCTCCATGGACTTCGTGACTGGTTTGCCGAAGACACAGAAAGGAATGGATTTGATTTGGGTTACAATCGACAGGTTAACTAAGTCAGCGCATTTCTTGCCGGTTAGGACTTTGTTCAGTGCTGATCGACTTGCTGTGTCGTATATGAATGAGATCGTTAGACTTCATGGTGTACCGATGTCCATCATGTCAGACCGAGATCCGAAATTTGTTTCCAGATTTTGGCAGAGTTTACAAAGGGCTTTAGGGACCGAATTGAGGTTTAATACAGCTTTTCATCCGCAGACCGATGGCCAAACGGAGAGAACAATTCAAACACTTGAAGATATGCTTAGACTATGTGTATTGGACTTCAAGGGAAGCTGGGAAGTGCATTTGCCATTAGTAGAATTCGCTTACAACAACAGCTACCAAGCCAGCATTGGCATGGCGCCGTATGAAGCCTTATATGGAAGAAAGTGCAGATCGCCGATATGTTGGACCGAAGTAGGAGATAAAGCTTTGATCGGCCCCGATTTAGTTCAAAAGACAACCGAAAAGATTAAGCTCATTCGACAAAGGATCAGGACTGCTCAGAGTCGACAGAAAAGTTATGCCGACCAGAGAAGAAGGGAGTTGGAATTTGAAATTGGGGATCATGTATTCCTGAAGGTTTCACCAATGAAAGGAGTTTCAAGATTTGGAAAGAAGGGTAAATTGGCACCCCGTTACGTTGGACCGTTTGAAATTCTTGAGAAAGTTAACCCGGTTGCCTACAGACTCGCTTTACCACCGAGATTAAGTCAAGTTCATAATGTGTTTCATATCTCGATGTTGAGGAAGTATATACGGGATCCACTACACGTGATCGATCATTTCGGGATTGTGGTTGATGAAGGCCTAAGCTATGAAGAAGAACCGATACGTATCATCGATAGGCAAGTGAGGCGATTGAGAAATAAGGTAATACCGATGGTGAAGATTGAATGAAAAGAGCATTACGGCAAGGATGCTACGTGGGAAATGGAAGAGGAAATGAAAGTCCGGTACCCGGAGTTATTCTCGAACCAAGGTAACTCAAGTTTGGGGACCAAACTTCTTTAAGGGGGGTAGGATGTAATAACCCTCACGCTATCCTAACCATACTCATATGCATTCATGTGATTCTGTCTTGTAAACTTACATTTCGAGTCTTGTCCTTGTTCGTTTAAGTGTTTCAGCATGTTTTGTACCTTGCTTGGTGTGAGTTTAGCCGAGGTCGTCTTCCATCTAGGATTACCTTAGAACCACTTTGTTTGACCTCCACCTTCGCCCTGACATATTGGTCGAGATGTCATCATCTAGGCCGAGGTGTTCATCACCAAGGCCAAGGTGTGAATCATCTAGGCCGAGATGTTACCTTTGCACCTAAGTGATCTTGTCCTGGAGAGGTATGACCTAGACCGAGGTGCGGCACATCTAGGCCAAGGTGTGGCACAGCTTAGTCAAGTGTTGTCCTTCCTAACCGAGGTCATTATTTCCTACTTGCCGATGTCTTGTTATTAGCCGAGATCCTTACTTGCCAGAGTGCCCATGCCGTCTTGCTTGTTGAACACACTTTGTCATAGTTTTGTCTTGTCACTCAGTCACCTTTTTGTGTAGCACCAACCAGCCGCTGCCACGTGCCTCTGTAGGGGGTTAAGTCAGCCAGCAGACTTAGAAATGTATCATTTGCTATATGTCTTTGTTTGTGAGGAGAGAGAAGCTCTAGAAGAAGAAGAAGAAGTTTAGAGTGAGAGAGTGGATTTCGAGCTTGATTCCTAGAGATCAAACCATTAGATTCGCGTATTGAGGTTAGATTCTTGATCTACTCTTGTCATTTTTATTGATCATCTAGCTGCATTGCATGATCGAACCCGTTTTGCATGTCATGCATCGATTTAAAGTTGGTTTTAGAAAGAGAAAATGGTGTTCATGTGTTCTTGAAAGAAAGGTCTTGTTTGATCTGAAAGTTTGCATTAAGTTTCGTGTTTTGTGTTTGTTCTCACTAGATCCTTGAATATGGGTACCCAGGTCCATGTTTTTGAACTCATAGCATGAAATCTCAGATTTTGTAATAGCAAATCACGATCTTCGCATTCATCTTCCTCATATTCATGCTCATCTTGTTCTTCAAGGAAGGGAAACCCAGATTTTTCCCGACTTCATTCCTTTGAATGTGACCATCGAGGCCACACCTCGGCCAGGGGATGTAGAACCTCGGCCTAGACCTGGTAGTCGCCCAGCATGTTTTTCCGAGATAAAGAATTGTGTTTGTTTTGATTTGACTTAGTCTTAGGGAATGCTGAGATCATCTGCATGCATGTGAAACTTGTTTGAAAGTGCATTCAATAGACTTTGCCATGTGTTTGTAGGGTTTAGACTTGCCTCGACCCCGACCTTTGAAGAACTAAGTGAGTGGTATTTTTAATAAAGTTATGTTATAATGCTTTGATAAAGTCTTGTTTTGCTTCGTTTTGGAAAGTATTTGTAAGCATGAATGGTTATTCCTAATTGGAAAATATATATATATATATACATATCCTGTTTGATGACATTCTTGGAAAGTCCGTACGTGCTAAGGGACTATAAGCACTTCTAGCACAAAGTTTGGAAGTCCATACGTGCTAAGGGACTATAAGCACTTGTAGCACAAAGTTCGGAAGTCCGTACGTGCTAATGGACTATAAGCATTGGTAGCACAAAGTTTGGAAGTCCGTACGTGCTAATGGACTATAAGCATTGGTAGCACAAAGTTTGGAAGTTCGTACATGCTAGGGGACTCTAAGCATTAGCAGCACAAGTCCTTAGTGTCTGGGGACTATAATGCAACGACACCATTGAATTGAGATATCTCCCTTGTCTTGCCTTGTCTTGTCTTGTTTGCCACTGACAGTTTACCGCGTGAGTTTTGTTTGCCGAGATGTCATCACTTGTATTATAATGATGTTAGTAAGCATCCTTTGAAACTTGACAGATTTGCTAGATGGACTTGGTCCATCCTTTGACTTGCACTAATTATGTTATGTATTGTTCGATAAAGATCTTGAATACCAGTCATGCAAACCCCTTTATTTCTTATACCATTCACTGAGTATCTAAGCTCACCCTCTCTATATATATGTAGGTGATGAGCAGGAAGGCGGTGACGCTTAGGTGTGACTCGCAAGCTTGTTTTGGGTTTTTGTTATGTCGGCCTAACTTGTATTCACGTCGGCAGTCTTGAAAATCATGCTTCTCAGCTTATAATGCTTGTAATTTACACATGTCGGCTGGAGAAGCCTTTTGATCAAGATGTAAAATGTATTTTTGTACTTTATTGTATTTGTATCCAAGTTGTAATATTATGTAACGTTGTATGCCATCCCATGTAACTTACGCACTGCTCTTATGGACCACTTGTATTTTTAAATTATTGCTTTCGCACTTGTGAGCCCCATATATATATTGTACTCTGGTTGTGTGTGAATTTTGAAAGTTGGCCTTCGGTAATCTCGGATTACTGGCCATCACGGTACCAAACTACTAGGGGCGGTTTGGGGTCGTGACAACATATGTAATAAATAAGTTTTAATTAATAACATAATATAAGATTAAGATATCAAACGATAAATACATAATCATCAGATTAGTCCTCAAATAATACCATAATTTGAAAATAAATTTTAATAAATTATCAAAATACATAACATCATATAATCACTCCTCCTATGACATTATCAAAAGGAAATCATGGGTCAGAATTTGGAGGAGAAGGAAAACGATAGTGATAAATGGCATCAAAAAATAGATAATCAAAGCATATATATACATACATATATATATGAATCGCCCGCTCCTCTCTTTTCTGTCAAAAATCGCGTCGAACACACGACCTGTCTCTCTTTTTTTTCGCAAAACATGGTTGCCATGCGGCCTGGCTTTTGCTTCATTGGCCGACAAAATTAGCTCGCCTCGGCTATCTCTCTCTCCTTGTCTACTTCTCTTCAGCCTTTTTCTCTTCAGCCTTCTTCTTAATCACACTCGTCTGCTTCTTCTTCTTCACCTCACTCTCTTCTATCTCGTCTTCTATCGCTTCTTCACCACTCTTTTCTTTTACACCTCTCACCTCGAAACCAAGGCTTCCTCATCCCGTCCCCTCACTCTGTTTCCGGACCTAAACGATCCCATAAGCTCTGCTGGGCCGAGTGCCCCGGCTCCTACTCTTCCCAACCACTACAAAAAAAGTCACTTTTAGCTACTAAAATATTGGTCGCCAATTGTCTGTTTTTTGGTCGCCAAAGCCATCCTACGACAACAAATTTTGGTCGCTACATTTGTCGCCAAAAACCTGTCGGGGAAGGTTTTGCCGACTAAAAAGCCTTTGGTCGGCAAAAAGCTACTCTTTAGCGACCAAAAATTTGGTCGCCAATAGTCAATTATATTTCTTTAAAATCATACATTCACCGACCAATGTTTTAGTCGCCAATAGTCAAGGAATCGCCAACCAAAATCTTTAGTCTCCAAAAGCTACCAAATGGCGACCAACATTTTTAGTCGCCAAAAGCTTCATCCGTGAAAAAATATAATTCATTGTTAAGCTTTGCATCCGCTCTTATAAAGACTCGAACCACTGACCTCCCACATCATAAGCCTTATGCACCACACACTTCCCACTACGCCAGCGTAACACCACATGATTATATATGTAATATATATTATTTATATATATGTAACATACATAATTATTTTTATTGACATAATTTATGTGAAAATAAATTATTTAGTAGTAAAATAAAAATAAAAATTTAACTTTTAGCGACCAAAATAATTTTGGTCGGCGAAGAGACTTTCACGCTTAAAAAGACCACTTTTCGCTACTAAATTTGTTCTTAGTTGCCAATTGTACACTTTTTGCTACTAAATTTTTTTTAGTCACCAAAAAACTTACTTTTGGCTACTAAAAAATGTTTTAGTCGGTAAAACCCGCATAATTGGCGACCAAACTTAGAATTAGTCGCCAATTGTAGACTTCTTGGCTACTAAATTTTTTTTAGTCGGCAAAAACTGTACTTTTGACTACTAAAAATGTTTTAGTCGGTAAAACCCACATAATTGGCAACCAAAATTATAATTAGTCGGCAATTGTTGACTTTTTGGCTACTAAATTTTTTTTAGTCGGCGAAAACTATACTTTTGGGTACTAAAAATGTTTTAGTCGGTAAAACCCATATAATTGGTGACCAAACTTATTTTTAGTCTCCAATTGTGGACTTTTGGCTACTAAATTTGTTTAGTCTCCAAAAAGCTTCACAATTGGCTACTAATTCTTTTTTAGTCGCTGAAAGCTATTGTAGACAACCCATTTTTGACCGATCCTAAGACTTAGACGTCATCGATTGAGTGCTCGGTGATTGCGCACGGTGTGCTCGTTCTTAGGTTATGGAGTCTTGGCTTAGAGCCTTGCCTCCGGACTTCGGGACTCTTTTGTGCTTTGCCTCGGTTTGCGAACCAAGTTCTGTTTTCTCTTCCTGAAGGGAGGGAGAGGTCTCGTAGACCATCTCCCAGTGGCCGTAGGCTACTTTTCGTGGTCACAGACCACTATTCCCGTTTGGAGACCAGTTTTCGATTTTTAGAGCCGTCGGCCGTGCGCCTCGGTTCGGGACCGCTTAACTTTCTCTGTTTGCTCCAGTTTTTGGCACACACCTTGCTTCCTCTCTCTAGAGGGACGCTGTGGCCCGAGAGACCACCTTTGTAGTCACACGCCACTTTCGATGCTTAACAGTCAGTTTTTGGGGCACCCGGCTGCGCGTTTTGGCCCCCGAACTCTCGTTTTGCGTCCGTCTTGGTTCATTTTTGGCAGGGACCCTATTTTCATTGTTTGGAAGGTGGTAGAAGGGTGTGAGACCAGCAATTCTTTTGGAGACCGTCTCTCTTTCCTCCAGCCGGTATTCTTGACAAGTAAGTGGTCTCCCTCACTTTTGGGCCACAATTATTGGTCTCCCATACCATCACTTACTTGTTTTGAGTGTGGAGACCACCCTAGGAGGCCACCGACCAGATGACCCTTTTGACCCTGGTCGGCCGACCAGGGGAGGTGGTAGGCCAACCACCTGAACTAGTCGGCCAGCTCTCTGCAATTTTGTCTCCCTGAATGCTTGCCAGCTGTGCCAGCTGGAAGGCACATAATTGATCCTCCATACACGTGTATGGAGGATCTTCAAGCTTGGTTTTAAGCTTCTAGGAGAACCTTTGAACCTCTTTGGCTATAAAGGAGGACCTCTCCCTCATTAGCAAAGGTTCAGATTTTGTCTAAGGCTTATACATATACCTCTCTCTCTATCTCTACATTTGAGCTCCAAAAGTCCCTTGTTCTTGGCCTATTGCATACCACCTCTTGGCCTAACACCTCCAAAATCAACCTAAGCACCTTGGAGCTAGTTTTTAGAGGTTGAAGGCTTGCTGTTTTGGTCCAGAAGCTGCTGGTCCTCTTGTCTACAAGGGTAACACCCTATTTCCCTCTTTTTGACATTGTTTTGCTTCATCTTTTAGCTATACTTGAAAGCATTTTTGAGCTTTGTCATAAACTGAAAAAAGTCTTATTTTGAGCTTCTTAACATGTTTGTTTAAGGTCATTTTTCTGTTGGGGGTCATCTACCCCTTTGCATGCTTGTTTTCACCTTGTTTTGAGCCATGCACTTAAGCCTTTGCATTGGCCTTTGTTTGGCCTCTAAGCCACTGAAATCCAGTGGATTTTCAGTAGCTAGCATGCTGTTTTGAACACCAAAATCAGAGAGGGGTGACCCTCTCACCCCTTGTCTTGTTTACTGGCATATTTGGCCTAACAAAGGAGCCTGTACTTGCATGCTTCCTAGCCTCATTTCAGGCCCTTTTCAGTGAGTTTTATGGCCTGCATGACCTATGTCCAGAGGTGGTTTTGTCATATTGGGTATCCATGTTGCATGTGTAGAACTACCCCTTGCATGGCCTATCAAAGTAGCACTTCATTCTTGCATGTTTTGGTCAGGTTTCAGTAAGTTTTTGGGCTTCATTTGGCATGCCATGATTCTTTTTTTGACTGATTTGGTGGCCTCTCATGTGCTTCATATGGTTGTAGTGTAAATCATGGTTCACTAGCTTATATTGCATGATGTTTTGGCCCCCTTTCCTAGCATATTTTGGCCATGATCTGAACTAATTTTATTCATATTTTAAGCTTCCTAAGCTTTGTTTGAAGTGTTTTGGGTCATGCATGCATTGTTGTATATGGTCATAGTTCAATCAAGCTTACTAGCTTTGCATATCGAGTCCACTAGCATGTGTTGTTTGGGCCCTAGGCATGTTTTGGCATCATTGAGAGTGATATTTTAGACCTTATACTTGTGCCATGTTCCCATGTTTTTCACTATTTAAGTGCATTTGGGAATTGTGCTTGTATGCCTCATTTACCGACCATTGCATGAGCTTCATTTGAATGCATTCCGAGCCACCATCCCAACACATTTTGCCACTAATTTTGGTCTGCATAGGGACTGTTTGGGGTTCATTCCATCATTTGAGCATTGTTTTGCATACCTATAGTGTAATCCATTTCACTAGTTTCGGTATCCGGGCCATCTAGCATGCATTGTGTGAGGTGTTTACATGTTTCGAGACCATCTTTTATGCCATTTCAGAGCTGGATCATGTGCCATTCTACACCATATTCCATCCCTTGCCACGCCTTATTAGAGTTGCACTTTGTGCCTTAGGTTCGGTCCCTTGCGTTGGGCATGTTTAGATGAATGTTCTTGCCTAATTTCATTGTGTATGGCCACTGATTTGAGTGTGGCTGAGGTCCACTCCTTTTAGTTTAAGTCCATCTTGCATCGTGTATGCCATATAGTTCATGCTGTTGCATGTTTGGCCATTGCATTGTGTGCCTTGATCATCTCATTGATAGTCTTCATATATGCATGTTAGTTTCCATATGTGCATCGCGTATGCCATATTATGTCATGTGCATTGAGTATGCCATTGATAGTTCATAGCGTTGCGCATGCTAGTTGCAACTTTGCATATCACTCCTTGCATGTTTGCGTGTCTTAGTTGCATTTCGTTTAGGATTGCATGCTAGTTGTTGCATTGTGTCTGCATGCCATGCCATTCTAGTTGTTACATAGTGTTTGGAGTAGGGTTTAGTCCAAACACGGGAAACGAGGGACGTTTCATACTCAAAGTGACGAAATGTGCTTCGATTCCCGGTCACCGACACTCTTGACTATCCATGATAGAGTTGTTGGCTTTAGGTGTCCATTTGTGCATTCATTTCACATTGAGTCGTGAAATTCGACTCCTCGGCCATCATGCATCGAGATGTGTGATTGGTGGCACGAGGATCAAGGACTACGCTCCCTAGAGCTCATACAATGACGGGGAGAGTGGTTGTGCATACATATGTTGAAAATACTTTGCCATGCCCCTTTCTTGCTCTCTGTTGTAGCAAACCGGAAGTCAGCGGCAAAAGCTGGCCAGCAGTATCCCTACAAGTTCCCATGGAGTTGTGAACAGTGTTCCGGGGTCAATTGTAAACAGAGGCAAATCGAGGCATCGCGATGGATTTCCCGACAAGGCAACTCGAGCATGCGTGCATCCTTTGTCATCCAAAACAGAGCCGAGGCAGTCACATTCATTTAGTTTACATGCTTATTTAGCTAGTTTGTTAATTAGTTAATGTCGTGTAATAATTAGCTGTACTTCATTATTCATTTGGTTTTGTATTATTCGGACCCTCTGCGAGAAGGCAATGTTGTAATAAGTGTGCGTGTGTGTGATGTATGTCTTCCAACCCCACTTCTTTCTCCCTTTTATTTACCAGCTTATGATGGTTAGATTAGGGCATGTTTCAATTAGCATACTTATGCTCGTTTGTTTGCATTCATTCATCTATATTGCATGCACCGGGCTCGGCACATCATACTAACTGCATTATATTTTAATTCTGAGTTGAATACGTGTATCAGTGGTTACATTTCATATGCCATATTAGAATAGCCGAGCCTACCTTAGTTGTATTTTTGCATGTGTTGCATCAGGCATTTCAGCATAGTTAGGATTCATGCATGATTTATAATTAGCTTCTTTTTTTGGCTTGGAGTACTCGGTAAGTACTTATGTTTTAGCATCCTTGCATGCGTGTGAGTGACTGCCACGATAGCATGCTTACCATGAGGCTATTTGCTTATGTGATATACTTGCCTGAATGCCTGTGGGTGAAGATTGGGTTACTTGAATTGGAAGAATTCATCGATTGCGAGTTTTAAGCCCACTTGAGAGTGGCAAAATCATGTTTTCTAAGCCCACTTGAGGGTGGCAAATCCACGTCTTAGCCTACTTGCGAGTAGCACTTTCAAACCATTTTCAAACAAACATGAGATATTTTGTTCCAACTTAGGCGATCCAGTCTATACTTGTATGCTGTGTGCATCACATAGTAATTCTAGGTTAATAACCGGAGTAAGGGCACATAATGTTTTCAAAACTCGATATCATGGTTAGTAAAGGCCGATCTTTGATCGGGCGAGCGGGGGTGCTCACGAAGTGACCTTCCCCAATCGTACCCAAGTTCCCGAACCGAAGCAACTTTGGTGATGACAAACACGTGGCCTTAGGCAACGAGTCAGGGTTTCCTAAATTTCTCAAAAATAAAATATTTAGGTGGCGACTCTGTATCTGGCAAAGCAGACCATATTTGGCACTTCTTTCTAACAAATCAATTTTTCAAAACAATTTGCCAGATTTGGACTCTTTGGTGATTTATCGGTCTTGCATTGCACTTTGCGAGATTAGATTCAGAAGTGTGACATTTGAGTCCAAATTGTAGTGAGCCTAATGAACAAAACGGGATTCCCTCCCGGGACGATCGGGCGCGTCTACAGCTATACTTTCAGTGACCAAATTCTTTTTAGTCGGGAAATTTGGCCGCCGAATGTGTTTTTTCTTGTAGTGAACCTTCCTATGATGTCGATTGAGCAAATAATGGCAGCTCAATCAGACATTCAAGCCAATCATTTTACACTGACGTCCTGTATGGAAACGGTGACGACAGTCACAAAATTGGCTCGCCGATTGCAGAACAGGATGAGTGAGCTCCATCAGGTCAACGCCCAACTCTCTCTGCTCTAGCGCATGTACAAGGATGCGCGAGCAGAAATAGGCGCACTGAAGGCTGAAAATAAAGAGCTTAAATGGAAGACCACCTCCATGGCCCGATTTGGAGTAACGTCGTTCTTAGCCTTTGACAATCAGCAGGGAGTCGTCGCCCTCAACGAAAGCACGGGGGCAGGGGCGTCAAGGGTCACCCAAGGTGATAAAAAGAAGAAGAAAACGATGGAAGAGGCGAGTAAATAAGATCGGCGTATGGCGAGAAAAAAAAAATGAAGGGTTTTTTTTTTATGTGTATTTTGATTGGCGTGTGGCCGTAAAAAAAATGAAGGGTGTTTTTTTTTTATGTAAATATTTGTATTTTGTTTTTATTTTTATGTTTAAGTACGAAAAAATGAAATTAAAAAGCAAAAAAAATAAGAAAATTAAGCCCAAACAAAAAACAATAATGAAAAAAAATAAAAATAAAAGAAATTAAGCTTAATAGCAAAATAAAAAAATAAAAGAAAGTAAAATAAAATAATACCAACAGAAATTAAACTTAATGGGACGTTGGTGTTGCTGTAATGGTAATGCAAAAAAAATACCATGAGGGTTTTAAAACAAATCAATGTATGCAAAGTTAATTTTACCTCAAGATACAGAACCAAAAAAAAAATTACACATTTGAGAATAACAAACTGTTAAGGAAAATAAATGTATGAAGGACTTGAGAGCATTCAACTGATATAAATGTTTCCATATCAATGTAGCAATACACATATATCATTTTAACAAAAATCAAGTTCCACAGTTATAACAAAACTTTTTAAGTAGAAATCGATACTCTAAGCTCGTCACGAATAAAATTGAAGCGATCCTCACTTAGGGGTTTTGTGAAAATATCCACCAATTGCTTGTCGGTGTTTACAAATTCAAGTACAATATCCCCTTGTTGAACATGATCTCTTAAAAAATGATGTCGAATTTCAATATATTTTGTTCGTGAGTGTTAAACCGGATTTTTGCTTAAATTGATGGCACTAGTATTATCACATTTAATAGGGATATGATCATAATACAAACCAAAGTCCTCCAATTGTTGTTTTATCCAAAGTATTTGGGCATAACAACTTCCGGAAGCTATACATTTAGTTTCGGACGTTGATAAAGCAACAGAATTTTACTTTTTGCTAAACCATGATACTAATGAGTTACTAAGAAAGTGACAAGTGTCACCAGTGCTTTTTCTATCAAGTTTGCATCCGGCAAAGTCAGCGTCCGAGTAACTAATTAAATCAAATGCAACACCTCTAGGATAAAACAATCTCAAATTTTGAGTGCCAGCAAGATATCTAAAAATTCTTTTAACAATACTAAGATGTGATTCCTTAGGATTTGATTGATATCTAGCACACATACAAACACTAAACATAATATCGGGTCTACTTGCAGTTAAATAAAGAAGTGAGCCGACCATACCTCGATATTTTGTTTGATCAATGGACTTACTTTTTTCATCCTTGTCTAGCTTAATGGATGTGCTCATAGGTGTTCCAGCTATTTTTGAGTCATACATACCAAACTTTTTGAGTAGTTCTTTTGTGTACTTAGCTTGGTTGATAAAAATTCCTTCCTTACATTGGCCCTGTTTGGCAGGGCTTATTTCAGTTTTTAGCTTAATTTAATCTATTTTGATGTGTTTGGTTCAGCTTAACAATATAGCTTATAACTTTTTGTAAGTCAAAAATCGACTTATTCTTTGAGTGGGGGAGGAAAATCTTAATTCATAAGTCAAAAATCAGCTTATGTTCACAGCTATAAGCTATAAACTGTTAGACTATAAGTTATAATCACTTTCCCACAGCTCTACCAAACAGGGCCGTTGTTTGATTTGAAGCCCAAGGAAATAATTTAACTCCCCTATCATGTTCATCTCAAACTCACCTTGCATACACTTAGCAAATTCTTTACACAAGGTTTCATTAGTAGGACCAAATATAATGTCATCCACATATATTTTGCACAATAAGTAAATCATCATTTTTAGTTTTAACAAAAAGTGTTGTGTCAATCATTCCTCCAGAAAAATTATTTTCAATCAATAATTTACTTAATCGTTCATACCATGCACGAGATGCTTGTTTCAAACCGTATAAAGCTTTTGATAGTTTAAAAACATGATTTGGACAAGCATGATCTTCAAAACCTGGGGGTTGTTTAATATAAACTTCCTCATTTATAAAACCATTAAAAAAGGCACTTTTTACATCCATTTGATAAAGTTTGAAATCTCTAAAACATGCAAATGCAAGTAACAAGCAAATGGCTTCTAATCTAACAATCGGAGCAAAGGTTTCATCAAAATCAATACCTTCTTCTTGATTGTATCCTTGTGCAACAAGTCTAGCCTTGTTTCTTATAATTGTGCCAGATTCATCAAGCTTGTTTCGAAAGATCCATTTGGTACCGATAATGGTATGATCTTTAGGTTTTGGCACAAGTTCCCACACTTTGTTTCTCTTAAATTGGTTAAGATCTTCATGCATAGCTATCATCCAATGTTCATCGAACTCGGCTTCTTGAAAGTTTTTAGGCTCAATCTCTGAGAGAAAAGCTAAGTTACTACAAATGTTTCTAAGTGAAGAGCGAGTTTCAATACCTTTTGTAGGGTCACCTAGGATTAAATCCTTAAAGTGATTATGAATAAACTTCCATTCTCTTGGCATATCATCATTGTTTCCTCCTTCTTCTTGAGGTGGGAGAATAGGTTGTTCAATCTCCTTATTCAACTTACATGGTTGGTTCTCTTCTTTGTAGATACTTGAAACTTCCTCATTTGGTTTCAAATCTATATTATCACTAACAATTTGCTTTTGAGCAGAGATATTAGTTTCATCAAATGTCACATGTATAGATTCTTCCACAACAAGAGTTCTTTTATTAAAAACACGATAAGCTTTGCTAGTTAAGGAATAGCCAAGAAAAATTGCTTCATTAGATTTTGAATCAAATTTATCTAAGTTATCCTTACCATTATTATGCACAAAACATTTACAACCAAAAACATGCAAGTGACTAATGTTGGGCTTTCTATCATGCCAAAGTTCATAAGGAGTCTTTTTTAGAATAGGTCTAATTAATGCACGATTTAAAATATAGCATGCAGTGTGAACAGCTTCAGCCCAAAAATATTTAGGAAGATTATTTTCACAGAGCATTGTTCTACTCATCTCTTCTAAAGTTCTATTCTTCCTTTCTACTACACCATTGTGTTGAGGAGTTCTAGGTGCTGAAAAATTATATCCAATACCATGCTCATCACAAAATAATTCAAATTTCTCATTTTCAAGTTCTCTACCATGGTCGGTTCGAATATTAGAAATAAGAAAGTCTTTTTCATTTTGAATTCTACGACAGAGTTTCGTGAAAGAAGAAAATGTTTCATCTTTGTGTGCTAAAAACATAACCCATGTAAATCTTGAATAATCATCAACAATAATAAGACAATAACGTTTACCACGTAGACTAGTTGCCCTTAAGGGACCAAATAAATTCATATGTAATAGTTGTAAAGGTCTAGTTGTGGAAATATGAGATTTTGATTTAAATGATGTTTTAGTTTGTTTTCCTTGTTGACAAGCACTACAAAGATGATCTTTTTCAAATTTAATTTTTGGAAGTCCAATGACCAAATCCTTTCTTAAAAGTTTAGCAATTAAATCCATATGAGCATGATCAAATCTTCTATGCCATAATCAACTATTTTCATTATTAACATATAAACATTTAACATCACTAACATAGAGATCATTAAGATGAAAAACATAAACATTATCATGGCAATTACCAATGAATAAAGCTTTATGATCATTTGTGCTTTCAATTGTGCAATGTGATTTATCAAAAATAACTCGATTACCTTTATCACATAATTGACTAATACTAAGTAGATTATGCTTAAGTCCATCAACAAGTAAAACATTTTCAATAGAAAGGTTAGGAGAAATACCGATGCTACCAATACCGATGATTTTTCCTTTCTTGTTGTCTCCAAAAGTAACAAATCCTCTATCTTTCGATGATAGTTTAGTAAAGAAGGATTTATCTCCGGTCATGTGTCTGGAACACCCACTATCAAGGTACCACTTCCCTTCTTTAGCTTTGGACTTAAAGCAAACCTATAAGATGACAATCAAATGTTGGTTTTTGGTACCCATAATTTCTTTGGTCCTTCTTGGTTAGTTTTGTTAGATCCCTTAGCAATCCAAATCTTTTTAATTCCCATGTTTATATTATTTTTGAATGGACAATAAGATATATAATGGCCTTTCTTTCTACAATAATGACAAGTAATATGAGGGTGTGTCATGAGAGGTGCCTTTTCAAAAATTGTTTTGAGATTCTTGTGTTCTTAATAGGGTCATATCCAATACCCGCTTTATCAAAAATACATCTTTGATTTCTAAGAAGCATGTTGAGATTATCTTTACCTTTTACAAAATTTTCAAGTGTTTTTGTTAAATCATCAACATTGTTTTTTAAAGTAGTTTTCTCATTAGAGATAGTATCAAAATCATTTTTCAAAATAATTTTTTCTTTCTTTAATTCTTCTACATTAATAGATAAAGATGCAACAGATTTCTTCAACACAATATTTTTGGCACAAACTTGTCTAAATTCATTTGATAGTTCATGGAATGCACTTTCAAGTTCTTCATAAAGAGCAGTTACCTCATGTTGAGTAGAGTCTTCATCTTCAAGAGCCATGAGACATAAGTTGGCTACTTTATTTGATGAGGCTTTGAATGCAATTTCACTTTTCTTTTTGTTTTCAACATCCTCATGTCCTTTTATGATGATCTCATGAGTCATAAGGGAACCCATAAGTTCATCAAATCCAAGTGTGGAGAGATTTTTGGCTTCTATAATGACCATGACCTTTGCTTTCCAATTCTTTGGTAAACACCTAAGAATTTTTCTCACTAACTCACTGTTGGTATAAGTTTTGCCAAGAGATTTCAAAGAGTTTACAATTTCAGTAAATCTAGTAAACATACTTGAAATAGATTCATCAGAGTTCATTTTAAACGATTCATAACTATGAACAAGCATATCAATACGAGATTCCTTCACTTGGTTTGTACCTTCATACGTTACCTCAAGTTTGTCCCAAATTTCTTTTGCCGAATAACAACTTAAAATTCTATTATACTCCTTAGAGTCTAATCCACAAATAAGGGTGAGTTTGGCTTTAGCATTGGCTTGCAATAATTTATGATCCCTCTCACCACATTCATCTTCAGTTTTAGATACACTAATATTGTCCACTAATTTGGTAGGAATTTTTGGACCTTTATTGACAATAATCCACGTAGCATAATCAATGGCTTGTAGGTATAGAGTCATCTTATCTTTCTAATGACTATAGTTGTTTCCGTCAAATAATGGTAGCCTATTTGTGGCTTGTCCTTCAGCTAAGGTTGTCATGGATCGAAACTCTTAGATGGTTAAATCTAAAGCAAGAGTCTAACCTTTGATACCAATTGCTACCCAAAAGACAACCTAAGAGGGGGGTGAACTAGGTTTTTACAATTAAAAATTAATAATACTCTAATAAAAATTATGACTAACACAATAGATAAATATAGTTAATGAAATAAAAATAATTAAAACAAGTGTTCTAACAACTATGTCAGTTAATGATTTTAGCATAGTAAAAATGTGAAATATAGCTATGGCAATTTAAAATAAAATAAGAGATAAGGGAGAGAGAGGCAAACAAATTTATAGTGGTTCGGCTTCAAATCGGTTTATGTCCACTCCTCAAGCTTCACTTGAGATTTTCCACTATCTTCTAGCTTCACAGGGGTGCTAGCAACCACTTTACAAATGGAGCAATCCTCCACGGATTTTACACAGACTTCTCAAGCCCAAACCCTTGCAAATCTTAGGTGATTCACAATCACTCTCAAGATTTCAAGAACACAGTGTTTGCAACACTTTTACAAGATGAAATGATACTTTTTCTTTCAAAGAAAGTTTACAATAAATATCTCTCAAAGATAGATATATAAAATGAAGTTTTGATTTTTCTGTAAATCTCACACAGGAAAGATGGGCTTAAAGTTATATGGCAGTGTATAATTTCTGAGAATAGATGTGAGTGATTATAGATCAAAGAATATTTTTAGGTTTTTTGTAACTTGTTTACATTAGAGGCTTTGGTATATATAATGAAAATTATAGCCGTTTATAGCCGTTGTATTCATTTGAATTTATAGCCATTGTAGTCATTTGAATTTATAGCCGTTTATAGCCATTGTACTTCCATCATTACCAATTTAAATATCTTCCACTCCATCATTACAAATTTGAATATCTTCTACTTGAACCTTTTGAACCTTTTGGCCTTTTGAACCTTTATAGCCGTTTATAGTCATTGTACTTCCATCATTACTAATTTGAATATCTTCCACTTGAACCTTTTAAACATGTTGGCCTGCTGTTGTGCTAGGCTGTTTGAACCTTTGTTTTGAGCTGTTTGAACTCCTGATTTAATCAAATATTAAATACATTCTAACAACATTTAGGATAAAGGTTTAGGTGAGAAATAATGGGACAAAATAAATTTTGATTATATTTTTCTTTTTCAAATAAATCATCAAAATAAATTTGGATTAAAATATAATTAAATAAATCATCAAAATAAATTTTGGATTCTATTTTTCTCTTTCAAATAAATTAAAACATAATTAAATAAATCATCAAAATAAATAAGTATAACATGATATATGGCTTAAACTGCCCCCGTCAGCCAACTCAGCTCGGATCTTCATCTGGGGTGCCAAATCCCCTAAAGCCACCTTTGATGCTAATGCCACATCAACTACCTTGTCAACATCTTCGTGCACCAAGTTGGATTCTGCAGGAAGAGGGAGTACACCATTGATGTTGGAGCAAACATCTTTGTCTGTGGCATTAGAGTTCAATCCATTGTAACTGATGCTAACCTCTTCTGTAATCTGCTCCTTAAAGACTCTAATTGGATAGGCTCTTCCTTTGCACTCCAGATTTAGGCTTGTATTGATTGGATCCATAACACTTGCAATTATCTTGAACCGGCCACAACGAAAGTATAACGACCCCGGTCTTTTCCCATTTGATTATTGTATCCGGACTTAGGTTCCGTAGATTCCGCCAGTGTATAATTGTTGTTGTCCCTTATTTTCTTATTTGGAGTTATAGGATGTGTTGGGCAGGTTTGTTTCAGGTTGGTTGGGTTTAGGAACCAAGTGTTGCTGTCCAGAATTTTGGTTCTTCGCTCGAGCGAGGAGTTGGTCGCTCGAGCGAGATGTTGTTTTTGGTTATTCGCTCGAGCCGGGGTTTGGTCGCTCGAGCGAGAGTTTGCGTCTAGTTTAGACCTGAAGTATTGCATTCTTGGCTCGAGCGAGATTTTCTTTGCTCGAGCGAGTTTTTCTTGTGTCTGGTCGCTCGAGCGACCAAGTCTTCGCTCGAGCGAGCCTTTCCAGTTTTAAGAAGCAGCAGCGGGTAATTGATCAGTTTTTCATCCTCTTTTAGTATCCAAACCCTAGGTCCGACTTCTCTCTCTCAAAACTCATCTTCTCTCTAGGTGTTCATCTACTTTTAGTGTGAATTCATCCTAAGTTCTTTGTAAGAAAGATAGAGGGTGGCTTGGGCTTCTTTCTAATCTGAACATTTGGCGATTTGGAGCACATTGGTATTTGGGTATTCATCTCTGTCTTCTCCATTTGGGTTGTTTTCTTCGAGGTAGGGATTTCCTACTCCATTATATAAGTTTTGTTCTAAGTTTTGGTATTTTGATATGTTGGGAATATATTTGGAAATTTTGGGAAAACCCTAGTTGTATTAATTAATTAATTTGTATAACTAATTAAAGGGAATTGGAGAAATTGGTTAAATTCATGAAATTGGGAAATTTGTTGATTAAATGGTGTAGTTGAATAATATAAATCACCCGCCTGTTGAATTGTTGGTATATTTATTTCCAGTCTAGAAATAACTGTTTTGGACTATCGGTGGAGGATAGTTGTGATTGTTGTAGACATTGCATGTGGATTAGGAATAACTGAAACTAATCACATTGGTTAAGTCATTAATTTTGACTATTGCATTGATACAGAAAATATGTGTATTGATTGAGCATTGCATTTGCATACATTGTTTTGTGTGGGAGGAGATAGGGGATGTACTCCACGGTTTAGGGGAAGATAGGGGATGGACCTCTAAACCGGATTTTGTTTGGGAGGAGATAGGGGATGGACTCCATTAGCATCACTTTTATGTGTGCTTATCTATATTGAAGTGTTTTTATTGATACAGCACTAAAATGTGTATCAAGTTGGAAGTATGAAGTGTTTTGATTTGAGCCTGAATCTCATTTGTTTGTTGATATTGGAAGAATGTGAATTTGATATATATAGTTCACTGTTGTAAGTTTGGCCAGGTTCTGAGCCATATTGATAATGTTGAATAGTAGAACGTATCTTAGACATTAATATCATGAAGCGGTATAATGATGTAATTGGTCATCTTGGTTAACCATCTATTGAATGCTATTGCTTTATTCAATGCTTATATTTGGTTTAGTATATCTCTACTGGGCTGTGGCTCACCCTTTATGGGAACATCATTTTCAGGTTCAGGTGATAAGCTACCTCCAAGGACTTAGCTTGGGAGGGTTTGGCATCTGGATTTTAAAGAAGACTATCTTTAGTTAATTGTCTTTATTTATTAGTACATGTAAACAGTCAAGCCTAGGGCTTTTCTTGTATTGAGTTAGAACCCTTATTTTATATCCAAGTGTTGGCTTGGAAAGATGTAAGCCTGTAGGGCATTTTATTCGATGTTACATGTAATGCTTTTGTTTAGTAATACTCTGATGAATGAATTAATAAATTGTTTTCTTTAAATAATGCATGTCAATTATATATATATAATGGGTTTAATTTTGAGGGCGTGACAGAAAGGATTTAGGGGTACTAACATCGCCATTAAGGAGAACCAACTCTCCCCAAAGTCTCCCTAGCTTGCGAAAGATATCTGAGTTCCACAGGTTAAGAGGCACCCCATAGCAACTGACCCAGACACACCTCTCCTGTTGAAGATACATACCTGATCTCCATTCTGTGATATATTCACACCAATTATGGAACCAGGACTTAAACAGAGTCATTTTGCTCAACATCTCTTCCTTGGAGCTGAATGAGATGATAGCATCTCACCCACCTCCCTCTCTAACCAAAACATTCTTCGCCCCCTTTTTTTATGAGTTCATTTTTCACCTGCTGAACAGAGTAATGTGATTTGAGTCTCATAATCATACTTTCGTAAAGCCACCCATTTCTAAGTTCATCTACTTTGATAGTTGTCGTAGGTAGATATCTAGGGTCAGCTCCCTTTGTGACCTCTGCAAATGACCTACCATCAGTGCGTTGATGCCAGATCTGTTTTGGTGCTACAGCATTGGCCTTCATGGGTTCAAAATGACTTGGTGGTAGTGGTTTCTGCCTCTGTCTAACCTCTATTCCTTTTCCATATTCTACAACTTTGACTGATAAAGATTTATCATCAACCCACAAACCATTGGCCTTTTGTTCAGCTATATCAGATGCAATAGAACAATCATAGCGCATGAACCCAAATATGGTGTTTGTTACTTTCCTCCTCTTTTGTGGAATGAATACCTCATTCGCCACACCAAACTTGTTGAACAGATCATGGAGCTTTCTAGGTACCATAGATTCAGGCAAGTTATCCACAAATAATGGAAACAAAGATGCTCTTTGATTTTCAAACTGCGAGTTAGAACGCATTTGTCTAGCTCTTTGCTTGACCACTGGTATCCAGCCTCACCGTCCTCCAATTTCCATTCCCTCTTTGTTGTTTCTCTTGACGCCCCTTATGACAACTTGAAACCTGAGTTTATTTTAATAATGTATCTTGCTGCTTATATTTCATTGCTGGAAATCAGGATTTTAGATGCGTTTAAAAAACGCCGCTATAAGTCCTAAAAACGCCATCAAATCTTTTTGTGACGTTTAATACCAAACGCCGAAGATGCGGCCGTCGCTATAACTCTATGGCGCTTTAGAAACATCGCTATATTACTAAGAAACACCGCTAAAAGTTCTACTAATTGTAACATGACGTCACCATGCTATTTAGCGACGTTTTTAAAACGCTGCCGTATCTCTTTTTCCCAACTATTTAGCGATGTTTTTAGAAACGCCGTGATAGCCCATTTTTTTTAAACAAAATTTGTGCTACATTTTTGTTATTGAACTAAAAAAATTCTTTCTTTTTTTTTTGTTTCTTTTATTCATATATTTGATAATACAATAAAATCCAATTATAATCATAATAATGAAAATCAAATCATAACACTTAATATCAAAAAAAAAAAAACTCTCAAAGTGTGAGAAAATGTGAAAATATTCAAATCACTAATTTCCTTGTGACCTTTTAGTGAGATACAAAGATTCTAACAAAAAAAACTAACCCCGTTTGTTAAAAAATAAGTCCTATTAAATCAATACAACGGTTAGACATTAACAAATAAAAATCTAGTCCTATTTTAAATAAATAAAAAGCTAGTCCTACTAAATTAATATAATGATTATGCATCATATGATAAATTTTGGTCACCATAGAATTTCTATTGGCCAAAATGCCCAAAAGATTTACTACTAAGTGCATTGAATCTGATCACAGAACTAGACCTCACACGAGATGAGACCCATTAAATGCATTGTCCTACGCCATGTGAGAGAATTGTATCCAATTTTGTAATTAAATTATGTATACGCTCCACAGAGGGGAGAAGGAACAAGAAAGAAAACTACTAGACATTTCAGGTATACAAATATAACCTAAACTGAAATGGCAATCAATGAATGATACAAAAGTAATCCATGTGGTGGTACAAAAACTAAGCACAATGTCACCCCACTTGAGAAAAGAAAAAAAAAATTACATGTTTTTTAAAGGATAAACACTATTATCATGTAATGCTATAGATGAACCAGACAATTGTGATGTCTGGAAAACAAGCTGTGAGGCCTACTTGTGTTTATCTTGTCTTGTTCTTGAAGGCTCTCCTCCGTTCTTCGGCTTCACTGGAGTGACTGTGGCAGGAGTTGAGTGCTCCGACTGAGAGAATTGGATCAGTATGTGCATAAAGACCGTAACAATGGCCAACCCAATTGCCGAGAATGTCATACCCTTCCATGTGGATAGAAGTGAAGTCCATTGGAAGAATTTTACGGCCCCAAAAATGAGCAGACATCCCCAAGAGATAACGACCTGTTATTCACACATTGGTAATTATTGTTGGTTCAACACTTGCAACCTCTCTCTCTCTCTCTCTCTCTCTCTCTCTCTCTCTACAAACAAAAAAGAAAAATAGAACAGATATATTACCACAAGAGACTTTATGGGCCGACCCATATCTTGTTCTTGCTCACTAAAAATGTCGTAAGCTATATGCTTGTCTAATAACTTATCCTGGTAAAGTCAAAACCATATTGTGAAGAAATTACAAGAATTCACACCATATGCAACCAGACGAATTACTCGTAAAGATGTCATAAATCAGTGTAAAGCTATTACAGAAGTCATATACACAATTATACGTACATATGTGCATGCGCGTGTTTCCACATATCCTCTAGCTTAAGATATTTTTATGAGGAAATAAACTTGAAAAACCCAGTAAAAAAACTCAACAAATTAATAATAAAGAAGAGTGTGTGCACCTTGGCCACAAACATATCTCTGCATCATTAGGCGACAGCATCATCTGTTTCAGGCAAATCCTTCATTAAATGCCGCTTGAGGTGCACATGCATCTGTACAACAGTGAATCCTTAACATTTATACACATAAATCGAGCATCTTAATATCGTGACAAAATTCTTTAACTAATGATTTATTCCATTATGCTAAAGTTATGCTGCTAATCACATAAATTCAACTATCACTATGGTCTTTCAAACTTCAAAAAATAGGAAAAAAGAAAGATCAGGATTATATGATACTACTTCAAATTGAATTCCCACAATGTTTGGGATGATGGCTACATATAGCTCTTTCTTTCTATGATACAACTTTTCACAGTCAAAATTGATCGAGCATTAAAGACCCATTAGTATGTTCAGTGAAATGTGTACATGTTGATATTAATTTTATTTGATATGTTGAAATAAATAGGAAAGTGCCAGAAGAGGGGGATAACCCGTTCACCTGTACATGGTTCCTTTCAATTTTCTTGGTTGCTTACATATACATATCAAGAAGTGGACTTTCAGGTTTGAAAAAAGCATTGAGTTGAATGATCTTGATAAAGTTCAAAATTTTACCCCGCATCATGAAACAATTTCAAAATTAACTTAGAAACCCCAACACAAACCGACAAGTTTCAAAACCAAATTCAAGTGCTACCACATGTGTAAACTTTTTTAATGCCACTTTTAAAAACTTGCTACCATATACTTACCACAGAAGACTTCCCCTTGAAGAGCCTAAGCATTGTAGGTGGAGGTGAACTTTTTGGAATAGAAACAGTCACTTCATAAATGGCTGGAACAAATGAACACATCTCACTTACTGCTGAAACAAAACCCTGAAAGCATATAAATAGGTTCTTCACGTCAAACCCAATAACATGCAAAATATCAGACACAAAAATGGACATTGGAACATGTAGTATCAAAACTAAGGAAAGTTTATAATAGCCTCATCTTGAGTATACATTTTATAATTTAATTTTATTGAAAATTTACTTCCAATATTTTATGTACTACAAATGGAAATCCAACCATAACATAGGAAAACCCTTTGCTCAGAAGGTTTAAGCCTCCAAATTTAGCCACAAACCAAAATCAAAAGTGCACAATTTTGCACACAATCAACAGGTACGCATGTGGATATTTACAGAAGAAATTTTAGACACTTAGTGGGAAGGAAGTTGTTCACAAACTAGCCAGAAGAAAATGGATTCAAAGAGAAACCAGGAAATTACATCAGGGGAAAATGCAGCCTTCTACTTTATAAAGAGGTGAAATGAAAGTATTACCTTGGTACGAGGAATCAAAACATTTCTAGGAACAAGCAACCCTACTAGAGCTGCATACTCCTGAGCTGCTTCAAGCTTTGCCTGTGTAAAGCTAGTTCCTTCTACAAAAGGTGCCAACCAAAACGGCAGAGGAAAATCCTGTAACTGCTGAAGACCTTACTGTAGATTCAATCCCACAAGATTTGAATGAGATCAATTAAGGCCCCTTGAAAGCGAGCATCACAAACCTACAAATAAGACAATATAGCAAATTTTAAACTATCATTTGCCGAAAGAAATATGTTTAATCTGCAAACATGAGTATGCCTCTATATGTCTACCAACATAACTAATGTGCATATGCATGTCTGTGCTTGTGAATGCACATGTATAAAAGAAAACTGCATGTTAGACAAGCATTCATATACATGTCTGTGCTTGTGAATGCACATGCATAAAAGAAAACTGCATGTCAGGCAAGCACCTGAGCCAAAAGCCATCCAACAAGCCAATCAATGTCACTTTTGTGATTCGATACGACAAGTGCATGTTCTTTACCTAGAAAATTTGCCAACATAAGCCAACGAAATAAGCTTCTCAGTGTATTCCAGTAAAGAATAACATTTATCTGTCATATAAATAGTAGCATATTGTACTCAAGCAATAAGCAGTTTAACCTTACCCATTAACCGAAAAGTTTCTGAATCTGTGAAGAGTTTAATCTGCAACAAGAAGTAACTAACTATCAATAAGTGGAATTTCAACAGAATACACACAATAAATCATAAGAACTCAGATCACAACTAATGCCCATCCTGTTAGTGGATCAGTTTTTCAATAGTAAATCAATTCTACAACTAAAACAATGAGATTTCATATATATTCAAAAATTACCACAACAAAGGTATTAAAATTGGAGTACATTCCAGGCATCATTACTATAATTTGTGCATTTTATTTCTCTTAAACATCTTCTTGAGCATTAATTGGCCTTGAAGAGAAAAATAAATTTTATGACTTTGAAAACCCGTTCTCTCTTAGGTAGCAACTGAAAATGGTGATGCTGTAAAATATGCTCCGAGATTTAGGAAAGAGAGTGCGTACCATCGAATGAAGTTCTCAGCGGAAAATGGACGTTGCCGAAGGATCCTCTTTTTAGGAGGTCGTTCGTTTGAACTCGACGAGGAGGAGGAGGAGGAGGACCAGATTGGGCATATTTTAATGTTTGAACCAATAAATTAATGTTTCACCTACATGTTTTCCTTCACCATAACAAAAGTTATTCATCAATGGAAGAAGAATCGAAGAAGAATCACTGAACTGAAGAAGAATCGAGAGAGATTTGAGTGAGAGAAAGAGAGAGCAACTAACCTCTGATTGAAGAAAACGAAGAGTTCCAAATCCACGGAGATGAATCTCGGATCTATGCTCAAAATTGAACTTCGAAATCGCAATCCCGAGATGAATCACCAGAACTGAAGAAGAAGAATCACTAAACTAAACTGAAGAATAGAGAGATATTTGTGAGAGAGAGAGAGAGAGAGAGAGCAAGGAGTGAGTGAGAGATTTGAGTGAGTGAGAAGGAGACGGCAGTGCTCAAAATAGGGTTTTCAAAATAAAAGTTTAGAGAGATAGAAGAGGGTGTGAAGAGAGACAGGGAAGAGTGTGTAAAGAGAGACAGGGTTTGGAGGCATTTTTTAAACGTCTTCTATTTTTAAAACGGTACCGTTTTGCCTAACAACAAAGGCGACGTTTAAAAAATGCCGTTAATTATAAAAAAAAAAGTGACGCTTAATTAAACGCCGTTAAATCCTCATTTTCCTGTAGTGTTTATACTAATACAATAATTTTTTTTTGATCGGCAAAGAAAATCTTTATTGATGAAAGTATGCAAAAAGGATACAGAACATCAATAAAGAGGAGCTTGGAGTATACCAATACAATAATGCCTTCACATAATAAACAAAATATAATAAGATAATATACTCATCCAAACATTATTACAAAATTTTATCAAACATTTTGTGTTCTATGATTAGTTGTATAGAGATTAGTGCTAATTGAAAAAAGAGATTATTAATAATGTTATAATGATCATATTTTTTATAATTTTTTGTTTACAATCTTATGTGTGATTTAAATTTAGAGATATTATGTATTCCTAAATTAAGTTTTCTTCTATTGAATATTTTAATAATATATTAAAATTTTAGAATTTTTTTTAATATTATATGAAATTTTAGAATTTCGTTCAACATTACTAAAATATACATTGATTTTCATTAATTTTTATGCAAAATCTCAAGGGATAAGTGAAATGTACTATTTGAGTAGACAACTACAGAACAATCTTGACATTTTTGGCTTTATTACTTGAAATCAACAAACATGTTAACAATGAAAAGAGAGAGAGAGAGAGAGAGAGAGAGAGAGAGAGAGAGAGAGAGAGAGAGAGAGAGAGAGAGAGAGAGAGAGAGAGAGAGAGAGAGAGAGAGAGAGAGAGAGAGGTCAATGTTATTAAAATTATAAAGGAGATTTCTACAATTATACTAAACTTCGGGGGAGATAAGTGTAATTTATCTTAAAAAAATTGATAGTAGTTTTGAATCACAAAAAAAAATAAATAAATAAAAATAAAAATCTTGCTTGTAAATAAAATATTAAAAAAATTATAATTAATATTTAATTATAAAAAAAACCTCACTTTAAAATTTTGTCTTAAACCCTAGAAAGGTTGAGCCATCCCTATATGTTAACCAAACTTAAAACAGTTATACATTTTTTATAAAATGAAGTGTTATAAAAATAAAAATAAAAATGTATTCACTCTAGTTGGTTTTAAGTTTCTAAATTCAATTTTTAAAAAAATTGAGTTTTTTATTTTTTTTTATATATTTTTTTGTTTTTAGTGAATTTTTTAAAAATATTTTAAATTTTTTAGATGCACTTAGATGTACCGAAAAAGTAAAAAATTATTTTTAAAAAATAATAAATATACAAGAATATGAAAATGTACTGAAGTTTTATATTTTTTTATATTTTTTGTATTTAGTGAATTATTTAAAAAAATTTCCCAAATATTATATTTTTTAATTTTATTTATATTAAGTGTATTAAAAAGTAAAAAATTTGCTTAAACTATTAAAAATTCACTAAAAACAAAATTAGAACTAATAGATACCTTATCTATCTCAAATCCTAACGCAATTGTAACTTACCAAAAATGCATTTTCCTAGAAAGAAAGAAAGTACTTTTCCTTTCTTGCTTAACAAGTATATTACACGGGAAAAAACTCCCATCTCATCTCAAATTTGTATACTAGTTTTACAAATCCTACCTGCCCATTCCTCTATTGCCGCAAGAACTCTATGTTGAGAGAGAGAGAAGAGAGAGAAGAAAGAGATGGTGAGTCATAATGAAGAAGTGAAAGACCTCAATGTTCATGTCTTCAAGTGGAACCAAAAGCTTCACAACATAGAAGAATCACAAGGGTTGTTCATGTTTTGCATCAACAACGCATCCAAGAAAGCAACTCGGATCGAACATGGCGGTGTTAGAAAGATCTACTCAGCATCTTTGTTTGAACTAGAAGCATTATCAACCCTAGACTCCACACAATATTTGGTTTCTCAAGTCATTGAAGACAAACAATTCCATTCCAAAAACACAGCTATAAATCTGAGAAAAGACATATCTGCATATCTGCTAAGTTGTTTCAAGTTCGATATCGAAACTGTCACGACCCGAACCCGTCCATATGGGTTAAGGCTATAACCGACCAGTAATAACGAGATTACCTACGGCCTCAAAACAAATAAGACGAAACTCATCAGAGTAAGAGGGGCCAAACGGAAGCAATTTAAAACTTTGTCCATAGAGCCGTGCTTATATGCACACCATAACATTCCATACGTACATATGTTAATAACTCACAACAGAAAGTGCAATGACATAAGATTCTATACAGACAGGATCATCCAAACTAAGTCAACCCATGAAAACCATAAACAGACGTATTCAAAACTTCGCCAACCTGACAAAATGTAAATACATAACAAAAGGGCGAAGACGGGTCTCGTGCGTGAGACACAAGGGCTGACTCTCTCAAAACCTTAGTTGTTCCATACAAACTTCACTGAGGCTGGGTCTGGACTTCTCTTGGCTCACCTACAAACACATGAATGAGCGTGAGCGAAAGCCCAGTGAATAATATCAAATCAAATACAGAAGTTACATAACAATGTAGAACAACATGTTCCAAACGGCCTTGGGCCCAATTCGTATTTCTATTTAACAGATATATATAACTATACGAAATTCAAATCAAGTGACTGTAGTTCCAAACATTCTGGCCTTTGGCCCATTCAGATTTCCATTCATGTCAAAACGGCCTTCGGCCCATTCATTTATGTCAAAACGGCCTTCAGCCCATTCATTTCTATCAAAATGGCCTTTGACCCATTCGTTTACGTCAAAACGGCCTTCGGCCCATACATTCGTGTCAAAACGGCCTTCGGCCCACTCATTCATGTCAAAATGACCTTAGGTCCATTCATATATGTCAAAACGACCTTCGGTCCGCTCATTTCTATCAAATGACCTTCGGTCCATCCATTTCTGTCAAAACGACCTTCGGTCCATTCGTTTACGTCAAAACGGCCTTCGGCCCATACATTCGCGTCAAAACAGCCTTCAGCCCATTTGTTTACGCCAAAACGGCCTTCGGCCCATACATTCGTGTCAAAACGGCCTTCGGCCCATTTGTTTACATCAAAACGGTCTTCGGCCCACTCATTCATGTCAAAACGACCTTAGGTCCATTTATTTCTATCAAAATGACCTTTGGTCCATTCATTCGTTCATGTCAGACTATTGTCCACAATCCCAATTAGCAACTCATAAAGCTTATAAGGGAATAAACAGTTGGACATTGCTAAGCTTTCAAATATCGATATTACTCACAGTGATTGGCTTGTGGATTTGCCCTAGAGCTTGACCCTACACATTTAATGAACACAAAAGGGTCACTAACAGTTCAATCTGTTCTTTAATTCACATATTCCTCTTTAGGCTTTATCTTATCTCGTTAACTCATTTACAATGCTCAATGCATGCCTAAGAGTGCTTACAAGTGAAAGAGAACGGAAAACAGAACACAGAATGCAAATTTCAGAATTTCAGAAAATAAGGTCCCAGCTCGAGCGTGGACTTCCCCACTCAAGCGGACCCTTAAGGCCTGCAAAAATACTGGTTACATCAAAATCACGCTTGAGCGTGAACTCTGCCGCTCGAGCGGATGGCCTGTCTACATAGCTCCTCGCCCGAGCGTCAACTTCCCCGCTCGAGCGGGCACCATGTCTGCAAAAAGTGTTGGGAGCATGATTTTCCCGCTCAAGCGACACTTTACCCACTCGAGCGGACATCAAAAATCTGGGTTTTCCAGATTGAGATCTTGAGCTCTAATTCGATGTTCAACCAACAAATCATGCATGTTATGGCCCAATTCTCAAATATAAGCATACTAATATGATGTAAACCCCAGATCTCAACCCAATGGAGCTCAATTCACAATTAATTCACATGCATGCCCCAATCTCCCATCAAACTCATCACCAATACATCTCATTCAAGCATGCAAAGCTCACCCTTTCATGATCTACTCTTGCATGTAAGAAATACACATTATTCACAACTTATTTGGTGAAGAAATGGTCATGCACATGGATTTCATTCAAACTTCTACATAGATTACACAATCAAGCTCAAACATGGAAATCTATAGCAATTCTTTATATGCATGCTTCAATTAACTTGAAATCCAACATATACAACTCAATTCCATTACTTTCAAACTAATTCATGCTCTTGACCATCTATTAAACTTGAATTCACAAGATGATGACTATAAATGCATGAATCACTTACCAAGGAGCTTTAATCTTCCCAATTTAGCAATACTTGAGCTTAATCTCCAAAAGGTCCAAGTCTTGAACCACAAATGCACAATTCTCTCCTCCCTCTCTCTAACAGCCAGCTCTCTCTCCCTTTCTCAAGGTTTGATCAGCCAAAATGAGGTCATAGGAGAGAATGCGAAATGTAGTGCTCAAATACAACAAACCCCACTAGCCGAAATTAAAAAAAGATATTAAACAGTTTGAGCACAATGCCATTAAATAAATCAATTTAATCTGACCCGAATCAATTTTCAATTAAATTTCACCGTAGGCTCTAAAAATTACGCTAATTACAATGGCGTAATCGATTTCGGGTTCTGTGGCCGATAAGGCCTCCAATTTAATTTCCAAAGCAGATTATTCAAACAGATATTCCTACGGTGAACAGACAGAACTTCAAAACCACATATTTTCACATGATGGCACACAAAATCATATCAAAATGCATAATCACATTCGTAGTAAGGACCAATTAACGTATTACTGAACAGGGGTATCACAGAAACACTCTATCAAAATCCCACAATCGTCATAGTGGTAGATGTTTATATTTCGATAACTGTGAGGTATACGCAAAGAGGGTTGCGCCATCACCCTTTTCATGGCGCAAGAAGCCAAAAGTTATAGATGATGATGCTGATGATGATAAATCCAAGGGTCTAAAGTGCAGCAAATTGTCTGTCGAAGAAGTTGAAGAGATTTGTGGTGGGTTATTGTCCGACCTGGAGAAACCAATGTCGTGCCATGAGTGTCAAGGGCTTCACGAGATTGAGGCTACGATGAGAGTGAAGGAGTTTGATGGAGACAATGATGAAGAACCAGTTGATGATTGTTCGATTTGTTTGGGGGAGATATGTGCAGGAATGATGGTTGCGATAACGTCTTACTTGCATATGTTTCACAGAGATTGCTTGTTTAAGTGGTTGCCAAAGACTAGTCGATGTCCCTTTTGTAGGTCATTTTGTGCTACCATGGTTTAGTACTAGTGTCATATTGTGGATTGTGAATATAATATAATACAATTCGTGTGTAGTTATTCTTTGATCTTAACATATGTTTTGTTCGGATACTGATTCTTTGATCTTTCAACTATAAAGAAGCAATTTTGTTATTATATATATATAGTGACTATAGCGATCCCGGATTTACCCTTGTTGTATAGTGATCCGGACATGTGTCCGTGGATGTTGGTAGTTGTTCATTATCTTGTTTACATCCTTTCTTACTTTGTATTTTGAGTTATGGGATGTGTTGAGCGGGTTTGTTACAGGTTGGTTGAGTTTAGAAACCAAAACTAGTTGCCCAGATTTTTGGCCTGTACGCTCGAGCGGAGGTGTTGGCGCTCGAGCGTAGATTACGTCCATCCAGTATCTTGTTGTGCAGTGTTGTGAGCTCGAGCGTAGGGTTGGGAGCTCGAGCGGAGTCCTGGTTCTGCAAAAGTGCTGGGCGAGTGCATTCTGCGCTCGAGCGGGAGGTTGGCCGCTCGAGCGGAAGTCTGTGAGTGGCCGCTCGAGCGGGGTGTTTTACGCTCGAGCGGAAGACTGGGTTTAAGTCCCGAAATTGTGACTTTTCAAATCACTTTTTGCTTTCTCTTCTCTCTCTTACTTTTCCAAAATCACCATTGTTGAGCCTCTCACTCTAGATACTACCTTCTCTCTAGGTTTTGATCTAGTAGGAGTGATTTACTCACCTTTGGCCTTTACAAAAAGGTTGTTGATCGTCGAGGACTTCTTTTTAATCTGAAAATCTCGGGTTTTGGAGCACGTTGGGTTTTGTCGTCTTCTCCTTTGGGACTCCGAATTTGAGGTAGGGATATCCTACTCCTCTCTATGGGTTTTGTCTTTAAATTTTGGTATTTTGAGATGTTGGGCTTGGTTTGGTAATCTCGTAAAGGTTTGGGGCTTTTGTGCAATTATCCAAAAGTTGGGGTTTCATTCATAATAAACCTAGATGCATGTTTGGCATAGAAAAATAGAATGATTGTTGAATCATTGATGAAAATGGGACCTAAGGGTTGAAATGGTAATTATGGAAAATGGCCTAATTACATTGTTTAATTAATTGGGATAATTAATTGGTGAGAAATGAGGAAATGAAATGTTGATTGAATATCCATTTGTGCATTTATTTTCTGTTTTAGAAATAACTGCTTTGGGCTATCGGTGGAGGATAGTCGTGATTGTTGTAGACAATGTATGTTGATTAGGCAAACTGAAACTAATCAATGGAATGTGTTATGGAACTTGACGGTTAATTGAATACATTAATTGTATGTATTGTGTGTTTGTATATAGAACCAATGTGTTTATATATGTTGTGTGTAGAGGAGGAGATAGGGGATGTACTCCGCGGTTTAGGGGAAGATAGGGGATGTACCTCTAAACCGGATAGGTATTTGGAGGAGATAGGGGATGTACTCCGTAGACAGAGCTCATATGCTTGTCTAGAGAAGTGAAGATAGAGCTCATATGCTTATCTTTGTGAAGTGAAGTGTGGATACAGCTTGTATGCTTATCTGTGGATATTGTTGATATACATATCTGTTGTAGAGTGTGGATACAGCTTGTATGCTTATCTGTGGATATTGTTGATATACATATCTGTTGAGATTGTGGATATAGCTTTTATGCTTATCTGAATGTGAGATATAGTTTTTATACATATCTGTGGAAATGATGATAGAGCTAGCATGCTTATCTGTTGAAAAAGGGAAAATGAAAAGTAATTGGGACTTGTAAGTCGATGACATAAATATGTAATTTATGTGATTGTATCAGTGTTGACCAACTATCAATTGCTAATGTTTTAGTCATTGTCCATGGTTGGTTTAGTGTATTTCTACTGGGCTGTGGCTCACCCTATATGGGAATATCATTTTCAGGTACAGGAAGCATGCCACCTCCAAGGACATAGCTGGGAGGCTAGTGGCGGACATACTTTTGTCGCTTAACTTTTGATGTATTGCATGTAACTTCAAGCCAAGGGCTTTATGTGTAAACGAGTTCTTTTGTTGTAACCAAGTGTTAACTTGGAAAGCTGTAAGCCCGTAGGGCATTTTGTTATGATATTAACATGTAATACTTATGTAATGGAACTCTGAAGAATTAAAGTGTGTGGTTAGTTTATATGTAAATGTATGTCTTATCTGATGGGTTTGTTGTTGTTATTTTGAGGGCGTTACAACTTGGTATCAGAGCGTACCGGGTTTGAATACTTTGGGTACGTGGGAATTGATTAGGATCACAATGGGTTTGTCTCGCTTGATAGAGACGTAGATGTAGTACCATATGCTATGTGTTTATTTGATAACATGCTTATGTGACTATGTGGGTATGGGATTTAATTTCTGGGATATTGATTGGATCCTTGAGTTTCTGGGAGTCTTGTTGGAAAAGCACTTGATCAACGCTGTTTCTAACCGGAACTCTAGTAACGTCTCGGGACTATTATTATCCGGAAATGAAGTTCGTAAGTGCTTATGTGTTTATGTGCTTATGTGGAGTGAATTACACTTGTCCATGCATTAGGACGTGAGTGTTTAGTTTCGGCACATTTATGAATGTGCTAACGTTCTGTGTTGCCTTTATTAGGATGTCAGGACGAGGAAGAGGTGCTAGGCGTGGTAGACCTGCGAGGCAGGAAGTACCGTTACAGGGTGAGATTCCGGCAGTGCAGGAGGGAGTTGGGCAGGCCAATGTGGCCGAGCCAGTGGGTCAGCAGGCTATGGGTGCCTTGGCCAGAGAGATAGCGGGAGCTTTAGGTATTCTTAGAGCTGGGAATCAGGCAGCTGAGACAGGGCCTTCTTTCTTGAAGAGGGAGTTCTTTCAGTGTAATCCGGACGAGTTTATCGGGGATCCTAAAGAGCCGCTTAAGGCAGATGAATGGCTCGAACAGACAACGAAGACGTTTGAGATGCTTGGCATCGAGGACGGAGCACTGAAAGTGACCTTGGCATCTTTCCAACTGAAGGGAGATGCGGGTCAATGGTGGAAATACGAGAAAGCTCGTGTTGGTGGTACTTGGGAGGCGTTTGTGAATGCTTTTCAGGAGAGGTTTTTATCAGCAGCAGCTAGGGAGAAGCTGAGGGATCAGTTTAGCCGGCTTAATCAGCAGGGCTTGTCAGTGGCCGAGTTTGAGGCTACTTTTACCAGTCTGTCCAGGTTTGCACCTGAACTGGTGGCGTCTGAGGAACGCCGTTGCTATGAGTTTGAGAGGAAGTTGAGGCGGGGCCTCAAGTTGAGAATTGGTGGGTCTTATATTCGAGAGTATAGACACCTAGTGGATGCTGCAGCTCATATGGAGCTTATGATGCAGGAGGAGGATGAGGGTCAGAGAGGCTCCAAGAGGAGCCAGGATAGTCAGAGTGATGGCAGGAGGCAGAGGGGTTATAACCCTCAGCAGTCTCAGGGTGCAGTCTCTAGATCGACCTTTCCAGTGCCTAGTGTAGGCTCGGGGAGAGGCAGTCAGGGAGAATTCACTTGTTACAAGTGTGGCCAGCTGGGTCACAAGGTTTCGGTTTGCCCGCAGAAGGGTGGGGGTCAGAAAGCTGCTTCTTCTTCAGCTAGACCGCAGAGTCAGAGTTTGGGCAGGGGGCAGCTCTTGATTTGTTATCAGTGTGGACAACCTGGGCACATGAAGAGGTTTTGCCCACAGTTGAGTGCCACTTCGGGAGCGTCTGGTTTTAGGCAGACGCAGGGTTTTCAGCCAGCTCAGTCTGTGCAGGCCTCGAGGGCCAATCCGGGAGCTTCGTCATCCCAGTCTGTGCAGCAGTCTTTTGCTCCGAGAGGTGAGCAGGTAGACCAGGGGCCTACGGGGCGCGTGTATGCTGTTACCGCGCAGGATTTAGTACCAGCTCCATCAGTAGTGAGAGGTACTTTTCTGTTTTGCAACTCGGTTGCTAATGTGTTGATAGACACGGGTGCATCTCATTCTTTTGTATCTGCTGCATTTGCATCTGTTTTGGAATTGGAGTTAGCACAGTTAGCATCTCCTATTTGTGTGGTATCGCCTTTGGGCGGTGAGTTGATTCTGAAACAGGGTGTTAGAGGATGTGATATAGAGGTCGCCGACTATAGGCTTCCTTTTCCGTTTGTTGTCATGCCCATGAAGGGTTTTGATGTTATTTTGGGTATGGACTGGTTATCGTCATACCGGGCTGTTATTGATTGCTACCGCCAGAGGGTTACATTGTGTACCTTGAGCGGGGAGTGGTTCCATTTCTTGGGAGACCGGGTTGGTAGTGTTTTGCCACCGGGGTATGATTCGCGAGGGCGAAGTGAACTTAGTAGTCTACTTGCCAGTTTTGATAGTGGTGAGAGTGGTGAGACCCAGGTTGTGTTACCGAGGGTGGTTTGTGAGTATTCGGATGTCTTTCCCGAAGATCTTGTTAGTTTGCCACCTCACCGAGAGATAGAGTTCTCTATTGATTTAGTGCCTGGTACGGCGCCGATTTCTATGGCACCTTACCGTTTTGCTCCAGCAGAGTTGGTTGAGTTGAAAGTTCAGCTCCAGGAATTGCTCGATAAGGGCTTTGTTCGCCCTAGTGTTTCACCGTGGGGAGCACCGGCCCTCTTTGTTAAAAAGAAAGATGGTGCCTTGAGATTGTGTATAGACTACCGGAAGTTGAATCGGGCTACGGTTAAGAATAAGTATCCTATGCCCCGTATAGATGATTTGTTTGACCAGTTGAAGGGTTCCCGTTGTTTCTCTAAGATAGACTTGAGATCGGGTTACCATCAGTTGAGGGTCAGGGAGGAAGATATTCCTAAGACGGCATTCCGTACGCGGTATGGCCATTATGAGTTTCTGGTGATGCCATTTGGGCTTACCAATGCACCGGCAGTCTTTATGGACTTGATGAACCGGATTTTCCGGGAGTTCTTAGACCGCTTTGTGGTTGTTTTTGTGGACGATATCCTTATCTATTCGTCATCTAAGGAGGAGCACGAGGAACACTTGAGAGTGGTGCTTGAGTTACTTAGAGCCCATAGGCTGTATGCCAAGTTTGGGAAGTGTGAGTTCTGGCTGGGGGAAGTCAAGTTCTTAGGCCACGTGGTATCCGGGGAAGGGGTGTCTGTTGATACATCCAAGGTTGAGGCAGTGCAAGATTGGGCACAGCCTAAGAGTGTATTTGAGATCCGCAGTTTTCTAGGATTAGCTGGGTATTACCGTCGGTTTGTGAAAGATTTCTCCAGGTTAGCATCACCATTGACTAGGCTGACTCGGAAGGGAGTCAAGTTTGTGTGGAGTGAGACTTGTGAAAAGTCGTTCCAAGAGTTGAAAGTTAGATTGACTACCGCTCCGGTGTTGATTATTCCGGAGAGAGGGTTGGGTTATGCGGTTTATTGTGATGCCTCACGAGAGGGTTTGGGTTGTGTGTTGATGCAAGAGGGAAAAGTGGTAGCTTATGGCTCACGTCAGTTGAAAATACACGAGAAGAATTACCCTACTCACGACCTAGAGTTAGCAGCAGTGATCTTTGCCTTGAAAATTTGGAGGCACTATCTTTATGGTGAGAGGTTCGAGGTATTCTCGGATCATAAGAGTTTGAAGTATCTATTTACCCAGAGAGACTTGAATTTGAGGCAGAGGAGATGGATGGAGTTCATCGAGGATTATGATTTTGAGTTGCACTATCATCCGGGAAAGGCCAATGTTGTGGCCGATGCCCTTAGTAGGAAAACCATTAGTGATGTAGCTTGTATAGCCATCCGGGAATGGGAGACGTTGGGAGCACTGGGCGGGTTTGATTTGCTACTGGGCGAATCTGTCGAGGCTGCGGCCTTGTTTTCTGTTGTTGCGCAGCCTACACTTGTGATTAGAGTGTTAGAGGCACAGAGAGGTGACCTTGAGGTAGAATCCCTCCGAGAGAAGATCTCCAGTGGGAAAGTTGAGAAGGGTTTGACGGTGTATCCCGACCTGAGTGTGAGATACCGAAACCGTTTGTTTGTACCGGAGTCTTGCCGAAAGGAAGTACTCCGAGAGTTTCACCATTCGCGCCTTGCGGTGCATCCGGGAGGTACTAAGATGTATCAGGATGTGGGTCGCCAGTTTTGGTGGCGGGGTATGAAAAGAGATGTGGCTGTTTTCGTATCGAAGTGCCTTACTTGCCAGCAAGTGAAGGCCGAGCATCAGAGGCCAGCGGGTTTGTTGCAACCCTTGCCTATTGCCGAGTGGAAGTGGGAGCATGTCACTATGGACTTCGTTGTAGGTCTTCCGAGGACTCAGCGGGGTAGTGATGCTATTTGGGTGGTTGTAGACCGGTTGACTAAGTCGGCGCACTTTATTCCTATGCGCGTGAGAGATTCGGTAGATCATCTTGCCGATTTGTATATTCGGGACGTAGTGAGATTGCACGGGGTCCCAGTGACGATCGTCTCAGATAGAGATCCTCGTTTTACTGCCAGGTTGTGGCAGAGTTTGCAGAGTGCCTTGGGCACTAAGTTGACCTTTAGTACGGCTTATCATCCTCAGACTGACGGGCAGTCCGAGCGTACTATTCAGATCCTCGAGGATATGCTTCGGGGTTGTGTCCTGGACTTCAGTGGGACGTGGGAGAGGCACTTGCCATTGGTAGAGTTTGCCTACAACAATAGTTTTCAGTCTAGCATCGGTATGGCACCGTTTGAGGCCTTGTATGGCCGACCGTGTAGGTCTCCAGTTTGTTGGGCCGAGGTGGGTGATGCACCTTTGTTGGGTCCGGAGTTGGTTAGGGAGACGACGGAGAAAGTTGAGCTTATCCGTAGGAGGCTTGTTACAGCCCAGAGTCGACAAAAGAGTTATGCCGACCGTAGGAGGAGGCCTTTAGCGTTTGAGGTAGGTGATCATGTCTTTCTGAAGATATCACCTAGACGAGGTCTGATGAGGTTTGGGAAGAGTGGGAAGTTGTCCCCTCGGTTTATTGGTCCTTTTGAGATCCTTGAGAGGATAGGTGAGGTTGCTTATCGGTTAGCCTTACCGCCGCAGTTATCCGGAGTGCATGACGTGTTTCATGTGAGTATGCTTCGGAAGTATGAGCCAGATCCATCACATGTGTTGGATTGGACTGATTTAGAGGTAGATGAGGATGCCTCGTATGAGGAGAGACCGGTTCGGGTCTTGGATAGGCGGGATCAGGTCCTGCGTGGCAAGACCATTCCTTTGGTGAAAGTCTTGTGGAAACATCACGGAGTGGAGGAAGCCACTTGGGAACGTGAGTTGGAAGTCCGTGAGAAATATCCGGACTTGTTTGTTGATATGTAATCTTGTATTTAAAATTTTACATTTTGTTGAACTTAAGAGCTTTTATATATGTCTTAAGTTGTGAAACATTGAGAATGTTTGGTTTATTGAAAGTATGTTTTGGAACTTGCCTCATATGGAAGTTGAATGTAACATTATATCTGTTGAATATATTGTTGAAATTGGGAGGATAGTGCATAATGTTGATGCATGTTGAAAGTACATATGTTGTTTACATATTGTGATATGTCTCTTGTTAAAGGGATGGGATGACCGGTAATGGGTCGAATTGTTGAATGTTAATATATAACATTGTTTAGAATGGAGGAAAACTTGTTTTTGAAAACTTGTGTTTAATTTCGGGGACGAAATTCTTTAAGGGGGGGAGGTTATAGCGATCCCGGATTTACCCTTGTTGTATAGTGATCCGGACATGTGTCCGTGGATGTTGGTAGTTGTTCATTATCTTGTTTACATCCTTTCTTACTTTGTATTTTGAGTTATGGGATGTGTTGAGCGGGTTTGTTACAGGTTGGTTGAGTTTAGAAACCAAAACTAGTTGCCCAGATTTTTGGCCTGTACGCTCGAGCGGAGGTGTTGGCGCTCGAGCGTAGATTACGTCCATCCAGTATCTTGTTGTGCAGTGTTGTGAGCTCGAGCGTAGGGTTGGGAGCTCGAGCGGAGTCCTGGTTCTGCAAAAGTGCTGGGCGAGTGCATTCTGCGCTCGAGCGGGAGGTTGGCCGCTCGAGCGGAAGTCTGTGAGTGGCCGCTCGAGCGGGGTGTTTTACGCTCGAGCGGAAGACTGGGTTTAAGTCCCGAAATTGTGACTTTTCAAATCACTTTTTGCTTTCTCTTCTCTCTCTTACTTTTCCAAAATCACCATTGTTGAGCCTCTCACTCTAGATACTACCTTCTCTCTAGGTTTTGATCTAGTAGGAGTGATTTACTCACCTTTGGCCTTTACAAAAAGGTTGTTGATCGTCGAGGACTTCTTTTTAATCTGAAAATCTCGGGTTTTGGAGCACGTTGGGTTTTGTCGTCTTCTCCTTTGGGACTCCGAATTTGAGGTAGGGATATCCTACTCCTCTCTATGGGTTTTGTCTTTAAATTTTGGTATTTTGAGATGTTGGGCTTGGTTTGGTAATCTCGTAAAGGTTTGGGGCTTTTGTGCAATTATCCAAAAGTTGGGGTTTCATTCATAATAAACCTAGATGCATGTTTGGCATAGAAAAATAGAATGATTGTTGAATCATTGATGAAAATGGGACCTAAGGGTTGAAATGGTAATTATGGAAAATGGCCTAATTACATTGTTTAATTAATTGGGATAATTAATTGGTGAGAAATGAGGAAATGAAATGTTGATTGAATATCCATTTGTGCATTTATTTTCTGTTTTAGAAATAACTGCTTTGGGCTATCGGTGGAGGATAGTCGTGATTGTTGTAGACAATGTATGTTGATTAGGCAAACTGAAACTAATCAATGGAATGTGTTATGGAACTTGACGGTTAATTGAATACATTAATTGTATGTATTGTGTGTTTGTATATAGAACCAATGTGTTTATATATGTTGTGTGTAGAGGAGGAGATAGGGGATGTACTCCGCGGTTTAGGGGAAGATAGGGGATGTACCTCTAAACCGGATAGGTATTTGGAGGAGATAGGGGATGTACTCCGTAGACAGAGCTCATATGCTTGTCTAGAGAAGTGAAGATAGAGCTCATATGCTTATCTTTGTGAAGTGAAGTGTGGATACAGCTTGTATGCTTATCTGTGGATATTGTTGATATACATATCTGTTGTAGAGTGTGGATACAGCTTGTATGCTTATCTGTGGATATTGTTGATATACATATCTGTTGAGATTGTGGATATAGCTTTTATGCTTATCTGAATGTGAGATATAGTTTTTATACATATCTGTGGAAATGATGATAGAGCTAGCATGCTTATCTGTTGAAAAAGGGAAAATGAAAAGTAATTGGGACTTGTAAGTCGATGACATAAATATGTAATTTATGTGATTGTATCAGTGTTGACCAACTATCAATTGCTAATGTTTTAGTCATTGTCCATGGTTGGTTTAGTGTATTTCTACTGGGCTGTGGCTCACCCTATATGGGAATATCATTTTCAGGTACAGGAAGCATGCCACCTCCAAGGACATAGCTGGGAGGCTAGTGGCGGACATACTTTTGTCGCTTAACTTTTGATGTATTGCATGTAACTTCAAGCCAAGGGCTTTATGTGTAAACGAGTTCTTTTGTTGTAACCAAGTGTTAACTTGGAAAGCTGTAAGCCCGTAGGGCATTTTGTTATGATATTAACATGTAATACTTATGTAATGGAACTCTGAAGAATTAAAGTGTGTGGTTAGTTTATATGTAAATGTATGTCTTATCTGATGGGTTTGTTGTTGTTATTTTGAGGGCGTTACAGTGACCCTTTCTTGTTATGTTTTATGTATTGGTGATTCTGATACGATTGTCATTCTTTGATCTTGTTATGTTCTATTTGTATTTTTTTATTCTATTGATGTCAAAATTTTGTAATGTATCACTCTCCTATTACTTTGATACAGTAAAGTGTTGGTCCATTTTGATATCTTTTATTTATTTATTGATTTATCTTTTTCATAAATGGAGTTTCATTACTTTGGTAACCTCTTATCTTGGTCATGAATATTAATTAGAATTCATGACCTTGGTGGTGAGTTAATTTTGGAGTCTCCCCATTTTCTCTTGGTTAATGGTCATTATTTTGGTGTAACCATTTTCTCTTGGTTAAGGGTCATTATTTTGGTGTAATCATTTTCTCTTGTTTAATGGTCATTATTTTTTGGTGTAAGTTGTAAGGTCCTAGTGGCCTATAAATAGTTCCTCTCATATTCTATTTTCTATACCAACACACACCAACTATTTTCTATACAAGAGGTATTACTACCAAAGAAGGGTGTTTTATTGGTGGAGCGTTGGGTTCATCATCTTGTGCAGAGTTGGCCTGAACCATACGACAAGTAGTCGGGCTGTTGTATCTTGGAGGGGACAAGTCATAGTTTTGTGGCTGCTGCATTGGTATTTAGGTTCTTTCTACCGCAGTGGGCTTGTTCTCCTTAAAGAAAACGAGAAATCCGTGCATCAGCCTGATCTATTTGTATCTCATTTTCTTTGCATCATTTATCAATAAAACATAATTTTTTCTGGCATTTTCACCAACATAAAGTATTTACCACTAATTGTAAAGTCTCTTCGTTCACAAAAATAATGTAAAAATGAAAAAAATTAATCAGCGATGGATGTGTTACTAATTGTAGACTTGTTACTATTTTTTCCCGTCGCACTCATCTCTCACATTGCATTAAATCAAAAAATTGAAAAAAACAAATAAAACAATTTTTTTTTTTTAACAACTGCAACGACATCGATTAATTTGCTATGATCATAATTTTTTATCGTATTTATTTCACTACTCTATATATATAAATAGATAAGTGATGACATGTGACTAAGATTTTGAAAAGCGGTTGCAATCACCGAAACGGTTGCGGTGACGTGGTTGCAATTGTGGTTGCGGGGTGTAAAAACCGTAACGTAACGGTTACAATAATCGGAACCATGATTTTTTTTTTTTATTTTTAGCACAATTTGAAAAAAACTTACCGATACGCATATTTTTTTTTTCTTCAGAATCTTATTTATTGAGGTTTAAAATAGATTTTAATCAATTTTTGTTAATTTTTAAATATGATCTAATGTACATATATTCAAATCACTATAAAATGTGTTTTTTATATTTTATTTCAATAGTTCATGACTTTAAGAATAATTAATTTTAAATGTTTACAAATTATTTTTGACCAATACCTGAACCAACTGAATAAAAAATATTCACAATTATTAAATGATTATAAAAATAAAAATTGTGCCCTAAACAAAAATTATTTTTGAGGCATTTTTTTAGACAACACTTTACAGCAAACTAAATAAAATTATTTACAATTAAATATTAAAAATTATTTTTGAACTACTAATTTTATTTATTTTTTAAAGACATTTTTTAGACAACACATTAACAAAATAAAAAATATTAAATAAAATGATTATAAAAATAAATGCAACCATTGTTTATATATTTTTTATTTTACATGCTAATGTAATGAAATAAAAATTATAAATAAAAAAAAATTCATATAAGATTTTTTCTTTAGGTTTAAATCATTTGAGTATTTGTTCTTTTTTTGTGTTCTTTTATTATTATTATTTTTTTTTAAAGGAAACTATTTAGAATATTGTAAAAGGGTGTAACGGTGTGTAACGGACAGTTACAACCGTTACGGTACCACTAAGGCATGTAACACCGAAACGCTTTACACGTGAATTTCTGTCACACTGCTATAGCGTCCATAACGAGTGACGGTAACCACCACAACCGTTACGTAACGGTTGCGGCCGCTTTTTAAAACCTTGCATTTGCAACAATCTCTCGCTCTTCCCCCTCTGAAATTGTTTCCGCAATTGAACGACATAAAAGGTGACCATAACTCTCTGATGGCCAGAATTGGTGGTGGTGTTGGTGGTGGCGGCAGCCAAGAATCAGGAGAGAGAAAGAAAAATGGGAGAGAAAGGGAAGCTAGCCTGAGTATAAGATTAAAATGCAATAGTAAACACACATTTTTATACATAAGATTTCTACTATAATCTTTATGGTTCAGAGAATAAGCAATGATGTGTAAATATATCCCATAAAATTATTTTTCCCAGTTGTCATATACAGGTTACATAATTTGGCTACGTCTTCCCTGCTCTAAAACACCTCTTCCCATCTATTTTCATATTCCCAATGCAAAACTATACAATACATAGAAAGAATACAAAATTGAATCAACTGGCAAGAACAAAATTGTTACACCTAATTTAGCACCGAGAAGAATCAGCAATGTTGAATCAGAATCCATACTATTTAGCATTTTTCTATCTTTCCCGGATATCAGCAGAGCACACGAAATAGGAGTTTTCAACTTCTGAAATCCCACTGCACCGAGTACCGATTGATTTCCCTAGGTGTAAGGATAAATGATGATCAAACAGGGTTTGTCCTGCAACCTAGGCAACCCTTCCAGCTCTGTGACTTACTTGACAGCACAGGACTAGGCCTTCATAGGAGCAAACCCGAGCTTCCACTTCTCACTGTAAATGTGGTGACGCAGCGAAATACACGGGGACTAGTTATCGTTCTAATAGACGAAAGGGGCTCTTGAATCCACGAGAAAAATAGAACCTTGAATCCACAAGGAAAAGAAAATATCTTAATATTGAATGAAAAAATTGTATTTGCCATGAGGCTTACATAGCTATTTATAATAAACCAAACCTAATACTTGCAAGAAAAGTAATTCTAAAATAAACTAGGAAACTTAAATCAATACAAATTAGGAAACCTAAGAGAATAGGAAACTAGAATTCTAAACTATTTAAAATCCTAGTCAAAATCTAATTCCAAAATAATAAAATTTAAAAACCTAATAATTCTAAAATATTTATACTAATTACAAGCATCCTAATAACATATCAAAAATATTAAAACTAAAAAATATAAAAATTCTTAAAATCTTGTCCTGAAAATCTTGTCCTACATGGTCTTAAGTTCCACCCATGTTCCCGGGGATCCCACTTCAACCATGTTTTTTATCCTTCTCTGAAGCCTCAAATGATAGAAATATATGTGGACGGGTTAGTTGAAGAAGTATGGAGAATAGAGAACTTGTTGCAAGTCGAAGTCGCCTTTTTCTGGGAAGGGAGGAAATTTCAACTCTGGATATGATCTCTGGAAGCTTTCAAGCAACTGGGTAAAGAGAATCAGAATATTATGTAGATGTATAAGTAAATTAATTCAAAATTTTCATGTCATTTGTATGTTGATGTTCAGATCCATGAAGCAATAATGGCTTTATATGTATAAGGAATTACAACAAAACTACATGTTTTTATTAGTGTGCTCAGGAGAGAGAGAGAGAGAGAGATGCTTACATCTTCAATTATTGATGTTCTATAAAGCTCCACAAACTTTTCCCCGATGATCCTATTCATCCTATCAACGTCACATGCAACAGACAACATGAAATTAAATAGGAAACATAAATTTCTCATTTTCTACAAATTCCCCTCCAGTCTTTCCCAAGGAAGAGCCTATAAAAGTAGGTCAGTGTTTCAAAAATATTGGATTAAAAAATTATCGGAAAATAAATGCATGACCTGCATTTGAACATGCATTAAATAGAAGCATTTTAATATAATTATGAATTTCAAAACATATGCCACACTAGTGAGGACATATAAATGCATATTAGACTTGATTCAAGTTAAAGACAACACAAATGGATATTATATCATGATGTAATATTAGGAAATAAAATGATTTTTTTTTTATATATATATATATATCCAGGCGTCCAGACCAGTTTACACGTACCTCGCCTAAATCTCAGGACCTTGAAATTAATGACCGGGCAAACCTCTAGTGGCCCCAAGGTTTGAGATGTTTGGCCTTGTGGATTTTGAACCTACAACCTCTTGGGTGGTAAGCCCTTTGTTGCTTTCTTTACCCACTAAGCCAAACCCTTTGGGGTTATAAAATGAAATTAATTTATTTCTGACATCCATTAAGAGACTTTAGCTGTGGTTGAGAAGATAGAAGTGGACCTGTGGATTTACGCAATAAGTTGATTGAAGCCAATAAATCAGAGTATTTCACTTCAAATGTATGATTAAAACTTCTAAAGTTATCAAGAGATTCAGGAACTTCTCCCAGTGGTCAACTCGGAGATGTGTGCAAAAAGAAAATAAAGACGGAAAAATAAAAAAGAGTAGACATTTCTGTAATTGTGGATCTCACAAAAAGCATAATTCTAGAGTCCAGACAAATGTTGAACAATTTAGACGACTTGTAACCTGCAACTTAATAAATTCGAAGCGTAGAAACACAGAAACAACCACAGAAAATACACAGAAATTTGTTAGATTATCAACCCTCTTTATTAGATAATAAATTCATTAAGCAAACCCGGGGCTTGCAGATGAAGCCTTTGACTAGAACAGGCCATTGTGAGGAGCTTTGGATTTCTTCTGGTAGAATTATATAGCTAGAAACAAATCAAGACACGTTCAATCTTCAAGCAACTCCTAAGATTAAAAGTTCTTGGTGAAGAAATTTATGAAAATATCAATCTGATTTAAAAGCTGCTTCTGATTTCGTATTTGCTGAACATGAACTAAAAAAACTATCTATGATCACATAACATGCCACTTGCTGGATGGCAAACACAGAAGGATAAGATGATCCTTAAAATATTCATAGTCTCTTTCTGAATAGGTTTAAGCTCTAAATAAAATGGTACCTGCAAAACGTAATCCAGCATCCCTGCATGCAACAGCAGTCATCATCATGTGTGAACCATCAAGTGAGTGCACAAAATTCGGAGGAAATGTTGCTCTCTATTTCCTAACCTCCACCTAGAGTTCACATGATAATGAAAGTTATGGCAACGAAGGTGTCAGAAAAGAGGGGAGAATTTCTGACAAAAAGATGATATGTACTTACAGAGTCGCCCTCACGCTGCAAAGCCAACACCTGAAGAGAAGTTCTTATCTGCAGCGCCCCAGTGTGATTTGTTAAATAAGTAATCACAGAATTTTTAAAAAAAAACAGATGGAGACCAATATCATTTCACAGATTTTATGAGGAATTACATTGTGTGATTTCAAAATGCAACTAAACTCAAATACTCACAACATGCCGTTCAGTTTTAAAGTAGGGTTGCACAAGAGGAAGACCTAGAGGAGTTGTCCAACGCACTGGTTGATTTTCTGAAGCAATAATCTGTAGAATTTCAATAATCAAGATTCCATATTAAAAAATAGGACTTCTGATCAAATTTAACAGTCCAAAATTTGAAACAAAAGTATACCTTTGCACAATCACCAAGCCAACCCATTATGGCACATGCAGCTTCGAATATTTCTCCAAGGGCAGACATTGTCACCTAGTTAAAATTGTAGTATTGAAAAGAATGATTTTTTTTTTTTTTTTTTTTTGAACAAGTATTGAAAAGAATGATTGAAATGAAAATATTACGATTTGATCAGAGCAGCAAAGTTCTTTTTTAAATCTTGGTATTAAACATCAGGTGCCTAAAAATTTAACATTGGAATTAAACAAATGCATAAAGAACAGACTATGTTTTTAAACAAGATAAAACCAATGTTTAAAAACCAATGTGGCACACATGGTCTTCAGATGTGGCACACATGGTCTTCAAACAAGATAAAACCAATGTTTAGGCACATGCCTATGTCAAACACTAATCCCCTGGCAACTTATGTCTTGCAATACATATTTCGAAACATGGTACACTTGCATTCTAAAACAATGAATTTAGTGATTCCAATTTTTCCTATATATTTTTCCTTGACATTTTCCATAGGACAAAATAAATCAAACAGAATGAACTAAAATCTAGCAGGTGTGGAATTTCAACTGGACAAAATGTCAAACAAGGCCAAACTGCTCCTAGAAATGTGTTTTTAAGCGATTAATTTGTAGAATAATATATACTACGTTTCATTGGATGCCTAAGTGTTTACAAAAAATTGGTCTCCAGTTTGTGGTACCTTAATAAATTTCAAGTGTGATCTATATAAATGATAAATCTACCCCTATCAAACCACATTTTAGAGCATGTGTTGTATCACATCCATGTTCTTGTTCCTCGTACCAAAATGATCCCTGTTCCAAGTAATGTTGCTTTGTCCAAAAGTACAACATAACTCAATAATTTTCCAATTTAAAGCCCCCTAAGAGAATGACGTTGGGTTATGATATCAAAATTCTAGGGACACTTATGGCATGAGTTCGAACACTATGCTATGGGAATGGGGTCACATTTATAGCCTATCATTTATGAAGACAAACTTGAAGTAACGAAAGGGGGGGAGGAGAAAGAAATAGATAGATGGAGTTTCTGTTGACAAATGAAGGAAATTGGGTGTGAAAGATTGATATAAATTGTTGGGCCCATGTTCAAATAGCAAAACCTTTCAGGGAAAATTGTTTCTCCCTAATGCTTCCCTCTTTCCCTCCCCCTGTCATGCTTTTGCCAGCTGAACACCACCCATATGTAAGGAAAAATTTATAGTCATTATTTTTCTTCTTTTTATTTTCCTCAACTCTGCTAAATCAAATGAAAGGATGAAGGATTACTTTCTTTTCCCAGGGGTTCTTCCATTACTATTATCTTTCCTTACTCCTCGCTTTTTCATCCCTTACAAAATCCTAGAATAAGGAAACATGGAAGCTTCATGTGATGGAAAGTTACAACTTGAAGTAGCATCACAAGTAAAAGCTAAATGAGTAACGCATGAGTCTTGGTCAAGATCAAAATACATGCAAATGCTTCACATGAATATGTAAAAAAATGGCAATCACCTAAACTGTGCCAACTCACACTCAGTTGTGCGCATGGATAGACCCATGTTGAATTAATTTGGTGGGATGCTCGGCACAAGCTAATCAAAAGAGAAACTTGCTAAAGAAAGGTACAACTCAACTCCTAATACATGGTGGGGGATGGTTGTTATTTTTAGAGTTACAGTTTTCTATAGGGCACTGCTAATTGTCCAGTAATGTTCATTGGAGCTTACATTGTCCCCACAACCTCAGCATCTAGAAGCAATCTCATCACCTACAAAAGCTGGTCTCCTTGCCATATTTCAACTATCCATCACATGAACCATGAGAAATCTATCTTTTGATGTAAAAGGATCAATTGAAGGAATTAAATCTTGTTTTTTATGAACTTCATCACTATATTTGAGCAAATTTTCTGTGTCATTAAATCCATTTTTGCAAGGTATGAACTAGTTGAGTGAGCAAGCCTACTAACCTAGGTTGGCCAATCACTTATATCAGTGATGGATTGTAAATCAAATCTCCAATTTCAATCTTTTTCACTTATTAGGTGCCAGAGGTTCAAAATATGCCAAAAACAACATGGGTCAAGCATGGCCAATCATGAGAAACAATAAAATGCCAACTACATTAATGAATTGATTTTCACTGTAACCTTGACTTTCTAATGAATTTTCTTTAGCGTGAAGAATCAAAATATTTTCTGTTTTCATGACATGAGCAACAATATTAAGGATATTGAGGTGGAAATATGTTCTCTAATGCTAACAATCCAACCATATTTTCTAGTCAGTGGATGCTTACTTTAGCAGAATAGCAAGCTGCATTAAAAAGTAGGCCATCATCAGTAATTTGACCCTTCTCCTCTAATCTCCTTTTGATCTGCTCTTGTGCCCCAACATAAGTAACGCCATATATTGAAGTCATCACTGTCTGTTTCACTAGTTTCCTATCCACCTGAAAGCTAACAAAGTTAAAGGTCATTATCTAGAATTAGTCATCTTATAAATATGTAATGCGGTCTAAAACTCAAACATTTCAGGGAAGTGAGGAAGAAGTAAAAGAAAACAACCTGTCCAATTAAGAGCTTGGCTAATAAAGCATTTGGACTTGTTGCAGGATCCTTATTGTTGTCCCTTACCATGATATCATGAACCCTGCCAGATTAAATTGTTGCTTTTAAGGGTCATGAATGCAACATTAAAATATTAACAACAAAGTAATGCATGAGAAAAAGATCAAAGCCTCCTCTCCCACACCTCCCTTTCCCTTCTCCTTTTTTTATTTGGTTGAGAAGGGAGAAGGAAGGGTAAGAAAGGGATTACTAGTTTATGACTTTGCTCAAATATATTTACAAAAAAGTGCTTTTTCGAGGCAAGAAGGTGATGAAGAAGTTGATTAAGTATAAGGTTCCACCTTCCCTTCCTTCTATTCACTGTTGGGTGAAAAGGGTAGGTGGAACCATGGAAACTCTCCCCTATCTATTTTCCTACTATAAAATACTAGAAACTCCAAATGTTGTTTAGAGGCCAGAAGTGATGAAGTGTAAGGTTCCTCCTTTCCTTCCACCTGTTCACTGTTGGGTGAAAATGATATGCTGATCCAAAGAAACTTGTGGGTATCTATATTATGCATGGCACATGGCGAGCCCTACGGGCGTGTAGACGTCCTCGAACGCCGCCGGGAGGGACGAGTCCCCCGTTCCGTTCGATATTGGGCTCACTACAGTTCGGACTGTCAATTTGTCACGGTTCTAAATCTGAACCAAAGAGTCCAAATCCGGCAAATCGTTTTGAGAAAACAGCTTTTGAAAGAAGTGCCAAACATGGACTGCTTTGCCAGATACAGAGTCGCCACCTAAATATTTTATTTTGGGGAAATTTAGTAAACCCTGACTCGTTTGCCTAAGGCCACGTGTCCGTCATCACCAAAGTTTCCTCGGCTCGGGAACTTGGGTACGATTGGGGAAGGTCACTTCGTGAGCACCCCCGCTCGCCCGATCAAAGATCGGCCTCTACTAACCATGATATCTATTTTTGAAAACATTATGCGTTCTTATTCCGGTTATTAGCCTAGATTATTATGTGATGCGCACAGCATACAAGTATAGACTGGATCGCTTGAATTGGAACAAAACATTTCATGTTTGTTTGTTTGAAAATGGTTTGATGGTGCTACCCGCAAGTAGGTTAAGACGTGGATTTGCCACCCTCAGGTGGGCTTAGAAAACATGATTTTGCCACTATCTAGTGAGCTTAAAACACACAGTGAATGAATTGTTCCAATCCAAATAACCCAACCTTCACCCACAGGCATTCAGGCAGTTATATCACATAAGCAATTAGCCTCATGGTAAGCATGCTATCATGGCAGTCACTCACACGCATGCAAGGTTGCTAAAGCATAAAACTTACCGAGTACTCCAAGCCAAAACAGAAACTAATTAGAAATCCATGCATGATCCTAATTATACAGAAATGCCTAATGCAACACATGCAAAAGTGCAACTATAGCAGGCTCGGCTATTCTAGACATGGCATATGAAATGCTACAGCTAACATGTATTCAACTTGGAATTGAAAATTCAATGCAGTTAGTATGATGCGCCGAGCCCGGTGCATGCAAAACAGATGACTGAATGCAAACATGCTATCATACTGTATGCTAATTGAAACATGCCCTAATCTAACCATCATAAGCTGGTAAATAAAAGGGAGAAAGACGTGGGGTTGGAAGACATACATCACACACACGCACACTTATTACAGTTGTGCCCTCGCTCGGAGGGTTCAAATAAATAATACAGTCCCGAATAAATAATTACAGTCCAAATAATTACAAAACCCTAATTAATTAACAAATTAATTTAGGAAAGCAATAAATTGGCATGCAAGTCAGGGACTGCCTCAAATCTGTTCCGGATGATGAATGATGCATGCTCGGGTTGCCTTGTGCGGAGAATCCCTCGCGATGCCCCCGTTTGTCTCTGTTTACAATTGTTCTTGGAATGCGTGCCAAGCTCCGGAAGGCTGCTGATTTCTGATTTGCTGCAACAGAGAGCAACAAAGGGGCATGGCAAAGTATTTTCACATATGTATGCATGACTACTCTTCAGGGAGTGAAGTCCTCGATCCTCGTGCCACCAATCACGCATCTCGATGCATGATGGCCGGGGAGTCAAATTGCATGACTCAATATGGAATGAATGCACATGAAAACACAACAGGGCCTAGACTCCATCATGGATAATCTGGAGTGTCGGCGACCAGGAATTGAGATACGTTCCGTCACTCGGAGTACGAAACGTACCTCGTTTTCCGTGCTCGGACTAACTCCTATCCCAAACACAATGCAATATGCATGACATGCATGAATGCAACTAATATACAACCTAGCATGCACAATGCTATGTAATGGCATACACGATGCACGAGGTAACATGGCATACACAATGCGCTAACACACAACCTAGCATACACAATGCTATGAAATGAAATGGCATACACAATGCACAATGGACTTACACCAACATGAGTGGACCTCAGCCACACTCACATCGGTAGCCATACGATGAAAATGAGACAACTCAAAATGCGTGCCCACGTGCACGCGAACCGAGGTTCGACCCTAAGGCACCAAATGCCACTCTAACAAGACATGGCAAGGCATGGAATATGGCATACTAGCATGCAAATTTCAGTAGCAAAATATGATGCAAAACAGCCCCAGAACATGGAAACATGGCACCCGATGCATGGAATGAGACCCGAAACATGAAATTAGGTACATGGAATGACCTATGGCTATGCAAAGCATGCATTATTTGAACACGAAGTGTGAAGACAGAATCAAGACAGTCCCAAAAAAAGCAATTTTAAAGTTTTAAGCAAGGCCAAAAAGTGAACACAAATAGGGCTAAGTTAACATGCAAAAATGGCCCCAAAAGAGAGATAATGAAGCAAGTAGCATCTTATGGCCCTAAATGGCCAAGATCCCTTCAACAAAGTTGAAGAGGGGCTCAAAATGAAGCACTTTACAGTTTACAACAAGCCACGAAAACAAACACAAGTATGGCTAAACTATTGTGCAAGAAATGGGCCAAAAGGGAGACAAAGAAGCAAGTGATGGTTTTTGGCCTCAAACAGAGGAGGGCCCTTCAACAAAGTTGAAGAGGGGCCCAAAACATGGTGTTTTACATTTAGTGACCAAACCCAAAACAGTGCACATGAAAGCTTAAAATACTATGCAAAATAAGGCCTAAAAAGAGGTTTAAACACAAAGAGCAAAAAGGGAGCTTCAAAAAGCAAAAGTCCCTTGATAAAACATGAATAGGGGGTCAAAATATGACTATTTGAAGTTTGGGTCGGAGCCCAAAAATACAAACACAAGGGGCTAACAAAACATGCAAAAATAAGGCCAAAAGAGAGATAAAGAGGCAAGTGACAAAAGGAAGCCTCAAATAGTGAAGAGCCCTTCAAAAATGTTTAAGAACGGCTCAAAATAAGCCACTTTACAGTTTAAAACCAAGCTCAAAACAGTTTACAAATAGGCCCAAAATACTATGCAAGAAAGAGGCATACAAGAGAGGTAAAGAAGCAAGTGGTAGCTAGAGACCTGAAACATGGAAGGACCCTAAAACAAACATGAAAAAGACCTCAAAATAATGCTATTTTCAGTTAGGGTTAGAGCCCAAATATGCAAGCAAGTATGGCTAATATATTGAGCAAAATAAGGCAAGAAAGAGGGAGGAGAAGACTTACCCTTGAAGACCAAATGTTTGACAACTCTTGGACCAAGTTTGGTGGCTCCTTAGCTCTATAAAACAGCTCCAAGTGGCTGGAATAGATGGTGGTGGTGTGGTGCTAGGTGGTGGTGTAGAAATGGTGTAGGGATTTGAGGGGTTTTGAGGGTTGGAGTGTAGAGAGAGAGAGAGACAATGCAAGAGCCTTAAAGCAAATTTTGTAACCCTCAAAACATAGCTGGGGGTCCTGGATATATAGGCAAAAGACGGGGGAAAAAAGGGGGGGAATGAAATTCAAGTTTCTCCCCAAAAGTTGGCCCCCTCGGATATAAAATCTGGGGGGAAACAGAGGGCATTTCCGTAAAGTACCTGGAGAGAGGATCATGGCCGGCCGGTTTCCTAGGGTTTAGGTGGCCGGCCGGCCCTCCCCATGGCCGGCCGGCCAAGGGTCAAAAGGGTCAAGAAGTATTAGTGGCCGGCCACTCCAGATTGGTGGCCTCCCATGTGTGCACAACACAACCATATGGTCAAAAACTGGAGAAAGTAAATCAGGAGAGAGAAAAGCCCACTTTTTGGAGGGGTTCAAAAGGGTCAAACACAATTACTGGCCGGCTATGTGATATTGGTGGCCTCCCAGGTGTGTACAACACAAATATGTGGTTTAGGGCTGGAAAAAGTGGCCTTAGGGTGGTCAACATTGGCTTTCAAGTGAGAAAAATGGGCCACGGAGGGCGATGGAGGAATAAAACTGGTTTTCAGAACAATTACTAGCCTCCCACCCTTCTACGACCTTCCTAACAATGAAACAGAGGTCCCTGCCAAAAATGAACTCAAACCGATGCAAAATGGAGGTTCGGGGGCCGAAACGCGCAGCCCGAGGCCCCGAAAACTGACTGTTAGGCACCGGAAGTGGTGTTCGACCACGAAGTTGGTTTTTCGGACCGCTGTGTCCCTCAAAAGGGAGCAAATAAGATGCATGCCAAAAATCGGAGCAAACGGAGGTGGTTAAGCGGTCCCGAACTGAGGCACACGGCCAACGGCTCCGAAAAATCGGAAACCGGGCTCCAAACGGGAAAAATGGCCTACGACCACGAAACGTAGCCTACGGCCACTGACAGATGATCTACGTGACCTCTCCCTCCCTTCGGGAAGAGAAAATAGGGAAAACAGAGCCTGGTTCGCAAACTGAGGCAAAGTATGAAAGAGTCCGGAAGTCTGGAGGCAAGGCTCGCAGCTGAGACTCTAAAATCTCTGAACGAGCACGATATGCAACATCACCAAGTGCTCAATCGGTGATGTCTGAGTCTTAAGGTCGGTCGAAAATGGGGTGTCTACAGGGCGTCATGTCAACACCACTACACATCCTCGTGGCAGACCCCTAAGGCACCACGATGAGTATGTCATCACGAACACACATCCACATGGCAGACCCCTAAGGCACCACGATGAGTAGGGGTCATATACCTAGCCTAAGCGGGGGCATGCACACTACCAAGTATGAAAACAAGGCCATAGCCCACTTTGATAGAGTTAGCTTACCTAGAGCTCTCCATGGTCCTTCATAACTCAAGAAATATATTCTCTACTGACTCACTCCAGCTCCATAGCAACATAGTTGGACTCTTGGCTCACCTATGTTTACTTAGCTACTCAAGATGAACCCTTGGCCCACCCATGCACTCACCCTCTTGGCTACCTAGGTTGGGAGCAGGACCTAAGCACTCCCCTTAGGATCATTGGAGGATTGTGGATTGAAGGCTAAGACCTCAGGATCGTCAAGGTCATGTAGCTGTCTCCCTTCAGTGACAACTCCCCCTTTGACTTGGCTTAGAGAAAGGGACGTTGACCTTACACTTACATCTGATGCACATATGATACGCCTCTCAAGATATCATACCTACAGCTGCAACTCCTATGATGCAACGTTCCCAAGGACCCGAATCATAGGACAGCTAGTAGGGCTGATATCACCCTCTTGTCGAGTCGAGGAGAACTCGCTACCCGTCTTGAGGTTGCTTGGGCCCCAATACTCCTGGAGTCTATATAACGGCATCATATGTGCAGCCACAATAACACAACAAGAGCAACAAGAATCATATAACATACACTAAGTGTTCAAGGTCCCTCACTGCCACTCCTTTCCTCTCTAAGCTTGCCTTGGTCTTCTCCTCTTCCACCTCCATCATCTCAGCGCATTGAAATGCCTACCATCTTCCCAGAGATCAATGACCGATTACCTCTAATCTCTATCGCCCACTAAACTCTCCCCTTCTTTTTTTTTCCTACCCCTTCCCCATTCCTTCTATCAAATACTAGAAACTCTCTTCATCCATCATCTGGAAAAGACAGAAAGGGGATTGAAAAGGAAAAGAGAAATGGAAATGATCTATGCACCGATAGGACAAAAAGCTCAAATTTGTGATCTATACTAGAAACTCTCTTCATCCACCATCATGGTGAGGAGTAGATTCAATTCACAAACCATCAATTGTTGCAAATTTGTTGTGTGATGATCTATGCATCAATAGGGAAAAAGCTCAATAAATAGAAATGAAAGACCAACAACACCTCATCCCCATCATGGCGTTATCTCAAGGGAAGGGGTAGACATTGCTTCTTGAATCATTAAGCATCACTAAAGAGTATGTAATGAGTCAAGACGCAATAGGTTCAACATAACATCCGATTGAACCTAACTCAATTTTGTTACCCTTTTTTTTTTACCTCTTTTACATTACCTTGCCATTTTCTTATCTTTTCTTCATTTTTTCCAATAGTGATAATTACGTCCACTTTGTGCAACCAAAAAAAAAAAAGTGATAAAGAGATGTGTCAAACAAGAAGTTGTGCTTAGCATGAGAGAGATGTAATACCTTGATAATGAACCTCCGAAGAGATTATACCATTAAGCATGGAAGGTTTCTTTCTTATGCCTTGAATGACAACCTAGTGTTTGAGACAGCTCTTAATCAAAGAAAGCAAAGAAAGGAGGGAGATTGCAGAGATGATTATGCAAAGGTGATTATTACAAGTATGAATATTTATATGAAAACTATGTAAAGAAAGCTATCAACTCAAATAGATTGATGTCTATGGCCTAAATACCCAAATCTATGAGGACTCCCAACAATACAAGCATGATATTCAAAGCTAAACTGAATAAACACACTAAACAGCCCCTAAATAGCACAAAATAGTGCTGAAAATTAGTTTGAAAATGAAAGAAAACTTAAACAAAAATAAGAGGAAAGAAGCCTAATAAACAAGCCAAAGAAAGGGTGGCTAACCCTCCTCCTTTGGTGAGTTAAAATCAAATTTTTAAGCTTAAAAACACTCTGCAAAATGGTGTGAAAAAGCAAAGAAACGAGATAGAAAAAGATGGTACAAAGGCTCAAAGATTACCCTTTAAAGAGAGGATGATCTTCTAGTTCACAAACCACAAGGTGAATGAAATTTATGTTCAATAATCTCATCAAGAGACCTCAATTTAGGCTTAGGAAGCGTATGGATAGTGTATGTGTATTGCAAGAGAGAAAGGAAATGTGTTTGGCAAGCTATAGGCACTTGGAAATTTTTTCTAACCCCAAACCAAGAGGAAGAGTCTTGCATTTATAGACAAAAGGCTTCTCACGTAAAAAATATCAAGAAAAAGACAGCTAATGCAAGGCATGAACATGGGGATAGCTGGCTGTCTCAAAATATCTATTGTCGTTGAACATGGTCGGCCAACCAATGAATTGTACGGCCGACCCAAAAAGTAGCATGCTTGGTCTAATTTTGGTCTAGCTGCTAAGGAGATCCGGCCGGCCCCGAATACACACGGCCGGGCTCAAATTACCCACGACCAGGTCAAAAGTTTGCAAAGATGGTTTTTAGGGTCTAAAACATGTTGGTAAAAAATGGGGTGTAAGGTTGGGATTATAAGCTCAAAACTGAATCCTTTTGTTGAAGATTCAAACGATTATACTGCGTAATATTTTATCATCGAGTGTTCAGAGTGAGGCACCCAAGTCTTAAGGGCAGTCAAAATGGAGTGTCTACAGTTACTTTATTATCAAGCATTAAATTTGTCTTACTAATGATACATTTCATTGTTATATTGGTCATTCTTCCATACAGGAACAATTAAAACCCAACATCGCTAACAAAGAAAAGATAAAGACAAAACATAGGTGTGGTTCTAGGTCAATCCCTGTTAGAGTAGAAAAACTGGTACGTAGCCTTGCACTTTAAGAATTATATTAGATTATTAGCTTTACTTATTGAATATTTGGCCTATCAAACTAGGCACAAGAAAAGAAAATGCTACCTGATCTAACAGAGTTTTACAGGGAAACTCATTATAATGAGAAAACACATGAGCGGATCTCGTCTAAAGCTCAAGCTAATTATGCGAGTATATACTGCAATTTTTATTAACAAAATTTTAAAATACTATTTGTTGTAATCTTATTTAATTGACTAATAATTATTTAATGTTTTAATGTTTGATAGGAAAATATAATACAGACACAGGCTGATCACCTCTTACAGCTAGGATCAATCCCTTTGACTGCAGAAGAACTGTCAATCAAAGTTCTAAAGCCAAGGTCTGGCTACGTGAAGGGACTTGACATATAAAAACTTCATCCTCCATTAGGAGGACCACTGCCATATCTGCTAAAACGAATGGTTATATGAAGTGCCTTGAGATGCAAATAGAGACACAGAAGGATAAAATAAAAGAGCTTGAAGAGGGTGGAAAGAAGCAAGGGGAGATAATGGCAAATGTCACGACCCAAACCCACCCCTATAGGTTTAGCGTCGTAACCGGCCAGTAATCCGTGATTACCAAAGGCCTGCTTAACAATAATGACAATAACACAATAATGGGGCTGGAGGAAGCCAATCAATAATAGAAAAATAATATCTAATGAGCTACGAGGACTTAACTGAACAAAACAAGTTTCATATACTTATATATGCACAAATACTTAAGTCCATAAAACACTTACATACAAAACAAAACACAAGTTAGGGAATTAAATCCCCAATGTAAAAACAGTACAACAAAAGTCAAAGATCAATCTTGTCACTCAAAGCATTACAAAAGGGTGAATCCGAATCACCCAATAAGCCTTAACACGTGTTGGTTAGGAACCTCACAGTGAGGCATAATAGTTAGCTTGACAAAAACAAGATTCGGGTCGATGCCGCTAACTCTGATTTGGTGCTCGATCACCTACATATAGATAATAAAAAATGAGCTAGAGCCTAGTAAATAACAACTGTGTAAAGGGGTTATGAATGATGTCCTTCCAATAATTAAAACAGTCAATTCATCAATAAACCAATTTCACAATCAACATTTCATATCATATCAATCATTTCGATTCATAATAGTCATACGTGGTACATCCAATAACAGAACAATCGATAGGTCTTAAAGACCAAACAATCATTTGATGGCTATCAATGCAATAAAAATAGTTCCAAGATTTGGAACTGACAGAGATCTCTGTAACAATAACAATAACAATAGCAATGATAATATGCTATGGATGTCACGAGTATAGTTCAGAAAATAGGACAATCATTCATCAATAAACATTATCATTTCAATAAAACAATACATTTTCATCAATCAAAAAATAATTATAATGAAACATAGCTTTATAACAATGTTACTGACAGTGGGCTCCCTGAAACACGTGCTAAAGATGCACCAAGGATGTGGCGTCCGACCTAACAAATAGATTCAAGCACAATAATTCAATACACAATTCAATCATTTAGTCAGTTCTATTCAGTTCGTTGTTTACTTGATCGATTTCTAACTTTTCATTCTGTAATTCATTCGTGTTCATGAGATGCAAATGTACATGAAAAACACTTTAAAACCATGCAAATGGAGACCCAAAAGGTAGAAAAGTGGAGCGAAAACAAAACCGAGACCGCCCTTATAACCACACGTGTGGGGCACTGGCCGCACGTGCGGAACCACCACCACACATACGCCCCCACACATGCAATTATTTCAGTATGTAAGCTCACATCTACCTTGTTTTCCGCACGTGCGGGGCCCCAGGCCGCACGTGCAGTGTTGGATGAAAATTTGTCCGAAATTGCTCTTTATTTTGAAATGCAACCTTTTGTAAAACCAACCTTATATTCATGCATTTCACTTCCAAAAACTCATATAGACATGATAGAATTTGGGTCTTAAACATCAAATAGAAATCAAACTTGTAAAAAAAATTCCAAATTTCCAATTTGGAAGATCATAGACTCCAAATAAATTACAAAAGTATAAACCATGTGGTTGTAGACACCCCATTTTTGACCGCCCTTAAGACTTGGACGCGACTGATGGTTTACTTGATGGAGAAAGGTGTGCAGGGCAAAGGTTCAGTTTCTTCGGCAAAGAGAGAGTCAAATCTCAACTTCATACCCCTTTTTTTGGACCGAAACAATCTTGATCAAAAGATCTTAGACTTGAAACCCTCTCTTTCAAAACGTTTTGAAAATAAAGTTCCTACAATGTTTCGACGCTCGCATTTCGTTAAATATTGCGCTTTTCGATAAACCGAGCAAGGACAAAGTGGAAATGAATGAAAGAGAGATGAAATCTTTGAAAAATCTTTCAAAAACACCTTACTTAGGGGTTTGGAGTTGAAGAAAAGAAGAGGAAAGGAGATAAGAAAACTAGTTTAAAAGAAGTTCGGCATAAATCCGGTTGAACCGAATCTGCGCGGCTTCACCAAAACAGGCATAACTTTTTGCACAGGAGGAATTTTGATGCAAGGTTGGCACCATTGGAAAGATAACTTCTGGGGATTCAATGTGGCTACATGGCTGACCAGAAAATCAGATGGCCGACCACTTAGGTGGTCTAAAGAAAGTTTGGCATGAATCCGGTTGGACCGAATCTGCGCGGCTTCACCAAAACAGAAATAATTTTTTGGACAGAAGTAATTTTGATGGAAGGTTGGCTCCATTGGAAAGATAACTTCCGGGGCTTCAATTTGGACACAAGAATGACCTAAAAAGGAGTTCAGAAGGAGGAGTTATGGCCATTTGAAGTTGGACCTGGAAAGCAGAATTTTCCTAAAGTAGCAGACCGACCAGAAAAGGTGGCTGGCCGACCACCCTCTCCTGAAACAGTGGTCGGCCGACCAGGAAAAGTAACAGGCCGACCAGGAAAGGTGGCCGGCCTACCACTTATGCCCAGAAAGCTAAGAATTGATAGATATTTTCCCTCTAGCTGTCTTCCACAACCTCCAGCTGTCCTATAATCAGATATTTTCGAGCCAACTCTCATTTTTCATATATATGAGTTATATCTCTCATTTTCAAGGGCATCTTGGCTAAGCAAGCTTTGGGAGCTTCTCACTCTAAAAAAAATCCCTCTCTCTCTAGAAATTCCAGAGCCAAATCTCTGTCTCTCTCTCCTTCTCTTGCCTTTGTGTGCATAGCAAGAGATATACCTCTCTTTTGCCTAGGCACCCTTGATCAAACTCAACTACTATGGGGCTGAGGTTCTTTGAGGATCATTTTGAGCTCCAAAATCTGGTTTTAGCTCAGAATTTGGACCCCTTTTGCTGCTGTCTTCTTGAGCTTTAAGGGTAAGACACTAGTTCCCTCTTTTGGTCATTGTTTTGATCCATGTTTTAGCTCCATTTGCAAGCATTTCTGGAGTTTGTTATAAACTGAAAAGTGTCATATTTTGAGCTTCTCTTGAATATTTATTAAGGATACTTTTCTGTTTGAGGCCTCCTACACCCTTGCATGCTTTACCCCTCTTTGTAGGCCTATTTTGCATCATATCTTAGTCCTACTTGTGAGCACTTTCGAGATTTGATATAAATTGTAAAGTGACTTATTTTAAGCCCCTATTCAACTTTGTTTAAGGGAACTTTACTGTTTGAAGTCATTTACTTCCTTGTTTGTTCAATCTCTCTTTTAGGGCTATTTTTGCATCCTATTTTAGCCTTACTTGTGAGCATTTTTGAGATTTGATATAAACTAAAAAAAGTCTTGTTTTGACATACTCTTCAAGTTTTTTTAACGTCCCATTTCTGTTTGGGGTCATCTTCCCACTATGCATGCTTCATCTCTTCATGATTAAGGCTATGCATTAGAGCACTTGCATTGGCCATGGTTTGGTCTCTTAGCCACTGAAATCCAGTGGATTTTTAGTGGCTTAGATGTATTGTTGAGGGCCAAAATTAGAGGGGGGTGACCCCCTCTCTCCTTGTCTTGTTTGGTGGTCTTTTGGGCCTTCCAAAGGGACCCTATTTTGCATGCATTGAAGTCTTGTTTCAGGCCTCATTTTGTGAGTTTTAAGGTCTTCCTTGGCGCTGTCCAAGGCCTTTTTGGCCATATTTTATGTCTACAATGCATGTGTAGAGCAATCCCATCCAAGGCCTTTTAAAGGAGCCTTTCTTTGCATGTTTCCTAGACCCATTTCAGAGCCAATTCGGTGAGTTTTAGGGCTTTCATATTTGATTTCCAAAGTTGGTTTTGCCATGCTAAGTGTCTATCTTGTACGTGCTTAACAAGCCCTTGCAAGGCCCTCCAAAGAAGCCCCTCATTTTTGCATGCATTGGCTGCATTTTAGTGATTATTTGGGCATATTTTGGTATGTTTTATTCACTGTTTTTGGCTGGTTTGATGAGTTCTTATTTGCTTCATATACATGCCATGTAAACCATGCTTGCTAACCAATGTTGCATGGTATTTTAGTCCATCATGTTAGCATCTTTTGGCCATGCTCTAAACTAGAAATGTGCATGTTTTGGGACTTCCTTGGCTCTGTCTTTTGACTTTATGATCAAATAATGCTTGCTTTGTATACTTGTGGTTCAATACATGTGCCTAGTTTTGAGTTTCGGGGCTTATTCCATGCATCAGGTGCCATATTTCCATGTTTCGGGACCATTTAGCATCATGTTTTAGTGCTGGAAATTACATGTTCATAGGCCATCTTTCATCCCTTGCCATGCTTTGGTAGAGTGGCATTTGATGCCTTAGGTTCGGTCCTCGGTATGCGTGCATGTGTGCACACATTTCAGTTGTCTCTTTTCCATCATATGGCCACTGAAGTGAGTGTGGCTGAGGTCCACTCATATTGGTGTAAGTCCATCGTGCATTGTGTATGCCATTTCAATCCATAGCATTGCGTATGCTAGGTTGCATTTTAGAGCATTGTGTATGCCATGTTACATCACGCACATTGTGTATGCCATTTTAGTACAGAGCATTGCATATGCTAGGTTGCATGTTAGTCGCATTGTGCATGCCATTCCATTTGCATGGTGCTTGGAATAGGGTTTAGTCCAAGCACGGGAAACAAGGGGCGTTTCGTACTCCAAGTGATGAAACGTGCCTCGATTCCCAGTCCCCGACGTTCTTGATTATCTATGATAAAATTGTTGGCTTCATATGTTCATATCTGCATTCATGTCATATTAAAATGTGCAATTCGGTCTCTCGGCCATCATGCATCGAGATGCGTGATTGGTGGCTCGAGAACCGAGGGCCACACTCCCTAGAGCTTGTGCTTGTGCAAGGACTGGGAGGAGTGGTCGTGCACAGATATGTTGAAAATACATTGCTTTCTCTCTTTCTTGCCTTTGTTGCAGAAAAACCAGAGTCTAGGGGCAGAAAGTGGTCGGCCGACCAGGTTTTCTGGTAGGCCGACCACCTTTTTTGGTTTTCACCATGAGGGGTGGTCGGCAGGTGTTTCCCAAGCCAAGAGCTGGTCGGCAGCCTTCCCCAGGTGGAGTTTCAGCCTCCTGGAGCTTTGTGTAAGTTTCTGAAATCAGCTGCAAACAATGGCAGGACAAGGCATCGCGATGGAATTTACCGACAAAACGCATTAAGCATGCATGCATTCATTGTCATCCAAAACAGAGCCGGGGCAGTCCATTTGCATGCTAGTTTATAGCTTACTTAGCTAATTTGTTAGTTAGTTAGTGGATGTGTAATAATTAGCTGTAATTCGTTATTCATTTCGGACTGTATTATTTATTCGGACCCTCCGAGCGAGGGCGCAACTGTAATAAGTGTGCGTGTGTGTGATGTATGTCTTCCAACCCACGTCTTTCTCCCTTTTATTTACCTGCTTATGATGGTTAGATTAGGGCATATTTCAATTAGCATACTTATGCTTGCATGTTTGCATCATTCATCTGTTTTGCATGCCCCGGGCTCGGCGCATCATACTAACTGCATTTGTATTTCAATTCCGAGTTGAATACTTGTTAGTTGTAGTATTTCACATGTCATCTTTAGAATAGCCGAGCCTATCTTAGTTGCATTTTGCATGTGTTGCATTAGGCATTTCTGTATAGTTAGGATCATGCATGGATTTCTAACATAGCTTCTGTTTCGGCTTGGAGTACTCGGTAAGTACTTATGCTTTAGTATCCTTGCATGCGTGTGAGTGACTGCCATGATAGCATGCATACCATGAGGCTATGTGCTTATGTGATATACCTGCCTGAATGCCTGTGGGTGAAGGTTAGATTATCTGAATTGGAATAATTCATTAAATGCGAGTTTTAAACCCACTTGAGAGTGGCAAAACCATGTTTTCTAAGCCTACCCGAGAGTGGCAAATCCACGTCTTAGCCAACTTGCGGGTAGCACCACCAAACCATTTTCAAAACAAAATGAAATGTTTTGTTCCAATTCAGGCGATCTAGTCTATACTTGTATGCTGTGCGCATCACATAGTAAATCTAGGCTAATAATCGGAATAAGAACGCATAATGTTTTCAAAACTAGATATCATGGTTAGTAGAGGCTGATCTTTGATCGGGCGAACAGGGGTGCTCACGAAGTGACCTTCCCCAATCATACCCAAGTTCCCGAGCCGAGGTAACTTTGGTGATGATGGACACGTGGCCTTAGGCAACGAGTCAGGGTTTCCTAAATTTTCCAAAATAAAATATTTAGGTGGCGACTCTGTATCTGGCAAAGCAGTTCATGTTTGGCACTTCTTTCAAAGAATCTGTTTTCAAAAACGATTTGTCGGATTTGGACTCTTTGATGATTTCATCGGTCTTGCATTGCACTCTGCGAGATTAGATACAGGACCGTGACATTGAGTCCTGAACTGTAGCGAGCCCAATGAACAAAACAGGGTGGATTTCCTCCCGGGACATTCGGGGACGTCTATAGTGGTTTAAGGCTTCAATCTCAACTTGGAACCTTTAAAATTCATAGGACTTATGAAACAAACGATGACATGTAGAAACAACAATAAAACCATGCATGACCATAATTTAAGCTAAGTCTTCCAATTATTTGATCAAAGCCTCCAAGAAGTTATAAGAGCAAGAACCATGCGTTTCAATGATTCTAATTCCAAACTTTATGAGGAAAGCTCTTTGAAACTTGTAGAATTCATGAAGCTTATGTAGGAAAATATGTGTATAAACCAAAATATCATGAATTCATGCCATGCATGTTGAATTTAAGGCCAATTTCCATCACTTCTTTTCTAACTTAGCTTGCATGTTCTAATTTGTCAATTACCACATTAAAACTTCCAATTAACCATGAATTCATCCTAATTAACCTTATATCTTAGAAGAAGATGAGTGTAGGAATTTCAATTTCAAGAAATTGGATGCAAGTCTTACCTTATATTGATGGAATTATGAAGAGCTAACCTTAACTTCAATGTTTTTCCTAAACTTCTCTTCACTTGCTTCTTCCTCTTAGTTGAGTACTCTCTCTCTCTCTCTCTCTCTCTACGTGTAGTGTATAATCAAACTCCACTAGTTCTCTTCTTTATTCATTTGATGAGTAGGATTTGTTATATATATATATATATTCTCATTCTAAAGTTACCTTAGGCTAATAAATCCCATTAATTAATGTAAATCAAATTCGTTCAAATTAAATTAATCCTCATCATTTTATGACTTCACTGAAACTTACTAATGTGAATTAGGCTTTAATTCTCTATCCAATTATTTGATTCTAACTTGGTAAATTGTTGAATCAAACAGGTTTATATCATATTTTATCGTATATGTTCACAATAACACAATTCAAATAATCACATGGAAATCAATAACACTTAATAACACATAATCACATAATAAACAATAGCACATAACCAATTTAATTAATTTACTTAATTAAGGAGGTGGTTATCAGAGGAGATGTCGTCAATTTTCTGAGGAGCAAAGGATTCATTGGACACTTTGGGAGTGTGGGAGACTCATCCCTAAGTGGACATACTTCTTGGTAAGATATATCGACTTTAATATCACAAATTTTATAAAAAAAAAATAATATATATTTGAAGAATTAGAAAGTAATAGAAACATGCATAGGACACTTAATTTGGGAACTAGTTCAAAAAAGGCTATTGGAGGGCCGAATAGTTAAATAACTATGGAAGTGCCCGAAAACAAGAACAACCAACTTGGGAGGGACCATTATAACTAGTAGGAACTTATGGCACATGCAAGAGATCCACTGTTTGTGAATTAGACAAAAAAAAAAATGATTTTTTTTTTTTATACTTTAGTTTGAATTAAAAAAAAAATCGTCGAATGGCTAAATTGTTTGCCAGCAGCAAATGTGCACTAGTACTAATAGAAGCACTTCAAGATGGACTAATATAAGTTGTAGAAACTCATAGTACATGCACATGATGTATTACTTGTAAATTAGCTAAAATAATGCTTTTTCTCCAAACTTAAGCTTGAAAAAGGGTCGTTGAAGGGCTAAATTATCACACAATTGCGAATATGCATGGGAATTAACACAAACACATTGGAAGGGACAAATACAACTTTGTAGGCATCCCATTTTTGACTGCCCTTAAAACTTGGGCATCTCGGGTTGATCATTCGATGATGAAAGTGACGCTGTACAATTGTTCAAATTCTTCAGCAAAAGGCCTCATTTTTTTGAGCTTCTAATCCCAACCTTACACACCATTTTGATCAAAAATATTTTAGACCTTAAAACCCTCTTTTTCAAAATATGTTTTCAAATGTTTCTACGATGTTCTAAGGCTCGCATTTCATTTAAAATATTGTACTTTTTGGTAAACCAAGTAAGGACAAAGTGGAAATAAATGAAACGGAGGTGAAAACTTTGAAACATCTTTAAAAATATCTTATTTATAAATTTGGAGTTGAAGGAAATAGGAGGGGAGGGAAGAAAACTAGGTGGGGAAAAAGTTGGGCATCAATCCGTTAAGACAAAAATGAGTAGCCTTTACTAAAATAGGAATATCTCTTTGTACACTTAGAATTTAGATGTAACGCTACCATCATTGGAAATTAGACTTTTGGGGCTTCAATTTAGACTCAAGAATCACTTGAAATCGAGTCCGAATGAGGGAGATATGATCTTTTGAAGTCGAGCGTGAAAGCAAATTTTTTGTACCGGTAAAATAGATATATTCTTGCCAGCTATGCCAGCTGTCTGCACAGGTGCATGCACTGCACCAGTTGTCTCTATATAGATATTTCCAACTGAGGCACATGTTTTTCTATATATAGATGACCACCCCTCTTGAAATTAGGTTAGAAAATTCCAAAAGCTCCAATACTTGCATTGCACTCTCTCTCTCTATCTTGCAACCTATACACTCTCTCTCTACACTTCCTAAACCAAAAATTTGGCTCTTCTTGCTAAGGTTCTTGAGGTCAAATCTCAGCCCTTGAGAGTGAATACCTTGTCATTTGTGAACAAAAGAGTTACTCATCTTCAAGAGGTATAACTTTGACTATCTTTACACTACTTCTTATTTCTCTTTTATTGTTGTTTTTATACTGTTTTTGGACTCTTTTTATAGGCTGAAACTTGTGGTTTAAAGCTATCAAAGGTGGAGGGGTTAACCACCCTTCTTTGAACCTTGTTCTCTAAACTTTTGCCCTTATGTTTCTCACTTCTTTCTCAACTTTTTTTCTAGATTTTTACTACTGATTTTCAGAGGTTTTCAAAGGCTAAAAATGTTATTTTGAGGCCCCAAAAATGGAGGGGTTAGCCACCCCTCCTTATGCTTGTTTACTTGCTCAATTTCTCTATTGTTTTAGCAAACTTTTTCAAGCTTTTCCATGTTATTTCTAGCACTGTTTTTAGCTATTTTAGGACTGTTTTAGATTGTTCATTTCATTTATGCTTTGTATAGTATGCTTGTAGTGTAGTGGTCCTCATAGGTTTGGTGGTTTAGGTATTAGACACCAACCTATTTGAGTTGATAGCATTTGTTTTATGCTTTCATACTTGTGTTCACTCATAATCACCTCTGCAACCTCCCTCATTTCTTAGCTTTTTATTTCTTCAAGAGTTGTTTCAATCGGGTGTTGTTTAAGCTTGAGAAAGAGACCCTTCAATGCTAAATGGTTTAAACTCTTCGGAGGTTCATTACCATGGCATTATATCTCTCTCATACCCAAAACAACTTCTTATTTGACATTTCTCTCCATTTAGTGGACTTAATTCTCATTTTTTAGACTAAACAATAGAAAAGTAATTAAAAGAGGCTAATAAAATTGGACTAAAAGAGGTGCAAGAATCAAATCAAGTTGAGTTCAATCGGACGTTAATTGAACTCATTGAGTCTTGAGTCATTTCATACTCTGGTGATGATAATGGTTCAAGAATCAAGGTCAACTACATCCCTAGAGAGGCAACTCCATGATAGGGATGAGGTTTTGTTGGCCTTTTATTTTCATTTATTGAGACTTTGTCCAATTAGTTCATAGATCATCATGCAATAGCCTTACGATCATTGATGATTTGTGAATCGATTCTAACTCTCTTTTGAACAATTTCATGATAGGAAGAGGGAGAGAGAAAAAAAATCTCCTGAAAACACTCTGTTTTTGCTCTGTTTCTTTTTTGTTGCAACAGGGGAGAACCCAAAACTAGTGGCCGACCGGCTACCTCTCTGTACGGCCGACCACTTTTATTTGGCAGCCGGCCACCTCTTTTCAACCAAATAGTGTCTTTTTCCTCACAAAACAAAGCAGAGGCTGGGGTAAAAATAGTTCAATTTTCTGACTGCAAAACAAAACCATTCTGCTAGCAGAATAGAGGCATTTTCGGGTAGAAATCCGCATTCATGCATGAGTCATTCCTCACTTCTCGAGACCCGTTAAAATTATGTTTAATAGTAGTATGTTGTACTTAAAGTAGCGAACTTGTAATAATTTTGTAATAATTAATTACTTAGTTAATTACTTTTGTAGTGTAACTAATTAGTTAGTTCAATTCTACTTTGTAATAATTAGCTAGTGTATTTATTTTATTTGGTTTATAATAGCTAGTTAATTTGGTAATTAGCTAGGATATTCCTTCGAACCCTCCTGCATGAGGGCAAAAGTGTAATAATGTTAATGTCTTCCAGCCACACATCTTTCTTCCTTTTATTTACCCGCTTATGATGGATAGTGTAGAGCATCATGTTCCTTTTAGCATTTTCCATGATTTGTATCCATTTGTCTTGCATGCATAGGGTTCGGTTCATCATTCTAACGGCATTGTCATTTAGTACTTCCTTAAATACTTGCTTCACTGCATGCTATCAAAGTGATTCACATGACATATTAGACAACCAAACCTATTATTTGCATATTGCATGTGTTGCATTAGTCATTTTACATTGTTAGGATCATGCATTTTTTCTAACTATTTTTCTTCTTTGGCTTGTCTTGGAGTACAAGGTGAGCAATTTTCACTTTAGCATATCGCATACGTGTGATTGTTGCCATATCAAGCATAACATCATGAGACTAAGTACTTAAGTAATATACCTATTTGAATGCTTGTGGATGAAAGCTAATTGCTTAAGTTGGGATGATTTGCTTAAGTGTACATATGAGATCACTTTTTCAAGTGATACATATTCAAACACCTTTCAAAACACACATAAATCAAAATATTCTAACTTTTGCAAATTAATCTATACTTGTGTGCATCACATAGTAAGAATAGCCTAAATAATCAAAACAAGAGCATATACTGTACATAAGAACCACATCATGATTATTATTAGAGACCGATCTTTAATCGTGCGAGTGGAGTGCTCAATTCATGACCTTCCCCTTTCATACCTAAGTTCCCGAACTGAGACACTTTGGTGATGATGAACACGTGGCCTTTGGCACGAGTCATGGGTTTCTTAAATTTCTCAAAAATATTTAGGTGGCGACTTTGAAATCTGGCAAAGCAGTCTATTTTTGGTATTTTTGATTCAAAATTGATTTTCCAAAAGAATTGTTGGATTTGGATTCTTTTGTGTTTATCCGTTTCACATTACACTTGTGAAATCAAATTCAGAACCATAGGAGTCCAAACTATAGGGCTAGTCGTATCCGAAAGGAGCACGAAAAGTAAGCTACAAACTTGTGCATGAAAACTGACACAAAAACCTTATGGGGGACCAATTTAACTTGTGGGAACTTATGGCACATGCACATGATGCACCGTTTTTTAATTAGCCTAAAAAATTCTTTTTTTTTTTCTATACTTAGGCTTGAAAAATGGCCAACGAAGGGAAAAATTTTGAAACAGTCACGAATGTGTATCAAAACCAATACAAACACCGCAAGAGTGACCAATATAACTTGTAGAAACTTACAAATATGCATAGGATACATCATTTGTGAATTAGATTAGAAAATAAGCTTTTAAATAATTAGGTTTGAAAGAAGGCCATCGGAGGGCAAATCATCAAATAGCGATGAAAGTTCTCATGATTTGGCGCAAACACCTCAGGAAGGACCAATGTTACTTGTAGGAACTTACAGCACATGCTCGAGATGCACTGTTTGTGTATTAGATACAAAAAAATATATTTTTTCTGTACTTACGATTAACGAAAGCCCCTTGGAATGCTAAATTGTTAAACAGTAACAAATGTGCCTAGAAATTGATACAAACACCTTGGGAGAGACCAATAATTTGAAGAAACTTATGACACGTGCACGAGATAGATAAATTGTGAATTAGCCTAAAAAAAACTTTTTTCTCTATACTTAAAGCTTCAAAAAAGGCTATCGAAAGGCTAAATTATCACACAGCCATGGATTTGTACAACATAAACACCTTAGAAGGGACCAATATAAGTTACGGTACATTAGGGGATGCACCATTTGTGAATTAGCCTTAAAATTAATTTTTTGTTCCCATAATCTTGAAAAAAATATGTTGGAGGGATAAATTGTATAATTGATCTAATTGTGAATTGATTAGTTACTAATGTTTTTAATCTTTTGTATAATTGATTATTAGTTATTAAAACTTAATTTATTTATTTATTTTTATTTTTTTGCAAATTGGATTGTGGTGGCATTTTTGACATGCAACAATGATATAATTTTCTTGAATGTTTATTTTTGTTTGATAAGGATACACATACTTTATGGAGTTGCACTAGTTCTTGTTGGATGTTTGGTGGAATTGCATTAGTTATAACTGTTGGATATTTTGTGGATATTACACTATTTTACTGTATTAGGATGAAATTATTTGTAACGATGAATGAATATTTTCATTTTGTTAATTCGTAAATGTGTTCATTTATAGCAGGTTAAGTTAAGCTGTGATGGAATGTTATATTAAATATGTTTCAACAAAAACATGGTTATTTATTAGCAGGTTAAGTTAAGCTGAACTAAAATTTAAATTTTCATAAAATAAGCATATAATGTGGAAAAAAAAAATTATGAAATTAGTGACAAAAATTTTCATTCCAAAAGATTTTTTTTTTTTCTTTTTGTCCTTTATTTGGCTTAGGTGAATGACTAATTTTGCCATGAATTATTTATTTCGTCGCTAAATGAATTTGTCATGATGAAAAATATTGTCACAATTTGTCACTATTACCCTCAATATGTGACGAATTTTTTTCCACATTATTTCATCATTTTTAATGATGAATTTGTCTCTATTGCTAGCTTCATTGACAAAAAAAATTCCGTCGTCATTTATATTAAACGCGACAAAATTATTTCATCTCTATTTCTTCTATTTATGACAAAATACTTTGTCTCTAATTTCTTACAAAATATTTTGTCGCTAATTACTTACAAGTATGTTCCCAATAGAGTGTAAAAAAAATATATATATATATATATCGTCGCAAATTTATCCTTTTCAACAACGAATTTATTTTTTTGTCTCCAAGACCTTTTAGCGACAACGGTTTGGTGACAAAACGGATGACGAAAACTATTCGTCATAATTAGTTTGGGTGACGAAATGTGTACATTTTGGGACAAATTTGTTTCATCTTTAAATCGCAAATTTGTTGTAGTGATTTTTAATTGTTACCAAAAAATCTTATTTAAAAAAAATAATTAAGATGCTCTTACATCCCACCATCGTCGAACTTCCATCAGACGGTCATCGGAGACTCGCTAGAATATTCAACATCACCGGAAAGTCACCAAAATATCATCGAAAACTCGTCGGAGTATTGCCAAAATGTTTTGAACGTCACCGGAAGTCGTCGGAATGTCTGGAATATTCGTTCAACGTCAAGAATATCACTGGAGACTCATCAGAATGTCTAGAATATTGTTGAAAAAATAAGAAGAATAAACTTATAAATTAAAGTGAAAAAATTAGCAAAATGTACTAAATATTGATAAATTGAAAAAAGAAGAAAAAAAACCTAAGAACAACAAACAACAACAATGAAAAAAAGCTTATTTTCAATTTTTGTAGGGTTTAAGCAAATAATTTCTAATATTGATCAAATTGAGTAAGCTTTGAAACTATAAAATGTTACAGTTTCAAATTCTATTAAGTATTTATTTTTATTAATCAAACTGAAAAACATGTTGTAAAACTGTAAAATTTTACAGTTCTAAAGAAAGTTATGAAACTGCAAAATTTTATAGTTCCAAAGAATGATTCTATTCAACACCAAAAAAACTTTCATTGCCTATAATTAATGAAAAATCTAGAAATCCCCTAGATATTGATTTGTGATTATGTATCAATTTTAAGCAATAAATAACAATCCCAATCAAATAATCAAGACAAATCGACACAATGATTTTACGTGGAAAAACCACAATTGGAGCACCTCCAATTGTGACAAAAAAAACCACGGGCAACAGCCACAAAACAATTCACTAAGAAGATATAAAGGAATTACACAGGTATACTCTCAATTACCTAGTGAATCCACGCCCGAATTGAACCAACCCCTATGTGTCTCTTCCAACCCCGTCTTCACCTCGGAATTGCCTTGACGATGAGCCACTCCAGAATCCACCAAAGCTTCAGGCTCAAATTCTTCAGAATCCACCGAAGAACAACTCTCTCTTTTGTATAGAATGAACAAACAAACCTTTGATGTATTCTTCTTAACCCATGAGTTGAATACTCAATTAAACATCAAAGAAAACTAGCAAAATATCCCCAGATATAAACCCTAGAACCCAAGAAGAAGATCTAGAGAAGTAATCCTAAAATCTAACAGAAACCCGTACTTATAGAAATTCGGAACTGCGAGGCTCGCTCGAGCGAAGACTCTCTCGCTCGAGTGAGGAACCAAAAACGCGTGTTTTCCATAAGTGGCTTCGCCCGAGCCAAACAACCTGCGCTCGAGCGTGAAATCATCTCTTTCAGGTTTTTTGCTAGACGCAGTCTTCGCTCGAGCGAGCAAGGGCGGACATGCAACTTCAAATGCAATTTTGCATTTTGCTTCGGGGGCGCTGCCCCAGGCCCGCCAAAGGGCGCTGCCCCTTCGACCCCCGTGAGCTGACCGAGCAGCTCGATCCCTGTCATAATCAGCGAAGTGGTAATCTTGAAAGTATTAACATCACAAACTGCTCTGCAAGGCATAATTCGGGTTAGATTCGCATCTAAAAACTCATAGCCTCATTGAAATAAAAAGAGCGAAAACAAGTATAACTGAAAGGAGTTTTGTCAAACTGATTGCCAAGAATGAAAACCTAACAATTAAAATTCGAAAATAACTTGTTCAAAACTTGAAATTTTCTTCATTATAACATGAAAATAAAAGTGTATAGTACAAAAAAAGTATTAAAACTGAAAGATCAAAGGAAAGAGACATATATAAAGAGATACTTGTACTCCAACAACTATTTTTTTTGATTTAAATCTATATTGTGATTATTGGAGAATGTGAGTAGATAGAGTATTATGTTGGGTGATTAAGGAATATGAAGTGATATGATAAATGATGATTGATTAGAAAAAATGAACACGTGGTGCTCCGGAATATTCTATAGTTTTTCATATTTTGCTGTGCTGATGGATCAATGATTCTAGAAGCATACGTTGCTAAGGTGACGTAAAAAGTTATGACTTTCCAAATTAGAGAGAGTAAACCATGAGGTTCTTTCCTTGAAATCTACATATGAGGATATGAAACCTGAGGGAGTGAGCAAGGGAGAAAATCCTAGTCCTAGTTTTATATATATTGATCTTAAAAGTTTGTGTGTGTGTGTATGTGTGTGTGTGTGTGTGAAACAATGTCTAGTCACGACCATAAGAAAAAAAATTGAAGATAAGATTGAGAGGGCATTCGATAAGGCACACAGGTTTGTTGACACTATGACCTATCCTTTAGGCCCTGTTTATGGAGTCATTAATGGTACTGCTAGAGGGATCATGAATTGGCTCTTAGATGAACACCCTGGAGGGCGCAACAACAACAACAAAAATAATTGTCCTCCAAACCCACCCAATCCATGTGCCCCGAATTTGCAACCTACGAATCAGAAAAACTCCAACAACAGCTTCACTGACAACAAAATGGACAACCATTTTGTTGGGTTTGGTTTTTGGAGTTAAGTTCTTCTTAACTTTTTATTTTTATTTTTATTTTTATTTTTGTCTTAAATATCGTGAGGCCGAGGGGTTGGTTAGATGGTTGCGAGTAGCAGTAGTAGGGATAGTCTGTACTTTCTCGAATCTCTCTCGATACTTGTCATCTTTCTGTATCTTTAATTTCATATTTTTTAATGAAATTTTTCTTTGCTGATAAAAAAAAATAAAAAATGGACAACCATTCCAGCATTAACATTGGCGACAAATAGCATCGCCCGCTTGTTATATGTGCCTACACTCACATTTTCATGTCAGAGAAATTATAACCCTATGAATAATCTCTGATGATTATGTGAGAAAAGAAGAATAATAGGGGTTTGTTTGTTGTTTATGCATGTCATCTTATGTTGCTTGGCTTGACTACTACTACTGTTGCTACCTTAGTTATTGTATTACCTGAAATTGAATGGAATTAAGAATTTAGTTGTTCAGATCTTGGTAGTTATTGCATCTTCAGTTTAATTGTTTAAAACATGTGGGTTTGCTATGTTATTGGTTTTGTCACTACAATAAATTAAGATTTTAGAGATAAAATTACTTTTTAGAAATGATATATTTTCGTTACTAAAAGTGTCATTATTATATTTTTAGCAACAAAATTGGATATGTTGTGATAAATTACTAATCTTTTTTAGACCAAAATTTTTTTCTAAAAAAATAAACCTTTTTGGGACTAAATTATTTTGTCCCTAAAAGTGCATTTATTAGCAACATTTTAAAAAGTTTGTCACTAAAACTCTCCCTTTTTACTTTTTGGATTAACTTTTTAGCGACTATTCTCGTGACGGTGGGAATTGATCCCCAAATATTTTTTGTAACAAATTTTTTATTTTTAGAAACCAAAAAAAATAAATAAATTAGTGCTTAAAACTCTTATTTATTGTAGTAGTTGATTGACCCATAGCAATCTAAGAACCAAACCTATATATGTTTTTGAAGCAATTCCAAATCCGTGGGAAGTAAAAAGAAAATTGGAAAAAAAAAAAAATAGAGATCCAAGTGACACTACAAGAAATGATGGTTTTTATGGCGTTTAATTAATGGTGTTTTTTTAAGCCCTATTTTTAAAAAAAAAAAAAATTTAAAACGGTCCCATTTTAAGAATAAAAGTCTTTTAAAAAGGCCTTCAAACCCTTATTTTGAAACCTTCTCTCTCTCCAAACTCCTATTTTGAATCCATGAAGCTAAGAAATGGATCGATTCTCAAATCTCTCACTCACTCTCTCAACCCTCTCTAAACCCTAATGTTTGTCTCGGAGGATCGATTCATCTCAAATCCAACAGTTAGACAATCTTCAGCTCGATGATTCATCTCAGTGATTCACCTCAAAGTGATTTCAATTTCAAATTTAACTCTCTTTCTCTCGATTTCATGGCTCCACCGCCATCACCATCTACACCTGCAAGGAGAGTGAGTGCCATCGCCTACTAAGGTGAGCACCACTGTCTACAATCTCGGTTTCATATTCTCTCTCTCTCTCTCTCTCTCTCTCTCTCTCTCTCTCTCTCTCTCTCTTTCTATATATATATATATATATATGTATTTATATATGTATATTGATCTTTTTCTTTGTTCTCCTACAAGTTTGTGTTAGGGTTACACTAGTTAATTTCAAGCTGTAGTTACACTAATTAATTTCAAGCTCTAGTTTATGCTCTTATGTTCTGCATTTTCACCCTAATCTTCATTTTCAATTGTCATGAAAAATAACCAATATATATATATATATATATATATATATATATATATATATTAAAAAACAAGTCATATAAAAAAAAAGAAGCAAAAAATTAAAATCCCTATTTATTTTTGTTTGTATAATAGAAACAAGTCATGTTTCTTCTAAACAAGTAGAAAATTGAAACAAGTCAATTGCTTGCCTTGGGATATTAATATTGTTATTAAGAATTATAGTATTAGTCTCATCACTGCTTTATTGAAGATTTAGTTATTTTACTGCGGTTCTTTTATGTATATTTAAAATAATAATAATAATAATAATAATCTAAATGTGACATGCTTTTTGCATTTGGAGGAGGTTCAAATATAATTTTCTACTTGTGTTTTCCCAAGTCTTTTGCAATTTGGAGAAGGTTCAAGCAGTCATTTAGCTTTCAGTTACCATTTCAAATTTGACTTTCTTTGTGCTTGCTTTCATTTACAGGCATAATAGTCACTACAACATCTTCTTTGTTTAGTGACATTTGAAAGTGCCACAAAACTATTCTTCTAATGACATTTTTTGGTCTTGTGACATTTTGAACAAGTGTCACTTCTATCGGTGCCACGGTAGATACGAGTGCCACGGTAGATACTTGCAAGTGTCACTGCACCATCATGGCTAAAAACTTTTAATGGCATTTTAATGTCATGGTAGATATTATTTGTGGCACTATCAAGCGCCATTAAAAAAAGAGTTAGTGACACTTATAAGTGTCATTACACCATCAAGACTAAAACCTTTCAGTGACACTTCAATGTCATGGTAGGCACTATTCGTGACGCTATCAAGTGCCATTCGTGACGATAATTCGTTGTAAAACAATTTGATCCACTCTTGCAGAGACTCGAACCGCCAACCTCTCGCACCATAAACCTTATACACCACACTCTTCCCACTACACCTCTATAGCACCATATGATTATATATACAACATATATTATTTATATAGTACATACATCTATATTAATATAAAAGTATATGTATAAACATAATTATTTTATTGAACATAATTTACGTAAGATAAACTATTTACTAGTAAAATAAAAAAGACTACTTTTGGCGACTAAAAATATTTTTTGGTCGCCAATTCTATATTTTTGGCTACTAATTATTTTTTAGTTGCTAAAAAACTTAACTTTTGCCGATCAAAATCGGATTTGGTCATCGAAGATGCACTTTCAGCTACCAAAATTTTGATCGCCAAAAAATTTAATTCCCGCCTTTGTTTTTGATCGCCAAAAAATTTTGATCGCCAAAAATTTTTTTAGTCGCCAATTATAGACTTTTGGCTACTAAAATTTTTTTAGTCACCAAAAAGCTTTATTTTTGGCTACTAAAATTTTTTTAGTTGGTAAAACCCATATAATCAGTGACCAAACTTATTTTTAGTCACCAATTGTAGACTTTTGGCTACTAAATTTTTTTAGTTGCCAAAATGCTTTACTTTAGGCTACTAAAATTTGTTTTGTCACTAAACCCCATGTAATCAGTGACCAAACTTAGTTTTCATCGCCACTTGTAGACTTTTGGCTATTAAAATTGTTTAGTCGCTAAAAAGCTTTACTTTTGACTACTAATACTGTTTTGGTTGCTGAAAGTTATACTTTCAGTGACCAAATTTTTTTTGGTCAGGAAATTTAATTGCCAAATATGCTTTTTCCTGTAGTGTATATTGAGTTTAATTTATTTATTTTTAATCATTTACTGCATTGTAAAAATTTTAAAAATATATTGGCATTTTTTGTTTTTTCTAAAATGCCATTATAAGCTTGGAAAGTTTTTGACTTAGTGGCATTTCTCAAAATGCTATGAAATATTTGTTTATGAAACTTTTCACCTAAGTGCCATAAAAAGTAATTTGCACCTACCTAATGTCCTGACATTTTTTAAAAAATGCCATTGCTACTAAAGTTTAGTGGCATCTGTTGGTAAATGTCACGAACATAATTTTTTGTGTCATTATTTTATAAAATGCCATAAAATTGATGTGACATTTGTTTATTGGAATGCCACTAGAGCCTTATATGTTTGTGGCTTTGTGGCATTTATCTAAATGTGTTACCAAATATTATTTTTGTGGCATTTTCTAAAAACATGTCACTAGTATAGTGTCACTAAAGTGTGTTTTTGTTATAGTTTTGTGACACTTGTTCATTGAAATGTCACTAGAGCCTTTTATATTTATCGTTTTGTGGCATTTTTCAAAAACGTGCCACTAAATATCATTTTTGTGGCATTTTCTAAAAATATGTCACTAGTGTAGTGCCACTAAAGTATGTTTTTATTGTACTTTTGTGACACTTGTTCATTGAAATGTCACTAGAGCCTTTTATGTTTGTCGTTTTGTGGCATTTTTTAAAAATGTGCCACTAAATATCATTTTTTGTGACATTTTCTAAAAATATGCCACTAGTGTAGTGCCACTAAAGTATGTTTTTGTTGTACTGAGTTTGGTTGCTTTCATTTACAGGCATAATAGTTTGGTCTTTATTAGAGGCGACGATTGGTTCGATGGTAAAATCTTGATCTAATAACCTTGAGGTTATGGGTTCAAGTCTTGGACCAATTACTTTGTACACTATGCCAAAGGTTAGGTGTGTATACAATCTTTTTCCTCCCAAACACACCTTAATGCGTACTAGTTGGTCGTTGTTTTTTTAGCAATGTATTTCTTAAATCTATCATAATCTATCAAGAGTATTGTAGAAACTTTTGGTTTCTTCATTAATATGCTTCATACTAGAAATGCTTCTAGTATGCTTGATAGCTCCGATTTAGATTGCACCATCGAGATGCAATCATTAATGGTGTATGCATTCATAAATAACCTTAGATCCGTCCAATAATCTTCAGTCCAAAGAAAAAATTGGTCAAAATGAAAATGATGGTTGTTCAATTTTCGCAGGGTTGCTGTTGTCTGAATGTCTTACAATTCAGAGAAAATTGGTCAAAATGAAAATGGTAATTGTTCAATTTTCTCTGGGTTGTTGTTGTTTGAATGTCTTACAATCCATAGAAAATTGGTTAAAATGAAAATGGTGGTTGTTCAATTTTCTCTGGTTTGATAAAAAAAACATAGAGAAATTATGAGCAAACCAGAAAAAAAAAATTGGTCAAAACACAGAGAAATTCTTTGGATCAAATTTTCTCTGGATTGATGTTGAGGGATCTTAGATATTATGAAAATATTGGGTATCCTTTATGTTATAAAATCTTAATACCAAGGACCTTACAAAAAATCCACTTTAAAAAATTTCTTAATTTTATTTTTTTTACGATAAATATTTTATATTTTAAATATCTATTTATTTTAATGTGTACTGTATTTCATACATTTGTGTGCTATATGTTTTAAATATATATATATATATATATATATATATATATATATATATATATATTGTAAATATTTAAAAAATTATAAAATTTGATTTTAAATACTTTATTTTATTTGATAAATATATTTTTAAATTTTTTAAATTTTTTTTTAAATTTTTTTACTTTTTTTAAATATTTAATTTTTTTTTAGATTTAAAAAAAAAAATTGGTTCGCCATATATATCTAAATCATAACAAATTATTTAGTCAATACTTGAAGAAATAACAAAAATTATTTTTTAAAAAAATAAAAATACATAAAAAATATTTTTCTTCAAAAATAAAAATAAAAAATATATTTTTTCAAAAAATATAAAATATAAAATAATTTGAAAGGACAAAATTAAAAATATTTTTTTGAAATTTGTTTTTTAATAAAGTTTTGAAAAGAGTTCAGTTATGAATTTTGAAAATAATTTTTGAATTGAGTTTTGAATTATGTGTTTGGTTACGATTTGAGTGTGAAGTTGTGTTTTTTGTGTTTAAAATATTTACAAAATAAAATAAAATATTTAAAATTAAAAAATATTTAAATAACAATTATATATTTAAAATAAAAAAATAACATTTTCTTAAACATTTTTAAATATTTTTAAAAAATAAATTTCAAAAATTTCAAAATACAGCTCAAAACTCTTTTCAAAACTCAAAACTCTTTTTAAAATTCAAAACTCATAACCAAAGAAATTTTCTCTTTTCAAAACTTAACTCACAGCCCCACATTTAAATCATAACTCCACACTCATATCATAATTCTAAAACTATACTAAATGCACTCTTAAATTATGATCAAAAGATTATGTACTTATTCTTTTACTTTTTACAATATTTACAATAAAAAAAATGATCTTATAATCGAAACTTAAATACTAAATAAAAAGTGAACAAGCTGCAACAAAATATCACTTTGAACATCACCATTTTCACATTTTTAATTAAAAATTTTCCTTTCCCATAAATAACTCTAACCAGTATAATTAAGAGAAAATTGGTGATAAATCCAATTTAAGGAGTATCTAAGGCATTAGATTTAGTGGATATTTTTTATTAGTAAGAGATCCACATTTTGTAAAATAATTTGGTGAGAAGTCTTGTAGAACATTTCGTTTCCAATTCTACCCCTTAACTTTTTTTTATCTGTTTGATTTTTCGTTGATTATTTGTTCAATTGTTTTCCTATCTCTTCAAATTTTTTACCTATCTGTTCAAATTTTTTACTCTATCTATTCAAATGTTTTCCTATCTGTTCAAATTTATTACCCTATGTATTTAATTTTTAACATTTTTATTTCAAATTTTCTTTATCTATTTAAATATTTGTCTAAATAAAATTTTATTTGTTCAATTTTTTGTCTATCTATTCAATTTTCCACCCTATTTGAACAGATCTATTATCTTATTTGTTGAAAATCAACTATAACAGATCTATTAAAACAAATATGTTCTATTTACTCTATCTGTTCAAAATTTTATTATTTTTCTATATGTTCAAATCTCTTATTCCTCTCTCTTATCTGTTACAATCTGTTTCTTCTTCATCACCCACTATCTGTTAAAATCATTCCATAAACGAAAATTCAGCATCATGTAGACACCCCATTTTTGACCGCCTTCAAGACTTGGACGCGACTGATGGTTTTGGAAGTTGGGCAGTGCAAAGGTTTAATTTCTTCAGCAAGAAGAGAGAGTCGAATCTCAACTTCATACCCTTTTTTTGGACCAAAACGATCTTGATCAAAAGATTTTAGTCTTAAAACCCTCTCTTTCAAAACGTTTTCGAAATAAAATTTTTACGATGCTCCGAGGCTCGCATTTTGTCAAATGTTGCGCTTTTCAGTAAACCGAGCAAGGACAAAATGGAAATGAATGAAAGAGAGATGAAATCTTTGAAAAATCTTTCAAAACACCTTACTTAGGGGTTTGGAGTTGAAGAAAAGAGGAGAAAAGGGACGAAATCCAGTTGGGGGAGAAAATTGGCATGAACCGTTAAGAAAAATGTAAGCAGCCCTCGCCGAATCGGGCTTATTCATTTGCATACTTGGAATCAAGCTATGAGGGCACCACTGTTGGAAAGAAGACTTCCGGAGCTTCATTTTTCACTCAAGAATCTCCTAAAGCCAATTCCGGACGGGGGAGATATGGTTGATTGAAGTAGGGCATCACTCCGGTTGGACCGAATCTGCGCGGCTTCACCAAAACAGGCATAACGTTTTCCAAAAGAGGAATTTTAATGCAAGGTTTGCACCATTGGAAATCTAACTTCCGGGGTTTCAATTTGGACACTTGAACGGCCACCATTGGACTTCCCTATCACTGACCGGCCACCTTTCTTTCCGGCAGACCCATTTTTTGTCCTGAAAAGTAGCAGGCCGACCAGAAAAGGTGGCAGGCCGGCCACCTACCTGGTTGGATGACCATTTTGGCCCTTTTGAGCTGGCCGGCCATGATCCCCTCTCCAAGTGTGTTCCAGGTGTGCAATTTGTTTTCCTCCAGACCCTATACCCGAGGGTCTTTCCTTTTGGGGGGAAATTTGAATTGGTTTTCCCCCCTATTTTTCCCCCCTTTCCTCCACTCCTTTCCCTATAAAACCAGCACCCTCAGCTGCATTTTAAGGGGTTAGAAAAATCCATTAGAGCTCTTGCATTGAAGCCTCCCTCTCTCTCTACTCCAAGCCTCAAAATACCCTTGCTCCTACACCATTTCTACACCAACTCATAGCCTATCAACCCACACTCCACTTCCAGCAATTTGAGGCTATTTTTCAGAGTTTAGGAGCACCTTTCCTTGGTCCAAAAGCTGCTGAAGTTTGGTTCTACAAGGGTGAGTCATTTTCTTCCCTTTTCTAGTCTTTTCTTGATTCATCTATAAGCCACACTTGCTTGCATTTTTGGGCTCCGACCTAAACTGTAAATAGTCATATTTTGAGCCCCTTTTCATGTTTGATTCAGGGTCTTTCTCTGTTTGAGGTCTCCTACTGTCACTTGCCTCTTTATCTCTCTTTTAGGCCTTATTTTTGCATGGTATTTTAGGCCTATTTGTGAGCTGTTTGGGACTTTTCCATAAACTGTAAAATAACTTTTTTTGAGTCCCTCTTCAACATTGTTGAAGGGATCTCCTCTGTTTGGGGCCTCCTGCTATCACTTGCTTCTTTAGCTCTCTTTTAGGCCAATTTTTGCATAGTATTTTAGGCTTATTTGTGAGCTGTTTTAGACCTTTCTATAAAATGTGAAATATCTTTTTTTGAGCTCCTCTTCAACATTGTTGAAGGGCTCTCCTCTGTTTGAGGCCAGAAGCCATCACTTGCTTCTTTATCCCTCCTTTAGGCCTTTTTCTTGCATGATAGTTTGGCCTTATTTGTGATTATTTTTGTGGCTTGATATAAACTGTAAAGTGCCTTTTTTTGAGCCCCTCTTCAACTTTGTTGAAGGTCTCTTTTCCATTTGGGGCCAGCTACTGTCCCTTTGTGTTTAACCTCTCTTTTAGGGCCATTTTTGCATGATAGATTAGCCCTATTTGTGTTCATCTTTGAGGCTTGTTATAAACTAGAAATATTCATGTTTTGGGACTGTCTTTCATCTTTCTTCATGCTTCATGATAAAATAACGCATGTTTTGTATAGCTATAGGCCAATGCGTATGCCTAGTTTTGTGTTTTGGGGATCATCTCATGCATCGGGTGCCATGTTTCCATGTTTCGGGACCATTTTGTATCATATTTTAGTGCTGAAATTTTCATGTTTGCATACCATGTTCCATGCCTTGCCATGCTTTGGTAGAGTGGCATTTGATGCCTTAGGTTTGGTCCTCGGTTTGCGTGCATGCGTGCACGTACTTCGAGAGTCTCATTTTCATCTAATGGCCACTGATGTGAGTGTGGCTGAGGTCCACTCATGTTGGTGTAAGTCTATTGTGCATTGTGTATGCCATTTTATTTCATAGCATTGTGTATGCTAGGTTGTATGTTAGAGCATTGTGTATACCGCGTTACATCGTGCATTGTGTATGCCATTTCATAGCATTGTGTATGATAGGTTGCATGTTAGAATTGCATTCATACATGTCATGCATATTGCATTGTGCTTGGGATAGGAGTTAGCCCGAGCACGGGAAACGAGAGACGTTTCGTACTTCGAGCGACGGAACGTGTCTCAATTCCCAGTCACCGACACTCCGGATTATCCATGATGGAGTTTAGGTCTTGTTGTGTTTATATGTGCATTCATTTCATATTGAGTAGTGCAATTCGACTCCTCGGCCATCATGCATCGATATGCGTGATTGGTGGCACGAGGATTGAGGACTACACTCCCTAAAGAGTAGTCATGCATACATATGTGAAAATACTTTGCCATGCCCCTTTGTTGCTCTCTGTTATAGAAAATCAAAAATCAGTAGCCTTCCGGAGTTTGGCACGCATTCCAAGAACAATTGCAAACAGAGGCAAACCCGGGCATCGCAATGAATTTCCTCGCAAGGCAACTCAAGCATGCATCATCCATCATTTGGAACAGAGCTGAGGTGGTCCATGGATTTGCGTGCCAATTTACTGCTTTTCCTAGATTAATTTGTTAATTAATTAGGATTCTGTATTTATTCGGGACTGTATTATTTATTTATTCGGGACTGTATTATTTATTCGGACCCTCTGCGCGAGGGCAATGTTGTAATAAGTGTGCGTGTGTGTGATGTATGTCTTCCAACCCCACGTCTTTCTCTCTTTTATTTAGCAGCTTATGATTGTTAGATTAGGGCATGTTTCAATTAGCATACAGTATGATAGCATGTTTGCATTCATTCATCTGTATTGCATGCACCAGGCTCGGCGCATCATACTAACTGCATTGTATTTTCAATTCCAAGTTGAATACATGTTAGCTGTAGCATTTCATATGCCATGTTTAGAATAGCCGAGCCTGCTATAGTTGCACTTTTGCATGTGTTGCATTAGGCATTTTTGTATAATTAGGATCATGCATGGATTTCTAATTAGCTTCTGTTTTGGCTTGGAGTACTCGGTAAGTTTTATGCTTTAGCATCCTTGCATGCGTGTGAGTGACTGCCATGATAGCATGCTTACCATGAGGCTAATTGCTTATGTGATAGAGCTGCCTGAATGCCTGTGGGTGAAGGTTGGATTATTTGGATTGGAACAATTCGTTGACTGTGAGTTTTGAGCCCACTAGATAGTGGCAAAATCATGTTTTTTTTCTAAGCCCACCCGAGGGTGGCAAATCCACGTCTTAGCCTACTTGCGGGTAGCACCATCAAACCACTTTAAAAAATAAACATGAAATGTTTTGTTCCAATTCAGACGATCCAGTCTATACTTGTATGCTGTGCGCATCACATAGTAAATCTAGGCTAATAACCGGAATAAGAACGCATATTGTTTTCAAAAATAGATATCATGGTTAGTAGAGGCCGATCTTTGATCGGGCGAGCGGGGGTGCTCACGAAGTGACCTTCCCCAATCGTACCCAAGTTCCCGAGCTGAGGCAACTTTGGTGATGACGGACACGTGGCCTTAAGCAAACAAGTCAGGGTTTCCTAAATTTCCCCAAAATAAAATATTTAGGTAGCGACTCTGTATCTGGCAAAGCAGTCCATGTTTGGCACTTCTTTCAAAATCTGTTTTCTTAAAACGATTTGCCAGATTTGGACTCTTTGGTTCAGATTAAGAACCGTGACAATTTGAGAGTCCTGAACTGTAGTGAGCCCAATACGAACGGAACGGGACTAACCCTCCCGGGGCGTTCGGGGACGTCTACTGTTTCTGGCGACTCTGCTGGGGACTTAGAGAACTTGACTTGAACTCATGATATCTGTTTTTGACCACACTTATGTGTTTCTTTGCATTGCATGTGCATTAGTGCGCCAAGGACACCGTGTTTGCCATCTGCTATTCCTGAACGATTTGCCGGAGGCTTGTCTTGTCAAGGCATGACCATAAGGCTGACCGGTTGTGGGCTCTGCCAGTATGGGAACACAAACCCCGGTTTTACCGGGGCACCCTTTTTGACCATTCGACCTAGTGCATATTCGGAATCCATAGTGACCATTCCAAACTAGGACAGGTTGCTTACCCGATTGTAGGTTGTTTGAAATCGCTGCGTGCGTAGTGAAACCCTAGCTCCTGACAAAATAGGACAGGGAAACTCTACCCCAACATAGGGGTGTTTTGGCTCTCACTTGTCTGCTATGTGCTTTTAGAGTGCGTCTCTATAGGAATACATGTATCAGTCTACAAGTTTGGGCATCAAGCCTGCGGGCACCAGTTTAGTAGTTTGGGCATCAGGCCTGCGGGCATCAATATTTATGAATTAGTTTTACCTGAGGGTATCAGTTCACAGGCGAACTTTTGGGCAGAATTCAGTAGAGAGCACAGTTATTCGGCTGCTCATATCTGTTTTGGTGAAATCAGGCTGAGATACTGCATGTTTTCTCTTTTGCTAGGGGTAGTCTTGGAACCATAGCTTCAGAAGGCTCCAATATCCCCCGAGGTTCATCGGACATGTGCTGATAGACTTTGTCAGGTCAGAGATTCAGTTCAAGGGCAAATCAGTGTTCCTCCACCAGAGGCAGGGTAAAAGGGGCCAGTCAGGCACAGATCACCAGTCCAGCAGTTACCAGATTGGTGGCCCTTATCCACCCTACCAGTGAATAGTCAGGTTGAGGCCTCAGTTTTTATCAGTTTTTAGTCACCTCACCAGTCAGTCAGCCGGAACAGCAGAACATGGCAGGGATGGAGGAAATGATGCGTCAACTCCAAGAAAGTATGAAACTCATGCAGCAAGACGCTGCCCGCCAGACAGAATTTGCCAAACAGCAGGCTGCAATCATGGCCCAGCAGGCTGAGCTAATCACCAGGCTGCAACAGCAAAACGGAGCATCTGCTTCGCACCAAGCCCCTCCCCCACCAGAAGTTCCAGCACCCGAGGAGACAACAAATGTCCAGGAAGATACCGACATTCCAACAGGGCCGGCTCCGCTCCCGATCCCACCTCAGCTATCCAAGGCACAGATCAACCCACCGGATTCTCCCTTTGAGTTTGAGGTGGACCCCACGACACTAAAAGTAAGAAAGCTTGAAAAGTTATTCAAGAAATCTCAGGGTGTGAAGTCCATTCCGAACATTGAGGATGGATATACCAATTCGGCCGTGACTCTACCGGACCGATTCAAAATGCTGCATATCGACCGCTTCGATGGCTCTAGAGACCCAATGGTGCATCTCCACCTGTTTTCCGATATCCTGAGGCTAATGGGTCTGACTACAGCCCAGAAGTTGTCTCTCTTCGGCCGAACCATGTCTGAGATGGCTGCAATCTGGTATGCAAAATTAGAGGACTCTGTGAAATGGAACTGGGAAGAGCTGGCCGAGGCCTTTATTGCTCAATACTCCTACAACACACAGATCGAGGTCATAACTCGTGATCTCGAAGTCACCCGCCAAGAGCCAAAGGAGAGTTTCTCAGAGTTCGTGGCAAGATGGAGAGCAAAGGCCTCAATGATGACTACAAGGCCTTCTGACAAAGATCAGATCAGAATGATTGTTTGGAATCTACATGGCAAGCTGTTACAGAAAATGATCGTACTACCATTATTTACCTTTCCAGACCTTCATGGAATGGGGGTTCAAATCGAGGATGCCATCCGACAAGGGATCTTTGCAGAAGATAATGAGCTGTTGAAGAGAAATGTTGCTCGCAGCTCCAATGCTACTACTGATGGTAGTGCAGCTGTGAAATGCTCAAAAGTAGACACTATCACCACTTCCCTCAATGACCAAAAACCAACCACTTCAACTCAGCCCCAAGCCCGAAAATTCCATCCTCTTTACATGAGTCTCTCCCCAGCTTTGAAAAAGCTGCAAGAAGAAGGGCACCTAGAACTCCTAGAACCCCAACCCCTTCCAAATCCTCTTCCACCAAGATATGACCCAGCTAAATACTGTGCCTATCATCAACAACACGGTCATGATACGAACCGTTGTATCCACCTCCGTCATAAGATTCAGGATCTTATTGACGAAGAGACCCTAGCTCCACCAAAAGGACCTCAGGTTAGTACTGATTCGTCACCCCCCCATCTCAACCTCATTCATACACTACCATCCACCTTCGACCCCAGCATATACATCACCCCAGCCCATCTACCCAAGCCTGAGGTGTTCATTCCAGAAAGCATGGACTTATGCATGATGGATGCACCTGGACCCCAATCATCTCAAACCCGTGAGCCCACTACTTCTGAGCTGAAGAGAATGATCAAAGATCTTCAGAGAACTGTGGCAGATTTGGCCTCCGGGACATTGGCTCCATCATCGACCACACCACATACCGGGAACTTCATGTCAAAAGGCTCCCCGATCTTGGGATGGGTTGCATTTGAGGAAGGCCAATCCCTTGGCAAAGTGGAGGCGAGTGGAAAGAACAAGGTAGGGGCGGGCATGGATCCCCATGAACATCTCCTGTTCACTGTTAAGGCTTTGAAAGCCGAGGGACTGAATAAAGAGCAAGTCCTCGCAGTTGTTGCAAAAGCTGTGGATGACACTTTCGCTACTCAAGTTGGGGGCAGTCTGAATCAAAGGGAACATCGGGAGAAGGGCCGTCATACCAGAGACGATCCTGTTATCTCTAATCCTCCACTCGGAAGAGATTGGCAAACCAGGCCAGCACCTGCCAATCCCTTTGCTGGTGCGCCCAGTAAAAATCCACAAGCCTTGAAGTACCAACCCCGAGGTCGGAGGGTCTTCCATGCCCTCTATATGCCTTTGTCCAAAGCTCTCCAAATCCTTGTTGGACAAGGCCATCTCAAACCCCTTGAGCCTCGGCCTCTCCCGAACCCTCTTCCGGCTACACATGATGCTACCCAGTACTACGCGTACCATCAACAAACTGGCCATACTACCGACGACTGCTTCCGTCTTCGCCATGAAGTACAGGATCTATTTGACAATGGAGCCATCCTCCCGCCGAGCTCAGCAAAGTCTATCGGCACTAGATCGGTGAATTTGGGGGGATAATGTTATGTGATCGGGGGATGAACCACCTGCAGGCAGCGCTCGATTAACTCCAGACGTGGGAATGGCATGCACTGTTCTGAGCAATATGCAAATACCAGTTTTTGTACTTTCTGACTTGGGTTTTGGGTCAGTCTTGTTGTGTCGTACAGAGTCAGTCTTTTCTTACCAAGTCAGTCCTGTTTTGTTAGAGTCAGGTGATTCCGGGGGTGTTACCTCAGGCATCACTGTTTTGTTTTGTGTTTGTCTTTTTGCTTTCTTTTGAGTCTGTTTCTGTCTTGGAGCCAGTAATGCCAACAAATTTGAATGAACAGTAGTGATTTTCACATTCTTATGTTTGCTTCTGCCTTATGCCAGTTATGCCAGAAGTTCTGAATGAAACGACAGTGCTTTTCACCTGCTTTTCTGTGCTTTGAAAATCATTACATTGACCTAAGTTTTTCAAAACCTTTTGAACATTGTGATGAAAACAAAAGGGAAGGAATTCCTCGGGATTTGCAAAACTTTGATCAAATTGAGAGAAAGAGAGGCGTGCTAATCCCTTAATGAATGAAATCATGTTTGTTAACGTGAGTACTGAGAAGGATCCTGGCTTGATCCAGATTGGTCCCACACCGTCTTCAGCGCGAGCGATTAGTCGCTTTCTTAAAAGATTTCAAAAAAATATATATATTTTACGCGGTCCTACGAAGACCTGTGTGGAATCGCTCTTGAGATTGTGCAGCTTAGGATCGCTCTCAGCCTCGAGACTCGACTCCTCATTTTCAAACCTTGGACTAGAACTCAGAAAGTTCAAAGGTCAACTACAATGTAAGGCCTGCGTGGCCAGATCCAGAGCAGCCCGTGAATTAGCGGCAACAAAGTCAAATCAAGAAGCTTGCGAAGCTAGATCAGGAGCACCCCTCGAACTAGGGGCAAGAATTTCAAATGTGCTCGAAGAGTCCAAGATGAAGATCGGCAAGAATGCCAAACCCCAAAAGGGAGGAAAGAAGAAGACATTGTTGAAGGACAACCGAGTTCCTATCCACAAACACTAGGGGCAAATTCACCCTCCATTGGATGGACTCTTGCATCGTCAGCGAACAACAGCCATTCTCCTAGATTCAGATGACTTCGGGATCTCAAAACCATTTGACATGGACAAAGCTATACTTTTACCCTTGAGAGGCTTGCTGGGCCGAAAACCCAGAAGGGCGGCCCAGGCAAAAGTTAGAGCAAGAAAAGAAGAAAAAGAACAAAAAAGAGAAAAGAACAAAAGAACGAAAAAGAAAGATGCAAAGAAAAGAACAAAAAAAGAAAATAAAAAAACAAATGAAAAGAAAAGAAAAGAAAAGAACACAAAAATTGAAAAGAAGAAAAACATAGCTCGCAAGGTTGAAAACCCGCAAAGGGCGGCCCTGGCAAAAGTTAGAGCGCAAAAGGAGAGGTTATATACCCGAGTGTACCTTAACCCCGAACTACGTGAGGCTTGATTCCCATCTTTGGGATACGTAGGCAACTTCATTCTAAAGTCCAGCCGTAAAACACTGTGTCCATGTAATGGTTTTGATCATCTTTGCTTTCTCTGTATCCGAGAATTTGGTTGTGTTCGTCACTCTGAGGATTGACTACAATGCACTGTGAGGCCATTCAGACAAGGGGCAACTTTCCGTTGCCATTCAATGCGCCGTTCAAACAAGGGGCAACTTTTCGTTGCCATTCAATGCGCTGCAGTGCCGTTCAAACAAGGGGCGACTGTCCGTTGCCATGCAGCTCCCCTCAAGCAAGGAGCAATTTTCCATCGAATCTGAGGTTGTACATCTCGAGAGTGGGTTCTATGCTTGTTGAGCAGTGGTCGTTTGAAAAAATAGTTTTTGAGAATTTTTACTAAGGTTGACTAATCTTCTCTCGAAAACTATTCCATTTTTCCAAAACTGGACCTTTTTCTTGGACCCAAAAAAGGAAAATTTTCAGTGCTCATAGCCTCACTTGCATGATTTTAAATCAAAAAATTGAACAAGCATGTTAATCTAACTCTCATTTTGGTCAAAATTGTTTTAGCAGAAAGCCAAAAACAAAAAATGGTCAAAATGATAAACTAGGGGCACAGTTGAGTCAGGTGTTCTGTCTTTTCCCCATTGTCAACATACATGCCAGAAAAGGCGCCATACTTGCCAAGAAGAGCACTCTACCTGCCAGAAAAGGTACAACTGAAGGCGACAGCGAAAGGGCTGAAAGCTCTCTCATCCTCCAAGCAGCGAGATATCAAGCCAAGTACGAAGCACAAGATTGGAATGGATCAAGATACTCCATTCCCTCATCCGGCGCATCGACAGATGTCACCGGAGGAAATAGCCGCGAACTGATTATGTTGGGCAAGAACCCGCAACTTTCTGTTTATCCATCAACCACCCAGGGGAGGGATAAAAAATGAGAGATTGAAGAATAGAGAGATGTGCGCTGAGAGAAAAAGTGAGGAAAGGGCTTTTTCAGAAAAACAGAGCCTGAGGGCCGAGTGATGTGAGAATCACAAATAAGAAAATGGTGGGAAATAATATCCTGAGAAACTGGCTCCTCGTGCACCAAGAGGTCTCTCGTCTTTGTAACACGTCTGAGTGTTGTGTCTTTTATTTTGTCTCGATTCTTGCTTTGAGTCAGTCCGAGTGTGTCTCGATGTGTTTAGGTTGTTTACCTTTTGTTTTCCATTATGGAGTCTTTTTCGCTGTGTTCAGTTGTAGGCTCAATACTCAGTCGAGAACTCATTTCTCAATTTCATAAAATCATCTTGTGCTCAGAGTGCTGTGCCATTCTCCACATTTGTGCAAAATAGGATTTGTTCTTTCATAAAACTGCAGGGTCCACCCCCCGATAAGTGTGAACGGTAAAACAAGGACCTATCTGAAGCTATATAGGTTCCGGACTGCAAAGCAAAAGAAAAGAGGGAAAATTTTGAGCATCTGAGTGTGTTTCACCTTCAGAAAATTCTGAGATTGCATTCCATATGTACCTCTTCAGTCCTTGTCAGTGCTCCGAAGAATGAGTGTGCCTCTACACCAAGCTTAAGCATGCTTCAAGTCAGAATGGCGATTAAAGCAGCAGCAGATGTTATCTCTCGCCAATATGAACAGGGTGTGCCCTTTTTGAGCTGAGTGTGTTGTAAAGTCCTCTAAGAGGTAAATCAGAGGCACCAGAGTACATATTTGATGCTCCTCTACTGCATAGAATGTGAACTTTCATATACACTGTTGTTGCATGCGTGCCGCGCATCGTTATGATTCATGCATAGAATATGCTTGCTTTCGATTCCGCATAGAATATGCTTTGCTTGTTTCATGCATAGAATATGGTTGCTTTCAATATTGCATAGAATGTGCTTCCATACTTGCATAGAAAATGCCTGTATCTTTTGCATGGAAAATGCCCCCATACTTGCATAAAAGATGCATTTTATCGCACTTTCTTGTGCATTTTATCTCACTCGCACTGTCTTGTACACTTACACTTTGTATCTCACTGGCACTGTCTTGTGCATCTTGTGGTCGTATCTCACTCGCACTATCTTGTGCATTTCAAATCACTCACGCTGTTTAGTGTATCGTGCTGTTTAGCATATCGCACTGTTTTGTACATTTCTAATCACTCGCACTGTTTAGTGTATCGCACTGTTTTGTGCATTTCTAATCACTCGCGCTGTTTAGCGTATCACACTGTTTTGTGCATTTCTAATCATTCGCGCTATTTTGTACACCTCAATTGCACTATTTTGTGCAGTTTATCATTCGCGCTATTTTGCGCACCTCCATCGCACTGTTTTGTGCAGTTTTTCATTTGCGCTATTTTGCGCACCGCAATCGCACTGTTTTGTGCAGTTTATCATTTGTGCTATTTTGCGCACCTCCATCACACTGTTTTGCGCAGTTTATCATTCGCGCTATTTTGCGCACCTCCATCGCACTATTTTGTGCAGTTTATCATCCGTGCTATTTTGCGCACCTCCATTGCACTGTTTTGTGCAGTTTATCATTCGTGTCATTTTGCGCACCTCCATCGCACTGTCTTGTGCGTTTCAAATCAATCGCGCTGCTTAGCGTATCGCACTATTTTGTGCATTGTACCATTCGCGCTATCCTGCGCACCTCACCTGCACTTGTTAGTGTATTGCATCGCGCTATCTTGCTCCGTGACCATTACTTGCATTGCGCATGCATTTTATCGCGCTATCTTGCGCACCAAACCTTTAGCATCTGTAAACGTCCCCGAATGCCCCGGGAGGAACGAGTCCCCCCCGTTCCGTTCGATATTGGGCTCACCACAGTTTAGGACTCTCTAATTGTCACGGTTCTAAATCTGAACCAAAGAGTCCAAATCCGGCAAATCGTTTTGAGAAAACAGATTTTGAAAGAAGTGCCAAACATGGACTACTTTGCTAGATACAGAGTCGCCACCTAAATATTTTATTTTGGAAAATTTAGGAAACCCTGACTCGTTTGCCTAAGGCCACGTGTCCGTCATCACCAAAGTTGCCTCGACTCGGGAACTTGGGTACGATTGGGGAAGGTCACTTCGTGAGCACCCCTGCTCGCCCGATCAAAGATCGGCCTCTACTAACCATGATATCCATTTTTGAAAACATTATGCGTTCTTATTCCGGTTATTAGCCTAGATTTACTATGTGATGCGCACAGCATACAAGTATAGACTGGACCATCTGAATTGGAACAAAACATTTCATGTTTGTTTGTTTGAAAATGGTTTGATGGTGCTACTCGCAAGTAGGCCAAGACATGGATTTGCCACCCTCAGGTGGGCTTAGAAAACATGATTTTGCCACTATCTAGTGGGCTTAAAACTCACAATTAATGAATTGTTCCAATTCAAATAACCCAACCTTCACCCACAGGCATTCAGGCAGTTATATCACATAAGCAATTAGCCTCATGGTAAGCATGCTATCATGGCAGTCACTCACACGCATGCAAGGATGCTAAAGCATAAAACTTACTGAGTACTCCAAGCCAAAACAGAAACTAATTAGAAATCCATGCATCATCCTAATTATACAGAAATGCCTAATGCAACACATGCAAAAGTGCAACTATAGCAGGATTGGCTATTCTAGACATGGCATATGAAATGCTACAGCTAACATGTATTCAACTTGGAATTGAAAATTCAATGCAGTTAGTATGATGCGCTGAGCCCGGTGCATGCAAGACAGATGAATGAATGCAAACATGCTATCATACTGCATGCTAATTGAAACATGCCCTAATCTAACCATCGTAAGCGGGTAAATAACAGGGAGAAAGATGTGGGGTTGGAAGACATACATCACACACACACACACTTAATACAGTTGTGCCCTTGCTTGGAGGGTCCGAATAAATAATACAGTCCCGAATAAATAATTATAGTCCAAATAATTACAAAACCCTAATTAATTAACAAATTAAATTAGGAAAGCAATAAATTGGCATGCAAGCCAGGGACTGCCTCAAATCTGTTCCGGATGATGAATGATGCATGCTCGGGTTGCCTTGTGCGGAGAATCCCTCGCGATGCCCCGGTTTGTCTCTGTTTCCAATTGTTCTTGGAATGCGTGCCAAGCTCCGGAAGGCTGCAGATTTCTGATTTGCTGCAACAGAGAGCAACAAAGGGGCATTGCAAAGTATTTTCACATATGTATGCATGACTACTCTTCAGGGAGTGTAGTCCTCGATCCTCGTGCCACCAATTACGCATCTCGATGCATGATGGCCGGGGAGTCGAATTGCATGACTCAATATGGAATGAATGCACAACAGGGCCTAGACTCCATCATGGATAATCCGGTGTGTCGGTGACTGGGAGTTGAGACACGTTCCGTCACTCGAAGTACGAAACGTCCCTCGTTTCCCGTGCTCGGGCTAACTCCTATCCCAAGCACAATGCAATATGCATGACATGCATGAATGCAACTAATATACAACCTAGCATGTACAATGCTATGAGATGGCATACACAATGCACGATGTAACATGGCATACGCAATGCTCTAACATACAACCTAGCATACGCAATGCTATAAAATGAAATGGCATACTCAATGCACAATGGACTTACACCAACATGAGTGGACCTCAGCCACACTCACATTAGTAGCCATGAGATGAAAAATGAGACACTCGAAATGCGTGCACACATGCACGCAAACCGAGGACCGACCCTAAGGCACCAAATGCCACTCTAACAAAACATGGCAGGGCATGGAATATGGCATACAAGCATGCAAATTTCAGTACCAAAATATGATGCAAAACAGCCCCGAAACATGGCAATATGGTACCCGATGCATGAAATGAGACCCGAAACGCAAAACTAGGCACACACAATGGCCTATAGCTATACAAAGCATGCATTATTTGAAAATGAAGTGTAAGGACAGAATCAAGGCAGTCCCAAAACATGCATATTTCCAGTTTTAAGAAAGGCCAAAAAGCGAATGCAAATAGGGCTAAGTTAACATGCAAAAGTGGCCCCAAAAGAGAGATAATGAAGCAAGTAGCAGCTGCTGGACCTAAATGGCCAAGATCCCTTCAACAAAGTTGAAGAGGGGCTCAAAACATGGTATTTTACAATTTACAACAAGCCACGAAAACAAACACAAGTATGGCTAAACTATTGTGCAAGAAATGGGCCAAAAGGGAGACAAGGAAGCAAGTGATGGTTGCTGGCCTCAAAAAGAGGAGGGCCCTTCAACAAAGTTGAAGAGGGGCCCAAAACATGGTGTTTTACAGTTAGTTACCAAACCCAAAACAGTGCACATGCAAGCTTAAAATACTATGCAAAATAAGGCCTAAAAAGAGGTTTAAACACAAAGAGCAAAAAGGGAGCTTCAAAAAGTAAAAGCCCCTTGATAAAACATGAAGAGGGGGCCAAAATAAGGCTATTTACAGTTTGGACCAGAGCCCAAAAATACAAGAACAAGGGGCTAACAAAACATGCAAAAATAAGGCCAACAGAGGGATAAAGAGGCAAGTGACAAAAGGAAGCCTCAAACAGTGAAGATCCCTTCAACAATGTTGAAGAAGGGCTCAAAATAAGCCACTTTACAGTTTATAACCAAGCTCAAAAAAGTTTAGAAATAGGCCTAAAATACTATGCAAGAAAGAGGCATACAAGAGAGGTAAAGAAGCAAGCGTAAAAAGGAAGCCTCAAACAGGGAGAGGCCCTTAAACAAACATGAAAAAGAGCTCAAAATAATACTATTTTCAATTAGGGTCAGATCCCAAATATGCAAGCAAGAGGAGCTAATATATTGAGCAAAAATAGGGCCAAAGAGAGGGATAGAAGACTTACCCTTGAAGACCAATGCTTCAACAACTCTTGGATCAAGTTTGGGAGTCCTTGACCTCTGGAAATGGCCTTGAAGCTGCTGGAATGGAGTGTGGATTGGTTGGCTTGGAGATGGAGTACAATGGATGTAGGATTTGAGAGGTTTTGAGGGTTGGAGTGTAGAGAGAGAGAGATACAATGTAGGAGGCTTAAACCAAACTTTCTAACCCCTCCAATGGGAGCTGGAGGGCCTGGATATATAGGCAAAAGAGGGGGGAAAAAAGGGGGGGAATGGAATTCAAATTTCCCCCCAAAAGTGCAGCCCCCCGGATACACAATCTGGAGGGAAACAAAATGCAAATTTGTAATGTACCAGAGGAGGGGAGCAAGGCCGGCCTGGTATTTAAGTTGCAGGTGGCCGGCCGACCCTCCCCATGGCCGGCCGGCTAAGGGTCAAAGGGTTCAAGCAGTATTAGTGGCCGGCCACCCCAGATTGGTGGCCTCCATGTGTGCACAACACAACCATGTGGTCAAAAACTGGAGAAAGTAAACCAGGAGAGAGAAAAGCCCACTTTTTGGAGGGGTTCAAAAGGGTCAAACACAATTACTGGCCGGCCATGTGATATTGGTGGCCTCCGAGGTGTGTACAACACAAATATGTGGTCTAGGGCTGGAAAAAGTGGCCTTAGGGTGGTCAACATTGGCTTTCAAGTGAGAAAAACAGGCGACGGAGGGCGATGGAGGAATAAAACTGGTTGTCAGAACAATTACTGGCCTCCCACCCTTCTACGACCTTCCTAACAATGAAACAGAGGTCCCTGCCAAAAATGAACTCAAACCGATGCAAAATGGAGGTTCGGGGGCCGAAACGCGCAGCCCGAGGCCCCGAAAACTGACTGTTAGGCACCGAAAGTGGTGTTCGACCACGAAGTTGGTCTCTCGAGACACAGTGTCCCTCAAAATGGAGCAAATAAGATGCATGCCAAAAATCGGAGCAAACGGAGGTGGTTAAGTAGTCCCGAACCGAGGCACACGGCCAACGGCTCTGAAAAATCGGAAACCGGACTCCAAATGGGAAAAATGGCCTACGACCGCGAAACGTAGCCTACGGCCACTGAGAGATGATCTACGAGACCTCTCCCTCCCTTTGGGAAGAGAAAACAGAGAAAACAGAGCCTGGTTCGTAAACCGTGGCAAAGCATGAAAGAGTCTGAAAGTCCGAAGGCAAGGCTCGCAGCCGAGACTCTGAAACCTCTGAACGAGCACGATATGCAACATCACCCAGCACTCAATTGGTAACGTCTGAGTCTTAAGGTCATTCAAAAATGGGGTGTCTACAGCATCGCACTGTTTTGTGCATTCACTTTACTCGCACTGTTTTGTGCACCTTTAGCTCGCACTGTCTTGCGCACTCACCTGGTCCAGGAGACCTTAAATCCTCCGGTCTAAGGAGACCTTAAATCCTGCATCATCACTTGCACTGTTTTGTGCACCTTTAGCTCGCACTGTCTTGTGCACTCACCTGGTCCAGGAGACCTTAAATCCTCCGGTCTAAGGAGACCTTAAATCCTGCATCATCACTCGCACTGTTTTGTGCACCTTTAGCTCACACTGTCTTGTGCACTCACCTGGTCCAGGAGACCTTAAATCCTCCGGTCTAAGGAGACCTTAAATCCTGCATCATCACTCGCACTGTTTTGTGCACCTTTAGCTCACACTGTCTTGTGCACTCACCTGGTCCAGGAGACCTTAAATCCTCCGGTCTAAGGAGACCTTAAATCCTGCATCATCATTCGCGCTGTTTTGCGCATCATACTTGCATTTACTTGCATTTCATCGCATTATCTTGGGCACCTTCGCTGGTCTAGGAACCTTAAATCCTCTAAAGGTGCAATTCCTTTGGTGTTTGTCATGCCCGAACGACTTCCAGTGGTTTGGTATAGCCACCTGCCTGTGTTAGCAGTGAGTTCCTAGGAGATCAATTGAGACGGTGGAAACTAGAGTTCGAATGGCTCTTGCCTAGAACACAAAGGTTCGAGATTTGCGAGACTAAAGTCTGGTTTAAATACCCAGAGGTATATCCTCAGCTTGAAATCTGTATGGCAGCCCCATAGATTGAGATAGCATATGTATGCGCCTCAATTCTGGATATCGAATCAACCTATTCTGTCACCCTGTTGGAGAATAGGGAAAGCTGCGACCATACTCAGGGAGAAAAGTAGTACCTGTGGCTCAATCAAAAAGAAGCGAGAGATCCCCAGCATCATGAGGCACGATATTGTATGTACGGTTCATTTGAGGCTGGTGCAACCAGACGAACCGCGCAGGTATTGTATCTTCTCCGTGTGAGACGTGGCAGAGAATTATTCAATTCTCCGCATTCTTAACTGCATGAAATGTAGTTGTTGCTTTGCATTCTTGCTTAAAACTGTTGCATCTATTGTGAATATGTGCTTCATTACAGCTTGTTACATTTGCATGATCATTAAGTTACCTTTGGCTTCTTACATTGTCGGTTGCATTTTGCCCCTGCCTGCGGGCATGCCTACGGGCACATCTCTGTTTGTCTTGCCTGTTTGTCTAAGTCTTCAGCCTTGTCAAAAATGGGTCGTCTCTGGGCTTTGACATTCACTCCTGTCACTTCTTGACTTCCGAGTTCTGTCAAAGAGGGGCAACTGTAGACACCCCATTTTTGACCGCCTTCAAGACTTGGACGCGACTGATGGTTTTGGAAGTTGGGCAGTGCAAAGGTTTAATTTCTTCGGCAAGGAGAGAGAGTAGAATCTCAACTTCATACCCTTTTTTTGGACCAAAACAATCTTGATCAAAAGATTTTAGTCTTAAAACCCTCTCTTTCAAAACGTTTTCGAAATAAAGTTTTTACGATGTTCCGTGGCTCGCATTTTGTCAAATGTTGCGCTTTTCGGTAAATCGAGCAAGGACAAAATGGAAATGAATGAAAGAGAGATGAAATCTTTGAAAAATCTTTCAAAACACCTTACTTAGGGGTATGGAGTTGAAGAAAAGAGGAGAAGAGGGAAGAAATCCAGTTGGGGGAGAAAATGGGCATGAACCGTTAAGAAAAAGGCAAGCAGCCCTCGCCGAATCAGGCTTATTCATTTGCATACTTGGAATCAAGCTATGAGGCCACCACCGTTGGAAAGAAGACTTTCGGAGCTTCATTTTTCACTCAAGAATCTCCTAAAGCCAATTTCGGCCGGGGGAGATATGGTTGATTGAAGTAGGGCATCACTCCGGTTGGACCGAATCTGCGCGGCTTCACCAAAACAGACATGACTTTTTCCACAAGAGGAATTTTAATGCAAGGTTTGCACCATTGGAAAGCTAACTTCTGGGGATTCAATTTGGACACTTGAACGGCCACCATTGGACTTCCATATCACTAACCGGCCACCTTTCGTTCCGGAAGACCCATTTTTTGTCCTGAAAAGTAGCAGGCCGACCAGAAAAGGTGGCAGGCTGGCCACCTACCTGGTTGGATGACCATTTTGGCCCTTTTGAGTTGGTGGCCATGATCCCCTCCCCAAGTGTGTTCCAGGTGTGCAATTTTTTTTCCTCCAGACCCTATACCCGAGGGTCTTTCCTTTTGGGGGGAAATTTGAATTGGTTTTCCCCCCCATTTTTCCCCGCTTTCCTCCACTCCTTTCCCTATAAAACCAGCACCCTCAGCTGCATTTTAAGGGGTTAGAAAAATCCATTGGAGCTCTTGCATTGAAGCCTCCCTCTCTCTTTACTCCAAGCCTCAAAATACCCTTGCTCCTACACCATTTCTACACCAACTCATAGCCTATCAACCCACACTCCACTTCCAGAAATTTGAGGCTATTTTTCAAAGTTTAGGAGCACCTTTCCTTGGTCCAAAAGCTGCTGAAGTTTGGTTCTACAAGAGTGAGTCATTTTCTTCCCTTTTCTAGTCTTTTCTTGCTTCATCTATAAGCCACACTTGCTTGCATTTTTGGGCTCCGACCCAAACTGTAAATAGTCATATTTTGAGCCCCTTTTCATGTTTGATTAAGGGTCTTTCTCTGTTTGAGGTCTCCTACTATCACTTGTCTCTTTATCTCTCTTTTAGGCCTTATTTTTGCATGGTATTTTAGGCCAATTTGTGAGCTGTTTGGGACTTTTCCATAAACTGTAAAATAAATATTTTTGAGCCCCTCTTCAACATTATTGAAGGGCTCTCCTCTGTTTGGGGCCTCCTGCTATCACTTGCTTCTTTAGCTCTCTTTTAGGCCAATTTTTGCATAGTATTTTAGGCTTATTTGTGAGCTGTTTTGGACCTTTCCATAAACTGTGAAATATCTTTTTTTGAGCCCCTATTCAACATTATTGAAGGGATCTCCTCTGTTTGAGGGCAGCAACCATCACTTGCTTCTTTATCCCTCCTTTAGGCCTTTTTCTTGCATGATAGTTTGGCCTTATTTGTGATTATTTTCGTGGCTTGATATAAACTGTAAAGTTCCTTTTTTTTAGCCCCTCTTCAACTTTGTTGAAGGGATATTTTCCATTTGGGGCCAGCTGCTGTCCCTTTGTGTTTAACCTCTCTTTTAGGGCCATTTTTGCATGATAGATTAGCCCTATTTGTGTTCATCTTTGAGGCTTGTTATAAACTGGAAATATGCATGTTTTTGGACTGTATTGCATCTGTCTTCATGCTTCTTGATAAAACAACGCATGTTTTGTATAACTATAGGCCAATGCGTATGCCTAGTTTTGTGTTTCGGGGATCATCTCATGCATCGGGTGCCATGTTTTCATGTTTCGGGACCATTTTGTATCATATTTCAGTGCTGAAATTTGCATGTTTGCATACCATGTTCCATGCCTTGCCATGCTTTGGTAGAGTGGCATTTGATGCCTTAGGTTTGGTCCTCGGTTTGCGTGCATGCATGCACGTACTTCGAGAGTCTCATTTTCATCTAATGGCCACTGATGTGAATGTGGCTGAGGTCCAATCATGTTGGTGTAAGTCCATTGTGCATTGTGTATGCCATTTTATTTCATAGCATTGTGTATGCTAGGTTGTATGTTAGAGCATTGTGTATGCCTCGTTACATCGTGCATTGTGTATGCCATTTCATAGCATTGTGTATGCTAGGTTGCATGTTAGAATTGCATTCATGCATGTCATGCATATTGCATTGTGCTTGGGATAGGAGTTAGCCCGAGCACGGGAAACGAGGGACGTTTCGTACTTCGAGCGACGGAACGTGTCTCAATTCCCAGTCACCGACACTCCGGATTATCCATGATGGAGTTTAGGTCTTGTTGTGTTTATATGTGCATTCATTTCATATTGAGTCGTGCAATTCGACTCCTCGGCCATCATGCATTGATATGCGTGATTGGTGGCACGAGAATCGAGGACTACACTCCCTGAAGAGTAGTCATGCATACATATGTGAAAATACTTTGCCATGCCCCTTTGTTGCTCTTTGTTGCAGAAAATCAAGAATCAGCAGCCTTCCGGAGTTTGGCACGCATTCCAAGAACAATAGCAAACAGAGGCAAACCGGGGCATCGCAATGGATTTCCGCGCAAGGCAACTCAAGCATGCATCATCCATCATTTGGAACAGAGCTGAGGCGGTCCACGAATTTTCGTGCCAATTTACTGCTTTCCCTAGATTAATTTGTTAATTAATTAGGATTCTGTATTTATTCAGGACTGTATTATTTATTCATTCGGGACTGTATTATTTATTCGGAGCCTCTACGCGAGGGCAATGTTGTAATAAGTGTGCGTGTGTGTAATGTATGTCTTCCAACCCCACGTATTTCTCTCTTTTATTTACCAGCTTATGATGGTTAGATTAGGGCATGTTTCAATTAGCATACAATATGATAGCATGTTTGCATTCATTCATCTGTATTGCAGGCACCGGGCTCGGCGCATCATACTAACTGCATTGTATTTTCAATTCCAAGTTAAATACATGTTAGCTGTAGCATTTCATATGCCATGTTTAGAATAGCCGAGCCTGCTATAGTTGCACTTTTGCATGTGTTGCATTAGGCATTTCTGTATAATTAGGATAATGCATGGATTTCAAATTAGCTTCTGTTTTGGCTTGGAGTACTCGGTAAGTTTTATGCTTTAGCATCCTTGCATGCGTGTGTAGACGTCCCCCGAACGCCCCCGGGAGGAACGAGTCCCGTTCTGTTCATTTGGGGTTCACTACAGTTCGGACTCTCAAATTGTCACGGTTCTAAATCTGAACCAAAGAGTCCAAATCCGGCAAATCGTTTTGAGAAAATAGATTTTGAAAGAAATGCCAAACATGGACTGCTTTGCCAGATACAGAGTCGCCACCTAAATATTTATTTTGGGGAAATTTAGGAAACCCTGACTCGTTTGCCTAAGGCCACGTGCCCGTCATCACCAAAGTTGCCTCGGCTCGGGAACTTGAGTACGATTGGGGAAGGTCACTTCGTGAGCACCCCCGCTCGCCCGATCAAAGATCGGCCTCTACTAACCATGATATCCATTTTTGAAAACATTATACGTTCTTATTCCGGTTATTAGCCTAGATTTACTATGTGATGCGCACAGCATACAAGTATAGACTGGATCGCCTGAATTGGAACAAAACATTTCATGTTTGTTTGTTTGAAAATGGTTTGATGGTGCTACTCGCAAGTAGGCTAAGACGTGGATTTGCCACCCTCGGGTGGCTTAGAAAACATGATTTTGCCACTATCTAGTGGGCTTAAAACACACATTTGATGAATTGTTCCAATTCAAATAACCCAACCTTCACCCACAGGCATTCAGGCAGTTATATCGCATAAGCATATAGCCTCATGGTAAGCATGCTATTCATGGCAGTCACTCACATGCATGCAAGGATGCTAAAGCGTAAAACTTACCGAGTACTCCAAGCCAAAACAGAAGCTAGTTAGAAATCCATGCATGATCCTAATTATACGGAAATGCCTAATGCAACACATGCAAAAATGCAACTATAGCAGGCTCGACTATTCTAGACATGGCATATGAAATGCTACAGCTAACATATATTCAACTTGAAATTGAAAATACAATGCAGTTAGTATGATGCGCCGAGCCCAGTGCATGCAAAACAGATGAATGAATGCAAACATGCTATCATACTGTATGCTAATTGAAATATGCCCTAATCTAACCATCATAAGCTGGTAAATAAAAGGGAGAAAGACGTGGGTTTGGAAGACATACATCACACACACGCACTCTTATTACAATATTGCCCTCACGCGGAGGGTCCGAATAAAATAATATACAGTCCCAAATAATACAATCCGAATAAATAATACAGTCCAAATATGTACAAAAATCCTAATTAATTACCAAATTAACTAAGAAAACAATAAACTAGCATGCAAGCCAGGGACTGCCTTGACTCTTGTTCAGATGATGAATAATACGTGTTCGGGTTGCCTTGCGCGGAAATCCATTGCGATGCCCTAATTAGCCTCTGTTTGCAATTGTTCTTGGGATGCGTTCCAAGCTCCGGAAGGCTGCTGACTCTTGATTTGCTGTAACAGAGAGCAAGAAAGGGGCATGGCAAAGTATTTTCACATATGTATGCATGACTACCCTTCAAGGAGTGTAGTCCTCGATCCTCGTGCTACCAATCACGCATCTCGATGCACGATGGCCGAGGAGTCGAATTGCACGACTCAATATGAAATGAATGCACATGAAAACACGACAAGACCTAAACTCCATCATGGATAATCCAGAGTGTCGGTGACAGGGAATTGAGACACGTTCCGTCACTCGAAGTACGAAACGTCCCTTGTTTCCCGTGCTCGGGCTAACTCCTATCCCAAGCACGATGCAATATGCATGATATGCATGAAATGCAACTAAGATACAACCTAACATACACAATGCTATGAAATGGCATACAAAATGCACGAGATAACATGGCATACACAATGAGCTAACATACAACCTAGCATACACAATGCTATGAAATTAAATGGCATACACAATGCACAATGGATTTACACCAACATGAGTGGACCTCAGCCACACTCACATCAGTAGCCATGGTATGAAAATGAGACTCGAAATGCGTGCACACATGCACGCAAACCGAGGACCGACCCTAAGGCACCAAATGCCACTCTAACAAGACATGGCAAGGCATGGAATATGGCATACTAGCATTCAAATTTCAGTAGCAAAATATGATGCAAAACAGCCCCAGAACATGGAAACATGGAACCCAATACATGGAATGAGACCCGAAACATGAAATTAGGTACATGGAATGACCTATGGCTATGCAAAGCATGCATTATTTGAACATGAAGTGTGAAGACAGAATCAAGACAGTCCCAAAACAAGCATATTTACAGTTTTAAGCAAGGCCAAACAATGGACACAAATAGGACTAAGCTAGCATGCAAAAAATGGCCCCGTAAGAGAGGTAATGAAGCAAGTAGCAGCTGCTTGCCCTAAATAGCCAAGAGCCCTTCAACAAAGATGAAGAGGGGCTCAAAATGAAGCACTTTACAGTTTTCAACAAGCCACGGATCTAAACACAAACAGGCCTAAAACATTGTGCAAGAAATGGGCCAAAAGGGAGACAAAGAAACAAGTGATGGTTGCTGGCCTCAAACAGAGGAGGGCCCTTCAACAAAGTTGAAGAGGGGCCCAAAAAATGGTGTTTTACAGTTAGTGACCAAACCCAAAACAGTGCACATGCAAGCTTAAAATACTATGCAAAATAAGGCCTAAAAAGAGGTTTAAACACAAAGAGCAAAAAGGGAACTTCAAACATCAAAGGTCCCTTGATCAAACATGAAGAGGGGGTCAAAATGAGGCTATTTACAGTTCGGACCAGAGCCCAAAAAATACAAGCACAAGGGGCTAACAAAACATGCAAAAATAAGGCCAAAAGAGGGATAAAGAGGCAAGTGACAAAAGGAAGCCTTAAATAGTGAAGATCCCTTCAACAATATTGAAGAAGGGCTCAAAATAATCCAATTTTCAGTTTATAACCAAGCTTAAAACAGTTTAAAAAAAGGCCTAAAATACTATGCAAGAAAGAGGCATACAAGAAAGGTAAAGAAGCAAGTGTAAAAAGGAAGCCTCAAACAGGGAGAGGCCCTTAAACAAATATGAAAAGGAGCTCAAAATAATACTATTTTCCGTTAGGGTCGGAGCCCAAATATGCAAGCAAGAGGAGCTAATATATTGAGCAAAAATTAGGGCCAAAGAGAGGGATAGAAGACTTACCCTTGAAGACCAATGCTTCAACAACTCTTGGACCAAGTTTGGGAGCCCTTGACCTCTGGAAATGGCCTTAAAGCTGCTGGAATGGAGTGAGGAGGAGTGGTGCTATGGGTTGGTGTAGAAATGGTGTAGGGGGATTAGGGTTTGAAGGGTGCGGGAGAGAGGAAGAGGGAGAGTTGTGTATAAGGCTCAAGACCAATTTTTCTAACCCCTTCAAATGCAGCTGGAGCTGCTGGTTTTGTAGACAAAGGAGTGAAGGAAAGGGGGGAAAAATGGGGGGGAAAAACAATTCAAATTTCCCCCCAAAAGGTTGACCCTCGGGCATAGGGCCTAGGGGAAAACAAATTGCACATCTAGAACACACTTGGGGAGGGGGTCATGGCCGGCCATCTCAAAAGGGCAAAAAAGGTCATCCAACTAGGTAAGTGGCCAACCTGCTACATTTTCTGGCCGGCTTGCTACTTTTCTGGACAAAAAATGGGTCTGCCGGAAAGAAAGGTGGCCGGTCAGTGGTAGGGAGGTCCAATGGTGGCCGTTCAAGTGTCCAAATTTAAGCCCTGGAAGTTATCTTTCCAATGGAATAAACCTTACATTAAAATTCCTCCTGTGGAAAAAGTTATGCCCTTTTTGGTGAAGCCGCGCAGATTTCGGTCCAACCGGAGTGATGCCCTACTTCAATCAACTATATCTCCCCCGTACGAAATTGGATTTAGGAGATTCTTGAGTGAAAAATGAAGCCCCGGAAGTCTTATTTCCAATGGTGGTGGCCTCATAGCTTGATTCCAGGTATGCAAATGAATAGGCCTGATTCGACGAGGGCTGTTCGACTCTTTCTTAACGGTTCATGCCCATTTTCTCCCCCGACTGGATTTCTTCCCTCTTCTCCTCTTTTCTTCAACTCCAAACCCCTAAGTAAGGTGTTTTGAAAGATTTTTCAAAGATTTCATCTCTCTTTCATTCATTTCCACTTTGTCCTTGCTCGGTTTACTGAAAAACGCAACATTCGACAAAATGCGAGCCTCGAAACATCGTAAAAACTTTATTTCAAAAACATTTTTGAAAGAGAGGGTTTCAAGGTTTAAAATCTTTTGATCAAGATTGTTTTGGTCCAAAAAGGGGTATGAAGTTGAGCTTTGACTCTCTCCTTGCCGAAGAAATTGAACCTTTGCCCTGCACATCTTTCAAAACCATCAGTCGCGTCCAAGTCTTAAAGGCGGTCAAAAATGGGGTGTCTACAGTTGCCCCTCTTTGACAGAACTCGAAAGTCAAGAAGTGACGGGAGTGAATGTCAAAGCCTAGAGACGACCCATTTTTGACAAGGCCGAAGACTTTGGACAAACAAACAAAGTACAGACAAATAAATGGTTGCGCCCGCAGGCTGCCTACGTACCCCTTTACAAGGAATCAAACCAGCGTAGTTCAGGGGCAGGATGCAAAATGATATGCAGAAATATTTTGAAGATTGGACTTATACGCTACGCGAAGCCGGTTTGATAATTGGACTTATACGCTACGCGAAGCCGGACATCACTCATGATCATGCAAAGAGAGCTGTAATGAAGCAATTATGCGAAATAAATGCAACATTTTAAGCGAATGCTAGGCAAGCAAGTAAACTCGAGCCAAACTACACCTCGTGCAGAAAGGATGTAAGAAAATTATGGAATTCTCACTGCGAATACAGTGTGCATGTGTGATAGATACACAGAGCGAACATGTGATTGATACACAAAAAGGTGAGCACAAAGTGTGATAGATGCACTATGTGAACAGAGTATGATAGATACACAAAGCGAGAGTGTGTGATTGATACACAAAAAGGTGAGCACAAAGTGTGATAGATGCACTAAGTGAACAAGTATGATAGATACACAAAGCGGGAGTGTGTGATTGATACACAGAGCGAACGCGTGTGATTGATACACTAAAAGTGAACACAAAGTGTGATAGATGCACTATGTGAACAGAGTGTGATTGATACACTAAAGCGAACACAAAGTGTGATAGATGCACTATGTGAATAGAGTGTGATTGATACACTAAAAGCGAACATAAAGTGTGATAGATGCACTATGTGAACAGAGTGTGATTGATACACTAAAAGTGAACTCAAAGTGTGATAGATGCACTTAGCGAACAAGAATGATGGACATACTAAAAGGGAACACAAAGTGTGATAGATGCACTTAGTGAACAAGTATAATGGATATACTAAAAGTGAACACAAAGTGTGATAGATGCACTATGTGAACAGAGTGTGATTGATACACTAAAAGTGAACACAAAGTGTGATAGATGCACTTAGTGAACAAGTATGATGGATATACTAAAAGCGAACACAAAGTGTGATAGATGCACTATGTGAACAGAGTGTGATTGATACACTAAAAGCGAACACAAAGTGTGATAGATGCACTATGTGAACAAGTGTGATTGATACACTAAAAGCGAACACAAAGTGTGATAGATGCACTATGTGAACAGAGTGTGATTGACACACTAAAAGTGAACACTAAGTGTGATAAATGCACTTAGTGAACAAGTATGATGGATATACTAAAAGTGAACACAAAGTGTGATAGATGCACTATGTGAACAGAGTGTGATTGATATACTAAAAGTGAACACAAAGTGTGATAGATGCACTTAGTGAACAAGTATGATGGATATACTAAAAGCGAACACAAAGTGTGGTAGATGCACTATGTGAACAGAGTGTGATTGATACACTAAAAGCAAACACAAAGTGTGATAGATGCACTATGTGAACAGAGTGTGATTGATACACTAAAAGTGAAAAGAGTGATTGATACACTAGATGAATGAAGTGTGATTGATACACTAGATCAATGAAGTGTGATTGATACACTAAATAAATGAAGTGTGATTGATACACTAAATAAATGATCTTAAAACGGAACTTCTTTGAATGAACCGTACATACAATATCGTGCGTGATTGAGGAAGAAACTTGATAGGTACAATGCATTACAATGCATGATGCTTAAGGAAAGCAATAGATGGACAAAGCGGCGCTTTAGAAAGCACCTCATGAGGTGAGTGGCGATAAACCGCTCTACTCTGACGGGGATCTCCCCTCGTGCCCTTCGAACACTTACCTTCAACTTACAGTACAAAGGCTCTGAAATGCTAACAAGGGTCCTTCACGCAGAACACTTGGGATGCCACTTTTCTTCCTGACCACATTCACAACTTTCCCTATTCTCCAACGGGGTGACAGACTAGGTTGGTTCAGTATCCAGAATTGAGGTGCATACATGCTATCTCAACCTATGGGGCTTCCATACAGATTTCAAGCCGGGGATACACCCCTGGGTATTTAAACCAGACTTTAGTCCCGGAAATCCCGAACCTTTATGTTCTAGGCATCAGCCATTCGAACTCTAGTTTCCACCGTCGCAACTGGTCTCTTAGGAACTCATTACAAACACGGCCAAGATGTCCCTGGCACGAAACGGTCCTCAAGGAGAGCACTTCTGATTGCCTATTCTGGCTTGAAGCCGACTTGATCTTGAGCTTGAGGTAAAGGTACATTCATACTTCGGAGCATTGGCAAGACCTGAAGAGGTACACACGGAATGTAGTCCTGGAACTTACTGAAGTTGAAACAAACTCAGATACCCGACATTTTTCTCTTTTGCTTTTGCTTTGCAGTCCGGAACCATATATAACTTCAGATAGGTCCTAGTTCTATTGTTCTCACATGACCTGGGTTGAATCCTGCGATTTTATGAAAGAACAAATTTTGTTTTGTACAAATGTGGAGAACGGCACGGCACTCGGAGCACAAAACGATTTTATTTTTGAAATTGAGAGATGAGTTTTCGACCAAGTATTGAGCCTACGACTGAACACAGCAAAACGACTCAACAAGGAAATAAAAGGCACACAACCTAGATACATCGAGTAACACTCGAAACGACTCAAAACAAGAATCGAGTTAAAATAAAAAGACACGACACTCAGACGTGCACAGGGAGCCTGTTTCACCGGGTAGTGTTTCTCACCCTTTCTCATTTTTGGTTCTCACATCACTCAGCCCTCAAGCTCTGTTTTTCTGAAAAAGCCCTCTTCTCACTTTTACTCTCATCGCACATCTCTCTATTCTTTGATCTCTCTATTCTTTGATCTCTCATTTTTCATCCCTCCCCTAGGTGGTTGATGGATAAACATCAAATTGTGGGCTCGTGCCCCTAGCATTCTACTAGATTCTCTTTCTTCCGCTCACAGCTAGTGAATTCCTCCCACGGAAAGGTTGCGCTACAACTAGGTGTGTAGTAAATCTGCAGCTAACATCAGTTGATGATGCTTTGCTGGGTAGTTTGGACGTGATAAGATCTGTCCAGATGATGGAGTGGAATATCTTGCCCCATTTTAGTTCGTGCTTCGCACTTTGCTTGATACCTCGTTGCTTGGAGGATGTGAGAGCTTTCTGCCCTTTGTTGTGCCCTTTTTCTGGCGAATACGGTGCCCTTTCCGACAAGTAGAGAGCCCTTTCTGGCAAGTATTTTGACAAAGGGGAAAAAACAGGACACCTGACTCAACTGTGCCCCTAGTTCATCATTTTGACCATTTTTTGTTTTTTGCTTTCTACTAAAACAGTTTTGACCAACATGAGAGTTAGATTAACGCGCTTGTTCGATTTTCTGATTTAAAAAGCATGCAAGTTAGGCTATGAGCATTGAGAGTTTTCCTTTTTTGGGTCCAAGAAATGGTCCAGTTTTGAAAAATGGAGTACTTTTCGAGAAGATTAGTCAACCTCAATAAAAATTCTCAAAAACTATTTTTGCAAATGACCACTGCTCAACGAGCACGGAACCTACTCTTGAGATGCACAACCTCGGACCAATAGCAATGGAAAATTGCCCCTTGTCTGAAGGACACTGCATGGCAACGGAAAGTTGCCCCTTGTTTGAAATGACACTGCGGCGTTTTGAATGGCAACGAAAAGTTGCCCCTTGTTTGGATAGCACCGCAGCGCATTGTAGTCAGTCCTCAGAGCGACGAACACAACGAGACTCTCAGATATAGAGAAGACAAAGATGACCAAAACCATCGCATGGACACAATCGAATTTGAAGTGTTTTACGGTTGGACTTCAGAATGAAGTTGCCTACGTATCCCAAAGATGGGAATCAAGCCTCACGTAGTTCGGGGTTAAGGTACACTCGGGTATTTAGCCTCTCCTTTTGCGCTCTAACTTTTGCCAGGGCCGCCCTTTGCGGGTTTTCAACCTTGCGAGCAATGTTTTTCTTCTTTTCAATTTTTGTCTTCTTTTCTTTTCTTTTCTTTTCTTTTCTTTTCTTTTTTTTGTTCTTTTCTTTGCATCTTTCTTTTTTGTTCTTTTTCTTCTTTTCTTGCTCTAACTTTTGCCTGGGCCGCCCTTCCGGGTTTTCGGCCCAGCGAGCCTCTCAAGGGTAAAAGTATAGCTAGTCCATGCCAAATGGTTTTAGGGTTTTGCAGCCATCCGTATCCAGGAGAGTTGTCGTTGCATTGATTTACTGAAGGATCCATCTTCGGCTCTTCGAGCATATCGGACATTTTTGCCCCTAGTTCGAGGGGTGCTTTTGTTCTAGCTTCGCAAGCCTCTTCGGATGAAATTTGATCTTCTTGATTTGGCTTTCACGCCTCTTGTTCGAGGGCTGCTTTGAATCTGGCCACACAGGCCTTACATGTCGGTTGACTGTTGAACATTCTGAATGGGTCCAAGGTTCGAAAACAAATGGCTTGAATCTTGAGGCTGAGAGCGATCGTAGGCTACACAATCACAAGAGCGATTCCACACAAGTCTTCACAGGGCTGCGCAAAACATTTTGTTTTTGAAAGTTTTTAAGAAAGCAACAAATCGCTCGCGCCGAAGATAGCGTGGAACCAATTTGGATCAAAGCTACGGTCCTTCTCAGTACTCACACTAACAAGCATGATTTCATTCATTAAGGGCTTAGCACACCTCTCTTTCTCTCAGTTTGATCAAAGTTTTACAAATCCCGAGGAATTCCTCCCTCTTTGTTTTCATCGCAACGTTCAAAAAGTTTTGAAAAACTCAGGTTATTACAATGACTTCAAGGCACAGAAAAGGTAGAGTTCTTAGTCAAATACTGCCATCTCATTCAGAACTTCCGGCATAACTGGCACAAGGCAGAAGCAAATACGAGAGCGTGAAAATCACTGCTGTTTCATTCAAAATCTGTCGGCACAACTGGTTCCCTGGCAGAAACAGACTCAAAACAAAACAAAAAGATAAACATAAAACAAAATGGTGACACCCGAGGTAACACCCCCCGGAATCACCCGACTCTTGTACAATAGGACTGACTCGATACAACAATGACAGACCCAAAACAAAAAGAGACTGACTCAAAACAAAAAGACAGACTCAAAATAAAACAACAAGACTGACCCAATACCCAAGTCAGAAAGCACAAAAGCTAGCATTGGCAAGTGCTCAAAACAGTGCATGCCATACACCATATCTGAAATAAACTGAACGCCGCCCGCAGGTGGTTCATCCCTCGATCACATCACATTATCCCTCACAGGTTCACTGGTCGAGTGCCGATAGACTTTGCTGGTCTGGCGCGGGGATGACCCTGTTGTCAAACAAATCTTGTACATCATGGCGCAGACGAAAGCAACTGTCAGTGTCAAGACCGGTTTGTTGATGGCACGCACAGTACCTAGTATGGTCATGCTTTGGAGGGAGAGGATCAGGTAAAGGCCGTTGTTCCAATGGTTTCAGATGTCCTTTCCGGATTAAGGACTCTAGAGCCTTTGACAAAGGCATATAAAGTGGGGTGAAAACCCTCTTGACTCGGGGTGGATATTTGGCCATTTGTGAGATACTTCCGGACACACCGGTGAATGGGGTAGCTTTTTTTGATGTGGTGGTGGTGACCATGCCTACTTCAGAAGATCTTGCAGCTGCATCACCGCTGGTGGTCGCATTCGAACTGCGGGTAAACGCCCTCCTGGGCTGCTCCTTCTCTTGGTCAATGAGGCCCTGCTTCATAGCATCCTCGATCTGTACTCCCATCTCATGCAAATCTGAAAAGGTAGGGAAGGGGAGCACGATCATTTTCTGCATTAGTTTGGGCTGGAGGTTGCGCACAACCATCCGTATTTGATCCTTATCCGTTGGCCTAATGATCATCATTGAGGCTTTGGCCCTCCAACGGGCCACGAATTCTGAGAAGCTCCCCTTAGGCTCCTGTCTCGTCGTCTCAAGATCACGGGTCGTAATCTCCATTTGGGTATTGTATGAATATTGTGCGACGATGGCCTCAGCCATCTCCTCCAAGCTTTGTTTCACTGAATCCCCCAATTTGGTGTACCAGATGGCCGCAATACCCGACAGGGCCCTGCCAAAAAGGGAAAGCTTCTGTAATCTTGTCAAGCCCATCGGGCGCAGAACATCTGAAAACAAACTCAGGTGGACCATGGGATCTCCTGACCCGTCAAAACGGTCGATGTGAGGCATCTTGAACCTATCCGGCAGTGTCATAGCGGCGTTGGTGTACCCGTCCTCAATGTCCGGGATGGACTTTACCCCCTGGGATTTCTTGAAGAACTTTTCAAGCTTGCTCAACTTCAACGCTGTATGGTCTACCTCGAACTCAAAGGGAGAGTCCGATGGGTTAATTGGTGCTTTAGACAGCTGGGGTAAGATTGGAGGCGGAGCCGGCCCTGTCGGAATGTCCGTACCTTCTTGGACATTTGGCGTCTCCCCAGGTATTGGATCTACTGGTGGGGGGAGCTTGATGCGAAGCAGATGCTCCGTTTTGCTGTTGCAATCTGGTGATTAGCTCTGCCTATTGGGCCATGACAGCAGCCTGCTATTTGGCAAATTCAGCTTGGCGGACAGCATCTTGCTGCATGAGTTTCATACTTTCTTGCATCTGGCGCATCATGGCCTCCATCCCTAATGTGTTCTGCGGATCCATCTAACTGACTGGTATCTATCCCTGCAGTAGAAACTGAGACCTCAGCCTGACTGTTCACTGGTGGGGTGGATAAAGGCCACTGATCTGGTAACTGCTGAACTGGTGATTTGTGCCTGACTGGCCCTTTTACCCTGCCTCTGGCAAAGGAACACTGATTGCGGTTGAACTGAATCTCTAACCAGACAAAGTTTATCAGCACAAGTTCGATGAACCTCGGGAGATATCGGAGCCTTCTGAAGCTATGGTTCCCAAACTACCTAGCAAAAGAGAAAACATGCAGCATCTCAGCCTAACGTCACCAAAACAGATACGAGCATAGTAGGATGACTGTGCCCTCTACTGAATTCTGCCCCCAAAATTCTGCCTCAAATCTGATACCCTCGGGTAAAACTGATTCTTCAGATTCTGATGCCCGTAGACCTGATACCTAGACTTGCAAACTGATACATGCAACCCCTGTAGAGACACACTCTGACAGCACATAACAGATAATTAAGAGCCAAAACACCCCTATGTTTGGGTAGGGTTTTCCCTGTCCGATTTTGTCAGGAGCTAGGGTTTCACTACGCACGCAGCGGTTTCAAACAACGTATAAATGAGTAAGCAACCTGTCCTTGTTTGGAATGGTCACTATGGATTCCGAATATGCACTAGGTCGAATGGTCAAAAGGGTGCCCCGATAAAACCGGGGTTTGTGTTCCCATACTGGCAGAGCCCACAATCGGTCAGCCTTAAGCTCATGTCTTGACAAGACAAGCCTCCGGCAAACCGTTCAAGAATAGCAGATGGCAAACATGGTGTCCTAGGCGCACCAATGCAAATGCAATGCAAAGAAACACATAAGTGTAGTCAAAACCAGATATCATGAGTTCGAGTCAAGTTCTCTAAACCCCAGTGGAGTCGCCAGAAACTGTATACGTCCCCCGAACGCCCCCGGGAGGAACGAGTCCCGTTCGGTTCATTTGGGGTTCACTACAGTTCGGACTCTCAATTTGTCACGGTTCTAAATCTGAACCAAAGAGTCCAAATCCGGCAAATCGTTTTGAGAAAATAGATTTTGAAAGAAGTGCCAAACATGGACTGCTTTGCCAGATACAGAGTCGCCACCTAAATATTTTATTTTGGGGAAATTTAGGAAACCCTGACTCTCGTTTGCCTAAGGCCACGTGTCCGTCATCACCAAAGTTGCCTCGGCTCGGGAACTTGGGTACGATTGGGGAAGTTCACTTCGTGAGCACCCACACTCGCCCGATCAAAGATCGGCCTCTACTAACCATGATATCCATTTTTGAAAACATTATGCGTTCTTATTCCGGTTATTAGCCTAGATTTACTATGTGATGCGCACAGCATACAAGTATAGACTGGATCACCTGAATTAGAACAAAACATTTCATGTTTGTTTGTTTGAAAATGGTTTGATGGTGCTACTCGCAAGTAGGCTAAGACGTGGATTTGCCACCCTCGGGTGGGCTTAGAAAACATGATTTTGCCACTATCTAGTGGGCTTAAAACACACATTTGATGAATTGTTCCAATTCAAATAACCCAACCTTCACCCACAGGCATTCAGGCAGTTATATCGCATAAGCATATAGCCTCATGGTAAGCATGCTATTCATGGCAGTCACTCACATGCATGCAAGGATGCTAAAGCATAAAACTTACCGAGTACTCCAAGCCAAAAAGAAGCTAGTTAGAAATCCATGCATGATCCTAATTATACGGAAATGCCTAATGCAACACATGCAAAAATGCAACTATAGCAGGCTCGGCTATTCTAGACATGGCATATGAAATGCTACAGCTAACATGTATTCAACTTGAAATTGAAAATACAATGCAGTTAGTATGATGCGCCGAGCGCGGTGCATGCAAAACAGATGAATGAATGCAAACATGCTATCATACTGTATGCTAATTGAAATATGCCCTAATCTAACCATCATAAGCTGGTAAATAAAAGGGAGAAAGACGTGGGGTTGGAAGACATACATCACACACACGCACACTTACTACAATATTGCCCTCACGCGGAGGGTCTGAATAAAATAATATACAGTCTAAATATGTACAAAAATCCTAATTCATTACCAAATTAACTAAGAAAACAATAAACTAGCATGCAAGCCAGGGACTGCCTTGACTCTTCTTTGGATGATGAGCAATGCTTGTTCGAGTTGCCTTGTGCCGAAATCCATTGTGATGCCCCAATTAGCCTCTGTTTGAAATTGTTCTTGGGATGCGTGCCAAGCTCCGGAAGGCTGCTGACTCTTGATTTGCTGTAACAGAGAGCAAGAAAGGGGCATGGCAAAGTATTTTCACATATGTATGCATGACTACCCTTCAGGAGTGTAGTCCTCGATCCTCGTGCCACCAATCACACATCTCGATGCACGATGGCCGAGGAGTCGAATTGCAAAACTCAATATGAAATGAATGCACATGAAAACACGACAAGACCTAAACTCCGTCATGGATAATCCAGAGTGTCCGTGACAGGGAATTGAGACACGTTCCGTCACTCGAAGTGCGAAACGTCCCTCGTTTCCCGTGCTCGGGCTAACTCCTATCCCAAGCACGATGCAATATGCATGATATGCATGAAATGCAACTAAGATACAACCTAACATACACAATTCTATGAAATGGCATACACGATGCACGAGATAACATGGCATACACAATGCGCTAACATACAACCTAGCATACACAATGCTATGAAATTAAATGGCATACACAATGCACAATGGATTTACACCAACATGAGTGGACCTCAGCCACACTCACATCAGTAGCCGTGGTATGAAAATGAGACACTCGAAATGCGTGCACACATGCACGCAAACCGAAGACTGACCCTAAGGCACCAAATGCCACTCTAACAAGACATGGCAAGGCATGGAATATGGCATACTAGCATTCAAATTTCAGTAGCAAAATATGATGCAAAACAGCCCCAGAACATGGAAACATGGAACCCAATACATGGAATGAGACCCGAAACATGAAATTAGGTACATGGAATGACCTATGGCTATGCAAAGCATGCATTATTTGAACATGAAGTGTGAAGACAGAATCAAGATAGTCCCAAAACAAGCATATTTACAGTTTTAAGCAAGGCCAAACAATGGACACAAATAGGACTAAGCTAGCATGCAAAAAATGGCCCCGTAAGAGAGGTAATGAAGCAAGTAGCAGCTTCTTGCCCTAAATGGCCAAGAGCCCTTCAACAAAGTTGAAGAGGGGCTCAAAATGAAGCACTTTACAGTTTTCAACAAGCCACGGATCTAAACACAAATAGGCCTAAAACATTGTGCAAGAAATGGGCCAAAAGGGAGACAAAGAAACAAGTGATGGTTGCTGGCCTCAAACAGAGGAGGGCCCTTCAACAAAGTTGAAGAGGGGCCCAAAAAATGGTGTTTTACAGTTAGTGACCAAACCCAAAACAGTGCACATGCAAGCTTAAAATACTATGGAAAATAAGGCCTAAAAAGAGGTTTAAACCCAAAGAGCAAAAAGGGAACTTCAAACATCAAAGGTCCCTTGATCAAACATGAAGAGGGAGTCAAAATGAGGCTATTTACAGTTCGGACCAGAGCCCAAAAAATACAAGCACAATGGGCTAACAAAACATGCAAAAATAAGGCCAAAAGAGGGATAAAGAGGCAAGTGACAAAAGGAAGCCTTAAACAGTGAAGATCCCTTCAACAATGTTGAAGAAGGGCTCAAAATAAGCCACTTTGCAGTTTATAAACAAGCTTAAAATAGTTCAAAAAAAGGCCTAAAATACTATGCAAGAAAGAGGCATACAAGAAAGGTAAAGAAGCAAGTGTAAAAAGGAAGCCTCAAACAGGGAGAGGCCCTTAAACAAATATGAAAAGGAGCTCAAAATAATTCTATTTTCAGTTAGGGTCGGAGCCCAAATATGCAAGCAAGAGGAGCTAATATATTGAGCAAAAATAGGGCCAAAGAGAGAGATAGAAGACTTACCCTTGAAGACCAATGCTTCAACAACTCTTGGACCAAGTTTGGGAGCCCTTGACCTCTGGAAATGGCCTTGAAGCTGCTGGAATGGAGTGAGGAGGAGTGGTGCTATGGGTTGGTTTAGAAATGGTGTAAGGGGATTAGGGTTTGAAGGGTGTGGGAGGGAGGGAGAGTTGTGTATAAGGCTCAAGACCAATTTTTCTAACCCCTTGAAATGCAGCTGGAGCTGCTGGTTTTGTAGACAAAGGAGTGAAGGAAAGGGGGGAAAAATGGGAGGGGAAAACAATTCAAATTTCCCCCTAAAAGGTTGACCCTCGGGCATAGGGCCTAGGGGAAAACAAATTGCATATCTAGAACACACTTGAGGAGAGGGTCATGGCCGGCCATCTCAAAAGGGCAAAAAAGGTCATCCAACTAGGTAAGTGGCCAACCTGCTACATTTTCTGGCCGGCATGCTACTTTTCTGGACAAAAAATGGGTCTGCCGGAAAGAAAGGTGGCCGGTCAGTGGTAGGGAGGTCCAATGGTGGCCGTTCAAGTATCCAAGTTTAAGCCCCGGAAGTTATCTTTCCAATGGCGCAAACCTTACACTAAAATTCCTCCTGTGGAAAAACTTATGCCCTTTTTGGTGAAGCCGCGCAGATTTCGGTCCAACCGGAGTGATGCCCTACTTCAATCAACTATATCTCCCCCGTACGAAACTGGATTTAGGAGATTCTTGAGTGCAAAATGAAGTCCAGAAGTCTTATTTCCAATGGTGGTGGCCTCATAGCTTGATTCCAGGTATGCAAATGAATAGGCCTGATTCGGCGAGGGCTGTTCAACTCTTTCTTAACGGTTCATGCCCATTTTCTCCCCCAACTGGATTTCTTCCCTCTTCTCCTCTTTTCTTCAACTCCAAACCCCTAAGTAAGGTGTTTTGAAACATTTTTCAAAGATTTCATCTCTCTTTCATTCATTTCCACTTTGTCCTTGCTCGGTTTACCGAAAAGCGCAACATTTGACAAAATGCGAGCCTCGAAACATCGTAAAAACTTTATTTCAAAAACGTTTTTGAAAGAGAGGGTTTCAAGGTTTAAAATCTTTTGACCAAGATTGTTTTGGTCCAAAAAGGGGTATGAAGTTGAGCTTTGACTCTCTCATTGCCGAAGAAATTGAACCTTTCCCGACATCTTTCAAAACCATCAGTCGCGTCCAAGTCTTAAAGGCGGTCAAAAATGGGGTGTCTACAGTTGCCCCTCTTTGACAGAACTCGAAAGTCAAGAAGTGACGGGAGTGAATGTCAAAGCCTAGAGACGACCCATTTTTGACAAGGCCGAAGACTTTGGAAAAATAAACAAAGTACAGACAAATAAATGGTTGCGCCCGCAGGCTGCCTACGTACCCCTTTGCAAGGAATCAAACCAGTGTAGTTTAGGGGCAGGATGCAAAATGATATGTAGAAATATTTTGAAGATTGGACTTATACGCTACGCGAAGCCGGTTTGATAATTGGACTTATACGCTACGCGAAGCCGGACATCACTCATGATCATGCAAAGAGAGCTATAATGAAGCAACTATGCGAAATAAATGCAACATTTTAAGCGAATGGTTGGCAAGCCAGTAAACTCGAGCCAAACTACACCTCGTGCAGAAAGGATGTAAGAAAATTATGGAATTCTCACTGCGAATACAGTGTGCATGTGTGATAGATACACAGAGCGAACATGTGATTGATACACAAAAAGGTGAGCACAAAGTGTGATAGATGCACTAAGTGAACAAGTATGACAGATACATAAAGCGAGAGTGTGCGATTGATACACAAAAAGGTGAGCACAAAGTGTGATAGATGCACTAAGTGAACAAGTATGATAGATACACAAAGCGGGAGTCTGTGATTGATACATAGAGCGAACGCGTGTGATTGATACACTAAAAGTGAACACAAAGTGTGATAGATGCACTATGTGAACAGAGTGTGATTGATACACTAAAAGCGAACACAAAGTGTGATAGATGCACTATGTGAATAGAGTGTGATTGATACACTAAAAGTGAACACAAAGTGTGATAGATACACTTAGTGAACAAGTATGATGGATATACTAAAAGGGAACACAAAGTGTGATAGATGCACTTAGTGAACAAGTATGATGGATATACTAAAAGCGAACACAAAGTGTGATAGATGCACTATGTGAACAGAGTGTGATTGACACACTAAAAGTGAACACAAAGTGTGATAGATGCACTTAGTGAACAAGTATGATGGATATACCAAAAGCGAACACAAAGTGTGATAGATGCACTATGTGAACAGAGTGTGATTGATACACTAAAAGCGAACACAAAGTGTGATAGATGCACTATGTGAACAGAGTGTGATTGATACACTAAAAGTGAACACTTAGTGTGATAGATGCACTTAGTGAACAAGTATGATGGATATACTAAAAGTGAACACAAAGTGTGATAGATGCACTATGTGAACATAGTGTGATTGATACACTAAAAGTGAACACAGAGTGTGATAGATGCACTTAGTGAACAAGTATGATGGATATACTAAAAGCGAACACAAAGTGTGATAAATGCACTATGTGAACAGAGTGTGATTGATACACTAAAAGCGAACACAAAGTGTGATAGATGCACTATGTGAACAGAGTGTGATTGATACACTAAAAGCGAACACAAAGTGTGATAGATGCACTATGTGAACAGAGTGTGATTGATACACTAAAAGTGAAAAGAGTGATTAATACACTAGATGAATGAAGTGTGATTGATACACTAGATGAATGAAGTGTGATTGATACAATAAATAAATGAAGTGTGATTGATACACTAAACAAATGATCTTAAAACGGAACATCTTTGAATGAACCATACATACAATATTGTGCGTGATTGAGGAAGAAACGTGATAGGTACAATGCATTACAATGCATGATGCTTAAGGAAAGCAATAAATGGACAAAGCGGCGCTTTAGAAAGCACCCCATGAGGTGAGTGGCGATAAACCGCTCTACTCTAACGGGGATCTCCCATCGTGCCCTTCGAACACTTACCTTCAACTTACAGTACAAAGGCTCTGAAATGCTAACAAGGGTCCTTCACGTAGAACACTTGGGATGCCACTTTTCTTCCTGACCACATTCACAACTTTCCCTATTCTCCAACGGGGTGACAGACTAGGTTGGTTCAGTATCCAGAATTGAGGTGCATACATGCTATCTCAACCTATGGGGCTTCCATACAGATTTCAAGCCGGGGATACACCCCTGGGTATTTAAACCAGATTTTAGTCCCAGAAATCCCGAACCTTTATGTTCTAGGCATCAGCCATTCGAACTCTAGTTTCCACCGTCGCAACTGGTCTCTTAGGAACTCATTGCAAACACGGCCAAGATGTCCCTGGCACGAAACGGTCCTCAAGGAGAGCACTTCTGATTGCCTATTCTGGCTTGAAGCAGACTTGATCTTGAGCTTGAGGTAAAGGTACATTCATACTTCGGAGCATTGGCAAGACCTGAAGAGGTACACACGGAATGTAGTCCTGGAACTTACTGAAGTTGAAACAAACTCAGATACCCGACATTTTTCTCTTTTGCTTTTGCTTTGCAGTCCGGAACCATATATAGCTTCAGATAGGTCCTAGTTCTACTGTTCTCACATGACCTGGGTTGAATCCTGCGATTTTATGAAAGAACAAATTTTGTTTTGTACAAATGTGGAGAACGGCACGGCAATCGGAGCACAAAACGATTTTATTTTTGAAATTGAGAGATGAGTTTTCGACCAAGTATTGAGCCTACGACTGAACACAGCAAAACGACTCAACAAGGAAATAAAAGGCACACAACCTAGACACATCGAGTAACACTCGAAACGACTCAAAACAAGAATCGAGATAAAACAAAAAGACACGACACTCAGACGTGCACAGGGAGCTTGTTTCACCGGGTAGTGTTTCTCACCCTTTCTCATTTGTGGTTCTCACATCACTCAGCCCTCAAGCTCTGTTTTTCTGAAAAAGCCCTCTTCTCACTTTTCCTCTCATCGCACATCTCTCTATTCTTTAATCTCTCATTTTTCATCCCTCCCCTAGGTGGTTGATGGATAAACATCAAATTGTGGGCTCGTGCCCCTAGCATTCTGCTAGATTCTCTTTCTTCCGCTCACAGCTAGTGAATTCCTCCCATGGAAAGGTTGCGCTACAACTAGGTGTGTAGCAAATCTGCAGCTAACATCAGTTGATGATGCTTTGCTGGGTAGTTTGGACAAGATAAGATCTGTCCAGATGATGGAGTGGAATATCTTGCCCCATTCTAGTTCGTGCTTCACACTTTGCTTGATACCTCGTTGCTTGGAGGATGTGAGAGCTTTCTGCCCTTTGTTGTGCCCTTTTCTGGCGAATACGATGCCCTTTCCAACAAGAAGAGTGCCCTTTCTGGCAAGTATTTTGACAAAGGGGAAAAAACAGAACACCTGACTCAACTGTGCCCCTAGTTCATCATTTTGAAATTTTTTTGTTTTTTTCTTTCTACTAAAATAGTTTTGACCAACATGAGATTAGATTAACGCGCTTGTTAGATTTTCTGATTTAAAAAGCATGCAAGTTAGGCTATGAGCACTGAGAGTTTTTCTTTTTTGGGTCCAAGAAATGGTCCAGTTTTGAAAAATGGAGTACTTTTCGAGAAGATTAGTCAACCTCAGTAAAAATTCTCAAAAACTATTTTTGCAAACGACCACTGCTCAACGAGCACGGAACCTACTCTTGAGATGCACAACCTCGGACCCATAGCAATGGAAAATTGCCCCTTGTCTGAAGGACACCGCATGGCAACGGAAAGTTGCCCCTTGTTTGAAATGACACTGCGGCGTTTTGAATGGCAATGGAAAGTTGCCCCTTGTTTGGATAGCACCGCAGCGCATTGTAGTCAGTCCTCAGAGCGACGAACACAACGAGACTCTCAGATATAGAGAAGACAAAGATGACCAAAACCATCGCATGGACACAATCGAATTTGAAGTGTTTTACAGCTAGACTTCAGAATGAAGTTGCCTACGTATCCCAAAGATGGGAATCAAGCCTCACGTAGTTCGGGGTTAAGGTACACTCGGGTATTTAACCTCTCCTTTTGCGCTCTAACTTTCGCCAGGGCCGCCCTTTGCGGGTTTTCAACCTTGCGAGCTATGTTTTTCTTCTTTTCAATTTTTGTCTTCTTTTCTTTTCTTTTCTTTTCTTTTTTTTGTTCTTTTCTTTGCATCTTTCTTTTTTGTTCTTTTTCTTCTTTTCTTGCTTTAACTTTTGCCTGGGCCAACCTTCCGGGTTTTCGGTCCAGCGAGCCTCTCATGGGTAAAAGTATAGCTAGTCCATGCCAAATGGTTTTAGGGTTTTGCAGCCATCCGTATCCAGGAGAGTTGCCGTTGCATTGATTTACTAAAGGATCCATCTTCGGCTCTTCGAGCATATCGGACATTTTTGCCCCCAGTTCGAGGGGTGCTTTTGTTCTAGCTTCGCAAGCCTCTTCTGATGAAATCTGATCTTCTTGATCTGGCTTTCTCGCCTCTTGTTCGAGGGCTGCTTTGAATCTGGCCACACAGGCCTTACATGTCGGTTGATAGTTGAACGTTCTGAATGGGTCCAAGGTTCGAAAACGAATGGATTGAATCTTGAGGCTGAGAGCGATCCTAGGCTGCACAATCACAAGAGCGATTCCACACAAGTCTTCACAGGACTGCGCAAAACATTTTGTCTTTGAAAGTTTTTAAGAAAGCGACAAATCGCTCGCGCCGAAGATAGCGTGGAACCAATCTGGATCAAAGCTAGGGTCCTTCTCAGTACTCAGACTAACAGGCATGATTTTATTCACTAAGGGCTTAGCACGCCTCTCTTTCTCTCAGTTTGATCAAAGTTTTGCAAATCCCGAGGAATTCCTCCCTCTTTGTTTTCATCGCAACGTTCAAAAAGTTTTGAAAAACTCAGGTTATTACAATGACTTCAAGGCACAGAAAAGGCAGAGTTCTTAGTCAAATACTGCCATCTCATTCAGAACTTCTGGCATAACTGGCACAAGGCAGAAGCAAATACGAGAGCGTGAAAATCACTGCTGTTTCATTCAAAATCTGTCGGCACAACTAGTTCCCTGGCAGAAACAGACTCAAAACAAAACGAAAAGATAAACACAAAACAAAATGATGACGCCCGAGGTAACACCCCCCGGAATCACCCGACTCCTATACAACAGGACTGACTCGATACAACAATGACAGACCCAAAACAAAAAGAGACTGACTCAAAACAAAAAGACAAACTCAAAATAAAACAACAAGACTGACCCAATACCCAAGTCAGAAAGCACAAAAGCTAGCATTGGCAAGTGCTCAAAACAGTGCATGCCATACACAATATCTTAAATAAACTGAACGCCGCCCGCAGGTGGTTCATCCCTCGATCACATCACATTATCCCCCACAGGTTCACTGGTCGAGTGCCGATAAACTTTGCTGGACTGGCGCGGGGATGACCCTGTTGTCAAACAGATCTTGTACATCATGGCGCAGACGAAAGCAACTGTCAGTGTCAGGACCGGTTTGTTGATGGTACGCACAGTACCTAGTATGGTCATGCTTTGGTGGGAGAAGATCAGGTAAAGGCCGTTGTTCCAATGGTTTCTGATGTCCTTTCCGGATTAAGGCCTCTAGAGCCTTTGACAAACGCATATAAAGTGGGGTGAAAACCCTCTTGACTCGGGGTGGATATTTGGCCATTTGTGAGCTACTTCCGGACGCACCGGTGAATGGGGTAGCTTTTTTTGATGTGGTGGTGGTGACCATGCCCACTTCAGAAGATCTTGCAGCTGCATCACCGCTGGTGGTCGCATTCGAACTGCGGGTAAACGCCCTCCTGGGCTGCTCTTTCTCCTGGTCAATGAGGCCCTGCTTCATAGCATCCTCGATCTGTACTCCCATCTCATGCAAATCTGAAAAGGTAGGGAAGGGGAGCACGATCATTTTCTACATTAGTCTGGGCTGGAGGTTGCGCACAACCATCTGTATTTGATCTTTATCCGTTGGCCTAATGATCATCATTGAGGCTTTGGCCCTCCAACGGGCCACGAATTCTGAGAAGCTCTCCTTAGGCTCCTGTCTCGTCGTCTCAAGATCACGAGTCGTAATCACAATTTGGGTATTGTATGAATATTGTGCGACGATGGCCTCGGCCATCTCCTCCAAGCTTTGTTTCACTGAATCCCCCAATTTGGCGTACCAGATGGCCGCAATACCCGACAGGGTCCTGCCAAAAAGGGAAAGCTTCTGTAATCTTATCAAGCCCATCGGGCGCAGAACATCTGAAAACAAACTCAGGTGGACCATGGGATCTCATGACCCGTCAAAACGGTCGATGTGAGGCATCTTGAACCTGTCCGGCAGAGTCACAGCTGCGTCGGTGTACCCGTCCTTAATGTCCGGGATGGACTTTACCCCCTGGGATTTCTTGAACAACTTTTCAAGCTTGCTCAACTTCAACGTTGTATGGTCTACCTCGAACTCAAAGGGAGAGTCCGATGGGTTAATTGGTGCTTTAGACAGCTGGGGTAAGATTGGGGGCGGAGACGGCCCTGTCGGAATGTCCGTACCTTCTTGGACATTTGGCGTCTCCCCAGGTATTGGATCTACTGGTGGGGAGGAGCTTGATGCGAAGCAGATGCTCCGTTTTGCTATTGCAATCTGGTGATTAGCTCTGCCTGTTGGGCCATGACAGCAGCCTACTGTTTGGCGAATTCAGCTTGGCGGACAGCATCTTGCTGCATGAGTTTCATACTTTCTTGCATCTGGCGTATCATTGCCTCCATCACTAATGTGTTCTGCTGATCCATCTAACTGACCGGTATCTATCCCTGCAGTAGAAACTGAGACCTCAGCCTGACAGTTCACTGGTGGGGTGGATAAGGGCCACTGATCTGGTAACTGCTGAACTGGTGATTTGTGCCTGACTGGCCCTTTTACCCTGCCTCTGGCAAAGGAACACTGATTGCCTTTGAACTGAATCTCTAACCTGACAAAGTCTATCAGCACAAGTTCGATGAACCTCGGGAGATATCGGAGCCTTCTGAAGCTATGGTTCCCAAACTACCTAGCAAAAGAGAAAACATGCAGCATCTCAGCCTAACTTCACCAAGACAGATACGAGCATAGTAGGATGACTGTGCCCTCTACTGAATTCTGCCCCCAAAATTCTGCCTCAAATCTGATACCCTCGGGTAAAACTGATTCTTCAGATTCTGATGCCCGCAGACCTGATACCTAGACTTGCAAACTGATACATGCAACCCCTGTAGAGACACACTCTGACAGCACATAACAGATAATTAAGAGCCAAAACACCCCTCTGTTGGGGTAGGGTTTTCCCTGTCCTATTTTGTCAGGAGCTTGGGTTTCACTACGCACGCAGCGGTTTCAAACAACCTATAAATGAGTAAACAACCTGTCCTAGTTTGGAATGGTCACTAGGTCGAATGGTCAAAAGGGTGCCCCGGTAAAACCGGGGTTTGTGTTCCCATACTGGCAGAGCCCACAATCGGTCAGCCTTATGGTCATGTCTTAACAAGACAAGCCTCCGGCAAACCGTTCAAGAATAGCAGATGGCAAACACGGTGTCCTAGGCGCACCAATGCAAATGCAATGCAAAGAAACACATAAGTGTAGTCAAAACCAGATATCATGAGTTCGAGTCAAGTTCTCTAAATCCCCAGTGGAGTCGCCAGAAACTGTATACGTCCCCCGAACGCCCCCGGGAGGAACGAGTCCCGTTCTGTTCATTTGGGGTTCACTACAGTTCGGACTCTCAAATTGTCACGATTCTGAATCTGAACCAAAGAGTCCAAATCTGGCAAATCGTTTTGAGAAAACAGATTTTGAAAGACGTGCCAAACATGGACTGCTTTGCCAGATACAGAGTCGCCACCTAAATATTTTATTTTGGGGAAATTTAGGAAACCCTGACTCGTTTGCCTAAGGCCACGTGTCCGTCATCACCAAAGTTGCCTCGGCTCGGGAACTTGGGTACGATTGGGGAAGGTCACTTCGTGAGCACCCCCGCTCGCCCGATCAAAGATCGTCCTCTACTAACCATGATATCCATTTTTGAAAACATTATGCGTTCTTATTCCGGTTATTAGCCTAGATTTACTATGTGATGCGCACAGCATATAAGTATAGACTGGATCGCCTGAATTAGAACAAAACATTTCATGTTTGTTTGTTTGAAAATGGTTTGATGGTGCTACTCGCAAGTAGGCTAAGACGTGGATTTGCCACCCTCGGGTGGGCTTAGAAAACATGATTTTGCCACTATCTAGTGGGCTTAAAACACACATTTGATGAATTGTTCCAATTCAAATAACCCAACCTTCACCCACAGGCATTCAGGCAGTTATATCGCATAAGCATATAGCCTCATGGTAAGCATGCTATTCATGGCAGTCACTCACACGCATGCAAGGATGCTAAAGCATAAAACTTACCGAGTACTCCAAGCCAAAACAGAAGCTAGTTAGAAATCCATGCATGATCCTAATTATACGGAAAAGCCTAATGCAACACATGCAAAAATGCAACTATAGCAGGCTCGGCTATTCTAGACATGGCATATGAAATGCTACAGCTAACATGTATTCAACTTGAAATTGAAAATACAATGCAGTTAGTATGATGCGCCGAGCCCGGTGCATGCAAAACAGATAAATGAATGCAAACAAGTTATCATACTGTATGCTAATTGAAATATGCCCTAATCTAACCATCATAAGCTGGTAAATAAAAGGGAGAAAGACGTGGGGTTGGAAGACATACATCACACACACGCACACTTATTATAATATTGCCCTCACGCGGAGGGTCCGAATAAAATAATATACAGTCCCAAATAATACAATCCGAATAAATAATACAGTCCAAATATGTACAAAAATCCTAATTAATTACCAAATTAACTAAGAAAACAATAAACTGGCATGCAAGCCAGGGACTGCCTTGACTCTTCTTCAGATGATGAATAATGCGTGTTCGGGTTGCCTTGCGCGGAAATCCATTGCGATGCCCCAATTAGCCTCTGTTTACAATTGTTCTTGGGATGAGTGCCAAGCTCCGGAAGGCTGCTGACTCTTGATTTGCTGTAACAGAGAGCAAGAAAGGGGCATGGCAAAGTATTTTCACATATGTATGCATGACTACCCTTCAGGGAGTGTAGTCCTCGATCCTCGTGCCACCAATCACGCATCTCGATGCACGATGGCCGAGGAGTTGAATTGCACGACTCAATATGAAATGAATGCACATCAAAACACGACAAGACCTAAACTCCATCATGGATTATCCAGAGTGTCGGTGATAGGGAATTGAGACACGTTCCGTCACTCGAAGTACGAAACGTCCCTCGTTTCCCGTGCTCGGGCAAACTCCTATCCCAAGCACGATGCAATATGCATGATATGCATTAAATGCAACTAAGATACAACCTAACATACACAATGTTATGAAATGGCATACACGATGCATGAGATAACATGGCATACACAATGCGATAACATACAACCTAGCATACACAATGCTATGAAATGAAATGGCATACACAATGCACAATGGATTTACACCAACATGAGTGGACCTCAGCCACACTCACATCAGTAGCCATGGTATGAAAATGAGACACTCGAAATGCGTGCACACATGCACGCAAACCGAGGACCGACCCTAAGGCACCAACTGCCACTCTAACAAGACATGGCAAGGCATGGAACATGGCATACTGGCATTCAAATTTCAGTAGCAAAATATGATGCAAAACAGCCCCAGAACATGGAAACATGGAACCCAATACATGGAATGAGACCCGAAACATGAAATTAGGTACATGGAATGACCTATGGCAATGCAAAGCATGCATTATTTGAACATGAAGTGTGAAGACAGAATCAAGATAGTCCCAAAACAAGCATATTTACAGTTTTAAGCAAGGCCAAACAATGGACACAAATAGGACTAAGCTAGCATGCAAAAGATGGCCCCGTAAGAGAGGTAATGAAGCAAGTAGCAGCTTCTTGCCCTAAATGGCCAAGAGCCCTTCAACAAAGTTGAAGAGGGGCTCAAAATGAATCACTTTACCGTTTTCAACAAGCCACGGATCTAAACACAAACCGGCCTAAAACATTGTGCAAAAAATGGGCCAAAAGGGAGACAAAGAAAGAAGTGATGGTTGCTGGCCTCAAACAGAGGAGGGCCCTTCAACAAAGTTGAAGAGGGGCCCAAAAAATGGTGTTTTACAGTTAGTGACCAAACCCAAAACAGTGCACATGCAAGCTTAAAATACTATGCAAAATAAGGCCTAAAAAGAGGTTTAAACACAAAGAGCAAAAAGGGAACTTCAAACATCAAAGGTCCCTTGATCAAACATGAAGAGGGGGTCAAAATGAGGATATTTACAGTTCGGACCAGAGCCCAAAAAATACAAGCACAAGGGGCTAACAAAACATGCAAAAATAAGGCCAAAAGAGGGATAAAGAGGCAAGTGACAAAAGGAAGCCTTAAACAGTGAAGATCCCTTCAACAATGTTGAAGAAGGGCTCAAAATAAGCCACTTTACAGTTTATAACCAAGCTTAAAACAGTTTTAAAAAAGGCCTAAAATACTATGCAAGAAAGAGGCATACAAGAAAGGTAAAGAAGCAAGTGTAAAAAGGAAGCCTCAAACAGGGAGAGGCCCTTAAACAAATATGAAAAGGAGCTCAAAATAATACTATTTTCAGTTAGGATTGGAGCCCAAATATGCAAGCAAGAGGAGCTAATATATTGAGCAAAAATAGAGCCAAAGAGAGGGATAGAAGACTTACCCTTGAAGACCAATGCTTCAACAACTCTTGGACCAAGTTTGGGAGCCCTTGACCTCTGGAAATGGCCTTGAAGCTGCTGGAATGGAGTGAGGAGGAGTGGTGCTATGGGTTGGTGTAGAAATGGTGTAAGGGGATTAGGGTTTGAAGGGTGCGGGAGAGAGGGAGAGGGAGAGTTGTGTATAAGGCTCAAGACCAATTTTTCTAACCCCTTGAAATGCAGCTGGAGCTGCTTGTTTTGTAGACAAAGGAGTGAAGGAAAGGGGGGGGAAATGGGGGGGGAAAACAATTCAAATTTCCCCCCAAAAGGTTGACCCTCGGGCATAGGGACTAGGGGAAAACAAATTGCACATCTAGAACACACTTGGGGAGGGGGTCATGGCCGGCCATCTCAAAAGGGCAAAAAAGGTCATCCAACTAGGTAAGTGGCCAGCCTGCTACATTTTCTGGACAAAAAATGGGTCTGCCAGAAAGAAAGGTGGTCGGTCAGTGGTAGGGAGGTCCAATGGTGGCCGTTCAAGTGTCCCAATTTAAGCCCCGGAAGTTATATTTCCAATGGCACAAACCTTACATTAAAATTCCTCCTGTGGAAAAAGTTATGCCCTTTTTGGTGAAGCCGCGCAGATTTCGGTCCAACCGGAGTGATGCCCTACTTCAATCAACTATATCTCCCTCGTACGAAATTGGATTTAGGAGATTTTTGAATGAAAAATGAAGCCCAGAAGTCTTATTTCCAATGGTGGTGGCCTCATAGCTTGATTCCAAGTATGCAAATGAATAGGCCTGATTCGGCGAGGGCTGTTCGACTCTTTCTTAACGGTTCATGCCCATTTTCTCCCCTAACTGGTTTCTTCCCTCTTCTCCTCTTTTCTTCAACTCCAAACCCCTAAGTAAGGTGTTTTGAAAGATTTTTCAAAGATTTCATCTCTCTTTCATTCGTTTCCACTTTGTCCTTGCTCGGTTTACCGAAAAGCGCAACATTTGACAAAATGCGAGCCTCGGAACATCGTAAAAACTTTATTTCAAAAACGTTTTTGAAAGAGAGGGTTTCAAGGTTTAAAATCTTTTGATCAAGATTGTTTTGGTCCAAAAAGGGGTATGAAATTGAGCTTTGACTCTCTCCTTGCCGAAGAAATTGAACCTTTGCCCTGCACATCTTTCAAAACCATCAGTTGCGTCCAAGTCTTAAAGGCGGTCAAAAATGGGGTGTCTACAGTTGCCCCTCTTTGACAGAACTCGAAAGTCAAGAAGTGACGGGAGTGAATGTCAAAGCCTAGAGACGACCCATTTTTGACAAGGCCGAAGACTTTGGACAAACAAACAAAGTACAGACAAACAAATGGTTGCGCCCGCAGGCTGCCTACGTACCCCTTTGCAAGGAATCAAACCAGCGTAGTTCAGGGGCAGGATGCAAAATGATATGCAGAAATATTTTGAAGATTGGACTTATACGCTACGTGAAGCCAGTTTGATAATTGGACTTATACGCTACGCGAAGCCGGACATCACTCATGATCATGCAAAGAGAGCTGTAATGAAGCAATTATGCGAAATAAATGCAACATTTTAAGCGAATGCTAGGCAAGCAAGTAAACTCGAGCCAAACTACACCTCGTGCCGAAAGGATGTAAGAAAATTAAGGAATTCTCACTGCGAATACAGTGTGCATGTGTGATAGATACACAGAGCGAACATGTGATTGATACACAAAAAGGTGAGCACAAAGTGTGATAGATGCACTAAGTGAACAAGTATGATAGATACACAAAGCGAGAGTGTGTGATTGATACACAAAAAGGTGAGCACAAAGTGTGATAGATGCACTAAGTGAACAACTATGATAGATACACAAAGCGGGAGTGTGTGATTGATACACAGAGCGAACACGTGTGATTGATACATTAAAAGTGAACACAAAGTATGATAGATGCACTATGTGAACAGAGTGTGATTGATACACTAAAAGCGAACACAAAGTGTGATAGATGCACTATGTGAACAGAGCGTGATTGATACACTAAAAGTGAACACAAAGTGTGATAGATGCACTTAGTGAACAAGTATGATGGACATACTAAAAGGGAACACAAAGTGTGATAAATGCACTTAGTGAACAAGTATGATGGATATAGTAAAAGCGAACACAAAGTGTGATAGATGCACTATGTGAACAAAGTGTGATTGATACACTAAAAGTGAACACAAAGTGTGATAGATGCACTTAGTGAACAAGTATGATGGATATACTAAAAGCGAACAGAAAGTGTGTTAGATGCACTATGTGAACAGAGTGTGATTGATACACTAAAAGCGAACACAAAGTGTGATAGATGCACTATGTGAATAGAGTGTGATTGATACACTAAAAGTGAACACAAAGTGTGATAGATGCACTATGTGAACAGAGTGTGATTGATACACTAAAAGCGAACACAAAGTGTGATAGATGCACTATGTGAACAGAGTGTGATTGATACACTAAAAGTGAACACAAAGTGTGATAGATGCACTTAGTAAACAAGTATGATGGATATACTAAAAGTGAACACAAAGTGTGATAGATGCACTATGTGAACAGAGTGTGATTGATACACTAAAAGTGAACACAAAGTGTGATAGATGCACTTAGTGAACAAGTATGATGGATATACTAAAAGCGAACACAAAGTGTGATAGATGCACTATGTGAACAGAGTGTGATTGATACACTAAAAGCGAACACAAAGTGTGATAGATGCACTATGTGAACAGAGTGTGATTGATACACTAAAAGCGTACACAAAGTGTGATAGATGCACTATGTGAACAGAGTGTGATTGATACACTAAAAGTGAAAAGAGTGATTGATACACTAGATGAATGAAGTGTGATTGATACACTAGATGAATGAAGTGTGATTGATACACTAAACAAATGATCTTAAAACGGAACTTCTTTGAATGAACCGTACATACAATATCGTGCATGATTGAGGAAGAAACTTGATTGGTACAATGCATTACAATGCATGATGCTTAAGGAAAGCAATAAATGGACAAAGCGGCGCTTTAGAAAGCACCTCATGAGGTGAGTGGCAATGAACCGCTCTACTCTGACGGGGATCTCCCCTCGTGCCCTTCGAACACTTACCTTCAACTTACAGTACAAAGGCTCTGAAATGCTAACAAGGGTCCTTCACGTAGAACACTTGGGATGCCACTTTTTTTCCTGACCACATTCACAACTTTCCCTATTCTCCAACGGGGTGACAGACTAGGCTGGTTCAGTGTCCAGAATTGAGGTGCATACATGCTATCTCAACCTATGGGGCTTCCATACAGATTTCAAGCAGGGGATACACCCCTGGGTATTTAAACCAGACTTTAGTCCCGGAAATCCCGAACCTTTATGTTCTAGGCATCAGCCATTCGAACTCTAGTTTCCACCGTCGCAACTGGTCTCTTAGGAACTCATTGCAAACACGGCCAAGATGTCCCTGGCACGAAACGGTCCTCAAGGAGAGCACTTCTGATTGCCTATTCTGGCTTGAAGCAGACTTGATCTTGAGCTTGAGGTAAAGGTACATTCATACTTCGGAGCATTGGCAAGACTTGAATAGGTACACACGGAATGTAGTCCTGGAACTTACTGAAGTTGAAACAAACTCAGATACCCGACATTTTTCTCTTTTGCTTTTGCTTTGCAGTCCGGAACCATATATAGCTTCAGATAGGTCCTAGTTCTACTGTTCTCACATGACCTGGGTTGAATCCTACGATTTTATGAAAGAACAAATTTTCTTTTGTACAAATGTGGAGAACGGCATGGCACTCGGAGCACAAAACGATTTTATTTTTGAAATTGAGAGATGAGTTTTCGACCAAGTATTGAGCCTACGACTGAACACAGCAAAACGACTCAACAAGGAAATAAAAGGCACACAACCTAGACACATCGAGTAACACTCGAAACGACTCAAAACAAGAATCGAGATAAAACAAAAAGACACGACACTCAGACGTGCACAGGGAGCCTGTTTCACCGGGTAGTGTTTCTCACCCTTTCTCATTTGTGGTTCTCACATCACTCAGCCCTCAAGCTCTGTTTTTCTGAAAAAGCCCTCTTCTCACTTTTCCTCTCATCGCACATCTCTCTATTCTTTAATCTCTCATTTTTCATCCCTCCCCTAGGTGGTTGATGGATAAACATCAAATTGTGGGCTCGTGCCCCTAGCATTCTGCTAGATTCTCTTTCTTCCGCTCACAGCTAGTGAATTCCTCCCACGGAAAGGTTGCGCTACAACTAGGTGTGTAGCAAATCTGCAGCTAACATCAGTTGATGATGCTTTGCTGGGTAGTTTGGACGTGATAAGATCTGTCCAGATGATGGAGTGGAATATCTTGCCCCATTCTAGTTCGTGCTTCGCACTTTGCTTGATACCTCGTTGCTTGGAGGATGTGAGAGCTTTCTGCCCTTTGTTGTGCCCTTTTCTGGCGAATACGGTGCCCTTTCCGACAAGTAGAGTGCCCTTTCTGGCAAGTATTTTGACAAAGGGGAAAAAACAGAACACCTGACTCAACTGTGCCCCTAGTTCATCATTTTGACCATTTTTTGTTTTTTGCTTTCTACTAAAACAGTTTTGACCAACATGAGAGTTAGATTAACGCGCTTGTTCGATTTTCTGATTTAAAAAGCATGCAAGTTAGGCTATGAGCACTGAGAGTTTTCCTTTTTTGGGTCCAAGAAATGGTCCAATTTTGAAAAATGGAGTACGTTTCGTGAAGATTAGTCAACCTCAGTAAAAATTCTCAATAACTATTTTTGCAAACGACCACTGCTTAACGAGCACGAAACCTACTCTTAAGATGCACAACCTCGAACCCATAGCAATGGAAAATTGCCCCTTGTCTGAAGGACACTACATGGCAACGGAAAGTTGCCCCTTGTTTGAAATGACGCTGCGGCGTTTTGAATGGCAACGGAAAGTCGCCCCTTGTTTGGATAGCACCGCAGCGCATTGTAGTCAGTCCTCAGAGCGACGAACACAACTAGACTCTCAGATATAGAGAAGACAAAGATGACCAAAACCATCGCATGGACACAATCGAATTTGAAGTGTTTTACGGCTGGACTTCAGAATGAAGTTGCCTACGTATCCCAAAGATGGGAATCAAGCCTCACGTAGTTCGGGGTTAAGGTACACTCGGGTATTTAACCTCTCCTTTTGCACTCTAACTTTTGCCAGGGCCGCCCTTTGCGGGTTTTCAACCTTGCGAGCTATGTTTTTCTTCTTTTCAATTTTTGTCTTCTTTTCTTTTATTTTCTTTTCTTTTCTTTTTTTGGTTCTTTTCTTTGCATCTTTCTTTTTTGTTCTTTTTCTTCTTTTCTTGCTCTAACTTTTGCCTGGGCCGCCCTTCCGGTTTTTCGGCCCAGCGAGCCTCTCAAGGGTAAAAGTATAGCTAGTCCATGCCAAATGGTTTTAGGGTTTTGCAGCCATCCGTATCCAGGAGAGTTGCCGTTGCATTGGTTTACTGAAGGATCCATTTTCGGCGCTTCGAGCATATCGGACATTTTTGCCCCTAGTTCGAGGGGTGCTTTTGTTCTAGCTTCGCAAGCCTCTTCTGATGAAATCTGATCTTCTTGATCTGGCTTTCTCGCCTCTTGTTCGAGGGCTGCTTTGAATCTGGCCACACAGGCCTTACATGTCGGTTGACTGTTGAACGTTCTGAATGGGTCCAAGGTTCGAAAACAAATGGATTGAATCTTGAGGCTGAGAGCGATCCTAGGCTGCACAATCACAAGAGCGATTCCACACAAGTCTTCACAGGACTGCGCAAAACATTTTGTTTTTGAAAGTTTTTAAGAAAGCGACAAATCGCTCGCGCCGAAGATAGCGTGGAACCAATCTGGATCAAAGCTAGGGTCCTTCTCAGTACTCACACTAACAAGCATGATTTCATTCATTAAGGGCTTAGCACGCCTCTCTTTCTCTCAGTTTGATCAAAGTTTTACAAATCCCGAGGAATTCCTCCCTTTTTGTTTTCATCGCAACGTTCAAAAAGTTTTGAAAAACTCAGGTTATTACAATGACTTCAAGGCACAGAAAAGGCAGAGTTCTTAGTCAAATACTGCCATCTCATTCAGAACTTCCGGCATAACTGGCACAAGGCAGAAGCAAATACAAGAGCGTGAAAATCACTGCTGTTTCATTCAAAATCTGTCGGCACAACTAGTTCCCTGGCAGAAACAGACTCAAAACAAAACGAAAAGATAAACATAAAACAAAATGGTGACACCCGAGGTAACACCCCCCGGAATCACCCAACTCCTATACAACAGGACTGACTCGATACAACAATGACAAACCCAAAACAAAAAGAGACTGACTCAAAACAAAAAGACAGACTCAATACAAAACAACAAGTCTAACCCAATACCCAAGTCAGAAAGCACAAAAGCTAGCATTGGCAAGTGCTCAAAACAGTGCATGTCATACACCATATCTGAAATAAACTGAACGCCGCCTGCAGGTGGTTCATCTCTCGATCACATCACATTATCCCCCACAGGTTCACTGGTCAAGTACCGATAGACTTTGCTGGGCTGGCGCGGGGATGACCCTGTTGTCAAACGGATCTTGTACATCATGGCGCAGACAAAAGCAACTGTCAGTGTCAGGACCGGTTTGTTGATGGTACGCATAGTACCTAGTATGGTCATGCTTTGGAGGGAGAGGATCAGGTAAAGGCCGTTGTTCCAATGGTTTCAGATGTCCTTTCCGGATTGAGGCCTCTAGAGCCTTTGACAAAGGCATATAAAGTGGGGTGAAAACCCCCTTGACTCAGGGTGGATATTTGGCTGTTTGTGAGCTACTTCCGGATGCACCGGTGAATGGGGTAGCTTTTTTTGATGTGGTGGTGGTGACCATGCCCACTTCAGAAGATCTTGCAGCTGCATCACCGCTGGTGGTCGCATTCGAACTGCTGGTAAACGCCCTCCTGGGCTGCTCCTTCTCCTGGTCAATGAGGCCCTGCTTCATAGCATCCTCGATCTGTACTCCCATCTCATGAAAATCTGAAAAGGTAGGGAAGGGGAGCACGATCATTTTCTACATTAGTTTGGGCTAGAAGTTGCGCACAACCATCCGTATTTGATCCTTATCCATTGGCCTAATGATCATCATTGAGGCTTTGGCCCTCCAGCGGGCCACGAATTCTGAGAAACTCTCCTTAGGCTCCTGTCTCATCGTCTCAAGATCACGGGTCGTAATCTCGATTTGGATATTGTATGAATATTTTGCGATGAAGGCCTCGGCCATCTCCTCCAAGCTTTGTTTCACTGAATCCCCCAATTTGGCGTACCAGATGGCCGCAATACCCGACAGGGTCCTGCCAAAAAGGGAAAGCTTCTGTAATCTTGTCAAGCCCATCGGGCGCAGAGCATCTGAAAACAAACTCAGGTGGACCATGGGATCTCCTGATCCGTCAAAATGGTCGATCTGAGGCATCTTGAACCTGTCCGGCAGTGTCACAACTGCGTCGGTGTACCCGTCCTCAATGTCCGGGATGGACTTTACCCCTTGGGATTTCATGAACAACTTTTCAAGCTTGCTCAACTTCAACGCTGTATGGTCTACCTCGAACTCAAAGGGAGAGTCCGATGGGTTAATTGGTGCTTTAGACAGCTGGGGTAAGATTGGGGGCGGAGCCGGCCCTGTCGGAATGTCCATACCTTCTTGGACATTTGGCGTCTCCCCAGGTATTGGATCTACTGGTGGAGGGGAGCTTGATGCGAAGCAGATGCTCCGTTTTGCTGTTGCAATCTGGTGATTAGCTCTGCCTGTTGGGCCATGACAGCAGCCTGCTGTTTGGCGAATTCAGCTTAGCGGACAGCATCTTGCTGCATGAGTTTCATACTTTCTTGCATCTGGCGCATCATTGCCTCCATCCCTGATGTGTTCTGCTGATCCATCTAGCTGACCGGTATCTATCCCTGCAGTAGAAACTGAGACCTCAGCCTGACTGTTCACTGGTGGGGTGGATAAGGGCCACTGATCTGGTAACTGCTGAACTGGTGATTTGTGCCTGACTGGCCCTTTTACCCTGCCTCTGGCAAAGGAACACTGATTGCCCTTGAACTGAATCTCTAACCTGACAAAGTCTATCAGCACAAGTTCGATGAACCTCGGGAGATATCGGAGCCTTCTGAAGCTAGGGTTCCCAAACTACCTAGCAAAAGAGAAAACATGCAGCATCTCAGCCTAACTTCACCAAAACAGATACGAGCATAGTAGGATAACTGTGCCCTCTTCTGAATTCTGCCCCCAAAATTCTGCCTCAAATCTGATACCCTCGGGTAAAACTGATTCTTCAGATTCTGATGCCCGCAGACCTGATACCTAGACTTGCAAACTGATACATGCAACCCCTGTAGAGACACACTCTGATAGCACATAACAGATAATTAAGAGCCAAAACACCCCTATGTTGGGGTAGGGTTTTCCCTGTCCTATTTTGTCAAGAGCTAGGGTTTCACTACGCACGCAGCGGTTTCAAACAACCTATAAACGAGTAAACAACCTGTCCTAGTTTGGAATGGTCACTATGGATTCCGAATATGCACTAGGTCGAATGGTCAAAAGGGTGCCCCGGTAAAACCGGGGTTTGTGTTCCCATACTGGCAGAGCCCATAATCGGTCAGCCTTATGGTCATGTCTTGACTAGACAAGCCTCCGACAAACCGTTCAAGAATAGCAGATGGCAAACACGGTGTCCTAGCCGCACCAATGCAAATGCAATGCAAAGAAACACATAAGTGTAGTCAAAACCAGATATCATGAGTTCGAGTCAAGTTCTCTAAATCCCCAGTGGAGTCGCCAGAAACTGTATACGTCCCTCGAACGCCCCCGGGAGGAACGAGTCCCGTTCTGTTCATTTGGGGTTCACTACAGTTCGGACTCTCAAATTGTCACGGTTCTAAATCTGCACCAAAGAGTCCAAATCTGGCAAATCGTTTTGAGAAAACAGATTTTGAAAGAAGTGCCAAACATGGACTGCTTTGCCAGATACAGAGTCGCCACCTAAATATTTTATTTTGGGGAAATTTAGGAAACCCTGACTCGTTTGCCTAAGGCCACGTGTCCGTTATCACCAAAGTTGCCTCGGCTCGGGAACTTGGGTACGATTGGGGAAGGTCACTTCGTGAGCACCCCCGCTCGCCCGATCAAAGATCGGCCTCTACTAACCATGATATCTATTTTTGAAAACATTATGCGTTCTTATTCCGGTTATTAGCCTAGATTTACTATGTGATGCGCACAGCATACAAGTATAGACTGGATCGCCTGAATTAGAACAAAACATTTCATGTTTGTTTGTTTGAAAATGGTTTGATGGTGCTACTCGCAAGTAGGCTAAGACGTGGATTTGCCACTCTCGGGTGGGCTTAGAAAACATGATTTTGCCACTATCTAGTGGGCTTAAAACACACATTTGATGAATTGTTCCAATTCAAATAACCCAACCTTCACCCACAGGCATTCAGGCAGTTATATCGCATAAGCATATAGCCTCATGGTAAGTTTTATGCTTATATCGCATAAGCATAAAACTTACCGAGTACTCCAAGCCAAAACAGAAGCTAGTTAGAAATCCATGCATGATCCTAATTATACGGAAATGCCTAATGCAACACATGCAAAAATGCAACTATAGCAGGCTCGGCTATTCTAGACATGGCATATGAAATGCTACAGCTAACATGTATTCAACTTGAAATTGAAAATACAATGCAGTTAGTATGATGCGTCGAGCCCGGTGCATGCAAAACAGATGAATGAATGCAAACAAGCTATCATACTATATGCTAATTGAAATATGCCCTAATCTAACCATCATAAGTTGGTAAATAAAAGGGAGAAAGACGTGGGGTTGGAAGACATACATCACACACACGCACACTTATTACAATATTGCCCTCACGCGGAGGGTCCGAATAAAATAATATACAGTCCCAAATAATACAATCCGAATAAATAATACAATCCAAATTTGTACAGAAATCCTAATTAATTACCAAATTAACTAAGAAAACAATAAACTGGCATGCAAGCCAGGGACTGCCTTGACTCTTCTTTGGATGATGAATAATGCGTGTTCGAGTTGCCTTGTGCGGAAATCCATTGTGATGCCCCAATTAGCCTCTGTTTGCAATTGTTCTTGGGATGCGTGCCAAGCTCCGGAAGGCTGCTGACTCTTGATTTGCTGTAACAGAGAGCAAGAAAGGGACATGGCAAAGTATTTTCACATATGTATGCATGACTACCCTTCAGGGAGTGTAGTCCTCGATCCTCGTGCCACCAATCACGCATCTCGATGCACGATGGCCGAGGAGTCGAATTGCATGACTCAATATGAAATGAATGCACATGAAAACACGACAAGACCTGAACTCCATCATGGATAATCTAGAGTGTCGGTGACAGTGAATTGAGACACGTTCCGTCACTCGAAGTACGAAACGTCCCTCGTTTCCCGTGCTCGGGCTAACTCCTATCCCAAGCACGATGCAATATGCATGATATGTATGAAATGGAACTAAGATACAACCTAACATACACAATGCTATGAAATGGCATACACGATGCACGAGATAACATGGCATACACAATGCGCTAACATACAACCTAGCATACACAATGTTATGAAATGAAATGGCATACACAATGCACAATGGATTTACACCAACATGAGTGGACCTCAGCCACACTCACATCAGTAGCCATGGTATGAAAATGAGACACTCGAAATGCGTGCACACATGCACGCAAACCGAGGACCGACCCTAAGGCACCAAATGCCACTCTAACAAGACATGGCAAGGCATGGAATATGGCATACTAGCATGCAAATTTTAGTAGCAAAATATGATTCAAAACAGCCCCAGAACATGGAAACATGGCACCCAATACATGGAATGAGACCCGAAACATGAAATTAGGTACATGGAATGACCTATGGCTATGCAAAGCATGCATTATTTGAACATGAAGTGTGAAGAAAGAATCAAGACAGTCCCAAAACAAGCATATTTACAGTTTTAAGCAAGGCCAAACAATGGACACAAATAGGACTAAGCTAGAATGCAAAAAATGGCCCCGTAAGAGAGGTAATGAAGCAAGTAGCAGCTTCTTGCCCTAAATGGCCAAGAGCCCTTCAACAAAGTTGAAGAGGGGCTCAAAATGAAGCACTTTACAGTTTTCAAAAAGCCACGGATCTAAACACAAACAGGCCTAAAACATTGTGCAAGAAATGGGCCAAAAGGGAGACAAAGAAACAAGTGATGGTTGCTGGCCTCAAACAGAGGAGGGCCCTTCAACAAAGTTGAAGAGGGGCCCAAAACATGGTGTTTTAAAATTAGTGACCAAACCCAAAACAGTGCACATGCAAGCTTAAAATACTATGCAAAATAAGGCCTAAAAAGAGGTTTAAACACAAAGAGCAAAAAGGGAACTTCAAACATCAAAGGTCCCTTGATCAAACATGAAGAGGGGGTCAAAATTAGGCTATTTACAGTTTGGACCAGAGCCCAAAAATACAAGCACAAGGGGCTAACAAAACATGCAAAAATAAGGCCAAAAGAGGGATAAAGAGGCAAGTTACAAAAGGAAGCCTTAAACAGTGAAGATCCCTTCAAAAATGTTGAAGAAGGGCTCAAAATAAGCCACTTTTCAGTTTATAACCAAGCTCAAAACAGTTTAAAAAAAGGACTTAAATACTATGCAAGAAAGAGACATACAAGAAAGGTAAAGAGGCAAGTGTAAAAAGGAAGCCTCAAACAGGGAGAGGCCCTTAAACAAACATGAAAAGGAGCTCAAAATAATTCTATTTTCAGTTAGGGTCGGAGCCCAAATATGCAAGCAAGAGGAGCTAATATATTGAGCAAAAATAGGGCCAAAGAGAGGGATAGAAGACTTACCATTGAAGACCAATGCTTCAACAACTCTTGGACCAAGTTTGGGAGCCCTTGACCTCTGAAAATGGCCTTGAAGCTTCTGGAATGGAGTGAGGAGGAGTGGTGCTATGGGTTGGTGTAGAAATGGTGTAAGGGGGTTAGGGTTTGAAGGGTGTGGGAGAGAGGGAGATGGAGAGTTGTGTATAAGGCTCAAGACCAATTTTTCTAACCCCTTGAAATGCAGCTGGAGCTTCTGGTTTTGTAGACAAAGGAGTGAAGGAAAGGGGGGGAAAAACCATTCAAATTTCCCCCCAAAAGGTTGACCCGCGGGCATAGGGCCTAGGGGAAAACAAATTGCACATCTAGAACACACTTGGGGAGGGGGTCATGGCCGGCCAGTTCAAAAGGGCAAAAAGGGTCATCCAACTAGGTAAGTGGCCGGCCTGCTACATTTTCTGGCCGGCCTGCTACTTTTCAGGACAAAAAATGGGTCTGCCGGAAAGAAAGGTGGCCGGTTAGTGGTAGGGAGGTCCAATGGTGGCCGTTCAAGTGTCCAAATTGAGGCCCCGGAAGTTAGATTTCCAATGGCGCAAACCTTACATTACAATTCCTCTTGTGGAAAAAGTTATGCCCTTTTTGGTGAAGCCGCGCAGATTTCGGTCCAACCGGAGTGATGCCCTACTTCAATCAACTATATCTCCCCGTCTGGAATTGGATTTAGGAGATTCTTGAGTGCAAAATGAAGCCCCGGAAGTCTTATTTCCAACGGTGGTGGCCTCATAGCTTGATTCCAACTATGCAAATGAATAGGCCTGATTCGGCGAGGGCTGTTCGACTCTTTCTTAACGGTTCATGCCCATTTTCTCCCCCAACTGGATTTCTTCCCTCTTCTCCTCTTTTCTTCAACTCCAAACCCCTAAGTAAGGTGTTTTGAAATATTTTTCAAAGATTTCATCTCTCTTTCATTCATTTCCACTTTGTCCTTGCTCGGTTTACTGAAAAGCGCAACATTTGACAAAATGCGAGCCTCGGAACATCGTAAAAACTTTTTTTCAAAAACGTTTTTGAAAGAGAGGGTTTCAAGGTTTAAAATATTTTGATCAAGATTGTTTTGGTCCAAAAAGGGGTATGAAGTTGAGCTTTGACTCTCTCCTTACCGAAGAAATTGAACCTTTGCCCTGCACATCTTTCAAAACCATCAGTCGCGTCCAAGTCTTAAAGGCGGTCAAAAATGGGGTGTCTACAGCGTGTGAGTGACTGCCATGATAGCATGCTTACCATGAGGCTAATTGCTTATGTGATATAACTGCCTGAATGCCTGTGGGTGAAGGTTGGATTATTTGGATTGGAACAATTCGTTGACTGTGAGTTTTGAGCACACTAGATAGTGGCAAAATCATGTTTTTTTTCTAAGCCCACCCGAGGGTGGCAAATCCACGTCTTAGCCTACTTGCGGGTAGCACCATCAAACCACTTTCAAAAATAAACATGAAATGTTTTGTTTCAATTCAGACGATCCAGTCTATACTTGTATGCTGTGCGCATCACATAGTAAATCTAGGCTAATAACCGGAATAAGAACGCATAATGTTTTCAAAAATAGATATCGTGGTTAGTAGAGGCCGATCTTTGATCCGGCGAGCGGGGGTGCTCACGAAGTGACCTTCCCCAATCGTACCCAAGTTCCCGAGCCGAGGCAACTTTGGTGATGACGGACACGTGACCTTAGGCAAACGAGTCAGGGTTTCCTAAATTTTCCCAAAATAAAATACTTAGGTGGCGACTCTGTATCTGGCAAAGCAATCCATGTTTGGCACTTCTTTCAAAATCTATTTTCTTAAAATGATTTGCCGGATTTGGACTCTTTGGTTCAGATTAAGAACCGTGACAATTTGAGAGTCCTGAACTGTAGTGAGCCCAATACGAACGGAACGGGACTAACCCTCCTGGGGCGTTCGGCGACGTCTACACATCATCACAGCATAAATTCATTATCATCACCATTAACAGCAAAATTAATATATTCTAAACATTCATATTGAATATGAGAGGGAAAATGCCACTTGACAAATCCATACGAAAATTTTGCGACTATCATCTCTTTTCTCCCTATCTGTCACAATTTGTTTCTTCATCATCATCAACTCTTCACTTGTAGATAGGATAGAAGAAAGAGAAATATATCAATTTTCCATTTTAGATTAGGTCAATTGAATGGAACAACCAATGAATCTGACCAAATACAAGACTAAAAACACTACTTTTTAGCTTCTTTCTAAATCTCTTGGAACATATATCAAATACATGGACTGCAAGTCTAAAAAGTAGGCAAAACTGTATAGATAAATCTTTATGAGGCATTTATCCTTACACCGTGGTTCCATACAAGACAAACCCTCTGTTGTTTGGATGGAAAAAAATGAAAACCTAGAAGCTAAGTTTGAGTTGAAAATGAAAACATACCCTCTACTATCTCACGACGTCGTTCAAGAACATACACACATAGATTTGCTGATTTAAACCCTAGTTTGAAGGTGTACAAGCCTCTATTTCAAACCCTAATTCTGCTTTGCCCAAAGATTTGTTGATCTACCAATTTCTCTAGATCTCTTTTCTCTTAACAAGTTGTTGGATGTTCGATTTGAGATCATCGGAGTTGGTGGCAGACTTCGTTGCAGGTGAGGATCAAGGCAGAGAAAGGATGACAACTATGAGAGAGAAAGAGATCTGGTATAAAGTAGAGTAGAGAGGGAAAAATGAGCAAAACGTGATAATGCCAGCGACGAATCGGCAAAAGGAAGAGGACAATCCTAGGCGTTAAAGGAATGTTGACCGATGAGAGATAGCTTGGTTTCTAGAGAGATGAAGATAAGAAGTGAGAGCGTGTGTGTGTGGGGGGGGGGAGAAAGAGAGTTGGTTTGAGGAAATGAATTCAACAGATAATATTTTGTATGTTATAATGACATACAAATAATATTTTGTTTGTGTGGAATAATGACATTCCCCCCAAAGTCCAATTTTTTGGGTGGTTGACCTGGAGAAATAGAGTGAAAACAGGGGTCTTCTTAAAACTTATAGGTGTCCTGAACAGTGAGGCTTCTGTGTTATGTGCTTTTTGCAAATTTGAGAATGAATCTGCTAAGCATGTATTGCTACATTGTCCATTTTCATGGCAGGTGTGGTCTGATGTAATGCTTTGGTGGGGGTGCCTATGGGTGGTGCCAAGGAATATTGATGGATTATTTCATTGGTGGATTGGGTGGAAGTATAAGAAATTAGCTAGGAGATTGTGGAGAGCCTTGCCCTGTATTATACTTTGGTCCATTTGGAAGTTAAGGAATGAATGCTTGTTTAATGGAGTGCAACCTTGTGCATCTGAGTTAGGTGAGCTGATAAAGATTAGATTTGCTTTATGGGTTAAAGCTTCTGTTAAAAGGATCATGTACTCTGTCTTGGATTTAATCATCAATTTGGCTCAGATTAAGGAATGCATTTGAGGAGGGCCATGGATTTTGATCAATCTGGTTTTGGGGGTGTATGGTCTGATAATCTGAGGGTTGTTTGTGGGACTGCTAGGTGATAATCTGATTATCTATTAATCTGTTTTTCTGCTGTGGTGTGGCTGGTCTGCTACTATGTATCTGAGGCTAATCTGCTACTCTGTATCTGTTGGGTGATAATCTGATTTTTTGTTAATCTGGTCTGTATCTGTTGGGTGATAACCTGATGCTAATTTGCTAATCTGTTGTGCGTCTGCTGCTGTTTTTGGCCTAAGCTAGCACTAGTTCCATACCTCTTTTTGTTTTGTTTGTCTTTGGATTAGGTTGCATGCCTCTATTTTGGTTTGTAGTTGTTGTATTGTTGTATCTATGTATTGTTGTATTACTGTATCTGCAGTTTGCTGTATTGCTGTATTTGCTGAGTGCTGTCTCTGTTGGTTTCTCACGAACAGGGTCTTGGGTTGGTGCTGCCATGTGATGGCTTGCATCATCCCTCTCTTTTTGTTGATGTTTTCTTCCTTTCCGTAAGGTTATCCATCATCAATAAAGGGTTCTTTGTTGTTGATCAGGGAAAAAAATAAATAAAAATGAGAATGCGTGTGAATAAGAATGGGTATTATGGTCATTTCATATAAGCTTGTCTTTATGGACATGAAATTTTAGCGTCTGAATTTTTGAACAAAGAAACTTTAATTTTGGACTTTTGACCCAAGTGCCCTATAATTAATTGTATTATAGTATCGTTTGGAAAGTTGGCTATTTTAATAAGTTGTTTTAGTTTTTGACTATTTTAGTATACTAAAATTGTTATGTTTGTGAAGAGGGTTGGATTTTTTGTAGTTGAATGTGATATTTATGAGAGAAAAAATGAAATGATTATGAGTTTGATGTAATATTTTGTCTTATTGACTATTTTAATTTATTTTGTCTTTTTATGATTTTAGTCAAAAAAAAAAAAAAAAAAAAAAGCACAAACACAACTTGCCAAACAGGGCTATATGCACAATGCATGCATTTGATAAATAACTATCGATTAATTTCAAATAGCTCACAATATCAATCAACTTTTTGGTTTTTTTAGATAAAAATAATTATCTATTAATTTTAAATAATTCACCACATCAACCATATATTAATTTTGAATTTTGACTAAATTTTATCAAGGCCTTTTAATTTTGAATTTTGACTAAATTTTATGAAGGCCTTTTATCGAGGCATTTCAAATTCAGATCGGGGCCTTTTGTGGACTAGTAGTCCACTAATTTTTTGGGAAAACTTTGCCTGCTTTGGGCCAAAGCTAGCCCTGGCCGTTCATTATTTTGAAGACAAATGTGATTGAATTATGTGAATATGATAATCAAATCAACTTGATTTTTTATACAAATGATCTGCTAAGAAGACCCTATACTAACAAAAATTTTAAAACGAAGTATGGACTATAACATCAATTTCTACCTACATAAAAAGTGAAAAATAGCATTATGTTTTTCTATATTCATGATGAGTTATAAAATATAACAATTGTATGACAATCTATTAACACTAGTTGTGGAAAACTTTCTTTTTTTTTTATTTTATGTTTTATCGAAATTGTTAAATTTTATATTTTCAACACCATGTGTCATAAATGCAGAGGTGTGGATTGTGCAACCACTTAATTTTTTTATTTTTTTTAACAACCTAGAGTGAATGAATCTGTATAATTTAAAAATAATTAATAGTTAATAATATATAAAAGAAACGTAGACCAGCTAAGTCCATCCTTGGCAATGAAGCAGACCAGCTATGGTGCTAATCCAATGGTGATGCTGCAGGAGGCAGTTGAAAGAGACCTTCGGTGGAGTGGTGGGTATTGTAGGAGGGAAATGAGTGGAGAGAAGGGTTGGAGACAGCGACGAATGTAGGGTTGGCTAGAGGGGCTACCGCCCCTGCATCCATTTCTAGAACTGTGATTATTATACCATATTTGTTTTTGGATCTATAATTTGGCCTTATTTGAGAAGTTGACTATTTTAATAAGTTATTTTAGCTTTGAGTAAATTATAAATACAACCCTTAAGGTTTCTTTAAAATAGAGATTACCCCCTGTAATTTAAAAAATTACAAATATCCCCTTGTCATAATTTTTTATTTAACAAAATTAACTTAAAAAATAAAATTCATAATTGCTCTTCTATACAATAATAAAACTACCTAAATTAGTAATTCAAACATATTTCTAAAATCATTAAGAACTACTAATTGACTTGATAATTTATTAATAAAATGGGCGATTTGTTATGAAATTAGAAACCTCAGGGAATGGAATGTAATTTCCAAAACCACAGGGGGCGATTTGTATTTCGATCAGTTCCTAAGGGGTCTATTTGTAATTTACCCTTTAGTTTTTGACTACTTTAAGGGAAATTATTCAATAACCCGGAGTACCACGCGTCCATACTCCCTAGCCAATTATCATTTAATATGCCCCCTCATGTTCCTCAATCACCCAACATAATACCCCACCGATTCACCTTCTCCACCAATCACAATATTATGGAGTACCACGTGTCTATACTTTCGGATTACTGAATAATGACCCCTATTTTAATAGGCTAAAATTTTTGTGTTTGGGAAGATGATTGGATTTTTTTATAATTGAATGTGATTTTTATGAGAGAAAAAGTGAAATGGTTGTGAATTTAATGTGACATTTTGTCTTAATAATTATCTTAGCCTATTTTGTCTTTTTTATAAATTTTAACTTAAAAAGCCAATTTTTAACCTTTCCAAAACAAGGCCTCTGTAAAGATTTGGCCATAGTATCAATTTTATTATTTTATTTTTGAATTGCCAATTTGTTTGAAGCATTTAGCTAGGGCGCTACTATATTACATATAGTGTATACCATATGTACATTATATTGCTAGTTACAAATTATTTTGGTATCTGAACTATTATCGTAGTGGGGTTAGAAAATTATTAAATTAAAATTAGTTACCTCCTATTATAATGTTTGATTATGTCTCAAAATAATATTTTTTTTTTTTTTAGTTTTTAATCTTAATCGATCACTGCTTTTATAATTATTTCATAATGGGGACCAAATACTTTGAACCACCTAGAAAACTTGCATAACACTGCTTGAAATTAAAGAAATTTAAACGAAGCCTTTTATTAAAATAAAAACAATAAAAAAATTGTTTCTTTATAGAGGAAAGTTCACTTTAAAGGACTACCGGACATAAAAAGATCAAAGATTCATAATACAAACAGAACATAAAAAGATCAAAGAATGATTAGAGATGAATTATATTATATTAGGCTCATAATACACATAGATGTCACACAAACACTAAACCAAGATAGCACAACATGATCTACAAAACGGACATCGACGGGCCTTTAGCAGCCATTTGAACAGGCAGTCTCTGTGGAACATATGCGAGCAAGGCGTTATCGCAACCATCATCCCTCCACAAATCCCCTCTAAACAAATCGAACGCGCGTCTACCTCTTTATCATTACCTTCCAACTCCTTCACCTTCATCGCAGCCTCAACCTGGTGAAGCCCTTGACGCTTCTGGTTCGATATTGGTTTCACCCACAAAAGCATCGGTTCCTTCAGAAGCAACCTTAACATACCCCGAATCTCTTGAACTTCATCAACAGAAAACTTTCCCGAAACGTTTTCGCTGTTTACATCCACGACTTTCTGTCTTTTAACTTGTTTCCGTGAAAGCCTTTTTCGCATATAGCTCGTGGTCTTCGAAATATAAACATCTATCACTATAACGATTGTGGGTTTTTGATGAGATGTTTTAATGTCGAACTTGAAACAACTGTGCAAGTATACAGATACATTTTTAATCAAATTCAAAGTTGTTTCTTCGGAAAAGTATTTTATGCCTTGGATGGCTTGAGAAACCAACTGTTCTGTGGAGTTCAGAGTTGATAATTTCATGAGATCGAATATTGACACTTCGAACTTTTTAAAGATTTCTTTAACACAACCACCTTGTTTGATCTGAATCGCTTTCTTGGATGCGCTGTTGACGCGAAACATAAACAACCCTTGTGATTCTTCTATGTTGTAGAGCTTTTCATTCCACTTAAACACACTAACTTTTAGGTCTTTCACTTTGTTAACACTCACCATCTCTTTCTCTCTTTCACAACAAGGAATAGAGCAATGGCACGGCAGGTAAGGTTTGAAAAACAAATGGAATGGCTATATATATATGCATATACATATAGTGAGATTGAAATCAGAAATAGGAAATTGTACTTTTTCTAGGAGAAGGTTTCCTAAAAAAATCCCAATTCAGTTTGGATTTTGAAATCATAAATAATATATAGTGAGATTGAAATCATAAATAGGAAATAGTACTTTTTCTAGGAAAAGGTTTCCTAAAATAAATCCCAATTGAATTTGGATTTTGAAATCATAAATAAATGAATACTTTCACATACACGATTTTATTACACGCTGTCATCAAGTTAGTTAACTAAAACGGTACATAAATAAATCAAGGGTAAATTATATAAATAGTTCCTTAGTTTCCACAATGTGTTAATTTGATTCATGTTATTTCAATTTGTTCGATTTTGTCCCTTAATTTAACAAATTGTGTCATTTTAGTCCAATAAATAATGAAAATTGACACATTGTTTGACTTTCCGTCCTCCAAACTTAACAACCTTTATTTATTGGACTAAAATGACACAATTCGTTAAATTAAAGGACAAAATCGAACAAATTCAAAAAATATAAACCATATTGACACATCGTGTGAATTACAGGGATTATTTGTATAATTTACCCATAAATCAAAAAAATTATTCAGAATTCATAATCTAGGCCATGATTCAATCTATCATTGGGAAAAAAATTAAATTAAACATAAAAGTCGTGGATTTTAAACATAAAGTCGTGGATTTTTCGCATATAGCTGTTGTATTGAATTTTTATTCCATGATTAGGCGCCACAACAATTAAATCACTCTACCCTTTTTATTTAAATTTTTGAATAAAATTGACTTTTCCTAAAAGGAGAAATTATTTGAATGCACATCATTCATGATTGGGCAAGTGTTCTATTAGTGGGACACACTGTTTTAGTCAATAACATTTAAATCGAAGCACCAGATAAATTTACCCTAGAAGCAAATTATAATTTTTCTTATAAAACGAGTTGAACTTGTTCACGCGACAATCATAAATAACCCGATGAACTATCAACATAAGTTCATTTAAGAGTTCTATCGAAATACAACTTTGGTAAAACATGGGAGAGTGTCAAATAAAAATAAATAACCAAGTGAATCACATCAAATCAAAATATAAATCTGTAATTCATCCGGTCGAAAGATAAAAGGGTAAAATTTATTATACCCACTCGTGGTTTCGTCATGGAACATTTTTTTTTTATCGGCGAAAATTAATAGTTAATTGTTATATTAACATCAGTGGCGGAGCCAATATTTTGATTCATGAGGGCACCATTAATCTTTAGCTATATCAATTAAAAAACTTAATCAAATCTAATTTTTATTTGGTGATAGAATGACCAAAGATCAATGTGATGTCAAAATTATGTACCTTAGATATATTTTATTGACCAATGTTTTTTTATATGCTATTTTAGTTACTAAATATGATGATAATCACAATTTAAAATATAATAATGCATACCCAAAAAAAAATAAAGAAGATATATGTGGAGAAAAACAAGAGAGAAATGAGAGAGATATAATTATAAGAGAATATATTGATAAAATTAAACATTTATAATGGTAAATTATAAGGAACTTATTAAAAATAAAGAGAAAAGAAAGATGAGATATAAACATTTTGAGACATATTTGACAATTAAAAGGGAGTAAAATGGAAAACTTCTTCTAATTAGAGGTAACAGTATAATTTTCAAAAAATGTGTCCCCCCTAGACCCTATGTAGCTCCATCCCTAATTAACACCTTGTGAGAGTTGAAACTTACACTCATACACATTGTAAGAGATCATTGCCCTCCTATTACACTCCTAAATGTAAAACCCAAGATCGTCACAAAACACTTTACCCCTATAGTTTAAATATATGCAAACAACCCTTTTATAATTTTGAATTAAAGTCATGCTGTTAGTTTTTTTTTTTTTTTTTTTTTTTGAGAAAATTATGCAAATAGTTCATGTACTTTGCACGATGTGTCAATTTGGTCCATGTAGTTTCAATTTGCTCGATTTTGCCTCTTAATTTAACGGATTGTGTCATTTTAGTCCAATAAATAAAAGTTGTTAAGTTAATTCAACGGAAAGTCAAACAATGTGTCAATTTAATCCCTGTGAAAATTGAGAAAATTGAAACTACAGAGACCAAATTGACATATCGTGTAAAGTACAGGAACCAAATTGACACATTATTTGACCTTCTGTTAAATTAATTTAACAACAGTTATTTATTAGACTAAAATGACACAATCCGTTAAATTAAGGGACAAAATCGAGCAAATTGAATCTACAGGGACCAAATTGACATATCGTGTAAAGTACAAGGACTATTTACATAATTTATCCCTTTTTTTTAATATATGCGAAAAACCACTCTTCCAAATTGGAAGTGGGCAATGCAAAATTTTCTAGTCAAAGTATAAAATATCCTCATCTTCATCTTCTTCCCTAAATTAAATCATATTCTTCACTAAATCCTAACTCTAACCTTTAATGTCCTTGCCCGTTAAAAATTAAAAAAAAAAAAAAAAAAAAAAAAAACCTTCAAATATCCTCTTCTATCAATACTATAATTTAATTTAAAATGTTATTAAACGAGAAATTAAGTTAAAAATGAAAAGTTATTAGATTAAGATAATTTTATGATAATAAATTAAGGTGTTTAAGTTCATTTATGGTTTAATTTATTAATATAATATATATATATATATATATTCTAAAATGTTGTTAATAATAAATTGGTTAAAATTGAAAATTAGATTAAGGTACAAAAACTTACCAAAAGGGTTTGACAACAAGTCATTTGGGTCCAATTGCTGGCATGTGTATGTATTCTCTATTGCATCAGCAAAACAAAATTTTAAATTTCAAGAATTAAAACAACACAACACATGCATGTATTTGAATTGTCCTCTGATTTTTGTCCCTATCTGAAGAAAAAAGAAAGAAAAAAAAAATCATTTACAACATTCATCATCAACCCAATTTGTTCTACAACGAGACATAGAAAACAAAAACAATTTAATAAAACATTGCCAAAAGGAAGTTTATTTTCTAATCATCGATTCCTATTACTTTTCCCCTACCTTGGATTTGTTCACACCCAAGTTTGCAACCTTCATCACAATCAATGTCTGTGGAGCCTTGTAATTCCATGCAGATAGGCATGCAAGCGTCCAAACATTTCGATATCGGCACGATAGATTCAGTTAACACCAACATGTTGTAAATTAATAATAAAAGCATTGCAATTGATTTTTCGGAAGAAGCCATAGCAAAATCTTTTGTTACCAATTTTGTTGGTAATCCATCCCTTGAGAGTAAGTTGAAATTGTGTGTATAACCAAGAATGGCTTCATAACTAAAACTTATTTTTGGGTAACAACCCTCACATGTTGGAAGGGTAGTGAGAGAAATGAGGAGAGTGAGGGTTGCAATTTACATGAGAGCCAAGTTTTGCTAAAAACAAGGTACTTCACCAGGACCAATTCAAATCGATTATTTTCTTCAATCCTTTATGTAGAGATATAATCTTGAGTTCAGTCCGTTGTCCAGTTTTACTAGAAATACTAATTAATATATCCGTAAATGTGTTAACTACAATACAAGATATGCATGTTGACTCTATCTCTTGATGTGGATTCTACCTAACATTGTGTTTAATATTTGTCTTGTAAATTATAAATATTTTCACTACCACAAATTCTAATTATTTCTTTATTTTCTATTTAATTTTGAAAATTTAAAATCCCACTATCACAAGTTTTAATTATTCCTTTATTTTCTATTTACTTTTGAAAATTTAAAATCCCTAGACAATTCAAAAATATATATTGTCTTGACTGATTTTTTTTAAATATGATGATATAGTGTTGATGGTTTGTGATTTTTTTTTCCAATTAAAAGTTTTGAGACAATGTATATAAAAAATGTAAAAAAATATATATATATATAAAAAAAGGAAGAAGAAGAAGAAGAAAAATACACCAATTGACATTCTAAATTATGTTAAAATGAAAATACAAACCACCACTTAATAGTGGTTGACGCAAGAATATTGTACTTACAGGGGCCAATTTATATGAATTTTAAAATTGACAATTAAATTTTAATTATTTTATTATTAACATTGTATGTGAATTATATTAAAATATTCAACTCTATAAAATTTGAAATTTTTACTAAATTTGCAAATAAAATTTAGTTTTTAAAAAAATATTAAGATAGACACATACAAAATAAAGAATAATGCTTGGGACCCCTTTTTGGGGGTCACCCCCTCACCCTCTTTGCCACGTGGCGGGTGGTGATTGGGGAGCAGGAAAAAAAAAGAAAAAGAAAAAGAAAAGGTAACCAATAAGAGAAAGAGGGGGTCAAAGGGGGTGGGAGAAAAAGGGGGGATGAATCATTGTTGCAAAATAAAATGCATCAAATGATAGTTACATAAGTTGTTTTCCACATAATACAAAACAAAAAAGGATTAAAAAAGAAATACATAAGTACTATTTTCAAATTTATCTAAAATTTCATTGTCTACGCGGAAAGAAAAGACACTGAAGCTCTATACTTTCGAATTCTAAGCTCTCTTTTTTCAATAATCCTACTATCAAATTATGATATCATAGAATTTCCCTTTTATTTATCGGAAGAACTACATACAGGTGGAAGAAAAAAAAAAAAAATACCAATGAACAAAGGTGCAAGTGTGTTTGTAATGGAGTACAAATGAAAGGTTGTAGAGATTGTATTAGTTTTTTTTTTTTTTTTTTCTCCTCCTCTTACTTGCATGTAATTTTTCTTTATTTATTATATAAAATGTTACCACTTTATATCATTTTCATAAATTAGTAAAGTTATATTATAACAGACCGACACTACTCTATTAACTCTAACCTAAGATCTCGCCTAACTAGGATGTAAGTGCCCATTATGACAACTTGAAACCTGAGTTTATTTTAATAATGTATCTTGCTGCTTATATTTATACTAATACAAAAATGCCACCACATAATAAACAAAATATAATAAGATAACATAGTCATCCAAACATTATTACAAATTTTTATCAAACATTTTGTGTTCTACAATTAGTTGTATAGAGATTAATGCTGATCAAAAAAAGAGATTATTTATAATGTTATAATGATCAAATTTTTTATAATTTTTTGTTTACCATCTTATGTGCGGTTTAAATTTAGAGATATTATTTATTCCTAAATTAAGTTTTCTTCTATGAATATTTTAAAAATATATTAAAAATTTAGAAATTTTTTTAATATTATATGAAATTTAAGAATTTTGTTCAACATTACTAAAATATACATTGATTTTCATTAATTTTTATACAAAATCTCAAGGGATAAGTGAAATGTACTATTTGAGTAGATAACTACAGAACAATCTTGACATTTTTGGCTTTATAACTTATGAAATCAACAAACATGTTAACAATGAAAAAAAAGATTTCATTGGAAGAATGCCTCTCCACCTAGAGTTCAATTTTTTGGTTGGTTAGCTTGGAAAGGTAGGATTACGACTTCTAGCTATCTCCAACTAATTGGAGTTCTCAGTGGTGGGTTTGATCTTAGATGTATTTTCTGTAAAGGTGAGGTGGAGAGTATTAATCATGTGTTATTGTTTTCCCTTTACTTGGAGGATTTGGTCTAGAATTTTACACTGGTGGGGTATTCAGTGAGTAATGCCTAGGTTTGTCAGTTGTCTGTTTAACTAGTGCATTGGTATTAAGCTTAAAAGGCAGGAGAAGATGATCTAGAGAGCAATTCTCATGGCAGTGCTATGGTCAATTTGGAAACAGAGAACTGACAATATATTCAACAATGCTCAGGTACATCTTCATGGGTTGTGTGAATCTATTAAGGTTAGGATTACATTGTGGGTCAAATATTCTTGCCCTTCTATGAAGTTCTCTGTTAATAACTTAGTTCATAACCTTCAACAAGTTAGAGTCTACATTAGGGGCGGCTCTTGAGTTGTTTGGGAGTTTTCTGTTGTAGCTGCTTGGTGCTGGTTGTTTTGCTGGTGTGTTAACTGATGGCTGTGGTGCTTTTGGTGTTTGTTTTCTCTTTTTCTTGTTGGTTTCTCACCAACTCTTCGGTTGTGCTAAAATATGATTGGGTATACTCCTCGGTGCCAACCTAGTTGGGATTAGAGAGTGTACTTTGATGCGTTGGCCGTGTGCCTTGGTTCGGGAGTGCTTAACCACCTTCGTTTGCTCCGATTTTTGGCATGCATCTTATTTGCTCCCTTTTGAGGGACATTGTGGCTCGAAAAACTAACTTCGTGGTCGAACACCACTTCCGGTGCCTAACAGTCAGTTTTCGGGGCCTCGGGCTGCACGTTTCGGCCCCCGAACCTCCATTTTGCATCGATTTGAGTTCATTTTTGGCAGGGACCCTCTGTTTCATTATTAGGAAGGTCGTAGAAGCGTGGGAGGCCAGTAATTGTTCTGACAACCAGTTTTATTCCTCCATCACCCTCCGTCGCTCGTTTTTCTCACTTGAAAGCCAATGTTGACCACCCGAAGGCCACTTTTTTCAGCCCTAAACCACTTATTTGTGTTGTACACACCTGGGAGGCCACCAATATCACATGGCCGGCCAGTAATTGTGTGTGACCCTTTTGAACCCCTCCTAAAAGTGGCCTTTTCTCCCTCCTGGTTCATTCTCTCCAGTTTTTTACCACATGGTTGTGTTGTGCACACATGGGAGGCCACCAATCTAGGGTGGCCGGCCACTAATATTACTTGAACCTTTTGACCCTTGGCCGGCCGGCCATGGGGAGAGCCGGCCGGCCACCTAAACCCTAGGAAACCGGCCGGCCATGATCCTCTCTCTAGGTACTTTACAGAAATGTATTCTGTTTCCCCCCAGATTTTGTATCCGGGGGGGCTGCACTTTTGGGGGGAAACTTGAATTCCTTTCCCCGCCATTTTTCCCCCCTTTTCTCCACTCCTTTGCCTATATAACAGCACCTCCAACTCCCATCTGAGGGGTTACAAAATTTGTCTTAAGGCTCTTGCATTGCCTCTCTCTCTCTCTACACTCCAACCTTCAAAACCTCCCAAACCCTACACCATTTCTACACCACCACCTAGCACCACACCACCACCATCCATTCCAGACACTTGGAGCTATTTTCCAGAGCTAAGGAGCCACCAAACTTGGTCCAAGAGTTGTCAAAGACTTGTTCTTCAAGGGTAAGTCTCCTCCTCCCTCTTTCTTGCCTTATTTTGCTCAATATATTAGCCATACTTGCTTGCATATTTGGGCTCCGACCCTAACTGAAAATAGAATTATTTTGAGTTCCTTTTCATGTTTGTTTAAGGGCCTCTCCCTGCTTGAGGCTTCCTTTTTACACTTGCTTCTTTACCTCTCTTGTATGCCTCTTTCTTGCATAGTATTTTAGGCCTATTTTTAAACTGCTTTGAGCTTGGTTATAAACTCTAAAGTGGCTTATTTTGAGCCCTTATTCAACATTGTTGAAGGGCTTTTCACTTTTTGAGGCTTCCTTTTGTCACTTGCCTCTTTATCCCTCTTTTGGCCTTATTTTTGCATGTTTTGTTAGCCCCTTGTGCTTGTATTTTTGGGCTCTATTCTGAACTGTAAATAGCCTTATTTTGACCCCCTCTTCATTTTTGATCAAGGGACCTTTATTGTTTGAAGTTTCGTTTTTGCCCTTTGTGTTTAAACCTCTTTTTAGGCCTTATTTTGCATAGTATTTTAAGCTTGCATGTGCACTGTTTTGGGTTTGGTCACTAACTGTAAAATAGCATATTTTGAGCCCCTATTCAACTTTTTTGAAGAGCCCTCCTCTGTTTGAGGCCAGAAACCATCACTTGCTTCTTTGTCTCCCTTTTGGCCCATTTCTTGCACAATGTTTTAGGCCTGTTTGTGTTTAGATCTGTGGCTTGTTGAAAACTGTAAAGTGCTTCATTTTGAGCCCCTCTTAAACTTTGTTGAAGGGCTCTTGGCCATTTGGGGACAGCAGCTGCTACTTGCTTCATTACCTCTCTTACGGGGCCATTTTTGCATGCTAGTTTAGTCCTATTTCTGTCCATTGTTTGGCCTTACTTAAAACTGTAAATATGCTTGTTTTGGGGCTGTCTTGATTCTGTCTTCACACTTCATGTTCAAATAATGCATTCTTTGCATAGCCATAGGTCATTCCATGTACCTAATTTCATGTTTCGGGTATCATTCCATGTATCGGGTACCATATTGCCATGTTTCGGGGCTGTTTTGCATCATATTTTGCTACTGAAATTTGCATGCTAGTATGCCATATTCCATGCCTTTCCATGTCTTGTTAGAGTGGCATTTGGTGCCTTAGGGTCGGTCCTCGGTTTGCGTGCACGTGTGCACGCATCTCGAGTGTCTCATTTTCATCTAATGGCCTCTTATGTGAGTGTGGCTGAGGTCCACTCATGTTGGTGTAAGTCCATTATGCATTGTGTACGCCATTTCATTTCATAGCATTGCGTATGCTAGGTTGTATGTTAGCGCATTGTGTATGACATATTATCTCGTGCATCGTGTATGTCATTTCATAGCATTGTGTATGTTAGGTTGTATCTTAGTTGCATTTCATGCATATCATGCATATTGCATCGTACTTGGAATAGGAGTTAGCCTGAGCACGGGAAACGAGGGATGTTTCGTACTCCGAGTGACGGAACGTATCTCAATTCCTGGTCGCCGACACTCTGGATTATCCATGATGGAGTCTAGGCCCTGTTGTGTTTTTATGTGCATTCATTCCATATTGAGTCGTGCAAATCGACTCCTCGGCCATCATGCATCGAGATGCGTGATTGGTGGCACGAGGATTGAGGACTACACTCCCCGAAGAGTAGTCATGCATACATATGTGAAAATACTTTGCCATGCCCCTTTGTTGCTCTCTGTTGCAGCAAATCAAAAATCGGCAGCCTTCCGGAGCTTGGCACGCATTCCAAGAACAATTGCAAACAGAGGCAAACCGGGGCATCGCGAGGGATTCTCCGCACAAGGCAACCCGAGCATGCATCATTCATCATCCGAAGCAGAGTCGAGGCAGTCCCTGGTTTGCATGCCAATTTAATGCTTTCCTAGTTAAATTTGTTATTTAATTCAGATTCTGTACATATTTGGACTGTATTATTTATTTGGACTGTAATATTCATTCGGGACTGTATATTATTTATTCGGACCCTCTGCGCGAGGGCAATGTTGTAATAAGTGTGCGTGTGTGTGATGTATGTCTTTCAACCCCACGTCTTTCTCCCTTTTATTTTCCAGCTTATGATGGTTAGAGTAGGGCATGTTTCAATTAGCATACAGTATGATAGCATGTTTGCATTCATTCATCTATTTTGCATGCACCGGGCTCGGCGCATCATACTAACTGCATCGTATTTTCAATTCCAAGTTGAATACGTGTTAGCTGTAGCATTTTATATGCCATGTCTAGAATAGCCGAGCCTGCTATAGTTGCACTTTTGCATGTGTTGCATTAGGCATTTCTGTATAATTAGGATCATGCATGGATTTCTAATTAGTTTCTGTTTTGGCTTGGAGTACTCGGTAAGTTTTATGCATATATGATATAACTGCCTGAATGCCTGTGGGTGAAGGTTGGGTTATTTAGATTGGAACAATTCATCAAATGTGTGTTTTAAGCCCACTAGATAGTGGCAAAATCATATTTTCTAAGCCCACCTGAGGGTGGCAAATTCACGTCTTAGCCTACTTGCGAGTAGCACCATCAAACCATTTTCAAATAAACAAACATGAAACGTTTTGTTCCAATTCAGGCGATCCAGTTTATACTTGTATGCTGTGCGCATCACATAGTAAATCTAGGCTAATAACCGGAATAAGAACATATAATGTTTTCAAAGATAGATATCATGGTTAGTAGAGACCGATCTTTGATCGGGCGAGCGGGGTGCTCACGAAGTGACCTTCCCCAATCGTACCCAAGTTCCCGAGCAGAGGCAACTTTGGTGATGATGGACACATGGCCTTAGGCAACGAGTCAGGATTTCCTAAATTTCCCAAAAATAAAACATTTAGGTGGCGACTCTGTATCTGGCAAAGCAGTCCATGTTTGGCACTTCTTTCAAAAAAATCTGTTTTCTCAAAACGATTTGCCGGATTTGGACTCTTTGGTTCAGATTTAGAACCGTGACAAATTGAGAGTCCGAACTGTAGTGAGCCCAATATCAAACAGAACGGGGGACTCGTTCCTCCCGGGGCGTTCGGGGACGTCTACAGTTTCTAGCGACTCTGCTGGGGAGTTAGAGAACTTGACTCGAACTCATGATATCTGGTTTTGACTACACTTATGTGTTTCTTTGCATTGCATTTGCATTGGTGCGCCTAGGACACCGTGTTTGCCATCTGCTATTCCTGAACGGTTTGCCGGAGGCTTGTCTTGTCAAGACATGACCATAAGGCTGACCGGTTGTGGGCTCTGCCAGTATGGGAACACAAACCCCAGTTTTACCGGGGCACCCTTTTTGACCATTCGACCTAGTGCATATTCGGAATCCATAGTGACCATTCCAAACTAGGACAGGTTGCTTACCCGATATAGGTTGTTTGAAACCGCTGTGTGCGTAGTGAAACCCTAGCTCCTGACAAAATAGGACAGGGAAAACCCTACCCCAACATAAGGATGTTTTGGCTCTCAATTATCTGTTATGTGCAGTCATAGTGTGTCTCTACAGGGGTTACATATATCAGTTTGCGAATTTGGGGCATCAGGCCTACGGGCATCAGTCAGTGTTTGAGAATCAGTTATCTGCGAGTATCAAATTCAGTCTTTAAGGACAGTGATTCAGGGATAATGATCAGTGTTGGAGGACAGTGTGTATTCAGCTTATCGACCGTGTGTTGTTATGCCCGGCTGTGTGTCATGCATTTACTTTAAGATGTTATGCTGTCCGTTTATCTGTTTATTTATTTCCTTATTGCTTTATTTATCTTTTTACTAGGGCAGTTTTAGCACAATTGCTTCCGACCCAGTAGATATTCCCCAAGCACTTTGGACAAGAGGTCGCCGGCTCAATCGATCCGAGGATCTGGTTGACGGACAGCCAGTGTTTCATTCTCTACCCCCAATTGTTAGAAGAAGGCCAAGAAGACGCAGTGTGTCTAAGCAGAGGTTACCAGAACAGTGGTCTACCCTAGCAGTGAATAGTCGGGTTGAGGTGCCAGTTTCTGCCATAGAGATACGCATACCAGACAGTCAGCAAGATCAACAGAATACTGCCAGGATGGAAGAAATGATGCGCCAGCTCCAAGAGAGCATGAAACAAATACAGGAGGACGCTATCCGCCAAGCGGAATTCTCTAAGCAGCAAGCCGCAATCATGGCCCAACAGGCGGAGATAATTACCCGGCTCCAGCAGCAAGCCAGAGCGTCAGCCTCACATCCAGTTCCTCCTCCACCAGGGGTCCCGTTACCCGAACAGGCACCTACTGTCCAGAATACCCTGCCAAACACCCAAAACACCTTACCCAATCTCCAGAACATCCAAGAGGACACGGACCTTCCAACGGGGCCAGCTCCGCCCCCGCTTCCGCCTCAACTGTCCAAGACCCATACACCGAACCACCCGGACTCTCCCTTCGAGTTCGAAACAGACCATACAGCTCTGAAACTGAGCAAGCTCGAGAAGCTTTTCAAGAAATCACAAGGAGTAAAGGCTATTCCGGATATCGAGGATGGATATACTGATGTGGCCGTAACATTGCCAGATAGATTCAAGATGCCGCAGATTGATCGTTTCGACGGATCCGGGGATCCCATGGTCCACCTCCGGTTATTCTCAGATATACTGTGGCCAATGGGCCTAACCCGACCACAAAAGCTTTTGCTGTTCGGCCGAACCCTGTCGGGTGTGGCCGCTATCTGGTACGCGAAGTTGGAAGATGAGGTAAAAAGAAGTTGGGGTGAAATGGCCGAGGCCTTTGTCGCACAGTACTCGTACAATACCCAAATCGAGATTACAACTCGTGATCTCGAAACAACGAGGCAGGAGCCCAAAGAGACTTTCTCAGATTTCGTAACTCGGTGGAGGGCGAAGGCATCAATGATGACTTTGAGGCCCACTGATAAGGACCAAATCAGGATGATTGTGCGCAACCTCCAACCAAAATTGATGCAGAAGATGATTGTACTCCCCTTCCCTACCTTTTCGGATCTACATGAGATGGAGGTACAAATCGAGGATGCGATGAAGCAAGGTCTGATTGACCATGACAGGGAGCAACCCCGGAGAACATTTAACCGCAACAATAACGCAGGCCCGAGTGGCGCTGCAACCGCAAGAGCTTCGGAGGTCAGCATGGTCGCCACCATTCCCTCTCCCCTTCCAAGGCCCATGGCAGCCACACCCTTCTCCGGTGCATCCGGAAGTAATACCCAAACCACTAAATACCAGCCCAGAGGCCAAAGAACCTTCACCCCACTGTACATGCCTTTGTCTAAGGCTCTGGGGGTCTTAATCAGAAAGGGGCATCTAAAACCCCTAGAGCCGAGGCCATTACCAAATCCACTTCCACCCTCTCACAACCTAGCCAAGTACTGTGCATATCACCAGCAGCACGGTCATGATACTGACCAATGTTTCAGGCTGCGTCACGAGATTCAAGACCTCGTTGACAAAAATGTGATTCTACCTCCAGAGAAACCTAACGTCACAACCAATCCACTCCCTACACACAACCAAGCTCCACCTCACAAAAGAGTCAATCTTATCCAGACTGGGGTCGTGTCTTACGATCCTAGCATCTATATTACTCCTACCCATCTACCTAAGCCGGAGGTGCTCCTTCCCGACTGCACTGACTTCTTGTGCATATTGGACATCTCTACAACCCAACCTGAGCCAGTGGTGGCGACTGTGGAAGACAGCGCAACAGAGGTTGCAGAGGAGGATGGAATGGTTGAGACAGGGTTTGAGCAGTCTGGAAACTTTGCTGGGGAAACCTATAATCCGAGTGAGTACATCTTGTCAACAGGCCAGATTGGGCTGGGTTTAGAATTGCCAGAGAAGGAAGAGCTGTGTGTGATCTAGGGGGACGGATTTGAGCAAGGGGCAAATGATTTGACGGCTGTGGAGGAGGACTTTGCCAACCTACAGTTTTTCGATGACCAAGAATCAGGGGGCACGGCAGTCAATTGGTTTGATTATGAGGAATCGGCAGAGGGCACTAGATGGCTGGATGATCAACCAGATGTGGTGGAAGAATCCCAACCAGAACAAGGCCCGGCAGGGGCGAGAGTATCAACTATGGCCGGAAGGGCCGGAAGTCAGGTTGCATTGCCGGAGAGTGCTGGTACAAAGAATTTCGCTCAGGACAGAAGCATTGTGAATGCAGGGAAAGTTGAACAACAAACTGCATTGACGCAGGTAGAACAACAGGGATCTGAGAGAACCGGGAAAGGAAAAATCCATGAGGGGATTGGAAGTGCTGTGGGCACAAGAACAAAGGATGCTGTTAGCATGCAGGCTGAAAGTGCTGTGAGTACAAACATGCCCGAGCCAGACAGGTGCCTTTTGAATGCCAACGGGATGTGGTGGGAAGACGATGACTTATGTCTTGCCCACACAGACGAAGACTGGGGAAGCAATCAACCAGATGACACCTGGTACCTCGATGAGGTTGATCACATGACAAGAAGCAGGCGGTACTTCAAGCCCCAGCACCTAGACCAACCCGAGGCATCTGGGAAGGATAAAGAAGCTGAGAAACAGAAGGATAAGCAGTTTGAAGAAGAGGCTGTATTGAAGCAGTTAAAGAAAATACAAGCAGACATCTCCATCTGGGGACTGCTTATGGCGTCGCGAGTACACAGACAGGCTGTCTTATCTGCCATGGACAAGGCCAAACTCTCTATAGATACTACACTAGAACAGCTGGTTGGGCTGGTTTTTCCGGGAGGAGGTTCCCCGGCATTAACCTTTTCAGACAAAGAACTACCACCTGAGGGCACAAATCACAACAAACCCCTCTGCGTTTCCGTGGAATGTAGAGACAAGTGGGTGCCAGTGGTTCTTATCGACACAGGATCCGCCATTAATGTATGCCCGTCAAGGACGGCATATGCGATCGGGTTGAAGCCCGCGGACTTTGTGCCGACTACTCAAGTGATCAGAGCCTATGATAACACTAGCAGGGAGGTGATGGGGACTGCCAAAATTTAGACTCAGGTTGGTCCAAGACAACACGACATTGAATTCCATGTCTTGGACGTTCCCGCAACCTTTAACCTACTTTTGGGGCGACCGTGGTTGCACCAGGTCAAGGCAATCTCTTCTACTTTGTGTAGACGTCCCCGAACGGCCCCAGGAGGGATGAGGTCCCGTTCCGCTCGTATTGGGCTCACTACAGTTCGGACTCTCAATTTGTCACGGTTCTAAATCTGAACCAAAGAGTCCAAATCTGGCAAATCGTTTTGAGAAAACAGATTTTGAAAGAAGTGCCAAACATGGACTGCTTTGCCAGATACAGAGTCGCCACCTAAATATTTTATTTTGGGAAAATTTAGGAAACCCTGACTCGTTTGCCTAAGGCCACGTGTCCGTCATCACCAAAGTTGCCTCAGCTCGGGAACTTGGGTACGATTGGGGAAGGTCACTTCGTGAGCACCCCCGCTCGCCCGATCAAAGATCGGCCTCTACTAACCATGATATCTATTTTCGAAAACATTATGCGTTCTTATTCCGGTTATTAGCCTAGATTTACTATGTGATGCGCACAGCATACAAGTATAGAATGGATCGCCTGAATTGGACAAAACATTTCATGTTTGTTTGTTTGAAACTGGTTTAATGATGCTACTCGCAAGTAGGCTAAGATGTGGATTTGCCACCCTCAGGTGGGCTTAGAAAACATGATTTTGCCAGTATCTAGTGGGCTTAAAACTCACAATTAATGAATTGTTCCAATTCAAATAACCCAACCTTCACCCACAGGCATTCAGGCAGTTTATATCACATAAGCACATAGCCTCATGGTAAGCATGCTATCATGGCATTCACTCACACACATGCAAGGATGCTAAAGCGTAAAACTGACCGAGTACTCCAAACCAAAACAGAAGCTAGGTTAGAAATCCATGCATGATCCTAACTATACCGAAATGTCTAATGCAACACATGCAAAAATGCAACTATAGCAGGCTCGGCTATTCTAAACATGGCATATGAAATGCTACAGCTAACATGTATTCAACTTGAAATTAAAAATACAATGCAGTTAGTATGATGTGCCGAGCCCAGTGCATGCAAAACAGATGAATGAATGCAAACATGCTATCATACTGTATGCTAATTGAAATATGCCCTAATCTAACCATCATAAGCTGGTAAATAAAAGTGAGAAAAACGTGGGGTTGGAAGACATACATCACACACACGCACACTTATTACAATATTGCCCTCACGCGGAGGGTCCGAATAAATAATATACAGTCCCGAATGAACATTACAGTCCAAATATGTACAAAACCCTAATTAATTAACAAATTAAATTAGGAAAGCAATAAATTGGCATGCAAGCCAGGGACTGCCTCAACTCTGCTCCGGATGATGGATGATGCATGCTTGAGTTGCCTTGTGCGGAAATCCACTGCGATGCCCCAATTCGCCTCTGTTTGCAATTATTTTCGGGATGCGTGCCAAGCTTCGGAAGGCTGTTGATTTCTGATTTGCTGCAACAGAGAGCAACAAAGGGGCATGGCAAAGTATTTTCACATATGTATGCATGACTACTCTTCAGAGAGTGTAGTCCTCGATCCTCGTGCCACCAATCACGCATCTCGATGCATGATGGCCGAGGAGTCGATTTGCACGACTCAATATGAAATGAATGCACATATGGACACAACAAGGCCTAGACTCCATCATGGATAATCCGGAGCGTCGGCGACCAAGAATTGAGACACGTTCCGTCACTCGGAGTATGAAACGTACCTCGTTTCCCGTGCTTGGGCTAATTCCTATCCCAAGCACAATGCAATATGCATGACATGCATGAGTGCAACTAATATACAACCTAGCATGCACAATGCTATGAAATGGCATACACAATGCACGATGTAACATGGCATACACGATGCTCTAACATACAACCTGGCATACGCAATGCTATGAATTGAAATGGCATAAACAATGCACAATGGACTTACACCAACATGAGTGGACCTCAGCCACACTCACATCGGTAGCCATTAGATGAAAATGAGACACTCGAGATGCGTGCACGCATGCACGCATGCACGCAAACCGAGGACCGAACCCAGGGCATAGCATGCAACACTAACAAGGCATGGCAAGGCATGAAACATGGTATGCAAACATGCAAATTTCAGTGCTGAAATATGATGCAAAACAGCCCCGAAACATGGAAACATAGCACCCGATGCATGGAATGAACCCGAAACACAAAACTAGGCATATGCATTGGCCTATAGTTATACAAAACATGCATTATTTGATCATGAAGTATGAATACAGAAGAAAGACAGTCCCAAAACATTCGTATTTCCAGTTTATAACAAGTCTCAAATATGAACACAAATAGGGCTAATCTATCATGCAAAAATGGCCCCAAAATAGAGATTAAACACAAAGGGACAGCAGATGGCCCCAAATGGCAAAGATCCCTTCAACGAAGTTGAAGAGGGGCTCAAAAAAAAGGTATTTTACAGTTTACATCAAGCCACGAAAATAATCACAAATAAGGCAAAACTATCATGCGAGAAAAGGCCTAAAAGAGAGGTAAAGAGACAAGTAGCAGCTGCTGTTCTCAAACAGAGGAGAGCCCTTCAACAAAGTTGAAGAGGGGCTCAGAAAAAGACATTTCATAGTTTATGGAAGAGTCCAAAACAGCTTACAATTGAGCCTAAACTACCATGCAAAAATTGGCCCAAAAGAGAGATAAAGAGGCAAGTGGCAGTAGAGGACCTCAAACAGAGAAGAGCCCTGCAACAATGTTGAAGAGGGGCTCAAAATAAGACTATTTACAGTTTGTCTTGGAGCCCAAAAATGATCAAAAACAAGGATAATATATCATGCAAGATTAGGCCCTAAGAGAGAGATAAAGAAGCAAGTGGTAGTAGGAGACCTCAAACAGTAGGAGGTCCTTAATAAAACATGAAAAGAGGCTCAAAATATGACTATTTACAATTAGGGTCGGAGCCCGAAAATGTAAGCAAGTATGGCTTAGATATGGAACAAAACAAGGCAAGAAAGAGGGAAAATGGGACTCACCTTTGTAGAACCAAGCTTTAACGACTTTTGGACCAAGTTTAGAAGCTCTTCACCTCTAGAAATCAGCTTCAAAGGTCTGGAATGGAGTATGGAGGCTTTGTGCTATGAGGTAGTGTAGAAATGGTGTAGGAAACTTAGGGTTTTGGAGCTTGGAATAGAGAGAGAGAGAGAGAGAGAGAGAGAGAGAGAGAGAGAGAGATACAATGCAAGAGCCTTAAAGAAAATTTTGTAACCCTTGAAAACACAGCTGGGGGTGCTGGTTATATAGGCAAAAGAGTGGAGGAAAAGGGGGAAAAATGAAATTCAAATTTCCCCCCAAAAATAGGCCTAAAAGAGAGATAAAGAGGCAAGTGGTAGCTGCCGGCCTCAAACTGAAGAGAGCCTTCCAATAAAGTTGAAGAGGGGCTCAAAACAAGACATTTTACAGTTTATGACCAAGTCCGAAACAGCTCACAAATAAGCCTAAAATACCATGCAAAAATAGGCCTAAAAGAGAGTTAAAGAGGCAAGTGATAGTAGGAGACCTCCAACAGCAAAAGGTCCCTAATCAAATATGAAAAGGAGCTCAAAATATGACTATTTATAGTTTGGGTCGGAGCCCAAAAATGCTTGCAATCAAGGCTTAGATATAGAGCAAGATAGGAACAAAAAAGAGGGAAAAGAAGCTTACCCTTGAAGACCAATGGACCAGCAGCTCTTGGTCTGAGAAATGGTGCTCCTAAGCTCTGAAAAACAACTCCAAGTTGTTGGAATGGATGGTGGTGGGGTGTATACCAAAAACCGGAGCAAACGGAAGTGGTTAAGTGGTCCCGAACCGAGGCACACGGTCGTCGGCTCTGAAAAATCGAAAACCTGGCTCCAAACGAGAAAAATGGCCTACGACCACGAAACGTAGCCCGCGGCCACTGAGAGATGATCTACAAGACCTCTCCCTTCCTTCAGGAAGAGAAAACAGAGAAAAGGGAGCCTGGTTCGCAAACCGAGGCAAGAAACGAAAGAGCCCTGAAGTCCGGAGGCAAGGCTCGCAGCCGAGACTCTGAAACTTCTGAACGAGCACAATATGCACCATCACCGAGCGCTCAATCGGTGACGTCTGAGTCTTAAGGTCGGTCAAAAATGGGGTGTCTACACTTTGCATCAGATGTTAAAGTACCCTCACGGGAAAGGGATAGCTATTGTTTTTGGGAATTCATCAATCCATCCACCGCCAGAAGTGTCTACACCAGTCTTGGAAATCGAGCACGGCATGGAGGATGTGTTCTTATCAGGATTTACTTTGGCTGAGGCCCGAGTTGTGCAAAATATCATGGCCGTTAATGAGGGAGTATACGTCAGTGATCAATCCGTCTACCTCATGAACAAGTTACAACACATCCCCGGGATGGGATTAGGAAAGAGCGGCCGGAAGGGCGTCGCAGCATTGGCCGAAGTACCACACACCTCTCATACCTTTGGCTTAGGTTATCTGCCCACCAAAGAGGACTAGGTGAGGAAGGGTAAAGAGATGGCTGGGAGAGCCAGAGCAAAGAAGGCGGGGAAGCCTTTTGAGCTGATGCATAGGCCCATTCAGGGTACCCTAAACGGACGCTTCGTCTGGGAGGGGGAGGACTTCCCATTTTGCGGCTTCCCAGAGGCATGGCTGAACGCGGAGAGGAAGCGCGTGCCGGGGTTTGAGATTTTCTTTCACCTGCAACTATCCGGGGATGATATTGCTGAAGAGTAGATAGACCCATCAGCTGAGATTGGGCAGTGTAAGGCAGTGGATTCCGAAGGCGCTGAACTTGAAATGGGGGTAGCACTGGCATGTCTACTTTTAGATCCTCCGATCGACCAGGAGTGCTTGGGGGATAACTTCTCGGTATGCGTGATCGGGGATGGAACGGCTGCGGGCCCGCCAGCAACTATTTTAGATGCATCTATCGCACCCTCTCTCACTTGGCAGTACGAGGAGGGGTTTTTGTCCAGCAGTACGGAGTCAAGTAGTGAACCGGAATTTGATTCCACCCATAAAGTCTTGTGAGTCGGAATCAGGTTCCAGCTCGACTGAGTCTGAGTCTAGTAATCCTGGGGATGATAACCCGGATGCCACAGTTATGTCCAGGTCGTCATTTTCTTTCTCGTTTGAGTCTGTTGTAACCGAGAATTCGGACGATTTGGATGTGCTTAATGAGAATCAAGTAGCTGTGGTTTCTGAGTACTTTTCTATGCCCTTAATTTATTGCATAAACTCAGACTTTCAAAATTTTGATGAAAACGACGAGGAAGAAATTCCTCCGATTTTGCAACGTTTAATTGAGCAGGAGCAGGAGAGATTTGTCAAACCCTTAACAGATGAAATCATTACCGTGAATATTGGTACTGAGGAGGACCCGCGGCTGGTCCAGATCGAGTCCACGTTGTCTTCGGAGGAACGCGAGCGCTTAGTCGCCTTATTAAAAGATTTCAAAGATGTTTTCACGTGGTCCTACGAAGACATGCCTGGGATCGATCCTGAGATTGTACAACACCGGATCCCCCTTGACCCCGAGGCCCGACCTGTCAAACAAAAACTCAGAAGGATTCGCCCGGACTGGGCTCTCAAGATTAAAGAAGAGGTCACCAAGCAAATCGATGCAGGCTTCCTGCTGGTGTCCGAATACCCGACTTGGTTGGCCAACATCGTTCCAGTGCCGAAGAAGGATGGCAGGATCCGAGTCTGCGTGGATTTCAGGGATTTAAACAGAGCTAGTCCGAAGGACGACTTTCCCTTGCCGCATATTGATGAGTTGGTGGATTTCACAGCAGGGCATGCTTTGCTCTCATTTAGGGATGGCTTCTCAGGGTACAATCAGATAGTAATGGCACCTGAAGATTGGGAAAAGACTGCATTCACCACCCCGTGGGGGACATACTGCTACAGAGTAATGCCGTTTGGGTTAAAGAATGCCGGAGCTACTTATCAACGGGCCGCGACCACAATATTGCACGACATGATCCACAAAGAGGTTGAGGTGTACGTGAACGACATGATTGTCAAGTCCAAAGAAAGAGAGGGCCACTACACCGCCTTACAGAAGTTCTTCCAAAGGATCAGGGAATTCCGGTTGCGGCTGAATCCTCAAACATGTACATTCGGTGTTACAGCGGGAAAAATGCTGGGATTTCTGATTACACAAAGGGGCATCGAAGTCAACCCTTCAAAAATCAAGGCCATCTTAGAAATGCCACCACCAAGGACTGAAAAGGAGATGCGAGGCTTTATGGGTAAAGTGCAATTCATAAGACGGTTTATCTCGAAATTAACCTTGACTTGTGAACCACTTTTTGGTCTCTTGAAGAAAGGCAAGAAATTCCAATGAGACGGCCGATGCCAAGCTGCTTTTGAACAGATCAAGGAATATTTACAGAACCCGCCCGTGTTGTCGCCACCAGAGCCGGGGAAACCACTGATATTGTACCTTTTAGTGATTGAGACTACAATGGGCTGCATGCTCGCACAAGAATCAGAGGATAAGGTAGAGAGGGCCATCTACTATCTGAGCAAGAAGATGTTGGATTACGAGACCTGCTACACTCCGCTGGAGAAGGCTTGCTTGGCTTTGGTATGGGCTACTAGGAAGCTGCGGCACTACCTATTAGCTCACTCCGTAATGTTGGTTTCACGACTCGATCCCATCAAATATCTTTTCGAGAAACCAGCACTTACGGGTAGGCTAGCTCGTTAGCTGCTGTTGCTCTCCGAATTCGATCTGAAATATGTAACACGCAAGTCAATCAAGGGAAGAGCAGTGGCAGAGTTCTTAGCCGATCATCCAGTCGAAGGAGGTGAAACAGTTGAGTACTTATTCCCAGATGAAGCCATTTTGCACATCGACGACGAATATTGGATGATGTACTTTGATGGAGAGTCAAATCAGTACGGGTATGGGATAGGAGAGTTGTTGATAGCACCTGACAATTCCTGTATCCCTCTAGCCTTCAAACTTCGGTTCAAAGTCTCGAACAACGAAGCAGAATATGAGGCATGCATTGCCGGTCTGGAAGCAGCCCTGGAATTAGGAGCAAGACGGTTGGACGTCATCGGGGATTCAAACCTTGTTGTGTCTCAAGCAAAAGGAGACTGGAAAGTCAAAGAAGAAAAGATGATGATGTATCACCAGACCTTGGACTTGTTAATTCCTAGGTTCGAGAAGCTAAACTTTGCTCATCTTCCAAGAGAGAACAACAGGTTCGTAGATTCTTTAGCAACTCTATCTTCCATGATAGACATCCCGTTTGGAATCCGGATGCGTCCAGTCGTCATTGACCAGAAATTTGTGCCAGCCTATGAGTCGATCGTTGCTATAGATGAGGTTCAAGACGAAAACCCCTGGTATTACGACATTTGGAATTTCTTGGAAAAGGAAGCATACCCGCCAGGGGTAAATGCCAAGGATAAAAGGGCAATCAGAAGAATGGCCATTCAGTTCATCATCTGTGGGGGTAAGCTGTATAGGAGAGGTCATCTGGGAATGCATAAGCTGTGTGTTGAAGCCGAGGAATCGAAGTGCCTGATGGAGGCCATCCATGGAGGAGAATGCGGTGCGCATATGAACAGAGTAATGCTAGCACGGAAGATCCTCAGACAGGGTTACTACTAGTCTACCATGGAGGAGGATTGTATCGGTTTTGTTCGGCGATGCCACAAGTGTCAGATTCATGCAAATCGCATGAATATCCCGCCGTCAAAACTGTACAACATGACTTCGCCATGGCCATTTTCAGTTTGGGGAATCGATGTGATCGGGGCTGTCACTCTGAAGGGGTCGAATGGGCATGAGTTCATCCTGGTTGCGATAGATTATTTCACAAAGTGGGTCGAGGCCCAATCGTATGCGGTGTTGAAAGCGTCGCACATTGCAAAGTTTATCAGAAACAACATCATCTGTCGCTATAGGGTCCCAAACGAGGTCATTTCAGATAATGGTTCCCACTTTAAGAAGGAAGTGATTGACTTGTTGGAGAAATACAACGTGGCTTTCCATAAGTCATCCACATATCGGCCGCAAACCAACGGAGCGGTCGAGGCCGCCAACAAGAATATCAAACACATACTGCAGAAGATGGCGGAAGCCTACCGGGATTGGCCAGATAAACTACCATTTGCTTTGTGGGGCTACAGGACTTCAATTAGAACTTCTACCGGAGCAACTCCATATTCATTGGTTTATGGGATGGAGGCCGTTCTACCTATCGAGATTGAAGTTCCGTCATTACGAGTATTGGCTGAGTGTCAAATAGCCGAAGCAGATTGGCAGCAGAGCAGGTTTGAGGAACTCATGCTCTTTGATAAGAGAAGACTGAAAGCACTGTACCATGTTCAAGGTTATCAGCGCAGAATTGCCCGGGCTTTCAACAAGAAAGTTAAGTCCAGGAATCTAAAGGAAGGAGATTTGGTGCTCAAGGACAACCGAGCTCCCATCCACGACCCAAGGGGCAAGTTCAGGCCTAATTGGACTGGTCCCTATATCATCAAAGCTATCTGGTCTGGTGGAGCTGTGGTTCTGATGGACCCAGATGGCCTAGAATTCTCCCAACCGATCAACATGGACAAGTTGAAGAAATATTACCCCTGAGAGACTCGCTAGGCCGAAAACCCGAAAGGGCGACCTAGGCAAAAGTTAGAGCACAAAAAAATTAGAAAATATAAAAACTGAGCTCGCAAGGTTGAAAACCCGCAAAGGGCGACTTTGGCAAAAGTTAGAGCGTAAAAGGAGAGTGAAAATACTCGAGTGAACCTAAGCCTGAACTACGTAAGGCTTGATTCCCATCTTTCATCCTGAAGTTCAGCCATAAACTTTTTCCCGATCAACTTTGTCCATTCGATCATCTCAATCATCTTTGTCTATCAGCATCCATTGGAATCTCCGGTGCAGTGCTATTCAGACTAGGGGCAACTTTCCAGTTGCTAGGATCCGGGGTTGTGCATATCAGTGACAGATCTTAGGCGTGTCCAGTTCTGATCCATATCGAAAATGGTTTTGAAAAGTTTTAATAAAAGTTGACTTTGTTCAAATTAATCTCTTTACAACTAAGACCATTTTTGGACCAAAGCGGAAAATTTTCAGTACCACAACCTTCAATTTCATTGATTTCAAAACAGAGTTCTCCTGCTCTTGCATACAATCGAAGTTGCTTTTTATTACATTCATAAAGAAAACTTGAAAGTACTAATAAAGCAATAAATCCGGGGCATAATCAAGTCAAGTATCCCTGCGCCCCCTCCCAGAGCTGGTCGAAGCCTCTGATGCCAAGCTAGGCCCAATCTGTGCCTCCTCATTGAGCCAATCCAAGCACTCGTCAGACAAAGTGCAACTGAAAGTGGGAGCAGGGGCCAGGAGCTCTCTAGTCCTCCATGCTGTGGCATATCGGGCAAGCTGTGCATCTCGGACCGGGAAAGCAGCCGGGTACTCAATCCCCTCTAGCGGGCATATCTGATCATGACCGAACTGGCGCAGGAACCGGAACGAAAAGTAGAACACACAGTGGGTCAGACTAATCAACTGGATCCCGATCAGCCGGGACATGCTATAGCTCATTGTCGGGAGATTGAGCTAAGGACAACGCCAAGCAATGCGACCTGCAGACAAATTGCGCATCCAGTCAAACCACCACCTTTCATCAGGGGCATCGACTAGGCGCTGTCGAAAGAAATTGCCTCGAGCTGAGTAGGCTGGGCAAGAGTCCACAACCTGTAATTTGTCCATCAACCATACCTGGGGAGGGATAAAAAATGAGAGAATAAAGAATAGAGAGATGTACGGTGAGAGAAAAGTGAGAAAAGGGTTTTTGTGAGAAAAGCCGAGCCTGAGGGCCGAGTGATGTGAGCAAATACATATGTAAGATTGGGTGGGAAACATTACCTGCAGCAGCAGTGGACTCCCAGCAAATCTAGTCGTCTCCCGGCGATAGATAGCATCCAAGCCCATCAGCGTCTCGGCCAAGGTCATGGCGATGCAACTCTTTCCTTCTTTCAAGCCTTGAGCAACTTCAATCCGACGAATGGTAAATCCGCCAAAGCCCGAGGAAAGCAGAAAGTGAGACAGCAGGCACAAGCAAAGGGCGTGTTGCCGAAAACCTTGCCAATAATGGTTGCTGCGGTCACCAGCGTCAGAAAAGCGATGAATCAAACCGAGGATATCCAGTTCCCCATTACAGATTAGAGACTGAGCGTCATGCGCGTTGAGTCCACACATCCGCCCTAAAGCTTGGGCATGGCCAAAGTGAAACTGGGGCAAGATCTCTTCATGACGTTCAGATTCCATCAAAACTTGAAAATCTTCAAAAGTTGGGCATACCTCTTGCCCGCCAAAGCTAAAGACATGCGTCACCGGGTTCCAAAACCTCGCCGCAGCATGGAGGAAAGGAAGGTACAGCGAAGTGCGACTCAGCGCGAACAGTGCATTCAAGCCGAAACCCCGGAAGTTCAACTTTTTCGAACCATCTAGAGAAGCGATCCAAGCTGTGAGATTTTCAACGAGAAACCCTCCATTTTTGTGCAAAACTAAGATGAATTGAATGAACCACGGAGCTAAGGCTTTTAAAGAGGAAAAGACACTATTCGGGGGACAAGTGTCAAAAATTTGACGGTTGCTGAACTGAGTGGCCGGCCGGCCACCTTTTCTGGCAGGCTGGCCATTTCTTTTTTCAAAACCTGGCCGGTGGCCTCCCCTTTGCAATAAATCTGGCCGGCCGGCTCCCAAAAGTAGCCGGCCATGCTCCAATGTGTGTCTTTAGCCATGTTTTACCCTCTAAGAGAAAGTTTCAAGCATTTCCATGCAACGGGTGTGTCGAAGGCCTCTATTTCCCTCTGTTTCGGATGCGTTCCGTCGCCCAGATCGTCCGAAGTACACTTTGTTTTAATTGAGTTTTGTTTATCGAGTTGTTGTTTTGTTTATCGAGTTGTCGTTTTGCTTATCGAGTTGTTTGTCGAGCTGTCGTGTTTCGTGTTTTTGAGTTGTTACTCTTTGTTTAAGCAATTTTTGTTTGAGTCTTGTTTATTGAGTTGTCAACACTATTGTGTTTTGCTTATCGAGTTGTAAACTTACTAGGGTTTTGTTATATCTTAGAAAGTTAAGTTGTTGCGTCGATTCACTACTTGACTGGGCAAAATGCACAATGCACATTTCCATTCAATCTCATTATGGTGCAAAATAATGCGATACGATGCTAAGAGTTTAAAATACAACACTTTTTCCAAAAGCTGTTTCATTCCATCGTGCCTCGCTTGTTACAACATTTTACAGGCTAAGGCACAAGTTTTACAAAGAATAAAACTGCCCGATAATGTACAATGTGCTACAACTACTAGCAAAAAGATAAATAAAACAGGAAACAGCTACATCTGTGCTCTCAAGAGCAGGAATAAGAGGCCCTCTTCGCCCTCTTCTGCGGAATAGACTCTCCGCCACCATCGCCATCATCATCATCTGAATCGGAGTCGTTATCCTCGGGATCCCCCTCGGCCTCGCCTCCACTCCCGGAACCAAGACCGGAGCCGTCCTCTCTGTCAGCAGATGTCTCCGACTGACGATCTGCAGCCTCCTCCTCCTCATCCTCACCGGGCTCCTACTCTACAATGTGTGCTCTACGTCTACGAGATGACCCCCCCTCCAGCTCCTCCAAAAGGCCTGGATGGCCCAGCTCCTCCAAAAGGCCCAGATGGCCCAGCTCCTCGAAAAGGCCCGGATGGTCCACCTCCCCGGGAAGGCCCAGGTGGCCCGGCCTGCGGCTGAGCATATACCGGGGGCATCTGAGAATAAAAAGTTCAATTTAAATACATCAGTCCAAATATGTACATCAGATGCAGATACAAGAAAACTACATGAAGTGGGTACATGTAAACACAGTGTATAAGTGAGGTGTGTGTCAGATGTGCTCTACACAAGTAGCCTATCAATGCAGTAGAAATCAGCATATCATCAGAAGTATGATAAATGCCAGAAAACTAAAGGGTATCTGGAAGCCCATGATGGACAACTGCGCCTCCCTCCACAGGATCATCCCCTCAAGTAAGGCTACCATCTCGAGCACCTGATCCATGTACTCAACAGGGGGCTGCAGATGCAAAGGCAAGGGTATCAGTATAGGAATGAACGTCCAAGTATCTGAGTAATGAATCAAAGCCGTAAAACATACCGGTGGTGAGTCGAGGTCTCTGACATATCGATGGCCGGGCATCGGAGGCTCTATCGGGATCGGAATCGGAGAGGTAGTCCCATATTGCCACCTCATCAACTCGGTCGGCATGTCCGGCCATCCAGGATGAAGATAAGTCAGAGGAATCGGGGGAACCAATCCACCCCCACCTCTAGATGTACCAGCCCTGCTGGTGGAAGGGGCGTCTGCAGCCCGAGCCCGGGCCTGGCTCGAAGATGGCATGCCAGCAGGCCTCATCGTCGGAGTACGAACTCCCGTCAATGGGGGCATCAGGTATATGTGACGGTAAGTAGCGTAATCCCCCTCCTCAAGATGTAGCAAAGCATCAGTACCCAGCATAGCACTAACAACATCCCGGGAAGAGAGCCTATCAGCAATCCGCATATCGACTGGGGGTGCTGAGGGAGGGTCCTGAGAAGTGTACCCCCAGACCTGACGCAAGAAGCGGTCCCCCAAAACCCAAGCCCTACCAACTGGCCCTTCAAACAGGATCCTGTACCGGGAAGCACCTCACCCTCCGGCAAACTAGAATCGGAGACCTTCACCTAAAGGCGCCCATGGCTGCCATGTAATCTGCGGATAACAGACGCATAAACCAAGCGGAAATCGAAAATGTACAGGACAAATCAAAGATGAAAACAGAAAGAACTGAGAGTTCTGAAATACCTCCGTCGACCGCACAGTGTCGAAGTACTGTCGCAGATAAAGGAGAGACTCCCGAGGTCTTGGCCGGTGCTGGCCTTCAAATACAAGTGAGTACGGAGTCACGAGAGGTCCCTCTACCACCAACTCCGGGGCCAATGTCGGGAAATACACATAGACCCACAACTGTGGAAAACAAAGCAGAATACAAAGTGCTGAGGGCAAAGTGCACGATACAGAGTATAAAGTGCGCCGTGTGTGCAATGTGCAAGTAATGAGGAGCAGAAATGTAAATCAAGAGGGCAGAAAGTACCTCCCAGGCTCTCCAATAGCCGCCAAGTAAGTCCCCCCGTCCGCGGGAGGTCGCGCTCATGTAGTAATAAAGGGTAGCCAAGCCGGTGTCACCCCAGTCATACCGTCTGACCTGTGACAGGTCCACCAAAGCACTCAACAGATAAAGCCCAACAGTGTTTCCCCTGTCAGCAAACAAAGTGGTCCCGAAGAGGAACATCAGAAAGCCGCGGGCATACTGTGCTGCCTCCTCAGGAGTCCCGGGCTCCATCTCCACCCGCCGGAAATGGGAAGAGAACCAGGTGTATCGGACTCTCCCCGAAGCTCTATCAACAGGCGGGCGAACCCCCAGCAAATATATCCAAGCAGCCTCCCACTGGCCCATGTCCTCGTCGTAAGGGATAGGCCAACCTCCCACGTCAAGGCCGGTCAGTACGGCGAAGTCAAACGGGGTCATAGTCAAGTCCCCCGTGGTAGAAAAATGGAAGGAGTTGGTGGTGTCCCACCATCTCTCCACCAAGGCGGCCATCAACGTCCTCCTGGCAGGACAACGAGATAGCCCAGTACAAAAGGGCCCAAACCCTGCCAAGTCAACCAAATCCCGAACAGCCTCCGGGAGCTCGGTGTACCAATCTCTCGCCGCGGTAGAGCCATATCCCCGCACAGTGCGAGAAGTCACCTGCATTCAGAATGGATACATGTTTCAGCATAAAATGAATAAGCTGCGTGCAAATAAAATGAATAGGCTGCGTGCAAATAAAATGAATAGGCTGCGTGCAAAGTAAAGTAAGTGAGCCGCGTGTTCAGAATCAGTGTGTGCTGCGTGTTCACCTTCAATTTGGGCTGTGTGTTCAGAAAATCAGTGTTTGGGCTGCGTGTTCAACTCTCAATCAGTGTGTGCTGCGTGTTCACCTTCAATTTGGGCTGTGTGTTCAGAAAATCAGTGTTTTGGGCTGCGTGTTCAACTCTCAATTAGTGTGTGCTACGTGTTCACCTTCAATTTGGGCTGTGTGTTCAAAAAATCAGTGTTTTGGGCTGCGTGTTCAACTCTCAATCAGTGTGCGCTGCGTGTTCACCTTCAATTTGGGCTGTGTGTTCAGAAAATCAGTGTTTTGGCTACGTGTTCAACTCTCAATCAGTGTGTGCTGCGTGTTCACCTTCAAAACGGACTATGTGTTCAGAAAAATCAGTGTGTGGGCTGCGTGTTCAACCCTCAACCGGTGTGTGCCGTGTGTTCACAATCAATTTATGGGCTGAGTGTTCAGGAATTCAAGTGATTGAACAGTGTGTTCAGAGTGCAAATAGAATGCATGAAAAATTCATAATATGTTACAGAAAAGGTAAAAACGAAGTAAATACCTCTCGTGCCTCATAGGAGAGGTGATACTCTGGCTAGCGCAGAAGGAGATCCCCGGGTGCTCGCTCGTCGAAATCGGTGAAGTGATAGAAAACAGCCCGTGGAAGAATATGTGCCGGTGGGTCGTACCTCTCGGGTATGAAGGGTCGAACCCTCGGAGGCAGAGCCATGATGTCGGGATCACCTCCGGCGTCCGGAGGACCTCCACCGTGGGGGAAATGACCAGCCATTTTCAGAAAATCTACAAAAGGGGCAAAAATGAGCCAAAATTGGAAAAAGTCAACAAAAGTCAACTCTCGGGAAATGAAAAAGTCAACAAAAGTCAACTCCCAAGAAAATCTTCCAAATATTGAGACAAACTCACCTCAAGTGGCGAAAATGAGAAAAGAAGTCCCGAAATCAAAATTTAATCGGTTCAAAGTGCTTAAAACTGAAAGATTTCGCGAAAACAACTTGCGTGGGACGTTGGAAAACGCGTATAGAGCACCGATCTGAGGGAGAAAATGGTTTGGGAAGCTAGAGGAGATGATTTCAGAGCTGCACTTGTGAGCATGAAGTGTTTGGATGAGTGTATTTAAAGAAAAGAGGTTGAAAAGACAAAATTGCCCCGAATCTGGGCTAGGTGGCCGGCCGACCACTTTTTCTGGCAGGCCGGCCATTCCCTTTTCAAAAACTAGCCGGTGGCCTCCCTCTCCCAATAAATATGGCCGGTGGTGTTCCCCACATGCCCCCCATGGTCCCTGCAAATTTTGAGGAGGATTGGAGTCCCCGGGACCTGAAAAAGTACAAGAGAAGTGCACTTTCTGTCGCGAAATCGCTCCGCCGGAACCTCAGCTTCAACTTTCAATGCGTGTCTCATCATTACTCATTGAAAGTGAGATGTATCCTTTTGAACATGTTGTAACCTCTCCGGGAGGTGAACCGGAGGCCGCGATCTAGCCACCCTCGCCGAAACGCGCATTTCCTTGCTCGTTGTTTTGTGACAAACATGCATCTTGGTTTACGCTTGTTCTGCATTATCATGCACATAACTTGCATTCTCATGCACATTCTTGCATTGTTATGCACGTCTCTTTGATATCACCGAGCCTCCGTGCTTAAACTCGCGTTGTCAAGCGCGTTTCTTCCCGCATTGCGATGCACTTTTCCATCAACACCGCGATTGTCTGCATTCGATATCACATTGAACATATGTTGTTAGATATGTTGTTCTTGTTGAGTTTCTTTATTTTGCAGGCACGATATTGTATGTACGGTTCATTTGAAGCTGGTGCGACCAGACGAATCGCGCAGGTATCGTATCTTCTCCGTGTGAGACACGACGAGAACTGAATAATTCTCTGCATTCCTAACTGCATGAAATGTGGTTATTGCTTTGCATTCTTGCTTAAAACTATTGCATCTATTTGCGAATACTTGCCCCATTATAGCTTGCTGCATTTGCATGATCTTGAGCTACATTCGGCTTTGTGCATATCATTTTGCATTTTGCCCCTGCATGCGGGCACGCCTGAGGGCATATCTCTGTTTATCTCACCTGTTTGTCTAAGTCTTCGGCCTTGTCAAAAATGGGTCGTCTCTGGGCTTTGACATTCACTCCCGTCACTTATAACTTTCGAGTTCTGTCAAAGAGGGGCAACTGTAGACACCCCATTTTTGACCGACCTTAAGACTCAGACGTCACCAATTGAGCGCTTGGTGATGTTGCATATTGTGCTCGTTCAGAGGTTTCAGAGTCTCGGCTGTGAGCCTTGCCTCCGGACTTCCGGACTCTTTCATGCTTTGCCTCGGTTTGCGAACCAGACTTTTTTTTCTCTATTTTCTCTTCCTGAAGGGAGGGAGAGGTCTCGTAGATCATCTCTCAGTGGCCGTAGGCTACGTTTTGTGGTCGTAGGCCATTTTTCCCGTTTAGAGCCTGGTTTCTAGTTTTTCGGAGCCGTTGGCCGTGTGCCTCGGTTCGAGACCGCTTAACCACCTCCGTTTGCTCCAGTTTTTGGCATGCATCTTATTTGCTCCCTTATGAGGGACACTGTGGCTCGAAAAACTAACTTCGTGGTCGAACACCACTTCCGGTGCCTAACAGTCAGTTTTCGGGGCCTCGGGCTGCGCGTTTCAGCCCCCGAACCTTCATTTTGCATCGGTTTGGGCTCATTTTTGGTGGAGACCTTATTTTCACTGCTAAGAAGGTCGTAGAAGGGTGGGAGGCCAGTAATTGTTCTGACAACCAGTTTTATTCCTCCATCGCCCTCCGTCGCCCGTTTTTCTCACTTGAAAGCCAATGTTGACCACCCTAAGGCCACTTTTTCCAACCCTAAACCACTTATTTGTGTTGTACACACCTGGGAGGCCACCAATATCACATGGCCGGCCAGTAATTGTGTGTGACCCTTTTGAACCCCTCCTAAAAGTGGCCTTTTCTCTCTCCTGGTTCATTCTCTCCAGTTTTTGACCACATGGTTGTGTTGTGCACACATGGGAGGCCACCACTCTGGGGTGGCCGGCCACTAATATTGCTTGAACCTTTTGACCCTTGGCCGGCCGGCCACCTAAACCCTAGGAAATCGGCCGGCCATGATCCTCTCTCCAGGTACTTTACAAAAATGTATTCTGTTTCCCCCCAGATTTTGTATCTAGGGGGCTGCACTTTTGGGGGGAAACTTGAATTCCTTTCCCCCCCATTTTTCCCCCCTTTTCTCCACTCCTTTACCTATATAACAGCACCTCCAGCTCCCATCTGAGGGGTTACAAAATTTGTCTTAAGGCTCTTGCATTGCCTCTCTCTCTCTCTCTCTCTACACTCCAACCTTCAAAACCTCCCAAACCCTACACCATTTCTACACCACCACATAGCACCACACCACAACCATCCATTCCATCCACTTGGAGCTGTTTTCCAGGGCTAAGGAGCCACCAAACTTGGTCCAAGAGTTGTCAAAGACATGGTCTTCAATGGTAAGTCTCCTCCTCCCTCTTTCTTGCCTTATTTTGCTCAATATATTAGCCATACTTGCTTGCATATTTGGGCTCCGACCCTAACTGAAAATAGTATTATTTTGAGCTCCTTTTCATGTTTGTTTAAGGGCCTCTCCCTGTTTGAGGCTTCCTTTTTACACTTGCTTCTTTACCTCTCTTGTATGCCTCTTTCTTGCATAGTATTTTAGGCCTATTTTTCAACTATTTTGAGCTTGGTTATAAACTGTAAACTAGCTTATTTTGAGCCCTTCTTCAACATTGTTGAAGGGCTCTTCACTGTTTGAGGCTTCCTTTTGTCACTTGCCTCTTTATCCCTCTTTTGGCCTTATTTTTGCATGTTTTGTTAGCCCTTTGTGCTTGTATTTTTGGGCTCTGGCCCAAACTGTAAATAGCCTTATTTTGACCCTCTCTTAATTTTTGATCAAGGGACCTTTTCTGTTTGAAGTTCCCTTTTTGCTCTTTGTGTTTAAACCTCTTCTTAGGCCTTATTTTGCATAGTATTTTAAGCTTGCATGTGCACTGTTTTGGGTTTGGTCACTAACTGTAAAATACTATATTTTGGGTCCCTCTCCAACTTTGTTGAAGGCCCCTCCTCTGTTTGAGGCCAGCAACCATCACTTGCTTCTTTGTCTCCCTTTTGGCCCATTTCTTGCACAATGTTTTAGGCCTGTTTGTGTTTAGATCCGTGGCTTGTTGAAAACTGTAAAGTGCTTCATTTTGAGCCCCTCTTCAACTTTTTTGAAGGGCTCTTGGCCATTTGGGGACAGAAGCTGCTACTTGCTTCATTACCTCTCTTACGGGGCCATTTTTGCATGCTAGCTTAGTCCTATTTGTGTCCATTGTTTGGCCTTTCTTAAAACTGTAAATATGCTTGTTTTGGGGCTTTCTTGACTCTGTCTTCACACTTCATATTCAAATAATGCATGCTTTGCATAGCCATAGGTCATTCCATGTACCTAATTTCATGTTTCGGGTCTCATTCCATGTATTGGGTACCATATTGCCATGTTTCGAGGCTATTTTGCATCATATTTTGCTACTAAAATTTTCATGCTAGTATGCCATATTCCATGCCTTGCCATGTCTTGTTAGAGTGGCATTTGGTGCCTTAGGGTCGGTCCTCGATTTGCGTGCACGTGTGCACGCATCTCGAGTGTCTCATTTTCATCTAATGGCCTCTTATGTGAGTGTGGCTGAGGTCCACTCATGTTGGTGTAAGTCCATTATGCATTGTGTATGCCATTTCATTTCATAGCATTGCGTATGCTAGGTTGTATGTTAGCGCATTGTGTATGCCATGTTATCTCGTACATCGTGTATGCCATTTCATAGCATTGTGTATGTTAGGTTGTATCTTAGTTGCATTTCATGCATATCATGCATATTGCATCGTACTTGGGATAGGAGTTAGCCCGAGCACGAGAAACGAGGGACGTTTCGTACTCCGAGTGACAGAACGTATCTCAATTCCTGGTCGCCGACACTCCGGATTATCCATGATGGAGTCTAGGCCCTGTTGTGTTTTCATGTGCATTCATTCCATATTGAGTCATGCAAATCGACTCCTTGGCCATCATGCATCGAGATGCGTGATTGGTGGCACGAGGATCGAGGACTACACTCCCCGAAGAGTAGTCATGCATACATATGTGAAAATACTTTGCCATGCCCCTTTGTTGCTCTCTGTTACAGTAAATCAGAAATCGGCAGCCTTCCGAAGCTTGGCACGCATTCCAAGAACAATTGCAAATAGAGGCAAACCGGGGCATCGCGAGGGATTCTCCGCACAAGGCAACTCGAGCATGCATCATTCATCATCCGAAGCAGAGTCGAGGCAGTCCCTGGCTTGCATGCCAATTTAATGCTTTCCTAGTTAAATTTGTTATTTAATTCGGATTCTGTACATATTTGGACTGTATTATTTATTTGGACTGTAATATTCATTCGGGACTGTATATTATTTATTCGGACCCTCTGCGCGAGGGCAATGTTGTAATAAGTGTGCGTGTGTGTGATGTATGTCTTTCAACCCCACGTCTTTCTCCCTTTTATTTACTAGCTTATGATGGTTAGATTAGGGCATGTTTCAATTAGCATACAGTATGATAGCATGCTTGCATTCATTCATCTGTTTTGCATGCACCGGGCTCGGCGCATCATACTAACTGCATCGTATTTTCAATTCCAAGTTGAATGCGTGTTAGCTGTAGCATTTCATATGCCATGTCTAGAATAGCCGAGCCTGCTATAGTTGCACTTTTGCATGCGTTGCATTAGGCATTTCTGTATAATTAGGATCATGCATGGATTTCTAATTAGTTTCTGTTTTGGCTTGGAGTACTCGGTAAGTTTTATGCCTTAGCATCCTTGCATGCGTATGAGTGACTGCCATGAATAGCATGCTTACCATGAGGCTATGTGCTTATATGATATAACTGCCTGAATGCCTGTGGGTGAAGGTTGGGTTATTTGGATTGGAACAATTCATCAAATGTGTGTTTTAAGCCCACTAGATAGTGGCAAAATCATATTTTCTAAGCCCACCTGAGGGTGGCAAATTCACGTCTTAGCCTACTTGCGAGTAGCACCATCAAACCATTTTCAAATAAACAAACATGAAACGTTTTGTTCCAATTCAGGCGATCCAGTCTATACTTGTATGCTGTGCGCATCACATAGTAAATCTAGGCTAACAACCGGAATAAGAACATATAATGTTTTCAAAGATAGATATCATGGTTAGTAGAGGCCGATCTTTGATCGGGCGAGCGGGGGTGCTCACGAAGTGACCTTCCCCAATCGTACCCAAGTTCCCAAGCCGAGGCAACTTTGGTGATGACGGACATGTGGCCTTAGGCAACGAGTCAGGGTTTCCTAAATTTCCCCAAAATAAAACATTTAGGTGGCGACTCTGTATCTGGCAAAGCAGTCCATGTTTGGCACTTCTTTCAAAAAAATCTGTTTTCTCAAAACGATTTGCTGGATTTGGACTCTTTGGTTCAGATTTAGAACCGTGACAAATTGAGAGTCCGAACTGTAGTGAGCCCAATATCGAACGGAACGGGGGACTCGTTCCTCCCGGGGCGTTCGAGGACGTCTACAACCCCCAGCACCCCCACCTTCTTGTGGAGGGCTGTGAGAGCAAGACTAAAAAAAAAAAAAAAAAATTTTGAGCCAATGAAAAAACAGTGGGGGTGGTAGGGGTCTAAGGCATTTTTCATATATAAATAGATAAGTGATGACATGTGATCAAAGTTTTGAAAAGTGATTGCAGTGGCGCGATTGCGGTTGCGGTTGCGATTGCGAGGTGTAAAGGCCATAGCGTAACAATTGAGATAACTGGAACCGTGATTTTTTTTTTTTTTTGCACAATTTGAAAAAAAAAAACTTATCGATTTGCATTTTTTTTTTTTCAGAATCTCATTTATTGAGGTTTAAAATAGATTTTAATCAATTTTTGTTAATTTTTAGATGTGATCCAATATTCATATTTTCAAATCACTATAAAAAGAATTTTTTATATTTTATTTCAATAGTTAATGACTTTAAGAATAATTGATTTTAAATGTTTACAAATTATTTTTGATCAATACTTGAACCAACTGAATAAAAAACATTAACAATTATTAAATGATTATAAAAATAAAAATTGTGCCTTAAACAAAAATTAATTTTGAAGCATTTTTTTAAACAACACTTTACAGCTAACTAAATAAAATTATTTACAATTAAGTATTAAAAATTATTTTTGAACTATTGATTTTATTTATTTTTTAAAGACATTTTTTAGACAACACATTAACAAAATAAAAAATATTAAATAAAATGATTATAAAAATAAATGCAACCACTGTTTATATATTTTTTATTTTACATGCTAATGTAATAAAATAAAAATTATAAATAAAAAAAATTCATATAAGATTTTTTCTTTGAGTTTAGATCATTTGAGTATTTGTTCTTTTTTTTTTTTTTGTATTCTTTTATTATTATTATTATTATTATATTTTTTTTTTTTTGAGGAAGAAAACTATTTAGAATATTATAAAAGAGTGTAACAGTATGTAATGGACCATTACAGCCGTTACGGTACCGCTAAGGCCGTTATGTAACACCGAAACGCTTTACACGTGAATTTCTGTCCCACTGCTATAGCGACCGTAACGAGTGACGGTAATCACCACAACCGTTACGTAACGGTTGCGGCCGCTTTTTAAAACATTGCATGTGACATTTGCAACACTCTCTCGCTCTTCCCCCTCTGAAATTGTTTCTCCAATTGAACAACATAAAAGGTGACCATAACTCTCTGATGGCCAGAATTAGTAATGGTGTTGGTGGTGGCGGCAGCCGGGAATCAGGAGAAAGAAAGAGAAAAGGGAGGAAAGGGAAGCTAGCCTGAGTATAAGATTAAAATGCAATAGTAAACACACATTTTTATACTTTAGATTTCTACTATAATCTTTATGGTTCAGAGAATAAGCAATGATGTGTAAATATATCCCATAAAATTATTTTTTCCAATTGTCGTATATAGGTTACATAATTTGGCTACATCTTCCCTACTCTGAAGCACCTCTTCCCATCTATTTTCATATTCCAAATACAAAACTATACAATACATAGAAAGAATACAAAATAGAATCAACTGACAAGAACAAAATTGTTACACCTAATTTAGCACCAAGAAGAATCAGCAATGTTGAATCAGAATCCCTGCTATTTAGCATTTTTCTATCTTCCCCGGACATCAGCAGAGCACACGAAATAGGAGTTTTCAACTTCTGAAATCCCATTGCACCGAGTACTGATTGATTTCCCTAGGTGTAAGGATAAATGATGATCAAACAGGGTTTGTCCTGCAAACTAGGCAACCCTTCCAGCTGTGTGTCTTACTCGACAGCACAGGACTAGGCCTTCATAGGAGCAAACCCGAGCTTTCACTTCTCACTGTAAATGTGGTCTTAAGTTCCACCCATGTTCCCGGGGATCCCACTTCAACCATGTTTTTGATACTTTTCTGAAGACTCAAATGATAGAAATATATGTGGACGAGGTTAGTTGAAGAAGTATGGATGATGCAGACTGAATTTTAAAAAATAAGTATTTTTATTTTATTATTTTAAAATTAATATTTGACCATGAATATTCTAAATTGGTATAGAATATTATGGAATTATTTAGTTATTTAGTTTCCTAATTTAATATGATGTAGTTTTCCTATTTTCTTAGTTTTGATTTTATTTCCTATTTTATTTGTTTCTTGTTCTACAAGAATTAGGTTCATTATAAATAAAGATGTAAGCCTTAGGGCAAGGGAGAGCATTTTTGATGATTAATATATTTTGAGTTTTATTACTCTTTGTTCCAACTTTGGTTAATTCTGTGTGAATCAACTTTGGTTGAGCCTTTAAACTCGGTATTCTTGGGAATCAACGGGTCTAAAGAGGAGTCTTATTTCCGGTATTCTTGTGTGAATCAACGGATCTTAAGATTGTTACTTTTGTTTCGAGCAGCACTGCATCAGTTGGTATCAGAGCCAGGTTACGTTCTTGCAAACATGCCACTAAGGAGACGTATTGTAGATGAAGTTTTTGAGGCTAAGAAAGTGAGAATGCAACGACAAATTGATGCTCTAGCCAAACAGATTACAATCTTGTCCATTGCCATGAAGAAACAACAACAACAACAACAGCCGAGACTTCGTAATCCATATTTTGACAAAGATGAAAAGGTAATTATGAATCTGGATTCCTTTTCTTCCGACTCACAAGTTAATTGGGATTTTCCTCCCTCATATGACGAGTATCGTGAAGAAGTCATGGAAGAAATTATAGTTAAAGGAGACGTAGGAGATTTTCTCGACGATATAGAAGACGAAATTGAAATTGATCTAGAAGGTACTATAATTCACAAAATATTTAGTGAGGAAGAGTTTGATGATATATTATTAGATATACATACTTTATTTTTGGAATCACAAGTTGATTGGAATTTACTTCCTAAATTTGATGAATATTTAGTGGAGAACGAGATTGAAATTCATGAAGTCAAAGAAAAATTTAGACATCGTGAATATGCTCTAACTGATGGCTGTGTGTATGAGATTTTGCAATTTAGTGATGCAATTGAATTAAGGAAAAATGATCAAGTGGAAGAACTGAAAAATGACAGTAATGGGGTCATATTGTTCGTGTCCAGCAAAGAAGACAAAAATTCATTACCATATGGATTTGATCAAAAAAGAAAACCTGTTGAAGTCGAGATGGGAATGGACTTATTCCAACAAAACTACCATCCATGGAGTTTTCATTACAGTGTATTTGAAGATCAATTGCTCGAAGATGCGAAGCGAAATTTCTGTAGTCAGAATTTGTACTACAAAGAAGATGGGTTAAATTTAATGAAGAAAATTATTTATTTAATTTCAGAAGATTCTCGTTTACAATTCAGGTTTGAGAAAATTAACCTCAAATACAAGGTTGATGCGGATCAATGTAGACGTACCAAGTTATTTCAAGTAATGGAAACTCGAGGACGAGTTTTCTCAAGCGGGGAAGAATGATGCAGACTGAATTTTAAAAAATAAGTATTTTTATTTTATTATTTTAAAATTAATATTTGACCATGAATATTCTAAATTGGTATAGAATATTATGGAATTATTTAGTTATTTAGTTTCCTAATTTAATATGATGTAGTTTTCCTATTTTCTTAGTTTTGATTTTATTTCCTATTTTATTTGTTTCTTGTTCTACAAGAATTAGGTTCATTATAAATAAAGATGTAAGCCTTAGGGCAAGGGAGAGCATTTTTTATGATTAATATATTTTGAGTTTTATTACTCTTTGTTCCAACTTTGGTTAATTCTGTGTGAATCAACTTTGGTTGAGCCTTTAAACTCGGTATTCTTGGGAATCAACGGGTCTAAAGAGGAGTCTTATTTCCGGTATTCTTGTGTGAATCAACGGATCTTAAGATTGTTACTTTTGTTTCGAGCAGCACTGCATCAATGGAGAATAGAGAACTTGTTGCAAGTCGAAGCCGCCTCTTTCTTGGAGGGGAGGAAATGTCAACTCTGGATATGATCTCTGGAAGCTTTCAAGCAACTGGGTAAAGAGAATCAGAGTATTATGTAGATATATAAGTAAATTAATTCAAAATTTTCATGTCATTTGTATGTTGATGTTCAGATCCATGAAGCAATAATGGCTTTATATGAATAAGGAATTACAACAAAACTACATGTTTTTATTAGTTTTCTCAGGACAGAGAGAGAGAGAGAGAGAGAGAGAGAGAGAGAGAGAGAGAGAGATGGTTACATCTTCAAGTATTGATGTTTTATAAAGCTCCACAAACTTTTCCCTGATGATCCTATTCATCCTATCAACGTCACATGCATGCGTCCAGAAAGAGTCATGCACCCCTGCAACAGACAACAACATGAAATTAAATAGGAAACATAAATTTCTCATTTTCTACAAATTCCCTTCCAGTCTTTCCCAAGGAAGAGCCTATAAAAGCAGGTCAGAGTTTCAAAATTGTTTGATTAAAAAATTATCTGAAAATAAATGTATGACCTGCATTTGAACATGCATTAAATAGAAGCATTTTAATATAATTATGAATTTCAAAACATACGGCACACTAGTGGGGACATATAAATGCATATTAGACTTTATTGAAGTTAAAGACAACACAAATGGATATTATATATTTGAATTCTTAATATGATCGTGTAATATTAGGAAATAAAATGATTTATTTTTTTTCATAACCGAGTGTCCGGATCAGTTTATGCGTACCTCGCCTAAGTCTCAGGACCTTGAAATTAACGACCGGGCAAACCTCTAGTGGCTGTAAGGTTTGAGATGTTTGGCCTTGTGGGTTTTGAACGTACAACCTTTTGGGTGGTAAGCGCTTTGGTTGCTTTCTTGCCCACTAAGCCAAACCCTTTGGGTTACAAAATGAAATTAATTTATTTCTGACATCCATTAAGAGACTTTAACTGTGGTTGAGAAGATAGAAGTGGATATGTGGATTTAGGCAATAAGTTGACTGAAGCCAATAAATCAGAGTATTTCACTTCAAATGTATGATTAAAATTTAATTATGACTTAATTGTAGTACAACACCACTCACCTAATTCACGTAACAACTTCTAAAGTTATCAAGAGATTCAGGAACTTCTCCCAGTGGTCAACTTGGAGATGTGTGCAAAAATAAAATAAAGACGGAAAAATAAAAAAGAGTAGACATTCCTGTAATTGTGGATCCCACATAAAGCATAATTCTAGAGTCCAGACAAATGTTGAACAATTTAGACGACTTGTAATCTTCAACTTAATAGATTCAAAATGTAGAAACACACAAACAACCACAGAAAACACAGGTGGAACAATGTGAGTGAAACAATATCATTAATGGCGAACCCACCAGCTGATATGTATGGCCAGAATTATTTGATGTGTTTGGTTCTGTGGGGGAGATCATTTTTTTTTCATTTTCATGTTAGAGCATGGCACCAACAGTACGAGCTTCCCTACAGGATTGGAGAAAACATATCACTTAACCAATAAATTGGCCTCAATTATGCTACATGGACTTGTGTATGCGTATTGGGTGGGGTATGTGTCCAAGCATTGGACCTTCTTTTCTTAATTTTAGATATATTAAAATATGTATCCAAACATTAGACGTGGGGCATGTAGGCAAGTTCCAAACATTTAAAAACATTGTTTATTGCATAATATCTGGATATAAGATGTTATTTAGAAATTGTTGGTTTTTTGACTTTCGAAGATTATTATTGTAATTTTAAGCGTGCCAGTAAGGATTAATCAGTCCTTACAGAAGATTAATTGCCAACTAATTATCAGACGATTGTGTTTTAGTTCTTTCAGCCTTAATGAATAAGACTTTTACTGGTAGCTTTGTTTAGGAGAATTAAGCAAACAACGATTAAATGAAGAACAATTGTAACATTTCATTAAGTAAAAATGAAAGACTTACAATGATCCAATTCAACCTCGTAGAGGTTTACAGCAACAAATTATTTGAAACTACTCCTATGAACAAAGTGCAGTGCAGGAATTTGAAGTACAAAAATATAAAGAACAAGAAATTTAAAAACTGGAAGGAAAATAAAGTAGATAAAACTGATTTTTTAGATCTGAATCTGGGGGTTCTTTCTGGGGCCTTCTCTGTTATTTATACTTTTTAATGATAACCGTCGAAATGAGCTTCTAACCGTCGAATGATCCCTCTATGATTGCTGATCATGTTTCCTCACAGTTAGCTCCACTATGTCATGTCTACAGTTAGGCTTCCCTCCTGATTTTGAATTTAAATATATGAGTAACTGTTAAAGCCATGTCAATTTGCACCTCTTTGCTGATCCAGTGCTATGCTGATCCACAATAACCAATACTAACTGTCACGTGTGTGATTACGATTGAATATTTGAATTGTCTTCCCGTATTGTCCTCATCCTGCCACGTGTTAAACTGTCATTAGCCTATACAAAATATGTAGCCAACATTACCCACGCACTAATATACCCAATACTTGGTCATATTAGTGGATCAAGGTATTTTATCCACGTCTTAGAACGTGCATGGGCTTTGCATTTTTTTAGAAATGAAACCCTTATTCATCAAAGAAACATTTGCATTAAATTTTCTTCTATCCTTTGAACATTCCCACTATCTTAGTATTCGAAAAGACTAGTACAACTCTCATGGCCAAGCAAACCTTTTCTTACCTCGATCAAGCATATGAAGAGTCGTTTGATAATGTTGTTCGTCCTCGAAAGAACCTTCATGCATTGATTAGCCACCTTTACCCACCTTCCTATATTCAAGTCATAGAAGCTTTTGCAAACTATCAACTTTTGGATTACGAACCTATTGTCCACAATTCTTTAACCTAAAATTTTGCAAACATGGATATTGGAAGCTCTTCTTTTGACCCAAAACCTTTTGCGTAGGATAAGGCTGCAGCTTTTTCTTCTTCTGGGGCTTCTGGTTAGAGAAGTTGGCCAGAACCTACGGAGTTCAAGTTAAGAGAGCGAATCAATCATCATTTTGTCGAATTTGTTAATCCTCTAACTTTCCTTCCCTTTGCTCGAAGTTCGGTGATTTACCCATATGTACCCATCGACCGCCGATGTCGTTTGGAAAATAACTTACTTGTAGCATGGTACACATCTTTCATGCCTACGAAGACAGTACAAGCTACTCGTCGTCCAGATGACACTCAAGGGTATAGCCCGTCATTCTTAGCCCAGAACACAAAACTTTGCTCTTCTGACTAGCTTGATATCGTCAACAACCCCCAATTTCTTCCTTCTTTCGAGATGGAAGCTCATGCACCTCCTCTTCCACAAAATTCTCACTGGATGAAGGAATTGAGACTTACTCTCTTTGAGGACCAGTTTATCCCCTCCTATAACCCTCCTCCATCTCTCCCTACTAAATATCAGCGACAACAAGCCCAACTTCTACTTGCGGCATGATCTCACTTGTCTTTCAATGTTCCCGAGAACGATGTTCCTCTTAAGAACTTTCGATGGGCTTACGATGTTATGACCCAGGGTCATGTCCTCAACCCTATCACCCACACAGAGCTCCAGATGTTTTTAGACTAACTGCCACTGCTTCTTCATTAGCATCACATTTCTGTGGCCACCACTCGATCTTTGGATCAAATCTCAGCCCGTCGAATTCATACCCGGTATGAAGCAAAGAACCTCATTGATGAATATGATGATTACAAGAATAAAGACTCTGCATACTGGGATGACTTGGACATGGATGAAATAGACTAAGGGTTGAAAGAAACAAAGTTTGAAATAAAGGCCGAAAAGTTTTTTTTATCAAGTAAGGGCCTATCAACTTCAGCAGCCTAGCTTGGAGAAAATAGAAGATAGAATAAAAAAGGAATAGAAGTTCATTGACCATAGTTGGAGCAAGTTCCATGACCTTGTCATTTACTCTATTCCTTATTTTTATGAACTTGAATATGCAGCCAATGAAGGCTTCTAATGTAATTACCTTTGTCTTAATAAAGCTAAGATGTTTTCTCTTTACTTGGCATGGTCTGATTTTGCTCCATTTGTCACAATCAAACAAAATTAGGGCTTCGAACTCACCAATTTTGTCCTTCGACACTTGATTCAATCATACCCAATGGAATACTAGAAATCCAATTTTAACTTTTCCAACATATGGGGTGTAATTAACAACTTTTGCCTTAGGTCTCCTTTCAGTATCAGAGCTTCGAATTCACCAATTTTGCCATTCGAAACTTGATTTGATCATATCCAATTCCCCAACATATGGTTAATACAATGAAGTAGTTTTAAATCAACTGATTTTCCTTCGAACAAACAGTCTATATTTTCCAAAATATGGAAGTCTTTTTCAAGAACTGCACTGTTTTATTCTAAAAAAGTGATTGTATACTACTAAACCAACTATGGGTTTGAAACCTAGAACAAACAAATTCTAACCATAAGGTATTTCAAATTTCACTTCAAAGGATTTTACTCTCATCACGAAACCTAAAAACAGGTCTTTAATCCTTTTGAAGTAAACAAACACCTAAACATTCCTGCACCCTTAGGTGTGGAATGTGCTTCGAAGTCAACTTCCTGCTTTCGAAGCCGTTTGTCACTTGATTTTGGCACCAAAACTTCGCCTCGAAGCCAAATATTTTATTTCGAAGCTAACATTAGTATTTGAGATACGTTTCCCTCCATAACTATCAACATTGAGGGAAACTTTTCGCACTCGTACCTTTAGTACTTCTTTATGAATTCCGCCCATATAAAACGATTGGGTGTTTTTCAAACAGAAAGGTTTAAAAACCCTTTTATTTTGTGCTCCCAATCCACTTGGTCATCTAACACACAAACCCTTCATCTTCTGCTGGCTTTTTCTTTCCCTTTACTCTCTTTCCAACTTCGTATTCTCAGAAAACTCTCTATCAATGGCTTCTTCTTCCTTGAAAATATCGGTTGTGGAGCGCGCGAGTCCATCCATAGCCTTGAAAAGGATCATTAATGAGAAGTGTGCGAAGTACAAGGCTGGTAAGAAAAGTGCCATTGACGGACGCATTTTCATTTCCCGTCGCCATAAGCAATAAGAATATGTGCTTGGGCCCATTTTTAAGGAGATTCCTACTAAGCTTCCAGCTCTGTATCCACGTCTAGAAGATCATTGTCTCCTTTACGAAGGTGGTCTTGATTGGGAAAGCTGGAGGATGAACCAACCTCATCGTTGCTGGCCCACAGTGAGACCAGAGTGGGAGGAATGGTATGATCGGGTCGTCCCTGATAGGACACTAGATCTTCAGGAGCTCTGTCTCTTCGACACCCTTCAATTATCCAGGTTTACCATTTCTGAGAACTCTTTTTTAATGCCTACTGCCCTTTATTTTTGGAATTCTACTTTTAATTTCTTTCAATTCAAATGTGGGATAATGGCTCCTACTGTCCTTGACATCTGTCATCTGTTAAGATTATCCCCTACTGGTACCCCCATTGGTCCAGACTAACCTGACCTCAAAACCCTTTTTTCTCTCCCCTCTCTGAACTCATCCTATAGTGACTTTGTCAAGGCTAAGAATAAAAGAGAGAGTCCTGTGACTGATAGGGAATTTTTCTCTTTTATATTGTATTGGCTTTGCAAGTTCCTCTTCTGCACCTCTTCTCAGAGGATCATGCCTGAATTTGCCCCTCTTGTCAAAGCCCTTGTTTTACAAAGAAATGTGGCCTTAGCTCCATACGTTCTAGGCCATGTTTATATAGCTTGTTCCCTTTTTTTGTGAAAAACCCTTGGATGCCAATCAAGGAGGCCCATTTTGGATACTTCAACTTTGGCTTTTTGCATATTTCACCGAGTTACAATCTAAATGCCTAAGGTTTTTGGAGCCAAACCCTACCACTCATGGCATGAAATTAGTCAATGTTTCACTCTATCCTTCCAACTTTGCTTTTTACTTTTCTTTCTTCCACCAAGCCTTGTTGCTCCTTCCCTTCCTGAGGAAATTCCAACTATTACTTCATCTCCAGTGATAGTTGATTCCTATAGATAAGACATTGGCAGCCCACCAGTTCCTCGTCCACTATCCCTATCTAGCTCCAATCCTTCTTCTTTTGACTTACTGGTAACTACAACTATCAAAACTGCTAGGGATACTTCATATTCTTCTCCTATCCATATGCAGCCATATCTTCCTCCTATCAGAGCCATTTCTGCATTAACCATGTCAACAGAAGAAGTGGACATTTTTTAGGCTAGACTAGCTAGCCTTTTTGACATGCCATCCACCATTCCAACAGCTAGCAATGAAACTGAGCCATTAGTCCTAGCTGATTCTCTTTTAGAAATCTTTGAGAGCTCTTCCTCCACCAGCAGGACTTTCTTGCCTTCATTGGACTTGGACAGTTGTTTGGAATTGCTGACATCCTTCTCAAGGATTCCCTTCAAAGCCTTACAAAGGCCTATTATTAAGAATGGCTTCCTCCAATGCTACAAAGTTGTTGAGCAATCCAGCATGACTATTTCAAGTCATTTATCTCAGGCGGTAGCCACCATTGACTTTTACATCAACATTTGCCATGTTACCAAGACTGCAGAAGAGAAATTATTGAGAGACCAGAGTTTTGTTTCCCAAATACATGCTGAAGTGTCAGAATTGAAAGAGCAACATTCCTCTGTCTCCCAATTTCGAGCTTAACTATTAGAGAAGAAAGCTCAGCTTGAAAAGAAATTATCAGCAGTCAACCTGGCTTTAGATTGAACTGTCACCAAGCTGCTGAATCACTAACCAAGGATTAACTGATCGAAAATAGGAGATGGCTACAACCATTCAATTGTTCCCATCTCTTAAGAGTAGAGAGTCTATTGTAAAGGAACAGCTGAAACATTGTACTGACTTTTGGGCCAATTTATGGCTGCATGTATTCAACTCATTATGAAATAAAATCCTTATTTATTATTTTAGTGTTTTCATGTTCTTTTCACTTAGCACTTATTATATTCCTTGTGTTTCCCATACGGTTGGATAATAAGGCTTTAAATAGCTGTCATTAATCTTCTTGGGGTATACATATTCATTCAACTTTTTCAAATGATATGCTCCCGAAGGCAAAGCTCTGTGAATTTATGCGGTCCTTCCTAGTTAGGTGATCATTTGCCAAACTTGTGACTTTTAATCCCTATTGGGAGTATTGTCTTCCATACCAAATTACCTTCATCAAAGCTAATGTGCTTGACATTTTTATTATAGGTTTTGGCTGCTTTCTTCTTTTGGAAAAGAATGCTATTTAATGCCAAAATTCTAGCATCATCTACGTTCTCTAATTCCAAGCACATACTCTGATGGTATTGCTCAGGAACTAACTGGTCCTGGCCTCTCACCTTTAAGGACTTGATGTTAATTTCTACAAGTAACACTGCATCATGCCCATATACTAAGGCATAAGGAGTAACTCCTGTACTTGATCTCGGAGAAGTCATGTAAGCCCATAATACATCCAATAGTAAGTTATGTCAATCCTTGGGATTGTCTTCCACAACTTTCTGTATTCCTTTCTTCAAAGATTTATTGGATGATTCTGTCTGACCATTGGCTTGTGCATAATAGGGGGTAGAATTAACAAGGCTAGTTCCAAACTCTGCCACAAAAGACTTTACTATCCTCCCATCAAATACAGTCCCATTATCAATAGTTATAGTCTGTGGGATGCCAAATCTGTGGATCAGATCTTTAATGAATCCAATAACTTCGGTCTGGTCTACAGCCTTATACGGCTTAGCTTCGACCCACTTAGTGAAGTAATATGTGGCCACTAAGATGAAACAATGATGCTTCAAAGAGGGTGGGTGTATTTTCCCTATCATATCCATAGTCCATCCTCTAAATGGCCAAGGCTTCACAACCGCATGCAGATCAGTTATGGTACATGTCTTATTGTGCCATGCTTTTGACATGCTTGGCAACCTCTAGCATACTCTATACAATCTTTAAGGATGGTTGGCCAATAGTAAGAATGTCTTCGAAGTGGTCATCTCATCTTCACACCAGGCTGATGAGCACCACTGATACCTTCATGAACCTCAGCCATGGCCGTCAATGCTTCCTTTGGGCCCAAACATTCCAATAATAACCTGTCGGCCCCCCTTTTGTAGAAAGCATTACCATACAGTATGTATTGCATAGATTGCAATTTGATTTTTCTGCTGACTTTCAAAGATGGGCCAACTAGATACTACATTATTGGATGCCTCCAATCTTGTTCTTGTAAGTCATTATGATTGACTTCTAAGACCACATTCCTTTTATTTAAGGGTGGTATTACCTTTTGATATGTTGTTTGGCTTATGTTCATTTGAGTGTTATCCCTTCTCTTAAAATTCGAAGCTTTCTAAGCCACATCATTAGCTTTATTATTCAAGAATCTTGGGACATAAGTTACATTTGCTATCTGAAATTGAGAAAGCAAATGTAATGAAACAACATAGTATGGCAACATGCTTACACTTTGACACTTGAAAATTCCTTTCACCTGGTTAACCACCAATTGAGAATCTCCAAATACATCAACTGCATGAGCTTGTAATCCAATAAGTATTTCTAGTCCCATTATTAAAGCTTCGTATTCAACTTGATTATTGGAACAAATTATTTCATCCACTCTGAAACCATGTGTGGTTTCTACCCCCTATGGTGACTTAATCACCACACCAATTCCAATTAGACTATTGGCTTTTGATCCATCAAACCACATTTACCATGGTTCTACACTAACCATACCAAGTTCCATTATCTCTTGGCTTTCTGTTTGACATGGATGATCTGCCAAGCAATTAGCTAAAACTTGTCCTTTTACTGCCTTTTGGGGGATATATTCTAGATGAAATTTTGATAAAGCTAGTATCCATTTGCCAATTCTTTCTCTCAGCATAGGTCTAGATAACATATATTTAACCAAATCTGTGGTTGCAATTACCAAGACAGTTGTAGGCAAAAGATAGTATCTTAATTTCATTGCAACAAAATACAATGCAAGGCACAGCTTTTCTACAGCTGAATATTTACATTCACAAGAATTTAGAAACCTACTAAGGTAATAAACTGCTTGCTCTTTGCCTTCTTCATTGTCTTGGGCTAAGAAAACTCCTAGTAAATCTTCTGTCGCAGCTATATACAACTTCAAGGGCTTATCATCCTTTGGTGGCATCAGCACTAGAGGGTTGGCCAAGTAGGCTTTGATTCCTTCGAAAGTAGTTTGATGCTCTGCTGTCCACATAAATTCATCTTCATCTTTCAACCTTAATAAGGAAGAAAATACTTTAATTTTCCCTGCAGTATTAGAAATAAATCTTCGAAGAAAATTAACCTGTCCAAGGAATTTTTGTACTTCTTTCTTACTTGATGGAGGTTTGGCTTCAATGATAGCTTTGGCTTTGTTCTGATCAATCTGTATTCTCTTCTTGTGTACTACATAGCCCAAGAAGTTTCCAGTTGATACGCCAAAAGCACATTTGAGAGGATTAAGTTTCAGCTTGAACTTTCTCATTCTTTTAAAAGTTGCTTCCAAGTGAAACAAATGTTCCTCCATGAATTGAGACTTTACCACAATGTCATCAATGTAACACTCTAAATATCCTCCAATGAGGTCATGAAAGATAGTTTTCATAGTCCTTTGATATGTAGCCTCAACATTCTTCAGACCAAATGGCATTTTAACCCATTCAAAGGTGCAAATGTTTCCAAGACATCTGAATGCTGTCTTGTGGATATGCTCTTCTGCAACGCAAATTTGGTTATAACCAAAGTGCCCATCCATCATTGATAAAATTTTGTGCCCTGCTGAATTGTCCACGAATAAATCTACTATGGACATAGGATACTCATCTTTTGGAGTTGCTAAATTCAGGTTTCTGAAATCAATGCATACCCTCATTTTACCATTCTTCTTAACTACAGGCACAATATTAGATAGCCATTCAACATACCTGGCTGTCCTAATAAAGCTTGCCTTGAGGAGCCTAAGAATTTCCTCCTTGACCTTCTGAATCACTTCAGGACTTATCCTTCTTGGTTTTTGCTTATATGGCTTGAAATTAGGCCTCATAGGTAGCCTATGTTCTACTAATGACCTATCCAATCCTGGTAGTTCATTATAAGACCGTGCAAAACAATCTTTATATCTCTTTAAAACCACCAACAACTGGTCCCTATTAAGACCATTTAACCAAGCACTTATATAGGTAGGTTGTTATATGGAACCTTCCCCTAAGTTCACTTCTTCCAAAGGGTCTTGCATCTGAGAACTCACTGATACTTCTTTTTTGATTTCTTCTGTCTTCGAAACAATCTCTTTGTTTTGTCCTGCTCCCAGTTTCTTTGATTCAACATCTTTGTCCTCCTCCTCATAAACAAAGTCTGTCCATAAGGCTTTTTCTTCCTGTATCTCTTGGACTTTTATTTTAATGTCCAATGCATAGTATTTATCCAAGGCTAAAACCCTAACCTGTTGCTGCTCCTGCTTACAGCCAATTACCATGGCTTCTTTCTCTTGCTCTTGCATCTTATGGACTGTTGATTTTATGTCCAATACTGAGAACTTAATTAAAGCCAAAGATCTGGCCTTCTGGGTTCCATCTTTTTTCCTACAACCAGGCATCATTGTCATCCTTGGCGACAAATTCTTCATCAGTATTTTCCTGGACTAAGTGTTTCTGGTGTGCTAATTCCTCATCAGCCGTCACTTCGACTGATCCATCAGGTTTTCTCAGTATACTGAGTGGTATCACTCATTCAGTATACAATTTGGCCTCTGCAAAATCTGCACAAGCTATGAAGGGTTGAGGGTCTGCATTGATCTCCTTCGTCTCTCCAATGCACAATGCCATCATTATCTTCTGATGTAGAGAGGAAAGCACACATTTGTTGGTGTGAATTCAGTCCCTACCAAGTAGAGCATTATACTTAGCATTGTTGTCGATAACGAAGAATGCCGTAATGTAGTCCCTGGTTCCTACACTCAGGTTGATGAGCAAAATGCCCTGAGCCATCTGTTTGTCTCCAGCGAAACCAGCAATGGTTGTGCTAGTTGAGATTAATCTAGGATTCCTCTTTCCTAGTTTCTTCAAAGAAGATTTCAGAAGCAGGTTTACTGCTGTCCCATTATCCACCAATACCCGGTTCATCTGTATCCCATCGAAGAAGGCCTTAATATACAAGGGTTTGACATGTTGTGTCATGGATGTCATGGGATACTCAAAAGGGTATGAGAGGTTAATACTCACCTCTTCCTCACTGTCGTCTCCAGTTTCCATTGGTGTGGCCACTTCAATTCGTCTTGCACCATACTCACTTGTGAGCCTTCACTAGAAACTGGAATTGGGTCAATATCTTGACATTCTTGGTTTTCATCTTCAACTTGGAACTCCTGTGGTAGTATATGCACCATATTCACTGATACTGGAGGAAACAAGCCAAATTGGACGACTGGTTGTACCTGCTTCTTTTCCTGGCCAACTTGTTCAATTACTTCAGAAGCACCTTCCATGCTGCATTCTGGCACTTCAGTACTAGTAACTTTCTTCGAATGGTCTGTTTCTGTTGATTTTTCGACCAAAAATGTCTGTTCAGCCATGAAGGCTTCGAACATTTCCTCCTCAACCATCTCCTTCCTTTGACCTAGGCCAACTTCTCCCCTTGTCTCACTATCGCTTTCCATCAAAGCCCTTTCCAATCTTGCTAAACTAGATCTTTCTTTGGCTTTTAGTTCGGAGTGAACTTTGGCCAACTGCTCTCTGCTGCAGCTCATTTTGTCTTGAGGAGTCGATTTTGGACTATGATCTAACTTTAGACTTTTCTTTCCCTTTGTCTGGCCCTTTGACTGGACCAGTAAAGAGCTTTCTCCACTTTCTTTCAGATCCTTTTGGTATTGAGTGTACCTTCACTAGATCTTCCTCCTTTGGGGTCTAGAAATCACTGGAACCATATTTGGTTTCTTTGTTTTTAGATGCTTTAGTAACACCCAATTATTTGCAGCCACCAAGGGAGGTTTGACCATCCTACCTTGGTCTGCAACAACATTTCTCTGGGTAGGTATTTCCTTAGGTTTGTTCTGCATAACAAACCAGTCTGGAACTCCAAGTACCCATGAGCCAATTAACTCAGTTGTAGAACTGTCCCTTTCTTCCTTTGGAGCTAGTTTTGAAACTACCAGTAAAGGCCACTGCTGCTCTGACTCCCTGTTTTGAGCCTAATTCAGGCCTTCCATGAAGGTGGCCACTTTCCATTCTGTGTGAATCTGGTCTAGGGGGCCAATCTCTAGCTTTGATCCCATGACTTGAGCCCACTTTAGGTCTCCTTTCAGAGATGATTGCCCTATATTTTGTAATAGTTGGGTGGTCTGAACTCATATAGAGGTCTCTTCCCCTTGGAGTGCACTTTGGTGGCTGCTGACCCAGCCATGAGTGGCTACTGCCTAGGACCAGCTGGATATGGCCTTTTGTTATAGGCACTGGTTGGTTTAGGACGCCTTTGCACATTATTGTAATATTGTTTCCCATCAATCGGAAGCCCTTTCAACCACTTGTAGCTCAAGCTGCACCTGGGACACATTCTTTGCATTACAGCTGCCTCTAAAGAATCATTATCTAATGCCTCCTCATCAGAGTCTTCCCTCTGGTCTGCAAATCCCTGTCCAACAGTTGGTGAACTTCTAGCATCTTTCTTGACAATAGTTTGGCTGGCAACATGCATTTGCACATTGACCTCTTCTAATTCCTTCAAGGATAAGTTTTAGAAGTCTGGCACAATAACATTGGCTGCAATTTCTCCAATTTCTGGGAATGGATTAATGTCAATCCCCATAGCCTTTTCTACTTTAGCTGGGAATTTTAAACTCCCCTTCCGAATCTGTTCTTGGATCCTGTCCCGAAAAACAATACAGTTTTTAGTTGAATGAGACCAAGAATTATGCCATTTACAATACACTTTTCCTTTAAGTTCCTCTGTAGACGAAATTTTGACTCATTTTGGTAACTTCAGGAAGTTTGCCGCAAGCAAATGATCAAAAATGTCATCTGCCTTTGTTAAATCGAAAGAGTATTTCCTATGAAGGTCTTTCTTTTTAAACTACTGGTCAATTGTTGTGTCTTTATGAATTAATACCTCACAGATCACAGGTTATTTCCCTACAATCTCTGCTGCATCAATCTCATAATTAGGATCTCTATAATACGTCTTGTATGATGTATTACTTCGATCTTGTTTTTCTTCTAGTAATGCTTCATACCTAGACACCTTATAGGTTAGTTCCACTAAGTCTCTAAACTCAGTTCAGTCAAACTTCTTTCGAAACCTAAACTCTAAACCATTTTGAGCCAATCTCACGAATTCAGGCTCTGGTAGGATGATCCTACATTTGTTTCATGCTCTTTTGAATCTGGCAATAAATTGAGCAACCTTCTCATCAGGCCTTTGACTCAACCTTGACAAGTTTTCCATGGAAACTTCTGGCTCCGTTTGGAAGAATTGGGCATGAAATGCCTCCTCTATTTGTTGCCAAGTTTGGATAGAGCCAGGTGTAAGGTTAATATACCATACAAAAGCTTCCCCAGTCAGAGAATTTGGGAACAATCTTAACTTCATATAATCATTATTGGTAAATTCACCGTATTGAGCAGCAAACCTAGCAATATGCTCTACCGTTGACTGGTTTCCATTCCCATAAAAAAGAGCAAAGTCTGGTATCCTAAACCCTCTCGGGTATTCATGTACCCTATCTACCCATTCTGGATATGGTTTCCTGTAGACAGGAGTTTGAACCCTCCGAGCCATCGGTTTACACATTTCTCTAATAATATCAGCAATTTGGTCCCTAAGAACCATATTTTGTGCTTGTTGAACCACTACTGGAGAAACAAACACAGGATTCGGTGGACAACCTTGTGCCTGAGGTCCTCTTGGTCCATAGAGCGGTATATTTGGGACTGGTTGTCCCTGTGGTGCTGGCTGCTGTTGAGGGTATGGGTAACCCTTCTGAGCCTGTCCTGCAAAAGGACCTGCTGTAGACACGCTCCTGGGAACTCTCCGATATCCACGCTGCGAAGGCGCGAATCTCATTTTGTTCTGGGCTACTACAGTTCGGACTCAATGTCACGGTTCTGAATCTAATCTCAGAAAGTGCAATGCAAGACTGATAAATCACCAAAGAGTCCAAATCCGGCAAATCATTTTTAGAAAACTGATTTTAATAAAGAAGTGCCAAATATGGACTGCTTTGCCAGATACAGAGTTGCCACCTAAATATTTTATTTTGGGGGGAAATTTAGGAAACCCTGACTCGTGCCTTAGGCCACGTGTCCGTCATCACCAAAGTTGCCTCAGCTCGGGAACTTGGGTACGAGAGGGGATGCAATGAGCACCCCCGCTCACCCGATCAAAGATCGGCCTGTACTAAGCATGATATTTTATTTTTGAAAACACATGTGCTCTTATTCCGGTTACTTAGCTAATCTTACTACACGATGCGCACAACATACAAGTATAGACTAGATCGCCTAACTTGGAACAAAACATCGCATGTTTGTTTGTTTGAAAATAGTTTGAAGTTTGCTACTCGCAAGTAGGCTAAATCGCGGATTTCAATGAATTGTTCCAATTCAAGCAATCCAACCTTCACCCACAAGCATTCAGACAGTTATATCAGATAAGCAGTTAACCTCATGGCAAGCATGTTTTCATGGCAATCAATAACACACATGCAGTATGCTAAAGCGTAAACACTTATAGTGTACTCCGAGCCAAAATAGAGAACTAGTTAGAAATCATGCATAATCCTAGTTCATGTTAAGATGGCTAATGCAACACATGCAACTTAGATAGGCTCGGCTATCCTAAGATGTCATGTGAAATGCAACTTGATACATATATTCAAATAGGTATTGAAATACAATGCAGTTAGTATGAAGCGCCGAGCCCGGTACATGCAAGACAAATGAATGATGCACGCATGCTAGCATAAGGATGCTAAATAAAATATGCCCTAAAACTAACCATCGTAAGCAGTTAAGTAAAAAGGAGAAAGAAATAGGGGTTAGAAAACATGCATCACACACACGCACGCTTATTACAACAATTGGCCTTCTCAACGGAGGGTCCGAATAAGAAGCTAACTAGCTAATCTAAGCTAATTAAACTAATTATTACAAACAAAACTAGCTAACTAATTAGCTAACTAATTAAGCTATTACAAAACAAATAAGCAGCTAAACGCATTAACTACTTAATTACAAAACCAAAGCATGAACTAGCTAAGCAAATTAACTAAGGAAAGTAGTAAAACAGGAGCTTCAGAGGGAGAAGAGTGCATGCATGTCTGGTCGCCTCGTTCGGAAATCCAACGCGATGCCCCAACTTGCCTCTGTTTACAATTGTTCTCAGAACCTTGCACCAAGCTCCAGAAAACTTAAACTCCACCATGGGAACCTGTGGGAGGATGGCCGACCACCTAGGGGTGTCACCAGCCATGGCCAACCACCTATCCTTGCTGTGAACCAGAAAAAGTGGTCGGCCAGCTAGTTTTTCTGGCTGGCCGACCAGTTGTTGCTGCCAAACTCCAGTTTTCTACAACAGAGGGCAAGAAAGGGCATGGCAATGTATTTGCAAGATATGTGTGCACAACCACCCTCCCTATCATTTCATAAGCTCAAGGGGGTGTGGTTCTCAACCCTCGGGCCACCAATCACGCATCTCGATGTATGATGGCCGAGAGGCGAAGTTGCACAATTCGATATAAAAATGAATGCACAAGTAAACACATAAGGCCTAAAACTCTATCATGTATGATCAAGAGCGGCGGCAACCGAGAATTGAGGCACGTTTCATCACTTTAAGTATGAAATGCCTCTCGTTTCTCGTATTTGGACTAACACCTATTCCAAACAAAATGCAACACATAACATGGCATGCACAATGCTATGTAACATGGAGTATGCAAAAATGCAATGCAACACAAGCATGCAATTATGCAATATGACTTAAGCATGCAAACATGGAATGCAACATGAACAACCTAACAAGGCTAATGGCATGCACAATGCACAATGCTAATGCATGCATATTCAATGAAAGGCAACATGAGCATGCAACAATATGATACAATGCAACTAACATACACAACACGAATGAACATAGCATACACAAATGCAATGAACAGTACGGCATACTCAATGCAATATCATCATGGCATGCACAATGTAAACAATAACATAACATGCACGATGCGATGTAACATGGCATACACAATGCTCAATGGACTCAAACCGAATGTGGGTAGACCTCAGCCATGCCCAAATCAGTGGCCATGAGAATGAAACTAAGGCACAAGAGACAAGGTATGCATACACAATGCATTGGCCTATCAACTAAGCCTAAGAGCATAACCCTCAAGAAGGCTCAAGGAGTGACAAATACGGAAGTGTAACAACACTAAATGCACTGAAATTAAGTAAGAAATGATGCGAAATCATTCAATCAAATACAAGTATAGCATGCAAAGGTCCTAAGGCATGAAAGCTAATAAAGAGGACTACAAAGGAGGCATGCAATACATGGAAAATATGCATGAACCAACCATGGACAAAGCTGAAATAGGTCAAAACAATGACCAAAACATGCTAAGATGGAGGCTAAAAAACCTAGGCATGCAAGCATACATGCTAGGCCATAAACAAGGCAACAATGCATAACACTCAAAGGCACTTAAAGAGTGAATGAAGTGAGAACATTGCAATGCTACATGCTCTAAAATGACATGGTAAATGATGCCAAATCATGTACACAACACAAATGAAGCATGCTATGGTGTCCAAAGCTTGAAGCTAGCATAGGCATTTGTACTACAACTATGCAAAACATGAAGCATGTGATCAAGGTAACCCAAAACAGTCCTAGAAAATGTCAAAATGAGTCTAAAACATACATGGAAGGAAGCCAAAATATGCTAGCATAAAGGGCATAAGGCATGGATGCATACAAGGCAAATAAGGTGGATTACACTACACCTATTAAGACCAAGCATGGGATGACTTAACCAATAAAAATCAGAGTTATATCAGGGCAAAATAACCCCAAAAACACATTGAAATGATAGCTCGCAAGTTTAGGCATGAAGGCATACGCAATGATTCATGTTAAGGCATAAAAGGGAGAACCCTCCAATGCATTGAATGAATGACAAATGCAAGTGCATGAACATGAAACATGGACTGAAATCACATTACAAATGATGCCAAATCATTCAAATAGTCCAAGTAATGCATGCTAGTGGACTTGATACACAAAGCTAACAAGCTAGATTGAACCATGGCTATACAAAGCAAGTCATGCATGGCCAAAACAACACAAATCAAAGCTAGAGAATGCTAAAACATGGACAAAATCTTCTTAGAGTTAAGCCAAAAGCATGCTAGAATGACATGTTAAAACATGATGCATGTTAGGCTATTTCATGGAATTGCACTACAAGTGCATGAGGCATGCAAGAGGTGACCAAACCAAACCCTAACAGAGGTATGACATGGCAAAACATCACCAAAAACATGCTGAAACAGAAACAAAACAAGCTAGAATGGCATGCTGAAGCATACAAGACTAGTTTGTGAGATTTACACTACAAGTGTATTAGGCATGCATGGAGTGACAAAACCAAGTAAAAACAGTGGCATGCCATGCTAAAATAATCCCAAATACAAGCTAAGATATGACCAACATAAGCTTAACAAACATGCTCACACATGAGGCAAAAGAAGCATGTATTTAAGACACAAGGAGATGGGATGACCCTCTCCTTTTTGGGACCACAAAACACCCTTCCCACCACTGAAATTCCTCTAAGTTTCAGTGGTGAGAACGCCAAAACAAGGTAGTCCCAAAGGCTTAAAAAGAAGGTCCAAAAGCAAGGCCAAACAAGGCCTAGGAGGGGGTAAACAACCCTCAACACAAAAGTGACCTTAAACAAAGATCTTAAGCATACAAAATCAGAACTTTTTATAGTTTAGAGTTAAGCTTAAAACAATATGCAAGTAAGGCTAAAAGCTTAAGCAAGAATGGGGGTTTAAGGAGTTAAAGGCTCACCCTTGAAGACCACCCTCAAAACCATAACTCCAGCAGGTTTTTCAAGCTCAAACCAAACCAATAACACCAAAACCAGCTCCTAAGCACCTCAGCAACCAAAGGATGGTGTTTGAGTGTGTGTTTGTGTGTTAAAGTACGACAAAACTACACTTTTGAAGCACAAAAATGAAGTAAAGGGCAAGATAGATACAAGGGTGTATCTATAACTCTTAAGGAAATTTTTCTGAACCTAGAGGAGGGAGGAGGAGGTTCTCTTACATAGAGAACAAAAGTGCAAGCTTCTTGAGGAAGCTAAGGGTCCAAGGCCACCCTCCATACATGTATGGAGGATGGTTTCAGTGACTTCCAGCTGTGCCAGCTGGAAGAAAATATCTCCAGGAATCTGTTGGAAAGTGGCCGACCAGTTGAAGTGGTCAGCCAGCTACTTTTTCTGGTCGGTAGGAAGAGCAAGTGGTCGGCAGGTGGCTTCCAAGGCCAAAAGTGGTCGGCTAGGTGTCCAAATTGAAGCCCCAGAAGTTAGCTTGCTAATGGCACTAGCCTTGCATTAAAATTCCAACTGTGCAAAATGTTATGCCTGTTTTGGTGAAGCCGCGCAGTCTCGATCCAACCAGATTGATGCCCTACTTCAACCAACCATATCTCCCCCATCCGGACTTCGCTTTAGGAGATTCTTGAGTGAAAAAAGAAGCTCCAGAAGTAAGATTTCCAATGGTGGTGGCCTCATAGCTGAAATCTAATTATTCAAAAAGATAGGCCTAATTTAGCGAGGACTGCTCGATTAAAAAAACAGCTGGCCGACCAGAAAACTGGCTGGCATAGAGGAAAAGTGGTTTTCAGGGAGAGAAACTGGTCTCCCACCTTCATTCCACCCTCCAAGCAAGGAAAACAAGATTTGTACTAAAAACAAATCAAAAAGGATGCAAGACGAGAGATCGGGAGGCAAGGCGCACAGTTGGGAGCCTCAAAAACTGGTCTACGGGCACCAAAAGTGGTGTGCGACCACAAAAGTGGTCTCTCAGACCACAGTGTCCCTCTAGGCAGAGGCAACAAGGCATGGTTAAAAAACCAAGCCAAACGGAGAACGTTAAGCGGTCCCGAGACAAGGCGCACGGCCGAAGGCTTTGAAAATCAAAAACTGGTCTCCAAAAGGAAAAAGTGGGCTACGACCACAAAAAGTGGTCTACGGACTTCTCTCTCCCCTCCAGGCAAGGTAAACAAGGCTTGGTCCACAAACTGAGCCAAAACACAAAGAGTTCAGAGGCCCGGAGGCAAGGCACTCAGCCGAAAACTCCGAAAACTCGAAGCGAGCACTAACATGCATAATCACCGAGTGCTCAATCGATGACGTCTGAGTCTTAAGGTCGGTCAAAAATGGGGTGTCTACACCTGCAAAAGGTGCTAGAACAGGTGTTGTGTCTCTTCCAATCGTAGGAAACCCTTCCAACCCCCCAGGTACAAATTTGAACAAAGGATTAGCGAACTCCTTTGTGCCAGGTATGGCTTCGAACATGGGATTTGGGAGCATCCTTATACCATTTTCTTGTGTTGGCCCGAATCCACCAATTTGCATGGCTTCATTGTTAAGTAATGGAGCATTTTGATTTGTCACAGGCCTTGAAAGAGGCTCATACCAAGACTGAGGTGGTCTTTCATAATTTTGGTTACTAGTTTGACCATTAGTATGTCCATTACTTTGTATAGGCTGTTTATCTCTAGTCAATGTTTGCTGAGGGACATTTGAAATTTTCTCTACGTGCCTTGCGTTAATTAGTTGATGAGTATTCATTCGATCCATAAAGGATGTTGCCCATCTTTCCATTGTGTTCATTAATTGCTGTCTCATGGCTTCTACTGGGCCTCCCCATGGATTTATTGGCTGAGTAGATGGAACAGTGGATGGTCCAATTCCTTGGCCTCGTCCAATATTTTGAACATGTGGTACTTGCTCCGAAGTGCTGATCTGCTCGACCATTGATTCTGATAAAACTGGTACTTCCACAGGATGTGTTATCACATTATCCTCTAGATTAGGTATTTCTACCTCTCCTTCCACGCCTTTTTCCAAGCGTTCATTTTCTCCTTGTCTCCTACACCTAGCCATTTTAATTAGTCCCACTGGGCGTGCCAAAAATATATGTTGGCCTTTTGGCTTTCGAAGGTAATTATTGTAATTTTAAGCGTGCTAGTAAGGATCAATCAATCCTTACAGAAGATTAATTGCCAACTAATTATCAGACAATTGTGTTTTAGTTCTTTCAGCCTCAATGAAGAGGACTTTTACTGGTGGCTTTGTTTAGGAGAATTAAGCAAACAACGATTAAATGAAGAACAATTGTAATATTTCATTAAGTAAAAATGAAAAACTTACAATGATCCAATTCAACCTCATAGAGGTTTATAGCAACAAACTACTTGAAACTACTCCTATGAACGAAGTGCAGTGCAGGAATTTGAAATACAGAAATATAAAGAACAAGAAATGTAAAAACTGGAAAGAAAATAAAGTAGATAAAATTGGTTTTTTTATCTGAGTCTAGGGGCTCTTTCTGGGGCTCTTTCTGGGGCATTCTCTGCTATTTATACTTTTTAATGATAACCGTTGAAATGAGCTTCTAACTGTCGAATCATCCCTCCATGATTACTGATCATGTTTCCTCACAGTTAGCTCCACTATGTCATGTCTATAGTTAGGCTTCCCTCCTGATTTTGAATTTAAATATATGAGTAACTGTTAAAGCCACGTCAGCTTGCATCTCTTTACTGATCCAGTGCTATGCAGATCTACAATAACCAATACTAACTGTCACATGTGTGATTACGATTGAAGATTTGAATTGCCTTCCCGTATTGTCCTCATCCTGCCACGTGTTAAATTGTCGTTGGCCTATACAAAATATGTAGTCAACAGAAATATACTTGAAATTAAATAGGATTTAGGGCAAAAAGGAGTTCTATCTCCTATCCATGTGAGAAGTTAAAAATTTTCCTTTACTCTCAAAAGTAAGCTCCTTGTTCTTTAAACATTGTTACAAATTAGAAAATCCAAGTGTATAATACAGATTCTTCAACTACCTTTCACTTGTCACTTTGTTCCACTCACTCGCTATAACAGAAGTTACATCCATTCTTGGGCTCTCTTTTGCTTCTATAGATTCAATCAGTTTTATGGCATCCTTCGCAAAATTATTTATGGGATTCGCAAAAATTTGTTAGATCATCGACCCTCTTTATTAGATAATAAATTCAATAAGGGTCATCTGCAAACCTGGGGCTTGCAGATGAAACTTTTGAATAGAACATGCCATTGTGAGGCATCTCCATTAAAACTTAAAAGGAACTTTGGATTTCTTCTGGTAGAATTATATAGCTAGAAACAAATCAAGACACGTTCAATATTCAAGCAACTCCTAAGATTCAATTCCTTAACTTTATTTTCTTAGGATAAATATTTTATATTTTAAATATTTATTTATTTTACTGTGTATTGTATTTCATACATTTTTGTGCTATATGTTTTAAAAATATATATATATATATATTTTGTAAATATTTAAAAAATTATAAAAAAAAATTAAAATACTTTATTTTATTTGATAAATATATTTTTAAATATTTTAATTTTTTAATATTTTTTTTTACTTTTTTTAAATATTTAATTTTTTAAAATTTAAAAAAAAAATCAGATCGCCATATATATCTAAATCATACAAATTATTTAGTCAATACTTGAAAAAATAACAAAAATTATTGTTTGAAAAAATAATAAATAGATATTTTTCTTCAAAAATAAAAATAAACAAAATATTTTTGGAAAAAATATATTTTTTCAAAAAAATATAAAATAAAAAATAATTTGAAAGGACAAAATTAAAAATATTTTTTTGAAATTTTCTTTTTAAATAAAGTTTTAAAAAGAGTTAGGTTATGAGTTTTAAGTTCTGTGTTTGGTTACGATTTGAGTGTGAGGTTGTGTTTTTTTTGTTTAAAATATTTACAAAATAAAATAAAATATTTAAAATTAAAAATTTTTTTAATAACAATTATAAATTTTAAACAAAAAATAAATAAAATTTTCTTAAAAATTTATAAATATTTTTAAAAAATAAATTTCAAAAATTTTAAAATACAACTCAAAATTCAAAAACTCAAAACTCAAAATATAACTCAAAACTCTTTTCAAAATTCAAAACTCTATTCAAAACTCACAACCAAACAAATTTTCTCTTTTCAAAACTTAACTCACAACTCCACATTTAAATCAAAACTCCACACTCAAATCATAATTCTAAAACTAAACTAAATGCACTATTAAATTGTGATCAAAAGATTATGTACTTATTCTTTTACTTTTTCCAATATTACAAATAATTCAAACTTAAATATAAAAAAAAAATGATCATATAATTCAAACTTAAATACTAAATAAAAAGTGAACAAACTGTAACAAAATATCACTTTGAACATCATCATTTTCACATTTTTAATTGAAAATTTTCTTTTCCCATAAATAACTCTAACTAGTATAATTAAGAGAAAATTGGTGAAAAATCCAATTTAAAGAGTATCTAAGGCATTAGATCTAGTGAATATTTTTTATTGGTGAGAGATTCACGTTTTATAAAATAATTTGGTGAGAAGTCCTGTAGAACATTTCTTTTCCAATTCTACCTCTTGACTTCTTTTTATCTGTTTGATTTTTCGTTGACTATCTGTTCAATTTTTTTTTCTATCTGTTCAAATTTTTTACCTATCTGTTCAAATTTTTTACTCTACCTATTTAAATTTTTTCCTATTTGTTCAAATTTTTTACTCTATGTATTTAATTTTTTAACATTTTCAATTCAAATTTTCCTTATTTGTTTAAATATTTTTCTAAATAAAATTCTATTTGTTCAATTTTTTGTCTATCTATCCAATTTTTTGTCTATCTGTTCAATTTTTCACCCTATTTGAACAGATATATTATCTTCTTTGTTGAAAATCAACTATAACAGATCTATCTAAAACAAATATGTTCTATCTATTCTATCTGTTCAAAATTTTATTATTTTCCTATATGTTCAAATCTCTTATTCCTTTATCTTATATGTTACAATCTGCTTCTTCTTCATCACCCACTATCTATTAAAATCATTCCATAAAAAAAAAATTCATCATCATCACAGCATAGATTCATCATCATCATCATTAACAGCAAAATTAATATATTCTAAACATTCATATTGAATATGAAAGGGAAAATGCCACTTTAAAAATCCATAAGAAAATTTTGTGACTATCATCTCTTTTCTCCCTATCTGTCGCAATTTGTTTCTTCATCATCATCAACTCTTCACGTGTAGATAGGATAGAAGAAAGAGAAATATATCAATTTTCCATTTTAGATTAGGTCAATTTAATAGAATACCAATGAATCTGACCAAATACAAGACTAAAAACACTACTTTTTAGCTTCTTTCTAAATCATTTGAAACATATATCAAACACATGGACTGCAGGTCTAAAAAGTAGGCAAAACTGTACAGATAAATCTTTATAAGGCATTTATCCTTACACAGTGGTTCTATACAAGACAAACCATCCACTGTTTGGATAGAAAAAAATAAAAACCTAGAAGCTAAGTTTGAGTTGAAAATGAAAAACATACCCTCTACTATCTCACGACGTCGTTTAAGAACATACACACACAGATTTGCTGATTCAAACCCTAGTTCTGTGCCCAAAGATTTGTTGATCTACCGATTTCTCTAGATCTCCTCTCTCTTAACAAGTTGTTGGATGTTCGATTTAAGATCTCGATCGATCTGAGATCATCGGAGATGGAGGCGGACTTCGTTGCAGGTGAGGGTCAAGGCAGAGAAAGGATGACAACAATGGGAGAGAAAGAGATCTGGTATAAAGTAGAGTAGAGAGGGGAAGAGGAGCAAAACGTAATAATGCCAACCACGAATCAGCAGAAGGAAGAGGAAAATCCTAGGCGTTAAAGGAATGTTGATCGATGAGAGATAGCTTGGTTTCTAGAGAGATGAAGATGAGAAGTGAGTGAGTATGTGTGTGTGTATGTGTGTGTGTGTGTGTGTGTGAGAGAGAGAGAGAGAGTTGGTTTAAGGAAATGAATTCAACAGATAATATTTTGTATGTTATGAGAATGCGTGTGAATGAGAATGGGTATTATGGTCATTTCATACAAGCTTGTCTTTTTTTTTTTTTTTTTTTTTTGATCAGCAAAATGAAACTTTATTAATGAAGAAAGCAAAATATGCTAAAACTTACATCAATAAAGATGGAAAGTGCAAAAAGTATCAACGCTAACCTTAATAATCCCAACTAGGTTGGCACCACTAAGGAAGCACAATCATATGCTAGCACTAACCCAAAAATTGGTGAGAAGCCAATCAAGAGGAACCAAAAAAACAGAAAAAATAGCAAAAACAGCCTACAGCGGTAGCATACTGCTACAAGCTTATCTTTATGGAGATGAAATTTTAGCATCTGAACATTTGAACAAAGAAAATTTAATTTTGAACTTTTGACCCAAGTGCCCTATAATTAATTGTATTATAGTATTGTTTGAGAAGTTGGCTATTTTAGTAAATTATTTTAGTTTTTAACTATTTTAGTATCCTAAAATTGTTGTGTTTGAAAAGAGCGTTGGATTTTTTATAGTTGAATGTGATATTTGTGAGAGAAAAAATGAAATGATTATGAGTTTGATGTGATATTGTCTTATTGACTATTTTAATCTATTTTGTCTTTTTATGGATTTTAGTCAAAAAAAAGCCCAAACACAACTTGCCAAACAGGGCTATATGCACAATGCATGCATTTGAGAAATAACTATCGATTAATTTCAAATAGCTCACAATATCAATCAACTTTTTGGTTTTTTTCGGATAAAAATAATTATCTATTAATTTTAAATAATTCACCACATCAATCATATATTAATTTTGAATTTTGACTAAATTTTATCAAGGCCTTTCATCGAGGCATTTCAAATTCAGATCGAGGCCTCTTGTGGACTAGTAGTCCACTAATTTTTTGGGGGCCCAACTTTGCCTGCTTTGGGCCAAAGCTAGCCCTGGCCGTTCATTATTTTGAAGATAAATGTGATTGAATTATGTGAATATGATAATCAAATCGACTTGATTTTTTATACGAATGATCTGCTAAGAAGGCCCTATACTAACAAAAATTTTAAAACGAAGTATGGACGATAACATCAATTTCTACCTTCATAAAAAGTGAAAAATAGCATGAAAAACATAAATAAACAAGTGAAAAATAGCATTATGTTTTTCTATATTCATGATGAGTTATAAAATATAACAATTGTATGACAATCTATTAACACTAGTTGTGGACAACATTTTTTTTTATTATTATTTTATGTTTTATCGAAATTGTTAAACTTTATATTTTCAACACCATGTTTCATAAATACAAAGGTGTGGATTGTGCAACCACTTAATTTTTTAATTTTTTTTTAACAACCTAGAGTAAATGAATCTGTATAATTTAAAAATAGTTAATAGTTAATACTATATAAAAGAAACGTAGACCAGCTAAGTCCATCCTTGGCAATGAAGCAGACCAGCTATGGTGCTAATCCAATGGTGATGCTGCAGGAGGCAGTTAAAAGAGACCTTCGGTGGAGTGGCGGGTATTGTAGGAGGGAAATACGTGGAGAGAAGTGTCACGCCCCAAGCTCCGTGACAACGCCGCACACTCATTTAAGTGAGCATGCAAGGCTAAAAATCCAACACATAACCAACAATGTAAAATACTCCAATTAAATCCTTAATTATCATAATGCTAAAATCCATAAAAGCTGATTATTCTTATCATATGAAATTATCCACCAATTTCACTAATAAAATCCATTAACAAAACTGTAGGGATATATTTTTTGAATACCAACATGTGGCATGGTGACGCCGACGTGTCAGCCGAGGTGCCACGTGTCATGGTTGTTACGCCGAGGTTATCTATGAATTGCCGAGATTATCTCCGAAGATATCGGAATCCGAGATAAGCGGATAAAGGATAAGAGTCCTAGGACAAAGAGGAAACTTGGCCAAGATAAGGATAACACTCTTAGGGAGTTTATCCTTATCTCTTGAAGAATCCAAAGTAAGCACAGAATTGGAGTCCATAGAAGTCATGCTTCTAGTGGGACTTGGATTGAGTTAACTATAAAAGAGAGGCACCCCCGTGGGTCTAAGGTATGCAATTTATGTTTTGAGCAATAAGTTTAGCACTTGATTATCTTTGAGAGATATACTGACTTGATTGTCGGAGTGCCCCCGGGTGGAAGAACCACCACCGGAGCCTTTTCTTTCTGTTATAGGTTAGCTGAAGCCATCTGTTCTGCCGGTGCTCTCCAGTTGATTACAAGGTGGGCAGTGTGGTCGAAAAATCACCCACACAATTTGGCGCCGTCTGTGGGAAGAAGGAAGAATAGATGGCCAGTAACGGACAGAAGGAAAAGATTAGGGACGACGCTCCCGCTGGGAGTGGCAGACCAATTGACCTTGATATTGAAGGGGACAACCACAATGCAGAAACCCGTGACCAGGGTCACGGAGAGAAAGACGTCGGCCAGGAGGGCGACACTTCGAAGAAGACAGACCAAGGCAAGTACTACAATGAAGATAACCTCCAGGTATGGAGAGACAGATGCCTACAGAGGGATGAGGAAGTAAAAGAATTGGCAAACAAGCTGGCAGACCTACAGTCGGTCGTCAACTTCATGATGCAGAACAATGTTATGCAGCAGCCATACCCGCTGCAAGATACGCCGATGCCAGCAGTTAATACCCAGAAGGGAGGAAGGAAAATAATCCCCGAAGCCCCTCAACACACCAGGAGCGGAAGGCACTCTCACCGACCTTCCAGAGAAGTCAGACGAGAGGAGCCGAGGCAAGAAGAATCCCGAAGGACACATCACAAGAAGGATCCAGGGCCCAAAGAACATCGGCATATTCAAGGGCAAGCACTCTGCTTTGACACAACCCATGGAGAAAGATCAAAACGGGCCCACCACGAGGCCGAAAGTAGTGTGCCGAAGAGATTGAAGTCCAGAGATAGCCGAGCTCCTGGACGGAGCAAAGAAGACTTGAGAAACTACCTCAAGAGGAAGCAATAGAACGGAGAAGCCGAGGTTACCTCACCCAACAAGCCGAAGACACCGTTCTTGGTAGAACTAGACAAATTTGAGGCGCCTAAGAGATTCAGTATGCCAAGGTTTCAAATATACAATGGTAAGTCAGACCCTAACTTCCACGTTGGATTATTCTTGAACTCAATGGCATTATACAGTGGAAACGAGCCGTTGCTCTGCAAAGTGTTCCCCTCATCCTTTGGGGAGATTGCGTCAGATTGGTTCCACAAACTGCCAAAGGGAAGCGTGAAGAACTGGGAAGGCCTGGCTAAGATGTTTGTGGCCAGGTTTGTGACGAACAAACTACAGCCCCTGAGGGTTGACGCTCTGATGGCTTTAAGAATCACCAAGGATGAAGGCCTGAGGGCCTACGCAAAGAGGTACTACGAGGTGTTCAATCGAATACCCGAATGCAACCAAGAGGTGGCGGTCGTCTCTTTCAAGAACGGCCTAAAAGATGATTACCCACTACGGAAGTCTTTGGCAAAACCATTGCCAAAAAACATGGAGGAACTCATGGCAACAATCGAGAAGTACGCCAGAGCCGAGGAAGATACGTCGGGAAACAAAGAGATAAAGCAGGAGAAGAGAAACGGCTCGCCAAAGCGAGGCCAAGGTAACAACGGGCCGACCAAACAAGAAACAGAATTGAGGGGTAAACAGGCGGTGACGACGGTGTTCCGAATCCCTATCCATAAAGTCCTGGATCAAATACGAAACCAACCCTATTTTAGGGCACCGGCAAGAGCACCAGGGGAATTTATGGGAAGAAAACGTTGGTAGACGCTGTGCTTACCACAATGAAGAAGGACACCCAACTCAGGGTTGCAGAGCCTTGAAAGCACACTTAGAGGACTTGGTAAGGCAAGGCCTTCTGAGGGACCTGGTCGATGAAGCCAGGACAAGGGAAGAACAGGCAAGATTGCCTCAAGCACCAGCAGCTCCGCCCCCCCCCCCAGCACAGCAACCTCAGGCAGGAGGACCACGGGTGGTTAATGTGATCCACTCAAGGGTCAACGAAAACGAAGTCAGAGGAGAGACCCAGAAGGTAAGGCATCTACAACATGTCTACCATGTCAGGGAAAAGAGACATCGGCCAGAAGAGTGCCAAGGACCGATGATAGCCTTTACTAAAGCCGACCAGGAGTTGGTCCAACATCCGCATAATGATGCGTTGGTAGTATCCCTCCAGGTTGGGGATTACCAAGTGAAACGCATCCTGATAGATCAAGGCAGCTCTTGCGACATCATGTATGTCAAATGTTACAAGGAGCTGGGCCTTCACCCTGATGACTTGAAGCAATCCAACGGCCCAATGGTCGGCTTCAATGGAACGTCGACATGGCCACTGGGGGCAACAAACTTAGAAGTACAAGCCGGCACTAAGAAGATCAAAACAGAGTTTTTGGTAATTGACACGCCCTCGCCGTACAACATCATCTTGGGAAGACCGTGGTTACATGCAATGGGGGCAGTTCCCTCAACGCAGCATCAACTACTACGGTTCCCAACAGAGCATGGGATTGAAGAAGTCAGAGGAGATCAACTACAGGCAAAGAATTGCTCCATGGCAGCAATGAAGTCTACCTGCAGCGTACGAGAGCCAAAGAAAGCAGAAATTGAAGATGAGGACGTAGAAGTCCTAGAAGACGTCGGCAAAGAACCAGCCGAGAAGAGCGAAGAGGCGCTAAAGAAAATCTTCGTCCAGGAGGGCGACGAAGAGCGTTTCTTTCTTCTCGGCTCAGGCTTAGCCGAAGAAGAGGGAAGAGAACTAGAAGATTTTTTTAGAGCAAACATAGAGGTGTTCGCTTGAACACCTTATGAAATGCCTGGTATTGACCCCGAGGTCACTTGCCACAGACTGAATGTCGACAGGTCGGCAAAACCAGTGATACAACGAGCCAGAAGACCGACGTTGATGCACGTCGAAGCAGTGGAAGAAGAAGTAGACAGACTTCTGGAGGCCAGGGCCATCCGAGAAGTTCACTACCCGATATGGCTATCCAACACAGTAGTGGTAAAGAAGAAGAACGGTAAATGGAGGGTCTGTGTAGACTTTACCAGTCTCAACAAAGCCTGCCCCAAAGATAGCTTTCCTCTGCCCAAGATTGACCAGCTAGTAGATGCTACTTCAGGGCATGAAAGGATGAGTTTTTTGGATGCATACAGGGGGTACCACCAGATTGCCATGTACCCTCCAGACGAGGAGAAGATCGCGTTCATCACCCCTAAAGGCCTGTACTGTTACAAGGTAATGCCTTTTGGGTTGAAAAACGCAGGAGCAACTTACCAAAGGTTAGTAACAAAGATGTTCAAACACCTGATTGGCAAAACGGTAGAAGTCTACATCGATGACATGGTCGTGAAGACCAAGGAATCTAAGGGTCATCTTACCGATCTAAAAGAAGTCTTTGATATACTCAAAACATACCGGCTCTAACTCAACGCATCAAAGTGCGCGTTTGGAGTTGGATCAGGTAAGTTTTTAGGATATCTGGTAACAAGAAAGGCATTGAGGCCAGCCCAGACCAAATCAAGGCCATCCTAGAACTAAAGAGCCCGACGTCGGCAAAACAGGTTCAGATGCTTACTGAAAGGGCCGCAGCCCTAAACAGATTCATCAGCAGAAGCTCAGATAAGTGCAGACCCTTCTTCAACCTAGTGAAAAAAGCCACAGACTTCCTGTGGACAGAAGAATGCGAAGCCGCTTTGACCGACCTGAAGAAGTACTTGACCACAACTCCGGTTCTTTCCAATCCAGAACCAGGGGAAGAACTGTTTTTGTACTTGGCAGTTTCAGAACACGCAGTCAGTGCAGTACTAATCCGAGAGGAAAAAGGGGAGCAAAAGGTTGTTTATTACGTAAGTAAAACCTTGGCCGATGCAGAAACGAGGCATCTACCACTGGAGAAGTTAATGCTAGCCTTAGTAATGGCTTCAAAGAAGTTGAACCATTACTTTCAGGCGCACAAGATTGTGGTCCTAACAGAGCACCCACTGAAGTCCTTGTTGCAACAAGGAGACTTAACAGGAAGGATTGCAAGATGGGCAGTAGCCCTGGGCCAGTATGACTTGGAGTTCAGGCCGAGAACAGCAATAAAGGGCCAAGTTTTGGCCGACTTTGTGGCAGAATTCATGCCTGAAACCGTCAAACATCGGGCTCCGTTGAGCCAAGATGAGCATTGTCCCAGCAAGCAAGGAGAATCCCAACCTAAGGCAAAAGAGCAAAGGAAGGAAAAACTCAGACCCTGCAGTATCTACATCGGTGATTCATTCAGACTGTTTGTCGATGGAAGTTCGAACCGACAAGGAGCGGGGGCAGGAGTACTGCTGATATCTCCAGATGGAGAAATAATAGAATAGTCCATCCGTTTGGGGTTCAAGGCCTCAAACAATGAAGCAGAATACGAAGTATTAATTGCGGGGCTAAAACTGGCAGCAGCAGCAGAAGCAGATGAGGTAATAGTTTTTTGTGATTCACAGCTTATTGTTAACCAGTCAACAGGAGAATTTGCAGCCAAGGACGAAAGGATGTTGACATATGCAAAAGAGGTCATCAGATTGGCAGCCCTATTTCAGAACTGCCGACTACTTCAAGTTAGCCGAGATGACAACACCCACGCTGACGCGTTGGCTAACCTGGTAAGTTCAATGCAGACTGGAAAAACAATGACAATTATGATCGACTATATGTCGGGCCCGAGCATAGAACCACAGAGCACAGAGCAAGAAGCAATGTGCGTGGACTTGGGACCAAGCTGGATGGATGCAATCGTTGCATTCCTAAAAGAGGGAAAGCTGCCAGAAGACCATAAGGAGGCACATAAGATCAGATTGAAGTCGGCCAGATTCAGTCTGACAGCAGAGGGCCATCTGTACAGAAGGTCCTTCACTGGACCCCTTTTAAGGTGCGTACACCCTTTGCAGGTTGAAGATTTTCTATACGAGATTCATGAAGGGATTTGTGGAAGCCACACTGGGGGCAGATCATTAGCCCACAGGCCCATTACCCAGGGGTATTGGTGGCCCTACATGCAAAAGGATGCTGAAGCCTACGTAAAGAAGTGTGAACAATGCCAAAGGTTTGCACCTTTGATACATCAGCCAGCTGCTGACCTGAACCCAGTATCCAGCCCTTGGCCGTTTGCCCAATGGGGCATGGATCTTGTTGGGCAACTCCCCCAAGCAACTAGGCAGAGAAAATACTTACTGGTAGCAACAGATTACTTTATGAAGTGGATAGAGGCAGAACCTCTTGCCAAGATCCGAGATGTGGACGTCAAGAACTTTATATGGAGAAACATCATCACCAGATTTGGGATTCCAAGAGCAATAGTTGCCGACAACGGAACACAGTTTGACAGGAAACTCATCAAGAACTTTTGTGCGAAATTCAAGATCAAGAATTACTTTTTAACACCAAGTTTTCCCCAAAGTAATGGACAAGCTGAAGCATCCAACAAAGTAATTTTGGATGGAATAAAAAAGAGGCTGCAGGCAGTAAAAGGAAAGTGGGTAGACGAATTGCCCAACGTACTTTGGGCATATCGGACTACGCCGAGGAGATCAACAGGGGAATCCCCCTTTGCCATGGCTTATGGCACAGAAGCAGTCATCCCATTGGAGATCGGCATCCCAGGGATCAGAACCCAGGGAGTAGAGAATGGCACCAATGACAGACTCCTAGCCCGAGATCTGGATCTTTTGGAAGAATGAAGAGAGAAAGCTGCAATTCAGCTCACAGTATACCAGCAACAACTTGCCAGAGCTTACAACAAGAAGGTCAATCCAAGAGATTTTCAAGTCGGCGACCTAGTCCTGAGAAAAGTCGTCGGCAACAAGAAGGATCCCAGAGAGGGCAAGCTTCACCCAAACTGGGAAGGACCCTACAGAATTACTTCGGTATTAGGCAATGGAGCTTATCGGCTTGAAGATAACGAGGGCAAAGCACTGCCAAGACCTTGGAACACTTGTAATTTGAAATTCTTCTATCATTAGATGTGCATTATTTTTGGCCGATGTCATCAATAAAATCTTTTCCCTTTTCTTTAAAACACATATGATTGATAAAGTTGCATATTGGTGTTTTTGAAGGCATGAATAATGAGAACCCAAGTAGAACTCAGGTTCACATTGGGGGCAGAGAGAAGACAGACACACTTAATTCACTTGTTGAAATTTGTAGCAATTTACAAGTTGGAGTTAAGCTGATTCCTTATCTTCACTTGTTGAAATTTGTAGCAATTTACAAGTCGAAGTTAAGCCGAGATTATTCCTTAATTCACTTGTTGAAATTTGTAGCAATTTACAAGTTGGAGTTAAGCTGATTCCTTATCTTCACTTGTTGAAATTTGTAGCAATTTACAAGTCGAAGTTAAGCCGAGATTATTCCTTAATTCACTTGTTGAAATTTGTAGCAATTTACAAGTCAAAGTTAAGCTGAGATTATTCCTTATCTTCACTTGTTGAAATTTGTAGCAATTTACAAGTCGAAGTTAAGCTGAGATTATTCCTTATCTTCACTTGTTGAAATTTATAGCAATTTACAAGTCGAAGTAAAGCCGAGGTTATAGTTTGCACACTTATAGCAATCTACAGGTTGGTCCAACCTAAGAAGAAGCTTAACACTTGTTGAAATTTGTAGCAATTTACAAGATGACGTTAAGCCGACATAGGATCATCTGTTGAAATTTGCAACGATTTACAGGTTGAGTAAAAAGCTAAGTATATTGTTTAAACACTTGTTGAAATTTGTAGCAATTTACAAGTAGATCATTGCTTAAACACTTATTATAACCTGAGAAAAGTTTACAATATATGATAACACTTGTTGAAATTTGTAGCAATTTACAAGTAGGTTAGACTAAGATCACTGCCTAACCACTTGATTGAAACTTGAGAAAAAGTTTGCAAAGTTAACATCGAGTAGTATATATTTCATACTTGTTAAAAATTATGAAAAGTTTGCAGGTCAGTATCTTGCCGAAGTAAAAGTTTTGTAGTTATTATACCCGAGGTATGTAACCCCGAGAAGATTGCACAAGGAAGGAAAGAAGTATGTAAATATAGAAACCACGCAGAAGCAATCAAAGAAGAGACAAAGATTCAAGCATTCAGAAAAGGAAAGCTGAGTTAACATTTACAAAACTGGGAGGCACGTTGGCCATACAAAATCATACATTGTTCAAGAAAAAGATAAAGGAAAAACAAAATACAAGTAAGCAAAAAAAAGAACGTAAAACTAAGGGTCTTCTCCTCCAGATTGTTGAATTTGGAGATCAGATACCACCTCGGCCTCCTTCTCTGCCGCTATTTCGGCGTCAATTTCCTGAAGAGTTTGTTCAGCAGTCTTAACCTCGGAAGGCATGTCGGCTGGTACAGTGTCAGGAACAGCTTCTTGGATAACCTCATCACCTTCTTCATCTTGAGTCAAGTCATGGACTTGCTCATTCTGAGGAGGGGACTTAGCCCCATCAGCATCCTTTGATTTTTTGACCAAAGCCTCATCCTCTTCCTCATCGGCATCTTTAGACTCAGATTCAGATTCTCCTTCAGGTTGACTTGATGGAGGAGGAGGGGGGAACGACAGAGGAATAGCATCGGCTTTGCGCAGTGGCGAATCGTCAGGAATATTAAGCTTTTTGGCAAGGGCCATCCAACCAAGGGAGAAGCCCCTGTTGCATGCCTGCCTGACTTGAAGTTTGTATTCCTCAGTGACGTCGGCCATGCCCTGGGCGTAAGCCTTCTCATCAGCTTCTTTGATTTCGGCTTCTTTGGTGGCCAGAGCCTTCTGAAGCTCCTTCTCAGCCTGGGCCTTTTTGACCTCGGCCTCTCTCTTCTCGGCCTCAGCAACTTTCTTTATGGCCTCGGTGGATTCAGCTTTTTCCTCGGCTAGACTTTAGGCTCTGGTGGCTGCTTCAGCTTGGTCCTCCAGTTTTTTCATTTTTGATTGAAGAGTTTTGCTCTCCTTTTTAAGGGCAGAAACCTCCCGCCTCATATCGGCCAATTTCTCCCTTGTTTCAAAAGCCTGCATAGAGAGCGAGTGGACATGTTGAATGGCCTGAAAGAACACAAGGCACAAATTGTTACAAAATTTTATAAATTAAGAGAGAAAACAAATTTCAACACAAAGGCACTTACTTGGACAGAGTGTTGCAGCATAAAGGGGTAGTTCTCATACTCGCTCATCTTAGCATTCCGCTCAAGATCGCCTGGGAGGAGTAGAGCAGTACTAAGGGCCATGCCGACGTTTATGTCATCGGCACTGTCGCTGGCTAGGACTGGCTTATCTTCTAGAGTAATCTCTGGTCTCCAAGGGACTTTTGGTATTCTCGAACCCGAGGTCGTCGCAGACGATGACCTCGGCTTCTTTGATTGGGTGGATTCTGATGGCTGGGCCTCAGCAGACCTTTTTGCAGAAGTAAAAACAGTTTTTTTACTCTCAGCCAATTGTGAGATGGGCAGAGCATCCTCAGCCTCAACCTCAGTGGCTTTGGCCTTGGGCTGGGCCTTTTTGATTCTTTTTGGTTTCGGTGGGGGCATGGATTGAGTTGGAACAGCATCAACGTCGGCAGGTAGGTCAGCTAAGAGATCTGCAGCAACAGGCTTCGGGCGACCCATCTCAGCAGTTTTGATAAGTCGTCGCCGACGTTTTCTTTCTGGTATTGGGATTAAGTATGGGGCTGAAGTAGATGGCAGATCAGCTGGGTCAGAAGTGGATCCTTGGTCTGCTCTTGATGTGGAAGCAGTGGGAAGAGTTGTGGCAGAAGGTGGAGAAAGACTCTTCTTCTTCTTCTTCGAGACGTCGGGCAGCGTGGATTTGTACGTCGGGATAAAATTTAATACCAGGGGGGCTCTGCGTTTTTGGATTGGAAGATCTAGGAGCTTCTTTAAATCTTTTCCTGGAAAGAAGAATTGGCGGAAGTTTTTGGTGGCTGATGAAGATCTGCAGGACAAACAAACAGACATTAGAAACAGACAAAGTTTTAAAGACTTGAACAAAAACAACTAAGTATTGACACTGGGCTCTTACCCTTGCCCTCTTTAATGGATCGGGGAAGAGGGTAGAGATGGGCGTCCTCGTCTGCACCAAACTCCCAATTTCCCGAAGCGATAACATAATCATCTCCAACCCCCTTGTTGGAGTTTGGAAGGTCGGCTACGATTTTGAATTCAGTAGACCTCGGCTTGAGGTAGTAAACGTAACTTTTTTCCTTCAGGTTAAGGGAGCACATGGTGTAACAATACTGTATATCGGCAAGAGTGATCCTAACATTCTCCTGCCTAGCTAGGACTATGATACCATTAATCACTCGATAGGAGTTGATGGTAAGTTGCACAGGGTTCAACCTATAGTAGTGGAGAACTTCGCGAAAAAGGGGATTAAGTGGAAGCCGGAGTCCACATTCAGTAAAGGCTACAATAGGAAAGGGCATCGTATTATCTGTGGGCATGATGGAGTCATTATCCCCAGCCAGTCTCAGGTGGACATCGGCAGGGATGGAGAACTCCTGCCTAAAATACTCAAGTTTGGTTGAGGTATCTACCCTATGTCTCCACATACCCATAATGTCGGCCTAAATCAAGAAGGCTGGGTTTCAGAAGAAAGATATTTTAGAAGGGTTGCTAGAACCTCAGCTTCAAATATGGGTAAGGACTGGTAAGGCTTGTTTCAGTTTTCCCTAAAAATTGAAGGTTCTACAGACAAATCCCAAACCTAAATCTATGAAGGCAAAGATCAAAAATAAAAATTAAAGACAGAGATCTGGAAAACAACACAGGAAACAAGAAACAAAGAATGACGTTTCAGAATCAAAGAACAGAGGTATGGTTCTCAAAAGTGAAAGAAATACAGAAGTAAAAGGTCAAGAACAGTGGCAAGAAAAGTGTTGAAACAGTGCAAGTGTTCAAGATGTAAGTGAAATCATGAAATAGACGCATCCAGATGAATAGTTCAGCAAATCAAAGGTTTGAACAGAGCAACAATGGCAGTAAGTAAACGAAAGCACATAGAAGAAATTGGGAATAAGAGGAACAGAGGCTTACCAGAACAAATGAAGACGGAATGAAAGTCGCCGAGGTAAGGCAACGGTTGCAGATACGACGGAACGGTGAAAGCTTCGCTGGAATGGAAGAATGAAGACAGTTGCAGAGCTTGGAGCTAGAGCAATGGCAGATTTGAAGAAAGTTTAAGAAAGAGAGAGAGCCAGAAAATCGAGTGCAAAAGTAAAGAAATGAAGATGGAAAGAAAAGTTTTATCAAAAACTTGAAACGGCGGCAAAACAAGGCATTTATTGTGCCTGGAGCAACGCACACATCAGATGGCGCAGACAGATGAAAGACGGCTTATGAGCGCGTAACAGACACGGGCTAATAAGGATGGAACACGTAAGGGGAACGGTTGAGAAGAGATGCATGACAGCTCATGCGCGTGGGGGAGTTCATTCGAGTTGATGAAGGCATGTCGGCCTAATGTGAATGATCTCGGCCGAAGAGTTCTTATGCCGACGTACTGAAAAGAGGAACGATATAGGTTCCATCACCTCAGAATGCCGAGGTAATAGAACCTAGGGGGCAATTGTGGAGATATATTTTCTGAATACCAACACGTGGCATGGTGACGCCGACGTGTCAGCCGAGGTGCCACGTGTCATGGTAGTTACGCCGAGGTTATCTATGAATTGCCGAGATTATCTCCGAAGATATCGGAATCCGAGATAAGCGGATAAAGGACAAGAGTCCTAGGACAAAGAGGAAACTTGGCCAAGATAAGGATAACACTCTTAGGGAGTTTATCGTTATCTCTTGAAGAATCCAAAGTAAGCACAGAATTGGAGTCCATAGAAGTCATGCTTCTAGTGGGACTTGGATTGAGTTAATTATAAAAGAGAGGCACCCCCGTAGGTCTAAGGTAGAGGCACCCCCGTAGGTCTAAGGTACACAATTTATGTTTTGAGCAATGAGTTTAGCACTTGATTATCTTTGAGAGATATACTGACTTGATCGTCGGAGTGCCCCCGGGTGGAAGAACCACCGCCGGAGCCTTTTCTTTCTGTTACAGGTTAGCTGAAGCCATCTATTCTGCCGGTGCTCTCCAGTTGATTACAAGGCGGGCAGTGTGGTCGGAAAATCACTCACACAAAAATAATAATCCAAGTACTTAAATCATAGTCCTACTCTCGGCACTCCCACATGTAGAAATCCAACGCAGCTCTACTCTTCAGAATCTAAAAAAAAAAATAAGGGTAAGCTAGATAGCCTAGTAAATAACCAACCATCACTGCTAGCTGGATCAAGTATACAAATAAATAAATAAATAAATCAATAACCAATAAATATAATTTTTACTGCAGTTCAATAAATGAACAATTATTTGTAAGATGGTTTCATGACTAAAAATAAACAATGTACAATACATTTTAAATTAAAAACCAACAAGATAACTCAAAGTAATTCGTTATTCAAATCGATAGTTCGATATTCAGATGGTTCAATGATTTGATTCATAAAACCCAAGTCTTGGTGACTACGGTAAGTTAGCCCGTGACAAGGCCCAGAACCACACATAGGCCGGTGTAAAGTCCCAAAAGAAACTAGTTTTTGTGCCAATAAATAACCCCCATTGGCTAGGGTCCAAATCATAGTCAGACTAGAGTGATGTTTAAAATTCAAACAATACACAAATTTTAAATAAAACATTCGATATTTTCAGAATAAATGTTTAGTACAATTTTCAGAATAGTTTCACTAAATATTCAAATAATTTTCATAATAATATTCAATGTTGTTTTATACTTTATCCGTATTTTATTTTAAGAGAACATGAAGGCTATAAATAAATATTTATGATCTTAAACGATTCGATAGGAATAAAAATGAACCAACAGTGATAGAGGATTACTTACCTCGAACAGCTAAAATAATATTTCCCAAGCCAATCTCAAATTACCAAGATCCACCTCAATCTCACAAACCTAATAAAATATTACACCGCATAAACAATTATTATGTGCACCCATCTATCTCTTCTTGTAACAACAATAAAATCAATTAACCCAATTGCCTATTAAGAACTCCCACAATTTAGCATCAAAACAAAGGCATCACGGTTTCGGAAATTCTCAACCCATATTATTCTATTGTTGTTTATAAACACGTAAAAATTTGTAATTGCTTGTAATCAATCTTGTATCCCACAAACACACCACCATCAAACCTAACATATCACATATTAATCTCAAAATATGAACCACCCAAACGGAATACAAAATACACTCTAAAATTGAGCAAAATCGAGAACCCCAACACAGACTACATCAATATAATTATTTAATCATATATGCCCATAAAATCATCTATTGATATATTAACACTAAAATCATAGATAGGAATACAATAAAATAAATCTTACTTAAATGATGAATAAAGCAAAATCACCACTCTTATGAATCCTCCCTCTTCCTTTTGGTTTTGGTTTCTTTTCTTTAATTTTTTTTTTTTCAAACACTTGTTGCCTTGCCTTTCCACAACATCACGCCTCCCCTTGTTTGTTTGTGTTATTTTTTTTGTTTCCTTCTCCAAGACTAAAAGCCACGGCATCTCATACTTAACCTAATATTCTTTTCTTTTTCCAAAATTGCAAAATTACCCACCTATGTTATAGAAATAATAATGCTATCTCATAATTAATTCCTTGATATTACTAAGTGACCCATATAAATTAATTTAATTACCAATCTATTCAAAAATAATAATATACAAAACTTGGGTTTTACAAGAAGGGTTGGAGACAGCGACGAATGTAGGGGTGGCTAGCGGGGCTGTCGCCCCTACATCCATTTCTAGAACTGTGATTATTATACTATATTTGTTTTTGGATCTATAATTAGGCCTTGTTTGAGAAGTTGACTATTTTAGTAAGTTATTTTAGCTTACCTAAATTATTAATTTAAATATATTTCTAAAATCATTAAAAATTATTAATTGACTTGATTATTTATTAATAAAAGAGGCGATTTGTTATGAAATTAGAAACCTCAGGAGATGGAATGTAATTTTCAAAACTACATGGGGCGATTCATATTTCAATCAAATCTCAGGGGTGTATTTGTAATTTATCCTTTAGTTTTTCTAAAATTTTTGTGTTTGAAAAAATGACTGGATTTTTTTGTAGTTGGAAGTGATATTTGTGAGAGAAAAAGTGAAACGATTATGAATTTAATGTGACATTTTGTCTTATTAATTATTTTAGTCCATTTTGTCTTTTTGTAAATTTTAGCTTAAAAAGCCAATTTTTAGCCTTTCCCAAACAAGGCCTTTGTAAAGATTTGACCATAGTATCAATTTTATTATTTTATTTTTGAATTGCCAATTTGTTTGAAGCATTTAGCTAGGGTGCTACTATAATACATACAGTATACACCATATGTACATTACAGTCCATATTGCTAGTTACAAATTATTTTGGTATCTGGACTATTATAGTAGTGGGGTTAGAAAATTATTAAATTAAGAATAAATCTTGGTAGTTCGAAGTTTTCGCGGCTCGACTGGCCAAAAATTCAAAACGACGTGGCTTTGATTTTTCGGTGATGGCACGACGGTGGGCGCAACAGTGATGGCACAACGGTGGGTCTCTTTCTCCCTTTTCTCTCAACAAATCTATGTGTGTTTTTTATTTTGATTTGTGAGTTTGTTTTTTATTTCGATTTGTTGGTTTGTTTTTTATTTCGATTTATGGGTTTGTTTTTTATTTTGATTTGTTTTTGGATATGGTGGTTTGTTTGATTTTGATTTTTTCGAGGAGTAGAGCAGAGGGAGAAGGAAGAAGAGAGGGGGAGGAAGAAGAAAGGAAAAAAAAAATGGTGATTTAGTTCAAAAAAAAAAAAAACAAACAAATTACAGAGAGTTGTTGTTGGAGATGAATTTGTTTTTGTTCAAGTTGTAGTTCAAGCCGATGGAGTTCAAATTGTAGTTCAAGATTTTGCTTATGTTGTTGTTGTTGTTAGAAAGGTTGGAACTTCATTCTGTGTGTGTGTGTCTGTGTGTCTGTGTGTGAGAGAGAGAGAGGAAACTGTGAAGAAGGCAAGGAAGAGAAAGGAAAAAGAAAAAAAAAATCGGGCCATTCGAGCCCTGGTATTTCGAGCTACATAGCACAAGCTACATAGCACAGTTGTTAAATTAAAATTAGTTACCTCCTATTATAATGTTTGATTATGTCTCAAAATAATATTCATGATGACTCATTGTGGTGGTATAATGTTATCGAAAATATCAAGCAATACATATTAATAATCGGGTGTTGGGGTTGTGAATTTTTTGAAATCATCAATCATGAAAATAAATAAATAAATAAACCAATTTTATTGTAGCCGAACCAGCTGTATATTATTACAACACGACTGCTCTTTGTGATTTCAGGCCGATAAGTCTCATAGGATCTGTCTACAAGGTTCTTGCAGAAGTACCCTCCAATAGTCTAAAGAAAGTTCAATCAGCCTTTATTCGCCAATGAACATGGCCTAATTTTGAGACTTGACTTTGAAAAGTCATCTGACAGTGTAAATTGAAATTATCTATTTTCAATGATGAAGAGTTTTGGACTAAAATGGATTACTGAATGTGTTTCTACTGCATCTCTTTCTCTCAGTCTTAGTGAATGGATCTTCTACTCAGTAGTTTGCCATGAAAATGGAGTTGCAGCAAGGTGACCCCACTCACCTTTTCTTTTCAACAGCCGCGGACAGTTTGGAGTATTCTCTTCAAGAAAGCCAAGAGCCTAGGTCTGATTGGGGGTGTTCAAATTAGGCAAAATGGCCTTACAATTTTTCACGTTCAATTTGCTGACGACACAATAGTGTTCTCCAATTCAAGTTGGCATAATGCGCTGACCATTAAAAGAATTTTGCATTGTATAGGAGTTATCACAGGCCTTAGAACCAATTACCACAAAAGCACTGCCAGTAGTGTGGTGCAGGTATCTCAAATGAACTTGCCAATGACATGGCCAAGGCATTAAGTTGCAATCGGCAGTCTCTACAAATCAAATACTTGGGATTGCCTTTGGGGAGCAGCCCAAGATTTTGAAGCATTTGGAATGCAATAACTGAAAACGTCATGAGTAAACTCACTTCATGGAAAGAAGAGATTTCTCTCTTTTGGTGGGAGGCTCACTCTTAGTATTAAGCAATGTGGCCTAGTGGCATTGAGGAAACGCTTAAGTGCTTGTAGGGGAGAGGTTGGGAGTTTAACTCTCCTAGGACATAATCTAACAATTAACAACTGATTTTCCATGACAAAAAATAAATAAAATAAAGTATTAAGCAATCTTCCAATAATGACTGATTCACTTTCTTTTGAAATGGTGAAAGCCTAAGTCACTATGGAAGCATTTCTTGCAATTTGTCTGCTTATTCTTGGTGATCCACTTCTTTTAATCTGTCTGCTTTTTCTGTTTCTTCAGTAAGAAAATTCCTCTTTCCTAAAAAAATTAAAAAATCACTAATGGAAGCAAGTAGTAGGTGATAAATACAACACACCAGCCCTTTTTCACAAATTGATGGCGGAGTTGAATGGAACTTGGATTTTAGAAGAGCTTTATTTAGTTTTAGATGTTGTTTATGCCTCCAAATGGGCTGCTCATCATTGCTACTAATTTTGTTGTGCTTCATTCTGTTTCTTCCACCATTGTTCTGTCTTCTGTTATATCTTTGTTGTGTAATGACGCTTTTTTTTTTTCACCTTGGCCTTTGATCTATTATTGCTTCATTGTAATTTCTCCCCATCAATAAAATCTCTCTTTTTCTCTGATGAAAAAAAAATAATTAAGCAATTATGGCAAGACTACATTAGCATCATATCTCTTGACCTGATACATTTGTCTTGATTTCTATATGCATCTATGGCAACACTGGCAAGACTATGATTGCATCGGCACTGCCATTAATGTATTTCTATTTATCAACTATACTATTTTGTGCTTCTTAGATAGGCGATAGGTGAGTGTGATTACCAATTCTTCAGTGTAACAACTTTAGTGGCAAATTTTCTGAGGCAGAACATGAAAGTCGAATTTACTTTTGATTGGCTTTATTCACAGGTTTATGTAACATGCTTGAGTCCTCCTGCAGTTTTTATTTTTGTTAATTACCTTTCTTTGTTTTGATACTTAATAAGGTTTGATTCATTGCTTGTAACTTGCAATTTTCTTTTATTTTTTATTTTTTTGGTTTCAAAAGTTGTAATCATGTTGAAAAAATAAGTGAAAGACCAGTTTGGGGCTTCTAAGGAGATGCTGTAGCGACAAATTTTGGTTTCAAAAGTTGTAATCATGTTGAAAATATAAGTGAAAAACCAGTTTGGGGCTGCTAAGGAGATGTTATAGCGACAAATATAACGACATTGAGACTATTGGATCCAGAAGATAATCCATGAAAAATCTGGTAATTCAGTGCCAGCATTGGGAAGGTCTTGCTTGCTTTGATGCTTTTTGCACTCACCCTTGATTTTCATCACTAAAATTTTTTGTTCTTTTGCTGATCAAAAATGAAAAATCTGGAAATGCTATGCTGTTAGTTAATTTGAGATATTGGATGGAAAGCCAGAAAAACATTTGTTCGTGTACCAAATCAAAACAGAATGACAAAAGTACAAATAAATGAAGAAGACTAGACAGAAATCTTCCCCTATTTTCTGCTTTCTTCTTCTGTTCTTCTATTTCCTTCGACTCCTCTATAATGAGTTGAAGCTTACTGTTGTATCCTGGAGAATGAGCACCAAAAGCAATCTGCATTCTGCACCGAATGGAGGCTTAATAGATCTTAAGGACAAGAGTTTAATTTTGGTGCTGCGCTTTGTTCATCCTCTTTAATTTCGATGAGTTTCTTTCCTTCATTTTTATCTTACTAGGTTCTGTTCTTTTTTTTGTTTTTTTTTTTTAAATAGGTGATGTTTGGTTATTATTTTTGGCTAAATAATAACAAAATGACAAAAAAAAGTCAAAAAATCACAAAAAAACAAACAAAAAAATCCACTATTTCAAAGCTAAAAAGCCTAAAAAGCCAATCAATAATACCAAACGAAAAAAAAAAAGTCTCAGGCTAAAAAAGTCATTGCCAAACGAAGGCTTAATCAATCACTATTTTTATAATTATTCCATAACGAGGACCAAATACTTTGAACCACCTAGAAAACTTGCATAACACTGCTTGAAATTAAAGAAATTTAAACGAAGCCTTTTATTAAAAAAAAACTGTTTCTTTATAGATGAAAGTTCACTTTAAAGGACTACAGGACATAAAAAGATCAAAAAATCATGATACAAACAAAACATAAAAAGATCAAAGAATGATTATAGATGAATTATATTATATTAGGTTCGTAATACACATAGATAGCACACAAACTCTAAACCAAGATAGCACAACATGATCTACAAAACGGACATCGACGAGCCTTTAGCAGCCACTTGAACAAGCAGTCTCTGTGGAACATATGCGAGCAAGGCGTTATCGCAACCATCATCCCTCCACAAATCCCCTCCAAACAAATCGAACACGCGTCTACCTCTTTATCATCACCTTCCAACTCCTTCACCTTCATCGCGGCCTCAACCTGGTGAAGCCCTTGACGCTTCTGGTTCGATATTGGTTTCACCCACAAAAGCATCGGTTCCTTCAGAAGCAACCTTAACATACCCCGAATCTCTTGAACTTCATCAACAGAAAACTTTCCCGAAACGTTTTCGCTGTTTAAATCCGCGACTTTCTGTCTTTTAACTTGTTTCCGTGAAAGCCTTTTTCGCATATAGCTCGTGGTCCTCGAAATATAAACATCTACCGCTATAACGATTGTGGGTTTTTGATGAGATGTTTTAGTGTCGAACTTGAAACAACTGTGCAAGTATACAGATACATCTTTAATCAAATTCAAAATTGTTTCTTCGGAAAAGTATTTTATGCCTTGGATGGCTTGAGAAACCAACTGTTCTGTGGAGTTCAGAGTTGATAATTTCATGAGATCGAATATTGACACTTCAAACTTTTTAAAGATTTCTTTAACACAACCGCTTTGTTTGATCTGAATCGCTTTCTTGGATGCGTTGTTGATGCGAAACATGAACAACCCTTGTGATTCTTCTATGTTGTAAAGCTTTTCATTCCACTTGAACACACTAACTTTTAGGTCTTTCACTTCATTAACACTCACCATCTCTTTCTCTCTTTCACAACAAGGAATAGAGCAATTGTACGGCAGGTAAGGTTTGAAAAACAAATGGAATGGTTATATATATATATATATATATATGCGCATATACATATAGTGAGATTGAAATCAGAAATAGGAAATAATACTTTTTCTAGGAAAAGGTTTTCTAAAATAAATCCCAATTGAGTTTGGATTTTGAAATTATAAATAATCTGAAAAATGATTTTTCCTCTGAATTTTTCTTCCCCGAATCCTCCGACTCGTTTTGGGCAGTCTCTCTTTTTTTTTTTTTCTCCTTATGTCTGAACAGAGGGAGAGAAACAGAAAGAGGGAGAGAAGAAGAAGAAGAGGGAGAGAAAGAGAAAAGAGGGGAAGAGGGAATGGAGTCGCCATCGTCGATCGCCTCTGCCTCCGATTTTTTTTTTTCAGCTCGTTTTTTTTTTCCAAATCGAACGCAGCCCCTTTTTTTTAAAAAAAATGTGTTGATGATGGTGATGTTGATGAAGATGGTTGATTATTCTTTCTTTTTCTTTTTCTTTTTTCTGGATCTGAAGATGATTGTTGATGATGATGTTGATGAAGATCAGATGATGATGATGATGATGTTGTTGATAAGATGATGATGATGATGTTGTTGCTGATGATTTTTTTTTTCTCTCTCTCTCTCTCTCTCTGCTACTCTCATCTTCCTCCTTTCTTCTTCGTCTTTCTTCTTCTCTTTTGACTTTTCTTCTTCCTCTTCTGCGTTATTAAAAAAAATAAAAAATCAAAACGACGAAATGACGTCGTTTTGAATTCGGGAGAATCGGGGAAGGAAGGTTTCGAGCTACGTAGCATTACTGAAATAATATATAGGCTTCGTTTGGGAAGTGGCTATTTTTTAGGCTTTTTGGCTATTTAACTATTTTAGTAAGCTATTTTAGTTTTTGTGTTTGGGAAGATATGATGAATTTTAATTTGAGTTGTTGTATAGAAAAATGTGTTTGAAATGATGTTTAAATTGAAATGACAAATTTGTCCCTCACTTTATTTTTTTCGAAATTACTATCTAGGGGTAATATTGTAATTGCACCTGTTTGCAGCCTACACTGTTGGTGGCAGTGTAGGCTGCGTGCTGCAGCAGCCGAATCATTTGACTTTTTTTTTTTTTTTTTTTTTTTTTTTTTTTGAAAATCATGCACAGGTGAGCTTTTTGGCTATTTTCTCAAATGTGGCTAAAATAGCCTAACCCAAGGCTTCCCAAACACCCCCATAGTGAGATTGAAATCATAAATAGGAAATTGTAGGTTGCGTTTGATAGAGATTTGTAAATATGATTTGAGAGTATGAATTGTATTTTGAATTTGTGAGTTGTGGAATTATGATTTGAGAGTAGAAAATTTATTTGGTTATGATTTTTGAATAGAGAATTGAGTTTTGAATTGTATGTGGAATTGAGGTGTGAAAGTTTGACGTGACATGTGAAATAAGAAAATTTGTTTGGTGATTAGTTTTCAAAATAGTTTTCAAAACTTAATTCAACCTATAATTGAAAATCAAGCACATAACTCATAACTCGATATCCGTATTTTTGATCAACAATCATAACCAAACTATTTTTAAAATACTCAAATAAAAAAATGAATTTTTTTTCAATTAATTGTTTTTAAGTAATTTTTTCAAATAATTTTTTTTTCAAATAATTTTTTTTTCAAATAACTTCTACGTCAATTATTTTATGTCAATTAATTTTTCTGTCAATTCATTTTTTAACCTGTATAAACATTAAAAATATTTTAAAATTATTTAGAAAATTAAAATATTAAAAATATTCCGAAAAATAAAATATTAAAAATATTCCAAAAATTAAAATACTAACAATATTAAAAATATTCCAAAAATCAAAATGTTTACAATTAAAATATCAAAATATTAAAAATAAAATATTAAAATATTTTTATGAAAATTAAAATATTAAAATATTCCTATAAAATAAAATAAAACATTTAAAATAAAAATATAAAAAATATATTTAAAATAAAAATTAAGTTGTTTTTGAGTTTTGAAAATTAAATAACTCATAACAAAGCACACTACTTTCGCACTATTGAAAATTCTGATCAACACTCGTAACCAAACTTTTTTTAAAATTCAATTAAAAAATTTATTATTAACAGAAAATAACATTAATCAATTTTTTAATTGAAAATACTACAAAGCAAAATAATTTTTTTTCAAAATAAATATTCAAAAAATTTAAATCGTAAATATTTAAATAATTTAAATAATCTAAAAAATTTAATAAGTAAAAATTAAAATAAATATTCAAAAAATTTAAATCGTAAAAATTTTAATAATTTAAATATTCAAAAAAATTTAAATAATTTAAATTTTTTATATTTTAAATTTAAAAACAAGTCTATACTCAAATTGTAACCAAACACATAAAACAAAACTCAATTAAGAAATTATTTTTAAAACTCATAACCAAACACATAACTCGAAACTTCATACTACTTTCACAACTCTACACTCAAATTGTAACCAAATACATAACAAAAAAAATTAAAATATTTAAAAATACTTTTATAAAATAGAGTTTGAATTTATTTTTATAAAATATTTTAAAATTTAAAAAATTAAAATCATAATATTTAAAAATATTCAAAAAATTAAAAAATTAAAAAATTAAAAAAATCGTAACATATTTAAATATTAAAATATTTAAAATCTTAACAAAATTAAAATATTTTTAAAATATTTTAAATATTTTAAAAATTAAAATATTGATTTGAATTGAGTTTTGAAAAGAGTTTTGAATTATGTGTTTGGTTATGAGTTTTGAAAAGTAATGATTACGTTTTGAATTGAGTTTTGAGAAATAGGTATAGAATTATGATTTAAAAGTTTAAAACAGACACCACACTCAAATCAATGGATGGAACTATAATTTGAAAGGCCCACGACTTTTTCTAGTAATAGGTTTCCTAAAATAAATCCCAATTGAGTTTTGATTTTGAAATCATAAATAAATGAATACTCTCACATACACGATTTTATTACACGCTGTCATCAAGTTAGTTAACTAAAACGGTACTTAAATAAATCAAGGTAAATTATATAAATGGTCGCTTAGTTTACACAATATGTTAATTTGGTTTATGTTATTTCAATTTGTTCGATTTTGTCCCTTAATTTAACAGATTGTGTCATTTTAGTCTAATAAATAACGAAAATTGACACATTATATAAACTATAAGGACCAGATTGACATAGAGTTTGACTTTCCGTCCACCAAACTTAACAACTTTTATTTATTAGACTAAAATAATGCAATCAGTTAAATTAAGGGGCAAAATCGAACAAATTGAAACAATATGGACCAAATTGACACATCGTGTGTACTACAAGGACTATTTGTATAATTTACCCATAAATCAAAAAAAATATTCATAATTTATAATCTAAAAAGCCATGATTCAATCATCACTGGGGAAAAAAAAAAATTAAACATAACGGTGATACTAATGGCATGGTATCACTATCATCTCAAAAAAGGGGTTCATCCCTCTCATGTAACGATTTTAGTGATGGGTGATGTCACGTATCACTAATGACGACGTGGTATCACCGTTATATTAAATTTTTATTCTAGGATTAGGCGCCACAACAATTAAACAAATCTACCCTTTATATTTAAATTTTTGAATAAAATGGACATTTTTGTAAAACGTGAAATTATTTGAATGCTCTATATCATTTATGATTGGACAAGTGTTCTATTAGTGGGACACACTGTTTTAGTCAATAACATTTAAATTGAAGCACCAGATAAATTTACCTTAGAAGCAAATTATAATTTTTCTTATAAAACAAGTTGAACTTGTTCACGCGACAATCATAAATAACACAATGAACTATCCATATAAGCTCGTTTAAGAGTTCTATCGAAATACAACTCTGGTAAAACATGGGAGAGAGTCAAATAAAAATAAATAACCAAGTGAATCACATCAAATCAAAATATAAATCTGTAATTCATCTGGTCAAAAGATAAAAGAGTAAAATTTATTATACCCACTCGTGGTTTCGTCATGGAACACTTTCTTTTTTTTATCGGCAAAAATCAATCATTAATTGTTAGATTAGCATCAGTGGTGGAGCCAGTATTTTGATTCATGAGGGCACCATTAATCCTTAGCTATATCAATTAAAAAACTTAACCAAATCTAATTTTTATTTGGTGACAGAATGACCAAAGATTAATGTGATGTCAAAATTATGTACCTTAGACATATTTTATTAACCAATGTTTTTTTATATGCTAGTTTAGTTACTAAGTATGATGATAATCACAATTTAAAATATAATAACATGCATACCAAAAAAATAAAAATAAAGAAGATATATGTGGAGAAAAACAAGAGAGAAATGAGAGAGGTATAAATAATTATAAGAGAATATTTTAATAAAATTAAACATTTATAATGGTAAATTATAAGGAATTTATTAAAAATAAAAAGAAAAGAAAGATGAGATATAAACATTTTGAGACATATTTGACAATTAAAAGGGAGTTAAATGGAAAACTTCTTCTAATTATAGGTAACAGTATAATTTTCAAAAAAATGTGTCCCCTGGACCCCTATGTAGCTCCATCCCTAATTAACACCTTGTGAGAGTTGAAACTTACATCCATACACTTTGTAAGAGATCATTGCCCTCCTATTACACTCCTAGATGTAAAACCCAAGATCATCACGAAACACTTTACCCCTATAGTTTAAATATATGCAAACAACCTTTTTATAATTTTGGATTAAAGTCATACCGTTAGTTTTTTTTTTTTTTTTAATATAGGCAGAAAACCACTCTTTCAAATTGAAAGTGGGCAATGCAAAATTTTCAAGTCAAAGTAAAACATATCCTCATCTTCATCTTCTTCTCTAAATTAAATCATATTCTTCACTAAATCCTAACTTTAACCTTTAATATCCTCGCCCATTCAAAATAAAATTAAAAATTAAAAAACCCTTCAAATATCCTCCTCTGTCAATAATATAATTTAATTTAAAATGTTATCAAATGAGAAATTAAGTTAAAAATTAAAAGTTATTAGATTAAGATAATTTTATGATAGAAATTAAAGTGTTTAAGTTCATTTATGGTTTAATTTATTAATATAATATATATATATTCTAAAATGTTGTTAAATAATAAATTGGGTTAAAATTAAAAATTAGATTAAGGTACAAAAACTTACGAAAAGGGTTAGACAACAAGTCATTTGGGTCCAATTGCTGGCATATGTGTATGTATTCTCTATTGCATCAGCAAAACAAAATTTTAAATTTCAAGAATTAAAACAACACAATACATGCATATATTTGAAGTGTCCTCTGATTTTTGTCCCTATCTGAAAAGAAAAAAAAAATCATTTACAGCTGTTGTGAAGTAATCTTGCTTCACTATAATAATAAAATAAAACAATTTCCACCGTGCCTAAGAGTAGAAGTATGGAGGCTGAGACTGAAATCAAGTTTTTCAAAGATGGCTAGTTGCAACCGTTTGAAATTTGTTGCCTTAATTGTATTTGTATTTAATGGTTTTACATTGTCTAGTTTATCTATAAATAGCTAATGTATCAAAATGATAAGTGTGTGGGAAAAAGAAAATAAAATGAGAGAATATTGTAGTTCATGCTCTGTTTCTTTTTCAAAATTATTTGAATGAATTTAAGTAAAGTTTGGTTCAGAGTTAATCCTCTCGTTGTGAATCACCAACAGTAGTTTGCACCCCACTCTCACCAACAACAACATTCATCATCAACCCAATTTGTTCTTACAACGAGGCATAGAAAACAAAAACAATTTAATAAAACATTGCTAAAAGGAAGTTTATTTTCTAATCATCGATTCCTATTACTTTTCCCCTACCTTGGATTTGTTCACACCCAAGCTTGCAACCTTCATCACGATCAATGTCTGTGGAACCTTGTAATTCCATGCAGATAGGCATGCAAGCCTCCAAACATTTCGATATCGGCACGATAGATTCAGTCAACACTAACATGTTGTAAATTAATAATAAAAGCATTGCAATTGATTTTTCAGAAGAAGCCATAGCAAAAACTTTTGCTACCAATTTTGTTGGTAATCCATCCCTTGAGAGTAAGTTGAAATTGTGTGTATAACCAAGAATGGCTTCATAACTAAAACTTATGTTTTTGGGCGACAACCCTCACATGTTGGAAGGGTAGTGAGAGAAAGGAGAGTGAGGGTTGCAATTTACATGATTGGCAAGTTTTGCTAAAAACAAGGTACTTCACCAAGATCAATTCAAATCGATTATTTTCTTCAATCCTTTATGTAGAGATATAATCTTGAGTCCAGTCCGTTGTCCAGTTTTACTAGAAATACTAATTAATATATCCATGAATGTGTTAACTACAATACAAGATATGCATGTTGACTCTATCTCTTGATGTGGAGTCTACCTAACATTGTGTTTAATAATTGTCTTGTAAATTATAAATATTTTCACTACCACAAATTCTAATTATTTCTTTATTTTCTATTTGATTTTGAAAATTAAAAATCCCACTATCACAAGTTTTAATTATTCCTTTATTTTCTATTTACTTTTGACAATTTAAAATCCCTAGACAATGACAATTCAAAAAAATATATTATCTTGACTGATTTTTTTAAAATATGATGATATAGTGTTGATGGTTTGTGATTTTTTTTCCAATTAAAAGTTTTAAGACAATGTATATAAAAAAATATAAAATAAAATAATAAAAAATAGGAAGAAGAAGAAGAAGAAGAAGAAGAAGAAGAAGAAGAAGAAGAAAAATACACCAATTGGCAATACACCATTGTATGTGAATTATATTAAAATATTCAATTCTATAAAATTTGAAATTTTTACTAAATTTACAAATAAAATTTATTTTTTAAAAAATATTAAGATAGACACATACAAAATAAAATGCATCAAAAGATAGTTATATAAGTTGTTTTCCACATTATACAAAACAAAAAAGGATTAAAAAAGAAAAACATAAGTACAATTTTCAAATTTATCGAAAATTTCATTATGTCTACGTGGAATGAAAAGACACTGAAGCTCTATACTTTCGAATTCTAAGCTCTCCTTTTTCAATAATCCTACTATCAAGTTATGATATCATAGAATTTCCCTTTGGTTTCTCGGAAGAACTACATGTAAGTGGAAGAAAAAAAAATTACCAATAAATAAAGGTGCAAGTGTGTTTGTAATGAAAGTTGTAAGTGGGGATTAAAGAAAAGGATGAGGGGCCAACAAACACAGTTGCAAACACATAGTAAAGAAGGAGGCTGGATCCCAGTTGTAAGGCAGAGGGGTAGGCAAGAATGATGGAGGCATAGAGGAAGTAGAGATGTGTTCACCATATTCGTGGATAATCTACCGACTTCAGTGAGCCCGAAGGGGCTGTACACCTTCTTCAATAAGTTTGGTGTGGTGCAGGATGTATTCATTCCATATAAAAGAAGAAAGACAACTAACACAAGGTTTGGCTTTGTAAGGTTTGATTGTTTTGTGGCGGCTACTGTTGCAGTGCAAAAAGTCAATGGGCTATGGATGGATAATAAGGCCATCGAAGTGAAACATGCGAATCTTGGGAAGGAGAAGGTAGGGGAGCTGTATCAACAAAGCCAGGTCCTCTTCTAGTTAAGGGGCAAAATGGCCATCGAGAGGAAAAACGAATGTGGGTACCAGTCTTCACAAATCAGAGATCATACGCAGAGGCGGTAAGAGGCAAATCGTGTGGTGTCAGTGGAAACATTACACTGAAGGCTGAAGAAATAGGGAATGGGTGGTTGTATGAGAGTGTAATTGTTCGATTGAAAGAGAGTTATGCTAGGGGCAACTTGAAAAAGGAGATTGAAGCAATAGGAGTGGAGGATGTCTTGGTGAGAGAAAGTGGGGGTCGAGAGGTGGTGATTACATTCAGGTCTAAGGAGGAGATGGTGATAAGACTGAAGCCCATTAAGGAGTTGATTATGGAGTGGTGCGAGATTATTTCAGAAGGCAAATCTGGACTGGTTCTAGAGTAGGAAAGGAGTGTTTGGTTGAGTTACTATGGCATCCCCATTGAATCTCTGGAATAGTACAAATGTGAAGAGGATTGGTGGATTATGGGGCCATTTTTTGTACTGCAAGGGAGATATGAATCAACCTAAATCTTTTGCATGTGCCAAGATAAAGATATCCACTAAATGCATGGAACCAATTAATAAGGTTGCAAATTTGGAGCGCCGAGGTGTGTTATACCCAGTGAGAGTTTGTGAAGAACAAGTGGTGATAAAAAAAAAAACTAATGAATGTGGTGTACCAGTGCAATGAGAATCAAGAGATGGAGGAACTGGGTAGCTCAAATGCCTTACAGAACCTGGACATGGCAAGGACCAATAAGGACAAGAAAGGAGATGCTAACTTGGAGGATGACTCAAACCATGGTCTGGACATTTGGAATGGGGTGGACACTGGGATCAACCCACGTGGGGGGAGGAGGAGTGAAGAGGTGGAACTGGTGAGGTGCTGGGGAAGTGATACGGTGGTTGAAGAGACAAGGAGTGATGTAGAGCTGGCAATGGGAATTGGGAATAACACTATAGGGCTGCCAACTGTTACAGAGGAATGCAGGGCAATGATGGACTTGGGGAACCATAAAGTAGGGTCTGAGGCAGCTATTAGTGGGGCAAGGCAGAGTATGGATGACCAGCTGCTAACACCAGGCTATGTTAGAAGCCTAGGTGGGTCAAGTTTAAGTAGACTTGGGATACAAATAGAAGTGGTATTGGATCAGACTAAAGAAATATGTCAAGGACATGGGCTCGAGGAAATTCAAAAATCACAAAATGGGTCTAAGGATCAGATTAGTGCTATTAAGGAGGTTGGGGCTGCAGTTGGACCTGTTGAAAGCAGCCCAAGTAATCAATACTCACAAAATGGGCCTAAGGATCAAATAAGCAATAGCAAGGAAGGCGGGGGTACAGTTGGGGCAGTTGAAAGCAGCCCGAGTGTATCTGAAGCTAAGGAGCTGGGGGCCAGGTTTCGACCTGCACAAAACAAAAAGGGGAAGAAGAAGGTTAGTGCTTCAGCTAAACATGGCTACTTACACCCCAAAAAGGGTTCCCTTAGTCTATTTCAAAGATATGGGCATAGAGGGGCCTCAACAAGCAAAACAATACCAAAAGCTGCAGTGTGGAGAGCAGCAGCAGCAGCAGCAGCAGCAGCAGTCATCTCTCTACTAGTTTCGAGTGAGAATGGGTCAGATAAAGGGAGGCATATATTAATTGAAGCCCAAGCAACTTTGGAAATAGGGGAAATGTTGGGAGTAAATTACAATGGGAAGGAGGATGAAGTGCTTCACTAGATTATGGAGCTTGAGCTTAAGGATAAGCAAAGAATTGGTAGGGGGAAATAGGTGAGGCATAAGGCACCTACTAATTAGGGAGAAATAAAGGAGTATCATCATTTTATTATGCAATTATTAACATGGAATGTACGAGGGTTAGGTAAGAAGGAAAAGAAAGGAAAGATTAGGAAGCTGTTGAAGGAAAGAAAGGTTGATATGGTGCTGTTTCAGGAAACCAAGAAAACTGAGATCTAAGAGGCTGAAGTAAGGTCATTGTGGCCTAGGAATAACATGGAATTTATGGCTGTGGATTCTGAGGGTGCATCTGGGGGATTACTTTGTGTATGGGACCCAGGGGTGTTTCAAATACCAAAGTGTTGCAATAGTAGGAGGTTCATATTGCTCTCAGGTACCTTTTTTAATTCTTTTGAGTGTGCAATTGTTAATATTTATGCACCTAATGAAGTAGGGTTAAGAAGCAAGCTCTCGAATAGCTTAGTCAAATTAAAGAAGGATTTTCCTAAACCTTGGTGCTTGGGTGGGGATTTCAATGAAATAAGGACCATTGGTGAAAGGAAAGGGTGCTCTAGAAGAGATAAGGGGATAGGGGAGTTTAATGAGTTCATTGAGAGTTGTGAATTGTCTGAATTGCCATTGTGTGGTAGGAAATTTACATGGTGTAACTCAAGAGAAGGTGAAAAGTGGAGTCGAATTGATAGAGTTTTAGTTGATCCAAAGTGGCTTGAGGTCTTTAACTTGAAGTTGCGGGGTTTGTCTAGGCTACTTTCTGATCACAGTCCTCTCCTAGTGAAGGAGGATGGCCGGGATTGGGAGCCCAAACCTTTCAGGGTTCAAAATGCTTGGTTCCTTCATAAAGCCTTCAAAGTTTTCTGGGAAAGCTGCTGGAAAGAGGCTAATGTAGTGGGTTGGGCTGGCTTTATTCTTCTACAGAAGCTAAGAACTCAAAAAAGTTGGGCTTAAAAAATGGAATGTGGAGGTGTTTGGGAATATAATCACAAGCTTAGAAGCAGCAAAAGCTAACCTGCATAAGCTAGATCTTGTTGCTGAGGATAGAGAGCTTGATAATGCCGAGAAAGCAAGAAGAATGGAGGTAAGGGAAGAGGTGTGGAGGCTGAGCAAGATGGTGGAGAGAATGTGGATCCAAAAATCAAGGATGAACTGGGCTTTGCAGGGTGACAAGAACACTAGATTCTTTCATGTGATGACTAAGTGTAGGCAAGTAAGGAATGAGATAAATTCTATTTCAAAGGGTGAGGTGGTTTATGAGGAACCTACTCAAGTGAAGAGAAAAGTGTTTGAATACTTCAGGAGTCATTTGAATGAAGATTGGGGAGGAAGGCCACAGTTAGGAGGGAGTTTTAGCTCAGTTCAAGGTTGTTGTGGTTTTGACAAACTTGAAGCAATATTTACAGAGGCCGAGATTAAAGATACAATGATGTCTTGTGATGGGAACAAAGCACCAGGGCCAGATGGTTTTAGTATGGGATGTTTTCAAAAAATTTGGAAAGTGATGAGGTGTGATGTGATAAACTTTTTTAATGAATTTCATAAGAATGGAAGGTTGGTTAAGGGTATCAATAGCTCTTTTATAACCCTTATACTAAAGAATGAGAATCCTAAAGGGCTAACTGATATAAGCCTATAAGCTTGGTGGGCTCAATATATAAGATCTTAGCAAAGCTGCTATCTCATAGATTGAAAAAAGTGATGCCACACATAATTAGTGAAACTCAGACTGCATTTATAAGTGGGAGGAACATTTTAGATGGTGTGTTAATTGCAAATGAGGTGATGGATGGGTGGAAGAAGGCAAAGAAGAAGGGGCAAATTATTAAGTTGGACTTTGAAAAGGCCTATGATTCCATTAACTGGGGGTTCTTATTCCATATGATGTCTCAATTTGGGTTTGGAGATAAATGGATTAGTTGGATCGAGGAGTGTGTAACATCTGCTAGAATATCAGTGCTTGTTAATAGGTCTCCAATGGAAGAGCTCAGTCTGCAAAAGGGGTTAAGACAAGGTAACCCTTTGTCCTCTTTCCTGTTTCATTTAGTTGCGGAAGGGCTACATATTTTACTGTCCAGAGCTCAAGCTCTTGGCCTAGTCCAAGGAGTGAAGGTTGGAACAAATGGTGTTATATTATCTCATCTTCAGTTCACGGATGACTCTTTACTATTCTGTGCAGCAGAGGTTGATGAGGTGAGGAACTTGAAAAGGGTGCTTAGATGTTTTGAGGTTTTATCTGGGCTGTGAATTAACTACCATAAGAATGTTGTGTGTGGTGTAGGGGTCCCAAATGAAAACATAGCTGTTTTTATCTCAATCTTGAACTGCAAAGTGAAAGCACTACCAATCAGCTACCTTGGGTTACCTCTAGGGGCTAATCCAAAGAAGAAATCTACAAGGAAGCCCATCTTGGATAAAATTAAATGTAGGCTGGCTGGGTGGAAAACGAAGTTGCTGTCTTTTACTAGGAGATTAACACTTGTTAAAGCTGTCTTATCTTCACTACCAGTGTACTACTTGTCACCTTTTAGAATGCCTGAAGGGGTTGCTAAAGAAGTTGAAAGGCTCCAAGTAACATTTCTGTGGGGAGTATGAGAAATTAAGAAGAAAATTCATATGGTTAGATGGGGGGAGCTGTGCAAAGGTGTGAAACAAGGAGGGTTAGGCATTAGGAGGGTGGAAGAGGTTAACCTTTGCTTATTACTAAAGTGGTGGTGGAGGTTTGGGTGTGAGAGTGAGGCTTTGTGGAAGAGAGTTATATGCAGCAGGTATAAGTTAAAAAATGCAAGCTGGTTACCTCCTACTATGCCTGGGAATAATCAGTCAAATGTGTGGAAAGGAATTATAGTTTTTGGTGAATATGGAAACAATCTTCAAGACGTTTTTGTGAACAATTTTCAGTTGATAGTTGGGGATGACAGAAGGATCAGCTTCTGGGAGGACAAATGGTGTCAGAATCTTTGTCTGAAAGAGGAGTTCCCAAGTCTATATAGGCTGTCCCTAGAGAAAAGTGCTACTCCGAGGGTTATCCTTGATAGGAAACAGTCTTTAGGAGTTTGGAACCTTTCATTCAGAAGAGTGTTGTATGAGTGGGAGGAGGTGGGGCTTAATAATCTTCTGAATAATTCGAAAGCAGGACCTGCAATGAGGGTTGATTAAGTGGATAGACCTGTCTGGTCAGCATCATCTTCAAGTCAGTTTTCTGTTACCTCTTTGAATAGTTCTGATGCCTGTAATAATAGCCCAACTCTCCTAATTACTAAGTTGGTGTGGCTTAACTTTATCCCACCTAAAGTTCAAGTATTTGGGTGGTTAGCGTGGAAAAATAGAGTGAAGACTGTGGAGTTTTTTGCAGAGAATTGGTGTTCTGTCTGGGAATGGAGCTGATATGTGTGTGTTTTGCAAGATTGAGGGAGAGTCAGTGAACCATGTTTTGATCTGTTGTCCTTTTGTGTAGAGGGTCTGGACTGTTATGTTGAATTGGTGGGGGACTCAAGGGCCATTACCAGGCTCGATGGACCAGCTGCTGCTATGGTGGGCTGGGGGAAGGATGAAGAGGCTAGAAAGAAAGATTTGGAGTGCTATTCCTTTGGCAATGCTGTGGTCTACTTGGAAACTTAGAAATAAATGTGCGTTTAAGGCAGCTAACCCAAATTTGATGGAGTTGTGTGAATTGGTTAAAACTAAGATTGCTCTGTGGTTGATTCCATATTTGAAAGAGTTCCATTTCTCAACCAATGATTTCATTTGTAATTTAGGGCAGATCAGAATGTGTTTTAGAGGTGTTGTGCTGAACTGAAATGGGTGGAGTTTGCTGTGTTCAATCAGGGCATCTCTGTTTTGGTTAGCTTGTGAAGAGGCTACTCTATCCTTGGTTGATGATATACAGATTCAAATGGGGTGAATACCTGGTAGTATGATGCAACAGTATGTTTTAGGTGATTTCCTGGTTTGGTTGTATCCATTCAGTGCAAAAGTGCAGGAACTGGGCTGTGTAGATTGAATTGAAGGGCTGCAGTGCATGTCATGGTTCTTCTCTGCTATCTGTTTTTCTTTGTTTTACCCCTGTCCTGGCCCTAGATCTGCTAATGAGAGGTATTGGTTGTGTAGAATGAACTGGAAGGCTCTTGTCTAGAATGAATTGGGAGGTAAGGGCTGCAGTGCAGTTCATGGCATATCTCCGCTATCTATCTGTTCATGGTCCTCAGCCTGTGTCTACTAAAATATTTTCTGATGAGACCTGGAGTACACTCTGTTGTCATGCTTTGCCTTATTGTGAGGAATGGAGGTTGAAGGCTTTAGCTCAAGTCTGGTGTTTTTTGGCCTCATTTATTTGCTGGGCTACTGTATGGAGTTCAAAACAGCAGTTCACTGATCTGGAGCTGCTGTCAAATGGATGAGCTGCTGTCAAATGGTGCATGTCTATTTTAGTTTTGATGGAAGGGTGTGAATTGATCTGGAGCTTCTTGTAAACTGTTGTTGCATGTCTATTTTAGTTTTGTGATGCTGTGTGTTGCTTTGCTATTTGTGTTGGAAGGGTGTAAATTGATCTGGTGTGTTATGATCTGATAAAAGGGTATGTCTTCAAACTGCTATTGCAAGTCTATTAGGTGGTTGCTGTCAAATAGGTGGTTGTCGTTCTTTTGTTTTGCTTTGTTGTGTTAGTCTTTCACCAACTAAGATGTTGGAGCTTAATCTAGCTCCAAGCTCCTCTTTATTGATGTTGTCTATCATATGTATTCTATATATGATTCATCAATAATGTTTTCTTTTGCCAATCAAAAAAAAAAAAAAGTGTGTTTGTAATGGAGTACAAATGAAAAGTTATAGAGATTGTATTAGTTATTTTTTCTCCTTCTCTCACCTACATATAATTTTTCCTTATTTATTATATAAAATGTTACCACTTTTTATCATTTTCATAAATTAGTAGAGTAGCTCCTATTCTGAATCTGGCAATCAAGGATAGTGCATTATGGGTAGCTTAGAGTTCTGGCCAATCCCTAGTATTTGCTTTCTACAAACATACCAATCTTGACTTTGATGATAATGTCAGCTACAGTAGTATGGTATGGATCAAATACCTTCCACCCAAAGTGCAATGTTTTGGTTGGCTTGCAAGGAGAAATAAGGTCAAAACATCAGTGTTTCTACATAGATTGGGAATTCTAGATCGAAATACTTCTACTTTATGCATTTTCTATAAAGCTAGTATTAAAACAGCTGAACATGTGCTTATCCTTTGCCCCTTGGTATGGAGAGTTTGGTCTGGCCTATTGAAGTAGTGGAAGGTTACTTGGGCGGTGCCTGGTTCTGTTCAAGGCTTGCTTGACTGGTGGTCAGGGTACTGCTGCAAGAAAGCTGAAAGAAGAATTTGGAGTGCAATTCCTCTAGTAGCTCTTTGGTCAATTTGGAAGCACAGAAATGAGTGCCTCTTTTAAGGTTCTCAACCAAAGTTGCAGGAATTACTGGAGCTCATCATTACAAGAATTGCCATCTGGTATAAAGCTGCAACCAAGTAGACTCCATTCTTAATTGATGACTTCCTTCATAACATTGCACAAATCAGATTCTGTTTAGATGGAAGGACTTAGAAGATCTGTTTTGTTGGGGTTTTGTGGGGTGTTTGTATTTTACAGCATAAATCATCCCTCCTACTGAGCAGTTTAAGCTGTTCTGTTTATAGCTCTGGGGTGTTTGCAGCTCAGTCACTTTCTAGCAGCTAGGTGAGTACTGGATCAATTTGTGAGTCTGGTGTTTGCAGCTTGTGGATCAGCTTGTGAGTGTTGGATCTGCTTTGCTATGCTATTATATGAGCTATATTTGGGATCTGTTTTACTAGCTGCTGGAAATAAGTCTGGTGGACTCTGTTTGCTCTGTAATTTACTCTGTTTGCAACTCTGTCTCTTTCTGTTCGCAGCTAGTGAGTTTGGTGTTTGCAGCTAAGTGAGTCTGGTGGACTAGTTTGATCTGTTTGCTTGTTGCTGAGTGTAGCTAAGATGGCTATCTTGGTCTTTGTTTTGTTTTTCTGTTTTGTGGGCTTTGCTTCTGCTGTTGGCTTATAGTTGGGGTGTTCTTGGTTGGTTTCTCACCAACTTCGGTGGTGCTAGCAAATGATAGAATGAACTCTTTGGTGTCAACCTAATTGAGATTATTTTGCCCATTGTGATACTTTTACACTTCCCTCTCTTTATTGGTGTTTGTTTGGTATTTTGTACTCCTTCCATTCATCAATAAAGTTTCTTGTTTGCCGTTCAAAAAAAAAAAAATCTAACCTAAGATCTCGCCTGACTAGGACATAAGTGCCTCTTATGACAACTTGAAACCTGAGTTTATTTTATTAATGTATCTTTCTGCTTATATTTATACTAATACAATAATGCCTTCACATAATAAACAAAATATAATAAGATAATAGTCATCCAAACATTATTACAAATTTTTATCAAACATTTTGTGTTCTAGGATTAGTTGTATAGAGATTAGTGCTGATCAAAAAAATAGATTATTAATAATGTTATAATAATCATATTTTTTTTATAATTTTTTGTTTACTATCTTATGTGTGATTTAAATTTAGAGATATTACTTATTCCTAAATTAAGTTTTCTTTTACTGAATATTTTAATAATATATTAAAAATTTAGAATTTTTTTTTAATATTATATGAAATTTTAGAATTTCGTTCAATATTACTAAAATATACATTGATTTTCATTAATTTTTATACAAAATCTCAAGGGATAAGTGAAATGTACTATTTGAGTAGATAACTACAGAACAATCTTGACTTTTTTGGCTTTATAACTTATGAAATCAACAAACATGTTAACAATGAGAGAGAGAGAGAGAGGGGGAGGGAGGGGGAGGGGGGGGGGAGACAGGTCAATGTTATTAAAATTATAAAAGAGATTTCTACAATTATACTAAACTTTGGGAAAGATAAGTGTAATTTATCCTAAAATAAAATTGATAGTAGTTTTGAATCACAAAAAATAAATAAATAAAAATAAAAATCTTGCTTGTAAATAAAATATTTAAAAAATTATAATTAATATTTAATTATCAAAAAACCTCACTTTAAAATTTTGTCTTAAACCCTACAAAGGTTGAGCCATCCCTTTATGTTAACCAAACTTAAAACAGTTATACATTTTTCATAAAAACGGGTGTTATAAAAAAAAATTTTAAAAAAAAATGTACTCATTCTATTTGGTTTTAAGTTTCTATATTCAATTTTTTTTAAATTGAGTTTTTTATTTTTATTTTTCATATTTTTTTGTTTTTAGTGAATTTTTTTAAAATATTTTAAATTTTATTTTAATTTTTAGATGCATTTAGATGTACCGAAAAAGTAAAAAATTATTTTTAAAAAATAATAAATATACAAGAATATGAAAATATATTGAATTTTTATATTTTTGGTATTTAGTGAATTTTTTATATAAAAAAATCACAAATATTATACTTTTTAATTGTATTTATATTAAGTGTATTAAAAAGTAAAAAACTTGCTTAAACTATTAAAAATTCACTAAAAACAAAATTAGAACTAATAGATACCTTATCTATCTCAAATCCTAAGGCAACTGTAACTTATCAAAAATGCATTTTCCTAGAAAGAAAGAAAGAAAGAAAGAAAGTACTTTCCCTTTCTTGCTTAACAAGTATATTACACGGAAAAAAAACTACCCATCTCATCTCAAATTTGTATACTAGTTTTACAAATCCTACCTGCCCACTCCTCTATTGCCGCAAGAACTGTGTGTTGAGAGAGAGAAGAGAAAGATGGTGAGTCTTAATGAAGAAGTGAAAGACCTCAATGTTCATGTCTTCAAGTGGAACCAAAAGCTTCACAACATAGAAGAATCACAAGGGTTGTTCATGTTTCGCATCAACAACGCATCCAAGAAAGCAACTCGGATCGAACATGGCGGTGTTAGAAAGATCTACTCAGCATCTTTGTTTGAACTCGAAGCATTATCAACCCTAGACTCTACACAATATTTGGTTTCTCAAGTCATTGAAGACAAACAGTTCCATTCCAAAAACACAGCTATAAATCTGAGAAAAGACATATCTGCATATCTGCTAAGTTGTTTCAAGTTCGATATCGAAACACACTATCAAAATCCCACAATCGTCATAGTGGTAGATGTTTATATTTCGGTGACTATGAGGTATACGCGAAAGAGGGTTGCACCATCACCCTTTTCATGGCGCAAGAAGCGAAAAGTTATAGATGATGATGATGATGATGATGATGAATCCAAGGGTCTAAAGCGCAGCAAATTGTCTGTCGAAGAAGTTGAAGAGATTCGTGGTGGGTTATTGACCGACCTGGAGGAACCAATGTCGTGCCATGAGTGTCAAGGGCTTCACGAGATTGAGGCTGCGATGAGAGTGAAGGAGTTTGATGGAGACGATGATGAAGAACCAGTTGATGATTGTTCGATTTGTTTGGGGGAGATATGTGCAGGAATGATGGTTGCGATAACGCCTTGCTTGCATATGTTTCACAGAGATTGCTTGTTTAAGTGGTTGCCAAAGACTAGTCGATGTCCCTTTTGTAGGTCATTTTGTGCTACCATGGTTTAGTACTTGTGTGATATTGTGTATTGTGAATATAATATAATACAATACATATGTAGTTATTCTTTGATCTTAACATATGTTTTGTTTGGATACTGATTCTTAGATCTTTCAATTATAAGACGCAATTTTGTTATTATACATATATAGTGACTCTTTCTTGTTATGTATTATGTATTGGTATTCTGATACAGTTGTCATTCTTTGATCTTGTTATGTTTTATTTGTATTTTTTTATTCTATTGATGTCAAAATTTTGTAATGTATCACTCTCTTGTTACTTTGATACAGTAAAGTATTTGTAAAGGCTCTTCGTTCACAAAAAAATGTAAAGGTCAAAAAAAAAAAAAAAAAATCAGCGAAGGATGCGTTACTAATTGTAGATGTGTCACTAATTTTTCCCGTCACACTCATCTCTCACATTGCATTAAATCAAAAAATTGAAAAAACAAATAAAACAATTTTTTTTTTTGACAACTGCAATAGCATCGATTAATTTACTTTGATTATAATTTTTATCATATTTATTTCACTACTCTATATATATAAATAGATAAGCGATGACATGTGACTAAGCTTCTGAAAAGCGGTTGCGGCCGCCGTAACGGTTGTGGTGGCGGTTGCAGGATGGAAATGCCGTAGCGTAACGGTTGTGATAACCGGAACTGTGATTTTTTTTATTTTTCGCACAATTTGAAAAAAACTTACTGATACGCATATTTTTTTTTTCAAAATCTCATTTATTGAGGTTTAAAATAGATTTTAATAAATTTTTGTTAATTTTTAAGTATGTCTAATGTACATATTTTCAAATCACTATAAAAATAGTTTTTTATATTTTATTTCAATAGTTAATGACTTTAAGAATAATTGATTTTAAATATTTATAAATTATTTTTGACTAATACACGAACTAACTGAATAAAAAACATTCACAATTATTAAATGATTATAAAAATAAAAATTATGCCTTAAACAAAAATTATTTTTGAGGCATTTTTTTAGACAACACTTTAAAGCTAACTAAAAAAAATTATTTACAATTAAGTATTAAAAATTATTTTTGAACTGCTGATTTTATTTATTTTTTAAAGACATTTTTTAGACAACACATTAACAAAATAAAAATATTAAATAAAATGATTATAAAAATAAATGCAACCACCGTTAATATATTTTTTATTTTACATGCTAATGTAATGAAATAAAAATTATAAATAAAAAAAATTCATATAAGATTTTTTCTTTGAATTTAGATCACTTGAATATTTGTTCTTTTTTTGTATTCTTTTATTATTTTTTTTTTTAGGAAAGGAAACTATTTAAAATATTATAAAATAGTGTAACGGTGTATAATGAACCGTTACAACCTTTAATGTCGTTATGTAACACCGAAACGGTTTTTACACGTAAATTTTTATCACTGCTATAGCGGCCGTAACGGGTGACGGTAACCACTACAACCGTTACGTAACTGCGTTACATAACGATTGCAGCCACTTTTTAAAACCTTACATATGACATTTGCAACAATCTCTCGCTCTTCCCCCTTTGAAATTGATTCTACAATTGAACGACATAAAAGGTGACCATAACTCTCTGATGGCCAGAATTGGTGGCGGTGTTGGTGGTGGTGGCAGCCGGGAATCAGGAGAAAGAAAGAGAAAAGGGAGAGAAAGGGAAAGTAGCCTGAGTATAAGATTAAAATGCAATAGTAAACACACATTTTTATACATTAGATTTCTACTATAATCTTTATGGTTCAGAGAATAAGCAATGATGTGTAAATATATCCCATAAAATTATTTTTTCCAATTGTCGTATACAGGTTACATAATTTGGCTCCATCTTCCCTGCTCTAAAGCACCTCTTCCCATCTATTTTCATATTCCAAATACAAAACTATACAATACATAGAAAGAAAACAAAATTGAATCAACTGGCAAGAACAAAATTGTTACACCTAATTTAGCACCAAGAAGAATCAGCAATGTTGAATCAGAATCCATGCTATTTAGCATTTTTCTATCTTTCCCGGACATCAGCAGAGCACACGAAACAGGACTTTTCAACTTCTGAAATCCCACTGCGCAGAGTACCGATTGATTTCCCTAGGTGCAAGGATAAATGATGATCAAACAGGGTTTGTCCTGCAACCTAGGCAACCCTTCCAGCTCTGTGACTTACTTGACAGCACAGGAATAGGCCTTCATAGGAGCAAACCCGAGCTTTCACTTCTCACTGTAAATGTGGTCTTAAGTTCCATCCATGTTCCCGGGGATCCCACTTCAACCATGTTTTTGATACTTTTCTGAAGACTCAAATGATAGAAATATATGTGGACGGGTTAGTTGAAGAAGTACGGAGAATAGAGAACTTGTTGCAAGTTGAAGTCGCCTCTTTCTGGGAGGGGAGGAAATGTCAACTCTGGATATGATCTCTGGAAGCTTTCAAGCAACTGGGTAAAGAGAATCAGAATATTATGTAGATATATAAGTAAATTAATTCAAAATTTTGATGTCACTTGTATGTTGATGTTCAGATCCATGAAGCAATAATGGCTTTATATGAATAAGGAATTACAACAAAACTACATGTTTTTTTTATTAGTGTGCTCAGGAGAGAGAGAGAGAGAGAGAGAGAGAGATGCTTACATCTTCAAGTATTGATGTTCTATAAAGCTCCACAAACTTTTCCCTGATGATCCAATTCATCCTATCAACGTCACATGCATGCGTCCAGAAAGAGTCATGCACCCCTGCAACAGACAACAACATGAAATTAAATAGGAAACATAAATTTCTCATTTTCTACAAATTCCCCTCCAGTCTTTCCCAAGGAAGAGCCTATAAAAGCACGTCAGAGTTTCAAAAATGTTTGATTAAAAAATTATCTGAAAATAAATGTATGACCTGCATTTGAACATGCATTAAATAGAAGCATTTTAATATAATTATGAATTTCAAAACATACAGCACACTAGTGGGGACATATAAATGCATATTAGACTTGATTCAAGTTAAAGACAACACAAATGGATATTATATATTTGAATTCTTAATATGATCATGTAATATTAGGAAATAAAATGATTTTTTTTTTTTTTTTTTGATAACCGGGTGTCCGGACAAGTTTACGCGTACCTCGCCTAAATCCCAGGACCTTGAAATTAACGACCGGGCAAACCTCTAGTGGCCCCAAGGTTTGAGATGTTTGGCCTTGTGGGTTTTGAACCTACAACCTTTTGGGTGGTAAGCCCTTTGGTTACTTTCTTTACCCACTAAGCCAAACCCTTTGGGGTTTATAAAATGAAATTAATTTATTTCTGACATCCATTAAGAGACTTTAACTGTGATTGAGAAGATAGAAGTGGATCTGTGGATTTAGGCAATAAGTTGACTGAAGCCAATAAATCGGAGTATTTCACTTCAAATGTATGATTAAAATTTAATTATTACTTAATTGTAGTACAACGCCATTCACCTAATTCACATAACAACTTCTAAAGTTATCAAGAGATTAAGGAACTTCTCCCAGTGGTCAACTCGGAGATGTGTGCAAAAAGAAAATAAAGACGGAAAAATAAAAAAGAGTAGACATTTCTGTAATTGTGGATCCCACATAAAGCATAATCTTAGAGTCCAGACAAATGTTGAACAATTTAGACGACTTGTAATCTACAACTTAATAGATTCAAAGTGTAGAAACACAGAAACAACCACAGAAAATACAGGTGGAACAATGTGAGTGAGACAATATCATTAATGGCGAACCCACCAGCTGATATGTATGGCCAGAATTATTTGATGTGCTTGGTTCTGTGGGGAGATCATTTTTTTCATTTTCAGAGTATGGTACCAACAGTACGAGCTTCCCTACAGGATTGGAGAAAACAGATCACTTAACCAATAAGTTGGCCTCAATTATGCTACATGGACTTGTGTATGCGTATTGGGTGGGGGTATGTGTCCAATCATTGGACCTTCTTTTCTTAATTTTAGATATATTAAAATATGTGAAATGATATCTCCTATCCATGTGAGAAGTTAGAAATTTTCCTTTACTATCAAAAGTGAGCTCCTTGTTCTTTAAACATTGTTACAAATTAGAGAATCCAAGTGTATTGAAAATCTAAGTGATTCGTGATTAGATCAAGATTAAAATATTCCAAATCCCAAAAATCCAAAACACACAATCTAAATCAACAAGCACTTACGAAAGCGATTTAGATTGTTTGTTTTGTCAGATTAAATAATAAATCGACACAAAAGATTTTTACGTGGAAAAAACCACAATTGGACACCTCCAACTGTGATTAAAAAAACCACGGGCGAAACGCCATAAATCAATCCACTACTGAAGTAAAAAAAATTACAAAGATAGCTTACAAATTACCCAACTTAGTCAATCTGTCTCCGAATCTTCTGTAACTCTTTTTCACGACTTCATCTCGGAACTGATCAATCTTGAAGTTGATTCCACAACCTCACCCACATATAGAATCAAACACCTTTCGAAACTATATGCTAGAATCTTCGGAATCCACCGAAGAGAACTCTCTCTTGAATATAAAGAAACCAACTCCTTGATGTATGTATTTTAGATCCTGAGTGAAGAACTCTTCTCAAGACATCAAGAAATACTCTCAAAAATCTCCCAAGAAGACTTTTAAACTCAACCCTAGTTTGTTTTTATCAGATCTAGGAAAAACGTATCCAACAAAACAACGTTAGCAGCTTTAAATAAGAATCTGAAACCGCGATCTCCGCTCGAGCTCAACATAGCCCGCTCGAGCGGACTGAACAAAAACTGCATACGAAGAAACAGAGCTGCGCTCGAGCGTAGGAGTTTCCGCTCGAGCGGAAAATCACACCCACCAGTATCTGTGCTTGTCCTGTCAAACTACTGTGACCTGCTACTCTACGCTCGAGCTCAGGAGTCTCCGCTCGAGCGGACAGTACAAAAACAGAAAAACAGAAAAACATAGTTTTTTAAATTAACACAAGATTTTGTCTCCGGATTTGACAACACAGGGACCTAACAATCTCCCCCTTTGTCAATTCCCGGACAAAACTTCTCTAAACAAAAATCCTTAAACACAAGCACTAGACAAGATTCAAAAACTAATACTAACACACTCAAAACAAATCTATGAACAAACAAACTTTCCAATCTTGCCATATATCGATCCATCAAGTCAATTCATCATCCACCAATCACCTGTGAAAAAACGAGCAACATACCAGAAAAACCAAAACTTGTGGAACTATATAAGAATATAACAAAATGTATCCATTCAATAGAACCAACGGAACAAAATATCAAAAAATATCCATGTATCATAACCAAAAGACAAAACGAAACAAAATATATCAACAATATCCAAGAACCATCAACAAAATATACCAATATATCAACAATATCCATGGGTCAGCAAATATCCAGCAGCAGCAGCAGATAGCAGCAGATATGGATCCAAACTCTCCCCCTTTTTGACCGGGAATGAAGAAAGCAACAAATCAAGCACCAGAGGGAGGAGGTGGCGGCTGAAGCGTCAGTAAGGAAATGATGTGATCCAGCTGCGAAGTATTGTGAGCAGCAGTCTGCTCCAGCTGACCAAGACGACCATCAAAGGCGTCAAAGCGAGCATCAAGAAAGTCTAACCTCCGAGTCATGGCCTCCTCAAAATGGCGAAGCTGATCAGGAAACGAGCTAGATGGAACAGGTGGAGTAGGATCCTCCTCACCCCCGGCAGCAGCAGCATCATATTCAGCCTCCTCAGCAAGACCAGCAGCGGTACCTGTAGAAGGACCAGCCCTAGAGGACTCCCCCTTAACATGAGCCCGACTCTGCGAGACAGTTTTCTTAGTGAAAGGGCGAGAGGGAGAGGCAAACTCATCATCATCGAGGGTAGGAGCCCCAAGGTCAGACAAAAGTCGGTTGATCAAGCAACCGTAAGGAAGGCCAAGCTTGGAATGGCCATGAGCACTGATCATTTTGGTGACAATAAGAGAGGCAAGATCAATAGGGCGATGATTGGCAATACAGGACAGAATGAAGCCTTGGTCTTGTTTGACCTCGGAAGAATGTGTGGTGACAAGGATGTTGGCGCAGACAATCAAATTAAGCAGTCGGAACTCCGGAAGAAGTTCAAACTGTTTAATCAAACCGCCTTTAGGCCAATGACGGGCAACACCACAAAGTTCCAAAGACACCTCATCAAAGTCACAAGTCGGACGATCCGGTACAGGAAATGGATAGTATTGGGGAGAACCCTGCTCAATCTGAAGTAGTTGGCGAATCAAAGCAGGGGTGACAGAAATGGATTTGGACCTAACCCAAGTGGTGAAAGAAGGCTCATAATCCCTAATACCCTCCATATTACAGTAGAATTCTCGAACCCAATCGAGATTCTGACGCCCCGAGAATAATAAAACACGGTCACCTCCTAGAGGGTCGAACAAAGGACGAATTTTGATGGACTCAAAAGTATCGGGCTGAACATTACGTTCTAAATGAACGGTTCGAGTCACAAACGATTTATGGAATGACTTGGATTGAGAGGCTGACTGAAACCTCTCAGGGTTAAAGATAGGGCGTGAAACGGTGGCCTTTCGGCGTTTTGGGGCAGGAGCAGACATACCGAAGAAGACACTAAGACACCCAACAAAGCAGCAAACCCAAATCCCAACCCAAACCAAAACAAACCAAAACACAACATTAGTGCAAGAATCAAATCAAAAACAGGGCATAACAAAAAAAAAACAGGGCATGAAAGCATGGTATTGAAGAACTCATAATTAATACACAAAATGTGAGAGAAATTACACAGAATAAGTATGAATCATGAGAAAATCACAGCAATGTATCTAAGCCCAAATTGAGACCCACACAAAGATACCTCAACAGCCCAGTAAAGGAGGAACACAGATATCTTCAAAATACCACAGACACAACACAAGAACAAAAAACACAAACAAAAAAAAACAGACAAAGAGACAAAGGAAAAAAAAATGAGAGAGAGAACCACAGACACGACACACAACACCCCACAAAGCGATAAACCCAACAATCAATCGAATCAAATAGAACAAGAAAACGGGAAAAAAGGAGAGGATAAAACTTACCAACGAGCAAATCAATGGAAAGGATGATGAATGGGAGGAGAAACGACCACAATGCAGCCACACGACCAACCCTAGATCGAGAGAATGAAACAGGAAGAGAAAAAAATACCTCGAAGAGGCAAGAGAGGGAGTTAAGTATGAAACAGGTCCGCTCGAGCGTACTTAGTACCGCTCGAGCGTACAATACTGCAAGCAGACTCACGCTCGAGCGTGAAAGAGTCCGCTCGAGCTCAAAATACCATCTCTCAGAACTGACAAAACACGAACAAACTGCTGCAAGAGAGAAAACCACGCTCGAGCGTAAAACAAGCCGCTCGAGCGTAACAAAACAAAAACAAACCCCCCTTTTTTTTTTTTTTGTTTTTTTTTTTTTTTTTTTTTTTTTTAAACAATCCAATATGCAAAATCACGGGGTGAGACCTGAAACAAAAATAGATGATCAGACAGAGCCAAATGAATACCACGATGAAATCATCCACAATTCATGAATCGTGTGAACTTGCACCTTTTTTTTTATTTTAAAAGAAAACGACACTTGAAATCATGAGCATAGCAAAAAAAATATAATCAGTGATCATAAGCTACATGAGAATGTACACCTCAAAATCCCAAATGAGAGCTCACATAAAAAAGTGTGTGTGTGCAATCCATGAGAGGTCACTGAGCTAGAGTTAATCCTAGTAGTGATCGGATGGCTGGACCTCCATCAAGAGTAACTCAACAATACAGTGAAAAGTCAAACCACTAGGAATCACGGGGTATTTGTTGAGTAAATGCGGAGGCTCCCCCTCAGTCAAAGAGTCCCCCCTTTTTTTTGTTTTTGTGCACTCACTGGTGGCTTTCACTCTCAAGAGTATGGAAACCAAACCAGAGAAGAATGAAATCATAAAGGATGGCCTGGTTGGTGCCTCTGAGGTAGCCTTTTCCTAATGCCCGGACTTCAAGGAACTGAGGGAGAAACCGTGGAAGTGAAAACAGATGGTGGATGGTTAAGAGACTCAACATCACCCATGATATGCTAGTATCGGTCAATTCCACAGTAAAAGTACAAGAAACCCTGTTAGTGGTCCATAGAGAACTTTGATCACATGTGCGGAAACCCCTGCAACAATTAATCTCAAGGATGTGTACAGAATGAGATCATGAGATTAATGAGCATGGGCATTCAAAATGAGCTATGACCAATGAACAATGAGATCTTGTAAGCAGCATGAGTAGTGTATAAAAATTGGATGCAAGTAAACAGATATCAATGATAATGAGATTATCACATCCAAGCATTCATAAGGCACAACCAATTACACCTACTCAAGAAACAGGTAACACTCTAGTGATCGAGCATGACACCCAAGGTCTTTCTAAGGAACTCAAACCGAAGAAGATCAAGGGGTTTTGTAAAAATATCAGCTTTTTGATGCTCAGTGGGAATATGCTCAATAACAACAAGGCCCTCTTCCACTAACTCACGAATAAAATGATGACGAATGTCAATGTGTTTGGTGCGAGAGTGTTGGACAGGATTTTTTGAAATGTTTATGGCACTTGTGTTATCACAGAAAAGAGTAAGAGTGTTCTGTTCTATCCCATAATCGTGAAGCATTTGCTTCATCCACAACATTTGAGCACAACAACTCCCTGCAGCAATGTACTCAGCCTCAGCAGTGGAAAGAGAGATGGCATTCTGCTTTTTACTATGCCAAGAAACCAGATTATTCCCAAGGTAAAAACACCCCCCGGATGTACTTTTCCTATCATCAGCACATCCTGCCCAGTCGGCATCAGAAAAACCAGTAATTTCGGCTGTAGTGTCAGTGGAAAACCAAACCCCATACCCCAAAGTCCCATTAACATACTTGATGATGCGTTTTACCGCAAGAAGGTGAGACTCTTTAGGACTGGCTTGGTAACGAGCACAGACACCGACACTGAAAGAAATATCAGGACGACTGGCTGTAAGATACAAAAGACTCCCTATCATACTCCTATAAAGGGTAGGATCAACATCAATACCAGAGGAATCTTTGGAGAGGTGAAGACTGGTGCTCATGGGAGTGCGTGCATGCTTGGAAGACTCAAGACCAAACTTAGACACAAGATTTCTCGCATACTTAGACTGAGACACAAATATACCTGAAGAAGACTGTTTAATCTGAAGACCCAAAAAATAAGACAACTCTCCCATCATGCTCATCTCAAACTCATGTGTCATACAATCAGAAAAATATTTCACAAGATGTTCAGCAGTGGATCCAAACACAATATCATCAACATAAATCTGAGCAACAAGAATATGAGACTTAGTATGTTTCACAAACAAGGTCTTATCCACACTACCCCTTTGAAAATCATTGTCAAGAAGAAATGTAGTAAGTCTATCATACCAAGCTCGAGGGGCTTGTTTCAACCCATACAAAGCCTTGTCTAACTTGTAGACATGATTGGGACATTTAGGGTCCTCAAACCCTTTTGGTTGCTCAACATATGCCTCTTCTCTCAAGTATCCATTCAAAAAGGCACTTTTCACATCCATTTGAAACAATTTAAAGCCAAGAAAACATGCAACACCAAGCAAAATACGAATAGATTCGAGACGTGCAACTGGGGCAAACGTCTCATCATAGTCAACACCCTCTACTTGTGTGTAGCCTTGAGCAACCAACCTAGCTTTGTTCCTAACAACTGTACCATTCTCATCAGATTTATTTTTAAAGATCCACTTGGTACCTATCACATTCATGTCTCTAGGTCTGGGAACTAGAGTCCAAACTTTGTTACGTTCAAATTGACCTAATTCTTCATGCATAGCATTGACCCAACTATCATCTAGCAAGGCCTCTTTAAAATTTTTAGGTTCAATTAAAGAAACATAACACATATGTGATACCTCATCCCGAATCTGTCTTCGGGTTTTCATTCGATCCGAGACACTTCCAATCACCTGTTGAGCTGGATGATTTAGTTTCACCCTAGCTGATGGTTTAAGCTCAGGACTCGCAGTGACCGGGGCAACAGGAGTTATGTCCCTTGGAGCACTCTTTGGACTTGACCTTACCTGTGAAGATGGTTCTGTAACCATTTCTTGTGATGGGTCCACACCTTCTCCTTGATTTTGTGATTCCGTGTCCATGATTGGAGACTCATCATTATCATCCTCATTTGTTGCTGGAGTAGGTGCACCTGTGTCATCTATAACCACATTTATAGATTCCATTAAAGATGAAGTTCGCAGGTTATAGACTCTAAATGCCCTACTAGTGGTTGAATACCCTAGAAAAATACCTTCATCACTTCGGGAGTCAAATTTGCCCAAAGGCTCTCTATCTTTGAAGATGTAACACTTACTCCCAAAAGTTTTGAAGTATTTGACATTAGGTTTCAACCCCTTCCACAATTCATATGGAGTTTGTAAAGTGCCTGGCCTTAAGTACACGCGATTTATGACATAAACAGCAGTATTTAAGGCTTCAGCCCAAAACTTAGGAGGAAGTTTCTTACTAAGGAGCATGACCCTAGCCATTTCTTGAACAACCCTGTTCTTCCTCTCAACAACTCCATTTTGTTGTGGAGTAATAGGAGCAGAAAATTCATGCTTGATTCCATGCATATCACAAAAATCCGAAAACGAACTATTTTCAAATTCACGACCATGATCAGTTCGGATTCTTATGATACGCCCAATGGAAACACCCTGTTCATTTTGGATTTTAGGGACTAAGGCCTGGAAAGCATCAAACGTATCAGATTTTTCTCTTAAAAAATTTACCCACGAAAATCGAGTAAAATCATCAACAGTTAAAAAAATGTATCTTTTACCTCCGATGCTTTCAGTGCGAGTAGGACCCATTAAATCCATGTGAACTAATTCAAGAGGACGTTTGGTTGTAAAGCTGTTCACTTTTTTATGAGGAGCACGGGTTTGCTTTCCAAGCTGACATGGTCCACACACATGGCTCAAAGTCTTACCTAGTTTAGGTATTCCCCTCACAAGCTCTTTGTTGGCAATCTTAGTTAGGTCATTGAAATTCATGTGACCTAATCTTTGATGCCACAAATCAATGTTACTAATGATGGCAGAGTGACAAGTGAGATCATTAGTTGTAACAATCCCATAGCAGTTATCAGATGTGCGAACCCCATGTAAGACAGTATTTCCTTTTTTATCCAAAATTTCACATTTATTTTTAGAAAACAATACTTCATGATGGGAATCACACATTTGACTAATGCTTAAAAGATTTGCTTTAAGACCATCAACTAATAAAACATTATCTAGCTTGGGAAGACCAGCAACACTTATAGAGCCCTTACCAATGACTCTCGAAGTGCCACCGTCTCCAAAGGTAACAATTCCTCCTTCATATTTGTCAAGGGAGGTGAAGTAGGATTTGTTACCGGACATATGGCGAGAACACCCACTATCAAGATACCACATGTGTGAATCACGTGCTTTTAGAGCAGTGTGAGCAACAAAACAAGTCAAATCCTCTTTTCTAATCCAAACCTTTTTAGTCTTGGTGTTCAGCCTAGACATGTAAGGTTGTCTCCTAACCCAAAAAGTATTAGAATTTCTACCCTTTTGAGACACCTTACCAAAGAGTTCAAAACAGTAAGGACGAATGTGGCCATACCTACCACAGTGATGACAAATAAAAACTGGTTTTACCTCCTTTTTGTTGATTTTACCAGCTTTCGGTAGACGGAGAGAGAGATCAGCCTGGTCTACCTTCAATTTTCCCTTTGCTTGAGTCTTCTTGTCATGTGAAGTAGAGGCCTGTCCCTTGTGTGCTGTTGCATCATAGCCTAACCCGCTTTTGTCGCAACCCATTTGTTGAGACCCGAGGATGTCTTCTAAGGATTTTGAACCTTTGTTCCACATGGCAATAGTGGTTCTAGCAACCCGAAGCTCTTCATCCTTTTGACAGATTATCTCTTCCAATCTGGCTTGTGACAGCTCAAGACTTTCAAGCTTTTCTTCAAATGTGGAATACACCTTCAGAAGTTCATTCCTTTCAGTTTCAGAGGATAGTAATTTTCCACATAAGTCTTGCCTGTCACTCGAGATCTTGACAATATTCTGCTTTGCTGCTACAAGTTCTTCTTTCAGCCTGACATTCTCACTCTCACATGTCTTGAGCTTGAGAGAGAGTCTGTCGTTGAGTTTGGATAAATTCAAAGATTCCTCGTACAACTTTTCGTAGGCTTGTTGTAGTTCATCGCCATTGATCTCCTCATTATCCTCAGATGTCTCATCATCCTCTTTTTGCTCTTCATTCTCCTTTGCCTCCTCCAATCTTGCAACTAAGACTGAAAAGTCGCTGGATGGTGGTGAATGTGAGTTTCCTCTTTCATGGAATTGGCTCAAAATTTCCCATGCCTCTTTAGCCTTTGTGCAACGAACAACCCGTTGCTGTTCTTCAGCAGAAATTGCTCTACGAATAGTGCTAAGGGCTCTCAGATTGCTCGGACTGTCAACACTTTCTGTATCTTCTTCAATGGCCTGCCAGCCTTCTGGATCAAAGGCTCTCAGAAAAGCCCTCATTCTGATTTTCCAAAACAGGTAGTTACTCCCATCAAAAGTAGGAGCATGATGCAAGTTCTGACCACGAGCTAACTCCGCTGGCTTTGGAAGAGTTTGAGTGAAAGTGGACCAAAAAGCCATAAAAGCACTATCCCCGTCTTCTCCAGATTCAGGTTCTTCGGGTTCTTGCTCCGACCCGCTTTCATCATCCCAAGTTACAGTGTAGACTTTCTTTCGATTCTTTTTCGAAGGGCATTCAAGGGCAATGTGACCAAAGCCTTGACACTCATAACACTTGACCCCTGGTCCCCTAACAATCTTTTTTTCAGTAGTTTGAGCAAATTTTGGTGGAACATTTTTGGGTTTGTCATTACTCTTATCTTTTGAAATAGGGGCTCTGAAATTCGGCTTCTTTTTCAAAAATTTTTTAAACTGTTTTGTAAGCATAGCCGTCATCTCAGACTCTAAATCAAATTCAGTCTCCGGAGGTTTTGCAGTCTCATGGGCACTCGTGAAGGCCATATTTTCTTTTTGCTTTTTCTTAGAAATTTGGTGGGCTTCATAAGTCTGCAAATTTCCAACCAATTGATCGAGCTTGAGGGTATCAACATTCTGAGCCTCCTCAATGGCTGTCACCTTTGGTTGGAACCTCTCGGGAAGGGACCTCAAAATTTTTCCAACAACTTTTGCTTCCGGGATTTTCTCACCGAGAGTGAAACAGGAATTCACGATATCACTGAGTTTTGCATAAAATTCATCGAACGTCTCATCGTCGCGCATAAAAAGGGTTTCAAAGGCGGACGTGAGACGTTGAAGTTTTGCCCTTTTAACAGAGGTGGTACCTTCGTGAATCGTTTCAAGAATATCCCACGCCTCTTTTGCTATTTCACACGTGCAAATTCGACGGAATTCTTCAGGTGTGACAGAGCAGAAGAGGGAGTTGAGAGCTTTGCTGTTCCAACTCGAATTCTGGTAATCAATTGCGTCCCATTTATCCAGGGGTTTAGGAATATCACTCCCATCAATGGTGATTGTCGGTTCACTCCACCCAAAGATTACGGAGTGCCAAACTTTCTCATCGATGGATTTTAAAAATGCTCTCATACGAGCTTTCCAATAAGAATAGTTTGTACCGTCTAGTAAAGGGGGTCTATGAGTGGAGTTACCTTCACGAATAGAATCCATGATACTAATCACACAAAATCACACTCCTATAGTTTTGAAAAAACAAAGAGTGACCCGCTCTGATACCAATTGAAAATCTAAGTGATTCGTGATTAGATCAAGATTAAAATATTCCAAATCCCAAAAATCCAAAACACACAATCTAAATCAACAAGCACTTACGAAAGCGATTTAGATTGTTTGTTTTGTCAGATTAAATAATAAATCGACACAAAAGATTTTTACGTGGAAAAAACCACAATTGGACACCTCCAACTGTGATTAAAAAAACCACGGGCGAAACGCCATAAATCAATCCACTACTGAAGTAAAAAAAATTACAAAGATAGCTTACAAATTACCCAACTTAGTCAATCTGTCTCCGAATCTTCTGTAACTCTTTTTCACGACTTCATCTCGGAACTGATCAATCTTGAAGTTGATTCCACAACCTCACCCACATATAGAATCAAACACCTTTCGAAACTATATGCTAGAATCTTCGGAATCCACCGAAGAGAACTCTCTCTTGAATATAAAGAAACCAACTCCTTGATGTATGTATTTTAGATCCTGAGTGAAGAACTCTTCTCAAGACATCAAGAAATACTCTCAAAAATCTCCCAAGAAGACTTTTAAACTCAACCCTAGTTTGTTTTTATCAGATCTAGGAAAAACGTATCCAACAAAACAACGTTAGCAGCTTTAAATAAGAATCTGAAACCGCGATCTCCGCTCGAGCTCAACATAGCCCGCTCGAGCGGACTGAACAAAAACTGCATACGAAGAAACAGAGCTGCGCTCGAGCGTAGGAGTTTCCGCTCGAGCGGAAAATCACACCCACCAGTATCTGTGCTTGTCCTGTCAAACTACTGTGACCTGCTACTCTACGCTCGAGCTCAGGAGTCTCCGCTCGAGCGGACAGTACAAAAACAGAAAAACAGAAAAACATAGTTTTTTAAATTAACACAAGATTTTGTCTCCGGATTTGACAACACAGGGACCTAACATGTATAATACAGATTCTTCAACTACCTTTCACTTGTCACTTTGTTCCACTCACTCGCTGTAACAGAATTTACATCCATTCTTGGGCTCTTTTTTGCTTCTATAGCTTCAATCAGCTTTATGGCATCCTTCGCAAAATTATTTATGGGATTTGCAGAAATTTGTTAGATCATCAACCCTCTTTATTAGATAATAAATTCAATAAGGGTCATCTGCAAACCTGGGGCTTGCGGATGAAGCCTTTGAATGGAACATGCCATTGTGAGGCATCTCCATTAAAGCTTAAAAGGAGCTTTGGATTTCTTCTGGTAGAATTATATAGCTAGAAACAAATCAAGACACATTCAATCTTCAAGCGACTCCTAAGATTAAGAGTTCTTGGTGAAGAAATTTATGAAAATATCAATCTGATTTAAAAGCTGCTTCTGATTTCGTATAACCTGCCACTTGCTGGATGGCAAACACAGAAGGATAAGATGATCCTTAAAAAATTCAAAGTCTCTTTCTGAATAGGTTTAAGCTCTAAATAAAATGGTACCTGCAAAACGTAATCCAGCATCCCTGCATGCAACAGCAGTCATCATCATGTGTGAACCATCAAGTGAGTGCACAAAATTCGGAGGAAATGTTGTTCTCTGTTTCCTAACCTCAACCTAGAGTTCACATGATAATGAAAGTTATGGCAACGAAGGTGTCAGAAAAGAGGGGAGAATTTCTAACAAAAAGATGATATGTACTTACAGAGTCACCCTCACGCTGCAAAGCCAACACCTGAAGAGAAGTTCTTATCTGCAGCACCACGGTGTGATCAATATCATTTCACAGATTTTATGAGGAATTACATTGTATGATTTCAAAATACAACTAAACTCAAATACTCACAACATGCCGTTCAGTTTTAAAGTAGGGTTGCACAACAGGAAGACCTAGAGGAGTTGTCCAACGCACTGGTTGATTTTCTGAAGCAATAATCTGTAGAATTTCAATAATCAAGATTCCATATTCAAAAATAGGACTTCTGATCAAATTTAAAGTAGGGTTGCATGACAGGAAGACCTAGAGGAGTTGTCCAACGCACTGGTTGATTTTCTGAAGCAATAATCTGTAGAATTTCAATAATCAAGATTCCATATTCAAAAATAGGACTTCTGATCAAATTTAACAGTCCAAAATTTGAAACAAAAGTATACCTTTGCACAATCACCAAGCCAACCCATTATGGCACGTGCAGCTTCGAATATTTCTCCAAGGGCAGACATTGTCACCTAGTTAAAATTGTGGTATTGAAACGAATGATTTTTTTTTTTTTTTTTTTTTTTTTTTTTTTTTTTTTTTTTGAACAAGTATTGAAAAGAATGATTGAAATGAAAATATTACGATTTGATCAGAGCAGCAAAGTTCTTTTTTAAATCTTGGTATTAAACATCATGTGCCTAAAAATTTAACATTTGAATTAAACAAATGCAATTTATGTCTTGCAATACATATTTCGAAACATGGTACGCTTTCATTCTAAAACAATGAATTTAGTGATTCCAATTTTTCCTATGTATTTTTCCTTGACATTTTCCATAGGAGAAAATAAATCAAACAGAATGAATTAAAATCTAGCAGGTGTGGAATTTCAACTGGACAAAATGTCAAAAAAGGCCAAACTGCTCCTAGAAATGTGTTTTTAAGTGATTAATTTGTAGGATAATATACACTACGTTTCATTGGATGTCTCAATGTTTACAATAAATTGGTATCAAGTTTGTAGTACCTTAATAAATTTCAAGTGTGATCAATATAAATGATAAATCTACCCCTATCAAACCACATTTTAGAGCATGTGTTGTATCACATCCCTGTTCTTGTTCCTCGTACTGAAATGATCCATGTTCCAAGTAATATTGCTTTGTCCAAAAGCACAACATAACTCAATAATTTTCCAATTTAAACCCCCCCTAAGAGAATGACATTGGGTTATGATATCAAAGTTCTAGGGAAACTTATGGCGTGAGTTCGAACACTATGCTATGGGAATGGGGTCACATTTATAGCCTATCATGTATGAAGAAAAACTCAAAAGTAACGAAAGGGGGGGAGGAGAAAGAAATAGATGGATGGAGTTTCTGTTGACAAATGAAGGAAATTGGGTGTGAAAGATTGATATAAATTGTTGGGCCCATGTTCAAATAGAAAAACGTTTCAGGGAAAATTGTTTCTCCCAAGTGCTTCCCTCTTTCCCTCCCCCTGTCATGCTTTTGCCAGCTGAACACCATCCATATGTAAGGAAAAATTTAGAGTCATTATTTTTCTTCTTTTTATTTTCCTCAACTCTGCTAAACCAAACGGAAGGATGAAGGACTACTTTCTTTTCCCAGGGGTTCTTCCATTACTATTATCATTCCTTCCTCCTCGCTTTTTCATCCCATACAAAATCCTAGAATAAGGAAAAACAGAAGCTGCATGTGATGGAAAGTTACAACTTGAAGTAGCATCACGGAAGCTTCATGTGATGGAAAGTTACAACTTGAAGTAGCATCATGAGTAAAAGCTAAATGAGTGACGCATAAGTCTTGGTCAAGATCAAAATACAAGCAAATGCTTCACATGAATATGTAAAAAATGGCAATCACCTAAACTGTGCCAACTCACACTCAGTTGTGCGCGTGGATAGACCCATGTTGAATTAATCATTTGGTGGGATGCTCAGCACAAGCTAATCAAAAGAGAAACTTGCTAAAGAAAGGTACCACCCAACTCCTAATACATGGTGAGGGATGGTTGTGATTTTTAGAGTTACAGTTTTCTACAGGGCACTGCTAATTGTCCAGTAATGTTCATTGGAGCTTACATTGTCCCCACAACCTCAGCATCTAGAAGCAATCTCACCACCTACAAAAGCTGGGCTCCTTGCCATATTTCAACTATCCATCACATGAACCAAGAGAAATCTTTCTTTTGATGTAAAAGGATCAATTGAAGGAATTAAATCTTGTTTTTTATGAACTTCATCTCTATATTTGAGCAAATTTTCTGTCATTAAAGCCATTTTTGCATGGTATGAACTAGTTGAGTGAGGAAGCCTCCTAACCCAGGTTGGCCAATCACTTATATCAGTGATGGATAGTAAATCAAATCTCCAATTTCAATCTTTTTCACTTATTAGGTGCCAGAGGTTCAAAATATGCCAAAAACAACATGGGTCAAGCATGGCCAATCATGAGAAACAATAAAATGCCAACTACATTAATGAATTGATCTTCACTGTAACCTTGACTTTCTAATAAATTTTCTTTAGCGTGAAGAATCAAAATATTTTCTGTTTTCATGACATAAGCAACAATATTAAGGACATTGAAGTGGAAATTATGTTCTCTAATGCTATGCTAACAACCTAACCCTATTTTCTAGTCAGTGGATGCTTACTTTAGCAGCATAGCAAGCTGCATTAAAAAGTAGGCCATCATCAGTAATTTGACCCTTCTCCTCTAATCTCCTTTTGATCTGCTCTCGTGCCCCAACATAAGTAATGCCATATACTGAAGTCATCACTGTCTGTTTCACTAGTTTCCAGTTTCCTATCCACCTGAAAGCTAACAAAGTTAAAGGTCATTATCTAGAATTCGTCTTCTTATAAATATGTAATGTGGTCTAAAACTCAAACATTTCAGGGAAGTGAGGGAGAAGTAAAAGAAAACAACCTGTCCAATTAAGAGCTTGGCTAATAAAGCATTTGGACTAGTTGCAGGATCCTTATTGCTGTCCCTTACCATGATATCATGAACCCTGCCAGATTAAACTGTTGCTTTTTAAGGGTCATGAATGCAGCATTAAAATATTAACAACAAAGTAATGCATGAGACAAAAGATCAAAGCCTCCTCTCCCACACCTCCCTTTCCCTTCTCCTTTTTTTATTTGGTTGAGAAGGGAGAGGGAAGGGTAAGAAAGGGGTTACTAGTTTATGACTTTGCCCAAATATGTTTACAAAAGTGCTTTTTCGAGGCAAGACGGTGATGAAGAAGTTCATTAAGGTTCCACATTCCCTTCCTCTTGTTCGCTGTTGGGTGAAAAGGGTAGGTGGAACCATGGAAACTCTCCCAAACCCTTTTTCCTTTCCCACCTATTTTCCTGCTATCAAATACTAGAAACTCCAAATGTTGTTTAGAGGCCAGAAGTGATGAAGTGTAAGGTTCCTCCTTTCCTTTCACCTGTTCACTATTGGGTGAAAAGAATATGTTGATCCAAAGAAACTTGTGGGTATCTATATTATGCTTGGCACGTGGCGAGCCCTACGGGTGTCACGTTGCACCACTAGACATCCATGTGGCAGACCCCTGAGGCACCACGATGAGTATGTCATCACCACTATACATACACGTGGCAGACCTCTGAGGCACCACGATGAGTGTCATCACCACCACACATCCATGTGGTAGACCCCTGAGGCACCACGATGAGTCGGGGTCGTATGCCTAGCCTAAGCGGGGGCATGCACACCACCAAGTATGAAAACAAGGCCACAGCCTACTTTGATAGAGCTGGCTCACCTAGAGCTCTTTATGACCCTTCATAACTCAAGAAATATATTCTCTACCCACGCACCCCAGCTCCATAGCAACATAGTTGGACTCTTGGCTCACCTATGTATACTTAGCTACTAAAGATGAGCCCTTAGCTCACCTATGCACTCACCCTCTTGGCTACCTAGGTTGGGAGCAGGACCTACGCACTCCCCTTGGGATCATTAGAGAATTGTGTATTGGAGGCTAAGACCTCAGGATCGTCCAAGGTCATGTAGCTGTCTCCCTACAGTGACAACTCCCCCTTTGACCTGGCTTAGAGAAAGGGACGTTGACCTTACACTTACATTTGATGCACATATGATACGCCTCTCAAGATATCATACCTACAGCTGCAGCTCCTGTGATGCAACCTTCCCAAGGACCTGAATCATAGGACACAGCTAGTAGGGCTGATATTACCCTCCTGTCGAGTCAAGGAGAACTCGCCACCTGTCTTAAGGTTGCTTGGACTCCAATACTCCTAGAGTCTATATAACGACATCATATGTGCAGCCACAATAACACAACAAGAGCAACAAGAATCATATAACATACACTAAGTGTTCAAGGTCCCTCACTGCCACCCCTTTCCTCTCTAAGCTTGCCTTGGTCTTTTCCTCTTCTATCTCTGGTAATCTCAGGGCATTGAAGTGCCTACCATCTTCCCAGAGATCAACGACCGATCACCTCTAATCTCTATCACCCACAAAACTCTCTCCTCTCTTTTTTTTCCTACCCCTTCTCCTTTCCTTCTATCAAATACTAGAAACTCTCTTCATCCATCATCTAGAAAAGACAGAAAGGGGAATGAAAAGGAAAAGAGAAATGAGATTTCTCCCTCTTCCTTTCCCCTCCCCTTTCCTCTTCAACTATGAATTGCCATGGAAATACAGACTATAAGCTATCATAGGGTTTATAATAGCTTAAAGAGAACAATGATTGGATTCCAAGTTCATAATAGATATCATTATACCTTGCAGCAATTTCGGAGTAACATCAGCAGGTTTCTCTCCAGCAACTAAGTTGATAGCAGCTGCTTCCAACTGTAAAAACAGAGCCACCATAGAGAAGGCAGAGGACGTGAATGTACTCTAAATCAATTATCAATGCCAAAACTCCACGCAAAATAAATAAATAAATTAATTGATTAATGATAAAATTTGCCAAAAAAACAATTGAAAGCAGAGGTTACAGCATTAACTCCAAATATGACCACAAAAAATAAATTGAACATAAAATACTAGACAAGACTTGAAGCTTAAATCTATGAAATCCATACTCAATTCACCATGGAAATAGAATAAATGTGTACAGCCATTGCATGAACCATAAAAGCAAGCCTCCTAGGCAGATTAAAGAAGAAAACATAAAAGCAAGCTTCCATGGCTGGTACATCAGGGGCTACAAATAAATAGAATCTCAAAAAGAGAATTCCACCAAAAACATAGGCTTACTAAACATAAGATTTCAATAGTCTCATAAAAATGACTATTGCACATGTTTCCCAAGTAATGCATAAAAGAAGAAAACAATGTCAACGATGCAAAGACAATATTATCTTTGAAACAAAAACGAAATTTATTAAGCAAAGCAATAGAAAGGGAGATATCATCTAGCAAAGAATGAAACAATATAAGTTCGAACAGAATACTTACAGCATCTCTTCCCAAGGCTGCATAGTGCTGTAGGCCATTGCATGAACCATCCTAAAAGAAGAAAGTGCAGCATCAAGATCAGGCTATAAGAAGCCAAATAAGGTGAATGGTTCTATTCAAAATCCTCTAACTATAAACAAAACCCAAAAGGTACTTAATTCAGGTACAAGCAAGTAAAACCAATCAATGAAGTAGTTAAGTCGCATCCTACAAATTACAAATACAAATTGGTTGTACAGATCAAAAGCATGACAGAAGATTACAAACAATGCACAAATAATGGCATACATGTGTCAGAAATATGCAGAGGATGTTACATACATGTCATGAGAGGAAAATTGCAAGGCCAAACCTCAATAGAATCCAAAACATCCAATTTTACAATTGGGAAAAGAAAAGCCCAACTAAAATCTTTCTTACATATTACAAGGGGTGCATGGTTGTCTGCAATTGCGTATTATCTTAATCCAAGGTTTCATTATGCTCCTGATTTTAATGCGGATTATGAGATAAAGAAGGGACTTTATAAGACAATTAAAAGGATGTGCCCCACAAGTGAATTGCAAGAAAAGGTGGATAGGCAACTAGATATGTTTCACAATGTGGAAAACATGTTTGGGATGGAGATGGCCATTCAAATGCGAAGCAAGAAACAACCTAGTATAACATTAACTTTCATTTATTTAGGATTCCCATTTGTTTTACTAAAGTAGTGATTAATTTTTGTTAATACTTGATAGTCTTGTGGTGGGCCTCTTTCAAACTCTTGCCATTCGTGTTCTTAGCTAATTGTAGTGCAACAGGATGCGAGAAAAATTGGAGTACATTTAATCAGGTACAAAAAAAATATATAAATTAATTTCAAAAAATATTTTAGTTTTCAAATGAATAATAAATCCTAATTCAACCCTCCTCCTTTAATAGGTGCATACTAAGTGGAGGAATCGATTGGAACAACAAAGACTTTATGCACTTGTGTTCACAAAGTATGATCTCCGATTAGAAGCAAGGCACCAAAAAAGGGCAGAACAAGGGCATGCCTATGATCCTATTTCTCTATCGGATATGGAATAAGATGATGAGTGGATAATTGAAAAAGAAGATCCTACCCTACCTGAGGACACCGCAAGGCTAGATATTGATGAATGTTTTCAATTTCAAGCGGGATCAAGTAGCAAAAGAAGAAGAGAGGTAATATACTTTTACTCTTATTTGTAGCGCGTAGAAATCTCAACAATATAAATAAAGGGAAACAAGTGGTTGAAGCTTAGTTGCACAAAACAGAAGCGGGGACGGGGATGGGGACGGGGACGGGGGCGGGGGGCGAGATAGCATGGCCACTTAGAAGAGTCGTAGGTTGGGAGCGCTTATGTATTATTTTATTGATAATATTTTTAATTTATCTATATAAACTTTTATTTATTTATTTATTTATTTTTTTGATAAATAACCAAACTTTATTAAAAAGCATCAAGATGATGCAAATAATACAAATAAGGAAGCCAAAGAGGCGACACAAACAAACGAACTAACAAATCAAATCTTCCACAAATTCAACAAAAGCCAAAACATCCGGATCAACCGATCTAGTCACCCAACCATACAAAATCGTAAGAAGCCGCCGTTCTAACCAAAGGACTAAATGAGACAACCCCTGAAAGACGCGCCTATTTCGCTCCAACCAAACCAACCAAAGAATACAATGCGAAGCAAGCATCCACGCCTTCCGACGTCTCCTACCAACACGACTCCCTACCCAACTATGCAGAACTGCTTGAACCGACGCCGGCTGCACCCAAGCCAAACCAAAAGTTGCAACAACTAACACCCAAAGGCGAGAAGACACGGGACAATGAATGAACAAATGGTCCACTGACTCCGCAGCACCACAACACAAACAACACCAATTAACCAATATGTGGCCACGACGAATTAAATTATCCAAGGTCAAAACACGGCCCAACATAGCTGTCCACACAAAAAAGGCCACCTTAGATGGCGTACCCGAGACCCAGACACACTTCCAAGGGAAAGCAACCTCCTCCACATGAGCAAGCACATGATAAAAAGAAGAAACGGAAAAAATCCCATTAGCCCCAAGACAGTCCCAAACCAAAGAGTCCTGTCCGTCCTCACCCACTCGTAACTCATATAAAAAAGCCAACAACTCCACCAGCTGACCTTGCTCTCAATCCTGAACATCACGACGCAGGCCGACATTCCAAAAAGTCGAACCCCCCTGGCCAGACCACACAGCACCCGCCAACATCTCAGCATCCATGGCAATTCCAAAAATCAAAGGGAACCGCTCTTCTAAAGTAAGATCACCACACCATCGATCGCGCCAAAACCGAACCCTATCCCCTACCCCAACCTTGAGTTTCACCCGCTTCCAAAACTCCTCCCACCCCAACCAGATCCCCTTCCATAGGCCAAAACCATGAGAATGCCCTACCCGCCCCGAACACCACCCGCCTTGCCCCACACCAAACTTTACAACCACTACCCTTTGCCAGAAACGGTCATGCTCTACCACAAACCGCCACAACCATTTACCCAACAAGGCTATATTGAATAAGACCAGCCTGCGAATCCCCAAATCCCCCCTGAACCTTGGGACGACAAATCCGATCCCAGGCCACCAAAGGGTAATGGGAACCCTCCCCCCCGAACCCCACAAGAAATCCCTCTGCAATTTCTCTATCCACTTGGCTACTGACACCGGGATCACATGGACAGACATAAAATATGTCGGGATGGAAGATAGAACACTCTTAATCAACGTAAGTCTCCATCCTTTTGACAAATATTGCCACTTCCAACCTGCCAACCGCCGCTGCACATGGTCCACCACCCTATCCCACACCCCTATGGCCTTAAAAGACGCCCCCAAAGGTAATCCCAAATACGTAACTGGCAAAGTGGCCACCTTACACCTGAGAATAGCTGCCAGTACCGAAATCGTAGCCACCTCCCCCACTGGGATCAACTCGGACTTTGCTAAGTTCACCCGAAGCCCTGAAACGGCCTCAAAACACAATAACACACATCTCAAATACCCAATTTGATCCACATCCGCATCAAAAAAAATAAGAGCATCATCGGCATAGAACAAATGAGAAACCGACAAATTATCAGGATCCTTTCCCACCGCAAATCCCTGCAACCGACCTCCCTGCACCGCTCTAGATAACAATCGCCCCAACGCTTCCATCATCAGAATAAACAATAAAGGAGATAAAGGGTCTCCTTGCCGGAGCCCCCTATAAGTAGGAAAGAATCCCGCTGGAGACCCATTCACAAGAACTGACATCCGCACAGTAGAAATACAGAATTGGATCCAACGCCTCCACCGAACCCCAAAACCGAGCCTGTCTAACATATATAGTAAAAACTTCCAATTAACATTATCATAAGCCTTCTCAATATCAAGTTTGCAAATAAGGCCCGCCTGCCCTTGGCGGATTCGAGAATCCACACATTCATTTGCCACTAAAACTACATCCAGAATTTGCCGGCCGCCCACAAAAGCATTCTGAGACTCCAAAACCACCCCTTCCAACACACCTCGTAACCTATTAGCCAACACTTTCGCCAAAAGCTTATACATACTACCCAACAGACTGATTGGACGAAAGTTCCGAATATCCTCCGCCCCACCTTTCTTTGGGATTAAAGCAATAAATGTGGCATTAAGACTACGCTCAAACTCACCAGTCTGATGAAACTGCTCAAACATTGCCATCACATCAGCTTTCATGACCTCCCAGCAATGCTGAAAGAATGCTAAAGTAAAACCATCGGGACTCGGCGCCTTATCCCCAGGCATACTACGCAAAGCCTCCAAGACCTCCTCTTCTGAGAACGGGCTCTCCAACCGACAACTAACCGTGTCTGAAATTAAATCGAAAGAAACACCATCCAGGCTTGGCCTCCATACCTTCCCCTCATCCCGAAACAGGTGCTCATAGAAGCCCACAATTCCGGCCCTAACCGTATCTGAAGAAGACAGCTCCACATCATTTACACGCATACGACTTATCTGATTCACCCTCCGATGGGCATTCGCCACTCGATGAAAAAACTTTGTATTACGATCCCCATCTTTTAACCACAAGCATCTGGATTTTTGTCGAAAACTAATCTCCTCCATACGGGCAATCTGGCCAAACTCCTTACGAACCTCAACACGACGACGAAGATCAGCCGCAGACAAAATCCCCTTAAATTCTTTGACGTCCAATTCCAGCAACACCGCGAACACAGCAGCCTTCTAAGCCTCCAAGCGACCAAACACTTCCCTATTCCACCTCTTCAAATCGGACTTAAGAAGTTTCAATTTCTGTGCCAGACGACAACTAGGCAAACCTGAGAGCACATAACTATCCTACCAGCCCTTAACCCGCTCTAGAAAACCCTTAGACAACAACCACATGTTCTCAAACCAAAACGGCGATGGCCCACTCCGGATACCCCCACTATCCAATAAAACTAGCCAATGATCTGAAACTGGACGATGCAAACGTGTTTGGATCACGTTTGGAAAATGCTCCTCCCAATTCCCTGTGACCAAAAATCTATCAAGTCGAGACATCACCCCACCTCCAGACCATGTAAATGCACCACCCTGCATAGGAAAATCCACTAACTCCGCCTCATCAATGAATGGCGAGAACATCCGCATAGAAGCCGTTACCGAAGTTGCCCCCCTCTTCTCCTCCAAACTCCGGACCACATTGAAGTCACCACCGACACACCATGGAACCCCCCACCGAAAGGCAATGTAGTGAAGCTCCTCCCAGAAACCAATCCGCTCCCCTCCATGAACCGGTCCATAAACACCTGTGAATGCCCAACGGAAGTCATCCTCAATACAACGAAAAAGGCAAGAAATGGAATAAGCCCCCACCTCCTCCTCCTCCTTTACTAGCACCCTCCTATCCCAACAAAGAAGAACTCCCCTAGCCACCCCTTGGGCAGGTAAAAACGCCCAATCCACAAACCGACCTCCCCATAACTCTCAAACCATCTTGACCCCCAAACTCTCCATCTTGGTTTCTTGTAGACAAACCACATCTGCACGCGCAGTTTTTAACAAAGATTTGACCATCACCTGTTTTCCCCTATCATTTAAACCACGCACATTCCAAGATAACATTTTTAACCGCATTGTAACATCAATGGAGTACCACGACCCTTCCTAGCAACCCGGCCATCCCCACCTTCACTCCGATCATAATTGATAGAACACTCCAATCTTCTTAATTCCCTAACACTCCTCTCATTGTGTTTCAAAGGCGTCACCACCTGGCAATTTGGGGCACTCTCCCTCCAGGAGCCCTCAATAGCAGAAAATAAAGCAAAAGCCTCATGCTCATGACCCTCAAAAGACTACCCCAAGAAATGACTAACCTCATTTATGCGAGAAAGAACCCACCTTGATACCTCCACCGAGCTCGGAATAACATCCTCGTGAAAATCAAATACCGGACTAGCAAAGCCCTCCTCAACCACAACATCCGCAACATCTACCGCAGCATCCACTACCTCGGGCTGGACCACCAACGCTAGCCTATCTACCTGCATGGACCAACAACCTGCATCACCATTTCCGTCGGGCTCACAATTTGCCCCACAACTCAGTTCCTGCAAACATGGTTCAACCCCCACAAGTACAGAAAAATTATTTGGGGAAACTGCAACAGAAGACCCAATTGAGTGGGAAGAACCACCGAAATCCTCCGCGGCATTCTTCTCCTGAGGTAGCCCAGATTCCGATGACGCGGTCATGGCAGTAAGGGGCCGACTGAGTTCTAAAATATTCGGAGCAACCACCACCGGAGATCCAGAGTCTCCGAAAATCACCACGGAAGTCGTCACCTGAGGTCGCCCAAACTCCGGCGAAGCGTCGAAGGCAGTATCGACCCGGTGAAGCCCCAATCCGTCACAAAGAGAGGCACAAACCCGAGTAAGGGTTGGATTGTTTTGACCCGGGTTGGGTAGAACCGGATCTAACACCACTGGGCCTAAACCACTCCCAGAGGCCTTGAAAGTAACCTCTCTACCAGCTAAGCCCATATCTGGAGGGTGATTGACCTGAGCCCACCTCTGCTGGCCCAAAGAAACATCAATAGAATTATGGGCCTCAGAAAGACACAATTGTGGACCTGGTAAAACCCCTAAAGAGCCCACGATTGAGCTAGCTTGGGTAGTGGGACAAACCCACACCTCTTTACCCTGAAGATCAGTGGGTTAACCAGATCGCCCAAATCGCTGCTTATACTCGTTGACCCCCACAATCTTCACACAGCCCCAATTTGTCCGCCGCAGATCTCGTCGTTCCAATCCAAAATCCAAACCACCCTCCTCGCCGCCGGGCGGCGCCACAGGAACAACCAACGGCCGGACCTCCACCCAAATTGGTAACGAAAATGACCACGATCTCCACCGGAGCAAGACAATTTGCGGCATTTTCTCCAAACCCCTCACACACAAACGAAGAGAACCAAGATCCACCGATGACTCGTCTGCCTCTAAAAAGCCACCACACTGGTCACCAAGGACTCGATAAACCGCCTCCCCACGAAGATGCAACGGTAAACCCATCACACGAATCCACTGTCTTGGTCCTGGTAGTGAGTCCATCCCCGAAGCATAGAGGGCCAATGGTGTCCACCAGTCCAACAACAAATCTCGGCCATCAAGAGTCCATCACCGACGCAACACAATTTCTGCCTCGTGTCTGGAAGAGAAGACAAACAGAAAGGCCTGATCACCAAGGGAACGCACTTCCACCTGCCCCGACGTCGTCCATCAACGACTGATCCATTCTGACATAGCTGCAAAACTCAAGCCTTTGCCCCGCACACCTCTCAGATGGCCCACCAATGCCTTATCCAGAAGTTTAAACCATTCCCCTTCCAGTGCTGAATGTACCGCCTGACCCACTGCCACCAGACCAGGATGTGCCACTGCCATGGGTGTAGAAGTAGGTAGCCCCATCCGCCGCACACCAACAGGGCGCTTAGCCCAACCATCACCTAATCCGAACCCTTCAATCACCAAAGCCAAATCCCCCCACCCATCTCCAAAGGCAGACACCGGAAAGAACAGCTGAGTCCTCCGCTTCCCCTCCATCACCACTATCTGGATAGATGACCCACCCTCCTCACCTCAAACCCAAACTGCAACACTACGGCTGCTCTACGGCTGCTGCCCCTAAGGCGTCCCATAAATCAAAGGGCCCCAGGATCCAACGAAGCCTCCCGCAATTTTGCCACCAGCCAACATACTTCAAATCCAACAAGCAAGACCGCCCGTCGAAGCCCCTGACCCCGTTTCACAATCGACAAACACTGGCGCCCAATCGCATCCACTACCGCCTCCTCCAGTTCAAAAGACCGACCGCCGAGAAAAAGGATTCGCCGGCATGGCCCTACTTCTGATGTCACAGGTAACATTAAAATGTCCTATTGGACATGGGATTCTAGAGGTACTTTTTTTTTATTTTTAATTGACATGTATAAAACATATTTTTTGGGGCTTTATTCAAATATATTAAAGTCATATTATTTTGTTTATTTTTATATTTTTTATATATATATGCCTGTTTTTTAATGGGCTTTGATTGTAATATAATTAGTATTTAGTATCCAATATTTTTTAATCTACAAGCTAAGACCAACTATAGGCCCAATGAAGCCCATTGAACTTTTTAAATGAAAGCCCATGACCATCTAGGTCAAAATAAAATATATACTACTAAAAAAATAAAAATAAAAAGGGAAGAAAGAAGGATAAATCCAGCAAATAAAGTGAGCAGCTTTGTCGTCTTCTCTCTCTTCGAAGACTGGTCTGATTTGAAGGTTTCCTTCAACTTCTCCCTCGATCTCGTTCGCTTCATCTGTTTTCAAAAGGTATGCCATCTTTCTTCTTCTTCTTCTTCTTCTCCTTCTCCTTCTTCATATTTGATATCAGATTCTTTTTCTTTTCTTCTCGTAGATGGATCTTCAGATCTACTTTTCTTTTTCTTTTTTTATTGCTTTTGGAGTTCACCAGCGCTTCCATCTAGATAAAAACGTGTTTCTCTCCCAAAAGAGTCGCGTTTCTTCCTAAGAAACACAGCCTGGATGCATAATTGCTCTAACTAGTTGAAGTTGCTGATGATGATGATGACGAAAAGAGAGAAAATATTGAGCAAGTAGATGTTGGAAGTGAAAATGAATTGATAGATGTTCTTGATGATGACATGATTGATATTTAGAAATTGGAAGTTCAATAGCCTGTTGTGTTGTATGCCAGTAGGGATGGCAATGGGGGTTAATGGGGTGGATATTAATTCCCCATCTCCATTCCCCTATAATAAATTTTTCCCATTCCCCATTCCCCATTCCCCATGGGTACCACCCTCCGCATCTCCTAATAGGTTTGGATTTTTCCTAACCCATCTTAATCCCCATTTCTTTTTTATTTTTTATATTTAATGTTAACAACCATTTTTTTTTTAATGTTCACAACAAAAGCTAAATATACCTTCAATCTCTTTTTTTATTTTTTATTTTTTATTTAAGGTTCACAACAAAAGCTAAATATACATTCTTCTTCTTCTTTTTTTTATAATATATTTAATGTTAACAACTTTATTTTTTTATTTTTTTATTTTTTTAAGGTTCACACAAAAGCTAAATATACATTCAATCTTATTTTATTTTATTTGGTTCAACAACAAAATCAAATACACATTAATTAATTAATTAAAAAGTTTGTTTTATGATAATCAAATATATAATTTTAAGACAATCAAATAAGTTTTAATAATTGAAAAAAAAAATGTGGAAGAACATGGAAGATTAAAAAAAGAATTACAACCACTCATTTTATTTGCTGCCCACCTAATGATAGCAAGATTGAGAGAAAAATATATACACGATGTTGTTTCTAAAGTTATAGCTCATTTCTCCAGACTTCCTATATCCTTTAATGTCTTTCCATTAACAAAAGAGTGATGAAAATGTCTGACATACTGGAGTATTGAGTCAAAGTCAGATTGCCTATTCATAGTAAAGTACATTTCCAAATGTTTAGAAGCCAATTTCAGATTAGGAACTTACACAATAAAATATCGCTAGCAATAACCAGATCCCAATCCATCAAACAATTGAGCAAAGTTAAAAGACATACAAACGAGGGATCTACTATACCTATCATGTCATATTGTTCATTCCCTAAGTCTAATTTTACAATGAAAAAAAAAAAAATTCCACCAATCATGAGAATGAAGGTCAAAAGCATCAAATCTTATTGATAGTCCTCACCAATATTTTCTTGGATCTATCTTCCTTATCGTATGAAAGAGAAAAAGAACTCACGCTTAATGTGAGGAAGGAGGGGAGAAATTCCATTAACTCTACAATTATGAGCTATGTTCTCTGTAATTTCTTGATCATCATAGTATGAGGTAGTGATGTCAAATTCCCTCTTTACTTTGTTTATTTGTGTCTTCACGCCATTATGTCCATTAATTCCAATCACTTTACCTTACTAAAAGAGATGTCGGTGTAAGTACACTAAAAATATGGGGTTATTATTTCTTTTCTTTCATTATTTTATTTTATTTTTTCAGATCTTAGGAGAATGGATCCATTCTTTTATTAGTTTTACATGAACAGAGGAGCATTAGCCAATTCAATAGCTGATCAACACAACAAAGTGAAAATTCAACAGTATTGATCAATATTTGATGAAAGTAAAATTGAAAGATTGGATTAGTACCTGAAACAATCCCTAAAATCCCAAGACTCTCTCTCTCTCTCTCTCTCTCTCTCTCTCTCTCTCTCTTTAAAAACCCCTATTTCTGTCTCTACAAGCTAAAAGGGATCAACTTTCCACTCAACATTCTCTTCTCTCTCTCTTCTTATTCAATGGAAATGTTAAAACACTCATTTTATTTTGACTATATAAAGCAACCAATCATCAAAACAGAGATAACTTATTTGCTTAAAAACTTAAGGAGTAGCTATATTGATCTTGATCATTTGCAGAGGCAATTGCCATTTTTGTAACAAAGCTTTTATGCAATCCATTTTGACCCTAAACCCTTTTAACATAACATAACATAACATAACATAGCAAAGTCCCAAGAAAATAAATAGACAGTAAATCAATTTCATCTTCCACATGAGAAATCAAAGCTAAAAATTTCCAAATGCATCAGAATTCACAACTGATTTAAATCCATAGCTTTAAACAACATTAAGTTAAAATTTCCATGAATCAAAGCAACAACTCTGTGAAGCTAACCGTATTTTCTGTTGATTGATGCGTAAGTCTCTTCGACAGGTTTCGCCAATTGCAAAAGAATGCCAAAAACTCTGTGAAGCAACAACTCTGTTTGGAAGTTGAGAAAGTGATAAATAGATGAATTTGTAAACACAAACAAAACAAGAGAGAATGATAGGCCTTCAACTAGAAGTGACTCTGCTGCCATGGGCCAAGACAAGGGGCTGAACTCAGGAGCAGTCAGTAGTGGTTTGGATAGTGGGCTGGACTGGATGATGGACCAGACAACAGAACCAGATAACCCAGATAACAGATCAATTACAGCTCAGTGACTTGGTGCGGGATTAGCAGAAGATGTTAAAGTTGTTGAGCAGGATAAGCAAAAGTGGTTAAAATAGTTGAGAGATATTGTATAAGGAGGGAGATAAGGAGAGAGGAGAGATTATTATTTTTTTTGTAATGAAGAAGCTTGGGATCTAACATTTCCCAGAGTTGGAACCCAGTTTCAATTCAATATAATTTTCCATTGCTATCTCAATTTCAGTCTCAATCAGTCTCAATCTTTTCTCTCAATTTCCATTTTCATCACTCATCTTATCACTGGTATCAGAGCTAGCAGTTCCTCGGCCAGAATTGCTAATGTCGGAGACTCGTGCACAGGAACAAAAGAGGATGGAGGAAACCATTCGCCAGTTGCACGAGAGTGACGAACGTTTGGTTCGCCAACAGCATGAAAGTGAAGCACGAACGCAGCTTGCTCTCAACCAGCTCAAGGAGATGATCATGGCTCTCACCCTTCGTGGTGATTAGAAACAACCACCGACAGAAGATTTGGGCGGAGATTCCGTTACCCCTCATAGATCTTCACCCCACAACTCTGGCTACATACAAACTCGTTATGCCAAAATTGATTTTCCCCAATTCTCAAGTGAGGATCCTACTGGTTGGATTTATAAGTGTGAGCGTTTCTTTGAATTTAATCAGATTGATGAAGGTAGTAAAGTAAAACTGGCTGTGATGCATCTCACTGACAAGGTGATACTGTGGTATCAATGGTTTGAGCGAACTTAGAAAATGCCTACCTGGGCTGAATTCTCTCATGGACTTTAACTGCGTTTTGGCCCCAATGCTTTTGACTTTGAGGACCCTATGGGGAAATTGACCAAGTTGAAGCAGTTTACGTCTATTAAGCTGTACCATGAGCGATTTGAAGAGTTAGCCAACAAAACCAAAGGTTTAACGGAGGAGTTCTTTGTTAGCTATTTTGTCAGTGGATTGAAAGATGAGATCAAAACTGGTGTCCAAATGTTCCAACCTACTACCATCTCCCATGCCACAGGCTTGGCAAGGTTACAAGAAGAAAGCATTGAAGCCCTTAGTAGACGAAACAAAATTCCCCACAGATCATCCACCAGTAATTGGTCTTTCCCTTCCCCAACCCTCTCATTACCAAAACCCTTTCCCTCAAGTGGACCTAAACCTGATACCAAAACCCCAGAACCTACTGACTCCAAATACCAACCAACCAACCACTTCTCCCAACTCAACCCTAACCAGTACCATCCATTTTCCCATCAAGAGACTAAGTCGCAAGGAAATGGAGGCCAGAAAAGAGAAAGGGCTTTGCTACAACTGTGACGAAAAATATGTCAGGGGACACAAGTGCCAAAGGAAACAATTGTATTTGATGCTTGGGGAAGACGAGGAATCAAATGCTCCAGAACAGGAATTACAAGAGGAGGGAGACTCTCAGATGAGTGATGACATGCAGATTTCAGTGCATGCTTTGTCAGGTAGCCTATCCTTTAGGACCATGAGAATACTTGGGAAGGTCAAGGGGAGGCCCATCACTATCTTAATTGATTCTGGCAATACCCACACCTTTGTGGAGCCAAGTGTGGCTAAGAGTTCTGGACATTTAGTGGAACCCACCACAGATTTGCCAGTCACAGTGGCTGATGGAACCAAATTATGTAGCAAAGGACTGTGTAAGGCCTTCACATGGGAAATACAGGGAGCCACCTTCACCACAGAGGTGCGTATCCTGGCTATTGGAGGGTGTGACATGGTGCTTAGGGTGCAGTGGTTGTCCACCTTAGGACCAATACTTTGGGATTTTAAGAACCTCCAAATGCAGTTCCAATTGGAGGGACAGGCCATCCTTCTCAAGGGAGACACTGGCTGCAAGGTGGAACAAGTGTCTAGCAAGCAAGTGAGCAAGGCTTTGCAGCAAACCAACCAAGGTTACCTAGTCCAGTTGTACAGTATCACAGCTGCACATGTAGAACAGGTACCCACTGATATTACTATCATTTTAGATGATTTTAATGATGTATTTGTGGAGCCTAGCACCCTCCCTCCTCAACGATTGATTGACCACCGCATTCCCCTAACACAAGGCAGTGTACCCGTCCATGTGAGGCCATATCGGTATCCATACATACAAAAGAATGAAATTGAAAAAATAGTCAAAGAAATGCTGGATGCTGGAATCATTAGACCAAGTACCAGTCCTTTTTCCTCCCCTGTGCTATTAGTGAAAAAGAAGGATCACACTTGGAGGATATGTGTTGATTACAGAGAATTGAACAAGTTGACGATTAAGGACAAATTCCCCATCCCTATAATTGATGAACTATTGGATGAATTGCATGGTGCCAAAGTGTTCACAAAGCTCGATTTACGAGCTGGATACCATCAAATCAGAGTGAATCCTGAAGACATCTCCAAAACTACTTTCAGAACTCACGAGGGCCATTATGAATTTTTGGTTATGCCTTTTGGGCTGACCAATGCACCCTCCACTTTTCAAAGCCTAATGAATTTAGTTTTTAAACCCTATCTCAGGAGGTTTGTACTGGTCTTCTTTGATGACATCTTAATATATAGTAAAACTTGGGCTGACCATCTTCATCACTTACAAACCACTTTACAATTATTGAGGACCAACCAGCTCTATGTCAAGAAGTCTAAGTGTGCCTTTGGACAACAATCTTTGGAGTATTTGGGGCATATTATTTCTGGACAAGGTATGGCAGCAGATCCAGTTAAGATTGGGGCTATGGCCCCATTTGGTAGAACTGTAGGAAAGTGATTATAACGTATAACCTAACAGCTTATACCTTATAACTGTGAACATAAGCTGATTTTTTACTTATAAGTTAAGCTTCTCCTCCCCCACTCAAAGAATAAGTTGATTTTTGACTTACAAAAAGCTATAAGCCGTATTATTAAGCTGAACCAAACACATCAAAATAGCTTAAATTAAACTAAAAGCTGAAATAAGCTGGAAATAAGCCCTATCAAACAGGGCCTATGTTGCAATGGCCCAGACCAATATCTATCAAGGCATTGAGGGGATTTCTGGGGCTAGCCGATTATTACCGACGATTTGTGAAAAATTATGGGAAAGTTTGTGCACCACTTACCACTCTATTGAAGAAGGACTCCTTTGGATGGAATGAACAAGCAGAAAATGGCTTCAACACCTTAAAAGCAGCTATGGCTTCCACACCTGTGTTAGTACTACCAAACAATGATAAGGACTTCATTTTGGAGTGTGATGCATCTGGCACAGGCATAGGAGCAGTACTCACGCAAGATGGGCGTCCCATAGCTTATATTAGCAAGGCTTTGGCACCCAAGCATTTAGGGCTATCAACCTATGAGAAAGAGTTATTGGTAGTGGTATATGTTGTCCACAAGTGGGGACACTACCTTTTGGGAAGACATTTCACCATCAAGACTAACCATCTCAGTCTTAAGTGCCTACTAGACCAAAAGATCTCCACTACTATGCAACAAAAGTGGCTCACAAACTTGCTTGGCTATGACTATGACATTGTTTTCAAGGCTGGGCACGAGAACAAAGCTGCAGATGCTTTATCCAGACAGAGCATGGAACAAGTTTGCACAGTTTCAGCTCTCTCAGTTGTCCAACCTGAGTGGCTCAATTCTCTCAAATGGGAATGGCATACTGACCCAACCCTCAAAACACTCATTGAGGGCTTAACCAATGACCCAACCGCAAAACCAGGCTATTCTTGGACGCATGGGCTGTTGACCTACAAAGGCAGACTAGTAGTGGGCTCAAATGCACAGCTCAAGGAGTTACTTATGCAGGAGATACATGCTACCCCTTTGGGAGGACATTCTGGTACTAAAAAAACTTATCACCGAGCAAGACGATCATTTTATTAGAAGGGTATGAAGAGGGACATATATGCTTTTGTGGCCCAATGTGATAATTGTCAGAGGAACAAAATTGAGACAGTAGCTTCCCCTGGCCTACTGCAGCCCTTGCCCATCCCAGAAGGCATCTAGTCCGATATATCCATGGACTTTGTGGAAGGGCTCCCCAATTCCCATGGCAAGACTGTCATACTAGTGGTAGTGGACAGATTGTCCAAGTACACTCATTTCATTGCCCTATCCCATCCTTATACAGCTGTGGAAGTAGCCCAAGCTTTCTTGGATACCATCTACAAATTGCATGGCATGCCTAAATCTATCGTATCTGATCGGGATCCCATTTTCACCAGCAACTTTTGGCGGGAACTGTTCCAGTTACAAGGAACAAAACTAAACCTCAGCACCTCTTACCACCCTCAAACGAATGGCCAAACTGAGGTGGTCAATAGGTGTCTTGAGGTGTACCTAAGGTGCATGACAAGAGATAGGCCCAAGGCATGGGCTCACTGGCTGCCCTTGGCTGAGTGGTGGTTCAATACCAACTACCACACTGCCACCAAGCTAACACCATACCAAGTGGTGTATGGACAAGTACCCCCTTCTCACATCCACTATATTCCAGGGGTCTCCAATGTGGCTGCAGTTGATCAGTCGGGTAGGGATAGGGAAGCAACTCTAAAAATCCTCAAGGAACACCTAGTCCAAGCCCAAAATAGCATGAAGCAACAGGCAGATCAACATCGAACTGAAAGACAGTTTGCAGTGGGAGGTTAGGTATTCCTAAAATTGCAGCCCTACAAGCAAAGGACATTACAATGCCGGTCTAACATAAAACTGTCCCCAAGATTTTATGGGCCATTTCAAGTGTTGAAGAAGGTGGGTCAGGTAGCTTACCAATTGGACCTACCCCCACACTCTAAGTTGCACCCAGTTTTCCATGTGTCCCTGCTCAAGAAGAAGTTGGGAGACCACACCACACCACAAGCCACATTTCTACCTGTAGGGACTGATGGTGTCATTGAACCTAAACCCATTGCAGTCTTGGACAGACGTTTGATCAAGTATAAAGGTAGACCAGCTAGTCAATTGTTGGTCCAATGGTCTAATTCATACCCAGAGGATGCAACTTGGGAGCTGTATCAAGATCTCCAAACCAAATTTCCAACTTTCCAGCCTTGGGGACAAGGCTCTTTTCAAGGGGGAGGGAATGATAGGCCTTCAACTAGAAGTGACTCTGCTGCCATGGGCCAAGACAAGGGGCTAAACTCAGGAGCAGTCACCAATGGTTTGGACAGTGGGCTGGACTGGATGATGGGCCAGACAACAGAACCAGATAACCCAGATAATAGATCAATTATAGCTCAGTGACTTGGTGCGGGATTAGCGGAAGATGTTAAAGTTGTTAAGCGGGATAAGTGGAAGTGGTTAGAATAGTTGAGAGATATTGTATAAGGAGGGAGATAAGGAGAGAGGAGAGATTATTATTTTTTTTGTAATGAAGAAGCTTGGGATCTAACGCTTCCCAGAGTTGGAACCCAGTTTCAATTCATTATAATTTTCCATTGCTATCTCAATTTCAGTCTCAATCTATCTCAATCTTTTCTCTCAATTTCCATTTTCATCACTCATCTTATCAGAGAAAGAGAGAATGGAAGAGAAAGAGAGAACGAGATAGAGAAACTCACCACGCCGGAGAACCACCGTTGTAACGCAGACAGAGATCGTCGCCGCTAGATCGTTGCCTTTGCAAAACCTATGGAGATTGTTGCCTTCGCTGCTATGTGAGAGTGAGAAAGAGAACCCTAACATATGGGGAAATGGGCGGGTACCCATTCCCGACCCATATCCTATGGATATTTTAAAAACCCACTTAATTAATCCTATGGGTAAAAAAAAAAGGGGAAAAATTCATATATTTGGATTAGATCTCCATGGATATCCATAGGGTAAGATCTCCATTGCCATCCACTATGCCTAATGATGTCATTTTGGATTTTGAATTTTCTCAAAAGCTAGTTTTTGAAGCTTGAACTTTGATCTATAAACTTTTGGAGCTTCCTCTTAAATCAATGAAACAATGATGCATGAAATTTATAGTAGATTGTTATTTTTTTTTTCATTTTAAGCACTATATTTGTGATTTTATATGTATATATATTTTTTACAAAAAAAATATGAACAGCAGCCAAAGACTTTTAAATAAGAGTAATCCGGGATGCTTCCAGCAAGAACTTACACGGTGATCAAGTATGTTGCAGTCAACACAGCTTCTGCGCAAACGAGGTACATTCATCATAAGATTCACGATTCAGTTTTTGAGAAATACGATCCATGATTTGATTCGTGATTTGACAACCATGTGAGGGTGTAAATAAAGGACAAATTACTCTTTCTTTTTCCATTATATCGTATTGGTTATTATGTTGATCAATGCTCTCTTCCATAACCAATTGATGTCTTTGCATGAGCGCAACTTAATAGCGACTATGGAGTGGATACCTGGTTTATACACCATCACCTATTTGAGATCGGTTACCTCTTAGTTCATTGCACCTGGACCTTGAAGGGCCTTGGGCCAGAGGGGAATTGGAAGCGAACCTTCTTGCATGTCTGTATCTCTTTTGTTTATACCAAACAGTACAAGGAAAGCTCATTGGAGTATTTTTTTAAATGAGTTCCAAATTTTGACCATTGTTAACATGAAACTCTCTTTGAAAGAAGAGACTTATTTTAGGAATGGAGACAAAACCCTAGTGAAATTCAATCCCTAGGAAATATTTCCAAAACATTTCAGGAACTTGTCAGAAACTTGAAAACTTCCTAGAAACACACTTCTCATAATTTATAGTTTTTCAACTATTTTTTCATGTTCATATAGTTTCAACAATAATATGTTGTAGCTCTTATAAATTTCTCTAAATATTAGTTAACATCAATAGTTTAATTGATAATAAAAGTATTCTAATGCATTATATTACCATTTTAAGATCCCTAATAAATTTAAGGGTAATTACACTGACCTCCCTGAGATGCTAATTCCAGATTTCTTCCTCGAGGTTTCTAAAATAACCCTGACCTCCCTGTCAATCTTGTCTCCCTAACACCATTAGAAAAGGGCGGTCTTTACTTATTTAGCCCTACAATGAATTGAGACATTTTCTCCATTTGATTTGTAACGAAACAATTTTATAACCTCACCACAATACTCTCTCTATTTGCAAAACCAAACAACACAAGAACTTTACAACAAAACACAAACAATGCACTCAACTTCACTGCCATTATCTTAACCACCACTACCACCTCATCTTCATCATTACCCCCTCCCCTCTTGCCTCCCCTTCCCTACAACTATCCCCCACCATCTCCCACCCACTTTTGTGACCACCATCGCCACCAACTACCACCAGTTATCTCCTACCCAATCATCAGCCACCACAACCATCAGCTACTAACCACCACCGCAATCTCTTTCAAGAAAAATGCAACTCCTTCAACCCTAACCGTGAAACCCTCCACCCACCCCACAAGAGTCAAATCGAGTAATGAGTTGAGATGGATCTGATGGTGATAATCAATAACATTGGTGTGCAATTCCACTAGGTCGACAATGATGATCAACATGTTGGGTCGATGGTTAGCTAAGACCAACGTGTGTGTTTATTTATTTATTTATTTTTTTTGAACAAGCAACAATAGAATTTTATTAATAACAAAAGTAATAACCGAGTGGAGGACATGAAGTCCTCATACAATGACTAACGATCAAAGCATTAATCCAACTAGTAAAAATGGAAAAACAAAACAGAAAACATTCCACCATTAAACATGACAAACAACAGCCCAATCCCCAAAAATAAAAAATAGGGAAATTCCTTTAAAAGGGGAAGCCACACAAGCCAAGATTTAAGCCAAATGCCTCGCCTTATCCCAACATGCCAAATGCCTCACCAATTATGAAGCACGGACATCTCTCTGAAGATAGTGTATGGGTGTCCGACACGTGTCGGACACGAACACGCATCGAACTTCGTTCTTCTTCTTTCATCACTTTGAAGGTCGTCTCTCTCTCTCTGCGCTTTTCGTCTCTCTTTGTCGCAGTTTGTCCCTCTCTGTCACTCATAGATCGTCTCTCTATGTCTCTCACAGATCGCCTCTCTCTGTGTTTTCGTCATCACCCCCTCTCTGTTTCTTGTCTCTCTCGCAGATCCCCTCTCTCTCTCTCTCTCACTGATTGTCTTCGTTTCTCTTTTTTTTGTCTCTCTCTCTCTCTCTTGCTTTTTATTTATTTTTTTTCTTTTTCTTCTCAGATTGAAAATACTTTTTTTTTATAACAAAAACCCTATTTTTTATTTATACTAAGACCCTCTTTTTTCCCTCTTTTTATTTTTTCTATTTTTTTTTCAATTTTAGACATATAATAAATAAATAAAATTATATATATTAAACATCTCCCCAGTGTGTCGTGTCTCTCATTTTTTGAAAATTTACATGTCCGTGTCGTGTCCGTGTCCGTGTCCGTGTCCATGCTTCATTGCCCACCAACATGTTGGGTCAACAGTCATGATCAAACATCCACAATCGCTACAATTTAATGGAGATCTAGACATTTCCGATCAATATGGTCTTTTCCAATGAGTGGGCTCAAGATGATTTTGAAAGGGGATGATGGACGAAGGGTGGGGAGGGGAACAAGAAAGGGGTTTGTTGTGGACAGTAGAAGGTTAGAGAAGAATGATGGAGAGAGAGAGGGGGAGGAGGAAGAAAGAGGGCTTCCATAAGGGTAGGGGGTGGGGTTATGCATCAGTGTAATTTACCAAAATTTAATTATGCATGTCTTAAACGTTCTTATATCACCTAGTGTTTTCCATTACACATAATTATTTTGGACCATATTTCTGTTTCCTACTTATGTTTCCCGTATTGGAACTATGCTTTTGACTAATAACATCTTGAGAGATTCAAATACATTAGTTTCAATCAATTCCTTAATCGTCATGTGAACTATTTGGCCCACCCCAAGAAAGCATATCCCATTACTAGATCTGAATTACATGATTTCAAACCAGGACCCAAGTTCTTCAAGTGATGGAGATTGGAGACATCTCAATTTAAAGGTAAAATGCATCTCAATAAAATGGAGATTAGTAACAAAGGGAATAAGCAAAATATAAGATATTTCTTTGCAAGTAAAATTTGATGAGCACAAAAGGGGTGATATACGGGTGATTTGCTTTCAAGATCTACTCAAGCACAACAATAAAGCATGTATGGATGTAAAGGAGACCCTCAACTCAGGCTAGGGTGCAGAAAATAGTTATTATATATCTTTCAGTAGGTTTGGGATTACAACAAGGTAAGCTGGATCTATAATTAGCATTACTCTTACAAATGCAATTGCTAAAAATGTTTCCTAGTAAATAAAGCATCCTTGGAGAAATTTACAAAAGATATTTTCAGCTTGCATAAGTTGATAGATGTTCTTTTATGATTCCAAGGCATCCAAAAACACTTACCTGATGAATAGGTAGGTGGGAGATGACAGTATGCGGGGATGAGCTTTTTAAGGCTTCTGACAGATTAATACAAGTTGCCAAACATTGAAAAGGATCTTCAGCAGTTAACCACCACCGATTTCCATGAAAAAGGTTGTCTGCTGAATCCAATACATCATCTAGATGGCTTTCCACAAACGCTAGGCGTACATTTTGTGCAATTCATTTTTTACAGTGCAAGTTCAAAGAAACATAAAAGAGCAATACGATATTTAATTTTTTTTGAAAGAAATAAATCATACAAAAAGCTTAAGTTCAATATCACATCATTGAGAATGCAACTCTTGGTTGATTTTTTTTGCCTTTCTCACACTCCATTTCCATTTTTTTATTTCTGCTAAATCCTCTGATTGTGGCCTCTTAGGTATGGGAACCTGCAAGTGAATGAAAAGCAGTGCCAGATTGATTACTTAAGGTATAGCTACAGAAAACAAAATCTAACATATCAAGTTGTATAAGTAGTCTACCAATGATCAAGTGTCAGATTAACCAGCTAGAAGAATTGCAGAAAACCATAATGATTGGATGAATTTTTTTTTTTTTTTGGATAAATATAATGATTGGATGATCCTTTTGCATAGCCATCAAAAATGGCAAACATTGCAGGGGAAATTTTAGGAGTATAATCGAAAGGATTTTCCAATCACATTACAAGCTGTTTCCCATGGATAACAAAGAAGCAAGAACTATCAAGCTTCTCTATAGTGACAAATTGAGAACGGCCTCGCTATCAATGGTTGACCACTCTTACAAGAATATTATCACTAAATGCACCATACAAACATCCACACTGAATGGGAAGTTGTAAGTTTTCTAAACACAACTGTATATTAGATTGAATTGATTGAACAAAGAATACATACATCATTTATATAGAGTACCACTAATTCCTAACCCTACATGGATACATCACTGAGATATATAGAAGTCTAATAGATATAGGACACTTATTCCTAATCCTAGGAGAACACATATTCTCACACCCCCGCTCAAACTCAAGGTGTTTTAGCAGAAAACACAGAGAGTTTGCTAAGAAGAAACTAAAACCGAGTAGTAGTGTGAGTCTTGGTGAAGAAGTCCGCAAGTTGCAAAGTTGAAAGAATGAAAGGAAGCAAGATAGAGGCAGACTGCAGATGTTGGCGAACAAAGTGACAATTAATCTCAATGTGTTTTGTCCGCTCATGGAAGACAGTATTGTGGGCAATCTGAACAGCACTGCGGTTGTCACAATAGAGAGAGGCCGGAGAAGACTAAGAGACACCCAAATCAGACAAAAGACAACAAAGCCAAACAATCTCAGCAGTGGCATGAGCCATAGCACGATACTCAGCTTCGGCAGTAGAGCGGGCAACGACTGATTATTTCTTATTTTTCCAAGAGATTAAGGAATCACCAAGAAACATACAGAAACCAGACGTAGACTTGCGATCAGTAACATCACCAGCCCAATCAGAGTCAGCATAGGCCACCAAGTCCAAAGAGGAAGTAGAGGACAATAGTAAGCCTTGAAATATGGTACCCCTGAGATAGCAAAGAATGTGAACCAAAGTAGCCCAATGGGTAGAGTGAGGAGCAGAAACGAACTGACTAACCACATGAACAGCATAAGCAAGATCAGGGCGAGTGACAATCAAATAAACTAAACAACCCACAAGCTCGCGATATAAAATAAGATCATCCAGAGGGACACCATCAGTAGAATTAAGCTTCACATTAAGCTCAATAGGTGTATCAGAAACCTTAGTATCGGTAAGACCAGCACGGTGAATGACTTCATTACCATACTTAGCCTGAGACAGAAAATAGCCCTTTGGAGAAGAAGCAACCTCAATACCAAGAAAATACCATAACGGACCCAAATCTTTCATTTCAAAGGTGTGGAAGAGATGCTGCTTGACGTCAGAGATAGCAGAATAGTCAGAGCCAGTGATGATCATATCATCCACATAGAGTAAGAGAGCAACAAAACCAGCCGATGTATGTCTCAGAAATAAACCAGAGTCGGAAGCAGAAGAATGAAACCCAAGCTCAGTAACAGCAGTCTGAAAGCGATCATACCAAGCACGAGGAGACTGCTTGAGACCATACAGAGAACGCCGAAGACGACAAACTTGGCCAGAGGAATGGGGAAGACCAGGGGGAGGACGCATGTAGACCTCCTCAGTGAGACAACCATTAAGAAAAGCATTCTTTACGTCCATCTGATAGAGAGACCAATGTCGAATAGCAGCAACAGAAATAAAGGTACGGACAGTAGTCATCTTGGCAACAGGTGCAAAGGACTCCTCATAATCAATACCATACTCCTATGAGAAACCCTTGGCAACCAAACGAACTTTGTAGCGCTCGAGAGAACCATCAGAATGAGTCTTGACTTTATAGACCCATTTGCAACCAACGAGATTCTTGCCAGCAGACAAAGGAACTAACTCCCAAGTGTTAGTCTTCTGTAAGGCAAACAACTCATCCTCCATAGCTTGAACCCAATTAGGATCCTAACAGGCCTCCGTGTGAGATTGTGGTTCTGAAAAAGAGTGAATAACAGACAAAAAAGTACGATAGGAAGCAGAAAAACATGTATTAGACCAACCCAACTTGTTTGGAGGACGACGCTCACGAGTAGGATATCGGTGTGTAGCAGGATCAAAGTCATCAGAAGCAAAAGGAGCAGCAACAGGAGTAGAGACTACTGGTGGTGGGGGAGCCTGACGACGAGAATAGACCAACAACGGAGGGGGAGAAGAAGCTGAAGGAGGAGAAGGAGCCATAGGTGACGTAGACGGAGAAGTACGAATGGACTCAACAGGAACAGTGGAGATGTACCCATCATATGGGACCTTAGAAGGAAATGGGTCAATGTGTACCAAATCCTCTTTGGAAACTGGAGCAGTGAGAGGAGGAAGCTGAAAGTAAGACAGACGTTCGAGAAAGGCAACATGACGGGAGACATAAAGGCGACGAGAGACAGGATCGTAACAGCAGTAGCCTTTTTGAGTAAGACTGTAACCCAAAAAGACACAGAGGACAGACCGAGCACTAAGTTTGGTCCTATCTTTGCGGGAAAGAAGGACAAAATAGGCAGACCCAAACACACAAAGAAGGAAGTAGTTAAGAATGTGAGAGAACAAAGCCTCATAAGGAGACTAACTAGAAAGAAGGGGAGTAGGCATGCGGTTGAGAAGAAAAGCAGCAGTAAGAACTGCCTCCCCCCAGAATGGAGCCGAAACTGAGGCAGAGAGAAGAAGAGCCTAGCTGTCTCAAGGAGATGACAGTGTTTACGCTCGGCTTGACCATTTTGGGCAGGTGTATCTGTACAGGAAGTTTGATGAATGGTACCCAAATTGGCCAAATACTCACAAAACTCATTTTTTAAATATTCTCCACCTAAGTCAGACCGTAACACTTTAATAGTAGACCCAAGCTGAGTAGTAATCATAGACTGAAAGGTACGGTATATCTGATAGAAATTAGACTTATAAGTCATAAGATAAACCCAAGTGTAACGGGTGCAATCATCAACAAATGACACATAGTATGCAGAACCCCCCTTGGTGAGAACAGGAGAAGGACCCCAGACATCAGTATGAACTAAAGAAAACGGTGTAGCAGATATAGAAGTACTGTTACGGAAAGGTAAGACTGTCATTTTGGCAAGTTTACACCCCCGACACTCTGTAAGTTGACTAGGAGAAACTTTACCCAATATACCTGACTGAGCTAAAGATCGTAAGCGGTCAGCAGACAAATGCCCTAATCTAGAATGCCACAAATAGAAAGGACTGAACAGAGAATCTAACTGAAAAGAAGAAAAGGCAGTTGAAGAGGTAGTCATAGGCAGATGCAAGTTCTTCACCACATAAAGGTCTCTAACTCTACGGCCAGTCCCAATCTGCTGCTTGGACATCCGATCGTGCACAGAACAAATAGAAGAAGAAAAGAAAACATCAAAACCAGAGGCATCAAGTTGACTAATAGATAATAAACTGACAAATAACTGAAGAACATATAAGACAGACGGAATAGAGACTGCAGACATAGCAAACGGTAGGACAAACCCAACAGATATAACTGACATACCCGACCCATTAGCAGCATTAACAGTAATAGGAAAGGGAGGGGGAATACAATTTTGAAATAAAGAGAGATAAGGAGTCATATGATGAGAGGCACCAGAGTCAAAAAGCCAGACAGATGAAGAAATACCTGAAGAAGACCCAAGCAAACCTGAATGAAGAGAGAAAACAATTGAAGCAGACAGGGATGGCTGGGAGGTAGACAGTATATGCTGAAGCTGGCTAATTTGAGCACTCAAGGAAGCCAAGTCAGGATTAGGAGCCGGAGCAGAGACAGTGTATGCAATCGGAGACTGAGAAGAACTTAGAGGTGGAGCTCGGAACTATGTCGGAGACTGCTGAGAAAACGGAGCATGCATACGTCTCTTCTTAGGACACTGATACTTCCAATGTCCCATCTAATGGCAGAAGGCACACTCATTCGAAGCCAGAGACATCATAATAATAAATAGAAAACTGAAGGGTTTAAAATAGAGCAAAATAAGGGTTTAAATGTAATAAACCCAAAATATAACCAAAGTATAACCAGAGATCAAATTCATGAATAGACTGAAGAAAAACTAGAGAGAGAAGATCAGCTATCGAAGCATAGTGACCACTTCGAACCGATGGGTCGAACCGATGGGTCACCTAAGACGACCAGCTATCGTCGGAGAAGAGAAGATCTTCGCGTGAGGCACGAAAGAGGCAGAGACAAACGACCAGAGTCCTATCGACTCAGATGAACTGTGACGAGGGTTTGTGCGACTTAGACGGGTTACGAAAATGGTTCACAACCTACACCCAGATCCCAGATGTGTCGCAATGAAATAGACAAATCAAGAACCCAAAGAACCAGAGAGAGGAGAACCCGGTTCTCGAATCTGATGACCTTCGATGAACCAAATGGGTCTCGCAAGCCTAACAAAGCATAGGCATGACTTGATGATAACTAGGGAGTTCAATCGAGTTTAGAAAACAGAGTCGAACTAGAAATCAGAACCAGAAAGGATTTCACGATGGCTGCTGGGGTTTGAAACCTAGCTCTGATACCATGCAAGTTTTCTAAACACAATTGTATATTAGATTGAATTGATTGAACAAAGAATACATACATCATTTATATAGAGTACCACTAATTCCTAACCCTGCATGTATAGAAGTCTAATAGATATAGGACACTTATTCCTAATCCTAGGAGAACACATTCTCACAGTTTACTTAAAGAAAAAATTTCAGGGTGCACTCACATCTTTGCGATCAACCAGGCCTCCAATTGTCACGACCCAAACCCACCCCTATGGGTTTAGCACCGTAACCGGCCAGTAATTTGAGATTACCGAAGGCCTACTTAACAGTAAGACAGTAATACAGAGTACAGGGGCTGGCGGAAACTAGAACAGTAATTAAGAGATGTCCAATGAGCTGTGACTGTCTGTATGCAAAAAGACTTTTCATAACATATACACATTCAGAACAAAACAGTACATACATACATCATATACAGATATTCAGGTTAGGGACCGGATCCCTACCATAACAGTACAGTACGGTATCATTCAGCCTATACAGTAATTACAAAACAGATACAAAAAGGGGAAACTAAAACACCCCAAAAGCCCTAGCTTGAAGGACTTAGAACCTCTCAGTGAGGCATAGTGGTTGGCTCGACAAAACTAGAGTTTACCTTGACGCTTCTAGCAACGGTCCGGTGCCTGTACACCTACATATATATATGAGCAGTGAGCTAAAGCCCAGTGAATAACATATGCGTAAAGAGGTTAAGAATGAATGTCCTTTCAGTATTGAAAACAGTCATTTATCAGTATATCAGTCATTCAGTTTGTGGCTCATAATTCATGCCATACAGTAATTCAAAAACTATAATAGTCATATGTGGTACACCCAATAGCAAAACCATACAGTAGGTCTTAACAGACCGAACAGTCAATAATGGCCATCATATTAGTAAACAGTAATGGTTCCAAACATGGGAACTGACAGAGATCTCTGTAACAGCAGCAGTAACAGTTCAGTAATAGTATATTGCTATGGATGCCACGAATACAGTTCACAAATAGGACAAACATTCATTCAGTAAACAGTGTCATTTCATAAAGCAGTACAGTCATTTGTTCAGAAAATAATCTCAATTGAACATATCTTTACAACATTGTTACTCACAGAGTTCTGGGCTACAGATAAGCTAGAGCGTCTCCGGATGCCCACCCTACACAGTTAAAGAGTGAACACACACTAAGCTACACAGTTGGGAAAATAATAGCTTAATCCCTAATTTGCCTCGGTATGGTATTACATCAATATCTTCATTAAGATGCCTTAAACTAGGCCTAAGAATGCCTAGAATGAAATGAGGATACAAAGATACACTTTAAAAACATTTTTAGAATTTTCAGAAAACAGATGTCCCTCTCGAGCGTGGGTTTCCCCGCTCGAGCAGATGTGCAAACAAAAGTCTCCACTTGAGCGTAAACTTTCCCGCTCGAGCGGACTGTAAAAGTACTGGATGTGTGAAAATCACGCTCGATGGGCGCTCGATACCCGCTCGAGCGTGTGACACAAGTACTCGCTCGAGCGTGCAAAACCCCGCTCGAGAAACACAACAAAAGTGCTGGATACACGAATTTCCCGCTCGAGCGCCACTTACCCAGCTCGAGCGGGAGTCCAAAATCTGGAATTTCAAGATTTGAACCTCAAGCTCAAAACTCAATTCTAATGCATCAAATTCGATTCTTTTGGGCTAATTTTCTGGAAAACACTTGTAAATTCACAGTATAACATGATTCAAAACTCAATTTGTAAAATCAAGGCCCAAAGGTAGTTCAATTAAACACAATTTCAAAGAAGTTTTCATGAACAAAACTCAAATGTAACATGCATGATTTTGATCAACTTCAAAGCTTCTAATTCAAGAACAAATGAGCCAATCCTTTCAAAAACATGAGGAATTCATGGACTACAACAATAATATGGACATGCATGCAAGAATTTCCATGAAAACAACTTTAAACTTCAAGAGATGCACATGCATGCATGAATTAAGCCTCTATTCAACAATCTACAACCAATTTATGATCTTAAGCGCCTATTTACCATGAACCATGCAACAATTAACTTGAATTCACAAATAAGAAGGTAAATGTCCTACCTTAGGTCTTGAATGCAAGATATGGGAGCTCAATTATGCAAATTATCCTTCAATTCCTATAATATCCAAGAAAAACCTCCAAGTTGAACTCAATTCCTCTCACTCTCTCACTCTAGTCGGTTTTAGCTCTCAAAGTGGCTGAGAAAAAGGGTGCTCAAACAATGTAAGGGTGAGAAGATGAGTGGTCTAGCATAACCCACTAAGTGGCAATTTGGTGAATAATCAACCTAATGCAATTTAGCTTTATTTAATCTAATTTAGTCATTCCAAATCACATTTCAATTAAATTTACCATAAAATCACATAATTCCTAATTAGCATAAAACATTAATCAATTTCAGATTCGGCTGCCGATAAGGCCTTCAATTTGCAGTTTAACATAATACATGGACAGATCATTTAACAGTCAAACAGATAGAAATGCATTCAAACTAGCACAATCAATCAATCAGTTTAGTAATTCAGTCAGTCAGTCAATCAACATGCTTAATCATAGATTAGCACTAATTAGTAGTGTTATCAATAAACAGTAGTAAGGGTTGTCACAGTCTCCCCTCCTTATAAAGAGTTTGGTCCTCCAAACTCGAATTACCTTCTTTTTGGAAGAAAATAGGATTCAGTGGGAACAATTCAGGATATCTCTTCATCATATCATCTTCCCTCTCCCAGGTGGCATACACGCCACCATGGTTTTGCCAATCAACTTTCACTAACGGTATCTCTTTATTCCTCAACTTCTTGATCCATCTGTTTACAATCTGAATAGGCCGTTCTTCGTAAGTGTAGTCATCACTTAGCACCACACGGGTAGGCTCAATCACATGGAAGGGATCCCGAAGGTATTCCCTCAACATTGAAATATGGAACACGTTATGCATATGCTCCATTTCAGGAGGAAGCACTACTTGATACACCACTGGATTGTTTTTCTCAATAATCTCATACGGTTCGATATATCGCGGCGCTAACTTGCCTTTAACCCCAAAACGGGTCTGGCCCTTCATCGGTGTCACTTTAACAAAGACATGATCACCTACTTCGTACTCTCTGTCTCGCCTTCAGACATCCGCATAACTTTTCTGTCGACTTTGTGCGGTTTTCAATCTCTGTTGAATCAGTTTCACTTTTTCGGTAGTTTCTTGTACAATCTCGGGCCCAAACAAAGGCCCATCTCTAACTTCTGCCCAGCAGATAGGGGATCGACATTTCCTACCATATAAAGCCTTGAAAGGCGCCATACCAATGCTTGAATGAAAACTGTTGTTGTAGGCGAATTCAGCCAACGGTAGATGACTTTCCCAATTTCCCTAGAAATCAAGAACACACATCCGCAGTAAATCCTCTAGAGTCTGGATGGTTCTTTCTGACTGGCCATCTGTCTAAGGATGGTAGGCATTACTCAGTCTCAGTTTAGTACCCAATGCAGTTTGCAGACTTTTCCAGAATCTCGATGTAAACTTCGAGTCCCTATTAGAAACAATGGACACAGGTACTCCATGCAATCTAGCCATCTCATCAATATAGAGTATAGCCAATTTGTCCACATTATAAATTGTTTTGACAGGTAAGAAATGAGCAGATTTAGTCAATCTATCAACAATAACCCAAATTGAATCCATACCTTTACTGGAGCGAGGTAAACCAACAATAAAATCCATAGTGATATGTTCTTATTTCCACTTCGGTATCGGTAAGGGTTGCAGTAAACCTGCGGGTCGTTGATGTTCGGTTTTAACTCGGTTACATTTTCATATTTCCTGGATGAATAGATAGTTTTGAATTGTGGCCTTCTTGCAGAATTCTTCTTTTCAGTTCAGAATTACTTGGTACACACAATCTTCCCTAAAATTTCAAAACATTATTCTCAAATTTGAAATCTGGCCTCGGTTTGGATTCCCGTTCTTCGATGCTCTTCCTCAAGAAGTTATCCTGTTGCTGTTTCTCTTTAATATCTTCAATCAATGCCGGTTAAGCAGAAATAGAGGCTATTGTTCCACCTTGTTCACGCAAAACAATCTCAATTTCAAGTCTTTCAAGGTCACAAAGCAATTCTTTCTGTCCGGTGAGTAAACAGGCTAAATTTCCAATCGATTTCCGACTCAATGCATCGGCAATGGTATTAGCTTTCTCGGGATGGTACAAAATTTGCAAATCATAGTCTTTAATCAGTTCTAACCATCTCCTCTGCCTCATGTTCAATTCTTTCTATGTGAAGAAATACTTTAAACTTTTGTGGTCTGTGTATACCTCACATGTAGCCCCATAAAGGTAGTGACGCCAAATTTTCAGTGCAAACACCACTGCAGCAAGTTCCAAATCATGGGTCGGGTAGTTTTTTTCATGCGGTCTCAGTTGTCGGGAAGCATATGCAATAACTTTCCCATTCTGCATTAAAACACATCCCAAACCCTTGTGAGAAGCATCACTATATACAGTATAACCATCCGTACCTGAGGGTAAGGTGAGAATCGGTGCAGTCACTAGTCGAGTTTTCAACTCCTGAAAAGCTGATTCCCTCTTATTGGTCCAGTCAAATGATATCCCCTTCTGAGTTAGCTGTGTCAGTGGTAGAGCAATTTTGGAGAAATCTTTGACAAACCTTCTGTAATACCCGGCCAAGCCTAGAAAACTTCGGACTTCGGTAACATTTGTCGGTCTAGGCCAGTTCACCACTGCTTCAATTTTCTGTGGATCAACTGAAATTCCATCTTTACTGATTACATGCCCCAAAAACATAACATTGTCAAGCCAAAATTCACATTTAGTTAGTTTTGCACAAAGTTTCTATTCTCTTAGGGTCTGTAGGGCAATTCTCAAATGATGTTCATGTTCCTCCATGCTTTTGGAATAAATTAAAATGTCATCTATGAATACAACAATAAAGTCATCGAGGAATGGTTTAAAAATTCTGTTCATAAGTGTGGATGCGCCCTCGGGCTTTATGCCACCACAGTTCGGACTCCCTTTTGTGTCACGGTTCTTAGTCTGAACCAAATAGTCCAAATCCGGCACATCGTTTTGGAAAACAGTTTTTTGTAAAGAAGTGTCAAACATGGACTGCTTTGCCAGATACGGAGTCGCCACCTAAATATTTTTTTAATGGGGGAATTTAGGAAACCCTGACTTGTTTGCCTAAGGCCACGTGTTCGTCATTACCAAAGTTGCCTCGGCTCGGGAACTTGGGTACAATTGGGGAAGGTCAGCTATGAGCACCCCCTCTCACCCGATCCGAAGATCGGCCTCTACTAACCATGATATCCAATTTTGAAAATGTTATGTGTTCTTATTCTTGTTAATTAGCTAGAATTACTATGTGATTGTAGACGTCCCCGAACGCCCCGGGAGGGTTAAGTCCCGTTCTGTTCATTTGGGGTTACTACAGCTCGGACTCTTAAATGTCACGGTTCCTAATCTGAACCAAAGAGTCCAAATCCGGCAAATCGTTTTGAGAAACAGATTTTTGAAAAAGTAGTGCCAAACATGGACTGCTTTGCCAGATACAGAGTCGCCACCTAAATATTTTATTTTGGGAAATTTAGGAAACCCTGACTCGGTGCCAAAAGGTCACGTGTCCGTCATCACCAAAGTTGCCTCGGCACGGGAACTTGGGTACGATTGGGGAAGGTCACTTCGTGAGCACCCCCGCTCGCCCGGTCATAGACCGGCCTCTACTAACCATGATATCAATTTTTGAAAACATTGCGAGTTCTTATTCCGGTTATTAGCCTAGGTTACTATGTGATGCGCACGGCATACAAGTATAGACCAGGTCACCCGAATTGGAACAAAACATTTCATGTTTTGCCTTTTTTGAAAGAGGTTTTGCTACCCGCAGGTAGGCTTGAAACATTTGATGATTTACTCCAATTCAGATAACCCAACCTTCACCCACAGGCATTCAGGCAGTTATATCAGATAAGCACATAGCCTCATGGTAAACATGCTATTCATAGCAGCACTCACACGCATGCAAGGATGCTAAAGTATAAAAACTTACCGAGTACTCCAAGCCAAAATAGAAACTTCATTAGAAATCATGCATGATCCTAACTATACAGAAATGCCTAATGCAACACATGCAGAATGCAACTATAGCAGACTCGGCTATTCTAAGATGGTATATGAAATGCTACAACTACCATGTATTCAACTTGGAATTGAAAGTACGATGCAGTTAGTATGGTGCGCCGAGCCTGGTGCATGCAATACAGATGAATGAATGCAAACATGCTGTCATACTGTATGCTAATTTAAACATGCCCTAATCTAACCATCATAAGCGGATAAATAAAGGGAGAAAGACGTGGGGTTGGAAGACATACATCACACTCACCCACACTTATTACAGTTGTGCCCTCGCAGAGAGGGTCCGAATAAATATACAGTCCAAATATTACAGTCCCGAATAAAAGAATATTACAGTCCAAAATATTACAAAATCCTAATTAATTAAAGAATTAACTAAGAAAGCAAATAAAACTGGCGTGCAAGCCAGGGACTGCCTTGCTTCTGATGGATGATGCATGTCCGGGTTGTCTTGCGCGAAAATCCACCGGAATGCCCCAATTAGCCTCTGTTTACACCTGTTCTTGAAATGCGTGCCAAGCCCCAAAAGTTGCTGATTCTTCGTTTTGCTGCAACAGAGAGCAGGAAAGGGGCATAGCAATGTATTTGCACAGATATATGCATGTCTCGATCCTCGTGCCACCAATCACGCATACCGAGGCATGATGGCCGAGGAGTCGAAATGCACAACTCAATATAGGATGAATGCACATGAAACTACAGCTAAAACCTAACTCCATCATGGATAATCCAGAGTGTCGGTGACTGGGGAATTGAGACACATTCCGTCACTCGGAGTACGAAATGTACCACGTTTCCCGTGCCCGGGCTAACTCCTATTCCGGACACGATGCAATATGCATGATATGCATGAAATGCAACTAAGATATAATCCTAACATACACAGAATGCTATGAAAATGAGATGCCTCGAAGCGTGTGCACACGGGCACGCAAACCGAGGCGATGACAGAATGCAATGAAAATGAGATGCCTCGAAGTGTGTGCACACGGGCACGCAAACCGAGGCGATGACAGAATGCAATGAAAATGAGATGCCTTGAAGTGTGTGCACACGGACACGCAAACCGAGACGATGATAGAATGTAATGAAAATGAGATGCCTCGAAGTGCGTGCACACGGGCACGCAAACTGAGGCGATGACAGGATGCAATGAAAATGAGATGCCTCGAAGTGCGTGCACACGGGCACGCAAACCGAGGCAATGGAAAAATGCAATGAAATGACATGGAAACATGATATGGACCTATACCAACATGAGTGAGCCTCAGACACACTCACATAGGATGCCGGTGAATAAAAATGGAGTGTCTCGAAATGCGTGCACACGGGCACGCAAACCGAGGTGGTGATAAAATGTGATGAAATGACATGGAAACATGATATGGACTTATACCAACATGAGTGAGCCTCAGCCACACTCACATAGGATGCCGGTGAATAAAAATGGAGTGCCTCGAAATGCGTGCACACGGGCACGCAAACCGAGGCGGTGATAAAATGTGATGAAATGACATGGAATGGATGGCAATCATTCTAACAGAATTTCAGCAACAAAATATGGGGGAAAACAGTCCCGAAATGAAGCGAAATGACACCAAATGCATGAAATTGTCCCGAAATGCAACATTAGGCACCCGAAATGGCCTATAGCTATGCCAAACATGCACAATATGGACATGCAATGCAAAGACAGAAGCTAGACAGTCCCAAAAAAGGCACTTTCACAGTTATAAACATGGCCAAACAGCAAGCGTAGGTATGGCAAAAATGGCATGCAAGAATAGGGGCCAAAAGAGGGGTAATGAAGCAAGTGATATAAGCAAAGCCCAAACTGAAAATTTTCCTTCTACAACACTGAAGAGTGACCAAAAATATGAATATTTACAGTATATGGAAGCCTCAAAATCAGTATACAAACATGATAGAAATGTGATGCAAAATAAGGCTCAAAAATGGCTATAACATGAAGTATACAAAATAATCACCAAAAAGAAAAAAAATGTTAATGAAACATGAAGTATAGGCCAAAATAAGGCCACTTTCAGTTCGGACCAAGGTCCAAAAACAGAAGTAAAGGGGGTTGCCAATTTATGCAAAAATGGAGCCAAATAAGGGATATAACTACAAGTGACACATGGAGGCACCAAACAATGTTGAGCCCTTCTCCAATGTTGAAGAGGGGATCAAAATAAGCCTAACATCAATTTACAACATGCTCAAAAACAGATTTCTCATGGGCCAAAAATAGCATGCAAGATTATGACATATAAGAGGATCAATGAAGCAAGTATGTTATGGAGGGCTCAAACAGGGTTGAGCCCTTAATGAAAAGTGAAGATGAGCTCAAAATAGGGCCCTTTTCAGTTAGGGCCGGAGCTTGAAACAAAAAGGAAGTGGGGCTTACAAATAGATCAAGAAAATGGGTCAAAAGAGTAGAAGTATCACTTACCTTTGAAGACTCAAACTTTTGTTGCTTCTTGGATGAATTTGCAGCTTCTTTGGCCTTTTAGAAACCTTCCTTGTTGCTGGAAATGAGGTGGTGGTGGTAGAGCTTGGTGGTGTAGAAGGAATGATGGTTAGGGACTTAGGGTTTTTTCAAGAATTGAGAAGGATGAAGATGGAGTTGTGTATGGATGCTTGAAGGAGAATTTTTCTAACCCCAAAATACTACAAGGCTTGCTTGCTATATAGGCCAAAGAAGGGGTGTAAAGGTGGGGGAAAAGGAGAGCAAAATTCCCCCACAAAATATCCCCTGGATAAATATCTTTTCTGGGGGATATTGCCCCACAGCTGTAAAGGGAACAGTGCAAGGAATACGGCCGGCCTGGTACTTTTGCTGCAGGTGGCCGGCCGGCCACACCCCCTAGCCGGCCGGCTAGGGGTCAAAAGGTTCAATCATATTTTCTGGCCGGCCACCAACTGGTGGGGTACTCCTATGTGTTTACAACACAACCATGTGGTTGAAAGTCCAAGAAAGTGGGTCCAAGGGGTTCAACATTAACTCGGAAAGAGGAGTTCAAAAGGGTCAATTTGAATTACTGGCCGGCCACCTCTTTTTAGGGTCCTCTCATGTGTGTACATCTCAGATATGTGGTTCAAAGTTCAAGAAAAAGGGTCCAAGGGGTTCAACATTAGCCCGGAAGGAGGGGGTCAAAAGGGTCAAGTTGAATTAATGGCCGGCCATGAACTTTTAGGGGCCTCCCAAGTGTGTACATCACAAATGTGTGGTTCAAATTTGGAGAAAATGGGTCCAAGGTATTCAACATTAGCCCGGAAGTGCGAAAAACGGGCGCCGGAGGGCGTCGGAGGATGTATAACTGGTTGTTGCAACAATTGCTGGCCTCCCACCCTTCAGTGACCTCCCTGGTAACAAAACAGAGGTACCTGCCAAAAATGAACGAAAACCGTTGCAAAACGAATGTTCGGGGGCCAAAACACGTAGTTCGGGGTCCCGAAAATGGGCTGTTAAGCACCGAAAGTGGCGTTCGGCCACGAAGTGGGTTTCTCAGACCCCAGTGTCCCTCAAAAGGGAGAAAATAGGAAGTATGCCAAAAACCGGAGCAATAGGAGATGGTTAAGCGGTCCCGAACCGAGGCACACGGCCTGACGGCTCCGAAAACCGGAAACCGGACTCCGAAATGGGAAAAATGGCCTACGGCCACCAAATGTAGCCTACGGACATTGAGAGATGGTCTACGGGACCTCTCCCTTCCCTCAGGAAAAGAAACAGAGAAAACCGAGTCTGGTTCGCAAACCGAGACAAGGCACAGAAGAGGGTTCGGAAGTCCGGAGGCAGGGCTCACGGCCGCAACTCTGAAACTTCTGAACAAGCACATTATGCAACATCACCAAGCGCTCAATCAGTGACGTCTGAGTCTTAAGGTCGGTCAAAAATGGGGTGTCTACAGTTGCCCCTCTTTGACAGAACTCGGAAGTCACAAGTGACGGGAGTGAGTGTCAAAGCCCAAAGACGACCCATTTTTGACAAGGCCGAAGACTTAGACAAACGTACAAAATGAACAGAGATGTGCTCGCAGGCATGCCCGCAGGCAGGGGCAAAATGCAAATGATATGCAAGGAGCCGAAGGTAACCCAATGATCATGCAAATGCAGCAAGCTGTAATGAAGCAGGTATTCGCGAATAGATGCAACAGTTTTAAGCAAGAATGCAAAGCAACAACTACATTTCATGTAGTTAAGAATGCGGAGGATTATTCAACCCCCGCCACGTCTCACACGGAGAAGATACGATACCTGCGCGATTCGTCTGGTCGCACCAGCCTCAATTGAACCGTACATACAATATCGTGCCTGCAAAAGAGAGAAATTGCAACAAGTACAACATGCTACCAACATATATTTAATGTGATTCCGAAAGTTCGACACACGCAGTGCCGGTGAGTGAATGCATCGCAATGCGAGAGTGGAACATGCGTGACAACGCATGCTCAAACATAGAGGTATGCCAATATCGAGAAATGTGCATGTTAATGCAGGTATGCTCATGAGAATGCAAGTTATGTGCATGATAGTACAAAACGAGCATAAATCAGGGTGTTCATTTGTCATGAAATAACGAGTACGGAAACGCGTGTTCCGGCGAAGGTAACTCGGTCACGGCCTCCGATCCGCTTCCCTGAAAGGTTACAACTCAATCAAAAAGGATACACTTCGATTTTGATGAATGATGATGAGACACATGTCAGAACTTGAAACCGAAGTCCCGGCGGAGTTATTTCGCGACCGGAAGTGTACTTTTCTTGAACTTTTTCAGGTCCTGGGAACTCCGATCTTCCTCAAAATTTGCAGAGAGCTAGGTGAGCATGTGGGGGACATGGCCGGCCGTTCATCTTCCCAAGGGGAGGTGGCCAACCGGTTTTCCATAAAGCTAATGGCTGGCCGGCCATTTCTGCAAAAAGCAGAAAGCTGGCCGGCCAGGAAAGGGGGCCGGCCGGCCATATGTCCGAAATCAGGGGCATTTTGGTCTTTCACCTCCCTTTTGATGCTCTTTCAATCTAAGGCCTTGAGGCCTATATAAGGCAGCCGAGACCTCCCCTTTTCTTGCCTCTTACAACACTTTCCTCTCTAGATCTGAGTTTCACGTGCATTTTCCAACGCCCCGTGCAAATTGTTTTCGCAAAAACACTCAGTTTCAAGCACTTTGAAGCGATTAAATTCCGGCTTCGGAGCTTCTTTTTGCATTTTCACCACTTGAGGTAAGTTTGTCTCAATATTTGGAAGATTTTCTCGGGAGTTGACTTTTGTTGACTTTTTATTTCCCGAGAGTTGACTTTTGTTGACTTTTTCCAATTTTGGCCCATTTTGCTCATTTTTGCTCCCTTTTGCAGATTCTCTGAAAATGGCGGGCAATTCTCCCCACGGCGGAGGTTTTCCAGGTGCCGGAGACGATTTCGATCCCATGACGCTTCCCCCGAGGACCCGACCTTTTATTCCTGGGTGGTACCGTCCGTCAGCGCATGTCCTCCCGCGTGCTGTCTTCCGTCACTTCACTAGCTTTGACGAGCGAGCACCCGGGGATCTGCTTCTCCGAGAGCCGGAGCAGCACCTCTCTCACGAGGCCCGAGAGGTATTTACTTCATTTTCTGTATTTTTCATCGATTTCGCACCTTTGCCATGCTTGAACACGCAGTTTAGCTTAGCACTTTGCTTGCATCCTGAACATGTAGTTTAAACACTCGAATTTCTGAATACTTGGCTCACTAATTAATTGCGAACGCACAGTATACATTAATTAAGAGGTGAACACACGGCTCAAACACTGATTTGTCGAACGCACAGCCCGAATTCGAAAGTGAACACACAGCCCACACTTTAAATTTTCTGAACACGCAGCCCAGGTAGATAGTGAACACGCAGCCCACAATTTAACTGAAAGTTGAACACACAGCCCAAAATTCAAATTTTCTGAACACGCAGCCCAGATAGGTAGTGAACACGCAGCCCACAATTTAACTGAAAGTTGAACACGCAGCCCAAACTTCAAATTTTCTGAACACGCAGCCCAGATAGGTAGTGAACACGCAGCCCACAATTTAACTGAAAGTTGAACACGCAGCCCAAACTTCAAATTTTCTGAACACGCAGCCCAGGTAGATAGTGAACACGCAGCCCACAATTTAACTGAAAGTTGAACACGCAGCCCAAACTTCAAATTTTCTGAACACGCAGCCCAGGTTGATAGTGAACACGCAACCCACAATTTAACTGAAAGTTGAACACGCAGCCCAAACTTCAAATTTTCTGAACACGCAGCCCAGGTAGATAGTGAACACGTAGCCCACAATTTAACTGAAAGTTGAACACGCAGCCCAAACTTCAAATTTTCTGAACACGCAGCCCAGGTAGATAGTGAACACGCAGCCCACAATTTAACTGAAAGTTGAACACGCAGCCCAAACTTCAAATTTTCTGAACACGCAGCCCAGGTAGATAGTGAACACGCAGCCCACAATTTAACTGAAAGTTGAATACGCAGCCCAAATTTCAAATTTTCTGAACACGCAGCCCAGGTAGATAGTGAACACGCAGCCCACAATTTAACTAAAAGTTGAACACGCAGCCCAAACTTCAAATTTTCTGAACACGCAGCCCAGATAGATAGTGAACACGCAGCCCACAATTTAACTGAAAGTTGAACACGCAGCCCAAACTTCAAATTTTCTGAACATGCAGCCCAGATAGATAGTGAACACGCAGCCCACAATTTAACTGAAAGTTGAACACGCAGCCCAAACTTCAAATTTTCTGAACACGCAGCCCAGATAGATAGTGAACACGCAGCCCACAATTTAACTGAAAGTTGAACACGCAGCCCAAACTTCAAATTTTCTGAACACGCAGCCCACAATTTAACTGAAAGTTGAACACGCAGCCCAAACTTCAAATTTTCTGAACACGCAGCCCAGATAGATAGTGAACACGCAGCCCACAATTTAACTGAAAGTTGAACACGCAGCCCAAACTTCAAATTTTCTGAACACGCAGCCCAGATAGATTTGTATGTAGCTTATTTCACTTCATCGGCACACAGCCCATTTCATTCCATTGGCATACGTGTATTCATTATACTGGCACACAGCTCATTCATTTCATTATTTGACACATGTATTCATTCTGAATGCAGGTTTGTTCCCGCAGTGTGCGGGGATATGGTTCCACCATCGCACGGGACTGGTATGTTGAGCTCCCGGAGGGCGTCGGAGACTTGGTAGATTTGGCAAGGTTTGGGCCCTTCTGCGTCGGGTTGTCACGTTGTCCTGCCGGGAGGACACTGATGGCAGCCTTGGTAGAGAGATGGTGGGACACCACTAACTCCTTTCATTTCTCTGCCACTGGGGACATGACCATGACGCCCCTAGACTTTGCCGTGCTGACCGGCCTGGATGTAGGAGGTTGGTCCATCCCCTACGATGAGGATATGGGCGAGTGGGAGGCCGCTTGGATGTACTTATTGGGGGTTTGCCCGCCCGTTGACAGGGTCTCTGGGAGAGTCCGATACACTTGGTTCTCTTCCCACTTTCGGCAGGCGGAGATGGTGCCTGAGAGTCCCGAGGAGACGGAGCAGTACGCCCGTGGTTTCCTTATGTTCCTCTTCGGGACTACCCTGTTCGCCGACAGAGGGAACACGGTTGGGTTATATCTGCTGAGCGCTCTAGTCGACCTATCACAGGTCAGTAGATATGACTGGGGTGGCGCCGGCCTGGCTACCCTTTACTTTTATATGAGCGCGACCTCCCGCGGGCGGGGCGATTTACTTGGCGGCTACTGGAGAGCCTGGGAGGTACCCCTCTGTCCCCTTGATTTACATTTCTGCTTTTCATCATTTGTACATTGCACACACAGCGCACTTTTACAGTCTGTATTTTGCTCTCAGCATTTCGTACTTACATTCTGCACTGTTTTTCTCAGCTATGGGTCTATGTATACTTCCCATCATTAGCCCCAGAGCTGGAGGTGGTAGGGATTCCCACGACCCCATATTCATTGATGTTCGAGGGCCCGCACCGGCCGAGACCTCGAGAGACCCTCCTTCGCCTGCGACAGTACTTTGACACTGTGCGACATTCAGAGGTACTTCAGAACTTTCAGTTCTTTTCATTTTTATCTTTGATTTGCTCTGTATATTCTCGATTTCTGATCGGTTTATGCATTTGTCATCCGCAGATCACATGGCAGCCCTGGGTGTGTTTGGGTGATGGTCTCCGACTTCAGTACACCGGAGCGTCGGACATCTCCCAATATAGGGTCCTGCTCGAAGGGCCGGTTGGCAGGGCCTGGTTCCTGGAGGAACGCTTTCTGCGCCAGGTATGGGGGTATCTTTCTCAGGATATTCCCGCAGTACCCCCAGCTAGTATGCGGACCGCTGACAGGCTCTCTTACTCGGAGGTAATCGGCGCCATGCTGGGCAGTGATGCTTTGCTATATATTGAGGAGGGGGACTATGCCACTTACCGTCACATATATTTGATGCCTCCATTGACGGGAGCTCATATCCCGATGATGAGGCCTGCCGGTATGTCATCCTCGGGCCAGGCTCGGGCTCGGGCTGTAGATGCCCCTTCTACTAGCAGGGCTGGTACATCTAGAGGCGGGAGTAGACCGGTTCCTCCGGCTTCGTCGATTCATCCTCATCCCGGATGGCCAGATATGCCGACTGAGTTGATGGCGTGGCAGTATGGGGCTATCTCTCCGACCCCGATCCCGCTAGAGCCTCCGATGCCCAGTGATCGATACGCCATTGATCCGGACTCACCGCCGGTATGCTCCACCTTTTCATTCATCATTCAGATGTTTAGACACTCTTTTGTTCACTGACGATTACGAGCTCATTTTTGCAGCCATCGCGAGGGTACATGGAGGAGGTGGTTGGACTGGTGGCCACACTCGAGGGCATGGTCCTGCGTAGGGAGGCACAGTTGTCTGTCGCGGGCATTCAGGTACCCTTCAGTTTTCTGGCATTTATCATACTTCTGATGACATGCTGATTTCTACTGCATTGATAGACTACTTGTGTAGAGCACATCTGACACACACCCCACTTGTACACTGTATTTACATGCACCCACTTCACGTAGCCTTTGCTTGTATCCGCATCTGATGTACATATTTGGACTGATGTATTTGAATTGAACTCTTTGTTTTCAGATGCCTTCATGGTCCGGTCAGCCGCAGACCAGGCCACCTGGGCCTCATTGGGGAGCTGGGCCATCTGGGCCTTTTCAGGGGGCGGGGTCATCTCGGCCTTCCCGAGGAGCCGGGGCATCTAGGCCTTTTCGAGGAGCTCGAGGGGGGCCTGTCCGCAGACGCAGGGCTCACGTTGTGGAGGTGGAGCCTGATGAGGAGGAGGAGGAGGCTACCGATCGTCAGTCAGAGACATCTGTTGAGGATGGGGGCTCCGGTTTTGGCTCGGGGAACAGAGGCGAGGCTGAGGGGGATCCTGGGGATGACAGCTCTGACTCAAATGATGATGACGGTGCGGAGATTGTCCCGCAAAAGAGGATGAGGCGTGCTTCTCGTTCCCGCTCCCGGGGACTTTGATGCTGTTATTTCCTGCTTTATTTTTCTTTTTGCTAGTAGTTTGTAGCACTTTGCACATTGTTAGGCAGTGTTATTTTTTGTAAAACTTGTACCTTTGTTTGTTGTAAAGCATGATGAAATGAAATAGCTTTTGAAAAGGTGTTTGTATTTAAACTTTTAGCATCGTATCGCATCATTTTGTTTTGCACAAAAATGAAATTGAATGGAAATGCGCATTGTGTAATCACCAAGTCAGGTAGTGAACCGACGCAACAAACTAAACAACGCAACTTACTAAGATATAACAGAATCTTTAGCAAGTTTACAACTCGCTAAGCAAAATGCAACAACGCAAATAAACAAGACTTTAACACAGATTGCTTAAACAGAGAGCAATGACTCAAAAACACGAAACACGTCCACTCGACAAACAACTCGATAAGCAAAACAACAACTCGATAAACAAAACTCAATCACAACAAACTGTACTTCTGACGATCTGGGCATCGGAACGCATCCGAAACAGAGGGAGATGAAGGTCTTTGACTCTCCCGTTGTATGGAAATGCTTGGAACTCTCGCTCGAAGGGTAAAACAGGGGCAAGGAGATACACTGCAGCATTGCCAGCCGTCCCTGGGAGCTGGCCGGCCATTTTTGTGGAGAGAGACAGCTGGCCGGCCATTTATGTAAAAAGTAAATGGCTGGCTTGCCAGAAAAGGTGGCTGGCCGGCCATTCTGTCCTGCAGCCACCGGATTTTTGACACGTGTCCCCGTGAATAGTGTTTTTCCTTCTATAAAAGCCTCAACTTCGGGAACATTCATTTCATCTTAGTTTTAGACAAAGATGGAGGCGTTTCTTGCAGAAAATGTCACATCTTGGATCTCTTCTCTAGATGGCTCGAAAAAGCTGAATTTCCGGGGTTTCGGCTTGAATGCACTATTCACGCTGAGCCGTACTCCGCTACATTTCCCTTTTCTCCATGCCGCGGCAAGGTTCTGGAATCCAGTGACGCATGTTTTTAGCTTTGGCGGCCAAGAGGTATGTCCCACTGTCGAAGATTTTCAGGTTTTGATGGAGTCTGAATGCTCTGAAGTGATCTTGCCCCAGCTCCGTTTTGGCCATGCTCAGGCTTTAGGGCGGATGTGTGGGCTCACGGCGCATGATGCTCGATCTCTGATCTGCAGTGGGGAATTGGACATCCTCGGCTTGATCCATCGTTTTTCCGACGCTGGTGACCGCAGCAACCATTATTGGTAGGGTTTCCGGCAACACGCCCTCTGCTTATGTTTGTTGTCTCACTTTCTGCTTTCCTCGGGCCTCGGCGGGGCTAGCATTCGCTTGATTGAAGTCGCCCGAGGTTTGAGAGAAGGAAAGAGCTGTATTGCCATGACCTTGGCCGAGACACTGATGGGCTTAGATTCTGTCTATCGCCGGGAGGCGACCAGGTTTGCTGGGAGTCCACTGCTGCTACAGGTAATGTTTCCCACCCGACCTTACATATATATTTGCTCACATCACTCGACCCTCAGGCTCGGTTTTTTCTCACAAAACCCTTGTCTTACTTTTTTTCTCAACTTACACCTCTCTGTTCTTTATTCTCTCATTTTCCATCCCTCCCCTAGGTATGGTTAATGGACAAGTTGCAAGTTGTGGACTCTTGCCCGGCCTATTCAGCTCGAGGCTACTTCTTTCAGCAGCGCCTAGTCAATGCTCTTGACGAAAGGTGGTGGTTCGATTGGATGTGCAATTTGTCCGCAGATGGCATTGCTTGGCGTTGCCCTTGGCTCAACCTCCCGGCAATGAGCTATAGTATGTCCCGGCTGATTGGGATCCAATTGGTTGGTCTAACCCACTGCGTATTCTATTTTTCGTTCCGGTTTCTGCGTCAGTTTGGTCATGATCAGATCTGCCCACCAGAGGAGATTGAGTACCCAGCCGCTTTCCCAGTCCGGGGTGCACAGCTTGCCCGATACGCCACGGCATGGAGGACGAGAGAGCTCCTGGCCCCTGCTTCCACTTTCAGTTGCACTTTGTCCGATGAGTGCGTGGATTGGCTCAATGAGGAGGCACAGGTTGGGCCTAGCTTGGCATCAGATGCTCCGTCCAGTTCTGGGAGAGGAGGCAGGGATACTTGATTCAACTATGCCCCAAATTTATTGCCTATTTAGCGTTTTCAAGTTTTCTTTATGAATGTACTAAAAAAAGCAACCTCGATTGTAATGCAAGAGCAGGAGAACTCAGTTTTGAAATCAATGAAATTGAAAGTTGTGGTACTGAAAATTTTCCGCTTTTGGTCCAAAAATGGTCTTAGTCGTAAAAAGATGATTTGAACAAAGTCAACTTTTATCAAAACTTTTCAAAACTATTTTCGATGTGGATCAGAATTGGACACGCCGAAAATCTGTCACTGAGATGCACAACCCCAGATCCTTGTAACTGGAAAGTTGCCCCTAGTCTGAAGAACAATGCGGCATTCCATAGCAACGGAAAGTTGCCCCTAGTTTGAACAGCACTGTACCGGAGATCACGATAAATGCTGATGGATAGAGATGACTGAGATGTTCAAGATGGACAGAGTTGATCGAGGAAAAGTTATGGCTGAACTTCAAGGTGAAGTTGCCTACGTATCCCAAAGATGGGAATCAAGCCTTACGTAGTTCAGGCTAAGGTTCACTCGAGTATTTTCACTCTCCTTTTGCGCTCTAACTTTTGCCAAGGCCGCCCTTTGCGGGTTTTCAACCTTGTGAGCTCAGTTTTTATATTTTCTAATTTTTTGTGCTCTGACTTTTGCCTAGGTCGCCCTTTCGGGTTTTCGGCCTAGCGAGCCTCTCAAGGATAGTATTTCTTCAACTTGTCCATATTGATCGGTTGTGAGAACTCCAAGCCATCTAGATCCATCAGAACCACAGCCCCACCTGACCAGATAGCTTTGATGATGTAAGGACCAGTCCAATTGGGTTTGAACTTGCCCTTTGGGTCGTGGATGGGAGCTCGGTTGTCTTTGAGCACCAAATCTCCTTCTTTCAGATTCCTGGACTTAACCTTCTTATTGAAAGCCCGGGCGATTCTGCGTTGATAGCCTTGGACGTGGTACAGTGCTTTCAGTCTTCTTTCATCAAAGAGCATGAGTTCTTCGAATCTGCTTTGCTGCCAATCTGCTTCGGCTATCTGGCATTCAGCCAATACTCGTAACGACGGAACCTCAATCTCAATGGGTAGAACAGCCTCCATTCCATAGACCAATGAATATGGAGTTGCTCCAGTAGAAGTTCTGATTGAAGTCCTGTAGCCCCACAGAGCAAATGGCAGCTTGTCTGGCCAATCCCGATAGGTTTCCACCATCTTCTGTAGTATATGCTTGATATTCTTGTTGGCGGCCTCAACTGCTCCGTTGGTCTGCGGCCAATATGTAGATGACTTATGGAAAGCCACATTGTATCTCTCCAACAAGTCTATCACTTCTTTCTTGAAATGGGAACCATTATCTGAAATTATCTCGTTTGGCACCCCGTAGCGACAGATGATGTTGTTTCTAATGAACTTTGCGACGTGCAACGCCTTCAACACCGCGTATGATTGGGCCTCGACCCACTTTGTAAAATAATCTATCGCTACTAGGATAAACTCATGCCCGTTTGACCGCTTCGGGGTAACAGCTCCGATCACATCAATTCCCCAGACTGAAAAAGGCCACGGCGAAGTCATGTTGTACAGTTTTGACGGCGGGATGTTCATGCGGTTTGCATGAATTTGACACTTGTGGCATCGCCGAACAAAGCTAATACAATCCTCCTCCATGGTTGACCAATAGTAGCCCGGTCTGAGGATCTTTCTAGCCAGCATCACTCCATTCATGTATGCACCGCATTCTCCCCCATGGATGGCTTCCATCAGGCGTTTCGACTCTTCAGCTTCTACACAGAGCTTATGCATTCCCAGATGACCCCTTTTGTACAGCTTTCCTCCGCAGAAAATGAACTGAGCAGCCATTCTTCTGACGGCCCTCTTATCCTTGGCATTTGCCCCTAGTGGATATGTCTCTTTTTCCAAGAAGTTCCAGATGTCGTAGTACCAGGGGTTGCCGTCTTGAACCTCATCTATGGCGGAAATTGACTCGTACGCTGGCGCAAACTTCTGATCAATAATGACTGGACGCATCCGGACTCCGGACGGGATGTCTATCATAGAAGATAGAGTTGCTAATGAATCTGCAAACCTGTTGTTCTCTCTTACAAGGTGGGTGAAATTTAGCTTCTCAAACCGAGGAATTAACAAATCCAAGGTTTGGTGGTAGATTATCATCCTTTCCTCCTTGACTTTCCAATCTCCTTTTGCTTGAGACACAACAAGGTTCGAGTCCCCAATGACGTCCAACCGTCTTGCCCCTAGTTCTAGGGCTGCTTCCAGGCCAGCAATACATGCCTCATACTCTGCTTCATTGTTGGAGACTTTGAACCGGAGCTTGAATGCTAAAGGGATACGGGAATCATCAGGCGCTATCAGCAACACCCCTATCCCATACCCATACTGGTTTGACGCTCTATCAAAGTACATCGTCCAAGTTTCATCTTCGACGTGCAGAATGGCTTCATCTGGGAATAGATACTCAACCGCTTCATCCCCCTCAACCGGGTGGTCGGCAAGGAACTCCGCTACCGCTCTCCCTTTTACTGACTTGCGCGTTACATACTTCAAATCAAATTCGGAGAGCAACAGCAGCCAACGAGCTAGCCTACCCGTAAGTGCTGGTTTCTCGAAAAGATATTTAATGGGATCCAAACGCGAAACCAACATTACAGAGTAAGCTAACAGGTAGTGCCACAGCTTCCTGGTTGCCCATACCAAGGCCAAACAAGCCTTCTCCAGCGGTGTATAGCGGGTCTCGTAATCCAGCATCTTTTTGCTCAGATAGTAGATAGCTCTTTCCACTTTGTCTTCTGACTCCTGCGCGAGCATGCAGCCCATGGTAGTCTCAGTTACCGAAAGGTACAGTATCAACGGTCTCCCCGGCTCTAGCAGTGACAACACGGGTGGGTTCTGTAGGTACTCTTTGATCTGCTCAAAAGTTGCTTGACATCGGCCGTCCCATTGGAATTTCTTTCCTTTCTTCAGGAGACCAAAAAGTGGTTCACAAGTCAAGGTTAATTTAGAAATAAACCGTCTTATGAATTGCACTTTACCCAGAAAGCCTCGCACCTCCTTTTCAGTCCTTGGTGGTGGCATTTCTAAGATGGCCTTGATTTTGGAAGGGTCGACCTCGATGCCCCTTTGTGTGATCAGAAACCCTAGCATCTTCCCTGCTGTAACACCAAACGTGCATTTCTGGGGATTCAGTCGCTGCCGAAACTCCTTGATCCTTTGAAAGAATTTTTGTAAGGCGGTGTAGTGGCCCTCTCTATCTTTGGACTTGACAATCATGTCGTCCACGTACACCTCGACCTCCTTATGGATCATATCATGTAATATTGTAGTTGCTGCCCGTTGATACGTAGCTCCAGCATTTTTCAACCCGAATGGCATCACTCTATAACAATATGTACCCCACGGGGTAGTGAACGCAGTCTTCTCCCGGTCTTCGGGTGCCATCACTATCTGATTATAGCCTGAGAAACCATCCATAAACGAAAGCAAGGCGTGTCCTGCCGTGAAATCCACCAATTCATCGATGTGCGGCAAGGGAAAGTCGTCCTTCGGACTGGCCCTGTTCAAATCTCTGAAGTCTACACAGACTGAATTCTGCCGTCCTTCTTTGGCACCGGAACAATGTTGGCCAACCAAGTTGGATATTCAAATACCAGCAGGAACCCTGCGTCAATTTGCTTGGTGACCTCTTCCTTAATTTTGAGAGCCCAGTCCGAGCGGATCCTTCTGAGTTTCTGTTTGACAGGGCGGGCCTCGGGATCAAGAGGGATCCGGTGCTGTACAATCTCAGAATCGATTCCAGGCATGTCTTCATAGGACCACGCGAAAACATCTTTGAAATCTTTTAATAAAGCGACTAAGCGCTCGCGCTCCTCTGAAGACAACGTGGACCCGATCTGGACCAGCCGCGGGTCCTTCTCAGTACCAACATTCACAGTAGTGATTTCATCCATTAAAGGTTTAACAAATCTTTCCTGCTCTTGATCAATTAATCGTTGCAAAACTGGGGGAATTTCTTCCTCGCTATTTTCATCAAAATTTTGAAAATCCTGATTTAAGCAATAAATCAAAGGCACAGAAAAATACTCGGAAACCACATCCACATCATTCTCATTAAATACTTCCAAGCCGTCAGATTCCTCTGTTACAACAGACTCAAAAGAAAATGAAAAAGACGACCTAGACAGGACTGTGGCATCCGGGTTATCACCCCCAGGAATACCGGACTCAGACTCAGTCGAGCTGGAATCTGATTCTAACGCACAAGATTCGGTAGAATCAGATTCCGGCTCACTACCTGACCCGGAACTGCTAGATAAAACGCCTTCTTCATATTGCCAGATGAGAGAAGGTGCGATAGATGCATCCAAGATCGGCGCTGGAAAGCCCGCAGCTATTTCATCTCCAATCACAGAAACCGAAGAGTTATCCCCCAAGCACTCTTGGCCGATCGGAGGATCTGATAGTAGACTCGCCAGTGTTACCCCCATTTCAAGCTCTGTGCTCTCAGGATCCATTGCTTCACATTGCTCAACCTCAGTTGGTGGGTCTGTCCGCGCTTCGGCGACGTCATCCCCAGATAATTGTATGTCGAAGAAGATTTCAAAACCAGGCACGCGCGTCCCCTCCGCGTTTAGCCATGGCTCCGGGAAGCCGCAGAATGGAAAATCTTCCCCCTCCCGGACGAAACGTCCGTTTAGGGTACGCCAGATGGGCCTGTGCATTAACTCAAATGGCTTCCCGGCCTTCTTTGCTCTGGCCCTTCCGGCCATTTCTTTTCCTTTCCTCACCCAGTCTTCTTTGGTGGGCAGATAACCCAGTCCAAAGGCGTGGGGGTTGTGTGGCACTTCGGCCAATACTGAGACGCCTTTCTGGCCGCTTCTCCCTAATCCCATCCCAGGGGTATGTTTTAGCTTGTTCATGAGGTAAATAGATTGAGCATTAACGTACATACCCTCATTCGCAGCCATGACATTCTGCACCACTTGGGCCTCGGCCAAAGTGAACCCCGATAAAAACACATCCTCCGTGCCGTGCTCGATCTCCAAGACAGGTGTAGACACTTCCGGCGGCGGATGGATTGATGAATTCCCAAAAACGATCGCTACCCCTTTCCCGTGAGGGTACTTTAGCATCTGATGTAGAGTGGAAGAGATTGCTTTGACCTGGTGCAACCACGGTCGCCCCAAAAGTAGGTTAAAGGTTGCGGGAACGTCCAAGATATGAAATTCAATGTTGTGTTGTCCTGGACCAACCTTGGTTTGAATTTTAACAGTCCCCATCACTTCTCTGCTGGTATTGTCGTATGCTCTGATCACTTGGGTGGTTGGGATGAAGTCCACGGGTTTCAACCCGATTGCATATGCCGTTCTGGTCGGGCAGACATTAATCGCAGACCCGGTATCAACAAGTACCACCGGTATCCACTTATCTCTACATTCCACAAAAATATAGAGAGGTTTATTATGACTTGTGCCCTCAGGCGGTAGTTCCTTGTCCGAAAAGGTTAATGCCGGGGAACCTCCTCCCGGAAAAACCAGCCCAACCAGCTGTTCAGGCGTGGTGTCTATGGAGAGTTTAGACTTGTCCATGGCAGATAGGACAGCTTCTCTGTGTACTCGTGATGCCATTAGCAGTCCCCAGATGGAGATGTCTGCTTGTATCTTTTTTAACTGTTTCAGCACAGCTTCATCTTCAATCTGCTTCTCCTTCTGTCTTTCTGCTTCTCTGTCCTTCCCGGATGCCTTGGGTTGGTCCAGGTGTGGGGGTTTGAAGTACCGCCCACTTCTCGTCATATGGTCAACCTCATCGAGGTACCAAGTATCATCCGGCTGGCCACTTCCCCAGTCTTCATCGGTGTGGGCAAGACACAGGTCGTCATCTTCCCACCACATTCCGCTGGCAGCCAACAGGCATCTGTCTGGCTCCGGTCCACTCGCACTCTCAGTGCTCTCTGTCCATATGTTCGCAGCATTGTCTGTCTTCGTGCACACAGCACTTTCAGTCCCCTCAGGGCCTTTTGCCTTCCTGGCTTTCTCAGTAGCCTCAAACTTTTCTTGTTCCAGCTACATCAGTACAGCTGTTTGTTCAATAATTCCCGTATCTGTAATGCCCATGTCTTGAGCGGAATTCTTAGCACCGGCGCTCTCCGGCGATACAACTTGACTCTCGGCCATTCCGGCCACAACTGATACTTCTGCCCCTGCCGGGCTCTGTTCTGGTTGGGCTTCCCCCACTACATCTGGTTGATCCTCGAGCCATCCAGTGGCCTCCTCTGATCCCTCATAATCATTCCAGTTGATTGACGCATCCTCCAGTTCTTGATCATCGAGAAATTGCAAGTTAGCAAAGTCCTCCTCCACGACTGTCAGCTCATCTGCCCATAGCCGAGATCCATCCCCCCGGATCATGCATAGCTCTCCTGTCTCTGGCAATTCTACACTTAGCCCAATTCGGCTCGTTGATAGGATGTACTTGCTTGGATCATAGGCTCCCTCAGCAAAACTCTGTCCAGTCCCAGATTTAACAATCTCATTCTCTCCCAAAATCTGCCCTGCTCTGTCTTCGACGGTCACCACCATCGGTTCTGGTTGGGTTTTAGAGATGTCCACCATGCACAAGAAATCAGTGCAATCGGGGAGAAGCACCTCCGGCTTGGGTAGGTGGGTGGGCGTAATATAGACGCTAGGATCGTAAGATACGACCCCAGTCTGGATGAAGTTAATTCTTTTGGGAGGGGGAGGTTGGTTATGTGGTGGGAGAGGGTTGGTTGTGACATTGGGTTTATCAGGAGGCGCTATCACCTGTTTGTCAATAAGATCTTGGATCTCATGACGCAATCTGTAACAACGGTCGGTGTCATGACCGTGTTGTTGGTGATATGCGCAGTACTTTGACGAGTCATAAGAGGGGGGAAGTGGATTCGGTAATGGCTTTGGCTCCAGGGGTTTTAAATGATTTTTTCTGATCAATATTCCCAGAACCTTGGTCAGAGGCATATATAGTGGGGTAAAGGTTCTTTGGCCTCGCGGTTGGAATCGGTTGTTTTGTGTGTTGCTTCCGGACGCGCCGGAGAATGGTGTGGCAGTCATGGGCCTTGGAGGGGGAGGGGGAGTGGTGGTGACCATACTAACTTCCGAGGCTCTCGTATTTGCAGCGCCACTCGGGCCCGCATTGTTGTTGCGATTGAAGGTCCTCCTCGGTTGTTCTCTGTCGTGGTCAAACAGACCTTGTCTCATTGCATCTTCGATTTGCACCCCCATATCATGTAAATCTGCGAAAGTAGGGAAGGGGACTACAATCATTCTTTGCATCAGCTTCGGGTGGAGATTGCGCACAATCATCCGGATTTGATCTTTGTCAGTGGGCCTTAGAGTCATCGTTGATGCCTTTGCCCTCCATCAGATCACAAAGTCCGAGAAAGATTCCTTGGGCTCTTGCCTTGTCGTTTCAAGATCACGGGTTGTGATCTCAATCTGAGTGTTGTACGAATATTGTGTGACAAAGGCCTCAGCCATCTCATCCCAATTCTTCACTTCATCTGGTAATCTTGCGTACCAATGGGAGGCCACACCCGACAGGGTTCGATCGAATAGTGAGAGCTTCTATGGTCGTGTTAGGCCCATTGGCCGCAAGACGTCTGCAAACAGTCGGATATGGACCATGGGGTCGCCGGTCCCATCAAAGCGGTCGATTTGTGGCATTTTGAACCTATCGGGGAGTGTTACGGCCTCCTCGGTATATCCATCTCCGATATCCGGCATAGCCTTGACCCCTTGGGATTTTTTGAAGAGCTTCTCCAGTTTGCTCAATTTCAGAGCTGTATGATCAACCTCGACCTCGGATGGAGAGTCCGGGTGATTGGGTGTATGGACCTTGGATAGTTGTGGTGGAAGCAGGGGCGGGGCTGGCCCTGTTGGAAGATTTGTGTCCTCTTGCAGATTTTGGATAGTCAGTATAGTATTCTGGGTGTTCGGAGGAACGTCCTGAATAGCAGGAGCCTTCTCAGGTAATGGGGCCCCTGCCGGAGGAGGAATTTGGTGTGAAGCAGATGCTGTACTCTGTTGTTGCAGTCTGGTAATCAGCTCAGCCTGCTGGGTCATAATTTCGGCCTGCTGCTTAGCGAGCTCATCTCGGCGAACGGCATCCTGTTGCATGGCTCGCATGGTTTCCTGCATTTGGCGTATCATCTCCTCAACTCCTGTTGGTGCCGTCATACTGTTTCGATTTGTCTGAACTATTGGCAGATCTGTCTCAATGGGGGTCTCAATCCAACTGTCCGCTGATGGGGGATACCACTGTTCTGGTGCTCTCTGTTCAGATGTACTGCGCTTTTTTCTGCTTCCTTCTTGTAGCAGGGGGTAGAGAATGGAACACTGGCTGTCCGTCGATTAGATCCTCAGATCGATGGAGTCGACGACCTCGTGTCCAAGGTGCTTGGGGAATGCCTGCTGGGTTGGAAGCAATCGTGCTAAAACTAACCTAGCAAAAGATAAATAAAGCGAAAAGGAAATAAATAAACAGATAAACGGACAGCACAACAGCTTAAAATAAAATGCATGACACACAGTCGAGCATAATTAACACACAGTCAATAAGCTGAATACACACTGTCCTCAAACACTGATTATTATCCCTGTATCACTGTCCCCTTAAACAGAATCTGATATCCGCAGATAACTAGTCCTCAAATACTGGCTGGTGTCCACAGGCCTGATACCCGTAATACCGAACTGATGCCCGCAGGCCTGATGCCGACAATACTGAACTGATGCCCGCAGGCCTGATACTGTCAATACTGAACTGATGCCCGCAGGCTTGATACTCAAACTCATATACTGATCTGATGCCTGCAGGCCTGATACTGACAATACTGAACTGAAGCCCGCAGGCTTGATGCCCAAACTCATATACTGATACATGCATTCCTGTAGAGACGCACTCTAAAGCACATAACAGATAAGTGAGAGCCAAAACACCCCTATGTTGGGGTAGGGTTTCCTTGTCCTATTTTGTCAGGAGCTAGGGTTTCACTACGCACGCAGCGGTTTCAAACAACCTATAAACGGGTAAGCAACCTGTCCTAATTTGGAATGGTCACTATGAATCCGAATATGCACTAGGTCGAATGGTCAAAGAGGGTGCCCCGGTAAAACCGGGGTTTGTGTTCCCATACTGGCAGAGCCCACAACCGGTCAGCCTTATGGTCATGCCTTGACAAGACAAGCCTCCGGCAAACCGTTCAGGAATAGCAGATGGCAAACACGGTGTCCTAGGCGCACCAATGCAAATGCAATGCAAAGAATCACACAAGTGTAGTCAAAAACGGATATCATGAGTTCGAGTCAAGCTCTCTAAGTCCCCAGCAGAGTCGCCAGAAACTGTAGACGTCCCCGAACGCCCCGGGAGGGTTAAGTCCCGTTCTGTTCATTTGGGGTTACTACAGCTCGGACTCTTAAATGTCACGGTTCCTAATCTGAACCAAAGAGTCCAAATCCGGCAAATCGTTTTGAGAAACAGATTTTTGAAAAAGAAGTACCAAACATGGACTGCTTTGCCAGATACAGAGTCGCCACCTAAATATTTTTTTTTTGGAAATTTAGGAAACCCTGACTCGGTGCCAAAAGGTCACGTGTCCGTCATCACCAAAGTTGCCTCGGCTCGGGAACTTGGGTACAATTGGGGAAGGTCACTTCGTGAGCACCGCCGCTCGCCCGGTCATAGACCGGCCTCTACTAACCATGATATCAATTTTTGAAAACATTGCGAGTTCTTATTCCGGTTATTAGCCTAGGTTACTATGTGATGCGCACGGCATACAAGTATAGACCAGGTCACCCGAATTGGAACAAAACATTTCATGTTTTGCCTTTTTTGAAAGAGGTTTTGCTACCCGCAGGTAGGCTTGAAACATTTGATGATTTACTCCAATTCAGATAACCCAACCTTCACCCACAGGCATTCAGGCAGTTATATCAGATAAGCACATAGCCTCATGGTAAACATGCTATTCATGGCAGCACTCACACGCATGCAAGGATGCTAAAGTATAAAAACTTACCGAGTACTCCAAGCCAAAATAGAAACTTCATTAGAAATCATGCATGATCCTAACTATACAGAAATGCCTAATGCAACATGTAGACGTCCCCCGAACGCCCCGGGAGGGTTAAGTCCCGTTCTGTTCATTTGGGGTTACTACAGCTCGGACTCTTAAATGTCACGGTTCCTAATCTGAACCAAAGAGTCCAAATCCGGCAAATCGTTTTAGGAAAACTGATTTTTGAAAGAAGTGCCAAACATGGACTGCTTTGCCAGATACAGAGTCGCCACCTAAATATTTTATTCGGGAAATTTAGGAAACCCTGACTCGGTGCCAAAAGGCCACGTGTCCGTCATCACCAAAGTTGCCTCGGCTCGGGAACTTGGGTACGATTGGGGAAGGTCACTTCGTGAGCACCCCCGCTCGCCCGGTCATAGACCGGCCTCTACTAACCATGATATCAATTTTTGAAAACATTGCGAATTCTTATTCCGGTTATTAGCCTAGGTTACTATGTGATGCGCACAGCATACAAGTATAGACTGGGTCGCCTGAATTGGAACGAAACATTTCATGTTTGTTTGTTTGAAAATGATTTGCTACCCGCAGGTAGGCTTGAAATATTTGATGATTTACTCCAATCCAGATAACCCAACCTTCACCCACAGGCATTCAGGCAGTTATATCAGATAAGCACATAGCCTCATGGTAAGCATGCTATTCATGGCAGTCACTCACACGCATGCAAGGATGCTAAAGCATAAAAACTTACCGAGTACTCCAAGCCAAGATAGACACTTATTAGAAATCATGCATGAATCCTAAGTATACAGAAATGTCTAATGCAACACATGCAAAATGCAACTATAGCAGGCTCGGCTACTCTAAGATGGTATATGAAATGCTACAACTATCATGTATTCAATTTTGGAATTGAAGATACAATGCAGTTAGTATGATGCGCCGAGCCCAGTGCATGCAATACAGATGAATGAATGCAAACATGCTGTCATACTGTATGCTAATTTAAACATGCCCTAATCTAACCATCATAAGCGGATAAATAAAAGGGAGAAAGACGTGGGGTTGGAAGACATACATCACACTCACCCACACTTATTACAGTTGTGCCCTCGCGCAGAGGGTCCGAATAAATAATACGGTCCGAATATTACAGTCCCGAATAAAAGAATATTACAGTCCAAAATATTACAAAATCCTAATTAATTAAAGAATTAACTAAGAAAGCAAATAAAGCTGGCGTGCAAGCCAGGGACTGCCTTGCTTCTGATGGATGATGCATGTCCGGGTTGTCTTGCGCGGAAATCCACCGGAATGCCCCAATTAGCCTCTGTTTACACCTGTTCTTGAAATGCGTGCCAAGCCCCAAGAGTTGCTGATTCTTCGTTTTGCTGCAACAGAGAGCAAGAAAGGGGCATAGAAATGTATTTGCACAGATATATGCATGTCTCGATCCTCGTGCCACCAATCACGCATACCAAGGCATGATGGCCGAGGAGTCGAAATGCACAACTCAATATAGGATGAAAGCACATGAAACTACAGCTAAAACCTAACTCCATCATGGATAATCCGGAGTGTCGGTGACTGGGGAATTGAGACACATTCCGTCACTCGGAGTACGAAATGTACCTCGTTTCCCGTGCCCGGGCTAACTCCTATCCCGGACACGATGCAATATGCATGATATGCAAGAAATGCAACTAAAATATAATCCTAACATACACAGAATGCTACGAAAATGAGATGCCTCGAAGTGCGTGCACACAGGCACGCAAACCGAGGCGATGACAGAATGCAATGAGATGAGATGTCTCGAAGTGCGTGCACACGGGCACGCAAACCGAGGTGATGACAGAATGCAATGAGATGCCTCGAAGTGCATACATACGGGCACGCAAACCGAGGCGATAACAGAATGCCATGAGATTAGATGCCTCGAAGTGCGTGCACACGGGCACGCAAACTGAGGCGATGACAGAATGCAATGAAAATGAGATGCCTCGAAGTGCATGCACACGGGCACGCAAACCGAGGTGATGACAGAATGCAATGAGATGAGATGCCTCGAAGTGCGTGCACACAGGCACGCAAACTGAGGCGATGACAGAATGCAATGAGATGCCTCGAAGTGCGTGCACACGGGCACGCAAAACGAGGCGATGACATAAACAATAAAAATGAGATGCCTCGAAGTGCGTGCACACGGGCACGTAAACCGAGGCAATGACAGAATGCAATGAGATGAGATGCCTCGAAGTGCGTGCACACGGGCACGCAAACCGAGGTGATGACAGAATACAATGTAATGACATGGAAACATGATAAATGGGCTTATACCAACATGAGTGAGCCTCAGCCACACTCACATAGGATGCCGACGGATAAAAATAAAGTGCCTTGAAATGCGTGCATGCGGGCACGCAAACCGAGGCAATGGCGGAATGCGATGTAATGACATGGAAATGATAAATGGGTTTATACCAACATGAGTGAGCCTCAGCCACACTCACATAGGATGCCGACGGATGAAAATTGAGTGCCTCGAAATGCGTGCATGCGGGCACGTAAACCGAGGCAATGGCGGAATGTGATGTAATGACATGGAAATGATAAATGGGCTTATACCAACATGAGTGAGCCTCAGCCACACTCACATAGGATGCCGATGAATGAAAATGGAGTGCCTCGAAATGCGTGCACGCGGGCACGCAAACCGAGGCCATGGCAAAATGCGATGAAATGACATGAAAATGAATGGAAAACATTCTAATGGAATTCCAGCACTAAAATATGGGGGAAAACAGTCCCGAAATGAGGCGAAATGACATGAAATGCAAGGAATTGACCCGAAATGCGAATTTTGGCACCCGAAATGGCCTATAGCTATGCCAAACATGCACAACATGGACATGCAATGCAAAGACAGAAGCTAGAAAGTCCCAAAAAATGCACTTTCACAGTTATAAACATGGCCAAACAGCAAGCATAGGTATGGCAAAAATAGCATGCAAGAATAGGGGCCAAAAGAGGGGTAATGAAGCAAGTGATATAAGCAAAACCCAAACTGAAAAATTTCCTTCTACAACACTGAAGAGGGACCCAAAATATGAATATTTACAGTACATGGCATCTTCAAAATCAGTATACAAACATGATAGAAATGTGATGCAAAATAAGGCTCAAAAATGGCTATAACATGAAGTATACAAAATAATCACCAAACAGAAAAAACATGTTAATGAAACATGAAGTATAGGCCAAAATAAGGCCACTTTCAGTTCGGACCAAGGTCCAAAAACAGAAGTAAAGGGGGTTTCTAATTTATGCAAAAATGGAGCCAAATAAAGGATATAACTACAAGTGACACATGGAGGCACCAAACAATGTTGAGCCCTTCTCCAATGTTGAAGAGGGGCTCAAAATAAGCCTAATATCAGTTTACAACATGCTCGAAAACAGATTTCTCATGGGCCAAAAATAGCATGCAAAATCATGACATATAAGAGGGTCAATGAAGCAAGTGCATTATGGAGGGCTCAAACAAGGTTGAGCCCTTAATGAAAAGTGAAGATGAGCTCAAAATAGGGCCCTTTTCAGTTAGGGCCGGAGCTTGAAACAAAAAGCAAGTGGGGCTTGCAAATAGATCAAGAAAAAGGGTCAAAAGGGTAAAAGTATTACTTACCCTTGAAGACTTAAACTTTTGTTGCTCCTTGGATGAATTTGCAGCTTCTTTAGCCTTTGAGAAACCTTCCTTGTTGCTGGAAATGAGGTGGTGGTGGTAGAGCTTGGTGGTGTAGAAGGAATTATGGTTAGGGACTTAGGGTTTTTTCAAGAATTGAGAAGGATGAAGATGGAGTTGGCTATGGAAGCTTGAAGAAGAGTTTTTCTAACCCCAAAATACTACAAGGCTTGCTTGCTATATAGGCCAAAGAAGGGGTGTAAAGGTGGGGGAAAAGGAGAGTAATATTCCCCCACGAAATATCCCCCAGATAAAGATCTTGTCTGGGGGAAACAGCTCCACAGCTGTAAAGTGTACAGTGCAAGGAAGCAGGCCGGCCTGGTACTTTTGTTGCAGGTGGCCGGCCGGCCACACCCCCTAGCCGGCCGGCTAGGGGTCAAAAGGTTCAATGATATTTTCTGGCCGGCCACCAACTGGTGAGGTCCCCCTATGTGTGTACAACACAACCATGTGGTTAAAAGTCCAAGAAAGTGGGTCCAAGGGGTTCAACATTAGCTCGGAAAGAGGGGTTCAAAAGGGTCAATTTGAATTAATGGCCAGCCATGAACTTTTAGGGGCGTCCCAAGTGTGTGCATCTCAGATATGTGGTTCAAAGTTCATGAAAAAGGGTCCAAGGGGTTTAACATTAGCCCGGAAGGAGGGGGTCAAAAGGGTCAAGTTGAATTAATGGCCGGCCATGAACTTTTAGGGGCCTCCCAAGTGTGTACATCTCAGATATGTGGTTGAAAGTTGGCAACACTAACCCTAGGGTGTTCAACATTAGCCCGGAAGTTGGAAAAACGGGCGCCGGGAGGCTCCGGAGGAGAGATAACTGGTTGTTGCAACAATTACTAGCCTTCCACCCTTCCATGACCTTCCTAGTGATGAAATAGCGGTACCTGCCAAAAATGAGCAAAAATCGATGCAAAACGAATGTTCGGGGGCCAAAACACGCAGTTCGGGATCCCGAAAATGGGCTGTTAAGCACCGAAAGTGGCGTTCGGCCACGAAGTGGGTTTCTCAGACCCCAGTGTCCCTCAAAAGGGAGAAAATAGGAAGTATACCAAAAACCGGAGCAATAGGAGATGGTTAAGCGGTCCCGAATCGAGGCACACGGCCTGACGGCTCCGAAAACCGGAAACCGGACTCCGAAATGGGAAAAATGGCCTACGGCCACCAAATGTAGCCTACGGACATTGAGAGACGGTTTACGGGACCTCTCCCTTCCCTCAGGAAAAGAAACAAGGAAAACCGAGTCTGGTTCGCAAACCGAGACAAGCAACTCTGAAACAGAAGAGGGTTCGGAAGTCCGGAGGCAGGGCTCACGGCCGCAACTCTGAAACTTCTGAACGAGCACATCATGCAACATCACCAAGCGCTCAATCGGTGACGTCTGAGTCTTAAGGTCGGTCAAAAATGGGGTGTCTACACAACACATGCAGAATGCAACTATAGCAGGCTCGGCTATTCTAAGATGGTATATGAAATGCTACAACTACCATGTATTCAACTTGGAATTGAAAGTACGATGCAGTTAGTATGGTGCGCCGAGCCCGGTGCATGCAATACAGATGAATGAATGCAAACATGCTGTCATACTGTATGCTAATTTAAACATGCCCTAATCTAACCATCATAAGCGGATAAATAAAAGGGAGAAGGACGTGGGGTTGGAAGACATACATCACACTCACCCACACTTATTACAGTTGTGCCCTCGCAGAGAGGGTCCGAATAAATATACAGTCCCGAATAAAAGAATATTATAGTCCAAAATATTACAAAATCCTAATTAATTAAAGAATTAACTAAGAAAGCAAATAAAACTGGCGTGCAAGCCAGGGACTGCCTTGCTTCTGATGGATGATGCATGTCCGGGTTGTCTTGCGCGGAAATCCACCGGAATGCCCCAATTAGCCTCTGTTTACACCTGTTCTTGAAATGCGTGCCAAGCCCCAAAAGTCGCTGATTTTTCGTTTTGCTGCAACAGAGAGCAGGAAAGGGGCATAGCAATGTATTTGCACAGATATATGCATGTCTTGATCCTCGTGCCACCAATCACGCATACCGAGGCATGATGGCCGAGGAGTCGAAATGCACAACTCAATATAGGATGAAAGCACATGAAACTACAGCTAAAACCTAACTCTATCATGGATAATCCGGAGTGTCGGTGACTGGGGAATTGAGACACATTCCGTCACTCGGAGTACGAAATGTACCTCGTTTCCCGTGCCCGGCCTAACTCCTATTCCGGACACGATACAATAAGCATGATATGCATGAAATGCAACTAAGATATAATCCTAACATACACAGAATGCTATGAAAATGAGATGCCTCGAAGTGTGTGCACACGGGCACGCAAACCGAGGCGATGACAGAATGCAATGAAAATGAGATGCCTCGAAGTGTGTGCACACGGGCACGCAAACTGAGGTGATGACAGAATGTAATGAAAATGAGATGCCTCGAAGTGTGTGCACACGGACACGCAAACCGAGGCGATGACAGGATGCAATAAAAATGAGATGCCTCGAAGTGCGTACACACGGGCACGCAAACCGAGGCGATGACAGGATGCAATGAAAATGAGTTGCCTCGAAGTGCGTGCACATGGGCACGCAAACCGAGGCGATGACAGGATGCAATGGAAATGAGATGCCTCGAAGTGCGTGCACACAGGACGCAAACCGAGGCGATGACAGGATGCAATGAAAATGAGATGCCTCGAAGTGCGTGCACACGGGCACGCAAACCGAGGCAATGGAAAAATGCAATGAAATGACATGGAAACATGATATGGACCTATACCAACATGAGTGAGCCTCAACCACACTCACATAGGATGCCGGTGAATAAAAATGGAGTGCCTCGAAATGCGTGCACACGGGCACGCAAACCGAGGCGGTGATAAAATGTGATGAAATGACATGGAAACATGATATGGACTTATACCAACATGAGTGAGCGTCAGCCACACTCACATAGGATGCCGGTGAATAAAAATGGAGTGCCTCGAAATGCGTGCACACGGGCACGCAAACCGAGGCGGTGATAAAATGTGATGAAATGACATTCAAACATGATATGGACTTATACCAACATGAGTGAGCCTCAGCCACACTCACATAGGATGCCGGTGAATAAAAATGGAGTGCCTCGAAATGCGTGCACACGGGCACGCAAACCGAGGCAATGGCAAAATGTGATGAAATGACATGGAATGGATGGCAATCATTCTAACAGAATTTCAGCAACAAAATATGGGGGAAAACAGTCCCGAAATGAAGCGAAATGACACCAAATGCATGAAATTGTCTCGAAATGCAACATTAGGCACCCGAAATGGCCTATAGCTATGCCAAACATGCACAATATGGACATGCAATGCAAAGACAGAAGCTAGACAGTCCCAAAAAAGGCACTTTCACAGTTATAAACATGGCCAAACAGCAAGCGTAGGTATGGAAAAAATGGCATGCAAGAATAGGGGCCAAAAGAGGGGTAATGAAGCAAGTGATATAACCAAAGCCCAAACTGAAAATTTTCCTTATATAACACTGAAGAGTGACCAAAAATATGAATATTTACAGTATATGGCAGCCTCAAAATCAGTATACAAACATGATAGAAATGTGATGCAAAATAAGGCTCAAAAATGGCTATAACATGAAGTATACAAAATAATCACCAAACAGAAAAAAAATGTTAATGAAACATGAAGTATAGGCCAAAATAAGGCCACTTTCAGTTCGGACCAAGGTCCAAAAACAGAAGTAAAGGGGGTTGCCAATTTATGCAAAAATGGAGCCAAATAAGGGATATAACTACAAGTGACACATGGAGGCACCAAACAATGTTGAGCCCTTCTCCAATGTTGAAGAGGGGCTCAAAATAAGCCTAACATCAATTTACAACATGCTCAAAAATAGATTTCTCATGGGCCAAAAATAGCATGCAAGATTATGACATATAAGAGGATCAATGAAGCAAGTATGTTATGGAGGGCTCAAACAGGGTTGAGCCCTTAATGAAAAGTGAAGATGAGCTCAAAATAGGGCCCTTTTCAGTTAGGGCCGGAGCTTGAAACAAAAAGGAAGTGGGGCTTACAAATAGATCAAGAAAAAGGGTCAAAAGAGTAGAAGTATCACTTACCCTTGAAGACTCAAACTTTTGTTGCTTCTTGGATGAATTTGCAGCTTCTTTGGCCTTTGAGAAACCTTCCTTGTTGCTGGAAATGAGGTGGTGGTGGTAGAGCTTGGTGGTGTAGAAAGAATGATGGTTAGGGACTTAGGGTTTTTTCAAGAATTGAGAAGGATGAAGATGGAGTTGTGTATGGATGCTTGAAGGAGAATTTTTCTAACCCCAAAATACTACAAGGCTTGCTTGCTATATAGGCCAAAGAAGGGGTGTAAAGGTGGGGGAAAAGGAGAGCAAAATTCCCCCACAAAATATCCCCCGGATAAATATCTTTTCTGGGGGATATTGCCCCACAGCTGTAAAGGGAACAGTGCAAGGAATACGGCCGGCCTGGTACTTTTGCTGCAGGTGGCCGGCCGGCCACACCCCCTAGCCGGCCGGCTAGGGGTCAAAAGGTTCAATCATATTTTCTGGCCGGCCACCAACTGGTGGGGTACTCCTATGTGTGTACAACACAACCATGTGGTTGAAAGTCCAAGAAAGTGGGTCCAAGGGGTTCAACATTAGCTCGGAAAGAGGGGTTCAAAAGGGCCAATTTGAATTACTGGCCGGCCACCTCTTTTTAGGGTCCTCTCATGTGTGTACATCTCAGATATGTGGTTCAAAGTTCAAGAAAAAGGGTCCAAGGGGTTCAACATTAGCCCGGAAGGAGGGGGTCAAAAGGGTCAAGTTGAATTAATGGCCGGCCATGAACTTTTAGGGGCCTCCCAAGTGTGTACATCACAAATGTGTGGTTCAAATTTGGAGAAAATGGGTCCAAGGTATTCAACATTAGCCCGGAAGTGCGAAAAACGGGCGCCGGAGGGCGTCGGAGGATGTATAACTGGTTGTTGCAACAATTGCTGGCCTCCCACCCTTCAATGACCTCCCTGGTGACAAAACAGAGGTACCTGCCAAAAATGAACGAAAACCGTTGCAAAACGAATGTTCGGGGGCCAAAACACGCAGTTCGGGGTCCCGAAAATGGGCTGTTAAGCACCGAAAGTGGCGTTCGGCCACGAAGTGGGTTTCTCAGACCCCAGTGTCCCTCAAAAGGGAGAAAATAGGAAGTATACCAAAAACCGGAGCAATAGGAGATGGTTAAGCGGTCCCGAACCAAGGCACACGGCCTGACGGCTCCGAAAACCGGAAACCGGACTCCGAAATGGGAAAAATGGCCTACGGCCACCAAATGTAGCCTACGGACATTGAGAGATGGTCTACAGGACCTCTCCCTTCCCTCAGGAAAAGAAACAGAGAAAACCGAGTCTGGTTCGCAAACCGAGACAAGGCACAGAAGAGGGTTCGGAAGTCCGGAGGCAGGGCTCACGGCCGCAACTCTGAAACTTCTGAACAAGCACATTATGCAACATCACCAAGCGCTCAATCGGTGACGTCTGAGTCTTAAGGTCGGTCAAAAATGGGGTGTCTACAGTGATGCGCACAGCAAAACAAATATAGACTAGATCACCTAATTTCGAACAAAGCATCGCATATCCGTTTGTTTGAAAAATGTTTTGAAATTTGCTACTCGCGAGTAGGCTAAAACACGGATTTTGATGAGTTGTTCCAACTCAAACAATCCAACCTTCACCCATAGGCATTCAGGCAGTTCATATCACATAAGCATCTAGCCACATGGTAAGCATGCTGTCATGTCGTTAGCAATCAATGTATGATCCAAGTCCATGTTAAGTGCCTAATGCAACGCATACAGAATGCAATTAGGATAGGCTCGGCTAATCCTAGGATGGCATGTGAAATGCAACCATTAGATGCACGTATTCAAGTTAGATTTGAAATACTTATGCAGTTAGCATGATGCGCCGAGCCCGGTGCATGCAATACTGATGAATTCTGCACGCATGCATAGCATAAGGTATGCTAAATTAAATATGCCCTAATACTAACCATCAAAGCAGGTAAGTAAAAGGGAGAAAGAAGTGGGGGTTAGAAAACATGCACACACGCACCCACACTTATTACAAATTCGCCCTCGCTCGGAGGTACCAAAAGAATAATACAATTAATTAACCTACAAGCTAATTAATTATTACAGACAAATTAAACCAGTTAAGAAAATTAACTAATCTAATAAAACAGTAAACAGCCTCGGGAAGAGGGCCCAATGCAATGCATGCTCGGTTCTGCTCGGAAGTCCACTGCCATGCACAAGTTGCCTCTGTTTTTACTGTTTGGCACCTCTGAAAATTGCACAAACTCCAAGGTTGCTTCTCTGAGTGTTGTGGAACACCACCGGCCATGAGGAATGGTCATCGACCACCTGTGGAGATATCGGCCACAAATTGTTGGTCGGTCGGCACTGTATGTAGCCGACTGGCCAAAACTTCCTGCAGAACCTGTTTTGACAGTAGCAGAGAGCAAAACAATGCATGGCAATGCATTCCAAGCAAATGTGTGCACCAATACATCTCTTATCATGTTTGTGACTCAAAAGGACATGGTTCTCAATTCTCGGACCACTAATCGCGCATTTCAATACGTGATGGCCCAAGAAACCAAGTATGCACTTTGATTTCAAATGAGATGCACATCAAACAAACAAGTGAGGCTCAACTTCTATCATACTCAATTCAAGAGGCAAAGCATGCATGCCAATGCAATGCAACCTAGGCATGTTAACTAAGTATGCAACATGGGCATGCAATGCACAATGCATACTAGGCATACAACCTATGCAAGCAAGCATGCAAGGCATGAGGCAATGCAAACCAACAAGTGTGCAAGATGCAATGTGGATGTTCAAGCATGCAACAACACATGGAGCAAACATGTTAAACAACCTAAACATGTAACAACACACAAGTATGCAACAACACACAAGGTGAGCATGCAACAACATGCGAATAATGGACTTAAACTAATTTGGGCACCTCTATACTAAGCCCAAAACAGTGGCCAATTGCTAAGAGAAGGAGAACCAAATAACATGCAAGCATGCATGCACACAAGGACCAACACTTAGGCATTGAAGAGCAACTCTCAAGCACACTTAAGAGAATGAAAGCATGGACAAATGGCATGTATTATAAGCTCTGAAAATCAAGTCATGAAAGGTGCCAAACCAACTAGACAAGACAAACAAGGCATGCAAGCAAAGCCAAAATTCAAGGCGAGCCAAAGGTGTATTGAACTACACTTAGCAAAATCAAACATGGGATGAATTAAGCAACCAAAATCAGAGTTTTAGCATATTAAGACAAAGCCAATAACACATGTAGATGGCATCTAAATGGCTTAAACATGTAAGCATGCACAAGGGCCTAAACAAGGGGCATAAGACAACAACCTTTTAACACATTAAAGGGGCATCAAATGCAAGCGTGCAAGCATGTCATGAGGACTGAAATGACATGTTAAATGGTTCCAAACCACTGGAATAATGCAAGTAATGCGTGCTCATGGTTCATACACTTAAGGCTTACGAGCCAAGAATGCAAAGAGGCTAAACAAAGCATGACAAGCATGGCTAAGACAACCTACATCAGACCTTAAGCATGGCAAAACAAGCCTAAAAGCTTCACAAAGCTTGGCCAAAACAAGCAAGCATGGTAATCTACATGCTAAGTACATGTTAAGGCAAATGATGGCATTACAAGACATGTATGCTAAACAAGCATGGCGTGCCTAAACCAACATAAAAAAGTGCTATAGCATGGCAAAATAACACTAAATAGAAGCTAAGATATGGCCAACATGAACCTAAATAAGATGCTCACTCAAGAGGCTAAAATGGCCCTTTTCAAGGACAACAAGGAGAGGGGGTGGCCCTCTCCTTCTTAGGACCTCAAGGCACCATCCTCACCACTGAAATTCCTCGAGATTTCAGTGGTGAAGAGGCCCAAACAAGGTGGTCCCGGAGCTCAACCAAAATGGCACAAAATGGGATCAAACAAGCCCTAAGAGGCGTCAAACAACCCCAAAGCTCAAAACACTCTTAAACAACTATTTAGAGCAGGAAAAAACAAGACTTTTATATGTTATACACAAAGTCTAAAAACAGTTTCAAGATAGGTGAAAAAGCTATGTAAAAATGGGGAAAAATGGGAAAAATTGTTACCCTTGTAGACCCTCTTCAAAAATGGAAGACCAGCTGCTTCCTTAGGTTTAAACTAGTCCAAAACCTCCAAGAACAAGCCCCTTATGCCTCAGCAACTAAGGTATGGTGTAATGGTAGGTATTTGTGTGCAATATTAAGAACAAAACACACACAAAACACTCGAGAGAGAGAGAGATATAGAGATAGAGTATGAACAAACCCTAACCCTAAAACTTAAAGCTCTGAAAAATTTTGTAATCCTAATGGAGGGAGAAGAGGCTCCCTCTTATAGACAATCCCTCTTGTGAAGCTTTCCAAACAAGCTAGTCAAGAGGGAGATCCCTCCATACACGTGTATGGAGGGGAGTAAAGTGTATGCCAGCTAGCACAGCTGGCATAAAAATATCTGCAAAAGCAGATGAATAGTGGTCGGCCAGCCAAAAATGCAATTTGACCAAAATAGATGGCCGGTCGACCATCTAGAGTGCTGGTCAGCCCAACATTTAGCCGATGGCAACAAAACACAGCCGGTGGCCTCAAGCCATGGCCGGTGGAGTGTGGGGATGGCCAACAAGCCATTCCCTGCCCTCCAAAGCAAAAACACAAGTGTTTGGTGCAAAAACAAACACAAAACAGTCGAGTCGAGAGATCCTGAGGCAAGGCGCGTAGCCGAGACCTCCAGGAACTCAAGACGAACACAAACAAGGATGATCGCCGAGTGTTCAAATGGTGACGTCCAAGTCTTAAGGAGCGTCAAAAATGGGGTGTCTACAATAAGGTCCATAAATGCAGCAGGTGCATTGGTAACTCCGAAAGGCATAATTAGAAATTCATAGTGTCCATACCTCGTTCGAAATGCAGTCTTTTCTATGTCCTCTATCTTGACTTTCAACTGGTGGTATCCAGATCTAAGGTCAATTTTGGAGAACACTTGGGCACCCTGTAACTGGTCAAATAAATCATCAATGCGAGGCAATGGATATTTATTTTTCACTGTTACCTTGTTCAATTCATGGTAGTCAATGCAGAGTCTCAGTGAGCCGTCTTTCTTTTTCACAAATAAGACCGGCGCGCCCCACGGTGAAGTACTGGGCCTGATGAACTTCTTATCTAATAACTTTTGCAGCTGAACTTTCAACTCTTTCAATTTAGTCGGTGCCATTCTGTAAGGAGCTTTCGATACTGGCTGTGTACCCGGAATCACATCAATGGTGAACTCAATCTCCCTATTAATCAAATCCCCTGGCAGATCATCTGGAAAAACATCTGGGAATTCTCTGACTATAGGAATACTATTCGCATCAGTTTTATCATCAGTAGGTACAGTCAATACAAAACATAGATACCCTTTACACCCCTTTCTAATCAGTTTGAGAGCTTCCATAGATGAAATCAGATATGGGGGAGGTAATACTCCTACTCCGTTAAACACAAATTCAGGCAGTCCGGGTGGACGGAAAATAACTTTTTTTGTTACACAGTCTATGGTAGCATGATATTTTGTTTACCAATCTATTCCCAATATCACATCAAAATGATCTATATTCAATGGCAGTAAATCAATATACAAATGTGCCTCTCCAACAATAATTTCACATGCAGGGTACATATAAGCACAATTCATAGATCCCCCAACAGGTGAAGATACAGCTAACAGATAGTTCATGGGTTCCAATGGTCTATTCAATTTTCGCGAAAAAGTATGCAATACATATGAATGTGTAGACCCCGAATCAATCAAAACATATGCATTTTGCGCACAAATTGAGAGTATACCTAACACAACGGTCTCGGTATTCTGTACATCTCCCGGTACGAGTGCGAACACTTGGCCTTACCTTATAGGCTCTTTTCTAGTCGCTTTAGGGTTGGGTTTTGGTGGAGCAGTTGATGCTGCTGCACTTGGTGCCGCTTTGCTATTGCCTTGGGGAGCAGAAGGGCAGTCTTTGACCATGTGGCCCACCTTGCCACACCTGTAACAAGCACCAGATATTTTATAACAAACCCCCTTTATGGTTCTTACCACATTCAGAGCAGGGTGGTATAAAACGGTTCCCTTGACTAGAACTAGTCGTTGACCCTGTATTCTGCTTTTTGTTCAATGGATTGTTTCGGCCTTTCTTGAACTTAAAGCCCCGTCTTTTACCACGCCACTCAGTCGATGGTGTATCAGTCTGTTTCAATGCCTCGATGTTTAACTCAGCCATGATTGCTCGGTCAAGAACATCCACATACTTAAGCAGTTTCAAAACATTAATTCTATCAAGAATTTCCACATTAAGGCAGCCTTCAAACTTCCTGGCCTTTTTGTAGTCAGTGTCAACCATGTGCGGTGTATAACGGGCAATGTGACAACCCTCACCACTGTTTACTGATAAACCACTGATTACTGTTAAACTAAGACTGATTATGATAATTGACTGAATTGATTGAAATCCTCAACTGATTGATTGCCTGTATATGTTTAAGTGCAATTCTATCTGTTGGCTGTTAAATTATCTGTTCATGTTTTAAGCTTAAAACTGCAAATTGAAGGCCTTATTGGCGGCCGAACCAGAAATTGATTAGTGTTTTATGCTAATTGAGATTTATATGTTTTTATGGTGTATTTATCTGAAATTTGAATTGGCATGATTAAATTAGATTAAATAATGCTAAATTGCAATGGTTGCCGTATTTACCAAACTACCACCTGGTGGCTACTTTATACAAAACATATTTGAGCCTCAATACATTCAAACAAAACATTTCATCAGCCTTCTTGAGTCCTTAGCCGACTAGAGAGAGAGGGAGAGGAGAAAACCTTGTTTTCATCTTGAATTTGCTTGAAGGCTTAGGGGATTTGGAAGATAATTGCAAAATTGAGCTTCTAAACTTGGAGTTGGAGACTTAAGGTAGGGTAATTACCTTCTAGATTGTGTATTTGAGATAGTTCTTACATGGTTCATGTTACATTCATGTTATATTGAAGAGTTGAGTCTTGAATTGGACCTAGCATGTTGAATTATAGCATATATCATGCATGCATGCCTCCATTGTTGCGTTTTGAGGTTGATTACATGGAATTTGGTACATGCATGTTCATATTATTGTTATAGTCCATGTTTTCATCTTGTTTTTGAGCAAATTAGCTCATTTGAGCAAGTAATTGAAGCTTTGAATTGGTTTAAACTCATGCATGTCATGTTTGAGTTATGTTCATGAAAATTGGTTTGAAATTGGATTTAATTGAACTACCTTTGGGCTTTGATTTTTCAAATTGACCTTTGAAACATGTTATATTATGAGTTTTGAAGAGTTTTCCAGAAAATTAGCCCAAAAGGATCGAATTTGGTACATTGAAACTTGTTTTTGAGCTTGAGGTTCAAATCTGGAAATTCCAGATTTTGGACTCACGCTTGAGCGGAGTGACTGGCGCTCGAGCGTGAAATTCTTGCATCCAGCACTTTACACTGTTTTATAGTCCACTCGAGCAGGGTATTGGACGCTCGAGCGAGGCCTTGTGTCACACGCTCGAGCGGGTATCGAGCGCCTAATCGAGCGTGATTTTCACATATCTAGTACTTTTACAGTACGCTCAAGCGGGAAAGTTTACGCTCGAGTGGAGTCTTTTGTTTGCATGTCCACTCGAGCGGGGAAACCCACGCTCGAGCGGGACCTCTGTTTTCTAAAAATTCTGAAAATGTTTTTAATGTACATCTTTGCATCCTCATTCTATCATAGGCATTCCTAGGCCTAATTTAAGGCATCTTAATGAGGATACTGATGTAGAACCACACCGAGTCAAACTAGGGATTGAGTTATTATTTTCCCAACTGTGTAGCTTAGTGTGTGTTCATTCTGCAACTGTGTAGGGTTGGCATCCGGAGACGCGTACTAGCTTATCTGTAGCCCAGAACTCTGTCAGTAACAATGTTATAAAGATATATTCGAAAATGAATATTTTCTGAATGATCAACTGAACTGTTTTTTGAACTGTTTACTGTTATCTAAATGAATGTTTGTCTTCTATTCTGAACTGTATTGTGGCATCCTTAGTAACTACTGTTACTGTTACTGCTACTGTTACAGAGATCTCTGTCAGTTCCTATTTTGGAACTTCTGTTTACTGTTTTGATGGCCATCATTAACTGTTCGATCTTTCAAGACCTACTGTTTACTGTACTGTTCTGCTAATGGATGTACCACATACGACTGTTATGTCTGAATGACTGATACACTGAATCAATTGACTGTTTTCAATACTGAAAGGACATTCATTCTTAACCTCTTTACGCATTATGTTATTCACTGGGCTTTAGCTCACTGCTCATATATATATGTAGGTGTTCAGGCACCAGACCGGAGCTAGGAGCGTAGGTTAGACTCCCTTTTGTCAAAGCCAACCATTGTGCCTCACTTCGAGGTTCCTGATCTGTTCAAGCCGAGGCTGTTTGGGGTCTTTTAGTTTTTCCCTTTTTGTGTCGGTTATATAATTACTGTATAGACTGAATGATGTTACTGTACTGTACTATTCTAATAGGGATTAAGTCCCTGATCTGGATAATTGTAAATACTGTGCATACTGTTTTGGTACTGACTGTATATATATATATATATATGAAAGTCTTTTTGCATACAGACTGTCACAGCTCATTGGACATTGTCTATTTACTGTTTTGGCTTCCACCAGCCCCTGTACTCTGTGTTACTGTATTACTGTTAAGCAGGCCTTCGGTAATCTCGAATTACTAGCCGGTTACGGTGCTAAACCCATAGGGGCGGGTTTGGGTCGTGACAAGCAAGTTCGATAAACTTTGATTCATACTCTGCTACCGACATGGTGCTTTGTTTCAACTGTTCAAATTCGGTTACCTTGCGGTCCCTGACACACTGTGGGAAGTATTTCTCAAAGAAGGCTCCCTTAAACTGAGCCCAATCCATAGCAGTATTTGTGCCGCAGACCAGCATCCACCACCTTCTGGCCTCTTCTTGTAAGGTGAAGGTAGCCAATAGGACTTTGTGTGCTTCAGAACACGAAAACACTTCAAATAAATTTTCTGTTTCAAGCACCCATGCTTCGGCCTTTAAGGGTTCAGGGCCTCTCTGAAAGGATGGCGGTTTCATCTTACTGAACTTCTGTGTTAGAGCAATGATGTCATCATTAACATTCTGTTCCGGCAGTACCGGAGGAGGTGGGGGCTGTTGGTTCTGTTGTTACAGCCTTAAGGTCTTAGTCAACATTTCCATTGTTCTCTCTAGACTTGCCATTCTGGCCTTAGATGATTCAGATTCATTAGTAGTTCTTGCGTTATCCATTTCACTATAGACAATTATGGCAGTTATAAACATAGACAGTTGCATACTTAACATATTAGCACATTAGCACAGATATTCATGTCATGGCCACACACACTTTTCAATGTTCATGCAATGCCCTATTCACTTTTCTAGGACATCCTATAGCTCATTTGGGCACGTGTGTGCGGTATCACTCGTGGTTTAGTATCGCTCTGATATCACTCTGTCACGACCCAAACCCGCCCCTATGGGTTTAGCACCGTAACCGGCTAGTAATCCGAGATTATCGAACGCCTGCTTAACAGTAAGACAGTAATACAGAGTACAGGGGCTGGCGGAAGCCAGAACAGTAATTAAGAGATGTCCAATGAGCTGTGACTGTCTGTATGCAAAAAGACTTTTCATAACATATACACATTCAGAACAAAACAATACATACATGCATCATATACAGATATTCAGGTTAGGGACCGAATCCCTACCATAACAGTACAGTACGATATCATTCAGCCTATACAGTAATTACAAAATAGATACAAAAAGGGGAAACTAAAAAACCCCAAAAGCCCTAGCTTGAAGGACTTAGAACCTCTCAGTGAGGCACAGTAGTTGGCTCGACAAAACTGGAGTTTACCCTGACGCTTCCAACAACGGTCCGGTGCTTGTACACCTACATATATATATGAGCAGTGAGCTAAAGCCCAATGAATAACATATACGTAAAAAGGTTAAGAATGAATGTCCTTTCAGTATTGAAAACAGTCATTTATCAGTATATTAGTCATTCAGTTTGTGGCTCATAATTCATGCCATACAGTAATTCAGAAACTATAATAGTCATATGTGGTACACCCAATAACAAAACAGTACAGTAGGTCTTAGCAGACCGAACAGTCAATGATGGCCATTATATCAGTAAACAGTAGTGGTTCCAAACATGGGAATCGACAGAGATCTCTGTAACAGTAGCAGTAACAGTTCAGTAACAGTATATTGCTATGGATGCCACGAATACAGTTCACAAATAGGACAAACATTCATTCAGTAAACGGTGTCATTTCATAAAGCAGTACAGTCATTTGTTTAGAAAATAATCTCAATTGAACATATCTTTACAACATTGTTACTCACAGAGTTCTGGGCTACAGATAAGCTAGAGCGTCTCCGGATGCCAACCCTACACAGTTACAGAGTGAACACACACTAAGCTACACAGTTGGGAAAATAATAACTTAATCCCTAATTTGCCTCAGTGTGGTTCTACATCAATATCCTCATTAAGATGCCTTAAACTAAGCCTAAGAATGCCTAGAATGAAATGAGGATGCAAAGATGCACTTTAAAAATATTTTTAGAACTTTCAGAAAACAGAGGTCCCGCTCGAGCGTGGGTTTCCCCGCTCGAGTGGACATGCAAACAAAAGTTTCCGCTCGAGCATAACTTTCCCACTCAAGCGAACTGCAAAAGTACTGGATGTGTGAAAATCACGCTCGATGGGCGCTCGATACCCGCTCAAGCGTGTGACACAAGTCCTCGCTCGAGCGTGTAAAACCCCGCTCGAGCGGACTGTAAACACAACAAAAGTGCTGGATACACGAATTTCCTACCCGAGCGTGTAGACGTCCCCGAACGCCCCGGGGAGGAACGAGTCCCCGTTCCGTTCGATATTGGGCTCACTACAGTTCAGCACTCAAATATCACGGTTCTTAATCTGAACCAAAGAGTCCAAATCCGGCAAATCGTTTTGAGAAAGCAGATTTTTAGAAAAGAAGTGCCAAACATGGACTGCTTTGCCAGATACAGAATCGCCACCTAAATATTTTATTTTGGAAAATTTAAGAAACCCTGACTCGTTGCCTAAGGCCACGTGTCCGTCATCACCAAAGTTGCCACGGCTCGGGAACTTGGGTACGATTGGGGAAGGTCACTTTGTGAGCACCCCCGTTCGCCCGATCAAAGATCGGCCTCTACTAACCATGATATCTATTTTTGAAAAAACATTGTGTGTTCTTATTCCGGTTATTAGCCTAGATTTACTATGTGATGCGCACAACATACAAGTATAGACTGGGTCGCTTGAATTGGAGCAAAACATTTCATGTTTGTTTATTTGAAAATGGTTTGATGGTGCTACTCGCAAGTAGGCTAAGACGTGGATTTGCCACCCTCAGATGGGCTTAGAAAACATGATTTTGCCACTATCTAGTGGGCTTAAAAAAACACACATTTGATGAATTGTTCCAATCCAAATAACCCAACCTTCACCCACAGGCATTCAGGCAGTTATATCACATAAGCATATAGCCTCATGGTAAGCATGCTATTCATGGCAGTCACTCACACGTATGCAAGGATGCTAAAGCATAAAACTTATCGAGTACTCCAAGCCAAAACAGAAGCTAATTAGAAATCCATGCATGATCCTAACTATACAAAAATGCCTAATGCAACACATGCAAAAATGCAACTATAGCAGGCTCGGCTATTCTAAACATGGCATATGAAATGCTACAGCTAACATGTATTCAATTTGGAATTGAAAATACAATGCAGTTAGTATGATGCGCCGAGCCCGATGCATGCAAAACAGATGAATGAATGCAAACATGCTACCATACTGTATGCTAATTGAAATATGCCCTAATCTAACCATCATAAGCAGGTAAATAAAAGGGAGAAAGACGTGGGGTTGGAAGACATGCATCACACACACGCACACTTATTACAGTTATGCCATCGCATAGAGGGTCCGAATAAAATAATATACAGTCCCGAATGAATAAATAATACAGTCCCGAATAAATACCAAAATCCTAATTAATTTACAAATTAATCTAAGAAAGCTATAAACTGGCATGCAAGCCAGGGACTGCCTCGACTCTGATGAATGATGTATGTTTGGGCTGCCTTGCGTGGAAATCCACTGGGATGCCCCAATTAGCCTCTGTTTTGTAATTATTCTTGGAAAGCGTGCTAAGCTCCGGAAGACTGCTGATTCTTAATTTGCTGCAACAGAGAGCAAGAGAGGGGCATAGCAATGTATTTTCACAAATGTATGCATGCCTCGATCCTCGTGCCACCAATCACGCATCTCGATGCATGATGGCCGAGGAGTCGAATTGTGCAACTCAATATAGAATGAATGCACATGAAAACAAACAAAACCTAGACTCCATCATGGATAATCCGGAGTGTCGGCGATTGGGAATTGAGACACGTTCCGTCACTCGGAGTACGAAACGTCCCTCGTTTCCCGTGCTCGGACTAACTCTTATCCCAAGAACAATGCAATATGCATGACATGCATGAATGCAACTAATATACAACCTAGCATGCACAATGCTATGAAATGGCATACACGATGCACGAGGTAACATGGCATACACAATGCGCTAACATACAACCTAGCATACACAATGCTATGAAATGAAATGGCATACACAATGCATAAATGGACTTACACTAACACAAGTGGACCTCAGCCACACTCGCATAAGAGGCCATTAGATGAAAATGAGACACTCGAGATGCGTGCATACGTGCACGCAAACCGAGGACCAATCCTAAGGCACTGAATGCCACTCTAACAAGACATGGCAAGGCACGAAATATGATATGCAAACATGCAAATTTCAACGCTAAAATATGACCCGAAACAGCCTCGAATCATGACAACATAGCACCCGATGCATGAAATGGTCCCGAAATGCAAGATTAAGCACATGAAATGACTTGTAGCTACATCAAGCATGCATTATTTGTACATGAAGTATGAAGAAAGATATAAGGAAGCCCCAAAACAAGCATGTTTACAGTTTTAAGCGAGGCCAAACAGCAAACACAAATAGGGCTAAACCGATACGCAAAAATGGCCCTAAATGTGAGATAAAGAAGCAAGTCACAGCTTCTGGTCCCAAATAGATGAGGGCCCTTCAACAATGTTGAAGAGGGACCCAAAATATGACCTTTTACAGTTTATGACTGAGCCAAAAACAGTACACAAGCATGCTCAAAATACTTATGCAAAACAAGGCCAAAAAGAGAGCTATAACACAAGGTACAAAAAGGATGCCTCAAACAGTAAAAGACCCTTAATGAAACATGAATAGGGGGTCAAAATAAGGCTGTTTTCAGTTCAGACCAGAGTCCGAAAACAGAAGCACAAGAGGCTAATAAATCATGCAAAAATAGAGCCAAAAAAGGGATATAAAGGCAAGTGGAAGATAGAAGCCTAAAAGAGTGATGAGCCCTTCAACAACATTGAAGAAGGGCTCAAAATAAGCCACTTTACAGTTTATGACATGCCTCAAAACAATTTATACATAGGCCAAAAATTCTACACAAGAAAATGGCATACAAGGGAGGCAATGAAGCAAGTGCAACAAGGAGGCCTCAAACAGTGAGAGGCCCTTAAACAAACATGAAAAATAGCTCAAAATAAGCCTAGTTCCAGTTAGGGTCGGAGCCCAAAACAGCAAGCAAGCATAGCTAATGTATTGAACAAAATAAAACACAAAAAAGAAAAATAGGGACTCATCCTTGAAGACTAGTCTTTGACAGCTCCTTGGCTTGAGTTGCAGCACTCCTAGGCTTTGAAGAACAACCTCCAGCTACTGGAATGGAGGATGGAAGGGTGGGGCTATGGGTTGGTGAAGGAATGAGTGTGGGACTTGAGAGTTTGGAGCTTGGAAATATAGAGAGAGAGGGAGAGAGAGAGAGATTGAATGCAAGAGGCTTGGGGGGAATTTTTGTAACCCTCATAACAAAGCTGGAGTTGCTGTTATATAGACAAAAAGGGGGGAAAATGGGGGGGGAAATGGAGGGAAAACAATCCAAGTTTCCCCCCAAAATGCAGCCCCCCCCCCTCCGGATACAGAATCTGGGGGAAAAGAGATGCATATTTGAAATGTGCCTGCAGCAAGGAGCATGGCCGGCCAGTTATTGGGACTGCAGGTGGCCGGCCGGCTTTCCCCGTGGCCGGCCGGCCAAGGGTCAAAACGGTCAATGAAAATTAATGGCCGGCCACCACAGAAAGAGGGCCTCCCATGTGTTCACAACACAACCCTGTGGTCACAAACTGGAGAAAATGAACCAAGAGAGAGAACAACCCACTTTTCAAAGGGGTTCAAAAGGTTCAAAAGTAATTACTGGCCGGCCACCAAATATTGGTGGCCTCCCAGATGTGTGCATCACAAATATGGGGTTTAGGGTGCAAGAAGATGGCCCAAGGGTGGTCAACATTGGCTTTGAAGTGGGAGAAATCGGGCGACGGAGGGCGATGAAGGGATAAAGTTGGCTGACAGAACAATTACTGGCCTCCCATCCCTCTATGATCTTCCTAGCAATGAAACAGAGGTCCCTGCCAAAAAGGAACCAAAACCGATGCAAAATGAAGGTTCGGGGGCCGGAACGCGCAGCCCGAGGCCCGAAAAACTAACTGTTAGGCACCGGAAGTGGTGTTCGACCATGAAGTTGGTCTCTCGGACCGCAGTGTCCCTCAAAAGGGAGCAAATAAGATGTATGTCAAAAACCGGAGCAAATGGAGGTGGTTAAGCGGTCCCGAACTGAGGCACACAGCCAACGGCTCCGAAAAATCAAAAACCGGGCTCCAAACGGGCAATATGGCCTACGACCACGAAACGTAGCCTACGACCACTGAGAGATGATCTACGAGACCTCTCCCTCCCTTCGGGAAGAGAAAACAGAGAAAATGGAGCCTGGTTCGCAAACCGAGGCAAAACACAAAATAGTCCTGAAGTCCGGAGGCAAGGCTCGCAGCTGAGACTCTGAAATTTCTGAACGAGCACAATATGCAATATCACCGAGCGCTCAACTGGTGACGTCTGAGTGTCAAGGTCGGTCAAAAATGGGGTGTCTACAGTTACCCCTCTTTGACAGAACTCGAAAGTCATAAGTGACGGGAGTGAATGTCAAAGCCCAGAGACGACCCATTTTTGACAAGGCCGAAGACTTAGACAAGCATACAAAATAACACAGATGTGCCCGCAGGCATGCCCGCAGGCAGGGGCAAAATGCAACCGAAAATGCAAGAAGCCGAAGGTAACTTACTGATTATGCAAATGCAGCAAGCTGTAATGAAGCACATATTCACAAATAGATGCAACAGTTTTAAGTAAGAATGCAAAGCAACAACTACATTTCATGTAGTTAAGAATACGGTGAATTATTCAATCCTCGCCACGTCTCACACGGAGAAGATACGATACCTGCACGGTTCGTTTGGTCGCACCAGCTTCAAATGAACCGTACATACAATATCGTGCCTGCAAAATAAAGAAACTCAACAAGCACAACATATCTAACAACATATACCTAATGTGATATCGAGTGCAAACAATCGCGGTGTTGATGGAAAAGTGCATCGCAATGCGGGAAGAAACGCGCGTGACAACGCGGGTTCAAGCACGGAGGCTTGGTGATGTCAAAGAGACGTGCATAACAATGCAGGTATGTGCATAAGAATGCAAATTATGTGCATGATAATGCAGAACAAGCGTAAACCAAGATGCATGTTCGTCACAAAACAATGAGCAAGGAAATGCGCATTTCGGCGGGGGCGATTTGATCGCGGCCTCCGGTTCACCTCCCGAAGAGGTTACAACATGTTCAAAAAGGATACATCTCACTTTTAATGAATAATGATGAGACACGCATCAGAAGTTAAAGCTGAGGTCCCGGCGGAGCGATTTCGCGACAGGAAGTGCACTTCTCTTGTACTTTTTCAGGTCCCGGGGACTCCAATTCTCCTCAAAATTTGCAGGGACCTTGGGGGGCATGTGGGGAACACCACCGGCCAGTTTTATTGGGAGTGGGAGGCCACCAACCATTTTTTGAAAAGTGAATGGCCGGCCTGCCAGAAAAAGTGGCCGGCCGGCCACTTTGCCAAATCCGGGAGCAATTTTGTCCTTTTAGCCTCTTTTCTTTAAATACACTTATCCAAACATTTTGAGCTCATAATTGCAGCTTCGAAATCCTCCTCCCTAGCTCCTCAAACCATTTTCTCCCTCAAATCTAGGCTCCATATGCGTTTTCCAACGTCCCACGCAAGTTGTTTTCGCGAAATTTTTCAGTTTCAAGCACTTTGAACCGATTAAATTTTGGTTTCGAGGCTTCTTTTCTCATTTTCGCCACTTGAGGTGAGTTTGTCTCAATATTTGGAAGATTTTCTCGGGAGTTGACTTTTGTTGACTTTTCATTTCCCGAGAGCTGACTTTTGTTGACTTTTTCCAATTTTTGCTCATTTTTGCTCATTTTTGCCCCTTTTGCAGATTTCTCGAAATGGCGGGCCAATTTCCCCACGGCGAAGGTTCTCCAGGCGCCGGAGGCGAGCCTGACATCATGTCTCTGCCTCCGAGGGTTCACCCCTTCATACCCGAGAGGTATGGCCCACCAGTACACGTCCTTCCGCGGGCTATTTTTCATCATTTCACCGAGTTCGACAAGCGAGCACCCGGAGATCTCCTCCTGCGGGAGCCTGAGTATCATCTCTCCCATGAGGCACGAGAGGTATTTACTTCGTTTTTACCTTTTTTGTAACGTATTATGAATTTTTCTTGTATTCTGTTTGCACTCCGAACACACGGTTCAATCACTTGAATTTCTGAGCACTCAGCCCATAAACTGATTGTGAACACACAGCACACACCGGTTGAGGGTTGAACACGCAACTCACACACTGATTTTCTGAACGCACAGTCCAATTTGAAGGTGAACACGCAGCACACACTGATTGAGAGTTGAACACGCAGCCCAAACACTGATTTTCATGAACACACAGCCCAAATTGAAGGAGAACACGCAGCCCACACTGATTGAGAGTTGAACACGCAGCCCAAACACTGATTTTCTGAACACACAGTCCAAATTGAAGGTGAACACGCAGCCCACACTGGTTGAGAGTTGAGCACGCAACCCAAACACTGATTTTCTGAACACACAGTCCAAATTGAAGGTGAACACGCAGCCCACACTGATTGAGAGTTGATCACGCAGCCCAAATTGAAGGTGAACACGCAGCCTACACTGATTGAGAGTTGAGCACGCAGCCCAAACACTAATTTTCAGAGCACACAGCCCAAATTGAAGGTGAACACGCAGCCCACACTGATTGAGAGTTGAGCATGCAACCCAAACACTGATTTTCTGAGCACACAGCCCAAATTGAAGGTGAACACGCAGCCCACACTGATTGAGAGTTGAACACACAGCCCAAACACTGATTTTCAGAGCACACAGCCCAAATTGAAGGTGAACAGGCAGCCCACACTGATTTTCTGAGCACACAGCCCAAATTGAAGGGGAACACGCAGCCCACACTGATTGAGAGTTGAACACGCAACCCAAACACTGATTTTCAGAGCACACAGCCCAAATTGAAGGTGAACACGCAGCCCACACTGATTTTCTGAGCACACAGCCCAAATTGATTTTCAGAGCAGAAAACCCACTTACTTTACTTTGCGCGCAGCCTATTCATTTTATTTGCACGCAGCTTATTCATTTCATTTGCACGTAGCTTATTCATTTCGTTTGCACGCAGCTTATTCATTTTATGCTGAAACATCTATTCATTCTGAATGCAAGTGACTTCTCACAATGTGCGGGGGTATGGCTCTACTGCGGTGAGAGACTGGTATGCCGAGCTCCCGGAGGCTGTTCGGGATTTGGTTGACTTGACGGGGTTTGGGCCCTTCTGTACTGGGCTATCCCGTTGCCCTGCCAGGAGGACGCTGATGGCTGCCTTGGTGGAGAGATGGTGGGACACCACCAACTCCTTCCATTTTTCCGCTACGGGGGACTTGACTATGACCCCCTTTTACTTTGCCGTACTGACTGGCCTGGACATGGGAGGTTGGCCTATCCCTTACGATGAGGACATGGGTCAGTGGGAGGTTGCCTGGATATATTTGTTGGGGGCTCGCCCGCCTGTTGATAGAGCTTTGGGGAGAGTCTGATACACCTGGTTCTCTTCCCATTTCCGGCGGGTAGAGATGGAGTCCGGGACTCTTGATGAGGCGGCACAGTATGTCCGCGGCTTCCTGATGTTCCTCTTCGGGACCACTTTGTTTGCCGACAGGGGGAACACTGTAGGGCTCTATCTGCTGAGTGCTTTAGTGGACCTATCACAGGTTAGACGATACGACTGGCGTGGCGCCGGCTTGGCTACCCTTTATTGCTATATGAGCGCGACTTCCCGCGGACGGGGGGACTTACTTGGCGGCTATTGGAGAGCCTGGGAGGTACTTTCTGCCCTCTTGATTTACATTTCTGCTCCTCATTACTTGCACATTGCACACGCGGCGCACTTTATACTCTGCATCGTGCACTTTGCCCTCAGCACTTTCGTATTCTGCTTTGTTTTCCACAGTTGTGGGTCTATGTATATTTCCCGATATTGGCCCTAGAGTTGGTGGTAGCGGCACCCCTCATGACCCCGTACTCACTCGTATTTGAAGGCCAGCACCGGCCGAGACCTCGGGAGTCTCTCCTTTACCTGCGACAGTATTTCGACACGGTGCGCTCATCGGAGGTACTTCAGAACTCTCAGTTCTTTCTATTTTCATCTCTGATTTGTCCTGTACATCTTCGATTTCTGCTTGGTTTATGTGCCTGTTATCTGCAGATTACATGGCAGCCTTGGGCGCCTTTAGGTGAGGGTCTCCGATTCCAGTTTGCCGGAGGGTGGGGTGCCTCCCGGTACAGGATTCTGTTCGAAGGGCCAGTTGGCAGGGCCTGGTTTTTGGGAGACCGTTTCTTGCGTCAGGTCTGGGGATACACTTCTCAGGACCCTCCTTCAGCACTCCCAGTTGATATGCGGATTGCTGATATGCTCATTTCCCAGGATGTTGTTAATGCTATGCTGGGTACTGATGCCTTGCTACATCTGGAGGAGGAGGATTACACTACTTACCGCCACATATACCTAATGCCTCCATTGACGGGAGCTCGTACTCCGACGATGAGGCCTGCTGGCATGCCATCTTCGAGCCAGGCCCGGGCTCAGGCTTCAGATGCCCCTTCCACCAGCAGGGCTGGTACATCTAGAGATGGGGGTGGATTGGTTCCCCCGATTCCTCTGACTTATCCTCATCCTGGATGGCCAGACATGCCGACCGAGTTGATGGGGTGGCGGTACGGGACCTCCTACACGATTCCGATAGAGCCTCCCATGCCTAACCATCGATACGTCATTGATCCCGACTCACCGCCGGTATGCCCCACTGTTTTTCATCTATCATTCAAACACTTAGACATTCCTTTATTCACTGATGATTATGAGCTCGTATCTGCAGCCACCCAGAGAGTACATGGAGGGGGTGATCGGATTGGTGGCCTCACTTGAGGGCATGGTCTTGCGGAGAGAGGCGCAGCTGTCCGTCATGGGTTTCCAGGTATTCTTTAGTTTTCTGACATTTATCATACTTCTGATGATATGCTGATTTCTACTGCATTGATAGGCTACTTGTGTAGAGCACATCTGACACACACCTCATTTATACACTGTGTTTATATATACCCACTTCATGTAGTTTTCTCGCATCTGCATCTGATGTACATATTTGGACTGATGTATTTGAATTGAACTCTTTATTTTCAGATGCCCCCAGTATATGCTCAGCCGCAGGCCAGGCCACCTGGGCCTCCTCAGGGAGCTGGGCCATCCAGGCCTTTTCGAGGAGCTGGAGGGGGACCATCTCGTAGGCGCAGGGCACACATTATAGAGGAGGAGCCCGGTGAGGACGATGAGGAGGAGGTTGCAGATCGTTAGTCGGAGACATCTGCCGATAGAGAGGACGGCTCCGGCCTTGGTTCCGGGAGTGGAGGCGAGGCCGAGGGGGATCCCGAGGGTGACGATTCCGATTCAGATGATGATGATGGCGATGGCGGCGGAGAGTCTATTCTGCAAAAGAGGACGAGGAGGGCCTCTTATTCCTGCTCTTGAGAGCACATATGCAGCTATTTCCTGTTTTATTTATCTTTTTGCTAGCACATTTGAACATTATCGGGCGGTTTTATTTTTTGTAAAACTGGCACCTTAGTCTGTAAAATGTTGTAACAAGTGAGGCATGATGGAGTGAAACAGCTTTTGAAAAAAGTGTTGTATTTTAAACTTTTAGCATCATATCGCATCATTTTGCACCATAATGAGATTGAATGAAAACGTGCACTGTGCATTTTGCCCAGCCAGGTAGTGAACCGACGCAACAACTTAACTTTTTAAGACATAACAAAACCTTAGCAAGTTTACAACTCAATAAGCAAAACACAATAGTATTGACAACTCAAGACTCAAACAAAATTGCTTTAAACAGAGAGTAACAACTCAAAAAAAAAACGAAACATGACAGCTCGACAAACAACTCGATAAGCAAAATGACAACTCGATAAACAAAACAACAACTCGATAATCAAAACAACAACTCGACAAACAAAACGTAACAAACCAAAGTGTACTTCGGACGATCTGGGCAACGGAACGCATCCGAAATAGAGGGAAATGGAGGCCTTCGATACTCCCGTTGCATGGAAATGCTTGAAACTTTCTCTTGGAGGGTAAAACAGGGCTAAAAACACACATTGGAGCATGATCGGCTACTTTTTGGAGCCGGCCGGCCATATTTATTGCAAGGGGGGGCCGCCGGCTAGTTTTTGGAAAAAGAAATGGACGGCCTGCCAGAAAAGGTGGCCGGCCGGCCACTTAGTCCAGCAACTGTCAAATTTTTGACACTTGTCCCCCGAATAGTGCCTTTTCCTCTTTAAAAGCCTTAGCTCCATGGTTCGTTCAATTCATCTTAGTTTTGCACCAAAATGGAGGCGTTTCTCGTTGAAAATCTCACAGCTTGGATTGCTTCTCTAGATGGTTCGGAAAAGCTGAACTTCTGGGGTTTCGGCTTGAATGCACTGTTCACGCTGAGTCACACTCCGCTGCACCTTCTTTTCCTCCATGCCGCGGTGAGGTTTTGGAACCTGGTGACGCACGTCTTTAGCTTTGGTGGGCAAGAGGCATGTCCGACTTTTGAAGATTTTCGAGTTTTGATGGAATCTGAAAGTCATGAAGAGATTTTGCCCCAGTTTCGCTTTGGCCACGCCCAAGCTTTAGGGCGAATGTGTGGACTCACCGCACACGACGCTCAGTCTTTGATCTATAATGGCGATCTGGATATCCTCGGTCTGATTTATCGATTTTCTGACGCTGGTGACCGCAGCAACCATTATTGGCAAGGTCTCCGACAACACGCCCTTTGCTTATGCCTACTGTCTCACTTTCTGCTTTCCCCGGGCTTTGGTGGATCTAGCATCCGTCTGATTGAAGTTGCTCAAGGTTTGAAAGAAGGAAAGAGTTGCATCGCCATGACCTTGGCCGAGACGTTGATGGGCTTGGATACTTTCCATCGCCGAGAGACGACTAGATTTGATGGGAGTTCACTGCTGTTGCAGGTAATGTTTCCCACCCAATCTTACATATGTATTTGCTCACATCACTCGGCCCTCAGGCTCGATATTTCTCACAAAACCCTTGTCTTACTTTTCTCTCATCGTACACCTCTCTATTCTTTATTCTCTTATTTTTCATCCCTCCCCAGGTGTGGTTGATGGACAAATTACAGGTTGTGGATTCTTGCCCAGCCTACTCAGCTCGAGGCTATTTCTTTCGACAGCGTCTAGTTGATGCCCTTGATGAAGGGTGGTGGTTTGACTGGATGTGCAATTTGTCTGCAGATTGCATTGCTTGGCGTTGTCCTTGGCTCAATCTCCCGGCAATGAGCTATAGCATGTCCCGGCTGATCGGGATCCAGTTGATTGGTCTGACCCACTGTGTGTTCTACTTTCCGTTCCGGTTCCTGTGCCAGTTTGGTCATGATCAAATTTGCCCGCCAGAAGGGATTGAGTACCCGGCTGCTTTCCCAGTTCGAGGTGCACAACTTGCCCAATATGCCACAGCATGGAGGACTAGAGAGCTCCTAGCCCCTGCTCCCACTTTCAGTTGCACTTTGTCTGACGAGTGCTTGGATTGGCTCAATGAAGAGGCACAGATTGGGCCTAGCTTGGCATCAGAGGCTTCGACCAACTCTGGGAGGGAGCGGAGGGACACTTGACTTGACTATGCCCCGGATTTATTGTTTTACTAGTACTTTCAAGTTTTCTTTATGAATGTAATAAAAAGCAACTTCGATTGTATGCAAGAGCAGGAGAACTCTGTTTTGAAATCAATGAAATTGAAGGTTGTGGTACTGAAAATTTTAGCTTTGGTCCAAAAATGGTCTTGGTTGTAAAGAGATTAATTTGAACAAAGTCAACTTTTATTAAAACTTTTCAAAACCATTTTCGATATGGATCAGAACTGGACACGCCTAAGGTCTGTCACTGAGATGCACAATCCCGGATCCTAGCAACTGGAAAGTTGCCCCTAGTCTAAATAGCACTGCACCGGAGATTGCGATAAATGCTGATGGATAAAGATGACTGAGATGGTCAAAATGGACAAAGTTGATCGGGGAAAAGTTTATGGCTGAACTTCAGGGTGAAGCTGCCTACGTATCCCAAAGATGGGAATCAAGCCTTACGTAGTTCAGGCTTAGGTTCACTCGGGTATTTACACTCTCCTTTTACGCTCTAACTTTTTCCAAGGTCGCCCTTTGCGGGTTTTCAACCTTGCGAGCTCAGTTTTTATATTTTCCAATTTTTTGTGCTCTAACTTTTGCCTAGGTCGCCCTTTCGGGTTTTCGGCCTAGCGAGCCTCTCAAGGGTAATATTTCTTCAACTTGTCCATATTGATCGATTGTGAGAACTCCAAGCCATCTAGATCCATCAGAACCACAGCTCCACCTGACCAGATAGCTTTGATGATATAGGGACCAATCCAATTAGGTTTAAACTTGCCCCTGGGGTCATGGATGGGAGCTCGGTTGTCCTTGAGCACCAAATCTCCTTCCTTTAGATTCCTGGACTTAACTTTCTTGTTGAAAGCCCGGGCAATTCTGCGCTGATAACCTTGAACATGGTACATTGCCTTCAGTCTCCTCTCATCAAAAAGCATGAGTTCCTCAAACCTGCTCTGCTGCCAATCTGCTTCGGCTATTTGACACTCAGCCAATACTCGTAATGACAGAACCTCAATCTCGATAGGTAGAACGGCCTCCATCCCATAAACCAATGAATACGGAGTCGCTTCAGTAGAAGTTCTAATTGAAGTCCTGTAGCCCCACAGAGCAAATGGCAGCTTATCTGGCCAATCCCGGTAGGTTTCCACCATCTTCTGCAGTATGTGTTTGATATTCTTGTTGGCGGCCTCGACTGCTCCGTTGGTTTGTGGTCGGTATGTGGATGACTTATGAAAAGCCACGTTGTATTTCTCCAACAAGTCAATCACTTCTTTCTTGAAGTGGGAACCGTTATCCGAAATGACCTCGTTTGGGACCCCGTGGCGACAGATGATGTTATTTCTAATAAACTTTGCAACGTGCGACGCTTTCAATACCGCATATGATTGGGCCTCGACCCACTTTGTGAAATAATCTATTGCGACCAGGATGAACTCATGCCCATTCGACCCCTTTGGAGTGACAGCCCCGATCACATCAATTCCCCAAACTGAAAATGGCCATGGGGAAGTCATATTGTACAGCTTCAACGGCGGGATGTTCATGCGATTTGCATGAATTTGACACTTGTGGCATCGCCGGACAAAACCGATACAATCCTCCTCCATGGTGGACCAGTAGTAACCCTGTCTGAGGATCTTCCGTGCTAGCATTACTCCGTTCATATGTGCACCGCATTCTCCTCCATGGATGGCCTCTATCAGGCGCTTTGATTCCTCGGCTTCGACACACAACTTATGCATTCCCAGATGACCTCTCTTATACAGCTTACCCCCACAGATGATGAACTGAACGGCCATTCTTCTGATTGCCCTTTTATCCTTGGCATTTACCCCTGGTGGGTATGCTTCCTTCTGCAAGAAGTTCCAAATGTCATAATACCAGGGGTTTTCGTCCTGAACCTCATCTATAGCAGCAATCGACTCGTAGGCTGGTGCAAATTTCTGGTCAATGACGACTGGACGCATCCGGATTCCAAACGGGATGTCTATCATGGAAGATAGAGTTGCTAAAGAATCCGCAAACCTGTTGTTATCTCTTGGAAGATGAGCAAAGTTTAGCTTCTCGAACCTAGGAATTAACAAGTCCAAGGTCTGGTGATACATCATCATCTTTTCTTCTTTGACTTTCCAGTCTCCTTTTGCTTGAGACACAACAAGGTTCGAATCCCCGATGACATCCAACCGTCTTGCCCCTAGTTCCAGGGCTGCTTCTAGACCGGCAATACATGCCTCATATTCAGCTTCGTTGTTCGAGACTTTGAACCGGAGTTTGAAGGCTAGAGGGATATGGGAATTGTCGGGTGCTATCAGCAACACTCCTATCCCATACCCGTATTGGTTTGACGCTCCGTCAAAGTACATCGTCCAATATTCGTCGTCGATGTGCAAAATGGCTTCATCTGGGAATGAGTACTCAATTGCTTCACCTCCTTCCACTGGATGATCGGCTAAGAACTCTGCCACTGCTCTTCCCTTGACTAACTTGCATGTTACATATTTCAGATCGAATTCAGAGAGCAACAGCAGCCAACGAGCTAGCCTACCCGTAAGTGCCAGTTTCTCGAAAAGATATTTGATGGGATCGAGTCGTGAAACCAACATTACGGAGTGAGCTAACAGGTAGTGCCGCAGCTTCCTGGTAGCCCATACCAAAGCTAAGCAAGCCTTCTCTAATGGTGTGTAGCGAGTCTCATACTCTAGCATCTTCTTGCTCAGATAGTAGATGGCCCTCTCCACCTTATCCTCTGATTCCTATGCGAGCATACAGCCCATTGTGGTCTCAGTCACTGAGAGGTACAATATCAACGGTTTCCCCGGCTCTGGCGGTGATAACACGGGCGGGCTCTGCAAGTATTCTTTGATCTGTTCAAAAGAAGCTTGGCATCGGCTGTCCCATTGGAATTTCTTGCCTTTCTTCAGGAGACCAAAAAGTGGTTCACAAGTCAAGGTTAATTTTGAGATAAACCGTCTTATGAATTGCACTTTACCCAAAAAGCCTCGCACCTCCTTTTCAGTCCTTGGTGGTGGCATTTCTAAGATGGCCTTGATTTTTGAAGGGTCGACCTCGATGCCCCTTTGTGTAATTAGAAATCCCAGCATTTTTCTCGCTGTAACACCGAACGTACACTTCTGAGGATTCAGCCGCAACCGGAATTCCCTGATCCTTTGGAAGAACTTTTGCAAGGTGGTGTAGTGGCCCTCTCTTTCTTTGGACTTGACAATCATGTCGTCCACATACACCTCAACCTCTTTGTGGATCATGTCGTGCAATATTGTGGTTGCGGCTCGTTGATAAGTAGCCCCGGCATTCTTCAACCCAAACGTCATTACCCTATAGCAGTATGTCCCCCACGGGGTGGTGAATGCAGTCTCTTCTCTATCTTCTGGTGCCATTACTATCTGATTGTACCCTGAGAAGCCATCCATAAATGAGAGCAAAGCATGCCCTGCTGTGAAATCCACCAACTCATCGATATGCGGTAAGGGAAAATCGTCCTTCGGACTAGCCCTGTTTAAATCCCTGAAATCCATGCACACCCGGATCCTGCCATCCTTCTTTGGTACTGGAACGATGTTGGCCAACCAAGTCGGGTATTCAGAAACCAACAGGAAGCCTGCATCGATTTGCTTGGTGACCTCTTCTTTAATCTTGAGAGCCCAGTCGGGGCGGATCCTTCTGAGTTTCTGCTTAACAGGTCGGGCCTCGGGGTCAAGGGGGATCCGGTGCTGTACAATCTCAGGATCGATCCCAGGCATGTCTTCGTAGGACCACGCGAAAACATCTTTGAAATCTTTTAACAAAGCGACTAAGCACTCGCGTTCTTCCGAAGACAACGTGGACCCGATCTGGACCAGTCGCGGGTCCTCCTCAGCACCAATATTCACGGTAATGATTTCATCAGTTAAGGGTTTGACAAATCTCTCCTGCTCCTGCTCAATTAAACGTTGCAAAACCGGAGGAATTTCTTCCTCGTCGTTTTCATCAAAATTTTAAAAGTCTGAGTTTATGCAATAAATTAAGGGCACAGAAAAGTACTCGGAAACCACAGTCACTTGATTCTCATTAAGCTCATCCAAATCGTCCGAAATCTCGGTTACAACAGACTCAAACGAGAAAGAAAAAGACGACATGGACATAACTGTGGCATCCGGGTTATCATCCCCAGGATTACCAGACTCAGACTCAGTCGAGCTAGAACCTGATTCCGACTCACAGGACACGGTGGAATCAGATTTCGGCTCACTACCTGACTCGATGCTGCTGGACAAGAATCCCTCTTCATATTGCCAAGTGAGAGAGGGTGCGATAGATGCATCCAAAATAGTTGCTGGTAAGCCCGCAGCCGTTCCATCTCTGATCACGCATATCGAGAAGTTATCCCCCAAGCACTTATGGTCGATCAGAGGATCTGAGAGTAGACTTGCCAGCGCTACCCCCATTTCAAGTTCGGTGTCCTCAGACTGCACTTTCTTACTCTGTTCAACCTCAGCTGATGGGTCTGTCTACTCTTCGGCAACGTCATCCCCGGGTAGTTACAGGTCGAAGAAGATCTCGAAACCTGGCACGCACTTCTTCTCCGCGTTTAGCCACGGCTCTGGGAAGCCGCAAAACGGAAAGTCCTCCCCCTCCCGGACGAAGCGTCCGTTTAGGGTACCCTGAATGGGCCTATGCATCAATTCAAAAGGCTTCCCAGCCTGCTTTGCTCTGGCTCTTCCGGCCATTACTTTACCCTTCCTCACCCAGTCCTCTTTGGTGGGCAGATAACCCAGACCAAAGGTATGAGGGTTGTGTGGCACTTCGGCCAATGCTGAAACGCCCTTCCGGCCGCTCCTTCCCAATCCCATCCCGGGGATATGTTATAACTTGTTCATGAGGTAGACGGATTGAGCGCTGACGTACACCCCCTCATTCACAGCCATAATATTCTGCACCACTCGAGCCTCAGCCAAAGTGAACCCTGATAAGAACACATCCTCAGTGCCATGCTCGATTTCCAAGACTGGTGTGGCCACTTCCGGTGGCGGATGGATTGATGAATTCCCAAAAACAATAGCTACCCCTTTCCCGTGAGGGTACTTCAACATCTGATATAAAGTGGAAGAGACTGCCTTTACTTGGTGCAACCACGGCCGCCCCAAGAGTAGGTTAAAGGTTGCGGGAACGTCCAAGACATGGAATTCAATGTTGTGTTGTCCTGGACCAACCTGGGTCTGGATTTTGACAGTCCCCATCACTTCCCTGCTAGTATTATCGTATGCTCTGATCACTTGAGTAGTCGGCACGAAATTCGTGGGCTTATCTCTACATTCCACGGAAATGTAGGGGGGTTTGTTGTGATTCATGCTTTCAGGCGGTAGTTCTTTGTCTGAACAGGTCAATGTCGGGGAACCTCCTCTCGGAAAAACCAGCCCAACCAGCTGTTCTGGTGTAGTATCTATAGAGAGTTTGGCCCTGTCCATGGTAGACAAGACAGCCTGTCTGTGTACTCGCGACGCCATAAGTAGTCCCCAGATGGAGATGTCTGCTTGTATCTTCTTTAGCTGTTTCAGTACAGCTTCCTCTTCGATCTGCTTCTCTTTTTGCCTCTCGGCTTCTTTGTCTTTCCCAGATGTCTCGGGTTGGTCTAGGTGTGGGGGCTTGAAGTACCGCCCACTTCTTGTCATGTGATCAACCTCATCGAGGTACCAGGTGTCGTCCGGTTGATTGCTTTCCCAGTCTTCGTCTGTGTAGGCAAGACATAAGTCATCGTCTTCCCACCACATTCCATTGGCATTCAAAAGGCACTTTTCTGGCTCGGGCATGTTTACACTCACAGCACTTTCAGCCTGTATACTCACAACATCCTCTGTTCTTGTGCCCACAGCACTCCCGATCCGCTCATGGATTTTGGCTTTCCCGGTTCTCTCAGAACCCTGTTGTTCTACCTGCGTCAATGCAGTTTGTTGCTCAACTTTCCCCGCATTCACAATGCTTCTGTCCTGAATGAAATTCTTTGTACCGACGCTCTCCGGCAATGTAACCTGACTTCCAGCCCTTCCGGCCAAAGTTGATACTCTCGCCCCTGCCGGGCCCTGTTCTGGTTGGGATTCTTCCACTACATCTGGCTAATCATCCAGCCATCCAGTGGCCTCTGCCGATTCCTCATAATCAAACCAGTTGACTGTTGCGCCCCCTGATTCTTGGTCATCAAAAAACTGTAGGTTGGAAAAGTCCTCCTCCACAACCGTCAAATCATTTGCCCCTTGCTCAAATCCGTCCCCCTGGATCACACACAACTCCTCCTTCTCTGGTAATTCGAAGCCCAGCCCAATCCGACCTGTTGACAAGATGTACTCACTCGGATCATAGGCTTCCCCAGCAAAACTCTGTTCAATCCCAGACTCAACAATTCTATCCTTTTCTGAAGTCTGCCTTGCCCCATCTTCGATGGTCACCACCGTCGGCTCTGGTTGGGTGGTTGGGTTGTGGAGATGTCCAACATACACAAAGAGTCAGTGCAGTCGGGAAGGAGCACCTCCGGCTTAGGTAAATGGGTAGGAGTAATATAGATGCTAGGATCGTAAGACACGACCCCAGTCTGGATGAGATTGACTCTTCTGGGAGGTGGAGCTTGGTTGTGTGTAGGGAGTGGATTGGTTGTGACGTTAGGTTTCTCTGGAGGTAGGATGACATTTTTGTCAACAAGGTCTTGAATCTCGTAACGCAGCCTGAAACATTGGTCAGTATCATGACCGTGCTGCTGGTGATATGCACAGTACTTGCCTGGGTTGTGAGAGGGTGGAAGTGGATTTGGTAATGGCCTCGGCTCTAGGGGTTTCAGATGCCCCTTTCTGATTAAGACCCCCAGAGCCTTAGATAAAAGCATGTACAGTGGGGTGAAGGTTCTTTGGCCTCTGGGCTGGTGTTTAGTGGTTTGGGTATTACTTTCGGATGCACCGGAGAAGGGTCTGGCTGCCATGGGTCTCGGAAGAGGAGGGGGAATAGTGGTGACCATGCTCACCTCTGAAGCTCTTGCAGTTGCAGCGCCACTCGGGCCTGCATTGTTGTTACAGTTGAAAGTCCTCCTCGGTTGCTCCCTATCCTGGTCAATCAGACCTTGCTTCATCGCATCCTCGATTTGTACCCCCATCTTGTGTAAATCTGAGAAGGTGGGAAAGGGAAGTACAATCATCTTCTGCATCAATTTCGGTTGGAGATTGCGCACAATCATCCTGATTTGGTCTTTATCAGTGGGCCTCAAAGTCATCATCAATGCCTTCGCCCTCCATCGAGTTACAAAATCTGAGAAAGTCTCTTTGGGCTCCTGCCTCGTCGTTTCGAGATCACGAGTTGTAATCTCAATCTGAGTATTGTACGAGTACTGCGCGATAAAGGCCTCAGCCATTTCATCACAGCTTCTTTTTACTTCATCCTCTAACTTCGCGTACCAGATGGTGGCTACACCCGACAGGGTTCGGCCGAACAGCGAAAGTTTTTGTGGTCGGGTTAGGCCCATTGGCCGCAGGATGTCTGAGAATAGCCGAAGATGGACCATGGGGTCCCCGGACCCGTCGAAGCGGTCAATTTGCGGCATCTTGAACCTATCTGGCAATGTTACGACCACATCGGTATATCCATCCTCGATATCCAAAATAGCCTTTACTCCTTGTGATTTCTTGAAGAGCTTCTCAAGCTTGCTCAGTTTCAGAGCTGTATGGTCTATTTCGAACTCGAAGGGAGAGTCCGGTTGGTTGGGTGTATGGGTCTTGGACAGTTGATGCGGAAGCGGGGGCGGAGCTGGCCCCGTTGAAAGGTTCGTGTCCTCTTGCATGTTCTGGATATTTGGCACGGTGTTCTGGGTGTTTGGCAGAGCATTCTGGACAGTAAGTGCCTGCTCGGGAAATGGAGCCCCTGGCGGAGGAGGAACTTGATTTGAAGCAAATGCCGCATTCTGCTGTTGCAGTCTAGTGATTAGCTCGGCTTGCTGGGCCATGATCGCGACCTGCTGTTTGGAGAACTCCGCTTGACGGGCGGCATCCTCCTGCATTTGTCTCATGCTCTCCTGCATTTGGCGCATCAGGGCTTCCATCCCTGATGTATTTTGCTGATCCATCCGACTAACTGGTATGTCTATTTTTATAGCAACAATCGAGACCTTAGTCCTATTGTCCTCTGATGGAGTAACCCACTGTTCTGGCAACCTTTGTTCTGACACACTGCGCTTTCTTGGCCTTCTTCTGACAACGGGGGGTAAAGAATGGAACACTGGCTGTCTATCAATTAGATCCTCAGATCGATTGAGTCAACGACCTCATATCCAAAGTGCTTGGGGAATATCTACTGAGTTGGAAGCAATTGGCTAAAACTGCCCTAGTAAAAAGATAAATAAAACAATAAGGAAATAAATAAACAGATAAACGGACAGCATAACAACTTAAAGTAAATGCATGACACACAGCCGGGCATAACAACACACAGTCGATAAGCTGAATACACACTATCCTCAATCACTGATTATTATCCCTGAATCACTGTTCCCCAAAGATTGAATCGGATACCCGCAGATAACTGATTCTCCAATACTGACTGATGCCCGCAGGCCTGATGCCCAAACTCATACACTGATACATGCATTCCCTGTAGAGACGCACTCTAAAGCACATAACAGATAAGTGAGAGCCAAAACACCCCTATGTTGGGGTAGGGTTTCCCTGTCCTATTTTGTTCGGAATTAGGGTTTCACTACGCACGCAGCGGTTTCAAATAACCTATAAACGGGTAAGCAACCTGTCCTAGTTTGGAATGGTCACTATGGATCCGAATATGCACTAGGTCGAATGGTCAAAAAGGGTGCCCCGGTAAAACCGGGGTTTGTGTTCCCATACTGGCAGAGCCCACAATCGGTCAGCCTTATGGTCATGCCTTGACAAGACAAGCCTCTGGCAAACCGTTCAGGAATAACAGATGGCAAACACGGTGTCCTAGGCGCACCAATGCAAATGCAATGCAAAGAAACACATAAGTGTAATCAAAACAAGATATCATGAGTTCGAGTCAAGTTCTCTAAGTCTCCAGCAGAGTCGCCAGAAACTGTAGACGTCCCCGAATGCCCCGGGGAGGAACGAGTCCCGGTTCCGTTCGATATTGGGCTCACTACAGTTCAGGACTCAAATGTCACGGTTCTTAATCTGAACCAAAGAGTCCAAATCCGGCAAATCATTTTGAGAAAATAGATTTTTAGAAAAGAAGTGCCAAACATGGACTTCTTTGCCAGATACAGAGTCGCCACCTAAATATTTTATTTTGGGAAATTTAGGAAACCCTGACTCGTTGCCTAAGGCCACGTGTCCGTCATCACCAAAGTTGCCTCGGCTCGGGAACTTGGGTACGATTGGGGAAGGTCACTTCGTGAGCACCCCCGCTCGCCCGATCAAAGATCAGCCTCTACTAACCATGATATCTATTTTTGAAAAAACATTGTGTGTTCTTATTCCGGTTATTAGCCTAGATTTATTATGTGATGCGCACAGCATACAAGTATAGACTGGGTCGCCTGAATTTGAGCAAAACATTTCATGTTTGTTTATTTGAAAATGGTTTGATGGTGCTACTCGCAAGTAGGCTAAGATGTGGATTTGTCACCCTCAGATGGGCTTAGAAAACATGATTTTGCCACTATATAGTGGGCTTAAAAAAACACACATTTGATGAATTGTTCCAATCCAAATAACCCAACCTTCACCCACAGACATTCAGGCAGTTATATCACATAAGCATATAGGCTCATGGTAAGCATGCTATTCATGGCAGTCACTCACACGTATGCAAGGATGCTAAAGCATAAAACTTACCGAGTACTCCAAGCCAAAACAGAAGCTAATTAAAAATCCATGCATGATCCTAACTATACAAAAATGCCTAATGCAACACATGCAAAAATGCAACTATAGCAGGCTCGGCTATTCTAAACATGGCATATGAAATGCTACAGCTAACATGTATTCAATTGGAATTGAAAATACAATGCAGTTAGTATGATGCATCGAGCCCGGTGCATGCAAAACAGATGAATGAATGCAAACATGCTATCATACTGTATGCTAATTGAAATATGCCCTAATCTAACCATCATAAGCAGATGCATCACACACACGCACACTTATTACAATTATGCCCTCGCACGGAGGGTCCGAATAAAATAATATACAGTCCCGAATGAATAAATAATACAGTCCCGAATAAATACAAAAATCCTAATTAATTTATAAATTAATCTAAGAAAGCTATAAACTGGCATGCAAGTCAGGGACTGCCTCGACTCTGATGAATGATGTATGTTTGGGCTGCCTTGCGCAGAAATCCACTGAGATGCCCCAATTAGCCTCTGTTTTGCAATTATTCTTGGAAAACGCGCCAAGCTCCGGAAGACTGCTGATTCTTGATTTGCTGCAACAGAGAGCAAGAGAGGGGCATAGCAATGTATTTTCACAAATGTATGCATGCCTCGATCCTCGTGCCACCAATCACGCATCTCGATGCATGATGGCCGAGGAGTCGAATTGTGCAACTCAATATAGAATGAATGCACATGAAAACAAAACAAAACCTAGACTCCATCATGGATAATCCGGAGTGTCGGCGACTGGGAATTGAGACACGTTCCGTCACTCGGAGTACGAAACGTCCCTCGTTTCCCGTGCTCGGACTAACTCTTATCCCAAGCACAATGCAATATGCATGACATGCATGAATGCAACTAATATACAACCTAGCACGCACAATGCTATGAAATGGCATACACGATGCACGAGGTAACATGGCATACACTAACATACAACCTAGCATACACAATGCATAAATGGACTTACACTAACACAAGTGGACCTCAGCCACACTCGCATAAGAGGCCATTAGATGAAAATGAGACACTCGAGATGTGTGCACACATGCACGCAAACCGAGGACCGATCCTAAGGCACCGAATGCCACTCTAACAAGACATGGCAAGGCACGAAATATGATATGCAAACATGCAAATTTCAGCGCTAAAATATGACCCGAAACAGCCCCAAATCATGATAATATAGCACCCGATGCATGAAATGGTCCCGAAATGCAAGATTAAGCCCATGAAATGACTTGTAGCTACATCAAGCATGCATTATTTGTACATGAAGTATGAAGACAGATTCAAGGCAGCCCCAAAACAAGCATGTTTACAGTTTTAAGCGAGGCCAAACAGCAAACACAAATAGGGCTAAATCGATACGCAAAAATGGCCCAAAATGTGAGATAAAGAAGCAAGTCACAGCTTCTGGCCCCAAATAGATGAGGGCCCTTCAACAATGTTGAAGAGGGGCCCAAAATATGACCTTTTACAGTTTATGACCAAGCCAAAAATAGTACACAAGCATGCTCAAAATACTTATGCAAAACAAGGCCAAAAAGAGAGCTATAACACAAGGTACAAAAAGGATGCCTCAAACAGTAAAATACCCTTAATGAAACATGAATAGGGGGTCAAAATAATGCTTTTTTCAGTTCGGACCAGAGTCTGAAAACAGAAGCACAAGAGGCTAATAAATCATGCAAAAATGGCGCCAAAAAAGGGATATAAAGGCAAGTGGAAGATAGAAGCCTCAAACAGTGATGATCCCTTCAACAACATTGAAGAAGGGCTCAAAATAAGCCACTTTGCAGTTTATGACATGCCTCAAAACAATTTATACATAGGCCAAAAATACTACACAAGAAAATGGCATACAAGGGAGGCAATGAAGCAAGTGCAACAAGGAGGCCTCAAATAGTGAGAGGCCCTTAAAAAAAACATGAAAAATAGCTCAAAATAAGCCTAGTTCTAGTTAGGGTCGGAGCCCAAAACAGCAAGCAAGCATGGCTAATGTATTGAACAAAATAAAGCACAAAAAAGGAAAATAGGGACTCACCCTTGAAGACTAGTCTTTGACAGCTCCTTGGCTTGAGTTGCAGCACTCCTAGGCTTTGAAGAACAACCTCCAGCTACTGGAATGGAGGATGGAAGGGTGGGGCTATGGGTTGGTGAAGGAATGAGTGTGGGACTTGAGAGTTTGGAGCTTGGAAATATAGAGAGAGAGAGATTGAATGCAAGAGGCTTGGGGGGAATTTTTGTAACCCTCATAACAGAGCTGGAGCTGCTGTTATATAGACAAAAAGGGGGGGGGGAAATGGGGGGAAAAATGGAGGGAAAACAATCCAAGTTTCTCCCCAAAATGCAGCCCCTCCCCCGGATACAGAATCTGGGGGAAAAGAGATGCATATTTGGAATGTGCCTGCAGCAAGGAGCATGGCCAACCAGTTATTGGGACTGCAGGTGGCCGGCTGGCTTTCCCCATGGCCGGCCGGCCAAGGGTCAAAACGGTCAATGAGAATTAATGGCCAGCCACCACAGAAAGAGGGCCTCCCATGTGTTCACAACACAACCCTGTGGTCAAAAACTGGAGAAAGTGAACTAGGAGAGAGAACAACCCACTTTTCAAAGGGGTTCAAAAGCAATTACTGGCCGGCCACCAAATATTGGTGGCCTCCCAGATGTGTTCATCACAAATATGGGGTTTAGGGTGCAAGAAAATGGCCCAAGGGTGGTCAACATTGGCTTTGAAGTGGGAGAAATCGGGCGACGGAGGGCGATGAAGGAATAAAGTTGGCTGACAGAACAATTACTGGCTTCCCATCCCTCTATGACCTTCCTAGCAATGAAACAGAGGTCCCTGCCAAAAATGAACCAAAACCGATGCAAAATGAAGGTTCGGGGGCCGGAACGCGCAGCCCGAGGCCTAGAAAACTGACTGTTAGGCACCGGAAGTGATGTTCGACCACGAAGTTGGTCTCTCGGACCGCAGTGTCCCTCAAAAGGGAGCAAATAAGATGTATGTCAAAAACTGGAGCAATCGGAGGTAGTTAAGCGGTCCCGAACCGAGGCACACACCGAAAAATCGGAAACCGGGCTCCAAACGGGCAAAATGGCCTACGACCACAAAACGTAGCCTACGGCCACTAAGAGATGATCTACGAGACCTCTCCCTCCCTTCGGGAAGAGAAAATAGAGAAAACGGAGCCTGGTTCGCAAACTGAGGCAAAACACAAAAGAGTCCGGAAGTCCGGAGGCAAGGCTCGCAGCCGAGACTCTGAAATTTCTGAACGAGCACAATATGCAATATCACCGAGCGCTCAACTGGTGACGTCTGAGTCTCAAGGTCGGTCAAAAATAGGGTGTCTACAGAGCGCCACTTACCCCGCTCGAGCAGGAGTCCAAAATCTGGAATTTCCATATTTGAACCTTAAGCTCAAAACTCAATTCTAATGCATCAAATTCGATCCTTTTGGGCTAATTTTCTGAAAAACACTTGTAAATTCATAGTATAACATGATTCAAAGCTCAATTTGTAAAATCAAGGCCCAAAGGTAGTTCAATTAAACACAATTTCAAAGAAGTTTTCATGAACAAGACTCAAATGTAACATGCATGGTTTTGATCAACTTCAAAGCTTCTAATTCAAGAACAAATGAGCCAATCCTTTCAAAAACATGAGGAATTCATGGACTACAACAATAATATGGACATTCATGCAAGAATTTCCATGAAAACAACTTTAAACTTCAAGAGATGCACATACATGCATGAATTAAGCCTCTATTCAACAATCTACAACCAATTTATGATCTTAAGCTCCTATTTACCATGAACCATGCAACAATTAACTTGAATTCACAAACAAGAAGGTAAATGTCCTACCTTAGGTCTTGAATGCAAGATATGGGAGCTCAATTATGCAAATTATCCTTCAATTCCTATAATTTCCAAGCAAAACCTCCAAGTTGAACTCAATTCCTCTCACTCACTCACTCTAGTCGGTTTTAGCTCTCAAAGTGGCTGAGGAAAAGGGTGCTCAAACAATGTAAGGGTGAGAAGAGGAGTGGTCTAGCATAACCCACTAAGTGGCAATTTGGTGAATAATCAACCTAATGCAATTTAGCTTTATTTAATCTAATTTAGTCATTCCAAATCACATTTCAATTAAATTTACCATAAAATCACATAATTCCTAATTAGCATAAAACATTAATCAATTTCAGATTCGGCCGCTGATAAGGCCTTCAATTTGTAGTTTAACATAATACATGGACAGATCATTTAACAGTCAAACAGATAGAAATGTATTCAAACTAACACAATCAATCAATCAGTTTAGTAATTCAGTCAGTCAGTCAATCAACATGCTTAATCATAGATTAGCACTAATCAGTAGTGTTATCAGTAAACAGTAGTGAGGGTTGTCACACCAATGTTGCCACCTCCAGCCCAAATGCTCTCCACCACACTTAGAACTCTTCAGTTAACTCTCCATTTGGTATTTCCTAGTGTGTCCAGGGCCTGAACATGTGCAATTTTAAAGCAATATGGTTGCGATATAAGGAAAAAATAAATATATCACAACTATAGATTTTACCTCATATACTTTCTGCATTTGTTTCACAGCAACTTTCTTAACAGCATCTTGTTGCTACCTCAATCCATGAGTTCGCATGAGATAAGAAGGTAAGAAAAAGTACCCGCCTTTGTCATACCTGAAAGGAGTCGTATAAGACACTTCAAATATAAGTGAAAATTTTAGCTGAAAGCAACCCTCTATTTCTTTGATTATATCTGAACATACTGGAGTGTCAATTTTCTTTTTCTTTTTCTTTTTTTTCTCATTAGCCTTTTGAAGAGGTCAGATAGGGGTAGATCACAAAACATGATGACTTGAACTTTGTGTCCGACTAACACAAACCCAAAGCCAACCACCTTAAGGGCCAGGTGAACAACATCATCACATGTTGAGTGAATAACATACCCTTTCCATTTTTTCGGAGGCACCAACATTGGCACATAAGAAATCATCATATGCTTAACCTGCATAAAGAGAAATGTTCGAAGGATTAGACATGAAGGACAAATCAAAACAAAAACAAGTACTCAATTTTTTTTATTGCATATTTGGAATTTATAATCAAGAAAAAAATTTGTATTACTTTCACAAATAACATAATTAGTGGGTTCCTAGCAGTCGTCTAAGAAGCACGGACACAGACACGGACACAGGACACAATGGTTTCAAACAAATGGGGACACAGTCATGGCGAGGACACAACAATAAAATCTTTTTCATATTTGCTATGTAGATTATCATTACATCCACAAAGTATCCAAAAAAAAATCACTTTTGAATTAACACTTGTCGTTTGTTTCCATTTTATGGATGGTTGTTAAATATTTAAATCTAAGCAAAAGAGTAATAAACATTCAACATCCAACATCCATCAAAAGCACTAAAGAAAAGGGGGAAAAAACCTAGTTGGCATGTCCCCAGAGTGTCCTTGTCATTTCTCCTTGAAACATATTAATTAAATAAATGTGTCCCCTCCGTGTCCCTCTGTCTCGGTCGTTTCTGACATCCCTACGGCACTTGTTTTGCAGTGCCGGCAATTCATAGGCAGTAAACGCAATTCAAAATATTCCATTGCTTAAAATGTACTTTAAATGTGAAAGATTAAATATCCAATAAAAAACAAATGGAAGGAAGTATACTTCAGTCCACAGGACAATATATCTTATTGTAACACATCATTTATAAAAAGCACAAAAGTATTGGGATTGAATTAGTATTTATGCATACATTCTCATCCAATTAAATAAGATTTATATTTCCTAGGTGAGATAAACTGCAAATAAATATTATGCAAACCAAATGAGCAAAAAAGAAGAGATATTAACTCACAGTTCTATCAAGTCCTGAAAGGACTAGGGGATCACATTCTATAACTCCATACCTCTTAACAACTCTCTGCCTACAAGGACCAAACAACAAATCAGACTTACAACTAACTTAGAAAGACAGAAATAAAGCAGCGGTGAACCGCCTCCATTGTGCTATGTATGCATATAACCATAATAACTTAACACAAACAATTCAATTTGTTGGCCACATTTTTTTTAATAAGAATTTTCTGACCACATTTTAAATACAGCATTGACACAAACAAATGAAATGTGGAACTTAAAAATCAATCATCAAACAAAATTCATCTGCTTAGGCAATATCCCCTCCAAGAATTGGCCTAATGATCTGTCTAAATATTAGCACATCATGGACCATGAATTAGTCAGATAAGGTCCAGTGCTTTGAAGATGAATTACTGATGCAAAGAATTACATGCTCACCCAGGATCGTTTGAAATTCTGAATAAGTGCCTAAATGCAGGTCGAATATCAGGTGGACTATCTGCTAACTGGTTGACTGGAGGCTGTACATAAGCTGTTTCAGTTAATAATTCTATCAGACGACATCCTAGCTGTATTACATTAGAAAAAGAAAATAATTAGTAACTATAGAACATAAAGAGATATATATATATATATACCCATCACTTATTCATTTCAGTAGGAATAAATATTGATGGCCACAAACTTTAGCCTGTGTGTCACGACCCCAAGGCTTAATTTCTTCATCTTTCACCAGCTTTTGCACCTCAAGTATCTTTCTTCTTCTGATCAAACTTTTTACACGTTTCCTTCGTATCTCAGCATCCTTACGAAAGCTTTCTTCAGTTGGAGCTACAATCTTCTTTCTCTGGTACATCTTAGTTTTCTCCAAGAAACTATGAATTCTAACCTGTACTAATTGCAAAAATAATAACAAGATTATCAATAATTTTATATTTATCCCAAATAAGAGATAATGGATAAAAGAAAAGTTAATTAGACAAACTCTTTTTCCTGATGGCTGATATCGATACTTCAAATAATAATCGAAGTGAGATTAAAGGGCTCTATTCATTTCTCGAATTAGATGATGCATGATAAGGAGTAGTTGTATTATACTACTGTGCTGTGCATCACATGTGATTGTATATCTGGATTAGTTACAGAGATAATAGATGGTTAGGCTGTTATATTAGTTAGGCAGTTACATAGTTTGTTATATAGATATAGATGTATACATATGGTAGCTAGTATATATATATATAAAGCTCATCATGTAACTGATTGATAACAATTAATGAATAAATTCTGAACTCTCAAGTTCTTCATGGTATCAGAGCCCTGTTAAGCTCCACCGAGCAATCCATGGGTTCCTCTACAGAATCTTTATCTTCTTCTTCTTCCATTCCATCAAATCTCAACATGCTGATTTCGAATCTAAGCTCTCTTATTACCGTAAAGCTTGATAGCACGAATTTTATCATCTGGAAAAACCAGATGCAAAATATTCTTCATGCAACAGATTTGTTGAAGTTTGTCGATGGTTCGTTTCCATGTCCTGTTGATCATATTCGTAGTTCTTCAGCAACAGAGGTCAGCAATCCAGATGCGATTCGATGGCGGATGATTGATGCACATCTCTTGAGTTGCATCACCGCTACGCTTTCACCTGCAATTTTTACAACAGTTCTTCACCTCCGGTCCAGTTCTGCGGTGTGGACTGCACTTGACAAACGTTTCACGAATCTTTCTCGCTCACACATTCATCAACTGAAGAACAGATTGAATTCTGTTTCAAAAGGCTCCGATTCGATGGAAATCTATCTGAACAACATCAAATCTATTGTTGATCAACTCAGTATTGCCTCTTCCTTTATTGATGATGAGGATATCGTTCTTATCACCTTGAACGGCTTACCGACTGAGTATGATTCTCTCAAGACAGCCATCCGAGCGAGACCTGAAAGCATATCTATGGAAGATCTCTCTTCTTTGCTCTGCTCAGAAGCTCTTCATGTTGAAGGCAAATTACAACACAACTCCGATCTTCATTTTGCTCATGCAACACAGCGAGATTCCAATGCCAATGCTTCCAAAGGTTATGTTTCGTATCATAATAATCGTGGCTTTTCTCGTGGTGATTCTCGCGGTACTTTTCGTGCGAATCGATTCAGTTCTAATCGATACTCTTCTTTTCGAGGAGGTCGTTCTCAAAATCGCCCCAGATCTTCTTCTGGAACCATTTGCCAGATTTGTGGAAAAGCCAATCACTCTGCTTCCGAGTGTTGGCATCGACTTGATCTTCAATATCAGCCCCAGTCACATCCGTCTCACCAATCACCTACTGCTTCTTCATCTGGTGCTTCTATGCCTCATCACTCCAAGGCCTTTCTCACCAACATCCCTGATGATACTGTCTCCCATGCTTCTAGTCCTTGGTTCTTGGACTCTGCTGCTTCTGACCATGTCACAAATGACCTTCATCATCTGAATTCTTATCAGTCCTATACTGGTTCCGATCAAGTTACCATTGGCAACGGAACTTCCCTTCCTATCCATCACACTGGCAAAGGTATTCTACCCACCCCACACCACTCCTTTAAGCTTGCCAACGTTCTTCATGTTCCTTCCATAAAGTCCAATTTTCTCTCTGTTCAACAGTTAGCCAAAGACAATGATTGCTCCATAATTTTTGATAAATCTACTTTTTCCATCCAGGACAATCATTCTAAAGCAATTCTTCACAAAGGTTTTCATGCTAATGGCCTCTACCATTTTCCTGTGGGTTCTTGCCCTTCTCCACATGCTTTTGCTGCCTCATCAACATCTCCTTCCACTGCGGCTATATGGCACAAACGGCTTGGCCATCCTTCATTTGCAAAATTTCAATTACTCAAATCTCAATTGTCATTGTCTCATTCTTTCAATAAAACTGATTTGTCTTGTGTTGAGTGTTCCATTTCTAAATGTCATAGACTTCCCTTTGTGCTTTCTAATTCCAAAACTGATGTTCCCTTGGCTTTAATTCACACTGATGTTTGGGGACCGTTTACTTGTTCCTCTAGTGCTTATCGCTATTATGTGTTGTTTGTTGATGATCATAGTCGCTTTACATGGATTTATCCTCTTGTCTATAAAAGCGAAGTCTTTTCTAAATTCATGATGTTTAAAGCATTTGTGGAAAAACAATTTGGCTTTCCTCTTAAAATACTTCGCTCCGATGGGGGTGGTGAATTTATCAATACTCAACTGCAAGATTTTTTGAATTCTCATGGTATTCTTCATCAATTTTCTTGCCCACACACTCCCTCTCAAAATGGAGTCGCGGAGAGGAAACATTTACACATTACCGAAACCGCCATCGCCCTCTTACATCAATCTTCTTTACCTCTCTCCTATTGGTTTGAAGCTATTGCTACAGCCACCTATCTCATTAATCGGCTTCCTAGTGCCTCTCTCTCTAACTGTTCTCCTTTTGAACTCCTGTTCCACACTAAACCTGATTACTCTCATCTTAAAGTGTTTGGTTGCTTGTGCTTCCCTTGGCTTAAGCCTTATGCCTCTCATAAATTGGCCCCTAAATCTGCGTCTTGTGTTTTTCTGGGTTATCACCCTTCTGTCCAAGGCTACCGCTGCCTCAATCCTCTGACTGGTAAAGTCTTGCTCTCTCGCCATGTCACCTTTCATGAGTCCACTTTTCCCTTTTCCTCTCTTTCTTCTGTCCCACCCTCTCCTCTCCCTACTTTACAATCCTTCTTTTGGTCTTCCCTACCTAAACCCCAGAATCAGTTTTGCACGCCCCACAGTCATCCATATCGTTATGCCCAACTTAATCAATTCACTTAGTCTCATTATTTGCCAATCCTCTAATAAGCTGATTTGCTTATTCAAAACGGCTTGCATTAGTTACAAGTTACAACTTATATGTAAGCTCACAATGAATGTCAATTAAAATGGAGATCAATGGTTAATGCAATGCCTTCCAATGCAATTCAAATTTGATTCAGAATTTGATGAAACCTTTAACCAAATCTCTCCAAACTAAAATTCTGAAGTATGAAATACATATTTATCTAATGCTTGAATGCAAAAATAGACTTAATGAACAATGAAGTCACTTTGTGTTCCTAATGAGATTAATCAAAATACATAACACTGACTGGACATAAATTCATTAAAAATGATTGAGATTACTTATCGACACTACAGATGAGGAAAGGCTAAAAGGATTTTATTTGGGGTACGCCAATAGATCTAATTGTGATAAATGACAGAGCCAGATATAGTAAGAAAACAAACTTATGAAATCAAAATTAATCTTAGATCTGTCAACTGTAGCAGTATAATTGGAAATATCTCAATTTGCTAGTGGACCCACAATCACTTCCTTCCCATTGCTTCTTATCTTCTTTAAGGCTTCAGTCCTTATAGAAGCAGGACATAATCTGTAAAAACCGAATCCCAAATATGATTGTAACTGACTTATTACTAGATATATCGTATACAGAAACACACATGTAGGTATACAGGCTCGAGATTCTAATTCCTTATTCTCTTTGCCTAGAAAACCTTAACAAATTAAGAAAATCCTTTCACGCTGTACACTACACGCTAATGCGGTGTAGTGGGAGTAGCCTTATACAGTGGTATAACTGAAGTGAATATCAAGTTATTTATAGATAAGAGTGTGATTTTCTATCAACAATTAGAAATCAATTATACATATCAAGTAAAATGCGTTTATATTTTTCGATTTTTCTTATGGTCAAATTAATCATGTAAAACATTTCTAAGTGCATCCTATAATAGTTGAACTGTTGATGCATTATGTCCCTACTTTCTTTGATCTTCTCCTATAAAAATTCCTTTGTTTTTAGCATTAATATATTTTAGTCAATGCTTTTCTTCATTAGGAAAATTAGAAAAACTGTTTGGATCACTCTGGATAGCTTTAATTTAGTATTTTGGTCCAAAAATGTAATATATTTCTGTGTATTGAGTATTTCTAGCTTCATGTACCTAAATGCCCGTTGTTGACTATAGAAGTTTTGGTTCCACCAAGAAGCCCCTAGTCCTATGGAATAGTGTGATTTGTGTTGTGCTTTCAGTTATTTGCACAAAAAGAAATACAAGATTTTTAATGGTAAGTTTGAATAAGTTGCAGACCTATAGGGGAACATTTTTTACTTGTCTCCTTTTTGGGTTTCAATATCAATATCTTTAAAAGAATGCCTTTTTTTTTTATTTCTAGAGATTGGAAATTGTTTGTTATTTGTAGTTGTGATTAATTTTTCTCTTCCTTTTCTTATGTTTTGATGCCTTAGCGTACTTTGTACTTTCTTTATTCTCTGATTTTAATAATAAGTCAGCCGCATGTGGCCCAAGCCAAGCGAATAAGGACCAAATATCAAAGTCTGTGATAATCACAATAGATCACTCAAAAAATATAATGCAAAAATGAATTGCTACAAATGCAATTTCAAATAATCAAATAATATATTTCCATGTAGTTCTCTATTACTACCCATATCCAGTAGAACATCCAAATAGTCTACCATTTGACCAAGGAAGAATTCAAATGTAGCACCATATAAAAAAGATACAGTAGGCCTAGTAATTCATATTTCTGCATCAACTAGTTGTCTCCTATTCATTTTTACATGCTTCAAGTTAACCAACCAATCACTTTAACCCAACAAGTCACAACAAGATAGCCACAATTGACGACATTATTCTACACTGTTGGATTTATTTTTCTAGTGTAGCCCAATAGCCTACATATTTTCTACATGTTTTAATTTATTTGGACTCCACAAATAGATAAAGCCAATATTTGAGATCAAGTTCAGTAAATAGAATTTTAATATAATCACTCTTCTAAGATAAGAAGGAAACCTTGATGGATTAGGAATTCTTCTGATAGAGTTCATCTGGCCCTCTTCTCTCCTCTATATAAGGATGGGTGACTCCCATTTCATATCATGAGTATTTTTCCATCACTTTAAGTTTTATAGTCATCCTAATTAAGAGAGACAGAGAGAAGAAGGTGAGCCAAAATTAAAGGTTCAACTCTAAAGGGGTATTTTCTCAACTTCTCTAATTCAATGGCTGACAAAGGTATATTCGTTTTACTCTTGAGTTGTATTGAATTCAAGATCCTGTAAAGTTTAATTCCGCATAATTATTATGGTTACATGTATTATTAAATCTTACATGTGGTATCAGAGCTTTAGTTTGTGAATCAATACACCTTGGAATAATAATATATTTATGAATATTGTTATTATAGTTATAATTATTCATAACAACATATTTTTTGTTCATAAGGTTTGAACTCTCAGCATGTGTTGGTTATCTTGAATATACGCTGTATGTTCAACCTTGTAAGCTGCATGCCATATTTATTAGGCAGTGTCTGAATGGTACATCTAATCTCTTTCATATTCATTATGCATCAAAGAAACTTTTTTTGTGTTGTTAAAAGTCAAAGGTTGTGTGAAAGAAGATTTCATTCCTGATTTCTAAATCGTAACTAAGTATGCACATCATGGACTCCCTTACTCACTTTGTTTTGTGATATGTTAGGTGCAAACTTTTATGTAATTCTATATGCTATTCATATGCATGTTTTGATTTATTATCAATTTTAGTGATAATAATTTTTATAATCATCATAATATGTTATTGAATTGAGTGTATTGCTTTCCGTTATGATAAAGTGCATAGATTAAAAGCAATTTTAGAATTTTGCTGAATCGTTCGGACTATTAAATAAATATATTTATTTGATTGTATCACATTAAAGGATTATGTTTTTGCTTTGTTTAATTATGCACACTTATTGTCTATTATTGTTAAATATTTATATATTTTCATGATTTAAAATTGATATCATGATATAATTTTATGACATTGAATATTAAATATTAAAGTGGTTAATTCATATTAGGTGTAATTCTTATTAACCATTATTTTAGATATTCATGATTGTTATAATACATATATAAATATTCCTGTTCATCCAGAGTTATTATTATTATATTGGTAATAGCAATCACATAAAAGAAATTTTAGAAATCATAAAAATAGTGATCTCATTAAAATTGTGATTGAATTAATGATAATTAAATAACTCAAAACTAATGAATAGAGAATATTGTTGATTAGTTCCGTATTCATAGGGTTTACTAATTTAGTAGCTGCCAAAGTGGCCTAGATTTGTAAAACTTATTGTAAACTAAAAACACAGAATATACAGCGGAATAAAATGTTTAGATCATACCTCATTTGATCTAAAACCTCGTGGATAAATCACGTGCTTCCAGAATCTAATCAATCAATCCCAGCAGTGGGGTGATATTACAATGGTGAATATCACCCACACAAACCACAGTGCAAATGACTTGATCGTTGTTTCTTGGGAGAGAGTAAGTTTATGGGTAGAAACAAAAACCTACGTTGTTTCTCTCTTGGTTACCCATAACCATATATCAGATATATAATATATTTATCTCATTTATCCATTGGTTAAATGAGATAATATCTGATATCTTTATCATCTATCCATATCATGATATGATAGATATATATCCTGAGTGGCTATCCAAATAGGTTTGAATTCAAAATTCAAAACCCATTTGGATGAGGTTCAAAAGGTTCCAAGGGTCATGCCACATGGGCGCCCAATTTCTAACATCTCCCACTCGGACATGAGTTGGCATGACACTGCCACGTCTCAATCTCAATCTCCTCAAAAAATAAACAATCTCATACTAGCCACTGCACCGTGCGACTGCTGAGAACACCTGCATGTGGGAGCTCTATACTAGTAACTCAAAATGAGCCAGCATAGAGACATCAACCCAAAAAAGAAAAGAAATAGTGTCTCATATACCCCAGACCCATCTAATTACACCGGTCCAAAAAACATCTCTAATCTCTCAAAAAGAGCATGTTTGACCCTCTCAATTCTTGCAATATATTCACACTCAATTCGCCTCTCATACAGAGCGATATGAGTTGCCGACAGTGAATATACAACAGTGGTGTAATACTAGATGATCTTCCCTTTGCACTCATGCCATTTAGTTTAGAATTGACCGCTTTCCCAGTGATGTCCCTTAAGGCCGAATCATGCATGACCGCAGGCAACATACCAAAGTAGCAGAACATCAACCCCTTACCTTATGACATAGTCAAAAGTCACAAAAGGGTACATAAATGAAAGTCATATCAATAATGACACGTAAGACTCACACGGTGAGGAAGCAGGGATCCATTCTCTCACCTCATTACTCGGTCGCCAAGCACATATAGTATGAATACATGCTACGGTGGAGTAACTCTTCCATAAAGAGTGACGTCATACTCGATACACCGTACAGATATTAGTCTAGTCGCTTTCTAGCGTCTAACCCGAATTCTCTATTTGCTCGCCTTCTAGGCGCCAAATGAGATCTCGCATCTGGCTAATCATAACAGGCACAACATGGAAAGTGGGTACTAACATCCATGTTTGGTCCTTAACACGACCTCATCTTGGTTATAACCAAGGCGACATACATAGTGGATGATTTAAGCCTCTCTTGGCTTCAAATAAAAATAAACCACCAGTCTCATCCTTGCTCGCTCCCAAGCGCCAAGGGCGATTGCTCGTGTGAGTGAGCCAATCTTGCCTGCTGACATCATCATCTGCTAATCATTATGACACAAACCATAATAGTGTCAACATCCCATTATCTCAAAATAAGTGATCGATTTTTTTAAAAAATGACCACAGCTTACGCAATTATAGATTCCAAACATAAGCCTTATCAGCACCTCTTGCGATAAGTATATACAACAGAATCCACCATGTGCGCCTCACATGAAATGATTTAAGATCACTACCTCTTGCGCAATAACCTCTCTAAAGATATTTTGGTGACCAATTTGCGTTCATTCTTAATGCGCCCAACTAGCGCATTGAATTTTACAAGGAGCAAATTAATATGCTTCTAATAAAGCATTTTATCCACAGTCTAATGAGCAAGGTCAATGTCTAAACAACTCAGTTGACCATTTACCAAAGATAACACTTATCATGCCGAATACGCCCACATAGCGTACTTTAGGCTCCCACAACAAAGAAAAGATCAAGGAATATAGGTCATCTGTTTCTCCCAAAGACAATCTGAGGATTCACTCAATAGCTAAGGCTCTGGCTTTTACCGATAGGTAAGTCAATGGGTTTACAATTTTGCATCTAGAATCGTTCTAGGATATTCCTTATGTAAGTCATCGAAGACAAAATATGAATTCTCCCAAAGCAATCCCTAAGGGTCGTACATCCGAGCATATAAATTACATCACCCATGTCCATCATATCTAAAATAGAGGACTGCCCACCCTAGGTGGTGACAACCTTATAAATTCCTGGCTCATAATGACTAAGTAAGGAAAAACTTCTTTTGGACCATTGATCATGCCTCAGTGGTCTTCATCGATCATCGTTGGCCTGTCATGGCTTGACGAAATCTAAGAACCACTATTTGGATAACTGTTTTAGGCTGTAAAAGATTTATTAGAGCTAGCAACCTTTTTGCGCTCCTAACTTTTCACCATAAAAGCAGAAGGTAAATCCTTACGGATCTACTTATCCAATTCTCTAATGAAAAATCGGGTCACAATGTCCACAAATCAATGTTCCGAACTTATGTCAATCATAGCCTAAGTCAAAATAACCTCACTCCCCAGGAGGAAGTCTTCTCATGGTCTACACTTTCCTCAATGCTGCGACTTTTCGGTATCTAACGAGCCTTATGCCTCAACAATGACTATCCAAATTACGCATATCTATATAACAGTTTTGCGTCATAATGGAAAGTCAACCAATTATAAAAAATGGTTAATCCTCAAAGACTTTGTCTTAAACTGCGCAACATGGATCCACTTTCTAAAAATAGGGGACTAGAGCCTTAAGCATTATCCTAGGCTCTTTATCATCTTGCGGAGCAATCATGAATGTTTCCCTCTTAATCACCCAGTGATGACGTGGAAAATTTTCACATTTGCTACCACGAAACTAAGAATGTAGAGTATTCTGTTCTAATGGAGTAATCCATTAGTAGGCACATCGCTCCCACTGTCCCTAGGATATTAGAAATTTCTTTCCATTCTCAACTAGGCTACATAGAGCGCTATGCTTGGAATTCTCCATCTTATAGAGTTCCAAAAACTCTATTCACGTCACCTTTACTAATAAAACTTTATGTGACTTAGTTATACTACCACAAAGCTGCTTACCTATATGCACATGGCCCGGAGGGTTTGCATGACCGCATACAATAATGCGCCACACGACCCTTTGTGTTTACAAGACAGCATACAATAATGCGCTATAGAACCCTAGGTTTTAACTTCACAATCTTATGAGAAGTAGAATAAAGATAAGCTGCTTAATGGTTACAGATCGCCCATAAATGGCTCTCTGCTAACCCATTACTCAAAATGGAGTGTAAAAAATGATATGAAGGGCACTTAGTTAGGGATATAGGTAACAAACTAGTACAATTCCCAATTGGGAAACATTTTGCGCCATTATCCACCTAACATTAACAATATTTAATTCCTTATCTCTACTACACCAGTGTGTTGTTGAGTACTAGGAATAATCAATTTTCTAAGCATCCATCTCTCTTCACAGAGTTTTTCTAAAAAATAACTCAAATAGATACTCGCCACCTTGGTCAAAACTAAAAGCACAAAAAACTCTTATCTAATTGATCTCGACCTTATATGTGCAATGTCAAAAATCATCTCAAAACTTTTGACTTATGGGAGATCAAATAGTCTTGACTCAGATGCGTATCGTAATCTATAAATGTGTCGAGATTGAGGCTTAGATACCCTCACACATATCTAGTCACAAAATATCATAGTGGACTAAATGCGCCAAAACAAATGACCTTCTGCGGCTTTCCTACTTGCTTGTGCGCACCCATTGCGAACAAAGTTACACATTCACATGAGAGCAGGATGTCATAAGCGAGTGGGCCCGAGAAGGCCTACTCAAACCATCGTGTCATCATCTCATTAATGTGATTAAGTATAATAAGCCACTGGTCCATGACCAATGTCATAAACTAATTCCAATCATCTTAATGTGTGAGTTTTCGAAGACAAGTTTTAAAGGTTTAGGCCCAACTAGGTAATGACTCACGACTAAGTCATATTTACTAGATCATAAAAAGGATGTCATGGAGATATCAACTACGCCTAAGTCGCAAATTTAACTAGTAAGTGCTAATCCCCTGCACCTTCAAGTCAATTTTATTCTCCATACACTTTAATACATCTAGTTGAAAGATGACGATACTCCTCTTGCCATCTCTATTTCTCGCTTCATAGTTACTTGCAATTAATTCTACTATCCACAAGAAGGAGAGAATAAGCTATCAACTATGACAGCTCCTGAAGTAACTTAAGCGCGAATTAGGCTAAAGAGTCTAATTCAACACAATGCTCATACAAGCGATGCGTTAAATTCTTAGAGTCATAACAACCTTGTCAGCCTTAACCTTTTCATTACTATGCTGCAACGTTTGCGCTTAGTGGTAAATGTTATTCAAAACGTTAGCCTAGCTAAGGAATTATACAAAGAAGCCCTTCCTCATGTCTCACACTCAAGTGTGGAAACAGTAAGTGTCCAGACTTAGACAAGTTGGCAATGCTAATAGATTTTGCAGCCACTAAGCGCTAATCTTTTCACTTAGTGTTAATAGATTTTGCAGCTACTAAGCGCTAATCTTTTCACTTAGTGTTAATAGATTTTGCAGCTTCTAAGCGCTAATCTTTTAACTTCACATGATATTTCAACGCACACTATTATAGTGCATGAAATTTTGCTCCATCCAACTCCCAATAATTGGGTAGAGAGCAAAACACTGCCCATACTGGTTACTCGTCTTACACTTAATGACTAATTTATTTAAGCTCGCATTTCTTGGATAACGTGACTCTTGAATGTTACTTCATCCAATGATGTAACATTATTTACAAGTCAAATTACAAAGTCAATCCGCGCAGCTCATTAGTCAAGATCATATACAGATCTATTGAGGGCTTACTAATTTCATAACTCCAAAACTCGCCAACCAAAACTATGTAGCGTGCCGCTAACTATAGCGCACACATTAGTTTTTATTGTGCCAAACAAGGCAACAAAAACACGGCGACTTTGAGTCATGTTTCCTTACTTTGGCTCAATTAAGGTTTGACCTAAAGTCTCCAAGACTTTTGCTCATCTAAAGAATGGGATTAGTTTGTTCACATTTGAACATCTCTACTAAGTTTAGGTCAACAAAATTAACTTCCATAAGCTAAATCAATTTAGAGAGAAATTCACATTGGGATTAATTTGATTAGCATAATATAATTTTGCCGCAAAAATCTAAATTAAATAGTGACAATATTACACAAGTCGCAAGATCGAAAATCCGCTATGCTCGTAATCATCTCTTGCGCCACAAGTGACAATTATCTAAAATTTAGTTTAATTTATGCGCAAAATATTGGTTTTCGGGAGTTAATCTACAAAGATTTTTCTCAACCGAATAACCTCCCACTGACTATGGCATATACAAAGCATGATAAATTCCATACAATAGCATCTTAATGTAAATTTACAAATAACTCATGCTATATTTATTTAATAATGGAATTCTAATAAATAAATAAATAATCATGCTCTTCTAATTACAACATATTATAAATCCAAAAAAAAATATGCTGTATTAAATATTTAAATTATGCCATAACAGAAAGTACATCATCCTGAAATTTTTTGGAATTTTCTGGTATTTTCTGGAATTTTAAATAACTAATTAAACACACATAAAATTAGAAATAAAAAATCCAGAAACTAGTAAACAGAAATAATATTCAGATTATGCCATAATTAAAATGTATATTGTTCTGAAATATTCTGAAATTTTTCTGAAATATTCTGGAATTTTAAATGACTAATAAATACACATAAAATTAGAAATAAAAAATCCAGAAACTGATAAAATGAGACAATATTACCAGTAAATAATAAAACCTTTTAGAAGTCTACAATAAATATTTCAGCCCCAAAAAATTATTTATGCAATACCAGAAGCAGTTTAAAGCATAAAACATGAATTATTAACACAGGAAAAATAATTTATATTTTCTGAAAATTTTCAAAATTTTACAGAATGTAGAAAAATTAATTCTGAGTCTAAGGGTACCAACCATGCTTAAAACAAAGCTATAACGAATAAATTATGGCCAATTAACGCAATTCAGAATTAAAAAACAAACAAACAGAGCCTTAGAGCCAAGCCAGGCGGGAAAAACGGCTCGGCTCGGCTCGGCGCCGCTCAGCGCAACACGGCGCGAGTCGGCTTAAGGGGCGGCTCGGCGCGGCTCGGCGCTCGGCTCGGAGCGCGGCTCGGCGCTCGGCTCCAGCACGCGGCGCGCGTGCAAGGCGCCGACGGCGTGCGCGTGGCAGCGCCACTGACGCGCGCGTGATGGCGCGTCTGCGGGGGCGTCTGGCGCGTGTAGGCGCATGGAAGCGCGTGGGCGCGCGTGGCTGCGGCGTGGTGGCACGTGAATGCCACGCGCCGCCTTCCAGGGTACTGACTGGTCCGATTTTTGTACTTTCGGACTCCTTTTTTCAAAATAAAACCGTTTATGGTCTTAAAAATGACATTAATGATCATAAAAATGAAATATTTTGGATCTCCACATCTTTTATAAATGTACACATGATAAAAGAAAGCACGAAAATATCCATCAATGGCTCTGATACCAATGTAAACTAAAAACACAGAATATGCAGCGGAATAAAATGTTTAGATCATACCTCATTTGATCTAAAACCTCGTGGATAAATCACGTGCTTCCAGAATCTAATCAATCAATCCCAGCAGTGGGGTGATATTACAATGGTGAATATCACCCACACAAACCACAGTGCAAATGACTTGATCGTTGTTTCTTGGGAGAGAGTAAGTTTATGGGTAGAAACAAAAACCTACGTTGTTTCTCTCTTGGTTACCCATAACCATATATCAGATATATAATATATAATATATTTATCTCATTTATCCATTGGTTAAATGAGATAATATCTGATATCTATATCATCTATCCATATCATGATATGATAGATATATATCCTGAGTGGCTATCCAAATAGGTTTGAATTCAAAATTCAAAACCCATTTGGATGAGGTTCAAAAGGTTCTAAGGGTCATGCCACATGGGCGCCCAATTTCTAACACTTATGAATATAGAACTACATAAAAGAATTGTTAAAAAGGGTAACATTAAGGTCGATAATATTCTCAATTGCAGTTATAATTAGGAGATTGAGACTAGCCCAAAGGAGAGTCACTTTCAAATAATTATAAACTAGATAGGATAATATAACTTATGTAATTTGACAGATTAGAATTGAATACCCAAAGGTAACATGACTAGCTGAAAAATTACATAAATTACTTTAGGCCTATATAAGTGATTCTTGACGAGTGGACAATAGATATACCTAAGTTTTGCCCAAAGGAAAGACTTATCTGATATCAATAGTTCATCGTAATTCTCAAAGCTTTAATATGTATATTGTTTATGCCTTTTTCCATGTTACCTATGAGATCTTGTGTTAATACCTCTTAAGATTTGTCAAAAAGATAGCTTGCTATCTAAGGTGGTTGGACTTAGAAGGGAGGCTATATTGACTCCTCCGACCTTCCTGGGATCTTACTTGGTTATTGACCAAAGGACTCTTTAGTGACGTTACCCTAACACTTAAAGTAAAATTTGGTTAAAGGCTGTTGAAGATCGATTTAGATCTGCTGACAAGTCACTTGCTGGCACTATTATGGCTGAATTGACAACAATGAAATATGATGGCAACCGAGGAGTTCAGGATCACATCCTCAATATGGCTGACAAAGCTGCAAAGCTTAAAACTTTAGGAATGCAAGTTGATGAAACTTTCCTCGTGCAGTTTATTCTCAACTCACTTCCATCACAATACAGCGCATTCAAAATTCACTATAACACCAATAAAGATAAGTGGAATTTGAATGAGCTGACTAATATGTGTGTTTAGGAGGAAGTGAGGTTGAGGGAGGAAGGACGTCAAACTGCATTGGCTGTAACTCATGGAGCTATAAAGAAAAAGAAGGGTAAGTTTATAAAATCAAAGAAAAATCCACCAAAAAAAAAGAATGAACCTGGGGAAGAAAATCAGGCTAAGAATGGTTTCACTGTCAAGTGCTACTTTTGTGGCAAGAAGGGACATGTGAAGAAAGACTGCAGCAAGCGAAATACTTGGTTCGAAAAGAAAGGTAAAGAATTTTTCTTTTGTTTGTTATGAATCAAATCTTGCTGAAGTACCTTCTAATACGTGGTGGATTGACTCTGGGGCCACAACCCACATTACAAATGACATGCAGGGATACCTCTCAACCAGGGAACCGAAGGAAAGTGAAAGATTTGTCTATATGGGGAACCGTCTCAAAGCTGAAGTCGTAGCTGTAGGAACCTATCGACTGATCTTAGAGACGGGTCATCAGATGGATCTAGAAGACATTTTTTATGTTCCTTCAATTTCTAGGAATTTAGTTTCGTTATCCAAATTGGATCGTGTTGGATATTTAGTTTTATTTAATTGTGGAAAACTCAATTTAATGTTTAATTCAAAAGTTATTGGTTCTGGTAATTTATGTGATGGTTTATATAAAATTACCTTAAATCATGAGTTTGCACAATCATTAGTAACTCTGCATTCGAATATTGGTTTAAAACGTGGTCTAATTAATGAAAAATCATCGATCTTGTGTCATAGACGGTTGGGGCATATCTCCAGAAATAGAATTGAAAAATTGGTGAAGAATGGGATTTTGGAAAACCTAGACTTCACTGATTTTCAGATATATGTGGATTGCATTAAAGGAAAGCAAACCAAACACACCAAGAAAGGTGCCACAAGAAGTAATGAGCTTCTTGAGATAATTCATACAGATATTTGCGGGCCACTCAACATCCCATGTCTTAGTGGTGAAAAATATTTTATCACATTTATAGATGACTTCTCACGTTATGGATATGTGTATCTAATTCATGAAAAGTCTCAAGCTGTTGACATCCTTGAGGTGTACATAACTGAAGTCGAGAGACAATTAGATAGAAAGGTTAAAATAGTGAGATCAGACAGGGGTGGTGAATATTATGGTAAATATGATGAGTTAGGCCAAAATCCTGGCCCATTTGCCAAATTCTTAGAAAAGAAAGGCATTTGTGCTCAATATACAATGCCTGGTACGCCATAGCAGAATGGAGTTGCTGAAAGGCGTAATCGTACACTTAAAGATATGGTTAGGAGTATGTTAAGTTACTCAATTGTACCCATTTCAATGTGGGGTGAAGCTTTAAAAACTGTAATGTATATCTTAAATAGGGTTCCTAGTAAGGCGGTCCCAACAACTCCTTTTGAGTTGTGGACTGGTAGGAAACCTAGTTTGAGACACTTTCATATTTGAGGTTGTCCAGCAGAGGCAAGAATCTTCAACCCAGAAAAAGTTGGACTCAAGAACAATATCTGGATATTTCATTGGTTATCCAGACAAGTCTAAAGGGTACAAATTTTATTGTCCTAATCACAGTACGAGGATAGTGGAGGTTGGTAATGCTAGATTCCTAGAAAATGGTGAAATCAGTGGGAGTGAGAAAACACGAGTGGTGAATTTCAAGGAAATTAGGGTAGATGTGCCAACATTTGACCCTTATCGAAAAGTTGTTGTTCCTCAGACTATTCCACAGGCTGAGGAAAACGAACAACATGATGAAAATCCTTCACCACCTCATGTTTCACCACTTCATGAAGATACCACCATTGAAAATATTGTAGAACCACCACAACCGGCAGTTCTGAGAAGATCTCAGAGGGAAAGAAAGCCTGCTATTCCAGATGATTACATGGTGTATCTACAGGAATCTGATTTTGATATTGGGATTAACAAAGATCTAGTCTCATTTTCACAAGCCATGAATAGTGATAATTCTTCTAAATGGGTCAATGCTATAAATGAAGAGTTAAAATCCATGGAACAGAATAATGTTTGGGATCTCGTCGAATTGCCTAGTAACTGCAAAAAGGTCGGGTGTAAATGGGTCTTCAAGACCAAGCGTGACGCAAAAGGCAATATCGAACGATTTAAAGCCAGACTTGTTGCCAAAGGTTTTACTCAAAAAGAAGGCATAGACTATACAGAGACCTTCTCTCCAGTATCTAAGAAGGACTCGCTTAGAATCATCCTAGCATTGGTAGCTCATTATGACTTAGAGTTGCATCAAATGGATGTGAAAACTGCTTTTTTAAATGGGAATTTGGATGAAGAAATTTATATGGAGCAGCCCGAAGGATTTGCAAAGAAAGGTAAAGAACATTTAGCTTGCAAATTAAAAAAATCCATATATGGCCTTAAACAAGCTTCTAGGCAATGGTATTTAAGGTTTAATGATACCATTACCTCTTTCGGATTTAAGGAAAATGCAGTTGATCAGTGCATATATCTGAAGGTTAGTGGGAGCAAGTTCATTATGTTGGTGCTATATGTGGATGACATTTTGTTAGCTAGTAATGACCTTGGCTTATTGCATGAAACCAAGGAATATCTCTCCAAGAACTTTAAAATGGTCGATATGGGTGAGGCAAACTATGTTATTGGCATAGAGATCTTTAGGGATTGGTCTCGAGGATTGCTAGGACTATCTCAAAAAGGATATATTGATCGTGTTTTGGAGAGATTCAATATGCAGTTTTGTTCAGCCGGTGATGCACCCATCATGAAGGGTGATAAATTAAGTGAAAAACAGTGTCCAAGGAATGACTTGGAAAGAAAACAAATGAAGGACATTCCATATTCATCAGCTGTAGGGAGCTTGATGTATGCCCATACATGTACCAGGCCAGATATTAGTTTTGCAGTTGGAATGTTGGGAAGATTCCAAAGTAATCCTGGAATGGAACATTGGAAAGCAGTAAAGAAAGTTATGAGATATCTTTAGGGAACAAAGGATTATATGCTCACCTATAGGAGATCATAACAGTTGGAAGTTATCGGATACTCAGACTCAGATTTTGCTGGTTGCCTTGATAGTAGAAAATCTACATCGGGTTTTGTCTTTCTACTAGCTAGTGGAGCAATTTCATGGAAGAGTGTGAAGCAGTCCACTATTGCTTCATCTACTATGGAGGCTGAGTTTGTGGCATGCTTTGAGGTTACAAATCATGCTTTATAGTTGCGAAATTTCATCTCAGGACTTGGTGTTGTTGACTCAATTGCCAGGCCGCTGAAGATATATTGTGACAATACCGCAGCAGTTTTCTTCTCTAAGAATAGAAAGTACTCCAGTGGTTCCAAACACATGGAAGTAAAGTACTTGGTTGTTAGAGAGAGAGTCCAGAAACAACAAGTGTTAATCGAAAACTTAAGCACCTCTCTTATGATTGCTGATCCATTCACAAAGGGATTACCACCGAAGACATACAAAGAGCATGTTATCAGGATGGGTCTTTTAAGCAACCCTTGATGTGTATGGTTAATCATGAGTACTTATTTTTTGACACTATTTGCGCAATAATAATTTTGTTTCTGTTTTTCCTGTTTCTAAAAGTATGTGTACACATTAAATTGAATATTGATAAACAGGAAATGTCTTAACAAGACAAATTACAGGAGCCTTTCAGGCAAATAATTATATATCCCAATAAAGGACTGGGTTGGTGAAGGTTATCAATGGTGTGGTGCATAGAAGGAAATATGACATAAATGTTATATAACCGCTATGACTCACATTGGTGATCTGAAGTAATCACAGTATTATAGTTTCTAATATATCTGAACTTATTGGTTATTTTTTTAAAAAAATTCGTGATCACATGTCAAAGTTTTTAGTGTGGAATCCAATGAGCCAAAATTTTTTATAAGTTGCATATTTTTGAAAAAACTCATAATTGCATCATAATCGGCTTAATGGGCCAAGTGGGAGAATGTTGGATTTATTTTTCTAGTGTGGCCCAATAGCCTACATATTTTCTACATATTTTAATTTATTTGGACTCCACAAATAGATAAAGCCAATATTTGAAATCAAGTTCAGTAAATAGAATTTTAATATAATCACTCTTATAAGATAAGAAGGAAACCTTGATGGATTAGGAATTCTTCTGATAGAGTTCATCTGGCCCTCTTCTCTCCTCTATATAAGGATGGGTGACTCCCCTTTCATATCATGAGTATTTTTCCATCACTTTAAGTTTTATAGTCATCCTAATTAAGAGAGACAGAGAGAAGAAGGTGAGCCAAAATTAAAGGTTCAACTCTAAAGGGGTATTTTCTCAACTTCTCTAATTCAATGGCTGACAAAGGTATATTCGTTTTATTCTTGAGTTGTATTGAATTCAAGATCCTGTAAAGTTTAATTCCGCATTATTATTATGGTTACATGTATTATTAAATCTTACATACACAACTGAATCCAATAACTTTCTACATAATTATTGCACATTGTCTCTATAGATTCAAGTTTCAATTCAATGACTACTCATATAGGGATTCCAGTACCACAGACCAATACAGAAATTGCAAATTTGCATATGCTTAGCATATATTCATGTACAGAACAATTCAAGACTCACCTCCTGCTCAATTGCCACACCAATCCAAACCGCAGCTTGAACAACCCGAACAGACATGTCCTCTTGCACAGTCATCAACAAAGCCATCATCTTATGCATCACAATAATTGCCATCTTATCAGCCGGCAAACAATCGATATACGGTGCAAATGCTGCCTTTTGCTTCTTCGTTCGCTGCGTACTCTGTTCCTTAGCAATTGCCTCCCTCAAAGGCTCAAACCAACCAAAAAACAACTTCTTCACATAAGGCAAATTGGGGCCCAATTTTTTCTTACACATCTCTCTCTCCAACTCCCTGTACTCCTCCATCAGCTTCTCCCAAGCCTCAGCCTCTGCCCTAATCTGTCTCCTCCTCAACAAATAATATCTCTTCCTATCAACTTCTTGGAATTCTGATTTCACCTCTGGTTTAGTCCTATTGTACAAATTCTTCACCTAGGACCTGAGTGGACTGTTTTATCAAGCAATTCTGGTTTTATTTTGCTTGATTAGATGTTGTTTATGCCTCCTAATGGGCTGCTCCTCGTTGCTACTAATTTTGTTGTGCTTCGTTCTGTTTTTTCCACCATGTGTTCTGTTATATCTTTGTTGTGTAATGATGCATTTTTTTTTCACCTTGGCCTTTGATCTATTATTGCTTCATTGTAATTTCTCCCCATCAATAAAATCTCTCTTTTTCTCTGATGAAAACAAAAAAAATAAATAAATAAATAAAATTAAGCATTTATGGCAAGACCACATTAGCATCATATCTCTTGACCTGGTACATTTGTCTTGATTTCTATATGCATCTATGGCAACACTGGCAAGACTATGATTGCATCGGCACTACCATTAATGTATTTCTATTTATCAACTATACTATTTTGTGCTTCTTAGATAGGCGATAGGTGAGTGTGATTACCAATTCTTCAGTGTAACAACATTAGTGGCAAATTTTCTGAGGCAGAACATTGAAAGTCGAATTTACTTTTGATTGGCTTTATTCACAGATTTCTGTAACATGCTTGTAGTCCTTCTGCAGTTTTATTTTTTTTAATTAGCTTTCTTTGTTTTGATACTTCATAAGGTTTGATTCATTGCTTGTTACTTGCATTTTTTTTTTTTTTCTGGTTTCCAAAGTTGTAATTATGTTGAAAAAATAAGTGAAAAACCAGTTTGTGGCTTCTAAGGAGATGTTGTAGCAACAAATATACCGACATTGAGACCATTGGATCCATAAGATATAATCCACGAAAAATCTGGAAAGGCTTGCTTGGATCAAGAAGATAATCTACCTAAAATGTGGTAATTCGGTGCCGGCATAGTTGGGATGGTCTTGCTTGCTTTGATACTTTTTGCATTCGCCCTTGATTTTCATCACTAAAATTATTTGTTCTTTTGTTTATCAAAAATGAAAGATCTGGAAAGGCTATGACGTTAGTTAATCTGAGATATTGAATGGAAAGCAAGAAAAACATCTGTTCGTGTACCAAATCAAAACAGAATAACAAAAGTACAAATAAATGAAGAAGACTAGACAGAAATCTTCTCCTATTTTCTGCTTTCTTCTCTTCTATTTCCTTGGACTACTCTATAATGAGTTAAAAGCTCGCTGTTGTATCCTGGAGAATGATCACCAAGAGCCATCTGCATTCTGCACCGAATGGAGGCTTAATCAATCTTAAGGACAAAGAGTTTAATTTTGGCGTTGCAATCTTTTCATCCTCTTTAATAAGTTTCTTTCCTTCATTTTTATCTTACTAGGTTCTGTTTTTTTTTTTTTTTTTTTGTTAAAATCGATCTTAATCAATCACTGTTTTTCTAATTATTTCATAACGAGGACCAAATACTTTGAACCACCTAGAAAACTTACATAACACTGCTTGAAATTAAAGAAATTTATTCTAAAACGAAGCCTTTATTAAGGCCCCGTTTGTGAACTTACCTTTTTAGTCAAAAAGTCAAAAAGTTACCATTTTAGCCAAAAAGCCAACAACTCATACCAAAAAGTCAAAGATTCTCTTTTCTCTCTACTTTTTGCACATCTTTTCGTAATTAGCCAAAAAGTCATCCCAAATATATAAGTTTTTTTTACCTACTTTTTTAGCCAAATAGCCAAAAAATTACTAAATTAACATGTTCCCAAACGAGACCTAAATATATATAATAATAAAAAAATTGTTTCTTTATAGATGAAAGTTCACTTTAAAGGACTACTAGACATAAAAAGATCAAAGAATCATAATACAAACAAAACATAAAAAGGTCAAAGAATGATTATAGATGAATTATATTATATTAGGTTCATAATACACATAGATATCACACAAACACTAAACCAAGATAGCACAAAATGATCTACAAAACGGACATCGACGAGCCTTTAGCAGCCACTTGAACAAGCAGTCTCTGTGGAACATATGCGAGCAAGGCGTTATCGCAACCGTCATTCCTTCACAAATCCCCTCCAAACAAATTGAACACGCGTCTACCTCTTTATCATCACCTTCCAACTCCTTCACCGTTATCGCAGCCTCAATTTGGTGAAGCCCTTGACGCTTCTGGTTCGATATTGGTTTCACCCACAAAAGCATCGGTTCCTTCAGAAGCAACCTTAACATACCCCGAATCTCATGAACTTCATCAACAGAAAACTTTCCCGAAACGTTTTCGCTGTTTAAATCCACGACTTTCTGTCTTCTAACTTGTTTCCGTGAAAGCCTTTTTCGCATATAGCTCGTGGTCCTCGAAATATAAACATCTACCGCTATAACGATTGTGGGTTTTTGATGAGATCTTTTAATGTCGAACTTGAAACAACTGTGCAAGTATACAGATACATCTTTAATCAAATTCAAAATTGCTTCTTCGGAAAAGTATTTTATGCCTTGGATGGCTTGAGAAACCAACTGTTCTGTGGAGTTCAGAGTTGATAATTTCATGAGATCGAATATTGACACTTCGAACTTTTTAAAGATTTCTTTAACACGACCACCTTGTTTGATCTGAATCGCTTTCTTGGATGCGTTGTTGATGCGAAACATAAACAACCCTTGTGATTCTTCTATGTTGTAGAGCTTTTCATTCCACTTAAACACACTAACTTTTAGGTCTTTCACTTCATTAACACTCACCATCTCTTTCTCTCTTTCACAACAAGGAATAGAGCAATGGTACGGCAGGTAAGGTTTGAAAAACAAATCGAATGGTTATATATATATATATATATATGCATATACATGTAGTGAGATCGAAATCAGAAATAGAAAATAGTACTTTTTCTAGGAAAAGGTTTCCTAAAATAAAATCTCACTTGAGTTTGGATTTTGAAATCATAAATAATATATTGTGAGATTGAAATCATAAATAGGAAATAGCACTTTTTCTAGGAAAAGGTTTCCCAAAATAAATCCCAATTGAGTTTGGATTTTGAAGTCATAAATAAATGAATACTCTCCTATACACGGTTTTATTACACCCTATCATCAAGTTAGTTAATTAAAATGGTAGTTAAATAACTCAAGGATAATTATGTAAATGATCCTTATATTATACACAATGTGTTAATTTAATTCTTGTTATTTTAATTTGTTCGATTTTACCTTTTTATTTAACAGATTGTGTCATTTTAGTCCAATAAATAACGAAAATTGATACAGTGTGTAAACTATAGAGATCAAATTGGCACATAGTTTGACTTTCTGTCCACCAAACTTAACAACCTTTATTTATTGTACTAAAATGACAATCCATTAAATTAAAGGTCAAAATCGAACAAATTAAAACAATAAGAACCAAATTGACACATCGTGTAAATTACAGGGACTATTTGTATAATTTACCCATAAATCAAAAAAATTATTTAGAATTTATAATCTAGGCCATGATTCAATCATCGTTGGGAAAAAAAATTAAATTAAACAAAATCGTGATACTAATGACATGGTATCACTATCATTCCAAAAAGGAAAATATCTCGTAACTCAAATTTTGTGGCTCAAAAGTGGCTCAAATGGCAAAAACGACGTCGTTTTGGCCATTTTTATTTTATTCTGTACTCAAAACGACGTCGTTTTGGCCATTTAAGCCACTTTTGAGCCACAAAATTTGAGTTACGTAGCATTGTCGTTCCAAAAAAGGGGTTCATCCCTCCCATGTGAGGATTTTATTGATGGGTGATGTCACGTATCACTAATGACGCAATATCACGGTTGTATTGAATTTTTATTCTATGATTAGGCGGCACAACAATTAAATCACTCTACCCTTTATATTTAAATTTTTGAGTAAAATGGACTTTTTTGTAAAACGAGAAATTATTTGAATGCTCTACATCATTCAATTATTGGACAAGTGTTCTATTAGTGGAACACATTGTTTTAGTCAATGACATTTAAATTGAAGCACCAGATAAATTTACCCTAGAAGCAAATTATAATTTTTCTTATAAAACGAGTTGAACTTGTTCATGCGACAATCATAAATAACCCGATGAATTATCAACATAAGTTCGTTTAAGAGTTCTATCGAAATACAACTTTGGTAAAACATGGGAGAGAGTTAAATAAAAATAAATAACCAAGTGAATCACATCAAATCAAAAGATAAATCTGTAATTCATCTGGTTGAAAGATAAAAGGGTAAAATTTATTATACCCACTCGTGGTTTCGTCATGGAACACTTTTTTTTTTTTTAATCAGCAAAAATCAATAGTTAATTGTTAGATTAGCATTAGTGGCGGAGCCAATATTTTGATTCATGAGGGCATCATTAATCCTTAGCTATATCAATTAAAAAACTTAACCAAATCTAATTTTTATTTGGTGATAGAATGACCAAAGATCAATGTGATGTCAAAATTATGTACCTTAGATATATTTTATTAACCACTATTTTTTTATATGCTATTTTAGTTACTAAGGGTTGGTTTGGGAAGTGGGTTAGTTTTTTGGCTTTGTTGCTATTTTACTCTGGGCTAAAAAACTTGGTTTGGGAACTTTTTGACTTTTTGGCTTTTTTGACTTTTTTTGTGAGAGAAGAATGTCATGATTATGAGTTGGATGTGATGTTTTGTTTGTTGTGGCTAAAATAGCCTATTTTGTCTTTTAGGGCTAAAATAGCTAAAAAAGCCCACAACCTATCTTCCCAAATGGAGCCTAAATATGATGATAATCACAATTTAAAATATAATAACATGCGTACCAAAAAAAAAATAAAGAAGATTTATGTGGAGAAAAACAAGAGAGAAATGGGAGAGATATAAATAATTATAAGTGAATATTTTGATAAAATTAAACATTTATAATGGTAAATTATAAGGAATTTATTAAAAATAAAGAGAAAAGAAGATAAGATATAAACATTTTGAGACTTATTTGACAATTAAAAGGGAGTTAAATGAAAAACTTCTTCTCATTAGAGGTAACAGTATAATTTTCAAAAAATGTGTCTCCCCTAGACCCAATATAGCTCTGTCCCTAATTAACACCTTATGACAATTGAAACTTACACCCATACACATTGCAAGAAATCATTGCTCTCCTATTACACTCCTAGATGTAAAACCCAAGATCGTCACTGGAACATTTTACCCCTATAGTTTAAATATATGCAAACAATCCTTTTATAATTTTGAATTAAAGTCATACCGTTAGTTTTTTTTTTTTTATTTAATATATGCAGAAAACCACTTTTCCAAATTGAAAGTGGGCAATGCAAAATTTTCAAGTCAAAGGAAAAAATATCCTCATCTTCATCTTCTTCTCTAAATTAAATCATATTCTTCGCTAAATCCTAACTCTAACCTTTAATGTCCTCGCCCATAAAAAAAAAAAAAAAAAAAAAGGCCCTTCAAATATCCTCTTCTATGAATAATATAATTTAATTTAAAGTGTTATTAAATGAGAAATTAAGTTAAAAATTAAAAGTTATTAGATTAAGATAATTTTATGATAATAAAATTAAGGTGTTTAAGTTCATTTATGGTTTAATTTATTAATAATAATATATATATATTCTAAAATGTTATTAAATAATAAATGGCAAAAACTTAGATTAAGGTACAAAAACTTACCAAAAGGGTTAGACAACAAGTCATTTGGGTCCAATCGCTGGCATATGCATCAGCAAAACAAAATTTTAAATTTCAAGAATTAAAACAACACAACACATGCATATATTTGAATTGTCTTCTGATTTTTGTCCCTATCTGGGAAGAAAAAAAAATCATTTACAACATTCATCATCAACCCAATTTGTTCTTACAACGAGGCATAGAAAACAAAAACAATTTAATAAAACATTGCTAAAAGGAAGTTTATTTTCTAATCATCGATTCCTATTACTTTTCCCCTACCTTGGATTTGTTCACACCCAAGCTTGCAACCTTCATCACAATCAATGTCTGTGGAACCTTGTAATTCCATGCAGATGGGCATGCAAGCGTCCAAACATTTCGATATCGGCACGATGGATTCGGTCAATACCAACATGTTATAAATTAATAATAAAAGCATTGCAATTGATTTTTCAGAAGAAGCCATAGCAAAATCTTTTGTTACCAATTTTGTTGGTAATCCATCCCTTGAGAGTAAGTTGAAATTGTGTGTAACCAAGAATGGCTTCATAACTGTAACTTTTATTTTTTTTTGGTGACAACCCTCACATGTTGGAAGGGTAGTGAGAGAAATGAGGAGAGTGAGGGTTGCAATTTACATGAGAGGCAAGTTTTGCTAAAAACAAGGTACTTCTCCAAGACCAATTCAAATCGATTATTTTCTTCAATCCTTTATGTAGAGATATAATCTTGAGTCCAGTCAGTTGTCCAGTTTTACTAGAAATATTAATTAATATATCCATAAATGTGTTAACTACAATACAAGATGTGCATGTTGACTCTATCTCTTGATGTGGAGTCTACCTAACATTGTGTTTAATATTTGTCTTGTAAATTATAAATATTTTCACTACCGCAAATTCTGACTATTTCTTTATTTTCTATTTAATTTTGAAAATTAAAAATCCCACTATCACAAGTTTTAATTATTCCTTTATTTTCTATTTACTTTTGAAAATTTAAAATTCCTAGACAATGACAATTCAAAAAAATATATTATCTTGACTGATTTTTTTTTAAATATGATGATTTTTTTTTTTTTTGATTGGCAAAAAAAAACTTTACTGATGGAAAAAGAGCAAGATAACAAGCACAATACATCAATAAAGGGCATGGAAGTGCACCGCATCACAATGAGTTAATTGATCCCAACTAGGTTGGTACCAAAAGGCTCATCCTATCATTTGCTAATACCCCCAGAGTTGGTGAGAGACCAATGAAAAGACAACACAAAACAAACACCAAACAACTATACAACAGATCCAGCTCAACCCAACAAATCAGATCCAAACAGCCACCCAAACCAAACAGACCAACAGACCCAAACCCAACAGATTAGTCCAGCAGATTTGATCCAGATTGCAGACCCACACCAAACAGACCAGCAGCCTTAACAAACTGTTAAGGCTCTCTTAACAGTCGTAGAAGGCACCATCTATTTAAATATGATGATATAGTGTTGATGGTTTGTGATTTTTTTTTTCCAATTAAAAGTTTTAAGACAATGTATATAAAAAAATATTTAAAAAAAAAAAAAGGAAGAAGAAGAAGAAGAAAAATACACCAATTGACATTCTAAATTATGTTAAAATGAAAATACTAACCACCACTTAATAGTGGTTTACGCAGGAATATTGTACTTAGCAGGGGCAAATTTATATGAATTTTAAAATTGACAATTAAATTTTAATTATTTTATTATTAACACTGTATGTGAATTATATTAAAATATTCAATTCTATAAAATTTGAAATTTTTACTAAATTTGCAAATAAAATTTATTTTTTAAAAAATATTAAGATAGACACATACAAAATAAAATGCATCAAAAGATAGTTATATAAGTTGTTTTCCACATTATACAAAACAAAAAAGGATTAAAAAAGAAAAACATAAGTACAATTTCCAAATTTATCAAAAATTTCACTATGTCTACGTGGAATGAAAAGACACTGAAGCTCTATACTTTCGAATTCTAAGCCCTCTTTTTCTCAATAATCCTACTATCAGATTATGATATCATAGAATTTCCCTTTTGTTAATCGGAAGAACTACATGCAAGTGGAAAAAAGAAAATTACATGGAATACAAATGAAAGGTTGTAGAGATTGTATTTGTTATTTTTTCTCCTCTTCTCACCTGCATGTAATTTTTCCTTATTTATTATATAAAATGTTACCACTTTATATCATTTTCATAAATTAGTAGACTTGCTGAAGTTGTTGTGTTTCTGTTTTGCACTGGTTTGCTGTCAGTTGGTTGGTGGGCTGGCACTTGGTTATTTGAATTGGTTGGTGGTCTGAATTGGTTCCTTGTTTTTGGCTGCTGCAGGTGGTGATTAGGAGGGTTTTGTGACTGGTCTGCAGTTGGTGGTCTGCTGTTATATTGGAGGAGTTTTTGGCTCTAGTTTGAAGTGAGATGTCCTACTGATTTGCTCTAGACTGGAATGGTGGTCTCCCCATCCTCTTCTGGCAGCTGCTATGAGATTGGGGGTTATAGGAGTAGGATTAAGGTTGCTATGTGTTTTTGTTTTTGTTTCCCTTTTTGGTTGGTTTCTCATCAACCTTTTGGCTTAACCTAGTTGGGATTAGAGAGGTTTGCTTTGATGCTTTTTGCTCTTGCCTCCCCTCCTTGTTAATGTATGCCATGATGTTTTTGTTATGTTATCATCAATAAAGAGTTTTTTTTTTGCTGATCAAAAAAAAATATTATAACAGACTGACACTACTCTATTAACTCTACCCTAAGATCTCGCCTGACTAGGACATAAGTGCCCCTTATGACAACTTGAAACCTGAGTTTATTTTAATAATGTATCTTGCTGCTTATATTTATACTAATACAATAATGCCTTCACATAATAAGCAAAATATAATAAGATAATATAGTCATCCAAACATTATTACAAATTTTTATCCAACATTTTGTGTTCTACGATTAGTTGAATAGAGATTAGTGCCAAAATGTTGGAGTGGATTTGGCTACAAAAATCTCGACTGAACTGGGCATCTAAAGGGGATAAAAACACTAGATACTTTCACATTATGGCTTGCAACAGAAATAGTAGAAACTCTCTAAGTTCAATTGTTGTGAATGGCTCTATGATTGAGGAGCCTTTGGAACTTAAGGCAGTAGTTAAGGCCCATTTCATGAGGCAATTCTCTGAATCTTGGAAAGTTAGACCCAAATTGTCTGGCCCTTTCAAGAGTATTGGTGGAGCTCAAGTGGTGGATCAGTTGGAGGTAGAGTTTACAGAGGAGGAAGTTAGGACTGTTATTAGGTGCTGTGACGGTAATAAGGCCCCTGGTCTTGATGGTTTCAACATGTCATTCTTTAAGAAATGTTGGGAAATTGTAAGAGTGGATGTGCTACAGTTTATGAGGGAATTCCATCAGAATGCTCGTCTTGTTGGTGGGATTAATAGCTCTTTTATAGCTTTAATCCCAAAAAATCATAACCCTTCTTGCCTAACTGAATATAGGCCCATTAGTTTGATTGGCTCCTTGTATAAGATTTTAGCAAAGGCGCTAGCTAATACAATGAAGAAGGTGATGCCTATTATTATTAGTGAGGTTCAGTCAGCCTTTTTGGGGGGAAGGAATATATTAGATGGTATTTTGATAGCGAATGAGATAGCTGATGGGTGGAGGAGATCTAATAGAAAAGGCTTGGTGCTTAAATTGGATTTTGAAAAGGCCTATGATTCCATTAATTGGGAGTTTTTATTTGACATGTTATTAAAGTTTGGCTTTGGAACTAGATGGGTAAGCTGGATGAAAGCATGTGTATCAACGGCTAAGATCTCTGTTTTGGTAATTGGGTCACCAATATCTGAGTTTTGTCCTCAAAGGGGTCTTCGTCAAGGTGATCCGTTGTCACCATTTCTATTCAACATTGTGGCTGAGGAACTCAACATTCTACTGAGCAGGGCTAAGGAGTTGGGCCTAGTTAAAGGAGCAGAGGTGGGTGCTAATGGATTGAGAATAACACATTTACAATTTGCGGATGATACGATTTTATTCTGTGAAGCAGATAGGATGGAGGTGAGTAATATCAAAAGAATTCTAAGATGTTTTGAGATCTCATCAAGTCTGAAAATTAATTATCACAAGAGCGTCATTTGTGGTATTGGGGTGGATGATGGTCTGTTGCATGAGTTTGCCTCTTCTTTAAAGTGTAAGCACTAAAAGCTGCGTTTAAGTTATTTGGGACCTCCATTGGAGGCTAATCCAAGTAGGAGAAGTACTTCGCAGCCTGTTCTTGACAAGTTCAAGCAGAAACTGGCTTCATGGAAGAAAAGGTTACTTTCTTTCGCTGGGAGACTAACTTTAATCAAATCTGTGTTGACTAATCTGCCTATCTACTATTTATCATTGTTTCGGATACCTATTGGAGTGGCTAAAAAGATTGAGTGAATGCAATAAGCTTTCCTTTGGGGCAGATCAGACCTCAGACAAAAAGTCTATATGGTCCGGTGGGAGGTGCTCGCTAGGAGTAAGAAATTAGGTGGTTTAGGTTTGCGGAGGATTATAACGATGAATCAATGTCTTTTGTTAAAATGGTGGTGGAGGTTTGAAGTTGAGAATCACTCTCTTTGGAAGGCTGTGATATGTACAAAGTATGCGGCAAGGGATGGAAGATGGTTACCAGAATTAATGGACAGAGAATCTAAGATCTGGTCTGGTATAATCAATGCTGTAACATCCGTTCCAGAGCTACATAATTTTTATATTAATAATTCATAGATTGTTTTGGAGGATGGGAGTAGAATTCGATTTTGGAGGGACAAATGGGTTGGTAATGTTCGTTTAATGCACAAATTCCCAAGGCTTTTTTCTTTATCTAATGACAAAAATGGTGTGGTTAGTGAGTTCTTCATAAGAAGGGCAGATGATAATGGATGGAATCTTAGCTTTAGAAGATCTTTGCTGGTATGGGAGGAGGAGGAAGCTAGAAGATTATTCAATTTGCTTAATAATGCACCACCAATATGTCTTAGCATATCTGATGAACTAAAATGGAGAGCTGACCCATCTGGACTGTTTACTGTTGCATCAGCATATAAATGGTGTGAATCACTTATGGGGTCTGTAGTGCCAGTGGCTGATTTAATTTGGAACAATTTTGTTCCTCCCAGAGTGAAATTTTTTGGGTGGTTGGCTTGGCTTGGTAAGGTTAAAACTTCCAGCTTTCTCCATAGAATTGGAATCTTAACTGAGAGTGCTAATCTTGCTTGTGTTTTCTGCCATGATGAGGTTGAATCGGTGGATCATCTATTTCGTTTCTATCCTTTTGTTTGGTTGTTGTGGTCTAATATAGTTAGATGGTGGTGCTTGCAATGGGTCCTACCAGGCTCTGTGACTGGTCTGCTGCAATGGTGGTCTGGTTGTAGAATGAAGAAGCTGGAGAAGCAAATCTGGATGGTTCTCCCTCTGGCTACTCTCTGGTCCACTTGGCAGCATAGAAATGCTTGTGTATTCTCTGGTTCTTAACCAAATTTGGCAGATTTGTGTGATCTAATGAAGGTCAGATTAGCTATGTGGCTCAAAGCATTGCCAATTCAGGTGGAGTTCTCTTTAAATGATTTGGTATTTAAACTACTGCAAGTGAGGCATTGCATTAGAAATGGAGGTGGATGAGTCTGATGTCAGGTATGTTCTGCTATTTTTGAGTCTGCTGACTGGTATGCTACTGTTTTGTGGTATTGCTGTTTGGTGGTGGAAAAACAGGAAGCTGTGGGTCAAATTCTGCTGGCTGTAAGTTTTGTTGGCTGAAGGGGGTGCCCTGTCTTGTTGGTCTGATATGTCAAGTTATGGGTCAAATTTGTCTCAGGTTTGGTGGTAGTTGCACATTAGCATCAGGTTACTGAGGTTTATGAGGAGGTATGGGTCTTTGTCTTACCTCAGATTGGTGGTTCTTTGTTTTCCTATCTAACTGTGCTGATTCTGATAATTATGTGCTAACTCTACTTCTGAGGATGGGATCTGTTGGTCTGCTAAATTCTGCTTACGTCTGCTGTGATGGTCTCTAGTGGGGAGCTTGCTGTTGATCTGTGCTTTTGTTGTGTTGGTTGTGTTGTGATTAGGTGCTGGATGAATGGTTGAATGGCTGAATGGTCTGCAGGTCTGGTTGGCTGATTGGCTGATTGCTTTGTTCTCTCATTAATTTTGGTATTCTATGGGTTTTAGAGGTCTACTCAGGTGCTCATGCTATATTTTGTTGGCTGTGTGAAGAAGTGCTGGTGTCTGCTCTGGTCTCAGTTCTGTCGATGTCTGATTGGTTGTTGTTTGGTCTCATTTCTGCTGGTGTCTGCTCTGGTCTCATTTATGTTACACTGCTAGTGATTGTTTTAGCTAAGGTTTCAATTGGTTGTTGATCTGTATGTCTGCTGCTAGTTGCTGTGGTGCTCAGGCTGACTTGTGTTGGCTGTGTGATGATATTGTGTGGCTTTTGAGGTGCTCATGCTACGTGGCCTCCTATGCTACTATGTGGCCTTCTGATTGAATTGCTGTTGATCTGCTAGTGGACTAGCAGGGGAGAATGATGAAGGTTGATGTGGGGTGCAGCTCATATGAGTGCAGCTCTGATGTTGTATGATGCTAATGTATGGTGCTCTGCTGACGTTGACTTCTATATGTTTGTTAGTTTGTTAGTTTGTTAGTTTTGGTTATCTTCTGCTTGGGTGAGGTTGGCTTTGGTGTTTGTGGTTGGCTACTCACCAACTCTTGATAGTGTGCTAGCACATGATTGGGCAGCCTTATCGGTGCCAACCTAGTTGAGATTGTTTTTGTTCGCTATGATGCTTTTTGCACTCATCATTCTCTTTTCTTTTATTGATATAATTGTTTTCTATTTCATCAATAAAGTTCTTTTTTTCTTTGTTGATCAAAAAAAGAATAGAGATTAGTGCTCATCAAAAAAAGAGATTATTAATAATGTTATAATGATCATATTTTTTATAATTTTTTGTTTACTGTCTTATGTGTGGTTTAAATTTAGAGATATTATTTATTCCTAAATTAAGTTTTCTTCTATTGAATATTTTAATAATATATTAAAAATTTAGAATTTTTTTTTTAATATTATATGAAATTATTGATTTTCATTAATTTTTATACAAAATCTCAAGGGATAAGTGAAATGTACTATTTGAGCAGATAACTACAGAACAATCTTGACATTTTTGGCTTTATAACTTATGAAATCAACAAACATGTTAACAATGAGCGAGAGAGAGAAGTGTGGTCAATGTTATTAAAATTATAAAGGAGATTTCTACAATTATACTAAACTTCGGGGGAGATAAGTGTAATTTATTCTTAAAAAAAATGATAGTAGTTTTGAATCACAAAAAATAAATAAATAAAAATAAAAATCTTGCTTGTAAATAAACCAAACCAAACCAAACCAAACCAAGCCTTAAGTCCCATCAAATGGGGTCAGCTACATGAATCCTCCTTCTCCACGCGGCCCTATCAATGGCCATTTCATTAGTCAAATTAAATAGATTCATATCTCTATTTATAAAGCTAGTCAACGTTAATCTAGGCTTACCCCGTCCCCTAACATTTCCATCTACCGTTACAGCATCACATCTCTTCACTACTGCCTCTATTGGTCTCCGTTGAATATGACCAAACCATCTCAAACGATTCTCTCTCAACTTATCTTCTATCGGTGTTACTCCTACCCATTCCCAAAAACACTCATTCCTAATCCTGTCCTATCTAGTCTTACCACACATCCACCTTAGCATCCTCATCTCAGCCACACTCATCTTATCTACATGTTGTTTCTTGGTTGCCCAACACTCCGTCCCATACAACATAGCTGATCTAATAGCCGTTCTATAAAACTTACCTTTTAGTCTAGTGGGTATTCGTTTATCGCACAATACCCCAGACGTACTTCTCTACTTACACCATCCCGCCTTAATCCTATGGGTCACATCTGCATCAATCTCTCCCGCTGTTGTGATAATCGACCCTAAATAACGAAAATGTTCACTCTTAGGCAGTTCTTGGTTCTTAATCTTCACTTCTCCTCTGCTTTCATTGTTACTGTTACTAAATTTACACTCCATGTACTTCATCTTAGTTCTGCTTATCCGAAATCCTTTAGATTCAAGAGCTTTTCTCCAAATCTCCAACTTTGTGTTAACTCCTTCTCTAGTCTCATCCACTAACACAATATCGTCTGCAAAAAGCATACACCATGGCACGTCATCCTGAATATTTATCGTCAACTCGTCCATAACTAAAGCAAAAAGATAAGGACTTAAGGTAGATCCTTGGTGTAACCCTACAGTGATGGGAAATTCATTTGTTTCTCCAGCTGGCGATCTAATAGTGGTCACCACCCCTTCATACATGTCCCTAATCACATCAATGTAGCCTTTTGTCACCCCTTTCTTCTCTAACGCCCACCATATTATATCTCGGGGCACTCTGTCATATACTTTCTCAAGGTCGATAAACACCATATGAATGTCTCTTTTCTTTTCTTTATACTTTTCTATTACTCTCCTCAAAAGATAGATCGCTTCCATTGTTGACCTACCAGGCATAAACCCAAATTGATTCTCTGGCACCTCTGTTATGTCTCGCAATCGGCGTTCCATCACTCTCTCCCACACTTTCATTATATGACACATTAGCTTAATTCCTCTATAGTTGTTACAATTCTGGATATCACCTTTATTCTTATAGATTGGCACTAAAATACTCTTCCTCCAGTCATCTGGCATATTCCTAGTCAACAAAATTTTGCTAAACAACCTAGTCAACCAAGCAACTCCCTTTTTACCCAAACACTTTCAAGCTTCAATAGGGATATCATCAGGTCCTAAAGCCTTATTTGATTTCATCTTCTTAAGTGCAATCTCCACTTCAAAGTTCCTAATCCTACGATAGAACCTATAGTCTTGGTTTATCGTATTACTGATTATTTCTTCCCCTATTGTCGTACTTCTATGTTCCTCATTTAACAGTTTCTCAAAATAATTCTTCCATCTTTCCTTAATCTCATCATCCTTCACCAATACCTTAGAATCCTCACTCTTGATGCACTTTACTTGATTAAAATCTCTTGTTTTCCTCTCCTGTATCTTAGCAAGTTTGTATACCCTCTTCTCTCCCTCCTTACTATCTAGTCTAGTGTATAGGTCATCATAAACTTTCAACTTAGTCTCTCTCACTACTTTCTTGACCTCCTTATTAGCCAATCTATAGCTCTTAAGGTTTTCATCAGTTCTATCCTTCTGCCACTTTTTAAAGCACTCTTTTTTTGCCTTAACTACCGCTTGGACCTCTCCCTCCACCACCAAGTTTCCCTAGAGTTGGGTCCCGTTCCTTTTGACTCTCCAAGCACTTCCCTTCAGATTCTCCATATACAATTGGCCATCGAAATCCACATAGTGTTAACATTACCTTCTAAGTCCCAAGTACCTTCCTTATCCATTTGATTCTTAAATATTTCTAGTTTATCCCCTTTTAAGTCCCACCATCTCGTCCTACGATGCCCACCATCCTTCCTAGCTTGGTATTGCCCTCTAAAACATAAATCTAGTACCAAAATCCTATGTTGAGAGACCAGACTCTCTCTAGGAATCACCTTACAATCATTGCATTTTAGGCAGTCCATTTTCTCAATAAGAAATAATCTATTTGGCTCTTAACTAATCCACTCTTAAAGATAATTAAATGCTCATCCCTCTTCTTATACATAGTATTGGCCACTCTTAAAATATTAAAAAAATTATAATTAATATTTAATTATCAAAAAACCTCCCTTTAAAATTTGTCTTACACCCTAGAAAGGTTGAGCCATCCCTATATGTTAACCAAACTTAAAACAGTAATACATTTTTTATAAAATCAGGTGTTATAAAAATAAAAATAAAAAAATGTATTCACTCTACTTGGTTTTAAGTTTCTAAATTCAATTTTTTAAAAATTAAGTTTTTTTTTTCATATTTTTTTTGTTTTTAGTGAATTTTTTAAAAATATTTTAATTTTTTTTTATTTTTTAGATGCACTTAGATGTACCGAAAAAGTAAAAAATCATTTTTAAAAAATAATAAATATACAAGAATATGAAAATGTATTGAATTTTTATATTTTTGGTATATAGTGAATTTTTTTAAGATTTTTTTCACAATATTATAATTTTTAATCGTATTTATATTAAGTGTATTAAAAAGTAAAAAATTGCTTAAACGATTAAAAATTCACTAAAAAAAAAATTAGAACTAATAGATACCTTATCTATCTCAAATCCTAACGCAACTGTAACTTATCAAAAATGCATTTTCCTAGATAGAAAGAAAGAAAGAAAGAAAGTACTTTCCCTTTCTTGCTTAACAAGTATATTACACGGAAAAAAAACTACCCATCTCATCTCAAATTTGTATACTAGTTTTACAAATCCTACCTGCCCACTCCTCTATTGCCGCAAGAACTGTGTGTTGAGAGAGAGAAGAGAGAGATGGTGAGTCTTAATGAAGAAGTGAAAGACCTCAATGTTCATGTCTTCAAGTGGAACCAAAAGCTTCACAACATAGAAGAATCACAAGGGTTGTTCATGTTTCGCATCAACAACGCATCCAAGAAAGCAACTCGGATCGAACATGGCGGTGTTAGAAAGATCTACTCAGCATCTTTGTTTGAGCTCGAAGCATTATCAACCCTAGACTCCACACAATATTTGGTTTCGCAAGTCATTAAAGACAAACAGTTCCATTCCAAAAACACAACTATAAATCTGAGAAAAGACATATCTGCATATCTACTAAGTTGTTTCAAGTTCAATATCGAAACACTCTATCAAAATCCCACAATCGTCATAGTGGTAGATGTTTATATTTCGATGACTATGAGGTATACACGAAAGAGGGTTGCACCATCACCCTTTTCATGGTGCAAGAAGCAAAAAGTTATAGATGATGATGATGATGATGATGATGATGATGAATCCAAGGGTCTAAAGCGCAGCAAATTGTCTGTCGAAGAAGTTGAAGAGATTTGTGGTGGGTTATTGGCCGACCTGGAGGAACCAATGTCGTGCCATGAGTGTCAAGGGCTTCACGAGATTGAGGCTGCGATGAGAGTGAAGGAGTTTGATGGAGACGATGATGAAGAACCAGTAGATGATTGTTCGATTTGTTTAGGGGAGATATGTGCAGGAATGATGGTTACAATAACGCCTTGCTTGTATATGTTTCACAGAGATTGCTTGTTTAAGTGGTTGCCAAAGACTAGTCTGAAAAATCTAGAAATCCCTTAAATGTTGATTTGTGATTATGTATCAATTTTAAGTAGTATATAACAATCTCAATCAAACAATCAAGACAAAACGATACAACGATTTTACGTGGAAAAACCACAATTGGACACCTCCAATTGTGTTAAAAAACCACGGGCAACAGCCACAAACAATCTGTTAAGAAGATTTAAAGGAATTACACAGGTATACTCTCAATTACCTAACGAATCCACGCCTAATTGAACCAACCTCTATGTGCCTCTTCCAACCCTGTCTTCACCTCGGAATTGTCTTTACGATAAGCCACTTTAGAATCCATCGAAACTTCAGGCTCGAATTCTTCAGAATCCACCGAAGAACAACTCTCTCTCTCTCTCTTGTGTAGAATTAAACAAATAATCCTTTGATGTACACTTCTAAAACCATGCGTTGAATACTCAATCAAAACATCAAAGAAAACTAGCAAAATATCCCCAGATATAAATCTTAGAATCCAAAAAGAAGATCTGGAGGACTTGTCCAAGTTTTGGAAGAAACCCAACTACTAATAGAAAACCAAAGTAATCCTAGTTTTGGAAGAAAACCAATTCCTTATAGAAATCCAAGAATCTGTGTTCGCAAGGTCCGCTTGAGCGTGGTAATTTCCGCTCGAGTGGAGGCTTCAAAATTGTGTGATTCATATAGGCTTCGCGCTGCTTCACGCTCGAGCGGAAGTTTCCACGCTCGAGCGGAGAATCACACCATCCAGTACTTTTTCAGGCGAAGCAGAGATGCTGTGAGCTTGCAATCCACGCTCGAGCGTCACTGTCCCCCCTCAAGCGAGACGACCAAAATTGAAAAATTTGGAAAACTAAATCCTGTTACAACCTCGGTTTTGATCCATGGAAATTGACAAAGACACGATTCGGGTTGGATTCGCATCTAAACACTCATAGCCTCACTTAAAAATGCGAAAACAAATACAACTGAAAGGAGTTTTGTCAAACGGGGTTGCCAAGAATAAAACCTAACATAGTCGATGTCCCTTTTATAGATCATTTTGTGCTACCATGGTTTAGTACTAGTGTGATATTGTGTATTATGATTATAATATAATACAATTCATGTGTAGTTATTCTTTGATCTTAACATATGTTTTGTTTGGATACTGATTCTTTGATCTTTCAACTATAAAGAAGCAATTTTGTTATTATACGTCTTGTTATGTTTTATGTATTGGTGATTCTGATACGGTTTTCATTCTTTGATCTTGTTATGTTTTATTTGTGTTTTTTTATTCTATTGATTTCAAAATTTTGAAATGCATCACTCTCCTGTTACTTTGATACGGTAAAGTATTTACCACTAATTGTAAAGTCTCTTCGTTCACAAAAAAATGTAAAGGTGAAAGGAAAAAAAAAAAAAAAAATCAGCGATGGGTGCGTTACTAATTGTAGATGTGTTACTATTTTTTCCCGTTGCACTCATCTCTCACATTGCGTTAAATCAAAAATTGAAACAAAAAATAAAACAAATTTTTTTTTTTTTTTGACAACTGCAACAGCATCATTTAATTTACTATGATCATAATTTTTTATCATATTTATTTCACTACTCTATATATATAAATAGATAAGTGATGACATGTGACTAAGCTTCTGAAAAGCGGTTGCGATCGTCGAAACAGTTGTGGTGCCAGTTGCAAGGTGCAAAGGCCATAACGTAACGGTTACGATAACCGGAACTGTGATTTTTTTTATTTTTCACACAATTTAAAAAAAACTTACCAATACGCATATTTTTTTTTTCAAAATCTAATTTATTGAGGTTTAAAATAGATTTTAATAAATTTTTGTTAATTTTAAGTAGGATCTAATGTACATATTTTCAAATCACTATAAAAAGAGTTTTTTTATATTTTATTTCAATAGTTAATGACTTTAAAAATAATTGATTTTAAATGTTTACAAATTATTTTTAACCAATACACGAACCAACTGAATAAAAAACATTCACAATTATTAAATGATTATAAAAATAAAAATTATGCCTTAAACAAAAAAAAAAATTAGGCATTTTTTTAGACAACACTTTAAAGCTAACTAAAAAAAATTATTTACAATTACGTATTAAAAATTATTTTTAAACTACTGATTTTATTTATTTATTAAATGCATTTTTTAGACAACACATTAACAAAATAAAAAATATTAAATAAAATGATTATAAAAATAATGCAACCAATGTTTATGTATTTTTTATTTTATATGCTAATGTAATGAAATAAAAATTATAAATAAAAAAAATTCATTTAAGATTTTTTCTTTGAATTTAGATTACTTGAGTATTTGTTCTTTTTTTGTATTCTTTTATTATTATTTTTTTTAGGGGGAAACTATTTAGAATATTATAAAAGGTGTAACGGTGTATAATAGACCGTTACAGCCATTACAGTACCGCTAATGCTGTTACATAACACCGAAACGGCCTTTATATATGTGAATTTCCGTCACACTACTATAACCGCCGTAACGGATGGCGATAACCACCACAACCGTTACGTAATGGTGTTACATAACGATTGCAACCGCTTTTTAAAACCTTACATGTGACATTTACAACAATCTCTCGCTCTTCCCACTCTGAAATTGTTTCTGCAATTGAACGAACATAAAAGGTGACCATAATTCTCTGATGGCCAGAATTGGTGGTGGTGTTGGTGATGGCGGCAGCCGGGAATCAGGAGAAAGAAAGATAAAGGGGAGAGAAAGGGAAGCTAGCCAGAGTATAAGATTAAAATGCAGTAGTAAACACACGTTTTTATACATTAGATTTCTACTATAATCTTTATGGTTCAGAGAATAAGCAATGATGTGTAAATATATCCCATAATTTTTTTTTTTCCAATTGTCGTATACATGTTACATAATTTGGCTCCATCCTCCCTGCTCTAAAGCACCGCTTCCCATCTATTTTCATATTCCAAATACAAAACTATACAATACATAGAAAGAATACAAATTTGAATCAACTGGCAAGAACAAAATTGTTACACCTAATTTAGCACCAAGAAAAATCAGCAATGTTGAATTAGAATCCATGCTATATAGCATTTTTCTATCTTCCCCGGACATCAGCAGCGCACACGAAATAGGAGTTTTCAACTTCTGAAATCCCACTGCACCGAGTACCGATTGATTTCCCTAGGTGTAAGGATAAATGATGATCAAACAGGGTTTGTCCTGCAAACTAGGCAACCCTTCCAGCTCTGTGTCTAACTCGACAGCACAGGACTAGGCCTTCATAGGAGCAAACCCGAGCTTTCACTTCTCACTGTAAATGTGGTCTTAAGTTCCACCCATATTCCCGGGGATCCCACTTCAACCATGTTTTGGTACTTTTTTGAAGACGCAAACGATAGAAATATATGTGGACGGGTTAGCTGAAGAAGTATGGAGAATAGAGAACTTGTTGCAAGTCGAAGTCGCCTCTTTCTGGAAGGGGAGGAAATGTCAACTCTAGATATGATCTCTGGAAGCTTTCAAGCAACTGGGTAAAGAGAATCAGAATATTATGTAGATATATAAGTAAATTGATTCAAAATTTTCATGTCATTTGTATGTTGATGTTCAGATACATAAAGCAATAATGGCTTTATATGGATAAGGAATTACAACAAAACTACATTTTTTATTAGTGTGCTCAGGAGAGAGAGAGAGAGAGAGAGAGAGAGAGAGAGAGAGAGATGCTTACATCTTCAAGCATTGATGTTCTATAAAGCTCCGCAAACTTTTCCCTGATGATCCTATTCGTCCTATCAACGTCACATGCATGCGTCCAGAAATAGTCATGCACCCCTGCAACAGAAAACAACATGAAATTAAATAGGAAACACAAATTTCTCATTTTCTACAAATTCCCCTCCAGTCTTTCCCAAGGAAGAGCCTATAAAAGCTAGTCAGAGTTTCAAAAATGTTTGATTAAAAAATTATCTGAAAATAAATGTATGACCTGCATTTGAACATGCATTAAATAGAAGTATTTTAATATAATTATGAATTTCAAAACATACAGCACACTAGTGGGGACATATAAATGCATATTAGACTTTATTGAAGTTAAAGACAACACAAATGGATATTATATATTTGAATTCTTAATATGATCGTGTAATATTAGGAAATAAAATGATTTATTTTTTTTCATAACCGAGTGTCCGGATCAGTTTATGCGTACCTCGCCTAAATCTCAGGACCTTGAAATTAACGACCGGCAAACCTTTAGTGGCTCTAAGGTTTGAGATGTTTGGCCTTGTGGGTTTTGAACCTACAACCTTTTGGGTGGTAAGCGCTTTGGTTGCTTTCTTGCCCACTAAGCCAAACCCTTTGGGGTTACAAAATGAAATTAATTTATTTCTGACATCCATTAAGAGACTTTAACTGTGGTTGAGAAGATAGAAGTGGATATGTGGATTTAGGCAATAAGTTGACTGAAGCCAATAAATCAGAGTATTTCACTTCAAATGTATGATTAAAATTTAATTATGACTTAATTGTAGTACAACACCACTCACCTAATTCACGTAACAACTTCTAAAGTTATCAAGAGATTCAGGAACTTCTCCCAGTGGTCAACTTGGAGATGTGTGCAAAAATAAAATAAAGACGGAAAAATAAAAAAAGAGTAGACATTCCTGTAATTGTGGATCCCACATAAAGCATAATTCTTGAGTCCAGACAAATGTTGAACAATTTAGACGACTTGTAATCTTCAACTTAATAGATTCAAAATTTAGAATCACACAAACAACCACAGAAAATACAGGTGGAACAATGTGAGTGAAACAATATCATTAATGGCAAACCCACCAGCTGATATGTATGGCCAGAATTATTTGATGTGTTTGGTTCTGTGGGGAGATCATTTTTTTTCATTTTCATGTTAGAGCATGGTACCAACAGTATGAGCTTCCCTACAGGATTGGAGAAAACATATCACTTAACCAATAAATTGGCCTCAATTATGCTACATGGACTTGTGTATGCGTATTGGGTGGGGTATGTGTCCAAGCATTGGACCTTCTTTTCTTTTTTCTTTTTTTGATCGGCAAAAAAAATCTTTATTGATGACAACATACAAAGTATGGAAAAGAACATCAATAAAGAGGAGCTTGGAGCTAAGACAAAGCTCCAAGCGCCAGTTGGTGAGGAACCAACCAAAAAAGAACAAGAGGAGAAAGAGAAGGGGAAAAAACAGCAGAAAAACAAAACTAGAACATACACCTAGATACCCCGCACAGCAGAACCCTCAGGTGGATTAGCCCCCAGCTGAATCAATTAGCTCCGAAATTCTGAAACACCCTCCTCTGCCCAGTCCAAGAACAAACTCCTCTGCACATTCTGAATCAACCTCCTCTGAAGCATCCACCCCTGCTAATTCTGAGAGCATACCATAAGCTGCATCAAGCTGAACACCTCACTGAATGAAAACAGAATTCAGTCTTATTAATACAATCCAGACCAAAGGCCCAGCCAAAGGCAAAACATAGAAGCCTTTGAACACCAGACTTCAGCACTGGCCAACTGAAAACATAACAAACATATACCCAGCAGATCATCATTTCATACCCATACCCATTTCTTTTCTTAATTTTAGATATATTAAAATATGTATCCAAACATTAGACGCGGGGCATGTAAGCAAGTTCCAAACATTTAAAAACATTGTTTATTGCATAATATCTGGATATAAGATGTTGTTATTTAGAAATTGTTGGTTTTTTGGCTTTCGAAGATTATTATTGTAATTTTAAGCGTGCCAGTGAGGATTAATCAGTCCTTACAGAAGATTAATTGCCAACTAATTATCAGACGATTGTATTTTAGTTCTTTCAGCCTTAATGAATAAGACTTTTACTGGTAGCTTTGTTTAGGAGAATTAAGCAAACAACGATTAAATGAAGAACAATTGTAACATTTCATTAAGTAAAAATGAAAGACTTACAATGATCCAATTCAACCTCGTAGAGGTTTACAGCAACAAATTATTTGAAACTACTCCTATGAACAAAGTGCAGTGCAGGAATTTGAAGTACAGAAATATAAAGAACAAGAAATTTAAAAACTGGAAGGAAAATAAAGTAGATAAAACTGATTTTTTAGATCTGAATCTGGGGGCTCTTTCTGGGGCCTTCTCTGCTATTTATACTTTTTAATGATAACCGTCGAAATGAGCTTCTAACCGTCGAATCATCCCTCTATGATTGCTGATCATGTTTCCTCACAGTTAGCTCCACTATGTCATGTCTACAGTTAGGCTTCTCTCCTGATTTTGAATTTAAATATATGAGTAACTGTTAAAGCCATGTCAATTTGCATCTCTTTGCTGATCCAGTGCTATGCAGATCCACAATAACCAATACTAACTGTCACGTGTGTGATTACGATTGAATATTTGAATTGTCTTCCCGTATTGTCCTCATCCTGCCACGTGTTGAACTGTCATTAGCCTATACAAAATATGTAGCCAACATTACCCACGCACTAATATACCCAATACTTGGTCATATTAGTGGATCAAGGTATTTTATCCACGTCTTAGAACGTGCATGGGCTTTGCTTTTTTTAGAAATGAAACCCTTATTCATCAAAGAAACATTTGCATTAAATTTTCTTCTATCCTTTGAACATTCCCACTATCTCAGTATTCGAAAAGACTAGTACAGCTCTTATGGCCAAGCAAACCTTTTCTTACCTCGATCAAGCATATGAAGAGTCGTTTGATAATGTTGTTCGTCCTCGAAAGAACCTTCATGCATTGATTAGCCACCTTTACCCACCTTCCTATATTCAAGTCATGGAAGCTTTTGCAAACTATCAACTTTTGGATTACGAACCTATTGTCCACAATTCTTTAACCTAAAATTTTGCAAACATGGATATTGGAAGCTCTTCTTTTGACCCAAAACCTTTTGCGTAGGATAAGGCTGCAGCTTTTTCTTCTTCTGGGGCTTCTGGTTAGAGAAGTTAGCCAGAACCTAAGGAGTTCAAGTTAAGAGAGCGAATCAATCATCATTTTGTCGAATTTGTTGATCCTCTAACTTTCCTTCCCTTTGCTCGAAGTTCGGTGATTTACCCATATATACCCATCGACCGCCGATGCCGTTTGGAAAACAACTTACTTGTAGCATGGTACACATCTTTCATGCCTACGAAGACAGTACAAGCTACTCGTCGTCCAGATGACACTCAAGGGTATAGCCCGTCATTCTTAGCCCAAAACGCAAAACTTTGCTCTTTTGACTAGCTTGATATCGTCAACAACCCCCAATTTCTTCCTTCTTTCGAGATGGAAGCTCATGCACCTCCTCTTCTACAAAATTCTCACTGGATGAAGGAATTGAGACTTACTTTCTTTGAGGACCAGTTTATCCCCTCCTATAACCCTCCTCCATCTCTCCCTACTAAATATCAGCGACAACAAGCCCAACTTCTACTTGCGGCATGATCTCACTTGCCTTTCAATGTTCCCGAGAATGATGTTCCTCTTAAGAACTTTCGATGGGCTTACGATGTTATGACCCAGGGTCATGTCCTCAACCCTATCGCCCAAGCAGAGCTCCAGATGTTTTTAGACTAACTGCCACTGCTTCTTCATTGGCATCACATTTCTGTGGCCACCACTCGATCTTTGGATCAAATCTCAGCCCGTCGAATTCATACCCGGTATGAAGCAAAGAGCCTCATTGATGAATATGATGATTACAAGAATAAAGACTCTGCATACTGGGATGACTTGGACATGGATGAAATAGACTAAGGGTTGAAAGAAACAAAGTTTGAAATAAAGGCCGAAAAGTTTTTTTTATCAAGTAAGGGCCTATCAACTTCAGCAGCCTAGCTTGGAGAAAATAGAAGATAGAATAAAAAAGGAATAGAAGTTCATTGACCATAGTTGGAACAAGTTCCATGACCTTGTCATTTACTCTATTCCTTATTTTTATGAACTTGAATATGCAGCCAATGAAGGCTTCTAATGTAATTACCTTTGTCTTAATAAAGCTAAGATGTTTTCTCTTTACTTGGCATGGTCTGATTTTGCTCCATTTGTCACAATCAAACAAAATTAGGGCTTCGAATTCACCAATTTTGTCCTTCGACACTTGATTCAATCATACCCAATGGAATACTAGAAATCCAATTTTAACTTTTCCAACATATGAGGTGTAATTAACAACTTTTTCCTTAGGTCTCATTTCAGTATCAGAGCTTCGAATTCACCAATTTTGCCATTCGAAACTTGATTTGATCATATCCAATTCCCCAACATATGGTTAATACAGTGAAGTAGTTTTAAATCAACTGATTTTCCTTCGAACAAACAGTCTATATTTTCCAAAATATGGAAGTCTTTTTCAAGAACTGCACTGTTTTATTCTAAAAAAGTGATTGTATACTACTAAACCAACTATGGGTTTGAAACCTAGAACAAACAAATTCTAACCATAAGGTATTTCAAATTTCACTTCGAAGGATTTTACTCTCATCACGAAACCTAAAAACAGGTTTTTAATCCTTTTGAAGTAAACAAACACCTAAACATTCCTGCACCCATAGGTGTGGAATGTGCTTCGAAGTCAACTTCCTGCTTTCGAAGCCGTTTGTCACTTGATTTTGGCACCAAAACTTCGCCTCGAAGCCAAATATTTTATTTCGAAGCTAACATTAGTATTTGAGATACGTTTCCCTCCATAACTATCAACATTGAGGGAAACTTTTCGCACTCGTACCTTTAGTACTTCTTTATGAATTCCGCCCATATAAAACGATTGGGTGTTTTTCAAACAGAAAGGTTTAAAAACCCTTTTATTTTGTGCTCCCAATCCACTTGGTCGTCTAACACACAAACCCTTCATCTTCTGCTGGCTTTTTTCTTTCCCTTTACTCTCTTTCCAACTTCGTATTCTCAGAAAACTCTCTATCAATGGCTTTTTCTTCCTTGAAAATACCGGTTGTGGAGCGCGCGAGTCCATCCATAGCCTTGAAAAGGATCATTAATGAGAAGTGTGCGAAGTACAAGGCTGGTGAGAAAAGTGCCATTGACGGACGCATTTTCATTTCCCGTCGCCATAAGCAATAAGAATATGTGCTTGGGCCCATTTTTAAGGAGATTCCTACTAAGCTTCCAGCTCTGTATCCACGTCTAGAAGATCATTGTCTCCTTTACGAAGGTGGTCTTGATTGGGAAAGCTGGAGGATGAACCAACCTCATCGTTGCTGGCCCACAGTGAGACCAGAGTGGGAGGAATGGTATGATCGGGTCGTCCCTGATAGGACACTAGATCTTCAGGAGCTCCGTCTCTTCGACACCCTTCAATTATCCAGGTTTACCATTTCTGAGAACTCTTTTTTAATACCTACTGCCCTTTATTTTTGGAATTCTACTTTTAATTTCTTTCAATTCAGATGTGGGATAATGGCTCCTACTGTCCTTGACATCTGCCATCTGTTAGGATTATCCCCTACTGGTACCCCCATTGGTCCAGACTATCCTGACCTCAAAACCCTTTTTTCTCTCCCCTCTCTGAACTCATACTATAGTGACTTTGTCAAGGCTAAGAATAAAAGAGAGGGTCCTGTGACTGATAGGGAATTTTTCTCTTTTATATTGTATTGGCTTTGCAAGTTCCTCTTCTGCACCTCTTCTCAGAGGATCATGCCTAAATTTGCCCCTCTTGTCAAAGCCCTTGTTTTACAAAGAAATGTGGCCTTAGCTCCATACGTTCTAGGCCATGTTTATATAGCTTGTTCCCTTTTTTGTGAAAAACCCTTGGATGCCAATCAAGGAGGCCCATTTTGGATACTTCAACTTTGGCTTTTTGCATATTTCACCGAGTTACAATCTAAATGCCTAAGGTTTTTGGAGCCAAACCCTACCACTCATGGCATGAAATTAGTCAATGTTTCACTCTATCCTTCCAACTTTGCTTTTTACTTTTCTTTCTTCCACCAAGCCTTGTTGCTCCTTCCCTTCTTGAGGAAATTCCAACTATTACTTCATCTCCAGTAATAGTTGATTCCTATAGATAAGACATTGGCAGCTCACCAGTTCCTCGTTCACTATCCCTATCTAGCTCCAACCCTTCTTCTTTTGACTTACTAGTAACTACACTATCAAAACTGCTAGGGATACTTCATATTCTTCTCCTATCCATATGCAGCCATATCTTCCTCCTATCAGAGCCATTTCTGCATTAACCATGTCAACAGAAGAAGTGGACATTTTTTAGGCTAGACTAGCTAGCCTTTTTGACATGCCATCCACCATTCCAACAACTAGCAATGAAACTGAGCCATTAGTCCTAGCTGATTCTCTTTTAGAAATCTTTGAGAGCTCTTCCTCCACCAGCAGGACTTTCTTGCCTTCATTGGACTTGGACAGTTGTTTGGAATTGCTGACATCCTTCTCAAGGATTCCCTTCAAAGCCTTACAAAGGCCTATTATTAAGAATGGCTTCCTCCAATGCTACAAAGTTGTTGAGCAATCCAGCAAGACTATTTCAAGTCATTTATCTCAAGCGGTAGCCACCATTGACTTTTACATCAACATTTGCCATGTTGCCAAGACTGCAGAAGAGAAATTACTGAGAGACCAGAGTTTTGTTTCCCAAATACATGCTGAAGTGTCAGAATTGAAAGCGCAACATTCCTCTGTCTTCCAATTTCGAGCTTAACTATTGGAGAAGAAAGCTCAGCTTGAAAAGAAATTATCAACAATCAACCTGGCTTTAGATTGAACTGTCACCAAGCTGCTGAATCACTAACCAAGGATTAACTGATCGAAAATAGGAGATGGCTACAGCCATTCAATTGTTCCCATCTCTTAAGAGTAGAGAGTCTATTGTAAAGGAACAGCTGAAACATTGTACTGACTTTTGGGCCAATTTATGGCTGCATGTATTCAACTCATTATGAAATAAAATCCTTATTTATTATTTTAGTGTTTTCATGTTCTTTTCGCTTAGCACTTATTATATTCTTTGTGTTTCCCATACGGTTGGATAATAAGGCTTTAAATAGCTGCCATTAATCTTCTTGGGGTATACATATTCATTCAACTTTTTCAAATGATATGCTCCCGAAGGCAAAGCTCTGTGAATTTATACGGTCCTTCCTAGTTAGGTGACCATTTGCCAGACTTGTGACTTTTAATCCCTATTGGGAGTATTGTCTTCCATACCAAATTACCTTCATCAAAGCTAATGTGCTTGACATTTTTATTATAGGTTTTGGCTGCTTTCTTCTTTTGGAAAAGAATGCTATTTAATGCCAAAATTCTAGCATCATCTACGTTCTCTAATTCCAAGCACATACTCTGATGGTATTGCTCAGGAACTAACTGGTCCTGGCCTCTCACCTTTAAGGACTTGATGTTAATTTCTACAAGTAACACTGCATCATGCCCATATACTAAGGCATAAGGAGTAACTCCTGTACTTGATCTCGGAGAAGTCATGTAAGCCCATAATACATCCAATAGTAAGTTATGTCAATCCTTGGGATTGTCTTCCACAACTTTCTGTATTCCTTTCTTCAAAGATGTATTGGATGATTCTGTCTGACCATTGGCTTGTGCATAATAGGGGGTAGAATTAACAAGGCTAGTTCCAAACTCTGCCACAAAAGACTTTACTATCCTCCCATCAAATACAGTCTCATTATCAACAGTTATAGTCTGTGGGATGCCAAATCTGTGGATCAAATCTTTAATGAATCCAATAACTTCGATCTGGTCTACAACCTTATACGGCTTAGCTTCGACCCACTTAGTGAAGTAATCTGTGGCCACTAAGATGAAACAATGATGCTTCAAAGAGGGTGGGTGTATTTTCCCTATCATATCCATAGTCCATCCTCTAAATGGCCAAGGCTTCACAACCGCATGCAGATCAGTTATGGTACATGTTTTATTGTGCCATGCTTTTGACATGCTTGGCAACCTCTAGCATATTCTATACAATCTTTAAGGATGGTTGGCCAATAGTAAGAATGTCTTCGAAATGGCCATCTCATCTTCACACCAGGCTGATGAGCACCACTGATGCCTTCATGAACCTCAGCCATGGCCGTCAATGCTTCCTTTGGGCCCAAACATTCCAATAATAACCTGTCTGCCCCCCCTTTTGTAGAAAGCATTACCATACAGTATGTATTGCATAGATTGCAATTTGATTTTTCCGCTGACTTTCAAAGATGGGCCAACTAGATACTACATTATTGGATGCCTCCAATCTTGTTCTTGTAAGTCATTATGATTGACTTCTAAGACCACATTCCTTTTATTTAAGGGTGGTATTACGTTTTGATATGTTGTTTGGCTTATGTTCATTTGAGTGTTATCCCTTCTCTTGAAATTCGAAGCTCTTGAAATTCGAAGCTTTCTAAGCCACATCATTAGCTTTATTATTCAAGAATCTTGGGACATAAGTTACATTTACTATCTGAAATTGAGAAAGCAAATGTAATGAAACAACATAGTATGGCAACATGCTTACACTTTGACACTTGAAAATTCCTTTTACCTGGTTAACCACCAATTGAGAATCTCCAAATACATCAACTGCATGAGCTTGTAATCCAATAAGTATTTCTAGTCCCATTATTAAAGCTTCGTATTCAACTTGATTATTGGAACAAATTATTTCATCCACTCTGAAACCATGTGTGGTTTCTACCCCCTGTGGTGACTTAATCACCACACCAATTCCAATTAGACTATTGGCTTTTGATCCATCAAACCACATTTACCATGGTTCTACACTAACCATACCAAGTTCCATTATCTCTTGGCTTTCTGTTTGACATGGATGATTTTCCAAGCAATTAGCTAAAACTTGTCCTTTTATTGCCTTTTGGGGGATATATTCTAGATGAAATTTTGATAAAGCTAGTATCCATTTGCTAATTCTTTCTCTCAGCATAGGTCTAGATAACATATATTTAACCAATCTGTGGTTGCAATTACCAAGACAGTTGTAGGCAAAAGATAGTATCTTAATTTCATTGCAACAAAATACAATGCAAGGCACAGCTTTTCTACAGCTGGATATTTACATTCACAAGAATTTAGAAACCTACTAAGGTAATAAACTGCTTGCTCTTTGCCTTCTTCATTATCTTGGGCTAAGAAAACTCCTAGTAAATCTTCTGTCGCAGCTATATACAACTTCAAGGGCTTATCATCCTTTGGTGGCATCAGCACTAGAGGGTTGGCCAAGTAGGCTTTGATTCCTTCGAAAGTAGTTTGATGCTCTGCTGTCCACATAAATTCATCTTCATCTTTCAACCTTAATAAGGAAGAAAATACTTTAATTTTCCCTGCAGTATTAGAAATAAATCTTCGAAGAAAATTAACCTGTCCAAGGAATTTTTGTACTTCTTTCTTACTTGATGGAGGTTTGGCTACAATGATAGCTTTGGCTTTGTTCTGATCAATCTATATTCTCTTCTTGTGTACTACATAGCCCAAGAAGTTTCCAGTTGATACGCCAAAAGCACATTTGAGAGGGTTAAGTTTCAGCTTGAACTTTCTCATTCTTTTAAAAGTTGCTTCCAAGTGAAACAAATGTTCCTCCATGAATTGAGACTTTACCACAATGTCATCAATGTAACACTCTAAATATCCTCCAATGAGGTCATGAAAGATAGTTTTCATAGTCCTTTGATATGTAGCCTCAACATTCTTCAGACCAAATGGCATTTTAACCCATTCGAAGGTGCAAATGTTTCCAAGACATCTGAATGCTGTCTTGTGGATATGCTTTTCTGCAATGCAGATTTGGTTATAACCAAAGTGCCCATCCATCATTGATAAAATTTTGTGCCCTGCTGAACTGTCCACGAATAAATCTACTATGGACATAGGATACTCATCTTTTGGAGTTGCTAAATTCAGGTTTCTGAAATCGATGCATACTCTCATTTTACCATTCTTCTTAACTACAGGCACAATATTAGATAGCCATTCAACATACCTGGCTGTCCTAATAAAGCTTGCCTTGAGGAGCCTAAGAATTTCCTCCTTGACCTTCTGAATCACTTCAGGACTTATCCTTCTTGGTTTTTGCTTATATGGCTTGAAATTAGGCCTCATAGGTAGCCTATGTTCTACTAATGACCTATCCAATCCTGGTAATTCATTATAAGACCGTGCAAAACAATCTTTATATCTCTTTAAAACCACCAACAACTAGTCCCTATTAAGACCATTTAACCAAGCACTTATATAGGTAGGTTGTTATATGGAACCTTCCCCTAAGTTCACTTCTTCCAAAGGGTCTTGCATCTGAGAACTCACTGATACTTCTTTTTTGATTTCTTCTGTCTTCGAAACAATCTCTTTGTTTTGTCCTGCTCCCAGTTTCTTTGATTCAACATCTTTGTCCTCCTCCTCATAAACAAAGTCTGTCCATAAGGCTTTTTCTTCCTGTATCTCTTGGACTTTTATTTTAATATCCAATGCATAGTATTTATCCAAGGCTAGAACCCTAACCTGTTGATGCTCCTGCTTACAGCCAATTACCATGGCTTCTTTTTCTTGCTCTTACATCTTCTGGACTGTTGATTTTATGTCCAATACTGAGAACTTAATTAAAGCCAAAGATCTGGCCTTCTGGGTTCCATCTTTTTTTCCTACAACCAGGCATCATTGTCATCCTTGGCGACAAATTCTTCATCAGTATTTTCCTGGACTAAGTGTTTCTGGTGTTCTAATTCCTCATCAGCCGTCACTTCGGCTGATCCATCAGGTTTTCTCAGTATACTGAGTGGTATCACTCATTCAATATACAATTTGGCCTCTGCAAAATCTGCACAAGCTATGAAGGGTTGAGGGTCTGCATTGATCTCCTTCGTCTCTCCAATGCACAATGCCATCATTATATTCTGATGTAGAGAGGAAAGCACACATTTGTTGGTGTGAATCCAGTCCCTACCAAGTAGAGCATTATATTTAGCATTGTTGTCGATAACGAAGAATGCCGTAATGTAGTCCCTGGTTCCTACACTCAGGTTGATGAGCAAAATGCCCTGAGCCATCTGTTTGTCTCCAGCGAAACCAGCAATGGTTGTGCTAGTTGAAATTAATCTAGGATTCCTCTTTCCTAGTTTCTTCAAAGAAGATTTCAGAAGCAGGTTTACTGCTGCCCCATTATCCACCAATACCTGGTTCATCTGTATCCCATCGAAGAAGGCCTTAATATACAAGGGTTTGACATGCTGTGTCATGGATGTCGTGGGATACTCAAAAGGGTATGAGAGGTTAATACTCACCTCTTCCTCACTATCGTCTCCAGTTTCCATTGGTGTGGCCACTTCAATTCGTCTTGCACTATACTCACTTGTGAGTCTTCACTAGAAACTGGAATTGGGTCAATATCTTGACATTCTTGGTTTTCATCTTCAACTTGGAACTCCTGTGGTAGTATATGCACCATATTCACTGATACTGGAGGAAACAAGCCAAATTAGACGACTGGTTGTACCTGCTTCTTTTCTTGGCCAACTTGTTCAATTACTTCAGAAGCACCTTCCATGCTGCATTCTGGCACTTCAGTACTAGTACCTTTCTTCGAATGGTCTGTTTCTGTTGATTTTTCGACCAAAAATGTCTGTTCAGCCATGAAGGCTTCGAACATTTCTTCCTCAACCATCTCCTTCCTTTGACCTAGGCCAACTTCTCCCCCTGTCTCACTATCGCTTTCCATCAAAGCCCTTTCCAATCTTGCTAAACTAGATCTTTCTTTGGCTTTTAGTTCGGAGTGAACTTTGGCCAACTACTCTCTGCTGCAGCTCATTTTGTCTTGAGGAGTCAATTTTGGACTATGATCTAACTTTAGACTTTTCTTTCCCTTTGTCTGGCCCTTTGACTGGACCAGTAAAGAGCTTTCTCCACTTTCTTTCAGATCCTTTTGGTACTGAGTGTACCTTCACTAGATCTTCCTCCTTTGGGGTCTAGAAATCACTAGAACCATATTTGGTTTCTTTGTTTTTAGATGCTTTAGTAACACCTAATTATTTGCAGCCACCAAGGGAGGTTTGACCATCCTACCTTGGTCTGCAACAACATTTCTCTGGGTAGGTATTTCCTTAGGTTTGTTCTGCATAACAAACCAATCTGGAACTCCAGGTACCCGTGAGCCCATTAACTCAGTTGTTGAACTGTCACTTTCTTCCTTTGGAGCTAGTTTTGAAACTACCAGTAAAGGCCACTACTGCTCTGACTCCCTGTTTTGAGCCTAATTCAGGTCTTCCATGAAGGTGGCCACTTTCCATTTTGTGTGAGTCTGGTCTAGGGGGCCAATCTCTAGCTTTGATCCCATGACTTGAGCCCACTTTAGGTCTCCTTTCAGAGATGATTGCCCTATATTTTGTAATAGTTGGGTGGTCTGAACTCATATAGAGGTCTCTTCCCCTTGGAGTGCACTTTGGTGGCTGCTGACCCAGCCATGAGTGGCTATTGCCTAGGACCAGCTGGATATGGCCTTTTGTTATAGGCACTGGTTGGTTTAGGACGCCTTTGCACATCATTGTAATATTGTTTCCCATCAATCGGAAGCCCTTTCAACCACTTGTAGCTCAACCTGCACCTGGGACACATTCTTTGCATTACAGCTGCCTCTAAAGAATCATTATCTAATGCCTCCTCATCAAAGTCTTCCCTCTGGTCTGCAAATCCCTGTCCAACAGTTGGTGAACTTCTAGCATCTTTCTTGACAATAGTTTGGCTGGCAACATGCATTTGCACATTGACCTCTTCTAATTCCTTCAAGGATAAGTTTTGGAAGTCTGGCACAATAACATTGGCTGCAATTTCTCCAATTTCTGGGAATGGATTAATGTCAATCCCCATAGCCTTTTCTACTTTAGCTGGGAATTTTAAACTCCCCTTTCGAATCTGTTCTTGGATCATGTCCCGAAAAACAATACAGTTTTTAGTTGAGTGAGACCAAGAATTATGCCATTTACAATACACTTTTCCTTTAAGTTCCTCTGGAGACGAAATTTTGACTCCTTTTGGTAACTTCAGGAAGTTTGCCGCAAGCAAATGATCAAAAATGTCATCTGCCTTTGTTAAATCGAAAGAGTATTTCCTATGAAGGTCTTTCTTTTTAAACTGCTGGTCAATTGTTGTGTCTTTATGAATTAATACCTCACAGATCACAAGTTATTTCCCTACAATCTCTGCTGCATCAATCTCATAATTAGGATCTCTATAATACGTCTTGTACGATGTATTACTTCGATCTTGTTTTTCTTCTAGTAATGCTTCATACCTAGACACCTTATAGGTTAGTTCCACTAAGTCTCTAAACTCAGTTGAGTCAAACTTCTTTCGAAACCTAAACTCTAAACCATTTTGAGCCAATCTCACGAATTCAGGCTCTGGTAGGATGATCCTACATTTGTTTCATGCTCTTTTGAATCTGGCAATAAATTGAGCAACCTTCTCATCAGGCCTTTGACTCAACCTTGACAAGTCTTCCACGGAAACTTCTGGCTCCGTTTGGAAGAATTGGGCATGAAATGCCTCCTCTATTTGTTGCCAAGTTTGGATAGAGCCAGGTGTAAGGTTAATATACCATACAAAAGCTGCCCCAGTCAGAGAATTTGGGAACAATCTTAACTTCATGTAATCATTATTGGTAAATTCACCGTATTGAGCAGCAAACCTAGCAATATGCTCTACCGTTGACTGGTTTCCATTCCCATAAAAAAGAGCAAAGTCTGGTATCCTAAACCCTCTCAGGTATTCATGTACCCTATCTATCCATTCTGGATATGGTTTCCTGTAGACAGGAGTTTGAACCCTCCGAGCCATCGGTTCACACATTTCTCTAATAATATCAACAATTTGGTCCCTAAGAACCATATTTTGTGCTTGTTGAACCACTACTGGAGAAACAAACACAGGATTCGGTGGACAACCTTGTGCCTGAGGTCCTCTTGGTCCATAGAGCGATATATTTGGGACTGGTTGTCCCTGTGGTGCTGGCTGCTGTTGAGGGTATGGGTAACCCCTCTGAGCCTGTCCTGCGAAAGGACCTGCTGTAGACACGCTCCTGGGAACTCTCCGATATCCACGCTGCGAAGGCGCGAATCTCATTTTGTTCTGAGCTACTACAGTTCGGACTCAATGTCACGGTTCTGAATCTAATCTCACAAAGTGCAATGCAAGACTGATAAATCACCAAAGAGTCCAAATTCGGCAAATCATTTTTGGAAAACTGATTTTAATAAAGAAGTGCCAAATATGGACTGCTTTGCCAGATACAGAGTCGCCACCTAAATATTTTATTTTGGGGGGAAATTTAGGAAACCCTGACTCGTGCTTAAGGCCACGTGTCCGTCATCACCAAAGTTGCCTCAGCTCGGGAACTTGGGTACGAGAGGGGAAGGTCATGCAATGAGCACCCCCGCTCACCCGATCAAAGATCGGCCTGTACTAAGTATGATATTTTATTTTTGAAAACACATGTGCTCTTATTCCGGTTACTTAGCTAATCTTACTACGTGATGCGCACAGTATACAAGTATAGACTAGATCGCCTAACTTGGAACAAAACATCGCATGTTTGTTTGTTTGAAAATAGTTTGAAGTTTGCTACTCGCAAGTAGGCTAAATCGCGGATTTCAATGAATTGTTCCAATTCAAGCAATCCAACCTTCACCCACAAGCATTCAGGCAGTTATATCAGATAAGCAGTTAACCTCATGGCAAGCATATTTTCATGGCAATCAATAACACACATGCAGTATGTTAAAGCGTAAACACTCACAGTGTACTCCGAGCCAAAATAGAGAACTAGTTAGAAATCATGCATAATCCTAGTTCATGTTAAGATGGCTAATGCAACACATGCAAAAATGCAACTTAGATAGGCTCGGCTATCCTAAGATGTCATGTGAAATGCAACTTGATACATGTATTCAAATAGGTATTGAAATAAAATGCAGTTAGTATGATGCGCCGAGCCCGGTACATGCAAGACAAATGAATGATGCACGCATGCTAGCATAAGGATGCTAAATAAAATATGCCCTAAAACTAACCATCGTAAGCAGTTAAGTAAAAAGGAGAAAGAAATGGGGGTTAGAAAACATGCATCACACACACGCACGCTTATTACAACAATTGGCCCTTTCAAGGGAGGGTCCGAATAAGAAGCTAACTAGCTAATCTAAGCTAATTAAACTAATTATTACAAACAACACTAGCTAACTAATGTGCTAACTAATTAAGCTATTACAAAACAAATAAGCAGCTAAACGCATTAACTACTTAATTACAAAACCAAAGCATGAACTAGCTAAGCAAATTAACTAAGGAAAGTAGTAAAACAGGAGCTTCAGAGGGAGAAGAGTGCATGCATGTCTGGTCGCCTCATTCGGAAATCCAACGCGATGCCCCAACTTGCCTCTGTTTACAACTGTTCTCAGAACCTTGCACCAAGCTCCAAAAAGCTTAAACTCCACCATGGGAACCTGTGGGAGGATGGCCGACCACCTAGGGGTGTCACCAGCCATGGCCAACCACCTATCCTTGCTGTGAACCAGAAAAAGTGGTCGGCCAGCTAGTTTTTCTGGCTAGCCGACCAGTTGTTGCTGCCAAACTCCAGTTTTCTACAACAGAGAGCAAGAAAGGGCATGGCAATGTATTTGCAAGATATGTGTGCACAACCACCCTCCCTATCATTTCATAAGCTCAAGGGGGTGTGGTTCTCAACCCTCGGGCCACCAATCACGCACCTCGATGTATGATGGCCGAGAGGCGAAGTTGCACAATTCGATATAAAAATGAATGCACAAGTAAACACATAAGGCCTAAAACTCTATCATGTATGATCAAGAGCGTTGGCAACCGAGAATTGAGGCACGTTTCATCACTTTAAGTATGAAACGCCTCTCGTTTCTCATATTTGGACTAACACCTATTCCAAACAAAATGCAACACATAACATGGCATGCACAATACTATGTAACATGAAGTATGCAAAAATGCAATGCAACACAAGCATGCAATTATGCAATATGACTTATGCATGCAAACATGGAATGCAACATGAACAACCTAACAAGGCTAATGGCATGCACAATGCACAATGCACAATGCTAATGCATGCATATTCAATGAAAGACAACATGAGCATGCAACAATATGATACAATGCAACTAACATACACAACGCGAATGAACATAGCATAAACAAATGCAATGAACAGTACGGCATACTCAATGCAATATCATCATGGCATGCACAATGTAAACAATAACATAACATGCACGATGCGATGTAACATGGCATACACAATGCTCAATGGACTTAAACCGAATGTGGGTAGAACTCAGCCATGCCCAAATCAGTGGCCATGAGAATGAAACTAAGGCACAAGAGACAAGGTATGCATACACAATGCATTGGCCTATCAACTAAGCCTGAGAGCACAACCCTCAAGAAGGCTCAAGGAGTGACAAATACGGAAGTGTAACAACACTAAATGCACTGAAATTAAGTAAGAAATGATGCCAAATCATTCAATCAAATACAAGTATAGCATGCAAAGGTCCTAAGGCATGAAAGCTAATAAAGAGGACTACAAAGGAGGCATGTAATACATGGAAAATATGCATGAACCAACCATGGACAGAGCTGAAATAGGTCAAAACAATGACCAAAACATGCTAAGATGGAGGCTAAAAAACATAGGCATGGAAGCATACATGCTAGGCCATAAACAAGGCAACAATGCATAACACTCAAAGGCACTTAAAGAGTGAATGAAGTGAGAACATTGCAATGCTACATGCTCTAAAATGACATGGTAAATGATGCCAAATCATGTACACAACACAAATGACGCATGCTATGGTGTCCAAAGCTTGAAGCTAGCATAGGCATTTGTACTACAACTATGCAAAACATGAAGCATGTGATCAAGGTAACCCAAAACAGTCCTAGAACATGTCAAAATGAGTCTAAAACATACATGGAAGGAAGCCAAAATATGCTAGCATAAAGGGCATAAGGCATGGATGCATACAAGGCAAATAAGGTGGATTACACTACACCTATTAAGACCAAGCATGGGATGACTTAACCAATAAAAATCAGAGTTATATTAGGGCAAAATAATCCCAAAAACACATTGAAATGATAGCTCGCAAGTTTAGGCATGAAGGCATACGCAATGATTCATGTTAAGGCATAAATGGGAGAACCCTCCAACGCATTGAATGAATGGCAAATGCAAGTGCATGAACATGAAACATGGACTAAAATCACATTACAAATGATGCCAAATCATTCAAATAGTCCAAGTAATGCATGCTAGTGGACTTGATACACAAAGCTAACAAGCTAGATTGAACCATGGCTATACAAAGCAAGTCATGCATGGCCAAAACAACACAAATCAAAGCTAGAGAATGCTAAAACATGGACAAAATCTTCTTAGAGTTGAGCCAAAAGCATGCTAGAATGACATGTTAAAGCATGATGAATGTTAGGCTATTTCATGGAATTGCACTACAAGTGCATGAGGCATGCAAGAGGTGACCAAACCAAACCCTAACAGAGGTATGACATGGCAAAACATCACCAAAAGCATGCTGAAACAGAAACAAAACAAGCTAGAATGGCATGCTGAAGCATACAAGACTAGTTTGTGAGATTTACACTACAAGTGTATTAGGCATGCATGGAGTGACAAAACCAAGTAAAAATAGTGGCATGCCATGCTAAAATAAGCCCAAATACAAGCTAAGATATGACCAACATAAGCTTAACAAACATGCTCACACATGAGGCAAAAGAAGCAAGTATTTAAGACACAAGGAGAGGGGATGACCTTCTCCTTTTTGGGACCACAAAACACCCTTCCCACCACTGAAATTCCTCTAAGTTTTAGTGGTGAGAACGCCAAAACAAGGTAGTCCCAAAGGCTTAAAAAGAAGGTCCAAAAGCAAGGCCAAACAAGGCCTAGGAGGGAGTAAACAACCCTCAACACAAAAGTGACCTTAAACAAAGATCTTAAGCATACAAAATCAGAACTTTTTATAGTTTAGAGTTAAGCTTAAAACAATATGCAAGTAAGGCTAAAAGCTTAAGCAAGAATGGGGGTTTAAGGAGTTAAAGGCTCACCCTTGAAGACCACCCTCAAAACCATAACTCCAGCAGGTTTTTCAAGCTCAAACCAAACCAATAACACCAAAACCAGCTCCTAAGCACCTCAGCAACCAAAGGATGGTGTTTGAGTGTGTGTTTGTGTGTTAAAGTACGACAAAACTACACTTTTGAAGCACAAAAATGAAGTAAAGGGAAAAATGGATACAAGGGTGTATCTATGACTCTTAAGGAAATTTTTCTGAACCTAGAGGAGGGAGGATGAGGTTCTCTTATATAGAGAACAAAAGTGCAAGCTTCTTGAGGAAGCTAAGGGTCCAAGGTATGGAGGATGGTTTCAGTGACTTCCAGCTGTGCCAGCTGGAAGAAAATATCTCCAAGAATCTGTTGGAAAGTGGCCGACCAGTTGAAGTGGTCGGCCAGCTACTTTTTCTGGTCGGTAGGAAGAGCAAGTGGTCGGCAGGTGGCTTCCAAGGCCAAAAGTGGTCAGCTAGGTGTCCAAATTGAAGCCCCAGAAGTTAGCTTTCTAATGGCACTAGCCTTGCATCAAAATTCCAACTGTCCAAAAATTTATGCCTATTTTGGTGAAGCCGCGCAGTCTCAATCCAACCAGATTGATGCCCTACTTCAACCAACCATATCTCCCCCATCCGGACTTCGTTTTAGGAGATTCTTGAGTGAAAAAAGAAGCCCCATAAGTAATATTTCCAATGGTGGTGGCCTCATAGCTGAAATCTAATTATTCAAAAAGATAGGCCTAATTTAGCGAGGACTGCTCGATTAAAAAAACAGCTGGCCGACCAGAAAACTGGCTGGCATGGAGGAAAAGTGGTTTTTAGGGAGAGAAACTGGTCTCCCACCTTCATTCCACCCTCCAAGCAAGGAAAACAAGGTTTGTACTAAAAACAAATCAAAAATGATGCAAGACGAGAGATCGGGAGGCAAGGCGCACAGCTGGGAGCCTCGAAAACTGGTCTACGGGCACCAAAAGTGGTGTGCGACCACAAAAGTGGTCTCTCAGACCACAGTGTCCCTCTAGGCAGAGGCAACAAGGCATGGTTAAAAAACCAAGCCAAACGGAGAACGTTAAGCAGTCCCGAGACAAGGCGCACGGTCGAAGGCTCTGAAAATCAAAAACTGGTCTCCAAAAGGAAAAAGTGGGCTACGACCACAAAAAGTGGTCTACGGACTTCTCTCTCCCCTCCAGGCAAGGTAAACAAGGCTTGGTCCACAAACTGAGCCAAAACACAAAGAGTTCAGAGGCCCGGAGGCAAGGCACTCAACCGAAAACTCCGAAAACTCGAAGCGAGCACTAACATGCATAATCACCGAGTGCTCAATCGATGACGTCTAAGTCTTAAGGTCGGTCAAAAATGGGGTGTCTACACCTGCAAAAGGTGCTAGAATAGGTGTTGTGTCTCTTCCAATCGTAGGAAACCCTTCCAATCCCCAGGTACAAATTTGAACAAAGGATTAGTGAACTCCTTTGTGCCAGGTATGGCTTCGAACATGGGATTTGGGAGCATCCTTATACCATTTTCTTGTGTTGGCCCGAATCCACCAATTTGCATGGCTTCATTGTTAAGTAATGAAGCATTTTGATTTGTCATAGGCCTTGAAAGAGGCTCATACCAAGACTGAGGTGGTCTTTCATAATTTTGGTTACTAGTTTGACCATTAGTATGTCCATTGCTTTGTATAGGCTGTTTATCTCTAGCCAATGTTTGCTGAGGGACATTTGAAATTTTCTCTACGTGCCTTGCGTTAATTAGTTGATGAGTATTCATTCGATCCATAAAGGATGTTGCCCATCTTTCTATTGTGTTCATTAATTGCTGTCTCATGGCTTCTACTAGGCCTCCCCATGGATTTATTGGCTGAGTAGATGGAACAGTGGATGGTCCAATTCCTTGGCCTCGTCCAATATTTTGAACATGTGGTACTTGCTCCGAAGTGCTGATCTGTTCGACCATTGATTCTGATAAAACTGGTACTTCCACAGGATGTGTTATCACATTATCCTCTAGATTATGTATTTTTACCTCTCCTTCCACGCCTTTTTCCAAGCGTTCATTTTCTCCTTGTCTCCTACACCTAGCCATTTTAATTAGTCCCACTGGGCGTGCCAAAAATATATGTTGGCCTTTTGGCTTTCGAAGGTAATTATTGTAATTTTAAGCATGCTAGTAAGGATCAATCAATCCTTACAGAAGATTAATTGCCAACTAATTATCAGACAATTGTGTTTTAGTTCTTTCAGCCTCAATGAAGAGGACTTTTACTGGTGGCTTTGTTTAGGAGAATTAAGCAAACAACGATTAAATGAAGAACAATTGTAATATTTCATTAAGTAAAAATGAAAAACTTACAATGATCCAATTCAACCTCATAGAGGTTTATAGCAACAAACTACTTGAAACTACTCCTATGAACGAAGTGCAGTGCAGGAATTTGAAATACAGAAATGTAAAGAACAAGAAATGCAAAAACTGGAAAGAAAATAAAGTAGATAAAACTGGTTTTTTTATCTGAGTCTAGGGGCTCTTTCTGGGGCTCTTTCTGGGGCATTCTCTGCTATTTATACTTTTTAATGATAACCGTTGAAATGAGCTTCTAACTGTCGAATCATCCCTCCATGATTACTGATCATGTTTTCTCACAGTTAGCTCCACTATGTCATGTCTACAGTTAGGCTTCCCTCCTGATTTTGAATTTAAATATATAAGTAACTGTTAAAGCCACGTCAGCTTGCATCTCTTTACTGATCCAGTGCTATGCAGATCCACAATAACCAATACTAACTGTCACATGTGTGATTACGATTGAAGATTTGAATTGTCTTCCCATATTGTCCTCATCCTGCCACGTGTTAAATTGTCGTTGGCCTATACAAAATATGTAGTCAACAGAAATGTACTTGAAATTAAATAGGATTTAGGGCAAAAAGGAGTTCTATCTCCTATCCATGTGAGAAGTTAAAAATTTTCCTTTACTCACAAAAGTAAGCTCCTTGTTCTTTAAACATTGTTACAAATTAGAAAATCCAAGTGTATAATACAGATTCTTCAACTACCTTTCACTTGTCACTTTGTTCCACTCACTCGCTATAACAGAAGTTACATCCATTCTTGGGCTCTCTTTTGCTTCTATAGATTCAATCAGCTTTATGGCATCCTTCGCAAAATTATTTATGGAATTCGCAAAAATTTGTTAGATCATCGACCCTCTTTATTAGATAATAAATTCAATAAGGGTCATCTGCAAACCTGGGGCTTGCAGATGAAACTTTTGAATAGAACATGCCATTGTGAGGCATCTCCATTAAAACTTAAAAGGAACTTTGGATTTCTTCTGGTAGAATTATATAGCTAGAAACAAATCAAGACACGTTCAATCTTCAAGCAACTCCTAAGATTCAATTCCTTGACTTTATTTTCTTAGGATAAATATTTTATATTTTAAATATTTATTTATTTTACTGTGTATTGTATTTCATACATTTTTGTGCTATATGTTTTAAATATATATATATATATATTGTAAATATTTAAAAAATTATAAAAAAAATTAAAATACTTTATTTTATTTGATAAATATATTTTTAAATATTTTAATTTTTTAATATTTTTTTTTACTTTTTTTAAATATTTAATTTTTTAAAATTTTAAAAAAAAAATCGGATCGCCATATATATCTAAATCATACAAATTATTTAGTCAATACTTGAAAAAATAACAAAAATTATTGTTTGAAAAAATAATAAATAGATATTTTTCTTCAAAAATAAAAATAAACAAAATATTTTTGGAAAAAATATATTTTTTCAAAAAAATATAAAATAAAAAATAATTTGAAAGGACAAAATTAAAAATATTTTTTTGAAATTTTCCTTTTAAATAAAGTTTTAAAAAGAGTTAGGTTATGAGTTTTGAGTTCTGTGTTTGGTTACGATTTGAGTGTGAAGTTGTGTTTTTTTTGTTTAAAATATTTACAAAATAAAATAAAATATTTAAAATTAAAAAATGTTTAAATAACAATTATAAATTTAAAACAAAAAATAAATAAAATTTTCTTAAACATTTATAAATATTTTTAAAAAATAAATTTCAAAAATTTTAAAATACAACTCAAAATTCAAAAACTCAAAACTCAAAATATAACTCAAAACTCAAAATATAACTCAAAACTCTTTTCAAAACTCAAAACTCTTTTCAAAATTCAAAACTCTATTCAAAACTCATAACCAAACAAATTTTCTCTTTTCAAAACTTAACTCACAACTCCACATTTAAATCAAAACTCCACACTCAAATCATAATTCTAAAACTAAACTAAATGCACTATTAAATTGTGATCAAAAGATTATGTACTTATTCTTTTACTTTTTCCAATATTACAAATAATTCAAACTTAAATAAAAAAAAAATGATCATATAATTCAAACTTAAATACTAAATAAAAAGTGAACAAACTGTAACAAAATATCACTTTGAACATCATCATTTTCACATTTTTAATTGAAAATTTTCTTTTCCCATAAATAACTCTAACTAGTATAATTAAGAGAAAATTGGTGAAAAATCCAATTTAAAGAGTATCTAAGGCATTAGATCTAGTGAATATTTTTTATTGGTGAGAGATTCACGTTTTATAAAATAATTTGGTGAGAAGTCCTGTAGAACATTTCTTTTCCAATTCTACCCCTTGACTTCTTTTTATCTGTTTGATTTTTCGTTGACTATCTGTTCAATTTTTTTTTTCTATCTGTTCAAATTTTTTACCTATCTGTTCAAATTTTTTACTCTGTCTATTTAAATTTTTTCCTATTTGTTCAAATTTTTTACCCTATTTATTTAATTTTTTAACATTTTCAATTCAAATTTTCCTTATCTGTTTAAATATTTGTCTAAATAAAATTCTATTTGTTCAATCTTTTGTCTATCTATCCAATTTTTTGTCTATCTGTTCAATTTTTCACCCTATTTGAACAGATATATTATCTTCTTTGTTGAAAATCAACTATAACAGATCTATCTAAAACAAATATGTTCTATCTATTCTATCTGTTTAAAATTTTATTATTTTCCTATATGTTCAAATCTCTTATTCCTTTATCTTATATGTTACAATCTGCTTCTTCTTCATTACCTACTATCTGTTAAAATCATTCCATAAAAAAAAAAATTCATCATCATCACAGCATAGATTCATCATCATCATCATTAACAGCAAAATTAATATATTCTAAACATTCATATTGAATATGAAAGGGAAAATGCCACTTCAAAAATCCATAAGAAAATTTTGTGACTATCAGCTCTTTTCTCCGTATCTGTCGCAATTTGTTTCTTCATCATCATCAACTCTTCACGTGTAGATAGGATAGAAGAAAGAGAAATATATCAATTTTCCATTTTAGATTAGGTCAATTGAATAGAATACCAATGAATCTGACCAAATACAAGACTAAAAACACTACTTTTTAGCTTCTTTCTAAATCACTTGAAACATATATCAAACACATGGACTGCAGGTCTAAAAAGTAGGCAAAACTGTACAGATAAATCTTTATAAGGCATTTATCCTTACACAGTGGTTCTATACAAGACAAACCATCCACTGTTTGGATAGAAAAAAATAAAAACCTAGAAGCTAAGTTTGAGTTGGAAATGAAAAACATACCCTCTACTATCTCACGACATCGTTTAAGAACATACACACACAGATCTGCCGATTCAAACCCTAGTTCTGTGCCCAAAGATTTGTTGATCTACCAATTTCTCTAGATCTCCTCTCTCTTAACAAGTTGTTGGATGTTCGATTTGAGATCTCGATCGATCTGAGATCATCGGAGATGGAGGCGGACTTCGTTGCAGGTGAGGGTCAAGGCAGAGAAAGGATGACAACAATGAGAGAGAAAGAGATCTAGTATAAAGTAGAGTAGAGAGGGGAAAAGGAGCAAAACGTGATAATGCCAACGATAAATCAGCAGAAGGAAGAGGAAAATCCTAGGCGTTAAAGGAATGTTGACCGATGAGAGATAGCTTGGTTTCTAGAGAGATAAAGATGAGAAGTGAGTGAGTATGTGTGTGTGTGTGTGTGTGTGTGTGAGAGAGAGAGAGAGAGAGAGAGAGAGTTGGTTTAAGGAAATGAATTCAACAGATAATATTTTGTATGTTATGAGAATACGTGTGAATGAGAATGGGTATTATGGTCATTTCATACAAGCTTGTCTTTTTTTTTGTTTGTTTTTTGATCAGCAAAATGAAACTTTATTAATGAAGAAAGCAAAATATGCTAAAACTTACATCAAGAAAGATGGAAAGTGCAAAAAGTATCAACGCTAACCTTAATAATCCCAACTAGGTTGGCACCACTAAGGAAGCACAATCATGTGCTAGCACTAACCCAAAGATTGGTGAGAAGCCAATCAAGAGGAACCAAAAAAACAGAAAAAATAGCAAAAATAGCCTACAGCGGTAGCATACTGCTACAAGCTTATCTTTATGGAGATGAAATTTTAGCATCTGAACATTTGAACAAAGAAAATTTAATTTTGAACTTTTGACCCAAGTGCCCTATAATTAATTGTATTATAGTATTGTTTGAGAAGTTGGCTATTTTAGTAAATTATTTTAGTTTTTAACTATTTTAGTATCCTAAAATTGTTGTGTTTGTAAAAAGCGTTGGATTTTTTATAGTTGAATGTGATATTTGTGAGAGAAAAAATGAAATGATTATGAGTTTGATGTGATATTTGTCTTATTGACTATTTTAATCTATTTTGTCTTTTTATGGATTTTAGTCAAAAAAAAGCCCAAACACAACTTGCCAAACAGGGCTATATGCACAATGCATGCATTTGAGAAATAACTATCGATTAATTTCAAATAGCTCACAATATCAATCAACTTTTTGGTTTTTTTCGGATAAAAATAATTATCTATTAATTTTAAATGATTCACCACATCAATCATATATTAATTTTGAATTTTGACTAAATTTTATCAAGGCCTTTCATCGAGGCATTTCAAATTCAGATCGAGGCCTTTTGTGGACTAGTAGTCCACTAATTTTTTGGGGGCCCAACTTTGCCTGCTTTGGGCCAAAGCTAGCCCTGGCCGTTCATTATTTTAAAGACAAATGTGATTGAATTATGTGAATATGATAATCAAATCGACTTGATTTTTTATACGAATGATCTGCTAAGAAGACCCTATACTAACAAAAATTTTAAAACGAAGTATGGACGATAACATCAATTTCTACCTTCATAAAAAGTGAAAAATAGCATGAAAAACATAAATAAACAAGTCAAAAATAGCATTATGTTTTTCTATATTCATGATGAGTTATAAAATATAACAATTGTATGACAATCTATTAACACTAGTTGTGGACCACATTTTTTTTTTATTATTATTTTATGTTTTATCGAAATTGTTAAATTTTATATTTTCAACACCATGTTTCATAAATACAGAGGTGTGGATTGTGCAACCACTTAATTTTTTAATTTTTTTTTAACAACCTAGAGTAAATGAATCTATATAATTTAAAAATAGTTAATAGTTAATACTATATAAAAGAAACGTAGACCAGCTAAGTCCATCCTTGGCAATGAAGCAGACCAGCTATGGTGCTAATCCAATGGTGATGCTGCAGGAGGCAGTTGAAAGAGACCTTCGGTGGAGTGGCGGGTATTGTAGGAGGGAAATACGTGGAGAGAAGTGTCACGCCCCAAGCTCCGTGACAACGCCGCACACTCATTTAAGTGAGCATGCAAGGCTAAGAATCCAACACATAACCAACAATGTAAAATACTCCAATTAAATCCTTAATTATCATAATGCTAAAATCCATAAAAGCTGATTATTCTTATCATATGAAATTATCCACCAATTTCACTAATAAAATCCATTAACAAAACTATAGGGATATATTTTCTGAATACCAACACGTGGCATGGTGACGCCGACGTGTCAGCCGAGGTGCCACGTGTCATGGTAGTTACGCCGAGGTTATCTATGAATTGCTGAGATTATCTCCGAAGATATCGGAATCCGAGATAAGCGGATAAAGGATAAGAGTCCTAGGACAAAGAGGAAACTTGGCCAAGATAAGGATAACACTCTTAGGGAGTTTATCCTTATCTCTTGAAGAATCCAAAGTAAGCACAGAATTAGAGTCCATAGAAGTCATACTTCTAGTGGGACTTGGATTGAGTTAACTATAAAAGAGAGGCACCCCCGTGGGTCTAAGGTACGCAATTTATGTTTTGAGCAATAAGTTTAGCACTTGATTATCTTTGAGAGATATACTGACTTGATCGTCGGAGTGCCCCCGGGTGGAAGAACCACCGCTGGAGCCTTTTCTTTCTGTTACAGGTTAGCTAAAGCCATCTATTCTGCCGGTGCTCTCCAGTTGATTACAAGGCGGGCAGTGTGGTCGGAAAATCACCCACACAATTTGGCGCCGTCTGTGAGAAGAAGGAAGAATAGATGGCCAGTAACGGACAGAAGGAAAAGATTGGGGACGACGCTCCCGCTGGGAGTGGCAGACCAATTGACCTTGATATTGAAGGGGACAACCACAATGCAGAAACCCGTGACCAGGGTCACGGAGAGAAAGACGTCGGCCAGGAGGGCGACACTTCGAAGAAGACAGACCAAGGCAAGTACTACAATGAAGATAACCTCCAGGTATGGAGAGACAGATGCCTACGGAGGGATGAGGAAGTAAAAGAATTGGCAAACAAGCTGGCAGACCTACAGTCGGTCGTCAACTTCATGATGCAGAACAATGTTATGCAGCAGCCATACCCGCTGCAAGATACGCCGATGCCAGCAGTTAATACCCAGAAGGGAGGAAGGAAAATAATCCCCGAAGCCCCTCAACACACCAGGAGCGGAAGGCACTCTCACCGACCTTCCAGGGAAGTCAGACGAGAGGAGCCGAGGCAAGAAGAATCCCGAAGGACACATCACACGAAGGATCCAGGGCCCAAAGAACATCGGCATATTCAAGGGAAAGCACTCTACTTTTACACAACCCATGGAGAAAGATCGAAACGGGCCCACCACGAGGCCGAAAGTAGTGTGCCGAAGAGATTGAAGTCCAGAGATAGCCGAGCTCCTGGACGGAGCAAAAAAGACTTGAGAAACTACCTCAAGAGGAAGCAATAGAACGGAGAAGCCGAGGTTACCTTACCCGACAAGCCGAAGACACCGTTCTCGGTAGAACTAGACAAATTTAAGGCGCCTAAGAGATTCAGTATGCCGAGATTTCAAATATACAATGGTAAGTCAGACCCTAACTTCCACGTTGGATTATTCTTGAACTCAATGGCATTATACAGTGGAAACGAGCCGTTGCTCTGCAAAGTGTTCCCCTCATCCTTTGGGGAGATTGCGTCAGATTGGTTCCACAAACTGCCAAAGGGAAGCGTGAAGAACTGGGAAGGCCTGGCCAAGATGTTTGTGGCCAGGTTTGTGACGAACAAACTACAACCCCTGAGGGTTGACGCTCTGATGGCTTTAAGAATCACCAAGGATGAAGGCCTGAGGGCCTACGCAAAGAGGTACTACGAGGTGTTCAATCGAATAGCCGAATGCAACCAAGAGGTGGCGGTCGTGTCTTTCAAGAACGGCCTGAAAGATGACTACCCACTACGGAAGTCTTTGGCAGAAACATTGCCAAAAACCATGGAGGAACTCATGGCAACAATCGAGAAGTACGCCAGAGCCGAGGAAGATACGTCGAGAAACAAAGAGATAAAGCAGGAGAAGGGAAACGGCTCGCCAAAGCGAGGCCGAGGTAACAACGGGCCGACCAAACAAGAAACGGAATTGAGGGGTAAACAGGCGGTGACGACGGTGTTCTGAATCCCTATCCATAAAGTCCTGGATCAAATACGAAACCAACCCTATTTCAGGGCACCGGCAAGAGCACCAGGGGAATTTATGGGAAGAAACGTTGGTAGGCGCTGTGCTTACCACAATGAAGAAGGACACCCAACTCAGGGTTGCAGAGCCTTGAAAGCACACTTAGAGGACTTGGTAAGGCAAGGCCTTCTGAGAGACCTGGTTGATGAAGCCAGGACAAGGGAAGAACAGGCAAGATTGCCTCAAGCACCAGCAACTCCGCCCCCCCCCCTAGCACAGCAACCTCAGGCAGGAGGACCACGGGTGGTTAATATGATCCACTCAAGGGTCAACGAAAACGAAGTCAGAGGAGAGACCCAGAGGGTAAGGCATCTACAACATGTCTACCAAGTCAGGGAAAAGAGACATCGGCCAGAAGAGTGCCAAGGACCAATGATAGCCTTTACTAAAGCCGACCTGGAGTTGGTCCAACATCCGCATAATGATGTCGTGGTAGCATCCCTCCAGGTTGGGGATTGCCAAGTGAAACGCATCCTGATAGATCAAGGCAGCTCTTGCGACATCATGTATGTCAGATGTTACAAGGAGCTGGGCCTTCACCCTGATGACTTGAAGCAATCCAACGGCCCAATGGTCAGCTTCAATGGAACGCCGACATGGCCACTAGGGGCAACAAACTTGGAAGTACAAGCCGGCACTAAGAAGATCAAAACTGAGTTTTTGGTAATTGACACGCCCTCGCCATACAACATCATCTTGGGAAGACCGTGGTTGCATGCAATGGGGGCAGTTCCCTCAACGCTGCATCAACTACTACGGTTTCCAACAGAGCATGGGATTGAAGAAGTCAGAGGAGATCAACTACAGACAAAGAATTGCTCCATGGCAGCAATGAAGTCTACCTGCAGCGTACGAGAGCCAAAGAAAGCAGAAATTGAAGATGAGGACGTAGAAGTCCTAGAAGACGTCGGCAAAGAACCAGCCGAGAAGAGCGAAGAGGCGCTAAAGAAAATCTTCGTCCAGGAGGGCGACGAAGAGCGTTTCTTTCTTCTCGGCTCAGGCTTAGCCGAAGAAGAGGGAAGAGAACTGGAAGATTTTTTTAGAGCAAACATAGAGGTGTTCGCTTGGACACCTTATGAAATTCCTGGTATTGACCCCGAGGTCACTTGCCACAGATTGAATGTCGACAGGTCGGCAAAACCAGTGATACAACGAGCCAGAAGATCGACGTTAATGCACGTCGAAGCAGTGGAAGAAAAAGTAGACAGACTTCTGGAGGCCAAGGCCATCCGAGAAGTTCACTACCCGATATGGCTATCCAACACAGTAGTGGTAAAGAAGAAGAACGGTAAATGGAGGGTCTGTGTAGACTTTACCAGTCTCAACAAAGCCTGCCCCAAAGACAGCTTTCCTCTGCCCAAGATTGACCAGCTAGTAGATGCTACTTCAGGGCATGAAAGGATGAGTTTTTTGGATGCATACAGAGGGTACCACCAGATTGCCATGTACCCTCCAGACGAGGAGAAGACCGCGTTCATCACCCCTAAAGGCCTGTACTGTTACAAGGTAATGCCTTTTGGGTTGAAAAACGCAGGAGCAACTTACCAAAGGTTAGTAACAAAGATGTTTAAACACCTGATTGGCAAAATGGTAGAAGTCTACATCGATGACATGGTCGTGAAGACCAAGGAATCTAAGGGTCATCTTACCGACCTAAAAGAAGTCTTTGATATACTCAAAACATACCGGCTCCGACTCAACGCATCAAAGTGCGCGTTTGGAGTTGGATCAGGTAAGTTTTTAGGGTATCTGGTAACAAGAAAAGGCATTGAGGCCAGCCCAGACCAAATCAAGGCCATCCTAGAACTAAAGAGCCCGACGTCGGCAAAACAAGTTCAGATGCTTACTGGAAGGGCCACAGCCCTAAATAGATTCATCAGCAGAAGCTCAGATAAGTGCAGACCCTTCTTCAACCTGGTGAAAAAAGCCACAGACTTCCTGTGGACAGAAGAATGCGAAGCCGTTTTGACCGACCTGAAGAAGTACTTGACCACAACTCCGGTTCTTTCCAATCCAGAACCAGGAGAAGAACTGTTTTTGTACTTGGCAGTTTCAGAACACGCAGTCAGTGCAGTACTAATCTGAGAGGAAAAAGGGGAGCAAAAGGCTGTTTATTACGTAAGTAAAACCTTGGCCGATGCAGAAACGAGGTATCTACCACTGGAGAAGTTAATGCTAGCCTTAGTAATGGCTTCAAAGAAGTTGAACCATTACTTTCAGGCGCACAAGATTGTGGTCCTAACAGAGCACCCACTGAAGTCCTTGTTGCAACAAGGAGACTTAACAGGAAGGATTGCAAGATGGGCAGTAGCCCTGGGCCAGTATGACTTGGAGTTCAGGCCGAGAACAGCAATAAAGGGTCAAGTTTTGGCCGACTTTGTGGCAGAATTCATGCCTGAAATCGTCAAACATCGGGCTCCGTTGAGCCAGGATGAGCATTGTCCCAGCAAGCAAGGAGAATCCCAGCCTAAGGCAAAAGAGCAAAGGAAGGAAAAACTTAGACCCTGCAGCATCTACATCGGCGATTCGTTCAGACTGTTTGTCGATGGAAGTTCGAACCGACAAGGAGCGGGGGCAGGAGTACTGCTGATATCTCCAGATGGAGAAATAATAGAACAGTCCATCCGTTTGGGGTTCAAGGCCTCAAACAATGAAGCAGAATACGAAGTATTAATTGCGGGGCTAAAACTGGCAGCAGCAGCAGAAGCAGATGAGGTAATAGTTTTTTGTGATTCACAACTTATTGTTAACCAGTCAACAGGAGAATCTGCAGCCAGGGACGAAAGGATGTCGGCATATGCAAAAGAGGTCATCAGATTGGCAGCCCTATTTCAGAACTGCCGACTACTCCAAGTTAGCCGAGATGACAACACCCACGCCGACGCGTTGGCTAACCTGGTAAGTTCAATGCAGACTGGAAAAACAATGACAATTATGATCGACTATATGTCGGGCCCGAGCATAGAACCACAGAGCACAGAGCAAGAAGCAATGTGCATGGACTTGGAACCAAGCTGGATGGATGCAATCGTTGCATTCCTAAAAGAGGGAAAGCTGCCAGAAGACCATAAGGAGGCACATAAGATCAGATTGAAGTCGGCCAGATTCAATCTGACAGCAGAGGGCCATCTGTACAGAAGGTCCTTCACTGGACTCCTTTTAAGGTGCGTGCACCCTTTGCAGGTTGAAGATTTTCTATACGAGATTCATGAAGGGATTTGTGGAAGCCACACTGGGGGCAGATTATTAGCCCACAGGGCCATTACCCAGGGGTATTGGTGGCCCTACATACAAAAGGATGTTGAAGCCTACGTAAAGAAGTGTGAACAATGCCAAAGGTTTGCACCTTTGATACATCAGCCAGCTGCTGACCTGAACCCAGTATCCAGCCCTTGGCCGTTTGCCCAATGGGGCATGGATCTTGTTGGGCAACTCCCCCAAGCAACTAGGCAGAGAAAATACTTACTGGTAGCAACAGATTACTTTACGAAGTGGATAGAGGCAGAACCTCTTGCCAAGATCCGAGATATGGACGTCAAGAACTTTATATGGAGAAACATCATCACCAGATTTGGGATTCCAAGAGCAATAGTTGCCGACAACGGAACACAGTTTGACAGCAAACTCATCAAGAACTTTTGTGCGAAATTCAAGATCAAGAATTACTTTTCAACACCAAGTTTTCCCCAAAGTAATAGACAAGCAGAAGCATCCAACAAAGTAATTTTGGATGGAATAAAAAAGAGGCTGCAGGCAGCAAAAGGAAAGTGGGTAGACGAATTGCCCAACGTACTTTGGGCATATCGGACTACACCGAGGAGATCAACAGGGGAATCCCCCTTTGCCATGGCTTATGGCACAGAAGCAGTCATCCCATTGGAGATCGGCATCCCAGGGATCAGAACCCAGGGAGTAGAGAATGGCACCAATGGCAGACTCCTAGCCCGAGATCTGGATCTTTTGGAAGAACGAAGAGAGAAAGCTGCAATTCAGCTCGCAGTATACCAGCAACAGCTTGCCAGAGCTTACAACAAGAAGGTCAATCCAAGAGATTTTCAAGTCGGCGACCTAGTCCTGAGAAAAGTCGTCGGCAACAAGAAGAATTCCAGAGAGGGCAAGCTTGGCCCAAACTGGGAAGGACCCTACAGAATTACTTCGGTATTAGGCAATGGAGCTTATCGGCTTGAAGATAACGAGGGCAAAGCATTGCCAAGACCTTGGAACACTTGTAATTTGAAATTCTTCTATCATTAGATGTGCATTATTTTTGGCCAATGTCATCAATAAAATCTTTTCCCTTTTCTTTAAAACACATATGATTGATAAAGTTGCATATTGGTGTTTTTGAAGGCATGAATAATGAGAACCCAAGTAGAACTCAGGTTCACATTGGGGGCAGAGAGAAGACAAAGACACTTAATTCATTTGTTGAAATTTGTAGCAATTTACAAGTTGGAGTTAAGCTGATTCCTTATCTTCACTTGTTGAAATTTGTAGCAATTTACAAGTCGAAGTTAAGCCGAGATTATTCCTTAATTCACTTGTTGAAATTTGTAGCAATTTACAAGTCAAAGTTAAGCTGAGATTATTCCTTATCTTCACTTGTTGAAATTTGTAGCAATTTACAAGTCGAAGTTAAGCTGAGATTATTCCTTATCTTCACTTGTTGAAATTTGTAGCAATTTACAAGTCGAAGTAAAGCCGAGGTTATAGTTTGCACACTTATAGCAATCTACAGGTTGGTCCAACCTAAGAAGAAGCTTAACACTTGTTGAAATTTGTAGCAATTTACAAGATGACGTTAAGTCGACATATGATCATCTGTTGAAATTTGCAACGATTTACAGGTTCAGTAAAAAGCTAAATATATTGTTTAAACACTTGTTGAAATTTGTAGCAATTTACAAGTAGATCATTGCTTAAACACTTATTATAACCTGAGAAAAGTTTACAGTATATGATAACACTTGTTGAAATTTGTAACAATTTACAAGTAGGTTAGACTAAGATCACTGTCTAAACACTTGATTGAAACTTGAGAAAAAGTTTGCAAAGTTAACATCGAGTAGTATATGTTTCATACTTGTTAAAAATTATGAAAAGTTTGCAGGTCAGTATCTTGCCGAAGTAAAAGTTTTGTAGTTATTATACCCGAGGTATGTAACCCCGAGAAGATTGCACAAGGAAGGAAAGAAGTATGTAAATATAGAAACCACGCAGAAGCAATCAAAGAAGAGACAAAGATTCAAGCATTCAGAAAAGGAAAGCTGAGTTAACATTTACAAAACTGGGAGGCACGTTGGCCATACAAAATCTTACATTGTTCAAGAAAAAGATAAAGGAAAAACAAAATACAAGTAAGCAAAAAAAGAACGTAAAATTAAGGGTCTTCTCCTCCAGATTGTTGAATTTGGAGATCAGATACCACCTCGGCCTCCTTCTCTGCCGCTATTTCGACGTCAATTTCCTGAAGAGTTTGTTCAGCAGTCTTAACCTCGGAAGGGATGTCGGCTGGTACAGTGTCAGGAACAGCTTCTTGGATAACCTCATCACCTTCTTCATCTTGAATCAAGTCAAGGACTTGCTCATTCTGAGGAGGGGACTTAGCCCCATCAGCATCCTTTGATTTTCTGACCAAAGCCTCATCCTCTTCCTCATCGGCATCTTCAGACTCAGATTCAGATTCTCCTTCAGGTTGACTTGATGGAGGAGGAGGGGGGAACGGCAGAGGAATAGCATCGGCTTTGCGCAGTGGCGAATCGTCAGGAATATTAAGCTTTTTGGCAAGGGCCATCCAACCAAGGGAGAAGCCCCTGTTGCATGCCTGCCTGACTTGAAGTTTGTATTCCTCAGTGACGTCGGCCATGCCCTGGGCGTAAGCCTTCTCATCAGCTTCTTTGATTTCGGCTTCTTTGGTGGCCAGAGCCTTCTGAAGCTCCTTCTCAGCCTGGGTCTTTTTGACCTCGGCCTCTCTCTTCTCGGCCTCAGCAACTTTCTTTATGGCCTCGGCGGATTCGACTTTTTCCTCGGCTAGACTTTGGGCTCTGGTGGCTGCTTCAGCTTGGTCCTCCACTTTTTTCATTTTTGATTGAAGAGTTTTTGTGACGACCCAAAATTTTTCCCTCCGCTCGAGCGGAAGAGTTAACGCTCGAGCGGACTTTTGGGGTTTCCAGTAATTGTGCAGACGGCTTGAGATTCTGGGAGTTGTGATTTCCCGCTCGAGCGGGGGAGTAGACGCTCGAGCGGATTGCCTTGTTGGTTTGCACGCTCGAGCGCAAGGTTGGGCGCTCGAGCGAGTCGTCTGGTTAAGTTTGCTTCTGAGGTATGTGGGCTCATTTTGATGTTCTTCTTCGTGTATTTGGAATGTTTTTACCTTATTTTGGGATATTGATTGAGATGATAATATGATGGTAAAGTAAGATTGGACCAAAAACTTTAATTTGAATAATTCGTTTACGACCAACCTTCACTCATTTGCCCTTTTATTTTTCCACACTTTGAATTTAGATGTGAGGTTAGAACCATTGGAAAGATTATTTCCAGGGCTTCAATTTGGACACAAGAACGACCTAAAACGGAGTCCGGATGGGAGAGTTACGCATGTTTGAAGTTTCAGAATCTGTGCTGGGAGCAGGTCCGCTCGAGCGGGAATAGGGACGCTCGAGCGGAAATAGCGGGTACAGCAGCTTAAAATCGGGATTTTGAGATCATTTCTTATGTTTTCCTTTCCTCTCTTGATCCCTCTTGCCCTAAGTCCGAAAACCCTAGGGTTTTGATCCCCAAATACCTCCATTTCCCTTAGGTTTGAGCAAGATCTTCCACCAAGAAGTGAAGAAGGCAAGAAGATGAACATTTTCAACCGATTGGAATTTCGAGATTTTGGTGGATTATTCTCAAAGCTTTGCTCCTTGCTTGGTTCTTGAGGTAGGGGTCCTTGTTCTCTTACAATACTTGTATCCATGGATGGATTTGTGGTGTTTTGAGTATATAAATACAAAATCTACGGTTTTGAGCATTTTGTGTCAACTTGAGATTTGGGGTTTTATGGTTTGTGATGTTGGGAGTTAATTGTTGGGTTTAAATGATGGATTGTGAATCCTAGGTGTAGAATTATTGAGAAAATTGGAATTAAAAGTGGTGATTTAAGAAGTTTGAATTTTTGCTAAAAATCATCATTTTCCTTGAAACCCTAGGTTGATTAATGATGAAAACCAATGAATTGGTCCAAATTGAAAGTAGAGGAATGAAATTGAGATATTGAATTAGATGTGTTCAAGTTTAATTGGAATTTGGAAATGTTTGGAAATTATGTTTAAAATTTGCGAATGAACTTTGTTATAAATGTTGGAATTCATGCTATCATGTAAAGGAAAAATTAGAGAAATAATCTATTAAGGATATGAATGACATAAACTCGATTTTGGAATGTTAAAATGAGATTCAAGGGTTTATTTTGAATTATGTTGAATTGTAAATGATGTTGTACTATGATGGATTATGTTTGGGTTACGTGATTTGTGTAGGGTTAGCTTCAAGGGCGGACCACGCACCTGAATGCTATGAGTAATAGTACTTTGATGTACCTTTAACCATTTATCGTTATTGATGCTAAATCTTCGTCGTAAGAATTATATTGACATAAATGTTATAAATGCCATGTGAGAAATACTGTGATATTATGGAAACATCAAAAGAGTTTATGAAGTTATGTATGTTATGTGAGAAACATTATGGAATTAGGAAAACATCAAAGGAACTTGTGAATGTGTGAACCCCTCAGGCCAAGGGCCGAACTGTGAAATTGTGAAACCAACAAAGTCATCTATAATCTAACGAAAATGTACTTACTTTTCGTTACTAATTATCAGGGATGTTCTGTTAACCTTACGTTAATTATGTCAACTCATGGGAATGATGTAACAGTTACCATTAGGACTATGTTAATTACAAGGCAAGGCAACTATGTTAACATATAAGAATGATTAAGCAAAGGTGTATGCTATTGATAAGAGAGCACGTAAAATAAGTCATTTACCCAAAAGAATTTATGTTCATTCTTGAAGAATGGATTCTGAGTAAATATAAGAGTAGCTACATGTATCCAGATGAATTGAAGTTAATTTGTCATGTTGCTTATGAATTGGAAGTGATCCAGAATCTATGATATAAGTGCAAAGTTTAGCATCATTATGTGACCCTCATGAGAATGTGAATTAGTCTCTCATTGTTAAGCGTACGATAATGACACGACACAACAAGAAATGCTCTAGTTATGATATGTTCCGTTTGAATTAATGAATGATGTTAAAGTATGTTTCAGGCATGTTTCCAGTATGTTACAAGTTCAAGTATGTTCAGGTATGTTTCAAGTATATGTTACAAGTTTAAGTCTGTCACAAGTTTATGTATGTTACAAGTTGATGCTGTTACAAGTTGATGTATGTTACGAGTTTATGTTGTTACAAGTTGATGTATGTTACAAGTTTTTGTTGTTACAAGTTATGTATGTTACAAGTTCTTTGTTTTAAGGGCTTTCATGCCAATCTTTCAAGGGCTTAATGCCAATCTTTCAAGGGCTTCATGCCAACTTTACAAGGGCTTTATGCCATATGTTTCAAGGGCCTTAGTGCCACAAGTTTCAAGGGCTTATAGCCACCATGTTTAAAAGGGCCTTAGTGCCATATGTCACAAGGGCTTTATGCCATATGTTTCAAGGGCCTTAGTGCCATACGTTACAAGGGCTTTATGCCATATGTTTCAAGGGCCTTAGTGCCACAAGTTTCAAGAGGTTGTAGCCACCATGTTTATGTTGCAAGATTGAACTTAAGGCTGTTCTGTATATATATACTTCTAGGCCAAAAGGCTGTTCTGTTATATATATATATATATATATATGCATTTCTGGGCCTATGGCCATTTCGTATCTGCAGACCTATGGAAGTTCCGTACATACTAGGTTTAAAACTACTCTGTTAAGAAAACTGAATTCATGGCTGTTTTGAAGTGATTATGGAATGAAGTTAATCATATGTCTCTGCAGTCTTATGCCTTACTATTCAGGTTACACTTTACATTATTTATGTACTATTATTCATTGAGTTTCACTCATTCTATATTTTGTCTGTTTCTGTAGGTGATCAACTGGGAAGCCAGTCCTAACCCTTAACGCTCGTCTCTCTCTTGTCAACCTCGATGTGTCCAGGCACTAACCGAAGCCCGTGTATTTGTTATTGAGTTTTTGGGGTTATGCTTCGGTTGTCCTTCATTAATATGCTTTGTTATATGCCCAATTATGGGCGGAGTCGATGTATGTGTATGTATGTTTTCTGTATATTATTTACTTTTACGATGTTGTGATCCTGGCATGATAGTGGTAGCTCAATGGAATAGATTTTTGTTTATCAGGTGCTTCCGTTCAGGCCCCATAGGTTATATTTATCAGGTTCTATGTCCATTTTTTTTGAGGTGGTCATGCCCAAACTTTTAGGGGCGAGTTCAAGGGCGTGACAAGTGGTATCAGAGCACGAGTTGCCATCTCACACACGAATCCATTGAGCTTTAGGATGTCTAGAAAGATTTAGGCATCATGCATGATATTCTACAAGTACATGAAAAGAAAAGAATGATGGCAACGTTAACTGTCTGTTGCTAACTCTGATGACTACAATCTATATCTGTTGTATGTCCTTTTATTGCCTCTGTTTATCTTATATAGGCAGGTGAAGAATGCAAGACATGCAATGTGAATATTGCACTGCGGAAACATGGTAAGGATTTGAGCTGATCGGTAAGAACTAAATGAAATTTGTATTATTGGTTCATGGTTATCTGTAGAAATAATGATAATATGGTTGGGCTTTTAGCCTTGGCTTAATTGCAACATCAAGGGAAAGATATATAAGTTATTTTAATTTCTGACAACTTCTGATAAGAAATTATTGATGGTGCCTAATGAGTATAGTTTCTGCGTAATCGGGATTTTTTTTATAAGAAATGGCTGAAGGACATGAAGGACCCCACCTATCTTATATGTCTGTTTATATGACACCCGTAAAAAGGTAGTTAAGGACTACCGTGAAACCAAATTAAATGAGTGGGATCTGATAAATTGCCGCAAAGATAGTTTACCTTATATGTTTTTATGGTTCATATCCAAACTTAGGATATTCTGATTAATGTCTCTCATGGTGCACTTACAGGAAATTGCAAAGTATAATGCTAGTTTTGATATTACTGTAACTGTTAGATTTAGAATATGGTCCTCCTTACGTTATTGTATGTAGAAATAATACTATGTTGGGATTCTGAAAGGGATATGAAATATTTAATATGATAAGTTTTCTGGATAAGTTCCCCAAAATGTACGAAATTTTGAATGCTTAAGATATGACAGATTTTCTGACAAAGTTTAAATAAGCTTACTGCTATGGGGAAATAGTCCATTGTCTGATATCTTTGAAAGGTCTGATAAGTTTCTGAGTACTGTCTCTGAACAACGTGTTATACCATATTGTAATTTGGGAATTGTGAGAGGTTAATCTGTATTTGATTTCGCTAATAATTTACCTTGAACATGTAATTCCCTGATATGGGGGTTGAGTTGTTATTTGGAGTCTGTTAGAAATCTGATTTGGCCTGATAAGTCTAATTATGATAGTGAGCAAGAGCCACAAAGTCATTGATTTAGAACTATTGGGGAAAAGTAATTGAAATTGAGGTTTGGGCATTCACTAGACATGGTCCGCTTAGTTGTTAATTGAGAAGTTGTTATGGACTTTGGGACTATATATGGCTCCTTGTCGTTGAGTTTCTGATACATGTATGTTGATCGAAAGTATTTGTGATCCTTTCCTATCTCAAGTGTGGATCTAGTTTTGGAACATTGCAAAATGTGTTTCCATTTATGTCTGAACTGTCTTCTATTTGGTTTTTTTCAATTTCGAGGACGAAATTTTTTAAGGAGGGAAGGATGTGACGACCCAGAATTTTTCCCTTCGCTCGAGCGAAAGAGTTAACGCTCGAGCGGACTTTTGGGGTTTCCAGTAATTGTGCAGACGGCTTGAGATTCTGGGAGTTGTGATTTCCCGCTCGAGCGGGGGAGTAGACGCTCGAGCGGATTGCCTTGTTGGTTTGCACGCTCGAGCGCAAGGTTGGGCGCTCGAGCGAGTCGTCTGGTTAAGTTTGCTTCTGAGGTATGTGGGCTCATTTTGATGTTCTTCTTCGTGTATTTGGAATGTTTTTACCTTATTTTGGGATATTGATTGAGATGATAATATGATGGTAAAGTAAGATTGGACCAAAAACTTTAATTTGAATAATTCGTTTACGACCAACCTTCACTCATTTGCCCTTTTATTTTTCCACACTTTGAATTTAGATGTGAGGTTAGAACCATTAGAAAGATTATTTCCGGGGCTTCAATTTGGACACAAGAACGACCTAAAACGGAGTCCGGATGGGAGAGTTACGCATGTTTGAAGTTTCAGAATCTGTGCTGGGAGCAGGTCCGCTCGAGCGGGAATAGGGACGCTCGAGCGGAAATAGCGGGTACAGCAGCTTAAAATCGGGATTTTGAGATCATTTCTTATGTTTTCCTTTCCTCTCTTGATCCCTCTTGCCCTAAGTCCGAAAACCCTAGGGTTTTGATCCCCAAATACCTCCATTTCCCTTAGGTTTGAGCAAGATCTTCCACCAAGAAGTGAAGAAGGCAAGAAGATGAACATTTTCAACCGATTGGAATTTCGAGATTTTGGTGGATTATTCTCAAAGCTTTGCTCCTTGCTTGGTTCTTGAGGTAGGGGTCCTTGTTCTCTTACAATACTTGTATCCATGGATGGATTTGTGGTGTTTTGAGTATATAAATACAAAATCTACGGTTTTGAGCATTTTTTGTCAACTTGAGATTTGGGGTTTTATGGTTTGTGATGTTGGGAGTTAATTGTTGGGTTTAAATGATGGATTGTGAATCCTAGGTGTAGAATTATTGGGAAAATTGGAATTAAAAGTGGTGATTTAAGAAGTTTGAATTTTTGCTAAAAATCATCATTTTCCTTGAAACCCTAGGTTGATTAATGATGAAAACCAATGAATTGGTCCAAATTGAAAGTAGAGGAATGAAATTGAGATATTGAATTAGATGTGTTCAAGTTTAATTGGAATTTGGAAATGTTTGGAAATTATGTTTAAAATTTGCGAATGAACTTTGTTATAAATGTTGGAATTCATACTATCATGTAAAGGAAAAATTAGAGAAATAATCTATTAAGGATATGAATGACATAAACTCGATTTTGGAATGTTAAAATGAGATTCAAGGGTTTATTTTGAATTATGTTGAATTGTAAATGATGTTGTACTATGATGGATTATGTTTGGGTTACGTGATTTGTGTAGGGTTAGCTTCAAGGGCGGACCACGCACCTGAATGCTGTGAGTAATAGTACTTTGATGTACCTTTAACCATTTATCGTTATTGATGCTAAATCTTCGTCGTAAGAATTATGTTGACATAAATGTTATAAATGCCATGTGAGAAATACTGTGATATTATGGAAACATCAAAAGAGTTTATGAAGTTATGTATGTTATGTGAGAAACATTATGGAATTAGGAAAACATCAAAGGAACTTGTGAATGTGTGAACCCCTCAGGCCAAGGGCCGAACTGTGAAATTGTGAAACCAACAAAGTCATCTATAATCTAACGAAAATGTACTTACTTTTCGTTACTAATTATCAGGGATGTTCTGTTAACCTTACGTTAATTATGTCAACTCATGGGAATGATGTAACAGTTACCATTAGGACTATGTTAATTACAAGGCAAGGCAACTATGTTAACATATAAGAATGATTAAGCAAAGGTGTATGCTATTGATAAGAGAGCACATAAAATAAGTCATTTACCCAAAAGAATTTATGTTCATTCTTGAAGAATGGATTCTGAGTAAATATAAGAGTAGCTACATGTATCCAGATGAATTGAAGTTAATTTGTCATGTTGCTTATGAATTGGAAGTGATCCAGAATCTACGATATAAGTGCAAAGTTTAGCATCATTATGTGACCCTCATGAGAATGTGAATTAGTCTCTCATTGTTAAGCGTACGATAATGACACGACACAACAAGAAATGCTCTAGTTATGATATGTTCCGTTTGAATTAATGAATGATGTTAAAGTATGTTTCAGGCATGTTTCCAGTATGTTACAAGTTCAAGTATGTTCAGGTATGTTTCAAGTATATGTTACAAGTTTAAGTCTGTCACAAGTTTATGTATGTTACAAGTTGATGCTGTTACAAGTTGATGTATGTTACGAGTTTATGTTGTTACAAGTTGATGTATGTTACAAGTTTATGTTGTTACAAGTTATGTATGTTACAAGTTCTTTGTTTTAAGGGCTTTCATGCCAATCTTTCAAGGGCTTCATGCCAATCTTTCAAGGGCTTCATGCCAACTTTACAAGGGCTTTATGCCATATGTTTCAAGGGCCTTAGTGCCACAAGTTTCAAGGGCTTATAGCCACCATGTTTCAAGGGCCTTAGTGCCATATGTCACAAGGGCTTTATGCCATATGTTTCAAGGGCCTTAGTGCCATACGTTACAAGGGCTTTATGCCATATGTTTCAAGGGCCTTAGTGCCACAAGTTTCAAGAGGTTGTAGCCACCATGTTTATGTTGCAAGATTGAACTTAAGGCTGCTCTGTATATATATACTTCTAGGCCAAAAGGCTGTTCTGTTATATATATATATATATATATATGCATTTCTGGGCCTATGGCCATTTCGTATCTGCAGACCTATGGAAGTTCCGTACATACTAGGTTTAAAACTACTCTGTTAAGAAAACTGAATTCATGGCTGTTTTGAAGTGATTATGGAATGAAGTTAATCATATGTCTCTACAGTCTTATGCCTTACTATTCAGGTTACACTTTACATTATTTATGTACTATTATTCATTGAGTTTCACTCATTCTATATTTTGTCTGTTTCTGTAGGTGATCAACTGGGAAGCCAGTCCTAACCCTTAACGCTCGTCTCTCTCTTGTCAACCTCGGTGTGTCCAGGCACTAACCGAAGCCCGTGTATTTGTTATTGAGTTTTTGGGGTTATGCCTCGGTTGTCCTTCATTAATATGCTTTGTTATATGCCCAATTATGGGCGGAGTCGATGTATGTGTATGTATGTTTTCTGTATATTATTTACTTTTACGATGCTGTGATCCTGGGATGATAGTGGTAGCTCAATGGAATAGATTTTTGTTTATCAGGTGCTTCCGTTCAGGCCCCATAGGTTATATTTATCAGGTTCTATGTCCATTTTTTTTGAGGTGGTCATGCCCAAACTTTTAGGGGCGAGTTCAAGGGCGTGACAGTTTTGCTCTCCTTTTTAAGGGCAGAAACCTCCCGCCTCATATCGGCCAATTTCTCCCTTGTTTCAAAAGCCTGCATGGAGAGCGAGTGGGCATGTTGAATGGCCTGAAAGAACACAAGGCACAAATTGTTACAAAATTTTACAAATTAAGAGAGAAAACAAATTTCAACACAAAGGCACTTACTTGGACAGAGTGTTGCAGCACAAAGGCGTAGTTCTCATACTCGCTCATCTTGGCATTCCGCTCAAGATCGCCTGGGAGGAGTAGAGCAGTACTAAGGGCCACGCCGACGTTTATGTCATCAGCACTGTCACTGGCTAGGACTGGCTTATCTTCTAGAGTAATCTCTGGTCTCCAAGGGACTTTTGGTATTCTGGAACCCGAGGTCGTCGCAGACGATGACCTCGGCTTCTTTGATTGGGTGGATTATGATGGTTGGGCCTCAGCAGACCTTTTTGCAGAAGTAGAAACAGTTTTTTTACTCTCAGCCAATTGTGAGATGGGCAGAGCATCCTCAGCCTCAACCTCAGCGGCTTTGGCCTTGGGCTGAGCCTTTTTTATTCTTTTTGGCTTCGGTGGGGGCATGGATTGAGTTGGAACAGCATCAACGTCGGCAGGTAGGTCGGCTAAGAGATCTGCAGCAACAGGCTTCGGGCAACCCATCTCAGCAGTTTTGATAAGTCGTCGCCGACGTTTTCTTTCTGGTATTGGGATTAAGTATGGGGCTGAAGTAGATGGCAGATCAGCTGGGTCAGAAGTGGATCCTTGGTCTGCTCTTGATGTGGAAGCAGTGGGAAGAGTTGTGGCAGAAGGTGGAGAAAGACTCTTCTTCTTCTTCTTCGGGACGTCAGGCAACGTGGATTTGTACGTCGAGATAAAATTTAATACCAGGGGAGCTCTGAATTTTTGGATTGGAAGATCTAGGAGCTCCTTTAAATCTTTTCCTGGAAAAAAAAATTGGCGGAAGTTTTTGGTGGCTGATGAAGATCTGCAGGACAAACAAACAGACATTAGAAACAGACAAAGTTTTAAAGACTTGAACAAAAATAACTAAGTATTGACACTGGGCTCTTACCCTTGCCCTCTTTAATGGATCGGGGAAGAGGGTAGAGATGGGCGTCCTTGTCTGCACCAGACTCCCAATTTCCCGAAGCGATAACATAATCATCTCCAGCCCCCTTGTTGGAGTTTGGAAGGTCGGCTACGATTTTGAATTCAGTAGACCTCGGCTTGAGGTAGTAAACATAACTTTTTTCCTTCAGGTTAAGGGAGCACATGGTGTAACAATACTGTATATCGGCAAGGGTGATCCTAACGTTCTCCTGCCTAGCTAGGACTATGATACCATTAATCACTCGATAGGAGTTGATGGTAAGTTGCACAGGGTTCAACCTATAGTAGTGGAGAACTTCGCGAAAAAGGGGATTAAGTGGAAGCCGGAGTCCACATTCAGTAAAGGCTACAATAGGAAAGGGCATCGTATTATCTGTGGGCATGATGGAGTCATTATCCCCAGCCAGTCTCAAGTGGACATCGGCAGGGATGGAGAACTCCTGCCTAAAGTACTCAAGTTTGATCGAGGTATCTACCCTATGTCTCCACATACCCATAATGTTGGCCTAAATCAAGAAGACTGGGTTTCAGAAGAAAGATATTTCAGAAGGGTTGCTAGAACCTCAGCTTCAAATATGGGTAAGGACTGGTAAGGCTTGTTTCAGTTTTCCCTAAAAATTGAAGGTTTTACAGACAAATCCCAAACCTAAATCTATGAAGGCAAAGATCGGAAATAAAAATTAAAGGCAGAGATCTGGAAAACAACACAGGAAACAAGAAACAAAGAATGACGTTTCAAAATCAAAGAACAGAGGTATGGTTCTCAAAAGTGAAAGAAATACAGAAGTAAAAGGTCAAGAACAGTGGCAAGAAAAGTGTTGAAACAGTGCAAGTGTTCAAGATGTAAGTGAAATCATGAAATAGACGCATCCAGATGAATAGTTCAGCAAATCAAAGGTTTGAACAGAGCAATAATGGCAGTAAGTAAACGAAAGCACATAGAAGAAATTGGGAATAAGAGGAACAGAGGCTTACCAGAACAAATGAAGACGGAATGAAAGTCGCCGAGGTAAGGCAACGGTTGCAGATACGACGGAACGGTGAAAGCTTCGCTGGAATGGAAGAATGAAGACAGTTGCAGAGCTTGGAGCTAGAGCAATGGCGGATTTGAAGAAAGTTTAAGAAAGAGAGAGAGCCAGAAAATCGAGTGCAAAAGTAAAGAAATGAAGATGGAAAGAAAAGTTTTATCAAAAACTTGAAACGGCGGCAAAACAAGGCATTTATTGTGCCTGGAGCAATGCACACGTCAGACGGCGCAGACAGATGAAAGACGGCTTACGAGCGCGTAACAGACACGGGCTAATAAGGATGGAACACGTAAGGGGAATGGTTGAGAAGAGATGCATGACAACTCATGCGCGTGGGGGAGTTCATTCGAGTTGATGAAGGCATGTCGGCCTAATGTGAATGATCTCGGCCGAAGAGTTCTTACGCCGACGTACTGAAAAGAGGAACGATATAGGTTCCATCACCTCAGAATGCCGAGGTAATAGAACCTAAGGGGCAGTTGTGGAGATATATTTTCTGAATACCAACACGTAGCATGGTGACGCCGACGTGTCAGCCGAGGTGCCACGTGTCATGGTAGTTACGCCAAGGTTATCTATGAATTGCCGAGATCAGAATCCGAGATAAGCGGATAAAGGACAAGAGTCCTAGGACAAAGAGGAAACTTGGCCAAGATAAGGATAACACTCTTAGGGAGTTTATCCTTATCTCTTGAAGAATCCAAAGTAAGCACAGAATTGGAGTCCATAGAAGTCATGCTTCTAGTGGGACTTGGATTGAGTTAACTATAAAAGAGAGGCACCCCCGTGGGTCTAAGGTACACAATTTATGTTTTGAACAATAAGTTTAGCACTTGATTATCTTTGAGAGATATACTGACTTGATCGTCGGAGTGCCCCCGGGTGGAAGAATCACCGCCGGAGCCTTTTCTTTCTGTTACAGGTTAGCTGAAGCCATCTATTCTACCGGTGCTCTCCAGTTGATTACAAGGCGGGCAGTGTGGTCGGAAAATCACTCACACAAAAACAATAATCCAAGTACTTAAATCATAGTCTTACTCTCGGCACTCCCACATGTAAAAATCCAACGCAGCTCTACTCTTCAAAATCTAAAAAAAAAAATAAGGGTAAGCTAGATAGCCCAGTAAATAACCAACCATCACTGCTAGCTGGATCAAGTATACAAATAAATAAATCGATAACCAATAAATATAATTTTTACTGCAGTTCAATAAATGAACAATTATTTGTAAGATGGTTTCATGGCTAAAAATAAACAATGTACAATACATTTTAAATTAAAAACCAACAAGATAACTCAAAGTAATTCGTTATTCAAATCGATAGTTCGATATTCAGATGGTTCAATGATTTGATTCACAAAACCCAAGTCTTGGTGACTACGGTCACTTAGCCCGTGACAAGGCCCAGAACCACACATAGGCCGGTGTAAAGTCCCAAAAGAAACTAGTTTTTGTGCCAATAAATAACCCCCATTGGCTAGGGTCCAAATCATAGTCAGACTAGAGTGATATTTAAAATTCAAACAATACACAAATTTTAAATAAAACATTCGATATTTTCAGAATAAATGTTTAGTACAATTTTCAGAATAGTTTCACCAAATATTCAAATAATTTTCATAATAATATTCAATGTTGTTTTATACTTTATCCATATTTTATTTTAAGAGAACATGAAGGCTATAAATAAATATTTATGATCTTAAACGATTCGATAGGAATAAAAATGAGCCAACAGTGATAGAGGATTACTTACCTCAAACAGCTAAAATAATATTTCCCAAGCCAATCTCAAATTACCAAGATCCACCTCAATCTCACAAACCTAATAAAATATTACACCGCATAAACAATTATTATGTGCACCCATCTATCTCTTCTTGTAACAACAATAAAATCAATTAACCCAATTGCCTATTAAGAACTCCCACAATTTAGCATCAAAACAAAGGCATCACGGTTTCGGAAATTCTCAACCCATATTATTCTATTGTTGTTTATATACACGTAAAAATTTGTAATTGCTTGTAATCAATCTTGTATCCCACAAACACACCACCATCAAACCTAACATATCACATATTAATCTCAAAATATGAACCACCCAAACGGAATACAAAATACACTCTAAAATTGAGCAAAATCGAGAACCCCAGCACAGACTACATCAATATAATTATTTAATCATATATGCCCATAAAATCATCTATTGATATATTAACACTAAAATCATAGAAATGAATACAATAAAATAAATCTTACTTAAATGATGAATAAAGCAAAATCACCACTCTTATGAATCCTCCCTCTTCCTTTTAGTTTTGGTTTCTTTTCTTTAATTTTTTTTTCAAACCCTTGTTGCCTTGCCTTTCCACAACATCACGCCTCCCCTTGTTTGTTTGTGTTGTTTTTTTTGTTTTCTTCTCCAAGACTAAAAGCCACGGCATCTCATACTTAACTTAATATTCTTTTCTTTTTCCAAAATTGCAAAATTACCCACCTATGTTATAGAAATAATAATGCTATCTCATAATTAATTCCTTGATATTACTAAGTGACCCATATAAATTAATTTAATTACCAATCTATTCAAAAATAATAATATACAAAACTTGGGTTTTACAAGAAGTGTTGGAGACAGCGACGAATGTAGGGGTGGCTAGTGGGGCTGTCGCCCCTACATCCATTTCTAGAACTGTGATTATTATACTATATTTGTTTTTGGATCTATAATTAGGCCTTGTTTGAGAAGTTGACTATTTTAGTAAGTTATTTTAGCTTTAAGTAAATTACAAATACACTCTTTGAGATTTTTTTAAAATACAAATTGCCCCCTGTGATTTGAAAAATTACAAATATCCCCTTGTCATAATTCTTTGTTTAACAGAATTAACTGAAAAAATAAAATTCATATTTGCTCTCCTATACAATAATAAAATTACCTAAATTATTAATTTAAATATATTTCTAAAATCATTAAAAACTATTAATTGACTTGATTATTTATTAATAAAAGAGGCGATTTTTTTGAAATTAGAAACCTCAAGGGATGGAATGTAATTTTCAAAACTACATGGGGCGATTCGTATTTCAATCAAATCTCAGGGGTGTATTTGTAATTTATCCTTTAGTTTTTTTAAAATTTTTGTGTTTGGGAAGATAATTGGATTTTTTTGTAGTTGGAAGTGATGTTTGTGAGAGAAAAAGTGAAACGATTATGAATTTAATGTGACATTTTGTCTTATTAATTATTTTAGTCCATTTTGTCTTTTTGTAAATTTTAGCTTAAAAAGCCAATTTTTAGCCTTTCCCAAACAAGGCCTTTGTAAAGATTTGACCATAGTATCAATTTTATTATTTTATTTTTGAATTGCCAATTTGTTTGAAGCATTTAGCTAGGGTGCTACTATAATACATACAGTATACACCATATGTACATTACAGTCCATATTGCTAGTTACAAATTATTTTGGTATCTGGACTATTATAGTAGTGGGGTTAGAAAATTATTAAATTAAGAATAAATCTTGGTAGTTCGAAGTTTTCGTGGCTCGACTGGCCAAAAATTCAAAACGACGTGACTTTGATTTTTCGGTGATGGCACGACGGTGGGCGCGACAGTGATGGCACGACGGTGGGTCTCTTTCTCCCTTTTCTCTCAACAAATCTATGTGTGTTTTTTATTTTGATTTGTGAGTTTGTTTTTTATTTCGATTTGTTGGTTTGTTTTTAATTTTGATTTATGGGTTTGTTTTTTATTTTGATTTGTTTTTGGATATGGTGGTTTGTTTGATTTTGATTTTTTCGAGGAGGAGAGCAGAGGGAGAAGGAAGAAGAGAGGGGGAGGAAGAAGAGAGGAAAAAAAAAATGGTGATTTAGTTCCAAAAAAAAAAAACAAACAAATTACAGAGAGTTGTTGTTGGAGATGAATTTGTTTTTGTTCAAGTTGTAGTTCAAGCCGATGGAGTTCAAATTGTAGTTCAAGATTTTGCTTATGTTGTTGTTGTTGTTAGAAAGGTTGGAACTTCATTCTGTGTGTGTGTCTGTGTGTGTGTGTGTCTGTGTGTCTGTGTGTGAGAGAGAGAGAGGAAACTGTGAAGAAGGCAAGGAAGAGAAAGGAAAAAGAAAAAAAAAATCGGGCCATTTGAGCCCTGGTATTTCGAGCTACATAGCACAGTTGTTAAATTAAAATTAGTTACCTCCTATTATAATGTTTGATTATGTCTCAAAATAATATTCATGATGACTCATTGTGGTGGTATAATGTTATCGAAAATATCAAGCAATACATATTAATAATCGGGTGTTGGGGTTGTGAATTTTTTGAAATCATCAATCATGAAAATAAATAAATAAATAAACCAATTTTATTGTAGCCGAACCAGCTGTATATTATTACAACACGACTGCTCTTTGTGATTTCAGGCCGATAAGTCTCATAGGATCTGTCTACAAGGTTCTTGCAGAAGTACCCTCCAATAGTCTAAAGAAAGTTCAATCAGCCTTTATTCGCCAATGAACATGGCCTAATTTTGAGACTTGACTTTGAAAAGTCATCTGACAGTGTAAATTGAAATTATCTATTTTCAATGATGAAGAGTTTTGGACTAAAATGGATTACTGAATGTGTTTCTACTGCATCTCTTTCTCTCAGTCTTAGTGAATGGATCTTCTACTCAGTAGTTTGCCATGAAAATGGAGTTGCAGCAAGGTGACCCCACTCACCTTTTCTTTTCAACAGCCGCGGACAGTTTTGAGTATTCTCTTCAAGAAAGCCAAGAGCCTAGGTCTGATTGGGGGTGTTCAAATTAGGCAAAATGGCCTTACAATTTTTCACCTTCAATTTGCTGACGACACAATAGTGTTCTCCAATTCAAGTTGGCATAATGCGCTGACCATTAAAAGAATTTTGCGTTGTATAGGAGTTATCACAGGCCTTAGAACCAATTACCACAAAAGCACTGCCAGTAGTGTGGTGCAGGTATCTCAAATGAACTTGCCAATGACATGGCCAAGGCATTAAGTTGCAATCAGCAGTCTCTACAAATCAAATACTTGGGATTGCCTTTGGGGAGCAGCCCAAGATTTTGAAGCATTTGGAATGCAATAACTGAAAACGTCATGAGTAAACTCACTTCATGGAAAGAAGAGATTTCTCTCTTTTGGTGGGAGGCTCACTCTTAGTATTAAGCAATGTGGCCTAGTGGCATTGAGGAAACGCTTAAGTGCTTGTAGGGGAGAGGTTGGGAGTTTAACTCTCCTAGGACCTAATCTAACAATTAACAACTGATTTTCCATGACAAAAAATAAATAAAATAAAGTATTAAGCAATCTTCCAATAATGACTGATTCACTTTCTTTTGAAATGGTGAAAGACTAAGTCACTATGGAAGCATTTCTTGTAATTTGTCTGCTTATTCTTGGCGATCCACTTCTTTTAATCTGTCTGCTTTTTCTGTTTCTTCAGTAAGAAAATTCCTCTTTCCTAAAAAAATTAAAAAATCACTAATGGAAGCAAGTAGTAGGTGATAAATACAACACACCAGCCCTTTTTCACAAATTGATGGCGGAGTTGAATGGAACTTGGGTTTTAGAAGAGCTTTATTTAGTTTTAGATGCTGTTTATGCCTCCAAATGGGCTGCTCTTCATTGCTACTAATTTTGTTGTGCTTCGTTCTGTTTCTTCCACCATTGTTCTGTCTTCTGTTATATCTTTGTTGTGTAATGACGCTTTCTTTTTTTTCACCTTGGCCTTTGATCTATTATTGCTTCATTGTAATTTCTCCCCATCAATAAAATCTCTCTTTTTCTCTGATGAAAAAAAAAAAAATTAAGCATTTATGGCAAGACTACATTAGCATCATATCTCTTGACCTGGTACATTTGTCTTGATTTCTATGTGCATCTATGAAAGTCGAATTTACTTTTGATTGGCTTTATTCACAGGTTTATGTAACATGCTTGAGTCCTCCTGCAGTTTTTATTTTTGTTAATTAGCTTTCTTTGTTTTGATACTTAATAAGGTTTGATTCATTGCTTGTTACTTGCAATTTTTTTATTTTTTTTATTTTGGTTTCAAAAGTTGTAATCATGTTGAAAAAATAAGTGAAAGACCAGTTTGGGGCTTCTAAGGAGATGCTGTAGCGACGAATTTTGGTTTCAAAAGTTGTAATCATGTTGAAAATATAAGTGAAAAACCAGTTTGGGGCTTCTAAGGAGATGTTGTAGCGACAAATATAACGACATTGAGACTATTGGATCCAGAAGATAATCCATGAAAAATCTGGAAAGGCTTGCTTGTATCAAGAAGATAATCCATGAAAAATCTGGTAATTCAGTGCCAGCATAGTTGGGAAGGTCTTGCTTGCTTTGATGCTTTTTGCACTCACCCTTGATTTTCATCACTAAAATTTTTTGTTCTTTTGCTGATCAAAAATGAAAAATCTGGAAAGGCTATGCTGTTAGTTAATTTGAGATATTGGATGGAAAGCAAGAAAAACATTTGTTTGTGTACCAAATCAAAACAGAATGACAAAAGTACAAATAAATGAAGAAGACTAGACAGAAATCTTCCCCTATTTTCTGCTTTCTTCTTCTGCTCTTCTATTTCAAAGCTAAAAAGCCTAAAAAGCCAATCAAGAATACCAAACAAATAAAAAAGTCTCAAGTTAAAAAAGTCAAAAAGCTAACTAAAAAAGTCATTGCCAAACGAAGGCTTAATCAATCACTGTTTTTATAATTATTCCATAACGAGGACCAAATACTTTGAACCACCTAGAAAACTTGCATAACACTGCTTGAAATTAAAGAAATTTAAACGAAGCCTTTTATTAAAAAAAAAAACTGTTTCTTTATAGATGAAAGTTCACTTTAAAGGACTACAGGACATAAAAAAGATCAAAGAATCATGATACAAACAAAACATAAAAAGATCAAAGAATGATTATAGATGAATTATATTATATTAGGTTCGTAATACACATAGATAGCACACAAACTCTAAACCAAGATAGCACAACATGATCTACAAAACGGACATCGACGAGTCTTTAGCAGCCACTTGAACAAGCAGTCTCTGTGGAACATATGCGAGCAAGGCGTTATCGCAACCATCATCCCTCCACAAATCCCCTCCAAACAAATCGAACACGCGTCTACCTCTTTATCATCACCTTCCAACTCCTTCACCTTCATCGCGGCCTCAACCTGGTGAAGCCCTTGACGCTTCTGGTTCGATATTGGTTTCACCCACAAAAGCATCGGTTCCTTCAGAAGCAACCTTAACATACCCCGAATCCCTTGAACATCATCAACAGAAAACTTTCCCGAAACGTTTTCGCTGTTTAAATCCGCGACTTTCTGTCTTTTAACTTGTTTCCGTGAAAGCCTTTTTCGCATATAGCTCGTGGTCCTCGAAATATAAACATCTACCGCTATAATAACGATTGTGGGTTTTTGATGAGATGTTTTAGTGTCGAACTTGAAACAACTGTGCAAGTATACAGATACATCTTTAATCAAATTCAAAATTGTTTCTTCGGAAAAGTATTTTATGCCTTGGATGGCTTGAGAAACCAACTGTTATGTGGAGTTCAGAGTTGATAATTTCATGAGATCGAATATTGACACTTCAAACTTTTTAAAGATTTCTTTAACACAACCGCTTTGTTTGATCTGAATCGCTTTCTTGGATGCGTTGTTGATGCGAAACATGAACAACCCTTGTGATTCTTCTATGTTGTAAAGCTTTTCATTCCACTTGAACACACTAACTTTTAGGTCTTTCACTTCATTAACACTCACCATCTCTTTCTCTCTTTCACAACAAGGAATAGAGCAATGGTACGGCAGGTAAGGTTTGAAAAACAAATGGAATGGTTATATATATATATGCGTATATACATATAATGAGATTGAAATCAGAAATAGGAAATAGTACTTTTTCTAGGAAAAGGTTTTCTAAAATAAATCCCAATTGAGTTTGGATTTTGAAATTATAAATAATCTGAAAAATGATTTTTCTTCTGAATTTTTCTTCCCCGAATCCCCCGACTGCCCAAAACGATCGTTTTGGGCAGTCTCTTTTTTTTTTTTTTTTTTCCTCCTTATGTCTGAACAGAGGGAGAGAAACAGAAAGAGGGAGAGAGGAAGAGGAAGAGGGAGAGAAAGAGAAAAGAGGGGAAGAGGGAATGGAGTCGCCATCGCCTCTGCCTCTGCCTCCGGTTTTTTTTTTTCAGCCCGTTTTTTTTTTTCAGATCGATCGCAGCCCCTTTTTTTTTCTAAAAATGTGTCGATGATGATGGTGATGTTGATGAAGATGGTTGATTATTCTTTCTTTTTCTTTTTCTTTTTTTTCTGGATCTGAAGATGATTGTTGATGATGATATTGATCAGATGATGATGATAATGTTGTTGCTAATGATTTTTTCTCTCTTTCTCTCTCTGCTACTCTCCTCTTCCTCCTTTCTTCTTCGTCTTTCTTCTTCTCTTTTGACTTTTCTTCTTCATCTTCTGCGTTATTAAAAAAAAAAATCAAAATGACGAAATGACGTGGTTTTAAATTCGGGAGAGTCAGGGAAGAAAGGTTTCGAGCTAGGTAGCATTACTGAAATAATATATAGTGAGATTGAAATCATAAATAGGAAATTGTAAGTTGCGTTTGGTAGAGTTTTGTAAATATGATTTGAGAGTATGAGTTGTATTTTGAATTTGTGAGTTGTGGAATTATGATTTGAGTATAGAAAATTCATTTGGTTGTGGTTTTTGAATAGAGAATTGAGTTTTGAATTATATGTGGAATTGAGGTGTGAAAGTTTGACGTGACATGTGAAATAAGAAAATTTGTTTGGGATGAGTTTTCAAAATAGTTTTCAAAACTTAATTCAATCTATAATTGATAATCAAACACACAACTTATAACTCGATATCCGTATTTTTTTATCAATAATCATAACCAAACTATTTTTAAAATACTCAAACAAAAAAATGATTTTTTTTTTCAATTAATTGTTTTTAAGTAATTTTTTTGAATAATTTTTTTTTCAAATAATTTTTTTTTTCAAATAACTTCTACGTCAATTATTTTATGTCAATTAATTTTTCTGTCAATTCATTTTTTAAACCTGTATAAACATTAAAAATATTTTAAAATTATTTAGAAAATTAAAATATTAAAAATATTTAGATAATTAAAATATTAAAAATATTCCAAAAAATAAAATATTAAAAATATTCCGAAAATTAAAATACTAAGAATATTAAAAATATTCTGAAAATCAAAATTTTTACAATTAAAATATCAAAATATTAAAAATAAAATATTAAAATATTTTTTATGAAAATTAAAATATTAAAATATTCCTATAACATAAAATAAAACATTTAAAATAAAAATATAAAAAAAAAATTTAAAACAAAAATTAAGTTGTTTTTGAGTTTTGAAAATTAAATAACTCATAACAAAGCACACTGCTTTCACACTATTGAAAATTCTGATCAACACTCATAACCAAACTCTTTTTAAAATTCAATTAAAAAATTTATTATTAACAGAAAATAACATTAATCAATTTTTTAATTGAAAATACTACAAAGCAAAATAATTTTTTTTCAAAATAAATATTCAAAAAATTTAAATCGTAAATATTTAAATAATTTAAATAATCTAAAAAATTTAATAAGTAAAAATTAAAATAAATATTCAAAGATTTAAATCGTAAAAATTTAAATAATTTAAAATTTTTATATTTTAAATTTAAAAACAACTCTACACTCAAATCGTAACCAAACACATAAAACAAAACTCAATTAAGAAATTATTTTTAAAACTCATAACCAAACACATAACTTGAAACTTCATACTACTTTCACAACTCTACACTCAAATCGTAACCAAATACATAACAAAAAAATTAAAATATTTAAAAATACTTTTATAAAATAGAGTTTGAATTTATTTTTATAAAATATTTTAAAATTTAAAAAATTAAAATCATAATATTTAAAAATTAAAATATTTAAAAATATTCAAAAAATTAAAAAAAATCATAATATCCTTGCCCATTCAAAATAAAATTAAAAATTAAAAAACCCTTCAAATATCCTCTTCTGTCAATAATATAATTTAATTTAAAATGTTATCAAATGAGAAATTAAGTTAAAAATTAAAAGTTATTAGATTAAGATAATTTTATGATAATAAATTAAAGTGTTTAAGTTCATTAATTATGGTTTAATTTATTAATATATATATTCTAAAATGTTATTAAATAATAAATTGGGTTAAAATTAAAAATTAGATTAAGGTACAAAAACTTACCAAAAGGGTTAGATAACAAGTCATTTGGGTCCAATTGCTGGCATATGTGCATGTATTCTCTATTGCATCAGCAAAACAAAATTTTAAATTTCAAGAATTAAAACAACACAATACATGCATATATTTGAATTGTCCTCTGATTTTTGTCCCTATCTGAAAAGAAAAAAAAAAAAAATCATTTACAACTGTTGTGAAGTAATCTTGCTTCACTATAATAATAAAATAAAACAATTTTCACCGTGCCTAAGAGTAGTTCAAGTTTTTCAAAGATGGTTAGTTGCAACCGTTTGAAATTTGTTGCCTTAATTGTATTTGTATTTAATGGTTTTACATTGTCTAGTTAATCTATAAATAGCTAATGTATCAAAATGATAAGTGTGTGGGAAAAAGAAAATAAAAGGAGAGAATACTGTAGTTCATGCTCTGTTTCTTTTTCAGAATTATTTGAATAAATTTAAGTAAAGTTTGGTTCAGAGTTAATCCTCTCGTTGTGAATCACTAACAGTAATTTGCACCCCACTCCCACTAACAACAACATTCATCATCAACCCAATTTGTTCATACAACGAGGCATAGAAAACAAAAACAATTTAATAAAACATTGCTAAAAGGAAGTTTACTTTCTAATCATCGATTCCTATTACTTTTCCCCTACCTTGGATTTGTTCACACCCAAGCTTGCAACCTTCATCACAATCAATGTCTGTGGAACCTTGTAATTCCATGCAGATAGGCATGCAAGCCTCCAAACATTTCGATATCGGCACGATAGATTCAGTCAACACTAACGTGTTGTAAATTAATAATAAAAGCATTGCAATTGATTTTTCAGAAGAAGCCATAGCAAAAACTTTTGTTACCAATTTTGTTGGTAATCCATCCCTTGAGAGTAAGTTGAAATTGTGTGTATAACCAAGAATGGCTTCATAACTAAAACTTATGTTTTTGGGCGACAACCCTCACATGTTGGAAGGGTAGTGAGAGAAAGGAGAGTGAGGGTTGCAATTTACATGATTGGCAAGTTTTGCTAAAAACAAGGTACTTCACCAAGATCAATTCAAATCGATTATTTTCTTCAATCCTTTATGTAGAGATATAATCTTGAGTCCAGTCCGCTGTCCAGTTTTACTGGAAATACTAATTAATATATCCATAAATGTGTTAACTACAATACAAGATATGCATGTTGACTCTATCTCTTGATGTGGAGTCTACCTAACATTGTGTTTAATATTTGTCCTGTAAATTATAAATATTTTCACTACCACAAATTCTAATTATTTCTTTATTTTCTATTTGATTTTGAAAATTAAAAATCCCACTATCACAAGTTTTAATAATTCCTTTATTTTCTATTTACTTTTGAAAATTTAAAATCCCTAGACAATGACAATTCAAAAAAATATATTATCTTGACTGAATTTTTTAAAATATGATGATATAGTGTTGATGGTTTGTGATTTTTTTTCCAATTAAAAGTTTTAAGACAATGTATATAAAAAAATATAAAATAAAATAATAAAAAATAGGAAGAAGAAGAAGAAGAAAAAGAAGAAGAAGAAGAAGAATACACCAATTGACAATTAAATTTTAATTATTTTATTATTAACACTGTATGTGAATTATATTAAAATATTCAATTCTATAAAATTTGAAATTTTTACTAAATTTACAAATAAAATTTATTTTTTAAAAAATATTAAGATAGACACATACAAAATAAAATGCATCAAAAGATAGTTATATAAGTTGTTTTCCACATTATACAAAACAAAACAGGGTTAAAAAAGAAAAACATAAGTACAATTTTCAAATTTATCGAAAATTTCATTATGTCTACGTGGAATGAAAAGACACTGAAGCTCTATACTTTCGAATTCTAAGCTCTCCTTTTTCAATAATCCTACTATCAAGTTATGATATCATAGAATTTCCCTTTGGTTTATCGGAAGAACTACATGTAAGTGGAAGAAAAAAAAAATTACCAATAAATAAAGGTGCAAGTGTGTTTGTAATGAAAGTTGTAAGTGGGGATTAAAGAAAAGGATGAGAGGCCAACAAACACAGTTGCAAACACATAGTAAAGAAGGAGGCTGGATCCCAGTTGTAAGGCAGAGGAGTAGGCAAGAATGATGGAGGCATAGAGGAAGTAGAGATGTATTCACCATATTCGTGGATAATTTACCGACTTCAGTGAGCCCGAAGGGGCTGTACACCCTCTTCAATAAGTTTGGTGTGGTGCAGGATGTATTCATCCCGTATAAAAGAAGAAAGACAACTAACACAAGGTTTGGCTTTGTAAGGTTTGATTGTTTTGTGACGGCTACTGTTGCAGTGCAAAAAGCCAATGGGCTATGGATGGATAATAAGGCCATCGAAGTGAAACATGCGAATCTTGGGAAGGAGAAGGTAGGGGGAGTTGTATCAACAAAGCCAGGTCCTCTTCTAGTTAAGGGGAAAAATGGCCATCGAGAGGAAGAACGAATGTGGGTACCAGTCTTCACAGATCAGAGATCATACGCAGAGGCAGTAAGAGGTAAATCGTGTGGTGTCAGTGGAAACATTACACTGAAGGCTGAAGAAATAGGGAATGGGTGGTTGTATAAGAGTGTAATTGTTCGATTGAAAGCGAGTTATGCTAGGGGCAACTTGAAAAAGGAGATTGAAGCAATAGGAGTGGAGGATGTCTTGGTGAGAGAAAGTGGGGGTCGGGAGGTGGTGATTACATTCAGGTCTAAGGAGGAGATGGTGATGAGACTGAAGCCCATTAAGGAGTTGATTATGGAATGGTGCGAGATTATTTCAGAAGGCAAATCTGGACTGGTTTTAGAACAGGAAAGGAGTGTTTGGTCGAGTTGCTATGGCATCCCATTGAATCTCTGGAATAGTACAAATGTGAAGAGGATTGGTGGATTATGGGGCCATTTTTTGTACTGCAAGGGAGATATGAATCAACCTAAATCTTTTGCATGTGCCAAGATAAAGATATCCACTAAATTCATGGAACCAATTAATAAGGTTGTAAATTTGGAGCGCCGAGGTGTGTTATACCCAGTGAGAGTTTGTGAAGAACAAGTGGTGGTTAAAAAAACTAATGAATGTGGTGTGCCAGTGCAATGAGAATCAAGAGATGGAGGAACTGGGTAGCTCAAATGCCTTACAGAACCTGGACATGGCAAGGACCAACAGAGACAAGAAAGGAGATGCTGACTTGGAGGATGACTCAAACCATGGTCTGGACATTTGGAACGGGATGGACACTGGGATCAACCCACGTGGGGGGAGGAGGAGTGAAGAGGTGGAACTGGTGAGGTGCTGGGGAAGTGATACGGTGGTTGAAGAGACAAGGAGTGATGTAGAGCTGGCAATGAGAATTGGGAACAACACTATAGGGCTGCCAACTGTTACAGAGGAATGCAGGGCAATGATAGACTTGGGGAGCCATAAAGTAGGGTCTAAGGCAGCTATCAGTGGGACAAGGCAGAGCATGGATGACCAGCTGCTAACACCAGGCTATGTTAGAAGCCTAGGTGGGTCAAGTTTAAGTAGACTTGGGATACAAATAGAAGTGGTATTAGATCAAACTAAAGAAATATGTCAAGGACATGGGCTGGAGGAAATTCAAAAATCACAAAATGGGTCTAAGGATCAGATTAGTGCTATTGAGGAGGTTGGGGCTGCAGTTGGGCCTGTTGAAAGCAGCCCAAGTAATCAATACTCACAAAATGGGCCTAAAGATCAAATAAGCAATAGCAAGGAGGGTGGGGGTACAATTGGGGCAGTTGAAAGCAGCCCAAGTGTATCTGAAGCTAAGGAGCTTCGACCTGCACAAAACAAAAAGGGGAAAAAGAAGGTTAGTGCTTCAGCTAAACATGGCTACTTACACCCCAAAAAGGGTTCCCTTAGTCTATTTCGAAGATATGGGCATAGAGGGGCCTCAACAAGCAAAACAGTACCAAAAGCTGCAATGTGGAGAGCAGCAGTAGCAGCAGCAGTCATCTCTCTATCAACTTCGAGTGAGAATGGGTCAGATAAAGGGAGGCATATATTAATTGAAGCCCAAGCAAATCTGGAAATAGGGGAAATGCTGGGAGTAAATTACAATGGGAAGGAGGATGAAGTGCTTCACTAGATTATGGAGCTTGAGCTTAAGGATAAGCAAAGAATTGGTAAGGGGAAATAGGTGAGGCATAAGGCACCTACTAATTGGGGAGAAATAAAGGAGTATCATCATTTTATTATGCAATTATTAACATGGAATGTAAGAGGGTTGGGTAAGAAGGAAAAGAAAGGAAAGATTAGGAAGCTGTTGAAGGAAAGAAAGGTTGATATGGTGTTGTTACAGGAAACCAAGAAAACTGAGATCTAGGAGGCTGAAGTAAGGTCATTGTGGCCTAGGGATAACATGGAATTTATGGTTGTGGATTCTGAGGGTGCATCTGGGGGATTACTTGGTGTATGGGACCCAGGGGTGTTTCAAATAGCAGAGTGTTGCAATAGTAGGAGGTTTATATTGCTCTCAGGTACCTTTTTTAATTCTTTTGAGTGTGCAATTGTTAATATTTATGCATCTAATGAAGTAGGGTTAAGAAGCAAGCTCTGGAATAGCTTAGTCAAATTAAAGAAGGATTTTCCTAAACCTTGGTGCTTGGGTGGGGATTTCAATGAAATAAGGACCATTGGTGAAAGGAAAGGGTGCTCTAGAAGAGATAAGGGGATGAGAGAGTTTAATGAGTTCATTGAGAGTTGTGAATTGTCTGACTTGCCATTGTGTGGTAGGAAATTTACATGGTGTAACTCAAGAGAAGGTGAAAAGTGGAGTCGAATTGATAGAGTTTTAGTTGATCCAAAGTGGCTTGAGGTCTTTAACTTGAAGTTGCGGGGTTTGCCTAGGCTACTTTCTGATCACAGCCCTCTCCTAGTGAAGGAGGATGGCCGGGATTGGGAGCCCAAACCTTTCAGGATTCAAAATGCTTGGTTCCTTCATAAAGCCTTCAAAGTTTTCTGGGAAAGCTGCTGGAAAGAGGCTAATGTAGTGGGTTGGGCTGGCTTTATTCTTCTACAGAAGCTAAGAACTCAAAAAGTTGGGCTTAAAAAATGGAATGTGGAGGTGTTTGGGAATATAATCACAAGCTTAGAAGCAGCAGAAGCTGACCTGCATAAGCTAGATCTTGTTGCTGAGGATAGAGAGCTTGATAATGCCGAGAAAGCAAGAAGAAGGGAGGTAAGGGAAGAGGTGTGGAGGCTGAGCAAGATGGTGGAGAGAATGTGGATCCAAAAATCAAGGATGAACTGGGCTTTGCAGGGTGACAAGAACTCTAGATTCTTTCATGTGATGACTAAGTGTAGGCAAGTAAGGAATGAGATAAATTCTATTTCAGAGGGTGAGGTGGTTTATGAGAAACCTACTCAAGTGAAGAGAAAAGTGTTTGAATACTTCAGGAGTCATTTGAATGAAGATTGAGGAGGAAGGCCACAGTTAGGAGGGAGTTTTAGCTCAGTTCAAGGTTGTTGTGGTTTTGACAAACTTGAAGCAATATTTACAGAGGCCAAGATTAAAGATACAATGATGTCTTGTGATGGGAACAAAGCACCAGGGCCAGATGGTTTTAGTATGGGACGTTTTCAAAAAATTTGGAAAGTGATGAGGTGTGATGTGATAAACTTTTTTAATGAATTTCATAAGAATGGAAGGTTGGTTAAGGGTATCAATAGCTCCTTTATAACCCTTATACTAAAGAAGGAGAATCCTAAAGGGCTAACTGATTATAGGCCTATAAGCTTGGTGGGGTCAATATATAAGATCTTAGCAAAGCAGCTATCTCATAAATTGAAAAAAGTGATGCCACACATAATTAGTGAAACTCAGACTGCATTTATAAGTGGGAGGAACATTTTAGATGGTGTGTTAATTGCAAATGAGGTGGTGGATGGGTGGAAGAAGGCAAAGAAGAAGGGGCTAATTATTAAGCTGGACTTTGAAAAGGCCTATAATTCCATTAACTGGGGGTTCTTATTCCATATGATGTCTCAATTTGGGTTTGGAGATAAATGGATTAGTTGGATCAAGGAGTGTGTAACATCTGCTAGAATATCAGTGCTTGTTAATGGGTCTCCAATGGAAGAGTTCAGTCCGCAAAAGGGGTTAAGACAAGGTAACCCTTTGTCCTCTTTCCTGTTTCATTTAGTTGCGGAAGGGCTACATATTTTACTGTCCAGAGCTCAAGCTCTTGGCCTAGTCCAAGGAGTGAAGGTTGGAACTAATGGTGTTATATTATCTCATCTTCAGTTCACGGATGACTCTTTACTATTCTGTGCAGCAGAGGTTGATGAGGTGAGGAACTTGAAAAGGGTGCTTAGATGTTTTGAGGTTCTATCTGGGCTGCGAATTAACTACCATAAGAATGTTGTGTGTGGTGTGGGAGTCCCAGATGAAAACATGGCTACTTTTATCTCAATCTTGAACTACAAAGTGAAAGCACTACCAATCAGCTACCTTGGGTTACCTCTAGGGGCTAATCCAAAGAAGAAATCTACAAGGAAGCCCATCTTGGATAAAATTAAATGTAGGATGGCTGGGTGGAAAAGGAAGTTGCTGTCTTTTGCTGGGAGATTAACACTTGTTAAAGCTGTCCTATCTTCACTACCAATGTACTACTTGTCACTTTTTAGAATGCCTGGAGGGGTTGCTAAAGAAGTTGAAAGGCTCCAAGCAACATTTCTGTGGGGAGTATGAGAAATTAAGAAGAAAATTCATATGGTTAGATTGGGGGAGCTGTGCAAAGGTGTGAAACAAGGAGGGTTAGGCATTAGGAGGGTGGGAGAGGTTAACCTTTGCTTATTACTAAAGTGGTGGTGGAGGTTTGGGTGTGAGAGTGAGGCTTTGTGGAAGAGAGTTATATACAGCAGGTATAAGTTAAAAAATGCAAGTTGGCTACCTCCTACTATGCCTGGGAATAATCAGTCAAATGTGTGGAAAGGAATTATAGTTTTTGGTGAATATGGAAACAATCTTCAAGACGTTTTTGTGAACAATTTTCAGTTGATAGTTGGGGATGGTAGAAGGATCAGCTTCTGGAAGGACAAATGGTATCAGAATCTTTGTTTGAAAGAGAGGTTCCCAAGTCTATATAGGCTATCCCTAGAGAAAAGTGCTACTCTGAGGGTTATCCTTGATAGGAAACAGTCTTTAGGAGTTTGGAACCTTTCATTCAGAAGAGTGTTGTATGAGTGGGAGGAGGTGGGGCTTAATAATCTTCTGAATAATTCGGAAGCAGGACCTGCAATGAGGGTTGATTAACTGGATAGACCTGTCTGGTCAGCATCATCTTCAGGTCAGTTTTCTGTTACCTCTTTGAATAGTTCTGATGCCTGTAATAGTAGCGCAACTCTCCTAATTACTAAGTTGGTGTGGCTTAACTTTATCCCACCTAAAGTTCAAGTATTTGGGTGGTTAGCCTGGAAAAATAGAGTGAAGACTGTGGAGTTTTTTGCAAAGAATTGGTGTTCTGTCTGGAAATGGGGCTAATATGTGTGTGTTTTGCAAGATTAAGGGAGAGTTAGTGAACCATGTTTTGATCTGTTGTCCTTTTGTGTGGAGGGTCTGGACTGTTATGTTGAATTGGTAGGGGACTCAAGGGTCATTACCAGGCTCGATGGACCAGCTGCTGCTATGGTAGGCTGGGGGAAGGATGAAGAGGCTAGAAAGAAAGATTTGGAGTGCTATTCCTTTGGCAGTGCTGTGGTCTACTTGGAAACTTAGAAATGAATGTGTGTTTAAGGCAGCTAACCCAAATTTGATGGAGTTGTGTGAATTGATTAAAACTAGGATTGCTCTGTGGTTGATTCCATATTTGAAAGAGATCCATTTCTCAACCAATGATTTCATCTATAATTTAGGGCAGATCAGAATGTGTTTTAGAGGTGTTGTGCTGAACTGAAATGGGTGGAGTTTGCTGTGTTCAATCAGGGCATCTCTGTTTTGGTTAGCTTGTGAAGAGGCTACTCTATCCTTGGTTGATGATATGCAGATTCAAATAGGGTGAATACCTGGTAGTATGATACAACAGTATGTTTTAGGTGATTTTCTGGTTTGGTTGTATCCATTCAGTGCAGAAGTGCAGGAACTGGGCTGTGTAGATTGAATTGAAGGGCTGCAGTGCATGTCATGGTTCTTCTCTGCTATCTGTTTTTCTTTGTTTTACCCCTGCCCTGGCCCTAGATCTGCTGATGGGAGGTATTGGTTGTGTAGAATGAACTGGAAGGCTCTTGTCTAGAATGAATTGGGAGGTAAGGGCTGCAGTGCAATTCATGGTATATCTCCGCTATCTATCTGTTCATGGTCCTCAGCCTGTGTCTATTAGAATATTTTCTGATGAGACCTGGAGTACACTCTGTTGTCATGCTTTGTCTTATTGTGAGGAATGGAGGTTGAAGGCTTTAGCTCAAGTCTGGTGTTTTTTGGCCTCATATATTTGTTGGGCTACTGTATGGAGTTCAAAACAACAGTTCACTGATCTGGAGCTGCTGTCAAATGGATGAGCTGCTGTCAAATGGTGCATGTCTATTTTAGTTTTGATGGAAGGGTGTGAATTGATCTGGAGCTTCTTGTAAACTGTTGTTGCATGTCTATTTTAGTTTTGTGATGTTGTGTGTTGCTTTGCTATTTGTGTTGGAAGGGTGTAAATTGATCTGGTGTGTTATGATCTGATGGAAGGGTGTGTCTTCAAACTGTTGTTGCATGTCTATTAGGTGGTTGCTGTCAATTAGGTGGTTGTCGTTCTTTTGTTTTGCTTTGTTGTGTTAGTCTTTCACCAACTAAGATGTTGGAGCTTAATCTAGCTCCAAGCTCCTCTTTATTGATGTTGTCTATCATATGTATTCTATATGTGGTTCATCAATAAAGTTTTCTTTTGCCAATCAAAAAAAAAAAGTGTGTTTGTAATGGAGTACAAATGAAAGGTTGTAGAGATTGTATTAGTTATTTTTTTCTCCTCCTCTCACCTACATGTAATTTTTCCTTATTTATTATATAAAATGTTACCACTTTATATCATTTTCATAAATTAGTAGAGTAGCTCCTATTCTGAATCTGGCAATCAAGGATAGTGCATTATGGGTAGCTTAGAGTTCTGGCCAATCCCTAGTATCTGCTTTCTACAAACATACCAATCTTGACTTTGATGATAATGTCAGCTACAGAAGTATGGTATGGATCAAATACCTTCCACCTAAAGTGCAATGTTTTGGTTGGCTTGCAAGGAGAAATAAGGTCAAAACATCAGTGTTTCTACATAGATTGGGAATTCTAGATCGAAACACTTCTACTTTATGCATTTTCTATAAAGCCAGTATTAAAACAGATGAACATGTGCTTATCCTTTGCCCCTTGGTATGGAGAGTTTGGTCTAGCCTATTGAAGTGGTGGAAGGTTACTTGGGTGGTGCCTGGTTCTGTTCAAGGCCTGCTTGACTTGTGGTCAAGGTACTGCTGCAAGAAAGCTGAAAGAAGAATTTGGAGTGCAATTCCTCTGGTAGCTCTTTGGTCAATTTGGAAGCACAGAAATGAGTGCCTCTTTCAAGGTTCTCAACCAAAGTTGCAGGAATTACTGGAGCTCATCATTACAAGAATTGCCATCTGGTATAAAGCTACAACCAAGCAGACTCCATTCTTGATTGATGACTTCCTTCATAACATTGCACAAATCAGATTCTGTTTAGGTGGAAGGACTTAGAAGATCTGTTTTGTTGGGGTTTTGTGGGGTGTTTGTATTTTACAGCATAAATCATCCCTCCTACTGAGCAATTTAAGCTATTCTGTTTATAGCTCTGGGGTGTTTGCAGCTCAGTCACTTTCTAGCAGCTAGGTGAGTGCTGGATCAGTTTGTGAGCCTGGTGTTTGCAGCTTGTGAATCAGCTTGTGAGTGCTGGACCTGTTTTGCTATGCTATTATATGAGCTATATTTGGGATCTGTTTTACTAGCTGCTGGAAATAAGTCTGGTGGACTCTGTTTGCTCTGTAATTTACTCTGTTTGCAGCTCTGTCTCTTTCTGTTCGCAGCTAGTGAGTTTGGTGTTTGCAGCTAAGTGAGTCTGGTGGACTAGTTTGATCTGTTTGCTTGTTGTTGAGTGTAGCTAAGATGGCTATCTTGGTCTTTGTTTTGTTTTTCTGTTTCGTGGGCTTTGCTTCTGCTGTATGCTTATAGTTGGGGTGTTCTTGGTTGGTTTCTCACCAACTTCGATAGTGCTAGCAAATGATAGGATGAGTTCTTTGGTGCCAACCTAGTTGAGATTATTTAGCCCATTGTGATACTTTTACACTTCCCTCTCTTTATTGGTGTTTGTTTGGTATTTTGTACTCCTTCCATTCATCAATAAAGTTTCTTCTTTGCCGTTCAAAAAAAAAAACTCTAACCTAAGATCTCGCCTAACTAGGACATAAGTGCCCCTTATGACAACTTGAAACCTGAGTTTATTTTATTAATGTATCTTTCTGCTTATATTTATACTAATACAATAATGCCTTCACATAATGAACAAAATATAATAAGATAATAGTCATCCAAACATTATTACAAATTTTTATCAAACATTTTGTGTTCTACGATTAGTTGTATAGAGATTAGTGCTGATAAAAAAAATAGATTATTAATAATATTATAATGATCATATTTTTTTTATAATTTTTTGTTTACTATTTTATATGTGGTTTAAATTTAGAGATATTACTTTTTCCTAAATTAAGTTTTCTTCTCCTGAATATTTTAATAATATATTAAAAATTTAGAATTTTTTTTTAATATTATATGAAATTTTAGAATTTCGTTCAACATTACTAAAGTATACATTGATTTTCATTAATTTTTATACAAAATCTCAAGGGATAAGTGAAATGTACTATTTGAGTAGATAATTACAGAACAATCTTGACTTTTTTGGCTTTATAACTTATGAAATCAACAAACATGTTAACAAATGAGAGAGAGAGAGAGAGAGAGAGAGAGAGAGAGAGAGAGAGGGGGAGGGAGGGGGGAGGGGGAGACAGGTCAATGTTATTAAAATTATAAAAGAGATTTCTTCAATTATATTAAACTTCGGGGAGATAATTTATCCTAAAAAAATTGATAGTAGTTTTGAATCACAAAAAATAAATAAATAAAAATAAAAATCTTGCTTGTAAATAAAATATTTAAAAAATTATAAGTAATATTTAATTATCAAAAAACCTCACTTTAAAATTTTGTCTTAAACCCTAGAAAGGTTGAGCCATCCCTTTATGTTAACCAAACTTAAAACAGTTATACATTTTTCATAAAAACAGGTGTTATAAAAAAAAAAATTAAAAAAAATGTACTCATTCTATTTGGTTTTAAGTTTCTATATTCAATTTTTTTTAAATTGAGTTTTTTATTTTTATTTTTCAAATTTTTTTGTTTTTAGTGAATTTTTTAAAAATATTTTAAATTTTATTTTAATTTTTAGATGCATTTAGATGTACGGAAAAAGTAAAAAATTATTTTTAAAAAATAATAAATATACAAGAATATGAAAATGTATTGAATTTTTATATTTTTTATATTTAGTGAATTTTTATATAAAAAAATCACAAATATTATACTTTTTAATTGTATTTATATTAAGTGTATTAAAAAGTAAAAAATTTGCTTAAACTATTAAAAATTCACTAAAAACAAAATTAGAACTAATAGATACCTTATCTATCTCAAATCCTAACGCAACTGTAACTTATCAAAAATGCATTTTCCTAGATAGAAAGAAAGAAAGAAAGAAAGTACTTTCCCTTTCTTGCTTAACAAGTATATTACACGGAAAAAAAACTACCCATCTCATCTCAAATTTGTATACTAGTTTTACAAATCCTACCTGCCCACTCCTCTATTGCCGCAAGAACTGTGTGTTGAGAGAGAGAAGAGAGAGATGGTGAGTCTTAATGAAGAAGTGAAAGACCTCAATGTTCATGTCTTCAAGTGGAACCAAAAGCTTCACAACATAGAAGAATCACAAGGGTTGTTCATGTTTCGCATCAACAACGCATCCAAGAAAGCAACTCGGATCGAACATGGCGGTGTTAGAAAGATCTACTCAGCATCTTTGTTTGAACTCGAAGCATTATCAACCCTAGACTCTACACAATATTTGGTTTCTCAAGTCATTGAAGACAAACAGTTCCATTCCAAAAACACAGCTATGAATCTGAGAAAAGACATATCTGCATATCTGCTAAGTTGTTTCAAGTTCGATATCGAAACACTGTATCAAAATCCCACAATCGTCATAGTGGTAGATGTTTATATTTCGATGACTATGAGGTATACGCGAAAGAGGGTTGCACCATCACCCTTTTCATGGCGCAAGAAGCGAAAAGTTATAGATGATGATGATGATGATGATGATGATGAATCCAAGGGTCTAAAGCGCAGCAAATTGTCTGTCGAAGAAGTTGAAGAGATTCGTGGTGGGTTATTGACCGACCTGGAGGAACCAATGTCGTGCCATGAGTGTCAAGGGCTTCACGAGATTGACGCTGCGATGAGAGTGAAGGAGTTTGATGGAGACGATGATGAAGAACCAGCTGATGATTGTTCGATTTGTTTGGGGGAGATATGTGCAGGAATGATGGTTGCGATAACGCCTTGCTTGCATATGTTTCACAGAGATTGCTTGTTTAAGTGGTTGCCAAAGACTAGTCGATGTCCCTTTTGTAGGTCATTTTGTGCTACCATGGTTTAGTACTTGTGTGATATTGTGTATTGTGAATATAATATAATACAATACATATGTAGTTATTCTTTGATCTTAACATATGTTTTGTTTGGATACTGATTCTTAGATCTTTCAATTATAAAGATGCAATTTTGTTATTATACATATATAGTGGCTCTTTCTTGTTATGTTTTACGTATTGGTGATTTTAATACGGTTGTCATTCTTTGATCTTGTTATGTTTTATTTGTATTTTTTTATTCTATTGATGTCAAAATTTTGTAATATATCACTCTCCTGTTACTTTGATACAGTAAAGTATTTACCAATAATTGTAAAGGCTCTTCGTTCACAAAAAAAATGTAAAGGTGATAAAAACCACAAAAATAAAAATAAAAATAAAAAAAAAAAAAAAATCAGCGATGGATGCGTTACTAATTGTAGATGTATCACTATTTTTTCCCGTCACACTCATCTCTCACATTGCATTAAATCAAAAAATTGAAAAAACAAATAAAACAAAATTTTTTTTTTTTTTTACAACTGCAACAGCATCGATTAATTTACTTTGATCAAAATTTTTATCATATTTATTTCACTACTCTATATATATAAATAGATAAGCGATGACATGTGACCAAACTTCTGAAAAGCGGTTGCGGTCGCCGTAATGGTTGCGGTGGTGGTTGCAGGATGGAAAGGCCGTAGCGTAACGGTTGTGATAACCGGAACTGTGATTTTTTTTATTTTTCGCACAATTTGAAAAAAACTTACCGACACGCATATTTTTTTTTTCAAAATCTCATTTATTGAGGTTTAAAATAGATTTTAATAAATTTTTGTTAATTTTTAAGTATGGTCTAATGTACATATTTTCAAATCACTATAAAAACAATTTTATATATTTTATTTCAATAGTTAATGACTTTAAGAATAATTGATTTTAAATGTTTACAAATTATTTTTGACCAATACACGAACCAACTGAATAAAAAATATTCACAATTATTAAATGATTATAAAAATAAAAATTATGCCTTAAACAAAAATTATTTTTGAGACATTTTTTTAGACAACACTTTAAAGCTAACTAAAAAAAATTATTTACAATTAAGTATTAAAAATTATTTTTGAATTACTGATTTTATTTATTTTTTAAAGACACTTTTTAGACAACACATTAACAAAATAAAAATATTAAATAAAATGATTATAAAAATAAATTCAACCACCGTTTATATATTTTTTATTTTACATGCTAATGTAATGAAATAAAAATTATAAATAAAAAAAATTCATATAAAATTTTTTCTTTGAATTTAGATCACTTAAATATTTGTTCTTTTTTTGTATTCTTTTATTATTATTTTTTTTAAGAAAGGAAACTATTTAGAATATTATAAAATGGTGTAACGGTGTATAATGAACCGTTACAGCCTGTAATGTCGTTATGTAACACCGAAACGGTCTTTACACATGTGAATTTTTATCACACTGCTATAACGGCCGTAACGGGTGACGGTAACCACTACAGCCGTTACGTAACTGCGTTACAGCCAATTTTTAAAACCTTACATAAAACATTTGCAACAATCTCTCGCTCTTCCCCCTCTGAAATTGATTCTACAATTGCACGACATAAAAGGTGACCATAACTCTCTGATGGCCAGAATTGGTGGCGGTGTTGGTGGTGGTGGCAGCCGGGAATCAGGAGAAAGAAAGAGAAAAGGGAGAGAAAGGGAAGCTAGCCTGAGTATAAGATTAAAATGCAATGGTAAACACATTTTTATACATTAGATTTCTACTATAATCTTTATGGTTCAGAGAATAAGCAATGATGTGTAAATATATCCCATAAAATTATTTTTTCCAATTGTCGTATACAGGTTACATAATTTGGCTCCATCTTCCCTGCTCTAAAGCACCTCTTCCCATCTATTTTCATATTTCAAATACAAAACTATACAATACATAGAAAGAATACAAAATTGAATCAACTGGCAAGAACAAAATTGTTACACCTAATTTAGCACCAAGAAGAATCAGCAATGTTGAATCAGAATCCATGCTATTTAGCATTTTTCTATCTTTCCCGGACATCAGCAGAGCACACGAAACAGGAGTTTTCAACTTCTGAAATCCCACTGTGCAGAGTACCGATTGATTTCCCTAGGTGTAAGGATAAATGATGATCAAACAGGGTTTGTCCTGCAACCTAGGCAACCCTTCCAGCTCTGTGACTTACTTGACAGCACAGGACTAGGCCTTCATAGGAGCAAACCCGAGCTTTCACTTCTCACTGTAAATGTGGTCTTAAGTTCCACCCATGTTCCCGGGGATCCCACTTCAACCATGTTTTTGATACTTTTCTGAAGACTCAAATGATAGAAATATATGTGGACGGGTTAGTTGAAGAAGTACGGAGAATAGAGAACTTGTTGCAAGTTGAAGTCGCCTCTTTCTGGGAGGGGAGGAAATGTCAACTCTGGATATGATCTCTGGAAGCTTTCAAGCAACTGGGTAAAGAGAATCAGAATATTATGTAGATATATAAGTAAATTAATTCAAAATTTTGATGTCACTTGTATGTTGATGTTCAGATCCATGAAGCAATAATGGCTTTATATGAATAAGGAATTACAACAAAACTACATGTTTTTATTAGTGTGCTCAGGAGAGAGAGAGAGAGAGAGAGAGAGAGAGATGCTTACATCTTCTAGTATTGATGTTCTATAAAGCTCCACAAACTTTTCCCTGATGATCCGATTCATCCTATCAACGTCACATGCATGCGTCCAGAAAGAGTCATGCACCCCTGCAACAGACAACAACATGAAAACATAAATTTCTCATTTTCTACAAATTCCCCTCCAGTCTTTCCCAAGGAAGAGCCTATAAAAGCACGTCAGAGTTTCAAAAATGTTTGATTAAAAAATTATCTGAAAATAAATGTATGACAAGCATTTGAACATGCATTAAATAGAAGCATTTTAATATAATTATGAATTTCAAAACATACAGCACACTAGTGGGGACATATAAATGCATATTAGACTTGATTCAAGTTAAAGACAACACAAATGGATATTATATATTTGAATTCTTAATATGATCATGTAATATTAGGAAATAAAATGATTTTTTTTTTTTTTTTTTTTGATAACCGGGTGTCCGGACAAGTTTACGCGTACCTCGCCTAAATCCCAGGACCTTGAAATTAACGACCGGGCAAACCTCTAGTGGCCCCAAGGTTTGAGATGTTTGGCCTTGTGGGTTTTGAACCTACAACCTTTTGGGTGGTAAGCCCTTTGGTTACTTTCTTTACCCACTAAGCCAAACCCTTTGGGGTTTATAAAATGAAATTAATTTATTTCTGACATCCATTAAGAGACTGATTGAGAAGATAGAAGTGGATCTGTGGATTTAGGCAATAAGTTGACTGAAGCCAATAAATCAGAGTATTTCACTTCATTGTAGTACAACGCCATTCACCTAATTCACATAACAACTTCTAAAGTTATCAAGAGATTAAGGAACTTCTCCCAGTGGTCAACTCGGAGATGTGTGCAAAAAGAAAATAAAGACGGAAAAATAAAAAAGAGTAGACATTTCTGTAATTGTGGATCCCACATAAAGCATAATCCTAGAGTCCAGACAAATGTTGAACAATTTAGACGACTTGTAATCTACAACTTAATAGATTCAAAGTGTAGAAACACAAAAACAACCACAGAAAATACAGGTGGAACAATGTGAGTGAGACAATATCATTAATGGCGAACCCACCAGCTGATATGTATGGCCAGAATTATTTGATGTGCTTGGTTCTGTGGGGAGATCATTTTTTTCATTTTCAGAGTATGGTACCAACAGTACGAGCTTCCCTACAGGATTGGAGAAAACAGATCACTTAACCAATAAGTTGGCCTCAATTATGCTACATGGACTTGTGTATGCGTATTGGGTGGGGCTATGTGTCCAAGCATTGGACCTTCTTTTCTTAATTTTAGATATATTAAAATATGTATCCAAATATTAGACACAGGGCATGTGGGCAAGTTCCCAACATTTAAAAGCATTGTTTATTGCATAATATCTGCATATAAGATGCCATTATTTAGAAATTTACTTGAAATTAAATAGGATTTAGGGCAAAAAGGAATTCTATCTCCTATCCATGTGAGAAGTTAGAAATTTTCCTTTACTATCAAAAGTGAGCTCCTTGTTCTTTAAACATTGTTACAAATTAGAGAATCCAAGTGTATAATACAGATTCTTCAACTACCTTTCACTTGTCACTTTGTTCCACTCACTCGCTGTAACAGAATTTACATCCATTCTTGGGCTCTTTTTTGCCTCTATAGCTTCAATCAGCTTTATGGCATCCTTCGCAAAATTATTTATGGGATTTGCAGAAATTTGTTAGATCATCGACCCTCTTTATTAGCTAATAAATTCAATAAGGGTCATCTGCAAACCTGGGGCTTGCGGATGAAGCCTTTGAATAGAACATGCCATTGTGAGGCATCTCCATTAAAACTTAAAAGGAGCTTTGGATTTCTTCTGGTAGAATTATATAGCTAGAAACAAATCAAGACACGTTCAATCTTCAAGCAACTCCTAAGATTAAAAGTTCTTGGTGAAGAAATTTATGAAAATATCAATCTGATTTAAAAGCTGCTTTTGATTTCGTATCTGCTGAACATGAACTAAAAAAACTATCTATGATCACATAACATGCCACTTGCTGGATGGCAAACACAGAAGGATAAGATGATCCTTAAAAAATTCAAAGTCTCTTTCTGAATAGGTTTAAGCTTTAAATAAAATGGTACCTGCAAAACGTAATCCAGCATCCCTGCATGCAACAGCAGTCATCATCATGTGTGAACCATCAAGTGAGTGCACAAAATTCGGAGGAAATGCTGTTCTCTGTTTCCTAACCTCAACCTAGAGTTCACATGATAATGAAAGTTATGGCAACGACGGTGTCGGAAAAGAGATGGGAGAATTTCTGACAAAATAATGATATGTACTTACAGAGTCGCCCTCACGCTGCAAAGCCAACACCTGAAGAGAAGTTCTTATCTGCAGCACCACGGTGTGATTTGTTAAATAAGTAATCATAGAATTTTAAAAAAAAACAGAGGGAGACCAATATCATTTCACAGATTTTATGAGGAATTACATTTTATGATTTCAAAATACAACTAAATTCAAATACTCACAACATGCCGTTCAGTTTTAAAGTAGGGTTGCACAACAGGAAGACCTAGAGGAGTTGTCCAACGCACTGGTTGATTTTCTGAAGCAATAATCTGTAGAATTTCAATAATCAAGATTCCAAATTAAAAATAGGACTTCTGATCAAATTTAACAGTCCAAAATTTGAAACAAAAGTATACCTTTGCACAATCACCAAGCCAACCCATTATGGCACGTGCAGCTTCGAATATTTCTCCAAGGGCAGACATTGTCACCTAGTTAAAATTGTGGTATTGAAACGAATGATTTTTTTTTTTTTTTTTTTTTTTTTTTTTTTGAACAAGTATTGAAAAGAATGATTGAAATGAAAATATTACGATTTGATCAGAGCAGCAAAGTTCTTTTTTAAATCTTGGTATTAAACATCATGTGCCTAAAAATTTAACATTTGAATTAAACAAATGCATAAAGAACAGACTATGTTTCTCTAAAATAAACAAATGCCCCACAGCCACAAACCAATAGATGAGGCACACATGGTCTTCAAACAAGATAAAACCAATGTTTAGGCACATGCCTATGTCAAACACTAATCCCCTGGCAATTTATGTCTTGCAATACATATTTCGAAACATGGTACACTTGCATTCTAAAACAATGAATTTAGTGATTCCAATTTTTCCTATATATTTTTCCTTGGCATTTTCCATAGGAGAAAATAAATCAAACAGAATGAATTTAAATCTAGCAGGTGTGCAACAGGACAAAATGTCAAAAAAGGCCAAGCTGCTCCTAGAAATGTGTTTTTAAGTGATTGATTTGTAGGATAATATATGCTACGTTTCATTGGATGTCTAAATGTTTACAATAAATTGGTCTCAAGTTTGTAGTACCTTAATAAATTTCAAGTGTGATCTATATAAATGATAAATCTACCCCTATCAAACCACATTTTAGAGCATGTGTTGTATCACATCCCTGTTCTTGTTTCTCGTACCGCAATGATCCCTGTTCCAAGTAATATTGCTTTGTCCAAAATTACAACATAACTCAATAATTTTCCAATTTAAACCGCCCTAAGAGAATGACGTTGGGTTATGATATCAAAGTTCTAGGGACACTTATGGCATGAGTTCGAACATCGAACACTATGCTATGGGAATGGGGTCACATTTATAGCCTATCATGTATGAAGACAAACTCGAAGTAACGAAAGGGGGGGAGGAGAAAGAAATAGATGGATGGAGTTTTGGTTAACAAATGAAGGAAATTGGGTGTGAAAGATTGATATAAATTGTTGGGCCGATGTTTAAATACCAAAACCTTCCGGGGAAAATTGTTTCTCCCAAATGCTTCCCTCTTTCCCTTCCCGTCATGCTTTTGCCAGCTGAACACCACCCATATGTAAGGAAAAATTTAGAGTCATTATTTTTCTTCTTTTTATTTTCCTCGACTCTGCTAAACCGAACGAAAGGATGAAGGACTACATTCTTTTCCCAGGGGTTCTTCCATCACTATTATCTTTCCTTCCTCCTCGCTTTTTCATCCCTTACAAAATCCTAGAATAAGGAAACATGGAAGCTTCATGTGATGGAAAGTTACAACTTGAAGTAGCACCACGAGTAAAAGCTAAATGAGTGACGCATAAGTCTTGGTCAAGATCAAAATACAAGCAAATGCTTCACATGAATATGTAACCTAAACTGTGCCAACTCACACTCAGTTGTGTGCATGGATAGACCCATGCTGAATTAATCATTTGGTGGGATGCTCAGCACAAGCTAATCAAAAGAGAAACTTGCTAAAGAAAGGTACCACTCAACTCCTAATACATGGTAAGGGATGGTTGTGATTTTTAGAGTTATAGTTTTCTATAGGGCACTGCTAATTGTCCAGTAATGTTCATTGGAGCTTACATTGTCCCCACAACCTCAGCATCTAGAAGCAATCTCATCACCTACAAAAGCTGGGCTCCTTACCATATTTCAACTATCCATCACATGAACCAAGAGAAATCTTTCTTTTGATGTAAAAGGATCAATTGAAGGAACTAAATCTTGTTTTTTATGAACTTCATCTCTATATTTGAGCAAATTTTCTGTGTCATTAAAGCCATTTTTGCATGGTATGAACTAGTTGAGTGAGGAAGCCTACTAACCTAGGTTGGCCAATCACTTATATCAGTGATGGATAGTAAATCAAATCTCCAATTTCAATCTTTTTCACTTATTAGGTGCCAGAGGTTCAAAATATGCCAAAAACATGGGTCAAGCATGGCCAATCATGAGAAACAATAAAATGCCAACTACATTAATGAATTGATTTTCACTGTAACCTTGACTTTCTAATGAATTTTCTTTAGCGTGAAGAATCAAAATATTTTCTGTTTTCATGACATAAGCAACAATATTAAGGACATTGAAGTGGAAATTATGTTCTCTAATGCTAACAATCTAACCCTATTTTCTAGTCAGTGGACGCTTACTTTAGCAGCATAGCAAGCTGCATTAAAAAGTAGGCCATCATCAGTAATTTGACCCTTCTCCTCTAATCTCCTTTTGATCTGCTCTCGTGCGCCAACATAAGTAACGCCATATACTGAAGTCATCACTGTCTGTTTCACTAGTTTCCTATCCACCTGAAAGCTAACAAAGTTAAAGGTCATTATCTAGAATTCATCATCTTATAAATATGTAATGTGGTCTAAAACTCAAACATTTCAGGGAAGTGAGGGAGAAGTAAAAGAAATCAACCTGTCCAATTAAGAGCTTGGCTAATAAAGCATTTGGACTAGTTGCAGGATCCTTATTGCTGTCCCTTACCATGATATCATGAACCCTGCCAGATTAAACTGTTGCTTTTTAAGGGTCATGAATGCAGCGTTAAAATATTAACAACAAAGTAATGCATGAGACAAAAGATCAAAGCCTCCTCTCCCAAACCTCCCTTCCCTTCTCCTTTTTTTATTTGGTTGAGAATGGAGAGGGAAGGGTAAGAAAGGGGTTACTAGTTTATGACTTTGCCCAAATATATTTACAAAAGTGCTTTTTCAAGGCAAGAAGGTGATGTAGAAGTTGATTAAGTATAAGGTTCCACCTTCCCTTCCTCCTGTTCGCTACTGGGTGAAAAGGGTAGGTGGTACCATGGAAACTCTCCCCCACCCTTTTTCCTTCCCCATCTATTTTCCTGCTATCAAATACTAGAAACACCAAATGTTGTTTAGAGGCCAGAAGTGATGAAGTGTAAGGTTCCTCCTTTCCTTCCACCTGTTCACTGTTGGGTGAAAAGGATATGTTGATCCAAAGAAACTTGTGGGTATCTATATTATGCTTGGCACATGGCGAGCCCTACGGGCGTCCCGTCAACACCACTACACATTCACGTGGCAGACCCCTAAGGCACCACGATGAGTATGTAATCACCACTACACACACACGTGGCAGACTCCTGAGACACCACGATGAGTATGTCATCACCACCACACATCCACATGGTAGACTCCTGAGGCACCACGATGAGTCGGGGTCATATGCCAAGCCTAAGCAAGGGCATGCACACCACCAAGTATGAAAACAAGGCCACAGCCTACTTAGATAGAGCTGGCTCACCTAAAGCTCTCCATGGCCCTACATAACTCAAGAAATATATTCTCTACCCGCTCACCCCAGCTCCATAGCAACATAGTGGGACTCTTGACTCACCTATGTTTACTTAGCTACTCAGGATGAGCCCTTGACTCATCCATGCACTCACCCTCTTGCCTACTTAGGTTGGGAGCAAGACCCAAGCACTCCCCTTGGGATCACTGGAGGATTGTGGATTGGAGGCTAAGACCTCAGGATCGTCCAAGGTCGTGTAGTTGTCTTCCTGCAGTGACAACTCTCCCTTTGACCTGGCTTAGAGACAGGGACGTTGACCTTACACTTACATCTAATGCACATATGATACACCTCTCAAGATATCATACCTACAGCTGCAACTCCTATGATGCAACCTTCCCAAGGACCTGAATCATAGGGCACAACTAGTAGGGCTAATATCACCCTCCTGTCAAGTCGAGGAGAACTCGCCACCTGTCTTGAGGTTGCTTGGACTCCAATACTCATGGAGTCTCTATAACGGCATCATATGTGCAGCCACAATAACACAACAAGAGCAACAAGAATCATATAATATACACTAAGTGTTCAAGGTCCCTCACTGCCACCCCTTTCCTCTCTAAGCTTGCCTTGGTCTTCTCCTCTTCCATCTCCGGTGATCTCAGGGCATTGAAGTGCCTACCATCTTCCCAGAAATCATAGACCGATCACCTCTAATCTCTATCACCCACAAAACTCTCCCCCTCTTTTTTTTCCTACCCCTTCTCCTTTCCTTCTATCAAATACTAGAAACTCTCTTCATCCATCATCTGGAAAAGACAGAAAGGGGAATGAAAAGGAAAAGAGAATTGAGATTTCTCCCTCTTCCTTTCCCCTCCCCTTTCCTCTTCAACTATGAATTGCCACAGAAATACAGACTATAAGCTATCATAGGGTTTATAATAGCTTAAAGAGAACAATGATTGGATTCCAAGTTCACAATAGATACCAGTATACCTTGCAGCAATTTCGGAATAAACATCAGCAGGTTTCTCTCCAGCAACTAAGTTGACAGCAGCTGCTTCCAACTGTACAAACAGAGCCACCATAGAGAAGGCAGAGGATGTGAATGTACTCTAAATCAATTAGCAATGCCAAAACTCCACGCAAAATTAATTAATTAATAATAAAACGTGCCAAAAAAACAATTGAAAGCAGAGGTTACAGCATTAACTCCAAATATGACCACAAAAAATAAATTGAACATAAAATACTAGACAAGACTTGAAGCTTAAATCTATGAATTCCATACTCAATTCACCATGGAAATAGAATAAATGTGTACAGCCATTGCATGAACCATAAAAGCAAGCCTCCTAGGCAGATAAGAGAAGAAAACATAAAAGCAAGCTTCCATGGCTGGTGCATCAGGGGCTGCAAATAAATAGAATCTCAAAAAGAGAATTCCACCAAAAACATAGGCTTACTAAACATAAGATTTCAATAGTCTCATAAAAATGACTTTTGCACATGTTTCCCAAGTAATGCATAAAAGAAGAAAACAATGTCAACGATGCAAAGATGATATTTTTTTTGAAACAAAAACGAAATTTATTAAGCAAAGCAATAGAAAGGGAGATATCATCCAGCAAAGAATGAAACAATATAAGTTCGAACAGAAAACTTACAGCATCTCTTCCCAAGGCTGCATAGTGCTGTAGGCCATTGCATGAACCATCCTAAAAGAAGAAAGTGCAGCATCAAGATCAGGCTAGAAGAAGCCAAATAAGGTGAATGTGCTCTATTCAAAATCCTCTAACTATAATCAAAACCCAAAAGGTACTTAGTTCAGGTACAAGCAAGTAAAACCAATCAATGAAGTAGTTAAGTCCCATCCTACAAATTACAAACACAAATTGGTTGTACAGATCAAAAGCATGACAGAAGATTACAAACAATGCACGAATAATGGCATACATGTGTCAGAGATATGCAGAGGAGGTTACATACATTTCATGATAGGAAAATTGCAAGGCCAACCCTCAATAGAATCCAAAACATCCAATTTTACAATTGGGAAAAGAAAAGCCCAACTAAAATCTTTCTTACATATTACAAGGGTGCATGGTTGTCTGCAATTGCGTATTATCTTAATCCAAGGTTTCATTATGCTCCTGATTTTAATGCAGATTATGAGATAAAGAAGGGACTTTATAAGACAATTGAAAGGATGTGCCCCACTCGTGAATTGCAAGAAAAGGTGGATAGGCAACTAGATATGTTTCACAGAAAACATGTTTGGGATGCAGATGGCCATTCAAATGCGAAGCAAGAAACAACCTGGTATAACATTAACTTTCATTTATTTAGGATTCCCATTTGTTTTACTAAAGTAGTGATTAATTTTTGTTAATACTTGATAGTCTTGTGGTGCGCCTCTTTCAAACTCTTGCCATTCGTGTTCTTAGCTACTTGTAGTGCAACAAGATGCAAGAGAAATTGGAGTACATTTGATCAGGTATAAAAAAATATATAAATTAATTTCAATAAATATTTTAGTATTCAAATGAATAATAAATCCTAATTCAACCCTCCTCATTTAATAGGTGCATACTAAGTGGAGGAATCAATTGGAACAACAAAGACTTTATGCACTTGTGTTCACAAAGTATAATCTCCGATTAGAAGCACGACACCAAAAAAGGGCAGAACAAGGGCATGCCTATGATCCTATTTCTCTATCGGATATCGAATAAGATGATTATAACTGAAAAAGAAGATCCAACCCTACCTGAGGACACCGCATGGCTAGATATTGATGAATGTTTTCAATTTCAAGCGGGATCAAGTAGCAAAAAGAGGAAGAGAGGTAATATACTTCTACTCTTATTTGTAGGGCCCAGAAATCTCAACAATATAAATAAAGGGAAACAAGTGGTTGAAGCTTAGTTGCACAAAACAGAAGCCGGGATGGGGGCGGGGCGAGAGAGCATGGCCACTTAGAAGAGTCATAGGTTGGGAGCGCTTATGTATTATTTCATTAATAATATTTTTAATTTATCTATATAAACTTTTTTTTATTTTTAATTGGCATGTATAAAACATATTTTTTTGGGCTTTATTCAAATATATTAAAGTCATATTATTTTTTTTATTTTTTTATTTTTTATATATATGTCTGTTTTTTAATGGGCTTTGATTGTAATATAATTAGTATTTAGTATCCAATATTTTTTTAATCTGCAAGCTAAGACCAACTATAGGCCCAACGAAGCCCATTGAACTTTTTAAATGAAAGCCCATGACCATCTACGTCAAAATAAAATATATACTAAGTAAAAAAAAATTTAAAAATTAAAAAAAAAAAGGAAGAAAGAAGGATAAATCCAGCAAATAAAGTGAGCAGCTCTGTCGTCTTCTCTCTCTTCGAAGACTGGTCTGATTTGAAGGTTCCTTCAACTTCTCCCTCGGTCTCGTTCGCTTCATCTGTTTTCTAAAGGTATGCCATCTTTCTTCTTCTTCTTCTCCTTCTCCTACATATTTGATATCAGATTCTTTTTCTTTTCTTCTCTCAGATGGATCTTCAGATCTACTTTTCTTTTTCTTTTTTATTGCGCTTTTGGAGTTCACCACCGTTTCCATCTAGATAAAAAAGTGTTTCTCTCCCAAAAGAGTCATGTTTCTTCCTAAGAAACACAGCTTGGATGCACGATTGCTGCAACTAGTTGAAGTTGATGATGATGATGAAGAGAGAGAAAATATTGAGCAAGTAGATGTTGGAAGTGAAGATGATGAATTGATGGATGTTCTTGATGATGACATGACTGATATTTAGAAATTAGAAGTCCAATGGTCTGTTGTGTTGTATGCCACTATGCCTATGATGTCATTTTGGATTTTGAATTTTGTCAAAAGCTAGTTTTTGAAGCTTGAACTTTGATCTATAAACTTTTGGAGCTTCCTCTTAAATCAATGAAACAATGATGCATGAAATTTATAGCATATTGTTATTTTTTTCAGTTTAAGCACTATATTTGTGATTTTATATGTATATATATTTTTTATAAAAAAATATGAACAGTAGCCAGAGACTTTTAAATGAGAGTAATCCGGATGCTTCCAGCAAGAACTTACACGGTATGCAATTGATCAAGTATCTTGCAGTCAACACAGCTTCTGCGCAAACGAGGTACATTCATCATAAGATTCACAATTCAGTTTTTTAGAAATACGATTCACGATTTGATTCGCGATTTGACAACCATGTGAGGGTGTAAATAAAGGACAAATTACTCTTTCTTTTTCCTTTATATCTTACTGGTTATTATGTTGATCAATTCTCTCTTCCATAACCAATTGATGTCTTCGCATGAGCGCAACTTAATGGCTACTATGGAGTGGATACCTGGTTATACACCATCACCTATTTGAGATCGGTTACCTCTTAGTGCATTGCACCCGGACCTTTTAGGACCTTGGGGCAAAGGGGAATTGGAAGCGAACCTTCTTGCATCTCTGTATCTCTTTTGTTTATACCAAACAGTACAAGGAAAGCTCATTGGAGTATCTTTTTAAATGAGTTCCAAATTTTGACCATTGTTAACATGAAACTCTCTTTGAAAGAAGAGACTCATTTTAGGAATGGAGACAAAACTCTAGTGAAATTCATTTTAGGAATGGAGACAAAACTCTAGTGAAATTCATTCCCTAGGAAATATTTCCAAAACATTTCAGGAACTTGTCAGAAACTAGAAAACTTCCTAGAAACACGCTTCTCATAATTTATAGTTTTTCAACTATTTTTTCATGTTCATATAGTTTCAACAATAATATGTAGTAGTTCTCAAAAATTTCTCTAAATATTAGTTAACATCAATCGTTTAATTGATAATGAAAGTATTCTAACCATTTTAAGATCCCCAATAAATTTAAGGGTAATTACACTGACCTCCCTGAGATGCTAATTCCAGATTTCTTCCTCGAGGTTTCTAAAATAACCCTGACCTCCCTGTCAATCTTGTCTCCCTAACGCCATTAGAAAAGGGCCGTCTTTACTTATTTAGCCCTACAATGAATTGAGACATTTTCTCCATTTGATCTGTAACGAAACAATATTATAACCTAACCACAATACTCTATTTGTAAAACCAAACAACACAAGAACTTTACAACAAAACACAAACAATGCACTCAACTTCACTGCCATTATCTTTAACCACCACTACCACCTCATCTTCATCATTACCCCCCTCTCTTGCCTCCCCTTCCCTACAACCATCCCCCACTGTCTCCCACCCACTTTTGTGACCACCATCGCCACCGACTACCACCAGTTATCTCCTACCCAATCATCAGCCACCACAACCATCAGCTACTAACCACCACCACAATCTCTTTCAAGAAAAATGCAACTCCTCTAACCCTAACCATGAAACGCTCCACCCATCCCACAAGAGTCAAATCGAGTAGTGAGTTGAGATGGATCTGATGGTGATAATCAACACCATTGGTGTGCAATTCCACTAGGTCGACAATGATGGTCAACACGTTGGGTCAATGGTTGGCTAAGACCAACGTGTTTCTTTTTTTTTTTCTTTTTTTGAACAAGCAACAATAGAATTTTATTCATAACAAAAGTAACAAATGAGTGGAGGACACAAAGTCCTCATACAATGACTAAGGATCAAAGCATTAATCCAACCAATAAAAACGGAAAAACTAAACAGAAAACATTCCACCATTAAGGATGACAAACAGCAACCCAATCCCTAGAAATAAAAAACGGGGAAATTCCTTTAAAAGGGGAAGCCACACAAGCCCAAATTGAAGCCAAATGCCTCGCCTTATCCCAACATGCCAAATACCTCACCAACTATGAAGCACGGACACCTCTCTAAAGACAGCGTATGGGTGTCCAACACATGTCAGACATGGACACGCATCGGACACGTGGTGGACATGTGTCCGACACTCTATAAGAGGTGTCCCCTTTTTTAAAAAAAAAAAATTGTAGTCGGCCACGTTCGGGACATGCTTGGACAAGTTCAGGACGTGATTCTGACAAAACCCTAACCTGTTGGTCGACAAAGAGAGAGAGAGAGAGAGAAGAGAAAGAAGGTGAAGAAGAACCTAAACATGTTGAAGACTTCGTGTATGAGGACTTGGATTAATGCTTTGATCCTTTGATCCCTCTTTAAATAATAAATAAATAAAATTATATCTATTAGACGTCTCCCCAGTGTGTCATGTCCCTCGTCTTTTGAAAATTTACGTGTCCGTGTTGTGTCCCATGTCTATGTCCATGCTTCATTGCTCACCAACATGTTGGGTCAACAATAATGATCAAACACCCACAATCGCTACAATTTAATGGAGATCTAGACATTTCCGATCAATATGGCCCTTTCCAATGAGTGGGCTCAAGATGATTTTGAAAGGGGATGATGGACAAAGGGTGGGGAGGGGAACAAGAAAGGGGTTTGTTGTGGACGGTAGAAGGTTGGAGAAGAATGATGGAGAGAGGGAGGGGGAGGAGGAAGAAAGAGGGCTTCCATAAGGGTAGGGGGTGGGGTTATGCATCAGTGTAATTTACCTAAATTTAATTATGCATGTCTTATACGTTCTTATATCACCTAGTGTTTTCCATTACACACAATTATTTTGGACCACGTTTCTGTTTCCTGCTTATGTTTCCCGTATTGGAACTATGCTTTTGACTAATAACATCTTGAGAGATTCAAATACATTAGTTTCAATCAATTCCTCAACCGTCATGTGAACTATTTGGCCCACCCCAAGAAAGCATATCCCATTACTAGATCTGAATTACATGATTTCAAACCAGGACCCAAGTTCTTCAAGTGATGGAGATTGGAGACATCTCAATTTAGAGGTAAAATAAAATGCATCTCAATAAAATGGAGATTAGTAACAAAGGGAATAAGCAAAATATAAGATATTTCTTTGTAAGAAAAATTTGATGAGCACAAAAGGGTTGATATAAAGGTGATTTGCTTTCAAGATCTACTCAAGTACAACAATAAAGCATATATGGATGTAGAGGAGACCCTAAACTCAGGCTAGGGTGCAGAAAATAGTTATTATATATCTTTCAGTAGGTTTGGGATTACAACAAGGTAAGCTGGATCTATAATTAGCATTACTCTTACAAATGCAATTGCTAAAAATGGTTCATAGTAAACAAAGCATCCTTGGAGAAATTTACAAAAGATATTTTCAGCTTGCATAAGTTGATAGATGTTCTTTTATGATTCCAAGGCATCCAAAAACACTTACCTGATGAATAGGCAGGTGGGAGATGACAGTATGCGGCGATGAGCTTTTTAAGGCTTCTGTCAGATTAATACAAGTTGCCAAACATTGAAAAGGATCTTCAGCAGTTAACCACCACCGATTTCCATGAAGAGGGTTGTCTGCTGAATCCAATACATCATCCAGATGGCTTTCCACAAACGCTAGGCGTCCATCATATGAAAGCTTTTCAACACCACCTGCATATAGGTTTGCTAAATGTATCTTCAGCCAACGTAAACCAGACTTCCCTAATGGTCGCCCTTCCGCAAACTCAAGAACTCCTCGACAGAGATCAGAACTCAAATGGTTCAAATGCGGATGCATAGGGTAAGCCCGGCCCCGGAAATCCAGATTGTGGGGATAATAAAACCCTTCCTCACCTTTCATTTTCCGAGCCACCTGTTTCAAAATAGGGCCCATTCATAATCCACTCCAATACAATGAAACCTTAAACATATGGTCTGAATACAGTTCTTGAGTTTCTCATAAAGTACATTTTGTGCAATTCATTTTTTACAGTGCAAGTTCAAAGAAAAATAATAAAGCAATACGATATTTAATTTTTTTTGAAAGAAAGAAATCATACAGAAAGCTTAAGTTCAATATCACATCGTTGAGAATGCAACTCTTGGTTGATTTTTTTTGCCTTTCTTACACTCCATTTCCATTTTTTTATTTCTGTTAAATCCTCTGATTGTGGCCTCTCAGGTATGGGAACCTGCAAGTGAATGAAAAGCAGTGCCAGATTGATTACTTAAGGTACAGCTACAGAAAACAAAACCTAACATATCAAGTTGTATAAGTAGTCTACCAATGATAACCATAATGATCGGATGATTTTTTTATTTTTTATTTTTTTAATTAAATATAATGATTGGATAATCCTTTTGCATAGCCATCAAAAATGGCAAACATTGCAGGGGAAATTTTAGGAGTATAATCGAAAGGATTTTCCAATCACATTACAAGCTGTTTCCCATGGATAACAAAGAAGCAAGAACTATCAAGTTTCTCTATAGTGACGAATTGACAACCACCTTGCTATCAATGGTAGACCACTCTTACAAGAATATTATCACTAAATGCACCATACAAACATCCACACTGAATGGGAAGTTGTTTGCTTAAAGAAGAAATTTCAGGGTGCACTCACATCTTTGCGATCAACCAGGCCTCCAATGTTGCCACCTCCAGCCCAAATGCTCTCCACCACACTCAGAACTCTTCGGTTAACTCTCCATTTGGTATTTCCTAGTGTGTCCAGGGCCTGAACATGTGCAATTTTAAAGCAATATGGTTGTGATCTAACTTCACACATAGGACAAACATTAATGCTTTGGAGAAATATAAGGAAAAAATAAATATATCAAACCTAAGCTTTTACCTCGTATACTTTCTGCATTTGTTTCACAGCAATTTTCTTAACAGCATCTTGTTGCTGCCTCGATCCATGAGTTCGCATGAGATAAGAAGGTAAGAAAAAGTACCCGCCTTTGTCATACCTGAAAGGAGTCATATAAGACACTTCAAATATAAGTGAAAATTTTAGCTGAAAGCAACCCTCTATTTCTTTGATTATATCTGAACATACTGGAGTGTCAATTTTCTTTTTCTTTTTCTTTTTTTTTCTCATTAGTCTTTTGAAGAGGTCAAGATAGGGGCAAATCACAAAACATGATGACTTGAACTTTGTGTCCGACTAACACAAACCCAAAGCCAACCACCTTAAGGGCCAGGTGAACAACATCATCGCATGTTGAGTGAATAACATACCCTTTCCATTTTTTTGGAGGCACCAACATTGGCACATAAGGAATGATCATATGCTTAACCTGCATAAAAAGAAATGTTCGAAGGATTAGACATGAAGGACAAATCAAAACAAAAACAAGTACTCAATTTTTTTTATTTGCATATTTGGAATTTATAATCAAGAAAAAAATTTGTATTACTTTCACAAATAATATAATTAGTGGGTTCATAGCAGTCGTCTGAGAAGCACGGGCACGGACACGGGCACGGACAAAGACACAGGACACAATGGTTTCAAACAAATGGGAACACAATCACGGCGAGGACACAGCAATAAAATCTTTTTCATATTTGCTATGTAGATTATCATTACATCCACAAAGTATCCAAAAAAAAAAAATCACTTTGGAATTAACACTTGTCGTTTGTATCCATTTTATGGATGATTGTTAAATATTTAAATCTAAGCAAAAGAGTAATAAACATTCAACATCCAACATCCATCAAAAGCACTAAAAAAAGGGGGAAAAAACCTAGTTGGCATGTCCCCAGAGTGTCCTTGTCATTTCTCCTGAAAACATATTAATTAAATAAATGTGTCCCCACCGTGTCCCTGTGTCTCGGTCGTTTCTGACACCCCTACGGCACTTGTTTTGAAGTGCCGGCACGTCATAGGCAGTTGTAAACGCAAGTTCAAAATATTCCATTGCTTAAAATGTACTTTAAATGTGAAAGATTAAATATCCAATAAAGAACAAATGGAAGGAAGTATACTTCAGTCCACAGGACAATATATCTTATTCTGACACATCATTTATAAAAAGCACAAAAGTATTGGGATTGAATTAGTATTTATGCATACATTCTCATCCAATTAAATAAGATTTATATTTCCTAGGTGGGATAAACCGCAAATAAATATTATGCAAACCAAATGAGCAAAAAGAAGAGATATTAACTCACAGTTCTATCAAGTCCTGCAAGGACTAGGGGATCACATTCTATAACTCCATACCTCTTAACAACTTTCTGCCTACAAGGAGCAAACAACAAATCAGACTTACAACTAAGTTAGAAAGACAGAAATAAAGCAGCGGTGAACCGCTCCCATTGTGCTATGTATGCATATAACCATAATAACTTAACACAAACAATTCAATTTGTTGGCCACATTTTTTTTAATAAGAATTTTTTGACCACATTTTAAATACAGCATTGACACAAACAAATGAAATGTCGAACTTAAGCATCAATCATCAAACAAAACTCATCTGCTTAGGCAATTTCCCCACCAAGAATTGGCCTAATGATCTGTCTAAATATTAGCATATCATGGACCATGAATTAGTCAGACAAGGTCCAGTGCTTTGAAGATGAATTACTGATGCAAAGAATTACATGCTCACCCAGGATCGTTTGAAATTCTGAATAAGTGCCTAAATGCAGGTCGAATATCAGGTGGACTATCTGCTAACTGGTTGACTGGAGGCTGTACATAAGCTGTTTCAGTTAATAATTCTATCAGACGACATCCTAGCTGTATTACATTAGAAAAAGAAAATAATTAGTAACTATAGAACATAAAGAGATATATATATACCCATCACTTATTCATTTCAGAAGGAATAAATATTGATGGCCACAAACCTTAGCCTGTGTGTCACGACCCCAAGGCTTAATTTCTTCATCTTTCACCAGCTTTTGCACCTCAAGTATCTTTCTTCTTCTGATCAAACTTTTTACACGTTTCCTTCGTATCTCAACATCCTTACGAAAGCTTTCTTCAGTTGGAGCTACAATCTTCTTTCTCTGGTACATCTTAGTTTTCTCCAAGAAACTATGAATTCTAACCTGTACTAATTGCAAAAATAATAAGAAGATTATCAATAATTTTATATTTATCCCAAATAAGAGATAATGGATAAAAGAAAAGTTAATCAGACAAAATCTTTTTCCTGATGGCTGATATCGATACTTCAAATAATAATCGAAGTGAGATTAAAGGGCTCTATTCATTTCTCGAATTAGATGATGCATGCATATCGTTATGCCCAACTTAATCAATTCACGTAGTCTCATTATTTGCCAATCCTCTAATAAGCTGATTTGCTTATTCAAAATGGCTTGCATTAGTTACAAGTTACAACTTATGCGTAAGCTCACAATGAATGTCAATTAAAATGGAGATCAATGGTTAATGCAATACCTTCCAATGCAATTCAAATTTGATTCGAAATTTGATGAAACCTTTAACTAAATCTCTCCAAACTAAAAGTCTGAAGTAAGAAATACATATTTATCTAATGCTTGAATACAAAAATAGACTTAATGAACAATGAAGTCACTTGTTTTCCTAATGAGATTAATCAAAATACATAACACTGACTGGACATAAATTCATTAAAAATGATTGAGATTACTTATTGACACTACAGATGAGGAAAGGCTAAAAGGATTTTATTTGGGGTACGCCAATAGATCTGATTGTGACAAATGACACAGCCAGATGTAGTAAGAAAACAAACTTATGAAATCAAAATTAATCTTAGATGTGTCAACTGTAGCAGTATAAATGGAAATATCTCAATTTGCTAGTGGACCCACAATCACTTCCCATTGCTTCTTATCTTCTTTAAGGCTTCAGTCCTTATAGAAGCAGGACATAATCTGTGAAAACCCAATCCCAAATATGATTGTAACTGACTTATTACTAGATATATCGTATACAGAAACACACATGTAGGTATACAGGCTCGAGATTCTAATTCCTTATTCTCTTTCCCTAGAAAACCTTAACAAATTAAGAAAATCCTTCCACACTTTACACTACATGCTACTGCTGTGTAGTGGGAGTAGCCTTATACAATGGTATAACTGAAGTGAATATCAAGCTACTTATAGATAAGAGTGTGATTTTCTATCAACAATTAGAAATCAATTATACATATCTATTAAAATGCATTTATATTTTTCAATTTTTCTTATGGTCAAATTAATCATGTAAAACATATCTAAGTGCATCCTATAATAGTTGAACTATTGATGCATTATGTCCCTAGTTTCTTCGATCTTCTCCTGTAAAAATTCCATTGTTTTTAGCATTAATATATTTTAGTCAATGTTTTTCTTCATTAGGAAAATTAGAAAAACTGTTTGGATCACTCTGGATAGCTTTAATTTAGTATTTTGGTCCAAAAATGTAATATATTTCTGTGTATTGGGTATTTCTGGCTTCATGTACCTAAACGCTCGTTGTTGACTATAGAGGTTTTGGTTCCACTAAGAAGCCCCTAGTCCTATGGAATAGTGTGATTTGTGTTGTGCTTTCAGTTATTTGAACGGAAAGAAATACAAGAGTTTTAATGATAAGTTTGAATAAGTTGCAAACCTATGGGGGAAGATTTTTTACTTGTCTCCTTTTTGGGTTTCAATGTCAATATCTTTAAAAGAATGCCTTTGTTTTTTTGTTTCTAGAGATTGGAAATTGTCTGTTATTTGTAGTTGTGATTAAGGCTTCGTTTGGGAAGTGGGTTGGCTTTTTGATTTTTTGACTTTTTTTACTATTTTAGCATGGGCTAAAAAGCTTGGTTTGGGAAGAGTTTTTTAGCTTTTTTGACTTTTTTTGTGAGAGAATAGTGTAATGATTATAGGTTGGATGTGATGTTTTGTTTTTTGTGGTTAAAATAGCTTATTTTGTCTTTTGTGGCTAAAATAGCCAAAAAAAAGCCCCAAATCCATCTTCCCAAACGGAGCCTAATTTTTCTCTTCCTTTTCTTATGTTTTGATGCCTTCGCGTACTTTGTACTTTCTTTATTCTCTGATTTTAATAATAAGTCAGCCACATGTGGCCCAAGCCAAGCGAATAAGGACCAAATATCAAAGTCTGTGATAATCACAATAGATCACTCAAAAAATATAATGCAAAAATGAATTGCTGCAAATGCAATTTCAAATAATCAAATAATATATTTCCCTGTAGTTCTCTATTACTGCCCATTTCCAGTAGAGCATCCAAATAGTTTACCATTTGACCAAGGAAGAATTCAAATGTAGCACCATGTAAAAAAGATACAGTAGGCCTAGTAATTCGTATTTCTGCATCAACTAGTTGTCTCCTATTCATTTTTACATGCTTCAAGTTAACCAACCAATCACTTTAACCCAACAAGTCACAACAAGATAGCCACAATTGACAACACTATTCTACACAACTGAATCCAATAACTTTCTACATAATTATTGCACATTGTCTCTATAGATTCAAGTTTCAATTCAATGACTACTCATATAGGGATTCCAGTACCACAGACCAATACAAAAATTGCAAATTTGCATATGCTTAGCATACATTCATATACAGAACAATTCAAGACTCACCTCCTGTTCAATTGCCACACCAATCTGAACCGCAGCTTGAACAACCCGAACAGACATGTCCTCTTGCACAGTCATCAACAAAGCCATCATCTTATGCATCACAATAATAGCCATCTTATCAGCGGGCAAAGAATCGATATTCGGTGCAAATGCCGCCTTTTGCTTCTTCGTTCTCTGCGTCCTCTGTTCCTTAGCAATTGCCTCCCTCAAAGGCTCAAACCAACCAAAAAACAACTTCTTTACATAAGGCAAATTGGGGGCCAATTTTTTCTCACACATCTCTCTCTCCAACTCCCTATACTCCTCCACCATCTTCTCCCAAGCCTCAGTCTCAGCCCTAATCTGTCTCCTCCTCAACAAATAATATCTCTTCCTATCAACTTCTTGGAATTCTGATTTCACCTCTTGTTTAGTCCTATTGTACAAATTCTTCATAAACAGTGAAGTAATCCAAGGTGGGTCTTGAATGAAAACTCTCCTAATCGATTCCCGAGGGGCAATTTGATGAAATCCATTTGCAATTGTGGGCAAATTTGCCAAATCCTCGAGATTTTGGACGAAACTCTCGTCGGTTGAGTCGGATAAGGGGTGTAAATGAGTTGAAACTGAAGTGTTGAGACAAGGAAGCTTGAGGCTGTGTGGGAAAGAAGAAGAAGAGGAGAATGAAGGTTTTTGAGAGAAATATGGAGTGTTAGGGTTTAGAATGAAGAGAAAGTTTGGGGGTTTGGGGGGGTTTTGGTTTGGTTTGAGATTTTTGGGTCTCCATGAGGTGTGTAGTTGAGCTCTAGGGCTCGGAGCAAAGGAAGCTGTGGAAGCCAGGTTAGCGGGAGTTGGCAGTTCTGCTGGGTAGAGAGAGAGAGAGGGGAGAGAAAGAGAGGAAGAGAGATAGGGTAAGAGTGAAGAATGAAGAAGATAAAACTACAAAACCTCTCTTGAACCCTATATTGCAAATGTAGGTTTCATTTCAATGAATCAAAAAAAAAATATCGTATTCCTCGTTTTGTACATTTGGTGTGTTTGTGCGTGGCATTTTTTTTTTTTTTCACAATAAATTTGGACAAGATTGTAAAGGAGTCTAATGCAGCAGAGTTTTGTTAATTTTGAGTTCAGTTTGTTTACTTATCGGGTTTATTTATTGATTTCGAACCCGACTCAATAGGTAATTGGGTTTAAATTCGGCTTAATTCGTTAACTAGCCTATCACCCGTGCTATGCATGGGATAATTATAAATATTTATATTTGTTTTTGGTTTTTTTAATATATAAATTATGTTTTTTAAGTTTTTTTATAAAAATAATTTAACAATCTTATCACTACTCATAGTGTATGAGAGAAGTTAAAAAGGGTACTGTAATAACTATACACAGATTGTATCTATAGTTATTTGTATGAGGGGATTTTAAATGCTGATCAGGAGATTTTGACCAAATCAATAAATGCAGGCATGTGGATTGAAAAAAGTTAATAAATGTTGATCAGGAAATTTTGACCAAATCAATAAATGTTGAGTTTTTTTTTTTTTAATAAAAAATTTAGAAAATTCACTCCCACAGGCCTTGGGCTTAAAAACCCCATTTTGCTTAAAAACCCGCTTGAGTGTTTATATTTATCTAACTTCAATTATATTAAAAAATCAAATTATAAACAAAATGAGATAACTTCAATCATACAAATCACATTTTTTTTAATGCTATCTAACTACAATCACATTTTTTTTCATAATAAAAAAAAATTGAAAAAAAGAACCATTAAAATAGTAAATAAAAAGATTATTTAGAACCATTGAACAAACTACAATCACATTTTTCTTTTTGTAAGTGTTTATGTTTATCTAATTTCAATCATATTAAAACATAAAATTATAAACAAAAAGAGATAATTTTAATCATACAAATCACAATTTTTTTAATTCTATCTAATTATCATCAATAATTAAAAAACGCAATAATTTATTTTTCAAAAAACATAGTGAGTTAAAAGGATCAATTACAATTTTTTTGGGTCAAAATACAATCTAATCATCATCAATAATTGATACATTATGTGACCCTAATGAGTATAATCCATTTTGCTTTTCAAAAAACACAGTGAGTTAAAAATCAAATCACAAATTAAGTGAATTGATAGTTAAAAAAACACAATAATTTTTTTTTCAAAAAACACAGTGAGTTAAAAAAATCAATTACAATTTTTTTTTTTTGAAAATACAGTCTAATTATTATCAATAATTGGTACTTTAAAAATCAAATCAGAAAAAAATCAAATCAAATCACAAATATTTTTATGTTATCTAACTACAATCATATTTTTTTCATAAATAATTATAAAGAAAAACCATTAAAAAAGTAAATAAAAGATTAAATCACATTAAAAAAAAAATCATTGAACAAACTACAATCACATCACATTTTTCTCATAATAAAAAAAATAAATGAAAAAAAGAACCATTGACTAACTACAATCATATTAAAAAAAAAAACCATTAAACTAACTACAATCACATTTTTTTCTTTGTGAGTGTTTATATTTATCTAATTTGAACCATATTAAAAATAAAATTAAAATAGTAAATAAAAAGATTAAATAACATTAAAAAAAAATATTGAACTAACTACAACAATCATATTAAAAAAAAAGAGCCATTGAACAAACTACAATCACGTCACATTTTTCCCATAATAAAATAAATAAATGAAAAAAAAAACTATTAAACTAACTACAATCACATTTAAAAAAAAAAATCATTCAACTATCACATTTTTTTCTTTGTGAGTGTTTATGTTTATCTAACTTCAATCATATTAAAAATAAAATTAAAATAGTAAATAAAAGATTAAATAACATTAAAAAAAATATATTGAACTAACTACAACAATCATATTAAAAAAAAAGAGTCATTGAACAAACTACAATCACATCACATTTTTTCCATAATAAAATAAATAAATGAAAAAAAGAACTATTAAGCTAACTACAATCACATTAAAAAAAAAAAGAATCATTCAACTAATTATAATCACATTTTTCTCTTTGTAAGGGTTTATATTTATCTAACATCAATCATATTAAAAAATTAAATTATAATTTTTTATTCGCTAGACAAATTATAAATATTTTTATGCGCTATCTAACTACAATATTAAAACAGTAAACAAAAGGAAAAGTCAAGAAGGAGAAAACAAAAAGAAGACTTACTGTTTGTATACGTGGTCACTGAAATTGAAAGTGTAGAAGTGAGAAGTCAAGAAGGAGAAAACAAAAATGAGACTCACTTTTTGCAATAGGTATGTAAAAAGTTAAATAGAGTATGTGTATTGGAGAAATTAAAAAGATTTAGAAGAATTTAATAAGTGCTAAGTTTTTTTTTTTCAAAAAAAATCACAAAAATTAAGAAATTAAGGTTCAGATATTGGAACTCCCACAAAACTTGTGGGTTAAAGGTAGATATAAATAAATAGATAGATAGATATAGATATAGATATTTATATTTGTTTTAAATTTTTTTTAATATACAAATTATTTGTTTTAAAAAATGTACTACAATAATTATGAGAGAAGTCAAAAAGTCTTATGGGTTGAGAAAAATTATTAATGCTGAGGTTAAATTTTTTTTAAAAAAAATTAAAAAATTAGAAAATTAGGATTGACATATTGGAGCTTCCACATGCCTTAAGGGTTAGAAATCCCTTTTTGCTTAATATATGTTTTAAATTTTTTTTAATATACAAAATATTTGTTTTAAAAAAGGTACTACAATATGAGAGAAGTCAAAAAGTCTTATGGGTTGTGAAAAGTTAATAAATGCTGAGATTAATTTTAAAAAAAAAACAAAAACAAAAAATTAGAAAATTAGGATTGACATATTGGAGCTCCCACATGCCTTGGGGGTTAGAAACCCCCTTTTGCTTAATATATAGTATAGATATTAATAAATTTCAAACTTGACTCAGCTCAACTCGAAATAATATTTTTTAATATTATTTATATTATTTAAATAAAAATAATACATAAAATAGTAGATAAAATTTCTTTTTTAATAGTATTATAATTTAGTTGTGCTTTATTCCAGACACCAGAATGATAGCGAACAATTTGTTCAGATGATTGAGGAATAACTTGTTGAAGAAGGATGCCACCATAACCAATGTCGGAGGCATCAGTTTAAATGATTTTGAATGAGTTTTCAGTAGGAATACCAAGATAAGGAAGAGACTTAACATATTGTTTGACTTGTTGAACAATAGAAGTATGAACATAAGACCAAGGAGGAGGATTAGCTTTTAACTTATCAAACAGAGGTTGACAAGTTTTTCGAAGGTCTTTGTAAAACTCAGCAATATAGCTGAGGGAACCTAAAAACCTTTGTAATTGGGTTTTATCCAGAATTTCATCAGGGAATTTGGACGCAAACTCAATGGATCTACTAATGGGTAAAATAGTATTATGATGAATGTCATAGCCTAAGAATCTAACCTTAGTTTGAAATAATTTAATTTTAGGAGCAGAAATGACAAGGCCATGACTTTTAATGGTGTAAAAGAATGCAGTTAAATGTTTCCAATGTTCACTAATTAATTTTGAAAAAATTAAGATGTCATCAATGTAAACAATTGAAAAATGACTAAATGGGTTGAATATGTCATTCATGATATTTTGAAATTCACTAGGAGCATTTTTTAAACCAAATGGCATGACATTCCATTCATATTGGCCAAAGGGTGTGTTGAATACAGTTTTATATCTATCTCTAGGATGAATTTGTATTTGCCAAAAACTACTTTTTAAATCGAATTTACTGAAAATAACAACTTGACTAAGTCGTTTAATTAAATCTTTTTTATTAGGAATAGGATACCTAATCCATTCTAAAACAGCATTTAAAGGTTTGTAATTGATGACTAAGCGAGGAACACCTCGTTCTAATTCAGCATTTTTATTAACATAAAAAGCAGGGCAAGACCATGGTGATTTACTTGGACTAATTATTCGATTTTGTAGTAATTCATTAATTTCTTTTTTACACATTTCAAGTAATTCATGATTCATTTGAATTGGTCTAGATTTAGTAGGAATTTGTCGTTCATCAAAATTCTTAATATAAGGTAAGGTAACTACATGCTTTTTCCTATGCCAGAATGCAGTAGGTAAGGTAGAACAAACAGTTGATTCAAGTTTTAGTTTGAAATCATTAATTTGAGAAATAAGAACTGGATCAGTTAATTGTTGGTCAATGCGTATATAATTAATTTCTTCTTTAAGAAAATTTAAATGTCGGGTTAAGCGATTGATTGTATGAGAAATAGAACAATCTTTTAATTGATTTAATGCTAATATTTCAGGAGGAGATAAAAATTTAAATGTAACAGGATGTCCTAAAACATGTGTAGTTATTCCTATACTAAATGTAGTAAATGGATATAATAAATATATAAATGGGGAACCTAAAATAATTTTATCGGTCATATTTGTGACTAAAACAAAAGAGGTTTTAAAATATACATTATCTTGGCAAACATGCACTTTAGGTAATTTATATTTGATATGCATTTTACTACCATTAGCAGAAGTTAATTTCTCTTGACATTTTTCATAATATGTAGTAGGAAGTAAACCTTCTTGTATACAATTTAAATCAGCACTATTGTCAATTAAAGCAATTAATTCTAATTCAAAGTAATTGATAATTATTTTAATTTTTGAATACCATTTTTGAATATAAAGTTTATTAATTAGACTTAACCGTTTTTCTTCAGGATTGTTGGATTGAGATTGGTGTAATCGATTATCAAATATCAAATTATCAGGATTAGTGGGATCAGAATCATGTTCAGATTCATGGGGAGATTCTTGATCATTATTTTGGAAATTATCTAGACTTTTATTAAGTTTTAAAGTAATAAGTTCGTCTTCTAATTTTTTATCTTTAAGTTGTAATTCTTTGATTGTGTGTTTAATCTGATTGATTTCTTGTTGTAGATCTTGTAAGGTAACTTCTTTTTGTTTATTTTTAAATCTTTCTAAAGTTTTGGATAGACTAATTATTGGTTTATCAAACTTTGGTTTAGTGTCTGATTGGATTAATAAAGATTTTAATTTATCAATATATTTTTGTTTTAGTTTTGGATCATCTAATTTACTAATCAGGTCAATAAGAGCAGATTCTTCTTGAGTGTTTTTGGTAAGAACAGTAATTTGTTTAACTGGTTTACAACAAATATCATTACATCCTATATTAATATTGTTATCAGAATCATCACTAGGTTATTGGTAATCAGACGAAGTATTGGGATGATCAGTAGAAGAGGAACTACTATTAGATTGATTTAATTGAAAGATTTCATATAATTGATTTTTGGAGTTATCATCAATTTGAAGTTGATTAACTTTATCTTTTAATTTTTATTTTTCTTTACATTTATTTGAATAATGACCTTTTTGACCATAGTTATAACAAGTAACATCTTTGGTAGATTTAGATTTAGGATGTGCTTTTGATTTATAATATTTCTTTTTAGGTTTAGTATAGAATTTATCATTGGATTTGGAAGGTGAATAATTCTTTTTATATTTACTAGAATATTTGTATGATGATTTATGTTTATGTTTGGAGTATTTGTGTGATTTCCTACGAGAGGGTGCAACAGAAGGTAAACCATATTGTTCACAGAAATTGTCTAATTCATATTTAGCTTTATGTTTATCTTTATTAGCTTTTTGAGTAAGTTTAAGATCAATACACATTTTTAAGCCTTCTTTTTGAATAGTGCTAATTATATCACCATATGTTAAATTATCATATTCAATAACACCAGTGGGTTGACTAAGAACATCCCTAATTTTATGAGCAAATAAACTAGGTAATCCATTAATAAATTTTTCCTTCCAAAATGATTTAGTACAGTCTTCTCTTAACATAACTCGAGAGGTAAATACATCCTTATACCATCTAAAATCACTTAAGGTCGGACAGGTAAGATTACTAAGTTGGTCATGTATGCGAGAATAAATATTTGTAGGGGTACCAATAAAATGTCGGACTATTGTATAGATTAATTGATTGATTCCATCAGGGTGACAACATCCAATAGTTTCATCAAAAATAGGTAGACCATTTTCATCAGTTTGATTAGCATATATGATTGAGTCACGTTGTTCTTCAGTAAGGTATTTTTCCCACCAGGATTTGAGCATGCCAGTGAAACCAGAGGTAATTAAGGAAACAATTTCAGGTTGAGAATATTAGGGATAATTACTGAGATAACTATTTGCTACCATCGATAAATGATTTAGTTTTTGAAGGATCTGATCTTCACTAAGACCATCAATATTCCATTCGTATAATTTTTTAGCAGAAACAGAAAATTGATTATTAAGATTAGTTTCTTCAAATTGGAGATCAGGTGGAGTATGTCGAGAATACCAGTTTTTGGTAGTTTGAGGATTAACTTTGGGATAATGAATTTTATTAAGATTAGAAGATTGAAATTGTTGGGCTAATTGATTTATTTCATTATCAGTAGTGTCAGTTTCAGATTGATTGAAAACAGTATTGGTAATAGGTTGTTGATTTAAAACAGTAAGACTTTTATCTTTGGATGTAGAAGTATCATTGGGAGTTAACTTAGTAAATAAGTGTTCAATGGCTTTGACAGTAGATTGATCATTAGTAATTAGGCTAGTTCGTTTAGAACGATGACTAGGGAGATTGAGTAAAGGTTGATCTAAGGGTTTAGTAGATTTTGTGGATTGTTCATCTAAATTAGTTTCTAATTTATCTAATTGTTTACCAATGGTTTTTAAACATTGATTAGTATAATTATTTTGTTCAATAACTTTTTTAATTTCAGGGTCAGTACCAGGTAATTTAAAAGGAGAGGCTGGAACTTCAGAACCTTGGTGATCAATAATTATATTTTCTAATGGAGGATGATTAGAGCTAACAGAAGTATTAGGAGAAGTTTTCCATTTATGTTTTGTGATTGTGTTGATCTTTTTGTAATATTGATCCATATAGTCAAAGAAAGATAATTCAAAACCATACTGAACCATAAAATCATACCAATTCCTAGTTATTTTGGATTGTTGAGTAGAATCATATTTAGCACGATAAGCATGTCTTTTAGTCCTATTTTCTTTGGATCTAAAGTCAATAAGTAATTTATCTAAATCAGGAGTAAAATCCTTTTTGATTGTCATTAGTTGAGGATTTACCGGAGGTATAAATTCTTCGAAATCAGTTTGAGTTGGAGAAGTATTTGAAGCAATATCTTCTTCTGGTAAATGTGTGAGAGTAGTATAAACAGGTTTATTGATCTGAGAAGTGGTAGAATTATCAATTCCTTTTAGTTTATTCTGAGAAGTTTGGTTGGTGTTGATTGTGTTTGTAAGTTTCATTGACAGTAACCCATTGATCAGGTAAATCTATATTCTTCCATTCAATCATTTGAGGAATATTAATGTTGAATTCATTACTACTACTGCTTTGAATTAATAAAGTTTTATCTTTGGGGCTTTTGTGTAACGCATGAACATTTAAATTAGTTTGCATGCATTTATAATGAACACGGTAAATTAAAGCAATATTATGAACTTTTTCCAACATTTCAGTGAATGAACCATGTAATTGAATGTTTAATGTTAATACTTTGAGAATATGTGGATCGCGTAAACTAAGTGTAAAATCAAGAAAACAATTAAAATGTACTGGACTTTTATGAAGAACAGTTTCCATCATACCCATTAAACTATCATTGTAATTAAGAAAGCGAGCATCTCTTAAACATAATAAAACAGAAATGTTTTTGCCTACCATTGTCAATGGATTTACACCTATTTGAATTAAGCCAATATGCATAAAATTATAACCATTATCTAAATGTCTCTTGATTAATTTTTTATCAAATAATTGGCAGGTTTCCCTAGGTTTTTCTAAAGCATAAACTTGTTCAATAGTTTTAACATGGAGAGCAACTTTAAAAACATTTTGTAAAAAAGTAGTTTTATAAATTTCTTTAATTGGCAGTTTGGGTATATTCCATTCAGCATCAAATTTATCATTTTGTATTTCAACATCTTCCTCATTAATTACTAATCCTTGATTAGGTATTGAGGGCAAAGTTGTTGACCTAGAACTAACGGATGAGTTACTTCTAAATAATCGACTCATTGTTCTGTTTAATTAACCAGTTTTACAGATATCTTAATACATACCCTATTCTTGTCAATTTTACCACATACCTAATATACATACATACCCTATCTTGAAACCCTAAAGTCGGATTCTGCCTAAACCGAAGGACTTACACTAGACTGGGAAGAAGTGGGTGACTTAAACTAGGTGGATAGAACAGACTGATCTTTTGGGTGATTAAGATAAGCTGAAAACAGGATTAATCAAATAAACAATACAGAAGATTGAATAGAAGAAGCAAAACAGTTAGAAACAGGATACAACATCACTTGGCTCTGATACCAAAACGCGGAAGCAGTACAAAGCAGTACAAAGAGAATGAAGGAGATGGATTACGAAATCAAAAGACTATATATTTGAACAAACAACATATTAAAACATTTAATTAAAACTTACAATTACAGTACAAGGTGTTGGGTTTCACTCAGAGCTCTTGGATTGTTTCAGAAATTTTTCCAAGTCTGCCGAATGAGTTCAACTTGATTACATTATATACAAAAACAAAGAAAAGAAAAGCAGCATTTGACTGATGAAAGCAGCTGGCAGCGCATGGGGAAAAGTAGATGCTATCGGTTGCTTTCGGCTGATTGATTGAATAGTTGAGTATCTTTAAACAAAAGTTGTCTGGATGAATAGTGACGGTGAATAGTAAAAGTGAACAGTAACTTTTACTATTCATCACTTTCGGTGAGTAATGGAATCAATATGAATACAAATTGACAGCTTTTCTCAAAAGAGTATTGACTGAAGCTAATTTGTATCTATATGGAATCCAATGTTGATTATGCAAACGGATCCTGGGCATTTTGAAACTCGGGTCCTGAACATTGATTAGTTGATTCTTCAGAGGAGTGGGCATGTGCTGAACCTTCTTCTGAACTGTTTGAATTGGTGGATTGGGTTTTAGCTTGATTCAAAAGTTGGTGAGCTAACTGGATCATATCTTCTTTGGATGACTTGGATTTATTCTTGGACTTGACTTTGGGCTGAGCAGGAGGTGAAATGGGCTTTGCTTTTACTTTGGACTTTGATTTGGGCTTTGATTGGGCTGGCTGGGCAGCAATAGCTTTGAACTTTGATTTGAATGATTTGGGCTTGGAACCACTGGATGAGGGGCTTCCAAGGTTGACTGGAGGAAGATTGGGCTGACTTTCTTGAGTAATTGCAGCAGTTGGGTTCTGCTGGGCTTTAGCAAGAGCAGGAGTTGGAGCACACTGATCAGGTGGGAATTCCTCTTGAACAATCTCAAGAATTCTGGGTACATTGAACTTAACCCACCATTTGACTATGTGTTGGCGAATGATGATGTTATCATCAATCCCATATTGCCATTTAAATATCCATGGAATTTTGTATTTGGATATAAAGATTAGCAATAATGGAAATTGTCGTTGATGAGCAATAAAGGGATAAACAGAGGCAAAATAATTAACTATTTCACGGAGATCATCAGGGAGGATATGTGAAATGGCGCCATAGTGAGTCCACCATCTCAGAAACCAGGTAGGTATTTCAGATTTGAATTTTTGATCAAATGAAATGAACCAAGAATGACTGAAAGTTTCATTTTGGTACAAGAAAATCTTGAACCAAGCATCAACGTAATCATGGTAATTATATTGAATGGGATAACCAGGTAAATCACGAAGCTGGTTAGGATTACCCCATTCAGCCATGGAAATAATGTTGTGAATATAAATTGAATGATATAGGATCTTGTAAGCATAGGTTCGATCCTGGATTGGTTTGATCAAAATTGAATGGTGATGGAGTAGAATGTCTTTGTAATAGGAGAGGGTTTTCTCTGGATATGAAAGGGTGAAATGGCATCCAGAACCAAAATGGAATTTAGCAATTTCATTAATGGTTTGGTTTTTTGGGTGACTGGGTTCTTTGTAGAACAAGTTAGTAACATGTGAATTGATGTACTCAGATCGGGATGGTTTAATGGGGTTAACTGGGAATGGAGTAACTGAAACTGAATGGCTGGATGCAAAGAGATCGGTAGCTGTAGACGTCCCCGAACGCCCCGGGAGGAACGAGCTCCCGTTCCGTTCATATTGGGGTCACTACAGCTCAGGACTCTCAAATTTGTCACGGTTCTAAGTCTGAACCAAAGAGTCCAAATCCGGCAAATCGTTTTAAGAAAACAGATTTTTGAAAAAAGTGCCAAACATGGACTACTTTGCCAGATACAGAGTCGCCACCTAAATGTTTTTTAATGGGAAATTTAGGAAACCCTGACTCGGTGCCAAAGGCCACGTGTCTGTCATCACCAAAGTTGCCTCGGCTCGGGAACTTGGGTACGATTGGGGAAGGTCACTTCGTGAGCACCCCCGCTCGCCCGATCAAAGATCGGCCTCTACTAACCGTGATATCTATTTTTGAAAACTTTGTGTGTTCTTATTCCGGTTATTAGCCTAGGTTACTATGTGATGCACACAGCATATAAGTATAGACTGGGTCGCCCGAATTGGAACAAAACATTTCATGCTTGTTTATTTGAAAGATGGTTTGCTACTCGCAAGTAGGCTTAAAATGCAGATTTTGCCACCCTCGGGTGGGCTTAAGAAAGGATGGTTTTGCCACTATCTAGTAGGCTTAAAACTCACAGTTGATAATTCATTCCAATTCAAATAACCCAACCTTCACCCACAGGCATTCAGGCGGTTATATCGCATTAGCAATTAGCCTCATGGTAAGCATGCTATTCATGGCAGTCACTCACACGCATGCAAGGATGCTAAAGCATAAAGCTTACCGAGTACTCCAAGCCAAAATAGAAACTTCATTAGAAATCATGCATGATCCTAAGTATACAGAAATGCCTAATGCAACACATGCAAAAATGCAACTATAGCAGGCTCGGCTATTCTAAACATGGCATATGGAATGCTACAGCTAACATGTATTCAATTTGGAATTGAAATACAAATGCAGTTAGTATGATGCGCCGAGCCCGGTGCATGCAAAACAGATGAATGAATGCAAACATGCTATCATACTGTATGCTAATTGAAATATGTCCTAATCTAACCATCATAAGCGGATAAATAAAAGGGAGAAAGACGTGGGGTTGGAAGACATACAACACACACACGCACACTTATTACAGTTATGCCCTCGCACAGAAGGTCCAAATAAATAATACAGTCCCGAATAAAAGAATATTACAGTCCAAATAATATACAAATTCCTAATTAATTAATCAAATTAACTAAGAAAGCTGTAAAACTGGCGTGCAAGCTAGGGACTGCCTTGCTCCTGACGAATGATGCATGTCTGGGCCGCCTTGCGCGGAAATCCACTGGGATGCTCCAATTAGCCTCTGTTTACACCTTTTCTTGAAATGCGCGCCAAACTCCAAGAAGTTGCTGATTCTTCATTTTGCTGCAACAGAGAGCAGGAAAGGGACATGGCAATGTATTTTCATAGATATATGCATGCCTCGATCCTCGTGCCACCAATCACGCATATCGATGCATGATGGCAGAGGAGTCGAAATGTGCAGCTCAATATAGAATGAATGCACGTGTAAACACAACAAGAACCTAACTCCATCATGGGTAATCCGGAGTGTCGGTGACTGGAAATTGAGACACGTTCCGTCACTCGGAGTACGAAACGCACCTCGTTTCCCGTGCCCGGGCTAACTTCTATCCCGAACACGATGCAATATGCATGATATGCATGAATGCAACTAAGATACAGCCCAGTATGCACAATGCTATGAAAATGAGATGTCTCGAAATGCACGCACACAGGCATGCAAACCGAGAAAATGACTGAATGCGATCTAAGATACAACCTAGTATGCACTATGCTGTAAAAATGAGATGCCTCGAAATGCGTGCATACGGGCACGCAAACCGAAAAAATGACATGCGCAATGCAAATGACATGGAAATATGATATGGGCTTACACTAACATGAGAGAGCCTCAGCCACACTCACATAAGAGGCCGATGGATGAAAATGAAGTGCCTCGAAATGCGTGCACACGGGCACGCAAACCCAGATAATGGCATATGCAATGCAATATGGCTAAAATGGCATATAGAATGCAACATGGACTTATACTAACATGAGAGAGCCTCAGCCACACTCACATAAGAGGCCGGTGGATGAAAATGAAGTGCCTCGAAATGCGTGCACACGGGCACGCAAACCGAGGCAATGGCATACGCAATGTAATATGGCTAAAATGGCATATAGAATGCAACATGGACTTATACTAACATGAGAGAGCCTCAGCCGCACTCACATAAGAGGCCGATGGATGAAAATGAAGTGCCTCGAAATGCGTGCACACGGGCACGCAAACCGAGGCAACGGCATATGTAATGCAATATGGCTAAAATGGCATATAGAATGCAACATGGACTTATACTAACATGAGAGAGCCTCAGCCACACTCACATAAGAGGCCGGTGGATGAAAATGAAGTGTCTCGAAATGCGTGCACACGGGCACGCAAACCGAGGCAATGGCATACGCAATGCAATATGGCTAAAATGGCATATAGAATGCAACATGGACTTATACTAACATGAGAGAGCCTCAACCACACTCACATAAGAGGCCGGTGGATGAAAATGAAGGGCCTCGAAATGCGTGCACACGGGCACGCAAACCGAGGCAATGGCATACGCAATGCAATATGGCTAAAATGGCATATAGAATGCAACATGGACTTATACTGACATGAGAGAGCCTCAGCCGCACTCACATAAGAGGCCGATGGATGAAAATGAAGTGCCTCGAAATGCGTGCACACGGGCACCCAAACCGAGGCAATGGCATATGTAATGCAATAATGGGAAATGATATGAAAGCATGCTAATGGAATTTCAGCACTGAAATGTGGGGGAAAACAGCCCCGAAATGAGGCGAAAGTGCACCCGATGCATGGAATAGCCCCGAAGCATAAATTTTGGCACCCGAAATGGCCTATAGCTATACCAAACATGCACAATATGGAGATGCAATGAATAGACAGTAGCAAGGCAGCCCCAAAATAAGCATTTTATCTGTACAAATCATGGCCAATCAGCAAACACAGATAGGGCAACAATGGCATGCAAAAATGGCCCTAAATATGAGGTTATGAAGCAACTCACAGCTGCTGACCCCAAACAGGTTAGGGCCCTTCAACAACATTGAAGAGGGGCCCAAAATATGCACATTTACAGAACTGTAAAAACCTCAAAAACAAACATAGATATGGCTAAGCTCTTGTGCAAGAAAATGGGCCAAAAGGTGGCCAAAGAAGCAAGTGGTATATGCAAAGCCCACACTGAAAAATGCCCTTCTACAACATTGAAGAGGGACCAAAAATATGCACATTTACAGTTTATGGAAGCCCCAAAATCAGTATAAAAACATGCTAGAAATGCAATGCAAAATGAGGCTCAAAAGTGGCTATAACACAAAGTATGCAAAATATTCAACAAAAAGAAAAAAATTGTTAATGAAACATGACAAGGGGGTCAAAATATGACCACTTTCAGTTCGGATCAGAAGCCAAAAACCAAAACACAATAAGCTAAAAAAACATGCAAGATTAGGGCCTCAAAGGGGGCTACAATGGCAAGTAGCGTAAGGAAATGGAAAATGATGATGAGCCCTTCAACAATGTTGAAGAAGGGCTCAAAATAGGTCTACTAACAGTTTATTACATACTCAAAAACAGATCACACACTAGCCAAAAATATCATGCAAGAAAGATGGCATACAAGAGGGTAATGAAGCAAGTGCAACAAGGAAGTCCCAAATAGGGTAAGACCCTTAATGGAAGATGAAAATAAGCTCAAAATATGGCCAATTTCAGTTTTGGTCGGAGCTCAAATCAAAAAGAAAGAGAGGCCAAGAAATGTTGCAAAAAAAAGAGCTAAAAAGAAGGATTTGGCAACTCACCCTTGTAGACCAATCTTTGGTTACTTCTTGGACCAATTTGCAGCACCTTTAGCCTTGGAGAACACCTTCAAACTTCTGGAATGGAGGATGGAAGGGTGGGGGTTGGTGGTGTAGAAGAAATGGTGGTGTTGGACTTGGAGGTTTTCAAAGAAATGAGAGAGATGGAGGAGGATTTTTGCATGCAAGCTTGAAGATGATTTTTTCTAACCCCTGATACAAATGCTAGCAGCTGGTTATATGGACAAAAAAGAGGGAGCAAAGGGAGGCAAAAGGTGGGGGAAAAGGAGGCAAGTTTTCCCCCACAAAATATCCCCCGGATTGAGATATTTTCTGGGGGATACAGCTATACAGCTGTAAAGTGTGTATTGCAAGGAACATGGCCGGCCAGTTTAAAAGGGGAAAAAAAGTCATCCACCAGGTAAGTGGCCGGCCGGCCAGAAAAAGTGGCCGGCCGGCTAGGTCAAAGGGAAAAAAGTGGCCGGCCACTCTTTAGGATGAAGCCCCAGAAGTTAGCTTTCCAATGGCGCAAACCTTGCATTAAAATTCCTCCTGTAGAAAAAGTTATGCCCTTTTCCGTGAAGCCGCGCAGATTCGGTCCAAGCGGACTTCAACCAACCACATCTCTCCCCCCCGAACTTGGACTTGGGAGATTCTTGAGTGCAAAATGAAGCCCCGGAAGTAAGCTTTCCAATGGTGGTGACCTCATATCTTAATTCCTCTTGTGAAAAGAGTTACGCCCGTTTTGGTGAAGCCGCGCAGATTTTTCTCCTTCCCGGATTCATGCTGAACCACTTTTGACCAAAAAGAAGTTGGCTTTTCAGAAAAATTGCTGGCCTCCCACCCTCCTACAAGCTTTCTAACAGTGAAAATAAGGTCTCCACCAAAAATGAGCCCAAACCGATGCAAAATGAAGGTTCGGGGGCCGAAACGCGCAGCCCGAGGCCCCGAAAACTGGCTATTAGGCACCGGGAGTGGTGTTCGACCACGAAGTGGGTCTCTCAGACCTCAGTGTCCCTCAAAAGGGAGTAAATAAGATGCATGCCAAAAACCGGACCAATAGGAGATGGTTAAGCGGTCCCGAACCGAGGCACACGGCCTGACGGCTCCGAAAACCGGGAACCGGGCTCCGAAATGGGAAAAATGGCCTACAGCCAGAAAATGTAGCCCACGGCCACTGAGAGATGGTCTACAGGACCTCTCCCTCCCCTCAGGAAAAGAAACAGAGAAAACCGAGCCTGGTTTGCAAACCGAGGCAAAGCACAAAAGAGTCCGGAAGTCCGGAGGCAAGGCTCGCAGCCGAGACTCTAAAACTTCTGGACGAGCACGATATGCAGTATCACCAAGCGCTCAATTGGTGATGTCTGAGTCTCAAGGTCAGTCAAAAATGGGGTGTCTACAGCAGCCAATGCAGATGAGTAATCAGGACGATAGATGTTACCAAGAGTTTGGTAACGGTTAATCATTTCAAGTGAATGAGATTGGGTAACTGACTCCAAAGGAGGAGGGATAATAAGTTGATTAGGTTTACTGGAGGATGAGACTAAAGCCTTGGAGGGAGGCCTTGGACGAGACATCTGTTGAGAAAGAAATAATGGTTAGCAGCCAGAAAGAAGATCTAAATAATCTTGATGGTGATGTAAATAGTTGTAGTTGTGAGCAAATAAATTGCGACGGGCTTGAATCTGATGGTAATTGATATATTGGGCTCTTTTGGTAGTTGGTCTGGCTAATTTGAGACGGTGAATACAATGGGTAAGTTGTTTAATTTGAGACGTGAAATAGGTAATTCGGGATTTATGGTAAGAAGTAAATGGTGCAGTCATCCCTTACCCCCCTGTAAAAATTTTTGCAAGATTTTGAACATCTGTTTATAAATAATATTAAAAAATATTATTAACATTATTTAACATATAAATAATATATTTATTATATAATTTAAATAAAGATAAACGAGCCAAGCCTTTAACGAGTCGAACCGACCTTGTTCATGAACAATTCGATTCATTTGTAAGCCTAAATTTTGATATATTTTTGGTACAGTATCAATAAATTTTAAAATGTGGTTTTGTAAATTGTTTACTCCTTTTTTTTATGAACTCGAATGTCTATTAAAATGAAAATTACACAAAAATATCATCATTCGGGTTTAATTTTTTTAGGGATAAAAGTGAATTTTTTCAAATGTGAAGTTACACATTTGGACAATTCGCATTATAGAAGTTTTGGATTTTCCCTCCTTCTGTTATAGAAGTTCTATAATAAATCTCACATTATGAATAAGTACGTATCCCTCCAATGTAACATTCCAATAACATAATATTCCAATGTAACATTCCAATAACATAATATTCCAATGTAACACATTAAAAAAACTCATTAATATATTTTTCCAAGCATAATAACATAACATTCCAAACTTTTCCAAACGTAACACTCCAATATAATACATAAAAAAATTTCTTAATATACTTTTTCTCTAAGTAACACTCCAATCAATGTAATTTTAAACGTAACACTCTAATATAACACACTCCAATGTAACATACACAAAAATACTAAAGTAGCGTTTGGTAACATTTACATTTTTTGTTTATGTTCACAAAAATTTTATAAACTGATTTTTGTTTATTTTTAGAAAAATATAAACTACAAATGCGTTTGGTTTGAACAAAATGTTTGAAAAATTTTAAAAATATAAACTAAAAAATATGTTTGTTCAAGCCTAAAATATTTATAATTAATTTTTATTATTTATGATAATGGGATCATACACATTATAATTGGAAAAAAAAAATTGGTAGTCAAAATTTTAAAATTTCTAACCAACACGTTTTTTTTTCAAATTTATAAACTGAGACAACCACTTATAAACTAAAAAAATTATCAAACAAGGTTATATGACAGTTTTTAAAATTTTTGTAAATATAAACTGAAAACTGAAAATAAAATTGTTACCAAACAAGTGCTAAAAAACTCTTTCGTATACTAATTCTAAATGTAACACTCACAGTTTGAAATTATACATTTGTCCAAAACTTACTAAGAAATTTTTACACTCTTTTTAGAATAGTTTAAAAAATCTCACATCCTTTTTTTGGAATATTATATTAGAGTATTACACTAAGGAGTTTTTTTTTTTTTTTGAAATATTACATTGGAGTGTTACGTTTGGAAAAAGCATATTAAAGAGTTTTTTTGGAGTATTATGTTTTAGTGTTATATTGGAGTGTTGTAAATTGATATGATACATTTGTTCAAAACTTACTAATGCTGTGTTTGGTTGGTGGATTTGAAAAAGGATTTGGAAAGAGAAATGGAAAAGGAAGGTGAAATGTGAATAAAATATACTTAAATTTCACTTAGTTTCACGCACATTTTCCCTTTCCCTTTCAATTTTCATTTCTCTTTCCAAATCTCCCAACCAAACACAGCGTAAGAGTATCTCCAATGGCAAATGTTATAATAGCATTGTCATTGCTATAATTTGATAATGAATAGTAACAAATTGTCAAATTATAGTAATGCTGTTTCAATAGTCATGTGCCATTTTGGCAAAATTTAACCACGTTCCCTCCAATTTTGTAGGTGTTGTTTGGATATAGATTATTTAGTAATTTTTTTATTATTTATTTTTTTGTCTTTTATTTTTCAAACATTTTCTTAAAAAAATAAATATTTACATTTTACCTGACTAGGAAAATATAAAAAAAATTTAAAATTTATGACAATGATACTCCAATGATGCAATGCCATTTTGGCACAATTTCAACCAATCTTTTAATTAGTTTTTTTTTTTTTTTTTTGTCTTTTATGACCTTTTTAAAAAAATTATATAAAAAAATTAAGTATCTACATTAAACCTCACTAAACAAAAATTAAAAAATTTAGAAATATATATACATAATTCACTCCACCATTGAAAAATAAAAAGCACTTGAGATTGTTGTTTGGAACCACCATTGAAAAAAAATTATTTTAAAATTATTTTTTTGAATTATTAGACCACTTAGTCTCTTTCTCTTTCCATCTTTTTCATTCTCTCATCTCTCTTTCATTTGTGCTCTCTCAATCTAGAACCTTCTCACCACTTACCCCTCTCACTCTCTCTCATCAACGACTGGGACTCTCTCTCTCTTTCTTTCTCTTCTCATCTCTCCATTGTTTTCTTCAATGTACAAGGGACTACCAGCAGTGGTCTCTTCTCGTCATCGATCCCCCTTACTCTCTCTTTTTTCGTCGTCGATCAGTCTCTTACAGTCGACATCCCACCTCTCCTCTTTCTCTCCATCTCTTTCGTCTCTCTCCGGTGAATATCAATTGATAAGGATCTAACATCACAAACCCCTCTTCGATGAACATCAGTCGACGAGATCAAAGATCATAAACCTTTTTTGCAAATCGCAGCCATTTGCAGATCGCATATCACAAGCCCAAACTCGGAAGCATATTGAAATACAAGTATTTATTGTTTAAAATTTACTTCAGATTTTGGAATCTTTGCTTGAGATTACTTGAGATTTGTTAAGATTTCTTGAAATTTGTTTGAGATTACCAATAATCTTTTGTGAAATTGATTGATTGTTGTTGTTGTTGTTGTTGTTTCCGGTGAATTTATTTATAAAAAAAAAGTTTGTATGAATCTGTTTAAAACTAATAAAAATATATATATGTTTAAAGAATTTTGTTGTTAATTTGGTGAAATTTGTTTTAAAAAAAAATTAACTTTGTTTTTGATAGTTTTTGCAGGGAGGGAGGGAAAGAAACAATTAGTTTTGAGTGAGTTGGCACAAATGGCATTTGTCAAAGCTTGTGTTGTCAAATTTAGCAGCTGCCATCTTCAACCATTAGAGAACTACTTTTGGTGCAAAGCTGTTATATTATAGTTTTGGTAGCTCTAATGGCAAATCATTGGAGATACTTTAAGGAGTTTTTGTACTCCTTTTGATATATTTGAAGAATTTCACATTCTTTTGAAATATTTGAAGAATCTCGTATTTTAAGTCATTTTTATACTTCTTTTGAAATGTTTGAAAAATCTTACATTTTAAGTCATTCAAAAAAAAAAAAATCTCATATAAAAATTCATCCAAAATTTAATTTTCATATGTTATGTATCTTACTTTTCTAGCCAAAAAAAAAATAATAATAATAATAGAAAGAATAGTATAACAATAAATCCAATTTTCAAATAATATATTAAAGGGTGTTTGGGATGATCTAAATAAGCATATTTCTTGACTTTTTACAGAAAAATGTAAAATATGAGTTGGATTTGAAGTAATGTAGTAGAGATAAGTCATTCAAAATAAAAATGATTCTCATATAAAACTTCATCCATGTTAGGTTTTCTTATTGGCAATCCGTTTGACAAGGATTTCTGATTTTCTTCCAAAACTAGGATTACTTTTGGATTTCTACAACAATTGGATTTCTTTCAAAACTAGGATTACTTTTGGATTTTCTATAAATAGTTGGTTTTCTCCCAAAACTATTTAATTCCTCCAGATCTTCTTTTTGGTTCTTAAGGTTTATATCTGGGGATATTTTGTTAGCTTTCTTTGATATTTTATTGAGTATTCAACTCATGGTTTAAAGAGAGTACATCAAAGGTTTTGTTTGTTATACACAAGAGAGAGAGAGCTGTTCTTCGGTGGATTCTGAAGAATTCGAGCCTGAAGCTTTGGTGGATTCTGGAGTGGTTCATCGTAAAAACAATTCCGAGGTGAAGACGGGGTTGGAAGAGGCACATAGAGGTTGGTTCAATTAGGCGTGGATTCGCTAGGTAATTGAGAGTATACCTGTGTAATTCCTTAAATCTTCTTAGTAGATTGTTTTGTGGCTGTTACCCGTGATTTTTTAATCACAGTTGGAGGTGTCCAATTGTGGTTTTTCCACATTAAAATCGTTGTGTTGATTTGTCTTGATTGTTTGATTAGGATTGTTATATACTGCTTAAAATTGTTACATAATCACAAATCAATATCTAGGGGATTTCTAGATTTTTCAATCCAAAATTTAATTCCTATATGTTGGGTATCTTACCTTTCTAGCACCAAAAAAAAAAAAAAATAGAAATAAGAATATAACCGTTAATCTAATTTTCAAATAATATATTAAAGGGTATTTGAAATGATTTAAATAAGTGTATTTTTTGACTTTTTACAACAAAAAAAAATGTGAAATATGAGTTGGATTTGAAGTGATGTGCTAGAGAGGTGATGTAACCTAAATAAGATAATTGTGACTCAAATAAGATTATGTGCTAAAATAGCATATACTATTTTAACACATGCCAACCATCCCTTAAATCTACCTTTCCAAAATCAATGAGACTAATTGGTTTATAAGAAAATACTTGGGACTAAACGAATTACCATTCCTCAAGATGGAATTTTTAGGTAAATTTTTCTAAATTGAAAACAAATCAAAAAATTAGAATTTAAATTGATAAAATTAAAAGTTTAAGGTTTGTTTTGTTATTAGGGATAAACTTTGAGATTTTTTTTTTGTTGAAATTTTTCCTTTTTTTTTTACATATATATATATATATATATAATATGTGCATGAAGCATCACTAACTTTTTATCTCTTTTTTCTCTATCAAATTTGTTTAACAGTTTAGATTAATTAAAGGGGAACTTACCAATAAGTCCCATATACAAAGTTTAAGACTCATCTAATCCTCAAACAAAATACTTGCACCAATTAGTCATATATATTTTTAATTGTTACTAAAAAATCTTAATTTTTTTTTTCAATTTATAGATACTGTTACATCCTACTACCATTGGACTTCTGTCAAACGGTCACCAGAGACTCGTCGGAATATTCAACATCGCCGGGAGTAGCTGGAGTATCGCCGGGAAGTCGCTGGAGTATCGCCGGAAGTTCACCGGAGTGTTAAGAATGTTAATGGAAGTTGCCGGAATATTCAAAACATTCATTAGATGTTAAGAACATCATTGGAGACTCACTGGAACGTCTAGATTATTTCCGGAAAAAAAAAAAAGAATAAATGGAGAAATTAGAGCAAAAAAACATAGCAAAATGTGCTAAATATTGATAAACTAAAAGAAAAAAAAATGGAACGACAAAAAACAACAACAATGGGAAGAACATATGCTATTTTTCAATTTTTGTAAGGTTTAAGCAAATAATCTCCAATATTAATCAAACTGAAAAGTAAGTTTTGAAATTATAAAATGTTACAGTTTTAAAACAAAAATTTGTTAAGCATTTATCCTTATTAATCAAACTAAAAAACATGTTATGAAACTGTAAAATTTTACAGTTCTAAAGAATGTTATGAAATTGCAAAATTTTACAGTTTTATACCATGATTCATTCCAGTACAAAAAAAATTTGAAACTGCAAAATTTTACGGTTTTCACCGCCTGTAACTAAAACTCGAAAATAATTTGTTCAAAACTTGAAAATTTTCTCCATTAGAATAGAAAAAGAGAAGTGTAGAGCAGAGAAAATGTAGAAAAAAATAAGAGATCGAAGGAGAAAGGCGGATATAAAGAGAGGATTGTACTCCGACAACTATTTTTTGTTTAGATCTAGCCAAATCTGATGTAAATCTACTCAGATCTGATGTATCTGATGTAGATCTACATCAGATCTAAGTAGATCTACTCATCTTCTTCATCTGAAACATATCTTTTTTACCGTCAGTGAGGGTGAAGTAAGGAGTCGGTGGTTGCCGATGAATCCCAACCGATGGTAGTCGTTGGTCACCGGTGACTATATATCGGAAAGAGAAAGAGAAGAAGCAAGATATGGTTACCTGTCAATAATCGCCGGAAATCACAAAAAGCAAAAGAGACAGAGAAGAAGAATAACGTTATAGGACTTTTGGGTATAAACAAAAGGTTATGGAACTAAATAGACTACACGTTTTTCAAAAAAGACTTCTTGATAATTTTCCCTTAATTAAAAGCATGAATTCTTCAATTGTGAAAATCTAAACTTTTATTTAAAAAAAAAAAACCTAATATATTCCAAAAACATTCTTTCACATTTATCATTCAACAATTTCAACAAATTTAAGTGAAAGAAGAGCTATTGAAAATTTGGTGAAAATTTTGGTTTATTCTTCATTTGACAAAATTTTAGTGAAAATTTGATGTGATATCATTTTAACAAATAGATTGGATCTCATTTTCACCATTTTTTTTAATCAAATTTGAATTTGATGTTAGATTTGGTAAAAGATTGGAGATTTTTTCATATAGACAAAATAATGATTACATTTATAGGAAAAAAATTCAATGTTTACACTATAACAAAAAATAGATTCGGCGACTAATTTTGCCGACTAAACCAAATTTAGTCGCCAAAGGGTTACGTATTAGCTACTAAAAATTAGTTGGTCGCCAATGGTTTACACATTAGCTACCAAACAATATTTGGTCGCCAAATGTTGACTTATTAGCTGCTAAAGTTTGTTGGTCGGTAAATGTTCCCTATTTCGCTACCAAAATAATGTGTAGTCGGAATTGTCTTCACTTTTGGCGACTAACTACGTTTTAGTCGTTAAAAATATACTTTTCAGCGACTAAATGTGATGTTCGTCGCGAAAAATAACTATATAATTTGTTTAATTCGTATTTATTTAATTTTTGGTTACTAATTGTACAATGGTCGTGGAAATGATTGGGTTTGGGTGACTATTTCAATTTTGGTCGCTAATGATTAATTATATATCGACTATAGTTCGGTAGCCAAACGTGCCACAAAATTTTGGAGGGAATATTACATTTTTCTTAAATTTATTAGTGACGGAAATTTATGTTGGTCGGGAATAATTATTTGTTTGTTTTATTTTTATTGCCAAAGCAGCCATTTCCCTCCCTCTCGCACTCCCGCGTCTGATTCTGCTATGTCTCCATCGCCATCACTGCAAATATCTGGATCATCCCCCGAACTCCCTCCCAGGTATGTCCTCTCTCTCTCTCGCTCCCTCTCTCTATCTTTCTGTATCTCCCTCTCGATCGTTAGTCTCTTTCTCATAGAGGCCTCTTGGTTTCCCTCTTTCTCTCTCTCTCTCTATCTCACTCACGCCTCCGCCCTCTTCTCTACAGCTTTTTCTCCATCGCCATCATCGCAAGGCTTGCTGGATCATCCCCCAAACTCCCTTCCAGGTATGTCCTCCATTTCACATCTGTCTCTCCCTCTCTCTATATCTCTCTCTCGATTTCACTCTCTTTGCCTCTGTCTCGGTTTAAACACACACACATACATACATACATATATATATATATATATATATATATATGTGAAAACACACAGAAATCATATAGGAAATGCTGAAAATTAGGGCATTGTTATTGAAATGTAATTGAAATTATTTAGTAGGGACATGCTTGGGTTGAATCAAGCAATTTGCTACAAATACTAGGGCAATGTCTTGTAGTACTAGTATGTATACCAATCTATGAATCAAGCAATTTGGTCCAATCTATGTATACCAATCTAATTAGATATGCTTCTTTTTGGTTTTCTTAGGCCTTTTATGATTAGCCCATTCTTTTTGACCATCCTATAATTTTTGTCCCATGAGCTGTAAATGCTAAGATAAGTGCTTAAAACCCCTTCTCTTTTTTTCTTTTTTTTTCTTTTGGGTGTTCATGAGACTGTTCGTCCCCACTAATCACCCAATATTTTTGGTCCTAAGAGATGAGTGAAAAATTAAATGGTCACTGGTAGAGTGACCTGGGTCAGTGTCTTTGTAAATTTAACTTGAATGAAAGCATGTTTAGGACATCATTGATAAAAATGTCTCTAGTTAGTATCTCTTTAAACAAAGCGCATTGTTAGCCCCAAAAGCAAAACTCATGTTTGAGTTGGTCATTTACAAATTAGTGAATGTTTTTGTTTTGTTTTGTGGTGGGTTTATTTTGTTGACGAACCTAAAAAAACAGAACATTGAGGTAATAAGAGACTCAGAAACAACAGAAATGTCAATCTAAACAGAATAAAATCAGGTACTGAACTCATTTTGCTTAGGAAAAAAAACACGAAAACTAAAAAGTTTATGTAATTTTGATCATTGGGATTTGCAACTTTGGCATGCTAAAATGTTTTTATTTTTTATTTTTTTTGAAGTAGCCATGTAATGAATAAAACAACAGATTAATATCATTCTTGAAAGTCGAATGAATATTTTAAAATGAATAAAACTATGGATCACCACTGAGCTTTCGCTGTCATTGTGTCCTGCAAAGAAGTTATAAAAGGTAAATGATACTTGTGATTTGACTAATTGAATTATTTAGCCAAAAGGAGAACAAATGCAAGTGTTTCATGTGCAAATTTTAATATTTTTAGAAATTTCCAAATTTAGATTAAAAAAGAACTTTCATTTAAAGAATAACTTTGTAATTTCATTTTTCGAGAGTTGTGTGTGAATGTTTAATTGCCAAAAAAAAAAAAAAAAGGTCATGCACTGCCTTCTAAATGGGATTTGCAAAAACAGAATTTTAGGAATTAACCATACAAAATTTACTCCAGGTTTATTTACTTACTAGCCAAATAAGAATAAGTTCACTCAAAATGGTTTAAGGACCTAAACAAATAGCTTATGTTTCTTGTTCTTTTCATTGTTGGTCTGCAACTGCATGATTTATTGTTTTCTACGATTTCATTTGTTCTTGCTTCTTTTTTTTGCTCAATTCTTTTCCTTCTTACTTTATGCTATTTAGTTATCCTGTTTCGTTACATTTTGTTTTGTCTATAACGTGACAGACGTTGAAGTTTGTCTGAAATAGTCACTCAAGAATAATATGGAGCACTCCCCAGTAGCACAAGTGACCTTTACATACTTGTGATCCACAACACTATCTAGGAGTCTCAGAAGCACCAGGTCATTTTTCTACTCTCTTCTTTTTTTTCTTTGGCTGCTTTGTCTCAAATATTCTTCTGTAGCTTTCCCACCACACCTTCTGCCGCGTAAACCCTATGACTGCAGTGATGGAAAACGCAGTGCCAACCAATTTCTTTGGTTGTTGCTCAACATCATCTCGATTGGCCTAAGCTAATAATCACATTTTGCTTAACCTCATCTGTCAAAATAGTCATCCAATTTATTCGAACCTGACTCTTAAGTCTAATTTCCTCCTTCTTTTTTTTTTTTTCCAATCTCACTAGCCTTTGCCTCTTTCTTTGTAGTGAGTTTCACATCACAACCCAAGCCTTAGAGTGACTTGCTATCTTCTTTGCTGCCACAACATTCTGCATTGCTATTTAATTCCCTACACAGCAGTCCTTACGTGGACCAACTGGCCTGTTTATGCTGTCTCCTTGTATAGTTCTACTTTATGGTTATGCTCATTGATAGTGAAGTTGTAAGGGCTAGCATATGATTGGATTACTTTGTTGGACACAGTAGGAACTCCAATTTGCAAAATGTTTAGGATCTGGTGTCTGAATTTCATTGGCTTACTTTTGCTTTTCAATTTGCATTGATTGAATTGTGGAAATTAAGAGATCACACTGACTGTTTACATGAAAATGTGCATTTCATCCCAATGAGCAATATCATTAATGCAATTTAGTGCTGTGTGAGTGTAATTTTTGTTTGTGTAATTTTTTTTTGTCAGTTCTACTGTAATTTTTTTGTCTGTGTGAGTGCATTATTAATGCAATTTATTAATGCAATTCAGTGACCATAAAATGCTTATCATGTCATGCACACACACTGTTGAGAGCATGAAAATGGTTTTGATTCTTTTGATATATCATTCTATTATTGACCATATGGTTTCACTAGTACTAGTGCTCTACTAGTTATGCTATCTACTGGTCCAAAATTACGGGTCAGTTCTAAAATATACTTCCATAATTACACTTTGTTTTAGAACAAATCATGTCAAAAAGTCCCACCCTAAAACATATTTATGTGACAAGCCAAACAGTGAATGAAAAACAACATAACATATCTCAACTTGAAATGCGTGTTCTCATTTGTTCCTCAGTTAATCTTTGTGTGAGTTGTAGGTGACAAAATGGACAAGAGTTGGATGACGATAAATAATAGGTTGACAAATAAAGAGTATCAACAAGGAGTGAAGTCATTCATTGATTTTGCTACGGCAAATGTAAGTGTAGATGATGAAATTAGCAGTCTGTGTGTCGATTACATTAATGGCACAAAATATAGCAGACAAGTTGTGTGGATGCACTTGATCCGAAGAGGAATGTCATCTTCGTATATAACTTGGGTGCACCACGGGGAACATGTTCCCGTGTCTCGTCCTAGTGTATCAAATGACAAATGTCAAGGTAGTGGCGAATGCATGATAGATATCGATGATCCGCCCATGGATGAATTGCCTATTATGTTGGAAGAAATTTACGTGAGTGGTCTTATGGATGATCATACCGACGAGGAACCTAATGGTTTGGAGATGGAGGATTTGCATAAGTTCACTAGGTTATTTGAAGATGCACAACGCAAAGTTTACCCGACATGTGAAAAGTTTTCTGTGTTATCATTGGTCATTAAGATGCTTTATGTGAAGGTGTACAACAAATGGAGCAACAAGTCATTCGATATGGTTATGCAGGTATTCAAGGACATTCTACTAGAATGTGATCAAACAATTCCATGGACACTCTATGATGCTAAGAAGTTCTTACGTGACTTGGGTTTGGGATATGAAACAATTCATTCGTGCAAGAATGATTGTGCACTATTTTGGAAGGAGAGTGCTAATTTGGAGAAATGCCCTACATGTGACACGTGTAGATACAAGTTGAACGATGATGGTAGTAAAAAGATTCCACACAAGGTATTGCGGTACTTTCCTTTGACACCGAGGTTGAAAAGACTGTATATGTCCAAAAAAATAGCCGCATATATGAAATGGCACAATGAGAAGCGTGTGGATGATGACATATTAAGGCACCCGGCCGATGGTGAAGTATGGAAGGACTTTGATAAGCAACATCCGACGTTTTCTGATGACTCTCAAAATGTAAGGCTAGGGCTGGCAACAGATGGTTTCAATCCATTTGGAAATATGAGCACATCATATTGCATGTGGCCCGTAATCTTAATGCCTTACAATCTCCCACAGTGGAAGTGCATGAAAGAGCCATATTGCATGATGTCATTGCTTATTCCAGGACGTTCTGCACCTGGAAGAGACATTGATGTTTACTTGCAACCATAAATAGAAGAATTGAAGAATTTATGGAAGCATGGTGTGCAAACATATGATGCATCGAACGGGCAAATTTTTAGAATGCATGCGGCGGTAATGTGGACCATAAATGACTTCCCTGCGTATGGTAACATGTCAGGGTGGAGTACAAAGGGTTACTTGGCTTGCCCTAATTGTAACAATAATGCATCGTCCCAGGGATTACGGAGTAAAATAGGGTATATGGGTGCTCGTCGCCACTTGCCTGAGAACCATACTTGGCGAACAAGTAAGCTCTTCAATGGTCAAATGGAGCATAGGTCCAAACCTTTGGACTTATCGGGGGACCAAATACTAGAGCAAATTGATTCTAGGACTTACATGCCGTATGGAAAGCACCCACAAAATCGAAAACGACAAAGGAATGAACATTAAAATTTGAATTGGAGCAAGAGAAGCATTATGTTTGACTTGCCCTATTGGAAGACGTTGAAGCTTCGACATAACCTTGATGTCATGCATATTGAAAAGAATATATGTGACAATGTCATTGGGACACTTTTGAGCATAGATGGAAAGAACAAGGACACGGACAAAGCACGCTTAGATTTAGAGGACATGAAAATACGTAAAGAGTTACACTTGAAGAGGCATTCTAATGGGTCCTTTAAAAATAATAAGATTAATGTAAAGCAATATTAGTCTTTTGGGAACTTTAGAGGTGCCTGAGTGTAAACAACACATTTCATAATTGAGCTTTATCTATGTCTTTTAAGATTTGGCACCCTTAATTTTAGGCATCATGGCTGTTATTTGGGTTTCAGATTTCTATTATGAGAAGATGAAGCCCTAAATCTGTCATAAGTGGAGTTTGTAGTCTATATACTAAGAAAGAACAAATGAATTCATACTAAGACTAAGTGGAGTTTGTAGTCTTAGTTCATTCTAATTCTTTCTCATCTTTTTCTCTCTTATCTGGCATATCTACATTTTATACTTTTTATTTTAGTATTGGTGGGAACATTTGGGTGGTTATACTTCAATTTAGCTAAATCCATTTTGTATGCTTGGTGTTTGTCTCGTTGGTTCTTAAGTCTGTGAAACTGAATTGAGTTTCATTAAAGTTTAGCACTGGTTAGTTACAGTAACACTTCTAAAGTAGTTAACCTTTATCAGGTTCTAACCAAAGTTGCATTCCATGCATCTTGTGTTGAATTTATTAGGTTTCTTGAGGGCATCAAGAAATGTATTTTTCATCTCTCTAGTTTCAACCAGTAACTAATGGGTTTGAGATTAATATAGATGTGACTTATTATTATTCTCTACTCTCTCTCGCTCTCTCTCTCTCTCTATATATATATCTACATATTCTTCTTCTTTGTTCAGATAGATAATTATAAAAAGATTAAGGAGTATCTAATTTGATAACTTGATCTATGGTGTCACAACATAAATTGCTCTTCTCTAATATTGAACTATTTGAATGCAGAATATTGCAGGTATACATTTGAATCTTGATATTCCTAAATGGCTACATATACTTCACTTGGACCAGCTTAACTCATATGCAGGTAAAGGCTATGCTTTCGGGTTGTTTGTTTCTTGTAATTTAACATCATGTGTTGTGTGTATTTCATGTCAAATATGATATTTGATTCGTAAGTTCATCAATGTGGAATACGTTTAGGGCTCATCACTGTTTGTTTACTTGAACTATTATATATGAACCCTACAAATCTTCTTGTGATGATTTTTTGATATGCATGTTCCTTTTGATGATTAAGTTTACTTCTGTAACGAGTGTTACTGATAATAAAAATTAAGTTACCTGACAATGGAATTGATCAACTTAGATGTTGAAGTTGGTTTTTTATCTTTTTGTTAATGAGACTATTATCCAAGTATCAACTATCTGACAGCAGTACTTCACAAATTTAGAATTGATCACATTTGAATGTCATTCTGTATCAGCTGACACAATGGCTCTACAAATGATGTGTAACATCTTGATTCCTAATAGATGTGATCCTGGTGTTGATAATTAGAACCATAGTTTCACAATTATTTGCAAAAGCTATAGCATTATATGATTTACATTGCAAGTTTTCACATGTATCAGAAAGTTTCTCCATGTTCTTAAGTTTTGTATTCCTTTACCTGCTTGTTGTTATAGTGTTACTTGTGTTATTGCAGATTGGAAAATGGTTCCTGGCTTAAAGACTGGTCGGCTTCGGAAGAAGACACTCACGCAGCCAGAAACAGACTCACCAGCTGCTATTCCTTTAGGATCACCCATTGCTCCATCTCCTGTTCTCCCCATCCGATCAAATGTGGGACCATCTCATCATGTCACTAGCCAACCAATGGTTGATTCTGATGAGACACAAGCCCCATCCGAAATGCAGCCGAGTGGCGTAGGTAAGATTAAAGTGTATCAAATTTGTCAATTATCACTTGCCATTGCCATTGTTTTTTTTAGCCAATTTGTAGCTAATTTTCGTGTTGTTATTTTGTTAACAGGGACTTCGAAGCCCCTACGTGTACGCAGACCAACACTTGGCAAAGGCATACAAAAAATAATTAGAGCCAATAAAGGGGAAAAATGTTATGTTCACATCGATCGGGGGTTGAATGCAATGACTGGCAAGTATGCCACTCCAGCAACTAACGAGTTAGGAATTCAAATTAGAACCTTGTGGCCTTTGAAAGATGTAAAGTCATGGCTGGATCTTGATGAGACTACAAAAGCTGCCGTCATCCAAGCTGTTCTTGTAACTAATATTACTTGTCCACAAGATGTAATTGTATTATGTATGCTAATAAGAAAGACTATTATTTAATGATTACAATTTCAATTTGTTATGCTTGTAGGACAAGTTCAAATTGGAGACGATTTCCACAATGACTTACAAACATAAGAGAATGTGAATAAGAAGGCCTATGGGTTGTACAAAGATTGGAGGTACACCTTGAAGCAAGAATTCGAATTATTAAAGGGACTTCCACGTGATGAGATCGATGCTCATCCGCCCGTAGGGGTGAGTTTAGATGATTGGAAGCATTTGATTGATGTGGCATGGCAAGATGCATCTCACCAGGTAAAATAATAGACTACATAGAGTACATACATCTATGTGAAAATGTGATATGCCTTAATATTTACCAAAAAATTGTTTATCTGCTTGTCTTATTTTTAGAAACGGTTAAAAGCTGGGAAGAGTAATAGGAGTCAATTGCCGTACAATCATACCAATGGGTCTCGCTCATTTCCTATCGCAATGGCTACTATGGTGAGTTTGATTTTTTTTAAACTTGAATCCATTATATTTATTTGGATATGAAAATGTTATGTTGTGATACATATATATATATATATATGTTGAACTCTATTACTAAACATCCACTGTCTGCAAAAAAAACTGTGTGGAAAAAATATGTTAATGATATCCTTGCCACATGTTTGCATTCAAAATCTGTCCAAGGACTATACTCTGTTTTTTATTCGAAATCTGTCTCGCAAAATCTATCTGGGAAAATCTGTTTGAAAATCTGTCTGGGAAATTCTGTTAGTGACACTCTGATTGAAAAATTCTAAATCTTAACCGATGATGTATACATTTCTGTTGGAAGCAATATGTGACTTATATGTAATATTTTTCAATACTGCTAAGCACACATAGATCAAACAGAGACTGGGACACATATGTTATGTTAGAGTGAAATGCTTGGCACGGACTGTTTGTTATGTTGATTTATCTGCATTGGCATTGGTTTAGGTACTTGTTTTGCTGCCTTGAACCTAATGCTTGGCATGGACTGCCATGTTGTTAATAGGATTATCAAATGTGAACAAATGATATTTATAGTTGGACCAGAGTAGAAACAAAAAGTGGCTATGAGTAGAAACTTCAAAAATCTGTGCTAGTCATCTTGGTATCCACACCAAATAAGGGATGTTGGTTGTATATGCATGTATTAGTCTTGTAGCTCTATTTATTTTAGATTTAAGTAAATACATTAAAAAAAAATAGATATTCCTGTACACACATATGCTAGAATACACATAATCTAAAGTGATTAGAAGTGGCTATCTGCGAAAATCTATTTGCAGAAATCTGTTGGACAGAATCTGTTTGACAAAATCTGAAAATTGTGTTTGAAAAAATCTGTTGGAACAAAATTTTCAATTCTTAATATAAAATCTGTTTGAATTCTGGTACAGATGTGTTTGAAAAAATCTGCAAAAGATCTGTCTGAAAAATATAAATCTGTTAATGATAATCTCTTTGAATTCGAACTTTGTATAAACTACAAATCTGTCTGTAACAGATTTCCAAATCTGGTTGCAAATCTGTCTGAAAATATGGCTGCAAATCTGTCTCCAAATCTGTCCAGAAATTTGTTTAAAAATCTGTTAATGAAAATTTGTCTATACAAATCTGTCTGCGAAGAAATGTGTCTAAACTATTAATCTGTCTGCAAAAACTCTATTATCATACAAATCTGTCTGCAACAAATCTGTCTGCAAAAATATGCTTAAAGTTTCATTGATTTATATGTTGATGTGTTAATAGGTAGCAAAAAATGGAGAGTTAGATTTCCCAAAGTTCTATGAGGACAGCCACACTTCAAAGAAAACGAATGACTGGATTCATTCGAAATGTCGTGAGCTGCATGTAAGTATGTGACAAGGAAATATATGTATTCAATATTTTCTTGTACTTAGTACCCAATAATACATATATGTTGCCAAAGTTTTTTTCGTCTTATTTATTTGCAATGATAGCAAGAGATGGTCAATGTACAAGCGGCTACCATCGAGTCGGGGACGTCATTGACTCAGGAGGAGATTTCAAGGCAAGTGCTTGGACAGAAGAAAAGGTACTTGCTTGGATTTGGGAGTGGCCCACAACCCTCTACCATATTTGCATCATGAGCACACGATAAGGACATGGAGGCAATGCGAGCTGAGGTGGAGGCACTTCGTGAGGAGTGGCAAAAAGATCATGATGAGTTAATGAAAGAGCGAGAGGAGCGCGAGAGATGTTACAATGAGCTGTTGAAAGAGCGAGAGGAGCGCATTCAATTATCCAATGAGATGTTGAAAGAGCAGGAGGAGGGACAAAAGGCAAGGGAGGAGACAAATTGTAACAAGCCCGCGGTGGACCTCGCTACAGCTCGGACTCGATTTGTAGTCACGGTTCTTAATCTGAACCAAAGAGTCCAAATCCGGCAAATCGTTTTGAGAAAACTGATTTTTTGAAAGAAGTGCCAAACATGGACTGCTTTGTCAGATACAGAGTCGCCACCTAAATATTTTATTTTGGGAAATTTAGGAAACCCTGACTCGTTGCCTAAGGCCACGTGTCCGTCATCACCAAAGTTGCCTCGGCTCGGGAACTTGGGTACGATTGGGGAAGGTCACTTCGTGAGCACCCCCGCTCGCCCGGTCATAGACCGGCCTCTACTAACCATGATATCAATTTTTGAAAAAACATTGCGAGTTCTTATTCCGGTTATTAGCCTAGGTTACTATGTGATGCGCACATCATACAAGTATAGACTAGATCGCCTGAATTGGAACAAAACATTTCATGTTCGCTTTTGAAAATGGTTTGCTACCCGCAGGTAGGCTTGAAACAATTGATGATTTATTCCAATTCAGATAACCCAACCTTCACCCACAGGCATTCAGGCAGTTATATCAGATAAGCACATAGCCTCATGGTAAGCATGCTATTCATGGCAACACTCACACGCATGCAAGGATGCTAAAGCATAAAGCTTACCGAGTACTCCAAGCCAAAATAGAAACTACATTAGAAATCATGCATGATCCTAAGTATACAGAAATGCCTAATGCAACACATGCAAAATGCAACTATAGCAGGCTCGGCTATTCTAAGATGGTATATGAAATGCTACAACTACCATGTATTCAATTTGGAATCGAAAGTACGATGCAGTTAGTATGGTGCGCCGAGCCCGGTGCATGCAATACAGATGAATGAATGCAAACATGCTGTCATACTGTATGCTAATTTAAACATGCCCTAATCTAACCATCATAAGCGGATAAATAAAAGGGAGAAAGACGTGGGGTTGGAAGACATACATCACACTCACCCACACTTATTACAGTTATGCCCTCGCTCGGAGGGTCCGAATAAATATACAGTCCAAATATTACAGTCCCGAATAAAAGAATATTACAGTCCAAAATATTACAAAATTCTAATTAATTAACGAATTAACTAAGAAAACAAATAAAACTGGCGTGCAAGCCAGGGACTGCCTTGCTTCTGATGGATGATGCATGTCCGGGTTGTCTTGCGCGGAAATCCACCGGAATGCCCCAATTAGCCTCTGTTTACACCTGTTCTTGAAATGCGTGCCAAGCCCCAAAAGGTTGCTGATTCCTTGTTTTGCTGCAACAGAGAGCAGGAAAGGGGCATAGCAATGTATTTGCACAGATATATGCATGTCTCGATCCTCGTGCCACCAATCACGTAAACCGAGGCATGATGGCCGAGGAGTCGAAATGCACAACTCAATATAGGATGAATGCACATGAAACTACAGCTAAAACCTAACTCCATCATGGATAATCCGGAGTGTCGGTGACTGGGGAATTGAGACACATTCCGTCACTCGGAGTACGAAATGTACCTCGTTTCCCGTGCCCGGGCTAACTCCTATTCCAGACACGATGCAATATGCATGATATGCATGAAATGCAACTAAGATACAATCCTAACATACACAGAATGCTATGAAAATGAGATGCCTCAAAGTACGTGCACACGGGCACGCAAACCGAGGCGATGACAGGATGCAATGAAAATGAGATGCCTCGAAGTACGTGCACACAGGCACGCAAATCGAGAAAATGACAGAATGGAATCTAAGATACAACCTAGTATGCACTATGCTATGAAAATGATCTGCCTCGAAATGCATGCACTCGAGCACGCAAACCGAGGCGACGGTATGTGCAATGCAAATGAGATGCCTCGAAATGCGTGCACACGGGCACGCAAACCGAGGCGATGGTATATGCAATGCAGATGAGATGCCTCGAAATGCGTGCACACGGGCACGCAAACCGAGGCGATGGTATAATGCGATGAAATGACGTGAAAACGACAAATGGGCTTATACCAACATGAGCGAGCCTCAGCCACACTCACATAGGATGCCGGCGGATAAAAATGAAGTGCCTCGAAATGCGTGCACACGGGCACGCAAACCGAGGCGATGGCAAAATGTGATGAAATGACATGGAAATGACAAATGGGCTTATACCAACATGAGTGAGCCTCAGCCACACTCACATCGGATGCCGGCGGATAAAAATAAAGTGCCTCGAAATGCGTGCACACGGGCACGCAAACCGAGGCGATGGCAAAATGTGATGAAATGACATGGAAATGACAAATGGGCTTATACCAACATGAGTGAGCCTCAGCCACACTCACATCGGATGTCGGCGGATAAAAATGAAGTACCTCGAAATGCGTGCACACGGGCACGCAAACCGAGGCGATGGCAAAATGTGATGAAATGACATGGAAATGACAAATGAGCTTATACCAACATGAGTGAGCCTCAGCCACACTCAAATCGGATGTCGGCGGATAAAAATGAAGTGCCTCGAAATGCGTGCACACGGGCACGCAAACCGAGGTGATGGCAAAATGTGATGAAATGGCATGGAAATGACAAATGGGCTTATACCAACATGAGTGAGCCTCAGCCACACTCACATCGGATGCCGGCGGATAAAAATGAAGTGCCTCGAAATGCGTGCACACGGGCACGCAAACCGAGGCAATGATAAAATGTGATGAAATGACATGGAAATGACAAATGGGCTTATACCAACATGAGTGAGCCTCAGCCACACTCACATCGGATGCCGGCGGATAAAAATGAAGTGCCTCGAAATGCGTGCACACCGGCACGCAAACCGAGGCAATGATAAAATGTGATGAAATGACATGGAATGGATGGCAATCATTCTAACAGAATTTCAGCAACAAAATATGGGGGAAAACAGTCCCGAAATGATGCGAAATGATACCAAATGCAAGGAATTGTCCCGAAATGTGAATTTAGGCGCCCGAAATGGCCTATAGCTATGCCAAACATGCACAATATGGACATGAAATGCAAAGACAGAAGCTAGACAGTCCCAAAAATGCACTTTCACAGTTATAAACATGGCCAAACAGCAAGCATAGGTAGGGGAAAAAATAGCATGCAAGAATAGGGGCCAAAAGAGGGGTAATGAAGCAAGTGGTATAAGAAAAACCCAAACTGAAAAATTTCCTTCTACAACATTGAAGAGGGACCAAAAATAAGAATATTTACAGTATATGGCAGCCTCAAAATCAGTATACAAACATGCTAAAAATGTGATGCAAAATGAGGCTCAAAAATGGCTAAAACATGAAGTATACAAAATAATCACCAAACAGAAAAAAAGTGTTAATGAAACATGAAGTATAGGCCAAAATAAGGCCACTTTCAGTTCGGACCAAGGTCCAAAAACAGAAGCAAAGAGGGCTGCCAATTTATGCAAAAAATGGGGCCAAATAAGGGATATAACTACAAGTGACACATGGAGACATCAAATGGTGTTGAGCCCTTCTCCAATGTTGAATAGGGGCTCAAAATAAGCCTAACATCAATTTACAACATGCTCAAAAACAGATTTCTCATGGGCCAAAAATAGCATGCAAAACTATGACATACAAGAGGATCAATGAAGCAAGTGTATCATGGAGAGCTCAAACAGGGTTGAGCCCTTAATGAAAAGTGAAGATGAGCTCAAAAGAGGGCCCTTTTCAGTTAGGGCCGGAGCTTGAAACAAAAATCAAGTGGGGCTTAGAAATAGATCAAGAAAAAGGGTCAAAAGGGTAAAAGTATTACTTACCCTTGAAGACTCAAACTTTTGTTGCTTCTTGGATGAATTTGCAGCTTCTTTGGCCTTTGAGAAACCTTCCTTGTTGCTGGAAATGAGGTGGTGGTGGTAGAGCTTGGTGGTGTAGAAGGAATGATGGTTAGGAACTTAGGGTTTTTCAAAGAATTGAGAGCTATGGAAATGGAGTTGGCTATGGAAGCTTGAAGGAGAGTTTTTCTAACCCCAAAATACTACAAGGCTTGCTTGCTATATAGGCCAAAGAAGGGGTGTAAAGGTGGGGGAAAAGGAGAGTAATATTCCCCCACGAAATATCCCCCAGATAAAGATCTTGTCTGGGGGATATTGCCCCACAGCTGTAAAGTGCACAGTGCAAGGAAGCAGGCCGGCCTGGTACTTTTGTTGCAGGTGGCCGGCCGGCCACACCCCCTAGCCGGCCGGCTAGGGGTCAAAAGGTTCAATCACATTTTCTGGCCGGCCACCAGTTGGTGAGGTCCCCCTATGTATGTACAACACAACCATGTGGTTAAAAGTCCAAGAAAGTGGGTCCAAGGGGTTCAACATTAGCTCGGAAAGAGGGGTTCAACATTAGCTCGGAAAGAGGGGTTCAAAAGGGTCAATTTGAATTACTGGCCGGCCATGAACTTTTAGGGGCCTCTCATGTGTGTACATCACAGATATGTGGTTCAAAGTTCGAGAAAAAAGGTCCAAGGGGTTCAACATTAGCCCGGAAGGAGGGGGTCAAAAGGGTCAAGTTGAATTACTGGCCGGCCATGAACTTTTAGGGGCCTCTCATGTGTGTACATCACAGATATGTGGTTCAAAGTTCGAGAAAAAAGGTCCAAGGGGTTCAACATTAGCCCGGAAGTGTGAAAAACGGGCGCCGGAGGGCGTCGGAGGATGTATAACTGGCTGCTGCAACAATTGCTGGCCTCCCATCCTTCAGTGACCTCCCCGGTGATAAAACAGAGGTACCTGCCAAAAATGAACGAAAACCGTTGCAAAACGAATGCTCGGGGACCAAAACACGCAGTTCGAGATCCCGAAAATGGGCTGTTAAGCACCGAAAGTGGCATTCGGCCACGAAGTGGGTCTCTCAGCCCCCAGTGTCCCTCAAATGGGAGCAAATAGGAAGTAAGCCAAAAATCAGAGCAATAGGAGATGATTAAGCGGTCCCGAACCGAGGCACACGGCCAACGGTCCCGAAAAACTGGGAACCGGACTCCGAAATGGGCAAAATGGCCTACGGCCACCAAACGTAGCCTACGGTCACTGGGAGATGGTCTACTGGACCTGTCCCTCCCCTCAGGAAAAGAAACAAAGAAAACCGAGTCTGGTTCGCAAACCGAGACAAGGCACAGAAGAGGGTTCGGAAGTCCGGAGGCAGGGCTCACGGCCGCAACTCTGAAACTTCTGAATGAGCACATTATGCAACATCACCAAGCGCTCAATCGGTGACGTCCGAGTCTTAAGGTCGGTCAAAAATGGGGTGTCTACACAAATACAAAGGTCGAGCATCTTAATAACGTAGTCGCTAAACTGTCACAACTCTTAGGAATCTAAGTTGGGCAGCCGACGTTTGCTTTTTGGTAAGAACAATTTCATTAATGTCACATTTTCTTTGTTTAAATATGTTCGCTTTAAGAGTCGAAAATGTCATGAATTTGGGAGTTAATCTGCCTCACAAATTCAATGGGAGTTGTTTAAATATGTTCGCTTTAACTTTTGTTCATAAGTTTTTGAGCAGATTCTTTATACTCATTCCTAGATTACAAACCAAGACCATCATTCACTGAAACCTTTGTTTAAACCCACCAACCATCAACAAAAATCTTTGCATTTTCAACTATAATTTACATTGTATCATTACCACCCAAGACCCTCATGACTGAACAGCCACAAGTCAAAAAGAATACTTCAAATGAGAGGTTGTAAAGGAAGAGCACTGCTAAGTGACAATTAGGAGACATTTAAGATGAGTTGACAATTCATTGAACACTCTACTAACCAAGTTTAAAGTTTCATAAAACGGTCTACTACCTAAAAGTTTAAAGCTTATTTATGAGTTCAAATAAATTAATAAAAACTCAAATCTCCTAAACTACCAAATGTTATTTGGGCAATTGATTTCTGGTGTAGTTACTAGAGTTTGGTTTTGAGTTTTCTTAACAATGAACTTGTATTTAAAATATGTACTTGATTAAGATTAACTATAGTAGCAACATGTTAAAAAAACATAGCGAATCTCAATCTTCGTTTAAAGTAACATGTAAACTTCAACAGTAGTATTTTGAATAGTAACTCGAACCACTGTTTTAACGTAATGGTAAGCTTCCCGGTGACAAATGTGACATGTAGGGACAGACGGTACGTAAATAGGACACATACGTTGGGAGTTAGAGTTGAAAATGTCATAAACTTAGTCGAAAAAAAGGGTTCGGGGGGCGAAAATGCAAAACAGCCCCCGAAACACTATTTTTTCGTAACGGGAAGCTTCCCGGTGACAAATGTGTCATGTAGGGATAGACAGTACGTAAGTATGACATGTACGTTGGGAGTTAGGGCTGAAAATGTCACAAACTTAGTCGAAAAAAGGGGTTCGGGGGCCGAAAATGCAAAACAGCCCCCGAGCCACTGTTTTTTCGTAACGGGAAGCTTCCTGGTGACAAATGTGACATGTAGGGACAGACGGTATGTAAGTAGGACACGTAAGTTGGGAGTTAGGGTTGATAATGTCATAAACTTAGTCAAAAAATGGGGTTCGGAGGGTGAAAATGCAAACTACCCCCGAGCCACTATTTTTTCATAACAAGAAGCTTCCTGGTGACAAATGTGTCATGTAGGGACAGACGGTACGTAAATAGGACACCTACGTTGGGATTTAGAGTTGAAAATGTCATAAACTTAGTCGAAAAAAGGGGTTTGGGGGGCGAAAATGCAAAACAGCCCCCAAACCACTGTTTTTATGTAACGAGAAGCTTCCCAATGACAAATGCGACATATAGGGCCAGACGGTACATAAGTATGACACGTATGTTGGGAGTTAGGGTTGAAAATGTCATAAACTTAGTCGAAAAAAGGGGTTCGGGGGGCGAAAATGGAAAACAGCCCCCGAGCCACTATTTTTTCATAATGGGAAGCTTCCTGATGATAAATGTGACATGTAGGGACAGACGGTACGTAAATAGGACACCTACGTTGGGAGTTAGAGTTGAAAATGTCATAAACTTAGTCGAAAAAAGGGGTTCGGGGTGGGAAAATGCAAAACAAGCCCCGAACCATTGTTTTTTTGTAACGGGAAGCTTCCCGATGACAAATGTGTCATGTATGGACAGATGGTACGTAAGTAGTACACGTACGCTGGGATTTAGGTTTGAAAATGTCATAAACTTAGTCGAAGAAAAGGGTTCGGGTGGCGAAAATGCAAAACAGCCCCCTAGCCACTATTTTTTCGTAATGGGAAGCTTCCCGGTGATAAATGTGACATGTAGGGATAGACAGTACGTAAATAGGACACCTACGTTGGGAGTTAGAGTTGAAAATGTCATAAAGTTAGTTGAAAAAAGGGGTTCGGGGGGCGAAAATGGAAAACAGCCCCTGAGCCGCTGTTTTTTTCATAACGGGAAGCTTCCCGGTGATAATTGTGACATGTATGGACAGAAGGTACGTAAATAGGACACCTATGTTGGGAGTTAGAGTTGAAAATGTCATAAACTTAGTCGAAAAAAGGGGTTCAGGGGGCACCATTTTGCAAAAACTAAATGTGACAAAGGATATATCTTGTTGACGTAATTCTTGGAAATTCGAATAATGGATTTGTAAAGTTCAGCTGATTGGGTTTAGGCGCAATTGTGTATTTGATCAGTTTAACTATCACCACTACAAAATGTGAAGGGCATCCTAGTTCATGGATGCTAAAATTTGTTGAAAGAAAGAATGTACAACAACAGTTGAATACTAGACAATTCATATAACATGGCCTCAAGATTTGTCTGATAGGAGGATAATTCCTCAGCAACAGATCAGGGAACTTAGGACTAAAGAAGCTAAGTATTGAAGAAACCTATCAAAATTAGAAGGTGTTATGGAAGAATAGTTAAGCATAATCTTTTTCAGCTCTTGTCCCCCTAAGCCTGTAAAGAACCTAAGGCATTACTCATTCACAAATAGAAGTATATCTACATCTATAAACCCACAAGATAGTTAAATATAAATGAACAGTATTATGATTTCATTACATTGTTGACTTAGTTTCTTCTTTAAGGAAAGCGTTTCCAAACTTTCTATGATTATATCGAATAAATTAGAATCTTTTATGAAGAAAAAGTACACACCAATTTCCATCCATGGAGGTCACAAAAGCACTATTTTAACGTAACAGGAAGCTTCATGGAGGTCACTTTATCCTAAGCATAGTGAAAACACCATCTTCATGCTAACCAACACAATCTCCTTGCATTTACAAATTGCTTAATTGAGGTTTCTTTATTGTAGGGCCAGTACTGAGTTTTATGGATACGAGACAAACTCTAATGATGGGTCCTCTTACATTTTGAAATAAAAAATGTCATTTGGATTAAATGGTAGTCTTTCCTATAATTTCTGTAATTTGGTAATACCTACACAGTTTACTTTCACCATAAAAATACTAAAATTTACTTAGATAGATTTAGAGATTAAAAAGCTAAAATAAGAACTCACGATGGGTCCATGTTTGGATGTCTTTCATTAGTTAATTGCTATTATTCTCCTTGTCTTTTAATGTTTGAAATTATTACAATATATATATGTCGTCCAGAAGTGCCTCTATATGCACCAAACTAATGATATTTTTGTTTTTTTACAGATGTTTTTGGACATACAAATGTGGATATGTTTTTTTTTCACAAGTACGGGAGGGCATTGTTTTTATATCTCTATCCGTATAGATAGTGGTTTGTACAAATTACTTTTTTGGTTGGGTAAATATCAGCTAAGTTGGCATGGTATAAATGAACATAGCACGTGGTACAAAATAGTTTTGGGGCAGTACAAAATATAATTTTTGTTGTGGTACAGAAGTTCTAGGTGTACAATTAATTTAGTTATTCCTGTATTATGTATGGAATTAAATTATTGACGTTGGATTAGACTTAGTAATCATATTATCTGTAATATATATATATAATTGGATGTTCAATATTAATTATTTGGATGGTTGGAACTGAAATGTGTGCATGTTGTTAAATACTTGATAACATATTTAGTGTTGATGGATTATATTGTTTATACAGGGTACAGGTTGTATTAATAATGGATAAAGGTTGTTTAGAATTTTTTTTTTTGAAAAAAAAAAAAAACACGTTAAAGTATTTGGTCACCAAATATTTTGGTAGCCAAATACGTAATGAAATGTTTTGGTGACTAATAATTTAGTAGCAAGAACATAACCCAAAAAGTGTTTGTGACCAATTAATTAGTAGCTAAAATAATTGAAAATGAGAGAAATAAACTATTGGCCACTAAATTTTTTAGTCACGAAAAAAAAATGGTATCATTTTGTGACTAAAACATTTGGTGGCAAAAAGTGAAGAAGTGAATGTTAAGAGACTTTTCGCTACGAAACTTTTAGTGGGCAAAAGTTACAACGACAAAAATTACTTAGTCGCTAAAAATATGTATTCTATTGGTGACCAAAATGTTTGGTCTATAATAGTCATTCTCATTTTATGGTAGCACTTTTAGTGACTAACAATTAGTCGCCCAAATCACGTTTTGCCGACCAAATAAGATTTCGTAGCCAAATGTGTGCTTTCGGTGACCAATTCTTTAGTAGCTAAAAGTGACACCTTCCCCGACCACACGAACTTTAGTAGCCAAAAGTGACATTCGGCGACTAAATGTTTTAGTGGCAGAAACATAACATTTGCCGACTAAACAAAATTTATTAGCGAAATGTAGTCACTTTCGGCGACCAAACAAAGTTTAGTCGCCAATACTATCGCCGACAGAGTATAGGCGACGAGTTTGGCGACAAAATATTTTAGTCGCTAAATCGTTTCAGCGACCAAATATCGGACTTTTGGCGACCAATATTTTGGTAGCCAAAAGTGATATTTCTTGTAGTGTTAGCATTATGATTTAAATAAATTAATAAATTTAAATTTTAAAAGTTTCAAGGAAATTTGAAAATGTGTGTTATTAAATTTGGAGTGATTATGGCGCTGTTTGGGAAGTTGGGTTTTGGATTTTTTTTGTTTTTTTTTTCACTAAAAGACAAATTGGTTACAAAACCAAAAAAAAAAAACAAATCTGTGTGAGTGATTTTCCGATCACACTGCCCAACTTAGTACTCAGCTGGAGAACACTGGCAGAATAGATGACATCTGGCTAACCTGTAATAGAAAGAGAAGATTCTGGCGGTGGTTCGTCCACCCGAGGGCACTCCGACGAGCAAGTCAGTATATCTCTCAAAGATAATCAATAGTGCTTAACTCACTAGACAGAATATAAATTGCGTACTTTAGACCCACGGGGGTGCCTCTCTTTTATAGCTAACTCAATCCTAGTCCCAATAGAAGCTTGACCTCTATGGACTCCCGTTCAGTATATACTTTGGACTCCTCAAGAGATATGGATAGATTCCCTAAGAACATTATCTTTATCCATCTTGAAGTCTTCCCTCATTCTAGGACTCTTGTCCTTTATCTGCTTTTCTCGGACTCCGATATCTTCGGAGATAACCTCGGCTTAACCGAGATTACCTTGGCGTCATAACCTGGACACGGGGCACCTCGGCTGACACGTCGGCGTCACCTTGTCACGTCTCGATACTCAAAAATATATCCCCACAACTGCCCCCTAGGTTCTATTACCTCGGCATTCTGAGGTGATGGAACCTATATCAGTACCTCATGCTTGTACATCGGTTTAATCCGAGATCATTATCGTAGGCCGACATGTCTTTTTAAAGATCAAGAATTTTGTGAGCTGTCGTGCACAAACAACTCAACTGTTTCAGCCACGCGTCTTCTTTTTACTGGATCGTGCTCCAGACGTGCTTGTAGATCGTTTTTGCGCCTGTATGTGCCGCCTGACGGATTCGTTTTTCTAGAATCATTAATTTCCTTTTTTTCCGCCGTTTCAAGTTTAATCAAAACTCTTTCTTTTCCCCCGTTTTTTCACTTTACTCTTTCACATCTGAAGCTCATTCTCTCTCTTTCTTGCTTTACCCTTCGAAATCCTCCATTGCTCAAGCTTCCAAAGTTCTGCAGCCACCGACGTTCGCTTTCTTCGACTAGGTTCGTGCTGATTCTTTGGTCCGCCACTGTCGTCTGTCCTCGGCAACGTTTAACACCGGCTTCGTTCTTCCTCTGGTAATATACTATTCCTTCTTATTTCAGTTCTTAATTTTTTCTTGAACTTTTTGCCATTATTGTTTTGCTTTAAACATTCGATCTTGTAAATCATTCATCTGAATGTGTTTTTTCCACAATTTTGCCCTTGCCCATATCTTGAACACACGCACTGTTTTACCACTTCCTTGTACTTTTGCCACTGATTTTGGCCGTATACTTCTTGTATTCTTTATGCTATTGATAGACCATCTCTGTTCTTGATTTTGAAACTCCGTTCTTGTTTTCTGTTTTTTTTGTGTCTTTTCCAGATTCGTGCCTTCAGTCTTTGTTTTCATAGATTTAGGTTTGGGATTTGTCTGTAGAACCCAGAATTTAGGGCAAAAACTGGAACATCCCTTACAAATTTCTACACCAGCTCAAACCTAAGTTTTTGCTGAGGTCCCAATAACCCTTTTTTGATACATTTTCTTTCTGAAATCCAATACCTTTAGTTATCCCGATATCATGGGTATGTGGAAACATTGGGTAGACACCCCCTCCAAGCTAGAATTTTTTAGGCAAGAGTTTGAAATCCCAGCTGATGTCAATCTGAGGTCGGCTGGGGATGATGACTCCATCATGCCTACAGACAACTCCGTGCCCTTCCCTGTGGTTACCTTTATTGAGTGTGGACTTCGGTTTCCACTTGACCCTTTTTTCCGTCAAATCCTTCACTTCTATAAGTTGAACCCAATGCAACTCGCCATCAATTCTTACCGAGTTATTTCTGGTACCATAGCTTTAGTTAAACAAGAGAATGCCAGGATTACGCTTGCCGATTTCCAGTACTGTTATACCATGTGTCGCCTTAGAAAAGACACGGACTATGTCTATTACCTCAAGCCGAGATCCACTGAATATAAAATCGTAGCCGACCTCCCAGACTCCAACAAGGGAGCTGGAGACGATTACTTCATCGTCTCGGGCAATTGGGAGTTTCAGCCAAATGATGACCTTCATCTTTATCCCTTAAGCCGAACAGTTCTCGGGAAAAGAGCTGGTAAGGGCCACCCTTCATAAGCTTTCTTATCTTCTTGCATAAATTTTTCAATATTATGTTCTAATGTCTGTGCTGTTCTATCTTTGCAGTTCTTCCTTAGTCTCCAAAGAACTTCCGCCAATCCTTCTTCCCCAGCAGGGATTTGAAGAAGCTACTGAACCTGCCAGTTCACAAACGGAAGGCGCCTTTGCTTCTCAATTTTATCCCAACCTATAAGTCAGCTTTGTCCGACGTCCCTAAGAGGAAGAAGAAAAGCCTCTCTCCTCCTTCTACCACAACTCCACAGACTGCGTCCACATCTCGGATAGATCAAGGGTCAACTTCCGATCCAGCTGACCAGCCATCCACCTCGGCTCCATACTTGATTTCAATATCACAACGCCGCTACCGACACCGAACAGTTTCTACTGCCGAGATGGGTCGCCTAAAACCGGTTGCAAAAGATCTTCTAGCCAGCATTCCATCATCCGTTGACGATCAACCAGCACAAACCCAACCTCAACCGAAGCCGAAAAGAATAAAGAAGGCTCAACCAAAGGCTAAGGTAACTCAGGTTGAGTTTGAAGATACCTTGCCTATCTCAAAGTTGGCTGAGAGTGACAAACCTCAACCCTCTGCTGGGAAGAGGCGCTCTGAAGCCCAACCATCAGAATCCCCAAAATCCAAAAAGCCGAAGTCATCCTCCGCTACAACTTCGGGGTCTAAAAAGAATGATGCCCCCTGGTCCCCAAAAATTACTTTGGAGGATAAGCTAGTCCTTGCTACCGATAGTGCCGATGACATAAATGTCGGCGTAGCGCTCAGTACTGCTCTGCTCCTCCCCGGCGATCTTAATCGAAACGCCGAGATGAGCGAGTATGAAAACTACGCGTTGATGCTTCAACGCTCTGTTCAAGTAAGTGTCTTTCATTTGGCACTTTTTTCCTTCTTTCATATACTTAGAAATTTTCTAATAACTTCTGTTTTATTCAATTTCAGGCCATCCAGCATGCCCATTCTTTCTCTGTTCAATCTTTCGAAAATCGACAGAAGCTGGCCGATATGAATAGGGAGTTCTTTTCTCTTCAAAAAACCAACAAGAATTTGCAGTCAAAGATGAAAAAGTTGAAGGACCAAGCCGAGGCTGCAATCAAAGCCCAAACTGAAGCCGAAGAGAAGGCTGAATCTTTCGAAGCCATCAGAAAGGTTGCTGAGTCCCAAAGAAAAGAGGCTGAGGAGAAGATGGCCCAAACCGAAAAAGAGCTTCAAGAAGCCTTGGCCACCAAAGAAGCTAAAATCAAAGACGCCGATGAAAAGGCGTACGCCCAGGGCATGGCCGATGTCACTGAGGCTTATGAAAAATAGGTGAAGGAGGCATGCAACAAGGGTTTCACCCTTGGTTGGATGTCCCTTCTGAAAAAGCTCAACGTTCTTGAGGACTCACCCTTGAGAAAAGCCGACGCCATTCCTCTTCCATTCCCTTCATCTCCACCTCCAAGTCAAGACGTCGGTGAATCTGAGTCTGAGGATGGTGATGAGGATGAGGATGAGGCCTTGGTGAGAAAATCCAAGGATGCTGATGGGGCCAAGTCCCCTCTTCAGAAGGAGCAAGTCCTAGACTTGACTCAAGATGAGGAAGGTGATGAGGTTCCCAAAGACGTTGCTCATGAGAAGGTATCAGCCGACGTCCCCTTCGCCGACAAGAGTGTTGAAGAAGCTTTGCAAGAAATTGATGCTGAGCTAATGGCGGAGAAGGCGACCGAGGTTGCTTCTCAACAATCGTCCGAGGTCCCAACCCAGCTCACTGTCGACGCTGAGGAACCTTAGTTTTCATGTCTTTTCTTTTGTACTTTGTTTTTCTTTTGTTTTTTGAAACAATGTAAGCCCTCCATATGGCCGATGTGCCTCCTTTTGTTGAATGCTAAGACAACTTTCCTTTACTGATTGCTTGTACTTTTGTCTTTTCTTGACTGCTCTAGCGTGATTCTATACTTAGAATATTCTGCATGTCTTTCACATACTCTTCCTTTTTTGTACAATCTTCTCGGTGTGACATACCTCGGATAGACAAACTTCTTGGTTTTAATCTTACCTTGTAAACTTTTAACAAGTGTTGAACATCATACTGGTTTAACTCAACTTGTAAATTGTCCATAACTTTCAACAAGTGTTAAACAATGATTTCGGCTTAACTTCAACTTGTAAATTGTCCACAAATTTCAACAAGTGTTAAGCAATGATTTCGGTTTAACTTAACTTGTAAATTGTCCACAAATTTTAACAAGTGTTAAACAATGACTTCGGCTCAACTTCAACTTGTAAATTGTCCACAAATTTCAACAAGTGTTAAGCAATGATTTCGGTTTAACTTAACTTGTAAATTGTCCACAAATTTCAACAAGTGTTAAACAATGACTTCGGCTTAACTTCAACTTGTAAATTGTCCACAAATTTCAACAAGTGTTAAGCAATGATTTCGGTTTAACTTAACTTGTAAATTGTCCACAAATTTCAACAAGTGTTAAACATATTCTTCTTCTTTCTGCCTCCTAATGTGAACCTAAGTTCTACTTGGGTTCTTATTATGCATGTATTCTAGAGACAATGCCAAGTATCTTGAAAAGAGAACTGAATCTTTATTTATTTACTTCGGCAAATGGCAAAGGAACAAAGAAATTCTAATGATAGAAAAATTTCAAATTACAAGTGTTCCAAGGTCTTAGCAACTCTTTGCCCTCATTATCTTCAAGCCGATATGCCCCATTGCCCAGTACCGAGATGATTCTGTAAGGTCCTTCCCAATTTGGGCCAAGTTTGCCTTCTCTAGGATCTTTCTTGTTGCCGACGACTTTTCTGAAGACGAGGTCACCAATCTGAAATTCCCTTGGGTTAACCTTCTTGTTATAAGCTCTGGCAAGCTGTTGCTGGTATGCTGCGAGCTGAATTGCAGCTTTCTCCCTTCGTTTTTCTAGGAGATCTAGATCTCGGGCTAAGAGTACATCATTAGTCCCGTTCTCTACCCTTTGGGTTCTGATCCCAGGGATACCGACTTTCAGTAGAATGACTGCTTCTGTGCCATAAGCCATGGCAAATGGGGACTCCCCTGTTGATCTTCTTGCCGTAGTCCGATATGTCCAGAGTACATTGGGCAATTCGTCTACCCACTTGCCTTTGGCTGCCTGCAGCCTCTTCTTTATCCCATCCAAAATTACTTTGTTGGATGCTTCTGCTTGTCCATTGCTTTGTGGAAAGCTTGGGGTTGAAAAGTAGTTCTTGATCTTGAACTTTGCACATAAATTCTTGATCAGTTTACTGTCAAATTGAGTTCCATTGTCTGCAACAATTGCTCTTGGAATCCCAAATCTGGTGATAATGTTTTTCCAAATGAAGTTCTTCGCGTCCACATCTTGGATCTTGGCAAGAGGTTCAGCTTTTATCCATTTTGTGAAGTAGTCCGTTGCCACCAGCAAGTACTTTCTTTGTCCAGTTGCTTGGGGTAATTGTCCAACGAGATCCATGCCCCATTGGGCAAATGGCCAAGGACTGGATACAGGGTTCAGGTCAGCAGCTGGCTGATATATCAAAGGTGCAAACTTTTGGCATTGTTCACACTTCTTCACGTAGGCTTCTGCATCTTTTTGCATGTAAGGCCACCAATACCCCTGGGTAATGGCCCTATGGGTGAGTGATCTGCCCCCAGCGTGGCTTCCACAAATTCCTTCATGGATTTCATATAAAAAATCTTCAACCTGCAAAGAGTGTATGCACTTTAAAAGAGGTCCAGTGAAGGATCTTCTGTAGAGGTATCCCTCTGCTGTTAGACTGAATCTTGCCGACTTCAATTTGATCTTGTGTGCCTCCTTGCGGTTATCTGGCAGCTTTCCTTCTTTTAGGAACGTAACAATTGCGTCCATCAAGCGTGGTCCCATGTCTACGCACATTGCTTCACGCTCTGGGGTTACTGGTTCAATGCTCGGGCCCGACAGGTAGTCAATCATTATTGTCCTTGCTTTTCTAGGTTGTACTGCACTAGCTAGGTTGGCCAACGCATCGGCGTGGCTGCTATCTGTAGACACCCCATTTTTGACCGACCTTAAGACTCAGACGTCACCGATTGAGCGCTTGGTGATGTTGCATAAATGTGCTCGTTCAGAAGTTTCAGAGTCACGGCCGTGAGCCCTGCCTCCGGATTTCCGAACCCTCTTCTGTGCTTTGCCTCGGTTTGCGAACCAGGCTCAGTTTTCTTTGTTTCTTTTCCTGAGGGGAGGGAGAGGTCCCGTAGACTATCTCTCAGTGGCCGTGGGCTACATTTTGTGGCCGCAGGCCATTTTGCCCATTTCGAAGTCCGGTTCCCGGTTTTCGGAGCCATCAGGCCATGTGCCTAGGTTCGGGACCGCTCAACCATCTCCGTTTGCTCTAAATTTTGGCATGCATCTTATTTACTCCCTTTTGAGGGACACTGGGGTCTGAGAAACCCACTTCGTGGCCGAACGCCACTTTCGGTGCTTGGCAGCCCATTTTCGGGGCCCCGAACTGCGTGTTTTGGCCCCCGAGGGTTCGTTTTGCATCGGTTCTTGTTCATTTTTGGCAGGTGCCTCTGTTTTATCACCAGGGAGGTCACTGGAGGGTGGGAGGCCAGTAATTATCTTGGCAACCAGTTATATTCCATTTTCGCCCTCCGACACCCGCTTTTCGCACTTCCGAGCCAATGTTGAACACCTTGGAGCTACTTTCTTCAACCCCGAACCACATATTTGTGATGTACACACATGGGAGGACCCTAAAAGTTGGTGGCCGGCCAATAATTCCACCTGACCCTTTTGAACCCCTCCTTCCGGGCTAATGTTGAACACCTTGGGCCCACTTTCTTGAACTTTGAACCACATATTTGTGTTGTACATACATGGGAGGATCCTAATATCATATGGCCGGCCATTAATTCCTTTTGATCCTTTTGAACCCCTCCTCAAAATGGCTTGTTCTCTCTCCTGTTTTAGAATTTCCAAATTCGAACCACGGGGTTGTGAAGAGGAGACCTGGGAGGCCACCAATATGTGGTGGCCGGCCACTAATTATACTTGACCCTTTTGACCCCTAGCTGGCCGGCTAGGGGGGGTGGCTGGCCGGCCACTTGTAGCAAAAGTAAGGGGCCGGCCTGCTTCCTCTCAACTTGCACTTTACAGCTGTGCAGCTGTTTCCCCCAGAAAATATCCCAATCCGGGGGATATTTTGTGGGGGAAAGCTTACCTCCTTTTTGCCCCACCTTTACACCCTCTTTTTGTCCATATAACCAGCTGGTGGCATCACATTTGGGGGTTAGAAAAAATTGTCTTCAAGCCTCAAGATCCATATCTCCCTCCATCCTTCTCATTTTCCTAAAAAACCTTAAGTCCTACACCTTATTTTCTTCATCACCACCAAGCTCTACCACCACCCTTCCATTCCAGCAGCAAGGGGAAGAATTCCAGCAGCTTAGAGTCACCAAATCTGGTCCAAGAAGCAACAAAAGTGTTGGTCTTCAAATGTAAGTCCAATTTCCCTCTTTTCTAGCTCATTTTTGCACCATCTCTAAGCCATACATGCTTATTAATTTGAGCTCCGACCAAAACTGAAAAGGTCATTTTTTTGAGCACATTTTCTTGTTTCATTAAGGGCTCAACCCTGTTTGAGCCCTCCATATTGCACTTGCTTCAATATCCTCCTTAAATACCGTTTTCTTGCATGCTTTGGCAGCCTATCATGCTTCCATTTTTGGACGATTTACAGGCCTATAGATGGCCTTATTTTGACCTTCTTAACATGTTTCATTAAGGATCTTTGGCCATTTGTGGAATATTTTGCATACTTCATGTTATAGCCTCCTTTGAGCCTCATTTTGCATTGCATTTCTAGCATGTTTGTATACTGTTTTTGGGTTTTTACAGTTCTGAAAATATGCTTATTTTTGGTCCCTCTTCAATGTTGTAGAAGGGAATTTTTCAGTTTGGGCATTGCATATACCACTTGCCTCTTTGGCCACCTTTTGGTCCATTTTCTTGCATAAGAACTTAGCCTTATCTATGTTTGTTTTTGAGGTTTTTTACAGTTCTGTGAAAGTGCTTATTTTTGGTCCCTCTTCAATGTTGTTGAAGGGTCCTAACCTGTTTGAGGACAGCAGCTATGAGTTGCTTCTTAATCCCATGTTTAGGGCCATTTTCGCATGCTAATTTTTCCCTATCTTTGCTTGCTGTTTGGCCTTGTTTTGTACTAGTAAAATGCTTATTTTGGGGCTTCCTTGCTTCTGTATTTTCATTCCATGTGCCAATTATGCATGTTTGGTATAGCTATAGGCCATTTCGGGTGCCTAATTTTGCATTTCGGGAGAGATTCCATGCATCGGGTGTGTTTTCGCCTCATTTCGGGGCTGTTTTCCCCCACTTTTCAGTGCTGAAATCCCATTAGCATGTTTTCATATCATTTCACATGCCATAGTTTGCATTTTTGCCGTTGTCTCGGTTTGCGTGCCTGTGTGCACGCATTTCGAGACACTTCATTTTCATCTACCGGCTTCCTATATGAGTGTGGCTGAGGCTCACTCATGTTGGTATAAGCCCATATCATGTTTCTATGTCATTGCATCGCATTCTACCATTGCCTCGGTTTGCGTGCCCGTGTGCACGCATTTCGAGGCACTTCATTTTCATCTACCGGCCTCCTATATGAGTGTGGCTGAGGCTCACTCATGTTGGTATAAGCCCATATCATATTTCTATGTCATTGCATCGCATTCTACCATTGCCTCGGTTTGCGTGCCCGTGTGCACGCATTTCGAGGCACTTCGTTTTCATCCATCGGCATCCTATATGAGTGTGGCTGAGGCTCACTCATGTTGGTGTAAGCCCATATCATGTTTTCATGCCATTGCATTGTGTATGTCATCGCCTCGGTTTGCGTGCCCGTGTACACGCATTTCGAGGCACTTCTTTTTCATCCATCGGCCTCTTATGTGAGTGTGGCTGAGGCTCTCTCATGTTAGTGTAAGCCCATATCGCATTTTCATATCATTTGCATTGCGTATGTCATTTTCTCGGTTTGCGTACCAGTGTGCACGCATTTCGAGGCATCTCATTTTCACAGCGTCGTGCATACTGGGTTGTATCTTAGATCACATTCTGTCATTTCCTTGGTTTGCGTGCTCGTGTGCACGCATTTCGAGGCGTCTCATTTTCATAGCATTGTGTATGTTAGGATTGTATCTTAGTTGCATTTTACGCATATCATGCATATTGCATCGTGTTCGGAATAAGAGTTAGCCCGGGCACGGGAAACGAGGTACATTTCGTACTCCGAGTGACGGAATGTGTCTCAATTCCCCAGTCACCGACACTCCGGATTATCCATGATAGAGTTAGGTTTTAGCTGTAGTTTCATGTGCATTCATCCTATATTGAGTTGTGCATTTCGACTCCTCGGCCATCATGCCTCGGTATGCGTGATTCGTGGCACGAGGATCGAGACATGCATATATCTGTGCAAATACATTGCTATGCCCCTTTCCCGCTCTCTGTTGTAGCAAAATCAGGAATCAGCAACTTTTCGGGACTCAGCACGCATTTCAAGAACAGGTGTAAACAGAGGCTAATTGGGGCATTCCGGTGGATTTCCGCGCAAGACAACCCGGACATGCATCATCCATCAGAAGCAAGGCAGTCCCTGGCTTGCATGCCAGTTTTATTTATTTTCTTAGTTAATTTGTTAATTAATTAGGATTTTGTAATACTTTGGACTGTAATATTCTTTTATTCGGGACTGTAATATTTGGACTGTATTATTTATTCGGACCCTCTGCGCGAGGGCACAACTGTAATAAGTGTGCGTGAGTGTGATGCATGTCTTCCAACCCCACGTCTTTCTCCCTTTTATTTACCCGCTTATGATGGTTAGATTAGGGCATATTTCAATTAGCATACAGTATGACAGCATGTTTGCATTCATTCATCAGTTTTGCATGCACCGGGCTCGGCGCATCATACTAACTGCATTTGTATTTCAATTCCAAATTGAATACATGTCAGTTGTAGCATTCCATATGCCATCTTAGAATAGCCGAGCCTGCTATAGTTGCATTTTTGCATGTGTTGCATCAGGCATTTTTGTATACTTAGGATCATGCATGATTTCTAATACAGTTTCTGTTTTGGCTTGGAGTACTCGGTAAGCCTTATGCTTTAGCATCCTTGCATGCGTGTGAGTGAATGCCATGATAGCATGCTTACCATGAGGCTAATTGCTTATGTGATATATCTGCCTGAATGCCTGTGGGTGACGGTTGGGTTATTTGGATTGGAACAAATCATTGACTGTGAGTTTTAAGCCCACTAGATAGTGGCAAAACCATCTCTTCTTAAAGCCCACCTGCGGGTGGCAAAATCTGCATTTTAAGCCTACTTGCGAGTAGCAAACCATCTTTCAAATAAACAGGCATGAAATGTTTTGTTCCAATTCGGGCGATCCAGTCTATACTTATATGCTGTGTGCATCATATAGTAACCTAGGCTAATAACCGGATAAGAACATACAATGTTTTCAAAAATAGATATCATGGTTAGTAGAGGCCGATCTTTGATCGGGCGAGCGGGGGTGCTCACGAAGTGACCTTCCCCAATCGTACCCAAGTTCCCGAGCCGAGGCAACTTTGGTGATGACGGACACGTGGCCTTTTGGCACCGAGTCAGGGTTTCCTAAATTTCCCAAAATAAAATATTTAGGTGGCGACTCTGTATCTGGCAAAGCAGTCCATGTTTGGCACTTCTTTCAAAAATCTGTTTTCTCAAAACGATTTGCCGGATTTGGACTCTTTGGTTCAGACTTAGAACCGTGACTACGAAAGTCGAGTCCGAGCTGTAGCGAGGTCCCCCGTGGGCTTGTTACACTATCATCTCGGCTTACCTGAAGTAGTCGGCAATTCTGAAACAAGGCTGACAGTCTGATGACTTCCTTTGTGTAGGCCGACATTCGTTCATCTCGGGCTGCAAACTCGCCTGTTGTCTGGTTAACTATTAGTTGTGAATCACAAAAAACTATTACCTCATCTGTTAGCGCTGCTGCTGCCAACTTCAGTCCTGCAATGAGTGCTTTATACTCTGCTTCATTATTTGAGGCCTTGAACCCCAAACGAATTGACTATTCTAGTACCTGCCCATCTGGGGATATCAATACTACTCCTGCCCCCGCTCCCTATCGGTTTGAACTCCCATCAACGAACAGTTGAAAGGAGTCGCCGATGTAGATGCTGCAGGGTTTGAGTTTTTCTTCTTTCTTTTGTTCTTTTGCCTTTGCCTGGGCTTTTCCTTGCTTGTCTAGACATCGTCATCTTGGCTCAACGGAGCCCGATGTTCGATGGATTCTGGTGTGAACTCAGCCACGAAATCGGCTAGAACTTGGCCTTTAATTGCTGTCATTGGCTTGTACTCCAGGTCATACTGGCCTAGGGTAACTGCCCACCTAGCTATTTTTCCTGTCAGGTCTCCTTGCTGCAGTAAGGACTTCAAGGGGTGCTCTATTAGCACCACAATTTTATGGGCCTGAAAGTAATGGTTCAACTTCTTTGAAGCCATTACTAAAGCTAGTGCCAATTTCTCTAAGGGTGGATACCTTGTTTCTGCATCGGCTAGGGTTTTGCTTACATAGTAAACAGCCCTTTGCTCCTACTTTTTTTCTCGGATTAGCACTGCACTTATCGCATGTTCTGAAACGGCTAAGTACAGGAACAACTCCTCCCCAGGTTTTGGATTTGAAAGAACTGGAGCTGTGGTCAAGTACTTCTTCAGGTCAGCCAAAGCGGTTTTGCATTCTTCTGTCCACAGGAAGTCTGTGGCTTTCTTCACCAAGTTGAAGAAAGGTCTGCACTTATCTGAGCTCTTGCTGATGAATCTGTTCAGGGCTACGGCCCTCCCAGTTAGCATCTGTACCTGTTTTGCCGACGTCGGGCTCTTCAACTCTAGGATGGCCTTGATTTGATCAGGGCTAGCCTCGATGCCTCTTCTAGTCACCAGGTATCCTAAAAACTTATTAGATCGAACTCCAAATGCACACTTCGATGCATTGAGTCGGAGCCGATATGTTTTAAGGATTTCAAAGACTGCTTTTAGATCAGCAAGATGACCCTCAGGCTCCTTGGTCTTAACGACCATGTCGTCAATGTAGACTTCTACTGTTCGGCCAATTAGGTGTTTGAACATTTTGGTTACCAGCCTTTGGTAAGTTGCTCCGGCATTTTTCAACCCGAAAGGCATTACTCTGTAACAGTACAGGCCTTTTGGGGTGATGAACGCGGTCTTCTCTTCGTCTAGGGGGTACATGGCTATCTGGTGGTACCCCCTGTAGGCGTCTAGGAAGCTCATTCTTCCATGCCTTGAAGTGGCATCTACTAGCTGGTCAATCTTGGGTAGAGGAAAGCTGTCTTTGGGACAAGCTTTGTTGAGGCTGGTGAAGTCTACGCAGACCCTCCATTTACCGTTCTTCTTTTTTACCACCACTGTATTGGATAGCCATGTCGGGTAGTGTACTTCTCTAATGGCCCTGGCCTCCAGAAGTCTGTCTACTTCTTCCTCTACTGCTTCGACGTGCATCAACGTCGGTCTTCTAGCTCGCTGAATTACAGGTTTGGCCGACCTGTCAACATTCAGTCTGTGGCACGTGACCTCGGGGTCAATGCCAGGCATTTCGTAAGGTGTTCAAGCAAACACCTCAATATTTGCTCTCAAAAAAGTTTCCAACTCTTTTCTTCTTTTTTAGCTAAGCCCAAGCCGAGAAGAAAAAAGCGTTCTTCATCCCTATCCTGGACGAGGATTTTCTTCAGTGCCTCCTCGCTCTTCTCGGCTGGCTCCTTGCCGACGTCTTCTAGGACTTCCATGTCCTCATCTTCGATTTCTGCCTTTTTTGGCTCTCGTATGCCGCAGGTAGATTTCATTGCTGCCATGAAGCAATTCTTTACCTGCAGCTGGTCGCCTTTGACTTCATTTATCCCATGCTCTGTTGGGAATCGCAATAGTTGATGCAATGTTGAGGGAACTGCCCCCATTGCATGCAACCATGGCCTTGCCAAGATGATGTTGTAAGGGGAGGGTGTGTCGATGATGGTGAATTCTGTCTTGATCTTCCTGGTGCCAGCCTGTACCTCCAAGCTTATTGTTCCCAGTGGCCATGTCGGTGTTCCATTGAACCCAACCATTGGGCCATTGGATTGTTCCATATCATCTGGGTGAAGACCGAGCTCTTTGTAACATCGGACGTATATAATGTCGCAAGAGCTGCCTTGATTAATCAGGATGCATTTCACTTGGCACTCCCCAACCTGGAGGGATACTACCAAGGCATCATTATGTGGATGCTGGACCATCTCTAGGTCGGCTTCAGTAAAGGTTATCATTGGTCCCTGGCACTCTTATGCCCGATGTCTTTTCTCCTTGACTTGGTAGACATGTTGCAGGTGCTTCACTTTCTGGGTCTCTCCTCGGATTTCGTTTTCGTTGACCTTCGAGTGGATTACATTGATTATCCGAGGTCCTCCTGCCTGTGGCTGTTATGCTGGGGAAGGTGGGGCTGCTGGTGCCTGAGGTAACTTTGCCCGTTCTTCCCTTGTCCTGGTCTCATCGACAAGGTTTCTCAGATGTCCTTGTCTTACAAGGTCTTCCAAATATGTTTTTAGGGCTTTACAACCCTGAGTTGTATGCCCATCATCATTGTGGTAGGCACAATGTCTGCTAATGTTTCTTCCCATGAACTCTTCTGGAGTCCTCTCTGGCGTTCTGAAATAGGGCTGGTTCCGAATTTGATCCAGGACTTTGGGAATTGGGATTCGGAACACAGTTGTTACTACTTGTGTGGCCCTCAGTTTTACCTCCTGCCTGCTTGTTCCATTGTTACCTCGGCCTCACTTCGGCGAGCCGTTTCCTTTCTCTTGTTTTATCTCCCTGGTTCCCGACGTATCTTCTTCGGCTCTGGCGTACTTCTCGATTCTTGCCATGAGCTCTTCCATACTCTTTGGCAATGTCTTTGCCAAAGACTTTCGTAGTGGACAGTTGTCTTTCAGGCTGTTCTTGAAAGATACGACCGCCACCTCTTGATTACATTCGGGTATTCGATTAAACACCTCATAGTATCTTTTTGCATATGCCCTAAGGCCTTCATCCTTGCTGATCTTCAGAGCCATCAATGCGTCCACCCTTAGTGGCTGCAGCTTGTTTGTCACAAACCTGGCCACAAACATCTCAGCCAGGCCTTCCCAAGTCTTCACGCTTCCCTTCGGTAGTTTGTGGAACCAATCTGATGCAATCTCCCCGAAAGATGAAAGGAACACTTTGCAGAGCAACGGCTCGTTCCCACTATACAATGCCATTGAGTTAAAATATAGTCCAACGTGGAAATTAGGGTCTGACTTACCATCGTATATTTGAAACCTCGGCATACTGAATCTCTTCGGTGCCTCAAATCTGTCTAATTCTACCGAGAATGGTGTCCTCGGCTTATCTGGGGAGGTTACCTCGGCTTCGGCATTCTGTTGCTTCCTTTTGAGGTAATCTCTTAAGTCTTCTTTGCTTCGTCTAGGAGCTCGGCTATCTTTCGACTTCAGTCTTTTTGGTATACTACTCTCGGCCTCGTGGTGAGCCCTTTTCGACCCTTCTCCATGAGTTGTGTCGAAGAACAGTGCCTGCCCCTGAACATGCCGATGTCCTTTGGGGTCTGCCTCTTTTGTGCGATGCGTCCTCCGTGATTCTTCTTTTCTTGATTCTCTTCGTCCGACTTCCCTAGAAGGTTGGTGAGAGTATCTTTCGCTCCCGTTATGCTGAGGGGCTACGGGGATTTTTTTTTGCCCTCCCTTTTGGGCATTGGCCGCTGGAATCGGCGTGTCCTGTAGCGGGTATGGTGGCTGCATGACGTTATTTTGCATTATGAAATTGACGACCGACTGCAGGTCTGTCAATTTATTTGCCATCTCTCTTACCTCTTCGTCCCTCCGTAGGTACCTATCCTTCCAAACCTGGAGGTCATCCTCGTTGTAGTACCTGCTTTGATCAGGTTTCTTCGGTGCTTTGCCAGTCTGGCCGACATCTTTCGCTCTGTGATTTTGGTCACGAGTTTCTGCATTGCATTCGTCTCCTATGATATCAAGGTCAATAGGTCTCCCACTCCCAGCAGGAGTGTCGTCCCCAATCTTTTCCTTCTGTCCGTTACTGGCCATCTATTCCACTTTCTTTCCCACAGTTGGCGCCAAATTGTGTGAGTGATTTTCCGATCACACTGCCCAACTCAATATTCAGCTGGAGAACACTGGCAGAATAGATGACACCTGGCTAACCTGTAACAGAAAGAGAAGATTTCGGCGGTGGTTCGTCCACCCAGGGGCACTCCGACGATCAAGTCAGTATATCTCTCAAAGATAATCAATAGTACTTAACTCACTAGACAGAATATAAATTGCGTACCTTAGACCCACAGGGGTGCCTCTCTTTTATAGCTAGCTCAATCCTAGTCCCAATAGAAGCCTGACCTCTATGGACTCCCGTTCAGTGTATACTTTGGACTCCTCAAAAGATATGGATAGATTCCCTAAGAACATTATCCTTATCCATTTTGAAATCTTCCCTCATTCTAGGACTCTTGTCCTTTATCCATTTTTCTCGGACTCCGATATTTTCGGAGATAACCTCAGCTTAACCGAGATTACCTCGGCGTCATAACCTGGACACGTGGCACCTCGGCTGACACGTCGGCGTCACCTTGCCACGTCTCGGTACTCAAAAATATATCCCCACAAAATCCAAACAAAATATCACATCAAATCCTATAATCATTTCATTTTTTCTCTCACAAATATCACATCCAAGCACAAAAAAACCAACTATCTTCTTAAACACAAAAAAAATTTCTCTAATAATATACTACAACTAAAAAAACCTATAAAAAAATTCACTTCCCAAACATATAAACACCCACTATGTGTACATGGCTTAGTGGTTTTTTTTTAATTTCGAATTTCAAAAATAATTATTTATTTAGAAAATAAATTATGGTTTTAATTGTGAAGATAAGCACTTTTTTATTTCATCAAAACTAGAAAATAAGACGTGAAAAGTCTGGTTTTAATTGAGATACAGGAATGTTATTTTCCCACCAAGGAGGGACAAGCATGGTTTTCTTTTTTTTTTTTTCATCAAATTAAGGAGAAGTACATTTTTATTTCAAAACTAGAAAGTTTGAATTAACAAATCAATTGATTAAAATAATTAATTAAAAAGTAAAAAATTCATTTGTTACTGAGTCAAATCATGTAGTTTTGTTTATAATTTCTTCAAAAAACTTTCACTGTGTTTAATTTTAATTTTTTAGAATTTGAGTTTTTTATTTTTCATATTTTTAATTTTTACTGAATATTTTTAAGATTTTAAGTAATTTTTTTACTTTTTAGATGCACATTACTTAGATTTATCTAAAAAGTAAAATATTTATAAAAAAATATTTTAAAAAATCAATAAATACAAAAGAATAAAAAGATGTACTGAATTCTAGTATTTTTTATTTTTTTATATTTCTGGTATTTAATAAATTTTTTTCATAAATATTATACTTTTTAAGTATATTTATGTTAGGTGTATTTAAAAATTTAAAAAGAAAAATTAATTAAAATATTAAAAAAAATCAGTAAATCAATTTTCTGAAAAGCGAATCCAAAATCCTGAATCCTGAAACTAAAGAAGTTGATTGGCTCCGTTTCGTTTAGTTTTTGAAATGAGATTTAAGTTTTTGAAAAATATTAATGTGCATTCTATTTTCTACATTTGTTTTTCGTTTCTTCACAATTTTGGTGCTAGTTGAGTATAATTTGGTTTAGCTAATACATATCTAAAACATAAAAAAATATTTTGCTAATACTTAAAACCAACTTAAAATTTTGCATCAGTATATTGAATTCAAATCTCGGTGGTTATGACCATTTGGACATTGATAAAAGTACCGATCGTAATTTGCTTTCATTTGTACTATCCACTTTTGCATGGGCCCAGCCTCACAAACACAAAATATTTTAAATATGTATATTTTATTTTATTATTTTAAAATTTTAATTTTTTTAAATTTTAAAAAATTTTGAATTGTCCATATATTTCTAAATCATAACAAAATTATTTGGTCAATACTTAGAAAAATAAAAAACAAAAAATTGAAAAAATAAAAAAATATTTTTTGAGAAAATGAAAAATAAAAAATAATTTAAAAAAAAAAAAAAAATTGATTTTTTTAAATTAAAACAGAGTTTTAAAAAGAATTTTAAAAATTGATTTAGTTATGAACTTTTTATAAAGAGTTTTAAAACCTTTATTTAGTTGTAAATTTTGAAATTTTTTTAGATTCAAATGATGATTCTAAAATCAAATCAAAGGGTACCATTTTTGTTTTACCAATGAAGCTGGGTTGATGCCTCATTTTGTGTAGCCCAGCCCTCTAGCCCAAGCCCATTACTTGTGACAGAGAAGAAGCCTTACCAGCCTAGAAAAAATGCCCATATCAAAGCCCAGTCCAAAAGAGCCCATTTCTATGTGTCAAAAATCTGGTCATCTCTTTGAATCAAAAAAAAAAAAAGTCTGATTATCTCTGCTCCAATATCTTTTCTATATGTTATCCATACATATATTATTTTTTCATATATGAAAAACATGAATTTACATGATGTGTGGTTAATATGAAGTTAATTCTAAAGTAATATTTATATTGGTCCACATAGAAGACTTAAATAATTTTAAAAACCACAAATAGGTTTTCTTTTTAATTAAAATAATTTAACTCAAACTTGCCTATTTAATAAACGAGTATAAGTAGGTTAGGTTGAATTAGATACAGTTTGGATAAAAAAACCCAACCAGTCTATTTACTTTAGAGTAAGTCTAGAAATTCCAAAAAAGTTATTAAAATTTCTACTAAATGTCTTACATGGGTATGGGTCGAAGCTAAGTTTCGTTACACCCTAGGCGAACTCTAGAAAGGAGGTTTTTGTACTTATTAAAATAATTTTTTAGTAAAATAGTAGGTATGCACATTTTTTTCTTTGCTAATATTCACACAAAGTTTGTTTGTATATATATATATATATTCATTAAAATTATGTATTAAAATTTATTTACACAGATTAAGATAAAAACACATCATTATAAGTCCAAAATATTTATTACAAAAATTGATTCTGTTGCTTTAAAACTCAAAAAGAAAAGAAAAAAAATATATACGTTCTTGTTTTAAATTTTTTCAAGAAAAGAAAGCTTCAAGAAAAAGTTAAAATTATAACATGAAATAAAAATTGAATCAAAATATTATTTAAACATTACTCTTCTCACATTTTTAAATGTAAAGTTACAAAATGAATTTGCTTTATCTAACTTATGTACTACATATTTTTCAATAGATGACATAATTAATTTATTTAACTTTTATTGTGATAGCTAATTTATGAATGTTTCTTATAAGATGGTTGAGTGAATATAAGATTTAATTAACTTCAACTTTAATAATGTTACGATTGATTCTCTGAAATTGAATGAAATGCTCATTCCTTAATTTTTACATGAAATGATCACTCACTTATAATGGTGAATAATGATTCTATTTGTAATGTATTTTTCATTATTTTTTAGTAAACCAAACATGATAATGGACATTATGAATGAAACGATCATCTATTCCATTTTCATTACAATGAACCAAACACTACTTAAGCCTTAAAATATTCGGGCCCTAATTTAACAAAAAAAAAAAAATTGGGGACCCAAGGCGAGTTGATATCCTCTCCTTGGATTCTCTCATTGTCTCTCTACTTGCAACGGTAAAGATGCATCATGAGTTGATCCAACGGTTTAGATTTGGGTGGGAAAGGCAAATTTGAATTTGTTTTATTTTATTTTTATTTTTAAATAGCAAAATCTGAACTATTGGATCAACTCAAGGTGCTTCTTCACCGTTGCAAGTAGGGAGACAAGGAGAGAACCCAAGGAGAGGATCTCAATTCACCCAAGGCAGCCTTAGTCACCTACCCCTAGGGCCGGTGTGATACCCATGTGAGACATTTGATAGAAATTTTGATAATTTTTTAAAAATTTTTAGCATTTTTCTTTACTTTATTATTCTTTTTCCCAATAGATAGATAGTAGAGATGGTAGTGATAGTGGAGTGACAACAACGACAATAGTGATAGAGGTGACAACAGAGGTGTTGGTGAAACCCTTTTACACCGATATTCATGTCCAACCCTACTTAAATCCATTTATAGCTTGAATAAATTTTAAATTAATATAATCGGGTAGGTTCACGGTTTCGGATTGTGTTCCATCACTAGGAAAAGAGAATTGATATTGTTTTTTATTCTAAGCACTTTATGTTATGGACGATTGGTTCAAAACAATATGTTTCAGTTTTGGAGGTCATCCAAACACCAAATTTCACTCTTGACCTAAATGAGTACACTTTTTGTCTTTTTACGAAAAGATGTGCAGAAAAGTAGAGAGGTGATGTGATGGAAAAAAGATAAAAAGATAAAAAGATGGATTATTTATGAGTTGCCAAACTTGACCTTCATTTTCAATCTTGTGTAATAGTCATGTGTCATCATAGTTTGTACTGATCTTGGAACTATTAACACTTCAAGCTTCTTAATATTAAGGATGGTGCATGTATGTGTACAAGTATGGATTTATCTAATTGGGAATTCTCATGCTAGGGCACCAGAACATGCTGAGATTGATATTTCTTTTATTTTTTAGGAATAAAATTGTGGGGAACGAAATTTGCCCACTCAGATCCAATCTAAACAAGTTTGAACAATGGGCCACACCCAATCAAGAGGCCCACCAAACAAATATTTAGGACAAAAAATCACCATCACTATAAGGCCATGTTTGTTATGCCCCATGAGTGTTAGGATTGGAGAGATAGTGAGATTAGACCTGTGAAAGAATAATTGGTTGGGAAATTTTATGAGTGGATTATTTGTCCAGCCGGATTGACAATCCCCCTAGATAACCAGATTAACAAAGCTCGAGAAGGTATGGGATTGAAAAAATAGTGAGGAGATTAAGTGTTATTTTATTAATTTTAATTTTAATTTTTATTTACCCAAACGCAACCTGTTATTTGTATAAAAAAAATTATATCTGTTTTAGAGTTTTTTTTAATATAGAAATATATATATTTTTATTTTATATAAAAATAATTTAACAATCCCATCACTAATCATCACTCCCATTATCATCAAAATAAACACACATTTACTTAATCCCCACATTAACAATTTCTTCACTAACCACTCCCTCACTAACAATCTCTTCCAACCTAATCCAACCTAATTTGTCAAACAAACGTGGCCTAAAAGAAAAGCAACTCCTCCGAAGAGACATGTGCCTCATTTCTGTCGCACACTATACACTCAAGTTATTTTTGTTTCTCTCTTATAATACATTTAATTTCATTATTGGAGTGTTCTTGGCCTAAAACTTCCGGTTGATTAACATCAACAACGTTTTTTTTGGCACATCCTTGAAGCAAACTCATTTCTTTGTTATGATAACTTTTTTTTTTGGGGTGGGGGGGGAACCTTTTTCTGTTTGATTCTTTGAGAACCCTCTATGAAGACAAAATGCAGAATTAGCTGACACCTTTTGAAACCATTTATGTTCACCAAAATTGTGGTCCTTCAAAGTAATTATTTATAACTAATTTTATACTGAAAATTTATAAAATAATTGAGGGAAGGCAATGAATGAGTTAATGGTGGTATTTGTGATCTATAAAGCACCCAACAAAAGCATGTATAAGTAGTTGACTTTACCACATCACTATGCATAAAAACTGTTGTTTTATATAATGAAATGCTGCTATTTTTTTTAAGCATATTTTTGTGAGATTATGAAATCTTCTCATATAAATTGACGAGAGATTCAATAGTAAAATCTTAGCCTAATAATTTATAACTAATAGGCATATCTTTTCACATAATTGATGCTCAGCGGCATAAAGTCCGATGCCAATACTTGAAACCATGATGCATGTGTTACATGTTTTTCTGGCATTTTACTTTTGCTCTTATTGCTGTTGCGCATTAGAGAGAACACGAGACAACTTTTTGTTCAAGACAATTGTAATTTGTAAAGGAAAAGGAGATTGAAAAATTTGAGGATAATGGAGCAAGATGTTTCCTCAGATTTTTATATCATTTACATCAATGTCACTAGTAGGTAGAGGGTCAATCAATTTAAGGGTGGTATCAAAAGAAGCAGAATGGGCGCATGTATCCTTTGTTAGATAGATGATAAGTAATTCCTCATTTCCATTGATTGTTCTGAGTTTTTAACAATCAATTCAGATTCATTTTTTTGATGGTCATGGCTCAAGATGTCTAAATCTACCATGAATCTCAGTTCTTTAACCTCACAAATGTATTATATGAACAAAAGGAAATATACTAGAAGAACATATGTGAAATTGTAAAAATATAAGAATCAGGCTTCAAAATCTGAAACTGAAAGAATTTCTCCCCTAAATACCTACCAAGTTATGCTTCCGAATGGAGTTATGCTTCCGAATGGATGCCTTGAAATTTGTTGCACTGAAAAATGGTTGAGAGCACTAAAAATTGTGCTCTAATAGCACCACTAATGATACAGCAGTGGACGCCCATGCCTTTTTTTTTTTTTTGACATTCTCAATGCATTAGTGTTATTAGTGGTCTGTATGATTCATTGTTGTTGTTGCACTTTTGCCACAATTCACTAAATTTGGAGGTTCAAAATATTCCCCTACTTCCCTCAGTTTCTTTAGCGAAGGAAGTATGTAATAACTAGCTAGTTATGATGAACAATTGTTCAGGATAACATATATTGTCAATAGGAGAAAAAGGAAAGAACTGTAACACATCAAAGCTTCAACTTACTGTGGTTGCACTTCTATTTATTTATTTTAATAATGTTATGTTTCATCCAACTTCTAATTTATATCAAAAAATGCTTTTGTATGTTGAAATACCTCAATATATTCAACCTTTTTAATTCATATAAGCATACATCTTGTGTACGACATTCTAAAGTATTTGCTGTACAACTTCCCATTCATGTTTTTACATATTGAAGTGATCCACTTTCTAGGAACATTGCAACGGAAACAAAAAAGGCGTTGGATAAAATATAATTTAAAATTAGGGATCCATGATTTATTTGACACTACTTTGTATTTATTAAGTTGTATTAGGAATTAGACTTATATTAGGATTTTGTTTCCTTATTGTTGGATTGCTCGTTTAATTTGGTTTGCCTATATATATGGCTTCATGTAATAGTTTAGAAACAAAACTATGATTTTACGTTTCGAGTATTGATTATTGAGATACTGATTTGGGCTTAGTTCCTTGTTTTACCTCATTCTTAGTTATTCTTGTTGCACAAAATAGTTTTACGGTGACTTGCATGTGAAATTAAAGTGGGTCCCAACCATTGGTTGAGGCAGCACTCATGGTGAGATGGTTAATTTGTTTTAAAGAGACTATAGTATCACATTGGTTTCGGTTTGCACTTCTGTCCTTATTTTTCTTTTATGTATTTCTGTTCGTCAAATTGTATGTTATAATCCCATGATTTCATTTCTTGTAAATCAATTTCGTTTTGAATGAATTTGTATGTCTATTTTATTTAATTACAGAATTTAAACATCACTTCTTCCTTCTTTCTTTTTGGTGCTACATCACATTGAATCACACTGAAAATCTTGGTGAGTATGAAATGTTGTTGCATGCTTGTTCAGTGGGCCTCTTTCTCTTTTGAGCTTATTAAGCGTGTGCTTCAACCTTAGGCCATTTGGAAGAAAATTGCTTAGGTTTCAAATTAGAAAAGTAGTCTGTAATATCGTATCCTAATGTAGGATGATGGCATAGTAATGCAGGACAGTTTTAGGAAACTTACTAGAAGGCTACCTATAATATTGTGTTACATGGGCTCTTCTACTTGCCACAATGTACTTGTGTGTCTGCCAAATATGACGGGTAAAATTTGTGGATTTTGTGTGCGACATCCATATCTAATTTAGACGCTCACATTTGCTAGTAAAGAGATATTTTTAGTTTCTTCCATGAATAAGAGAGATAAGTTCCATATTTTTTCTAGATCTTATTTAATTTGAAGTATATTTCTAAATATATAACATCTTATCTAAGAATATTATACAATATGCATTATATATAGATGTGTCCCCATATATCTCAACGTTTCGATGCATATTCCAATATAGTAAGATTTAAGTTTAGAAAGATATCATGCTTGGATACGCACCTGGACTAAAAGGGGTGTTGTTCTATAGTTGTAACTAGTAACCTACTTATGAGTGTTAGGGATGTAAATAAAATCAGAAAAACCAAATCGATCAACCAAACCGGATGCCATTGGTCGATTTTGGTCAATTTTTTAATATGGTTTGGTTTGATCAATTTTGAAACTTTAAACAAATTAAAATTCCAATTTGGTCCCAGTTGTCAGAAATTGTAGACCAATTTGCATTGAATTGATCAAACTAAATATTATTATTTTTTGAATACTTTTATAAATGCTATACAGTATATGTCATCACAATATTTCACCGTATTTTTCATCTCCTACATAGTGTCTAATGTGGCATGACAGTGCCGTTATTTTTTAAATGCCCTACGTGTACACATGACATTTGTTGCCTAGATACCTGTAGGAGCATAGGAGATGAAAAGTTTCAGTGATAAATAACAAATTTCTATTTTTATATCTTACGTTATACACAGTGCACGTCTCCACAACTGATCAAGTCCTCACATGTCATAAACCTTAGATCCCTAATCGGCTTAGCGTATTCCTCGTTCACCTTAATCCGTTACATTTTCACTGTCTTTCTCACGGGGGCATCGAAAGATCAGAGGCTCATAGGACCTCTCAAACCGGTGTAGTAACTCTGATTTTTCTTAAGTCATTATTTGTTATTATTATTATTATTTTATTTTATTTTTGACTTTATTAATTGCGTAAATACATAAGAATTTAATATGATATTTAGTTAGTTTAATGCGATATTTAATTGCATATAATTAATCCGAATATTTATATATATTTATATTTTACATATATGAAAGGTATTATATATATGTATTGACCTTATATTGTATATTTATATAGTAAAATATAAATATAATAGTAAATTAGGTATAATATACTAGACCTAGGGTTAATCACAAAAGTGTGTGTGAGAGAATTTCCTAGGAGCAACAGCCATGGGAGAGGGAGATTGAAAGAAAAGAGAGAAAAATAAAAGGAAAGACAGGGTTGTGCCTGTGTGCGACAGCCGAGAGAGAGAGAGAGAGAGAGAGAGAGAGAGAGAGAGAGCTGAGAGAGAGAGAGAGAGAGTCGGCAGGAGAGAGGAAAAAAAGAGAGAAAGGTTTAGGATTTTATTTTGGTGGTTTTATTAATTCTTTAAATAATTCTTTCATTTTCAAAAAAATATTCACTTTGCTTGTTTCCACTTCTCAAAAAATACTTTTCAGAAAATTCTATTTTCTTATTTTTCGTATTTTTTTGTTTTTACTAAATTTTTTAAATATTTTAAGCATTTTTTTACTTTTTAGACACACCTAACATAAATACACCTAAAAAGTAAAAGAATTATAAAAAAAATCTTTTAAAAATTTACTAAATATCAAAAATACAAAAAAAATACAAGAATTCAGTACAGTTTTTGTATTTTTATGTATTTATTAATTTTTTAAAATATTTTTTCACAATTTTTTTACTTTTTAGATACATCTAAGTAAGGTGCATCTAAAAAAGTAAAAAAAATGTTTAAAATTTAAAAAATATTCACTAAAAACAAAAAAACACGAAAACCAAAAAAGTCAGTTTTTAAAAAACTTAATCCAGAAAACACAAACCAAACACACTGATTGTGAGTGCAAACCCTCTTTCCTTGATTTATGTTTATTTTGTTGTTATTATTTATTTATTTTATTTATTTGATGTTAGTTTGATATTGTATTTACATGAAGATGATGGATTTATTTTAATTATTTTGATTAGTTGTGTATGCAAGGTTTATAATTTTTATATGTATTTATTTTATAGTTGTAATTACACTCATAGATATCTGAAATTAAAATAAACTTAGAACCCATAAATAAATTCCGAATACTCCACCATGACTCCATGGATTCACTACAAGAAAAAACACTTTCCGTGATGAACATGTTTGGTCGCGAAAAGTACCATATTTGGTCGCTAAAACCTTTTCGCGACCAAAATACGTTGGTCGCGAGTTGGTCGCTAAAAAGCCTTGTGACAGATAGTTTTCTGCGACCAAAAACGCCTTTGGTCGTTAAAAGTGACCATTCGCGACTAACTTTTTTGGTCGCGGAAAGTCCAATTCATATTAGCCAAAAAGGAACTTTTAGCGACCAAAAAAAGTGACCATTGGCGACCAACTTTTTTGGTCGCGAAAAGTCCAATTCATATTAGCCAATAGGGAACTTTTAGCGACCAAAGATAAGTTGGTCACCAAAAGGTATACTTTCCGCGACCAAAAAAGCCTTTGGTCGCCAAAGGGTATACTTTTCGCGACCAACATTTTTTTGGTCGCCAAAAGGTGATCTTCCGCGACCAAAAAAGCCTTTGGTTGCCAATAGGTATACTTTCCGCGACTAACTTTTTTTTTGGTCGCCAAAAGGTGATTTTTCGTGACCAAAAAATTGTGGTCGCCAAAAGTTAGATTTTAGTCGCAGAAAGTGGACTATTTGCGACCAAAAAAAATAGGTGGTCGCCAAAAGTGTTTTTTCTTGTAGTGATTGTTGTTTTATTTGAGTGTTGATGAGAAAGAGTGTAAAAAAAAAAAGTTGAGGATTATGAGATTTGTTTGAATGCCTTATGCCTAGCATTATTATGTTTGTTCTCATGAGTAGACGAGGGATTGTGTATATATATTGTTGCCTCGTTCTCAGGAGTAGACGAGTGCTTTGATTTACGTTCGTACGTATATGCTAATCATCGGAGAAGTGTGGGTCAAACTCGAGACGATATCCCCATACAAGTTTGGCTTCGGAGCGGTGTTAGATATACAGGAAGCGCATGGGATATATGTGTATGCCGAAAGTGAAGGGCCGAAGTGGTGGAGTTATGGTACAAAGAATTAAATATGAACTTATTGGTATAATTTAAATTGTATTGATTTGTACATTTTGAAAAATAATAAACGACCTCAATAAATTACAAAATTTGGGCAGAGGCGTGTATACGTAATTCTAGACAACTTTTATATTTTAACTTTGTACTAAAAAGATCGATTAGAATTTGTAATCGGATGATCTTGGTTATAATATTTTTTATTCATTTTAACAATGAAGATTTTAGATGCTGTTTTAGCCACGAAACGAGCTCATTTTAATTGATTTAGCGTTAATTAAAGTAAAACATTATTCTGAACACTTTTTGTGTTTTGAACTTTTCCAAAAAAAATCATCTTATGACAATTTCTTTTCGTTTTGAGTTTCAGATTTTTCGATAGAATTTTGTTTACGTTCTTCTATCAAGTTTTTCTCTCAACCTGTTTTCTTAAGTTTAGGGTTGATATTAGTTTATTTATTTATTTATTTTATGACCTTAGTATTTTAACAATTTAGCATTGTGGGTTATTTTTCAACTTTACATTATTTAAGTTGTTTTGACTATTAGTTACTACTTTAATGTTGGAGGTATTGGATAGTTATGAATTTATGATGGATGTTTTGGTTGGCGTTTGTTAATATTTTTCTTATCTCTTGTATTTTTTTGAGCATTGAAATTTACTTAAATCTTATGTAGACGAGATTATTTAGATTTTGTTTCACTCTTAGGATTTGGATGATGAAATATTGATTGAGATTTAATCCTAATTTAATATTTAATTGTCCAAATTTTGGGGCGTGACAGTTTAGTATCTGAGCTCTAGGTTACCCTAGACTTGTGAGAGTTTAGGTGATCCTTGGATCGTGGAAATGTGGGTTAGCTAGTTTAGTTTAGTAGTTGAATCTATTTAAAGTATTTATGAACGAATTTTTGTGTGTTTAACTTGAAGGTGATGGCTGCAAGGTACTTTTAATCTTTTTCAAGAACCCATTAGAGTACTTTTTAATACTGGTGTCTCTTATTCTTTCATATCTAGACAGTTTATAGAAAGAGAACATCTTGTAACTACCTCATTGTCTAGACATATTCATGTTGGGACCCCTTTGGGAGGGACAATTATTCTTTATGAGATATGTAAAGATTTTGAGATTGATTTTGCGGGTAAAATCTTGTATACGAACCTAATTATGTTAGGATTTGAGGGGTTTATTATTATTTTGGGTATGAATTGGCTGCGAAAACACTTTGTGACTCTAGATTGTGCTGGAAAGACTATGAATATAGGTATTCTCGGTATGCCACGACTTACCCACACTTATAACAATGGAGGAGAGCTGGTGATGACGAGTTTTCTGTGCTCGGTAGAAATCCTTAAGCAAGATATTAGTGAGGTAGATGTGGTATGTGAGTTTGATGATGTATTTTAGGAGATACTTGGACCTCCACCTTGACGGGTAGTTGAATTTCCCATTAATTTAATGCCAGGAACTGCACCAATTTCTAAGGCAGTATACAGAATGACGCCTAAAGAGCTTGTGGAGATGAAGAAGCAGCTGGAAAATATGTTTCAGAAAGGGTTCATTCGTTCAAGTAACTCCTCGTGGAGCGCACTCGCGATCTTCATCTCCAAGAAAGATGACACTCTCCATATGTGCATAGATTACAGAGAGCTGAATAATGTGACTATCAAGAATAAATATCCGCTACCTAGAATTGATGACTTGTTTGATCAGTTGAAGGGGGCAGTTGTGTTCTCTCAGTTTGATCTCAGAACGGGTTACCATCAAATGGGTGTGTCAGAGAAAAGTATACCGCTTACTACTTTTTGGTCTCAGTATGGGTTGTACAAATTTCCTGTAATGCCTTTTGGTTTGACAAATGCTCATGCCTATTTCATGGACTTGATGAACATGATTTTTCAACTGTATCTAGACAAGTTTGTGATTATCTTCATAGATGATGTCCTGGTGTAATCTAAGAATGAGAAAGAGCACAGAGAACATTTGAAAGTCGTGTTGTAGTCTTTAAGGGAGCAACAGTTATACACTAAGTTCAGTAAGTGTCACTTTTGGAAGAAAGAAGTTCGATTTTTGGGACATGTTGTGTCCAATCAGGGGATAGCGGTAGATCTTGAGAAAGTTGTTGCGGTCAAAGAATGGAAACAACCCACGAACCCTTCAGGGGTGAGGAGTTTTTTAGGACTAACCAGTTATTACAGGAAATTTATAGAGAAGTTTTCCACTACTGCAGCACTCATGACCAAGTTGACCTGCAAGAATGTGAAGTTCTTATGAATAGATAATTGTGAAAGAGCCTTCCAGGAGTTAAAGCAACGTTTGACTACAGCTCCAGTGTTAACTATACGAGTACAAGGGAAAAAGTTAGCAGTGTTTACTAATGTGAGTAGAACTGGTTTGGGATGTGTGTTAATGCAACATCAGAAGGTTGTATCTTATGCCTCACGACAATTAAAACCTCATGAGAGACGATACCCTACTCATGACATAAAGCTGGCTGCAGTTATTTTGTGTTGAAAGTGTAGCAACACTACTTGTTTGGGGAGCGCTTTAAGTTATATACAGACCACAAGAGTCTCAAATATTTTTTTTCTAAAAAGAGTTGAACATGAAGCAACAGAGGTGGGTTGAATTCATCAGTAGTTATGATTTCGAGATCCTTTACCACTCGGGAAAAGGAAATGTGGTCGTAGATGCACTTAGTTGACAACATGGAATTATAGCTTCTTTGATGAGTCAGGAATGGAAGTTGTTGGAGTTTATTTCGATGGATGATGTGCAACCAATAGAGAGTGTCGAGAGGGCATACATTAGTAGTTTGACCATGCAACCGACGTTACTGGATAAAGCTCGTTAGATGCAGTATTTTGATGGGTTCCTTGTCAGCAAGCTCGATGACCTTGTAGTGGATTTAATCAATGATTTTCCTACTGATTGGTTTATAGACTCAGATGGGGGATTGTGATTAAGGGGTAGGTTGTGTATACCCAACATTGTTAAATTAAGGAAATAGATTATGGATGATGCCTATATGTCCCGATATACTATTCACCCTGGTGGGACTAAGATGTATCATGACCTGAAGAGGACATTTTGGTGGGAAGGTATGAAAAAGGACGTAGAAGAGTATGTTTCTTGATGTTATGTGTGTTAACAGGTTAAGGCAGAACACCAACGACCGTTTGGACTTTTTTAACCTCTCAAGATCCTTACTTAGAAATGGGAGTACATCTCTATGGACTTCGTGGATGGAAGGCAGAACACCAACAACCGTTTGGAATTTTGCAACCATTCGAGATCCCTACTTGGAAATGGGAGTACATCTCTATAGACTTCATGGATAGATTGCTGAGGTCTAAGCGAGGCAATGAATCTATTTGGGTGATAGTGGATCCGCTCACCAAGTATGCTTATTTTTATTTCTATCAGTGTTCACTGAACTACAGATAAACTAGTTAGGCTGTATATTCGGGAGGTGGTGCGACTTCATGGCGCACTAGTTTCTATAGTTTTGGATCGTGATCCATTATTTGTGGCAAAGTTTTGGAAGAGTTTTTAGCATGCTTTGGGTGCTAGGTTACACCTGAGCATGGCTTATCATCCTTAGACAGATGGGCAAATTGAGCGAGTAAATCAGATTTTGGAAGATATGTTAAGAGCTTGTGTTCTCGATCTTGGTAGTAGTTGGGAAGAACACTTGCCATTGGTGGAGTTTGCTTATAATAATAGTTATAACTCCAGTATCAGGATGACACCTTTTAAGGCTTTGTTTAGGAGGCCATGTCGATCACCTACTTGTTGGATAGAGGTAGGAGATGCATTGTTATTAGGGCCAGAGTTGGTGAGAGAGACCATAAAGAAGGTGAACATTATTCGGGAACGTATTAAGACTGCACAGAGTCGTCAGAAGAGTTATGCTGATAGAAAGCATAAAGGGATTGAGTTGAATGTTGGAGAGTTTGTGTTTTGAAGGTTTTGCCGATGAAAGGTATCATGTAGTTCGAAAAGAAGGGAAAGTTGGCACTTAGATTTATGGGACCATATGAGATCACTGAAAGGATCGGTAATGTGGCTTACAAATTAGCCCTACCACCTGCTTTAGCTATAATTCACAATGTGTTCCATGTATCTTTAGAGATTAGTGACGATATAACGTATGTGGTGCGACTGGTTACACTATTCTAGACAGAGACGTAAAACAGTTGCGGCGCAAGAAAGTGAACTTGGTGAAGGTGCAATAAAGTAAGGATGAGAACGATATCACTTAGGAATTAGAAGATAAAGTTCAGCGTATGCACCTGGAACTTTTTGCTTAGTACTCTCTCTTATCGAATCTTGGGACAAGATTCTTTTGAGGTGTGTATATTGTAGTGACCCTGATTTTTCTTAAGTCATTATTTATTATTATTACTTTATTTTATTTTTGACTTTATTAATTGTATGAATACATGAGAATTTAATGTGGTATTTAATTAATTTAATATGGTATTTAATTAATTTAATGTGATATTTTTTTATATATAAAAGGTGTTATATATATATGTATTGATCTTATATTGTTTATTTATATATATTGTATTTATATAGTAAAATATAAATATAATAGTAAATTAGGTATAATATACTAGACCTACGTTTAATTACAAAAGTGTGTGGAAGAATTTCCTAAGAGTAGCAGCCACGAGAGAGGGAGATTGAAAGAAAGGAGAGAAAAAAAACAGAAAAGGAAAGGAAAGAGAGGGTTGTGCCTGTGTGCGGCAACTGAGGGAGAGAGAGAGAGAGAGAGGAAAAAAGAGAAAGGTTTAGCGTTTTATTTTGGTGGCTTTTTTAATTCTTTAAGTGATTTTTTGATCTTCAAAAAAATACCGTGAGTGCAAAATCACTTTCCTTGATTTGTATTTATTTTGTTGTTATTATTTATTTATTTTTATTTATTTAATGTTGGTTTGATATTGTATTTACATGAAGATGATGGATTTATTTAAATTATTTTGATTAGTTGTGTATGCAAGGTTTAAGATTTCTATACGTATTTATTTTATGGTTGTAATCACACTCATAAATATATGAAATTAAAATAAACTTAAAACCCATAAATAAATTTCGAATATTCCACCATGACTCCATAGATTGTTGTTTTATTTAAGTGTTGGTGAGAAAGGGGGTAAAAAAAAAAAAATGAGGAGTATGAGATTTATATGAATGCCTTATGTCTAGCATTATTATGTTTGTTCTTATAAGTAAATGAGGGATTGCGTATATATATTGTTGCCTCATTTTCAAGAGTAGATGATTGGTTTGATTTATGCGTGTATGTATATGCTAATCATCCGGGGAATGTGGGTCAAACTCGGGAAGATATCCTCGTGCAAGTTTGGCTTCGGAGCAGTGTTAAGTATATGAGAGGTATGTGAGATATTTGTGTAAGCTGGAAGTGAAGGGCAAAAGTGGTGGAGTTAAGATACAAAGAATCAAATATGAACTTATTAGTATAATTTAAATTATATTGATTTGTACATTTTGGAAAATAGTAAACGACCTTGATAAATTATGAAATTTGGGCAGAGGCGTTTATATGTAATTCTAGATAACTTCTGTATTTTAACTTTGTACTAAAAAGATTGATTAGAATTTGTAATCGGATGATCTTGGTTACAATAGTTTTTATTCATTTTAGTAATGAAAATTTTAGATACTGTTTTAACTCACAAAACGAGCTCATTTTTATTGATTTCGTATAAACTGAAGCAAAACATTATTCTGAACACTTTTTATGTTTTGAACTTTTCGAAAAAAATCATTTTATGGCAGTTTCTTTTCATTTTGAGTTTTTGATTTTTCGGTCGAATTCCGTCTAGGTTCTTCTATCAAGTTTTTCTCTCAACCTGTTCAGTTTCTACTAAATCCTTCCACGTTACCCTTTAGAAAATTTGATTCTGTATAACTTTTGTTCTTTGAGTTTTAGTTAATTCGAATGATTTAAACATGAAATGGTGTGTTTTTATACTTCTTTTTAATTTACTTATGATTAAATTATACTAACTTTATTTTTTGTAGAATGGTGGGTCTTAGTAACTTTTTATGCAGGGCTGACCTACTATATTTTATTTTTATTTTGTTTATTTTATACTCAATTTATATTTAGTTATGTACGGGGAAGAAACAAAATGTCACTGTATCTCAAGAAACTACGCTTTCATCTCGGTACGAGTGGAACTATTTGTCTTGTCCCGTACCAAGAATTAAATGTACTTTTATTTGTGTTTGGGGGATACGTGGGTATCAAATCTTGTACTCATGCCAATATACTTGTATATTGACCTGTTTTGTCTCTTGACAACTCGGGTGCATTTTGTTTGAGTGCAGCTGAGCTTCCTTTGCAGGATTAGTTGAGACTACGGTAGTGACGAGAAATAACTACAGTTGTAGGATGTCTCTCGGATTTCTTGATTTTTCTTGAGTTTAGGGTAATGTTTATTTATTGATTTATGACCTTAGTATTTCGACAATTTGACATTGTGGGTTATTTTTCAACTTTACATTATTTAAGTTGTTTTGACTATTTATTGCTACTTTAATGTTCGAGGTATCGGATAGTTATGAATTTATGATGGATGTTTTGGTTGGCGTTTGTTAATATTTTTTTATCTCTTGTATTTTTTTTGAGCATTGAAATTTACTTAAACATTATAGAGACGAGAACATTTCGATTTTGTTTCACCCTTAGGATTTGGATGATGGAATATTGGTTAGAATTTAGTCTTATAATATTTAATTGTCCAAATTTTGGTGTGTGACAACTAGCATCAAAGATCACATTGGTTAGAGGTGTCAAAGTCCAAAGATCATGGTACCTTCTCTCTCGAATTGCAACTTTGAGGGTATCTTGTATGTATATTTTTCTATACCTTCAATTTTTTTACTTTGTTCAGTGTTCCAGTGTTCATGAATTTGGAATGGAATGACAGATCTAACTGCTATGACCAGGAATGTGGTCGTAACTCATTCTCTTTCAACCTGCAAAACTGTCACTTTTCAAAAGCCATTCATTTTTAATAAACCATTTGGAGTGATGGTTTAATAATCAAATTTGATGAAACCCTTTCCTACTCGATAAAACCAGACTATTTTTAGATCTATACAGAATGGAATTTTGGGAACAACTTCTGCACCTAAACTGACCTTGATGGTCTCAATGCCACTCAGCTTTGTGTTACAGGTACTCCAAAATTGTTGCTATACAAGTACTAGGTAGGTTGTTAAAATTGGGATCCCAGGTAGAATCATTGGGAGGGGCTAATCGGATCGAGAATTGTTGCTATAGTCAAAATTTTTATATAGATATACACACCTATATAAGAAATAAATAATAACAAAAAAAATTGGTAGGATCGGGATTGAAATTGACTCAGGATTGTATGCGATTCTACATCACTTTATGGCTAGGATTGTAGTGACTTTAAGATCTTATTAAATTTAAGATCCTAGTGTGATCCGAATCGTTTGGCCAAACTAAGATCGTAGATCGTAAGATCTTACAATTCAAATCGGGATTTTAATAACTATGCAAGGTACTTATTGGGTACGAAAAAAATGCACCGGGTACGTTTTATATGATATGTAGAAGTCTGGTACACGATGGGTATGTTTTTAGGTATGTTGGGGTGAAAAATAAGATTTTCAACAATTATAAGGGTACTGGAGCAATTTTGTTTGTCTATTTTAAAAATTAAATAACTTTGGGGTTCTTATGTAATAATAAAAACATAATACAAATTGAAATTTGCTTTACTATGTTTGGATTGAGTGATTTGGAAAAAAAAAAAATGAAGAGATATATATTTCTCTTACTTGTTTAGATAATTTAAGTGAAGAGAAATGAAGAAAAATTGAGAACTCATTTATCTTATAACTCTTATTTTCAATCTTTTCAAAAGTGAAGAGATTGAGAGCAAAAAGAAACTAACAAATTCTGGTGTCGTTTGGTAACACTTACGTTTTCAGTTTTCTGTTTATATTTATAAAAATTTAAAAAACTTAAATAAAACCTTGTTTGGTAAAATTTTTGATTTATAAATCAGTAGTTTTAGTTTATAAATTTGGCTAAAAAATGAAAACACAAAAAATGTGTTTCCGTTTTGAGTTTTGAGTTTTTTTTTTTTTTTACCACCTACCACCCGCCACCACCTGCCACCATTTTCCACCACCGTTTTCCGCCACTACCAGCCACCCCCCGCCACCACCTGCCACCACCACTCACTACCCACCAGCCACCACCAGCCACCCACCACCCACCACCCACCTGCCATCCACTCGCCACCACTACCTATCACCCATTTGCCATCCACCCGCCACTACTATCCACCACCTGCTACCTACGTGCCACCACCACTCACCACCCACCTGCCACCACCATCCACCACTGCCACCACCAGCCACCCACCACCACCAGCCACCTGCCACCCACTCGCCATCCACCACCACCGCCACCACCACCATCACCCACCACCCACCTGCCACCACCACCCACCACCCGCCGCCACCACCACCACCCACTCGCTACCACCTACCACCAGCCACCGTCACCCATTCACCCACCCACCACCACCACTACCACCACCTGCCACCTACTCGCCACCACCCACCACCACCCGCTACCCACCTGCCACCACCACCCACCACCCGCCACCACCACCACCACCACCACCACCACCACCCACTTGCTACCACCCACCACCTGCCACCGTCACCCACCCACCCACCATCACCACCTACTACCCACCTGCCATCCGCCACCGACCTGCCACCACCACCCACCACCCGCTGCCACCACCACCACCACCACCACCCACTCGCTACCACCCACCACCCACCACCCGCCACCGTCACCCACCCACCGACCACCACCTACCCGCCACCACCACCCACTCGCCACCACCCACCACCACCGGCCATCTGCCACCCATCCGCCACCACCACCACCACCACCACCACCACCACCACCACCCACTCGCGACCACCTATCACCCGCCACCACCCACCACCACCACCCACCTGCCACCCACTGTTACCACTTTTCACCACCATCTTTCGCCGCCACTTGCCATTTCTCATTTTTTTTTTATATTTTTAAATTTTTTAAATATTTTGTCAATTATTAAACACGTTTGTAGTTTATGTTTTTCTAAAAATAAACAAAAATCAATTTATAAATTTTTTGTAAATATAAACTGGAAACGTAAACGTTAAACACACCATATTTTTATAATACCAATTTTGTCTCTGTAAAAATAAAAAGAATAAAATGATTGACACTCATGTCCTCAAAATATAAAAGGTTATTTTAATAATATAATATAAAACAATTTTTTTTTAAATTTTTTTTATAAAATCTAACCAAATAATAATAGAGAAATTATAATTATTTTTTTCTTTTATTTTTAACTTATTAAAAAAAAAAAAATACAATATGTTTTTAAAAAAAATTTAAATAATCATTTCGTTTATTTTCTCAACCGTTCCACTTTATTGTTTTGATTCGATTCTCTCTAGTGAAGAACACAGTCGACGAGTTCGAGTAAAAAATACAGTCAGCGATTGAACTCTCCTTCGAAGACTACAGCGCTGGTCGACGGTGAAGCTCGATATTCCGGTGAGTTTCTCTTAGTTCCTCTTCTTCGATTCTTCCTCTTCTTCTTCTTCGATTCTTCTTCCTCTTTCTTGGATTTTTTTCCAGATTTCCCCCCCTTTTTTTTTGCAGTCCAGCATCTGATTTTTTGTTTTTTTGTTGTTTCCGGCGAGTTCTCTTACCTCCTCCAATCTCGTCTTCTTTGGTTATCTTCTGTTCAGTAGAACCAGACTGATTTTAGATCTGTACAAAACAAAATTTTTGGGAACAACTCTGCCCCTAAACTGGCCTTGATGCCTCAATGCCACTCAGCTTTGTGCTAAAACGATTCGTTTTCTACTTACACCTTTTGTTCAACCATTGCCTAAATTCTATGTTTTTTTTGGTTGTTGAGAGAGAGCCTAAACAACATGAAAGGAAACTCTGAATCTTATGTTTTGGGTTTCAGAAATGTAAAACTAATATTCGTCTTTGTCAAAATTTGTATGGCGCTTTTTATTTGTTTATTTTTTTCTTGTGGCCTTTTCTTCCTTCTCTATTTCTTGCTCTCTAATATTGATAATTTGAATGTGCAGAGTATGGATTTTTAGCTCTGGGTTTTTGTGAATTTGATTGAGATTCATTGTTATTTGTGACAGTGTGTCAAATTAATTCATTCTGGTATGTCATATTGTTGAACATTGATCTTGGTATAAGGGTAGTTGTTATTTATTGCTTATAAAAAAAATGGGGATTATTATGCATTATTAATAGTAATAGCTGCTGTACAGAGTTTTATACTTGGTTGTCTAGTTCATTGGGGCAATAAGGAAATTAATAGCTGATGATTTTAGGAGAGTTTATTGGTGTTAGAGAAAAGTTAGGGATCATGAAAATTTTTTCATGAAAATGATCATGAAAGATTTATGATCCTTGGATTATCTTAATTAGTTAGTGTGTAGTGCTTTATTCTAAGTGTAATTCAAAGGTCACAAAGATTTTATGATTATTTTTATGAAAGATTTTTCATGATACCTAGTATTGCTGTTTTTGTTATGGTGCAGTTGTAGGTTTGTTGTTTCTAGCAAAATAAATAATAAACGGCTAATCTTTGTGGTTCAAATCCTATGGTCCTTGTTGAGCAATGACTCTTGACCCAATCCTTTTGTCTAATTCACTTAATGCTTTATGTTTGTAAACATTGATCCCAGAATAGGCAAAGGTGATACGATCATACGAGTTGAAAACTTGACTTCTTTCATGCGTTAAATTATCATTTAAAAAAAAAATAAAAATAACATGATAGGGCCCCAAGCAGGCTGGAATTGTAAGTCGTACATGGTTTTTCCAAGCATTTGTTATTGGATTAAAAAACAATCCTAAGCAGCTCATTAGGTGCTTTTATTTCCAGAGTTGGAAGATTATTTTTTGCGAAAATTGCAAATCGGTGGTGTCTTCACAACATATTTACAAATTCATTAAAAAGTTTATAACTTTTATTATTGAAGTTGATAAACTTACCACCGATTTGTAATTTTTTTTTTTAAAACATGCACTGAAGTGCAATTTTCCCATTATTTTTCAGCAAAATGATATTAGAATCTTGTTTGTGGGATATATTTACTACAGAAAATAGTATGACATTTACTTGGAGTTACATTCTTCTTTTGTTTATCTTGACTAGCAGAAACTGTAAGGATGTTTCTAAAGGTGCAGCTGCCTTGGAATGTCGTAATTCCTGCTGAAAGCCTCGACACCAAAGGACTTATGCTCCAAAAGTCTATAATAATTCGCCTCTTAGATGACTTTTCAACGAAGAAGGCAACAAAAGAGCTCGGTTATTTTCTTGCACTAATCACACTAGACAACATCGGGGAAGGAAGAGTTAGGCAGCATTCTGGTGATGTACTCTTTCCTGTACTTTTCAGCTGCATCACTTTCAAGCTTCACAGGGGTGAGATCTTAGAAGGGGTTGTTCACAAGATCTTGAAGCACGGTGTGTTCCTGAGATGTGGGCCCGTTGAGAACATTTACCTCTCGAACCAGAAAATGCATGATTATCGGTATGTCCCTGGGGAAAATCCCATCTTCATGAATGACAAGATGTCCAGAATTGAGAAAGAGGTGGCAGTGCGCTTCATTGTCATCGGGACAAAGTATATAGAGGCTGAGAAGGATTTTCAGGCAGTGGTGAGCTTGGAGGGCGACTTTCTTGGGCCTGTTTCTTAAGTGAAGCTTCTCATTACTTGAGCCGCTGCTTCTTTTGACAGCTTAAACTGATGACGACTAGTCTTGTGTTGTGAAGTGCTATGTTATTTATCAAAATGGTTTTCGCACATCTGAAGCCTTTTTAAGTTTTGAGCTGCTTCTTATAAAAGGTGATTTGTGGGCTGTTTACAAATCTTATGTGGTTGGTAACCTGGTATCAGCAATAGCCAAAGCATTTACTGCTGTGTTATTTATCAATATGTTTCATTCTTTAACTTGAGCATCACTTTAGGATGGTCTCTGCCTCCATTCTCCAGCCTCTCATGGGAAATTTTTAGGTTGTGTTTAAATCATGAATTTATGGAAACTAGTCTATAACACAAGAATGATTTTAGAACTTATTACATGAAACATCAGATAGTGGAATTCATTATAAAAGATACAATTTTCCTTAGATTGCTCTACCCATGCTTTATGTGATTGGTTCTGTGGTCGGTTCTATGTAGTCTTGAACTCTTTTTGAGGACCAAAATGCAGTTTATATATCTAGTATGCTCCTTAGAGGGAAGCCGCTAAGAGATGGGACAGGTGACGGGTGGAAGAGATTGTACTCTACTTTATTTCTCTTGATAAAATAGTATGTATACCCAAAGGCCATGTTTGATTCACAATACTAATAGTGAGGTATTAATAATCCTATCAAATTAGTGTGGTATTAACTATCCCACCCCTACCCCATTACTAATAATTCTACAAATTTGTTGATTAATTATCCATTGGATTAATAGTCTTAAACCAAAATGTCAAAACAAACATAAGATGATTGGGCCCACGGATTAATAATCCTAATACCATGCTTTAATCCTTCCAATCAAACATGCCCAAAAAGTACAAAATATCAAATAGTGATATGCTAATCAAAATACCTAACACAAAGAAATATATGATTGTCACTTTACGAATCAGACACTTTTACAAAGCAATGGAAGCATAAGCTAGTATATGCTTGATTTCCCTCACTATTAATACTGATTGCGGTTCCCTCAAACTCAAAGATGCGATACAACACTACTACAAATTAATCTAAAAAGAAAGACATCCAAGAAAATGCCTTCCTTGAAATTCAATCCTTGAATGCATTCGAGAAACTGGGGCTCAAATATTAAAAGATATTGCTTCAAATTGCTTGTGGAAATTTTCTTTGAATAGGCAGTAGTAAATCACGAAGGAGAAGCAACCGATAATGCAAATTGGAATGGCAAGGCTTGATGAATGTGGTAATATGGCATATATGCCTGTAATGAATGCCAATACCATTGCTCCTTTTGCAATCATTAGAGGACCGGCGGTGAGAGAATAGCCATACAGAAGCTAGTTTCATCCCCATAATCAGCCGAAGCAAAATAAATCAAAGCAGCACAAGTGGATAATATCATGGTCATGGAATCTGTTACGACAAAAGCTTTGAAAGCTGCTTCTCTTGTTAGAATCGCCATGCCTTGATTTAGGCCATTGTTGCTGTTGTAGCCACCTGGCATGGTGAAACCAGCTGCAAAAGTCACAGTTTCTATGAATGTAGCCGCTATCAAATGGGTGTCTCTTGCTTTCCGGACGTCAATGGGTATTGACTTTTTAAATTCAGCGTATTCTTTCTTCTCGTTTGCTAAAAACTCATTATCTTTGCTAATTACATTTCACAAACCTAGTGTAGCACCAGCTGCTTCCAATTCTTCTTTTATGAGAACCTGCAATAATCATTCTTCAATCAATTAGGAAAACATTGTATCTAAATAATAACTTTAATGAATTAAAGTAAAAAGCAACCCTGCAAGCCTTCTGTGACTATGCTGTCTGGTGGGTATACCTTCTTATTGAACTGTGTGACCCAATTGATTTACTAAAAGAGTTTTAATTTGGTTTGGTTTAGGTATAATATATTTTTATATATTATATTTGAGGAGACCCAATTCAATTTAGAAACAACTAAGGTTTGATAAAACAAAATCCTAGATTCACAATATATATATATATATATATATATTGTTTGGTGTAACACAGTGGACGGCTACTACAAATTTTCCACCTTTTTCCGAAATACTGGGCGGTTGGTTTGTGTGGGTGCGCAGTGGTTTATTTCGGCTTTGTGTGGGTTGATTTGGTTAATTATTTTGGGTCTTCTACAATTTTGATTCTGAAGATTTTTGTTCATCTATTTGGTGAGGTCTTTCCTCTTGTTTATTTGTGATTATTTGGAATTCACCTAAGGGTGGTTTTGTGAGATCATTAGTGTCTCGTTTGTAATCGTTTGGAACTTATTTGGTTGATAGTGGTATCGGATTTCGATCCCATGGACGTACCTCACATTAAGGGAACCACGTAAAAATTCTTGTGTTGCTTTTGATTTAATTTTTCCGCATTAGTTTTTATTCCAATTGATTGATTTACTTGTGGGGAATCACATATTTCCCTAACAATTGGTATCAGAGCTTACGGTTTATTTGAGTTTATTTATTTGTGTAAATCAATGGAGGGGAATGTGGGTCGTATGTCTAGCTTCAATGGAAGCAATTGGGTAACTTGGAAAACTAAAATGGAAGACCTATTATTTTGTAAAGATTTGTATGGACCCATTGAGGGTGATAGTGGCAAACCCAAGGGTATGAAAGATGATGAATGGAATAGGCTTAATCGAAAAGCCGTTGGTGTTATCCGTCAATGGATTGATGACAGTGTGTTTCATCATGTTGCTACTGAAACTTCAGCACCTGATTTATAAAAAAAATTATAGAGCCTTTATGATAGAAAATCAGCCACAAATAAAGCCTTTTTGTTTCGTAAGTTGGTTAATTTAAAATATAAAGAGGGCAGCCTTATTTCGGAACATCTGAATGAAATAAAGAGTATTGCTAACCAACTTGCTTCTATGAAAATTGTTTTTGATGATGAGTTGCTGGCTTTGATGCTACTTAGTTCTTTGCCCGAAAGTTGGGAGACTTTGGTTGTGACCGTCAGTAGCGCCCGATGGAGTTGTCACAATGGGCCAAGTCACTAGTAGCCTGTTGAATGAAGAAACTAGAAGAAAATCAGTAGGCTCCTCTCATTCGGAAGCATTCGTTGTGAGAGGCCGAAGCAAAACAAGAGGGAGGAGTAAAACTCCTCATGGTCGTGATCAAAGCCGTGATAAATCAAAGCTGGTTCTTTTCCAAAGAAAGACATTGAGTGCTATTATTGCCATGAGAAAGGGCACATGAAGCAAGAATGCCGAAAGCTCAAGAATAAAGAGAAAAGGCGTGACAAAAGTGTGGATAAGAAGGAAGAAGACACAACAGCAGTTACTACCAATGGTGATCTCATGGTCGTTTGTGAAGATGATTGTATCAATTTTGTGGGCCAAGAGAGCAATTGGGTGATTGATTCCGGTGCTTTTTTTCATGTGACTTCTCGAGTTGATTTCTTCACTACCTACACTATAGGAGATTATAGTTCTGTTCGAATGGGTAATGAAGGTTTGTCCAAAATTATCAGCATGGGTGATGTTTGCTTGGAAACAAATTTGGGCTACAAGTTGTTGCTTAAAGATGTGAGGCATGTTCCCGACATTCGCCTCAATTTGATCTCTACTGGGAAGCTAGATGATGAAGGCTTCAACAACAAATTTGGTGATGGAATATGGAAGCTCACAAAGGGTTCTTTGGTGGTGGCTAAGTGCAAGAAGACTCATACACTTTATTTGATGCAAGAAAAAATTTGTAAAGGTGTTGTCAATGCACTTGAAAATGATACTTCTATTGAATTGTGGCACAAGCGACTTGGGCACATGAGTGAAAAGGGGCTACAAGTTTTGTTCAAGAAAGAGCTTCTACCTGGTTTGAAAGGTACACATCTTAAAACTTGTGTTCATTGTTTGGCGGGTAAACAACATAGAGTTTCTTTTCATAAAAATGTTGCTTCTAGAAAAGAAAATGTGTTGGAGTTGATTCATTCGGATGTTTGTGGTCCTTTAAAAGTTAGAACACATAGTGGTGCACTTTATTTCGTTACTTTCATTGATGATTATTCAAGGAAAGTTTGGGCTTTTTTACTAAAAATTAAAGATCAAGTTCTAGAAGTATTTAAGCATTTTCAGGCCATGGTTGAAAGAGAAACAGGGCAGAAATTGAAGTGCATCCGATCAGACAATGGTGGTGAATACATTGGGCCATTTGATGAGTATTGTCGCAGCCAAGGTATTCGGCACCAAAAGACAGTTAAGAAGACTCCTCAACAAAATGGCGTTGCCGAGAGGATGAACCGCACCATTGTGGAAAGAACAAGGTGTTTGCTTTCACAAGCTAAATTGCCAAGATCCTTTTGGGGTGAGGCACTGAAGACAGCGGTTGACGTGATCAATTTGTCACCTTCATATCCTTTGAATGGTGATGTTCCAGAAAGAGTTTGGACCGGCAAAGATGTGTCTTATGAGCACTTGAAAGTGTTTGGTTGTCGAGCTTTTGTTCACATTCCAAAAGATGAGAGGTCCAAGCTTGATAGTAAGTCAAGACAATGTATTTTTCTTGGCTATGGGCGTGATGAATTTGGGTATAGATTGTGGGATCCGGTCGACAAGAAAGTCATTCGAAGCCGTGATGTTGTGTTTCTTGAAGACCAAACAATTGAAGACTTTGGCAAAGGTGATCAATCGGAGCCAAAAACTAGTGATCTCATTGACATGGATCCATCTCCTTCATCTTCAGTTGATGATGAAAATGGGGGAAATATGCAGCCACCCATTGAAGATGTAGAAGATAATGCTAATCCTAATGAAGTTGAGCCAGAAATTGAGGAAGAGCATCCAACTCAAGAACCACCACCACAACTTGAGTTAAGAAAATTTACAAGGGACCGACAACCTTCAAGAAAGTATCCTCCCAATGAATTTGTATTGATTTCTGATCAAGGGGAGCCGTAGAGCTACCAAGAAGCAATTGAGCATGCAAAGAAAGGTGATTGGAAAAAGGCCATGGACGAGGAGATGAATTCCTTGCTTGAAAACCAGACTTATGATTTAGTGAAGTTGCCTAAAGGGAGGAAAATTCTAAAAAATAAGTGTGTTTTCAAATTGAAGAATGATGGCAAGAATCTGAGGTACAAGGCACGTCTTGTTATGAAAGGGTTTGGGCAAAAGAAAGGTATTGACTTTGATGAGATTTTCTTGCCAGTTGTGAAGATGTCTTCTATTCGGGTTGTACTTGGCATGGCTGCAAGTATGAACCTTGAAGTTGAGCAACTTGATGTGAAGACCGCATTTCTTCATGGTGATCTTGAAGAAGAAAGTTACATGGAGCAACCGGATGGTTTTGTGGAGAAAGGAAAAGAGAAATTTGTTTGCAAATTAAAGAAGAGTTTGTATGGCCTCAAGCAAGCCCCGCGGCAATGGTACAAAAAATTTGACTCTTTCATGATGAATAATGGTTTTTCTAAAACCACTTCGGACCATTGTGTGTTTGTGAAAAATTTTTCGGATGGCAAATTTATTATTCTTTTACTTTATGTTGATGACATGTTAATTGTGGGTCAAGATTCTACCATGATTAACAGGTTGAAATTGGAGTTGAGCATGTCTTTTGCTATAAAAGATTTGGGACCGAAAAAGCAAATACTTGGTATGAAAATTGTTTGTGATCGCAAAGAGGGACTGATTTGGTTGTCTCAAGAAAGCTACATTGAGAAAGTTCTTCAGAGGTTCAACATGAATAAAGCAAAGCCAGTTGGTTGTCCACTTACGGGTCACTTCAAGCTTAGTTCGAATCAATGTCCTACAAGTGAGAAAGACAAAGAAGAGATGTTGAAAGTTCCTTATGCTTCAGCAGTTGGTTCTTTGATGTACGCCATGGTTTGTACAAGGCTGGATATTGCTCACGCAGTTGGTGTGGTGAGTCGTTTTCTCTCTAATCCGGGTAAAGAACATTGGGCAGTGGTAAAATGGATTCTAAGATATCTTCGAGGGACTTCGAAGGTATGTTTGTATTTTGGGGATGGTAAGCCGATGCTTGATGGGTTCACAGATTCTGACATGGCTGGTGATATTGATTCTAGGAAATCTACTTCGGGGTATTTGATGACATTTACAGGGGGAGCTGTGGCATGGCAATCTAAATTACAAAATTGTGTTGCTCTCTCAACTACCGAAGCTGAATTTATTGCCATTACAGAAGCTTGCAAAGAAGAGTTATGGTTGAAGAAATTTTTGCAAGAGTTGGGTTTGAAGCAAGAAAGGTATGTGCTTTATTGTGATAGTCAAAGTGCTATTCACTTGAGTAAAAATTCTACTTTTCATTCGAGATCAAAACACATTGATGTGAGATACCATTAGATTCGTGATGTGTTAGATTCGAAGTTATTACAACTCGAAAAGGTTCACACAGATGATAATATTTCAGATATGTTGACAAAGACTTTGTCGAGGGACAAACATTTGAAGTGTCGAACTTTGGCGGGTATGGTTGATATCTCCACCTAAGTCGGTAGGGGGAGAATTGTTGGGTATACCTTCTTATTGGAGTGTGGGACCCAATTGGTTTACTAAAAGAGTTTTAATTTGGTTTGGTTTAGGTATAATATATTTTTATATATTATATTTGAGGAGACCCAATTCAATTTAGAAACAACTAAGGTTTGATAAAACAAAATCCTAGATTCACAATATATATATATATATTGTTTGGTGTAACACAGTGGACGGCTACTACAAATTTTCCACCTTTTTCCGAAATACTGGGTGGTTGGTTTGTGTGGGTGCGCAGTGGTTTATTTCGGCTTTGTGTGGGTTGATTTGGTTAATTATTTTGGATCTTCTACAACTTTGATTCTGAAGATTTTTGTTCATCTATTTGGTGAGGTCTTTCCTCTTGTTTATTTGTGATTATTTAGAATTCACCTAAGGGTGATTTTGTGAGACCATTAGTGTCTCGTTTGTAATCGTTTGGAACTTATTTGGTTGATAGTGGTATCGGATTTCGATCCCGTGGACGTACCTCACATTGAGGGAACCACATAAAAATTCTTGTGTTGCTTTTAATTTAATTTTTCCGCATTAGTTTTTATTCCCATTGATTGGTTTACTTGTGGGGAATCACATATTTTCTCTAACACTGTCTGGGTAGGATTGAGGGTTGACATCGATATACCTTTTGTACAGCTGCGGTTTCAGAATATGTCAACATGTTAAGGGGAGTCCAGTTTCCTTCGTTAAAGACAACCTTATCTGCTTTTCGGTGGTCTATGAGGTTGATTGCAAGTAATCCACCAGTAGCAATGAGGTGGAGAGGGTTGTTCTCAGCGGCTTCTTTCTGATTTATAAGGCCACTGAGTGAATAATTTTTTAAGATGAATTTAATTGCCATCTTTTTCTCATTCTCCACTGCAACATGAAGAATATTTTGGCCTTTATGATTAACCATCTCCCAACAATCAGGACATTGTGATATAAGCTCTTGTATTACACCAACATGTCCTTGACTAGCTGCTACATGAAGAGCTGTCTTATTATCATCTTGGTCTGCAATAGGGTATGCAATGGATTAATCAGAGTCTAGTAGCTGTTTAACCCTTTGTACATGACCGAATCGCGCAGCACAGTGAAGTGGTGCCCAGCCATGCACGTCTGGTTCCTTGGCCAAATCTTTCTTCCAATCCAACAAGTTTTGGTGCCTCCTGGAGTACAATTAAGCAAAAGCAATAACAAAGATGAAAACCACCTAAACAAGGAAAATGCTTCCTATTTTCCTAAAACATGGGGACAATTTCTCTGCAATTCTCTACCCTTCCATCCCTGCTTAATAGATCTGAGGGAAAATTACACTAGTAATGTCATTTTGATTTCGATAATTGTAATTGGCTTGAATTTGACCATGATTTTTTTTACTTTGTCTCAATTTGGTCTAATTGATTAGAACTAATAAAGCATTATTTTATAGAAAATGCGCACATAAGCATCACGAGTCATGTTTTTAGGGGCAAAATTATATATTTGATCAACTTAGTCAATTAATATAATCCTAATGTTATTGTCAATTGAACTATATTGAAACAAAATCTAAAATTAATTTTTTGCAATATAATCTTAATTAGGTAGGATCTTTTAGTAGTTTATAATATTTATGGCTTATATTTTATTTTTATAATTTTTTCAGGGACTAAATAGGTTTGAATTAAATACTTTAGGAAATTAATAGATTGAATTGATAGTTCATGAACTAAATAGACTTTGATTTATATACTTTTAAGGATCTAGTAGACTCAATCGATAATTAATAGATTGAATCAATAGTTCATGAACTAAATAGACTTTCATTTATATACTTTTAAGGATCTAGTAGACTCAATCGATAGTTTAGGAATTAAATAGGCAATTTAACGGAGTAAAAAGTGAAATAAACTCCTTATTTAATTATACTTCCTAGACAGTATAGAAAAAATTATTGAGTCTCAATCAGTGATTTTACTTCAAAATTGAATAATTGAATTAATTGCAACTAAAAATATAAGAACAATAATATTTAAGTGAAACACTGATATAATTTGTTCAATTTTTCTTTGATGATAGAACTCTAGATTTTTGTATAGAGTAATGTTAGAGACATGGACGGACCCAGAATTCAATAATTGGGGGGTGGGGGGGGGGGCAAAAACAAACAAAGGAAGATTAGTGAGTTTAGATTTAAAGCAATGGATTTTCATGCAATAAACAATTGTGATTTTTCATGCTATTAATTGAAAATGGATAAACTCTTATTTTATTAAATATTTGATGTAACATTAATATTACGTTATAGCATCACTAATCAATGAGAATTTTTATATTGCAATAGTAATAAATAATGATTGGGCTAATGAGATACAAAAATTGTGAACTTAATTTCATTTGTAAAGTGAATAATATAATTAAAAATATATTTTAGAACATAATATATAGTTATCATGGCGTGCACTTTTTAAAAGGTGTATATTGTATACACGTAATCACAATATATATTTGTAACGTAACCATAACAAATTGCAACTCCTTTCACCAAAATAGTTTGTAACATTTTGCATCACAAGTAATTCATAAAATTTACACTACACCGTTCATAACGTAACTACAATAATTCATAACTTTCACTTTCACTTTTGAGATGTACACCATAAATTAACTACTCGTAACATTTACTATACATAATACTACAACTATTCTAAACTTTCATAAAAAAAAAAGAAATCATATATTTCTTATAATAACATTTTTCTATATATTATACTATTATTGTATTTTAAAGAACTGTCAAAAGAAAATAATTAAAATTATAAGATGGGAAGGGGTCCATAGGAGAAGTTGGTGTATTGAACTAAATCTATATATAACAGAGCATCTTGTGCAAAGCAGGGGGACCAGGGCCCCTGTAAGTCTGTATGTAGTTCCGTCCCTGGTTAGAGACTCACATTTTAGACTCCCAAATATATCCACAATGATGTGATAAGAAGTAGAGCTCTACATAATTGAGTATGTGACCTGGGCTTCACGTTGGTCAACATATTGCTCCAAGACAACAGTGTTGCCTTCCTTGGCTGCTCTGTATAAACCAGGATCCATGTCTGACTGCTATCTATATTGTTTTCGGAACTTAATTAGTTTGCCTTTGCATTTGTGTATATATATATGTTGTTCACTGAGGGGAGTGGGTAGTAGATTAGCAATGCTCAACAATACAACGTATCGAGAAAAATTAACGAGAAAAAAAAGATTTGGCGCCACAGCAGTGACCCGTTGTGCGGTCCGTGAGACTCATTTTGAATCTTATTTTGTTGATTCAAACTGTTTAAATTTTAAGAACGTCGTGAAGAATATACTCTAAAAAATCGTCAACTCAAATTTGTGTTCAATTTGATACAGACATACTCATTTTTTTTTCTTCATATAGATGTGATTTGATAAAAAAATTATGGATATTTGATCAACTTATTTTTTTAGAGGTATATTATTCTCAATGTTCACTAAAACTTGAATGTTTAGATCATCAAAATAAGACTCGAAATAAGTCTCACGAATCATACAACAGTCATCGCTTTGCAACACGTATAACAGTGACACCAACTCTGAAAAAAAAATCTTTCAATTACAATCATTATAAGTGTAATCCATATCACCAATTCGTTTCGGAATACTTTTCATGGTATATGGTGTTGGAAAAAATGGTTTTATATAGGCATATTATTTAGCCCAATTTGGGTGGACCCCAAACGTCTTTTGGGGTGGGTTCGAAGAGGTGAAGTGTTCCTTGCCGCGTGGCAAGTCACACGGTGAAGATGGAACGTCAAAACCATTTATGAGTGAATGGGAAGTTGACGTAGTTTTCGAGTCTAACATTAATTTTTATTTGATAAAATTCATTTGGATTTTTTCAATTAAAAATTATTTTGGGAATTTAATTTAATTCTAAATTCAAATTTTGGGTTCCTGAGTGGTTTCCTAAAGTTTGTAATTGTGGGAATTTAATTTAATTATAATTTCAAATTTTGAGTTTCTAAGTGGTTTCCTAAAATTTGTACCTCTTCCTTTATTTATTAAACTATTCAAATATATATTTATATATATATTCCAATAGTTTAAATTAATTAGTTCCCACTAGTTTTACTTTTCCACCAACGGTTCATTCTATTTCCAATTAGTTGAACATTTGTCCATTAACGGTCAATTTTTCAAATTGTTTTATATTGGTCTGCTTAACCGTCAGTGGAATGGTTTGAATTTAGAGGTGCACCCTTTCACTTTTTGTGGCACCTTTTTGGGTCTTTTTGATTTTGCCTATAAATATCCATATGTTCCAGCAGTTTAGGAAGTAGAAAAAAAAAATATTTCATCCGAGAAAATTCAGTCTAGTTGTCTCTTTGTTGTCCAAAATTTTCTACTTTTGCATTATTCTTCATTTTAGTTGTAGAATAAATTAAAGAGAGTATTAGAACACAAGGTTTGGTTCGCCGAACAAATTGTTTGAAGTACTACTACAATTTGTGAAGATCATTGTATCCTGGGAGATAGACGCCACTCATCCGTAAGTACCATAGCGGGGCGAATCTGTCTTAAGGACAGAGTGTCACACACTCGACTTGGTCTAAATTTTTATTCGGTTCGATAAATAAATCTGGTATGTTATTTATTTATTTTGTTTGAATTATTTCAAGTTTATTTTTTTTTTCACAGAAGATTGTTCCAACAATCTTAAGACAGATTCGAATTATTCTGTTTACAGAATTTTTCATTTGTTTTCCTTTTTCATTCTTCGTAAATAATTTCGGAAGAACATTATTTTCTGTGAATTTACAAAATAATATTCTGGTTGGAAAAACAAATAGTGATTATATGCTATTTGACAGATAGTAGTAATATACTGTCTCTTTTCTTTGACAACAACTAGTAGTACGATACTGGTGTCATTAACAATTCAGAATATATTTTTGTGGAATTTTTTCAGAAATTAATTTTGGTTTTTAGAAATTATTTTCTGAGTTTTCTTTAATTAAAATTCTGTTTCAGTATTTTAATTATTGAAGTGTTACAGAAATTTAATTTTCTGTGTGGAATTAATTTGGTTAAATAAAATTTCCAAATTAATTGAAAAAATAAAAGTTATAGTTTTTATTTCTTTTATTTTTACAGAATTTAATTTCTTGTGTGGAATTATTTTGGTTAAATAAACTTTTATTTTATTTCCAAATTAATTGATAAAGTTATAGTTTTTATTTATTTTATTTTACAGAATTTAATATTCTGTGGAATTAATTTGTTTAAATAAAATTTTATTTTATTTTCAAATTAATTGGAAAATAAAAGTTACATTCTTGTTTCTTTTATTTTTACGGAATTTAATTCTGTGAATTTGGTTTAATTTTCTGTGTAGTGTAAATTCTAATTATAATTTTGTTTTATATATTAGAATTGATGGCTACTGGAACAAATGTCCAAACAAGTACTACTGTGGTGGCTGCAATGACGCCAATCCCCTCTCCTGTTGTAACAGTACCGGTAAATCACGGTGAAAAGCCAGAGAAGTTCTTAGGAACTGACTTTAAAAGATGGCAACAGAAAATGTTGTTCTATCTTACAACTCTGAACCTGGCTCGTTTTCTCCGTGAAGATGCTCCTATCCTGAAAGAGGATGAAACCGACCGGCAAGTGGTTGCTGCGGTTGATGCTTGGAAACATGCCGATTTCCTTTGCCGGAATTATGTCTTGAACGGACTTGACAACACATTATACAACGTCTACAGTCCAATCAAGACAGCAAAGGAACTTTGGGAATCGTTGGAGAAAAAGTACAAAACGGAAGATGCCGGCTCAAAGAAATTTGTGGTTGGCAGATTTTTAGATTTTGTAATGGTTGATTCAAAAACTGTGATCAGCCAAGCTCAAGATTTCCAACTTATTCTGCATGACATTCACGCAGAAGGTATGTTTCTCAGTGAATCCTTTCAAGTTGCAGCCTTAATTGAAAAATTACCAAAAGGCTGGAAGGAATTCAAGAACTACCTCAAACACAAGCGCAAAGAAATTTCTATGGACGAATTAATTGTGCGTTTGAGAATTGAGGAGGACAACCGCAATTCTGAAAAGCGGTCTGGTAAGCATCCTATGGAGTCTAAGGCAAATGTGGTGGAACATACTTTAAAAACGAAGAAACGAAAGTCTTCTGGAAAAAGTTCATCACAAGGCTCTAAAGGGGGGGAAAATAAAAAGTACAAGTTTAATGGCAAATGTTACATCTGTGATAAAGAGGGACATCTGGCCAAAGATTGCCGTAGCAAAGGCAAAAACAAAAGAAGAACAAGCAAGAAGCCTGCTCAAGCCCACATGACTGAAGTGGACAATATTTCCAATGGTGTCGATGACATCAATCTTTCTGCAGTCGTTTCCGAGGCAAATCTTGTCGGAAATCCTAAAGAATGGTGGGTGGACACTGGTGCTACTCGCCATATCTGTGCCGACAAAAAGATGTTCACATTTTATTCTACAGTGGATAATGGTGAACAACTTTTTATGGGCAACTCCTCAACTTCCAAAGTTGAAGGACAAGGAAAGATTGTACTCAAGATGACATCTGGAAAGGAACTCACTCTCAACAATGTGCTGCATGTACCGGACATTCGCAAGAATCTTGTTTTCGGATCTTTGTTGAGTAAGAATGGGTTTAGGCTAGTATTTGAGAGTGGTAAATTTGTACTTACTAAGAATGGGATGTATGTAGGAAAAGGTTACATGTCTGATGGCCTTTTCAAGTTAAATGTAATGACCGTTGTACCCTCAGTTATTAATAAAACTACATCTTCTTCTTACTTGCTTGAGTCTTCAAATTTATGGCATGGTAGACTAGGACATGTTAATTATGGATCTTTGCGTAGATTAATTAATATGGAATGTTTACCTAAATTTGACATTGATTCAAATCATAAATGTGAAATTTGTGTTGAGGCAAAATTATCTAAAACTCCTTTTCATTCAATTGAAAGAAGTACGGAACCACTTGAATTAATTCATAGTGACATTTGTGATTTTAAATCAATTCAAACCAGAGGTGGAAAAAAGTATGTAATCACTTTTATAGATGACTATACTAGATATAGTTATATTTATTTAATTCGAACCAAGGATGAAGCTTTGGAAACTTTCATTCAATATAAGAATGAAGTAGAAAATGAACTTGGTAAGAAAATCAAGAAACTTAGAAGTGATAGAGGTGGTGAATATGAATCACCTTTTGGTGAGTTTTGTAAAGAACATGGAATAATTCATCAAACCACTGCTCCTTACTCACCTCAGCAAAATGGAATTGCTGAAAGGAAAAATAGGACTTTAAAAGAAATGATGAATGCCATGTTAATAAGTTCTAGATTACCTCAGAACTTGTGGGGGGAAGCAATACTTTCTGCTAATTATATTTTAAATAAAGTACCCCGAAAGAAAGTGAATCAAACACCTTACGAATTGTGGCATGGAAGAGTACCATCCTACAAATACTTAAAAGTGTGGGGGTGTTTGGCTAAAGTGGCTATTCCTAGTCCTAAAAAGACTAAGATAGGTCCTAAGACCATTGATTGCATTTTCATTGGTTATGCCAAGAATAGTAGTGCATATCGGTTTTTGATTCATAAATCAGAACATTCCGAAATGCATGTAAATACTATTATTGAATCTCGGAATGCATCTTTCTTTGAACATGTATTTCCAAAGAAGATTGGACAAGAGACTAGTACTAATAAAAGATCTTTTGATGCTATTACTAGTCAGGATCAAGAGCATGATCAAGAACAAGAGTTAGATCAAAATGAGGAAGAGGAACTTAGGCGTAGTAAACGTGCTAGAACCTCAAAATCTTTTGGTCCAGATTTTCTAACATATTTGTTAGAAAATGAGCCTTTAACTTTTGAAGAGGCTATGTCCAGTCCTGAAGCTCCTTTATGGAAAGAAGCTGTCAACAGTGAAGTTGAATCCATCTTGCAAAATCACACTTGGGAATTAGTGGACTTGCCACCAGGTTGTAAACCTCTTGGGTACAAGTGGATTTTCAAAAGAAAATTGAAAGCGGATGGATCAATAGATAAATACAAGGCAAGACTTGTAGTCAAAGGTTTTAGACAGAAAGAAGGTCTTGATTACTTTGACACATACTCACCGGTTACTAGAATAACATCCATAAGAATGCTAATTGCCATTGCATCTCTGTACAATCTAGAAATTCATCAAATGGATGTTAAAACTGCTTTCTTAAATGGTGAGTTAAATGAAGAAATTTACATGGAACAACCAGAAGGGTTTTCTGTTCCAGGGAAAGAAAAGAAAGTGTGTAAATTGGTTAAATCATTATATGGTTTAAAACAAGCCCCAAAGCAATGGCATGAGAAATTTGACAAGGCAATGATGTCAAATGGATTTAAAATTAATGAGTGTGACAAGTGTGTTTATATTAAAAACACAGATAAAGGTTATGTCATTGTATGTCTTTATGTAGATGATATGCTCATCATTGGTAGTAATAATGACATGATTAAAACTACCAAGAAAATGTTGAATAAACATTTTGACATGAAGGACATGGGCATTGCTGATGTAATACTTGGTATGAAAATTACCAAAACATTAGAAGGATATGCTTTGTCACAATCTCATTACATTGAGAAAATACTTGACAAATTCAGCAAAGATGATGATCATCTTGCTAGAACTCCTGTAGATGTTAATTTGTATCTTTCTAAAAATATACAAGAAAGTATTTCTCAATTAGAGTATGCCCAAATTATTGGAAGCTTAATGTACTTGATGAACTGCACCCGCCCAGATATAGCTTATGCAGTAAGTAAATTAAGTAGATATACGAGTAATCCGGGAGTAGAACACTGGAAAGCAATGATAAGGGTTCTAAGATATCTTCGATTTACTCGTAACATTGGGCTTAACTATACTAGATATCCAGCAGTACTTGAAGGATATTGTGATGCAAATTGGATATCGGATACTAGAGACTCGAAGTCCACCAGTGGGTATGTCTTTACTCTTGGTGGGGCGGCTGTATCTTGGAAATCTTCCAAACAGACTTGTATTGCTAGGTCTACTATGGAATCTGAATTCATAGCTTTAGACAAAGCAGGGGAAGAGGCAGAATGGCTTCGCCACTTCCTTGAAGATATTCCAATTTGGCCAAAACCGGTGCCTGCTATATGCATACATTGCGATAGTCAATCAGCAATAGGTAGAGCACAGAGTCATATGTATAACGGTAAGTCTCGACACATTCGTCGTCGACATAATACCGTAAGACAACTACTCTCTAATGGAATTATTTCCATAGAATATGTTAAGTCTAAAGACAACATAGCGGATCCACTAACCAAAGGGTTAGCAAGAGAGTTAGTTGAGAATTCATCGAGGGGAATGGGACTAAAGCCTATTAAATAAGAGTTACCACAACGGCAACTCAACCTAGTTGACTGGAGATCCCAAGATCTAGGTTCAAAGGGACAACCGAGTTGTGATTGACTCAGAAGGATCACTGTGGAGTCCAACTCCTACCCATTTCTATGATGAAATAAGTGATGTCTGCAGCGATTTAGGTTAAGTAATACTTTTAATGATTCTTATATCTAGGTAAACCTAGTGGAGTATGGCAGGATACTTTTCATAAGAATCACCTATGTGAGTGTGAACTGGGCCGGTTCTATAAGATTTGTGAAGGGCTACAAGTCTTTAGAGCACTCATGAAGACCAGGTTGTTCAGGGCCAAAATGAACACAATAGTGAGAACTAAACTGTGTCTGGGAATATACTGTGTGAGTTCTATTGTCTTGGTTTACACAAACGGCTGAACAGTTCAAGACATCATGTTCACTGGTTCGCTAGTAAATCCGATAGTGTCTCACAAGGGAAGGTTCAAAGCCTAAAGCTACCTATCCTTTGCAGAATATTTTCAATTTCTGTACTCTCTCTGATTAGATCATGTTGTTGCATTTTCTCTCCGTCAAATTCCTTTCATGTGGGGGATTGTTGGAAAAAATGGTTTTATATAGGCATATTATTTAGCCCAATTTGGGTGGACCCCAAACGTCTTTTGGGGTGGGTTCGAAGAGGTGAAGTGTTCCTTGCCGCGTGGCAAGTCACACGGTGAAGATGGAACGTCAAAACCATTTATGAGTGAATGGGAAGTTGACGTAGTTTTCGAGTCTAACATTAATTTTTATTTGATAAAATTCATTTGGATTTTTTCAATTAAAAATTATTGTGGGAATTTAATTTAATTCTAAATTCAAATTTTGGGTTCCTGAGTGGTTTCCTAAAGTTTGTAATTGTGGGAATTTAATTTAATTATAATTTCAAATTTTGAGTTTCTAAGTGGTTTCCTAAAATTTGTACCTCTTCCTTTATTTATTAAACTATTCAAATATATATTTATATATATATTCCAATAGTTTAAATTAATTAGTTCCCACTAGTTTTACTTTTCCACCAACGGTTCATTCTATTTCCAATTAGTTGAACATTTGTCCATTAACGGTCAATTTTTCAAATTGTTTTATATTGGTCTGCTTAACCGTCAGTGGAATGGTTTGAATTTAGAGGTGCACCCTTTCACTTTTTGTGGCACCTTTTTGGGTCTTTTTGATTTTGCCTATAAATATCCATATGTTCCAGCAGTTTAGGAAGTAGAAAAAAAAAATATTTCATCCGAGAAAATTCAGTCTAGTTGTCTCTTTGTTGTCCAAAATTTTCTACTTTTGCATTATTCTTCATTTTAGTTGTAGAATAAATTAAAGAGAGTATTAGAACACAAGGTTTGGTTCGCCGAACAAATTGTTTGAAGTACTACTACAATTTGTGAAGATCATTGTATCCTGGGAGATAGACGCCACTCATCCGTAAGTACCATAGCGGGGCGAATCTGTCTTAAGGACAGAGTGTCACACACTCGACTTGGTCTAAATTTTTATTTGGTTCGATAAATAAATCTGGTATGTTATTTATTTATTTTGTTTGAATTATTTCAAGTTTATTTTTTTTTTCACAGAAGATTGTTCCAACATATGGTATTTCTATAGCAACACTTGCAGCATAAGTTACATGGAAAAGCTTTGTACCTGAAAAGCAATCCTTAAAATGAAAAAAATTATTGAACGGTCCTCTAATATCATGTGATATTACTTATGTGGTGTTCTTGACCAATTAAAAATTGCAATACATATTGAGTGTGTTATTTCTTGTCTTCTAACTACCTAATAAGATGGATCAATATTGTTCTACTCCTAAAGTTTTTCTGCCACGCTATTTGTTGAGAGCGTCACACAATACCATACAATATAATGAAGGTTGTGAGCCTATGAATAAAGTAATTAGATGTTGATTTGTAGTCCACTTTAGGTATGTCAAAAGCATAGTTTCAAATATCGGCCATTATGCATTGTATTGATTTATACATGCCAATATTTTGAATCTTCAACATAATTATTCATCAATATATTAATTGATATTATTCAATATGAATTAATATTTAATTGTATCACCAATATTAACATGCATCTCAATATTATTATTTAAAATTAGGATTCATATTGGGCCCGTGGAGCCCACCATAGATCTAATTTTGATGATTCGAATCATTTAATGTGTAGCACTTATTGAGTATTTTATTTTTGTAAAAAATCATGTTGATCGGATATCGATAGCCACTTGATCAAAACATATTTTTGTCAACAATTTATTTTTAAAATCTTATTTACTATTGATAAAAATACGATTTGATTAAGTAGCTATCGATATCTGATCAATGTAATTTTTGCAGTGATGAAATACACGGCGAGCCTTACACATTGAACAATTCAAATTATCGAAATTAGACTCGTTGTAAGCCCTATGAATTCAACTATATGTTCCAGTCCGATTTCGGACTGGAAACTAGCCTGATCCTTAAAATTAATACCGGAATTAAAACTAGATCTAGTAATTTTGAAGTTCCGGAAAATGCCCCATTAAAAATTGAAAATCACTGTCCTAACTAGAACTAGAATTAGTTATTGGGAAAAGTTAGGGATCATGAAAATTTTGTCATGAAAATGATCATGAAAAATTTATGATTTTTGGATTACCTTGATTAGTGTGTGGTGCTTTATTCTAAGTGTAATCCAAGGATCACAAAGCTTTCATGATTATTTTCATGACAAAATTTTCATGATACCTAGCATTGCTGTTAGTTATTTTGAAGTTTGAGAGGATGGCCCACTAAAAATTGAAAAGTACAATGGCATGTATCTTCCTCGCAGTGTGAAATTCTTGTAGTGCGTGAAATTCCTCTTCACATTTATTCTTTCTTCTTTGTCTTTCTATAAATCACTGCCTAAAACTAAATTGATAGTCCAACCAAAACTGTAACTATGGTTGTAAATGAGTCGTATCGAGTTGAGTTTTGTTGAGTTCGAGCTTGACTCATTTACTTATTGAGCTTGACTCGTTTATTGAGTTTGGGCTTGACTTGATAACTGATTAGACTCGAGTTCGGCTCGTTAATATTAATGATACTCAAGTTTGGCTCGACTTGATAAGATTTTTTTTCGTATTTATATTATTTAAATAAATATATTATTTATATATTTGTATAAATATATAATCCATCTCAGATAGTAGCTAATTGATTAGTTAAATATATTATTTATATATTTGTATATTATTTAATATATAAATAATATATTTCTATATAATTTAAATAAAGATAAAGTCGATCTTGACGAGCCGAACTTATTCGAACTTGAAATCGGCTCATTTATTAAACGAGTCATGCCGAGCTGAGCCGAGCCCTTAACAAGCCGAGGCAAATCAATTTACAAACAGCTCGTTGCATTTGTTGTCTTAACTGTAATCAACCCTGTCAATGTCCTATTTTCTTTCACTCTTTCTGTTTGATAATTAGATTCTTTTACAATTCACTTTATGCAGTGAAGGAATATATTTTGCTTAATTTTTTAAATTTACCTCCTCTTTTGTCCTCCTCTATCTACTAACTATTTCACATCCTTTTTGTGTGTACAAAGATTTTCCCCATTGATTTGAGTGATTCCTTGCTTCAACTACGTCAAAGTCCTTTCTTTTTGGCAAATGTTAGTATTTGTTAAGATGTAATAAATAATTATAAATGTTATATACAATAACATTGAAAGTAATAATAAGAAAAAATTAAGAGAAAAGTCCAATTTAAAGGGCATAAGGTATTAGATCTAAGGTAGAATCTTATTTGGTGATAAGAACATGTCGGAAAAGTCACTGGCGCTGAAAAATTGACTAGAAAAATTGTTGAAAAAGTCGTGGTGACTAGTGACCGGTGGCTGGCAGCAACAAATGGTAGTGGTGAGTTAGAGAAATGTATGATCTTTAATAGATAGGCAGTTTAATGAATTCCAATAGATAAGAAAATAAGCTTGGTGAATTTCAACAGATAGACAAATTGGGTGATTTCAAGAAATAGACAGATAGATTGATTTGAACAGATAATTGTCCTTTTAAACAAATTGTATACTTTGGGCCCAAAGAGATTAATGGAGATCCATCAACACACACACACACATAGATGGAGAGAGACCCGATCTCATTGGTGCACTACAACAAAAAGTAGTTTTGGCGACCAAAAATGTAAATTTCGTCGCTGAAAGTAGGACAATTGGCGACTAAAATTGAATTAGTAGCCAAAAGTGAAGACTTTTGGCGACGAAAACAGTTTAGTAGCCAAATGTGTACTTATTGGCGACTAAAAATCAGATTAGTCGCTGAATACATGGGTTTTAGCGACTAAAACAATTTTAGTAGCCAAAGGTGAAGGTTTTTGGCGACTAAAAAAGATAAGTAGCCAAAAGTATAGGCTTTGGCGACTAAAAAATGGTTTGGTCGCCAATTGTAGGTGTTTTACCGACAAAAAAAAAAATGTTGTAGCCAAATGTAAAGGTTTTTGGCTACTAAAATATTTTTAGTAGCTAAAAGTGGACAATTGGCGACTAAAATTGAGTTTAGTCGGCAAAAGTGGCGGTTTTGGAGACTAAAAATCAGTTTAGTCGCTGAAAGTGGTTATTTTTAGACGGAAATTAATTTTTTTAGCAACTAAATTATTGGTAGTAGCCAAAACTAAGGTTTTTGGCGACTAAAAAAAACTTTAGTCGCCAAAAGTGGCTCTCTTTTTTTTAATAATTAATTTATTTTTTACATAAATTAATATTGAATAAAAATAATTATATTTATATATATAGTTTTAAATTAATATGGGTCAATATACTATATAAATAATATATATTGCATATATATTCATGTGATCTTGTGGTGGCATAGTGGAGGGAGTGTGTTGGTAAAGGTCTACGGAGTAGAAGATCCGTGGTTCAAATCTTAGAAAAAGCAAAAAAGTTGGTATTTTTTTTTTTTCACGGAAGCACCTTTGGCGACTAAATGGATTAGTCGGCGATTTAGTGAGTATTGGCGACTAAAGGATTAGTCGCTAAATGTATGATTTTGAAAAGTGTAAATCACTATTGGCGACTAAAATGTTGGTCGCGAAAGAGCTGCTTTTTGGCGACTAAAAAAAGTTTTAGTCGCCAATACCTCTGCCGACCATCTATACGCGGCAAAACCAGCGACTAAAAAAATTAGTCGGGGAAAGTAAAAAGTCGACTTTTGGCGACTAAAAACGGACTTTTGGCGACTAAAAATTTAGTCGCCAAATGTGCTTTTTCTTGTAGTGGTAGGAGTTTCGACAACCATGTCATGATTAAATTGACATAAAAAAATTGTCTGATCTAAAGGCATTAGTGAACATCTGAGTTGAAAATGGCTAGATCTGAAAGTCATCGATGATGGAAACAAAGGAAGAAGACAATGTGAAGAAGTGTGTGGGGTTGACGGCGATGGATGAAGGTGGTAGAGTGTAGATCAGCGAAAATAGAGTATAGATCGACAATAATGGAGGTGATTGGTGAACGTTGGTGAATGATGATGGTGGTGGTGGTGGCCAAACAATGACGGCAGTAGTAGTGAGTGGATGGTATGGCGATAGTGGTGGTGTTGCAACGATGGCGGTAACGATGGTAGTGTGGCGACGGTGGAGGTAGATGGTGGTGGTGTAAATCTCTCTAGAAAAATGGTAGAGAGAGAGAGAGAAGAAGAAGATAAAAAAATTTCTAGAAAAAGAAAGAAGATAATAAAAGAAAGAAATTTAATGAGGGCAATATAGATATTGTAGGACCTATTGGTGCATTCCAAAAGTCAATAGGACCTATTAGTATTTAAGTTTACTTAATAGGACTAATTAGTAATTAATCCTATATTTAGCTCATAGGATTAGGTTGTGGTGAGATTTTGTGCCCGTTTAATATTTTTATTGGACTTGGGATATAAAATATTAATTAGAATTATCCAATAATTATATTAAAATTTTGTTAAATAATAATTAAAAGAATCTAAACAATTTAATCTCTTCAAGAAAAAATAAAAAATTAATAGTCTATATTTATTAGGTAAAATGGACGGGTTTAAGATTTGAAAGTTTTTTTAGGATCGGATTATTTTTTTTTCATAGTGAACTGCAAAAGCCAAGGAAACAAAAAGCATGAGGACTAGCAGTACAAACAAATTGTAAAAAAATAATTAATTATTTGTGACAGTGTCTTGGTCTTGCAAATGACTAAGAACTATTTTTGTGACATTCCTGTATCATAACAATCCACAAATTCATTGTTTTGCATCTAATTCATTCAGATTGAAATATTAATTTAAATAAATTTAAACAATACCCATTCACCCATTCATTGACATCCAAACCAAATATTAATAAAAGTAAATATAATCAATACACTTGCATTCATCATTTATTCACATTAAGTTTAATGATTAAAATATTATTTTTTCATTAAATTTCCTTAATAAAAAATAAACAAATAGTTTAAATTGAAAACAAATCAAAACATTAAGATTTAAAATAAAAAAATAAAAAATTTATTTTATTATAAAGTTCAAGCTTTAGAGTTTTCCCCTTTAAAATTTCATGAGCTAGCCTGATACATCTAGTTAGAGTATTTGTAGAATAACAAATTTTATTTCTTAATATTTTTGGACAAACTATCCGTCTTTCTTGTAATTTGTTTTTTGTGTCAATTTGATTCTTATAATTTTAATTGTATCAATTTTTCACTATAATTTTTCACATTACTTTAATTTAGTTCAATTGAAACTATCTGTTGAGAAATTGAACACAAATTAAGAGCAAAATGGCTAGAATTGACGCAATGTGAAAAATTCAAATATAAAACTGATGCAATTGGGCCTATAAGAACCAAATTGACATGCGAGGGTCATGATATCTTTATTTATATGGAAGCCATTGGAACCAATAAGCATATATTTTATTTAGGGTAAATTACACCATTGGTCGTCTGGTTTAAGTAAAATGTTACTTTGGTTCTTGTAATTTTAATTTAAACAATTTGATCCTTATAATTTCAATTTTGTTGCAATGTGTTCCCTCCTTCATGTGTTGTTAACATTTTGAATGAAAAAAAATCACATATAAAACTAGAGGGACCAAAGTGAAATTCAAGGCAAACTATATGGACATCTAAAGGGATCAAAGTAAAATTCAAAACAAATTGCAGAGGCTACATTGAATAATTTGGTCCCTCTAGTTTTACTGTCTTTTTCAATTGTAAATTCTAATGGTAAGTGATGGAAGGACTACATTATAACAAAATTAAAAATGTAGAGACTAAATTATTCAAATTAAAACTGCAGGGACTGATAAAGTGACACTTTACTTAAACTATAGGGACTAACAGTGTAATTTATAGTTTTATCTACGAAAATTGATACAGATAAGATGTCTGTCGGACCCGAATTTCCCACGTTTCAAAAAATCTAAGGGCATGTTTTTGTTTAGCAAAATTATAATATAAAATCGAGATTATTAATTTATGTAAGTCACATTCCAGTATTTGGTTGCAAACAATGTTAACTAGATTATATATATGGTAGACATTCAATGGCACGATTTTTTGTTTATTTATGTATTTGTCAGCAAAAGAAAATATTATTAAAGACTGTAGGTGGGTCCAAGGTTAGAGAGGTGATAGTGAGGCAAAACTATGCCAATGGTCCAATAATGGTTGAAGTGGTTGGAGAATGAGTAGCAGTAATTATCTGGGAGTTGAAGAGTGTGTAGCTGGTGAGGGTGAAGCAAGTAACTCAAGGAGAAGTGTATGGCAGTACCAAATTGGGCAACATCTCCCGAAACTCCCAAAATTCCTCTTGCTGAACCTTGGGAAATAGGTCCTATTTATAGGCTTTTCCTTGGTGCCAAGCGGACACCAAGTGGCCAAATAGAGAGAGGACATGTGTCCCAGAGGATCACATGGAATATTCTGCCTTGAGCCACTAGGCTGAAGGTCCCACGTGTCCCTCTGCATGTACTGTGTACTATCTGTTTGCCTCCGCAACTACCTTTTGACCCTTAACAAGTGCAGTTGCAGCAGGAGTTTGCCTCTGCACTTGCCTTCTCAGTTTAAACCTTAGCAAGTGCACTTGCAACGGTGAAACTTGCCATTGCACTTGACTTCTCAGTTCAATTTGGCCAGCACGTGCATTCTCAGGACTCCATCAGCCTGCTATCGGTTATGTCTATGTTCACCTCAGCGAAGCCTCCACTCTTAGCCACCTAACCACAAACTCTCCAGCTTTCCAGGGTGAAGGCCACAGCCAAGCCAGCTATCAGTCATGCTGTGCCTTAGTACCAAGCCCAAGGGGGCTTCCTTAGTCCTGCCTATGCAACTAAGGCCGGTATGTGGCTTGGGTAACAGAAAGGTAGTCCCTTATACTCGGGCTGCCTTGCTTCCATCTTCACGGGGTTTCTGTGGTAAACTGGTATTTCTGGGCCTGTTATCGACACCAAGCTAATAAACCGTGGGACCTGCTATCAGTCCTAGGCTCGTAATGCCTTCGGACCTGCTATCGGCGCCAAGTATTAGCCTATATTTGCAGAGGGAAGCCTCTTCCAAAAGTTGTTATGACCTTGGTAAGATATTCCCTCTGCAACTTAGTCGCTGCGGTAGTCATTTCCCGTGGCAAGTTAAGCCAGCATAACCGAAGATATTAGGGATAGCAGCGCCAACAGAATGCCTCTGTAACTTGGGCGCTGCAAGTATTGTCTCAGCAACTTAGTTGCTTTAGTCTTCTCTTTCCTTCGGCAACTCCAGATGATTGTGGCACCGACATTACTTGGAATGGCGGCGGCACCGAAGATACTTAGACTGGCGGCGCTGAGACAAAGTCCCTTTGCAAATCTGTCGCTGCACATGTTTCCTCAACAACTTCCAATGGCAGCGGAACTGAAGTTAATTGGAATGGCGGCGTTGAGACAAAGTGCCTCAGTAACTCTGCCGCTGCATATGTCCCTTCGGTGACTTCACTGCTACAGGTGTTGCCTCTGCAACTTGACTTGGGCATTTCTCCTCGTTGAGTCCATCTGGAGCCTTGGTGGGTCAGGCCTACCTCGGCCCACTTGTTGGCCCACTTCCTTTGGGCTTTGGCCTAAGCTCCTTTTTTTTTTTTTTTATCCCTGGTCGCCTTCTCAGGATGATCTTAGTGCTTGGGTCCATACTTAGTTTACGGTTTAATTTCTGACCCTCTACAAAGACCAAGAGAAAGAAATACAAGTGCAGTAAGCTTGAGATAGGCCAAACAAGCATTGGAAGAGTGAAAATGCCACGAAATTGGAGGGTTTTTTTTTTTTAAAATAAGAAGAGGGGTGTGGGATAACTTCTACAAACTAATTTCATGGGATTGTTAATCCTTCACTGTTATTCTGGCAGATCAAATCAAACAGGGCCTAATACATCTAGTTAAAGTATTTGTAGAATAACAAATTTTATTTTCTTGATTTTTTGGCACAAACTATCCGTCTTCCTTGTGTTGGAAAATAATGGTTTTTCAGCTATTTTAATGTTAAATTAAAGTGTGATCTAACCACCGGCTAAGATGGGTTCAAGTGGGTCTAGTTTTTTCATAGTGAGAAGTCACATAGCAAAAGGAATAAGCAAAATCCATTAAGTATAAAATGAGAAATTGTATCATAAAGTGGGCATCATGAAAGAAGTTATGGGATTATGGAAGACCATTTATCCCACGTTGATTAGACAATGAAACATTAATGGGCATTTATATCCTTTGTTTTGCTAAAGGGTGCGAGCCTTTTGGGTATTCAAAATTTTCAAATGAAAGGAATTACGGGTGTGTGAAGGGATAGGCTTGGTTCAAGACTATGAACCAAGTTTGTTATGGAAAAATAGCCATACCTGTGCACCGCCGCTTGCCCGGGCTGGGTCCGGGGATCAAGGATCTTAGTTTTAGTGGTGTTGGTGTTGCTATGGACCAAGTTGGTGTGTTGGTGTTGGGGCTTGAGTTGAACTTGGATTGGGTGGGTGGCCCACCAGGCCTTATCTGTTATGTGGCTTTGTTGTCCTTTTATCTTTCTAGATTCGTTCTTATAGTTGTTACATTCTAAACTTTTGTTTATTTTATTTTATATAATTTGAACAATATCTTGCAATTTGCTTTTGTATCAATTTTTCACTATAATTTTTCACATTGAGTTAATTTAATTTAATTGAAACTATTCATTGAGAAATTAAACATAAATTAAGAGCAAAATGGTTAAAGTTAACACAACATGAAAAATTCAAATATAAGCATATAAGAACCAAATTGACGCGAAGGTCATGATAACTTTATTTACATGGAAGCCATTGGAACCAATAAGCATATATTTTATTTAGGGTAAATTACACTATTGGTCGTCTAGTTTAAGTATATTTTATTAGGTCCTCGTAATATTAATTTAAACAATTTGGTCTTCAATTTTGTTGCAATGTGATCCATCTTTAATGCGTTGTTAACATTTTGAATGAAAAAAATAATCATATGTAAAATTAGAGAGATCAAAGTAAAATTCAAAACAAACTATATTTTGGCCCCTGTTGTTTTACATATGGTCATTTTTTATTCTAAATTCTAACGGCAAGTGATGGAAGGACAACATTGTAACAAATTAAAAATGTACAGACCAAATTATTCAAATGCAAACTAGAGGAACTAAAATGACATTTTACTTAAACTATAAGGATTAATGGTGTAATTTATACTTTTATTTACTGTTACTGTGGAACCAATACATATAAGATGTCCTCAAAGTTAGACCCAAATTTCCAACTTTTCAAATCTTTAAGGACATGTTTGTTTAGCAAATTATTATATAGAATTAAGATTATTAATTCATGGGGCTTACATTCCAGTATACGGTTGCAAACAATGTGAACTGGATTGCATATATGATAGACATTCAATCGCACGACTTTTTATTTATTTATTTATTTTTGTATTTATCGGCAAAAGAAATTATTATTAAAGACCAAGAGAAAGGGAAATACCAGTGCAGTAAGTTTGAGATAGGCCAAATAAGCATTGGAAGAGTGAAAATGCCAAGAAATTGGCAGTTTTTTTTAACACGAAGAGGGGTGTGGGATAACTTCCGCAGACTAATTTCATGGGATTGTTAATCCCTTCATTGTTATTCTGGTTGTTCAAATCAAACAGGGCCTAAACACATTGACGAAAATGCATATGATTTGCATAATAGCATGCTTATACACTAGGATTTTATCTCAAATTCCCCATCTCAATCATAAACTAGAGTGACTACCGTCTTCAGAGCTAGGAGCGTTAGGTTTTAGTAATTGGTAATTCCGTTTGACAATACTTCTTTCAGTTGTAATTTTATTCGCTCTTCTGTTTCAGTGAAAATGTGAGTGTTCAGATACGAATCTAACCTAAATTGTGCCTATGTAGAGGAGTTTGTGATCTTGAGGCTTTCATGTTTGCCACTTCGCTGAGCAGTCATTTGTGCGCTCGAGCGGGAAATACGAGCATCTAGTATCTCTGCTTGCAAACTAAATTTCTAGGAAATATGTTTCATCGCTCGAGCGGTGAAATGTGCGCTCGAGCTGTTGGCCTATATGTTTTGCACTGCCTTTACTCACACTGCTCGGGCGATAGAGTGTGCACTTAAGCGGTCTTTGCGATCCTATTTAATATAAAGTGCGTTATTTTCTATTTTTAGGGTTCAAGTCGTCTAAATTCTGGGAGAGCAAAGCTACCAAGGTTTTCTTTATTGGAGGTTATTTTTATAAGTGTTTCCTTGATGATTTGAGAGTGATTGGTGGATTTCTGAGTTTCATATTGACATCATCAAGTGGTTTGTCTTTATTCTTTTATTCACAAAAAGAGAGGTGTTCTTCGGTTGATTCTAGGGAACTTGGGCCTGAAGCCTAGTGGATTTCAGAGTGGCTCATTGTCGTGGATTCGACATCAGCGTTGTGGATTCAACATTGGGCAAGACAATTCCATAGTGAAGACGGAGGTAGAAGAGGCACATCAGGGTCAGTTCAATTCGAGCGTGGATGTCACGACCCAAACCCACCCCTATGGGTTTAGCGTTGTTACCGGCCAGTAACCCTCAGATTACCGAAGGCCTTTTAACAAAATAACATGAAATTAGGGGCTACGGAAGCAATAATAGAAATATACATAGTCCATTGAGTTGTGAAGGCATACATGAGACAGATATTCTTAAACTTCAATAAAGATACATGTGACGTCAAAAGATATAGTTGATACACGTCATTCCATGTACTGTACATATAAGTAGAAATTTGTCCATAATCAAAACAAAAGAACCAAAGTCTTAAATACAAAAACATGCCCGCGGGACTTGACATGATTCGGAACCTCCTCGGAAGGCACAAACGGTGGTTGACAGGCACAAAACTCTCCAGGCATCATCTTAAGCCTAGTGGCCCGCTTGGTCACCTACACATGAAATATAAATAGTAAGCAGGAGCCCAGTGAATAATAACAAAGTAAAAGGTTTTAATGAATGATGTCCGTCATAGAGTTAGAAATCAGAGTCTTATGCATATTCAGATTTCAAATCAGAAACAGATTTAGATACATGATCATTTTTATCTTCAAAGTTCATACATTTCACATCATAGTACGTGGCATATCCATTAGCGTTAACAAATCTGATGACCCATAAAAGGGACAGCCTTGAAGGCATTCTGATGACCCATAAAGAGACGGTTGTAAAGGCATTCCGATGACTCGTGTGCACAAAGATGTTTCCGATGACCATAAAGGGACGGCCGTAAAGGCATTCCAATGACCTATAAAGGGACCTGATGACCCATAAAGGAACGCAAAATATCACATGATGCTATGGATACCATGAGTATATTTTAGAAACTTGGACGATCATTCATTCACACAAAACATAGCATTTCAGAAAACTAATCATGTCGTATCTTCAGAAAATAATCAAGTCTAACATAACTTTATAGAGTTATTACTCACAAATAACAGATGGCTCCAAATAGACGAATAGAGTAGGCAATTCAGATATCTTGTGGCGCGTGACCTACACAGGTACAAAACGAATACATACTGAATTACACACTCGAAAACATTTAATTTGTTCTTTCTTATCTTGGTGTGTCTCTACTTTTATCCTTATTATTGTGCCTTAATCATGGCCTAGGTATGCCTAGGATGGAATGAGGATGCAAAAATGTACTTGAGAACACTTAACAAAACTTGCTGAAAATAGGGTCCTCGCTTGAGTGCAACTTCCTACGTACGCTCGAGCGGACGTACAAAATGTGAGTGGTTGCTCGAGCGGTTTGTAAACTTTTGCAAAAGTGCTGGTTGCTTGATTTTTCCGCTTGATGCTCGCTCGACGCTCGCTCGACGCTCGCTTGAGTGTGAAAGACATGCCCTCGCTTGAGTGTAACTTTTGTTGCTCGAGTGGCCTGCAAAACAAAAGAACTTCTGGGAGCATGCATTTCACACTCGAGCGGACTTCTAGCCGCTCGAGCAGAAGTACCCGCACTCAGAGTGGTCGCTCAAGCATAGATTCCTTTGCTCGAGCGTAGGAGCAGAATTCTGAAATTTTTAGATTTGCTTCCAAGCTCAAAACTCAATTTCAAAATCTTCAAAACACATACTTTTGGATCAAAACTTAGTAAAACATTGAGAAACTCATAGTACATGATGAATTACAAACTATTTTGCCAAATCAAGCCCAAATGCTATGCCAATTGTAGTAAACAAAACTTGAAACTTAGATAACATTACTTGCATGTAATGTCATGAATTCCAACCTTCTAAACGCATGATCAAATAAGTCATTAAGCTCAAAAACAAGTTGAATTCTTTGAACAAAACTAAGATATGAATATGCATGTGAGAATTTTTGTAAAAACAACTTCAAAACCTCATGATATGCACATGCATGTATGATTTGAGCTATAATTCTTTAATCCTAGCTCATTCTCATGTTAGTCCACCTCCTTCACTTAAATTCTTACAAAACTAACTCAATTACACAACTAAAGGTTAGATTTCTTACCTTAGATGCTCAACTATGGTCTCTCTAGAGTTATTTGGTTGAAATTCCTAGCCGAATCTCCAAATTCTCAATCAACTTCTATGTTGAAGCCACTCTCCTCTTAGTCTCTCTCTCTACATGTTTGAACTCAATCAAGAGGAAATGGGAGTGCAAAAAGTGTATATGAGGTGTTGAGGTGGCCTTATCTAGGCTTGGCTAATGGCCCAATTACTTTGTTGATTAATTAATCAATTAGGCATTAATTTATTCTAATTTAATCGTTCTGAATTGAATTTCAATTAAACCTATCATAAAATTCTATAAATCTCAAATAACACATAAATCAAGTCAATTTTTGAATCGGATGCCGATAAGGCTTTCAATTCGCAAATCGAAACGGAAACATGAATAGATCTTCTTACGAGAGACAGATAAAAGTACAAATAATGCATCACACATGCAATTAATTCAGGATTTGATCTCAATAACTTATTAGGCATATTAAATCATGGATTAACGTTAATCATGAGTCGGGGTTGTTACAGTGGATTTCCTAGGAAATTGAGGGTGCACATGTGTAATTCTTTTTTGTCTTCTTAGTGGATTGTTTTGTGGCTACCATGGTTTTTTATTTATTTATTTATATCACAATTAGAGGTGCTCCAATTGTGATTTTTTTCACATTAAATTATTGTGTCGATTTGCTATTGATTGTTTGATTGAGATTGGCATTCATTATTTTAAATTGAAACATGATCACGAATCAATATCTTGGGGATTTTAGATTTTTCAAGAAGGACTTGGGATATCTCTCTCTATCAAACTTTCTAGCATTGAGGTAAATGTTGGCACAGAGGTAGGAAATGGCAGTGATAACACAAATTGAAATAGCAAGGGTTGATTAATGCAATAACACAGCATATGACCCTGTAACGAATGCCAACAACATTGAAACCATAACATGGAAACAAAGAAGAAAAGCTGAAAAAACTTGTTTCCCAGTTATATCATTGTCCCTACTGATAGCTAATAAGAAGTGGAGAAGCACTGCAGAAATGGAATATACCAAGGCTAAGGTACTTGTTACCACAAAAACTTTGAAAGCTGCTACTTTTGTTAGAATTGCCATGCCTTGTTCTCGGCCACCATTGCCATTGTACCCACAAGACACAGTGAAACCAGCTGCAAAAGTCACAATTGCAACTAGTGCAACTACAATCAAATGGATTTCCCCTACTTTTCTCTTGTCTATGGTTGTTTCCTTTCTATTCTCTTCCCGAGCTTTCTTTTTCTTTTGCTAAATCCTCATTATCTTTGCTAATTACATTTCACCAACCTAGTGAAGCACCAACTTCTTCCATCTTTTCTTTTATGCTACTCTGCAATAATCATTCTTCAATTAGTTTGGGGAAAAAAAAATTATTGTATATCTAAACATTAATATTAATTTTAATGAATTAATGTAAAAAGCAGCCCTGCGCATTCTTTTGCCAACTACGTTGCTTGTGAAGAGTCATATATACCTTTGTTATTGACATAATTTTAGAGTATACTGTTACGTCAAGGGGATTCCAGTTTTTCTTGTTAAAGACCGTCTTATCTGCTCTTGGGTGTTGTATGAGGTTGGTTGCAAATAAGCGAGCATCAACAAGATGGTGAAGAGGGGTGTTCCCATCGGCATCTTTCAAATTCATAAGCTTATTGAGTGAGGCATTTTTTAAGATGAAATTGATCACCCTCCTTTTCCTATTCTCCACTGCAACATGAAGAATATTTTGGTCTTTACCATTAACCATCTCCCAACAATCGGGACATTGTGATATAATCTCTTCCATTACACCGACATGTCCATGAGTAGCTGCTACATGAAGAGCTGTCTTCTTGTCATCTTTGTTTGCAATCATATATGCAATGTGTTTATCCAATTCTAGTAGCTGTTTAGCCCTTTGTACATGACCAAATCAGGCCCCATGGTGAAGTGGCGTCCAGCCATACATGTTTGGTTCCTAAGCTGAATCTTTCTTCCAATCCAATAATGTTTTTGTGCTTCCTGAAATGAAATACAGAGCATATAATGTAATAAATTAAATAGAAATTAAAAACTAACTTCAAAATCCAAACCAAAATCATTCATTTTCTTTAGCAATATTTCCTTCAAAAGTTTTCTCTCTAGTTCCTTACACCCTTCCCATACCATTACATGGTTAACTAAAATAATTTCTATTTCCTTTGTTGGAAAAAAAAATGACTCAATTTTCTTTAGGCTATATTTGGATCATGAATTCTTTACTCAATTTATGATTCAAACATAAGAATGGGCATTTTTATACAAATTATAAATTTTGAGTCAATCTAAATATTTTAACAAATACATGTGCATGTGTGCTAAATATGACTTCGGATTTGCTAAATTTCAATACTTAATATTGATTATTTTTTGTTAATATATATATATTTTTCAATGTACCATTTACTTTCAAAATACAATTTTGAATTAGACGGTGTATATCACAGGTTTTATACTAGTATTTGTTAATGTGAATCCATTATTTTTTTGTCTAGTAAAAAATAAATAAAATCCAAAGAAAATATGTTTAAAATTAATGACTAGTACTTTGGTGGTTAGAAATTACTGCGGCGTGCAAAGCAATTCTACCACCAGGGCCACCATAAGCTGGAGTTCTGAAAGCTTTCAAGATTTCGGACACCATTTCATGGCATCCTTTCTTTGCAGCGATGTAAAGTGAAGTTTCACTTGCACTGTTGGCTTCATATTTAAACTCACCATCTTCTTCTTCTATCAACAATTTCACCAAACTTGTTTTTTGTCATGCTAAGAAAACTAGTGGTACCTCACAGCATCGTGCAAGCCCATGTCACTATCCATATTTGTGGCCCTCAACATCTTCTTGGTCATAGTGGAGCCGCTTTCCAGCTCCATACTGCCTTCTGTATCCAGTTTCTTTGCAGAGTCGATGAGTGTTTTGATTGCATCTAGGTCTCACTTCCTTGCTGCAAGATGAAGTGCTGTGTTACCTTTCACATTCATCCGAATTAACAGCGATAAATTCATCTTTAGGATCTCTCGCACACATTCTGTTTGACCAAATAGTGCTGCAATGTGGAGGACAGTGTTCTTGTTTGGGGTCAATTGAAGGTTAAGTTGGTCTTTGTTTTCCCTTAGGATGTTGAGATTGCCCTCCACTGTAGCTTTATACAACTTAGAATCCATGTGATCCGAATGACACTGCTGTGTGGGCTGTTCTTCCATTGCTTCATTTAATTTTTGATCCTGTTCAAGTTTGTTTGTTTGTTTGTTTTTTTTTTTAAAGCTTGTAAGCATATTTGCCTAAAATATGAAAATGTGAAAGCAAAGGAATATGAAGATCAACCACACGCTCTTGTGAAGAAGAAATTCAAAAGCATTTGTAAGAATGACAAATGAACACATTCATGAGATTCCAAAAAAGACTATTGCACTCTACAGAGTTAAAAAAACAATTTTAAGAATCCAAAAAAATGAAAATTACAAATTAAGTGAGGGCGTTGGAGAAAATACTTCCTTAATTTTGAAATTTGTTAACTTTCTTCTAACAAGTCATAAGTTTTTGACTACTCTAATTGCCTTTACATCTCCTTGAAATTCTTGTCGAAGAATGTCCCAAGCCTCCTTCGTTTTTGTTGCTTTCATGATTTTTTGGAAAGATTGAGTCTAAGACACCTTGTGTTGGATATCACCCCATGTGAGGGGTGATTCCCTTCACATGTGAGTGCACAACATGCCAACCTACAAGTCACAAAGGTGATCTCTTTTCAATGTGCTCCATGTGAAGCCAACGTAGCAAAACAGCTGGTCATGTGCACGGCCAGCTAGCTCTCCACCATTCTCAGTGTATAAATAGAGGAAGAGAGAGCAGAGGGAAATGAGAGAGAGAGCAACCAAAGAGAGTGAGAGATGTGAGGTGGAGAGACCGTCTCTCTCGGGGTGAGCAAGGGAGACGGGTGAGTGGGTGAGTGAGGAGAGTGTGAGCTCCTCCTCTATTATAATATTTATGTAATCTCTCCATTATTATAGTGATAACCGGTTACTCTCCCGTGGACGTAGGCATTGAGATCGAACCACGTTAAATATGGTGTCTCCTTGAGTGTGGGTGTGTTTTTCTGCTTGATATAATTTCTGGAAGGTCTTGGGCGGGATCCTCGATCCCCAACAAGTGGTATCAGAGCCTTGTTGGTCGTTTTCGGAACAAAAACACTGTGTTGTTCGAAACTGCCCAGAAATCGAGTTGCTCGAAATCAGGTTTTGAGCATACCAAAAGCAAGGTCTCGACGAGAGGAGTCTAAAAATGCAAAGTAGAGCCCCAAATGAGGCAGGACGCGCCCTCACGCGCCTCTTGAATATGGAGCGTGAGGCCCAGTCGCAAACATGCGCTTCACGCGCCGTTCAGTGCACCAACGCATCAGTCCACTCTCAGAAAAACTCCCACGCGCGGCGGAAGGAAGAAGAAGAGTGCGGCGTGCGTGCGAGTGACGTCAGCGCCATATCAATGCGCCATGTCATCGTCACATGGCATCGTTGTCAGCTAGTGACTACCATGTGTCTACCACGTTGGCAGCCCAATTAGCGCCACGTCATCTGCCACGTCAGCATATGAAGGAGTGATCCAGTGTTGCGCGGCTAAGGTGCAGCCGCAGAAGAAAGGATCCAGTGCTTCACGGCTAAGGTGTAGCCACAGATCTGAGGCGTCCAAAATGTTTTGGCTTGATCTAAGCCATTCGGAGTCTGTTTTTGACGATCCAATAGTGCTTTCTAACTATTTGGAGTATTTCAGACACATCCGTATGGTCGAATTTTGGAATCAAAATTTCTGTAAAAAGAAAGAAAATCAAAGTGGCAGACGGCGTTAGGTACAGTGGACAGAATATTCTGTTGGAACACGGAATATTCCCTAAACTTCTAATAATTGTAATTTGGCCCAGAATTTTCAAAAAATTGTGGTGTGGCCTAACTTTTGGGAAAATTGTTCAGTGAGGTCCCCAAAAGTGCAGTGAAGGTTGGTCCTAGCTAAACGGACCGTTCCGAACGCAACCGCGAGGTCAGAATAGTGAAATTTTGAACGGTTTTTAAAGTTTGTCAAAACATGGGAGCTTGTTATCTTCGATAGCCGAAGGAAGGTTGTCGGATATTGTGAAACGTTGCGAATTCGCTGAAGACGTTAGAAGGGATAGATTCTGACTAGTTAGACAACCAGATACAGATCAAGATAGATCATTGAAGACCAACTGAGATCAGGCTTGATCAAATGGCAAATCAAGGGAGAACAGGATTGGTCAGGGGCGATTAGAGGATTGCAGAGATGATTATCTTCGAAGTTAATCAAAAGATCTGGTTCAATCAGAACTGAAGACCATTCATCGAAGAACAGATGATTTGGCAACAAGTACAGGCTCAAGGAAATGTTGTGGCTGTTGGAGATACTGTATACATGTAGGTACTAGTGGTATGTGTACATGTAGAACAATAGTTGCAGAGGAACAAACTAAGCGCAGAAGCACAAATGCAGACATGCAGCAGTGCAAGGGTACGCTAGAGTGTCGCACAGAGGCGCGAGAAGAGTGTGTAGCAACGGGTTGTTGAAAGTTCATAGGAACTGTCAGATAGAGAAATTAAGATGGATAAAACGTAAGAGTGCGCGCCAAGGAGTGGCAAGTCTTTTTTCTCTATGGTGGTTTCTTTAGTTCCATGGCAGCGGAGGATAGAGTTGATGTAGATCTCTCAAGCGACCTCGACGCAGGGAGACCAAAAGCCATGAGTGCGAGCACTATGCAAGGAATTGCATAGCTGACGATGCTTTGACAAATGAAGCTACTGTCAACCATCAATTTATTGGATAACAAATCAGGGATTGCAAAGGCACAAACAACAAGCGTATGTGGAAACGCTAGGAGGTTGTTCAGAAGTGCAGAGGGCAAAGGCTGATAGTTTAGAGGAAAGGCTCCGAGCAAAGAAAATCGAGGATGTTGATAGGATAAATGATGAGTTTTCTATTGCTCCAATGACTGGTCCTACAAGGTAATGCATGACAGTCAAGGGCATCCTAGCAGGGGGTGCAGGACATCCAATCAGGGGGTGTTGGATATCTTGGTTACTCAAATTTAAGCATAGCAAGTGAAGGCATCCAAGACAGAAAGCGTGGAAGAGATCTGTGGAAGATAGGAGCAGAGGCTCTCTCTCCAAATCAGAGAGTGGTGTGAGTTGAGTTGAGGATGTAGGATTCCCTCCTCATCTTGTATCTCTGGTGTATTATCTCTAGCTTCAGGGGGTGCAAACGTCTCAGTGAGGAAAAGCAGACTACGCTGAAATTTGGGCATGACAAGATTAGCAATAGTGTGTGCAGTGGATCACCTCACATGGGTTGAGGGGGTGATTTGTTGGATATCACCCCATGTGAGGGGTGATTCCCTTCACATGTGAGAGCACAGCTTGCCAACCTACAAGTTACAAAGGTGATCTCTTTTCTACGTGCTCCATGTGAAGCCAATGTAGCAAAACAGCTGGCCATATGCAAGGCCAACCAGCTCTCCACCATTTTCAATGTATAAATAGAGGAAAGAGAGCAGAGGTAAATGAGAGAGAGAGCAAACCAAAGAGAGTGAGAGATGTGAGACGGAGAGACCATTTCTCTCGGGGTGAGCAAAGGAGACGGGTGAGTAGGTGAGTGAGGAGAGTGTGAGCTCCTCCTCTATTATAATCTTTCTGTAATCTCTCCATTGCTATAGTGATAATCAGTTACTCTCTCGTGAACGTAGGCATTGAGGCCGAACCACGTCAAATATATAATTTCTGGAAGGTCTTAGGCGGGATCCCTGATCCCCAACACCTTGTTGGATTTTTGAAAGAGCTGCAGCATTCTTCTTTTGATTCTCCTTCAATTGGATCTTCTGAGATTCGGTCATGGTATATTTTACTTTTGGCTCTTTGTACCCATTCTCTACTATATCCCACAGATTCATAGATAAAGTAGAGCTCTCATCTTCACACACGAAAAATTGTAGTTGTCACCATTAAACATTGGAATTGTGGCCATGGAGTCAAAGTGTTCAAATTTTCTTTCTTTACCTTGCAACTGATCTTACTTCCACAAACCAACATCAAAAATCAGATTTTTGCAATAATAGAATAAAATTTTTTCAACAGCAAAACTGGGGATGATATCTCTATACAGATTTGGAGACATGTGATATTTGTACTTAGCAGCACTCTTTATATTTTTGTTGATGATTAAAGTAAGCCACCTCTTTTGTTCTCCTCACTCTATCTAATCACTGTCTCACAGTTCAAGATTTTTATAACTAAATTTTTCTCATTGATTTTGAGTGATTCCTTGCTTCAACCACATCAAAGTCCTTTTTCTTTTAATTGGGGCCCTTGGAAGATACTAAAGGTTTGTTGTGGTTGAATGTGAATTCTCCGTTTGAGCGAAGGTTCATTGCTCGAATTAAGAGTGCAAATTTTTTATGCTTTTGTAAACAATTCTACAACACTGTCAGAATACTGAAAAAGGGGCTTGCTACATATGAGATGGGGCTTGAAACACATTGGGTTAGTTTTTCTATTAAGTTCAAAAGAATTACGTCAAAATCGTATTTGTCAAATGGATTTGCCAACAAAAAAATCAACAAAATGTCCTAACAAGTTACAATAGTGTTACATTTACAAAAATTATTTAAAGAAGGAAAATGATATACAAGCCCACTTTATAGACTTATTTTCTAGACCTGATGTGTAAGTGATATAATTGGTTAATGATTAGGGAAAGTATGAAAGGAAGTGTTACCTTAGATATCCTAATTGGTTGCCACATCATTGGGCTTGAAAAGTGGGTCTAATTTTTGGACTTGAATAGCAATGCTCACTTTGACTATGAGCTACACTAGCAAATATTACATAGACAACAATTCAAATTAGGAGCAACAATACATTGGGCTACTATTCCATTAACTTACAAAGAAATTGTAAGACAACCCACTAAATCTAGTCCCTTTCATAAGTGAACCAATAATCATCCGATAAGCAATTACTTATTACTCGACTACTCATAAAATTAACTTTTCGGGTACAAAATAATAAATGAGAAGTGATATAGAACAAAAAGTACATATGGTGATTGAGAGCTTTGATACCAAAAATTCTCTATGATTTCAAAGTTTGAGTGAGAACTTGATTAAAAATATAATCAAGAGCCTAATATATCTTTAGCAGAGTATTTTGAGAAACAACCCAGATTCACTCTAAAAATTTGATATATTTCAATGCATATATATTGACAATCAGACATTATTACAATAGCAATGGAACCATATGCTAGCATTGGCTTGATTTGCATCACTATCGATACAGATTGGGTGCCCTCAAACTCAAGCCTACAATCTCACTCTTGAAATTAATATCAAAATACATTATTGATCAAGAATGCATTCCTTGATATTATTCATTAGATATGAACACTAGATGGGAGGACTATAACACATGTAGTTTTTATCATGGTGACCGTTCTATTGCCATGTTGAATCTCTCTTCGAATAAGTTGTAAAAAATCCAGAAGAACAGGCAACCAGTGATGCAAACTGCAATTGCTAGGGCTCGAGAATGTTCTAATACAGCATATGTGCCTGTAATGAATGCCAGCACCATTGCTACAGTCGCAACCATTACGAGATTAGTAGCGGAATTATAGTGGTTCAAAAGCTTATCACGATCCTTAAATGGAGCCCCAAAAAAATAGATTACAACAGCGGAAGTGGATAATATCATCGCAATGGTATTTGTTACCGTAAAAGCTTTGAAAGCTGTTTCTCTTGTTAGAATTGCCATGCCTTGATTCGGGCCCTGGTTTCCATCCAAGCCACCAAGTATGGTGAAACCAGCTGCAAAAGTCATGGTTGTTATAAGTGTAGCCACTATCAAATGGGTGTCCCCTGTTTTCTTGATGTTTGTGGGTGTAAACCTTTTACGCTCATCATTAGCTTTCATTTTCTTTGTTAAATTCTCATTATCGTCGCTAATTATATTTCACCAACCTAGCAAACGACCACGTTTTTTTGATTCTGACCTGTTGAGAGCCTGCATGCAATAATCATTCTTCAATCAGTTTGGAAAACATTAATGAATTAATAAAGCAATAGAGTGGCCTTGTGCACGAGATTCCTGCCATTGCTCGGACTGAGAAGGGTTACCTAGGTTGCTAATGTTGCATTTTCATAGTGTGTCGTTACATCAAGGGGATTTTGATTTTCCTTGTTAAAGGCCATCCTATCTGCTCTTTTGTCGTATATGAGTTGGTTTTCATATAAGACAGTAGCAGCAAGGTGGAGAGGGGTGTTCTCATCAATATCTTTATGATTTATAAGGCTATGACTTTGACCGCCTTTTTGTTCTCATTCTGCACTGCAACATGAAGAATATTTTGGCCTTTATCATTAACCATTTCCCAACAATAGGGACATTGTGATCGAAACTCTTTCATTATGCCGACATGTCCTTGACTAGCTACTGTATGAAGAGCTATCTTCCTATCATCTTTGTCTGCAATCACATATGCAATGGATTTATCCACATCTAGTAGCTATTTAGCCCTTTCTACGTGACCAAATCGGGCTGCATAATAAAGTGTTGTCTAACCATACATATTTTGTTTCTTGGCCAAATCTTTGTTCCAATCCAATAGTGTTTTGGTGCTTTCTGAAATTAAATACAAGCATATAATATCTTAAATTGGAAAGAAAATAATAACAAACAATGTACCAATGAAAGTGCTTTTTTTTTTTTTCTTTTTTCTTTTTTTCCTTCAAGAATATTTGTACAAGAAATTTTCTATGCAGTTTCTTACCCTTCCTTTCCTGTTTCATATATCTAAGATATGATGGATTATTATTATTATTTTTTGTAATTGTGTTTTATGCCTACATGTAGTAATAAAATTTCACAAGGGAATTACTTTGGTGAAAATTGTTTATTCCTTACTGAAACAACAATTTTCTTTTCCATTGTACTCAATTATTGGCAACATTTTTAAAATTTTGTTACTAAAGGCTCTGTTTTTACTTTTCAAAACAACTTTTTGTTGAAAATAATAAATTTTGTTTTTATTATTAGGAGTTATATTTCCTATATTTAGTTATGATAATTATGGAGGAATAATGATATGCATGTAATGATGCATAATGGTGTGTTAAAAGCATTAGCAGTAAGTTAATGTGTTGGTGGTTACAAAGCATAACAGAGTTAGCCGGCCTTAATATGAGTATGTGAGTTACATGTTAGGATCTTATATATAGTCATGCAATTTATGTAATGAGGTTAAGAATGAGTACGAGAATATAATGAGAATGCAATCATGAGTGAAATGCAAGAGTTGCATTTTTTCCTTCTCTAATTCACTTCCAAATTTGTGAGTGATTGTTGTGTGGCCAATTTATTTCTAACAAAGTGGTATTAGAGCTACTACGATCTTGGAAGTCTTTTTTTTTTTTTTTTTTGACCAGCAAAGATCAAACTTTATTGATAAGAATCAAGGAGAGTTCCTTACATCACATATCAATAAAGCAACAAACAAAGGAAATAAACACAAGGGAGGTGCTATAAGCATCAAAGCAAACCTAATCATCCCAACTAGGTTGGCACAAAAGGGCAAGCCAAATCATTTGCATCACCATTTCCACAAACAGAGGTTGAAGAGGCATCAACCAAAAGAAACATCCTAAGGGCCAACAGTAGCATGCCAAAATGAACCCAAAACAATAAGGACAGCAGTAGCCCCATAGTAACCCATTGAAAACCAAGTCATTAACAGAATAGCTTACCTCTTTACAGTTGTATTTAATCGAAAGAGCCATATTAACCTTAATCAGCTCCCTAATATTTTCCCATTTGGGGTGGATTTCTTTGAACGTAGATTCATTCCTTACTTTCCACAAAGTTCATAACACTGCAAATGGAAGAGCATTCCACATTTTCCTATCCATCTTCATGAAGATGGAACTGTAGCCCATCTACCAATGAAGCAGCCTGGAAGTCTTGATAGATCAATGTGTAAGATTCTTGAAAGCTTTTCTGTTTATTCAATTGTATTAATTCAAAGATTACAACCAACCTATATAGCAATCCTAAACCTAATCTGAAATAGGAAATACAATAGCAATCCTAACCCTAATCTGAAATAGGAAATACAATTAATATAATATTCACAATCAAATCTAAAATACATTTCCATAATTAACAATATCAATATATTCTCACACCCCCGCTCAAACTCAAGGTGTTTTAGTAGAAAACACTGAGAGTTCGCCAAGAAGAAACTAAAAACAAGCAGTGGTGTGAGTCTTCGTAAATAAATCAGCAAGTTATAATGCCGAAAAGATGAAAGGAAGCGAGATGGAGTCAGACTGCAGATGCCAACGTACAAAATGACAATCAAGCTCAATGTGCTTCGTTCGCTTATGAAAGATAGTGCTATAGGCAATCTAAATAGCATTGCGGTTGTCACAGTAAAGGGAGGTTAAAGAAGACTGAGGGACATCCAACTCAGTCAAGAGACAATGAAGCCAAACAATCTCAGTAGTGGCATGAACCAGAGCACGGTACTTAGCCTCGGTAGTGGAACGCACAACAATAGTCTGTTTCTTTGCCTTCCAAGAGATCAAGGAATTACCAAGAATATGCAGAAGCCGGAAGTGGACTTGCAATCAGTGACATCAACAACCCAATCAGAATCGGCATAAGCTACCAAGTCCAAAGAGGAAGTAGAAGACAACAGTAAACCCATAAATATAGTGCCCCAGAGATAGCGAAGAATCTGAACCAAAGCAGCCCAATAGGTAGAGCAAGGAGTAGAGACAAATTGGATAACCACATGAATAACATAGGCAAGATTAGGACGAGTAACTGTCAGATAGACTAAGCAACCTACGAGCTCTCGATATAAAGTAGGATCATCCAGAAGAACACCATCAGTAGTGGTGAGCTTTACATTAAGCTCGATGGGGGTATTAGAAATCTTAGTGTCAGTAAGACTATCACGATAAATAACCTCATTGGCATACTTGGCCTGAGAGAGAAAGTAACCCTTAGGAGAAGAAGCTACTTTAATACCAAGAAAATACTGCAATGGGCCCAGATCCTTCATTTCAAAGGTGCGGAAAAGATGCTGCTTGACCTCAGATATAGTAGAAGAGTCAGAACGAATGATGATCATATCATCCATATACAGTAATAATGCAACAAATCCAACAGAGGTGTGGAGAAGAAATAAAGTAGAGTCCTGGGCATATGGATGAAACCCAAGCTCAATAATAACAGTCTGAAAGCGATCATACCAAGCATTGGGAGACTGCTTCATACCATACAGAGTACGCCGAAGGCGATAAACCTGTCCAGAGGAATGGTAAAGACCAGAGGGAGGACGCATATAGACCTCCTCAGTGAGATGGCCATTAAGAAAAGCATTTTTAACATCCATCTAATAAAGAGGCCAAGAACGAACAACAGTGATAGAGATCAAAGTACAGACAGTAGTCATCTTGGCAACATGAGCAAAGGTCTCCTCATAATCAATACCATACTCTTGTGAGAAACCTTTGGCAACCAGATGAGCTTTGTAGCCTTCAAGAGAACCATCAGAATGAGTCTTGACTTTGTAGACCCATTTGCAAACAACCAGATTCCTACCAGCAAGCAAAGGAACCAACTCCCAAGTACTAGTTTTCTGTAAAGTAGACAACTCATCCTCCATAGCTTGAACCCAATGAGGATCCTGACAAGCCTCCTTGTAAGACTGAGGTTTTGAATAATAGTGAATAGCAGACAAGAAAGTGCGATAGGAAGTAGAAAAACATATATTAGACCAACCTAACCTGTTTGGAGGATGACGTGCATAAGTAGGATATCGGTGTGCAGTAAGATCAGAGTCGTCAGATATAGGAGGATCAACAATAGGGGTAGAGACAACCTGTGGAAGAGGAGCCTGGCGATGAGAATAAACTAACAATGGAGGAGGAGAAGAAACTGAAAGAGGAGAAGCAGCCAGATGTGAAGCACGAGGAAAAGATAAAACAAGCTCAGGAGGAACCGTAGAGATATACTCATTAGACGGGACCTTAGAAGGAAATAGAAATATGAACCAAATCCTCTTTGGAAACTGAGACAGTGAGAGGAGGAAGCTGAAAGTAAGGTAGACGTTCAAGAAAGACAACATAGTGGGAGACATAAAGGTGACGGGAAATGAGGTTATAACAGTGATAACCTTTTTGAGTGAAGCTATAACCCAAAAAGACACATAGGACAGATTGGACACTAAGTTTGGTCCTACCTTTACGGGGTGAAAGGACAAAACAAGCAGACCCAAACACACGAATAATGGAGTAATTAGGAAGTTGAGAAAATAGAGCCTCATAAGGAGACTGGCCAGAAAGAAGGGGGGTAGGCTGTAGACACCCCATTTTTGACCGTCCTCAAGACTTGGGCGTCATCGTTTGAACACCCGATGATTGTGTATGCTCGTGTTCGTTTTAAGTCTCTGAAGGTCTCGGCTGAACGCTTTGCCTTAGAGCCTCTCAACTTGTCTGTTTTGTGCTTAGTTGTGGACCAAGGGCTTGTTGCTTTGAATCTGCAGAAGAGGATGGCTTGTCGGCCATCCCCAGTGTCCACCGGCCATGGTTTGTGCCTGCTGGCCATCAGTGGTGGCTGATCGACCACATTAACAGCCGATCGGTTACATGTGTGGCCGGTCGGCCACTACTGATGGCCGACGACCATTTTTTTCCTTTTTGAGATATTTTATGTGCCAGGTATTGGTTACTGAAGCCATCCTTCATACACGTGTATAAAGGGATGGAAACAAGCTTGTAGCTTGTTTTTCTATATAAGGGGAGGCCTCTCCCCCATTTTTGGTGTTACAAAAATTTCAGAGCTGAAATTTCTCTCTCTCTAGAATTCTCTCTCTCTCTCTCTCTCTCTATATATATATATATATATGTATTGTGTTTGAAAGTGAGTTTCCTTTACAATTTTGCGTACAACCCCTTGATAAAATATCCCTATCTTGAAGCTGAGGTTCCTTAAGGCTTGTTTGGAGTTCCTAAAGCTGGTTTTGGCTCAAAAGAAGACTTGTTTTGCTACTGTGCTTCAAGGGTAAGGCTTTGCCCCTTTTAAGCCTTGCTTTAACTAAGTGTTTAGCCATCTCTTTAAGCTATTTTGACCTGGTTTTTCAACCATAAAAAACTCTAATTTTAAGGTTCTAAAATGGTGGTTTAAGCTTTGTTTGGTTAGGGGGTGGTTTCCTTCATTTGCTCTTTGGCTTGTAAAGCCTTTTGAGCCTTCTTTTAAGAGCTTTTGAGTCCATCTTTTTGGCCTTAAAGCCACTGAATTCCAGAGGAATTTCAATGGTAGAAAGTTTGTTTTGAGGTCCAAAATGGGAGGGGATGGCCTCCCCTCCTTGTTTCTTTATGCCATGCCTTGTTAGTATTACAAAGTAACATGTTTTTATGGCTTATGTTAGCTTAGTTCAAGCATGTTTTTGGCTATATTTTAACATGTTTAAATTCTGTTTTTTGGCTGGTTTAGTCATTTGTAGTGTAATTTTGCTTACTAGCCTAGCATGTTTGATGATTTAGCCTATCATTCTAGCTTGTGTTAGCTTAATTCCAGCACATTCTTGCTACTGATTTAGCATGCTTTAACTCTGTTTCAAGTGGTCTTGGTTACATGCGCTTCGCTTTGTGTAGCTATAGTGTAAATGGCCTTTACTAGCTTTTTGTTTTAAGACTCTTAGCATGCTTTGTTTGAGTTATTTGCATGATATGGCATCATTTTGTATGTAATTTCAGAGCATGTATCATTGTCACACTCTCACATATTCCGCTCTTTCATTGCTTTTGAGAGTTGTGCTTTATGTCTTGTTTGTGAGCTGGCATGCGAGCATGTTTTTCTTGGTTTTTGTGTCTAAGTCTCAGCATGTTTTTGCCACTGTTTTGGCATGGTGTAGCTCTGTCTTGGGCTGGTTTGGTCATTTGAGCATTGCATTACATGCCTCTAGTGTTGTGTCCTTCACTAGTTTCAATGTTTTTGGCTCTTAACATGTTATACATGAGTTGTTTGCATGTTATAGTCTTATTTGTCATGCCATTTCCGCACTAAAAACAGCTGCAACCTCCCCCATTTCTTCATTTTTCAAATTGTTTTGAGGGTTGTTTGGCCTTAAGGCTGTGTTTAAGCATGAGGTAGGGTTTGTGCTCAAATGGCTTTAACCTTCTTTTGAAGGTTCCTCATAGTCAAAGGCATAATCCCTCTCATGTCCTAAACCCCCCATTTTGGTTGACCCCTCTTATTAGAGGACTTTCACATTGGACTAAACCGGTTAAAGGACTAATTGGTAAACTAAAATGTGTAAACAAGAATTGAACCAAGTAAAGCATGAACAAGATAACATGTGTGTTGCATGGCAGGTGTTTGGATCAGACGTTAATCCAAACACAAGAAATGTGGGGCGTTTTATACTTATAGTGATGAAACGTGTTACATTTCTTGGTCGCCATCACCCTTGATCATGCATGATAGGGTGTTGGCCTTTTGAGTCTTATATGTGCATTCACTAAGCTTGTACAAGCTTGATTTTTGGGCCATCATGCATTGAGATGCTTGATTGATGGCTTGAGAGCCAAGTGTCACTCTCCTTTGAGATTGAGACATAATGAGGAGGGTGGCAGTACATACATTCCCTTGTAAATACACAGCCATGCCTCTGTTTGCTCTTTGTTGCAGCAAAAGGAGTAATTTCAGGAAAGCAGTGGCCGACCGGCCATATGTACTAGCTGACCGGCCACCAAAGCCAACCGACCGACCATCAGTAGTGGCCGATGGCCACCATTTCTAGCCAATCAGCCCTCAGCATGTTCTTGGGATCAAACAGAAGCAGTCTGGAAGTTAGCATAATTTTCAGAGGTCCAAAAATGTGCTAATAGAGGCATCTAGAAGAAAGGTGGTGGATTTTCGAGAGGAAGCCTACTGAACATACATGCATCCCTCGCTTCCTGAGGCCGTTCATTTAAATTGCTTAGCTAATTAGTTCATTAGCTTAGTCTTTTGTAATTGATTAATTAAGTGTTTAATTAGTTCATTTGGTTTGTAATAATTAATTAGTTAGAATAGTCAATTATTTGCGTTGTAATAAGTAGTTTAGCTTAGCATAGCTAGCTTAGCTTATTCATTCTGACCCTCCTTCGCAAGGGCGTATTGTTGTAATAAGGGTGTGTAATGCCTTGATTCTACACTATTGGTTGTATGCAAGGGAGAGTCACTGCTGAGTCCTATGGTCAATTTTGACAGATTCTAACAAGTATTGACACAAGGTCTCATAAGCATCGATAAGGTGTATACCTCTGATTATATTGAGTATAAATACATAACAACCACAAATATCCTAAATTGCAAAAGCTTGTTTCATTACATTACATCCCAAAAAATATAAAATTCAAATCTTCGGTACGAGTCTTACAAAAATATTAAAAGAGAATTTTTTAAACTTTACTAAGATAGTCAAAGGTCTTCGAAGGTTTCAGGCTCGTCGTCTCCAGCTATATGTTCCTCTTCGGCACCTGGCATAACACGTCGTGAGCTTTGAATGCCCAGTAAACACACACACATCCCATCCCTTTTTCCCAAGTCCAATACACAATCACAAATATAACATCGAGTAGTAAATCATGATACACAAATAAAAAAGTAAATGGTTACTAGTTAGATGTTAGTAAACTAAAAATCTCCCAGAGAAATTTCAACCTCCCAACCACAAGAATCGGACGCGGATTATTTGGTATGCCCCCTCTTTTGCTGCTTTGTTGCAGAACTCACCTCGGATGCCTACTAACGGTTATATACCGCGTAGCGCCAACCACAGGGCCTCAAAAGAGACGGTAAGATAGGGCCTTGCCCAAATCCCTCCTCACACTAAACCACCTAGGGTCCGAATACAACCGCTCCGTTCAAGGGTTCCGAAAACTGCTTGTGCAAGACTTTGACTTCCAAATAGGGAACGCATCCCAAGAATCCATACATCATATTTTCTCATCTTCCATTGTTTCAAAGGACCGAAAACCCAATACCACCCCAATAAAGTTTTCCGTTGAGTTACATGTTTAAAAATCAAGGTTTGACTAACTTAACAAGATCAAAATATCCACATAAGCATGCATCTTTAAGATGACGGAGATAAAGAATATAACCATAACACATATATTATCATGCTGAAATATGATCATAAGCTAATAAACATTTTCATGAACATAAGTGCTTAAAATATCCATGCTCAACAAAATTCTCAGATTCAATATCATATAAAGATTAGAATGAAAAGGCTATGTTAGAACTTTTTTTTACTGGACTCGGCCTTCCTATGGTTCGTAGAGAATTTAATCTAGTTTCCAGAACATGTTTTGAAAACGGAATAGCTTTTCTAGATTTTAAGTTATTTAGAAAACACTTCAGCTCTATCCAGTTCGTCACTGTTACGAGAATTTGATTTTCTTGCAAACCGCTCACTGTTTTTCCATGAAACGAATTTTAGTGGAAAACTAACTCCTTAAGGAAGATTTTGACATAAGATAGAGGTCCAGAATAATTTTATACATTTCTATAGAATTTTTGAAAGTTGGCTGCGAAACAGATTCTAAGGCACCATACTCGAAATAAAAAGATTTGTGAGAAAAGGGATCCATGAAGGGAATTTTTTTTCTTTTATGAGGAAACCATGCTAACTAACATATATTAACCCAGAAAATTTGCTTGGATGTGTGCCTTTGGAAAGTTTGGGAGATTGGTATGAGTAGGATAGTTTTATACCGAAATGAGGGAAACCTCAAGAGAGGGAAAATCATGGTTCGACTTTTATCATTCTTAACACAAGTAACTCATCAATAACACATCTGAAAATATTACTTAGAACCCTTAAGAACATGTATTTGAAAAAAGGAAAAAAAAAGAGAAGGTTGTATTGTGGCTTACCTGCTAAGCTTTGAACAAGATGGCTCTCTTCTCCTTTCCTCTTCCTCTCAAGATTTCTCTCTTGTTCTCCTTCCTCTCCTTTAGTCGAATGTGTGTGTGTGAGAGTGTTGCTAGTGTTTGCCATGCTAGAGAGTGGTGATATTTATAGGCAAATGTGGTGTAACATGGCATAGAAGCCCACTGGTTGGAATTGAAAGGTCAAGTTAGAATTTACTTGTCATTAAAGCCCACTGGTTGGAATTTGAATGAATCACTAGTTGGAAAATTGAATGGACACTAGTTGGAATTGAATGGACACTAGTTGGAATTGAATGAATCACTAGTTGGAAAATTGAATGGTCAAGTTGACATCAATCGACATTAAATGAACCGTTGTCGGATCAAGTTGACCTTCTCAGTAGTTTCTAGAACAAGTTCAGGTCCTATCAGATTTGCATCACCCACTTCCGCCCAACAAATCGGCGATCTACAAGGTCGTCCATATAATGCTTCAAAGGGCGCTATACCGATGCTAGCTTGGAAGCTATTGTTATAGGCGAACTCAATTAGGGGTAGGTGTCGTTCTCAACTTCCTTGAAAATCCATTGCGCAAGCTCTCAGCATATCTTCGAGTGTTTGGATGGTGCGTTTAGATTGTCCATCCGTTTGCGGGTGAAAGGCAGTGCTAAAACATAACTCAGTACTAAGAGCTTCCTGCTGGCTTCCCTAGAATCGAGAGGTGAACCGAGGATCATGATTTGACACTATATACCGGAATTCCATGTAGTCAAATGATCTCTCCAATGTAGAGCCTGCACATAGACTCTAAAGTGTCGGTCATCCTATAGGGTAAGAAATGTGTTGACTTGGTGAGGCAATCCACTATTACCTAAATAGCATCGCGCCCTCTAGGAGACTTAGGCAACCCTGTCACAAAGTCCATCGTTACGTACTCCCACTTCCATTTGGCTATTGGTAGAGGTTGCAACATTCCCCCTGGTTTTTGATGTTCCGCCTTCACTTGTTGGCATGTTAGACATTTTGCCACGAATTTAGCCACCTCCTTCTTAATTCCATTCCACCAATACTGCCTCTTTAAATCTTGGTACATTTTAGTCCCTCCTGGATGTACTGCGAATGCAGAATGATGACATTCCTTAAGTACCCTTTCTCGAAGTAACTCGTCACTTGGTACAAACAATCTACCTCGGTATCTTAAACTTCCATCGGGGTGAATTTCCCAGTTGAGCATGGGTTCTCCTGATTCCAGATGTCCCTTGATATAGGCTACCTCTTGATCATGCTTCTGGGCCTCCATGATCTCATTCATCAACTTAGGCATCACCTTCTGTGCCCTAAGATATGCGCTTGTATCTTGAGATTCTATTTGGATCCTGAATTCATTGAGTGTCTTAACCATATCCCATTCTTTGATAGAGATCCTAGCCATCATCCCTCTGCTCTTGCGACTGAGAGCATCTGCTACTATATTGGCTTTATCAGAATAATATGAGAGAGTGAACTGGAAATCCTCAAGATACTCTATCCATCGTCTCTGTCTCAAGTTGAGGTCCTTCTGTGTAAACAGATACTTCAAACTCTTGTGATCTGTGAAAATCTCAAATTGTTCCCTATACAGGTAATGTCACCATTGTTTTAGGGCAAAAACTACGGCCGCTAACTCCAAGTCATGTGTTGGGTAGTTACGCTCATGAGGTTTCAACTGCCTGGATCCATACGCGACTACCTTTCCATTTTGCATGAGCACGCACCCTAACCCTTCTTTCGACACATCGCAACACACAGTATACCCCACTTCTCATTTTGGGATGGTCAAAATTGGCGCACTAGTTAACCTCTTATTTAGCTCTTGGAAGGATTTTTTGCAAGCTTCGTCCCGCTCGTACTTTACCCCTTTTTGCGTCAAATGAGTCATTGGTTTGGCTAGTTTGGAGAAATCTAGAATGAACCTCCGGTAATAACCGGCCAATCCTAAGAAACTGCGAATTTCTGACATGGTTTTTGGTTGTCTCCAATCTAATACTACCTCCACCTTGATTGGATCCACCACAATCCCATTCTCTGATACTACATGCCCTAAAAATTTTACTTCATTCAACCAGAACTCACATTTGCTTGCTTTGGCATATAACCGATTATCCCTAAGAACTAGAAGGACAGTCCTTAAATGTTGCTCATGCTCTTCTTCAGACCTTGAATATACCAAGATGTCATCAATGAACACTACCACAAACTGATCGAGGTATGGTCTAAAGATCTTATTCATTAGGCTCATGAATACTGCCAGTGCATTGGTTAGTCCGAAGGGCATTACTACAAACTTATAGTGGCCATATCTAGTATGAAAGGCAGTTTTTGGTATGTCCTCCTCCTTGGCTCGTAGTTGATGGTAGCCCGACCTGAGATCGATCTTTGAGTAGCACCTTGAGCCTCTAAGTTGGTCAAAAAGGTCATCAATCCTTGGGAGTGGGTATTGGTTTTTAATTGTGACTCGATTGAGTTGACGGCAATCTATGCATAGCCTTAACGACCCATCCTTCTTTTTAACAAATAACACGGGTGCTCCCCATGGCGAAGTACTTGGCCTAATGAATCCTCTCTCAAGCAATTCCTGTAGTTGTGTCTTCAATTCTCGTAATTCTGCTGGTGCCATATGATACGGGGCCATGGATATTGGGGTGGTTCCAGGTTGTAGCTCGATGCTCAAGTCTACTTCCCAGGTTGGTGGCAATCCCGGTAACTCCATAGGAAATAAATCTGCATATTCACATACTATGTGCGGAAGTTCTAATTCACCTTGGCCCTCCTCATTCAAAATCAGACTTGCTATCCTACCCGAAATTTGATCGCACCACTGCGTCCTATGTTTTGTTGAAGCCGTGGGGTCTTGTTTATCCCCCTTAAACTGGAAACGAGTTCCATCTTACGTGTGAGCTACCACTTTCCTCTAGTGACAGTTGATCACTGCTCGGTGGGCAGACAACCAGTCCATGTCCAAAATGATATCAAAGTCCGACATTTCCATGACACGAAGGTCGCACGTTAAGTGTGGGTTCGACATTCCTATCTTACAGTCCTTACAGATCAAGCCTATCCGAACACATCCTCCCATAGGTGACATTACATTTAAGGCAGTTTCTAAGGGTTCACATACAAGTCCTAATGACTTTGCGCAAGCAGAGGATATAAAGGAATGTGATGCACCAGTATCAAATAAAACATGTACCCAAGAATTGTATAGTACTAAATTACCCTCAATTACAGATGGGTCTACTTCTTCCTCTTGCAAGGCAATGATTCTGCCGGTTGCCTGCTGGTTGCCACTGGTCTTGGTATTCTGAGTTCCCCCATTCATTTGGTGCTACAGCCCAGTTGATCCTGTCTTGTTCTTCCAAGGCTTTTGCCCACCTAATGCTTAGGCATTTGCTCCGGAACCTCCTCCTTGGTACCCAGATGGAGGGAGTTGGGGGCATTCGCTCTTTTTGTGCCCTAATTGTTGGCAATGAAAGCACTGGATTTGTCCCATTGGCCTTTGCTGATAGCCTCATCTCTGGATCTATTGTTGCGGTTGCTGTCGTTGCTGTTGTGGTTGTGGTCTGGAGTAGGGCTTTGGGGTCATGTTTCCTTTTTGGTTCCTCTAATGTCGAATAAACGTCTAACTCCCCCTCCTCTTAGTTCTAAGCCTTTCTAGTGTCGGTTACTTCCCTTTCAGACTTTAACGCCGTTTCCAGCACCTCAGCATATGAGGGGAGTCGTTGCGGAAGAACTCTTCCCCTGACTGTAAGGTCCAACCCCCACTCGAACATCCTTTCCTTTTCTTCATCATTTGTTACAAATCTAGCGGCGTAACGGGCTAGCTCTTCAAATTTTGCAGCATACTGGGTCACGGTCATGTTTTCTTGTTCCAGGTTTTGGAATTCCTTGACTCGCTCTCGACAGATTGTACTTGGGAAAAATTTATTTAGGAACAGTTCCCTGAATTGGTTCCATGATAGGCTCGCTACGTCATGAGTGTTCTTGATTAACTCCCACCAGTGGTCAACCTCATCATCAAGCTCGTATACTGCCAAAGCTATTCTATCAGCAGCCTCGGTTATGCCCATGGTGTCTAGCATTTTCTCTATCTGCTGAAGCCAGTTTTCAGCTACCTTTGGGTCCAGTACACCTGTGAACTTTGGGGGCCTCTGCTTTCGAAACTCAGAAAAGAGTTGAGTCCTCTCATACTACCGATTGTTCCTTACTTGCCCTAATTCCTCCAAAATTTGATGTCCTGGATTATTGGGGATGTCAGCCCCTGTGGGGACGGGTTCGTGTTGGTTTCTAGGGCGGTTCCGTGCATTGTTGCTAGTTCCAGTATAATCATTAGCGCACGTGTCCACCATTCTGTTCATGGCACGTGGTGAGTTGGTTTCCAGTTTTAGAGAATCTTACTACTAAGATTTGAAATGAAGGTTCAGTTTCCTTAGGGTGTACTAAAACAAGTAACAGTCAACAACATAGATCAACACATCATTCGTATATTATAATAGGCATCATTACAAAAGGGCTCCTAATCAGAGTTACATTCAAAGGCCATCAACGCATTACAAAGTTCAGGCTATCTTATTCTAAGGATCTCATCAGCGGATCTTACAAAAGTCTAGCTTTACTGTTTCTCGAATTAGTTCTCATTTCCCGACCAATCAGAGTCTTCTTCTGGGTCTTCATCAGCGGAGTCAGTGGCTTGGTCCGGAGAGTAAGGGGTGTATGTTGGTGAGGGGGAATTGTGTTCAGACGACATCTCTATAGGGTAGGCTGGGGTTGCTCCATGCTGTTCTGGTGGCTGCTCTATATTCATTGGTTGATTGTTGCTTGGCCCTTGATAACAAGATGCGTAGCTTTCAGCCTGAGTCGGTGGTCGGTGGTATGCTATGGTGGTTATAGTTCGGTGTATCAAAGAGTCCATCCTCTGATCATCTTGCTCCATTCGGACCGCCTTCTTCGCTGCTTGGCTCAAAAATTGTAGGCCGCACCGCACCAGGGACCTCTTCTACTCCCTCGTATAGTGGGAGTACTCTGTTTCCATCTTACGTATCTCTGTTTTGATCATTTCCTCGGCGGCACTCACACAGTGTCAGTGGCTAAAGTAGGGGCTGACAGACATGGCCCTCCTTCTTTGCATACGGAAAGTACCCCACGAGTCGAGACTGATGTCGCGTCTTGGTAGTCTCCCATTGACATCCTAAGGTGGAAATTTTTTTTTTTATTGTTAGTCGTCCTTAAATATAGTAGCGTGATAGATAAAATAAGATAAAGGGGTAAGGGCTTCTAGAGTTGCATATTGGGTTGCGTGGGTTAAGGGTTGAACCTAGGCTCTGATACCAAGTTGTAACGCCCCGATTCTACACTATTGGTTGTAGGCAAGGGAGAGTCACCGCTGAGTCCTATGGTCAATTTTGACAGATTCTAACAAGTATTGACACAAGGTCTCATAAGCATCAATAAGGTGTATACCTCTGATTATATTGAATATAAATACATAACCACCACAAATATCCTTAATTGCAAAAGCTTGCTCCATTACATTACATCCCAAAAAAAATAAAATTCAAATCTTCATACGAGTCTTACAAAAATATTAAAAGAGAATTTTTTAAACTTTACTAAGATAGCCAAAGGTCTTTGAAGGTTTCAGGCTCGTCGTCTCCAGTTATATGTTCCTCTTCAGCACCTGGCATAACACGCCGTGAGTTTTGAATACCCAGTAAACACACACACATCCCATCTTTTTTTCCCAAGTCCAATACACAATCACAAATATAACATCGAGTAGTAAAGCATGATACACAAATAAATAAGTAAATGGTTACTAGTTAGATGTTAGTAAACTAGAAATCCCCCAGAGAGATTTCGACCTCCCAACCACAAGAATCGGACGCGGATTATTCAGTATGCCCATCTTTTGCTGCTTTGTTGCAGAACTAACCTCATATGCCTACCAACGGTTATATACCGCGTAGCGCCAACCGCAGGGCCTCAAAAGAGACGGTAAGATAGGGCCTTGCCCAAATCCCTCCTCACACCAAACCACCTAGGGTCCGAATACAACCGCTCCGTTCAAGGGTTCCGAAAATTGCTTGTGCAAGACTTTGACTTCCAAATAGGGATCACATCCCAAGAATCCATACATCACATTTTCTCATCTTCCATTGTTTCAAAGGACCGAAAACCCAATACCACCCCAGTAAAGTTTTTCGTTGAGTTACATGTTTAAAAATCAAGGTTTGACTAACTTAACAAGATCAAAATATCCACATAAGCATGCATCTTTAAGATGAAGGAGATAAAGAACATAACCAAAACACATATATTATCATGCCAAATTATGATCATAAGCTAATAAACATTTTCATGAACACAAGCGCTTAAAACATCCATGCTCAACAAAATTCTCAGATTCAATATCATATAAAGATTAGAATGAAAAGGCTATGTTAGAACTTTTTTTACCAGACTCGGCCTTCCTATGGTTCGTAGAGAATTTAATCTAGTTTACAGAACATGTTTTGGAAATGGAATAGCTTTTCTAGATTTTAAGTTATTTAGAAAACACTTCAGTGCTGTCCAGTTCGTCAACTATTACGAGAATTTGATTTTCTAGCAAACCGCTCACTGTTTTTCCATGAAACGAATTTTAGTGGAAAACTAACTCCTTAAGGAAGATTTTGACATAAGATAGAGGTCCAGAATAATTTTATACATTTCTATAGAATTTTTGAAAGTTGGCTGCGAAACAAATTCTAAGGCACTATACTCGAAATAAAAAGATTTTTGAGAAAAGGGATCCATTAAGGGAATTTTTTTTCTTTTGTGAGGAAACCATGATAACTAACATATATTAACCCAGAAAATTTGCTTGGATGTGTGCCTTTGGAAAGTTTGGGAGATTGGTATGAGTAGGATAGTTTTGTACCGAAATGAGGGAAACCTCAAGAGAGGGAAAATCATGGTTCGACTTTTATCATTCTCAACACAAGTAACTCATCAATAACACATCTGAAAATATTACTTAGAACCCTTAAGAACATGTATTTGAAAAAAGGAAAATGAAAGAGAAGGCTGTATTGTGGCTTACCTACTAAGCTTTGAACAAGATGGCTCTCTTCTCCCTTTCTCTTCCTCTCAAGATTTCTCTCTTTTTCTCCTTCCTCTCCTTTAGTCGAATGTGTGTGTATGAGAGTGTTGCTAGTGTTTGCCATGCTAGGGAGTGGTGATATTTATAGGCAAATGTGGTGTAACATGGCATAGAAGCCCACTGGTTGGAATTGAAAGGTCAAGTTAGAATTTACTTGTCATTAAAGCCCACTAGTTGGAATTTGAATGAATCACTAGTTGGAAAATTGAATGGACACTAGTTGGAATTGAATGGACACTAGATGGAATTGAATGAATCACTAGTTGGAAAATTGAATGGTCAAGTTAGGATATTCTTGTTTCGATAAAAAAAAATGCTAATCGACAAGATTCGAAATAATTCTAGTAACTGAGGGGCTTTAAGCAATAATTTAAACATTATTTTTTGTTTTTAGAACGAATACATTTTTCAGGGGCTTCACAGGGTGTGTGTGTGTGCATGTCTTCCAACCCCACTTCTTTCTTCCTTTTATTTAACCGCTTTCGATGGTTAGATTAGGGCACGTTTTGTTTAGCATACCTTATGCTTGCATGTTTGCACCATTCATTTGTCTTGCATGCACCGGGTTCGGCGCATCATTCAAACTGCATCGTATTTCAATACACTTCTTTGAATACGTGTATCAAATTGTCGCATTCATATGCCATCTTAGATAGCTGAGCCTATTTAGTTGCATTTTGCATGTGTTACATTAGGCATCTTGTATAGTTAGAATCATGCATATTTCTAACTAGCTTTTTGTTTTAGCTCGGAGTATACTATAAGTGTTTACGCTTTAGCATACTTGCATGAGTGTGAGTGTTGCCATGATAGCATGCTTGTCATGAGGCTATTTGCTTAAGTGTTTAACTGCATGAATGCCTGTGGATGAAGGCTTTGTTGCTTGAATTGGAACAATTTGATAAATGCGAGTTTTAAGCCCATTTTGCGAAATGGAAAAATCATGTTCTTTTAAGCCCACTTGAGGGTGGCAAATCCGCGCTTTAGCCCACCGTGAGGGTGGCATTTTCAAACAATTTTTTGAAAACAAACATGAGTTGTTTTGTTTCAATTATTACGATTTTAGTCTATACTTGTATGCTGTGCGCATCACATAGTAAGTTAGCTAAATAATCAGAATAAGAACACATGTGTTTATAAAATAACATATCATGCTTAGTAGAGTCCGATCCTTTGATCGGGCAAGCGGGGGTGCTCATTTCAGGACCTTCCCCTCTCGTACCCAAGTTCCCGAGCCGAGGCAACTTTGGTGATGACGGACATAGGACCTTTGGCAGGGGTCAGGATTTCCTAAATTTTCCAAAAACAAAATATTTAGGTGGCAACTCTGTAATCTGGCAAAGCAGTCCATGTTTGGCGCTTTTTGATTCAAAATTGATTTTTCAAAACCAATCGCTAGATTTGGACTCTTTGGTGATTTATCAATCTTACATTGCACTTTGTGAGATTAGATTCAGAACCGTGATGGGAGTTCGAATTGTAGGATGACCAATTCGTGCCCTCTCCGAAAGGGGGGGCGCACGAAGAAAGTCGGGTCCACAGTAGGCATACGGTTGAGAAGGAAAGCAGCAGTAAGAACTGACTCACCCCAAAACAGAGCCAAAATGTAGATAGAGAGAAGGAGAGACCTAGCTATCTCAAGGAGATGACAGTATTTATGTTCAGCTCGACCATGTTGAGCAGGTGTACAGTGCAAGAAGTTTGGTGAATGGTACTCAATTTGGCCAAATATTCACAGAATTCAATTTTAAAGTATTTCCCGTCCAAGTCAGACTGTAACAATTTAATAGTAAACCCAAATTGTGTAGTAACCATAGACTGGAAAGTACGGTATATTTGGTAGAAGTTAGCCTTATGAGTCATAAGATAAACCCAAGTGTAATGGGTGCAATCATCAACAAATGACACATAGTATGCAGAACACCCTTTGGAGAGAATAGGAGAAAGGCCCCAAACATCAGTATGAACTAAAGAAAATGGTGTATTAAATATAGAAGTATTTTTATGAAAAGGTAAGGCTGTCATTTTGGCAAGTTTACACCCTTGACATTCAGTAAGTGCACTAGGAAAAACTTTACTCAATATACCAGACTAAGCTAAAGACCATCAGTGATTGGCAGACAAATGACCTAACCTAGAATGCCACAAGTAGAAAGGACTAGATTGAGAATCTAACTAAAAAGAGGAAAAGGCAGTCAAAGAGAATGTCACTGGCAGATGCAAGCTCTCTACCACATAGAGGTCTCCTAAATCTACGGCTGGTCCTAATCTACTGCTTAGACATCTGATCCTGCACAGAACAAATAGAAAGAGAAAAGATAACATCAAAACTAGAGGCATCAAGCTGATTGATAGATAATAAACAGACAAATAACTGAGGAACATAAAGAACAGATGGAATGGAGACAATAGACATAGCAGACGGTAGGACAAACCCAACAGATATAACAGATATACCAGACCCATTAGCAGCATTGACAGTAATAAAAAAGGGAGTAGGAGTAGAATTTTGAAATAAGGAGAGATGGGGAGTCATATGACGAGAGACACCAGAGTCAAAAAAGCCAAATAGACGTAGCAATACCTGAAAAAGACCCAAGCAAACCTGAATGAAGAGATGAAACAATGGAGGGAGACGAGGATGACTGAGAGGTAAACAGTGTATGTTGAAGCTGACTAATCTGAGCACTCAAGGAAGCCAAGTCAGGATCATGAGCTGGAACAGATACAGTAGAACCGGCAGGAGCCAGAAAATTACTTAGAGAAAAAGGCCACAATGGGGTCCGAGATTGCTGAGAAGGCGAGCTAGACATGCATCCCTTCTTGGGACAGTGATACTTCCAATGGCCCCTCTGATGGTAGAAGGCACACTCATCCGAAGCCAGAGACAACATAATAATAACCAGAAAATTGAGGGGTTCAAGTGTAATAACATAAAATAGAGCAAAATAGCCACACCAAAAGTTTAATTCTAATAACTAGAAAATTGAGGGGTCAAACTGTAATAAACCAAGAATCACTTAACACGTTTAATGCTGGGAGAATCAGAAGTCGAGCTAGGCAGAGAACAGAGATTGACAAAGAGCTCGATTGACACAGCCAGAGAGAGAGAACCAAAAGTCGAGGTAGAGCGACAGAGACCTTTCAGGTCAGATAGAGGTTCAAGAGAGAGAGAGAGGCCTTCGTGAACCTGTCGAACCAGAAGAGGCAGCGGTTGAGAGAAACAGACCTTCGTGTCAGAGAGAGAGAGAGATGAGAGTTGGCGACGGCAAACGAAAGAGAACAACAAGCAGAAAGCAAAGTCCACTTCAACTTTTAGATTCAAGGTCAAAGTTGTGAAGCAAAACATATGTGGGTTAACGAGTCGCGACTTTGAGCACACCAGAATGAGTCGATCAAACTAGGGTTTTGAACCAAACTTGTGAACCAGAGAGAGAGATATTCGTGAAAATCATAGGCCTTTAAGGGTTTCGAACTAGACTCGCAACTTTTGAGATGGGTCGCGAGTTCAGAGATATAAACAAGGGTCACAATTCAGAGAGGAGCTCTGATACCATGTAAGATTCCTGAAAGCTTTTCTGTATATTCAATTGTATTAATTCAAAGATTACAACCAACCTATATAACAATCCTAACCCTAATCTGAAATAGGAAATACAATTAATCTAATATTCACAATCAAATCTAAAATACATTTCTATAATTAACAATATCAATATATTCTCACACATTGTAGTAGATGATCATGGAAGAATCACCAAATATTTATTTTTGGTTTGAGAAAATGATGTTCTCAAATTACAAGAGAATGAAGATTGTTCTCTCTTCATATTTCAAAGCATGTGATTTGTTCGATGTGGTTGAAGAAAAGATAAGTAACAGGTTGCCTAAAAGAATTCAAGAGAAGAAATAGGAAAAAGAAATCAGAGTTCTAAAGAAGGTCGTACATTCAGAGGTATGGATGTCTATTGGAGATTCAAGAACACCACATCATGTTTGGAAGCTAATTGAGAGTATTGTCTCCAAACATGAAGGTAAATTGTTACCCATTGAGTATTGGGTACAACGCTTTGAAGAAAACGAGTTCAATAAAGAACAGTGTGATGGAAAAACTCCAAAGAAGATTCCTTTGGGAAGGTAGTGAGGATAAAAGGGCATCCATCTTGCCAACTGGAAATCAGTTACAAATAGGAAAGAGTTTGGAGGTTTAGGCGTTCATTCACTTAAGCTAAAAAATTCCACTCTCCTTGTTAGTGGTGTTATGGTATAGAAAAGAATGCCCTTTGGCGAAAAGTAGTGGTTGAAAAATACGAAACAAGGCCTAGCAGTTGGCTACCATTTGATCTTCATGGATCACGAATTTCCAAAGTTTGGAGAAGCGTCCTTGAAGTGGGTAACAATGGTGATGTGTTCAATGAATTATTGACCAACAATATTGTGCTAAAATTAGTATTAGGTTGTGATATTCTTTTTTGGACTGATCTATGGATTGGAGTTGAACCTCTATTGACTATTTTCCCTCGGCTTTTCTCTCTCTCCACTTAGAAAAATAAATCAATTGCAGAACTGTCCTCTTTCAACAGTATTGGTTTAGCTTGGAACATTCAATTTCGGCGACATCTGCGATCGTGGGAACTTGTAAAGTTGTAGGAACTTATCTCCACTACTTCTTTAAGACCAAACCAAAGCGATTTTATTCAGTGGTCAATCGATAAATATGGGCATTTTACTGTCAAATCTATCATTTCTCACTACCATTATCTCAAATGGGAAAGCTTTATCAGTATGTGCTTAAGGAAATGTTTTGCTCCACCAAAGGTGAAAGTTTTCTATTGGTGCTATAAAGGTTGTATCGCATCAAGAGATTTTCTCATTAGGAGATTCATTCTCCTGTTGTGAGGTGTCTTGTATTTGGTATACCCCCAGCTGGGGGGGGCAGCCCCTCCGCAACGCACCGAAGGTGATATTTATGGATCTGTAATGTTAGTTTTGGCCCATTAGTTTTTTACCCTATAAATTGTATTAGTTTATATGTTTTAGGGTTTGAGAAAACAGAGAGAGTTGCGGAGTGATTTGTAATCCTTATAGTGGATTTTGATCGTTTTTCGGCTATGGACGTAGGCATCTCATCGAACTATGTATATCTTGTGTTTGTGTGTGTGATTGTTCTTCTCCTTGTTATTTATTGTGTGATTGAAACAATATCATTGCATAACACTCCCTATAGGGCCGATTTCTTTTTTGCTTTCTGTGGTTGCCACATTGAATCATAGGATCACATCAGTGTTGGTTATGATATTTTCGGGGTCCAAAGTGAATATTAAATATGGGGCTTTTCATACATATTTAAAAAAAAATGATGCTCACAAAAAATCTACTAAATTTTGTTTAAATATATAACAAAGTTTACAATAACAAAAATGACTAAAACATGAATTGGTGTACCAAAAAACTTAACAAAAAATAACAAAGTATCACTTGAACATCACACTTCTAGCATTTTTAACTGCAAAATTACCAAACAAGCTTTTATATTCCAACTTATCAACTAAATCTTTTTCAATAAAATTTTTCAACATTCGAATATACTGACCATCTTCGATTATTTATTTATTTATTCAATATACTGTCATGAAAGCTTTATTGGGAAAGATTTTGTATTACAAGTTTTTAAAAAGATTGCCAGGCAAGGCAACGAAATGTATATTATTAGGTTGGGCCTCAAATTATTTACACTAAGTTTTACAAGTTTTTATAATATACATTAGGAATGGTAGCATTGCTTTCAACTAGGTTAAGGGTTGAAAGCCAATGATTTCGGCCGAGCTCTGGAGCTAGGCGGAATTTGCCTTGAAAGGTGAATTGGATTTGACAGTGCTAAAGAGTGATCGAGGTCGACAACTCTGCCCATGATATCGAGCTAAGCAAGTCGGCCACGCTTTAAAGCCGAGCAAGGTTGGCTTGGGTGGGTTTACATAGCCTAACCGAGCTGGAAATGACTAGCTGGGCACCTTAGATCTAGACCGGCTGGAAATTGCGTGGTCTCGAAGAGCGGACAACATTACACCGTGCTATGAATAGCTCGGTAGGAATTGGCATATGGTCCAATCGGAGTGCAAAGAAAAGAACCCGTTGTTTGTATATGTCAATACCGTTTGTAGATTTAGTTAATGCTATTTGGCAATATTGATGCATACACGTGTAAGGCAAAGAAGGGATAGTATATCCACGCATCCAAGAAAGGACGAGCAAGGTAGTGCGTATTACAACCCTCATTTTCCCATAGTCATATTCTTGAAGATTTACATGATTTTGGTTTGCCAAGCTTACATGTTGTGAACTTTGAAAATTTGTCTAAGTATGGGAGCATGTCTTGTCTTGTGCTGCTGTGTTTTGTCTAAGTATAAGATTCATGCTTTGTTCCTTGCATTGTGTGTTGAACCTAGGCCATCTATCTTTGCTACTTCACACCTAGGTCACACCTTTGAACCTCTTACATCTAGACCGTTGAGCGTTAACACCTAGGATCATCTTGGAACCATCTTGGTTGCTCTTTACCTTCACCCTTGCACCTTGGTCGAGGTGTGCGTCTTCTAGATCGAGATCTTTGATCCTTGAACCTTGCAACCTTGTTGTGCACCTTAGCCAACACCTAGCAATCTTGTTCCTTGACTTGTGCAACCTAGGCCGATGTGTGTCACACTAGGCCAAGTGCCACTTCTAACCGAGATCAGGAAGACCTCACTTATCCTTCACTTGTTCAAAGCCTATGATTTGATCCAGGATCCTTGCCTTGTCAAAGTGCCCATACCACCTTACTTTGACCTACTCTTATCCTTTCATTCTGGCACCTTTTTGAGGAGATTGATCAGATAATGCCATGTGTCCCAGTAGTGAGTATTAGTCAGTAGTAGTTGAGAAACCCATATCATTTGCCATATCTTTGTCTTGAAGAGAGAGAGAGAGAAAGAGAGAGAGAAGCTCCAGGAAGAAGAAGTTCTTGGGGGAAACTAGGCTTTCCAATCTTGATTTCATACCTTGAACCATTGGATTTGTGGTTTGAGGTTGGGTTCTTGATCAATTTCTGTTATTCTTTATAATAATCTGATCACATTGCATAATCTAGCATGATTCATGAGCCATGCATTGATTTAAAGTTTTGTTTTAAAAAAGAAAGATGATGTTCTTGTGTTCTCGAAAGAAAACCACGTTTTGATCCAAAAGTTTGTATCAAGTTCCATATTTTGTATTTGTTTTCTTGAAATCTTCAAGTATGGGTACCCAGGTCCATGTTTTTGAATTCATAACATGAAATTTCAGATTTTGAATAATATTCATGTTCTTCATGTTCATGTTCTTCAAGAGGAAACCCAGATTTTCAGACTTCATTTCCCTAAGTGTGGTCACTGAGACCCACTTTTGTCTAGACCTCACACCTAGACCAAACATTGCATCTCACCTTAGCTTACCTTGCATGATCACTTGCACCTTAGTCTACCTTGCATGCACACCTAGGTTGACCACTGCACACCTAGGCCGACCACGATACACCTTTTCAGACACTTTGTAACATCTCGGCTAGGTAGACCACACCTCAGCCCAGACCTCCTGAGTTCACCCAACTAGGCCATTTTGGCCTAGCTCATCTCTGTGCATCCATTCTGAGACCTGGCTTGTACCCAGCATGCTTTTCCAAGAAGAAAAATTTTGATTTAACTGCTAGCACATGTTTTGCTTTGTTTTGACTTGGTTTTGGAAAGAAATGTCGAGATCTATTTTACTCATTTGAAGCTTGTTTTGAGAGTGCATTGCATAACCATCTTTGAGCGTCTCTTTTTATTTTCTTGAAATGCATTCAATGAATTTTGCCATGTACTTGTAGGTCTTGGATCTTTGCCTTGATCCCTTTGATTTTGTTACAAGCTATGATATGTATTGTTTTGATAATATATCGGATATCATTCATTCAAACATTTACTACTTATATCATTCACTAAGTTTTAAGCTCATCCCTCTCCCTTATATATATGTATGTGATGATCAAGAAGCGATGTGGCCTAAGCTTTATTTGGAAGATGTTTTGGTTTATGTTTTGTATCATCTTAAAGATTATGCTTCTTAGCTTTGTAGATCATTTGCCTTGTATGTTTGGGCTTGAAAAGCCTTTTGATCAAGATGTAATACTAAGTTCATTTTATTTTGTATTCAAGTTGTAAAACCATGTTAATATGTATGTCATTTTATTTAATCTATGCACAACTCTTATGGACTAATTAGATTTAAATTTATTGCTTCCGCACATGCATGCCCCATATGTATACCCTATTTGTGTGAATCTTTGTAAGTTGGCCTTCAGTAATCTTAGATTACTGGCCATCACGGCATCATTCTATTAGGGGCAGAATGGAGTCGTGACAGTGCGCGCATAAACTATATAAGCCCTGCGGCGCCTCCATGCAAAAGGTCTACAATCTTTCCTCACTCAAAGCTATCCTTGATTTAATCTTTCTTCTCTCTCTAAGAGTGCTAACTTGACCGTTGGAGGGGTTTTTTGGCAACACACCCGCCGAATAGCTCACCGTCGTTGTGATTTCAAGTTTTACAACATCGTTTGGAGCGACACATAACTTCAAACGCAAGGAGTATTGAAGTAAAGAATATTTACTCACCGTACACTTGGCAAGGTTGTCTAGTTAACCTTGAATGGAACTTATTACTATTGATCACTAGTTTGATCAGTGAAGGAAAACCTCGTAAGTGTTTTTTTTATTATTTTTTATGGGTAAATTACACTGACACCCTCGAGATTTTTATTTAATACAGATTCTCTCATCACATTTGAAAAATTACATTTTTCTTCCTGAGATTTATAATCTCATTACAAATTGCCTCTTGGATTGCTCATATCATGTCCTAAAATTTTCTAAATGACCATTTTGTCCTTTTTTCAACCATTTCTTCTTCCTATCATCATGACTACATTCTACATCTTTTCATTATTAAATTCTACTTGAACATATTTTTATTGAGTAATGACATACAAATATAAATTTTATATAAAATTTTCAAATACAATGATATTGCTTAATGGTCACCTTTCACTTTAAAACAAAACACCCATAAAAATTATTCAGTATGTTTGGTTTTCGTTTTCTGAATTTAGGTTTCTAAAAATTGAGTTTTTTGTTTTTCATATTTTTTTTGTTTTTAGTGAATATTTTTAAAATTTTAAGCAATTTTTTTACTTTTTTAGGTGCACCTTACTCAGATATATCTAAATAGTAAAATATTTGTGAAAAAATATTTTAAAAATTAATAAATACACAAAAATATGAAAAATATACTTAATTTTGTATTTTTTTTTTATATTTTTGGTATTTAGTGAATTTTTTAAAGATTTCTTTCACAAATGTTATACTTTTTAAGTGTATTTATATTAGGTGTGTCTAAAAATTTTTAAAAAAAATTCTTAAAATTTAACCAAAAAAATTCAGTGAAAACAAAAAATACGAAAAACAAAAAAGTAAAATTTTCTTGAAAGTGAATTCTTTTCTGAAAATTGAAAGTAAATAGGGTGATTTATATTTACAACAATATCACTATCACAACAATTTTATGATATTTTTTGTATAAATATTTGTATATGACTATAATTTGTCACCTTTATTTCCACAATCATTTTTTTCTTATCTATTTACCCACATTTATTACAGTGTTACCAAACACCGTCATTCACGTAAAATCTAACCAACTACCCAATCAAACTTGAAAGCACAAAAATATAATGCATATATATACGTTTATACAAAAATAACATCAACATAAATGTACTCCACACCTTTATGGAGTTTTCAGAAATAATTTTCTAAGCTTTTGCTTTATATTTTTTATTTTAAAAATATTTTAATTAATTTGTTTTTACTTTTTAGATCAACTTAATCTAGATATATTTAAAAAGCATAAAATTTGTACAAAAAACTTTTTAAAAAATCATCGAATACAACAAAAATAAGATAATGTACTGAATTTTTATATTTTTATATTTTTTGTATTTGGTGAATTTAAAAAAAAATCACAAAATATTATACTTCTTAAGTATATCTAAATTAGGTGTATCTAAAAAATAAAAAATTATTTAAAATATTAAAAAAATCAGTAGAAATAATAAAACACGAAAAATAAAAATAAAAAAACTCAAATTTTTGTGCGAGTTAAATTAAAAAAAAAAATGATTGTTATTTCCCTTGAAATGATATGAACAAAATATCTATATTATTTTATTATTTAATATGTATAAAGGTTAAGGAATAAATATGTCATTTTAATCAAACATGGAATAAGTGTAATTTTTTAAATGTGAAGGAGAATCTATATTAAAAAGAAACATTAGGGGGTGTTACCCTTTTTTTTTATTAGACATTTGATCAACCTAAAGTTTTGCAAAGTTCAAGACATGTTAAGGTTGGATTGATTTCAAGTAGCAGACAGTTTCTGCAGCCATGAACTTCCATGATCTACAAGTAATACTATAGAAATGTTCTCAAGTTTATTTGTTAGCACCAATCTTCTGATCATTGTGTGTAGTAGTAATACCTGCCAATTCTATTTAAATATATCAAGTTTTCCATTTCCCTCATAGTTTTCCTTTTCTCCATAATTTTCACCTCTTGCATTCCACTGTGATTGAAAATCTTGCATCACTTGGGTTGTGTTTGGATCTTGGGTTTGGGAAAAAATTTATAAAGGGAAATATGTTCACAAATCGCTTCTAAATCCTAGATCCAAGCATAGACTTGGCGGTGGCTACCAAATGGGGTTTCATAATATGTACATTGTCCTTTCCTTCACATTAAGTTATTTAACTTGTTAGATTACTAATTGTCCAAAACAGTTATGCTGTATTTGGTTGGGAAATTTGATGAGGGATTTGGAAAGGAAAAGGAACATGATTCCCTCATCAAATCCTTCAACCGACCAAACACAACGTTAGTTGTTAGGAAATGAAACCAACAATGCATATTATCAAGCCCCCTCACCTGTGACTTGTCCTGCATTTGAAAAGGGAAAACAATTTTGTTTAGTTTTTGAATTATGATTTGAGTTTTGAGTTATATTTTGAAGATTAGTTTTTGAAATCAGTTTTGATAAGAGAAAACTTGTTTGGTTTTGAGTTTTGAATTGTATTTTGAAATTGTTTTGGGTTTATTTTTAAAATATTAAAAATATTTCTTATTTTTATTTTTTTAGGGTAAATATTTTTTATTGTAAATATTTATTTATTTATTTTTAATATGAGTTGTACTTACTACATTTGTGTGCTGTATTTTTTTAAAAATTTAAAAATTTTATTATTTTTATTTTAAATATATAAATTTTATTATTTTTATTTTAAATATATAAATTTTATTTAAATATTTTTTATTTTAAATATTTTATTTTATTTTGTAAATTTTTTAGATATTTTAATTTTTTTAATATTTTAAATATTTTTTAAAAAATTTATTTATCAAATATTTAATTTTTTAAATTTCAAAAATTTTTAGATCGCCCATATATATCTAAATCATAACAAATTATTTGGCCAATACTTAAAAAAATAATAAAATATTTTTTTCAAAAAAATAGAAAAAACAAAAAAATATTTTTCTTCAAAAATTAAAAAATATATATATTTTCTGAAAAAATAATTTTTCAAAAAAATAAAAAAGAAAAAATAATTTTAAAGAACAAAATAAAAAAAAATTTTGATTTTTTTTTTAAAAAAAAAATAAAGTTTTGAAAACTTTGTTCAGTTATGAGTTTTGCAATTTTTTTTATTGGAATCTGATTAAGGCCGAAATGTACATCATTGAGGCCGTTAATTAGAATCTCTTAATTTCACCTGCTGGTCAAACCGTATATTTTATGTGTGTTGAGTGTCAATCAGGTTATACATCGTCGGAGCATAAAATGAGCAAAAAGACAGAATTTGGCAGAGTTGACTTTTTCCGCACGTGCGTTGACTTTCCCGCACGTGCGTTGACTTTCCCGCACATGCGTTGACTTTTTCTGGGAAAGTCAAACCGACGTTTTAAACCTGTTTGAACGAGATTGGAAGCATAAAAAGAAAGGAAAAAGGCTGGATTAGGGTTCTGAAGTTTTTTGGGACCTAAAGAGGGAGGCTAGGGTTTGCAAAAGAGGAAGAAACAAAAAGCTTCAAGGATGTCTCCCATGGTGATTCCTTCTCCTTCTACTTCCTTCCACTCCTCCATGAGTGGCTAGTCTTCTTTTCTAGGGTTTTGATGAAACCCTAGCCATGTAATTATGTAGTTTTCTTTTTTTGATTTTATATTATGTAAGGTTTGAACCATTGTATGGTGTTTTAGAAATTCTTTATATATGATCTTCATTATCTTTTCAAATATTTAACTTTCTGTGATTGTTGAATATTATCCATACATGAGTTTTCTATTCCTTCACATTCAAGGTATGGGACGAACCATGCTACGAGGAACGAGTCGTATCACTACCCTAGTTTAGAGTGAACGATTCGTATTACTTGAGATGGTTCGTGCTCGTACATTGAATGTGATGATCTTCTTGTTAAATGCTTTGAGCTTGTAGTTGTGAAGCATTAATTCGTTCAAACCATAGCATAATTAATTTCAATTGGAAACCCTAATTATGTGGTTAGTGGTGAATTCTCAACCCTAGGATTTTTCCCCAATTTAGTAAATCCAATTTCATTTATTATTGATAATTTAATACCTTAGTTTAATTTATTTGTTATTAAATTAGGTTATGATCATTCAATCTTTTTATCAAAATTAATTTAGGAATTTAACAATTAAATTAGTTTAATTTCAAAATAGTCCCTGTGGATCGATACCTGGACTTGCCATTATTCTGATAGAATTTGGTATAGTTTAATATTTAATTTTTGTGTGTTCAATGACCCATCAGAATCATTATTTCACAATGAAACCAAACGCTGCCTAAGTGATGGGGTGCACAAATCTGGGCAGATTGAAACGCACAATATCAAAAATAACGGGGGTGACAAGACTTGACCTCCGTATCTACTAGAACCCGAGCTCTGATAACATGTTAGATAAGCAATTGTCCAAAAATTTTGGACTGTGTTTGGATAATAGATTTAGCTAGGGGTTTGGAAAAGGAAATAAACAAATATTTCTCTCGCCTTTTTTCTTTTTCTTTTCAAATCTCTACCTAAATTTATGATCTAAATGTAGCCTTAAGCTGTTAAATATAGAAAATGAGTCAATAATGTTTATCAAGCTAACATAATCCTTCTCCTCAAAGATCATGTTACATGGACCGAGGTTAATAGATACTGATCAGGGTTCATGGGCATGGCTTTCCAGCAACAAAATTACTGACCTAGAAAATGTTATCACAAGTCATTTGAGACTCTGAATCTTCACTAAGGTAATGGCATTAGTCGCTGCCCAAAGTAATATAAGCACTTGACCTGAATGGAGCGGTATAGCCATTTCAATCCAAATACTATTAACAGCTAATAATACACGCATGCAAAACTCACCTGTAGGATTAATTAATTCTGAGCCTGAAGCTCTTAAAAAAAAAAAAAAAAATGATGAGTTTGGTTTGCTTACTACTTCATTAGTTGATATAGATAACACCAGCTAGCCTTCTAAATTTTGGCTTTCGTCTTCCACCACTACATTGAGCTTTACTTCACATATTCTTTCATCTATCTTATTTTGCCAGCCAACTCTGCAAGATTGTTGTCATCCTTGCTTCTTTTTCCAAGCCATTAATCGGGTTCTACAAAATGGCCGATGCTCCCGTGCTTTTAATAGGGTTCAGGATAGGTAGCAGGTAGTCATCCTTACCTTACCCCACATTTTTTTCCGGAAGAGATTGATTCCTGTGATTCAAACTTGTGCTACAGTACTAAAAAGGATGAGCACTTGGCATCATGGCAGGTCATGACTTCTTCTCCAAACCAATAATGATTAATTAAACTCAATTTTGGAGTACAATTTTCTAAATTATGGGCATTCACAATATGTGTGCCAAAATGATGAATAATCCCCAGATTCTCCACCCCATTGCTTTCCAGAACCTTGATCTGTGCGCGCGCGCTATAATGATGATGCCAAGTCAAGAGTGCAATATTCTTGTCAATGTTAGTCACACGCATATTAAAGCTAAGGGGAAATTACACTCGCCAAGCCTGAGGTTTAGAGAAAAATAAGTTTGGCGTAATTACACTAACCTCCCTTTTAGTTAAGGCTAAAGAGACTAGAAATAATACAGATGGTTTTTAGACATAGCTCTAAACATGAATAAAATATACATTTTAGTGTAAAATAAGATGACAATATCATTTTTTCATTCATATAACTCCTGAATTATTGATCGAAAAGGGGGCTAAGTGTTATGTAAATTTAAACTTTAAGGAAGTTCAGTGTAATTATGTCAAACTTTTGGGGCTCGATGTATTTTCTCCAAATCTTAAGGGAAGGTAGTGTGATTTACCATAAATCTAATCATACATGCTTGCAGTGCAACTGCGATTTGGTTTGAGAGATTGTTATGAAGTAATTTCTTGCATGAAAACCGATGGTTTCTAAGTTTGTGTCAACTCCAAAACTTTCTTTACACTAACAAGTTCAAGCATGATTCTCTAGAGGCTTCTTCTGACATTTCAAGCATATACATGTGATACATCCATACGACTTACGAATCTTTGAAGTCTAAAATTCTTTACTTCTGCAAGAAAAAATATATAAGAAGCTCTGTCATTTAAAGAGCATTACAGATTACTGAGAAGAAGAAAAAGGAAAAAAGTTTGCATTTTTCATCCTATGGTCTTCTAATGCAAAAACATGTGCCATGGCTTATGATCTATCATCTGTCAGGTCTTAGAGAGGTTCATGGTACGCAACACAGATGCCAAACCTACTCACTGATATTGCAGTATGCAATATTTATCATTCTTGTGCTATCATACCTGTCATGCTTGTAACTTTATTATCTGGTGAAGAACCAAAGTTGAACATGGATAATGAGTCCAATAGCATGATTCAGGTATTCAGTAAATTAATATGTTTCATTTTCTCATAGAAATCTGTTTCAAACATGGATAAAATGAACCATGAGATAAAGGCCAACAGTTTAGTTTTTTTTTTTTTTCTTGATACATTTGCAAATTTTCTGGAAGACGAGTTTTTTGAACTAGTACAAGATCATATCAAATATTATCACTAAGCAAATATTAGTTTGGTTGGCTGTTTCAGCAGCATGCCACTATTTAACACCATTCTTAAACTTAGCACAAACAAGAAATTCACTAATTCATAAAGGTGAGCATCTCATATCGATGGTTTCCATATCTAGAATGAGTATTATAGAAATCATCATGTGTATAAATTTTTATATTCTATTGCATGATTAGATGAGGAAAGATGTATTGCCTTCTGTCCAATATGACTCTCTTCGAAAATTTAAACAGTCATAATAGTGCTTTCCGCTTGTTCTTCAGTATGCGATTATGAACAGTGAGACAAACTTTAAAATTGAGCTTGATTTAGTTTATTCCAAAGGAATCTTGTGATAAATGCTTAAATTATATATAGTTCATGAGAAGTTGATGGGTAACACAGTACAATTGCAAAACACAGAGTCACAATGACACAAATAAGAAACAATATTCAGCTCATCATCACTCCATTAATTTCCACAAAAGAAAAAATTAAATATATGGAAACACATGTTACACAACCCTATATGAACTATGAAGACACAACTCCAGTCATGCAGTTTTTATGTACAAGTGTAAAATCTATACACGCTATACATTTCAAAAAAAAAAATGCCGAATCAAGTCAGAATCTATTTCACTCTTCAAGCCAATCCTAGTATAAAACCAACAAAACACTTACACAATCATTCACACGACAGATCCCTTAAATTAGCTTTGACAAATAGCAGCATTAGAGGCAAATGACATGTTGAGAATAGTGATGGTTGTCTGAGCTGATACTGTTTAATAGCTCCAGGTCAGAGCCAAAAGTGCAGCATTGCCTGTCCATGATAACCAGTACATCATTAAACTTCAAATACCAAAAAAAAAGAAAAAAACCCCTAATCATAAAGAATTTGATTTCTAATGCCATCCTAAAGGTTGTTAAAATAGGGATCTAAGGAATGTTAGAAAGGGCCCGTGGATTGGATCGAGAATCGTAAGATTTTACTTTCAATATAAAATCAAATAAAAAATTATCAATAATGATAATATATGCTAAATAATTTAAAAATTATTAAAGAAAAATAATAAATTTAGTATATTTTATGTTAACATAAATTGTTTTATAGTATTTAATAGTAATATTTATCAATAAAAATTTGATATAAAACTTACAAGACATATATATACATAATAAGAAAAAAATGTTAGTAGTGCTGGGATCACAATAGAATTGGGTTTTTGTGATTGATGGTAGTCACTCTATGAAACCAAAACCAAACCAAACCAAACCAAACCAAGCCTTGCCTTAAGTTCCATCAAATGGGGTCGGCTACATGAATCATTCTTCTCCACTCAACTCCATCAAAGGCTATTTGGTTAGTCAAATTAAGGAGATTCATACCTCTATTTGCTACACTAGTCCACGTCATTGTAGGTCTGATTCTTCCCCTAACACTTTCCTCTACCATTATTATATCGCATCTGTTCATTACTGCTTCTATTTGTCTCCATTATATATGACCAAACCATCTTCATCTACTGTCTCTCAACTCATCTTCTATCGGTTTCTAACTGTGTCTTTTCTAGTCTTACCACACATCTACTTAAGTATCCTCATCTTAGCAACACCCATCTTATCTACATGTTGTTTCTTAGTTGCCCAACATTCTGTCCCATACAATTTCGTTGGTGTAATAGCCGTTGTATAGAACTTTCTTTTTAATCTAGTAAGCACTAGTTTAAAGTTGTAGAATCGTATGATCCTGATACGGATCGGAATTCTCATATCCATCTTAAATCATATTTTTATAAATCCCCACACAAAGATACAGGCCTCAACAACATGATTTGAATTGATGAATGTAAAAAGAGAAACTAGTCGCAAGAGGATACCTCAGTGATAGAAAGTAGGGGAAACTCATATGGTAGATAGGACTTTTTAGGATTCAAACTTCTTATCTCGGACTCTATTGAATTAAGTTGCTGCTGTATCTCCTTCAACAACTTCAATTCTTCTTCTCCTCTGTCATTTGTTTCTTGTCTAGCATCGTGCCTCTCAACCTCAATTATCTCCGGCCTATTAAGTTGTCGAAATTTAGAATGAGATCCCCCAACACCAGTTCCGGGGTGAGGAGGAGGAAGCGCCAAGTGGCAGTCAGCAGCAACCCAATCGCTTGGTCTACACGAACTCGTTTTTTGTTGTGTGGATGACAACATTTTCTTCACCCAATCAGTTTGATCTTTCACATACGACTTAACAGTCTCAGGTGATACAGAAACTGGCTTTGCAAACCCCTCATTACCTTCCAAGATCAAAGCTTTTTCATTCTCATGAGTCTGTGGGACTTCAAAGACATCAAGAACGTTCGAGGAACAAGAGGGATTGGCAATGGCTTCATTTCCTAACAAGTTTTCTTGACGTTTAACTTGACCATATTTGGTCATTATGGAGCCCAAGCTCGAATGTGAAACTAATGAACCAGACCTTGGTCCGCTCCTCAAGTTTGTAGATTTATCTCCTGTGAAATCAGCTATCTCCCTCACTCGTTCATCTAACTTTCGAATTTGTTCCCAATACGAATTAATGTCTCCAACCCCAGAATTCTCCAACTTTTTTTCCATAGCTGAGCTCTGAGCACTGACTTCATAGTTCATATTTTCCTCTACTACCTTTGCGATGATATCTGGACTTGGAGATCTTTCTTTTTCCCCACTACCCTTCTTTTGATATGAGATTTTGAATTGAATTGAAGGCATAGAATTTCTTCTCAAACTGTTCTGAGCTTCCCCAACTAAGTTTTCGTTTCTTTGAAGCAGATTCTCAGGAAATTTTGTTTCACAAACACCAATATCGCTACATCCCAAGCTTAATAGTTTGTACTTGTAAGCCTGAACTTGGTATTCAAGAGAAGCAATCTCCATTTCTTTCTGATATATTAGATCTTCGAAAATTGCTAGAGCTTCCTCCGCGTGACACATCTTTTCCTCTGCCAATCTCTTGTATTGATTCGCTTCCATCTTCATTGCGGCCTTTTCGCCCTGCAAGCGCAAAATCATTGATAGAGCTTCGCTAGCGGCTGTGGAAGAGGCTTCTCTTTCCACATCTAACTCGTTGTAAAGCTTCTGCAGAAGGTGTTGCTGGTCACAAAGCGCTGCTTTTAGAGTTCGGACCTCATTTTCTGCCATTCCCACACTAATACTATTTTCTGCCATTGCTCATCAGTTGGTAGTTGAAAACAAGAGTAATTCAGAACAACTACATAAAAAAACACAACAAAATCATCATCAGAGTCTCAAAAGGTCTCAAATTCTCAGAAAATAAAATGAAAAAATGATTTCAAGCTGTTTATGAAGATGCGATAGACATTGATGTTCTTTGTGTTAATTTGACTGGCAATAATTGGTGGCGGTGTTTTACCCACATCAAATGATTAAGAAAATCAAGATTTTCAGATTGAAAATCACATTTGCCCACTTCACATATCAAGAAATTTGAAATCTATGAACAGCAATTTTCTCTAACAACAAATTGAAAACACATTGAGAGCAATCAAAAAAATTAAGATCACCAGTATGAGCAAAATATTAGTAACCAATGATTGCTAATTCATTCAATAACCTAGCCTCTATGCAAAATCTGTAAGGCCTAGAAACTATGCAAAAAATAAATAAAAACAGAAAGAGGACTAAAATCTTACCTTAGAAGATAGAAAGAGGACTAAAATCTTACCTTAGAAGATATAAACTCTTCCACAGATCATGACCCAATTGAAACAATAGTCAAAGTGGAGAGAATAAATCTTTTCCAGCAGAATAATCCTCAAGATCCATACTTTTGCAGATCAAAAAAACTAGTGGTGACTCCAAATACCCAGATGAAGAATATAAACTCAAGGAAGATTAAAGTGGAATTTGACCCAAAAAAATAGATACCCAGATCAGAATTTTCAGAGAAACAAAGAGAGAGGAGAGAAAGAGAAAGCACCTTTCTTTTGGGTATCCTTAAACAGTGTAAAGGTTACAAAAAAATCAAAATCGTGGAGTATGTGTTTGTAACGGTATGTTGCTTTGTCTTTTTACCAAAGGAAAGGACGAGAATTGCGTTTGGAGGGAGATGTGAGAAAATGGATCCGTATTGCTAGGAAATGATTTTGCCAAGTTAGCTTCTTTTGAGTTTTGACCTCTTTTTTACTCATCAAATGGAGTTTGTTGTTTGACTTTTTGAGTGTTGGTGTATTTTAAGGAGAAAATGTTGAAAAGATAATTACAGAGGAGGGAATTTATTTATTTATTTATTTATAAATATTAATGATTAAAATTATAAATCTTTCATGAATGTGTAGTCAAATTTAGTTTGGTTTTTACAAATTTATTTTAGAATTTTTTATTTGGAAAACTGAAAACTAATTTGGTGAAAGAAATAAAAAAAATCAAAAATACTGATCATTGTTACATAATTTTATCTTTTGAGATATCAGAAATAATTTTAAAAATTTTTAAAATATTTTTTTAATATTCATTTATATGAAATTAGTTTTCATGTTTCAGAAAATTTTCTGAAATTTTTTTTTCCCAAAAACAAACCAACAAGGTAGGCCATTATTTTTTGGGGGGAAATATCAAATCGGTAATATTTTCAAAAAAAATTACAAATTAATTATAAACTTTATTAATATTAACAATTAAAATAATAAAATTTTCTATGTATAGTTATTTTTATAAAGTTACACGGGTGTAATTGCCTCTTCTTTTTTTTTTTTCTACATTCCACTAAGTTGTAATTATCCATGATTTAACGGCTAGTAAAACGTAACCCTCTTGCTAAAATAAATCATCTTCTAATTTAGGCCATGTTAGTTTTATAAGTAAATTACGCTTTGCTGTCTTTATGTATGGTTTTTTTTTTTACTTTAGCTCTTCAAATTTATTTTTTCTCACTTAGTTCTTCATGTTTTAAATTTTTTCTAATTTAATCCAAAAGCTAACTTGTGTCTAAAATTAGACAAAAAAAAGGCACATTAACAATTAGGTGACATAAAATTTTTATTACATATAACTTATACCTCCTATACAAATCCAAATTCTAATATAATAACATATTTTTATGTTATATACAGTTCATATGGTATTTTCTGTCTAATTTTGGATACAAGTTAACTTTTGGAATAAATTGGAAAAAAATTGAGATAAAAAGGGCCAAAGTGACAAATAACAAATTTGAAGGACTAAAGTGAAAAAATAACCAAATATAATGGGGCAAAGTGTAATTTATTCTTGTCTTAAAAGGTTTATTTTAGGTCCTTTTAATTAGAAGAATCTAAAAAATAATTTTTTTTATTGAAAAAATCCATTTTTTTTAATCTTCAATGGAATTTTTTTTTAAAATAAAGTTTTAGGATCTTTTAATTTAGTAGGGCTTAAAAATTGAAAGTGTATTTTAGATTTTTTTAAAAAAAAATTAACTAAAAAATTAATTAATTAATTAAAAAGTTGCTAAAATTATTTATCAAACCAACCTTAGAAATGATGTATAGAACCAAACAAAAATGAAAAATTTACAATTCATATATAGATTTTCGTGACTAATTATGACTAATCACTAAAAAAAAAAAAAAAAAAAAAAGGCATTTTTACATAGTATGTACGTTATTTTTATTTTTTTATTATTATTTTGGGGGGGGGGGCCGGTGGGGGAACTAATTGGAGCAAACCCTCAAAATAAAAAATTAAAAAAAGGTTCAATTGACACATATACTTAGGGGTGCAACTCGGGCGGGTTCGGTCGGGTTGGGGGTCTGCCCAAGTCCGACTCGAATTGTATTTGGCACTGCCCAAGCCCGCCCAAGCCCTACCATGAACCCGAACATTGTTGCCCAAGCCCGGCCCAAGCTTTGTATTTTGAACTCGGGTTGCCCGAATTGCCCGAGTTCAGAAACCTGTAAGTAGATCTAAGGGTAGACATAAAAGATGCTAATCTAATGGTAGAAAACTAACCAAAAAAAAATAAAAAATAAAAATTAAGACTAACTCTTTTACTTAATAGAAGACTAACCAAAAAAAAAATTAAAATTAAAATTAAAACTAACTCTTTTACTTAATTTATATATATTACATAATTTATTAAATTATATATATATTATATATTATATTTTATATAATTTATATAATATATTAAATTGAATTCGGGTTCGGGTTGCTCGGGTTGGCCATCGGTTCTGCCCAAGCCCGACCCGAATTGCAATTCGGGCATCAAAAATCTGCCCAAGCTCGTCCAGATTACAAGATATAGTTGCCCAAGCCCTAAAAAAACTCGGGCTGGGCTCGGGTTGCTCGGGTTGAGCCCGCCCGAGTTGCACCCCTACATATACTGCACTTAAAGTATCCTTATCAAACTAATTAAAATTTTGTTATATTTTAATTTAAAAATAACTTTTACTATTTTAGGTATACATTTTAAATATACTCTGCAACAAGCTCACTAACTTTTTTGCCTTGCTTTTTAAACATTATTTTTTATTAGTAATTTTAATTTTAATTTTTTTTCATATACACTAGACAACTAATTCCAAAATATCTAAAATAATATTTTTTAATGTTAGATTAGGATTTTTTTTTTTTTCTTTTTATCTGGCATAATGGGACAACCCTCTCATTTCGCTCTCGCCGCATTATTGGACTAAAGAGCTACATTTCCTAAGCTAAATCTACAAAAACTAAAATACCTAAAATAACTAACTTAATAAATAGTTTGAAGAAGTTGAAATTTAATCATTTACTCACTATTTTTACTAAAAAATAAAAATACGAGTATTTTTTTCCTTGTTTTTAACCATTAAAATCATTTTAGATGAGAAAAACCATTTTTTAAGATTGTTTTGCAAATTGATTTTTTTTTTAATAATTTTTTGACTTTTTATGAAAAGACATACAAAAGGTAAAGAGAATAATTATTATTATTATTATTTTTTTTGTAATAACTTTTTGATTAAAACCTCATGTTGCCAAAATAAAGCTTAATTGGACCAATTAAAAACTTGTGATGACAAAATTTTTTTTTTTTGGTCTAATTTTATCATCATTAAAGTTAAGATAAACACTACCATGCAATTGACCTTATGACTTTTTCATTTGAAAGGTAATCATATGTGAGACACATCTTACCATATTATAAATAATTTTCCAACAAGTGTCATTTCATCAACCCATGAAACCAATTTTTAATTTTTTTCCCCCTTTTTTAACACCATGGAATTTTCTCCCATATAAGTGGGCTATATTTTAACATTATAACTCAAATTTTAAATCCTTAAAAAATATTTTACTTTTATCTTTTTTTTATATAAAAATTTCATATTAATTAAATGAGTACTAAAAAATAGATTTTTTAAAATTTGTTACTTTTATTTAACTTTTTAATATCATATTTATTTTTTTATTATATTTTTAACTTTAAATAGGGCCTATGGGTCAATTTTTTTAATTTTTATTAAAAAAAAGGAAAAAAGAAAAAGGTCTTCCAAAGTTAGGGATGGTTTAAGATGTTCTCAATAAATACATTTTTTAACTTTTTATAAATAAAAAAAATATGTAGAAAAGTAGAAAAAATTAATAGAAGAATAGAAAGAAAATGTTGATAGATGTTGATTAATATAATATAAATAAATATAAATATGTAAAAAAATATATATATTTTTAATGCATACCAAACACTACTTAATTAATTGGCACTGATTAGCCATCATAACACGTGGGGCATAATATCAATTTAAAGTTGTAAACCGGTTTTCACGAGGCTTTTTAAACAAGGAAGTTTAAAAAGTCGTTATGGGCCGTTCCAACGGCTATATGGTTTGCTGTGTATGGGTCCTGCTATGGCCGACCATTCCCACCTAACACTAATAAATGCGTTCGTGGATAATGATGTTAGACCCGAATCTGGAGACTAGTGGTATAAAAAGCGACAAATTATTCATTATTTTATGACTGAGCAAATTTAGGTAGCGTTATTGGTTGAACTAGCGAGATTACTATTTGTTTATTACATTTGAGAAGATAATTAGATATTTATTTAAATATGAATAGAGCGAAACAATACTTCTGAAGTAATGAATAATTTCTCGTAAAAAAGATCCGACATATTAGGCTCTCGGCCTGATCCAAACTATTTGTGTAGAATCAGACCCAAGCCCAATCCTAAGCCCATTGAAATTGGGGCATTGAGCTCGGTCTCGGACTTGGGTGTCGGAGTGTACTTGGGCTAGACTTTTTTTTTTTTTTGAAGTCCAAAAAATACAATAAACATATCAGAAAAAAATAATAAGATTTAATTTAAATAATAACTCTTAAAGTGAAGTACCAATAAATTTTAAATAGTGATCTTATGAAATATTTGGCCCTCTATTTTTTCTAACGGATCCAAAAGCCTCATTCTAGTGTGAATTACATAAAAGGCCAAGTATAAACGTGCGTGTGTTATATATTGAGGGACAAATGTGAGTTTGCTCATAATATTGAAATCACTAAACGTAACATTTAAAAAAAACTCTATAGTATACTTGTCCCAAACATAACACTTCAAAAATGTATCACTCTAATGTAATACATTAAAAAATTACTTAGCATACTTTTTCAAACGTAATACTCCAATGTGACATACTAAAAAATTCCTTAATATACTTTTCTTAAATATAACATCATAATATTCCAAAAAAAAATATTGATGTACTTTTTGTAAATGTAATACTCCAACCCATGTAATACACAAAAACTCATTAGCGTATTTTTCTTTCATATGTAACACTCCAATATAACACACTAAAAAAATTCTTTAGTGTATTTTTTTCAAATGTAACAACGTAACATTTCAAAAAATCTCTTTAATGTATTTTTTTCCAAATATAATACTCAAATTAATGTAACACACAAAAAACTCCTTAGTCTTTTCCGAACGTAGCATTATAATATAACACCAAAAAATCACACTTACATAAATTTAGATTTCCACGCTTGATAACCAATACTTCAACCATCAATCCCTCTAAAAAGAATTTTTCACACATCACATTCCATTCTTATTCCAAAAACGAATCAGAAAATTGAAAAAATAAATCATAAAATGGCATTCACTTAAACTCAAATGACACCAAATCACATAAATACAACTTTTCAAAACAAAAATGACTAATTGGTTCATAAGAAAACTCTTAGAACTAAACGGATCAACATTTTCCCATATGAGATTCATGGGTAAATTTTCTTAACTTTTATTAGAAAATTAAATGACGTATTACAAATTTATATCATCAAATAAAATTGATATAGATTATTGACGGTAGAAAAATTGTATCATTATAGGTCAAGTACATTTCAACTATGTTGACACTTACTAGCTTATCAATCATTTGTATTATGCTCCACTTCAATAATTTAATAAAAACATTATTAAATAAAATAGTAACAAAAAAAAAAAATCTTGCTCGCTTTGAATTATTTCTTTTTCACTACAATTTTGTTTTCTTGCACTTGCATACAAATTATCTCTCATTTCATAAGTACCTCAACCATTTTGGATGCAAGACTAGTGCAGTAATCACTCAACACTTGTCCACTTGCACTAAAAGTTGTTTCAAAAGACATGTTAGAAATAGGAACGGCTAATATATCATGAACCATATGTGCAAGCACAATCTATATATTTTTATTTTGTTTCCACCAATCCAAAATATCAAAATCATCTTCATCATCAACAGGTAGGTTATCCAAATTGTACGGGGAGCAAATATTCCGGCAAGCCCGTATTCCTTTCTTCCGAGCTCCGTCGGTGTCCGATCACCTGTGAGCAAGTAACGGTGAGCTACCCGGCGGTGTGTGGCCGGAAAAACCCTCCGACGGTCAAGTTAGCACACACCTTAGGATGGATAGAGAGAAGGGAGAGAGTGTTTGAGTGTAAGAAATCCTTACAGAGATGTTCGTGTGTGCAGTATGGGGGGCGCAGACATGCGTATATACCCTCTGCGCCCCACATCCACTCCCAGTCAGCTCCTGACACGTGGCTCCGCTATCCCATCTGTCAGCATAAACCATGCCAATCATCACCTAATCCCAACTGCCTGTCATCACAGCTGGAGCTCGGCAGCCGAGCTGCCCTATGCGTTGCTGCGCAGTGCCGTGCTTCATACCCAAGCACTTCCCTGGCAAAGTCCAAGGGGAGACCGGGCTCGGCGGCATCTCGGCAACGCCTAGCCCGAAGCACCCCGTGGCCAGCTTTCATGCCGGTCAAACGGTAACCTCGGCCGACCGCGCCTTTCCGGGCGCCGGTCACTCGGCTTGTCTGGTTTCGGCTAACTTCGGACCGAGCACCCTGGCCCGACCGAGCACTGCCTTACCGAGCTGTTTCTTTACGGTCTGAGGCGGGACGCACTCGGCCCAAGTTCTGCCCGGCCCAAGTTCTGGCAGCCCTTCTCTGGGCGAACAGCCGATCATCCCGGCCCAATGCACTGCTGGGCTCTCAACCTGCTCGGTCGCTACCTCGGCCCAACTCCAGATCATAAATCACCCTCTCAATTGCCCCTTAATTCCGTCCGCGAAAGCGTGACTGGGATTACTCACTTCGACCGAGATAACATTTCTCCGGTCTTCAAGACGCCGAACCTCGACCGGGTTAGTTAACATAATTGTCTGCAACCTTGCCCGGTTATATTCCTCGGCTGACATCCTCTTCGTCGAAAGTAGCTCGGTTGGCTCTTCGTATTTGCAACCCGTCGCTTCTGTCTTGTCGTAGCCATAAATTGGGACACGTGGCGGGCTGCCATTGGTCATCGGGCAGCCAACCCGCCGTTTTTGCCAGAATTTGAATTTGGGCGGTCTCCTTCGCCTATACATACATGCCCTTCCCAAACTCCAAATCTTCCTACTGCCACTTCGATACTCAACCTTAGAGCTCTTGCATCTTCATCCAGACTTGCTGCCATTCTTCGTGCTTGAAGGATTAGGTCCTGCCCTTCACTGGTAAGTCATTCCACCCTCACTTTGTTGCTATTTTCTTTCATATTGCACACATTAGGGCACAAAAACATAGCTATTAGGGCATAGGTCGTAGAATCCGCTCTTAACCTTCCATTGTTCTTGGTCTTCTTCATCTTCATGAAGAACACTGAAAAACTGGGGTGAACCGAGCTCCTAGTCCTCTTTTGATCCAAAAAACCAACCTGACCGAGCAAATAACATGTTTATCTCAAACCCAGCAAAAACCGAGATAATCAAAAGGACTTGGTCGCTCAACCGGGTTAACATCTGGTCTGCTTGGGCGACCGGGCTCCTTAGACAGAATAGAAACCGAGGTGGTTTGGCACCCTTAATAACCGAGCTAAAATCCAGCTCCTTTTGCGCGACCGCGCTAACACTTAACACTTGCCATCCTTTTCCTGCAGAGTCCAAGGGGACCACTGTAATTCCTGAGGCTCTCAGGACCGAGCAGCGTCCAATAACCAGTGCCAAACCCCTCAGCCGGGATAAACTAAGCCGGCCACAAATGGGGAAATTCCGCTTCCTAGTGGATACTCCGGCCGCGCTGGCTGCTTTCAGAGAAGATTACGGCATCCCGGCCGATGTTCATCTCGAACTGGCTGAAGAAGAGACCACACCTTGGGGAAGAGTTTACCAATGCCCCTTCACCGTGCTCTCAATTGTTGAAGGGGGCCTCCGTTTCCCGCTCAACCCTCTTATAACCGAGTTCCTTCGCCGCACCGGGCTGGCACCCACCCAAGTGTCCACCAATACCTATAGAATTATCAACGGTGTTCACGAATTGAACAATCGGCTAGGCACCCACCTAGGTCTAGCCGAGATATTAAGGCAATACACAATGGGCCACACCGGGGACGGTTTGGCTTATTATTTGAAGATCAGACCGGGCAAGGAAAAAATTGTGACCGGCACCCCGGATAAAGATCTTCACGACGATGATTTTTTCTGGGTGTCGGGCAATTACGAAACAGCCGAGGTGCCGGGCTAGTTCATAAACAAGGACTTCGGTTCTTCATGTAAGCCACTCAAACTTGCTCGGTTAACTTAACTCTTTACTTTGTAACTAACCGTTTTTCCTGTTTCTTTTGCAACAATCCAAGCCTTGCAAGCCAACTATCAATTTCCCAACGTCGAAGCAATTCAGACTGTGCTTAGGTACCGTCACCGAGATTGCAACGCTTTACTTGGCTACACACCGACCTACAGGTATTCTGCTCCGCGCCCGAGTAGAGTAACCGACTTCCTCCGCGCTCCTTCGCCGCCTCCAGATCCTTCCCTTCCTGACGTTCCCCTCATTCGCTTGACCGAGGAACAAGAAATGGCCAAGCGCAGCAGAATCAAGAACCTGCTCACCGCCACATTCGCCGAGGTGCTGAGCGTAGTAATTCGGTCGCCAGCCACCGGTCAATCCAGTGGCGCCGTGGACGCCCTTGCCACTCAATCCGCCGGGCAATCCAGCCGAGAACCCTCTGCATGACGTGCCGGTAAAAGAGCTCGGACAGACCCGTCCGCCGAGCTAGTCACCGAGCTTACCACCGAGCATCCAACAGACGCCCCCGCCCCAGTGCCGGCCTGGCGCCCACATTTGAAGCACCGGGGTCAAGACATCCCGGCGACGGCTTCGATCAAGGCTGACAAAGAGCATCTGCTCGCCTTTGATCTGTCAAAAGCTCTGCTACTACCGAGCGACGTGGTCGGCAGCGACCACGTCCCTGACACTCGGTTGGTCAAGTCCTCAGTGAAGTCTATGGCCAGGGTAAGTTGATGTTCCTTTGCAAAAATTTCACAAGTGTTTGCTCGGTTCGCTTTCTGCTCGGTCCCCTTTCTGATCAACTTTGCTTCTTTGTGCAGGCCATTCAAAAACAACACTTGGTTTTGGAGCGCATCCACCGGCTTAGGCAGAAAGCCAACGACACGGCCAGCCAGGTTGAAAGCCTTCAAGCCGAGCTCGGCCGGGCTAAGTCTTCGCTTGAAATGGCCAACTCCGACAATAACAGACTGCTCGGCCAGCTGGATGCGGCCGAGAAAAAATGAGATGAGCTCCAAGCCGAGGTGGACACTCTAAAGAAGTCGAAGAAGAAAGCTTGCCGGGCTGCAAACACCGCCGGCTTTAACGAGGCCGAGGAGAGCTACAAGAAGCAGGTCTCTGCAACGCAAGACATCTACTTCAAAGCAGGCTGGAAGTCTGCCTGCGAATACCTCGGCCAAGGCTCCGACACCGACGTATTTGCCAACCCTCCTCCAACTTCGCTACCGGTCTACCTTGTGCCTTACGCAAACGACGTATTCAGCGCTCTGCAAGCGGAGGCCGAGGAAGGACTTGAAGATGGAGAGGATGACACAGATTCTGAGGTAGAGGAGGCCGAGGTGCAAGAGCAGCCCGGCAGTGCTGAGCCCGGTGCCCAAGACGTCAGTCCTACCATCAACCTTGATGCTGGCGAGGACGAGTTCACCAATCTCTCCCCCCTAGTTTAGTTTTCTTTTTCCTTGTTTTTGTATTTTTGCTTCCAACTCTTTTGATGTAACCGGGCTCTGTCCCCACCTTTTGTAATGATTTTCTTTTCAATGAGAAACTCACATTTTTCTAAGTGTTTGCACGGTAGTAATCAATTCTATCTTCAGCAAAATATCTCGGTATAACTTATCGTTTGAACAACACTTTGTCGACCGGAATCCATAACACGGTCGAAGCATTGCATCATAACAAAACAAATTCATGAACCGAAATAACCATCTCGGTTGTAACAAAGTTGAACAAATCAACTCTTCCAACCGGATTAGATCATCTCGGTTGGGAATCCTAAGTTGGACACATCAACTCTTCCAACCGGAGTACATCATCTCGGTTGGGAATGCGAAGTTGGACAAGACGCCAACTCTTCCAACCGGAGTACATCATCTCGGTTGGGAATGCGAAGTTGGACAAGACACCAACTCTTCCAACCGGAGTAAATCATCTCGGTTGGGAATGCGAAGTTGGTCAAGACACCAACTCTTCCAACCGGAGTAAATCATCTCGGTTGGGAATGCGAAGTTGGACAAGACACCAACTCTTCCAACCGGAGTAAATCATCTCGGTTGGGAATGCGAAGTTGGTCAAGATACCAACTCTTCCAACCGGAGTAAATCATCTCGGTTGGGAATGCGAAGTTGGACAACACACCAACTCTTCCAACCGGAGTAAATCATCTCGGTTGGGAATGCGAAGTTGGACAAAACACCAACACTTCTAACCGGAATACATCATCACGGTCTGTAACATTAAAACATCAGTCCAAGTGCTAAAGCAAAATTACTTTTATAAATTGACAAAAAGAATTACATGCTGTGGTGCAAACCAAAAAATTTCTTTGCACAAGACAAGAAAGCAGAAGCTTAAAAATAGTACAGTTTCAAGTTGGCCGCATTCCATGGCCGAGGTATTGCCTTTCCCTCTAAATCCTCCAAGTGGTAAGCCCCCTTACCCGCCAGACCAGTGATCTTGTAGGGTCCTTCCCAATTTGCCCCTAGTTTGCCTTCTCCTGGCACCAGGGTGTTGCCCATAATCTTCCTCAAAACCCAATCACCAACTTTGAACGGTCTAGGGTGCACCGTCTTGTTATACTTCTTGGAGAGCTCCTCTTGGTAGGCGGCCACATGGATGAGGGCCTTCTCCCGACGCTCGTCCACTAGGTCCAGCTCCAAGGCAATAACCTCGGTGTTCAGCTCGGGCTCAAAACTCTCGCTTCTGAGGGTGGGCATGTCAACTTCCAAGGGTATGACCGCCTCCATGCCGTAAGCCAAAGCAAATGGAGTTTCCCTGGTGGAACGTCGCGGGGTTGTGCGGTATGCCCAAAGGACGCTAGGTAATTCCTCAGCCCATTTGCCCTTGGCCTTTTCCAGCCGTTTCTTCAACCCATCCAGTATAATCTTGTTCGATGCTTCAGCTTGACCATTGGACTGCGGGTAAGCCGAGGTGGAGTTGTAGAATTCTATCTTCAAATCTTCACAAAATCCTCTGAATAGGCGACCGTCAAACTGGGTGCCATTGTCAGAGATCAAAATCTTGGGGACGCCAAACTGCGTGACCACGTTCTGCCAGACAAATCGCTTCACGTCTTTCTCTTTAATGGTTGCCAAGGGCTCAGCTTCAACCCACTTCGTGAAGTAATCTGTGGCCGCGATGAAGAATTTCCGGTTGCCCGGTGCTGTTGGCAGTGGTCCCACTATATCTAGCCCCCACATGGCGAAGGGCCAAGGACTGGTGAGGGGAAGAAGTTCCCTAGCAGGCTGGTGGATCTGATGGGCGAATTTCTGGCATTTTTCGCACTTGCGGACATATTTTTGTGCGTCGGCCTGCATGCACGGCCACCAGTATCCCTGCGAAATAGCACGGTAGGCCAAGGACCTGCCTCCTATGTGGCTGCCACAAATGCCCTCATGAATTTTGTACAAGAGGGCCTCCACACTATGAGGGTGCACGCACTTTAAATAAGGACCAGTGAAGGACTTCTTATATAACGCGCCAGATGGAGAGAGCCAAAACCGCTCTGACTTCACCCGGATTCTGTGTGCTCCTTTCTTGTCAGTTGGAAGAGTCCGGTCTCTGAGGAACAAGATCAAGGGGTCCATCCAAGAGGGACCGAGCGCGGCGCAGAGTACGTCTCTCTGTCCGGCGTGTTCAATGCTTGGCCGCGGAAGAAAGTCAATCAAAAGGGGGTTTGGAAAAGTATTATCCACCATAGAAGCGAGACCGGCTAGTTCATCAGCGCGGCTGTTTTCTTCCCGGCCAATCTGTTGGACTCTAATTGCCTCAAACTGCTTGATATGTGCCCTGACCAGAGCCTGGTACTTCACCATCCTTTCGTCCTTTGCTTCATAAATCCCAGAAACTTGGTTAACCACAAGCTGGGAATCACTGTACACCAGGAGCTCGGCAGCCTTCATTTGAATTGCGCTCTTGAGCCCGGCGAGAAGTGCCTCGTACTCAGCCTCGTTGTTAGATGCCGGGAAGCCAAGCGTGATAGAATGTTCGATGGTTAGGCCATCCGGGGATATAAGAACAATACCTAGGCTGGCACCGTGGCGGTTGGATGCTCCATCAACAAAAAGCTTCCACATGTCCCCCACAAAAAGCTTCCAGCAGTCAGATGGGTCCTGAGAGTTGCGAAGGGCAATGGGATCACAACTGCTCGGCTGTGCGGTATCAAGTTTGGTGTTGACCGGTTCAAATTCAGTGCCCCTTGGTGATTCGACACCGGACTCAGCAAGTTGTTCTATAATGCTCAAGTCCGTGGGCGAATCATCAGGTGGCGGTGTGAAGCCGGCCGCAGGTTCTGAGCTGTGTGGAACCATTCCTTCCCCCCTTGATGATTCGGTACCGGACTCAGCAAGTTGGTTCGGAATGCTCAAGTCCATAGGCGAATCATCAAGTTCTGAGCGGTGTGGTTCAATTTCTTCCCCCCTTGGTGATGCGGTACTGGACAGAGTGGATGGGTTGGTGATACACAACTCCGTTATTGCATCACCGGGTGGTATTACCGTGCAAACTGAGGGAACTTCGATGGTGCACGCTAACTCCGCGGCGCTACCTCCTTCAACTGGTTGTTCCTCGGTTGGCATTGTATGCATCTCATCATCTGCCTCGGCAATGTCGACCAGGCATACCGGATGAGTGCCAGGTGAGAACTCGGCGACAAAATCTGCCAAGGTTTGGGCTTTGATTGCGGTGCGCGGCTGGAACTTCACATCAAACTGTCCCAACTCGACCGCCCACTTTAGAATTCGGCCTGAAAAGTCCGCGCGTTCAAACAAAGCCTTGAGGGGAAACTCGGTCAGTACGATGATGGTATGGGCGTGAAAATAGTGCGCCAATTTTCTTGAAGCCATCATCAAGGCCAGGGCAAGCCTCTCCAACGGCAAGTATCTTGATTCTGCTGGTAACAAAGTTTTGCTGACATAAAAAATTGGTAGGTGCTTGATTCCTTCAGCCCGGACTAACACCGCACTTACTGCGTGCTGGGAGACGGCAAGGTAAAGGTAGAGTTCTTCACCCGGCTCTGGTGTAACCAACAGCGGCGAAGAAGACAAATAATCCTTGAGCTCGGCCAAAGCTCGGTCACACTCGTCATCCCATGAGAACTTTGACTTCAATGCTTGAAAGAAAGGGCGGCAGCGATCTGATGACCGACTTATAAATCGATTAAGCGTGGCGGCCATACCGACCAGATGCTACACGTCCTTAGCTGAGCTGGGCTGCTTCAGCGCTTGCACGGCTCTGATCTGAGTAGGGTCTGCTTCGATGCCTCGGTTCGTGACTAGGAATCCCAAAAATTTTCCAGATCCCACGCCAAAGGCACACTTTGAGGCGTTCAAGCGCAGCTTGTGCTTCTTTAGAATGGCAAACATCTCGGCTAAGTCGGACAAATGGTTTACCTCATGTCGGCTTTTTACCACCATATCATCGATGTAAGCCTCCATTGTCCGGCCGTGCAAAGGGGCAAACATTTTGGTCACCATCCTCTGAAAGGTTGCCCTGGCATTTTTCAAACCAAAGGGCATAACTCGATAGCAGAAGAGCCCCCTTGGAGTCGTGAAGGAGGTGATTTCTCGGTCAGGCCCATGCATGGCGATCTGGTGATAGCCGCGGTACGCATCCAAGAAACTGAGCCTATTGTGTCCAGCCGTCAAGTCCACTAGCTGGTCAATACGTGGCAAAGGGAAGCTGTCTTTGGGACAAGCTCGGTTGACTGTCTTGTAGTCGACACAAACTCGCCACTTCCCATTCTTCTTAGGCACCACTACTGTGTTGGAAATCCACCGAGGATAGTGCACTTCCTGAATTGCTCGTGCCTCAAGCAGGTTCTTTACCTCCTCAGCAACTACCTCGGCGTGATGCAACGCCGATCTCCTTGTTCGCTGGATGACTGGCTTTGCTCCAGGGAAAACGTTGAGGTGATGGCAGATAAAACTTGGGTCGAGGCCAGGCATGTCGTAAGGCGACCATGCAAAGACTTCGATATTTGCCATCATCAACTCAATCATCTCGGTCCTTTCTATGACCGTGAGACTTGAACCGAGCAGGAAGAACTTGTCCGGCTGCTCGGTATCAATCCGCACTTCAACCAATTCTTCAACAGCCTTATCCTCGGCCTTGGTGCCCACATCATCCAAGACACCCTGGTCCTCCAGTCCCTCGATCATTTGAACGAATCCTTTGGCAGCCCGGCTTCCGTTGACCGCCACGAAGCACTGCTTGGACATGATCTGATCGCCCCAAATCTCCTCGATTGCCCCCATAGCCGAGGGGAATCTCATTACTTGGTGAAAAGTTGATGCCACGGCTTGCATGGCGTGTAGCCATCCCCTTCCAAGGATAAGGTTGTACGTCGAAGGCACTTGCAGCACCCAGAACTCAACTTGCTTGACCACAGATCCCGCTTTGACCGGCAGGATTATCTTTCCCAAAGGCCACTCCGGTTGCGAGTTGAATCCAACCAATGGCGAAGTAGCCGGAGCCAAGTCTGTCTCTCGGAGTTTGAGCTGCTTGAACGCATCATAATACATGATCTCGACCGAGCTTCCCTGATCGATCAAGATCCGTCTAACATCAAATTCTTTGACGCGTAGTGTTACTACTAGAGCATCGTTGTGCGGCGTCTGGATGCGCTCTAAATCCCTTGAGGTGAAACTGATCACATCCTTTTCTTCAGTCTTCCCCCTTTTTATGGCAGGCTGTACCGACAAAACTTCCCTCATATGTTCTGCCTTCTTGATCATGCCCCGAAGTTCGCAAACACGCTCTGGTTCCACAATGCCGTGGATGACATTAATAACTCCCTGTGGTGGTGCGTCTCGGTCATCCTGTCCCCTGGGATCGATCGGAGCTTGATTCGGCTTCACGCCGCCATCAATGTAAAGGTCTAGATGCCCGGCTGCGACCAGCTCTTCTAAGTGTTGCCTCAAAGGCAAACAATCCTCAGTCCGGTGGCCTCTCTCCCGATGGAACGTGCAACGATAGCGCGGATTATAGCCCTTTTGTCCATCACCCAACTTAGCAGGAAATCGGACATACTCCTCGTCTCGGATTTCACTAAGTATGCGATAGATTGGAATCTTGAAGACCGTGGTTATGCCAGTCCTTGCCTTCATCCTCCTGTTCACATCCGCTACATCATCGCGGGGGTAGTCATCCCGGTCATTACGACGTCCTCTACCCCGGTTCTTACGATTCAAACCACGGTCCGATTCCTCTGTTCGGTCACCTGAGCGACTGGACTCTTGCCCAACTGCATGCACTTTGCCTGCTGTCTTCTTGTCTGCTGCTACTGGAGTAGCCTTCACGGTAGAGACTGACGCGTCATCCTCTACTCGGATGTGCTCATTAATGCGCTGCATGAGCTGGCCCATGGAGGTCGGCTGGTGCATGGTAAGCGAGTCCCGCAGTCTATGTCCGACCGGGAGACCACGCTTGTATTGTGTGATTGCAAGGTTGACCGGGCAGTCTAAGATCTCGTTGAAGGTTTCCCAGTACCTTGAGTTGTATACCTTCAGTGTGTCGCACGGTTCCATCTTGACACTTAGCAAGTGATCGACTTCCTTTGGTGTTTTTGTGTTGGTTTTGAAGCGCGTAACAAACGCCTCAGCCAACTGGTGCCACCTTTGTATGCTCCCTTCAGGAAACCGCTCGAACCACTTTAAGCCCAGCTCACCCAAACTTGACGGGAAGATTAGGCACATAAGTCCGTCATTGCGCCTATGTCCGGCCATGACCTGTCGGAAGTGGCTCACATGCATGTATGGATCGGTTTTTCCGTCATAAAGTGTGAACTTAGGCTGGTGGAAGCCTGCCGGAAGCGGTGTTGTTTCTATATCCAGGGAAAATGGGGTGGCGCTCAGCTTGGCCAAGTCCGTATCCTCAAAGAGCGGCACTGCTTGGCGGGGTGGAGGCATTCCGACCTCCTCACTGGCGTGTACCCCATAAGATAACCGCTGGAGCGCCGGTATTCTCTGTGCTTCGCGCCGGCCCGCTCCTTTAAGACCACCCGTAAATCTTCTGACTGAGCAGAGTAAGAGTACCTCGACGTCGTCTCCGGACATGAGGGTTTGTAGGTGCTGTCTTGTGCGCTAGACTTCCCTGCACCCACGTCAGAATCACCAACCTGGTAGCTTCTGGTAATGGATATTGACTGAGTATGTCGCTGACTCTGACCGCCTGAACGGTGGGATGGGGTGCGCTCACTGTGGTCTCCCACTCCAACTACACCCTTCCCTTTGACATGCCGCTTGAGATCTTCCATCTCCGCCGCCATTCGCCGGATGACAGCATCTTGATCCCTCAACTTGCTTTCCAGTCGCCTGGCGTGCGAATCTCTCCTCCGCCGGTGACCGTCTGGACTCCTTGAATGTCCGTGACTTCGTCTGCGCTTGTCCCGCGCGTCTCCAGACTGTCCGCCAGTGGGCGTTCCCAAGTCAGCCATTGGGTGGACAGCAGGAGGGCCCTCTCTCCTTCGGGTATACTCCGGGGTGGCTCCGTTGATGGCGGACAACGGAAACTCATCGTTGTTCGCCATGGACGGCGATCAGATGAACCTGGAAGACAAGGTTTTGTCTGTCAATGTTCCCACAGACGGCGCCAATTGTATGGGGAGCAAATATTCCGGCAAGCCCGTATTCCTTTCTTCCGAGCTCCGTCGGTGTCCGATCACCTGCGAGCAAGTAACGGTGAGCTACCCGGCGGTGTGTGGCCGGAAAAACCCTCCGACGGTCAAGTTAGCACACACCTTAGGATGGATAGAGAGAAGGGAGAGAGTGTTTGAGTGTGAGAAATCCTTACAGAGATGTTCGTGTGTGCAGTATGTACCCTCTGCGCCCCACATCCACTCCCAGTCAGCTCCTGACACGTGGCTCCGCTATCCCATTTGTCAGCATAAACCATGCCAATCATCACCTAATCCCAACTGCCTGTCATCACAGCTGGAGCTCGGCAGCCGAGCTGCCCTATGCGTTGTTGCGCAGTGCCGTGCTTCATACCCAAGCACTTCCCTGGCAAAGTCCAAGGGGAGACCGGGCTCGGCGGCATCTCGGCAACGCCTAGCCCGAAGCACCCCGTGGCCAGCTTTCATGCCGGTCAAACGGTAACCTCGGCCAACCGCGCCTTTCCGGGCGCCGGTCACTCGGCTTGTCTGGTTTCGGCTAACTTCGGACCGAGCACCCTGGCCCGACCGAGCACTGCCTTACCGAGCTGCTTCTTTACGGTCTGGGGCGGGACGCACTCGGCCCAAGTTCTGCCCGGCCCAAGTTCTGGCAGCCCTTCTCTAGGCGAACAGCCGATCATCCCGGCCCAATGCACTGCTGGGCTCTCAACCTGCTCGGTCGCTACCTCGGCCCAACTCCAGATCATAAATCACCCTCTCACAAATAATGTTGTAATTCATAACTACTTACGCTTGTATTCTGATATATTTTTTTAGTTTTTATTGTTGAAAAAATATTTAATCTTCCATCCCGAGATGAGGCTGATGTAGTACGTAGATGGTCTATTTACAATTACAACATCCTTATATTCTTGAAATAATTTTTTGAGTGTTTCAATAATATGATCAAATTGTTTTTTTGATCAAACAAAATAAGTTGTAAAAAAGTTTGTAAACTAGTATCTTTACACTTATAATCAACTACGATGGTTAAACTTAAAATATGAAGCAATGGATTAAAATATTTATCAATTTTTTTTTATTGTAGCAATTGTTGTTTAAATTGTGAAATTAATTAAATAGATTTATGAAGAAATCAAAATTATATACCAAAAACATATACTGATAATTACAACTAAATTTCAACAGAAATACACAAAACAATAAAATGATAAAGAAACCAAACCGAAGCCTACACGGTAGCAGTTTCCTTAAAACAGATTTCGCCGTCTCACGGGTTGAGTGCTTGAGGAATCCCAGCGTCTGTCTCCCAAGATACGACGGTCAAAAACCAGCTACGGCAGAAGCACTCTCTATCTAGCTTAGCAAACAAAAACAGTGGCAGCACTCTCTCACAGTAGGAATTTTCTGGCAAACTGACTAAAGAATTGAAGAAACAATTTCTGTGTTAGAGACTTGACAGGAGGGTCTCAATTTATATATGTATAGGGGAGAGAGGAGAAGCCTCCAGCCTTTATGGCTGGTCACTAATGCACCATTAACCTCTGCAATAAAGGCAGGAGTTACAAACCCCATTAATGCACTATTAAACTCTGCAATAAAGGCAGGAGTTACAAACTCCATTAATGCATTATTAAACTCTGCAATAAAGGCAGAAGTTACAAACCCCATTAACTCTTTCATTTGGCTATACTATTTGTGGTGGGTGTATCAAAATTTGGTTGTACCCAGAGAAGGCGTCCATGAAGTTGAGCATTTGATGACCGGCTGCGGCGTTGCTTTCATGGCGGCTTCCGAAGCTGAAGGACAAACAGATTCTCCGAAGAGGTCAGTTGAGAATATCACTGATGATGAATCCTCGAAGAGTGATCATGAAGAGCCCTTGTTTGTGTTCGTCTTGAGTTCCCGGAGGTCTCGGTCGCGCGCCTTGCCTCAGGATCTCTCAACTCGACCGTGTTGTGTCTGGTTTTGCAATCACTTTCTTGAGGAATTCATCATCTTTCTGTTTCTGCTTGATTTCATCAATGGTTGCCAGCTCGGCTGTAATAGCGGCCGGCCAAAGATGCAATTGACCAAAAAAAGATAGCCGACCGGCCATCTATAGTGCCGACCGGCCAAATATTTGGCCGGTGGCCACAAAACACAGCCGTGGAGCGAGCTTTGAGTGGTGTGTCTGTTGGCTCGAGCGAGCATTCTTGCGCTCGAGTGTGCGTCTGCATCTAGTTTGGACCTGAAGGTTGTGTTTCTTGGCCGGTTTGCAGAATGCACATCTTCTTGTTGCTCGGCGTTTGCTTGTATTTTGCGATTCAAAATTGGTGATCAATTAGCTCAAGGGGGAGTATGTGGCAAGAAACGACCGTAGAGGGCTTCATTTTGATCCGAAAGGTTTGGAATTTGGATCACTTTGAGTTCGGTCTCCTTCTCCATTTGAGCTCTAACTTCGAGGTAGGGATATCCTACTCCTCCTTAGAGCGCCGGCACCCTTTGAGTCTCCCGCCGGCGAGCCCGCTCCTTCAAGACTGCCCGTAAGTCCTCTGAGCGAGCAGAAGCCAGGGTCCTTCTCAGTACTCACGCTAACAAGCATGGTTTCATTCATTAAAGGCTTAGCATGCCTCTCCTTTTCTCAAATTGATCAAATTTTTGCAAAACTCGAGGAATTCCTTCCTCTTCGTTCGGGTAGGGTGAGTAATAGGTCCACGAGGGGGTTAGCTGTTAGAAAGGAAGGTGATAGTAGTAAAAAGGGGGCTAGGGAATTAAAGAATTTAGCAAGTTCAGTGAATTACGAGAGGAGAAGTGGGCCGCTATCGTCCGAAAGGTAAATGCTCAATTTTTCAGGTGGGTAATTATATGACATAACCGACAAGACCGTGTTAATCACCATTGTCGGAGGCTCTATTTTAGGATCCGCAGTGCAGACGAAAATGTCCACAGCTGGTAATTTTTCCCCGTAACTAAATCGTGAACAGATCTTTCTACGCCTAACAGATATAAACACAACAATGCAACACACACACATGCATTTTAATTCAAGATTCAACTAAATTTCTAATTAGGCCACTCTGTTCACTGACAGGGGGAACACCGTTGGGCTATTTCTGCTGAGTGCCCTGGTAAACCTCTCGCAGGTTAGTCAGTAAGAGAAAGTTTAGTGGAGATGGTTCTAAACAAAGCGATAACAATGGCAATAAGAAGTTCAAAAGAAAATGCTATAATTGTGGCAAGACCGGACATCGAGCTGCGGGCGGGTCCAAACCGAACCGCAAACCATCCTAAACCGAACCGCGGACACCCCTACCTCATTCCTTCCCTGGTTTTAGGCCTCAAAACCACATTCCTGCCACTGAAAATCCACTGGATTTTAGTGGCTAAAAGGCCAAACCAAGACTACCTCGAAGGCCTGTGTGCTTGGATTGCATTCAAAATTCGCAAGATACAAAAGACGACGCATTCGAAAACGTCTCCGAAATATTGTAGGTGAATACACTGGATTTACAGCAAAATAATCTACAAATAATGGAAGTTCATTCAAGAAACCACTATACCTTAACGATCTATTTGGGAATTAAATAAAAAAGGAAGTTGAATTGAAAAATAACTTAAATAAAATTTTGGAGACATTCAGAATAATATGTTTTATTCAATAAATCATAAGTACATGCTATACAACAACTAAAAATAAAAATAAAAATAAAATAATACATCAAAATTATGACTTCCATTTTTATTCGAGTTTCTTTTCTATTCAACTTCCTTTTTTTATTTAATTTCCAAATAGATCGTTAAGGTATATTGGTTTCTTGAATGAACTTCCATTTTTCCACAACATCCACTAATAAGCACTCCTCTCTCTCATGAGGTTGTTGGGATGCTTGGAAAACATTAAGTTTCACTTGCATGTTGCCAAATGAAACTTCCATAACCCAACGGGGATGTCACTATTTTATCTAAATATATTCAAATTATGGAAACATGTGCCTATATCTAGTCTAATTAGTGACAAAGTCAGAATTTCGATTTTTTATTTTATAGTATTGGTTATGCGAGCATACTACCCTCATTTAATGTCAAGGAAAAAATTTGTGTCCAAGGCTCCTTCAATGGGACTTATCATTTCTAAATAGATCGTTAAGATACAGTGGTATCCGGAATGAACTTACATTGTTAATTTTATACAACTTCCATTTTTGTTTTTATGAACTTCCATTTTTATTTATAAGTCCTATTATCAAACCGGCTTCGTTTAGCGTATAAGTCCAATTATCAAACTGGTTTCGCGAAAGCGTATAAGTCCAATTATAAAACCGGCTTCAGCCGTACCAAAACAATAGCCAAAACACCCAAATTAAGGTACCAAAAAAGGGAGACATGCAAGCACATACATGGATCCTTAAGCTAGGCGATTGGCCATTACTCTGTGGATAATCCAGGGTGGAAAAATAGGGCTGAATACCATACTTGCTGCACAGTTCTCGGTAGACACCGCTCATGTTTGTTTTTGAAAATGATTTGAAATTGCCACTCGCAAGTGGGCTAAAGTGCGGATTTGCCAGCCTCAAGTGGGCTTAAAATATGATTTCGCCACCTTTTTGGCCACTTCTTCCCAGTCCAATTCCTGGCCTGTATTGGAGCTTATTCATGAAATAGATTGATTGCGTGCTAACATACATGCCCTCAACCATTGCCAAGATGCTCTGTATTGCCTGGGCCTCGTCTGGAGTAAACCCTGAAAGGAATACATCCTCCTCGCCATCTCATCACCTCTTGTTCTCACCATCTGATTAGACTTGCATTATACTTTATACAAAAGATTCACAGGTATGCATATACTAAAGAGCATACATATTCAAATAATCGAGTCAAGTTCAAAATGGCTCAATTTCTGATTTTGAATTCTAAAAGACAGAATCTTTTACAGAATAAAACACTACACCAAGCAAAACAAGAAACTAGTAAGCCAAAAAATGTGGCCCAAAGACCAAGAAAACCAGTTTCCCGACCAGAAAACCGGCTGGCAGGGACAAAAGTGGTTTCCAAGGAGAAATCTGGTCAGTGAAGAAGCACTGAAGAAAATCCTCGTCCAGGAAGGGGATGAAGAACGCTTCTTTTTTCTCGGCTCGGGCTTAGCTGTGCTTCAACGGCGGGATGTTCATGCGGTTTGCATGGATCTGACATTTGTGGCATCGCCGAACAAAGCCGATACAATCCTCCTCCATGGTGGACCAGTAGTAACCCAGCTTCGTGGTTCTCTTATTCCATCTCAGTTTTGCATCAAAATGGAGGCATTTCTCGTCCAAAATCTCACAACTTGGATTGCTACCTTAGACGGCTCGGAAAAGTTTTAAAAATGGAACTTCAATCCAGAAACCACTATACCTTAACGATCTATTTGGAAATTAAATAAAAAAGGAAGTTGAATAGAAAAGTAAATTGAATAAAAATGGAAGTTGAATAAAAATAAAAATGAATGTTGCCCCATTTTTGACCGTCCTCAAGACTTGGACGTCACCGGTGGGGACACTCGGTGATCATCCATGTTCGTGTTCGTTTTGAGTTCCCGGAGGCCTTGGTTGCGCGCCTTGCCTCAGGATCTCTCAACTTGTTCGTCTTGAAACTCCATACTACTTTCACAACTCTACACTCAAATCGTAACTAAATTCATAACAAAAAAATTAAAATATTTAAAAATATTTTTATAAAATAGAGTTTAAATTTATTTTTATATTAGATCATGTTAGATATTCAATTTTATTTAGTTGTGAAAAACTCAATTTAATATTTAATTCAATAATGATTAGTTCTGGTAATTTATGTAATGGTTTATATAAAATTATGCCCATTCATTCATGTCAAAACGGCCTTCGGCCCATCCATTCCTGTCAAAACGGCCTTCGGCCCATTCATTCATGTCAAAACGTTTCAGACCTGGGTTCAGTCTAAGTCCATTTCTATTACCCCAGATCTTATCTGAGAGTTGTTAGGCATAGACCATGTCTTTCTAACTGAACAAAATAAGTTGACTTACTACAAGCTTAATCAAAGGAAGATTCGTGCTGAACTTTACCAAGATTTGACAGATATTGATCCAAATGACCTTCAACCCAATCAAATTGGTCAAAGATTTGTAAGGACTCCTCAGTTTTCGGTCCCTCTATCATTTGGATGAAGCCCTTGGCAGCTAGGCTCCTGTTTACTGTCACGAAGCATTGCTTCAACATGACTTCATAAGGACTCCTTTGCAGGTCATTATTAAGCCTAAATTGAAGCCCTGGAAGTCTTCGTTCCAATGGTGGCAGCCGTACATCAAAATTCCAAGTGTGAAAGAAGATATGCGGGCATTTGCTTTTGTTATTAACATGTAATACTTTTGTAAGAAACTACTCTGATGAATAGAAGAATGCATGTTTGCGTGAACATTCATCCATCATTTTGGCATCTTTGGCCACTGTTTTGGGGTGTGGCTAGGGCCTCCCATTTTAGCCTAAGTCCACTTTTGTATATGGTTGCATGCTTGACTTGTTACCGGCAATTGAATGAAAATGGAAGTTGAATGAAAAAAAAAGGATAAATAAAAACGCAAGTTGAGTTATGAAACCACTGTACCTTAATATAGCGATCCCAGTTGTCCCTTTACTGTTCTGTTGTATAGCATCCTTGCCGTAATGTTCTTTCTACTCAATTTTCACCATCGGTATTGCCTTATTTCTCAATCGTCTCACTTGTCTATCGATGATGCGTATCGGTTCTGCAAATTTGTAATACAATTTAGTAGTTTGAGAAGAAAGTTGTGACTAAAATCAAAGTCTTCTACGTTCTACCAACAAAACTCGGAGAATCAGTTCTGTAACCCAAACCTCTCTCTGAAATAATCAAAACCGGAGCGGTGGTCAATCTAACTTTCAGCTCTTGAAATGACTTTTCACAAGTCTCACTCCATACAAACTTGGCCACTTCAGGAGCGTCTGGTTCTAGACAGACGCAGGGATTTCAACCAGCTCAGTCTGTGCAGGCCTCGAGGGCCAATCCGGGGGCTTCGTCGTCCCAGTCAGTGTAGTAGTCGTATGCTCCGAGGGGTGAGCAAGTAGATCAGGGGCCTATGGGATGTGCTGCGAAAGTTTAGAGTCCTCTAGCACAAGGGACTTTTCAAAAAAGATGTGCTGCAAAAGTTTAGAGTCCTCCAGCACAAGGGACTTTCCGAGAAGGTGTAGTGTTGAATGCAGTGTGGGGAAGTAGTGTATCAATGTAGTGTCTTTAATGTAGTGTATTCAGATCAGTATGAAGCATATTACAGTTGAAATACTGAAGTTCAGTTCTAATATAACAAAATTGTTCTTCATTTAGAGGCTTGGTAAAAATGTCAACTAATTGACGATTTGTAGACACAAATTTGAGTTCAATGTCCCGCGTGGTGATTTAAGTCCCATCATCAAAACCATTGATGAATCATACTGGATTTATAAAATTTTAGAAGAAAATTTTAGTGAACATCCATTAAAACTATTGCCCTCGACGATCAACAACCTTTTTGTAAAGGCCAAAGGTGAGGAAACAACTCTTACTAGATCAATATCTAGAGAGAAGGCAAGGTTCTAAAGAGAGAAGCTCTATTTGGAAATTAAATAAAAAATGATGTGGCATAGAAAAGGAAATTGAATAAAAAAGGAAGTTGAATAAAAATAAAAATAGAAGTTGCAAAAAAATAAAAATATTGTTATGAAGTTTTTTGTTCTGGTGTTTATTGTTATAAAGTATTTGTGAAAACTGAGAAAGTTCTTGGTTTTTAGCTTCTTTGAGAAGCTTTGGTCCCTTTTGGCTATAAAGGAGGGCCTCCCCCTCCTTTGTGAGGGTTAAGAAGTTTGTTGAAGGCATACAAGCGGAAGTTGAGGCGGGGCCTCAAGTTAAGGGTTGGTGGGTCTTACATCCGAGAGTATAGACATTTGGTGGATGCTGCAGCTCATATGGAGCTTATAGCTCATTTGGACACGTGTGTGCGGTATAACTCGTGGCAAGTATCGCTCTGATACCACTCTATCACGACCCAAACCCGGCCCCATGGGTTTAGGCTTACCATGAGGCTAATTGCTTATATGATATAACTGCTTAAATGCCTGTGGGTGAAGGTTGGATTACTTGAGTTGGAACAATTCATTGAAACTTAGATTTTAGCCTACTTGCGCGTAGCAAAGGCAAACACGATCGTGTTGCTAGAGAGAGAAGCTTCTGATGATCATGAACCAAAGTCGATCGACCAGGAAGATCAGACGACTCGACTCCAATCAATGAAGACGAGGCACGACGTCGACTAGACACATTTGGATCCAACACAATAGATGGTTGGGACCCACTTTAATATTTAATTAAAGTCACCAAAAAACCATTTTTTCCAACAATCCCCCACATGAATAAAAATTGACCGAAAGACTCAACAAACGAATATCGTTCAACAATAATGACTCAAAGAGAGAGTGCAACGAACTAACCCCGACATCAGAGAAGGTAGCTTTTGGCTTTGAACCTCTCCCAGTGAAAACCTATCGAGTTTACTGGCTGATCAGTGAATAAGACATCTTGAACTGCTCTGCCATTTATGTAAACTGAGACAATAGATCTCACACGGGAATTACTCCTACCACCATTCTGTTCTCACTGGTGTGCCCTGTGTGGCCCTGGGCACTAGCCTGGTTCAGCGAGTGGTTTCAAAGAATCTTGGCTTGCCCAATTCTTCTAGAAGCGGCCCCACTTCAAACTCACATAGGTGACTTTACTTGAGTATCCTGCTATACTCAGCTCAACAGCTTAACACACTAGAATCATTAAAAGCTCAGCTTAACCTCTACACCTGTAGGTATCACTGATAGAAGGAATGGCTGGAGGTTTAACCTCCTCAGTGACATACCACCGTTACACGCAATTACATTGTCCCATTGAACCTAGATCTTGGGATCTCCAGTCAACTAGGTTGGGTTTCCATTCCGGTAACTTCCAAAGGCCTTAACCCCATTCCTTTTGACGACGTTTCGACTAATACTCGATTTAACCCTTTGGTTAGCGGATCTGCAATGTTGTCCTTAGACTTTACAGTCTATAGAGACAACTCCATTCGAGAGTAGTTGTCGTATGGAATTATGTCTACGACGGATATGTCTAGACTTTCCATTATACATATTACTCTGTGCCCTACCAATTGCAGATTGATTATCACAATGAATACAAATAGCTGGCACAGGTTTAGACCAGCGTGGAATATCTTCAAAGAAATGGCGTAGCCATTCAGCTTCTTCTGTTGCTTTATCTAAAGCAATAAACTTTGATTTCATCGTTGATCTAGATATACACGTTTGCTTGGAAGATTTCCAAGACACAACTGCCCCACCAAGAGTGAACACATATCCACTAGTGGACTTTGAGTCCTTTATATCTGATATCCAATTTGCATCACTATAGCCTTTAAGCACCGCTGGATATCAAGTATAATGCAGCCCATAATCCCGAGTGTAGCGTAAATACCTTAATACCCGCACAATGCCCTTCCAATGAGAAGCATCGGGATTATGTGTATCTACTAAGTCCGCTAACTGAGTAAGCTATATCTGTCCTAGTACAACTCATCAGATACATTAAACTTCCAATTACCCGAGAATATTCTAACTGAGAGACACTTTCTTTATTATTCTTGGTAAAATGTAGACTTAAGTCTACAGGTGTCGATGACATACTTGTATCTGATCCACTAAACTTCTCAAGTATCTTATCAACATAATAAGACAGAGATAGTACAATTCTGCCAGAGATTCTGGTAATCTTAATTCCCAGAATAACATCTGCAATGCCCATATCCTTCATGTCAAACTTAGAGTTTAACAACTTCTTGGTAGTTTTGATCATTTCATCGTTACTACCGATAATGAGCATATCATCAACATATAGATACAAAATGACATAACCTCTGTCAGTGTCTTTGACATAAATACACTTGTCACATTCGTTGATTCTAAACCCATTTGACAGCAATACGTTGTCAAACTTCTCATGCCATTGTTTAGGCGCTTACTACAAACCATACAAAGATTTGACAAGTTTACAGACTTTCTTGCTTTTCCCTGGAGCTGAAAACCCTTCAGGTTGCTCCATGTAGATTTCTTCATTCAAATCCCCATTTAAGAAAGCTGTCTTTACATCCATCTGGTGTATTTCTAGATTACGCAATGTTGCTATCGCAATCACCATGCGAATGGATGTTATCCTAGTTACAGGTGAGTACGTATCAAAGTAATTCAGGTCTTCTCATTGCCTGTACCCTTTGATAATGAGCCTCGCCTTATACTTGTCAATTGACCCATCGGCCTTCATCTTTCTTTTAAAAATCCATTTGCAGCCTAAAGGCTTGCAACCTGGAGGTAAATCTACCAACTCCCAGATGTGGTTCTGTAAGATAGATTCAATCGCACCTTTGATTGCTTCTTTCCATAAAGGACTCTCAAGAGAAGTCACAGCTTCGTGAAAAGTTTGAGATTCATTCTCAACCATATAAGTCAAGAAGTCTGGACCAAAAGATTTGGATATCCTAGCCTTTTTACTCCTTCTAGGCTCATCTAAAACCTCAATTTGATCATCACATTGATCATCAACATGATCATCATCACTAGCAAGCTCATCAAATTGCTCCAAAGACCTTGGAACCCCTTCATGGGTTTGGTAAGGAAAAATGTCTTCAAAGAAACATGTATTCCTTGACTCGATGATGGTATTTCTATATATGTCTGGAATTTCAAACTTATGTACAAGAAACCGATATGCACTACTATTATGTGCATAACCAATGAATATACAATCCATGGATTTCGGGCCTATCCTAACCCGTTTGGGTGTAGGAATTGCCACTTTTGCAAGACACCCCCACATTCGTAAGAATTTATACGAAGACTTAACATATTTCCATAACTCATATGGCGTCTTGTCCACCTTCTTCCGGGATACTTTATTCAGAATGTAATTTGCAGAGAGAATTGCTTCCCCCCACATGTTCTGTGGCAATCCAGAACTTATCAACATTGCATTCATCATTTCCTTTAGCGTCCTATTCTTCCGCTCAACAACCCCATTTGATTGAGGAGAATAAGGCGCCGTGGTTTGGTGGATAATCCCAGATTGAGCACAAATCTTAATAAACGGTGATTCATACTCACCACCACGATCACTTCTTAAAGCCTTAATCTTGTGGCCTAATTGATTCTCAACTTCATTCTTATAAAGAATAAACTTGTCAATAGCCTCATCTTTGCTTTTGAGCAAATAGACATAACAATACTTAGTGCAATCATCAACCAAAGTGATGAAGTATTTATTGTCACCACGTGATTGTATAAACTTTAAGTCACACACATCACTATGCACTAAGTCCAATGGCTCTGAACTTCTTTCAATAGAATGAAACGAAGATCTTGTCAACTTCGCTTCAACACAAGTCTTACACTTGTGTTTTGGATTAATCTTAAAAAATGCTATGTGATCTAACTTGATTAATCTACGTAAAGATTCAAAGTTCACATGTCCTAGTCTACCATGCCACAAATTGGAAGACTCAAACATGTAAGCAGAAGAAGATGCATCTTTATTTATCTTTGGGATAACAGTTATTACATTGAGTTTGAACATACCTCCCAACATATAACCCTTACCCACATACAATCTGCTCTTGGTCAAAACGACCTTGTCGGACTAAAAAACAATGCGAAAACCATGTTTGCTGAGAAGAGACCCTGAGACAAGATTCTTACGAATGTCCGGAACATACAGGACTTCGTTCAAGGTTAGCTCATTTCCTGACATCAACTTCAGGACCACCTTTCCTTTCCCCTCAACAATCGAGGTAGCAGAGTTTCCCATAAACAACTTCTCACCGTTTGTAATCGGCTTGAAAGTTGTAAACAGCTTCTTCTCGGAGCAGATGTGACGTGTAGCCCCAGTATCAATCCACCATTCTCTTGGGTTTGAACCCACCAGATTCACCTTAGAGACAACGGCAGACAAGTGCATATCATCCTCCTCATGGGAGTGCTCTTGTAAATCTGCCATATGAGCACGAGGTTTAGTCTTGTATGGCTTCTTCTGCTTGCGGCAGTCACTAGCCCGATGTCCCTCGCTACCACAGTTATAACACTTCCCAAAGAACCGATAACTTGGTTCCGGTGGCTTGTAAGCCGGCTTCTTTGCAATACCACCTTTAGGCCCCAACTTAGAGCCCTTGTTCACAGGGGGCTTCTTTCTTATCTCAGAAGATTTGCCATGCTCAATGACATTGGCTTTTACTGAGGAGGTACTCCCTCATTTCTTTCTATTATCCTCCTTAATCTGGAGTCGGACAGCCAGCTCTTCAACTGACATTTCCTTGCGCTTGTGCTTCAAATAGTTCTTGAAATCCTTCCAACCATTGGGAAGTTTCTCAATGATCACAGCAACTTGGAATGACTCGTTCAAAGGCATTCCCTCAGTATGAATTTCATGCAAGATCACTTGAAACTCCTAGACTTGGCTCATCACAGTTTTTGAATCTATCATTTTAAAATCAAGGAACCGGCCAACCACAAATTTCTTTGCCCCGGCATCCTCAGTCTTGTACTTTTTGTCCAGAGATTCCCATAACTCTTTTGCTGAGCTCTTGGAACAAAACACACTATAGAGTGAGTCTACCAAGCTGTTAAACACATAGTTCCAGCAAAGATAGTCTATCTGCTTCCATGTGCCAAGCACCATGACTTTCTGCCTGTCAGGCTCATTCTCTGCCACGGCTGGAGGATCCTCGCTCGGAACTTTTGCAAGGTTTACCATGGTCAAGTAAAACAATATCTTATGCTGCCATCTCTTAAAGTTTTTCCCAGTAAACTTTTCTGGGTGCTCATGGTGACTAAGCGGTCCTCCCGGAACAGCCGAAGTAACACCAGGGTTGACCACAGAGGTCACAACAGTAGGGGTTGGCAACCCAGTTGCCCCGGGGTTCAGATCCCCACCAACATTAGCAGTAGCAGCAGCATCAGTGATAGTTGCCATTTCTGAAAATTACACCAGAATATCACTTCTGTGTTCCAGAAATTAAACTTAACCCTTAGAAAATCCCTTAGGTGAAAAGTTAATTCAAAATTAGTCTCACCACAAAAACCTAGAATCGAACATAGTCAAGAAAATTCCCAGGAAGACTGGATGGGTCACACCGGTCCCACTTAAAACCCAGTTAACCTTTTGACAAAACTTTTAAGAGCATGTTGACTCCTAGTCCGTGATAAACAATTTTAAGAATTAAATTTTCTTAAGGATGAACTAGGTTAAAACAAACCAAGGTCCAAAACTTTTACAAGCAATGTAAAATAATTGCTACAACAATATAAGCAAAAACTTGCTACTACAAATTGGTAAAGAAACCAACTACATCTCAAGCAAACATGCTTCAAACATTTAAATAAAATAGCCAATCCATAAGGATTCTATTTAGTCCAAAAGCCTTTCCACGCTTAGGTATGCCTACAAAGAGAGCTAGTAGCAAACGACAACATAATATAAAGTAACTAATCTAAAGCAATTGTGCATACAATCAAATATTATTTAACCTTCTAGCAAATCATAGAATAGTAAAATAACTAAAGAATTAAGATACTAAACAAGTTAATTTGTTTTTGTTTTTGTTTTTGTTTTTGTTTTTGTTTTAAATTTTGCGTTGATACAAAATTTTAGTCTGTATTTTTGGTTTGTTTATTTACAGAATTGTTTATTCTGTATTTGGATAATCTGTCATATACTTTTTGTATTTAAAATATATATATATATATATATATATGTATATATTTTTTCTACATGAATCTGTGATCGAGCCAAATTCTATGTCTTGGTATGTTGTTCATTACCATATTTGTACCAATAGAATTCGTTTATATTTTATGAGAATAACTTATTCGTCGTATCTGTTTATAGAAGTTTATTTTTTTAATCATGAACCATACTATTAATATGGGAGTTTATCTCTTGAATTAAAAAAGATAATTCAATTTGCTTTTGTCACAAATATTTTTGTGACAGTGACACTTGTTCATAAATGAGTTATGTTGTTTGTACTAATTTATGTATTATTACAAATGTGAGGGAGAGAAGCAGAATTGTTTGGTAATCATGATTTATGCTAATCATGATTTATGACAAGTTACCCACAGAAACTCAAATAAGAAGTACTTAAAAATTAAGAGTTTAAATCTTAATTTGGAGGTCACAGAAACTCGAACAAGAAGCGCTTAAAATTAAGATTTTAAATCTTAATTTGGAGGTACAAATATTTTTTTATTGATTGCATTGTAAGAATTTATACAATCAAATGAGATTTTGAATTGTTTGGTTTTTGAGCAAAATCTTTATGAGAATATAATTTGTGTAATCATAATTATTCTGGGTTTTCTATTTCATAAATTTGATTTAGAATTTTATTACTCAAGCATGCCATAGTTAACAAGTGATGGATGTTATATTCTGATTTACATCAGAATTGTGGGGTTGTGTTAATAAGAAATTATTATTTTTTAAAATACTTAAAATGTGAGGGTGCTTGGAAGAAAGTAACAATCTTGATAGTAGGTCCACAAAGAATCTTATTTCTTTGATTATGACAAAATTGGAGTAGAAGGAAATTGGCTTCGTTAAACTTCTAAGGAACACCTCTACGTCTATAATTTGAATTCAATAATGAGAGTGACATAGAATAATGGTGATGTAATCAAAGACTAAATATTGTAGGTTATTTTCTCTCAATTGTATATATTGCTTATGGATAATATAGTGGATCCACTAATTACTCAATGATATATAACTAAGAAGGTCAAACGGAAAAATAGCGGCTGCTAAACAAAAAATTTGACCAGAGAGCAGATGAGAGAAAGTTCATCTAGAGGAATATGATTAAAGCCTATTAATTTCAAGTAGCCATAATACCCAACCTAGCTGACTGGAGTTCCCAAGATCTAGGTTCAAAGGGACAACTGAATTATGGATGACTCACCAGAAATCACTAATGGGGTCTATCTCCTATCCATTCCTATAATGAGAGTGAAATCTGCAACATATGTTGTATGTAGGGGACTTAAGGTAAGCTATACTTTTAATGATTACTTATATCTTGAAAAACATAGAGGGGTATCTTTCAAGAGGTGTTTTTAAGAGACTCGAAATAAGAATCACCTATATGAGTGTGAAGGGGCCACTTCCATGAGAATTGATAAAGCTACATTTTCTAAAGCACTCATGAAAACCAAGAATTGCCCAAGGCCAAAACGGACACAACCGAAAGAACCATGTCGTGTTCGGAGATATTTTGTGTGAATTCTATTGTCTTGGCTTACATAAACGACTAAACAATTCAAGGCGTCATGTCCACTAATTAGCTAGTAACTCTGATAGTCTTTCACTAAGTAAGGTTCAAAGCCAAAAACTACCTATCCTGATGCAGGATATTTCTATTTTGTGCTCTCTTTGTCAGTATCTGCATTTCATTTGCATCGTGTTGTCAATTTCAGTTATGTGGGGGATTATTAAAAAATTTTAGAAGTGAATGAGAATTGACTCCATTGAATGAAAGGGGTACAACCCTTCATGGTGTCTCTTCATATGAAAGGGTGTGAACCCAACAGACATGACCATTCTAAAGGTCACAAATACTTCTATAAATACCATCACATCCTATGGCATTTATGCATAAGTTAAGATTTGTTTTAGGATTCATACATATGTCATAGTCAAGTATAAAAGACCGAGTGCATAACACAAATTGGTTCACTGTACACACAGAAAGTTATACAATTTCTACGTGGGGTGATCGTTGTATCCTAGAGGCAGGACGTCTATTAATCGCAAGCTTCAGTGGCGAGGATGAAATTCTGTCTTAAAGACATAGTGTTCAAACACTGGCCCTGGTCATAATCTGTATTAAATTTATAAAATTTTTGTAGGAAATTTCTTGTGTTTTATTTTATTATTTATTTGCATTAAATTGATTTTCTGAAAATATTTTCCTACAAGAAGATTAGTGGAGACTGTGCGGTTGAATTGGATAGGAAGAGTGTGTTTTCTAATAAGAGATTGAGGAGTTGAAGAGTATAGGGTAGTGTGATTGGTAAGAGAGAAATGAAATGATACATCTCTCTCTCTCTCTGTGTCTATATATATATATATATATATGTATATCTATGTATGTATATAATAATTTGAACAAATAAAAATCAAAAATTGAACAGATACCCCCCTATATATATGTGAGTGTGTGTGTGTGTGTATGTATACGAGAATTTAAGTAGATAAAAAAAAATTGAACAGATAGGTTAAAATAATTTGGACAAATAGGTTCAAAAAATTCAATAGATAAAACAAGAATTTAAATAGATAGGTTAAGAAAATTGGATAGATAAGTTCAAGAAATCAAACAAATAAAATAAAAATTTGAACAAATACGCTTGTCATTTAGATTAAAAATATTAAAATAATTTTGAAAAATTGAAAAAAGTTTGAACAAATAGATTCAAAAAATTGAACAAATAAAATAAAAATTTGGATAGATAAGTTAAAATAAAAATTTGGACAAATAGGTGGTATTTATGGAATAAAATTTGTTAATGGACTTTTGACTAACAAATGTCCTCATGTCTCTAATGACATACAAGGATGAGAATATGGATTTATGAAGGATTTTCCCTTAAAGGTAGTTCTTTACTTTTTTTTTAATTTATTTAAACTATTTCTGTTTAATAAATTATAAATAGAAACTACACTAAACAATCTAGTATAGATTTCTAAATTAAAATAAACTATAACCAACTTATTTAAACTACAACAAACAACTCTCTTTATAATTTCCAAAATAACTAGTTTTGAGATAAGATTTAATATATATATATATATATATATATGCGTATATCATCAGCCTTTCATCTCTCCATTCCTTCAAGCTCTACAAACTCGAGGAAAATTTTGTCAAAATTTTTCTTTGAGAAATCATATTTGTCATAGGTATTGTTTAGTAGATCTGAATGAGAGAATTTTAAAAATAATTTTTTTTGCAAAAAACAGCATTCAAATGAAAAGTCACTACAATAAATTAAGGTTTTAAAAACCAAAATTTAGAAATAAAACGACTTTTAGGTATGAAATTAGTTGCTAAAAGTGTCATTGTTATATTTTTAGTTACAAAAATAGACATTTAGAGATGAATTACTATTATTTTGTGACCAAATTTGTCTAAACAAATACACTTTTTGTCACCAGATCGTTTTGTGCATTTGTTAGCGACATTTTCAAAAAAAAATTCACTAAAAGTCATTTTTTTAACTTTTCGGACAACCTTTTAGCGACTATGTTTGAGACACAAGGAATTGGTCCCCAAATATGTTTTGCAACAAAATTTTACTTTTATAAACAAAAAAATTAGGGTAAATTACAAATACACCTCCTGAGGTTTGCTTAAAACACTTGCCCCTTGTGGTGTTAGAAATTACATCCTGTCTTTTGAAATTTTTAATTTCATAACAAATGACCTCTTTTATTAATAAATCATCAAGTCAATTAACACTTCTTAATGATGTCAGAAATTTATTTCAATTAATAATTTAGGTAATTTTATTATGGGAGCTTTTTTGAAAAATCCACTTTCTAAGAGCTTTATTCCATCAAACCCATATTCTTTTTGACTATTCCATTAGGTCCTATTTGAGATAAGAAGACCAAAATACCCTTTTCATCTACTTTTCATCTACTTATGTTCCATTTAGTTCACATTATTTTCTTATGTTTCAATAAGTTCTATGGGTGACATAATTACCAAAATACCCCTAATGTGAATGTTCACACCGTCAATGTGAATGTTCATATCGTCAATGTGTAGGGGCCCGGCCCATGTCGATCCTCGTGGATGCTCAGAAAAATTCGAGTCGGATTGGGCCGCCCCATGGGCGAAAAAATTAGGCCCAGGCCTTAGCCCTAGCACAGGGCTATTCGGACTTTGGGCAGACCGGTGGGTCGAGCCTTGGGTCGGGCCGGTGGGCCTGGGCCTAACCTCGGGCTTGGGCGGGCTTGGCCATTTTTTTTAATTCTTTTTAATTTTTTCTAGCAAAATTGTATTATTTTTCACAAAAAAAGACACTAGGCCTCAGGCGGGTCGGGCCTCGGACCGAGCCTTGAATAGGCCTGAAGCGGACCGATGGGCCAGTGTAGACACCCCATTTTTGACCGACCTTAAGACTCAGACGTCACCGATTGAGCGCTTGGTGATATTGCATAATGTGCTCGTTCAGAAGTTTCAGAGTCGCGGCCGTGAGCCCTGCCTCCGGACTTCCGAACCCTCTTCTTTGCCTTGCCTCGGTTTGCGAACCAGATTCGGTTTTCTCTGTTTCTTTTCCTGAGGGGAGGGAGAGGTCCCGTAGACCATCTCTCAGTGGCCGTGGGCTACATTTTGTGGCTATAGGCCATTTTGCCCATTTCGGGGCCTGGTTCCCGGTTTTCGGAGCCGTTAGGCCTTGTGCCTCGGTTCGGGACCGCTTAACCATCTCCTTTTGCTCTGATTTTTGGCATACATCTTATTTTCTCCCTTTTGAGGGACACTGAGGTCTGAGAGACCCACTTCGTGGTCGAATACCACTTTCGATGTTTAACAGCCCATTTTCGGGACCCCGAACTGCGCGTTTTGGCCCCCGAACATTCGTTTTGCATCGGTTTTCATTCGTTTTTGGCAGGTACCTCTGTTTCATCACTAGGAAGGTCATGGAAGGGTGGGAGGCCAGCAATTGTTTCAACAACCAGTTTTTTACTCCTCTGGCGCCCTCCGACGCCCGTTTTTCGCACTTCCGGGCCAATGTTGAACACCTTGGAGCCATTTTCTTCAAACCCAAACCACATATTTGTGATGTACACACATGGGAGGACCCTAAAAGTTCATGGCCGGCCACTAATGCTTCTCGACCCTTTTGAACCCCTCCTTCCGAGCCAATGTTGAACACCCTTGGGCCACTTCCTTGAACTTTGAACCACATATTTGTGTTGTACACACATGGGAGGACCCTAAAAGTTTATGGCCGGCCATTAATTCCATTTGAACCTTTTGAACCCCTCCTCAAAATGGCTTGTTCTCTCTCCTGTTTTAGAGTTTCCAAATTCGAACCACAGGGTTGTGAAGAGAAGACCTGGGAGGCCACCAATATGTAGTGGCCGGCCACTATTTCAAGTTGACCCTTTTGACCCCTAGCTGGCCGGCTAGGGGGGGTGGCCGGCCGGCCACTTCCAAGCCCAATAGGTGGCCGGCCATGTTCCTCTCTCCTTCCACTTTACAGCTGTGTAGCCCTTTCCCCCAGAAAATATCCCAATCTGGGGGATATTTTGTGGGGGAAAACTTGCCTATTTTCCCCCACCTTTTGCCCCTCCTTTACTCCCCTTTTCTTGTCCATATAACCAGCTGGTGGCATCACATTTAGGGGTTAGAAAATTTGCTCTTCAAGGCTAGATACATAATTCTCCCTCCATCCCTCTCATTTTGCTTGAAAACTCCAAGTCCTACACCTTGTTTTCTTCATCACCACCAAGCTCTACCACCACCACTCCATCTCAGCAGCAAGGAGAGGAATTCCAGCAGCTTAGAGGCAACAAATTTGGTCCAAGAAGTTGCTAGAGTTTGGTCTACAAGGGTGAGTTGCCATTTTTCTCTTTTTAGCTCATTTCTTGCAACATTTCTTAGCCTCTCTTTCTTGTACATTTGAGTTTCGTCCATAACTGAAATTAGTGTTATTTTGAGCTCATTTTCATCTTTCATTAAGGATATTTCTCTGTTTGAGTTTTATTTTTGGCACTTGCTTCACAACCCTCTTGTATGCCATCCTTTTTGCATGATATTTCTAGCCCATGTGTGATCTGTTTTTGAGCATTCTATAAACTGTAAATGTGCTTATTTTGGTCCCTTCTTCAACATTGTTGAATGGCCCATCACCATTTGATATTTCTATATGCCACCTACCATTATAGCCCTCTTTCCCCCTCATTTTTGCATGTTTTTTTAGCCTATTGTGTTTTCACTTTTCGACCATGATCAGAACTGAAAGTGGCCATATTTTGACCCCCTTGTCATGTTTCATTAACAATATTTTTCTGTTTGATGAATGCTTTGTATACCTCATGTTATAGCCACTTTTGAGCCTCATTTTGCATTGCATTTCTAGCATGTTTGTATACTGATTTTGAGGCCACCATAAACTGTAAATGTGCATATTTTTGGTCCCTCTTCAGTGTTGTAGAAGGGAATTTTTCAGTTTGGCTTTTGCATATACCACTTGCTTCATACCCCTCTCTTGACCCTCATTTTTGCATGCCATTGTTGCTCTACCTATGCTTGCTGTTTCACCATGTTCATAACTGAAAAAATTCCTATTTAGGGACTGCCTAGCTTCTGTATTTGCACTTCATGTCCATATTGTGCACGCATTGCATAGCTATAGGCCATTTCGGGTGCCTAAATTCGCATTTCGGGACTATTCCATGCATTTGGTATCATTTCGCCTCATTTCGGGACTGTTTTCCCCCATATTTTAGTGGTAAAATTCCATTAGAATGATTTCTTTCCATTTTTCATGCCTTTGCATTGCGTATGCCATTGCCTCGGTTTGCGTGCCCGCGTGCACGCATTTCGAGGCACTTCATTTTCATCCATCGGCCTCTTATGTGAGTGTGGCTGAGGCTCTCTCATGTTAGTATAAGTCCATGTTGCATTCTATATGTCATTTCCATGCCATTACATTGCGTATGCCATTGCCTCGGTTTGCGTGCCCGCGTGCACGCATTTCGAGGCACTTCATTTTCATCTACCGGCCTCTTATGAGAGTGTGGCTGAGGATCTCTCATGTTAGTATAAGTCCATGTTGCATTCTGTGACGCCCTCAAATAAACCCATAATAACCATAACATTAACATGCATTTATAAAAGGAAACGAATCATTTGGGTTATTCATCAGAGTATTCTTATTGAAAGACATCACATGTAACATCCTGCAACATCAAAATAAATGCCCTAAGGGCTTACATCTTTCCAAGCTAACACTTGGACACAAAAAGGATGAGTACTAACTCATTTACAAGTTAAGCCCTAGGCTTGAATGTTTACATGAAATCTCAAAAAAATAACAAAGTAAAACATATAACTAAAGACAAGTCTTCAAAATCCCAAACATCAAATCCTTCCAGGCTAAGTCCGTGGAGGTAGCTTATCACCTGAACCTGAAAATGATGTTCCCATAAAGGGTGAGCCACAGCCCAGTAGAAAAATACTAAACCAAATATAAGCATTGAATAAAGCTATAGCATTCAATAGATGGTTAACCAAGATAATCAATTTTATCATTAAACAGTCTCATGACACTAATGTCTAAGACATATTTCACTTTCCATTATTATCAACATGGCTCTGAACCTGGCCAAACTTACAACAGTGAATTATATATCATATTCACATTACTTCCAATATCAACAAAACAAATGAGACTCATGCTCATATCAAAACACTTCATACTTCCCATTTGATACACATTTTAGTGCTGTATCAATAATCATGTAAAAAACACTTCAATATAATAAGCACACATAAATATGGTGCTAATGGAGTCCATCCCCTATCTCCTCCCAAACAAAAATCCGGTTTAGAGGTCCATCCCCTATCTTCCCCTAAACCGTGGAGTACATCCCCTATCTCCTCCCAAACAATATGCATATGCAATGCTCAATCAATACATGTAATTTCTGTATTAATTCAATAGTCTAAATTTATGACTTAACAAATTGATTAGTTTCAATTTTCCCTAATCCGCATGCAATGTCTACAACAAGCACGACTATCCTCCACCGATAGCCCAAAACAGTTATTTCTAGACTCGAAAAATAAATATACCAACAATTCAATAGGCGAGTGATTTATATTAACCAACTACACCATTTAATCAATAAATTCCCCAATTTCATGGATTTAACCAATTTCCCCAATTTCCTTAAACTAATTACTCAAATCAATTTAGCAATTCAACTAGGTTTTGTTCCCGAAATTTTCAAAGTGTCCCCAACCTATCAAAATACCAAACTTAGAACAAAACATATAAAATGGAGTAGGAAAATCCCTACATCGAAGAAAATAACCCGTATTGAGAAGATGGAGATGAAGACCAAAGACCAACGTGCTCCAAATCCCAAGTTTCTCAGATTAAAATGAAGCCCTCAACCCACTCTAACTTTTTAATAAAGGATCTAAGGTAGAAACTCACTCTAAGTAGACCAATCGAAAGAGAGAAGGTGTGTAGAGGGAGAGAGAGAGATAAAAACACTCCAGGGGCGGTTTTTTAAAAGTTATGAAGGCAAAGTAGGTCAAAAAGTGATCCAAAAAGTGAAATCACGGACTTATATAATCGACTCTACGCTCGAGCGTAGAAAGCCCCGCTCGAGCGTAAGACACAGAATCATGCTCGAGCGTGAAGAAAGCCGCTCGAGCGTCGATTGCACCCTTCCAGAAGTTTTGCAGGCGCTGGCACCCGCTCGAGCGTCAAACTCCCCGCTCGAGCGGAGGAGCAAAAACAAGGGATCACGCTCGAGCGTAAAAACTACCGCTCGAGCGGAAGAACTGCAGAGCAAAATACTGGGAGATGGAAAATCACGCTCGAGCGTCAAAATTACCGCTCGAGCGGAGAAGCAACAACGAAGGGACCGCTCGAGCGTTAAAACTTCCGCTCGAGCGTAAAGGCCAAAATCTGGGCATCACCTATTGGCATCTAAAATCAACCAACCTGTAACAGACCCGCCCAACCCAACCTATACTTCAAATACAAAGAGATTAAAGGACAACAACAACCAATAAGTAATGACAGGATCCACGGAACCTAAGTCCGGATACAATAATTTAAAGAGAAAAGACCGGGGTCGCTATACATTCTATATGCCATTTTCCATGCCATTGCATTGCATATGCCATTGCCTCGGTTTGCGTGCCCGTGTGCATGCATTTCGAGGCATCTCATTTTCACAGCATAGTGTATATTAGGATTGTATCTTAGTTGCATTTCATGCATGTCATGCATATTGCATCGTGTTCGGAATAGGAGTTAGCCCGGGCACGGGAAACGAGGTGCATTTCGTACTCCGAGTGACGGAATGTATCTCAATTCCCCAGTCACCGACACTCCGGATTATCCATGATGGAGTTAGGTTTTATTGGGTTTATACGTGCATTCATTCTATATTGAGTTGTGCATTTCGACTCCTCGGCCATCATGCCTCGGTATGCGTGATTGGTGGCACGAGGATCGAGGCATGCATATATTTGTGAAATACATTGTTATGCCCCTTTCCTGCTCTCTGTTGCAGCAAAATAAAGAATTAGTAACTTTTCGGAGTTTGGCGCGCATTTCAAGAAAAAGTGCAAACAGAGGCTAATCAGGGCATCGCCGTGGATTTCCGCGCAAAGACACCCGGGCATGCGTCATTCATCATCCGAAGCGGAGTCAAGGCAGTCCCTGGCTTGCATGCCAGTTTTACAGCTTTCTTAGTTAATTTGTAAATTAATTAGGAATTTGTACATTATTTGGACTGTACTATTCTTTTATTCGGGACTGTATTATTTATTCGGACTCTCTGCGCGGGGGCAAAACTGTAATAAGTGTGCGTGTGTGTGTTGTATGTCTTCCAACCCCACGTCTTTCTCCCTTTTATTTATCCGCTTATGATGGTTAGATTAGGGCATATTTTAATTAGCATACAGTATGACAGCATGTTTGCATTCATTCATCTGTTTTGCATGCACCAGGCTCGGCGCATCATACTAACTGCATTGTATTTTCAATTCCAAATTGAATACATGTTAGCTGTAGCATTTCATATGCCATGTTTAGAATAGCCGAGCCTATTTTAGTTGCATTTTTGCATGTGTTGCATTAGGCATTTCTGTATACTTAGGATTCATGCATGATTTCTAATGAGTTTTTGTTTTGGCTTGGAGTACCCGGTAAGCTTTATGCTTTAGCATCCTTGCATGCGTGTGAGTGAATGCCATGAATAGCATGCTTACCATGAGGCTAATTGCTTATGTGATATATCTGCCTGAATGCCTGTGGGTGAAGGTTGGGTTACTTAAATTGGAATAAATCATCAAATATTTCAAGCCTACCTGCGGGTAGCAAACCATTTTCAAAAAGCGAACATGAAATGTTTTGTTCCAATTCAGGCGATCTAGTCTATACTTATATGCTGTGTGCATCACATAGTAACCTAGGCTAATAACCGGATAAGAACATACAATGTTTTCAAAAATAGATATCATGGTTAGTAGAGGCCGATCTTTGATCGGGCGAGCGGGGGTGCTCACGAAGTGACCTTCCCCAATCGTACCCAAGTTCCCGAGCCGAGGCAACTTTGGTGATGACGGACACGTGGCCTTTGGCACCGAGTCAGGGTTTCCTAAATTTCCCATTAATAAAATATTTAGGTGGCGACTCTGTATCTGGCAAAGCAGTCCATGTTTGGCACTTCTTTCAAAAATCTGTTTTCTCAAAACGATTTGCCGGATTTGGACTCTTTGGTTCAGACTTAGAACCGTGACTACAAAGTCGAGTCTGAGCTGTAGCGAGGTCCCCCGTGGGCTTGTTACAGCCAGGCCGGGCTTCAAAGTGATGGCCCAAGCCCTAGCCTAGGGTCTCGGACTAGGCTTGTGCTTGGGCCCAAACGAGCCTGCCTTGGGCCGCAGGTGGGCTTTGGGCAGCCCACGTTCTTTTTGACTATTCCATTAGGTCCTATTTGAGGTACGAAGATCAAAATATCGTTTTCATCTATTTATATTCTATACAGTCCACATTATTTTCTTATGTTTTAATAAGTCCTATGGGTGACATAATTACCAAAATACCCCTAATGTGAATGTTCACACCGTCAATGTGAATGTTCATATCGTCAATGTGTAGGGGCCCAGCGCATGTTGAGTCTCGTGGGTGTCCGAAAAAATTTGGGTCGGGCCGGACTGGCCAATGGGCCAAAAAATTAAGCCCAGGCCTTAGCCCTGGCACAGGGGTATTCGGACTTTGGGCGGGCCGGTGGGTCGAGACTCAGGTCGGGCTGATGGGCCTGGGCCTAGCCTCAGGCTTGGGTCGGGCTTGGGTGGGCCTGGCCATTTTTTTTTAATTCTTTTTAATTTTTTCTACCAAAATTTTATTATTTTCCACAAAAAAAGACACTAGGCCTCGGCACGGGCCGGGCCTCGGACCGAGCCTTGAATGGGCCTTAATCGGGCCGATGGGTTGGGTCAGACTTCAAAGTGATGGCCCAGGCCCTAGCCTAGGGTCTCGGACTAGGCTCGAACCCGGGCCCAAACAAGCCTTTCCCTAGCCGCGGGCGGGCTTCGGGCAGCCTACGTTCTTTTTGACTATTCCATCAAGTCCTATTTGAGGTAAGAAGACCAAACTACCATTTTCATCTACTTATATTCTATTTAGTTCACATTATTTTCTTATGTTTCAATAAGTTTTATGAGAGACATAATTACCAAAATACTCATAATTTGAATGTTCACGTTCATATCATCAATGCGTAGAGGCCCGGGCAGGCCCATATCGAGCCTCGTGGGTGTCCGAAAAAATCTGGGCCGAGCGGGCCGGCCCACGGGCTAAAAAATTAGGCCCAGACCCTAGCCCTGGCACAAGGGTATTCGGGCTTTGGATGGGCCGATAGATTGAGCCACGGGTCGGGCCGGTGGGCCTGGGCCTAGCCTTGAGCTTAAGTCGGGCTTGGGCAGGCCTGGCCATTTTTTTTAATTCTTTTTAATTTTTTTTACCAAAATTTTATTATTTTTCACAAAAAAAGACATTACGTCTCGGGCGGGCTGGGCCTTGGACCGGGCCTTGAATGGGCCTTAAGCGGGCCGATGGGTCGGGCCGAGTCGGGCTTCAAAGTGATGGCCTAGGCCCTAGCCTAGAGTCTCGAACATGCTTGGGCCTGGACCCAAACGAGCCTGCCCCGGGCCGTGGACAGGCTTCGGGTAGCCCACGGGCCACGGGCCAATTCTACATTCCTATCAATGTGCATGTTAACATGTCAATGTGAATATTCACATTGTCAACGGGCCAGGCTGGGCCTACCTCAGGCCGCGGGCAAGCTTCGGGCAGCGGGCAAATTTTACACTCCTATCAATGTTAATGTTAACATGTCAATGTGAATATTCACATTGTCACGGGTCAGGCCAAGCCCGTCTCGGGCTTCGGGCCGCCCACGGACTGCGGGCTAATTTTACACTCTTATCAATGTGAATGTTAACATGTTAATGTGAATATTCACATTGTCAATGGGCCGGGTTAGGCCCACCCTAGGTCGCTAGCCAATTTTATACTCTTATCAATATGAATGTTAACATGTCAATGTGAATATTCACATTGTCAACAGGCCGGATCAGGCCTAGCCCGGGCTGCCCACGGGCTGTGGGCGGGTTTCAGGCAGCCACGGGACGCGGGCTAATTTTACACTCCTATCAATGTGAATGTTAATATGTCAATGTGAATATTCACATTGTCAACGAGCCGGACTGGGCCCACCCCGGGCCGCGGGCGGGCTTTTGGCCGCCCATGGGCCACGGGCCAATTTTATACTCTTATCAATGTGAATATTAACATGTCAATATGAATATTCACATTGTCAACGGGCCAAACCAGGCCCGTCTCAGGCCGCCCGTGGCTCGCGGGCGGGTTTCGCGCCGCCACGGGATGCGGGCCGATTTTACACTCCTATTAATGTGTGTCAATGTGAATATTCACATTGTAAACGGGTCGGGCCCGCCCCGGCTCGCGAGCGGGTTTCGGGCCGCCCACGGGCCAATTTTACATTCCTACGTATGTGAATTTTAAAATATGAATGTTCACATCATAAAATTGCTAACTGTTCAAAAAATATTTATAAGGGTATCAAAATTAAATACAAGGGCATAAATGTCCAAGAAAATTGTGTAAATAAAAAAAAAAAAGACTTTATGGAATAAAACTATATATACATGGGACTAAATGGGTTAAAAAAAATTTTCATGGACTTCTTGAGTTAAAACACTTCTAAATGGGATTTATCAATAAAAATCCCTTTTATTATTGTACAAGACAGTAGTTTGGAATTTCATTTTTTCATTAATTCTGTTAAATAAATTTTTTTTATAAGGAAATATTTGTAATTTTTCAAATCTATATTTTAAGTAAACCTCAGGGAGTGCGACGTTTTGGGTCTTGGACCCGACTTGAGCTTTCTTTTTGGGTTTATTTATTTGGTTTCTGGAGTTTCAGGTGTCTTGTGGCATATCAGAGTTGAAAATTTTTGAGTTTCGGACGTAAAGACGAAAAATGAAGATGTGGAAACACCTTGAGAAATTTTGACGCAATAGATGAGTTTTGCACATATGACCAGGAGGGCTCGCATGTGCGATTGTGTTAAGTGGAATTAGGAGGGCTTAAAGCAGGGGCCTGCACATGTGGGGCACACGTGCAACAAGAGAGTTTTTGGCTGGGTTTCACTAGAAGGAACCGTACATGCGAGAGTGACCACCGTACGTGCGAGGGAAGGTGCCATACGTGCAGTCAAACACATGCTAGACTTGAAATTTGGGCCCATCAACCATTTTCTTGATCCCTTTTCCCATTTTCCTCTCATTTTGAACATATCTCTCTCTCTTTACAATCTTTTATTGCTTTTCCTCTCATCCATCTCTATACAAACCCACCAACCTCCATAGTTTCTTTTGATCCAACAAATCCATTGAGATTTAGATACTAGTTCCTTATACCAAAATGATGAGTGTGTCGAGGGCTACACTTTGGCAGGTAGAGATTGAATTCTGACGAAGTTGATTTTTGGAGTTTTCTCCTCTTCTCTTCTAAAGGTTGGGATTTTTTGCTTCTTTAAAATACTTTACCATAGATAGACACGTGGTACTTTATATTGCATGAAAAAAATTTGGGTTTTAGAGAGATTTTCAAAAAGGCATGCAGCTTGAGCTAGGGTTTTGGAATTTGGAGTTAATCTAAAGTTATTGTTGTTGATCTTGAAATTTGAAATAACAATGTGATGCCCCAAATTTCGGGTACATCAAGGTAACACAATAAAATAAAATAGTAGGATACAACTAGTGGATGCACAATTTATTACAGATAATTATGTGCAAAAATAAAATATTAACGACTAAAATAAAAATATTAATTACAGACGTAAGTTTTAAAATCAATATTTACAAAGCAAAAGTTCTAATTACAAAAAAGAGTGTCTCAAAACGGAAGCGAATAATCTAATTTATAAGGCAACCAAGTTTCTTCAATGTTTTCAGGGAATCCATTTTTACTTGGCATAAAATGTCATAAGTTTGGAATGTCCAGTAAATACACACATACCCAAAACTCTTAACCAATCTAATACAAGCATAAAATAATACAGCAATAAGCACTTTCAGTAATGAAATAACAGAATTAGCACATTCAAAAGTTAGTAAAACCACTAGAGTCCACCAAAGAGACCCGTCCTCCCAACTGCTAGAACTATACACCAGACTATTCAGAACTCCCCATTGCAAACCTTACCACGAATGCCTGCAACACAAATATAATGCGCAGTGCCATCGGTGGACCTCAAAAGGGGCAACCAAAAGAAAAAAGGTTTTATCATCCTGAACCCAACCTTATCTCTCCCAAAACAAAAAGGTTTTATCCTCTTAAATGTCCAATCTGAACCAAATCTCATCTTACCAAATCAAACCACCGCATAGAGTCCAAATATGTCCGTTTCCATCATAGGATTAACGTGACAACCGCTTGCATAAGACATAACTCGAAGGGAACACGTTCCACCATCATTTCAATTCTGAAACAACGATTACAAATATCTTTCCATTATCAAACCAACCTTATCATTGTCTTTTTAGATCATTACAAGTCAACGCAACCCATTATCAATCCTTCGATATTTCCCGTTTATTAGGTGTTTTAAAAGGCGAGTTTGTCGCATTCAAACATAAACATACAAGAGTTTTACATATGAGAGGAAGTATAATACAAAATAAAGTATACAAAACATGGCAAGCAAGAAATTAACAATAAGCATGCTAAACAAACATTTGAGGGCAACAAGCATTTAAACTTTTATTTTCCAGAAATTTTCAGAACAGCTGGTATGGAAAGAAAAATATTGCAAACACATTTATAGGTCAAATTAAGAGCTGAAATTGAACTGAAGTATGGAATAATTAGTCTACTTTCATTTGGTAAAATTTGCATGACATAACCAGAAATTAATCTACAGGCCATTTACCAAGTTCTGTCCAGATTTGATACACTTTAGGAAAACAAGCTTTTCTCTCAATCTACCCAACAACTTTTGCTCAAATAAATTTTGTTAGAAAGAAGACTCAAAATTTTAAATTTAGAAATATGAATCAACATGAGATGATTTTTTTGGAATTTTATAAAAATATAAGAAGTAGACTGTTTTTCTGGAACATAGGACCAGATTTTTACAAAAAAATTATATAGGCTATAAAAACACATAATTAGGGGCTACCAAATTTTTGACATGCTATACACACCTCAAATATCATCCCATATAATCAGATTTGAAAAATAAGTAAGTTTGATATTTTTTCAGAAAATGAGAAAGTTATAGCAGTGCATGAATTGACAAGAAGGTCCAAGATGAAATTATTTTTTTCATGCTAACACTTGAACATACACCCTATGGTCATGCATGCCAAGATTAAATGCACACAAGAAACATACTAGGAGGTAGAGTAAGAAGTAAAAAGATTGGAGAAGAGAAGACGGGTGTGTGTCTTACTTGAATTTGCAAAATCTTTCTTTCTTTCTTTCTTCCTTCCTTCCTTTTTTTTTTTCTTGGTTTTTTTTTTTCCTTATCTCTTCTCTTCCTACTATGGCCGGCTGTAATGTGTGCATATGAGGGAGAGTGTATTGCCAATTTATAGAGGATTGGTGGTTGAAAACACCAAAAAGCCCTTAGGTTTGAATTGATTTTTTCACAATTTGGTTGGAATGAAATGGAATAGGAGTGGATTAAGGCTCTTAAGCTTGTTTTATTAAGGATCTAGTTAGCTTAGTTAGGATAATAGGAGGCAAGTGAACACATCCACTAAATTAAGGATTTGAACAACAATTTATTTCCTTTACTATTTTTTTTTAATTGAAAATTGCCAATTAGCCTCTCAAGTACAAGGCAGCCAGCTGCCCTTCTTCTAAGGTACCAAAATCAGGATTTTTTCTTCTTCATATATTTATGAGAGATATATATATATAGGAGATATTGTATATATAATATAATATAATAGTTAAGTAGTACAAAACTCAATAAAAAAATCAAGAAAGGGCCCAAATGCAATATAAATAAAAGGACAAGGAGCAAATCTGAAATTTTGATATATTATCACTTATTGTTAATATATAATTATAATGAAATAATTAAAACAATTAATTTGGGTCTTGTCGAATTAAATCGCAAAGAAAGGTGAGAAACATAAAGAGAATGGCGTTATTAGGAATTAAGATTTTTAAACGATTAATCTATAATTAGAGGACCTAAAAATTAATATAGGAGTTATAAAAATGATTTCTAAGTTATTGGGAGTGATTAGGGTTAATCGGATGCGCCCACGATGCGTTGGAGTTCTAGAGTTAAATTGGTGAGAAAATGATAAATTCAAGGGTTTTATTGAAATAACTTCTAACATTAGGGATTCAAAGAAAATTACAAAAATTAGGGTCTTTAGAAATAAAACATAGGTATGATGATTTAATGCAAAAACCCTAACATTTTGGGTAATATTCATGAATTTTTTTTTAGAAAGTATTTATGAAGTTAGATTAGAGTTGATGATTATATATCTATTGAGACTATTATTAAAATTTGAACATGGTTGTGGTGATTTAAGTGAATAGTTTAATCTTAATTAATTGCTTAATAAATTGAGAATGAGATTAACGGGGGAATTTAATACTTGTTGAACCAAGTTTGATCATTGTGAAGTGAACCATGAATATGGGAATAGAAAGGAAGCGAACGGGATTTATTATGAATTTTGAAAGGGAATGAATTGGAAACTATCAAAATCATTGGAAATTTGAATTGATAAACTAAATTGTGGAGACTATGTATCGTAAAATTGTTGGCGCAATCTAAGCTAATATGATGGAATTCAAATCATGAGATTGTCCTATGCTGAAAATATTGTTGATTGAAAATAGGAAAGTCAATTATGGAAATTTCTAAACAATATGATAATAGAGCTAACTGTAAATAATATTTTGATAATAACAAAATATGGAAAAGTGAGAGAATAGTATTGTGTTATCTATGGAGATTTTTGTTTAGAGTTTTGTCATTGGCCATCGGTAGATGATGATATTGTTTGTTGTAGAATTGATGTAAGATAGGTCGAAATGAAACCTCTAGTGTTGTCGATTACGAAATTAGATGAGAATGAGTGGAAAGAAATTGAGATGCATGTTTTGTGGAATGCAATTGTACTATATTGAGGTAACACGTTCCTTCCAGCCATCAACCGGTACGGTGGCCTGATGTTCTATATAGAGGTGATGCGTTCCTTTGGGTTAGTACTCGGTAAAGCATCCAGACATGCTATATGGAGGTAATGCATTATGATAAAAATCTAGAAATCCATAGATATTGATTTGTGATTATATATCAATTTTAAACAGTAAATAATAATCCCAATCAAACAATCAAGACAAATCGATACAACGATTTTAACGTGGAAAAACTACAATTGGAGTGATAAAAAAATCACGGGCGAAAGCCACAAAACAATCCACTAAGAAGACAAAAGGAATTACACAAGTGCACTTTCAATTACCTAGCAAATTCACGCATGAATTGAACCAACCCCTATATACCTCTTCCACCATGGTCTTCACCTCTGAATCGTCTTGCCCAATGTTGAATCCACAACGCCGATGTCGAATCCACAACGATGAGTCACTCCAGAATCCACCAAAGCTTTAGGCCCAAATTCCACGAAATCAACCGCAGAACAAATCTCTCTTTTGTGAATAAAACAAAATAAGCAAACCCTTTGATATAACCCATTCAATTCATGATATAAACTCTCAAAGATATCAAAGGAAACAAGCAAAGAAGCTCCAGATAAAAACCCTAATATCCAAGAATAAGATTTGGAAGTCGTACCCTAAAATCAGACTAAAACACATATTTATAGAAAACATATTTGCAATCTCCACTCGAGTGCAAGAATGATTGCTCGAGCGTATCTACGCTCGAGCACAGGAATGGTCGCTCGAGCGAAAAAAAACAACTCCCAATACTTTTGTAGACGAGTGAAACTTCTGAAAGGTCGCGATTTCCGCTCGAGTACAAGAATGGCCGTTCAAGTGGACAAACAACTTCAACTGCAATTTTGCCTTTTGCTTTTGGGGTGCTGCCCCTCGATCTCGCCTGGGTTCCGCCCTGAACCCACCAAGGGGTACTGTCCCCTGGAACCTCGTGAGCTGACCGGGCAACTCGATCCTTGACATAGTTAGCGAAGTGGCAAACATGAAAGAATAGACATCAAAAACTTCTCTGCAAGGCACAATTCGGGTTGGATTCACATCTAAAACTCATAGCCTCACTGAAATAAAAGAACGAATACAATTGCAACTAAAAGGAGTTTTGTCAAACGGGATTGCTAAGAATAAAAACCTAACACGTTCCTCTCAGCTAGCAATGGGTAAAGCAGGCTGTACTATATAGAGGTAATGCATTCCTTTCGGCTAGCAACGGGGTAAAGCAAGCCATGCTATTGAGAGGTAATGTGTTCCTTTCGGCTAGCAATCGGTAAAGAAGGCACATATGGGGCTCAGTGAGACCAACGTAGTGATGTGGGACTTGGCAAGACCACAAGTTATTTGTTTTATTATGAGAACTTTATTGCGAGATTGTTTTAATTATAGACATAATTGTTGATGATTATATGTATTGAGAATATACATGTAGTTGCATTATGAGGTGAATATTAGGTTGGTAACAATGTGATGCATTGTTTGATATTAGTGATTAACATGATAGTACAAAAGGTTAATTGTGGACTGATTTTGGAAATAAATAACGTGTTGATATCATTTGGATTGTAAAAAATGAGTCGTAGATGAAAAATCTAGAAACTCCCTAGATGTTGATTTGTGATTATGTATCAATTTTAAGTAGAAAATAACAATCACAATCAAACAATCAAGTCAAATCGACACAATGATTTTAACGTGAAAAAACTACAATTGGAACGCCTCCAATTATGATAAAAAAAACCACAAGCAAAAGCCACAAAACAATCCACTAAAAAGACATAAAGGAATTAGACAAGTATACTCTCAATTACTTAGCGAATCCACGCCCGAATTGAACCAACCTCTACGTGCCTCTTCCAACCCCATCTTCCAACCCCATCTTCACCTCAGAATTGTCTTGCCTAACGTTGAATCCACAACGCCGATGTCGAATCACGACGATGAGCCACTCCAGAATCCACCAAAGCTTCAGGCACGAATTCTTTAGAATCCATCGAAGAACAACTCTCTCTTTTGTATGGAATAAACAAATAATCCTTTGATGTATGCTCTTTAAACCATGAGTTGAATACTCAATCAAACATCAAAGAAAACTAGCAAAATTGCCCAGATATAAATCCTAGAACCCAAGAAGAAGATCTAGAGGCATTATCCTAAAAACTGACTAAAACGCATATTTATAGATAACTGAATTGCGATGCTCGCTCGAGTGAAGACTCTCTTGCTCGAGCGAGGAAACAAAAACGCATGTTTTCCTCAAGAGGCGTCGCTCGAGTCAAGCTTCGTTCGTTCGAGCGTAAAATCTTCCTTCTCAGGTTTTTGGTAGATAGACGTAGCTTCTGAAATCAAGATTCCTTCGCTCGAGCCAAGACTCCTTCGCTCGAGTGAGCAATGGCGGACAAGCAACTTCGAATGCATTTTTGCATTCAGCTCTATCCCTGTCTGTAGACGTACCCGAACATCTCGGGCTTCGTACGCGAATGGCACGAAAATCCATTTTGTTCATTAGGCTACTACAGTTCGGACTCAATGTCACGGTTCTGAATCTAATCTCGTAAAGTGCAATGCATGACCGATAAATCACCAAAGAGTCCAAATCCGACAAATCGTTTTGGAAAACTGATTTTTATAAAGAAGTGCCAAACATGGACTACTTTTCCAGATACAGCGTCGCCACTTAAATGTTTTTGTTTTGAAAAATTTACGAAACCCTGACTCGTGCCTAAGGCCACGTGTCCGTCATCACCAAAGTTGCCTCGGCTCGGGAACTTGGGTACGAGAGGGGAAGGTCATATAATGAGCACCCCCGCTCACCTGATCAAAGATCGGCCTTTACTAACATGATATCTTGTTTTTGAAAACACATGCGTTCTTATTCCGGTTATTAGCCTATAATTACTATGTGATGGGCACAACACACAAACATAGACTAGATCGCCTAAATTGGAACAAAACATCTCATGTTTATTTGTTTGAAAATGGTTTGAAGGTGCTACTCGCAAGTAGGCTAAGACGTGGATTTACCACCCTCAAGTGGGCTTAAGAAAACATTATGATTTGCTACCCTCAAGTGGGCTTAAAACTCGCATTTCGATGAATTGTTCCAATTCAAGTAATCCAACCTTCACCCACAGGCATTCATGTAATTAAACACTTAAACAATTAGCCTCATGGCAAGCATGCTACCATGGCAGTCACTTACACACCTGCAAGGATGCTAAAGCATAAAAGCTTACCTAGTACTCCGAGCCAAAACAATAGCTAGTTAGTAATCAATGCATGATCCTAGCTATGTCAACAATGCCTAATGCAACACATGCAAAAATGCAGCTAAAATAGGCTCGGCTATTTTAAGATGGCATATGAAATGCAAATTGATAGCATGCTATTGAACACGTATTCAAATCGGAATTGAAATACAATGTAGTTAGTATGATGAGCCGAGCCTGGTGCATGCAAGACAGATGAATGAATACAAACATGCAAGCATAGGAATACTAATTGAAACATGACCTAGAACTAACCATTGTAAGTGGTTAAGTAAAAGGGAGAAAGACGTGGGGTTAGAAGACATTCACACACTCACGCACACTTATTACAAATTCGCCCTCTCGACGGAGGGTCAGAATAAATAATACAAGCTAGCTACGCTAAGCTAAGCAACTAATCTAATAATCTAATTAGATTAATTATTACAACACCAAAACTAATTAACTAACAAGCTAATTAATTATTACAATCCAAATTGAAACCAATAGCTACACTAAGCTAAATGAATATTACAAAACCAATTAAATGATTAAATTACACAAACTAATCATGGATACTGAAATGGCCTCGCAGGCGATAAAGAGATGCATGCTCGGTCGGTTTCGCTCGGAAATCCATTGCCATGCCTCATGTTGCCTCATGGACATTCTGAGAGGTCATCGGCCAAATGGTATGGTCATCGGCCAAGGAAAAAGGGTCATCGACCACTTTTTAGTCCATCGGCCAAAAATTGTTAGCCGATCGGCACTCCAGATAGCCAATTGGCCATCTCTTCCTGCAGACTGCTCCTTTTGCTATAGCAGAGGACAAACAAGGGCATGGCAATACATTTGCAAGAAAATGTTGTGCAACTACACCCCTTATCATGTTTGGAACTCAAAGGAGTGTAGTGCTCGACTCTCGAGCCATCAATCACGCATTTCGATGCATGATGGCCAAAGAGGCCGAGCCGCACAAATCAATGTGAATGAAATGCATGAAAACACACAAATGCCTTGAACTCTATCATGTTGGATCAAGAGTGTCGACGACCGAGAATTGAGGCACGTTTCATCACTTTAAGTATGAAACGCCCCTCGTTTCTCGTGTTTGGCTTGACACCCCAAACCAAACACAATGCCATGCATACAACATGGAGAAGCTATGTAATGCAACATAAGCATGCCAAATGCAATGTGATTCAAGAATGCACACAAAGCTAAGGTAACAAGCATGCCAAATGCAATGCAACCTAAACATGCAAACATGCAATGTAATAAGCATGCAACAACAATGCCAACAACAAACATGTGGCAACATGCAATCTAACAAGTGTGCAACAACATGCAAGATGGATAAGCATGCAACAACATGTAGAGATAGACTTAAACCAAAATGGGCAGACCTCAACCATGCCCAAATCAGTATCCAAAATGCAATGAAAATGAAGACAAAAGCACATACAAACATGCATACACTTTGGTTCACAAACAAGGCATGAAGATAACAATTCTCAAGCATGAGCAATGAATGAAAAGCATGGATGTATGACAATACTATAGGCCTTGAAATCATGCATGGAATGGTGCCAAACCACTCCAACAAGACAAGCACAGCATATTGAGAGGCTCAAAGCTTGAAGATAGCAAAAGGACTTGCACTAAGGCAATGCAAAACATGAAGCAAATGGCCTAAGCAAACCAAAATAGTCCTAGAGCATACTAAAGTGAGTCTAAAACATGCACGGACTGAAGCTAAAACAAGCTAGAACAAAAGACCAAAAGCATGAAGCATGCAAGGCTACAAAAGGGTGTTACACTACACCTATTACAACCAAACAAGGCATGACTTAACCAATGAAAAATAGAGTTATGACATGTCAAAATAAGCCCAAAAATCCACTGAGATGGCATCCTAAAGGCCTAAGCATGGAGGCATACACAATGGTCCATTCATGAGGCATAAAACACCAACCTCCCAATGCATGGAAAAGGTGACAAATGTGAGTACAATACAACACTATATGGACTAAAATCACATATGGAATGATACCAAATCATGAGAATAGTCTAAGCAATGCATGCTAGTGACTTGGACACCCAAAGCTAACAAGCTAACCATGCCTATACAAAACAATGCATGCATGACTAAAACAACACCAAATAGAGCTCAAGCATGGTAAAACATGAGGGAAAGCTTCTTTGAGTTGAGCCAAAACATGCAAGAATGATCATCCAAACACAAGATGCATGTTATGCTAACATGCAAGATTGCTCTACAAGTATATGAAGCATGCAAGATACTATCAAACCAACTTAAAACAGAGGTATAGCATGGCAAAATAACACAAAATACTTGCTGAAATGGAGCCAAAACAAGCTAAGCAAACATGCTAATATTATGAGCCATTTATACAAGCATATAAGACACAAGGAGAGGGGGGGTGTCCCTCTCCTATTCAAGACTACAAAACCACCTCTCCACCACTGAAAATCCTCTGGATTTCAACGGTGAAAATGTCAAAACAAGATGTTTCCAAAGCTCAAAAAGAAAGGCACAAAACAAGGCCAAACAAGGCCTAAGAGGGGGTAGACTACCCCCAACACAAAAGTGACCTTAAACAATCATCATAAGTATAAAAAATCAGAACTTTTTGCAGTAGAAAGTTAAGCTTAAATCAGCATGCAAATAGGTCTAAAAGCTTAAGCCAAAATGGGGGATTAAAAGGTAGTTGACTCACCCTTGAAGAACACCTTCAAGAACACACAACTCCAGCAGCCTTCTCTGACCAAAACCAGCCCAAGAACAGTAAAACCAACTTCAAAAAGCCTCAGCAACAAAAGGATGGTGTTCTAGTAGGTGTTTGTGTGCAATAGTATGAAGAAAACACACTTTTGAACACAAACAAAGATAAAACAAGATAGAGAGGTAAAATATATATAGAGAGAGATATAGAACTTGTATATCCAATTCTCAGAACCTCTGGAAAGGGAGAAGGGCCTCCCTTCTTATAGAATTTCAATTCTTGAGTCTTGAATGCAATCCCTCCATACACGTGTATGGAGTATGAGAATTGTGCTCACCAGCTATCACAACTGGCAGAAAATATCTATAAAAAGTAGATGGAAAGGTCTCGGCTAAAAAATATGGCCGATCGACCAAAAAGAGTGCCGATCGGCCAACACTTATGGCCGATGGCATCATGCCTTGGCCGATGGGTTGTAGGGATGGCCAACAAGCCACCCTATTCCCTCAGAAGCAAAACCACAAGTCCTTGGTCCACAACCAAGCACAAAACAGACAAGTTGAGAGATCCTAAGGCAAGGCACGCAATCGAGACCTTCGGGAACTCAAAACGAACACGAGCATGGATGATCATCAAGTGTTCCAACGATGACGTCCAAGTCTTTAGGACGGTCAAAAATGGGGTGTCTACACTGTCATAGTCAGTGAAGTAGCAATCTTGAAAGCATTAACATCACAAAATTTCTCTGCAAGGCACAATCCGAGTTGGATTTGCATCTAAGTACTCATAACCTCACTGAAATAAAAGAACGAATAAAAGTACAACTGAAAGGAGTTTTGTCAAACGGAATTGCCAAGAATAAAAACCTAACAGTAGAGATGTTGAAATGGTTGTTATATGTAGATATTCAAGATATGATTTAGTTTTGGAAATCTTTATAAATTAAACTTGGTGAATTACAAAGATCAAGAAATGGGGTTTTATGAAATGATAAAAGATGGATTCTTTTGAGAAATGATATATGTATATATATATATATTTTTTGGATACAAAAAGCCACATTATATATATAATTATGACTCGTACCATTTATGATCAAAGCTATCTATGTACTGTTATTGTTTAGAATTAATGAGATTCCTACCGGACATTCGTGTTTATCTCATGTCGTTGACCACTTTTCAGGTATAAGGTTAAAGAATAGTTCAAGGCCAAAGTATCTCTTAACTATTGGCCAAGAGGTTTATTGTTTGTGGACAGAATGCCATATTATGTAAGGAGGGTTAATCCCTCATATTTTCAATTGTATTGTTTTCATTGTAAACCTATGGACACAACTGTAATTTATTTGTATTGGACTCATCATCATTGGAAATAGATCTAATTAAAGGGTTTTGATAATGGATCCGAGTAATAAATTTGGGGCGTTACAAGGAATGTCTTTATAATTTACCTAAAAATGAAATACCTAAAAATCTTATATATTGTATTGGGTTTTTGAAACTTTTAAGTTTCAAGTCATTCAAAAACTAAAACAACACTAACTTCATGAACGTTGATGTTAGGAGTATTTTGGTCTAAAACTAGTTAGACCCACGTGCACGTGGGGGTCACATTATCGTTGACAAAAAAAAAAATAGAACAAGGTAAAGATATAATGTTTGTTTCGAGAAAATGTCAAACATAAAATGCACCAATATTTTTTTTATTTTCTACCCTAATCAATCATAACCACATCTTATATTTCACGAATCTGGTTGAAAGGATTATTTTATGTCGTCTCTCTTTTCCTTCTCACTAGCACCAATGCGGATCAAAGTTGGAATTGAAACAAATCCACTTTTGAGATTTCCCTGTGAAATTAATTGAAAAATAATATTAGTAATTTGTGTGGGTATAAATTATTATATACAAATGTGATGTCACGACCCCATTCTGCCTCTAATAGATGGCCAGTAATCTTAGATTACTGAAGGCCAACTTACATAGATTCACACATACAAAGTATACATATAAGGCTTATATGTGCGGAAGCAATAAATTTAAATCAAATTAATCCATAAGAGCTGTGCGTAGAATAAATGAAATGACATATATATTAACACAGTTTTATGACTTGGAAAGAAAATAAATTAAACTTGATATTACGTCTTGATCAAAAGGCTTCTCAAGCCAAAATATACAAAAGAAAATGAACTATAAAGCTAAGAAACATGATCTTCAAGAAAATTACAAAAGCATGAACCAAAACATCTTTCAAACAAAGTCTTAGGTGACATCGACTTCTTGTTCATCATCTACATATATATAAGGAAGAGACATGAGTTGAAAACTCAGTGAATGATATAAGTAATAAAGGTTTGAATGAATGATATCCGAGATTTTATCAAAACAGTACATATCATAGCTTGCAACAAATCAAAGGATCAACAAAGTTCATTAATCAAAGGCTTTCAAAACTTGATAGGATGTTTATTAACATCTACATAATACAAAGGATGAACATTCATTAACAAAACAAAGAAATAACTAACCCGAAATCGATTAGACAAGCCTACCCATTGGTGACAAAAAAGATTTCTCAAACAAAGATACTAATTGTATTAAAGTCCCTTAGCACACAAGGACCTTTCAAGAATGTCATCAAAACAAACACAATACTTGATACAAAAACTAAGAGATAATCATTCATACTTGATCAAATATTTTTCCAAAATAAAGCAAAAATTTTATTCAAAACATTATAATATAACTTTATTAAAGATATCACTCACAATAGCTCTTCGGGTCAAGAGAATTAACGCAAAGATCTAAGACCTACAAATACATGGTAAATCCCATTGAATGCACTTCAAGAAGACAAGAAGAGATGCTCAAAGATGGTTATGTAATGCACTCTCAAAACAAGCTTCAAATAAGTAAAATAGATCTCGGCATTTTTTTTCCAAAATCAAGTCAAAGAAAAACATGTTCTGGAAGTTAAATCAATGTTTTTCTTCTTGAAAAAGCATGATGGGTACAAACTAGGTCTAGGAATGGATGCACAGAGGTGAGAGGGGCCAAAATGGCCTAGCTGGGTGAACTCATGAGGTCATGGCCAAGGTTCCACACCTCTTGACCGAGGTGTGGTCACCCTAGCCAAGATGTGGGCGGCTCGCCTTACAAAGTGTCGGCAAAGATGTGCTGTGGTCGGCCAAGGTGTGCATGCAAGGTAGATTAAAGTGCAAGTGATCATGTAAGGTAGGCCAAGGTGAGATGCAATGCTTGGCCTATGTGTGAAGGTTGGACAAGAGTGGGTCTCGGTGACCACACTTAGAGAATAATGAAGTCTGAAAATTTGGATTTCCTTTGAAGAGCACGAAGAACATGAAATGCTAAAACCATAACTTCTTATTCAAAATCTCAGATTTCATTATATGAGTTCGAAAACATGGACCTGGGTACCAATACTTAAAGATTTCATGAAAACAAACACAAAAACATAGAACTTGATACAAATTTTTAGATCGAAACAAAACTTTTCTTTAATGACACAAGAATAATACTTTCTCTTTGTAAAACAAAACTTTTAATCAATGCATGACTCATAAATCATGCTAGATCATGCAATGTGATCAAATTAATATAAAGAACAACAAAAGTAGATCAAGAATCTAACCTCAAAACACAAAGCAAATGGTTCAAAGTCTAAGAATCAAGCTTGGTACATCTAGCTTCCTCCGAGAACTTCTTCTTTTTCTTCTTCTTCTTCCTAGAGCTTTTCTTTCGTGAAGACAAAGATATGACAAATGATATGGGTTTCTCAACTGCTAACTTACTAATACCCACTATTGGGACATGTGGCATCATCTTGTCAAATCTCCTCAAAAAAATGTATGAATGAAAGGACAAGAGTAGGTCAAAGTGTATATAACAAGTAAGGTGGCATGGGTACTCTAACAAGGCAAGGATCCTGGATCAAAACATAGGCTTCGGACAAGTAAATGATAGGTGAGTTCTTCCTGATCTCAGCTAGAAGGGGTAACACTTGGCCTAGGTGTGACAGACCTCGGCCTAAGTTATACAAGTCATGGAACAAGGTTGCTAGGTGTGGGCTAAGGTGCACAACTCGGTAAGAAGGTGCCTAGCGCGGCTGCAACGTTTAAGGATCAAAGATCTCAGATGCCTAGGTGATGCACACCTTAGCCTAGGTAGTGCACACCTCGACCTAGGTGTAAGGGTGGAGGTCAACCAAGATGGTTCCAAGATAGCCCTAGGTGGTGACATTTAACAACTTAGATGAAAGAGGTTCAAAGGTGTGACCTAGGTGTGAGGTAACAAAGGTAGATAGCCTAGGTTCAACACATAAAGCATGAAGCAAAACATGGATCTTATACTTAGGCAAAACACAATAGCATCAAAACAAGATAGTAACCCTTACTTAGACAAAATATCAAAGTCTACAAGATGCAAGCTTAACTAATCAAAATCATGTAAATCCTCATGAATATGACTAAGGCAAGAATGAGGGTTGTTATATGTGAACATCTTCACAAGTAGTTTTTGAATAGTTCATTTTCAAATAAATATTTAACCACTAAAGAGTAACCAACCTTCTCCACAAAGCAATTCTGAACAACCATGTCGGAAATTTGAATTTTTTTTATATATTTTATTTTAAGTAAAGTTTTATAATAAAGCTTCATTCGCAAGATCTAATCAGCTTTCAATACAGCTGCTTTCTAAGATCTAATTGATGTACATGAAAGAATTTTTATGTGATGCAGACTATGATAGCCCATTAATTTTATGTTTGTGGAAAAAATGGATTGATAAATGGCTCCAATTTATGAATTATTTTTCCATTTGATCTAATAAATTGATCTTGCTATCACTACTACCAAACATCACCAAACCATAACTACTACTAACATTATAGGTTAATGGTTTGAAAGTCTTCCCTTACAAAGATTTTGCTAATTAAACTTTAGAAAGAATACAAGGGCAGCACATAAAATTCACTTGCTATATTCTGGAGGATTACTCGAATTGAAACATGACATATTAGGATCAATGAGCTTCCATTATGCTTGGTTTATTTCAAGCCAAATTATATTTTTCATTGAATTGATTGAGTTTGTATATGACAAGCATCTATGTTATTCTTTCTCTTATAGGTGTTTAGCCTAAACAAGTAAATACCACAAAGCATAATACACCACAAACCGCACCAACCTAACATAAAAAGCAACAATGATCTAAAGTGCCTCCAATCTCACCTATTTAAATTGAAGCAACTAACATGAAACTCAATTTCACAAATTCTCTTTCATGAAATGGTGGACCAAATCATATTGAAAGTGACTTTTTCTCCAAATACAAGAGGTTCAAATGTACTAACTTGATTGATCAATAAACATGAACAATATAAAAAGGATTTAAAGTTTAGTCCAGTAGAGACCTTGTTTTCGAAACTGCAAAAGGACAAAAACACAACTACATCCTACAAATGCTTCAATCTGTTCAGAACAATAATAGTAATAACAATAGTAAAGGCTGAAGACCTTATATCATTGGGATCAAAAGCATTCAAGGCTTCTTTATTGTAGCATTCATCAAATATTACAAATAAATATCCAATACGTACAACAAGTAAAATTTTTATTTTTCATGAGTACTAATCCTCTCTAACCTTTAACCTCACATAGTTATCACAAGATCAAACTTGTGAAATTTTGAGATTGTAACAAATTGCAAAAATCAATTTAACTACTTGATAGTTCAATATGAATAAAGAAGTTTCACTAACCTAGGCCTTGTCAAGAAACATGTTGGAGCTAGTCTGAACTTCGCTCACTACACTCTTGCCCGATTTACTGTCAGCCACCACAAACTTCTCAAGCTTATCTTTGGTCTACTCACCCAAATTCAATCAACCTAAATTCTAAAATCAAGAAATGTACTAATTTTAAGTCATTAAATACACTTTTTCCAAACCCTCTGTAGTAACCAAGATAAAGAGGGAGAGAAAAAAAAATGATAGAAAATCATTTTTTTAAGATCAAGAATTTTAAATTATTAGATTTTCCCAGTAACCAAATAGAGGATAAACTCAGTAGTTAAATCTATGAACAGAGAGGTAAAATCTAACTAGTTGAACAAGATGATCACACTCTTCATGAGTCAAAAAAAAAAACCCTTATAAAAGCCATACATAATCTAAAGCACCACCATACAAAATACAATGAGCACAAAATGCTAAAATGAAAATCGCAAAAGAATGATTTTAGATTGTGTATATATTTTGTATAGTACGATAAAATTAAATTGTCTAAAGTATTTTGTTTGGTTATAGATGGAAATTCAACTCTTTAAATGATGTAAAACAAAAAGGAACTTTTTTTGTTCTTTAATTGTTATTAGGCATTATTTTAGTTCTATATAAAACTTATCAGAATGTTAAGAATTCAGAAAATAAAGATAAATTTTCTTTGTTTTTGAGTTTGCTATCAAGAAACTATTCTATTACAATCTTTAATCTAACTATAACAATTCATACTCTGAAATACATTAGCACTTGGAAAAAAAAAACAAAATATAATCACACAAACCAAGAAATATCAGCTATTATTCAAAAATTTTCCAATGGGAACTAATTTTTTTTTTTTTTTGGATGAATTTCTCATTTGACCATATGATCGAACACATGGTGGGCAAAAAATTTAACAACTATGAGAAAAAAGAAGATTCTCCAAATTCACCAATTGGGCATTATTGCATAAAAACAAGGAGGAAGAAAACATACATGTTGTTCCAGGTAGTTGAACACACACCAGATACAATATGTATGTCCATATATATACTGAGATTGTTGTATAACACTACAGTTGAATCTTCCACAGAAATCATACACCGCCATCATTGTTTGAGCTATGAAATCCTTAGAACTCCCAAGTCCAGCAACACATTCATCTGAGAAAACTTTCACTGCTTGGCAGATTATAGTGATTCTGGTTTAGACTCGACCCAATTTGTATTCTGGACTCGACTTTCATGGTTTCGTATTGTTGTTCATGTCTTACGTCCCTTATATTCATTGAGTTTGGCTATTGGGCTGTATTGTTTACGTTTGGAATAGGTTGGTAGCTTAGTTTTCAAAATTTTGATGCTTAGAATTTTGCTCCTCCGTTAGAGCGTCACTTCTTGCGCTCGAGCGGGTTTTGCGAACTCTCGATACTTTGCAGGCCTGCAAAACTACTGGGAGAGTGTATTCTATGCTCGAGCAGTTGTGCACTCGAGCGGCTATTTTTGCGCTCGAGCGTTGGTCTGATGTTTGCAAAACTACTGGAAGTGTGTATTCTACGCTCGAGCGTCACTTCTTGCGCTCGAGGGAAACAACTTGTTGTGTCTAGACGCTCGAGCGTTACTTTTTGCGCTCGAGCGGACTGTGCGTGTATTAGTTTGTGATCAGGCCATTACTCCTCATTTTTCTATCACTTTCTCTCTTTCTAAAACATTTCAAAACCCTAGATCTAGAGCTTTTCTCTCTAAAACTTCCCTTCTCTCTCTACATTTTCACCTAGATTTAGTGGTTTCTCTAGCCATGTACCTTTGTTAAAAAGGTAGAGCATCTCAAGAGCTATGTTTTTATCGAAATAGAGTTGGGTTTCGACTTCATCCAAGTTCCTTCCTTGCCTTGCTCGCCTTCTAGCTTTGAGGTAGGAATTTTATACACATTTTTATGATTTTTAACTTAGCTATTTGTTTTTCATACACAATATTGTGGTTTTGAAGGAGTTTGGAACAAACCTAGGGTTTTGGTTTAAAATCAAAAGAGGAGTTTTCAAATGATTGTATGGAAAATGGTTGTGGGAGTAGAATTGAGGTTAAGTTGTGAACAAATTATGGATTTTGATCCTTGGGTTGAATTTTGGAAGAAAATGGGTTTTTCCCTAAATGTCCCAAATATTCATTTTGTATAAATAAATGAAATTGATGATGGAAATGTGAAATTAGATGGATGTTTATATAAATGATAGAGCTGAATATGTATTATCACTTATCTCTAGACTTTGGATAATTTATCTGTCTTGGAAATTGTATATCTGTTTAGAAATATTTATTTTAGACTATCGGTGGAGGATATTTATGATTGTTGTAGAAATTGCATGAAAATTAGGTGAATTGAAAATAATTTCCTCATCCATTTGCATGGAGTGTTGTCATATCTTTAATACATTGTAAATGTATGATGTTTGGGAGAAGAAAATGAATGTACTTCATGTTTGGGAGAAGAAAGGGGATGCACTCTATTGAATTAAGTTGGCCCGAGTGTCCAGGGTGAAACTCTTGAAAATCATGAGTATACATGGGTATCGATTACCGCAGATGAAATATCCGTAAAATGGTAAATAGAAGTGATTGTATGATGGTTGTACTGGTTGGAAACCTATTAAGTTGTACTTTCAGTTTGGTTGCTTGAATGAAATGGAACTGATTTCATGAATTGATATATATATATATATATATATACTTGGTATCGCATGGTTTGCAAAAGAATTACGAAATAATTTATCAATGGCTTGTATATGCACATTACCCTTATATCTTTGTTAAGATTCATTTATTGTGTTAGATTATTTCTACTGAGCTTTGGCTCACCTTATTTGGGAAATACCATTTTCAGGTACTGGTGATATGTCTCCACCAAGGACTTAGCTTGGGAGGACTGTAGGGTTGAAGACTTTGTTTATTATTTTGTGTTCATTTTTGTACAAACCTAGGGCTTTACTTGTATTAAGTTTTAGACTTATTTTTGATGTACCCAAGTCTTGACTTGGAAAGATGTAAGCCTCTAGCACATATGATTATCTGTTAGCTTTTATTACATTATTACTGCTTGGTAACATATGATGTAGATTCAGGATGTAATATTTATGAATGTATATTGCATGTGTCACCCTTTTATACCACCGAATCTTATGTAATAGAAGGAGATCATTCTCTGATCTACAATGTTATTTACTTATTGTCTTGGTTGGTTTATTGCATTTATTTCAGGGGCGTTACAACTTGGTATCAGAGCGTATCGGGTTTGAATACCTTGGGTACGTGGGAAGTGGTTATTACCATAATGGGTTTGTCTCGCTTGATAGAGACATTAGTAGGTAGGGTATGCTATGTGATAACATGCTTATATGATTATATGGGTATGAGATTTAGTTCCTAATATATTGATTGGGCCTATGGGTTTTTAGAAGTCATGTTAGAAGAGCACTTGATCATTGCTGTTTCTAATCGAAACACTGACAACGTCGTGGGACGATCGTTATCTATGAAGGAAATTCATATGTGTTTAAGTGACCACGTGCTTACGTAGAGTGAATTACTATTGTCCACCACATTAAGTGAGTTAGGTTCGGCACATTTGTAAATGTGATAATCTTTTGTTACCTTTATTAGGATGTCAAGACGTGAACGTGGTGGTGGTAGGCGTGGTGGGCCTAGAAGGCATGAGGTGCCTTTATCGGATGATATTCTGGCACAAGAAGAGGGAGTTGGTCAGGCCAATGTGGTTGAACCAGTCGGTCAACAGGCCACCGCGAAATAGCCAGAGCATTGCGGGAATCCATGGACATTCTCAGATCTAAGAATCAAATCTAGGCCCGAGTAACCGAAGCAGGGCTGTCATTCTTGAAATGAGAGTTTTTCCGATCGAATTCGGAAAAGTTTTTGGGTGATCCCAAGGAGCCACAGAAAGCGGATGAGTGGCTAGAGCATGTAGTGAAGACGTTTGAGATGCTTGGCATCAAAGACGACGAACTGAGAGTGACCTTGGCATCCTCCCAACTGAAGGGAGATGTAGGTCAGTGGTGGAAGTATGCGCATGGCGCATCGGAGTAACTTGGGAGGCTTTTTTCAACGCCTTCCAAGATAAACACTTGTCATCCACAGTTAGGGAGAAGTTGAAAGATCAGCTCTCCAAGCTTGTGTAGTTGAACACTCTGGTGGCCAAGTTTGAGGCCATATTTCCCAGTTTGTCGAGTTTGCACCGGAACTCATGACGACTGAGGAGCGCCGTTGTTTAGAGTTCGAGAAGAGGTTGAGGACCGAGCTTATGTTCAAAGTGGTCGGGTTAATGATTAGAGATTATGGATGCCTTGTGGAGGCGGCAGCTCACCTTGAGACCGTGATATAGATGGAGGAGAAACGAATGAGAGGTTCCTGGGGGAGTCAGGATGTTCAGAGGGACAGGAAGAGGTAGAAAGGTTCTAACCTACAACAGTCCCAGGGAGCTCAGTCGAGGTCCACTTTTCTAGTACCGAGTTCGGGTTCTGGGAGAGGTGGTCAGGGAGATATCACTTGTTTCAAGTATGGTCAATTAGGCCACAAGTCTCTAGCTTGCCTACAGAGGGGAGGGAGGCAATGGTCTATATCGCCTTCGGCTTATTCTCAGAGCCAGAGTCAGGGGAGAGGGTAACCGCTTGCTTGTTACCAATGTGGATAGGCGGGGCACATGAAAAGGTTTTGCCCACAGTTGGGTGGCACACCTGGTGTGTCTGGTTCAAGGCAAACACAGAGTCACCAGCTTATACAATCAGCACAAGCCTTGAGGGCCAATCAAGGAGCCTCTTCGACTCGGTCTGTGCACCAGGCTTATGCTCCGAGAGGTGAGCAGGTTGAGCAGAGATCTACAGGGTGTGTTTATGCTGTTACCGTGCCAAACCTAGTACCAGCGCCTTCGGTAGTGAAAGGTACTTTCATATTATGCAATTCCATTGCTACTGTGTTGATCGATACGGGAATATCCCATTCATTTATCTCATCTACATTTGCATCGGCTTTGGGTTTAGAGTTGGGTCGATTAACATCTCATCTTAGTGTAGAATCACTTATTGGTGGTGAGATTATTTTAGAGCAAAGGCGTCAGGGTTGTGACATGGAGGTTGCCAATTGTCGACTTCCTTTTGTATTTGTGTTGATTGACATGTCTAGTTTTGATACTATTTTGGCTATGGACTGATTGTCATCGTATCGGGCTGTCATAGATTGTTACCATCAAAGGGTTACTATATGTACCTTGAGTCTTATCACTGGTGTATGATTCGCGTGGGCGGAGTGAGCTTAGTTGCCTTCTTTCCAACTTCTTGTGTAGTGAGTGTGATAAAGTCCAAGTTGAATTGCCGATGGTAGTTTGTAAATACTTGGATGTTTTTCCTGAGGATTTCACTAGTTTGCCACTTCACTGTGAGATTGAATTCTATATTAACTTAGTGCCTGACTCGGCACTGATTTCTATGGCACCGGATAGGTTTGCACTTGCTGAGTTGAGTGAGTTGAAGATTCAACTCCAAGAACTGTTAGATAAAGGTTTTATCCGCCCTAGTACTTTACCTTGGGAAGCACTGGCTCTCTTCACCAAGAAGAAAGATGGCACTTTGCGATTGTGTATTGATTACCAGAGGCTGAACCGAGTAACTTTTAAGAACAAATATCCGATGCCTCATATAGATGACTTGTTTAAGCAATTGAAGGGGTCTTATTGCTTTTTTAAGATAGGCTTGAGGTTGGGTTATCACCAGTTGAGTATTAGAGAGGAGGATATCCAGAAAATGGCATTCTGTACGCGATATGGCCATTATGAGTTCCTAGTGATGCCATTTGGGTTGACTAATGCCCCAGCTTCGTTTATAGATTTGATGAATCAGATTTTCTGTGAGTTCTTGGACCACTTTATAGGCGTCATTGTGGAAGATATCTTGATTTATTCACCCTATGAGGAGGAGCATGAAGAACACTTGCGGGTAATACTTGAGTTGCTTAAAGCCCACAAACTTTATGCCAAGTTCATGAAATGTAAATTTTGGTTAAGAGAAATAAAGTTCTTAGGCCATGTGGTATTCTGAGAAGGCCAATGTTGTGGTCGATGCTCTAATTAGGAAATCCATTGGTAGTGTGGCTAGTGTTGCCATTCGGGAATGGGAGATGTTGGGTGCTATTGGTGAGTTTGACTTGCACTTTGGCGAGTCTGTAGAGTCTGCAGCCTTGTTTTCAATAGTTGCACAACCTACACTTGTGAACCGAGTGATAGAAGCACAGTGAGGTGACCTTGAAGTGGAATCCCTCCAAGAGAAGATCTCCAGTGAGAAGGTGGAGAAAGGCTTGAATGTGTACCCCGACTCGAGTGTTAGATACTGTGACCGTCTTTTCGTACCGGAGTCTTGCCGAGAGGAAGTACTCCGAGAGTTCCACCATTCATGCCTTACGGTGCATCCGAGAGGCACAACGATGCATCACATCCTTAGTCGCCAGTTTTAGTGAAGGGAAATGAAGAAGGATGTGGTCGTGTTTGTATCGAGGTGCCTTACTTGTCAACAAGTGAAGGTCGAACATCAGAGGCCAGCGAGTTTTTTGCAACCCTTGCCTATAGCCGAATGGAAGTGGGAGCATGTCACGATGGATTTTGTTGTGGGCCTTTCGAGGACTCAACGGGGTAGTGATGCAATTTGGGTGGTAGTTGGCCGGTTAACCAAGTCGACACACTTTATACCAATGTGCATGAGTGACTCGGTAGATCAGCTTGCTGACCTTTATGTTAGGGACATAGTGAGGTTGCATGGGGTCCCTGCGATGATTGTTTCGGATAGAGATCTACATTTCACAGCTCGGTTATGGCAGAGCCTACAGAGTGCTTTGAGCACAAGATTGACTTTTAGCACCGCGTATCATCCTCAAACTGACAGACAGTAATAGCGTACTATTCAAATTTTAGAGGATATGCTTTGGAGTTGTGTTCTTAACTTTAAGGGGTCGTAGGAGAGGCACTTGCCCTTAGTGGAGTTTGCCTATAATAATAACTTCTAGTCAAGTATTGGCATGGCACCGTTTGAGGCCTTGTATGGCCGACCGTGTAGATCTCCTATGTGTTGGGCCGAGGTGGATGATGTACCAATGTTGGGCCTAAAGTTGATCCGGGAAACGATGGAGAAAGTTGCATGTATCCATAAGAGGTTGGTTACGGCCTAGAGTCGCCAGAAAAGTTACACTGACTGTAGGAGGAGACCTTTGTCTTTTGAGGTGGAAGATCATGTCTTCTTAAAGATATCACCTAGGCGGGGTTTGATGAGATTTGGAAATAGTGGGAAGTTGTCCCCTAGATTTATTGAATCTTTTGAGATTCTTGAGCGGATTGGAGAGGTAACCTATTGCTTGGCCTTGCCACCAGAGCTTTCCAGGATTCATGATGTGTTTCATATTTGTATGCTTAGGAAGTATGAGTCGGATCCATCGCACGTGTTAGATTGGACCGATGCAACTTGCTTTTCGTGCTCCTTTTGGATACTATAGCCTTACAGTTCGAACTCCCGTGGTTTTGAATCTGTTTTCACAAGTGCAATGTGAAATAGATAAACACAAATGAGTCCAAATCTGGCAAATCTTTGGAAAATAAATTTTGAATCAAAATGCCAAAAATGAACTGCTTTGCCAGATATAGAGTTGCAACCTAAATATTTTTGGAAAATTTAGGAAACTCGAGACTCTTGCCAAAAGTCACTTATCCGTCATCACCAAAGTGTCTCGGCTTGATAACTTAGGTACGAGAGGGGAATGTCATGAATTGAGCACCCCACTCGCCCGATCAAAGATCGGCCTTTACTAATCATGATGTGATTTTTATTTACATTATATGCTTTTGTTCCAGTTATTAGGCTAACATTATGATGTGACGCACATGAGTATAGACTGATTTGTAAAAATTGGAACATTCAAATTCATGTATGTTTGGAAATTGTTTTGAATATGTACCACTCGAAAAAGTGATCTCATGTACACGTTACTCAAATTATCCCAATTCAAGTAATTAGCCTTCATCCACAAGCAATCAAGAGTTATAGCACTTAAGCACTTAGCCTCATGGTCATCATACTCAACATGGCAACAATCACACTTATGCAATATGCTAAAGCAATAAAGCTTAGCCCAATTCCTGAGGCAAGCCAAAAGAGAGAAAATAGTTAGAAAAATGCATGATCCTAACTAATGAAATATGCTTAATGCAACACATGCAATATGCAATTAGAAGTCCGGCTACTAGCATAGCATATGAATCAATTTGAGAGCATGCAGTTTTAAACACGTTTTCAAAGAAGTATTTAAACGACAATGCTTGTTAGAATAATGAGCCAAACTTTATACATGCAAGACACATGGATGCAAATCATGAGAAATGCTAAGTAAACATGATGCTCTATACTATTCACCATAAGCAGGTAAATAAAAGGGAGAAAGACGTGGGGTTGGAAGACATACACATTATTACAAGTTTGCCCTCGCACAGGGGGGTCTGAATAAATGTCCTAACTAATTACTGAATTGACTAACTAGTACAAACCAAATGAAATAAATTAACTATGCTAGCTAATTATGAGCCGTAACCAACCTCTTATGAATAAGCGCAACCTTTTTCTGTCATTTTCTGACCAACTCTGGGCCTATCATAGGTGCATCACCCACCTCAACCTAACACACAGGAGATCTACACTGTCGTCCATATAAGGCCTCAAAAGGTGCCATGCCAATGCTCGTCTGAAAGCTATTGTTATAGGCAAATTCCACTAAGGGCAAGTGTCTCTCTTACGACCCCTTAAAGTCAAGAACACAACCCTGAAGCATATCCTCAAGGATTTGAATGCTACGCTCTAACTGCCTGTCAGTCTAAGGATGATAAGTAGTACTAAAAGTTAGTCTAACGCCCAAAGCATTCTGTAGGCTCTGCCACAACCGAGCCGTGAAACACGGATATCTATCCGAAACAATAGTCACAGGAACCCGGTGAAGTCGAACAATGCCCCTAATGTAAAGGTTCGAAAAAAAAATTTACCGAGTCACTCGTGCGCATAGGTGTAAAGTGCACAAACTTAGCTAACCGGTCAACTATTACCCAAATGACATCATTACCCCGTTGAGTCCTCGAAAGACCCACAACAAAATCCATCGTGACATGTTCCCACTTCTACTCAACAATAGGCAAGGGTTGCAACAAACCCTTTAGCCTCTAATGCTCGGCCTTTACTTGTTGACAACTAAGGCACCTTGATAAAAACATGGCTACGTCCTTCTTCATCCCCTTCCACCAAAACTGGCGACTAAGATCATGATACATTTTTGTGCCTCCCGGATGTACCGCAAGGCGTGAATGGTGAAACTTTCAGAGTACCTCTTTTCTACAAGACTCTGGCACAAAAAGACAGTCAAGATATATAATACTCAAGTCAGAATACACATTCAAGCCCTTCTCTACCTTCCCACTAGATATATTCTCCCGAAGAGTTTTTACCTCATGATTACCCCTTTGTGCTTCTATAACTCGGCTCATAAGTGTAGGTTGTGCAACTACAGTAAACAAAGTAGGTAACCCAACGGACTCACTAAGATGTAAGTTAAACTCACCAACGACACCCAACATCTCCCATTTCCCTATGGCAATACTAGCTATACTGCTAAGGGATTTCCTACTCAAAACTTCAACCACTACATTGGCCTTTCTCGGATGATAGTGTAACTCAAAAGTATAGTCCTCCATAAACTCCATCCATCATCTCTGCCTTAAATTCAGATCTTTTTGTGAAAAAAATACTTCAAACTCTTATGATCAGAGAATATCTCAAACTTCTCACCATACAAGTAGTGCCTCTAAATCTTCAAAGCAAAGATCACAACTACTAGTTCTAAGTCGTGAATAGGATAGTTTTTCTCTAACATGAGCCATAAGCTACTACCTTCCCCTCTTGCATCAAGACACAACCCAAACCTTCTCGAGATGTGTCACAATATACAGAATAACTCAAACCCCTCTCCGGAGTAATCAACACTGGAGTTGTGGTAAGTCTAACCTTAAGCTCCTGAAATGACTTCTCACAAGTCTCATTCCACACAAACTTAACTCCCTTCCTTGTAATCCTAGTCAATGGTAAGGCTAATCTAGAGAAATCCTTCACAAAACGACAGTAATACTTGGATAACCGCAAGAAACTACGAATCTCAAAGGCATTCTTAGGTGGTTCCCAATCTTGCACTACTTCTATCTTAGAAGAGTCTACAATCACCCCTTCCTCAGATACTATATGGCCTAAGAACTTCACTCCCTTTAAACAGAATTCACACTTCCCGAACTTAGCCTACAACTTGTGGGCTCTGAGCAACTCAAGCATGACTCTCAAGTGCTCCTCGTGTTCCTCTTCAGAAGGTGAGTAAATCAAGATGTTATCAACAAAGACAACCACAAAATGGTTTAGGAATTCATGAAAAATCTGATTCATCAAATCCATAAATAAGGCCGATGCGTTGGTTAACCCAAAAGGCATCATTAGGAACCCGTAATAGCCATACCGCATACAGAATGTTGTTTTCTGGATGTCCTCCTCTCTTATTCTCAACTGGTGATAACCCAATCTCAAGTCTATTTTGGAAAAACAACAAGACCCCTTCAACTGGTCAAACAAATCATCTATACGAGGCAATGGGTACTTGTTCTTAATAGTCACCCGGTTCAACTTCAGGGAGTCAATGCAAAGTTGCAAAGAGCTATTATTCTTTTTAACAAAGAGAGCCGGTGCTCCCTGAGGCAATGTACTAGGGTGAATAAAACCCTTATCTAATAATTTATGGAGTTAACTCACTCAACTCGGCGGGTGAAAATCAATATGGTGCCATAGAAATTGGTGTCGTGCCAAGCACTAAGTCGATAGAGAACTCAATCTCACTGTGAGGTGGCAAACTAGTAAGATCCTCAGGAAAGACGTCAGGCTATTCACAAACTACCCTCAGCAAGTCGACTCAAACCACATCACTCTCAACACCCAAAAATATAGCAAGAAAGAGACTAAGCTCACCCCGACCACGCGGATCACACACTGGCAACAAGGCTCTATCAACTCTATCCCCAAGAAATAAAAACAATCACCACTCTAGGTACATACGGTAACCTTCTAACAGTAACAATCTATGACAGCTTGATAAGATGATATCTAATCCATACCCAATATAACATCGAAACTCGACATATCAATCAATACAAATGCAAAAGGAAGTCGGCGACCAGCAACCTCTAGCTCACAACCCCGACACCCCTGGTCCAACACAACCTCTCCACCAATTGGTGACTCTATCCTAACTGAATATGCTAATCGAGCCACTTCTAACCCCAATGTCGATGCAAATGTAGAGGAGATAAGAAAATGAGATTCACTTGTGTCAATTGATACATTGGCAATAGAATTACACAATAATAAGTTATCTTTCACTACCTAAGGTGCTGGCACTAGATTCGGCGCAGTAACAACATACATGCGCCCCATAGGTCTTTACTCTACTTGCTCACCCCTCGGAGCAAAAGTCTAAAATGGTGACTGATTTGAAGAGGCTCCTTAATTGGCCTTCGAGGCCTATGCTAATGGTGTAGGTTGACGGCTTTATGTCTGCCTCTGACCAGACGCACCAAATGTGCCACCCGACTGTGAGCAAAACCTCATTACATGTTTTGACCGCCCACATTGACAACAGGTAGGCGGCTATCTTCTCCCCTCACTCTGGCTCTAAGAATGAGCTATCGACGGTGCGGACTATTGCCATCCTCCCTTCTGCGGGCAAACTATAGACTTGTGACCCAACTGGCTACACTTGAAACAAGTGATCCCTCCTTGACCACCTCTCCCTGACTTGGAACTCAATACAGGAAAAATAGACCTAGACTGTACTCCCTGGGACTGCTTTGGAGTAGAACCCCTCTGCCTCTTATTGTCTTGTGTCTCTCCCTGAACCTCTTGACTCCTTCTAGAGCCCCTCATCCACTCATCTTTTATTTGAACTACGGTATCAAGATAAGCTGCCTTATACACAAAGCATCCGTAGTCTCTAATCATTGACCCGGCCACTTTGAACAAGAGCCTGATCCTTAACCTCTTCTCAAACTCAATGCAACAGCGTTTCTCCATTCCCACAAGCTTCGGTGCAAACCTAGAGAAACTAGTAAAAGTTGCCTCAAACTTAGCTACTGGTGTGTTCAATAGTTTGAGCTTCAGAAACTGCTCCCTCAACTTCTTCCTAGCAGTGAAAGGTAAGAATTTGTCTTGGAAGGCGTTAACAAAGGCCTCTCAAGTCACTCCAATGCGCCCACATGCATACTTCCACCACTGACCCGTATCTCCATTCAGCTGGAAGGATGCTAAGGTCATCCTCAACTCATTGTCCTTGATGTCAAGCATCTCGAACGTCTTCACCATCTGCTTTAGCCACCCATCTGCCTTCAGTGGCTCATTCAGATCCCTAAAAAACTCATCTGGATTCGACCAGAAGAACTCCCTTTTTAAAAAGGACGGCCCTGTCTCTGCAACATGGGCCTGGACTTGATTCTCAGCTTTGAGAATGTCCATGGATTCCTACAAAGCTCCGGCTATTTCACAGGCCAAAGTGCCCATGACCTGTTGACTAACTAGTTCGGCCACATTGGCCTGACCAACTCCATCCTCTTACTCCGGACCGATAATGGCACCTCATACCGTCTAAGCCTGCCACGCCTACTGCTACCATGTCCACGTCCTAACATCCTAATGAAAGTAATACAAGAGATTAGCACATTTACAAATGTGTTGAAGCTAATTCACTCGTGTCTTAATGTAGTGGACAATAGATAATTCACTCTACATCGCACATAATCATATAAGCACTTATGAATTTTTTTTCTAGATAATGATTGTCCCGCGACGCTGTAAGAGTTCCAGTTAGAAATAGCGGTGATCAAGTGCTTTTCTAACAGGCCTTCTAAAACTTGTAGATTCAATCAACATCTTAGAAATAAAATTTCATACCCACCTAGTCACATAAACATGTTATCACATACCATACCATACACACAAATATCTCTATCAAGCGAGATAAACCCATTGTGATAAGAATCACTTCCTACGTACCCAAAGTATTCAAACCAGATACGCTCTAATGCTAAGTTATAACACCTCGAAATAAAAGACAATCAACCATCCACCATATTCATTAGATAGCAACACATGAATAAGTAATTATCTTCCATTAGTTCCAATTGATTTCGCAAAAGAGTAACATATGCAGATATACATTCACAAGCCTAACCCTGAATCTATAGCATATGTTACACAATAGAGATAGAATGAAAGTTAAATAAATAAGAAATGCCCTAAAGGTTTACAGATTTCCAAGACAGTGCTTGGTTACAACAAAATGGATTTAAATCCAATACAATTAAAGCCTTAGCCTTGTATAAAATAAATACAACTATATAAATAAAATGAAGCTCTTCCTTCCAAGTCCTCCCAAGCTATTGCCTTGGCGGAGGCATGCCATCAGCACCTGGAAATGATTTTCCCACATAGGGTAATCTAAAGCCTAGTAGAAATAATCCAACATAATATATAAATCTTACCAGAGTTATAAGATGAATGCATATGCAATGCTCGTGCCAAAACATTTTATATCTCTTTCGAAAAATCATGTAATGCCAGGTTTATATCACAATTATGAAATCATTTCCTTTACAACAGAAAACAGGGCGATGAATACGACTTTGTGAATCTCTAGATACGTGTCTGCAAGTATACTATACAAGTATTACCAATTTGTCATTTTTACCTGAATTAACCGGAAGGCTTGACACCTATCCATGCGGTTTTCTGGTATTTTACCAAGGATACATAGGCCAACTTAACATCGTAACCACACCCCCTATCCAGATTCAACAAGTATTCATCCATTTTTCTTAAAACAATAACATTTTCAATGTTTTAATTATACATGTAGACACCCCATTTTTGACCGACCTTAAGACTCAGATGTCACCGATTTTGAGCTCAGTGATGATGCATATTGTGCTCGTTCTGAGGTTTCAGGGTCTCGGCTGCGAGCCTTGCCTCCAGACTTTGGGGCTCTTTTGTGCTTTGCCTCGGTTTGCGAACCTGGTCCTATTTTCTCTATTTTATCTTCCCGAAGGGAGGGAGAGGTCTCGTAGACCATCTCTCAGTGGCCGTAGGCTACGTTTCGTGGTCGTAGGCCATTTTTCCCGTTTGGAGACTAGTTTCCGATTTTCAGAATCGTCAACCGTGTGCCTTGGTTCGGGACCACATAACTACCTCCGTTTGCTTCGGTTTTTGGCACACACCTTGTTTCCTCTCTTTTGAGGGACACTGTGGCCTAAGAGGTCACCTTCGTGGTCGCGCGCCACCTCCGGTGCCTAACAGCCTATTTTCGGGGCCCCAGGCCGCGTATTTTGGCCCCCGAACCCTCGTTTTGCATCGGTTAGGGTTCATTTTTTGTATGGACCCTATTTTCTTTGTTTGGAAGGTGGTACTATAGTTGGAGACCAGCAATTCTTTTGAAAACCATTTTGTCTCTCCTTCAGCTGGTTTTCTTGACAGAAAGCTGGTTTTCCTCACTTTTGGGCCATAATTCCTCCACCATTGTGTTGTATTCATCTGGGAGGCCACCAATATGGGTAGGCCGACCAGCTTTTCTTCCTGACCCTTTTGAACCTTACTAGAAAGCTGGTTTTTCTCTCTCCTAGGCCACAATTTCTAGTCTCCCACTATACAGCTGTGTTGTACTCATCTGGGAGGCCACCTTTCTAGTATGACCGACCAGCATTTCACATTGACCCTTTTGAACCCTGGTCGGCCGACCAAGATAAATGGTCGGCCGACCACTTGAACTGGTCGGCCTACCTTCTACTTTTTGGCTTTCCTGAGTACAGTACAGCTATGCCAGCTGTGAAGCATTTGACCCATCCTCCGAGATTTTGACCCACTTGTTTGTCTTCTTAAGGAATCTTTGGCCTTCTTTGCTTAGCTTCTAGGAGAAGCTTGACCCTTTTGGTTAGCTTCTTTTAGAAGCTTGCACCCTTTACTTAAGGTTTCTCCAAGAAGCCTTGGCCCTTGGTCTTCTATAAGAGAGGCTTTCCTCTCCATTTCCAAGGGTTGAAGAATTTGGTTAAGGCACTTTGCATACAACTCTCCATATCTCTCCATCCCAAGCTCTAAACTCCATCATTCTTGGCCATTTGCACACCAACCCTTAGCACAACACCTCCACCATCCATCCAAACATCTTGGAACTGATTTGCAAAGGTTGAAGGCTCACCATCTTGGTCTAGAAGTTGCTGGAGGTCTTCTCTACAAGGGTAAGTCTCTATTTTCCCCTTTTTTGCATTATCTTGCTTCATTCTTTAGCCTTATTTGAAAGCATTTATGAGTTTCATCTTAAACTAAAAAGTGTCTTCTTTTGAGCTCCTCTTGAAGTTTTATTAATGGCACTTTTCTGTTTGAGGACATCTACCTCCTTGTATGCTCCATCCCTCTTTGTAGGCTTATTTTGCTTCCTATCTTAGCCTTGCTTACAAGCATTTTCGAGATTTGTCATAAACTAAAAAGAGTCTTTTTTTGAGCCCCTCTTGAAGTTTGGTTAAGGGTATTTTTCTATTGGGGGTTTTCTACCCCCTTGTATGCTTGTTTGCCCCTTGTTTTGAGCCTTGCATACTTGCATGTTGTGAAGTCACATTTCAGGCCCTATTTGGTGAGTTTTAAGGTCTGCCTTAGCTCTGTTCAAAGCCCTTGTGGCCATATTTTGTGTCCCTCATGCATGTGTAGAGCAATCCTATTCAAGGCCGTTCAAAGGGACCTTTCATTGCATGCTTCATTGACCCATTTTAGGGCTTTTTGGTGAGTTTTAGGACCCTCATAACTGATTTTCAGAGGTGGTTTTGCCATGTTGCATATCTATCTTGTATGTGTTGAACAACCCTCTTATTGGCCTCTCAAAGGAGCACCTCATTCTAGCATGTGTTGACTGAGTTTACATGGGTTTCTGGGGTTTATTTGACATGCCATGTTTCTGCTTTTAGCTGGTTTGGTGACCTCTCTTGTGCTTCATATACATGTAGTGAAAACCATGCTTACTGGCCTATGTTGCATGTTGTTTTGGCCCTTCATGTTAGCACTTTTTGGCCATGCCTTAAACTGATCTTAGGCATATTTTGGACTGCTTTAGCTCTGTTTTTGGGTCTCATGGTCGAATGGTGTTTTTTTTTGCATACTTGTGGTTCAATACACTTGCTTAGCTTTGAGTTTCGGGGTCCATTACATGCATCTACTGAGGTATTTCCTTATTTTGGGGCCATTATACATCATATTTTAGAGCTTCTTTGAATGCCATATTGTCATGTTTTATACTCTTTAAATGCGTTTGAGAGTCGGGCTTGTATGTCTCATTTACCGACCATTGAATGAGCTCCATTTCGTGGCATTTCGAGCCATCATTTTAGGCCATTTCCCCACTATTTCAGACCTGTCTAGGGTCTGTTTGGGGTTGGTTTTGCCATTAGTGCATTGTTTTGGGTACCTCTAAAGTAACGCACTTCACTAGTTTCGGTACCTGGGCCCCCTAGCTTGCATTGTGTGCCATGTTTGCATGTTTTGGGACCATTTTGTATCATGTTTTAGAGCTGGAATTTGTGTGTTTGTATGCCATATTGCATCCTTTTCCATGCTTTGGTAGAGTGGCATTTGATGCGTTAGGATCGATCCCTTGCATCGTGCATGTTTGTATGTGTTTCGGTTATCTCATTTCCATCATATGGCCACTGATTTGAGCACGGCTGAGGCCTCTCCATTTTGGTATAAGTCCATCGTGCATTGTGTATGCCATGTTACAATGTGTTGTGCATGTTATGTTGTTTTAGGCATTGTGTATGCCATCTCATTTCCTTGCATTGCGTATGCTAGGTTGTTAGTCGCATTGTGTATGCTAGTAGTAAGTTTGCATCTCATCCTTGCATGTTTGCATGATTAGGTCGCATTGCATTAGGATTGCATGCTAGTTGTATTTGTGCATGTCATGTCATCCTTATTTGTTGCATTGTGTTTGGAGTAGGGTTTAGTCCAAACATGGGAAACAAGGGACGTTTCGTACTCCAAGTGACGAAACGTGCCTCGATTCTCGGTCATCGACACTCTTGACTGTCCATGATAGAGTTGTTGGCTTTACTTGCTTATATGTGCATTCATTCCATACTAAATAGTGCAATTCGATTTCTCGGCCATCATGCATCGGGATGTGTGATTGGTGGCTCGAGGATCGAGGACTACATTCCCTAGAGCTCATGCAATGACGGGGAGAGTGGTCGTGCACACATTTGTTGAAAATACATTGCCTTCTCTCTCTCTTGCCTTTGTTGCAAAAAAACTAGAATCCAGGGGCAGAAAGTGGTCAACCGACCAGGTTTTCTGGCAGGCCGACCACCTTTTTTGGTTCCCACCACAAAGGGTGGTCGGCAGGCGTCTCCTAAGCCAATATCTGGTCGGCAGCCTTCCCAGGGTGGAGTTTCAGCCTCTTGGAGCCTTGTGCAAATTTCTAAAATCAATTGCAAACAAAGGCGAGACGAGGCATCGCGATGGAATTTCCCAACGAGGCGACTCGAGCATGCATGCATCCATCGTCACCCAAAATAGAGCCGAGGCAGTCACATTCATGTAGTTTGCATGCTTACTAAACTAGTTTGTTAATTAGTCAATGTTGTGTAATAATTAGCTGTAGCTGTTATTTATTCGGACTGTATTATTTATTCAGACTGTATTATTTATTCGGACCCTCCGAGCGAGGGCAATTATGTAATAAGTGTGTGTGAGTGTGTATGTCTTCCAACCCCCACTTCTTTCTCCCTTTTACTTACCTGCTTTCAATGGTTAGTATTAGGGCATATTTAAATTAGCATACCTTATGCTATGCATGCGTGCATCCATACATTTGTCTTGCATGCACCGGGCTCGGCGCATCATACTAACTGCATTGTATTTCAATTCCAAGTTGAATACGTGTTAGTTGTAGCATCATCATATGCCATCTTAGAATAGCCGAGCCTATTGTAGTTGCATCTTGCATCTGTTGCATTAGCCATCTTAACATGAACTAGGATCATGCATATGATTATTAACTAGTTTCTATTTTGGCTTGGAGTACTCGGTAAGCATTTATGTTTTAGCATCCTTGCATGAGTGTAAGTATTGCCATGATAGCATGCTTACCATGAGGCTATATGCTTATGTGATATAACTGCCTGAATGTCTGTGGGTGAAGGTTGGGTTGCTTGAGTTGGAATAATTTGTCGAAACCCGTGTTTTAACCTACTTGCGAGTAGCAAAATTCAATCCATTTTCAAAACAAACGGATGTGCGATGCTTTGTTCCAACTTAGGCAATCCAGTCTATACTTGTATGATGTGTGCATCACATAGTAATTCTAGGCTAATAACCAGAATAAGAGCACATACTGTTTTTAAAACTCGATATCATGGTTAGTAGAGGCCGATCTTTGATCGGGCGAGCGGGGGTGCTCATAGCTGACCTTCCCCAATCGTACCCAAGTTCCCGAGCCGAGGCAACTTTGGTGATGACGGACACGTGGCCTTAGGCAATGAGTCAGGGTTTCCTAAATTCCCCCAAAATAAATATTTAGGTGGCGACTCTGTATCTGGCAAAGCAGTCCATGTTTGGCACTTCTTTCTAAAAATCAGTTTTCCAAAACGATTTGCCGAATTTGGACTCTTTGGTGATTTATCGGTCTTACATTGCACTTTGCGAGACTAACCGTGACAATTTGAGTCCTGAACTGTAGTGAGCCCAAATGAACGAAACGGGATTTCCCTCCCAGGGCGTTCGGGGACGTTTACAATACAACAATGTTCAATGCAAATGGATGAGAAATTAGTTTCAATTTGCCTAATTCTCATGTAATTTCTACGACAATCATAGTTATCATCCACCAATAACCCAAAACAAATATCTCTAAATAGATAAATAATTTCCATAAAGATAAACTTTCCAAATTTCCAAGAGGTGAGTGGTCATACATACCTGTAACGACCACATCACGTATAATGATTAGCACTTGATTAATTAAGAGGATTTGAAATTTAATTGCCGAGTATTATAATTTAATTTGGGATTTATGAGAATTGTGGGATCTGACTTGTACATGATTCTATTAAAGATTTATTTTGGAATTAGAAATTAAAGGTCCAAATGGCTTAAGGAAGTGAAGTTAAGAAGTTGAATCAATTTAATCTTAATTATGGACCCATTTGGGAGTTTAATTAAATATTTGTTTCAGTTTAGTAAAATTGAGATTCGATTAATTGGATCCTAATTGGAGTTAATCAAGTTAATTAAATTATGAAGATTGAGAATTGTAATTATTACGAATTAAATTTATTTATGGGGTGTCTAATTTGAATATGTAATTTAATTGACGGAAATTTGGAATCTAATCAGAAATTGAAGGCCTAGATAATTTAAGAAAACAAGATTGAGGATGATAATAAGTTCAATTCAATAATTGGAGCCTTTTGGGATATTGATTAAAAAAATCTAATTCAGATTGATAAATTTAAATATATTTAATTAGGCTCTAATGAAAGTCAATTAGACTAATTAAATTATGTGGGATTTGAGATTAGTTATAGTTAACTAATTTTGTGTTAACCAAGATTTATTAAGACTAAGTGATTGCATAATTAAAATTTATCCTAAGCATAAACTACCCTATGGAACAAACTAGAATTGTGAGTATGGGTGCACTGAGAAATTTAGGTGGGTGAACTGAGAAGTTTGGTTATGATTTGTAAGTGTATGTGCACGTGTAACGAGGAAGGCAACTAATGATACATATAAATGTAGGAATGGCAACGGGGCGGGCCGGGGATCACCCTCCCTGTCCCCGATCCCTGACGGGGAACCCACTACTGCCCCCACCCCCGTCCCCTAACGAGGATCGGGTTTTCCCGACCCCAAAAATCCCCGGCAAAAAAAAAAAAAAACACACACACAGCTCCAGAAACCATCTTCATCTTTAGATCTGAACAACAACAATAACAACATCAACAGATCTTCATCAACATCTTCATCTTCATCTCTACCATTTTCTAGATCTGAAGAACAAAGCAAAAAACAAGAGAGAGAGAGAGGAGATCCGTGAGAGAGAGATGAGTCGGTGATGAGGAGCGAAGAAGCCGGCGGTGAGGGAGCTGTCGGTGAGAAGGAGCCGGTGGTGTGGGAGAGATGCAGCGTGTGAGAGAGTAAAAGAGAGGGGCCAGATATGTTTGTTTACATGTTTGTTTACACACACCAAACCCCACACAGACACACCACACACACACACACATATATATATATATATATAATATATATATATAAACACACAGCACACACATCTGAAATAAACACACAGCGCACACATCTGAGATGGGAGAGAGAGAGATCTGAAATGAGAGAGATGAGAGGAATGTTCTGGTTTTGGGATTGTTAGATGAGTTCTGAGAAAAGAGAGAGAGAGAGATTAGTATATATTATATGGGTATAGATAAATATTATATTATATTAAGTTTATTATTAATTGTTTCCGTCAGTCAACACAGGAGATGATGAGTATAGATATAATATTATATTATATTAGGTGAGTATATTATATTAGATTTGAAATGAGAGAGGGAGAGGGAGAGGGAGGCGGGGAGAAACGGGATGGGGAACGGGGTTGGGCCGGGGCCGGGGCCGAATCACTTATCACCGTCCCCGGCCCGAAAATAATCAGGGATTTTTTTTTAATACCGTCCTCGGCCCGTCGGGGGTATTTTTTGAAAAAAACCCCGTGTTAATCGGGATCGGGGGGTCGTGTCCCCATCGGGCTGGGTTTAAATTGCCATCTCTATATAAATGTATTAATATATGAGTTCTGAAATGGAAAACAGAGAGTTAGCGAAAAGGAGAGAGAAACCGTGAGGGAGAGAGAGAGAGAGAGAGATGAAGCCTATTCAATCATCTTTGCTGGGAGGAATTTGATAGGAAGCTAAGGACTAAAGATAAAGAAAGATCTTGAAGATTAATAGGTAAGAAATCCTAACCCAATTTTTTTTAGACAATCTCTTCAAGACCTAAATTTATGAGGTAATTGAGTTTAAATACATATGATATGAGGGAATCAAGGAAAAGAATGAAGAAACTTAAGTTAAGTTCAACAATTAAGGAATTGATTTAGAAGCTCATCTTTTGAGTATGATTTTAGTCACCCTTGATGAATTTGAGCTCTAATTTTACATGCATCATTATTTTCCAAAGGTTTGATACTTCAACTTCATATAATTAGAAAGAAATTACCAACAAAATTAAGGTAGGTTCATGGTTATGGAAATCAATTTAGAAATTAATTATTTTGCATTTAATTTTTGTAATCTTGCATGAATTTGGGCCTTATTTCTACATGCATGTAATTTGGAAGAATTAAAGAATAAATATGGGTTTTGATTTTAATTATTAACCCATGCATATAATGTAATCTAAGAGTTTAACTCAAATTAAACATATTTTGGAATATCTATAACTATGAATTAAATTGAGGTTAAAATAAATTGAGTTAAGCTTGAGATTAAGGAAATGAGTTTGGGAAAATTTATCAAGTAAGTTTAATTTGTGTTATTCCTCATGAATTTGGACTTCATCTTTACATGCATCAATGAATCTTCAAGAAAGTTGGAGAATTAATTTCATGTTTGGGTATAAGGAGAGCAAGTTTTGGGAAACTATGAATTCATGAACATATTGAACTTAATATTGAATTAAAGGAATTTTGGATGTAATTGGTTTGAATGTTGACCCTAATTTCACACATGCAAATATTTTCTAAGAGTTTTATCGCTTTAATTTCATGTTTTAGATTCCTCCATGCATCATGAATTAAGAAAGTTATGGAATTAGTCTCATGGATTTTGTAAGAAATAAAGTTTTAAGTATGAAATTAAGTAGACTCATAGTTGTGGAAATTAATTTGGAAAATTAGTTGTTTTGATTTGATTTTGTAGTAATTTCTTGTAATACATGAGCTTTAAGGGAATTGAGCCATTCAAGTTCATATTTTGAAGAGACAAAGGAAATGTTTTAAGAAAATCAAGTTTATGAAAATTTGGAATTAATCCTAAAGTTTTGATTTTATAATTAGATTTTTATTTAATCCATGCATGTGATGTAATTTAAGAATTTTATTCAATTTAGACATTTTAGAACACCAATGATTATAAATTAAGTTTTTGGTTAAAAATTGAGTTAAGTTGAATTTCTAAGAAATTGGTTTGTGTAATTCATAGTTAAGTTGATTTTTTTTATTAATAATAAAATTGGATCTATTTGTATTACATACATCATGGAATTTCAAGAGATTGGAAAGTCTAATTTATATTTTAGAATTGTGGGTTGATATAAAGAAGATGAGTTAAAACTAAATTTGGACAGAAGGAGCATGATTTTGAATAAATGATTTCTAATTGGAAATGTTTACTAAATTATACAATAGTTCTCCATTATTGTGTACCAAAAACTTATGCTTTGAGGCTTTGAATATCAAATTTGAACTTCAATTACAATTCTGGAAATTCCAGAATTTACATTGTCCGCTCGAGCGAGGAAATTCTCGCTTGAGCGTGAAAATCGAGCTCCCAGAAATTTTTCAAATTTTACAGTCTGCTCGATTGACCAAAGTAGCGCTCGAGCGAAGACTCAATTTTCAGCATATTTTGGAAAGTTGCATTTAGTTCATATTTTTATCCTCATCTTTTCCCAAAGCATTCTAGACATGATTTATGACTCAATAAAGATTAATAAGCTATCAATCAACATAAATTAGTTAGTTAAAGAATGAATCATTGATCTAGTGGTAATTGTTTAAGAAGCCAAGTAAAAGATCAATCTATTTGGAAAAGAAGGACTTAGTAATGAAAGAATATGTGAAATAAGAACCTGATTTATTTGAATGAGAAAGAATAAGCGTAGTAGAACTTCAGACTATTTAGACGGAAAAAGACTAGGAAAGTCAAGTTTGATCAAGGGAGTGATATTGTATTTCAATGTGTATATGTTATGTGCTTGTGTAGGTCACGCGCCATTGTCTGCCTGATTTATCTAATATGTCCAGTCCGTCTAATTTGCTTTTGCGGCTATCTGTGAGTAATAACATAGTAAAGCTATGTTCAACCTTATTTATTTTTTGTATAATGAACTAAGAATTGTTTTCTGAAATGTTATGTTCTATACAATGAATGATTGTCCAATTTATGATATGTGTTCGTGACATCCTTAGTGTCATGTGATATGTGTTGGCTGTTACCCAGTATCGGAGGTTCCATCATGGAACTTAATCTGTCTGCACTCTGTTACCCGTACCGGAGGCTCCATCATGGGGCTCAGCGTGTTTATTCTCTGTTACCCGGATCCAGAGGTTCCTTTATGGAACTGGTTATTCGTAACCCTTACGTGTCTGCATCTGTTCTATATCTGCTCTGTTAACGCTTATGGATGTATCACGTATACTTACGCATGACTTATGATTTCTGTATATGATCTGGACAAATTATGAATTTGATACGAAACTAAATTGTGAATTCTAAATCTGTACGGACTCATTCATTAAAACCCTTTACTCTGTTATTATTCATTGGGCTCTAGCTCATTGTATTATTTATGTATGTAGGTGATCAGGCACGCAACCAGGCTTAGAGGCATCTGCCAAGAATCTGTTTTTGTCAGCTAACCTATGTGCCTCCCGTGGAGGTTCCGGATATGTCAAGTGATTATCGCTATGTGATTTAAAGTTTAAGTTCTGTTTTCTTGTTTGGTTAAACAAGTCTTGTGTATTTTGAAAAAGGGGCTAAGTCTTTTTTGTCTGATCTGTATATATATTATGACGTAGGGATGATGTGTATATATGTATTTTAAAATTTTTCTGTCTCGTATAAGTCTGCATAGCTCAATGGACATTGTATATTTGTTATTTGCTTCCGCTAGTCCCTAATATTATGTTAAATTGTCTCAAAGGCCTTCGGTAATCCCAGGATTACTGGCCGGTTACGATGCTAAACCTATAAGGGCGGGTTTGGGTTGTGACAATACCCAACTCCACCATCCTTGTCAATATCAACCCAATTTCATATTTCCAACATCAATTCCATTTATTTATAGAAAATCAACATTTGAGATATTTAGGACAAAAATTCCTTCTTTTTTTTTTTTGTTGCTAAATTCAATTCCAATGGTGAAAACACATCACTTTATCATAACTCATCCTCATTTACAATTCCACAATCATTTCCAAGAATCCATTTGAAAACTCCTCTTTTGAATTTTATAACAAAACCCTAGATTTATCCATAAATTTTCAAATCTCAATAATTTTTAGAAATAACAAATAACTAAGTTAAAAATCATAAAAAAGTGTGGAGAATCCCTACCTCAAGTTTAGAAGACGAGAGAAAGAATGGAGAAATTTCAAAAATGCCAAAACCCAACTTTGTTCCGATTAGAATGAAGCTCTAGATGAGCTCTACCTTTTCAACAACGTGACTAGGGTTGAGAAATCAATGGATGAGGGTGTATTTGTAGAGAGAAGGTGAGTTTCAGAGAGAGAAACTCTAGATCTAGGGTTTTTAGAATATTTAGAGAAAGAGAGAGAGATATGAAAAAATGATCTAAAAAGTGACTTTTATGGGCTGAAATATGTGTAGACCACTCGAGCAAAGGAAGTGTCACTTGAGCGACCTGACACAACAAGTGTTACCGTTCAAGCGCAAGAAGTGATCGTTCGAAAGAATACAAACTTCCAGAAGTTTTGTAAACAGAAGACCATCACTCGAGCTCAAGAAAGACTGCTCGAGCCAATACCGCTCGAGCGCAAGAATGACCAGTCGAGTGTAGAATGCCAACACCTAGTATCCTTGCAGACCTACAAAAGTACTGAGAGTTCTCAAAGACCGTTCGAGCGCAAGAAGTGTCGCTCGAGCGAAGAATCCAAAATTTGGATAGAAATCATTTTGAAAAACAAACTTCCAACCTGTTCTAAACGCAACCAAGACACTCCAATAATCAAACTCAATGAGAAATAAGAAGAAATAAAACATGAACAATCGTATAAGACAATAAAACTCGGATACATGACATCAAATGGGTCGGGTCTAAACAAGAATCGTTATATATGTTCATATATATATATATATATAAATATACTGATATTGTTGTATAACACTACACTTGAATCTTCATAGAAATCATATACCGATATCACTGTTTAAGCCATGAAATCCTTGGAACTCTGGAACTCCCAAGTCCAGTAACACATTCATTTGAAAACGTTTTCACTGCTTGTTAGATTGAGTTACAGACTTTTGTTTTCTCTACAAATGGTGAAACTACATAGTTCCCTTACAATCAATATTGTCCATGCAATTCATGGACATGTTAAGCATTTGATAAGTAACCATGGGCAAATCAGAAATTTTCTTCGCTAGAGTCACTGAGGCCATGTTTGATTGGGTGGATTAGAGCATGAGATTGGGATTATTTATCCGTGGGCCCAATTATCCTATGTTTGTTTTAACATTTTGGTTTAGGATAATTAATCCAACAAATTTGTAGGATTATTAGTAATGGGGTAGGGGTGAGATTATTAATCCAATGAATATTAATCCAATTGGATAGTGAATACCACACTAATTTAATAAGATTATTAATACCTCACTATTAGTTTTGTGAATCAAACATGACCTCAAAGTTTTTGCCACCTTTATAGAATGAAATGAAATTCGCAAAAGAATGATTTTAGATTATGTATAAATTTTGTATAATTTGATAAAATTAGATTGTCAGAAGTCTTTTGTTTGGTTATATATGGAAATTCAGTTTTTTAAATGTTTTAAGACAAAAAGAAACTCTTTTTTTTTTTTTTTTCTTTTTGTTCTTGAAATGTTTGTAGGCATTATTTCAATTCTGTATAAAATTTGTCAGAATGTTAAGAAGTTAAAAAATGAAGAATTTTGTGTGTGTGTGTGTGTGTGTGTGTGTGTTTACTATCATGAAACTATTCTGCTACAATCCTCCATCTCAACTACAACAATTCATACTCTGAAACACATTTCTAGTACTTGGAAATGAACAAAATATAATTACACAAACCAGGAAATAGCAGCTATTACTCACAATTTTTTCAATGGGGACTAATTTTTCTAATGAATTTCACATTTGAGCATATGATCAAACACGTGGTGGGCAAAAATTTTAACAATTATGAAAAAAGAACATCCTCTAAATTCATCAATTAGGCATGATTGCAAAATACGCAAGGAGGAAGAAAACATATAATTGTTCCAAGTGGTAAAACATACACCAGATACAATATGTATGCCCATATATATATATATATACTGAGATTGTTGTATAAAACTATATTTGAATCTTTCACAGAAATCATACACCGCCATCACCGTTGAGTTATGAAATCCTTGGAACTCTCAAGTCCAGCAACATATTCATCCGAAAAAGCTTGCACTGCTTGGCAGATTGAGTTGTAGACTTTTGTTCTCTCTACAAACGGTGGAACTACATAGTGCCCTTACAACCAATATTGACTATGCAATCCATGGACATATTAGGTATTTGATAGGTAAACCATAGGCAAATCAGAATTTTTTCTGTTAGACTCTCTTAAAGTTTTGCCAGTTTTATAGAATAGTTAGAGCATCCGCATCAGTCTCAACAAATTTTGAGTCAAATTATAACCCAAAATCCACTTTTGTATTTTAGATATCCTCTTTTTTATGTACACATTCTATCAAACTCTCTATTCTAAAATTCTATTTCATTAAAATATTATGAACAAGCAAGCATAAACAAGGCCCAAGATAGCAACAAATCAACACCAGAGCAACAACAGAACAGTATCAACACAGGAGGGCTAAACCCACTGAGGGCCGGTTGACCGATCAGGCCAAATTTGAGCATTTTCCTTCTTTGTTACAGGGCACTCACGGGACATCCAGGGAAACATCCAAGAGGACATCTGGGTAGACGACCGACCATGGCTTTTTGGCCCAACTTTGCTTCAGAAAATATAATAAAAAATAATTACTATATGAACAGTGCCTCAACAAATCAGGCGAGGCACCGTGACAAAGTCAAAATGAATGAAAGCTATAGAGAGTCTGATGGAGTTGATATTTACAGCTGGAGATGTCTTGGACTAGTAAACATTTTTCTTGTATCCTAATACTAGTAATTTTTATAATAGAGGAGTTTTAGCCAAAGCACTCACAAATAAATTTAGAGGAGTTACTTTCTTTTATATATTAAAAAAAAAGGAATTAGTTAAAGTTTAATTGTAGTTAGTCAAATGAATTTTTATGAAAAATGAAGGACGGTCATATCTCCGAACAAGACAAATTGTTTTTTAGGTAAGTACTGAATAAAATATTAATTATTTTGAATATACAAATTTTATTAATTTCTGTATAAATTATATTAATCAAGTCCTTGGACTGTTGAAACCATATTTTATGATAACTAGTATTGTAATTTTCAATTTATAAATGGTACAATTGCTGATATGATCATTTTTTATTTTTTGCAAAAATGAACGTGATTAAATCCTGTTTAATTTTTTTTTGAATTCCATTTTCAAACCCTTCAATTTGCTTAATTCTACCTATAGAATGATAACGAGTGTGACATTTATGAACTACTGCTACGTTGATACCACACACCAAATTTGAACATTGCATCCTTAATTTCAAACAATATTATTTTAAATCAAAATGTTTGGATTTTGGATAAGTCAAGAAAAATAAAATGAATTTAATTACTTTTTGATTAATTTAATTACTTTGATTCCATTTTTTTTTTTCTTTTTTTTTCTTTTTCTTTTTCTATACAAATATGAGATCCAAGCATACCATTAGCACACATTTCTTTTGACAAAAGGAATAGTATGTCCTTTTTATTACATTATTTGGTTTTCTTTCTTGTTAATTTTGTTATTTTATTTTTATTCATTTATGATAAAATTAAGGGAGACATATTTATAAGTCCTTTTTCAGACACTTATGGTAGGCTAAGTCCTGTGTAATTTCTTATAGAGTCTCAAATCTTATTTAGATATGAATGTATTCCATAAGATCTTACATAAACGTAACGTGACGTGACACTTACATAAACGTAACGTAACGTGACACCTATATAAACGTAACGTGACACCTACATAAACGTAGCGTAACGTGTCACGTTACGTTTCGCAAACTTAATGAGTTTTTATTTTTTTAAATTAAATGTGAAAATGTTAGGGTCTGTTTGGTAACGTTTACGTTTTTAGTTTATATTTACAAAAATTTTATAAACTGGTTTTTGTTTATTTTTTGTTTATTTTTAGAAAAACATAAACAACAAACGCGTTTGGTAATTGACAAAATGTTTAAAAAAATTTAAAAATATAAAAAAGAGTGAGAAATGACAAGTGGCGGCGGAAGACGGTGATGGAAAGTGGTGACGGTGAGTGGTGGATAGCGGGTGGTGGTGGGTGGTGGCGAGTGGGTGGTGACGGTGGGTGACGGTGGCCGGTGGGTGGTTGTGGTAGGTGGGTGGGTGACGGTGGCAGGTGGTAGGTGGATGGGTGACGGTGGCGGGTGGTGGGTGGTAGCGAGGGGGTAGTGGTGGCGGGTGGTGGGTGGTGGTGGATGGCGGGTGGTGGTGGTGGTGGTGGGTGGGTGGGTGGCGGTGGTCGGTGGTGGGTGGTAGTGAGTGGGTAGTGGTGTTGGTGATGGTGGCGGGTGGTGGTGGTAGGTGGGTGGCAGATGGCCGGTGGTGGCCGGTGGTGGTGGTGGATGGGTGGGTGACGGTGGCAGGTGGTGGGTGGCAGCGAGTGGGTGGTGGTGGTGGTGGTGGGTGGATGGGTGACGGTGGCCGGTGGTGGGGTGGTAGTGAGTGGGTAGTGGTGTTGGTGGTGGTGGTGGGTGGTAGTGAGTGGGTAGTGGTGTTGATGGTGGTGGCGGGTGGTGGTGGTAGGTGGGTGGCGGATGGCTGGTGGTGGCGAGTGGTGGCGGGTGGTGGTGGTGGATGGGTGGGTGACGGTGGCAGGTGGTGGATGGCAGCGAGTGGGTGGTGGTGGTGGTGGTGGCTGGTGGTAGGTGGCGGATGGCGGGTGGTGGTGGGTGGTGGCTGGTGGTGGTGGTGGGTGGGTGGGTGACAGTGGCAGGTGGTGGTGGTGGTGGTGGTGGTGGCAGGTGGGTGGCAGGTGGGTGGTGGTGGTAGTGGTGGTGGTGGTGGTGGTGGGTGGTGGGTGGGGGGTGGTGGTGACGGGTAAGTGGCAGGTGATTGGTGGTGGTAGGTGGCTGGTAGTGGCGGGTGGTAAATAGTGGTGGTGGTGGTGGTGGGTGGTGGGTGGTGGTGGCGGGTAGGTGGCAGGTGGCTGGTGGGTAGTGAATGGTGGTGGCGGGTAGGTAGCGGGTGGTGGTGGCTGCCGGTGAATGGTAGTGGCAGGTGGTGGGTGGGTGGTGGGTGGTGGTGGTGGCGGCGGCGGCGAGGGGTGGGTGGTGGTGGCGAGTGGTTGGTAGGTGGGTGGTAGCGGTGGCTGGTGGGTGGCAGGTGGCTGGTGGTGGTGGCGGCAGGTGGTGGGTGGTGAGTGGTGGTGCCAGGTGGTGGTGGGGGTGGGTGGTTGGTGGTGGTAGCGGAAAACGGTAGTGGAAAATGGTGCTGGGTGGTGACTAGTGTTGGGTGGTAAAAAAAAAAAAAAACTCAAAACTCAGAACGGAAACACATTTTTTGAGTTTATATTTTTTTGCCAAATTTATAAACTGAGACCACTGATTTATAAATCAAAAATTTACCAAACAAGTTTTTATTTGAGTTTTTTAAATTTTTGTAAATATAAATAGAAAACTGAAAACGTAAGTGTTACCAAACGACACATTAGTGTCACGTTACGTTTCATATAAATATGATTTATGGCAACATTCAATTTCTTATATAGGAAATTGAATGTTGCCATAGATCATAGGTATCACGTTACGTTTATGTAGGTGTCACGTTACGTTACGTTTAGGAAATTGAATGTTACCATAGATCATAGGTGTCACGTTACATTTATGTATGTGTCACGGTACGTTACGTTTATGTAGATATGATCTATAATAACATGCAATTTCATAGGAAATTGCATGTTATCATAGATTATAGGTGTCACGTTACGTTTATGTAGGTATCACATTACGTTACGTTTATATTGACACGATCTATGGTAACATTTAATTTCCTATATATAGTTTTATTATTATTTATGATATTAACAACTAATATTGGGGTAAATGTGTCAACAAATTTCGCACAAAATTTATGGGAACATAAGTTTTTTGGTAAGACTATATGTAGTATAAGTCTTTCTAATAGAACTTATAAATAATTTTTCCTAAAATTAAGACACAAGACTTCAATAATTCATGATTGTAAAGCCCTTACAAAAGTGGTAGTGGAATACCCAAATTATACTTTAGCTTGTAATGGATTCTTCATTGAATGGGTGTATTTTTCCTATTGTGGACAATGATGAAGTTGTGTCGGCCTTGATGTGTTTGACTCGGCACCTATTATGTGACATAACTTCTTAATAGAATCAATTTCATTTAATGTTGATATTTCTCTTTCATGGACATTATCTTTTTAAAAAGGCCGACAACACTTCTAATGTAATGTATTTTTTAAATAAATAAATTATTTCTTTAACTTTTTAAAAAGTCGAGCTAGTAGAGGAAGTCTCTGTCAATTATATTTTCTATATCTTTACTAGATCATTGATCAAGATGGTAGTACAAATTGACAATTTCCACAGTAAAAATGAGATAGTGACAAACGATCTAATGATTATGTAGAAAATTAATATCGGGTTGTTAGCTTTTTGAAGAAAATAATGAACATAAGAGACAACTCTCAACAATAAATGAAATTGATTTCGTAAGAGACAATATTTAAGTGAGGTGGGCTACGAAGCCTCGCGGCGGGTGCCTAGTGAATCAGTGATTAGGACAACATCACCATTGTCAACAACATAACAAATGTGCCTTACTAGATAACTCATATTTTTGTCTTTACTTTTTATTCAAACTAACAACTAAGCCTAATTTAATTGATCACTATGAGTCTTTTAAGAGTTTAATTCTTAAAAAGAGGTTATGAATTCAATTTTCTCTAAGAAAAAATTTAATTAAGGATGTAAACACTTGACCCTTTGTAAGGTTACTTGACCTTCATCGATAAAAAAAAGAAAAAAAGAAAAAAAAGAAAAGTAATTTCATCTCAAACACAAAAACATAAAATTAAGAAGAAAAAAAAAAAAGTCTTAACAACATACAACTTTATGGTGCATGTATAATGACAAACATAAGATTTATAAATTTTGCAGTCTTTAATGGATGCTCCGTTGGTTTCAGAAGAAAATATTTTCTAAAAAAAACTTTTTCGAAAAATACTTTCTATAGAAAACTTTTTCTTGAAAATATTTTCTACAGAAAACATTTTCTTATGTTTGGTTGCGTTCTTGAAATTGATGTAATAATGGTTGCATTAGTAGTGGTGGTAGTAGTGACAGTAAGGTAGATGTAAAAGTGGAGGTGTTTGTGGAGTGGTGTAGCAATGGTGATGCTGGTGGCGGCGATAATAATGTGATGGTGATAGTAGTCAATGTTTTGAAAACCAATCGACCTGTTAACGGATATCCGGATATACCTACAACTTGTTTCAATTGCAAAACTGGCATCTTTCAATTAAATCGGTAAAACCTGCATTAAATCGGATTAACCGGCGAACTAGATCCGGGTTGAGGAAACTGGCCAGGCTTGGTAGGCTTCAATGCGCCTGGGTGTAAGCATTGAAAAAATTATGCTTAGAGGAGTCGAATATGACACCTCGCGCATATGAGTGCAAAAGCACTGCCACTGGACCAACAACCTTCATTTAGTATAAGGAAAATGTCTCAAATTTTTTACCAAATAATACATGTGAGACATTTGATCATTTATTTGGTAAAAAATTTAGTATTTCTAACATTACCCTACAAAGAGCAAATGTATATTATTTATTGTATTCAATTAATTTTCTCTTCCTAATACCATTATAATTAACATTTTTACAAACAATATTAACATAAAAAATACATGTATAAATATATATTGGGTAAACATATTTATATAAATTATAGGTATCTTAAAGTCTAAAATATTTTTAATGAATGGATTTTAATTCCTATTTTTTAAATTTAAAAATAAAATATTAATATATTTATTAGGTAATTATGACGTTTCGGTTCACCAATAGTTGAACCGGTGACCCGTGATCCAATCACTTTTCCGGTTTGACCAACGGTCCAAGTTTCAGAACATTGGTAGTAGTAATGAGGTAGAGATAATAGTAGCGGTGGTTGTGGGGTGGTGCAGGTAGAGGTGGCAGCGGTGGCGGTGGCGGTGGCGGTAATGGAGATGATGGTTATAGTGGTAATGTGATAACACTGATAAAAATTTTGTTCGGAAAACTTTTTTTTGCCCAAATAGGTTTGTTTTTCATTGACTATAGAAAATATTTTTTATTGACTTCTATTTTCTGTTGTACCAAATGACAGAAAAAGTAGAAAATATTTTATGGAAAAAAAATTTCAAGTAGAAAAAGAGAGCGTAATTAGAATTGTTATTCCCTTTTCACTTACTATTTTTATAAATAAATTCAAAAATAGGTGGCGCTAATGCCATGAAGTAAAATGATGCACGCACACATGTTAAAAATAAAGGGGAAATTTTCCCTTTACAGATTAAATGATGGACCATTAATTCAAATTTTCTTTTTAAATAAAAATTTAGGAATGATTCCTAATTTTTTTGGATATTAGTGAATTTTAAAATTTTCCAAGATATATTGAGGCTATGCTCGATTATTAACACATACGGATATATTAGAGAGAAAAAAAAAAGAAAAAAAAAAGAATGAAAAACTACATGGCATGGAAATGAGACTTGAATATGAGTAACACATCTAGTAAAGGAACGCTTAATTCATCATGACAACTCTTGATCTCTAAAGTGAAGTTCCTGATTGACGGACTATCGTGTACCAACTACAAAATGAATTCTCAACTATGTTCTTAGTTCAACTGCAAAAACTGTGCATGACTAGAAAAAATTATTGATTCAAAGAGTTCACTTGATCGACTGCTAACAAAAGTAACAATGGGAGAGCAACTAGATACCATGCATTCAAAACATTTGATCATTGACATAGGATGACAAACTACTAACATAAAACCAGGATCACAATTTGTACGTAAGAATGCAATTACACACCCCATTTGAAGCTCGATTATTTTATTTGTTACAATAATTGTATATACATAAGAATGCAATTACACACCCCTTTTGAAGTTCAATTATTTTATTTGTTACAATAATTGTAGAGAGAGAGAGAGAGAGAGAGAGAGAGAGAGAGAGAGAAAAGAAGAGAAGAGAATCTCTGTATATTGAATAATGTTGTTGTAATACACCAAGGATCTTCTAGAGTATTTTTTTCCTAAAGTTTTCTAAAGTGGTGTATTGTGTGGTTGAGATTTAATGCTGAAAAATTGATGTGACTTGTCATTAAATCTCAACCACACAATGCACCACTCTAGGAAACTTTAAGAAAAAAAAACTCTAGAGGATCCTTGCTCGTTGTGTTGTAATATTGTATATTGAACTATTACAAAAGATGGCCTATATATAGAATTTATATAAAGTGTTAATCAAGAAACCATGAGAATAAGGAAACCTATAGAAATATGGAAACCTAACAAATATGGAAAGCAATATATTGTAGATATACTTTAACAACCCCTCTCAAGCTCAAGTAGGTAAACTAACTTGAGTTTCGAAGAACAAAACAAAAAAAAAAAGTAAATAAATGAGACTTTGTTGTGTACCACAAACGAAAGAGCTTGTTAGGGGCGATTGAGAAGAGTCAGCTATTAGGGCAAATGAAAGAGCTTGTTAGGAGCGATTGAGAAGAGTCTACTATTAGGGCAAACGATAAGAGTCTACTAGGAGTGATTGAAAAGAGTCTGTTGCTAGGACAAATGATAAATGGGCCTACTATAAGCGATGTTGAACGACGTGTTCAATGTGAGAGAAACTTGTTAGGGGCAACTGATGTGATGGGCCTTGGGAGGCGCTTGAATAGGAACAAATGTTGAACTAGCAGATGTGACACACATGGAACTTATGACATGGTGTTGAACGATGAGCGCAACTAATAAGAGAGTGTACCATAGAGCGGCTTAAGACATGATGCGTTAGGAAGCAGCTTAGACGTGTGCCAATGAGCGGCTTAGATGGTTCATATGGTGTATCACCATGCTCACCGTGATATAAGTATATTATCCCCCTCAAACTCAAATTGGTTTTAAAATAGAAACTTATATGAGGTTGAAAGGAAGAGAGCCGAGAGAGAGTGCATAAGCACACCAAAAAACAAATATATATATTTAAGTGATGAAGGAACAAAAGGATGTGATTGGACGCTAGCGGAGGACATAGTGGTTTATTAGTGTTGTTGGAGATTGGGACAAATATAGGCATGTTTAAAAAACAATTCCAGTAGACAGCAAGTGCAAGGTTACCAACCAACCACTCGCCAATGAACAAGAAATACAGACCAGAATTGTATAACTCTGATGCTATATTAAGATAAATGTATTGAGAGAGAGAGAGAGAAGAAGAGAAGAGAAGAGAAGAGAAGAGAATACTTATATATTGAACAATATTGTTGTAATATTATGTATTAAACTATCACAAGAGGTGACCTATATATAGGACTCATATGGAGTGTTAATTAAGAAATTATGAAATTAAGAAAATCTATAGAAATATGAAAAGTAATATATTCTAAATATTTGTTAACATTACTAAACATGAATCTTAAATTGCAAGAAACATGGATAGTAAAATTGGAAAACAATATTAAGCCAAAAGAAACAAAAAATAGAAAACAAAACAAAAATTGATTTTGTTTGGTCTAATTTTTGAAAACTATTTTTGAAATTTTTATTTTTCATATATTTGTTTATCTTTAGTAAACTTCCCGCCATATTTTGGTCATTTTTTAATAATATTTTGGGTAAATTATGTAAATAGTCCATATATTTTACACGATGTGTCAATTTAGTTTCTGTTATTTCAATTTACTCGATTTTACCCTTTAATTTAACAAATTGCGTCATTTTAGTCCAATAAATAACGGTTGTTAAGTTTGATGGGCAAAAAGTCTACACAATGTGTCAATTTGGTCCCTGTAGTTTATACAATGTGTCAATTTGATTCCTGTAGTTTTAATTTACTCGATTTTGACAGAGACCAAATTGATACATTATGTAAACTGCAGGGACTAAATTGACACATAGTTTGACTTTCCGCATACTAAACTTAATAATTGTTATTTATTGGACTAAAATGACACAATCCGTTAAATTAAGAGATAAAATCGAGCAAATTAAAATAACAAGAATCAAATTGACATATCGTGTAAATTACATAAACTATTTGTATAATTTATCCTAATTTTTTTAAATGTGCCTGATCTAAAAGCACGTAAAAATAGTATTTGTAAAGAAATCTGAACAAAGTTTATTAAAGACGATATTGAGTTTTTTTTTTTTTTTTGTTCGTTGTTGTTGTTGTATATGTGGTGTTTTTTTTAATATTTCTTCACAAGTATTGTTTTTTTAGCTATATTTAGATTAAGTGTATCTAAAAAAAATAAAAAATTGATTAAAATATGAAGAAAAAAATCACTAAAAGAAAAGTGAGAAAAAAAATTTGAATTATAAACCAAATTAATTTAGTAAACCGGATAATGAAAACATAAAATTCAAGCACAATTGCAAACAAATGTTTACCTTTTGAGAGGAGCTTCTGTGATAATCCGATCGAAGAGGTTGATGATAGGTCATCTTGCAAAGTTCCTCACGTAGATAATTTATACAAAAAATTAAATTAATAAAAAATAGTAATTACATAATTAAATTATATTTATGTTAAATAAATAAAATTAATTTATGTTGTACATATAAAAAATATTAGGTAAATTTATGTTATATATTATGCAAAACCTTGATAATTAATTAGAATATTTTTCAATCCGTCAATTTGTCCAAAATTACTCAAACCGTAATTTGTTAATCCGTCAATTTACTAATCTACCATTCGATTTATAATTTTATTCTTAAACCGTCCGAATCATACCCCTCACACTACTACATAATATATATGCATATTTTAACTTTTTAAAGTAAAAAAAATTGACTAAAAAAATTTAGCTTAATTGGGCTGTGATACGAGTCCCCATGGTTGTTTGCAGCATTGCCCATGCTTGGGTCATTTTTAAAATTATGAAAAACACCAAGGGCTTTGCTGCAAAATCATATTACTATTGTTTTTAGACTCACTGTTTTGACTCTCTCCCCCATGGTCTGAACCCAGAGAGACAGAGAGAGAGAGAGACAGGAAGGAGGGAAGCAGAACCCTAACGGGCCTACGGCGAGATTTTCCGGTTCCGGAGACAGAAAATCTTGGTGAAATGGTAGCGTTATTTCTGTCAGTTAATATATTGTATTGAATCTTTGTACTAATTCTTCAAAATTACACACACACACACACACACACACACATATATATATATATATGTATATGATTGTTCATGCCTATCAATTATATATGTGTATGAACCTAAGATGATCGAGGGCCTATGTCTTTCGAGACTCTGGTGAGTGTGCGCGAGTATCAATTAGGGTTTGAGTTCTAGGATTAGGTTTACTAAATTTTCAGATTTATGTGTGATTTACTCCTTGAAGTGAAATTTTATGGCATAAAACAATGTGGGTATTATATATTGCTTGCTACTGATAATGGGTTCCATTAGCTTCTGCTAAATTTTCCAGACATTGCACTTACATGTATTATACAGTAAAATTACGTCTCGGAATGAGAAGGGAAAAGGCTAATAAGAAGCAATTTCAGATGTAGAAGTGAGTTTTCCTCTTGAACAATTGAGGCTTTGCATTATTGTTAATGTTGGGGTTTATGGAGCCTATAGTACTGACACTGGGCCCTCAATCCAATGGGGGGTTGGGGGTAGCTTGGTAATTATTGATGTAAGTTGTAACCCTAGCACGATATATTTCTGTTTTCTGTAGCAGCTGGATTGTACTCTCTTTTCATTCTTTCTGATATAGTGAAACTGGTGTGAGCCGTAAATGTAGGCAATTTTGCCGAACCACATAAATTTCTGTGTTGTTTCTTTTGTGGTATTGATTGTTTTCATCTTGCTGTTGTTTGTGTGTTTGGGGTATTCTGCAACAGTTAATACTAGATACCATACTAAATGATAAGTTCTATCAATTTGGATGCCCTTTTCTAGTTATGTTTGCGTGTGTTATGGATGAAAATAAAAAATGTGGGAATTGCAATTTTAGTAGGGGGAATTTTGGGTTTGGAGTTTTCTCATCATATATAATAGAATTCTCTTAAAAAGTAAGGTCATGTTTGTCGTAAGAAAATAAAATCCAAAAAGATTTTTTTATAGAAAATATTCATTCTGAAAATTTTCCCCATTCCTAATTATTTGAAATCATGAACTAAACTAGCAACTTTGCTTTAATTATTATTGGAAATTATATATTATTATTTGTCCTTCATTTTCCAATGAAACAAATAGATACTTTGATTAAGGTTGTGAGCAAAACAGCGATTACTACGTTTGGCTTCAAATATGGCTTTGGAAATAGTAGGTTGTTTAAAAGAGTAAGCATCTGGTTCAAAGAGTTGCAGCCAAGTTTTAACATTAATTTTTTTTTATTTTATTTTGTTTTGGTAATTGGAGTGGTTTCATTCTATGAAGCACGGACACGGACACGGATACGGATACGGACACGGACACAGACAGGGGACATGGCAATTTTAAAAAAAAGGAGACATGGATAAGGCTGGGGACACGACAAATTTTATTTATTTTTAATAAATATTTTTATTTTAATACAAGTTAATTATTTTATTTAATTATTATATTTTTAAATAAATGTGTTTCTATTAATTTTTTTATTTTATTTTATTTACATTTTTTTTTTGATTAATATGTATAAGTATATATTATATCTTATATATATATATATATATTATATAAGATATGAGATATGTCTTTTTTATTAATATTAAATAAATATATATATATATATATATTATACATATTAATCAGCGAGAGCAAGAGAGAGAGCGAGAGACGCGAGCGCGAGAGAGAGAGAGAGCAAGAGACGCGAGCGAGAGGGAAGGCGAGAGAGAGAAAGTGAGAGGCGTGAGTGAGAGGGAAGGCAAGAGAGAGAGAGAGAGAGAGGCTTACGGTGGTCAAAGTCAACTGGATAGAGGTCGAGGTCGACGGCTTACGGTGGTTGAAGTCATGGAGGTTGACAGGCGAGTCGACTGGATCGAAGTCTAGGTTTGTCTCTTGACCTTTACTCTTCTCCTTTATTCTTCTCTTTTACCCTTTGTGTCCAGATTTGGTGGACACTCATGTCCCTGTTGTGTCTCCGCCGCGTCCCTTGCAAAAAAATAATTAAATTAAAGGGACACGTCACCCAACGTGTCCCCATGTTAGACACCGCCACGGCATGAAATCTGGCGTGTCCTTGCTTCATAGGTTTCATTTGTAGCTTCCTATGTTCTAAATGTATTTGATTGAGTTTGACAAAAGACTTGGGTTCACAAAGCATGAGTTTAGTGACAAAAATGTCAAATTGTCAAGAGAAGAGTTTTAAAGGGCTTGTTGAGGCTTGCCTCAAGGCAACACTAATGCAAAATGCATTGAGGCTTTGATTTTTAGGTGACACTCTTGAAAGGCTTGTGCATCATAGTTAGATGCATGCGCCTCATGTGTTCCTTGTACGCCTTTTTCCCATAAACATGTAAGGAGTATGCATATTGAACTTTTGTCTTGGATTGTTGTTAAACTGTCTAATACATGGTTTAAACCTAAAGAAATATCCTTCTTTGTAGCTATGTTTCATGGTAAAAAAATAAAGTCAATGACCATCAAGAAATTACACAAAGCTAAGGCTCAAGTGAGAAGGTCGATAATTGCAACTAAAAATGTCGTTTTCACTTTCAATGAGGACAAGCTTTCTTTTCTATTAGGGGTGTTAACGGGTCGGTTCGAATTGAGTTTACTATCAAATTGTCAACCAAACCGAATTGATTGGGTTAAAGATATGGTTACCCTTTGCCAACTGACCCACCTCTTCAAAATTGAACGAATCAAACCCTTTAGTTTGATGGTCGGTTCGGTCAGTATTGATACACAACTAAAAAACTAACTTCTCTTTCATACTGTGATTGTAACTCAAATAAACCATACAGATTTGAGAGCAACGGTGAGTGAAAAGAAAGAGAGACAAGACTCACCATCGTTCAAAGTCATCGCCATTGATTAGCACTACTGTCATCGATTGCCTCTATGGAACAAAACCATCGGCGTCGATCACCACAACAAATCAACGCCTTTTGCCACTATCAATTTACCAAAGTCCATTTCTACCACCGTTGTTTCGGGAGGGAGGGGGAGAATCGACGTTATGGAGAGAGAGCAATGGGAATTTCTTTTGAACGAAGAGATGGAAGATGAAATAGTGGGGGGAGAGAGAGAGAGAGAGTTATGGTAGATGAAACTGAAGAGATGTATTGGAGAGAGGGTGAATTAGATTAATTAATGTGTTGGAGATATGGCAATTCATGGGCTCGAACCACCTGACAAATCTGACCAAACCGACCCACAAAATTGGAGATCGATTGATTTCGAATTAAGAGACGGTCGGTTGTGGATATTGATTCTATAATTTTTGAATTTCACGTTAGTCAATAGATTTATTATCACGTCACCCAAAACACCCGGACCGTCCGAATAAATATATAATTAATAAAATTACATGCAGTGCCTTCTTATTTGATTGATTGACATATTGCATTTATTACACAGCTTAACACCAACTCTCCATTGACTCTCTCTCTTCCACTTTATTACTTTGTCTATCATCTCTCTCTTGAACAGATCACTCAAATCATCAACTTTCTATTTATTATTCTCTCTCATCTCTTGAAAAATTAACTCACTCAGACCTTTCCAATTCTCTTAACGCTCCACTCATCTGCTTAGAAAATATGACTCAAATCACTTGTTATTCTCTCTCATCTCTTGGAGAATTCACTCGAGACTTTTCTGATTCTCTCTGAAGTCATTTTTTTTCAATTTCAAACGCTGCTATGTTTTCTCTCTCAACTCTCACCGTTCCACCGAAGTAATGACTTCGATGATCAAATCAGACAACGACAACGATGAGGAGATCATGTGACGAGATCATATGACAATGATGATCTTCACCACGACGATCTTCGATCAACCCCTTCGTCCCTTCTCTTTCAATTTTAGTCTCATCCTCTCTCTGTAAAGTATCTTTTTAGGGTTTTTTTTTCTTGTAAGCTGTCAAAGGGTTTTGAGCTTTCTTGTTTGCGGACTAAGAAGATGAGTGATCGGTTTTGATTCTGACTGAATTTTTTCCAACACGCTTATGTCCGGTTTTGAATGCATAGTGGGTCAAAATTGGATGGCTTCTTGTTCTACCCAAGGTGGTACATGTTAAACTTGACTCAATTTGACCCGTGAACACCCCTAATTGGAGAGAGTGTAATCAATGTTGAGTGGAGATTTCTTTTGGATGGAGGAGATGGGTGGAAAAAAACAATGGAAAGAGTAATCAATGCATTGTAAATTGGAGAGAGAGAGAGAGAGAGATGAAATGGTGGAGAGAGGGTAATCAATGCATTGTCAATTAAAGAGACTAGAGAGAGAGATAAATAATGGAGAGAGAGGGGCTTAGAGAGGGTTTTAGTTTTAGTTCCACGTTGGGAATTGTGAGTATATACACCACACTTTGACTTATTTGCTTGGTTTATCCAATGCTATATATGACACACCCATGTGTCCCACCATAATTTACTCTATTATCATTTCAAATAAATAAAAGCATATCTTATAAATTACATAAGTTGTATAGCTATTACTCATTGGTTTTACATTTTCAAAATATCAAATCCATGTAGACTTTTAACTCTTACGTTTTTTCATAGAGAGAGAAAGGTAGTACTTTCGATGAGAAGAGAGGTCATCAGAGTTGGTGAAGCACTCAAGGTTAGTGATAAATGTAATTTGAGAGCATCAATTACAATACGACACTTGGATCTAATATCTTAAATATATAGATTGGTTGGGTCGGGTTACACAGGTTTGTTTATGCCAAACCTGCTACTTGACTGATAACCTATGAAAAGTACTCCCATTTACTTGCAGTCGACAGAAGAGAGCTTCGAAAACCGTTCGTTCAGAATTGGGTTGGATCTGGCAGGGTAGTATCATTGGGCCGGATGGGTATTTGAACAGCCCTATTCTCTACAGTGAAATGCTTAATACCTTAAGGAGAAAAGTATTTACACCTTTGTATTTAATTTTTAATAGTGTTTGCTATTTTAATTTATTTATTTACTAAATATAAAATTTCAAAATTTGAAATACTTACTCCTTGCCTCATGAGGGGTAAAATGTATCGCGTTACCCATTTATCTCTGAATACTTTGGTCAAGAGCAATTGTTAAAGAACTTTATATGATGCATTGCTGCATGCTCACTCCCACTAGAACTTGCACTTCACAAAATTTGGGTTATTAGGAAAGACATAGGCATGGGACATTTGGAATTTGAAGTAGGATGTTGTAAGAACCTATATTAATTTTCATTCGAGTATCAAAAAGCATTTTTATGCAATAATTGCCCATTAACAAATTAAATGAAGATGTCGCTTTCTATTTTCTTTTGACCTAACTCCTTAGAGATATGATTTTACGATAGAGGAAGCTTCTGTTTTTTTGAGGAGCTACACTTGGGGGTTTGGAGCAAAGTTTTAAAAGGCTTTACTGAGGCTTGCTTTGAGGTGAGGCTAAGGCAAAATGTCTAAAGGCTTTGATTTTTAGTCTTTACTCTCCAAAAGCTTGTGCATACAGTCTTGAGACATGTGCCTTAGGTGCGTCTTGTATGCCTTTTAAGCATAAGCATGTGAGGAGTACGCATATGAAGAGTTTACCTTAGGCTCTCATTAAACTTAGTCTAGCAGATGGTTTAAATATAAAAAAGTATAAAATAAAAAAAGAACTCATCTTGCAACTATATTCTATAGGAAAAATTAAGTAAATGGCCAATCAAGGAAAAAAAACAAAGTTTAATGCTTAGTGAAAAGCTCAATCACTAAAGCTAAAAATACCAATTTCATTTTTAATAAAGCAAAGCTTCCTTCCTTGCAATGAAGAAAAGTATTTACACCTTTATATTTAATTTTGATGTATTTATTTATTGTTTTAAAACATTTAAATTATTTACTAAATATAAAAATTTGAAATTTGAAATGCTTAAGCCTCAACGCCTTACGGCTTACGCCTCGCCTCATAAGGGGTAAAACGTCTTACGGTACGCATTCACCTTTAAAAACTTTGGTTTGGAGAATGAGCTTCAAATAGGATACAATGTGGGTATTGGAAAAGGTAGGATATCACAAGGTAGTTGTGCATTCTTGGCATAAGGCTTAATATAATTGCTTCTCCAGAATGGAAATTAGTATGAGGTTAATTTTGTTTGGTAAATCTAGGAAAGGGGCACAATGAGAAGCATTCTAGAATACTGCACACCCTAGTTTTACATGTTTGGATAGTTTTTTGATCAACTTCTTGTTGGGGTGTGAAATATGAAAGAAGAAAAGTTTACTTTTGACTTTATTGCTTTTGAATTGTAGTTGGCAAATTAGAAGAGGTTCCCTTTTCTGCCTAGTTGGTAGAAAGAATTCTGAAATGCGGTTTGATGGAATATGATTGGGTTGCAAATGTAATGAGCTAGATTTCCACATCATGAGTTTGATTTTAGTTGACTGAGCAAACATATCCATAAAATTTAAGCCACTTAAGTGTGCGTGCATGCAATCTATGGTTGATCCACCAAATATTTCTTTCATATTAGAACCACTGCAGCATTTGTTGGAATCTAGATAAAAGTCCAATAGTAATGATGACTTCTCTGTTTTTGTTTTGTTATGTTGCTTGGAGGGAATAGTCACATAGTTTATGATGTTATTTCATAAGCAGAACTGTCTGATTAATTTTATAAAATGGGTAAAGAATTCAAATGCCAAAATATTAGTAAAATGTTAATTATAAATTGTGGATATTTGGCCTTGAGGAAGCTAATGTGAGGCCTTTTGGGAAGATGCTAAGAACTGAGATGGTAAGGAAACATCGGAGGTGTAGGAAAGAAGTGAGATTGCTTTAGAGAGGGTGGGACCATGGGAGTGGAGAATGCTTATGAATTTTTTGGAGGCCAGTAGCCACTCCTTGTTCTTGCATGCATGGAGAGGATCCCTTTTATAGGAGAATCGAATCATGGGGACTATCTGAGCCGTGCATAAGACCCCAGGCTAAGGGAGAGGTGGTTCAACCCCCTTGGTTCTACAATTTTGAGGTTTCCCAACTTATCATGGGATGGTATTGGACAAATAGGTTAAGCCTCGAAGACCATATCATAATGCTACAGAGGTAGGTATGATACATATTTGGAGAGGCACATGTATTTGTCAAAGCTCCTCTCTTTTTGATACTAGTTGAGTTGGAGCCACCCCAAGAAGGAGGGCTAGACAACCTTGATGTTCGCTCAACTCTAACCTTCACACCACATACCTCTAGTGATCCCACGTAGAAGTCCCAACCCAAGATGGCGTGGTTGTTCTCATCAAAGTGCTGGCCTTATGGATGGGAGACCAACTCAGTGGGACACCGCTCCATAGGAGATACTTATCTAAGCTGGAGATGGAGATTGAGTGAGTTTAGTGGAGAAGAGATGATAGATCTGAGAATGAGCATGGTCAAACATTGAAAGGATATGAATGGGGGGAGCATTCATGGTTGAGGAGTTATTTGGCTGGCATGGGCGGCATCAAGCGTGTTGTCCACAAGTGGAAGAGATGACCGCTTGAGCGAAGTCTCATTGGCCGAACCAAGGGATTCTTGAGCAGATTGGGGCATGCCTTAATGTCTTGGCTCAGGACAAAGGCACCATGTATGCTTGCCTTGACCATCATAGCTTGATCTTGGAGGGGAGCAGATGGAGACTCATCATTGGTCCATGTGTATGTGTCACTCATGAAGTACACATGGTACCCTGCTCTTTGGAGATGCGAACATGGGGGTGATGTGGCAATGCTATGTAGCAAATATGAATGCATATACCGTACAAAAATAAAATAGTTTGTAAATTTGTTTATACTCATTTCAGTGCAGTTCACTCTTGCAATTCGTTATAGCTTTATATTTTTAGTTATTTGATGAATTTGTAATTGTGACTTGTGTGCAGGCTATGTACATTCGTGTGAAACGTAGTAAGACTACCTACTTTCTGCAATGCGAACCAACCGAGACAATTCTAGACATTAAGCAGAAGTTGCATGTCCTCATTGATCAACCAGTGAATGATCAGCGTTTGATTCTAATGGCAACTGGTGAAGTGTTAGATGATTCAAAAACATTGGCAGATCAGAAGGTACATCAGTCCACTTCTATTATTTCGAGCAAAAAATTCCAGGTTTTATGTTATCTGTTTGAGAAGTGGCCACATTCAAATTTCCATCTAAGAAAATATTGTTCTGTTAACCTTAAAGTCTCTTATTTTTTGATATCTTAGCTTCAGAGTGTGTTGACATGTTTAACAAATTCCATGCTCTTTTCAGGTTGAAAATGATGCTGTTGTTGCATTGACCCTGAGAAGAGGTACTTTTATCACCTTTCCCCCCCATTTGGTTTAATGCATTTTTTCCCTTCACTTTTTGGAACGACTTTTTTTTGTTTAATGTTCTGCTTTGGCTTTTCTAGCGATCCTTTTGCTTATCCAATATACTGATCTGGCTAAAGATTATGAACTTGCATGTGTATTCAAATGATTCTGCTTGGAAATTTAGTAAGTGTTGTTTTAACAATGTAAGAAGGTTTTGATCACAAAACTTAACTTTCTATTTCTTGGCTTCGAAATTTTTAGAAAAGGACCGGCAAATCTTAGCCATTAATGGGGACTAAACTGAGTGTACTTTTATCTAAGGTTTGTTTCTCTGCTTCCTTTGCTGAAATGTGCCTCACATGCTTAAGAAATGACTAGACAAAATAGTTTTGTTTGTCTTTTCTTTGGTGACGCTGAGAGAGGCAAGGCTTCTAGAGCCATTCTTGCAATTATTTTGGATTGTTTGGTTGGAGGGGAATGGTAGATTTTTTGTAATAATTTTTTCCCCATCACTATGGATTTGAGTGACTGAAAATTTGAGGGCATATCATTGGGTGATGATGGGTATTATCTTGTGGTATTAGATTTCTGTTGTTCCCTCTTGACCTCATGAGGAAGTCTTGGCTCTAAGCAGTTTCCTCTAAGAGCAGGGACAAAACCATATTTTTTTCCTGGGCATACAATAATGTGCAAGGCTGGTGTTGATGTTGCAGACAGCCTCACTTCACTAGCATTCATCTTTTTCCACGTTTTCTTGTTTTTCCCTTTCTATTTTTTCTTTATTGTTTACTTCTATTTTGGCTGCATTCTTTCGGTAGTATCAATACCATTAAGAGAATAATCATTCTTTTATTTTTGTAGAGACTGGGGAAAAAAAAAAAAAAAAAAATTTAGGACTTTTTATTTAGAGACACTACTGCGAATTTTTAAAAATAGTTTCATAACATGAGATTTTATGAAAGTTTTATGTAAGCTTCATATATGAGTATATCATGCTTGGTAAATTTTCAAAGTTAAATGATGAGCATTTAATTTTATAAAATTCACAGATTGATCAGTATTCAGTTTAGTGTTAAAGTAGAAATTGAAATTGAATTTTAGTCTTGAGTGAGACTATTTTTGTATTTGACTTCATTTATTATTGATTGATCTTGAGTGATTAGATTAGTTGGATTAATTAATGGGTAATGGGGAATTTAATTCTAGACTCTTGATCCAAAGTTATCTTGTGATTTACTTTGTAAATTGGATTCATTTATTCATCCCATACTGAATTGTTTGGTTCAAATTTAATTATATAAATTATAAATCCTATATGTGATTATGGTGTTTTTAGTGTGTTATATTAATTTATGATGTATACCATTAAATGAGAGTTATATTTTGTGATAACAAAATTTATACCATTTTATAATTTTATGTTGCAAAATTTTATAATTTTGCTAAATCATAATTTTAATTGTAGATATATATATCAATTTTGAGGACAGAACCACATGGGGTCTACTAGCCCACGCTGGCCATGCCTTGTCTAGGGGATTGGTTTGCCACTTGCTTAGCTTTTGTTTATATATATATATTTTTAATCAATTTCTTTGCCGGTTGCTTTTGGTTGTTTCTGTCAAACGCCTCTCTCTCTCTCGGCTTTGTCTGTCTTCCAGAGTTTTAAAAGGCTTTCCTGAGACTCGCCTTGATGCTTGCCTCGCCTCGAGGCTAAGGTCGTAAAACGCATTAAGGCTTTGATTTTTAGGCATTACGCCCCAAAGGCTTGCGCATCATAGTTTGAGACATGCGTCTTAGGTGCACTTTGTACGCTTTTTGCGCATAAGCATGTGAGGAGTACGCACATGCAGGGGTTGCCTTGGGCTTTTGTTGAACTTGGTCTATTAGATTGTTTAAACTTAAAAAAATAAAAAGAATTCCTTTTTGCAACTTTTTATAACTATATTCTACAGGAAAAATTAAGTAAAAGATCAATCAACAGTTAGTGATCAAGTGAGAAGCTCAATCACTAAAGTTAAGAATATCAATTTCACTTTCAATGAAGGAAAACTTCTTTCTATGCAGTAAAATGTTCAACGCCTTAAGGCAAAAAGTATTTACACTTTTATATTTAATTTTGTTTTCATTTTTGTACTATTTTAAAATATTTAATTTATTCACTAAATATTAAAATTTGAAATTTGAAATGCTTACGACTCAACGCCCTGAGGCTTACGCCTTGCGTCATGAGAGGTAAAACACCTTGAGTACCGCATTTGCCTTTAAAAACTTTGCTCTCTTCTTCTCTTTTTGTTTTATAATTTTTTTCCCTCTTTCACCATGAATGCTCACTGTGTCCCTGGAGTGAGGAGATTTAGACCTTGTTTGGTTTAACTCTCAAAACACAATTTTTGAAAAAAATTTCCAAAATTTTGTTTGGTTGGAAATTTTTTGTCAATCAATCACTTTTTCTCTCTTCTCTCTACTTCTCAATCACTTTTTCTCTCACACACATCTGCTCAACTACAATAAAATATCAAATCATTCCAAACTCCCGTACTTCAAAACTCTTTCCAAAATATACAACCAAACAAATAAAAAAAAAATTCTAAACTCTTTCCCTAAGTTTTTTTTTTGAAAATTTATCTCCCAAAATCAAACCAAACCAAACGCACCCTTAGAGTTTGGTTTTCACCCTAATTCTTGGAGCATTTTGTTGAGCAAGGCAAGAGCTTCATAGTCATTGCAAAAAAATTCATATTTGGGTAAGATTAATCATCTACAGTTTGTGCTTCTTGTGACATGAGGTAGGGATTTCTTTAATTTTTCTTCATGTAGTTTTTATACATGAATATGTGGTATTTTCATTATACCAATTTTGGAGATTTGGTAGAGATTTTAAAGCATGTATTATAAAAGCTAGGGCTTGTGTTGTGTATGGTATTTTTTTTAGTAGTTCATGTACAGTAATTTTTGCGAGAACTTAGAGCATATGTAGACCTAAGATGGGGAAAGCCCTAATTATTCGTATAAGAACCCTAATGCCCTTCAAATTTTGTAATCGGGAAAAATGAAGATTTGTTAATCAATTTTGCAAAATTTAAATTAGATCTTGTTGATTGAGAAATGGTAAAGATAGAGAGTTTGTATTATATGTAATTTGATTGAAATTGATGATAAATTGAGGAATGCTTCATTATATACATATATTTGAGCTCATTGAGAGTGATTATATAGGTTGATTTTTGGTTATACTTTAATATTGCCAAGTTAGAGAGGTTTAATAGAAATGACTATTGTTGACACAATGAATTGTAACTAGTGTTGACACTATTAATGAAAGTGAAATTGAGAATGCAATGGTTGAATTGTGAAACGTAGGTAGGTTGAAAGTAATGAAGATAATAGGTGATTTTGGGTGTTTTGCAAACTAAATGTTGTTAATTGAATTACGTGTTATACATTGCTTATATTGGAGTGTACATTGTTTAGAGATAGCCTATCTTGCCAATCGATGGAGGATTGCATTGTTTGTTATAGAATTGATATGAAACTAGGTTGAATTGAAACCTTAAATGTTACATAGTTTTATCAATTAATTTGGTAAATGGAGTTAATGTGGTTCATGTTGTGTTATGCGATGGAAGTGCCATATAGAGGTGCCAAGTTCCTTTTGGTTAGCACCTGGTAAAGTGGCTTGCATTTCAAATGATTGGTCCCAAGTTCTCTCCAGCTAGCGCCTGGTGAAGTGGCTTGAGCTTCAAATGACGGGTCATAAGTTTCCTCCAGCTAGCGTTTGGTAAAGTGGTTTGCGCTTCGAATGATGGGTTTTAATTTTAAGTTCCCTCCAGCTAGCGCCTGGTAAAGTGGATGGCAGTGGCTTGGTCAAGTCGTATTGTGTTATGTGATTGTAATATCTCTTTTTGGATTTGTCCATATGAGTTTATGGTGAAAGGTGCCCAATTAGCTCTCTGTGATTATGGCTAGAAAATGTGAGGATGTCTTATGGAGTATTACGAATTGCGACTAGTCACCGTGATTCTAGTGGGTTATTTGTTTTGATTAGACTATTAGGAGTCATTGGTAAATTTTGTGGCATCATAGTTATCTAATGGTAGTATGGTTGTTGAGTTGCTTAGTTGATATTCTTTAGTGGGTTTTGGGAATAATTATTGAGATGGTTTTCAAATATATTTAAAATTGATGAAATCTTTTAAGTTATAAAGGATGAAAGTGAAAGCGAAAGATGTAACCCTATTTAAATGTAAATGAATGGGTTTTGAGGAAAAATAGGTATATGCATATTTTGGGTAGTGAAAAAGAGAACATTATCGATATATTTATTATGTGAAGCATTTATGATCATATGCATGTGTAAGACTATATTAATTAGATTTATTGGGATCTCTACTGGACTATATGTTCATCCCACATTGTTAAATCATTTTCAGGTGCAATTATGGAAGATTCTATTTGAGTTGAGAAGCTCCATTACTTTTTCGGCCACGGGGCCTTTTACTTGTAGGCAGAATGCCATTGTTGTGTATCTAGGGTTAAGCCCTTTTCATTTATGTAAATGTATGCCTAAGGGCATTTTATTTTCAATTGTAATTATTAATGTTGTATATATATATATACATGAGAGGGAGTTTTATTGTTTGATTAAGTTCACGATTGTAGCTTCTGCATAATTCCTTATGAAAATGGATGATAGTAATGGGTATGGTAATGTAAATGGGGTTTTGAAATACGGGGCGTGACAATTTTTGTTTTCAGGAAAAGAAAAGAAAGATTTGTTTACCTTTTAAACATAATGCACGTTTTCACAAAAATACTGTAAAACCAAACCAATATAGTTGATTGAGAGCAGCTCTTGGAACTACAACCATGTTGCTTCTGTCTTGCAAATTAGGGGCAGGGGAAGGGGTTGCAAGGATGGCAAAGATTGGAGTTTGATTTAGGAGAGATGGTAAATTGGTGAGAGAGTGATAAATGCACAGAAAAATAGAGAAAAGAGAGGAGCTGGGGCATTTCACCTCTCTAGAGCAAGAAGACTTTTTGATCTTGATGTACTTTCTCGTGGAATCTCACAACATGCATGTATGGTATCTCACCGTAAACAAAGTAGGTTATGAAAGCCTACTTCAAATGCAGAGATATTCCTCTGTTGTGCTGGGCTGAGCTTGATCACATTTTGGGTTTTATGTAGTTGCTTTTGTTGAGATTTTCAACCTGTCTTGTTTCCTGGGAGTGGATAGTTTGAACAACCTAAGTGGGAAAACTATTTCGAAATAAAAAGGAATTCTTTACTAGGTTATGGAACACTTCTATTCGATTGAGCTAGTGCATCTTTTATGCTTAGGGAAAGGGAAAGCGAAAAGGTAGGTGAAATGTAGTTATATTTCATTCATATTTCACTCATTTTTTCATTTTCCCTTTCCAAATCCCTTACCCAAATCCATGATCCAAACACAGCCTTCAGGTTTTTGCATGTTTTTTTGTTTCTCCCTGTGCCTTTGTTCTGCTTATTTAAGCGGAAGAGTTGCTTGCCCTTGTATTTATTCAGTCATAGTTTTGTGTTTTGGGAACTTGTCGAGGCTAATTCAATGGGAAAAGCCTTCACCAAGAATTTTGTATTGATGAATCAAGATTAGGATTATTCCAAGTATGAGGATATAGGATTATAATTAGTTAAAGCGGCAAAACAATTGTCAAACACGATATGAAAAATGGCTTTCTTCAGTTGAACTACATGAAACTCAAACTTCTATCAGTTGGTGGCAAACAGTAGCATTGGAAATGGAGTTAACTAAAGTTTAGTAGATTAATGATGTTTGGTATTGCGGGCATATGCTCCGTTTGTGTTGTGATTTTTTTTTTTTTTTTTTTTTTTTTTTTTTTTTTTTTTTTTAAGTACACATGCATCCTAATCCGCATTGCATATTTTTCAAAGAATTTGTAATACATTATACACGTGACCCGATCCTCACATTTTTATAGGTATGTAAGGAATTACTTGTTTATTGATTCGTGAAGATTGACTTCAGCTTGAGATTTACTTCAGTTTTCTTCCCCAAGTCAATTATAGTGGTCAGGATTATATTGTCTTGCGTATTTGACCAAATATGACCTGTAATTCGGATGCACTTTCATTTTTCTTTTCCTTTCTTGCAGATGACAATGAATTTGAGGACGTAGACATTGTGAGGCCAGATGATTTCTACCAGTCCCGCGATGCAGATGCTGCGGCGAGTTGGTGAGGAGGACTCTGTGCGGGTACCAGCTCACCGGCAACAAATATCCGGGGCAATGGACATAGTTTTTGTTGCTTAGGAATTGGAAACATGAAAAGTTGATTGCTCCAATAATATCATGATTCAACAAATATCCTTGGTTACCAGTACAGATAGATATATACATATTTTTATATTATCTTGTCTTTGGGTAGTCAGGATCAGAAACTGTTTTACTTTCCGGCACTGTTCGGGAGTGTCCAGCCAGTCAGCAGGAGATTCTCTGTCCGAATTTTCTTTGTTGTCCCAAAGCCCCTCTACCCTACTACCACCGTTATGTTATGTGTGGTTGGGAGATTTGGACATGGAAAGGGAAATAATGTGTGAAATTAGGTAAAATATAAAAATTTTATGTGCACTTAAATACACTTGCCTCAAAATAATTGGAAAACTAAGGACTACTCATCTTTCTGTTTTTCATGTTGCTGTTGGAATTAAAATTTTGGTGAAAGTTAATACAATGCTAGAGGCATCCACTCTTTCGACCTATTTAATCATTGAGTAGTTCTATTGTCTCACTACCATCTCTCTCAATACACAACCTCTTCCCATTTTTTTATCTATTACTTTTGTATTCGTCGGGCAAATTGCCTCTTTGGACGGAAGCTGTACCTCCGCTGCCACTCCTCACTTTTGGCCATCATCACCAACTACTACCACCATTACAACCCTGTTCCCCAGCCACTCCTCACTTTCGGCCATCGTCACCAACCACTACCACCACAACCCTCTTTACCAGCCCCCATTGCAGCCTCACATAGTTGTCCAACATTGTTGCCCCACCACCCCCTGCAAGGTAGTTCAAGTTTTTGGGCCCTAACACTGAAAAAAAAAAAAAAAAAAAAAAAAAAAAAAAACTAAATGAGGTCTTTTTAAATATATTATTTGAAATATGTTCTTTAATGTTGAAATGTAAAATTACTAATTACGTTCAATTTTTAAACTTTCAATTCCCAAAGACAAATTTAAACGAATAATATATTCTTTAAAAGAACATGCAAGATGAAGGTTGTGTTTGGTACAACTTTGAAACGTTAATTTTAGAGTTGATTTGTACAAGGCGTTTGTTTACAAATTTCAAAAATTAATTTCACGCTTACTTTTGAAAACACGATCAAAGGTGGGAAAATTTGAGCTAACCAGTCGTCCCCCCAGACGTCTCACCGATCATTCGGCCAGTTGATCAGAACAGTGCAAATTTTTTTTTTTTGTTGCAATTTACATATGTTAATTTTTATATATTCAATAAAACATATTTTCCGAATTTTTAAAATTTTTTTATGAGTTTTAATAGAATTTTGAGTTGTATTTTTGGTTATGAGTTGTAAGTTTTTGTATCAAATATCATATATTACATCAAAAAATTTTCACTCAATTTTAAACTCATTCACCAAATAAATTTTCTACAATCAAATCATAATTTCAAAACCTACAAACTCAAAATACAATTCTATTCTCAAATTATATTTAGAAAACTCTGTCAAACACAATCTAAGACTTTTATTTTTTATTAACTGTAAAATGATTTTAAATTTATATTTATAATGCTAAAATACATAAAAGGTTGGGCTCTTATTGTATGGGGCTTTAGGCAGAAGTCTTATTTGCTTAGTACTTGAGTTGCTTTTGACCTCAAAGCCATTATCCCCCGAAAGTACCCCTCTCCCTCTGTGATGCACCACCGTCATCGCAACTCTCACGACCCCGAAGAGAGAGAGAAGAATGAGGAAAATGAAGAATTGGGGGATCCCAAGTTGGAGAGGGGATAATTGCACAGGGTGGGAAAGAACCGAGTGGAAGTAGATTAAGGGCTGAAAAGTGGCGACCAAGAAGATGGATGGTATTTTGATATTATTTGAAATTTGATAGTGAAATAAAAAAAAAAAAAAAAAAAAATTTAAATTATGTATGATATGAACTGAGAAAACAGCATGTACTAACATAAGTATTAGTTTGGAAATAAAATTTCCCTTAATCATTTGGTGGGACTTAGAAGTGCCCGTTAAAATTATTCCAAAGCAAATCACCGTATTAATCAAGAGTTTTAGTATACATTGATATAATTAACATAACACTTTCATATAATTACAACGATTCGTTGCAAAGAATAAAGTCCAGAACTATAAATCATAATTGTATAATGTTATATTTGGTTGAGGGATTTGGGGAGGAATTTGGAAAGGAAAACGGAAAAGGTGTGTGTAACTAGGTGAAATATAGGTATGTTTTATTCACATTTCACCAAACTTTTCCCTTTCTTTTTCTAAATCCCTCTTCAAATCCTCCAACCAAACGCAGCGTAAATGTCATTGTTATACTAAAGCGATTGTGAATAAGTCATCTTAACTTCTTGTAAATGAATATCACCGAGTAGAGATTATCAAGCAATGTGGAAGGGAATACTGATATACCACAATCAAAATGGTAGAGAATATTGATATGCTCGCATACTGTTATAATTATGATTTAAATACATAATTACAATGTTTATGGCTTTGTAGGGCAGAATCATGACAAAGTTTGGTTTCAACCCAAAAATAAAAAAAGTTATTATTAATATAAATATTAAAAAAAAAGTTTCAGAGAGCTTTTGGAATAATTTGGAGTTTGCTTTTTCTGTGATTTTTTTTTTTAAATTGACTTTGGTGAATTTTTCAAAAAAAAAAAATAAAAATAAATAAAAAATAATTACATCTTTGGGTTGTACATTGGTTTGCTTCGTTGGGACGAATGACAAATATATTAAGAAGTTGAAAACTTTCCACCTCCGTTTGGGAAGTGAGTTGACTTTTTAGCTTTTTTGGCTAGGGGTGTTTGGCAAGAAAAAAAATAGCCTAGTTTAGGTTAAAATTTACAAAAAGACAAAATAGACTAAGCTAATAAGACAAAATATCACATCAAACCCATAATCATTTCACTTTTTCTCTCACAAACATCACATCAAACCACAAAAAAATCCAATCATCTTTCCAAACACAAAAATTTTAACCTACTAAAATAGTCAAAAACTAAAATAGCCTACCAAAATAGCAACTTCCCAAACGAAGCCTATATTAGCCTGGGCTAAAAAGCTTGGTTTAAGAAGGACTTTTTGGCTTTTTAATTTTTTTTTTGACTTTTTTTGTGAGAGAAAAGTATAATAATTATAGGTTGGATGTGATGTTTTACTTGTTGTGGCTAAAATAGCCTATTTTATCTTTTGTGACTATTTTAACCACTAACCAACTTGCCAAATTATAGTAGAATTTTCTATTATGACAGAGGTATAAGAGAGTAATTATTTATTTTAAATTATTAATAGGATGAGTTAACCAATAGAATTTTTATAAATATTTTGAAAATTACAAAAATTAAGAATTTTAAGATGGAGTTTTGATGGTTCTAAAGCCTTTATTATTAAAAAGTCTATTTGCTATAATACATAGTACTAGTAGTAACTCATGCTATGCACGAGCAAGTAACAAAGGTGATAAATAGTGTTAAATATGTTAAAAATTAATATTTAATTTTTTTTGTTGGCTTTTTTGACTTTCAAAGGTTAGAATTGTAATTCAAGTGTGCCAGTAAAGATCAATAAGTCCTTACAAAGATTAATAAATTCCAACCAATTAATCAAACGATTGCTTTGAAGTTCTTTCAGTCTCAATAAAGCGGACTTTACTGGTGGTTTAGTTTTTAGGAGAAAATTAAGAAGACTACAAGAAATAAAGAAAGAGGGAACAATAGTGTCAGAAATCAATCTTTTATTAAGTAAACAAAAGTTTACAATTGTACATTCACACTTTTACAGCTTCGAAGGGTATTACAATAACAAACTAACTTAGAATTACCCCTAGGAATTTGAAGTGCAATACAGGAATGTAAAGATTGGAATTTAAAAAATTGGAAAATATAAAGTAAACGAAGTGGTTTCTAGATCTGGTTTTGGATCCTTACATTATTAGCACTCTCCTCTATTTACAGGCTCTGAATATAACCGTCGAAGTGACTGATAATCTGTCAAAGTAGGTGATAACTGTTGAAATAATCTCCACGATCACTGAGTGTAGCCTGTGGCTTTGATCAGTTTGTTTCCACTATTCCACTCTTCATGGTTGTGCTTCCCTCTTGAATTTGAATTTAAACTGTGGACAACTGTTTGGCCACGTCACCTTGGATATCTTGACTATTCCCATGTCTCGTGGATCCATTTTCATTGCTGTAAGTTGCCACGCGTCTGTTGATGGTTGGAGACCTTTATTGATTTCCCAATTTGCCCCTTATAATCCACATGTCAGGCTGCGATAGGTCTGTACAAAATATATAACCAACATTGCTCCCCGCACTAATATAACCAATACTTGGTAATATTAGTGGGTCAATGCTCTTTGCCCACGTCCCACGACGTGCATGGAATGTATTTATCTGGGAAGTGTAACCATCTCCAAGCAACAAAACACTGAACTTCATTTAATTCTCCCTGGTGCTTGAACACTACCTCCACTATCTGTGTAAACGAAGGAACTGATACATTTCTAATGGCTAAACAAACTCTTTCTTTCATTGATCAAGCATAGAGGTTTTGGACAATGATGATCGATCTCAAAAGAACTTTCATATATTTATTAGCCATATCTATCCTCCTCCATTTATACAAGTTATGGAGGCTTTCGCAAAATATGAGCCTTTAGACCAAAAACTTATCTAAATGGATCTTGTAAGTTCTTCATCTGCTCCAAAACCTTCTGCATGGGATGAAGCCGCCTCCTCTTCTACTGGAAATACTGGTTGGAATGTTTGGCCAACACCAACACAACCTCACAAGGGAGCGGATTCATTGCAAATTTATTGAATTCGATGACCCTACTGCAATTCCTCACTCTTCGCGCCGCTCTGTGGTATATTCTTATATCCCATTCGATCGTCTTCGCTCTCTTGAAGACAATTTGCTTTCGGCACGGTATACCTTTACCTTGCTGACCAAAATAGTGTGAAAGACCCCTCACCCCATTGAGGCTTTAGGAATGAGTCCTTCACTCTTGGCCAAGAAAGTAAAACTTTGTTCTTTTGACTGGCTAGAGTATGAAAATGAGCCTCAGTTTCCACTTTTTTTTTAGAGGGGATCCCATTGCTCATTCCCTTCCCCTTAATCCTAATTGGGTTGAGGAATTGAAACTTACCCTCTTTGAAAGCCAACATTTTGCTCCCTATCAGGCTCCAGTTCCTCCAACTACTTATCAGTAGTATAAAGCCCGGACCCTACTTGTTGCCTTTTCTCATTTATCCTTCGAAGTCCTTCAAGATGACACTCATCACAAGAATTTTCTATAGTCTTGTGACATTCTCTCTCAAAGTCACAACCTCAACCCTATGGCCCAAATAGAACTTCACACTTTTCTAGACCAGCTCCTTTTGCTGTTCAATTGGAACAAGAATGCTTTGGCCACAAGGGAGTCATTGGAGCAGATCTTTGCTGTTCGCATCCAAACCCAATATGAAGTAGAAAATCTTCTTGAAGAATATGAAGATTTCAAGAGACCTAATTCAGAGTATGGAGAAGATGTTGATATGGGTGATATGTGTGGGATAGATGAATTGGAGAAAGCATTTAAACAAATAGAATTTGAGATGAAGTCTCATCAACTTTTTTACAAAATAAGGGTTCACCAATTAGACAAACCAAATTTAGATAGGATAGAGGAAAGGTTAGAAAAGGAACATGTTTTTATTGAATTTTGCTGGACAAAGTTTCATAACCTTGTAACATTGTCCATTCCTTACTTTTATGAAATTGAGAATGTAACCAAATAGGCCCTCCCAATGTAAATGCTTATATCAATAAAATTGGGTTTTCATATTCCAATTGCATGGTTAATATGACTTTATCCTTTAATTTGTTCACATAATCTATAAATATCAGCTTCGAAGTAACCAATCTTATTTCGAAGCTTGGTTTAAGTGTTTCGAAGCATAGAGTTCCTCTTTAAAAGTGACAATATCATCCTTCGAAGGGCTCTGTCTTAGTAGAAAGTTCAAAAGGTACTTTCATATATGGGTAAGTCCTCTGGTTTTTTAAATTTTCACACCACTTCATCAACTACTGGCCTCATAGTGTTCACTTACTTTGAAGCCAAACAAAGCAAAACTATGCTTCCTTTAATCAAAGAGCACTAAAAATACTCCTTCCAAGGAAATTTTCATTGAGAGAAAGTCTAGGAACATACTTTAAAAATTCTTGAAGTAGACAAGTCCTAACTCCACTTGAGTTTAAGGCATAAACTTCAAAATTTTAGCAAAACACTAGTTTCGAAGCCAACTACCTATTTTGACGCCAACCTAAACAATTTGAAATATATTTCCCTCTCTCATAAGGTAACAAGATGCTGCTTTGAAGGAAGCTCTCCTTATTGTGTTTTCAGGACTTTTTTAAATAAAGGCCTTAATCCCACATGGTTCAAAATGACCAATCAATTTACTTGGGCCTATTCGACCTGTTAGCTTGAATGGGTAATTTTGGACAGAAAGGTTTAAAGCCCCAATTTCTCGTGCTCTTACCTATTTTCTTGTCCAGTCTTTTTTTTTAACTCCCATTGTTGTGAACTTCAACTCCTTACCCTTCTCATACTCACTCTTCTCGCCCTCATTTCAATCTTTCACTAATGGCGTCTTCTTTCTCGAAAATACTAGTTGTTGAGAACTTACGTCTCTGGTGGCTTTAAGGAGATGTATTACTGATGAGATAGCCAAATACCGAACACCAGAGGGTAAAAGTGCGATTGATGGACGGATCTTCGTCCATCACCACCATTCTCAATGGGAGTTCGTTCTTTGCCCCATCTTCAAGGAAGCTCATGCTACACTTCCTCCCTTGTATCCGCTTTGGAGGATCATTACCTTTTCTACGAAGGAAGCCTCAACTAGGGAAATTTGAGGGTTAATCGACCTCACCGTTGTTGGCTCACATTGAAGACAGAGTGGGAAGAGTAGTATGACAGAGTAGTCGGAGCTTGAGAGCAAGACTTGGAGGACCTCTACATTCTCGACGCCCTTCATCTTTCTAGGTTTGTCATTCATGAGGACCCTTTTCTTATCCTAATTGCCCTTTGTTTTTGGAACCCTGCATTTAACTTCTTCCAATTTCGGTATGGCATGATGGCCCCCACAGTTCTTAACATGTGTCACCTTCTAGGGCTTTCACTTACTAATCTCACTTTCGGCCCTCATTACCCAGATCTTAAGGTCTCCTTTTCTGTTCCCTCATGTAATTCTTCTTACAGCGATTTCGTGGCCTCTGAAATAAGAAGGAAGGTCCTGTGACCGACCGTGAATTTTTGTCTCTCATTCTTTATTAGCTTTGCTTGCCAAGGCTTTGGCTTTAGGGAAAATAATAGCCCTGGCTCTGTATGTTATGGGCCATGTATACAAGGTTTGTTCCCAATTCTGTGAGAGACCTCTAGAGCCTAATCAAGGGGGGCCAGTTCGGATTCTCAAACTCTGGCTTTTTGTATATTTCACTGACCTCTACTCCCGTAGCTTAAGATTTTTGTTACACAACCCTACTACTTATGGAAAAAAATACGCCAGAGTTTCTTTATATCCATCTAGTTTTGTTTATTATTATTTTTTTTCCATGAACTGCCACTGGCTGTTCAGCCTTTTTTTTTTTCGTCCCTTCGATGCTACTGTGGGGCCAGCATGGTTAAGGGATTGTTTAACTGATTCCACTTGCTTCAGGCCTATTTAAAAAGACATGTGGGCCTCCATTCTACTGCCAAGGGAGCTCTTCATTGGCACATAAACCCTCGAGCTTACAAGTGCATCTTTGAAGCCTACTGCCCTGCCCAATTCGCAAGACAATTAGGGCTTAGCCAAGGGATTTATGTTCCACTCTGTAGCTTCTCCAACTCTGACCTTGATACTAGAGACCTAAAGGTACCAAAATCCAAGCTGGATGAAGCAACATCCAAGTTTAGAAGAGATTTCTCCAGCTTCGAATTTATACCTCACTGTCTACAGCAGGGCCATGACTAGGTTCAAGACCTGGTGGGCTGTCAATATGGAGGTGCAAGTTGCTAACCCCCACCCTGGATTTATTGCAAAATTTGGATCTATTATCCCAAGGTGGGCAAGCCAAATCCAAAGAGGCTGGCATCACTATTGCTCCTGTTGTGATAACCATGTTCTGTGTTACATTAATTAACCTTAATTATGATTGTGATTTTGTGCTTAATATGATTTTGGGTGATAATTATGTGATTAATTATGTTTCTAAATCTATATTTGTTCACTGTAGGAAAATTTGTTTAATTTTCTGCTATGAGATTAAATTGAAGGGCCGTAGAGGTGACATAAATTGAAATTGATTGTGTCATTGTGATTAGCACGATTTTTAGAACCTACAGTGAAATTTAATTAAAATCTGATTCGGACCAAGTTAATTAGATTAAATTGATTAACTTAATCACGGTTAATTAGACTTAATCAAGTTCGATTAGGCAAGCATATTTAAGAGCCTAATTACACTTATACTCATTCTTTTGAGCTCACAAATCTGAGATAGACACTCTAGAGAGAGAGTGAGCTGAATTTAGAGAGAGGAAGGGCTCAACATTGAACATTTTGCAAAAGAATTGAAGAACTAGGTGGATTAGCTCAAGATTTGGCTATAGTTGGAAGAATTAAAGCTTTTGGTGGGTAATCAAACTCTAATTTATGAGTTTAAAATCATGGTTATGTGAATTCAAAAATTAAATGAAGCTAAGAATGAGATTTGAGTTGAATATAATGAAATTGAAGTTTATATATACATGCATGTAAGCATTCACCATGATTATGTACATTTGAGCTTGAAGCATGTTAAACATGTAGAATTGGTGGTTATTTTAGACATACATCCATGAATTATAAAATTATGCAACTTGGTTGCGTGACCTTTGAAGTTGTAGAGCTCAAATCCATGTCTTGATGATGATAGAAAAGAGTTTAAGTTTGAATTCATGCTTGCATGGAAATGTAGAATGATGATTTGCCAAATTCATGAAGTTTTGTATATAAGAAATGTAATTCTTCAAATATTAGTGTTCATATACATGTTTTTGAAGTTTTTGGACAAGTCATACATGATTTTGGTTTTGGATGTGTGTTTCGAAGCTCAAATAGTGAGCTGAAAATTTCCAGAATTCGACACCTTCGCTCGAGCGTAAAGTGAAGGTAACTAGAAGTTTTGCAGACATTTTCACTCGAGTGAGAAGAGTTGCGCTTGAACGACCACTCACATCCTTGATTCTTGGCTCGAGCGAGCATAGTTATGTTCGAGCGTAAAAATGAAGCAACAAGTACTTTTGCAGACCAAAGGAGACCGCTCAAGCGAGCAAAGCTATGCTTGAGCAAGGAACCTGTTTCAGAAAATTTTGAAAAGCTGCTTCATGTTTTGTTTTTTGTTTTTTTCACTTCTGAGCACTCTTAGGCATTCATTATGCATTATAAGTGAATTAAAGAATAAGAAAGAAGCCTAAGAGAATTGAACAAGTTAAGAACAAATTGAATCGTTTGTGACCCAATGTGTTATGACATGTGTAGGGTCAAACGCGAGGACAAATCCATCGACTGAACACTGTGAGTAATATCTTAGAAAAGATATTCTTAAGTATGTTACTTTCCAATTGCTACACTTCTATATAAGCTTCATGGATTTGTTGAATTATGAATGACTATTCTATATGCTAAATTTTTGTGTAAGGTCATTTGAATATGAATATGATTATGATCATCAGTATGAAATGTGCATAAATATGAATGTGTACATAATGGGCCCGAGGCTGTTTGATAAATATGAATTGGGTCCGAGGCTGTTTGATAAGAATGAATTAGGCCCTAGGCCGTCTTATAAACATGAATTGGGCCTGAGGTGGTCTGATAAGAATGAATTGGGCCCGAGGCCATTTGATAACAATGAATTGGGCCCGCGGCTGTTTGATATGATGGGCCAGAGGCTGTTTGATATGTTTGGGCCTGAGGCCATTTGATATATTTGGTAGAAATATGAATAGGCCTAAAGACCGTTTGATGTGTTTGACAGGGATATCATCTATCAGAGAATTTCATTCATATAACCTCTTTACTTCGGTGTTATTCACTAGGCTTTCGCTTACTCTTATTTATGTCTATGTAGGTGAGCAAATAGATGTCCAAACCCAGCTTCAGTGAATGATGTGAGAGAAATCCAAGTTTTGTGAAGTTAACCTGAACGTCACACGCAAGAGACTTTGTTTTTGTTCTTTTGTGTTACCCTTTTTGCTATCTTGGTGATTACATTGAATCATTTATGTACATAAACTTTTTGTTTGGTTGACTGCATGTCTGAAAGTTCCTGGATGTGCAAGATGTTAACTCTGTCTATACGTGTGAGTTATTATGGATACTTATGAAATGATTTTGCCATGCCATGTAAGCATAGCTCTTTGGACAAAATTTTTAAGTCTGCTTCTGTTTTGGTCCCTTCATCCTATTGGGATACCTTTAATCTCATTTGTGGCCATAGGTAATCTCATGATTATTAGCCGGTTATGACCTTAAGCCTTAGGGACGGGTTTGGGTCATGACACCGGCCCTCACTGCACTCCTTCCATCCAGAATTACCAGGGCTGTTGTAAAAAATGGTACTTGTTTTGTCTCTTTTCTTGCCTTTCCTTTCCTTTCTTTATGCTGTTTGTTTACTTAGAGCTTCTTTTATTGTTATAAGGACTTTGTAGGAGGCCTTATCTTAGAGAGCATAAACTTTTGCCACACTGAAAGGCAAGCAACAGAAAAGAAAGGCCCCTATCAAACTGGAGCCTGTGGAGAAGGCTCCTAAAGTCCCCTTAGAAATAGAAGAAAAATAAGAAGCCCCTTTGAAGAAAAGGAAGATGCCACCTTCCCCTACTGCCCAACTTTCTATTGTAGACACTCCATTTTTGACCGTCCTCAAGACTTGGATGTGCTTGCAGGTACATCCAGTGACAAGTTTGGTTGCTCGCCAAGCGCTCGAATTTCGCAGCGGAACGTCACAGGTTTGATCTTTCCAAACCCTATTTCCATTCTGTCTCATACTTGGACCATGTGTTGGTACTTTCCTTTTGTTGCTTTTGGAGCACTGCCGGCCATGGTAGGGCTCTGCTGGCCATGCATTTTGGTCTGCCGGCCATTGATGAGGCACTGCCGGCCACCACTGTTTCAGTAGATATTTTTGCAGATATTTTGACAGTTGTTTGCACAGGTTAGCTCATCTACACCCACGTGGATGGCTGGATCTCTTTAAGGCTCCTTTGTATCTTCTATATATAGAAGCTATCTATATGCATATAAGGGGTTACAAAAATTGAGCTGAGTTAGAATTCTCTCTCTCTCTCTCTAGAATCCTCTCTCTCTATATTTTGTGCTTAAAAGTGTGTTTTCTTCACATATTTGCACTAAAACACCTAGTCAAACACCTTCACCTTAGTGTTGAGGATCTTGGAGGCCTTGTTTGAGCTCCTTGGAGTGGTTTTGGCTCAGAAGCTTGCTGTTTTCTTGTTGTGCCTCAAGGATAAGTGTGTCACCCTTTTAAGCTTTGTTCTAGTTTATTGCTTTTCCATCTTTGTATGCAACTTTGAAGCTGGTTTTAGTCTAAAAATAGTTCTATTTTTAAGCTTAAAAATGTTGGTTTGAGTCTTGTGTGGTTAGGGGGGTGGTTCCCCTCTTTTGTTCTTTGGCTTGTAAAGCTTCTTGAACCACATTTCTAAGCTTTTGTAATAACCTTTGCTTGACCTTCTAACCATTGAAACTCAGAGGGATTTCAGTGGTAGAAAGTTGGTTTTGAGGCTCAAACTAGGAGGGGGGGGGGGATCCCTTCTCCTTGTATTTTACTTGCTTGTGTTGATGGCCTCATACTTGAGCACGCTTTTCTACTCTTTTGTGACTTAGTTCAAGCATGTTTTTGGTTTTGTTTTGACATGCTTTAACTCTATTTTTGGGTGTTTGGGTCACCTCTTGCTTGCTTTTGGTACTTGTAGTGCAATTGTGCTTGTTGGCCAAACATGCTTCATGCTTTAGCCTATCATTCTAGCATGTGTTAGTCTAACTTCAGCATGCTTTTACCACTGATTTTGCATGCTTTAACTCTGTGTTGAGTGGCTTTGGTCATATGAGACTTGTTATGCGTGGTTGTAGTGCAAATGCCCTTGACTAGCTTTGAGTCTTAAAGTTCCTAGCATGCTTTGCTTGAGTTTTTTGCATGCCTTAATCTCATTTTTCACATGATTTCAGTGCATATAGCATAGTCACATCCTCACATATTCCATTCTTTCATAGCTTTTGTGAGTTGTGATTTATGCCTTGTTTGTGAGCCAATATTTGAGCATGATTTTATTGCCTCATGGACTTCCATCTTAGCATGTTTTGGCGTTTATTTTGGTATGTTTGAGCTTGGTCTAGAGCTGGTTTGGCCATTTGAGCATTGTATTGTATGGTTCTAGTGTAAAGCTCTTCACTAGTTTTAATGCTTAAGTGTCTAACATGTTGTACATGAGTTGTTTGCATGTTAAAGTCTTGTATTTCATGCCACCTTAGCACTGAAATTCTGCCACCTCCCTTCCTTCTTCATCTTTTTAGTTGTTTTGAGGATTTGTTAGTCTTGAAATTGTGTTTAATGCTTAGGATTGAGACTTATGCTTAAATGGCTTTAACCCTCTTTTGAGGGTTCCTCCTAGTCAAAGGCATGGTCTCTCCTATGCCTTAAACCATTCTTTTGGTTGACCTCTTTCTCATTAGAGGACTTTCACATTTGGACAAATCAATTAAGGAATGGTTTGGTAACTTAAAATGTGTAAACAAGAATTGAACCAAGTAAAACATGCCAAGATAAGCATTGCTGTTTGCATTGCATTGTGTTCAATCGGACGTTATATTGAACACAAGGTGAATTGGTCCATTTCATACTCAAAGTGATGAAAATAAGCCAATTCCCTTTGTCTCCATTGCCTTTGATCTTCCATGATAAGGTAGTGGTCTTAGAGTCTTGTTTGTCTTGCATTTATTGAAATGTGTGCAAGTTGGATCTTTGGCCATCATGCATTGCATGCTTGATTGATGGCTTTGGATCCAATAATGCCTCTCCCTTAATGTTTTGAGATGATAAGGAGGGGCATAGTACATACATGGTCTTGGGAGATCTTCCATTTTCTTCTGTTTTGTGCTCTGTTGCAGTTTGGTGTCACAGCACACCAGTGGCCGGCAGTGCCACACTGTTAGCCGGCAGAGGCCCACTCTTGGCCGGCAGGTGGTCGACAGCAAGCCCCCGTGGCCGGCAGGCCATTGGTGCACTCCCCAACATTGTTTTGGTAAGGTTTAACAAAAGGTTCTTGAAGACACCCTGCAAACAGAGCCTCAAGAGAGCAAACTGGAGAGCTTTTTGGGGCGAAAATCGAGGCATGCATGATCAAGCTTCTTCAACTTGCTGAGGCAACATAGTTTAAGGCTTTAATTATTAGTTAGCTTGGTTTTGTAATGTAATGTAATTAATTTGTTAGTTAGTTAGTTGTTGTAATCATTAGTAAGTAGTTTACTAGTTATTCGTTTGATTTGTAATAATTAGTTTGATTAGTTTAATCAAATTAGTTAGTTAGCTTAGCTTAGATTAGCTTAGCTTTTATTTGGACCCTCCTTCTTGAGGGCGTATTGTTGTAATAAGGGTGCGTGTGTGTGCGCATGTCTTCTAACCCCACGCCTTTCTCCCTTTTACTTAACCGTTTTCGATGGTTAGTTTAGGGTCATTTTCAATTTAGCATACTTTATGCTTGCATGTTTGCATCATTCATTTGTATTGCATGCACCGGGCTCAGCGCATCATTCAAACTGCATCGTATTTCAATACACCTATTTGAATACGTGTATCAAGTGTTGCATTCATATGCCATCTTAGCTAGCCGAGCTTATTTTTAGTTGCATTTTTTTGCATGCATTGCATTAGGCATCTTGTATAGTTAGGATCATGCATGATTTCTAACTAGCTTCTTTTTTGGCTTGTAGTACACTGTAAGTGTTTACGCTTTAGCATACTTGCATGAGTATGAGTGTTGCCATGATAGCATGCTTGCCATGAGGCTATTTGCTTAAGTGATTAACTGCATGACTGCCTGTGGGTGAAGGCTTGATTGCCTGAATTGGAACAACTCAATGATTGTGAGTCTTAAGCCCACTTTGCGGAGTGGCAAAATCATGTTGTTTTAAGCCCACTTGAGGGTGGCAAATCCGTGCTTTAGCCTACTTGCGAGTAGCACTTTCAAACCATTTTAAAAAACAAACATGAGTTGTTTTGTTCCAATCTGCGTGATTGAGTCTATATTTATATACTGAGCGTATCACATCATAAGTTAGGTAAATAATCAGAATAATAACACATGTGTTTATCAAATAACATATCATGTTTAGTAGAGGCCGATCCTTTGATCGGGTGAGCAGGGGTGCTCATGTTATGACCTTCCCCTCTCGTATCCAAGTTCCCGAGCTGAGGCAACTTTGGTGATGATGGACACGTGGCCTTTGGCACGAGTCAGGGTTTCCTAAATTTCCCAAAACAAAACATTTAGGTAGCGACTCTATAATTTGGCAAAGCAGTCCATGTTTGGTGCTTTTTGATTCAAAATTGATTTTTAAAACGAATTGCCAGATTTGGACTCTTTGGTGATTTATTAGTGTTACATTGCACTTGTGAGATTAGATTCAGAACCGTGATGGGAGTCTAAACTGTAGGACGACCAATTCGCGCCCTCTCCGAAAGGGGGGGCGTGCGGAGAAAGTCGGGCGCTACACCTATAGATGCTGTTCATGAAGTAGTTGCTAAGGCAGTGGAAAAAGAGTAGGCCAAGGAGGTCCTTGTGTTTCAAAGGCATGAGAAGAAGAGGCAGCAGAAAATTTTAAAGGAAGAGGCTACTATTGTCAAGGCAACGCAACATGAAGCTACAAGAAAGAGCAAAGTTGCTGAACATCACATCCTTCACAGCTCTCCAACTATCATTACTACAGCTGTTAGTAACTCTTCTTGCTTTTGTCAACACTTCTAGTTTTGATTTACCCTTTCAGCTTTGTTTTTGTACTTCTTTTCCTTTGATATACAGTAACAGCTAGCCTACCTACATCTTCTCCGCTGCCTTTGCTTCTCATCCACCAAGCAGTGAAGGACCATTCTTGAGCTCTGCAGATTGAAGAGGGCTCTAAATGGAAAAGGGCAAGAAGATGTCAATTTTCCAATGAGGGTAGAGGCCTTGCAGATGATATTCCCCAGCATTGCCTCTACACTTCCTGTACTCCCTATGGCCTCTTCCTTGGTGCCTTTCAAACATGACTTGCCCCTCATCCTTTTCTCTCCTTCTTCCTGGTGACCATTTTCTCACCTTTGCCTGCTTCCACATCTCCCAAAGTCCTAGCCAGCCCTTTTCCTTCTGAGAGTACGCTTCTTACTCCCTCTTCTAGACCAACAGTTAGTACATCTGGGGATGGCACTAGCAGCCCACTAACACTTCCTTCAATGCCTTGCTCCAGATCTCCTTCTTTGGACTTGTTAGTGGCTAGGACCATTAATGCTGCTGAGGTATCCTCCTCTCCTTCTCCTCCACCAATCACTCCAGCATTACCTTTCACCAGTAACTCCTCTACATTCCCTTTGTTAGAGAAAGAGATGGATATCCTCGAAGCCCGACTGGCAAGCTTATTTGGCATATCTACACTAGTGCTTCCATCTGGCAATGAGGTTGAGCCCTTAGATCTAGCTGACTCTTTCCTGGAGATAATTGGAGGCTTTCTTGCTGTTGAATCCTCCACTCCTCTTCTCAGGTGGATTTGGAGGTCTGTTTGGAGTTGATTAGGACTTTCTCAAGGGTCCCATTCGAAGCTTTAGCAAAACCAACAATCAAAAATGGTTTCCTCAAATGCTGCCAATTCTTTGAGTATACCAATGCCTCCTTCAGAGGTCACTTGTCTCAGGTAGTAGCAACCGTCGAATTCTATGTCAATATCCATCAACTAGCCAAGGTTGCAGGGAAAGAATTCCTAAAAGATAAGGAGTTTGTCACTCATGTCCATTCTGCAGTTTCAATGTTGAAGAGACAACACTCTTCTGCCACATAGCTCTAAGTTCAGTTACTACATATGAAGGCAGAATTAGAGAAGGAGCTAGCAGTAGTCAACCTGGCCTTGGAGCAGAATGCACAGACACTACATTCCTCTCACTAGGGGCTATCCAACCTCAGGCAGGAGATGAACACTGCCATTCAACTGTTCCCAGCCCTTAGAATTAGAGAACTCATTGTAAGGGAACAATTGAGACATTGTAAAGAATCCTAGGCCAAACTATGGCAGAATGTACTTGATTCATTATAAAATGAAATATTCTTATTTATCCGTGTTCTTATTTCTCATTGATGTTTTGTATGATGATCCTATACTCCTTGTGTTTCCTACACAATTGGGTAACAATGCTTTAAATACCTACCATTAATTTTTTTGGGATGCACATATCCATTTAGATTTTTTAAATGGTAGGCTCCCCCAGATAGGACCCTATGGACTTGGTATGGTCCTTCCCAATTAGGTGACCATTTGCCAAACTTGTGGTTTTTAATTCCTACTGGAAGTATTGTTTTCCAAACCAAGTCTTCTTTATCAAAGCTAAGGTGTTGGACCCTTTTATTATAGCTTTTGGCTATTTTTTCTCTTTTATAGAATGATGTTGTTTAGTGCCAAAATTCTGGCCCCATCTATATTTTCTAATTCCAAACACATGCTCTAATGATACTGATTAGTGCTTAGGTGATCCTGGCACCTGACCCTTAAAGACTTTATATTGATCTCAACAGGTAATACTGCATCATGCCCATATACCAAGACGTAAGGGGTAATTCCTATGCTTGATCTTTGAGAAGTTCTATAAGCCCACATCACATCTAATAGTAAATTATGCTAGTCTCTAGGATTGTCTTCAACAACACTCTGTATTCCTTTCTTCAAGGATTTGTTCGATGACTCTGTTTGGCCATTAGCTTATGCATAATAGGGGGTGTAATTAATAAGACTAATTCCAAATTCTGCTGCGAAAGCTTTTACTAGCTTCCCATCGAACACAGTCCCATTATCCACAGTTATGGTCTATAAAATACCAAACTTGTGGATCAACTCTTTGATGAAATCAATTACTTTTGTCTAATCCATAGTTTTATAGGGCTTAGCCTCAACCTACTTTGTAAAGTAATCTGTAGCTGCTAGAATGAAACAATGTTGTTTTGAAGAAGGTGGGTAAATTTTTCCCATCATATCCATTGCCCATTCTGTAAAGGGCCAAGGCTTCACTACTGCATGCAAATCAGTTATTGGAACATGTCTTATCATACCATGATTTTGGCATGCCTAACAACCTTTTGCATACTCTATGCAGTCTTTAAGGATTGTTGGCCAATAATAAGAGTGCCTTCGAAGCAGCCATCTCATCTTAACCCCAGGTTGGTGAGCACCACAAATGCTTTCATAAACCTCAGCCATGACGATCAATGCTTCCTTTGGTCCCACACACTCTTATAAGAGACCATTTGTCCCTCTTTTGTTAAGCATTCCCATACATTATAAATTGCATGGATTGTAACTTAAGCTTTTTGCTAGCCTTCGAAGATGGGCCAGTCAAATATTGAATGATTAGATGTCTCCAATCTTGCTCTTCCAAGTCATTCTAATTGGCTTCTACCAATAAACTCCATTTTTCTAAGGTGGTATCAACTTCTGATATGTTGAGTGGCCCATATCTAGCTGTGTACTATTATCTTTTCTTCTGAAATTCGAAGCTTTCTGGGCCACATTATTAGCCTTGTGATTCATGAATCTTGGGATATACGTCACATCTGCCACTTGGTAATGAGAGAGCAAATGTACTGCAGCAACATAATATGGCAACATGCTTGCACTTTGACATTTAAAGATTCTTTTTACTTGATTAATTACCAATTGAGAATCTCCAAATGTATAGCCAGTACACCAATAAGTGTCTCAAGTCCCATAATCAAGGCTTTGTATTCAGCTTGATTATTAGAACAAGTAATTTCATCAATTCTGAAACCATGTGTGGTTTCTGCTCCTTGGGGTGATTTAATCACAACACCTATCCCTACCAGACCATTATCCTTTGATTCGTCGAACCACATCTGCCATGGCTCTAAATCTTTTGTATCAAGATTCATTATTTTTTGACCTTGTGATTGGCATGGATGATCAGTTAAAAAATTGGCCAATACTTGACCTTTCATTGCCTTTTGAGGAACATATTCCAAGTGGAACTCTAACAATGCCAAGATCCATTTGCCTATTCTTCCTCTCAATATAGGTCTAGACAACATGTGTTTAACCAAATCTCTGGTTGCAATTACCAAGACAATAGTAGGCAAAAGATAATATCTTAATTTTATTGCTGCAAAGTACAAGGGCTAAACACAGCTTTTCAACAGCTGAGTATTTACATTCACAAGAGTTTAAAAACCTACTAAGGTAATATACTGCTTGTTCCTTGCCTTCTTCATTGTCTTGAGCCAAAAAGACTCCTAATGATTCTTTAGTTGCAGCAATGTATAACTTCAAAGGTTTGTCATTTCTTGGTGGCATCAGCAATGGAGGTTTGGCTAGGTAGGCTTTTATTCATTCAAAAACAGCCTGATGCTCTACTGTTCACCTAAAGTCTTCTTCATTTTTTAACTTCAACAGAGAAGAAAAAACTTTAGTTTTCCCAGTAGTGTTAGAAATAAACCTTTGAAGAAAATTAACCTAACAAAGAAATTTTTGCAAGTCTTTCTTACTTGATGGAGGTTTGGCCTCAATGATGGCTCTGGCTTTGTTCTAATCAATATGTATTCCATTCTTGTGTACTATATACCCTAAGAAGTTTTCAGCTGGCACACCAAAAACACATTTGAGTGGATTCAGTTTTAGCTTGAATTTTTTTATTCTTTCGAAAGTTGCTGTCAAGTGGACCAGATGCTCTTCCATAGACATAGATTTTACCATAATATCACCAATGTAACACTCCGAGTATCCCCCAATGAGATCATGGAAGATAGTGTTCATTGCTCTTTGATATGTTGCTCCAGCATTTTTCAAACCAAATGACATTTTAACCCATTCAAAGGTCCAAATGTTCCCAGGACACCTGAAAGATATATTGTGAACATCCTCATTTGCTATGCATATCTGGTTATAGCCAAAATAGCCATCCATCATTGACAAGATACTGTGTCTTGCTGAACTGTCTACCAGCAGATCTACTACAGGCATGGGGTACTCATCTTTTGGAGTTGTCAAATTCAGATTTCTGAAATCAATACATACCCTCAACATGCCATTCTTCTTAATCACAGGCACTATGTTGGACAACCATTTAGCATATCTGGCTGTTCTGATAAAGCCTGCCTTGAGAAACCTAGCAATCTCCTTTTTCACCTTTTGAATTACCTCAGGACTCATTCGTCTAGGCTTCTTCTTGTAAGGTTTAAAATTTGGCTTAACTGGGGGTCTATGTTCCACTAATAACCTATCCAATCCAGGAAGATCATTGTAAGACCAAGCAAAACAATCCTTATGTTCTTTAGCAGGGCTAATAACTGGTTCTTGGCAATAGGATCCAACCGGGGACTAATATAGGTAGGTTGTTGCACTGATGCATCCCCTAAATTGATCTCCTCTAAAGGATCCTGCATCTAAGTGTTTACTACTATCTCTCATTAGCTTCTGCTGGTTTCGAAACAACCTTCCCCTCTTGATCTACCACAACTTTTCCTAGCTCAGCCTCTTTTCTTTCTTCTTCATAGACCAAGTCTGTCCATAGAGCCTCTTTTTCCTGTATCTCCTGGACTTTAGTCTTAATGTACAATGCACAATGCACAATGCACAACATTTGCGTAGAGCCAATCATCATAGCTCAGCCTCCCTGTTGCTCATGTTTGCAACAGCCAATCATCATGGCTTCCTTTTATTCCTTCTGAACCCTTTGGACTATTGCATTGATGTCCAATATGAAAAACTTCACCAAAGCCAAAGATTTGGCCTCATGATCCTCCTTCCTACAACTAGGCATTGTTGGTATCTTTGATAGTGTAGTCATATTCATCATCAGCACTCTCTTGTACTAAGTGTTTTAGGTGTGCCAACTCCTCATCAGCCGTCACTTCGACTGTTCCATTAGGCTTCCTCAGTATGCTTAGTGGAACTACCTTCGGTATACAATTTTGCTTCTGAAAAATCTACACAAGCAATGAAGGGTTGTGGGTCTGCATTTATCTCCTCTATCTCCCCATTGCTCAAAGCTATCATCACCTTCTGATGTAAAGAGTTGGGCACGCATTTGTTGGTGTGGATCTAATCTCCACCAAGCAAAGCATTATACTTGGCATTATTGTCTATGACAAAAAAAAAAAAAGGCAGTCATACAATCCCTTGTCTCCACACTCAAATTAACGGGTGATATGCCTTGGGCCGTTTGTTTGTCCCTAACAAAACCGACAAGGTTGTGCTTGTTAGGATCAACTTGAGATTCCTTCTACCTAACTTTTTCCAAGATGAATGAGGAAGCAAATTTACTACTGCCCCATTATCCACTAGTACCCTATTCATTTATATTCCATCGAAGTATGCCTTAATGTATAGAGGTTTAACATGCTGAGTCATTGATGATGTGGGATATTTAAAGGGGTATGATAGAGTAACTATGCTCACTTTTTCATTTTCTTCATTAGTGTCCATGGGCTTAGCTACTTCAGAGTCATCCTGGACTATGATGGCTAGTGAGACTTCACCAGAAACTTCTATGGGTTCATCCTCCTGACCTTCTTAATTTCATTATTCTATTTGAAATTCCTGAGGTAGTATGCACACCATATTGATTGGCATTGGGGAGAATGAACCAAACTGCATCACTGGCTGTATCTGCTCCCCTTCTGTGCTGGCCTGGCCAGATGCCTGGGGCGTATCTTCCATACTACATTCTGGAACTTCTAAGTTGGTAGACTCCTTAACAACAGTCTGTTGCTGATCTATCTTCGATATGGATACTGATTGTTCAGTCATGATGGCTTCGAACGTATCTTCTTTGGCCAACTCCTGTTCTTGGCCTGGTTCAATTTCCTCGCCTGTCTCATTGCCATCATCACTTTCCATTAAGGCCTTTTCGAGGTCCTCCAAACATGATTTCTCCTTGGCTTTTAGTTTGATATGAACCTTGGCCAACCTCTCTTTGCTAGCATTTCTGTTAATCTTGGGAGTATGCTTCGAATTCTCTCTTTTCCCCACTTGACCTTTTGATTGCACAAAAGAGGTCCCCTCACCAGCTCCTTTAAGATCCCTCTGATATTGAGTGAACCTTCGCTGGATTTTCCTTCTTTGAGATTTAGAGATCACAAGAACCATATCTGGTTCCTTTGTCTTTAGGTTTTTAAGTAGGACCCAATTATTGGGGCCCACTAAAGGCGGTTTGACTATTCTGTCTCTACCTGTAAAGGACTTTCCTTGGGTTGGTATCATTTTAGATTTATTCTGCATGCTAAACCAATCTGGTACTCTTGGTACCCATGAACGCATTGTGCCAGTTGTCAAGCCTACTACTTTTGTCTTCAAAGGCCATTCATTGGCCTGGTTTCCTATTTTGGGCCAAGCTTAGGCTTATTTATAGGCTTACTGGCTATTTTGTAATGGTTTGGTGGCCTGGTTTCATACAAGGGTCTCTTGCCCTTTGACAGATTCTTGGCACCCAGTGGCCTCTCCAAGGATGGCTACTGGTTAAGATCCCTTGGATAAGCCCTCTTGTTGTCGGCATTGATTGGCTTACGATCTCTTTACACATCTTTGTAATACTGCTTCCTATCAACTGGAAGCCTTTTCAGCCATTTGTAACTCAACCTGCATCTGGGACACATTTGTTGTGTAACAGTTGCTTCGAGTGAGTCATCATCTATAAGCTCTTCGCTGGGATCATCCTTTTGGCCTACGAAGCTCTACCCACTTGCTGGTGAAAACTGTGCATTCTTCCTAAAGGCATTTGGACCAGCCACATGCACCTGCACGTTGACCTAATCCAACTCTTTCAAGGAAAGGTGCTTCTCCACCTTTTGGGCAAGGAAGTCTAGTGTGCCAACATTGGCTGCAACTTCTTTGATTTCTGGAAAAAGGTCAATGTCAATTCCCATTGCCTTCTCTGCTTTGGTTGGGAATTTCAATCTTCCTTTCCAAATTTGCTCTTGAATCCTATCTTGAAAAACAATGTAGTTTTTAGTTGAATGAGACCAAGAATTATGCCATTTATAGTACATTTTGCCTCTTATTTCTTCTGAAGTTGGGATCTTAACTCCCTTAGGCAATTTTAAAAAATGTGCTGTTAACAAATGATCAGATATGTCATCTGCTTTTGATATAGTGAAAGAATATTTCATGTGAAGATCTTTCTTTTTAAACTGTTGATCGATAGTGGTATCTTTCTGAATTAATGCTTCACAGATCATACTTTCTTGTCCTATAATCTCTACTGCATCAATTTCAAAATTAGGGTCCCTATAATAGGTCCTATAAGATGCATTACTTTAATCCTATTCTTCTTTAAGGAGAGTCTCATATCTAGTAACTTTATAAGTTAGTTCTACTAGGTCTTGAAACTCTGTTGAATCAAACTTCTTTCGAAGCCTAAACTATAGCCCATTTGGGCCAATCTTAAAAATTCAAGTTTAGGTAGTACAACCCTACATTTGTTTCATGCCCTTTTGAATCTGACAATAAATTGAGCAGCCTTTTCATCAGGTCTCTGGCTCAACCTTGCCAAGACTGCCATAGATACTTCAGGCTCTATTTGAGAAAACTGGGCATGAAATACCTCTTCCATTTGTTGCCAAGTTTGGATAGAATCAGGTGTAAGGTTTGTATACCATACAAAGGTTGTCCCAGTTAGAGAGTTTGAAAAAAGTATTAACTTCATGTAATCATTGTTGGTGAATTCCCTACATTGGCCTGTAAACCTGGCAATGTGCTTTATAGTCGACTGGTTCCCATTTCCATAAAAGAGGGCAAAGTCTAGTATCCTAAATCCCCTTGGGTATTCATGTAACCTATCTATCTATTCTGGGTAAGGTTTTCTGTAAATAGGAGTCTAGACCCCCTGGGCCATGGGTCCACAAATCTCTCTAACAATATCAGCAATTTGGTCCCTAGGAACCATGTTTTGTGCTGGTTGGGCCATTACTAGAGAAACAAACACAGGGTTTGGAGGAACTCCATGTGTTTGAGGCCCTCTTGGTCCATGCAAAGGCATATTTGGAACTGGTTGTCCCTGCTGTGCCGGTTGATATTGAGAGTATGGTTGCCCTCTTGGGGCAGGCATCTGCCCTACGAAAGGTACTGTGAAGGGAACCACAGGAAAAGGAACACGCGTTGTTTCTCTTCTAACAACAAAAATTCCTTCCAACCCCCAGGTGTGAATTCAAACACAGGATTGGTAAACACTCGTGTGCCAGACATGGGTTCAGACATGGGTTCAAATATAGGATTTGAAAACACTCGCATGCCATTCCCTTTTGTCAATCCAAACTTACCAATATTTATGGTTTCGCTAGTAGGCATTGGTGCATTTTGACTTGCCAGTGGTCTAGGAGGAGTTTCATACCATGATTGAGGCACAAGTGATGGCCTCTCATGGTTCTGATTATTAGCTTGACCACTAGTCTATCCATTATTTTGCATAGTCTGTTTATCTCGAGCCAATCTATGTTGAAAAGAACTCATGTTCTCGTCAACTTGCCTTGTGATAGGTGGTTGATGAGAATTCATTCGATCCAAAAAGGATGTTGTCCATCTTTCTATTATATACATTAATTGCTATCCCGTAACATCTACTAACCCTCCCCGTGGATTCATTGGTTGGGTAGAGGGGATAGTTGATGGTCCAGTTTCATGGCCTTGTCTAATATTCTGGACATATGTTGTGTGACCTGAAGTGTTGGTCTCTTCGACCATTTGTGGACAATCCGTTGAGACAAGCACATCCATGGGATGTGATACTACATTATCCTCTAGGTATTGTACGTCTAAATCTCCTTCAACACCTTCTTCAAGGCACTCATTTTCTTCTTGTCTTCTAGGTCTAGCCATTATAAAGGTCTCACTGGGCGTGCCAAAAATATTTATTGGCTTTTTTTGGCTTTTGAAGGTTAGAATTGTAATGCGTGACAGCAAGGACCAATAAGTCCTTACGTTGGCATTAATCAGACGATTGCTTCGAAGTTCTTTCTGCCTTAATGAAGAGGACTTTATTGGTGGCTTAGTTTTGAGGAGAAAATTAAGAAGACTAGAAAAAATAAAGAAAGAGGAAATAATAGTGTTAGAAATCAATCTTTTATTAAGTAAACAGAAGTTTACAATTGTAGCTTCACACTTTCATAGCTTCAAAGGGTATTACAACAACAAACTAACTTAGAATTACTCCTAGGAATTTGAAGTGTAGTACAAAAATGTAAAGACTGGAATTTAAAGGACTGGAAAATATGGTATCTAGATCTAGTTTTGGGTCCTTGCATTATCAGCACTCTCCTTTATTTATAGGCTCTGAATATAACCATCGAAGTGGCTGATAATCCGTTGAAGTAGGTGATAACTGTCGAAATGATCTCCATGATCACTGAGTGTGGCCTGTGGCTTTGATTAGTTTGTTTCCACTATTCCACTATTCATGGTTGTGCTTCCCTCCTGAATTTGAATTTAAACTATAGACAACCATTTGGCCACGTTACCTTGGATATCTTGACTGCTCCCATGTCTTGCGGATCCATTGCCATTGCTTCAAGTTGCCACGTATCTGTTGATGGTTGGAGACCTTTACTGATTCCCCAATTTGCCCCTTCTAACCCATGTGTCAGGCTGCGATAGGTCTGTACAAAATATATAGCCAACAATTATGATATTAATTTAGATGGATATTTAAATAGTAGATTTGAGTGATCTCACTATATTTATATAGGTATCTAATTCAATTTTTTTTGAAACACACTCAATTGGACAAACTCAATTGAAAATAAAGAGCAAGAGTAGAATTTTGTAAATATAAGATAAAGATTAAAAAAAAAAGTTTAAATTTGAAGATAAATTATAAGAATATAGAAAGAGAAAATTAGATAAATCATATAAAAATGATAAATTGAACTAAAAATCAAGAGCAAGTGCGATATTTTGTAATTATAAGTTCAATATTAAAAATAATTGAACATAAACTATAATAAGAATATAAAAAGGGAAAATTAGATAAATCCTAGAAAAAGAGGCAGAGAGGAATCCAGTAAACATTAAATCAAGATTGAAAAAAAAAATTAAGTTGAAATTTAAAAATTCAAAAAATAAGATAAGACAAAACTAAAAATAAAAATAAAATATAATATAATTCTTCCTTATATATTACAACAAAATCGAACACATAAATTAATATAATTGAAGAAAAAAATATAATAAAAAATAAATGAGATTGAACAAAAACTTTCTTCAAACTCACAAATGTGTTCCAAATATAAAAAATTGAATACATCAAATAAACTAAAACTAAAACTAAAAAACCAAAAAAATAAATAAATAAAATGACAGAAGAAAATAGAGAGCAAAAATCCAAGATGAGATTTTATGTAAGAGAGCAAATGAAAAAGGAAACAAGTGAAATAGACAGGTTTGGATTATCTATGGTTGTTTTTTTGGATTATTTTGGATTTGTTTCTCAAGAACTCCTATTTTCCAAGAAAATAAAATTTTCTTTGAATTCTGATTAATTTTTTTTTTTGAATTTGGAGACAACCTTTTGACATTAAAAAATAAAATAAATTCAAGATTTGATGGATTTCAAAACTGATTAAGTGAGTATTTGCGATAATCTAAATAACTATATTTTTTGACTTTTTAGAAAAGATGTGCAAAAAAATAAAGAGGTAATGTGACCTAAAAAAGATAAAAAGATAAAAAAAAGTGTGCTAATAATAAAAGGGATGCCAAATAGTGTCTAAATCGAAGAACAAACGCAAACCACAAATTTAAAAGCAAGTAAGCCCAAACTATGCATAATGCAATAATGGTGAAGATGAAAAGATGTGTAGATAAACCGAAAAATATTAGAAAAAAGAAATATATACACACAAAAGTAATAAACGCTAAAAGAATGCATATAATGTAAGAAATAATATTAGGAGCATAAAAATGGAGAAGATGAAAAAAATATGTAGATGAATTGAAAAATATTAGAAAAAAAGAAATATGTACACACAAAGTAACAAACACTAAAAAATGCATATAAAGTAAGAAATAATATTACATTGACCTTGTAATGATTTTTGTAGATCATCGTTATTCTAAGAGAAGATGGGTAGATGAGAGAGAATGGATAACATTAAAAAAATGCATATAAAGTAAGAAATAATATTAAGAGCATAAAAATGGAGAAGATGAAAAGATGTATATACGAATTGAAAAATATTGGGAAAAAAGAAATATATACACACACAGTAACAAACATTGAAAAATGCATATAAAATAAGAAATAATATTATATTGACCTTGTAAAATATAACAATGGAGAAGATGAGCTATTCTAAGAAAAGATGGATAGATGAGATAGAATGACTGAAGGGATAAGCTGAATAGCGTGTGTATGTGAGTTTATTTTATTTTATTTTATTTCTAATAACGTGATATTAAATTGAGAGTGGGATATATATTATTCTGGGTGATGGATAGGTGTTGTAGAAGCTGGTTTTTATTTTATTTTATATATTTTTTATATATTTTTTATTTTAAATAACGTGATATTACATTGAGAGTGATATATATTATTGTGGCTGATGGATATGGATGGATATTTTATTATTTTATTTTTATTTTGTATTTTATATAGGAAGAGTGAGTGAGAAGGACTAAATAATGGAAAGAGAGGTGTTAGGTAATATTTTTTTTTCCCATCAAAATTATGAAGTTCAAATTTTGGACCCTTTTGATCTAACAACTACATTTGGTTATATATATATATATATAGTATAGATGGATAGATAGATACTAACATTTTTGTCTGAGAAAGAAGAATTTAGATCTTCTAAACTGATTTTTCATAGAGTGATGTTAGAATGATTTTTTGAATAATTGAGATTTAAAAATTAAAGATATAATAATACTAAGTTGACAATAGAATAATATAGATATTCACTTTAAAAAAATTTCAACCATACAAAAACACTCTAGAATATCTGGAAAGAATACCATATTTTATATACTAGTCTTCACATGAACTGCAAAAGCACTAAACCACTAAAATTACTCTCTCTCTCTCTCTCATGGTAATCTTGAAAGGCCTTATTCTATTTAAATACATTTACACTCCCATTCATGCGGAGAGGTACATAATTTTTGTACATAATGATATGATTAAATGTATATTTTTTATTTTAAAATAAAATATTCATAAAGATGAATTTATTTACAAGAATGACATTGCCACATCATTCTTGTGGAGGTTTTTATATGAATTTTTTGTAAGAATAGTATTTTTCTAAATTTAGAGGGGTGCTGTTTAAGTGTGCAACCCCCTTAAGGTTGCACATCATATGTAACCTAATTTTTAGCCGTTAGATTACAATAATTGATCAAGACCATTGAATTGTTTAATCGTAAAAAATTTGAATCCGGGCAACTGCTTAATCCTCTTATTTGCATCCTACTTTCCTCACTCTCTCTATTTCGTCTCTCTCTCTCTCTCTCGTCTTTATCTGTGTAAGATTGATTGTGTAACCCTTTATTTCCATTAATAGCGACAAGCCCTTGCTGGGTTCCATTGATGAATCTCTGTAGGGAACAGTATAACCCTTGATTTCTAGCAACAACGGAACTACAAGGCTTTGTTGGGTTCCATTGCGGAAGTGAAGGTGTTCTCTGCAACTATATATCAGGTATGGAGTCGTCTTACTCTCTCTGTCTCTCTCCCTCTCTCTGTCTCTCTTTCTCTTTGGCCTCTTCACTTCAGCGATTTTCCCTCAACTAAACCCTCATCCTAACTTCAGCCCCTCCACGCTTCGCTCAAATCGAAACCCCTCCATCGAAAACTAACCTCTCCCTTTCTCAATTAAGTGTTTGTGTTTGCACAAACAATCTAGCTGTGTTAAAATGTCATGTTTGTGTTTGTGTTTACTTTTTTCAATCATCAAGTAATTCTTTGTACTAATGTCATGTACAGTATGGCCCCAACCGAAGTTAAAAGTGAAGGTGTTGATCATGACATTCCAATTGAAGCAGATGACATTCGTTTGAACAATAAAAGTTCGGCGGAACTTTGTCATGGTAGCAAAGCTAGTCCGAGCAATGAAGAAGCAACCAACATCAACGTTGAAGATGGCCAAGCAGATGTGAAAAAAGAAATGGTTGACGATGCTCATCACAATGACATGGTTGGTGAGGTTGAACGTGTTGTTATGAAACAAAAATTTGATTCGGTCAAAGATGGAGAAGCTTTCTACAATGCGTATGCTAAAGCCAAGGGATTTAGTATATGAAAATCCAGATTTAACACAAATGAACATGGAAAGGTTGTTAGTAGGCTGTGGTTGTGTTCAAGGGAAGGTCGGAGATTACCAAAATACTTGGACTGTGTTGCTGAGCAGAGAAGAGCTCCCAAGGCCCTAACAAGAGTAAGTTGCAAAGCACAATTTTTTATACGATACGATCCAGAGGCTGGTGAATGGGGAAAGTATGTTGTGGTTCATTTCATCGTAGACCACAAACATGAATTGGAAGAACAACACTGTGTGATGTATCTGAGGCCACGTTGGGGTTTAAACAGTGCTGACAAAGCTCAAGCAATGGCTATGCGCAACGTCGGTGTGAAGGCTAGCCAAATCATGGACTATATGGTAAATCAATCCAGGTCTTATGAGAATGTTGGTTTCATCTGTACGAATCTGCACAACCATATCCAAGCCGAATGTAGAGCAGAAGTTGAGGATGGTAATGCGCAGGTTGCGTTGGTTTACCTATGTATAAAACTTGATATTGACCCAAGTTTTTTTTACAAGTATGATGTGTGTAAGGATAACAAGTTACAAAATCTTTTTTTGGCAGATTCAAAATTGCGGGTTGACGACGCAAAGTTTGGTGATGTGTTGATATTTGACTCAACTTACTGAACCAATGCGTATAAGAAACCTTTTGTCATGTTGGCTGGTGTGACTAACCATTTCATGACGATAATTTTTGCATGTGTTTTGCTAGCTAATGAGACAATTGATGCATACACATGGGTTTTGGAAACATTTATGGAGGCGATGGATAATAAAGCACCTGTGTCTGTATTGATAGATGAGGATAAGGTGATGCGAGAGGCAATCATAAGAGTATTTCCAGAAGCAAGACATCGATTATGTAATTGGCATCGTGGGAAAATGCTGTGTCAAATGTTCACAAAAGTGGCTTTGCACATGCTTTCAAGCAGTGCATCAAGATGGAAACGGATAAGGCAAAGTTTGAGGTTGGTTGGATGAGAATGGTCGAAAAATTTGGACTTCAAAACAACAACTGGGTGTTGGAGACATATGAGAAACGTCATATGTGGGCTGAGGCATATATGCGTGGTCATTTCTTTGCTGGGATGAAGAGCACTCAACGCTTGGAGAGTATGAATGCTTATTTCAATCCCTTCCTCCAACACAAATTGAAGCTATATGAATTTGTTAGGCACAATGATCGAGCTCTTGCAAGGATAAGGTATAACGAGGTTGGAGATGATGCCGAAACAAATAACACTTTTTCGGTATTGATTACTCCGTTGTGAGATATAGAGAGACATGGAACTGACCTATTCACCTAGAATATATTTAGAATGTTCCATGATGAAATCTTAGAAGATGGAAAGTTGAATGTCAAGGACGTATTCCCTTTGCCGGATGGTCAGAAAGGCTACTATATTCATAAGTACAATGACAAGGATAGATCATGGATAGTACCACGCAATCTAGTGGATGCCGCAATGATATGTTCTTACATGAAGTTTGAGTCGTTCGGGCTACCTTGCTATCACATGATATGTGTTATGAAAGCTAAAAATTTAACGCAAATTCCTCCAACTTGTGTGCTGCACAGATGGACAAGGGCTGCAAGTAAAGATGACTAACAACGGTGTCAACCCTCAATTAATAGCACTACAACACAGATGGCCCGCTATGGGATATTGAGTTCTTTTTACAATGAAATGTGTTTCTATGCCTTATAGTCAATGGAAGGTTTCAAAGAGGCTACAGATACGTGTCTTTCGATGACGAGCCAGATGAAGCTATATGAGAGGAATCGCAACCATGGTGATGGAGACAAAGGGAAACATTCAATCCCATAACAATTTGGAATAAAAGATCCTGATCTTGTGAAGACAAAAGGGAACTCGGGACGGGTGTCGTCTAAGTGTCAAAGACCAAGAAAATGTGGAAATTGCAAATGCATTGGCTACACGAAGCAAATGTGCTCGAAGGTTCGGTTTAGTTGAACAGTGGGTAGTAACTCAGATGCAGATACAACCCATATCACGGATCATGAGTACAACGCGAACTCATCGCCTATTCACCATAAAACTGGGTTGGTAGATCCCAGTACACCGCACATTAAGCAACGATGTTTATTTTGGATGTTTCTCCTCATTTAATGCAGGGAGTGGGCCAATACGATAGTGTCGAAGCACAAGTGTACATTAATGATTCGACCACAATTGATGAGGTGAATCAAGTAATTAATTGTATGATTTACTTATTCACTTAATTTATTAGGTACACAGTACTAGCTACTGAAAAAACATCATTGCCAAGAACATGGTAGATATGTATGTAGTTTTGATTTTGCACAGATTGTTGTATGTAACGTGTAAATAATTGATTATGTACAAGGCTAGGAAATGCCACAATGTTGATGAAAAGTGGTGGTCAATGAATCGAACGAAACACATCAAAATAGATATGGTTGATGTGAATGATCTACAAGTTACAAGTTGTTTATTGTGTTCCTCATTACAATAATTGGTGTGGTATTTGTTGAACCTGTAATTTCCAATATTTGTATTCCAACATACTGTTGAACATCAATTAGTGAGTGATTTTGATTATGATGGTCATAAATTAGTTTTGCTCTATTTCTATTCACTTACTACGGGTACAATTGCATACAGTAATTTCCCATATTATGTCGAGTGATTTGTCATTTTTATTTACAGTGACTTGTCATTTTCAGAACTAAATGAAGGTAAGATATATATGGGTTTTTGTTGTCTGTGTATTGTTTTGGGTTGGGAATTGGCTTATGTCTGTATTCCAATATTCCTATTGCGGGTTGCATGTTTCTATTTTATATTTGGTTGTATCTAACTGAAGGGTTGCTGTGGTGTGGTTGACAATTAATGATGTGTTTGGCTTCGTATTGATTTGTTATGACTTGTTTGGATAAATTAGTATTACATTTCGTCTTCTGATTAAAATATGAATTTTGTCCACGTGCTTTTGCAAAATTACATCCCACCACATGCATTTTCTATATAAGCCAAGTGTCAATTAATTATTGGGTATTACTTGGATAAACCTAACCAACTTGTTTACTTTATCTCTATGCCGATTTCTATACGAATTACAAATTACGAACAGGAGTTGTGAAATAATTTGATGTTAACTATGAAAGTGATGGGGAAATTGTTAATAAAATTATGATGGGCCTAGATTGACATCAACCAAGCAGTAATTCAAAGTTGATAATTTAAACAAAAACAATCAAGCAATTGTGGTATTGGTTTGAATGCCTCAAAAGGATGAAGACTTGTTTGGATGAATTGATGATAACAAAGTAAACAAGTAAAATGAACTTTTTGATTTCAAATGATGGTAACAAAGTAGACAAGATAAACCTTTGGTGATTTCAGGTTGAAATCACCAAAGTTCACTCAGTTACAAAGTACAAATTACAAGGGAAAAAACTACTCCTAAGTTAAAATTTGAACTACTCTTAAATCTAGAAACTAAGTTGTTGTGTTGTTGTTGATGTCCTCTCTCTCTGCAAACCTTCTGACCTTTATAGCTCTTTTTTCCCACGACTCCATGATCTATTGAATCTATAATTGCTGCCGTGCAACTTTTGTAACTGCACCTTCACTTCCAAGTCTTCAAACTACATAAAACCTTCACTTGTACCTGTCGAATTGCATATCCTTCAAGTTGCCACGTGTCCCCAAGTCCTTTTAGCCTTCCCTCGACAGATACAGATTCCCACTTCATTCATGTTTCCTCTTGGAGACTGTCCACTAAGTCCATGAGCAGTGCCAGTAACTGCTCCACCATCTAAGTCCGCTCGCATGCAAGATTTAATGTTAATTGATGACCCTTGTCTTCTAATACTAAATTTCCACTATGGACTTGCCATGTGTCCTCAAATGAGTGGACCACCATTTGACAGGATCTGGCAAAAATAGGTGCGAACATAAATTTTTTTTTAAAAAAACCAATCAGAATTTAGCTTCAAATATGAGTCAACTTAAATAAAGAAAGCAATTTTCAATTTTATGATTTTAAACTTGAAATGTATAATTTGTTTTCAATATAAATAAGTTGTGTATTGTGGTTACATAAAATCTAAGACAATAATTGTTTTTAAGTTATTAAAATCCAAAAAAAAGGTATTTCAAATATTAACAAGTTTATCCACATTCAATTTATTGATTAAATTACTATTTGCCAAAATGGTTCAGGTTAACAAAACATTTAATATGATTTGGATTGAAAGGAAATCCGAATATTAAGATTTAAATTACGACATGGTAAGTACTCAGCAGTAATGTTTGTAGCAGACTGAAATTGTACGCTTTTATTATCGCTTTAGCTGTGAGTTGCCCCTCCAGTTATGGGTATGGGTTTTCCTTAAATATAACCTTAATGTTGGGGGAAAAAATATTTCTTTTTCAACATCTATCTTTTGTTGAGCAGTGTCTGTCCTTCAGCTCAACATGGTCAGGCATTTGTTCAGTTATGGAATTTGGTGTGTAATTTGTTTCGGCATACTTGTGTTGATGAACCTGTCGATAGGTGGACCGGTGAAAGAATGACATATAATGGAGTGAAAGTGATATATTACCACATCAATCTAAGGGACAAATGGCATGAACTACGTGGTTTTGTGCGAACAATGGTGGAAACAACTCTGAACCACTTACTGGCTAAGTGTTATGGTTTAGTGGCCCACTTGCAAAGGATTGTGCTTGCGTGAAGTGGACAATTTTCATTAATTTTTATCTCATAATGATGAGGGACACGCGCCACCATGGTGAAAGGAAGGTCGACAGGGAAGGTTCAATATTTGGTAGAGTTTGAAGATTGAAAGTCAGGAGGTAGTTATTGTGGTAGTTATGGTGGAGAAGTGTGAGATCATGCAATAATGGGCCACAAAAAGAGTATAAGGATATCAAAACCCACGATGTTGGCCGAAGAATAGGACAACATCATCAACAACACAAGTTAAGAAGTTTATAATTCTTGCATAATTTAGGAGTAGCTTTATCATGAAACGAATAGGTTCTTCTGAAAATCATATTCAAACCCACGATGGTCTCCTGTTTTCTATGGTAGATCTTCAACTTATACATTCCTTCAATGTTTCATGGCATCAAACCATGTCCAAGCAAGATTCTTTTGCTGTTCTTCGAAGCCCAACTTTGTGAAGCAAGCAAAAGGTGCTTAGTTCTCTTCTTATCTGTCTGACCATTTAGCTTACCATCATCGTAAGTAGAGTCTTCCAAGTACCATCATTGGCGTTATAGCGATCCCGGGTTTACCCTTGTTGTACAGTGATCCGGATATGTGTCCGTAGATGTTGGTAGTTGTTTATTATCTTGTTTGCATCCTTTTTACTTCGTATTTGAGTTATAGGATGTGTTGGGCAGGTTTGTTACAGGTTGATTGAGTTTAGAAACCAAAACTAGTTGCCCAGATTTTGACCTGTCCGCTCGAGCGGGGGTGTTGGCGCTCGAGCGGGAATTGCACCCATCCAGTATTTTCTGTGCAGTGTTGGACGCTCGAGCGTGGTATTGGCCGCTCGAGTGGGGTTGTGTGAGTGCCGCTCGAGCGGGGAGTTGGGAGCTCGAGCGGAGACCTGGTTCTGTAAAAGTTATGGGAGTGTGTATCCGCCGCTCGAGCGGGATTGTTGGCGCTCGAGCGGGAGTCTGTGAGTGACGCTCGAGCGGGGTGTTTGACACTCGAGCGGGTCGACTGGGTTTATGTTCCGTGTTTTGACTTTTCAAATCACTTTTTCACTTTCTCTTCTCTCTTCTACTTTTCCAAAAAACACCATTGTTGAGCCTCTCACTCTAGAACTCTACCTTCTCTCTAGGTTTTGATCTAGTAGGAGTGATTTGCTCACCTTTGGCCTTTACAAAAAAGTTGTTGATCGTCGAGGGTTACTTTTTAATCTGAAAATTTCGAGATTTGGAGCACGTTGGGTTTTGTCTTCTTCCCCCTTGGAGCTCCGAATTTGAGGTAGGGATACCCTACTCCTCTCTGTGGATTTTGTCTTTAAATTTCGGTATTTTGAGATGTTGGGGTTGGTTTGGTAATCTTGTGAAGATTTGGGGCTTTTGTGTTATTTTACAAAGGTTGGGGTTTAATTTATAATAAACCTAAATGTATTTGTGGTATAGAGAAATGGAATAAATGTTGAATCATTGATGAAAATGGGACCTAAGGGTTGAAATGGTAATTATGGAAAATGACCTAATTACATTGTTGATTAATTGGGATAATTAATTGTGAGAAATGAGGAAATGAAATGGAATTGTTGAGATTGGAAATGTATGGGGTTAAAGGGTGTAGATGAATTGTTATCACACACCGAATTGAAATGTTGATTGAATATCTATTTGTGCATTTATTTTCTGTTTAGAAATAATTGCTTTGGGCTATCGGTGGAGGATAGTCGTGATTGTTGTAGACAATGCATGGTGATTAGGCAAACGGAAACTAATCAATGGAATGTGTCATGGAATTTGACGGTTGATAGAATACATTAACTGTATGTATTGAGTGATAGTATATAGAACCAATGTGTTTGTATACGTTATGTGTAGAGGAGGAGATGGGGGATGTACTCCGCGGTTTAGGGGAAGATGGGGGATGTACCTCTAAACCGGATAGTATTGGGAGAAGATAGGGGATGAACTCCGTAGCTACAGCTCATATGCTTGTCTAGAGAAGTGAAGATAGAGCTCATATGCTTATCTTTGTGAAGTATGGATACAGCTTATATGCTTATCTGTGAATATGGGATATTGTTGTTATACATATCTGTTGAGAATGTGGATATAGCTTATATGCTTATCTGTGAATATGGGATATTGTTGTTATACATATCTGTTGAAATGATGATAGAGCTAACATGCTTATTTGTTGAAAAAGAGAAAATAAAAGGTAACTTGGACTCATAAGTCGTATGACATAAATATGTGATTTATGTGAATGTATCAGTGTTGGCCATCTATCAATTGCCAATCTTTTAGTCATTGTTCATGGTTGGTTTAGTATATTTCTACTGGGCTGTGGTTCACCATATATGGGAATATCATTTTCAGGTACAGGTAGCATGCCACCTCCAAGGGTTAACTTGGAAAGCTAAGTGTTAACTTGGAAAGCTGTAAGCCCATAGGGCATTTGCTTTTGTTGTTAACATGTAATACTTTTGTAATGAAACTCTGATACATGGAAGAATGTGGAACTTTTACATATCACTGCATGGCTTATTTGACGGGTTTAATGTTATTATTTTGAGGGCGTTACAACTTGGTATCAGAGCGTACCGGGTTCGAATACTTTGGGTACGTAGGAAGTGATTAGGATCACAATGGGTTTGTCTCGCTTGATAGAGACTTAGATGTAGTGTCATATACTATGTGCTTAATTGATAACATTAATTTCTAGGATGTTGATTGGATCCTTGGGTTTCTGGGAGTCTTGTTGGAAAAGCACTTGATCAATGCTGTTTCTAACCGGAACTCTAGTAACGCCTCGGGACTATCATTATCCGGAAATGAAATTCGCCAGTGCTTATGTGTTTATGTGCTTACGTGGAGTGAATTACAGTTGTCCATGCATTAGGACGTGAGTGTTTAGTTTCGGCACATTTATGAATGTGCTAATGTTCTGTGTTACCTTTATTAGGATGTCAGGACGAGGAAGAGGTGCTAGGCGTGGTAGACCTGCGAGGCAGGAGGTACCGTTACCAGAGGAGGTTCCGGCAGTGCAAGAGGGAGTTGGTCAGGCCAATGTGGCCGAGCCAGTGGGTCAGCAGGCCATGGGTGCCTTGGCCAGAGAGATAGCAGGAGCTCTGGGTATTCTTAGAGCTGGGAATTAGGCAGCTGAGGCCGGGCCTTCTTTCTTGAAGAGGGAGTTTTTCCGATCTAATCTGGATGAGTTTATCGGGGATCCGAAGGAGCCACTGAAGGCTGATGAGTGGTTAGAGCAAATGAGTAAGACGTTCGAGATGCTTGGCATCGAGGACGGAGCACTGAAGTGACCTTGGCATCCTTCCAACTGAAGGGAGATGCGGGTCAGTGGTGGAAGTATGAGAAGGCTCGTGTTGGTGGTACTTGGGAGGCGTTTGTGAATGCTTTTCAGGAGAGGTTTTTGTCTGCAGCAGCTAGGGAGAAGCTGAGGGAGCAGTTTAGCCGGCTTAAACAGCAGGGCTTGTCAGTGGCCGAGTTTGAGGCTACTTTTACCAGTCTGTTCAGGTTTGCGCCTGAACTGGTGGCGTCTGAGGAATGCCGTTGCTATGAGTTTGAGCGAAAGTTGAGGCGGGGCCTCAAGTTGAGAGTTGGTGGGTCTTATATCCGAGAGTATAGACACCTGGTAGATGCTGCTGCTCATATGGAAATTATGATGCAGGAAGAGGAGGAAGAACAGAGGGGCTCCAAGAGGGGCCAAGATGGTCAGGGTGATGGCAGGAGACAGAGGGGTTATAACCCTCAGCAGTCTCAGGGAGCAGTTTCTAGATCGACCTTTCTAGTGCCGAGTGCAGGCTCGGGGAGAGGCAATCAGGGGGAGTTTGCTTGTTACAAGTGTGGCCAGCTAGGTCACAAGGTTTCAGTTTGCCCGCAGAAGGGTGGGGGTCAGAGAGCTGCTTCTTCTTCAGCTAGACCGCAGAGTCAGAGTTTGGGCAGGGGGCAGCCCTTGTCTTGTTATCAGTGTGGACAGCCTGGGCACCTGAAGAGGTTTTGCCCGCAGTTGAGTGCCACTTCGGGAGCGTCTGGTTCTAGGCAGACGCAGGGTCTTCAGCCAGCTCAGTCTGTGCAGGCCTCGAGGGCCAATCCAGGAGCTTCGTCATCCCAGTCTGTGCAGCAGTCTTTTGCTCCGAGAGGTGAGCAGGTAGACCAGGGGCCTACGGGGCGCGTGTATGCTGTTACCGCGCAGGATTTAGTACCAGCTTCATCGGTAGTGAGAGGTACTTTTCTGTTTTGCAACTCGGTTGCTAATGTGTTGATAGACACGGGTGCATCTCATTCTTTTGTATCTGTTGCATTTGCATCTGTTTTGGAATTGGAGTTAGCACAGTTAGCTTCTCCTATTTGTGTGGTATCGCCTTTGGGTGGTGAGTTGATCTTGAAACAGGGTGTTCGAGGTTGTGATATAGAGGTCGCCGATTATAGGCTTCCTTTTCCGTTTGTTGTCATGCCCATGAAGGGTTTTGATGTTATTTTGGGTATGGACTGGCTATCGTCATACCGGGCTGTTATCGATTGCTACCGCCAGAGGGTCACGTTATGCACCTTAAGCGGGGAGTGGTTCCATTTCTTGGGAGACCGGGTTGGTAGTGTTTTGCCACCGGGGTATGATTCGCGAGGGCGAAGTGAGCTTAGTGGTCTATTTGCTAGCTTTGAGAGTAGTGAGTGTGATGAGACCCAGATTGTGTTGCCAAGGGTGGTTTGTGAGTATTCGGATGTCTTTCCGAAGATCTTGTTAGTTTGCCACCTCATCGAGAGATAGAGTTCTCTATTGATTTAGTGCCCGGCACGGCGCCGATTTCTATGGCACCTTACCGTTTTGCTCCAGCGGAGTTGGTTGAGTTGAAAGTTCAGCTTCAGGAGCTGTTAGATAAGGGCTTTGTTCGCCCTAGTGTTTCGCCGTGGGGAGCACCGGCCCTCTTTACTAAAAAGAAAGATGGTGCCTTGAGATTGTGTATTGACTACCGGAAGTTGAATCGGGCTACGGTTAAAAATAAGTACCCTATGCCTCGTATAGATGATCTATTTGACCAGTTGAAGGGTTCCCGTTGTTTCTCTAAGATAGACTTGAGATCGGGTTACCACCAGTTGAGGGTCAGGGAGGAGGATGTTCCTAAGACGGCATTCCGTACGCGGTATGCCCATTATGAGTTTCTGGTGATGCCATTCGGGCTTACCAATGCACCGGCAGTCTTTATGGATCTGATGAACCGAATCTTCCGGGAATTCTTGGATCGCTTTGTAGTCGTTTTTGTGGACGACATCCTTATCTATTCGCCTACTGAGGAGGAGCACGAGGCACACTTGAGAGTGGTGCTTGAGTTACTTAGAGCCCATAGGCTGTATGCCAAGTTTGGGAAGTGTGAGTTCTGACTGAGGGAAGTCAAATTCTTAGGCCACGTAGTATCCGGGGAAGGGGTGTCTGTTGATACATCCAAGGTTGAGGCAGTGCAAGATTGGGCACAGCCTAAGAGTGCGTTTGAGATCCGCAGCTTTCTGGGATTAGCTGGGTATTACCGTCGGTTTGTGAAAGATTTCTCCAGGTTAGCGTCACCGTTGACTAGACTGACTCGGAAGGGAGTCAAGTTTGTGTGGAGTGAGACTTGTGAAAAGTCATTCCAAGAGCTGAAAGTTAGATTGACCACCGCTCCGGTGTTGATTATTCCGGAGAGAGGGTTGGGTTACGCGGTTTATTGTGATGCCTCACGAGAGGGTTTGGGTTGTGTGTTGATGCAAGAGGGGAAAGTGGTAGCTTATGGCTCACGTCAGTTGAAAATACACGAGAAGAATTACCCCACACACGACCTAGAGTTAGCAGCAGTGATCTTTGCCTTGAAAATCTGGAGGCACTACCTTTATGGTGAGAAGTTCGAGGTGTTCTCGGACCACAAGAGTTTGAAGTATTTGTTTACACAGAGAGACTTGAATTTGAGGCAGAGGAGGTGGATGGAGTTCATCGAGGACTATGATTTTGAGTTACACTATCACCCGGGAAAGGCCAATGTTGTGGCCGATGCCCTTAGTAGGAAATCCATTAGTGATGTAGCTAGTATAGCCATCCGAGAATGGGAGATGTTGGGAGCACTTGGCGAGTTTGATTTGCTACTGGGTGAATCTATTGAGGCTGCGGCCTTGTTTTCTGTTGTTGCGCAGCCTACACTTGTGACTAGAGTGTTAGAGGCACAGAGAGGTGACCTTGAGGTAGAATCCCTCCGAGAGAAGATCTCCAGTGGGACAGTTGAGAAGGGTTTGACGGTGTATCCCGACCTGAGTGTGAGATACCGAGACCGTTTGTTTGTATCGGAGTCTTGCCATGAGGAAGTACTCCGAGAGTTTCACCATTCGCGCCTTGCGGTGCATCCGGGAGGTACTAAGATGTATCAGGATTTAGGTCGCCAGTTTTGGTGGCGGGGTATGAAGAGAGATGTGGCTGTTTTCGTATCGAAGTGCCTTACTTGCCAGCAAGTGAAGGCCGAGCATCAGAGGCCAGCGGGTTTGTTGCAACCCTTGCCTATTGCCGAGTGGAAGTGGGAGCATGTCACTATGGACTTCGTTGTAGGTCTTCCGAGGACTCAGCGGGGTAGTGATGCTATTTGGGTGGTTGTAGACCGGTTGACTAAGTCGGCGCACTTTATTCCTATGCGCGTGAGAGATTCAGTAGATCATCTAGCCGACTTGTATGTTCGGGATGTAGTGAGATTGCATGGGGTCCCAGTGATGATCGTCTCAGATAGAGATCCTCGTTTTACTTCTAGGTTGTGGCAGAGCTTGCAGAGTGCCTTGGGCACTACGTTGACCTTTAGTACGGCCTATCATCCTCAGACTGACGGGCAGTCCGAGCGTACTATTCAGATCCTCGAGGATATGCTTCGGGGTTGTGTCCTGGACTTCGGTGGGACGTGGGAGAGGCACTTACCATTAGTGGAGTTTGCCTACAACAACAGTTTTCAGTCTAGCATCGGTATGGCACCGTTTGAGGCCTTATATGGCCGACCGTGTAGGTCTCCAGTTTGTTGGGCCGAGGTGGGTGATGCACCTTTGTTGGGTCCGGAGTTGGTTAGGGAGACGACGGAGAAAGTTGAGCTTATCCGTAGGAGGCTTGTTACAGCCCAGAGTCGACAAAAGAGTTATGCCGACCGTAGGAGGAGGCCTTTGGCGTTTGAGGTAGGTGATCATGTCTTTCTGAAGATATCACCTAGGCGAGGCTTGATGAGGTTTGGGAAGAGTGGGAAGTTATCCCCTCGGTTTATTGGTCCTTTTGAAATCCTTGAGAGGATTGGCGAGGTTGCTTATCGGTTAGCTTTACCGCCGCAGTTGTCCGGAATTCATGACGTGTTTCATGTGAGTATGCTTCGGAAGTATGAGCCAGATCCATCACATGTGTTGGATTGGACCGATTTAGAGGTAGATGAGGATGCCTCGTATGAGGAGAGGCCGGTTCGGGTCTTGGATAGGCGGGATCAGGTCCTGCGTGGCAAGACCATTCCTTTGGTGAAAGTCTTGTGGAAACATCACGGAGTGGAGGAAGCCACTTGGGAACGTGAGTTGGAAGTCCGTGAGAAATATCCGGACTTGTTTGTTGTTATGTAATCTTGTGTTTAAATTTTGAACTATTGTTGAACTTAAAAGCTTTTAAATATGTCTCAAGTGTGAAACATTGAAAATGTTTTGGTTTATTGGAAGTATGTTTTGGAACTTGCCTCATATGGAAGTTGATTGTAACATTATATATGTTGAATATGTTGTTGAAATTGGAAAGGAAATGCGTAATGTTAATGCATGTTGAAAGTACATATGTTGTTTACATATTGTGAAATGCCTCTTGTTAAAGGGAGGGGGTGACCGGTAATGGGTCGGATTGTTGAATGTTAAAATGTAACATTGTTTAAAATGGAGAAAAACTGGTTTTTGAAAACTTGTGCTTAATTTCGGGGACGAAATTCTTTAAGGAGGGGAGGTTATAGCGATCCCGGGTTTACCCTTGTTGTACAGTGATCCGGACATGTGTCCGTGGATGTTGGTAGTTGTTTATTATCTTGTTTGCATCCTTTTTACTTCGTATTTGAGTTATAGGATGTGTTGGGCAGGTTTGTTACAGGTTGGTTGAGTTTAGAAACCAAAACTAGTTGCCCAGATTTTGACCTGTCTGCTTGAGAGGGGGTGTTGGCGCTCAAGCGGGAATTGCACCCATCCAGTATTTTCTGTGTAGTGTTGGACGCTCGAGCGTGGTATTGGCCGCTCGAGCGGGGTTGTGTGAGTGCCGCTCGAGCGGGGAGTTGGGAGCTCGAGCGGAGACCTGGTTCTGTAAAAGTTCTGGGAGTGTGTATCCGCCGCTCCAGCGGGATTGTTGGCGCTCGAGCAGGAGTCTGTGAGTGACGCTCGAGCAGGGTGTTTGACGCTCGAGCGGGTCGACTGGGTTTAAGTTCCGTGTTTTGACTTTTCAAATCACTTTTTCACTTTCTCTTCTCTCTCCTACTTTTCCAAAAAACACCATTGTTGAGCCTCTCACTCTAGAACTCTACCTTCTCTCTAGGTTTTGATCTAGTAGGAGTGATTTGCTCACCTTTGGCCTTTACAAAAAAGTTGTTGATCGTCGAGGGTTACTTTTTAATCTGAAAATTTCGAGATTTGGAGCACGTTGGGTTTTGTCTTCTTCCCCCTTGGAGCTCCGAATTTGAGGTAGGGATACCCTACTCCTCTCTATGGATTTTGTCTTTAAATTTCGGTATTTTGAGATGTTGGGGTTGGTTTGGTAATCTTGTGAAGATTTGGGGCTTTTGTGTTATTTACAAAGGTTGGGGTTTAATTTATAACAAACCTAAATGTATTTGTGGTATAGAGAAATGGAATAAATGTTGAATCATTGATGAAAATGGGACCTAAGGGAAATGGTAATTATGGAAAATGACCTAATTACATTGTTGATTAATTGGGATAATTAATTGTGAGAAATGAGGAAATGAAATGGAATTGTTGAGATTGGAAATGTATGGGGTTAAAGGGTGTAGATGAATTGTTATCACACACCGAATTGAAATGTTGATTGAATATCTATTTGTGCATTTATTTTCTGTTTAGAAATAATTGCTTTGGGCTATCGGTGGAGGATAGTCGTGATTGTTGTAGACAATGCATGGTGATTAGGCAAACGGAAACTAATCAATGGAATGTGTCATGGAATTTGACGGTTGATAGAATACATTAACTATATGTATTGAGTGATAGTATATAGAACCAATGTGTTTGTATACGTTATGTGTAGAGGAGGAGATGGGGGATGTACTCCGCGGTTTAGGGGAAGATGGGGGATGTACCTCTAAATCGGATAGTATTGGGAGAAGATAGGGGATGAACTCCGTAGATACAGCTCATATGCTTGTCTAGAGAAGTGAAGATAGAGCTCATATGCTTATCTTTGTGAAGTGTGAATACAGCTTATATGCTTATCTATGAATATGGGATATTGTTGTTATACATATCTGTTGAGAATGTGGATATAGCTTATATGCTTATCTGTGAATATGGGATATTGTTGTTATACATATCTGTTGAAATGATGATAGAGCTAACATGCTTATTTGTTGAAAAAGAGAAAATAAAAGGTAACTTGGACTCATAAGTCGTATGACATAAATATGTGATTTATGTGAATGTATCAGTGTTGGCCATCTATCAATTGCCAATCTTTTAGTCATTGTTCATGGTTGGTTTAGTATATTTCTACTGGGCTGTGGCTCACCCTATATGGGAATATCATTTTCAGGTACAGGTAGCATGCCACCTCCAAGGACATAGCTTGGGAGGCTAGAGGCGGACATCCTTTTGTTGTTTTGTTTATTTTGATGTATTACATGTAAATTCAAGCCAAGGGCTTAATGTGTAAATGAGTTAGCACTCTTTTGTTGTAACTAAGTGTTAACTTGGAAAGCTGTAAGCCCATAGGGCATTTGCTTTTGTTGTTAACATGTAATACTTTTGTAATGAAACTCTGATACATGGAAGAATGTGGAACTTTTACATATCACTGCATGGCTTATTTGACGGGTTTAATGTTATTATTTTGAGGGCGTTACAGGCGTGGCACAGGATTATATAGGCAGCATTACGTTCAACCTGCTTTAAGCATACGCTCACCTTCGCACTCGTCATCAGGTCATGATATAAATATTGCACTAAATCAAATGCAAAGAAACAAATTTGAGTTTCTTATTTTGTTTTACAATCTGTTCCTAGTCTTACATGTATCGTTGTTTCTTAAAAGGGAGGCAAATATCGTGTGAGTTGTAGGTACATATACACTCGACTTTCTTCTATCACACGGTTCACGTGAGCCAAGAATGGTGCTATACATCTTCATTACTTGAATGAAGATTAGTTGATTACCATTGACATGTATACCTTTGTCATGCACCAAAAATCGTATGAACGTCCCTGGGTTTTGCCAAATGCATATTTCCAGTTCGTTCTTTTTTAACTTATGACTTCTCCTTATTTGAAATGTTTGCTTCACATGATTTACATGTTCCACAAATGTTTCACATATATCTATGTAAAGTACAAGCATCCAAAACAATATCCAATATGAAGGGTTGAGATGCCATGGCAGGGGGGTTTAAGTCAACATACATATACAAAACAACATTCATTAGTTAAGTGAGGTGTTGCCTTATCGTCACCATCTAAACAGATAATGACTGTACGACCATTGAGGGAACTTGTTGAAGTGATCTGTTAATGTTGCAGGAATTACTGTTAGTGTGTCCTTTGTACTTGGATATTGTCGATGCAGTGGGTTGTACACGCAATTCACCAGTGGCAGGACTTTCAGGTCGCACTACTACAAAAATAGTTAAAGATCACACTTTGACAAATGAAAATCTCACTTTTATTGAAAGTGTGATAAAAAAAAATTAGATTGATATTTTAATCACATTTAATTTAATTAAGTGTGATAATATTTATTTTTTATGTCACTTTTCAATTAAGTGTGATTATATATATATTTTTTAATCACACCTTCTAATTAACATATGGTCATATTTATTCTTTATGTCACTTTCAATTAAGTGTGATTATATATAAAATAAAATTTTCAATATTGGCGCCAATTCTGGTCTCACCCACGAATAGAGAGGCACAATTCTTCCTTTTTCCAAACAAGATAGAATTTCTAACACGACATGACTCTTCCTAAGATAGAATTTCTAACACGACATGACTCTTCCTTTCCAATTCTCTTTGCCTCTCTTTCTGATTCATTAGCCCTAATTCAGTTTTCTTAGTCTGTCATCTATGAAACCACCATCTCTCTGGTCTATGGAATTGGCTCCCTCTCTCCCTCTCTTTCTCTCTTTCTCTCTCTCCCCCTAAAAAATGCTCTCTCACTTACCTTTTCGCACGCACATGAGCACCTTCACCACCAGCAGCATCCTTCACAACCGCACCTACAATCGCATCGACGACTACGACTATCTATTAAGTTCTCTCTCTCTCTCACTCGTTTGTTGCTCTAACTCTGCCCCTTTCCCTCTCATTCTAATTTTCGAAACCCTAACAAGTGATTTTTTAAGGTTGGGGTTGGTCAAAGTCGTCTATCTCCTATGCGTAAAGTTTCCCTCTTTCTCTACCTCTCTAAGTTTGTCTATAATTTTAATGCTTGAACATCCGTTACTGTGATCAGGTAAGTTTGTGCTAGCTGAGTAGTTTTAATTGGTGTTGATTGTCATTTTGATCCATGTGAAATCTGCCAATTTGAACATGTATATATTGATTAGAATAAAATTGGCAATATTACTATGAGCTTTTACTGATGGGTCTTGTGTTTGCAAAAACCCTTTGTTATTAGAGTTTTATTTATTTATTTATTTTTAATTCTTTGGCTTTTGATCTCACTATACAAGCCGCTCCATTGCTAAGTGAATCAACAAATATCATATAGTTTCATATTTGATATGTTGAGGGCCTGATCAATTCAACAATTTATAGGTGGTATAATTCAAATTGGATATGCCTTAATTCAAAAAACACAATTCCTCCCTGCACAGACACCCCCCCCAAAAGAGAGAGAGAGAGAGAGAGAGAGAGAGAGAGAGAGAGAGAGGATAATTAATTGAAGTCAATTGATTTGCAAATTGCTTAAGGCCTTTTTTGGAGGTTACTTAAGGCCTTTATTGATTTGAAGGTGATCAATTAAAACTTTGAATGGATTTTTATAATTTAAAATATCCATTTTACAATTTGAAATTGTCTTTCTATTTGCTTTTTGTAGTGCATGGCGAGGTTGGATAAGTCTGGTGATAGATTTGTATAAAGGTAAGTTGTTGCCAGTTAATTCCATTTTTCTTATGTGTTTGGATAAGTTTGTTTTATATTGCATCAATTATGTTAATGTAAAATTGCCAGATAGTCAAACCTAAACATCTTCTGTTTTTGAGTTTTTTGTGACTGCATATGTTTATAAGTAGCAAACAATAATGAAGACCACCAAGAAGATGGTATTTATTGTAGACGTGTATCATTTTGTTTGTTGCGTCTAGATATGATTGAAATCTACATTATGATTTATATGTTTTCGTATTTTAGTCTGATTTCAGGAAGGGGAAAATACATATAATGAGTTTCTCAAAAGTTGCAAAAAAAAAAAAAAAACTTCGTTCTTAAATATATATATTCCAATTGCAAGTAGAATTTATATTTGTTTGTGATAAGTTGACGACATTTTTTTTTCACCTTCTATAAACTGTCTATGTGGACTGTGTTTGTGAAGGGAATTTGATTTTAGAAATTTCCCTAACGGGGGAATTGAGTAAATAGTTAGCAAGATTTTTATGGAGATTCTCACATCTTCCTCGGATAATAATAATTGAGCTGAATTTTCAGTTACTTTATGGATATATTAATGTAAATTAAAAATATAAGACATGTATATGAAGCATTGGCCATAAGTAGGATAATTAGTTAGACAATGTGCAATTACTACTTTCTCTTGTAGGAGTTCTTTAATCATGGTGTTTGCAGTACTCCTAATTTTTTTTCTTTAATATTGATTTATGCAGTCAACAAAGAGGCATTTAACAAAGAGGCTAGAAAACTTAGATTGGAAGCTTGATGAGCAGAAGGAAACATTTAAGCTTATTGCAAATGATATGGGTAACATTTTTTCTAGTTCAAGTCTTGATGCATGATTTTTTGTGATTAACATGCACTGAGATCCTGTCCACCCAAGCAAGAGGGTCTTATTATCATGTGTGACATACTTCTATTCCACTTTCCCTTAGTTATGCATTAAGATTGATAGAGGATCAACTTTCATTTCATTATGGTCAGAGAATCACTCGGTTAAGGTTCTATGGACATTTCTATATTAGGCCCTTAGTAGCAGGAATCGTTCATGCTGCTCACGATTCTTCGTCAGAAGCGCGATTCTGCGCTTCTAACTCAAATTCGTTGAAGAATCGCGATTTTGATGCAAAAGAAACGCGAATCTGATCACAAATCTGTCTTCTTCTCAGTCGGAGCTCCATCGCTGGCCATCGCAAGACCTACATAGGCCATCGTAGACTTCTCCCTTCCTCCTCACTGGTCTTCGCGAGTTGTACACAGGCCATCGCGACTTCTCTCTCCTCTTCGCTGGTCTTCGTGACGTCTCCCTCTTCGCTGGTCTTCGCGAGTCGCACATTGGCCATCGCAACTTCTCTCTCCTCTTCGTTGGTCTTCGCGAGTCGCACATAGGAATGGCAATGAGGAGGGGCGGGGCCGGGATCACCCTCCCCGTCCCCGATCCCCGATCACAGAACTTCCCCCGTCCCCGGCCCCGATCCCGGACGGGGATCCCACTACCCCCCCACCCCCGCTCCCTAACGGGGATCGGGTTTCCCCGGCCCCGAAAATCCCCGGCCATCTACAACCCACTTGAGCTCAAATACAACATCATCAACAGATCTTCAAAAGAAATTAACTCCAGAAAAATTAAAAAAAAAAAAACATCAACAGATCACAACACATTAACAGATCTTCAAATACAACATCATCAACATCAAAAAAAATCAACAGAGAGATCTGAGTAGAGAGAGAGAGAGAGGTTTGAGAAAGAGATCTGTCGTAGTGGAGACGAGAGGAGGAGGAGGAGGCGGCTGAGGGAATGTCGTCGTCGTCGGAGGTATCGAAGGAGAAGGAGGTGGCCCTCGTCGTCGTCGGAGGAAGAGGAAGAGGAGTTGGCACTCCTTTCGGAGGAGGAGGGTCTGATTCGATGAAATGTCGTCGTCGTCGTCGTCGGAGGGAACGTCGTTGTCGCCTGTAGACACCTTATTCAGCAATGATTTTGAATCTGTAGACACCTATCTGCCATTGATCTTCATCACAAGATCTCCACAGGAGAGAGAGACAGAGAGAGGGAGAGAGGCTGAGAGGAGTGTGATGTGAGTGAGAGAGAGGGCTAAACATATAATATAATATATATATATATATATTATAATAACTATACGGGGGTTTAGTCGGGGCGGGGCAGGGCCGGGCCAGGGCCGGGGTTGGGGAACCTATCCCCGTCTCCGGCTCGAAAGTCATCGGGGATTTAATTTTTAATACCATCCGCGGCCCTATGGGGATAATTTTCGGGGAAAAACCGTTCCAATCGGGGTCGGGGGATCGGGTCCCCATCGGGTTGGATTTAAATTGCCATCCCTGGTCGCACACAGGCCATCGCGACTTCTCTCTCCTCTTTGCTAGTCTTCGCGCGACGTCTCTCTTTCTCTCTCATCTTCTCTTCTCAGATTAAAGATATATATATATATATATATCATATACGTATAATGTATATATATATATATATATATTTGTCTTTATAAATATATGTTTTTATTTATATATTATATATAACCTTTATAAATTATATATATATATATCTGTTTTAATTTATATATTATATATTATCTTTATAAATTTATGTGTATTTATTTATATATTATGTTTATTGAATTAATGTTATTATGCTATTTTTTTTTAAGAAAATAACATAAAACAAATAATTTTTAACAAAAATATTTTAGAATAAATAGATAAAAAAGTAATAAAATATTTTAGAATAAATTAAAAAAATTCTAATAAAGTATATAATTAGAATATTTTGACATATAATTTTTTATAATTCTTATTTATTTATAACATGTATAGTCCCATAAAAAAATAAAATCTTACAATATATTTTTATATATTATTTAAAATATATACAAACCCTCCTAACTACTGATTCTTGGAATGTCTACGATTCCACGCTCTCGCTCCCGCTCCTGCTCCCGCTCCCGCTTCGTGCAACTAAGATTAGGCCTTGTGTAGAATTTGATTCCAGTGGAGAAAGGTTAAGAACCTGCCAAACTCCTAAAAAACTGAACAAGAAGAAGAAAAAAGAAACTACTCAAAGAATGAGAATAAGAAGAAGATAGAGAAGTAGAAAAGATTCAAAAAAGTGGGGAAAAAAATGTGGTGAACAGCCTTGCTCTCCCACACATTGATTCCTCCACCCTATACTTTGTTGACATGAAAGTTTTCAAGGTGCAAGAACTGGTTCCTCTTCCTCTATTTCCTTACTTTACATGTCATTTCTCTCCCACACCCCTCCTATCCCCTTTATTATATTTATTTTAGTTTGAGCTCAAAATTTTATAGGGGAAATGATAAAAAAATTAATTGCAAAACTCTAGAAAGATTTGACCATCTCTGAATATAATTGCACTATAGTTTTTAAGGTTTTGCAGTGTAGACTTTCATGGACGACAATTAAGAAATACTAAAGGTTGGGAGGTGTAAGGTTGTCATGAAAGTGATTCTTTGGATTAGGATTTTGAAAATGGAATCAACTGAAGTCTAAATATTCCTATAGTTTAAAAATTTGAATCTAGGTTACACCTGAAGACATAAGGAATGCACTGATATTTGTTATATTAATTGCATTGTTATCACCTATGCCAGTTGAAGAAGGGGTTTGTGTTTGATTACATTGATGGAGAAGAGGACAACAATGTCACAAGTTGCACTGATATTTGATTAAATCATTATAGGTTTTACCAGTAGCCAGGATTTTCTATGTTTGCCTATGGTGTTTTTCTTTTTTTTTTTTCTGTTTGTTTTTACTTCCTTCTTTGTTTTGCTTCCTTGGTCAGGATTTTGCATTGCTCTTGACATCACTATGTTTTGTTTCGTATTTAGATTTAGCAAGCGAAGAAGAAAATAAAATGTAAAAAAACTTATTTTCCTTGTTTGGTTATAATGCAAAATATGGAGGACAAGAAAATATATGATGGAAATGATAGAATAGTTTTTATTTTTTATTTTTAATGTCACGTCGTGAATTTTAATTACTCGAAAACATTACCAAAGCCTGTAAATTTAGATCTTTTTTTTTTTTTTTTTTTTTTTTTTTTTTTACAATTATCTATTACACTTGAGTAATAGAAACATCATAATACATGTTCTCTCTCTCTCTCTCGATGAATACAATAATAATTATAATACATGCTAAGCTTCTGCTGCGAAGCTACAAATCAATAATTACAAACATCAATGTGCAACACTCATTTTTTTTTCATCTACGATAAAATTATACATAAAAGATACAAGGACTCCATAACTCTTTGACTAATCAATCCAAATTTCTCTTCCTGAAAAAGTTTAAAACAACGATGGGTGAGCACTAATGCCCAGTAGGAATTTCATAATTCTACAACAATAGCTAACACATAGATAGAAATGATCATGCATGCAGAGTGATACCATATAGTAAGGTGATATTTTTTAAGTTCCAAAATATTATATGAAGAGTATCTTTTTCTTAAAATTTCATTTGAACCTTTAATAAAACTCACTGCCATATATGTAGTCTCTCATCATTAACAAGCCATAAATTCTCTTTGAAAACAAGCACACTTAAGAAAGAACATTAACTTAAATTTATTCACCCGATTCTAAATTATTCCTCATATCATTTCCATTTTAATATTCCTTATTTCATTTCCATTTTTCCCTTATACTATTTCCAATTAATATACTCCATAACATCAAAATCCAAAGGATTAGAGTTCATCATCACCAATCCCTAATCCAATTACAATTTCATTTTCCATTCCCTTCAAATAATTTCTATTTTCATTTTCCTTTCATGCCAAATTACACATCAAATTGTAGTTTCACGAGTTCATCACATGTCACACATATTATACCGACTCAACATGTTCCTCAACACGTTCCACCTTTAGCTGACTTGATACGGCAGGACAACGGGCACCTAAACTCAGAACACCTTTTAGTTTGAAAACATCCCCACATTTGCCGGCTCCATAAACGGCGGGGACGTGGACTCTCAAAATTATCCGTTTTTCACATTTGCCGGCTCCAGAAACGGCGGGCTTGTGGACACCCAAAAACATATTCCCACATTAGTCCGGCAGTATGCACAAAGGGCAATTGGGCACCTTGACTAGCCGTGTGGGTACCAATTTCAACTCACCCAACAGAACCCAACACAACCTAACTCAACTCAACATGATTCAACACAATTCAACATAGTTCAACACAATTCAACATAATCAAATACAACTCAATATAATTCAACATAATTCAACATTACAATTAGTGGGCAATGCCAACATGTCTTCCATTATTTCCGTAACACATTAGTTCAATACATATCCACCATATATTAAAATTCCATTTACATAACAAATACAAATATGTTCCATGACTTTCTTCATTATCCATCAAATCATTCATTGTTTGTTACGAAAATATAACAACACATCCATAGAGGCATAAAGATTCATTTTTAAAGTGTTCACAATCATTGGGTTCAAACTATTTCTTTACTTCTCCATATTACTATCAAGTCTTCAAATTCAATTTCTACAACACATTGATTATCAATTACTACACAAGGTTATAAATTAAATCTCCAACATTTAATTTCTTTGATATGACTCACTCATATTACACTGTCATATTTCACAATATCTCATTTATCATTGTTCACACTCTTCTTAACCCAACATTAACTTAATTTCATAAATTTAATGTTAATTGAAGTATTCTTCATTTTCTAAAAACAAACTTCATAACTAGAGTTGAACATCAGTTCGGGCTTTTCGTTTTGAGGTATAAAATCACTGTCCAACTACACAATAAAATTCTTAAATCTTCACTTCATCATCTTATCACAAATTCCATATCATCCATACCATTAACAAATTTATTTACCCAAATTTAGTTTCATATTGTAACATAATTTAAAAGATTCACAATAATAGTTCAATCGCAACTTTTACATAAATTTCCAACCACTTCCAAAATACAATTAAACTTGTATATGTGCAATTTAATACCTTAATTTCATAATACTACTTTCAATTTAAGCAAAACCATCTTCTATTTTCATGAACCAAACTAGGGTTTCAAGAGAAATTGAAACTTTTATACACCCAATTTCATAAGCCCATAATCATAACCCAAAAGTTAAACCCCAACATTTTAAACCCTAAACCCCCAATCTCATGGTTTATAACAATATGCTCAAAAATATAAGTTTTGGTGTTTATATAAAGAAAATACCACAAATCTATCTATAAATGAGAGTATTGAAGAAGAACTAGAACCCCTTCCTCAAAGAGTAAGCACAAAAACTAGATCAAGAGCAATCCCACTAGTCCCAGAAATTTAGACTCAACCAGGAAAACCGCTCGAGCTTCCAATCTTGCACTCGAGCAAGCAGTCCAACAAGGCCAACCGTTCAAGCGAACACTCTTGCGCTCGAGCGGAAATTCACAACTCCCAGAATTTCGGACAGACTGCAAAAGTACTGGAAGCCTCACAAGGTTGCTCGAGCGTCAACTCTTGCACTCAAGCGGAGGGGAAAAAAATTTCTGGAGTGTTACATTTAAAACCTTTAGGTGTTTTTAATTCTCTTCATTTTATTCCAATGTTTCCTTGCACCAAATAGAGCCTATTGCATTTTCCCCTAGCAACTACAAATACACTAGCCATATGGTTTCCGTTAGCACGTGAGTTGGATGTTACATATTTTGATTGCATTCCTTATTGTTCATATATATATATACATTATTTATTTATTTATTTTTAATTTTGTTGAATGTAGTACAACCATCAATTGATTATGTGCCTATCATATTCTTAAGCCAAACTCATTCCCAATCATTCTTTGTCCTTTTAGAAAATTTTGGGTTTTGTTATATTTGAAATGGTTAAGTAAAGGAAAGGAAAATGTTAAAGCATACATTAGAAAGGAAACCATTTAGTAGCAATACTATTTGTTTTACATTGGTCATGTTCAAATTGTCACTTGATTCAAGTGTAAAATTGTTAACTGTCATATTATCTAAAAATTGTAACAAAGAGGGTAACTCTATTATTTATACCTACCCCCAAAAAAGCTCTATTATTTATATCATCTACATTTCTCACATATGGCCCAGTTAGTGACTTTATAATGATCCAAGAAGACTTGAAGTTGGAGGTGGTCTTGTGAATCAAATGTCTAATGAAATAATATAAGTAACGATCATCCTGAATAGAATTTAGTAAAAACTAGAAAGGTTCAAGAAGGTAAATTCATGGATGTCCTGGCATCAGCTTATGCAATCTTGGGTTTTTGTGTGTGGCAAATTTAAATCAAGGTGCACAATTTGTGTTGGAACTTCATTTTGATCTCTCTTTTTCTTTTCTTTTTTTTGGGGGAGAGGGAGGGGGTGGGTGGGTTAAATGTTTATACATTATTTAGAGGCTAAATTATTATAAAGACAAAAATAGGACTTACCTAATGTTGAAGTTCGCTATGCTGTTATTTAAAATGCAATTGCCTGCTATGCATGTAGGAGTTTTGCTGTAGTTGGGGTGGATCTCGCTGTTATGGGCATTATCCTAGCTGTTGCAATTCCAGCTGCAGTGAAATCTGCTGGTCTTGAGCTTGATGATATCCACCTGTTTGAAATAAATGAGGTATTGGATTCTCTTCATCATTATAATTCCCGTGTTCAGTTCAGTATTGTTGGAAATTAGGTCAGATTTGACCCGACCCATAACCCATAGAATGTTAAAATTTGATTCCACATTTTCTCAAGATACATTTTCACAATTTAGATATTGCCTCTGGAAGTAAAACCTTGTATATTAGAGAAGTCCATCTTATAATGTTCGTGAGAATAATCTTTATTACATTGAGTGGACTGATACTTGGCTTAGTATTTTGGGGCATGGGTTCTAAAAGGTAATTTATTATTTCTTCTAGTTGTTAAATGAAATTTAACTATACTGTTTACACACTTTGCTTTGTTTCAGCTGTTTATCTCTATTATGTGATTTCTTGCTTTTGAAATCTAATTTTGAACATTGACCCTTCACTTGTTTCTTTCCCAATTGATTGGGACACTGTAGACACCCCATTTTTGACTGCCCTTACGACTTGGGCGCCACCGATTGCGCACCCAATGATGAATTTGTATATGCTTGTCAAATGCTTGAAGTCCTCAGCAAAATGCCTCAACTTTGAGCCTCAAAACCTTATGAACCTCTTGCCTTGTTTTTGGACCAAAATAGCAGTTTTTCAAGCCTAAACATCTTGGGACCTGCAGACCCACTAGTGTGGATTGCCAGCCACTAGTGTGGACTGTCGGTCACTATTTTTGGCCTGCCGGCCGCTTGTGTGTTTTTTCAGATCTTTTTGCCAGCTGTGCTAGCTGTTTCCACAGATGCATGCACCAGTCCAAATGTGTCTGTATAGATATTTCTAAGGTGGTCTAATGTTTTTCTATATATAAATGACCTCCCCTCTTGTTTTCAAGGATAGAAAAATTTGAGAGCAAAATTTTTTCTCTCTCCACACTTCTCTCTCTCTCTTGCAAGTTCTTCACTCTTTGCCTATACACTCTAAACCAAACCTTGTGGTATTTGTGCTGAGGTGTTTTTGTGCTTGCATTTAGCTCTTGAGGGTGTGTAATTGTTGGTTTGTAACTCAAAAAGGGTATCCCTCTTTAAGAGGTATAATTCTTAACTTGTTTCCCTTCTTTATTTGCCATCTTTTATATTGTTTTTGTACTGTTTTTACACTGAATTTCTAAGTTGAAATTTGTGGTTTAAGGTCATTAAGGGTGGAGGGGTGGATCACCTTTCTTTGCACTTAACTTCTTAAGCCTTTGCCCTTGTGTTTCCCACTTTTCTATTATCTTTATTTTGAGCTTTTATTACTGAATCTTAGAGTTTTTTCAGAGGCTAAAATCATGTTTTGAAGTTCCAAAAATGGAGGGGGTAGCCTTCCCTCCTTGTGCTTGCTTACTAGCTTAACTTGCTCCATGTTGTAGCTTATTCTTTTAGCTCTTTCGACACTTCAATTCCAGCACTATTTTAGCCCATTTTAGGACTATTTTTTAGGTGTTTGTTTCGATCATGCTTTGTATTGTATGCTTGTAGTGTAATGGTCCTCATAGGTTTGGTGGATTAGGCCTTAGCCACCAACCTATTTGAGTTGATAGTGTTTATTTCTTGCTTTCCATACTTGTTTTCATCTCTAAATCACCTCTACAACCTCCCCCATTTCTTAGCTTTTTCTTTGTTTTGAAAGTTGTTTCAAACTAGTTGCTTGTTTAAAGCTTGAGATAGAGGTATCGTGCTTAATGGTTTAATCCCTTTGGGGGTTCATTACCAACGGCATGGTGTTTCTCTCATGCCCAAAACAACTCTTTGTTTGATGCTCCTTTCCATTAGAGGACTTAAAACTCATTTTTGGACTCAATGAATTAAGGAATGGATGGTAATTAAAATGAAGTCATAAAACTTGGACTGAAGTGGAACAAGATAATAAGCTAATTTGGTGCTCAATCAGATGTTAATTGAACACATGGAGACTTGAGTCATTTCATACTTGTTAGTGATGAAATGGTTCAAGTTTCCAAGGTCAACCACTTCCCTTGATCAATCCATGATAGGGAGGAGGTTTTGTTGGTCATTTGTTTTGCATTTATTGAAATTGTGTCCTTTGATTCATAAGTCATCACGAAATGAAATTGCATCGATTGATGACTTGCGAATCAAGTCCACCCCTCCTTTGACCTGTTTGATGATAAGGAGAGGCAGGGTGGACAAACATCTCCTGAGAATACTCTGGTTTGTGCTTTGTTTGTCCTATATTGCTGCAAGAAAAAACATCAGTGGCTGGCAGACCACTTTTACTGGAGAGCAACCCACTATTAGTGGCCTGTCGGCCACTTTTTCAGTCAAGCAGAGTCCTTTTTTTAGCAGAGCAGAAGATAAGGTGAAAAAATAGTGCAATTTTCTAACTGTGCAACAAAGGCATTCCGGTAGCAAAACGGAGAGCATTATCGGGTGGAAATCCACATCCATGCATGAGCCATCCCTCGATTCTCGAGATCCGTGAAGTGATGTTGTAATTTTAGTAATGTATACTTAGAGTAGCGAGTTTGTAACTAATTAGTTAGAATGGCTAGTTAGTTTTGTATTGTAATTATTTAATTAGCTAGAATGGTTAATAAAATTTGCTATTGTAATAATTAGTTAATTAGCTAGTGTAGTTAACTTATTCCAATTCGGTTTGTAATAGTCAGTTAATTTGTAGTAACTAGCTAGGGTTATTCATTCAGACCCTCTTGTGCGAGGGCAACAATCTAATAATGTGTATGTCTTCCAACCCAACGTCTTTCTCCCTTTTATTTACTTGCTTATAGTGGGTAGTTTAGAACATCATGTTTCGTTTAGCATTTCCCATGTTTGCATTCACTTGTCTTGCATGCATCGAGGCTCGGTTCATCATTCTAACAAAGCAATGTAGTTTACATACTTTGTTGAATACGTGTTTAAACTGCATGCTATCAAGTTGTTTCAAATGACATAACTCGTAGCCGAGCTTTTTAGTTGCATATCGTATGTATTGCATTAGTCATATCGCATTAGTTAGGAACATGCATTTTTCTAATTAGTTTGCTTTGTTTGGCTTGCCTTGGAGTATTAAGTGAGCATTTTTGTGCTTTAGCATATTGTATGAGTGTGATTGTTGCCATGTCTAGCATGCTTGCCATGAGGCTAATTGCTTAAATGCTATACTTGTTTAAATGCCCGTGGATGAAGGCTAATTGCTTAAATTGGAATAATTTGAGTAATGTACATGTGATATCACTTTTTTAAGTGGTACATATTCGAAATAATTTTCAAAACAAACATGAAATCAAATGTTCCAATTTTTACAAATTAGTCTATACTTGTGTGCAACACATAGTAAGGTTAGCTTAATAATGAAAACAAGAGCATATAATGTAAATAAGATTTACATCATGATTAGTAGAGGTCGATCTTTGATCGGGCGAGTGGGGTGCTCAAGTCATGACATTCCCCTCTCGTACCTAAGTTTCCGAGCCGAGACAATCTTGGTGATGACGGACACGTGGCTTTTGGTACGAGTCATGGGTTTCCAAAATTTGCCAAAAATATTTAGGTGGCGACTCTGTATCTAGCAAAGTAGTTCATTTTTGGCATTTTCTTATTCAAAATCGATTTTCCAAAAGAATTATCGGATTTGGACTCATTTGTGTTTATCTATCTCACATTGCACTTGTGTAATCAGATTCAGAACCACGAGAGTCTGAATTGTAGGGCTAGTCGTATCCGAAAGGAGCACGAAAAGTTGAGCTACAGACATTAGGTTTGGTATGGTTTGGTTTATCCTCTGTTCATTTCTTATATGCAAATTCATATCTGATTAAACCATTCAGTCTCTTAAGACTTAAGAATGAGAAATTCTGAGAGAACTGATTGTTTCAATCACTTGATATGACTGAGTCAGTGCTAGCTGAATTGTACATCTTTGAATAAAATGGGCCAATGCTGTGAGAAAAGACATGATAGCTTATGCTGAACTTGAAATTTCTTTGATAGGCTTTCTTGAGGATGAGCTGTTTCAAAATCTAGAAACTAGCTTTGGCAAATGATGAGTTTGTTGTATCGTTAGTCTCACAATTGTTGGGCTCAATGGTCTTTTCTTTGGATATGGATCTTTGTTATAAATGTGGATAATGTTGCCCTGGCCTTCTATGGTAGCTACCTTGTAATTATTTGTTAGAATTGATGGAGAAGCCATACATTATTTTTATTGATTTTCTCGTCTGTTGAACTGTGGTGTTCAAAGTGTTATACTATATATAGTTTGAATCTTGTGCAGGGACTCAACTCATAACTTATATGTTGTCCTGGGAGCTCTTTATGCTTCATGCTTGTTTGTTGGAGTCAGTAATGCTTCCTCAGTACAACCAATAGTTTCAATTGAGAGAACTGTATTCTAGAGAGAGAGAGAGCAGCTGGAATGTACTCCCAATTTCCTTATGCTGCTGCCCAGCTGGGTATCTTGATATTGAAGCTATGTTTAATTTGATTCGAAGCATGACCCTCAATAGAAATATGTTTAAATTGTCTAGATTGGTTGCATATCACTATCATGGCAGTACCAATGAGCTTTATTGTTTAGGAATTCCTTGTTGAGACCTTAACAAATCTAGTTTATCTGGCCTATTTATAGTCATCCTAGAAATAAAAGGAAATTATATTTTATCATAATACAAGATGTCCATGAGAGAGCCACATTTAAGGATCTGGATTTTGGATTCTGGATCTTGATTTTTTGTTTTGCCTTAACCCTTTGACCTGTCATCGACTTTTAGCGTAAGTTTATCACTCTGTAATCATTACCCTTATTGCAAAGTAACCATAAATAAAGATTGAAATTGAGAATTTGGATGTGGGTAAACCCCCCCTCTTTTTTTGCTCTTAGTTTAATAGAAGGAATTTTCTTTGATATCAAGAAATAGATTTGTGGACATGACAGGGAGCTCAATTTTTATGATTTATATAGCAATAATACATTATTCAATCACTGGGATATGTTATCATTCGAAAATTTCTTTAACACTAATTATTTTATTAATTTAGACTTGCTTTTACATTTTTCAATATTTGCCCTTAACAATTTCTTGGAATAATCTAGATTGATTCGATTCATGACTACAAGTTTTTGGCAAATCAACGCATCATTGATTACAGTCTTTTGCTTGGAATGCACATAGAAGCTCCAAGTCAAGGTACTTGTCCGTCACTAAATATCCTTCGTACTTTAAACCTAAACATGAATACTTGCAGTGTATCAAGTTCTCTTTTTGGTAGCCAAATCTAGGTGCATAAAAACATTAATTGGATGCATTTGCTTTTATTAGATCTAGGATTTTTAAAATTTATCGTAGGAAATTTGATGAGCCCCTAAGTGTTCCATTATGTCTTTTTTAATTTCACATGCATTGACAGTATGAAATGATAGTGCTCAACTGATAATAATACTTGAAATCTTTGGTCCAACTGTCTGAAGCAACAGATAAAGTATTTAAATCAAGTAATCAAAGTGTTCCAGTCTGAATTAACCTAACCAGGCCCAAGCATTTATAATTATGTGCATGGCAATCTATAGAGCTTTGACCTCTCTCTCTCTCTCTCCTTTTTGGTTCTTGATCCGATTTTTGTTTTTCAATCTTTGTTTTACCTCGCACTAAACATCAAATTGATTCATACAAACATTTAATGCTGTTTCACAGTAGTGTGTTACTTGAATGAATGAAAGTTTGTTGTTTTTAGTTGTTTTGGTGGACCCGACTTTCTTTGTGCGCCCCCCTTTTGGAGAGGGCGCGAATTGGTCTTACTACAGTTTGGACTCTTGTCACGGTTCTGAATCTAATCTCACAAAGTGCAATGCAAGACTAATAAACACCAAAGAGTCCAAATTTGGCAATTGGTTTTGAAAAATTAATTTTGAATCAAAAAGCGTCAAATATGGACTACTTTGCCAGATTACAGAATCGCTACCTAAATATTTTGTTTTTGGAAAATTTAGGAAACCCTGACGCGTGCCAAAGGCCACGTGTCCGTTATCATCAAAGTTACCTCGGCTCGGGAACTTGGGTACGAGAGGGGAAGGTCCTGAAATGAGCACCCCCACTCGCCCGATCAAAGATCGGCCTCTACTAAACATGATACCTTGTTTTATAAACACGTGTTCTTATTCTGAATATTAGCTAACTTACTATGTGATGCGCACAACATACAAGTATAGACTAAATCGCAAAAATTGGAACAAAACAATTCATGTTTGTTTTCGAAAATGGTTTGAAAGTGCCACCCTCAAGTGTGCTTTAAAACATGATGATTTGCCACTCTGCAAAGTGGGCTTAAAATTCACATTTGTTGAATTGTCCCAATTCAAGCAACTAAGCCTTTATCCACAGGCATTCATGCAGTTAAATCACTTAAGCAAATAGCCTCATGGCAAGCATGCTATCATGTCAACACTCACACTCATGCAAGGATGCTAAAGTTAAACACTTACAATGTACTCCAAGCCAAAACAGAAAACTAGTTAAAAATCATGCATGATCCTAACTATGTTAAGATACCTAATGCAACACATGCAAAAATGCAACTGAATAGGCTCGGCTATCTAAGATGGCATATGAATGTAACACTTGATAACTTGCTTTGAAACACGTATTCAAGTAGGTATTGAAATACAATGCAGTTTGAATGATGAGCCGAGCCCGGTGCATGCAAGACAAATGAATGATGCACGCATGCGAGCATAAGGTATGCTAATCAAAACATGCCCTAATCTAACCATCGAAAGCGGTTAAATAACGTGGGGTTGGAAGACATGCATACACACACGCACACTTATTACAACATTACGCCCTCACGAAGGAGGGTTCGAATGAATAAGCTAAGCTAATCTAAGCTAAGCTAACTAACCTAATTAAACTAATTAGACTAATTATTACAAACCAAATTGAATAACTAGTAAACTACTTACTAATTATTACAACACTTAATCAATTAGCAAACTAATTAATTAAATTACAAAACAATTGCTAACTAATAAGTAAAGCATTAAATTACATTACTTCAGCTCTACTTCAGAAAGTTGAATCATGCATGCATTCGGTTTCTCGCCTCGAAAAGCCCACTGGCTTGCGCTTGAGAGGCTCTGTTTGCAGGGTGTCTCCAAGAACTTTCTGCTCTGCCTTACCAATTCCATGCTGGGGAGTGCACCAGTGGCCTGCCGGCTATGATTGGTTGCTGCCGGCCATCTGCTGGCCAAGAGTGGGCTCTGTCAGCTAAGGATGAAGCATTGCCAGCCATTGGTGTGGTACTGTCGGCCACTGGTGTGCTGTAACACCAAACTGCAACAGAGCACAAAATAGAGGAAAATGAAGGGTTTTCCAAGGGTATGTTTGTACCATGCCCCGCCTTATCATCTTAAAACATTAAAGGAGTTGCACCATTGGATCCAAAACCATTAATCAAGCATTTTGAATGCATGATGGCCAAAGATCCAACTTGTACACATTCAATAAATGCAAGACAAACAAGACTCTAGGACCATTACCTTATCATGGATAATCAAAGGCAATGGAGACAAAGGGGATTGACTCATTTTCATCACTTCAAGTATGAAATGAACCAATCTTCCTTGTGTTTAATATAACGTCCGATTGAACACAATGCAATGGATACATAACATGCTTATCTTGGCATGTTTTACTTGATTCAATTCTTGTTTACACATTTGAAGTTACCAAACCATTCTTTAATTGATTTGTCCAATGTGAAAGTTCTCTAATGAGATGAAGGTCAATCAAAAGATGGCTTAGGACATGAGAGAAATCATGCTTTTGACTAGGAGGAATCCTCAAAAGAGGGTTAAAGCCATTTAAGCATAAGCCTCAATCTCAAGCTTAAACACAACTTTAAGACTAACCATCCCTCAAAACAAATCAAAAGTGAAGAAATGAGGGAGGTGGCAGAATTTTAGTGCTAAAATGACATGAAACAAAAGACTCTAACATGCAAACAACTCATGTACAACATGTTAGGGACTTGAGCATTAAAACTAGTGAATAGCACTACACTAGCGGCATGCAATATCAAGCTCAAATGGCCAAACAAGCCCTAGACAGACCTCAAACATGCCAAAACAGTGGCTAAAATGAACTGAGATGGTAGCATGAAAAGCAAGAAAAACATGCTCATGCATTGGCTCATAAACAAGGCATAAGGCACAACTCTCAAAAGCATTTAAAGAGTGATATATGTGAAAGTGTGACAGAGGAATATGCTCTGAAATCACATGCTAAATGACGCCAAAACATGCAAACATCACAAGCAAAGCATGCTAAGGGCCTCAAATCACAAAGCTAGTGAAGCTAACTACACTATGGCTATACAAAGTAAGCCTCAAGGGACCAAGATCACTCAAAACAAAGTTCAAGCATGTCAAAACAAGGCCAAAAACATGCTGGAATGGAGCCAACACATGCTAGAATAATAAGCTAACTCATTAGGCATGCAAGGCTAGTGAGCATGATTACACTACAAGTGTAAGAAGCAAGCATCAAATGACTCTACCAGCCAAAAACAAAGTTAAAGAAGGTCAAAATAGAGCCTAAAACATGCTTGAACAAAGCTACAAAAAGTTAGAAATACATGCTCACATGTTTGGCCATCAACACATGCAAACAAAACACAAGGAGGGGAGGCCACCCCCTCCTATTTTGGACCTCAAAACATGGTTTTTACCACTAAAAATTCTTTGGAATTCAGTGGTTAAAAGGCCAAAAAAATTTGTTTTAGAAAGCTTTGAAAGATGGCACAAAAGGTTAACAAGCAAAGAGATAAGAAGGGTGGACCACCCCCAAACTCAAAAGGGGCTTAAACCACCATTTTTAGGACTGAAAAATAGAGTTTTCTTCAGTTCAAAACCAAGCCAAAAACAGTTTGCAAAGGTGGTAAAAACAAGTATGAAAACAAGCTTAAAGGGTGAGTCTTATACCTCTTGAAGCCAAGCACACTTTGAGGCACAAAACCAAGTCAAAACCACCTTAAGGAGCTCCAAGAATACCTTGTAGAACCTCAGCTCAACGATCAATAACTTTGATCAAGGATGCATAGGCAAAGGGATAGTGTATCTACACTTCTATGCACTCATGCACAAAGGTTCAAGAGAGAGAGAAATGTAGAGAGGGAGGCTCCCAAAACTCTTCCTAAAATGTTTCTAACCTCCAAAACCATAGAGAAGCCTCTCTATATATAGAAAAATACAAGCTTTGGTCGAAATATCTCCAAAAGGGACAGCTGTAACAGCTGGAGAACAAATATCTGCAAAAATCTGCCTTTCTGCATCAATTACCGGCACTTCTTCATTGATGGCCAGCACTTGATCATTGTTGGCCGGCATGGGTCACCCTTGGACGGCAGGGGGTCGGCATAGGCCATTCACGGCCGGCACAGGCCATTCATGGCCAGCACATGGCCAGAAAATCCCATTTATGGCCAGCATCCTCCACCTTTGGTTGGCCAGAAAAATCTACTTTTTGGGCCCAACTTCAAATGGACATAATTCTTTCATTTGGACTCCTTTATAGGTCATTCTTGAGCCTAAATTGAAGCCCTGGAAGTCTCCTTTCCAGCGGTGGCAGCCTCACATCAAAATTACAGCTATGAAAAAAGTTATGGTTGTTTGAGTGAAGACTGCTCAGTTTCGATCCTACCCGGATTCATGCCAAACTTCTCCCAAACTTGGTTTCTTCTCTCCTCTCCTCTTTTCTTCAAATTAAAACCCCTAGATAAGGTGTTTTGAAAGATTTTTTAAAAAAAATTCGTCTCTCCTTCATTCATTTCTACTTTGTCCTTGCTCGGTTTACCGAAAAGCGCAACATTTAACGAAATGCGAGCCTCGGAACATCGTAGGAACTCTTTTTCAAAAAAATATTTTGAAAGAGAGAGTTTTAAGGTCTAAAATCATTTAGTCAAAAGGCTTTGGTCCAAAAAGGGGTTTGGGATTGGGATTTGACGCTTCTCTTGCTGAAGAAATCGAATCTTTGCACTGCACATCTTTCATCACCAAGTAAACAATTAGTAACGCCCAAGTCTTAAGGGCGGTCAAAAATGGGGTGTCTACAACAAATTTTGTAATTAGAATGTTAAAATTGCACAATGGAGTATAGGTACTTTACATGGATTTTGTGTACAAAAAAGGTGAAATTTTCTAGATCTTATGATTTCTGTCACTTGCTTTATGTTCAAAACTCACAATATGGAAAACCAATTGGTGTATATATATCAACTTCCAAAGTTGGAAATCAGTAAATAGATTGGCAATCAACAAAGGCTGCAAATAGAGAATAAGAAAATAGTAAAATCAAGAGGAATTTACAATACAATACATATAGTTGTAGAATGAACAAAGTAAGGAGCATGTTAAAGTATATATGTTGAAACTTCAATTTTTGTAGACAAGAGAGACAATAGTCTTAGGTTTATGTGATTCTTACGGGAATCATATTAGATAGATCTCATTCCAAGTTGAAACAAAAACATTTACATATGTCATTGTGCAGTAGTAACTTTTGAAGTTAATTGTTTTTGTCTATATTATGGAAGATACCCACTGTAAAGAAACATGAGATTTATGCTTAACTGAACATTTGAAATTAAAGAGAAAAATCATTCTTCTTTGTTTTAGGTACATTGGAGGCGAAGGAGGGAGTCGAACCTATGACCCCTAGTGAGGTACATAGGTTCTAGCCACTAAGCTAACCCCTGACATTAAATTTAAGAGAAAATTCATAAGTGCAGCCTGTCTACCCTGTCATTTCATTCTTTTGATGGATGTATCTGCAAAGATCATTGTTCATGATGAAAATTTTTAAATAGGTCAAGTCTTTATAATTGGGGCTCTCATTGTCATAGAAGAAAGAAGAAACAATAACCTCACCAGGTAGTAGACTACAAAAGACTCGCTGATTCATCCTTAAACCAAACATTGGGAATCACACTAGGAAGTTCACATGTGAAGAAGAAACCATTCATTCCCAATTCTCTGTTTTCCTTGAACAAAGTGCTGGAGTACTCACATCACATGACATCTTGTGGTATTCTCATCACTGAAATAGTCCCCAACTTTTGCTTCTAGTGTCTGGATTACTGATGGCTGAGATACTAGCCCTCCATAGTTGTAGTAGCAGTGTTCCTGGCTGCAACATGTTAGAGAGAGAGAAGGCGCTTGATATGAATTTATAGTGTAAGAGGGTAAGGCAATTGTGCAAAGTTCTCCCATGTAGCAATACTGTGCATCAATTCTGACTTTACCCCTATCATACAACATGCTTGGATGTATGATGCAAGTTACTCGTAGCTGAGGGGGAAGAGTCTTTTCTTATTCAGTTATGTGAGGACTAAGGGTGGTGTTGGCTATGCAGTTTGTATCCTTGTGATCCTTGGATGATTTATTCTTGCCTTTCTCTCCACCATTTACACTCTCTTTGATCTTATCAGTGGCATATATGGTATACTAATGGAAACTATAAAATCTAGATAGGTTAAATTGTAATTTCACCCGTGTTTTCTTTCTATAATTGATATGTACAGTTTTTTCACAAGAAGTGTGTTTCTCTGTGAAATGAAAAATTGTACGGAACCATGGAGTCATTTATGTTCCTCTCCCTCGGACAAGTGAGCTTCCCTTATTACTAGTTGAGGATAGAAACCTTGAGAAGTGTTTTTTTTCCCCACTTACTATATTTAAACAATTGTTGGCTTTTATTTTGGTTTCATGACTTTAAAATATCTGGCTATGCACTGAAGATTTTCATTTTGGATTTGTTGATTCTATGTATATGTGATATCTATATGGTAATCCAAACATTTTAAACTAGTAACAGTCAAAGTGGTTCTTCTTTTTCTCTTGATGTAGGAGATGAAGAGTCAGTGTGATGAAAAAAGGCCTGACTTTATCTTTTGTAAGACTAGAACAGTCTCTACAAATAGTAAGTTTATTCATATGCTTCTAGCGATTTCTGAATTAATATATCTTTTCATTTTTCAGATTAGAAATTTCTTGGAGAGATGCAAAATATGGTCAAAGAATTCAAGAACCTAGTTTTTCAAGCTTTTTCATTTTTTAATATATGTGATCACAGTTTAAAATTTTTTATTAATTCCTTTGTATATACTTTTGAACATTTAACTTTTATATATGACGTTATTCCATTCAATATGTGGTTGTGATTCAAAGTATAGTATATATTGTGTATTACATTCTTCAAATGTGCATACAAAAATAATATTGATTATTCTTCAAATATGTCGAAAGTTTTTTTTATCATACGCATTAACTGTGATGAGAAATGCATATAACGTGTGATCTTATCTCATCATTAATCACAGGTTTTCTTAGATATTAATCACACTTAAAATCTATGATCTAAATGTTTATTATCACATGTTTTTTTAGTTATTACTCACACTTAAAAGATGTGATTTAAATGTTATTAATCACAGGTTTTACTAGATATTAATCACACTTAAAATCTGTGATTTAAATATTTTTTATTAGTTTTTAATCACACTTAAAAGATGTGATCTAAATATTTATTACCACACTCGAAACATGTGATGGAATTAGCTTTTAATGACACTTTGGGAGTGTGATTAAAAATGACCTCTTTTAATCACACTCTCAAAGATCACATTTTAATAAAACTTAAAAGGTGTGATTAAATAACATAAATCACACAAAAAAAGTGTGATCTATTTATGGTTTTGTAGTAGTGATCTTGTCGACAGTTGCATCTTTTTCATTGGAATCAGCACCCAAGTCATACTTCTCAAGCATTTCAATCAGTTCGAATTAGTTGCTCGGTCACTTTGGTTTAATTGTTTTCTTGAAATTGTTGTTCATTTTGTGTCCATTCATAATAAGCATGATTTATAGTCACACTTCATCAATGTTATTTCTTGTAATACCAAACTCTTTTACGTCCTTTAATGTGGGATTGATTAGAATTGGTGTTATGTTATTGTTTGCAGTATAAAATTTGTGTTTGTTTGTTCTCATTGACACAAGGATCAACCATAGCATGACATGTGCCAAAGTCAATGTTAGAGTCCACCAGTTACACATATCAAGAAGGTTTACTTTCATTGCATGTGAGGGCCCACATGGTGCAGCAGTTACTAGGCTATGCCATGGACTAACTGCGTGGATTGCAGAAAGGATCATTGGCATAATACAGAGTTTGACCTGTCGATGTAAAGCCTACAATGTGTGGAAAGATAATTATAAGGTGGTTCGACAGGAGAAGTTCAGGAGTTTGTTGACCACATCAATTCCTGTCGACAGGTGGACCCCTATTGCTACATTATTCTCACTACTTTGTGTTTGTTTTGTGGGTTAATTTTTTGCTTGGTTTTTGAAAAAATTATAGCATTTCAAAACAATGCCAGAAAGAAAGACATCCTTCAGTCACGTCGAATTTGTACAAATTTAAGTGTAATTGATTCGATTTATTCATGGCATAGGGTTACATCAACCCACCCAAACATGTACCCATAATTCCACTGATGTTATAATTGCCACATCCAAATTATGAGAAATTTGGTAAGTACATACAGGCGACGATAAAAGCGTACAAAGATTGGTATTGTCCTTCATTTGTTCCAATCCCAAACATCCAAATTATGTGTATAATCAATATGCATACAACAATTAGTATTATCACAGTTGCCACCTCCAAATTGTTGCTACAAGCTGATTCACCCATCTTTACAGATTACTATAAACAAATTATTGATCCATCTTTACATCATTGTTCATAAACATAGGGCGGACTCATATTTACACCCATCTGCAAAACAATTACTACAAAAAAAGTGAATTATGGTTGGCCATCCAAATTACTATTGTACTGGCAGCCTATTCCCCATCATTGGCCTATTTGTTGTTACTGATCATGCACGAAAGATACTCCCCAATCTTTGAATTATTCACATTCATAAGGAAGTCAAGCAATAACTTACGACACACAAACGGATGAAACTTTGTACACAAAGTGAATAACATAAATGAGGTACAGTTGTAGCAAATAAAAGTTAGGATTTTTTTCACAATTGGAAATGAAGCGGTAGAATGTACCTTGTGTGGACCGGCAGGTATATCAGGCCGCTGCACGTACTTGATCACGAACATCCCACAGTTGAAAGTGCTACAAATAAAATTTAACATTAAATTTCTCATAAATATAGGTAGGTTCGTTAAATGAGTCATTCAGGAGACACATAAATATGACGCAAGGATTGTGGATTACTCGTCCAGTTGTTGTTATGGCCTTTCGTCTAAAATACGGACTTCAAAGCTACACACGTCTTTACCATATTCATTTCCAAATTGTACTTGCAGTAAGTCATGCACCGTTTGAACCTGTTGCAGAAGGAGACAATTAGTTTATGTAAAGGATGTTATAGTTTGGAAGTAGTTTTGTCAAATTCAGCAGGACATACCGACTTTTTCCGCATTAAGCTTCTTGTCGTCCAATGTGGCGGATGCCAATGAGTCAAATAGGTACGCCACATAGTCTACCATATGTATTTGTACGCACAACCAATGTAGTCCTCTATAATTGAAAGGCATGTGTACACACCCCATTTTTGATCGTCCTCAAGACTTGGACGTCACCGTTTGAACACTCGGTGATCATCCATGTTTGTGTTCGTCTTGAGTTCCCGGAGGTCTCGGCTACGCGCCTTACCTCAGGATCTCTCGACTCGACTGTTTTGTGTTTGGTTTTGCACCAAACACTTGTTTTTTTGCCTTTGAGGGGCAGGGAGTGACTTATGGGCCATCCCCACACCTCACCGGCCATGGCTTGATGCCACCGGCCAGTGTTTTGTTGCCATAGGCCATATATTTGGCCGGTCGGCACCCTTTGTGGTCGGTCGACCATGTATTTGGCCATTTTGGCATTTTTGGCTGGCCGACCACTGTGCATCTACTTTTGCAGATATTTTCACGCCAACTGTGCTAGCTGGCATACACTTTGCACCCTCTCCATACACGTGTATGGAGGGATTTCACTCTTGCTTAGCTTGTTTTATAAGCTTTGCAAGAGTGAAGCTCTATAAAGGGAGGCTTCTCCCCCCTCCTCTAGGGTTACAAAAAAGGCTGAGGGGAGCTCTGGTTCTAGGGTTAGCATAGTGTATCTATTCTATCTATATTTCTCCCTCTCTTTTGCTCCAGGTGTGTGTTTGTCCTTAGTTTTGCACTAGAACACCTACCATTACACCTTACCTTGATTGATGAGGCATTAGGGGGCTATCCTTGAAGTTCTTGAGCTGTTTTGGAGCTAAGAAAGCTGCTAGAGTGATCCTTGTGAAGAAGGTCTTCAAGGGTAAGATTCTTGTCCTTTTTACCCCATTTTTGCATAGTTTTTTTTGCCTACCTTGCTTGCTGTTTCAAGCTTAGTGTGTAACATATGAAAGTCTTGTTTTTACTTGCTTAAAATAGTTGTTTAAGGTTTCTTTGAGCTTTGGGGTTGTTTGACCCCTCTTAGGCCTTGTTAGGCCCTATTTTTGTGCTATTTTGGAGAGCTCCGGGACCACCTTGTTTGGGCCTTCTCACCACTGAAATCTTGAGGGATTTCAATGGTGAGGATGGTGTCTTAAGGTCCTAAGGAGGAGAGGGCCATCCCCTCTCCTTGTTGCCTTCAAAAAGTGCCATGTTTGCCTTATGTGTGAACATCATTTTTAAGTTCATGTTGACCATGCCTTAAGTGTTATTTGTGCTTACTTTGCCATGATATAGCACTATTTTTACTTGGTTTAGACACACCATGCTTGCCTTGCATACATGTCTTGTAATGCCGTGATTTGCCTTAACATGTACATAGCATTTAGACTACCATGCTCATGTGTTTTGGCTTAGCTTTGTGAAGCTTTTATGCTTGTTTTAGTGTGCTTGAGGTCTGTTTTTAGTCATTCGGGTCGTCCATGCTTCGCTTTGTATAGCTACCATGTAATCCCTCTCGTATGCCTTGAGCATCGACCCTGCTAGCATACCATCCTTGCTTTGTTTCAGTGGTTTGGAACCACTTGCCATGCCATTTCAGTCCTACTGGTGTGCTCGTATGCTTGCATTTGATGCTCCTTTAATGCTTTGAAAGGGTGTTGTCCTATGCTCCATGTTTGGACATTTGTGTATGCTTCCATGTGTAGGTCATTTAGATGCCATCTAAGTGGTTTTTGAGGTTCATTTTGACATGCTAAAACTCTGATTTTATTTGTTTAAATCATGCCATGTTTGGTCTTGCTAAGTGTAATCCAATGCCTCTTTGGTGAGTCTTAGGCTTTAGGCTTGGTTGCACGATATGCTTGTTTTGCTTGGTTGGTTTGGAACCTCTTATAGCATGATTCTCAAAGCTTAATATGCATGCCATTAGTCCATGTTTGTCCCTTTTAAGTGTGCTTAAAAGTTGCTTCATTATGCTTAACTCTTGAACCATGTATCCATGCATTCTCTTATGTGCATTTGGCCCCATTTCTTTAGCATTGGCCACTGTTTTGGGCTTGTTTGAGGGCTGCCTAAATTAGTTTAAGACCATCCTTCGTATGTGTTGCATGCTTGCCTTATATGTTGTTGCATATTTGGCCTTGTTCCATGCTTATTACATTACACATTTGCATGCTTAGGTTGTAATGCATTTGGCATGCATTGTACTTAACATGTTGTCCATGTTGCATCTTGCATGCTTGCATGGTTAAGATTATACTTTGCATGTTTGCTAGCTTGTATACTTGCCCACATGCTCATGTTGCATACTAGCTCACATGCCTAGGTTGCATCGCATGAGCATGCATGCCTTGCCTCTTGATCAAGTGATAGAGGTTGGGCCATTTGAAATAAAAATGCACAACTCGGCCTCTTTGGCCATTACGCATTGAAATGCGCGATTGGTGGTCCAAGGGTCGAGTACCAAATTCCTCTGAGTCATAAACATAATAAGGAGTGTGGTTGGTGCAAACATTGCTTGAAATGCATTGCATGCCATGTTTTGCCCTCTGCTGCTGTCAAAACAGGTTTCTGCAGGAAGCTTTGGCCGGTCGACCACATACAGTGCCGATCGACCAATGATGGATGGTCGATAGTTCCATGGATGGTCGATGACCACCTTGCCATGGCCGGTGATGATTCCTCATTGCCGGTAGCATTCCCCAGCGTTCATAAAGTGCTCCCTGGGACTTTTGAAATTTTCAAAGGAGCAGAGCAGGGAAAACAGAGGCAGCTTGTGCATGGCATTGGATTTCCAGGCAAAGCCAATCCGAGCACGTGTGCATCCCTCTTCCCGAGGCCTTTTAATGCTTTCCTTAATTTAATTGATTTGTTAATTAATTAAGTGGTCTGTAAATTATTTAATTAGCTTGCAGGTTAATTAAATTGTATTATTCTTTTGGTCCCTCCGAACGAGGGTGAATTTGTAATAAGTGTGGGTGCGTGTGTGCATGTCACCCAACCTCCACTTCTTTCTCCCTTTTACTTACCTGCTTTGATGGTTAGTATTAGGGCATGTTTAATTTAGCATACCTTATGCTATGCATGCGTGCATCATTCATCAGTCTTGCATGCACCGGGCTCGGCGCATTATGCTAACCGCATAGTATTTCAATTCTAAACTTGAACACGTGTATTGAGTTGTCGCATTTCACATGTCATCCTTAGATTAGCCGAGCCTATTCTAATGACATTTCGCATGCGATGCATTAGCCATTTGTTAAACTTAGACTAGGATCATGCATGATTACTAACTAGTTCATTGCTTTGGCACGGAGTACGATGTAAGTATTTGTGCTTTAGCATCTTGCATGAGTGTGAATGTTAACATGACAGCATGCTTACCATGTGGCTATATGCTTATGTGATATAAACTGCCTGAATGCCTGTGGGTGAAGGTTGGATTGTTTGAGTTGGAACAACTCGTCGAAATCCGTATTTTAGTCTACTTGCGAGTAGCAAATGTCGAACCATTTTCCGAACAAACGGATATGCAATGTTTTGTTCCAAATTAGGCGATCTAGTCTATACTTTTGTGTTGTGCGCATCACATAGTAAGATTAGGCTAATAACTGGTTTAAGAACACATAACGTTTTCAAAACTAGATATCATGGTTAGTAGAGGCCGATCTTCGGATCGGGCGAGCGGGGGTGCTCATAGCTGACCTTCCCCAATCGTACCCAAGTTCCCGAGCCGAGACAACTTTCGTGATGACGGACACGTGGCCTTGGGCAAACGAGTCAGGGTTTCCTAAATTCCCCCAAAATAAATATTTAGGTGGTGACTCTGTATCTGGCAAAGTAGTCCATGTTTGGCACTTCTTTTCTAAAAATCTATTTTCTCAAAACGATTTGACGGATTTGGACTCTTTGGTTCAGATTTAGAACCGTGACAATTTGAGAGTCCGAACTGTAGTGACCCACAAACGAACAGAACGGGACTCATCCTCCTAGGGCGTTCGGGGACGTCTACAGCATGTAAATTTACACATAAACACAAGTGAGCACATTATTTAGAAGGCATGCAAACATGTACTCACTTTTATATTTACATTGAATGTAATGGGATCGACATTTGTATTACCTTCTCAAATGCATCAAGTACACTAGTATATCTGTCATGTCCAAAATACGATTTGACGATATTTTCATAGTTCAGATGTTGCGTATTTTTATTTAGTATCAAAGTCTGCATGTTTAGTGTGTAAAGGTCATTCAGCCAAACATTTATCAAAATATGTCATCTACAATACACAACCTACCTAAAACACTTGCTTATCGACATATATATTAGAAAGAGCCAGGCAGTATGCCTCTCGTCTTTGTGTAAATCTTGATGTCTGTTAGTCAATTGAACCGTAACCAAGTTTATTGGCTGGAACATTGTAAGAGATGAGGCAACTTCATAAGTAAGGTTTGCAATTTCTTTAAATCTAATACGAAGATGATATGTCAGATGCCAACATTTACAATGTCAGATAACCATGCCCTTGGTTTAAGCGTGCGCATGTCATGTTGGATACCACATTTGCATGGCATTCCATGAAGATTCATAGTCATGACAATGTCCCTACAAGGAAGAAGTATCCATACAAAATAGAAGTTATTTGACAAATACTACCAAACAAGTTAATTGCAAGTACTAAACTAAACTATATCTTTCATTTTTGCTGTCGTGAAGTACATTGTCAACAAGTTTGTCTCTGTCCATCGATAAAACCTCTGTGCTTTCTAGTAGCATCAACTCCTCTTATTAATATAAACAATCAACTAACTGAACACAGTTCACAAAACAAATTTATAAAATACATAACACATATCGTTACACATATAAAATTAGTGAAGCAAAGTCTAACCTCTGAACAGAATCGCTTGTCCAACTTGTGCAGCTTTGACAAGACTTTGTCCGAAATTTGTAAGACAAAAGTACAACATTTTTTATTGCAAACTTGCACTAAAATGAAAACTATTAAAATACAACACAAATAATGGTTCAGTTATGAACAATAATGCTGTCGGCATCAATTGGTAAGGAAACATATGAAAGGTGAAATGATGTGGCAACTTGAGAATTTTTTTGCAATAAGTTGAGTACTAATTTTGCTGTTGTTGCACGAATGCGTATCCCTTATGTCTGTGGCTTCAACACCTCTTCCTCTTCCTCTTCCTTTTCCTCTTCCTCTGCCTCTTACCATTCCACTTGCTTCCAATGCTTGGGCAATCTCACTAGGAGAAGTATGCACTTTGTCTGCTTCTCGTCGTATTGGAGGCAAGGTTTGCATATAATCAAAGGAAGATACACTCTCTTTCGCCATGTTCTTGATGGCCAGAAACTTAACCGAAACAGATTTGATTTCTTTACTTTCGTATGTTTCCTCCAAGGCAAGGCCATGCTTCTTGTGCGTGTCCCCAACTTTTTGGACAATACGCAAATGTCCATCGTGCATATCAATTTTATCATCTGACAACATTCCATTCATATTCTTTTCCTCGTGATCCACCCCCAATAAATCTTTAAAATTACCCTTCCTTGGGTTAACGTAATCATTTGGGAAGACCACGCCACCGTCATGTAAGTCAACTCCCATGCAAGGGTCTACACCCTTCCTCCGTACGAGCCAATTGTGGTGTTTTCGATAAACCTTCCAGCACTTGCTACATCATTTGCTTTGTTTCACCAATATGTGTCTGTTCATTCAACAGTTGTTTCCCAAACAATATAGCTGCAACCAGTTATTTCAGCATTTCCTTTAGTTCACCAATGCTGGAGGACATGTTAATCATACATTTTTTTTTTCAAGTCGACTCCACCTAATCATACAAACACATACATTAACTTAGTATGATATTTCATCTTCAAGTAACCCCCTTGAACTGTGTCAAGCATGTGTACTAATTGTTTTTGCTTACCTTGGCATTGTTAACAACTTGTTTCCCTTGGGAATTAAGCAACATCTTCTTTATTTTCGCAATGCTGTGAAGCACTTGTTTCATTGTTTCCTTTAGTTCAATAATGTCAGACTCAACGTTGGTCGTACGAACTTCATCAAACTATGCTTTCTGTTTGTTACAGACATGGTGTGCATCGATTGTGTCATTATTGTCGTTGCTTTCCTCCTTTGTGGTATGAAACTCCACCTAACATAGTTGTCAAATCAGGATTCGAATCATGAATCAAAATAGTATTGTACCGAATCGTGAATTGTAAAGATTTGATCACCTTTTTTTAATTACATACCACATATATCTACACACTTACACATTAAATATATCTAATAAAAATTAAATTTTTTGTCTTTGTTGTAAATGATGATCATGTGGTGTGGATAAAAACTTAACACTGGATCCCATGTTTACCACTTCACCTTTTCCCATTTAGATACTATTTCTTATCAACCATTCTTAATACAAAAAGCAAACAAAGACAAACTTTCAATTTTCAGCTAACAATAACTCAACGACAATGTTTTGACCATTTTACAAGGTTAAAAAACCAAAATCTTTAGACTTTTTCAAATATCTCACTTGATGGCTTCAAAAAATTCATTTGATAAATGCAAGTACTAGATAAAATTGAATGTGTAAGGCTAGAATATTGTAAAGAGGGAAAGTTTATTTTTTCCTGCTAAAGTTTGAGTATTTGAGAGTAAATAGGGAGATAAAAAGTGAAAATATGGCATACGATAATCCTGAATTCTGAAAGACCTTAAAAAGGTTGTGTGAGCCCTTGTTTAAAAAAAAAAAAAAAAAAAAACCCAAAAAGGAAAGCCAAACATTAATTTTAGCAAGTCGAATGAATTCACGATTCACCAATTCGGCTCATTGATTCACCTACGATTCACAGCTATTTGTAAGTCACACAACCTGTTGAAATTGATTTCCTACTGAATTGAATCGAATCGTATGGTCTGAATCGCAAATCGTATGATTCTAATAACAGAGCCACCTAATCATAGAAACACAAATGAAGTTTGTCATTGTATGTTAGACAGGTGGGGCTATGCTGTCAAATGTGCATAACGAATGGGTTGATTACCTTAGGTTGTTCGAACATTTGCTTCCTTCCGATACGTTGCCACATCTCTCGTATTTCGGCATTATCCCAATCATTTAGCCAAGGGATGGAGCACGTACTAGCCGATGTACTCTTATAGGGAGGCCAAACACAATCCAAGTAAAATAGCTGCATTATAAGGGGGACATAATAATTACTTTACATTTTCTAGTAAAATAAACTGTATTCCTTAAGAATGCAAATTGAGGAAATTGTGATGTTAACAAATTATTGATGCCATACAAGTTTGCACTTCACAATGGTACGATAGTTATGTTTTAGTGTTTTTTTCCTACGAACGAAGGACTTTATTGATGCATACAACATTCAACACAAGGATAGCTACATGTTTGTGTATCTTAATGGCAAAATCCCCATGCACATTTCCAAAGATGAATGATTTTGGTTTATGATTGCTAGGTTTGAAGGTTTCTTCTATTATTTGTCAACTCTGCCTGTAAAAGTCATCTATAATTTCATGTTCAAGTTGTTTGACTCATTGTTGACTCAACATTGTTGAAGAACATGCAAGTTTTTTTTCCCTCGTCACTAAGTATGAAAATTGGTGGCTTATTTCAGATAAAATTTTTTTTGCCTTTTTTGTTGGACTATTTTTTCTAAAATGCATGACGCTTACGACTAGATAAGCTCTTTGTGGTTAAAAAATATGGGCCTTACAAGTATTTATGTTGTTGTTATTCAATAATAGGTAACTTTCTATTTCAGAATGGCTTCTAATTTATTGAAGCATATGGACACCAATGGATGAAATATATAATCAGCATGGTACAAACAAACAACGATTGATTACGTTACCATTAGAAGGAAAACACATCCAGTTGCCTTGCACAAACCTTTCGTCTTATACTTCCTAACACCTTTCACTAGGAATTGTAGTGTCAACTTTGCCTAATTTCATACCTGCATACTGGTCACGTCCTTCACGGCATGAATGAACGACAGACTCAAGCCGGTCATTGTGGTAGGACACAACATGGCCCCCAACACGTATAGAGTAAATTTCCTCAGAAACTTGTCGTCCACATCATCAGTCTCAGTCAAATAAAGTCTCAATTGATTCAAAGGAATGACTCCCTTAACAACTCCAACCTCTTCATAGATATTGGGATATGCATCTAATGAACCAGTCAATTGTATCTTATCGCCTTCTGACCATATACCCAATAAAACATGAACTTCCTCATAGGTGAGCCTCGAGTGACACCCATGAACATTCAATGAACTAGTGTCGGGGATCGAAGTTCTGTACCAACCATTGGCACAAGTCGTGATCTATACAAGGTACACTTTATCCCTAGGAGGCCACCGAACCCAATATCAATGACTGCCTGCTTCTGTGTTTCGTTACACCAGTTAACGATATCAACAATTGACTTCAATGATATGCGGACTTGCATTTTACTCTACAATGTTATTAACGTGAACATTAATACAAAAATAGAATCAACAATGTGTCGATAGCAGGACCTACCCAAATGCAGTTTTGAAAACATTAAGTACATAATTACCTTTGTAGATTTTGGTGCACGTGCAACAACTTCTTTGCCCTGTTCCTCGGCACTCGCCTTAGCCATGTCCTCAAACCTCTTCTTCTTATTAGAGGGAAGTTTCTTCCACCTTTCCCCAATAGCCTTTCTGCTCTGTAAGTGTTACACCAAATTGACACACATACAACACAAATAACAACTATAAGTCCAAAATAATTGTCACTACAAGTCGTATCACTCGCAATGTGTGTGCATTTTGTGGTATTTACATATGATTGCATATACAAATAACAAGTTCAGACATAGTTCAAATAAAAACGGACATGGAGTTTTACAAATAATCGGAGTTTATAAAAACATGTGAAATGACATCTGTGACTGTTGGAAATCGCTAAATGTGACATAATAGAAGCACATGACTAGTGCGACCATGGAATACAAGTCCATACTTTACTATCATAGTAGTCACGTGTTTCCGTCACAGTGTACTGTACTTAGTACATCTCTGCACACTAACCATTTGGGGTCTGGGGTTGTCTGCTTCTTGTATTTCCTTGAATTATTGCTGGCTGCAACCATTGTCAAGTTTGTCATAAGTATATGTTAAATATGAATACATATATATATATATATACATATATATTTTCAAATGACCAAAACAAAGGGTTAATTACATTGTTTGTCCTCAAATGAGAATATACGTGTTATGTCAATCTAGTCCATAATACTAACACACCTTTCCCACATTCGGGATGAAATCAACATTATTTGAACATATATATAGATTTACAGCCAATTAAATTCATACAATACAAAGTGAAATTCACACAGGTGCATTCGCTGACTTCAAAATATGTAATGAACGATTGTGCAAATTACTGTCAGCTATTTTCGATGAGAGGGATCGATATTGTCAACCACTTTCAGGAGACAAATTGAACCTATAAAAAAAGGAATGGTCCAATTGGCCACTTTCGAGGAGAGAGATCGATACTGTTAGCCATTTTTATTTGTGAACCTTCACCATTTGTCTTCAATGTTGTCCTTTCCCTGTAACAAAGAGCAAATAATTGAAATTATATTGAAGGCCAAATTACATTGATGGTGTATACATTTTGTCCCTTCTCTCATGTTCGTCGGTTAACTTTAAAGTGAGTCAATTTTGCCTTGTAATTTCAAAATTTGTGTCATTTTGGTAAAATTGATAATGTCGCTTATGGTTGTCACACAAAAATATTAACTAAAGTGGTTTAATATAAGTCACTACTTTACGAATTTACAAGTTCTCTCAGCTGAATATGTGACATGCCATGTATGTGACATATTCTGATAAGAAATGGACAGAGTTTTAATTAATTTGACCAAATTGTAATAAATTCATAACTTTCAAGATGAAAATTGAGGCAATTGAAATTGTATGAAAATAAAATCACACAACCTGCGAATTATAGTACATACCGTCACAATTTGTCCTACATGAAGTCATGGTGGAATTCAGTAGGTACAGGTAATATATCCTTGGAAACCAAATTATAGGAATTATTGAAAGACATAAACTCACATTTTCTTTGCATTGTCTGACATATCAGCCAGATCCAATTACGATAATTCCTGCAAAGTATTTGACGCAATATTTATAAGGATGCACAAAAACCGTTAATCACAATTTATACAAAACAAATTTCACTTTAAAAAAGTTACAATGAATGGAGCATTCAGTCGTACCTACATTTTACGAGTGGTACTTTTTGTTTATTGTTCAATTATGATTTGTTATCGTTAATTTATGAGCCTATTGCGTGCCACTATTTTACGAATATGAATTGGCCATATTTTGTACTCGTTTTATGGTAATCTCATATAAATACTAATCACCATTTCAATGCATGCACATATAATGCTGAAGCTTTATTTCAGTAAGTAAGGCATAAATTAAAAACCGAACTCATTACCAGAGGTACGTTGGCGTTACAATGCTTTTCCCCGGACCGAATTTGTTAGCCTAATTCGGGGGGCCCAGGCAGTAGCGTTACGGTGTTTCGGTTGGCTACTTGCAAGTTGGAAATAATTCTTTTTTTTAGCAAACTAGAGCATCATCCAATGCATCTCCACTGCCACGAATATTGTCGTTATAGCAGCCAACAAAAAAATGAAGTAATAAATCAATTGTATAAAATCTTAATAGTGGCTATGTACACAGAGCTCCGACTTCATGCAACAACAGGTTGAATAAGTCGTATGCTGGCTGTAATGCAAAATGATATGAGGTTAATCCAACGACGCCAACATAAGATGAATTGGGGTTACACTTGCAGGGAGATACGAGGGTTTCAACATGTGAGTTTAGATATTAAAATTTTAAAGTCTTTACAGACAAGAAAAAATATTTGTATGCTGCCAACTTGCCGTGCTCCGACGGTATTACAAATTTTGGATTCAATGAAGGCCTGTGGGGGCTAGAATGAAAAATATGCCATTAGCATAATCCAATGATGCGAACATCAGGCGAAACAGAGTTACGATAAGAGACATACATGAGCTTCAACATGTGGGGGGTCACTCTAACAATTTTGACTGATGAGAAACACAAAAAATAGGCATAATTTGCCAAAATATACACATTTTGGCACAAAAGGCCAACAAACGTTATGATATACAAATTTCCAAACAAATGCAAAAAGGTTTACATTCTTCTTAATAGTTTTTGACGACAAAGAATTTTCCAAAAAAGTGAGGGCCATGTGACCCCTCTAGGCCGGATGCGCCTCCATGCCTGGACGTAGTCTATCTGGGTTCGTGCATGAGGTTACTTAGTAACACCGAAAACTGCATGAAGCAATATCAATACAAAAAATGGCTATGACATTACACCAATAAACAAGTTTAAGTGCAACAAGTATGAAAGAAAAACACCATACTATCAATACAACTTCGTTTGCACCGACGAGAATGACAAGTCATTTGGTACCACTGTCACGACCCAAACCCGTCCCTATGGGTTTAGGCCATAACCGGCCAGTAATCACGGGATTACCTACGGCCTCAAACCAAATAAGACAAAACTCATCAGAGTAAAGGGGCCAAATCGGAAGCAAATTTAAAACTTTGTCCATAGAGGCGTGCTTATATGCACATCATAACATTCCATACATACGTATGTTAATAACTCACAACAGAAAGTATAGTAACATGAAGTTCTATACAGACAGGATCATTCAAATCTAAGTCAGCTAAAACAAAGCTACATACAAACGTACACCAAAGTCCTCGCCAAGATGACAAAATAACAGAAAATGGCAGAAGGGCGAAGACGTGTCTCGTACGTGAGACGCAAAGGCTGACTCTTCAAAACCTTAATTGTCCCATACAGACTTCACTGGGGCTGGGTTTGAACTTCTCTTGGCTCACCTACAAACACATGAATGAGCGTGAGCGAAAGCCCAGTGAATAATATCAAATAAAGAATATACATTGGAACAATATACATCAAACGGCCTTGGGCCCAATTTACATTTCTACTAATACATACATACATAGACATATGTAAGTTAAGTAACTGCGGTTCCAAACAAATCAAACGACCTCGGGGCCAATTCATTAGTGTCAAACTGTTATTCGTGTCGAACTGTCATTCGTGTCAAACTGTTATTCGTGTCAAACTGGCCTTTGGCCTTTTCAAACTTCCATATCAAATAGTCCTTTTAGGCCTTTCAAACTTTCATATCAAACTGGCCTTTAGCCTATTCATGCATGTCAAACTAGCCTCTGGCCCATTCATGCATGTCAAACTTTCATTTGTGTCAAAACGGCCTTTGGCCCAATCATTCATGTCAATCGGCCTTTAGCCCAATCATTCATGTCAATCGGCCTTCGGCCCAATCATTCATGTCAATCGGCCTTCGGCCCAATCATTCATGTCAATCGGTTGTCCATAATTCAAACTAGCAAACTTGTAAAGAAATAAGCAATTGGACAATTGACAAACTTCAAAATATCGATATTACTCACAGTGATCGGTTTGTGGATTTGCCCTAGAGCTTGACCCGACACATCATATAACACATATGGGTCACAAACGATTCAATCCGTTCTTTAATTCACATATTTCTCTTTAGGCTTCGTTCTTATCTCTTTAACTCAATTACAATGCTCAAAAGAGTTGGAGGAGAGTGTAGTGCCTTTATACAACAAGCCCCACCAACATTTATTTAATAATAATAAATAATTGGGCTCTAATTCATCAGTTTAATCAATTTAATCTGGTCCGGATCAATTTTTCAATTAAACTTCACCGTAGGCTCTAAAAATTATGCCAATCACAATGGCGTAATCAATTCCAGGTTCTGTGGCCGATAAGGCCTTCAATTTAAATTCCGAAGCAGATAATCCAGCAGATATTCCTTTGGTGAACAGAGAGAAATTCAAAACCACATATATTCATGTAAATGGCACTCAAAATCACATTAAACACATAATCATATGCATAAGGAGGATGAATTAACATAATATGGAACAGGGGTATCACAGTCTTCCCCCCTTTAGGAAGTTTGGTCCTCTAAACTTATTTTACCTTTAGTCGAACACAATTTGTAACACTTTTCATTCAACGGTTCCAGTCTTTTTTGATAGCCATTTACTTAGTCCCAAAATCAAGCAACACTCAGTTCTCAATCAGTTAGAAACTTACCTTTTTCTTCCATACAAGGCTTGTATGGTGCCATACCGAAACTAGAGTGCAAGCTGTTGTTGTAAGCAGAGTCTGCCAACGACGAATAGACTTTCCAAATTCCCTGAAAGATCTGCTGAATATATTTGGAGCGTTTCTCCCAAAAGTTCTTTCTAATTGTACATCAGTTAGCGGATGAGAGGTAGCGCTGACTCACAATTCAGTTCTCATCACCTCTTGAAGGCTTGCCAGAATTCAAACACATTTTAGGATCCCTGTCCACAACAATAGATACTAGGATCCCATGCAAACGAGCAATCTTGTCGATGTAAACAGTTGCTAGTCTATAAGTATCACGCGAAGATTTTACAGAGAGGATATGAACAAACTTAGTAATCCTATATACAATAACCCAAACGGGACTTATACCCTAGGTGTCCAAGGCAGCCCCACAATAAAATTCGTAGTCACATATCCCTATTCCCATTCTGAAATAGAGAGAGGTCGAAGTAGTTCCGTCAATATTTGATTTTCGACTTTGACTTGTTAGCACTGAAAATATTTAGACATAATTTCACCAATTGCCCTATTCAAGGTAGGTTACCAACATATTTATTTCGGAGGCCAGCTAACTTTATCACAAAAGTTCGATCTATTCCCTTGTCACAAAAGTTCAATTCATTCTTCAACGATTCCCCAATTCACAATCCAATTCGGTATTTAGTTCAGTGACTCATCACAGTTATCCAAGGTTAACTAAAAGTCTCCAGGAATATGAAGTGGACCTAGATACGGATTCCCGAGTCAACAAAGGTAGCGTCAAAGCAATCAATTTCTAACACAATACACGTGCCCTCAATTTAGTCAACAGTTTACGGTTTACAATTCAGTCCACATTCAATCCCCTGTTCTATCGAGTCTGTCCCTATTATCTGATAATCGTCAAAAGCATAAGGCAATGCATATACAAATCCCTATGATGTCAAGGACATTATCAAAGGAGTCAATCACATATTAAACACAATTAACACATCCCCAGAGTCCCGATTACAAAGTATAATGGCACTGAGCAGTTATTTACACAGAGCGCACTGAATTCACACACTTTCGGATAATCAGGGTTTTCCCAAAGTTCCTTTGATGCTAATAATATCCACATAATACCAAAGGACGACATTCCGGACAAAACAAAGGAATAATCATCTCAGAATCAAAGCACACCTGTTCACGACCGTCGGTGGCTGACCCGAGATCGATTAGACAAACCCACCCGTACAAAACCGTCGGTGGCAAAAGAGATATCTCAACAAAGGTGCTATATAGGCTTAACGTCCCCTAGCACGAAAGGACGTCTCAAGAATGTCATCAAAACAAACACAATACCACTCACATAACCTGATTTCCCAAAATCCAATAACACTGAAGCGAACATATGAAACATATTCTGACTAATCGAGGATAAGTATTCAGTACTGTGTACAATCAAATCAATCTATCATCATCGGTTCCAATAGCGTCAAGTAAACAAGAATATGACAATACACAGGTATTGTTCTTTAAGACACCCAATCACTGGATTTGCACAATTCTATTCATTTATAACACATATGTCCCAATAGTTGAAGGCCGGTTCTCAATGGCGTTCATGGTTAGACCAATCTGTTGATAGCCCACAAAAGGTCTTTCAAATAAGTCAAGTATCCCAAATAGACTCAAGTTTCGGGTCTATCAATTTTTCTGCCAAGAATAATCTAGCTATTATTTACAAGCAATCCTTAATCCTCCTCTACAAAATGAAATTAAATAGAGGGTTTTACCAAATCGATCCAGGCAAAGGTCTTGTCAAATTAAATCAAACAAAGGTCCCATCAAATCATAACCAATGAGGGTTCTAACAAGGCAATAACAGACAAAGGTTCACTCGGATCGAATCAGATAAAAGTTCTCTCAAATAGGGTACATTCGGTTTTGTAAGGCATACTCCGTTTGCTTAGGTACATGGTTGATAGTTTCACAACTGTCCTAAGTTCATCACAACTGTTCATATCAAAGTATTTCAAATCATGTACAATATGGCGTTGTCCACACAAGTTCAGGTATAGTTGCATATGCATGCAGTTATTCAGATCAGGAGGTATGTACCATAATCAATACAGTAGTTCCCAAACAAGTCTTATATGCAGATATATGGTGCATGATAACACATTACACAAAGTTTCTCGGTTGTAAATAAGATAGGGTTCATTACGCACAAATTCCAAACTAGTCACAAAACGTAGGTTTATGAGTCGAGCCTAGTATAGTGACATAATCCAGTCGATTCTCTACCAATCAAAATACATGGTCTCACAATTATAGAGTTCGTCATTTAGGATGCTTAACTCGGTTACACAATCACAGAGTCATAATTCCAGTGGTTTAGTCATTGAAGGTAGTAGTGTAACAAGTCACCCTGAGCATAGGTTTAGATGTACATGTGCATGTGCGGAGTTAATCGATATCCCAATACATATTTCAAAATTTCCCAAATGAAGCAGATATATATTTAATAAATACAGTCTCGATCTTGTGGGTCTGACCAATCCAAACACACAGGCAGCAAATATGAAAGGACATGCTGATCCGAATCAAACAATACCCCAAGCAAAGGTGTACACATGCACTAATTCAGAATCAATCAACACATAAGCATTTGTTTATGAACAGTACAGATACCTGGGATAATGGTCGCGGTATTTTGAGCACTTTCTGGGATGAGTGTTATTACTCTATCCTGATTAGCAATTCCTACCATTGGTACGAATCTAGCTGAGGCAGAAGATTTATCCACATTTTGTCCAGTTCAAGGACAGTTCCTTACCATATGGTCCATTTTACCACGCCTATAACGAGCCCAGAAGTCTGATAACAAACCCCTCGGCTGTAGACACCCCATTTTTGACCGTCCTCAAGACTTGGACGTCACCGTTGAACACTCGGTGATCATCGTTGTTTGTGTTTGTCTTGAGTTCCTGAAGGTCTTGGCTACGCACCTTGCCTCAAGATCTCTCGACTTGACTGTTTTGTGTCTGGTTTTGCACCAAACAGTAGTGCTTTGCCTTTGAGGGGCAGGAAATGGCTTGTTGACCATCCCCACACATCACCGGCCATGGCTTGAGGCCACCGGCCACTGGTTTGTTGCCACCGGCCAAATGTTTGGCCGACCGGCCCTCTTTGTAGTCGACCGGCCATCAATTTTGGTCAAATTGCATTTTTGGCAGACCGACCACTGTGCATCTGCTTTTGACAGATATTTTGTGCCAACTGTGATAGCTGGCACCCACTTTGCTCCCCTCCATACACGTGTATGGAGGGATCTCCCTCTTGACTAGCTTACTTGAGAAGCTTTGCAAGAGTGAGCTCCTATAAAGAGGAGGCCTCTCCTCCCTCTTCTAGGGTTAGAGAAAGAAGCTCCAGAGGTCTGGTTCTTTTTAGGGTTAGAAGTGTGTCTATTCTATTTCTATACTTTCCTCTCATTGTGTATGAGTGTGTGTTTGTTCATAGTTTTGCACATAAACACCTACCATTACACCTTCCCTTAATTGCTGAGGCCTTAGAGGGTTGATCTTGGACTTTTTGAGCTAGTTTTGATCCAAGAAGAGGTCTGACCTTGTGACCTTGGAAGTGTTCTTCAAGGGTGAGTGTTCTTGCCTTTTATTCCCCATTTTTGCATAGCTTTTTTGCCTATCTTGCAACTATTTTTTAGACTTTGCATATAACTAATAAAAGTCTTGTTTTTACTTGCTTAAAATAGTTGTTTAAGGGTGTTTTGTTGTTTGGGGTTGTTCGACCCCTCTTAAGGCTTGTTTGGCCCCATTTTTGTGCTATTTTGGTGAGCTCCGGGACCACCTTGTTTGGGCCTCCTCACCACTGAAATCTCTGAAATCTTGAGAGAGTTCAGTGGTGAGGATGGTGGTTTAAGGTCCCAAGAAGGAGAGGGCCACCCCCTCTCCTTGTTGTCTTCAAAATGTGCCATTTAAGCCTCATGTGTGAGCACCATTTTTGAACTCATGTTGGCCATGTTTCAGTAGGTATTTGGTAGTATTTTGCCATGTTTTACCTCTGTTTTTACTTGGTTTAGACATACCATGCTTGCCTTGCATACATGTCTTGTAATGCCATGAATTGCCTTAACATGCCTTGTGCTTTGAGCCTTGTTTCTAGCATGTTTTTGGCTTAGCTTTGTGAAGCTTTTATGCTTGTTTTAGCATGCTAAAGGTCTATTTTTGGTTATTTGGGTTGTCCATGCTTTGCTTTGTATAGCTACCATGTAATCTCTCTTGTAGGCCTTAGGTATTGACCCCTCTAGCATGCCATCCTTGCATCATTTCAGTGGTTTGCAACAACTTGTCATGTCATTTCAGTCCTCATGATATGCTTGTATGCTTGCATTTGATGCCCCTTTCATGCTTTAAAAGGTTGGTGTTTCTTGCTCCATGTTTGTGCCATTGTGTATGCCTCTAGGATTAGATCATTTAGATGCCATCTAAGTGGTTTTTGGGGCTTACTTTTGCATGATTTAGGACTGTTTTAGTTCATTTTGGTCATTTGCTTCATATGTCATATGGCCATGGTTTAAGTCCTTGGCCTTGGTGGCATGCCTAGCTTGCATTGTAGATTGATTTGGCACCTTCTCTAACATGACTTTCAGAGCTTATAATGCATGCCATTTGTCCATGTTTGCATCCCCTTAAGTGTGCTTGAGAGTTGTTTCTATATGCCTAAGTGTTAGTCCTTGTGTGCATGCATGTTTGCATGTCATTTTGCCTTCATTCTTGAGCATATTGGCCACTGTTTTGGGCTTAGTACGGAGTTGCCCAAATTAGTTTAAGTCCATAGTTCGCATGTTATTACATGCTCACCTTGTGTGTTGTTGCATACTTGTGTGTTGTCACATGTTTAGGTTGTCTAACATGTTTGCTCCATGTGTTGTGGCATGATTGAATGAAGTCACATGCTTGCTCGCATGCTTGAACATCCCCATTGTATTTGGCATACTTATTGGTTAGCATGATCGTCATATGCCTTGTATGCTTGTTCGCATTGCTCATGTTGCATACTAGCTCATACGTCTAGGTTGCATTGCATTGACATGCATGCTTAGCCTCTTGAATTGAGTATGATAGAGGTTGAGCTCCTTGCTTGTTTATGTGCATTTCATTTGAAATCAAAGTGCATAACTTTGTTTCTTGGGCCATCACGCATCGAAATGCGCGATTGGTGGTCCGAGAACCAAGAACCATGTCCCTTTGAGTCATAAATATGATAAGGGATGTGCTGGTGCACACATTTGCTTGGAATGCATTGCCATGCCTTGTTTTGCCCTCTGCTGCTGTCAAAACAGGATTTTGTAGGAAGATTTGGCCGGACGGCCATTTTTAGTGCCAACAGACCAACAATTGGTGGCCGATAGCTTAACCAGTGGCCGGTGATCATTTCCTTTGGCCGGTGACCATTTCCCTTGGCCAGTGGTATCCCACAGGGTTCATAGAGTACACCTTGGGAATTTTGCAATGATCAGAGAAGGAAAACAGTGTGGACAGAGGCAACTTGTGCATGGCAGTGGACTTCTGAGCGGAGTTGAGCACGCATTGCATTGGGCCCTCTTCTCGAGTCTATTTACTGTTTTATTAAGATTAGTTAATTTGCTTAACTAGTTTAATTGGTCTGTAATGTTTAATTAGCTTGTAGGTTAGTTAAATCTGTATTATTCATTCGGCCCCTCCGAGCAAGGGCAAATTTATAATAAGTGTGGGTGCGTGTGTGCATATCTTCCAACCCCCACTTCTTTCTCCCTTTTACTTACCTGCTTTGATGGTTAGTACTAGGGCATATTTAATTTAGCATCCTTATGCTATGCATACGTGCATCATTCATCAGTATTGCATGCATCGGGCTCGGCGCATCATACTAACTGCATAGTATTTCAAATCTAACTTGAATATGTGCATCAAATGGTTGCATTTCACATGCCATCCTAGGATTAGCCGAGCCTATCCTAATTTCATTCTGTATGCGTTGCATTAGGCACTTAACTTGGACTTGGATCATACATTGATTGCTAACAAGTTCTTTGTTTTGGCTTGGAGTACACTGTAAGTATTTTGTGCTTTAGCATCTCGCACGAGTGTGAATGTTAACATGACAGCATGCTTACCATGTGGCTAGATGCTTATGCGATATGAACTGCCTGAATGTCTGTGGGTGAAGGTTGGATTGCTTGAGTTGGAACAACTCATTAAAATTCTTGTTTTAACCTACTCGCGAGTAGCAAATTTCAAAACATTTTCCAAACAAACAGATATGCGATGCTTTATTCCAAATTAGGCGATCTAGTCTATACTTGTTTTGCTGTGCGCATCACATAGTAATTCTAGCTAATTAACCGGAATAAGAACACATAACGTTTTCAAAATTGGATATCATGATTAGTAGAGGTCGATCTTCGGATCGGGCGAGAGGGGGTGCTCATAGCTAACCTTCCCCAATCGTACCCAAGTTCCCGAGCCGAGACAACTTTGGTAATGACGGACACGTGGCCTTGGGCAAACGAGTCAGGGTTTCCTAAATTCCCCCATTAAAAAATATTTAGGTGGCGACTCTGTATCTGGCAAAGCAGTCCATGTTTGGCACTTCTTTACAAAAATCTGTTTTTTAAAACGGTTTGCCGGATTTGGACTCTTTGGTTCAGATTAAGAATCGTGACAATTTGAGTCCGAACTGTAGTGAGCCCAAAATGAACAGAACGGGACTCATCCTCCCGGGACGGTCGGGGACGTCTACAGTTTCTGACAACTCTGCTGGGGATTTAGAGAACTTGACTCGAACTCATGATATCTTGTTTTGACTACACTTATGTGTTTCTTTGCATTGAATGCGCATAGGTGCACCTAGTACACCGTGTTGGCCATCTGCTATTCCTGAGCAGTTTGCCGGAGGCTCGCTTTAAGAAGCGTGCCATAAGGCTGACCGGTCGCGGGCTCTGCCAGTATGGGAACACAAACCCCAGTTTTTACCGGGCCACCCTTTTTGCCCATTCGACTTAGTGCATATTCGGAATCCATAATGACCATTCCAAACTAGGACAGGTTGCTTACCCAATGTTTGGTTGTTGGAAACCGCTGTGTGCGTAGTGAAACCTTAGCTCTTGACAAAATAGGACAGGGAAACCCTACCCCAACATAAGGGTGTTTTGGCTCTCTCTTACTTGCTATGTGCTTTTAGAGTGTATCTCTACAGGAACGTACATACCAGTTTGCGAGTTTGGGGCATCAGGCCTAAGGGCATCAGTATCAGAATTTGAGAATCAGTTATATCCGCGGGTATCAGATTCAGTGTTTCGGGGCAGTGATTTTGGGGAACAGTGATCAGTAGTAGAGTACAGTTATTCAGTCATGTCTGTGTCTGTTCCGTCTGGGTTGAAATGCTGCTTGTTTTCCCTTTCAGTTCAGAGATTTGGTGTTCTCCTTCGCTGAGGCAAGGCAGACGTCTGATCTGTCAATTGTCGGTTGCATCATGTAGGTGCGCCCGCGGAGGGGGACCTCGCTGCTACAGTTCGGACTCGCGATTTTTGTTGTCGCGGTTCTTAATCTGAACCAAAGAGTGCAAATCTGGCAAATCGTTTTGAGAAACAGATTTTTGAAAAAGTAGTGCCAAACATGGACTGCTTTGCCAGATACAGAGTCGCCACCTAAATATTTTTTAAAATGGGGGAATTTAGGAAACCCTGACTCGGTGCCGAAGGCCACATGTCCGTCATCACCGGAGTTGTCTCGGCTCGGGAGCTTGGGTACGATCGGGGAAGGTCAGCTATGAGCACCCCCTTTCGCCCGGTCCGAAGACCGGCCTCTACTAACCATGATATCCGATTTTGAAAACGTTATGTGTTCTTATTCCATTTATTAGCCTAGAATTACTATGTTATGCGCGCAGCAAACAAGTATAGACTAGATTGCCTAATTCGGAAAGAAACATTGCATATCCGTTTGTTTTGAAAATGCTTTGGAATTTGCTACTCGCAAGTAGGCTAAAACACGGATTTCAACGAGTTTTTCCAACTCAAACAATCCAACCTTCACCCACAGGCATTCAAAACAGTTTATCTCATATAAGCACTTAGCCGCATGGCAGGCATACTGTCATGGCAACAGTCACACACATGTGGGATGCTAAAGCATAAATACTTACATCGTACTCCGTGCCAAAACAGTAAACTAGTCAGCAAACATGCATGTCCTAGTTCATGTTAAATTGCCTAATGCAACACATACAGGATGCAATTAGATAGGCTCGGCTAACCTAAGCATGGCATGTGAAATGCGGTCAACTACCACATATTCAATTTGTGAATTGAAGTACAGATGCAGTTAGCGTGATGTACCGAGCCTAATGCATGCAATACAAATGCATGGATGCACACATGCATAGCATAAGGTATGCTAATTTTAAAGATGCCCTAATCTACCATCATAAGCAGGTAAATAAAAGGGAAGAAAGAAGTGGGGATTGGAAGACATACACACCACCCACACACACTTATTACAGATTTGCCCTCGCTCGAAGGGACCAAAATAATAATACAAATTAATTAACTACGCAAGCTAATTAAATATTACAAATTGCTTAATTAATTAACAAATTAACTAAACTAAAGAAAAACAGTAAACCGCCTCGGGGCGAGGGCCAGATGCAACACATGCTCGGGACTGGCTCGGAATCGCACTGCCATGCATAGTTTGCCTCTGTTTTCCCTGCTCTGCTCCTCTGAAAACTGCCAAAGTCTCAGGGATGCCTCTCAGGACACTGGGGGATATCATCGGCTGAGCAGAATTTCCACCGGCAGTAGCATTTAGTCACCGGCACAAAATAGATCCACCAGCCATCGATTGACTGCCGGTCGGCACTAAATACTGCCGGCCGGCAATAAATTCCTGTAGAACCTGCAACTCACAGCAGCAGAGGGCAAAATCTTGCATGGCAATGCAATTCAAGCAATTTATGCACCTATCACATTCCTTATCATGTTAATGACTCAAAGGAGGATGTGCCCCGATTCTCGGACCACCAATCACGCATTTCCATGCATGATGGCCCAAAGAATCAAGTGTGCAACTTCAATTTCAAAATGCATGCAAACCAAATAAACACACAAGGGGGCCTAACCTCTATCATACTCATCTCAAGAGGCAAGGTGATGCATGCAAGATGCAATGCAACTTAGGCATACGAGCTAAGGATGCAACATGCCGATACAAGCAAACATGCAAGGTGAGCATGCAAATAAGCAAAGGATGGTCTTAAACATGAATTAGGCAGCTCTAGTTAGGCCCAAAACAGTGGCCAAAATGCTAAGTGCATGGAGGCAAATGACATGCAAACATGCATAGATACATGGTCCAAGACTTAAGCGTAATGAAGCAACTTTTCGACGCATTTGAAAGGCACAAACATGGACAATTTGCATGCAAATTTCAGAGGCGATAGGTGATGCAAAACAGCCCCGAAACATAACGAAACGACACTCAACGCATGGAATAAATCCCGAAGTGCAAGATTAGGCACATGAAATGGCTTACAGCTATACAAAGCATGCACAATATGGACATGGAGCATGAAGACAGAAGCAAGACAGCTCTGAGACAAGCATTTTTACAGTTTATGACATGGCCAAACAACAAGCAAAGATAGGGCTAAAATGGCATACAAAAACGGCCCTAAACATGAGATTATGAAGCAACTCACAGCTGCTGACCCCAAACATGTTAGGGTCCTTCAACAACATTGAAGAGGGGCCCAAAATAAGCCACTTTACAGAACTGTAAAAACCCCAAAAACAAACATAGATATGGCTAAGCTCTGATGCAAGAAAATGGGCCAAAAGGTGGCCAAAGAAGCAAGTGGTATATGCAAAGCCCAAACTGACAAATTCCCTCCTACAACATTGAAGAGGGACCAAAAATATGCACATTTACAGTCCATGGCAGCCCCGAAATCAGTATACAAACATGCTAGAAATGCAATGCAAAATGAGGCTCAAAAGTGGCTATAACATGAGGTATACAAAGCATTCATCAAACAAGCAAAGACCCTTAATAAAACATGTTAAGAAGGTCAAAATAAGGCCACTTTCAGTTCTGATCATGGTCCAAAAATAGAAAAATGATAGGCTAGTGAAGCATGCAAGAATATTGACATACAAGTAGATATTGAAGCAAGTGCAAGATGGGGGGCTCAAACAGGGTAAGACCCTTAGTGAAAGATGAAATACAGCTCAAAAAAAGGCTACTTTCAGTTTCGGCCGGAGCTCAAATATACAAGCAACTATGGCTTAGATATGATGCAAGAATAGGCTAGAAAAGGGAAGAAGAGGACTCACCTTTGTAGACCAATGAACCAACAGCTTTTGGTTGAAGTTTGGGTGCTCCTAGCCTCTGCAAATGACCTCCAATGTGCTGGAATGAAGTGTAGGGGTGTGGTGCTATGGGTTGGTGAAGAAATGGCCCAAGAACAAGGGTATTTGATGATTGAATGAGAGAGATATGGAGAGAGATCGAGGGTTGTATGTATGTATATCAGATATACATGGTATATCTCTGATTTTTTTGCTTCAAACCATCCAACCTAGACAAAGGGAGAGGAATGGTGCTTATATAAGGCAAGGGAAGCACTTAACTTACAAGCTAAGTAAAGGGAAAGGGGTCAAAGGGGTTCAAGGGGGGGGGTGCAAGGCTTCTAGAGGAAGCTAAAACAGCTGGCCAAGCTTCTCCAATAAGCTTGGCCAAAGGGTTCAAGCTTCTAGAAGGTTAGGGGGTTCAAAGGGTGTGCAAAGGGTGTAAAACAGCCACACACGTGCATGGGGAGCAGGGTCTGTGCATTCCAGCTGCCACAGCTGGCATCCATTCAATCTGTAGAATACTCCGGAAGGTCATCGGCTAGCAAAAAAGGTCGGTCGGCTACTTTAATCTGGCGGTCGGCAATCTATTTGGCCGGTCGGCCATCTGTTCTGGCCGGTCGGCCATTTATTTGGCCGGTCGGCCATATATTTGGTCGGTCGGCAGGAAAAATCTGCTCTGCAGGTCCAACTTCAAACGGGTATAACTTCTTCATATGAACTCCTTTTTAGGTCAATCTTGTGTCCAAATTGAAACCCCGGAAGTAAGCTTTCCAATGGCACCAGCCTTGCATCAAAATTCCAACTGTGAAAAAATTTATGCTTGTTTTGGTGAAGGCTGCTCAGTTTCGGCTCAACTGGGATGATGCCCAACTTCAACCAATCATATCTCCGCCCGCCGGACTCGGATTTAAGAGATTCTTGAATGAAAAATGAAGCCCCGGAAGTCTTCTTTCCAACGGTGGTGGCCTCATAGATTAACTCCAAGTGTACAGACAGATGAGCCCGATTCAGCGAGGGCTGCTCAACTCGCTTCTACCCGGATCCATGCCGAACTTCTCCCAAACTAGTTTCCTCCTTTCCTTTCCTCTCTTCTTCAACTCCAAACCCCTAAACAAAGTGTTTTGAAATATTTTCCTCTCTCCTTGCCGAAGAAACTGAACATTTGCCCTGCACACCTTTCTCCACCAAGTAAACCATCAGTGGTGCCCAAGTCTTAAGGGCGGTCAAAAATGGGGTGTCTACACATCATCTCCGTTCGGTTCAGCGAACTTATGATGACCCAAAGTTTAGAGGAAATCATGGTTATGACAGCCACATTAGACCAAGGAATCACCCTGCAAAGTGAGACCAATGTTAAAATACCACATCCGTCCAGGTCGCCTGTTGCGCGCCTGATCTGGGAACCCCAGATGTTTCAAGTTCGTGAATCCACCACGTTTGAGTTAATGGGAATGATCGGTGACCTCCAGAGATCTGTGGCCGATCTGGCCTATGGAATGTCGGCTTCGCTACCAGCTGCACCATATGCCGGGAATTTCATACCACAAGAGCCCCCGCTACTGGGACGAATTGTGATCGAGCTCAGTCAGCCTAAAGCTGTCCCAAGCTATGGCAATGACATGTCAACAACAACCGGGTTCTGCTCTGATATAGCAACCCAAACCCTTGATCAGGCTGAGGCTAGAGGTAAGAATAAAATGGGAACAGATGCTAATCCCGTTGAACAACTGCCGTGGGCAGTCGAGGCTTTGAAAGCCGGGGGAATGAATAAGCAGCAAGTGTTCGCAGTCATGACTAAAGCTGTGGATGATGCTTTCCCCACTCCAACCGAAGGCAATTCAAGCCAGGCGGAAAATCGGGATAGGCCCCATCATGCCAAGACAGTTCCTTTCATTCCCAACCCTACACCAGGAAAAGATCAGAAAGCCAAGGCAGTGCCTGCCGACCCTTTCTAGCAAGCTGTAGACACCCCATTTTTGACCGACCTTAAGACTCGGACGTCACCGATTGAGCGCTTGGTGATGTTGCATTTTGTGCTCGTTCAGAAGTTTCAGAGTCGCGGCCGCGAGCCCTGCCTCCGGGCTTCCGAACCCTTTTCTGTGCCTTGTCTCGGTTTGCGAACCAGACTCGGTTTTCTCTGTTTCTATTCCTGAAGGGAGGGAGAGATCCCGTAGACCATCTCTCAATGTCCGTGGGCTACATTTGGTGGCCGTAGGCCATTTTTCCCATTTCGGAGTCCGGTTCCCGGTTTTCGGGACCGTTGGGCATGCGCCTCGGTTCGGGACCACTTAACCATCTCCTATTGCTCTGATTTTTGGCATACATCTTATTTCATCCCTTTTAAGGGACACTGGGGGCTGAGAAACCCACTTCGAGGTCGAATACCATTTTCGGTGCTTAACAGCCCATTTTCGGGACCCCGAACTGCGTGTTTTGGCCCCGGAACATTCGTTTTGCAACGGTTTTCGTTCATTTTTGGCAGGTACCTCTGTTTTATCACAGGGAAGGTCACTGAAGGGCGGGAGGCTAGCAATTGTTGCTGCAACCAGTTATCTCTCCTCCGGGGCCTCCCGACGCCTGTTTTTCCGACTTCCGGGCTAATGTTGAACACCCTAGGGGTAGCGTTGCCAACTTTCAACCACATATCTGTGATCTACACATCTGGGAGGCCACTAAAAGTTGGTGGCCGGCCATTAAGGTCACCTGACCCTTTTGACCCCTTTCTTCCGGGCTAATGTTGAACACCCTAGGGGTAGCGTTGCCAACTTTCAACCACATATCTGTGATCTACACATCTGGGAGGCCACTAAAAGTTGGTGGCCGGCCATTAAGGTCACCTGACCCTTTTGACCCCTTTCTTCCGGGCTAATGTTGAACCCCTTGGACCTTTTTTCTCGAACTTTGAACCACATATCTGTGATGTACACACCTGAGAGGCCCCTAAAAGTTCATGGCCGGCCAGTAATTCAACTTGACCCTTTTGAACCCCTCTTTCCGAGCCAATGTTGAACCCCTTGGACCCACTTTCTTGGAATTTTAACCACATGGTTGTGTTGTACACACATAGGGGTACCTCTCCAATATCTGGCCGGCCAGAAAAGCTCCTTGACCCTTTTGACCCCTAGCCGGCCGGCTAGGGGGTGTGGCCGGCCGGCCACCTCCAGCAAAAGTGAGAGGCCGGCCGTATTCCTCGCACTGTGCCCTTTACAGCTGTGGGGCAATATCCCCCAGATATTTTCTGTATCCGGGGGATATTTTGTAGGGGAGTTTTGCCCTCCTTCTCCCCCACCTTTTACACCCCCTTTTGATCCTTATAACCAGCTGGTGGCCTCCTCTACAAGGGTTAGAAAAATTACTCTTCAAAGCTCCATAGCCAACTCCATCTTCTTCCTTCTCAATTCTTCAAAAAACCCTAACTCCCTAACCATCATTCCTTCTACACCACCAAGCTCTACCACCACCATCTCATTTCCAGCAGCAAGGAGGGATTCTTGAAGGCTAAAGAAGCTGCAAATCCATCCAAGAAGCAACAAAAGCTTGAATCTTCAAGGGTAAGTTACACTTTTACCCTTTTGAACCTTTTTCTTGATCCATTTCTAAACCCCATTTATTTTTGGTTTCAAGCTCCGGCCCTAACTGAAAAGGGCCATATTTTGAGCTCATCTTCACTTCTCATTAAGGGCTCAACCCTGTTTGAGCCCTCCATAATATACTTGCTTCATTGATCATCTTGTATGTCATGTTTTTGTATACTATTTTTGACCCATGGGAAATTCATTTTCGAGCATGTTGTAAACTGATATAAGGCTTATTTTGAGCCCCTCTTCAACATTGGAGAAGGGCTCAACATTGTTTGGTGTCTCCATGTGTCACTTGTAGTTCAATCCCTTATTTGGCCCCTTTTTTGTGTAAATTAATAGCCCTCTTTTCTTCTGTTTTTGGACCTTGGTCCGAACTGAAAGTGGCCTTGTTTTGGCCTATACTTCATGTTTCATTCACATTTTTTTTCTGTTTGGTGATTATTTTGTATACTTCATGTTTTAGCACCTTTTGAGCCTCATTTTGCATCATATTTTTAGCATGTTTGTATACTGATTTTGAGGCTGATATATACTGTAAATGTTCATATTTTTGGTCCATCTTTAGTGTTGTAGAAGGAAATTTTTCAGTTTGAGTTTTTCTTATACCACTTGCTTCATTACCCCTCTTTTGGCCCCTATTCTTGCATGCTATGTTTCCTTTACCTATGCTTGCTGTTTGGCCATGTTTATAACTGTGAAAGTGCATCTTTTGGGACTGTCTAGCTTCTGTCTTTGCATTGCATGTCCATATTGTGCATGTTTGATATAGCTATAGGCCATTTCGGGTGCCTAATGTTGCATTTCGGGACATTTCCTTGCATTTCATGTCATTTCGCTTCATTTCGAGGCTGTTTTCCCCCATATTTTAGTGCTGAAATTCCATTAGTATGCTTGCATATCATTTTTGCCACATTTCGTCGCATTTTGCATTGCCTCGATTTGCGTGCCCGTGTGCACGCATTTCGAGGCACCTCATTTTCTGCCATCGGCATCCTATGTGAGTGTGGCTGAGGCTCACTCATGTTGGTATAAGTCCATATCATGTTTCCATGCCATTTCATCGCATTTTGCATTGCCTCGGTTTGCGTACCCGTGTGCACGCATTTCGAGGCACCTCATTTTCTTCCATCGGCATCCTATGTGAGTGTGGCTGAGGCTCACTCATGTTGGTATAAGTCCATATCATGTTTCCATGCCATTTCATCGCATTTTGCATTGCCTCGGTTTGCGTGCCCGTGTGCACGCATTTCGAGGCACCTCATTTTCTGCCATCGGCATCCTATGCGAGTGTGGCTGAGGCTCACTCATGTTGGTATAAGCCCATTTTTCATTCCCATGCCATGTTTCATTGCATTTTGTCATTGCCTCGGTTTGCGTGCCCGTGTGCACGCATTTCGAGGCACTCCTTTTTTTATCCGCCGGCATCCCATGTGAGTGTGGCTGAGGCTCACTCATGTTGGTATAAGTCCAATTGTCATTTCCATATCATTTCGAGACACATATCATTGCCTCGGTTTGTGTGCCCGCGTGCACGCATTTCGAGACACATATCATCGCCTCGGTTTGCGTGCCCCGCGTGCACGCATTTCGAGACACATATCATCGCCTCGGTTTGCGTGCCCGCGTGCATGCATTTCGAGACACATATCATCGCCTCGGTTTGCGTGCCCGCGTGCACATATTTCGAGGCACCTCATTTTCATAGCATTGAGTATGTTAGGATTATATATTAGTTGCATTTCATGCATATCATGCATATTGCATCATGTCCGGAATAGGAGTTAGCCCGGGCACGGGAAACGAGGTACATTTCGTACTCCGAGTGACGGAATGTGTCTCAATTCCCCAGTCACCGACACTCCGGATTATCCATGATGGAGTTAGGTTTTAGCTGTAGTTCCATGTGCATTCATCCTATATTGAGTTGTGCATTTCGATTCCTCGGCCATCATGCCTCGGTATGCGTGATTGGTGGCACGAAGATCGAGACATGCATATATCTGTGCAGATACATTGCTATGCCCCTTTCCTGCTCTCTGTTGCAGCAAAACAAAGAATCAACAACCTTTTGGGACTTGGCACGCATTTCAAGAACAGGTGTAAACAGAGGCTAATTGGGGCATTCCGGTGGATTTCCGCGCAAGACAACCCAGACGTGCATCATCCATCAGAAGCAAGACGGTCCCCGGCTTGCACGCCAGTTTTATTTGCTTTCATAGTTAATTTATTAATTAGAATTTTGTGATATTTCGGACTGTAATATTCTTTTATTCGGGACTGTAATATTCGGACTGTATATTTATTCGGACCCTCTGAGTGAGGGCACAACTGTAATAAGTGTGTGTGAGTGTGATGTATGTCTTCCAACCCCACGTCTTTCTCCCTTTTATTTATCCGCTTTTGATGGTTAGATTAGGGCATATTTAAATCAGCATACAGTATGACAACATGTTTTTCATTCATTCATCTGTATTGCATGCACCGGGCTCGGCGCACCATACTAACTGCATCGTACTTTCAATTCCGAATTGAATACATGGTAGTTGTAGCATCTCATATACCATCTTAGAATAGCCGAGCCTGCTATAGTTACATTTTTGCATGTGTTGCATTAGGCATTTCTGTATACTTAGGATCATGCATGATTTCTAATATAGTTTCTATTTTGGCTTGGAGTACTCGGTGAGTTTTATGCTTTAGCATCCTTGCATGCGTGTGAGTGTTGCCATGAATAGCATGCTTACCATGAGGCTATGTGCTTATGTGATATAACTGCCTGAATGCCTGTGGGTGAAGATTGGGTTATCTGAATTGGAGTAAATCATCAAATGTTTCAAGCCTACCTGCGGGTAGCAAAATTTCCTTCAAAAAAGGCAAGCATGAAATGTTTTGTTCCAATTTGGGCGACCCGGTCTATACTTATATGCTGTGAGCATCACGTAGTAACCTAGGCTAATAACCGGAATAAGAATTCGCAATGTTTTCAAAAATTGATATCATGGTTAGTAGAGGCCGGTCTATGACCGGGCGAGCGGGGGTGCTCACGAAGTGACCTTCCCCAATCGTACCCAAGTTCCCGAGCCGAGGCAACTTTGGTGATGACGGACACGTGGCCTTTTGGCACCGAGTCAGGGTTTCCTAAATTTCCCAAAATAAAATATTTAGGTGGCGACTCTATATCTGGCAAAGCAGTCCATGTTTGGCACTTCTTTCAAAAAATCAGTTTTCCTAAAATGATTTGCCGGATTTGGACTCTTTGGTTCAGATTTAGAACCGTGACTAACGAAAAGTCGAGTCCGAGCTGTAGCGAGGTCCCCCCGCGGGCTTGTTACACAAGCACCCTCAGACTTCGAAGTACCTGCCTTGAGGGCGCAGAGTCTTTCACACCCTCTACATGCCTTTGTCTAGGGCATTTCAAATTTTGGCTAAAAAGGGGCATCTTAAACCCCTCGAGCCTCGGCCTCTCCCGATGTCACGACCCCAAACCGCCCCTAGTAGTTTGGTGCCGTGACAGTAATCCGGGATTACCGAAGGCTAACTTACAGAATCCACACACAACAGAGTATAAATATATGGGGCTCACAAGTACGGAAGCGATTTATACAAACAGATTAGTCCATAAGAGCTGTGCATAAGTCAAATGAGATAGCAACCATTTACATATGGGTTATAACTTAATTACAAGCAAAGCAAAGTACAAATTACATTTTACATATTAGCAAAGGGCTCCACAAGCCGACATAAACAAATTGTACGAATTACAAGTCCAAGGACACAGTCTGCCAGATTGTCGACATCTTCCTTGCCGACATAACAATCATACAAAACACACGTCTTGATCAAAAGGCTTCTCAAGCCGACGTATGCAACATACAAGCAGTACAAATCGAGAAGCATAATTTTCAAGATTGCCGATGTTAATACAGGTTAAGCCGACATAATCAAAAATCCAAAACAAGCTCCAGAATCACATCTAGGCGTCACCACCTTCTTGTTCATCACCTACATATATATAGAGAGGGTGAGCTTGGATACTCAGTGAATGGTATAAATAATAAAGGGGTTTGCATGAATAATAGCTGAAGTCCTTTCAAAACAATACAAGACAAAACTTTATATATATCAAGGAATGGACCTCGTCCATCTAACAGATCTTCAAAGCTTCAAGGGATACTTACTAGCATCACATATCACAAATAATAACATTCCGGCAAACGTATCCACGCGGTAAACCGTCCATGGCAAAACAAGACAAAGCAAGAGAGGCATCTCAAACAAGGGTGTTACAAAAGTTTAGAGTCCTCTAGCACAAGGGACCTATGTTACAAAGGCCCGTAGCCTTTTAACACGAGAGTGCTGCGAAAGTGTAGAGTCCTCCAGCACAAGGGACATTCAAGGCAAGATGTGCTGCGAAAGTTTAGAGTCCTCCAGCACGAGGGACTTCAAAGACGAGACGTGCTGCGAAAGTTTAGAGTCCTCCAGCACGAGGGACTTCAAAAACGAGATGTGCTGCGAAAGTTTAGAGTCCTCCAGCACAAGGGACTTTCAAATGAGATGTGCTGCGAAAGTTTAGAGTCCTCTAGCACAAGGGACTTTCAAATGAGATGTGCTGCGAAAGTTTAGAGTTCTCCAGCACAAGGGACTTTCAAACGAGATGTGCTGCGAAAGTTTAGAGTCCTCTAGCACAAGGGACTTTCAAACTAGATGTGCTGCGAAAGTTTAGAGTCCTCCAGCACAAGGGACTTTCAAACGAGATGTGCTGCGAAAGTTTAGAGTCCTCTAGCACAAGGGACTTTCAAACTAGATGTGCTGCGAAAGTTTAGAGTCCTCCAGTACGAGGGACTTTCAAGGCAAGATGTGCTGCAAAAGTTTAGAGTCCTCCAGCACGAGGGACTTCAAAAATGAGATGTGCTGCGAAAGTTTAGAGTCCCCTAGCACGTACAGACTTTCCAAGAATGTCATCCAAAACAAGGCTAATACTTGATATACAAAATAGGGATCATCATTCATGCTTAACAATACTTTTCAAAACAAGCAAAGCGAATCTTTAACAAAACGTTATAACATAGCTTTATTAGAAATACCACTCACATGGTTCCTCAAACGTCGGGGTCGAGGCCAGTCCCAGTCCTACAAACGCATGGTAAAGTCTATTGAATGCACTACTCAAAACAAGTTTAGCATGCATGCAAATGACCTCGGCATTCACCAAAGACTAAGTCAAATCGAAACAAAACACAGTTTCTTATCTCCGAAAAACATGCTGGGCAACCACCAGGTCTTGGCCGAGGTCCCATACCTTCTTGCCGAGGTGTGGTCCCGACGGCCATATCAAAAGCGAAGTCGGGAAAATCTGGGTTTCCCTCTTGATAAACATGAAGAACATGAAGGACATGAACATGAGGGAGATGAATACAAAGATCAAAACTTGCTATTACAAAAGCTGAGATTTCATGCTATGAATTCAAAAACATGGACCTGGGTACCCATACTCAAGGACCTTATCAAAACAAACACAAAAACATGAGCCTTAATGCAAACTTTCGGATCAAACGAGGCTTTTCTTCAAAAACACTTGAAAACTGTTTTCTCCTTCTAAAACCAACTTTAAATCGATGAATGGCGTGTAGAACAGGTTTGATCGTGCAATGTAGCTAGATGATCAATAAGAACAACAAGAATAGGTTAAGATTCTAACCTCAAAACTCGAATCTAACGGCTCAAGCTCCAACGATCAAGCTTGGAAGTTCTCTCTCTGTAGCTCAAACTTCTCCTTCTTCTTCCTAGAGTTTCTCTCTCTAAAAGGCAAGATTGATACAAAAAGATATGCTCCTCACGACAATCATTGACTTAATCCCTCTGCTGGGACACGTGGCATCGGCTGATTGGTTCTATCCAAAAAGGTGACTGGCATGACAAGACAAGACCAAGACAAAGTGTACTCAACAAGCTAGGCGGCAAGAACACACCGACAAGTAACGACATCGGCTAACAACAAGACTCCAGCAATTAAGGGGGAAGGACATCGGCTTGGAAGGACAACACTTGACTAAAATGTGCCACACCTTGGCCTAGATGTGCCACACCTCGGTCTAGGTCGTACCATTCCAGGAACAAAATCACTCATGCAAGGATCAAGGATCTAGAACACCTAGATATTAACATCTCAGCCCAGATGATGCACATCTCGGCCTAGGTGATGCGAACCTCGGCCTAGATGGTGACATCTCGGCCAATATGCCAGGGTGAAGATGGAGGTCAACCAACAGGGTTCCAAGATAGTTCTAAGTGACAAAGGTCTCGAAGGTGTCTAGGCTTAAGATGACCTCGGCAACGCACCAGACGAGAACAAAGCATGCAAGCAATCATTCAAGCAAAACAAGACAAGATTTGCAAATGCACATATTAAAGCAAGATCATCCATGAATGTATGCAAGTATGACTAAGTCAAAATGAGGGTTGTTACACCTGAAGAATCTCCCTCTCTCACATGATGCTACCTTGTACTGCGCGTACCACCAACAATCCAGCCAGAGCACCGATGGTTGTTTCCGCCTTCGTCATGAAGTGCAAGATTTGATCGACAATGAGGTCATCCTCCCACCTACCTCAGCAAAGTCTGTCACTACTGAGCTATTGGACTTCAAAGATACTGCAAGTTTGTGATCAAGGGTTGGACCACCTGCGGGCGGCGCTCGGTGCATTTCAGATGTGGCGTCTGGCACGCACTTTTGAGCATCTGCGAATGCCAATTTTTGTGGTTTCTGACTTAAGTGTTGAGTCAGTTTGGTGGTCTTGTTTTGAGTCTGTATCTTTGTTTTGAGTCAGTCTTTTTGCTTAAGGGTCTGTCTTGTCGCGTCGAGTCAGTCCCATTGTATAGAATGTCGAGTGATTTCGGGGTTGTTGCCTTGAACATCCTTTTGTTTTGTAATTACCCTTTTTCTTTCTTTTAAGTCTGTCTCTGCCGTGGAGCCAGTTGCAACCAGGGAATCTGAATGAAATAGCTGCGGCTATCATGTTTCCGTGCTTACTGCTATTTCGAGCTAGTTGTGCCAGAGGATTTGAATGGAATAGCAGTACATTCCACTTGTTCTCTTGGGCCCTGAAAATCATTGCATTGACCTAAGTTTTTCAAAACCTTTTTGAAAACTGTGGTGAAAACAAAGGGGAAGGAATTCCTCAGTATTTGCAAACCTTTGATCAAATTGAGAAAAAGTGAGGCGTGCTAAGCCCTTAATGATTGAAATCATGCTTGTCAGCGTGAGTACTGAGAAGGACCCTAGCTTGATCCAGACTGGGTCCACACTATCTTCAGCACGAGCGATTTGTCGCTTCTTTAAAAACTTTCAAAAACAAAATGTTTTGCTCGGTCCTGCGAAGACCTGTGTGGAATCGCTCTTGAGATTGTGCAGCTTAGGATCGCTCTCAGACTCATGACTTGAGCCCTTGCTTTAAAACCTTGAACCACAATTCGGAGTGTTCAACTATCGACCATCAAGAGAGGCCTGCATGGCCAGATTGGAAGTAGCCCTCGAACAAGAGGCACCAAAGTCAGATCAAGAAGATCAGCTCTCATCAGAAGAAGCTTGTGAAGCTAGAACAGAAGCACCCCTCTAACTAGGGGCGAAAATGTCCGATGTGCTCGAAGAACCGAAGATGGGTCCTTCAGCAAATCAATACAACAGTCATTTTCCTGGATTCAGATGACTTCAGGATCTCAAAACCATTTGGCATGGACTTGTTACACTTTTATCCTTTAAGAGGCTCGCTGGGCCGAAAACTTGGAAGGGCGACTCAGGAAAAAGTTAGAGCAAGAGAAAATACAAAAAAATACAAAAAAAGAAAAAAAAATGCAAAAGAAATGAAAAGAGAAAAATAGAAAAAAAAAGGAAAAAAAGAGAAAAGAAAAGAATTGAAAAAGGAAAGAAGAACAAAGCTCGCAAGGTCGAAAACCCGCAATGGGCGCCTTTGCAAAAAGTTAGAGCCTAAAAAGTGAAGGTTAATACCCGAGTGTACCTTAACCCGAACTACGTAAGGCTTGATTCCCATGTTTGGGATACGTAGGCAACTTCATCTTGAAGTCCAGCCCCCAACGCTTTCATAGCGACTGAGTCCATGTAATGGTTTTGATCATCCTTGCCTTCTCTAAATTCGATAGTTCGGTTGTGACACAACCCGAACTACGTAAGGCTTGATTGCCATGTTTGGGATATGTAGGCAACTTCATCCTGAAGTCCAGCCACCAACACTTTCAAAGTGATTGTGTCCATATATTGGTTTTGACCATCTTCGTCTTCTCTGTATCTGAGAGTTCGGTTGCGATCATCACTAATGAGGACTGACTATAGTATGCTGCGGCGTTATCCAGACAAGGGGCAACTTTCCGTTGCCATGAGTCGCCATCCAAACCAGGGGCAACTTTTCGTTGCCGTGCTGTGCCTTTTGGGACAAGGGGCAATTTTCCATTGCCTCCGATCCGAGGTTATGCATCTTGAGAGTAAGTTTCGTGCTCGTTGAGCAGTGACCGTGTACGAAAATAGTTTTTGAGAATTTTTTTTACTAAGGTTACTATTTTCTCGAAAATTATTCCATCTTTTCCAAAACTGGACCATTTTCTTGGACCCAAAAAAGAAAAATTTTCAGTGCTCATAGCCTGACTTGCATGATTTTAAACCAGAAAATCGGATAAGCATGTTAATTTGACTCTCATTTTAGTTAAAATTTGTTTAGTAGAAAACCAAAAAAAAAAAAAAAAAGGTCAAAATGATGAACTAGGGGCACAGTTGAGTCAGGTTTCCTGTCTTTCCCCCGTCGCCAGCATACTTGCCAGAAGAGGGCACAACTGAAGTCAACGACAAAGGGCTGAAAGCTCTCTCACCCTCCAAGTAGCAAAGTATCAAGCCAAGTGTGAAGCACGAATTGGAATGGATTAAAACACTCCACTCCCTCGTCCGGAACATCGACCAAACGTCACCAGAGGAAATAGCTGTGAGCTAACAGTGTTGGGCATGAACCCACGACCTCCAATTTATCCATCAACCATCCAGGGGAGGGATGAAGAATGAGAGATTAAAGAATAGAGAGATGTAAGTTGAGAGAAAAGTGAGCAAAAGGGTTTTGAGTGAAAAAAAACCGAGCCCGAGGGCCGAGTGATGTGAGAATCACAAATAAGAAAGGGTGGGAATAATACCCGAAGAAACTGGCTCCTTGTGATCTGAGATCTCTCGTCTTTGTAACATGCCTGTGTGTCGTGTCTTTTGTTTTGTCTCGATTTTTATTTGGATTCGTTCCGAGCGTGTCTCGTCGTGTTTAGGTTGTTTACCTTTTCTTTTTCGTTATTGAGTCTTTTTCACTATGTTCAGTGGTAGGCTCAATACCCGGTTGAAAACCCTTTTCTCAAATCGTTTTGTGCTCAGAGTGCTGTGCTATTCTCCACATTTATGCGAAGCATGATTTGGTTCTTTCATAAAACTACAGGGTCCACCCCCGATAAAGTGTGAACAGAAAAACTTGGACCTATTTGAAACTTTTGGGTTCCGGATTGCGAAGCAAGAAATTTTGGAGCATCTGAGTGTGCTTCAACTTCTACAAGTTTAGAATGAACTGTGTATTCAGAATGAGCAATATGCTGTTGTGGGCCATGAGTTCAGAATGAGCAGTGTTCAGAATCAGTTGTGAGCTGTGTGGGCTGTATGCAGATTAAACCAAGCACTATGTTACGAGCCGAGTGTTCAGAATGAGCAGTGGTTTGTTTGAGTTGTTTTGTTGTTGGCCGGTAGACTTTTCTGTTGGCCGACGGACAGCCGGTGACCTCCCCTGATGGCCGGTGAGCCTCCTAAAACCTTGTTTGGGTCAGAGGTGTGGTTTGGGGCCTTCATTGCTCAAGACAATGCAAGAAAGTGCATTTTCGAAGCTCAGCCGATCTCCGTTTCGACCTCAGACCGTCTCTTATGTGCAAGGTGTATCCTTTTTGTATCCTTTTGTCCCTTTCAAGATTTGAAAGTTTCCCTTCACGCGTTGCTTTACAATGCTTTGATGTGAACGCGCGTTGAGTTGTACGTCATTATGCTTACATTGTCATACACCTCGCATGGTCTGACGAGACCTTAAACACGTACGGTCTGGCAAGACCTTAAACACGCACAGTCTGGCGAGACCTTAAACACGCACGGTCTGGCGAGACCTTAAATACGCTCGGTCTAGGAGACCTTAAATCCGTCGGTCTGCATTGTTATGCATGATGCTCGTCACGCGTTGCCATACGCACCTTACATGCGTTGTTATGCATCTTCCTCATTTGCATTGTCATGCATTTCAAGTCGCGCATTGTTGCGCATTTCAAATTCACATGCATTGCCATGCATTTCAAGCAACTTGCGTTGTCGCGCATTCAAAACAACATGCATTTCAAAAAAAAAACAAAAAAAAACATGCATCATTTGCATTTCGAAAGAAAAAAAAAAAAGCATGCATCATTTGCATTTTGAAAAAAAAAAACAAAAAAAACATGCATCATTTGCATTTCGAAAGAAAAAAAAAAAAAACATGCATCATTTGCATTTAAAAAAAAAACATGCATCATTTGCATTTCGAAAGAAAAAGCCAAAAACAACATGCATCATTTGCATTTCAAAAAACAAAAAAATATATGCATATGTCATGCACTGTAAATAGCATGCATTATCATGCATTTTCATGCATTTGTCATGCATCCACTGTATATAGTGCATATGTCATGCATTTTTATTGTAAATAATGCATATGTCATGCGTTCACTGTACATACATACATTCCATTGCATATTGTATATATTGCATTGTAGCTTGCATGCATTCATTGCATCACCTCTATTTATGGCTTGCGCCTTTCCATGATTGAGCTTGGTCTGGTATGTGCCCATATCTTTCACGTCAAAGCACAGTTATGATATTATGTGTACGCACCTATTCCACGCTGGTATGTTGGTTTGAGGGTGACGGCACCATTTTTGTGTTAGATGCGGCTTATATGTATCAATGCCTTTCTTAGGCAAAATACGGTTTGGCCGCAGGCCTTATCCACTGCATCCATTACATTCTCCCCGGCAGATCGCATTGTACATAGCATTTATTGTATATAATGTATTGTACATACATACATTCCATTGCATATTGTAAATATTGCATTGTAGTCTGCATGCATTCACTGCATCAGCCCCTCCATCTATGGCTTGTGCCTTTCCATGTTGAGCTTGGTCTGGTATGTGCCCATATCTTTCACGTCGAAGCAGTTATAATATTATGTGTGCGCACCTATTCCACGCTGGTATGCTGGTTTGAGGGTGACGACACCGTATCTGTGTTAGACGCGGCTTGTATGTGTCCATGCCTTTCTTAGGCAAGATTTGGTTTGGCTGCATGCCATATCCATTATATATATTACATTGCAGTGTAATTTTTGCATCCAGCATTAGGATCATTGGTCTTTCCTTGGCGGGTCATTTCCCTACTTATGTCATTCTACCCAATTACTTGTTCTTGTGTCCGTCTGCATCACTCATAGTTCTGCATGTGTACGCGCCTATTCCACTGCTGGTATTGTGGTTTGAGGGTTGCGGCACCTTTTCTATGGTAGACGGACTTTGCATCTCCATCATCCTTTTGACATTTGTGTGGTTTTGAACCGCTCATGATTTGATCATGATTCAATTGCATTGCATTTTCATTTGCATTATTATACATAGTTTTGTATATATCGCATATCATTTTGCATTCATTTTGCATGTTATGCATGTTGCTAACAATATTGTACTTGTTGAGTTTTCGTTCTCTTTCAGGCACGATATTGTATGTATGGTTCATTTGAAGCTGGTGCAACCAGACGAACCGCACAGGTATTGTATTCTTCGAGTGAGACATATCGAGAATTGCATAATTCTCTTACATCCTTTCTGCATTGTAGTGTAGTTAGATTTGTGTTTGCTAACTTAAAACTGTCGCATGTTATGCTTCGTTACAGCTTTCCTTGCATGATCATAAGTTATGTTTGGCTTCTTGCATAGTCAGTTGCATTCTGCCCCTGCCTTCGGGCGCATATCTTGTCTGTCTTGCATGTTTGTCTAAGTCTTCGGCCTTGTCAAAAATGGGTCATCTCTGGGCTTTGACAATCACTCCCGTCATTGTTATGACTTTCGAGTTCTGTCAAAGAGGGGCAACTGTAGACACCCCATTTTTGACCATCCTCAAGACTTGGATGTCACCACTTGAACACTCGGTGATCATCCTTGTTTGTGTTTGTCTTGAGTTCCCGAAGATCTTGGCTACGTGCCTTGCCTCAGGATCTCTCGGCTCGACAGTTTTATGTCTGGTTTTGCACCAAACACTTGTGCTTTGCCTTTGAGGGGCAGGGAATGGCTTGTTGACCATCCCCACACATCACCGGCCATGGCTTGAGGCCACTGGCCATTGGTTTGTTGCCACCGGCCAAATGTTTGGCCGACCGGCACTCTTTGTAGTCGACTAACCATCTATTTTGGTCAAATTGCATTTTTGGCCGGCCGACCACTGTGCATCTGCTTTTGGCAGATATTTTGTGCAAGCTGTGATAGCTGGCACCCACTTTGCTCCCCTCCATACACGTGTATGGAGGGATCTCCCTCTTGACTAGCTTACTTGAGAAGCTTTGCAAGAGTGAGCTCCTATAAAGAGGAGGCCTCTCCTCCCTCTTCTAGGGTTAGAGAAAGAAGCTCCAGAGGTCTGGTTCTTTTTAGGGTTAGAAGTGTGTCTATTCTATTTCTATACTTTCCTCTCATTGTGTATGAGTGTGTGTTTGTTCATAGTTTTGCACATAAACACCTACCATTACACCTTCCCTTAATTGCTGAGGCCTTAGAGGGTTGATCTTGGACTTTTTGAGCTAGTTTTGATCCAAGAAGAGGTCTGACCTTGTGACCTTGGAAGTGTTCTTCAAGGGTGAGTGTTCTTGCCTTTTATTCCCCATTTTTGCATAGCTTTTTTGCCTATCTTGCAACTATTTTTTAGACTTTGCATATAACTAATAAAAGTCTTGTTTTTACTTGCTTAAAATAGTTGTTTAAGGGTGTTTTGTTGTTTGGGGTTGTTCGACCCCTCTTAAGGCTTGTTTGGCCCCATTTTTGTGCTATTTTGGTGAGCTCCGGGACCACCTTGTTTGGGCCTCCTCACCACTGAAATCTCTGAAATCTTGAGAGAGTTCAGTGGTGAGGATGGTGGTTTAAGGTCCCAAGAAGGAGAGGGCCACCCCCTCTCCTTGTTGTCTTCAAAATGTGCCATTTAAGCCTCATGTGTGAGCACCATTTTTGAACTCATGTGTAGACACCCCATTTTTGACCGTCCTTAAAACTTGGACGTCATCGTTTGAACACTAGATGATTACCCTCGTTTGTGTTCGTCTTGAGTTCTCGGAGGTTTCGGCTATGCGCCTTACCTCGAGACCTCTCGACTTGTCTGTTTTGTGTCTGGTTTTGCACCAAACGCTTGTTGTTTTGCTTCTGAGGGTGGGAAGTAGCTTGTAGGCCCTCCCCACACCTCACCGGCCATGGCTTGAGGCCACCGGCCTTGTTTCCTTGCCACCGGCCATTAGTGATGGCCAGTCGGCACTATTGATGGTTGGTCGGCATTATGTTTGGTCGGCCGGCCACTGTTTTTGATCAATCGGCCACTTGTCCTTACCGAGACCTTTTCTTGAGGGAGCTTGACCCTTTTGAACCTTTTTTTAGCTTCTCCAAGAAGCTTGACCCTTTTTTAGCTTCTCCAAGAAGCTTGACCTTTTTTTTAGCTTCTCCAAGAAGCTTGACCCTTTTTTAGCTTCTCCAAGAAGCTTGACCTTTTTTTTAGCTTCTCCAAGAAGCTTGAACCTCTTGACCCCTTTGCCTAGCTTCTCCAAGAAGCTTGGCCCTTTTGCTCCAAGCTTCTAAGAGAAGCTTTGCCCCATTGGTTTCTCTATATAAGGAGAGCCTCTCCTTCCATTTTAGGGGTTAGAAAAATCAGATATATATGATATATATATCACTCCCTCTCTATATCTCCCCCTCTCTCTACATTTGTGTGGGTTAGAGGGTGCAAAAGGGTCTGGTTCTTGGCCTATTGCACACCACTTCATAGCCACACACTTCCATCATCACTTAGAGGTTCTTGGAGCTTGTTTTCAGAGGTTGAGGACTGGTTTTTGAGACCTAAAGGCTGCTGGTTCTTGCTGGTCTTCAAAGGTAACTTCTTATCCTCTTTATTCCCCATTTTTGCACACCCTTTTAGCCTGTCTTGCTTGTGGATTTGGGCTTTGTGTATAACATAAAAAAGTTCTTTTTTTTTCGTGTTTAAGATACTTCATTAAGACCACTTTTGTGTTTGGGGTCGTTTACCCCCTCTTAGGCCTTGTTTGGCCCCTTTTTTGTGTGATTTTGGTGAGCTTCGGGACCACCTTGTTTGGGCCTCCTCACCACTGAAATCTTGAGGGATTTCAGTGGTGAGGATGGTGGTTTAGGGTCCTAAGAAGGAGAGGGGTGACCCTCTCCCTTGTTGCCTTGTTTGTTGCCCTTTTTGGCCTTCCAAAGGGGCTCCTATTTGCATGCTTCCAAGCCTTGTTTCAAGCATTTTTCAGTGGGTTTTAGGACCCCCATAAGCCATTTCCAGAGTTGGTTTGGTCTTGTTGAATGTCCTTATTGCATGTGTAGAGTAACCCTCTTGTTGGCCTTTCAAAGGAGCACCCCATTCTAGCATGTGTGGACCTTGCTTCCATGGGTTTTTGGGGCTTATTTGACATACCATGTTACTGTTTTGGGCTGGTTTGGTGACCTCTCTTGTGCTTCATATACATGTAGTGTAAACCATGTTTACTAGCCTATGTTGCATGTTGTTTTGGCCCTTCATGTTAGCACTTTTTGGCCATGCCTTGAACTGATTTCATGCATGTTTTGGACTGCCTTAGCACTGTTTTCATGCCTCATGGTTGAATAATGCTTGTTATGCATGCTTGTAGTGCAATGCCCATGCCTAGCTTTGAGTTTTGAAGCTTCTTGCATGCTTAAATGGTAGTGTTTTCATGTTTTGGGGTCATTTTGGAGTCATTTGGTATGCCATTTCAGATCTGGAACATGCACCATTGTATGCCATATTTCCTCCTTGCCATGCTTTGGTAGAGTTGCATTTTTGTGCCTTAAGCTTGGTTAATGCATTGTGCATGCATTCCATGTATTTTGTTGCCTCACTTGCATCATTGTGGCCACTGTTTTGGACCTAGTAGAGAGCTGTCCAAATTAGTTTAAGACCATCCCTTTGGCATGTTGTTGCATGCTATACATGTTTGTATGTTTAGGTACTTAGTCTATTAACATGTTGTATGTTTAAGTGCCATTGCATTTGGCATGCTTCTGGTGTTGAGTTGCTTTGCATATTTACATGTGTTATGCCTTTCATGCTGTTGCATGTGTGTCATTAACATTGATGTTATATGCCTTGCATGCTTACTTGTTTAGTTCATGGCCCATTGCGCATGGTTTTGTTGTTTGTATGATCATGTTGCACACTTTGCTCACTTGCCTAGGTTGCATTACATTGGCATACATACTTTGTCTCTTGAATTGAGTATGATAGAGGTTGAGTTCATTGTTTGTTTAAGTGCATTTCATTCCACATTGAAATTGCACACTTTGGTTCTTTGGGCCATCACGCATTGAAATGCGCGATTGGTGGTCCGAGAATCAAGTACCATGCTCCTTTGAGCCATAAACATGATAAGGAGTGTGGTTGGTGCAAACATTGCTTGAAATGCATTGCCATGCCATGTTTTGCCCTCTGCTGCTGTCAAAACAGATTCTGCAGGAAGATTTGGCCGACCGGCCATCCATCCGTGGCCGATATCTCAATCAGAGGCCGGTGGTCATTCTCCATGGCCGGTGGAAAATCCCCTTAGCCGGTGATGTTCCGAAGCATTCAGAGAAGCAACCCTGGGGCTTGTGCATTCTTCAGAGGAGGATAACAGTCAAAGTGGAGGCAACTTGTGCATGACTGTGACTTTCCGAGCAGAACCGCGCATACATTGCATGGGGCCCTCTTTCCAAGGCTGTTTACTGTTTTCCTAGATTAGTTAATTTGCTTAACTAGTAACGGACTGTAATAATTAGTTAGCTCGTAGTTAATTAATTGTATTATTCTTTTGGTCCCTCCAAGCGAGGGCGAATTTGTAATAGGTGTGGGTGCGTGTGTGCATGTCTTCCAATCCCCACTTCTTTCTCCCTTTTACTTACCTGCTTTCGATGGTTAGTGTTAGGGCATATTTAATTTAACATACCTTATGCTATGCATGCGTGCATCCATACATTTGTCTTGCATGTATCGGGCTCGGCGCATCATACTAATTGCATTGTACTTCAATTCCAAGTTGAATACGTGTTAGTTGCATCATCATCATATGCCATCTTAGAATAGCTGAGCCTGTCTAGATTGCATCTTTGCATGTGTTGCACTAGCCATTTTTAACATAAACTAGGATCATGCATGTGATTACTAACTAGTTTTTGTTTTGGCTTGGAGTACTCTGTAAGTTTTATGCTTTAGCATCTCGCATGAGTGTGAATGTTAACATGACAGTATGCTTGCCATGCGGCTATATGTTTACATGATATTACTACTTGAATGCCTGTGGATGGAGGTTGAATTGCCTAAATTGGAATAATGCATTAAAAACTGTGAGTTTTAAGCCCACTAGATAGTGGCAAAACCATCTTTTCTAAAAGCCCACTCGAGGGTGGCAAAACCTGTATTTTAGCCTACTTGCGAGTAGCAAACCATTTTCAAAACAAACATGAAATGTTTTGTTCCAATTTAGGCGATTTGGTCTATACTTGTTTGCTGTGCGCATAACATAGTAATTCTAGGCTAATAACTGGAATAAGAACACATAATGCTTTCAAAACAAGATATCACGGTTAGTAGAGGCCGATCTTCGGATCGGGCGAGAGGGGGTGCTCATAGCTGACCTTCCCCAACGTACCCAAGCTCCCGAGCTGAGGCAACCTTGGTGATGATGAACACGTGGCCTTTGGCACCGAGTCAGGGTTTCCTAAATTCCCCCCAAAACAAAATATTTAGGTGGCGACTCTGTTTCTGGAAAAGCAGTCCATGTTTGGCACTTCTTTTTCAAAAATCTGTTTCTCAAAACGATTTGCCGGATTTGGACTCTTTGGTTCAGATTAAGAACCGTGACACAAATCGAGTCTGAACTGTAGCGGAGTTGGCCATGTTTTAGTAGGAATTTGGTAGTATTTTGCCATGCTTTACCTCTGTTTTTACTTGGTTTAGACATACCATGCTTGCCTTGCATACATGTCTTGTAATGCCATGCATTGCCTTAACATGCCTTGTGCTTTGAGCCTTGTTTCTAGCATGTTTTTGGCTTAGCTTTGTGAAGCTTTTATGCTTGTTTTAGCATGCTAAAGGTCTGTTTTTGGTTATTTGGGTTGTCCATGCTTTGCTTTGTATAGCTACCATGTAATCCCTCTTGTAGGCCTTAGGTATTGACCCCTCTAGCATGCCATCCTTGCATCATTTCAGTGGTTTGGAACCACTTGTCATGTCATTTCAGTCCTCATGATATGCTCGTATGCTTGCATTTGATGCCCCTTTCATGCTTTAAAAGGTTGGTGTTTCTTGCTCCATGTTTATGCCATTGTGTATGCCTCTAGGATTAGATCATTTAGATGCCATCTAAGTGGTTTTTGGGGCTTACTTTTGCATGATTTAGGACTGTTTTAGTTCATTTTGGTCATTTGCTTCATATGTCATATGGCCATGGTTTAAGTCCTTGGCCTTGGTGGCATGCCTAGCTTGCATTGTAGATTGATTTGGCACCTTCTCTAACATGACTTTCAGAGCTTATAATTCTTATTGGAAAATTTTTCCTCCTCTTTCTTTTCTTTTGATGACAAGGGTTGAGGACTTCCGAAATGATGTGAGATATTCTTTTGAAAATTGGGTTGCCTTATCTTCTTTTGTGGAAGTTGTTTCTTGTTTATCACGTAAAATCTTTTGTGTTGAGAGAATCTTCTAGAAACGTTTTGTTAAGTAGAAGTCATTTGTGATTAATTTGGAGATGATGATGGTTATGAGTTGAAGAATCTTCTCATTGTTGACATGTGAACTATTGAATTGTTGTGCATTGACATTATTATAGGGAAATTGAGATTTGGAAAATTCATGCATCATAAACTTTTAAATTTTTATCTTGTGACTTTTAAAATGTTGCGTATTGAAGGAGTTGAAAGGGGGTAAATAGTCTATGAGTCCGGGTAGTGAAGTGGGTTTGGTTGAGTTGTGTAAAGTAATTGATACCTGCGCGAGGAGTAGAGGTGCCCTAATTGCCTTGTCTATGCTTATCCCCAAATGAATGTGGGAAAATGTTTTTGGGTGTCTACTAGTCCTGCTGTATAATAGTCGGCAAAAGTGGAAAAACTGATGATTTTGGGTGCCTACGTCTTACCGTATAATAGTCGGCAAATGTGGAAGGGAAAAAGGTTTTTGGGTGCCCCTCGCCCCGCCGATTCTGGAGTTAGCAAATGTGGGACTATTTTCAGTATACAAATATATATATATATATATGTATATATGAGTGTTTTGGTCGGGTGGCTCTCTCTTGGGATGTCATATATTTACCACCCATGTTTTTAGAAGAATTATTATCTAATATTCAGCATGGCCATTTAAACTTATAAAGAAGATTTACTTTAACATAAATTCTATACTTTCATAGCATGATCATGTGTATTTCAATTAATTATATAATGTGTTAAATATATTTCTTGATGAGCAATCTCTCACCCCAAAAAACTAACCATTTTCAGGAAATAAAGTTGACGAGCCATCTAAATGATTTACTGTGGAAAGCAATTTGGATGAAGTATGAATGATCACTTGTTTGATGTTTTGTGTTGAAGCCTTGGGTTATTTGTATAAATGTGAAGGATTTTATTTTTAAATTATGGACACTTTTGATAGAGTGTTGTCCCTTTTGATTTCTCTGTTTTGCATAACTTCTTACTTTTGAACTATTTCACTTTAACCATAACATAAGCTAACTGTATTGAAATTCTTGGGAATAGTTCAACGGGGAAGAAGTGTTATGGAGTTGTATTATTATTTCTTTTTCCACTGTTTGTATCTATGTAGGATGAGATAGGGGAACAGGATTTGGGTGGTGTTTTGCCTGGGCGTTATGTCTTGCTTAGGATGTCATAGCGTATTTACCACTCCATGATTGCAGATGAGACTTTGAATGGAAATCATGCATTGAACATTTTTGGTTTTGAAATTAAAAATATGGATTTTATCCTAACAAGTGCATGGTATGATCATATGCATTTTGATCCTTTATATGTCTTGTAAATAGTATTTCCTAATGGGCATTAGCTCACCCCAACTAATAGCAATTTAGGAATTGATGGTGTGACCCCGCCCAAGTGACAAGACAGTGAAGATTTTGAATGGAGCACGTGGGCTCATTGGATGTTATTTGTTGAAGCTCCAGAGCTAACGTGTGTTGGGACTGAATGTCCACCCTTTTGTGTAACCAAAGGGTTTCCCTTGAAACTTGTACGCCATTAGGGCATCTTTACTTTTGATTTCTTTAATTTTGTGAACTATAACTTGTATTGTGAGCTTAGGATGTAATAGTTTAATATAGTTCGATGAGAACGAGATTTACTAAATGAGAGATAATATTTTTCTTAAAGCATTATCTTACGAGAAATGGATTTATTTGATGGAAACCGGTAATTATTTAATAAAAATTGACTATATAAAGGTTTAGAATTTTGAGGGCATTACATGCTGCCCTCTTGCTGTGACGGCATCGTGCTGTCATGGCACTGACCCTATATCCTATGTAAATCATATAAAGAGAATGCAAGCTTTAAAAAAGAAAAAGAAAAAGAAAAAGAAAAATTAAAATCATGTTTTCTTCGTCAATTGTGAACTAAAATTGTCTCACATATAGATATTTCTAGATTTAACGACAAAGGAATTACAAGTTAAAAAGCTTTCTTTTTTTAAAACAAACTAAATGTTGCCTCCTAGCTGTGACAGCACTGTGCTGTCATGACACTGACCTGTATCCTATGTGAACAATATAAAAAAATGCAAGATTTAGAAGGAAAAAAAAAAAAATATTGTTTTCCTTAATCAATTGTGCACTAAATTCGACTGACATGTAGATGTTAGTGATTTAAAAACAAAGGAATTATAGGTTAAGAAATAAATGTAGCTGAAATGGAATGATAAACATAATACATATCACAATTATTTTGATACTTATAATGACCAACATATAAAATAAAACATTTAAGAAAAAACATGTAAATTTATAACATTATTTAACATCTAAATGAACACAAGATTTTGTAAATCTCTAGAAGTATGGTCGCAATGTGGAGATTTAAATTTTTAATGCAACTTTTTCTTTTTTCGATTTCCGCTTTCTTTTTTCTTCTTTTCCCTGGCTGCGATCATTATCATTATTGTGGTCAATTTCCTATCTTCACCATCATTCTCACATGTCGTTATGTTTTTTTTGATCTTTATTTTTCTTTTCCCTTCTTTTCCCTTGCCATCATTCTTCCATTTACTCTTAGGTGAAGGAACAAAAATCAAACCTGTTTCGTTTTGCTTTACTGGTAAATCACCTAATTCATCAATTGATTTGCATCGTCTTGCACGCTTTTTGTTTAGCTTTTGCATTGATTTAGTATTACTTCCTTGTTCTCTTTCTCTTTTAGAATATATACATACAGAAGAATTTACCTTGATTAAGTCTATAGGTTCTTGTAGTCCTATGTGCTTTGGAGAAATTAAAAGAAAAGTTAGATGACTTCTCATATGACCACCTATGGCTTTTTCATTGGAGAAGCATTTTGAGGAAATTAGACATGTACATTTCTTTATTGATGGGGATGGTCAACGGCTTGTTCACTTGTATCGGTCTATTTATGGTGTTGCAAAATGGTTAGTGAGTTAAATGTTGAGTAAATAACAAGTAGGCTTGACCGAATAAATGTAACCAATTGTTCACTCCTATCGGTCTATAAAGGCTTGTTCACTCCTATCGGTCTATAATTCCAAGAGTTTGTCTTTAACCCTCCCGCTTTGATTTTCCATAACCAATAAATAAAATAAGTCACCAAAACATGATTTTTGTGACTAAATTATGTTAGTCGTGTAAAATACAAATTTTTGCTACTAAATTGCTTTTTAGTTGGCAAATATGATTTTTTCGCAATTAAAACTTATTTAGTTGGCAAAAAGTGTACTTTCTTGTAGTGATTTACCACATCTGTGGAGTTCTTTTGCTTCAACCCTTGTTAGGGTTTAAGTCTGACTTCGAGTTTGAATCCTACAGGATTACATTTTGTTATCGTAGGTGGTGATGTGATCATCAACATCATTGTTGTCATTTTTCCTTTCTTTACCTTGAATCTCACATCTTGTTTTGTTTTCCTCCCTTTTCCATTTTCTTTTTTCTTCCTTCCCTTCCCGCAATCATAATCATCATTGTTGTCGTTTTTCCTTTCTTCACCTTTATTCTAATATATTGTTATGTTTTCTTCCATCTTCTATTTTCCATTTTTCTTCTTTTCCCTTGAAATCATCCTTCCATGTAGCATTACCAAGCATCATAATAATAAGAGCCACCTCTTCAATAGGTGGAGTAACATAAATCAAATTTCCTTCCTTTTGCTTTACTAGTAAATCACCTATAGAAGTTGGTACATTTAAAAAAAAAAAAAAAAATTGAATTCAAGTTTAGCAGCTTTCTTTTTTTAAAACAAACTAAATGTTTCCCTCTTGCTATGATGGCACTGCATTGCCACGACACTGGCCCTGTATCCTATGTAAACAATATAAAAATAATGCAAGATTTAAAAAAAAAATAAAAATAAAAAAATCAATTTTTCTTAATCAATTGTGAACTAAAATTGTCTCGCATATAGATATTGGTAGATTTAACAACAAAGGAATTATAAGTTAAAAAGCCTTCTTTTTTTTAAAACAAACTAAATGTTGCCCCCTAACTGTGATAGCGCTATGCCATCATGAAACTGGTCTTGTATCCTATGTGACCAATATAAAAAAATTTAAAAAAATGCAAGATTTGGAAAGGAAAAAAAAAATCAAAATCTTGTTTTCCATAATCAATAGTGCACTAAATTCGACTGACATGTGTAGCTTGCTTTTCGTGCTCCTTGGAGGGGTTTAGTCTCCTTGGATACAATAGCCCTACAGTTCGAACTCTGGTGGTTCTAAATCTAGTTTCACCAGTGCAATGTGAAATAAAAAAACACAAATGAGAGTCCAAATCCGGCAAGTTTTTGGAAAGTCGATTTACAATAAAAAATGCCAAAAGTGGACTGCATTGCCAGATTTCAGAGTTACCAACTAAATATTTTTGAAAAATTTAGGAAACCCATGACTCGTGCCAAAGGCCAGTTGTCCGTCATAACCAAAGTGTCTCGGCTCGGGAACTTAGGTATGAGAGTGGAAGGTCATGAATTGAGCACCCCATTCACTCGATCAAAGATCGGCCTCTACTAATTATAATGTGATTTTTATGTACAATATATGCTCTTGTTTTGATTATTAATATGCTAACATTACTATGTGAGGCACACAAGTATAGACCAAGTCACCTGATTTGGAATGCTTTGATTTCATGCTTTGTTTGAAAAGTGTTTTGAATATGTGCTATTTGAAAAGGTCAGCTCATATATGCATTAATCAAATCATCTCAATTCAAGCGAACTAGCCTTTATCCATAGGCATTCAAGAGGTATATCAAATAAGCACTTAGCTTCATGGTAATATGCTTGATATGGAAACACCATCATATATGCAATATGCTAAAGCCAAAAATGCTCACCTAGTACTCAACCGAGGCAAGTCAAAATAGAATAAAGTAGTTAGAAAAAGGCATGCTCTAATATGCAAATAACTAATGCAACACATACAAAATGCAACTATAAGGTTTGGTTTATTAACATGATATATGGCTCAACTCAAAGTATGTGATAGTGCACATATTCAAGTAAGTAGGAAATTACAATAATGTTAGAATGATGAATCGAACTCGATGTATGCAAAAATGGATACAAGTCAAGGTAATGGAGTGAAACCAAAATATGATGCTATATGTAACCATCATAAGCAAGTAAATAAAAGGGAGAAAGAATGGGGTGGGAAGACATACACAATAATCCAATTTTGCCCTCACACGGGAGGGCCTGAATGAATATCCTACTTTGTTAAATATTACAACACCAAATAAATGGATAGGCTGAATTAACTAATTATTATAAATCTGAATTAAATTAATTACATATATTAATTAATTAAATAATAAATTAAAGGACTAGAACAAGGGGCGAGGAGCCGCATGCACAAACTAAGAACATCCTCTCGGAAACCCTTTGTTTGCTGCCAGATTCTATTTTGTTTACAGTCAGAAATTAATTCTATTTTTTCCTCAGCTTCTGCTTTGTTCTACAAGAGAAATACCATTGTCTATACAACAAAAGGTGGTCGGCCGGTCTTGAGAAGTGGTTGGCCGGACAGAAAGGTGGTCGGTCAGCTACTGTTTTTGGGTTTTGCCCTACTTCCATAGAATCAAAACATAGCAAAAATAGAGTGTTTCTAGGAGATGTTTATCCTCTTTGCCTCTCCCTATCATGAAACTGATCAAGGGAGGAGTAGGCTCGATTCACAAATCATCAATTGTGGCAAAATTGTTTCATGATGATCTACGAACTGGTAGGAAAAAAGATCAATAAATAGAAATAAAAGACCAACAAAACCATTCCCCCATCATGGAGTTACCTCAAGGGAAGTGGTAGACATTGCTTCTTGAATCATTAACATCACTAAAGAGTATGTAATGATTTGAGATGCAATAGGTTCAATATAACATTCGATTGACCCCAACCCAATTTTATTATTTTTTTTACCACTTTTGTTCCAATTTTAACCTCTTTTACGTTACCTTGCCATTCTTTATTCATTGTTTTCCAAAAGTGATAACTACGTCCACTAAGTGCAAAAACCGATAAAGAGGAGTGTCAAACAAGAAGTTGTGCTTAACATGAGAGAGATGTAACGCCTTAGTAATGAACCCCTAAAGAGATTAAACCATTAAGCATGGAAGGTCTCTTTCTCAAGCCTTGAGCAACAAACTAGTGTTTAAGATAACTCTTAATCAAAGAAAGCAAAGAAAGGAGGGACGTTGCAGAGATGATTATGCAAAGGTAATGATGACAAATGAATATTTACATGGAAATTATATAAAAAGAGCTATCAACTCAAATAGATTGGTGTCTATGGCCTAAACCACCAAATCTATGAGGACTTTACAACAATATAAGCATGGTAGTCAAAGCATAACTACGTAAACATACTAAATAGCCCCATAAATGGCACAAAACAATGCTGAAAATCAGTTTGAAAAGCTAGCAAAAGTAAACCAAAAAAAAAAAGAAGAGAACAAAGCTAGTAAGCAAGCCTAAGGAAGGGTGGTGTAGACGTGCCCTGGGAACTGCCCGGGATCCCGGCTGCGATGGCGCGAAATCTCGTTTTGTTCTAAGCTACTACAGTTCGGACACAATGTCATGGTTCTTAATCTGATATCAAAAAGTGCAATGTAAGACTGATAAATCACCAAAGAGTCCAAATCCGGTAAATCGTTTCAAAAAACTGATTTTATAAAGAAGTGCTAAACATGGACTGTTTTTCCAGATACAGAGTTGCCACCTAAATATTTTATTTTGGGAAAATTTAGGAAACCCTGACTCATGGCTAAGGCCACATGTCCGTCATCACCAAAGTTGCCTCGGCTCGGGAACTTGGGTACGAGAGGGGAAGGTCATGCAATGAGCACCCTCGCTTGCCCGATCAAAAGATCGACCTGTACTAAGCATGATATTTTGTTTTTGAAAACACATGTGTGTTCTTATTCCAGTTAATTAGCTAATCTTACTACGTGATGCGCACAACATACAAGTATAGACTAGATCGCCTAATTTGGAACAAAACATTGCATGTTCGTTTATGAAAATGGTTTGAAGTTTGCTACTCGCAAGTAGGCTAAATTCGGGATTCAATGAATTGTTCCAATTTAAGTAATCCAACCTTCACCCACAAGTATTCAGGCAATTAATCAAATAAGCAGTCAGCCTCATGGCAAGCATGCTTTCATGGCAACACTAACACACATGCAGTATGCTAAAGCGTAAACACTCACAGTGTACTCCGAGCCAAAACAAAGAACTAGTTAGAAATCATGCATGATCCTAGTTTATGTTAAAATGGCTAATGCAATGCATGCGAGAATGTAACTAAAATAGGCTCGGCTATTCTAGACTGACATGTGAAATGCAACTTGGTACATGTATTCAAATTGAAATTGAAATACAATACAGTTAGTATGATGCGCCGAGCCCGGTGCATGCAATACAGATGAATGGATGCACACGTGCAAGCATAAGGTATGCTAAACAAAATATGCCCTAAAACTAACCATCGTAAGCGGTTAAGTAAAAGGGAGAAAGAAATGGAGGTTGGAAGACATGCATCACACACACGCACGCTTATATAACAGTTGGCCCTCTCAACGGAGGGACCGAATAAGAAGCTAACTAGCTAATCTAAGCTAATTAAACTAATTATTACATCACAACAAAGCTAATTAACTAATCCTAGTTAACTAACTATTACAAAACAATTAAGCAGCTAAACGCATTAACTACTTAAATACAGAATCCAAAGCATAAACTAGCTAAGCAAATTAGCTAAGTAAAGCAATAAAACAAGATCCTTGGAGGGAGAAGAGTACATGCATGTCTGGTCGCCTCGTTCAGAAATCCGTTGCGATGCCCCAACTTGCCTCTGTTTGCAACTGTTCTTAGAAACTTGCACCAAGCTCCAGAAAGCTTCAACTCCACCTTGGGAACATGTGGGAGGGTGGTCGACCAGTTGTTGGTGTGGGAGACCACCTGTCGACCACTTTTTGTTGTTGCAGGATAGAAAAAATGGTCGGCCAGCTAGTTTTTTTGTCCGGTCGACCAGTTGTTGCTACATTCCTCCAATTTGCTGCAATAGAGAGCAAGAAAGGGCATGACAATGTATTTGCAAGGTATGTGTGCATAACCACCCTCCCTATCATTTCATAAGCTCAAGGGAGTGTGGTTCTCGACCCTCGAGCCACCAATCGCGCATCTCAATGCAGGATGGCTGAGAGGCGAAGTTGCACAATTCAATATGAAAATGAATGCACACATAAACACATAAGGCCTAAAACTCTATCATACTTGATCAAGAGCGTCGGCGATCAAGAATTGAGGCACATTTCATCACTTCAAGTATGAAACGTCCCTCATTTCCCGTGTTTGGACTAACACCTATTCCAAACTCAATGCAACACATAACATGGCATGCATAATGCTATGTAACATGGAGTATGCAAAAATGCAATGTAACACAAGCATGCAAACATACAATGCAACATGAACAACCTAACAAGGCTAATGGCATGCACAATGTACAATGCTAAGAACATAGCATACTCAATGCAATGGACAACATGGCATACACAATGCGATGAACTACATGGCATACACAATGCTAAATCAATCATGCAAACAACATGGTATACTCAATGCGATGAACTACATGGCATACACAATATGAACAAGAACATAGCATGCACAATGCAAACAACAACATAACATGTACAACACGATGTAACATGGTATACACAATGCTCAATGGACTTAAACCAAAATGGATAGACCTCAGCCATGCCCAAATCAGTGGCCATAACATCAAAATAAAGGCACAAAAGGCAAGGCATGCGTGCATAATGCATTGGCCATTCAACTAGGCCTAAGAGCACAACTCTCAAGAGTGCTCAAGGAGTGATAAACATGAAAGTGTGACAACACTAAATGCACTGAAATAAGGTATGAAATGATGCCAAATCATTCAAACAAAGCAAGCATAGCATGCAAAGGTCCTTAAAGCACGAAGCTAGTAAAGAGGACTACAAAGGGGGCATGCAATACATGGCATAAGTGCATGAAACAACCATGGACAGAGCTTAATTAGGCCTAAACAAAGACCAAAACATGCTAAGATGGAGGCGCAAATACCTAGGCAAGATGGCATACATGCAAGGCCACAAACTAGGCAACAATGCACAACACTCAAAGGCACTTAAAGAGTGAATGAAGTGGGAACATGGTGATGCTAAATACTCTGAAATAACATGTTAAGTGATGCCAAATCATGCACATAATACAAATGAGGCATGCTATGGTGCCCGAAGCTTGAAGCTAGCATAGGCACTTGTACTACAACTATGCAAAACATGAAGCATGTGATCAAGGCAACCCAAAATAGTCCTAGAATATGTTAAAATAAGTCTAAAACATGCATGGAAGGAAGCCAAAACAAGCTAGCATGAAGGGCATAAGGCATGGTGAATGCAAGGCAAATAAGGTGGTTTACACTACACCTATTAAGACCAAGCATGGAATGACTTAACCAACAAAAATTAGAGTTATACCATGGCAAAATAACCCCAAGTAAACACTGAAATGATAGCTCGCAAGCTTAGGTGTGAAGGCATACACAATGATTCATGTTAAGGCATAAAGGGGCAAACCCTCCAACGCATTGAAAAAGTGATAAATGTAAGTGCATGAACATGAAACATGGACTGAAATCACATTACAAATGATGCCAAATCATTCAAATAGTCCAAGTAATGCATGCTAGTGGACTTGATGCACAAAGCTAACAAGCTAGAATGCATTATAGCTATACAAAACATGACATGCATGACCAAAACAATATGAATTAGAGCTAAAGCATGTTAAAACATGGACAAAAGCTTCTTGAAGTTAAGCCAAAAGCATGCTAGAATGACATGTTAAAGCATGATGCATGTTAGGCTATTTCATGGAATTGCACTACAAGTGCATAGAGTATGCAAGGGGTGACCAAAACAAACCCTAACAGAGGTATGACATGGCAAAACATCACCAAAAACATGCTGAAATGGACACAAAACAAGCTAGAATGACATGCTACTTCATGAAGCATACAAGACTAGTTTGTGTGATTTACACTACAAGTGTATAAGGCATGCATGGAGTGACAAAACCAAGTAAAAATAGTGGCATGCCATGCTAAAATAAGCCCAAATACAAGCTAAGATATGGCCAACATAAGCTTAACAAACATGCTCACACATGAGGCATTCAAAGCAAGTAAACAAGACACAAGGAGAGGGGATGACCCTCTCCTATTTTGGACCCCAAAAACACCTTTCCACCACTGAAAATCCTCTGGATTTCAGTGGTAGAAAGGTCAAAACAAGGTGGTCCCAAAAGCTCACAAAGAAGGCACAAAAGCAAGGCCAAATAAGGCCTAAGAGGGGGTAGACAACCCCCAACCAAAAAGTGACCTTAAACAAACGTATTAAGCATACAAAATTAGAACTTTTTTTAGTTTAGATTTAAGCTTAAAACAATATGCAAGTGGGTCCAAAAGCTTAAGCAAAACAAAGGGTTTAAAGGGTTAAAGGCTCACCCTTGTAGACTACCTTCAAAATCACAACTTTAGCAGGTTTTTCAAGCTCAAACCAAACCAAAAACATCAAAACCAGCTCCTAAGCACCTCAGCAACAAAAGGATGGTGTTTGAGTGTGTGTTTGTGTGTTAAAGTATGAAGAAATTACACTTTAAGACACAAATATGAGACCAAGAGAGAGATATAGAGATATATGTGTATGTATATCTTAATGCACAAAATCTCCACTTGGAGAATGGAGGGGGAGCCTCCCTCTTATAGAGAAGCAAGGCTCAAGCTTCTTGAAGAAGCTAAAGGTTCAAGGCCATCCCTCCATACACATATGGAGGATGGTTTCAGTGCCTTCCAACTGTGCCAGTTGGAAGAAAATATCTCCAAAAAGGTGGCAAAAAGAAGCCGACCACTTGAAGTGGTTGGCCAACTACTTTAAGTGGTCAGCCGACCACTATAAGTGGTCTCCCAAAAATAAAAGTGGTCGGCCATGGTGGGAGAAGGTTAGCAGCATGAAAACATGCAAATGGTGTGGTGGCCGACCACTTTTGATGGGCCAAAGACCAATGAGACCAGTTGTCAGACTAGAAAACTGGCTGGCAGGAAGGAAAGTGGTTTGCAGGGAGAGAAACTGGCCTCCCACCCTTGTACCACCTTCCAAACAAGGAAAACAAGGTTTGTATCAAAAACAAACCAAAACGGATGCAAGACGAAAGTTCGGGAGGCAAAACGCGCAACTGGGAGCCTCGAAAACTAGCTGACAAGCACCAAAAGTGGTTTGCAACCACAAAAGTGGTCTCCCAAACCACAGTGGCCCTCTAGGCCAAGGAAACAAGGTGTGGTTCAAAAACCACGCCAAACGGAGAACGTTAAGCGGTCCCGAGACAAGGCGCGCGGCCGAAGGCTCCGAAAATCGGAAACTAGTCTCCAAGTGGGAAAAGTGGTCTAGGATCACAAAAAGGGGTCTACGACCACAAAAGAGTGGTCTACAAGACCTCTCCTTCCCTCAGGCAAGGAAAACAAGGCTTGGTCCACAAACTGAGCCGAAGCACAAAGAGTTCAGAGGCCCAGAGGCAAGGCACTCGGCCGAAACTCCGGAAACTCGAAATGAGCACAACATGCACTATCACCGAGCGCTCAATCGATGACGTCTGAGTCTTAAGGTTGATCAAAAATGGGGTGTCTACAGGTGGCTAACCCCTCCACTTTTTGGACCTTAAAATCAAATGTTTTAGCCTTTGAAAACTATTAAAATTAGTAGCCAAAAGTAAAGAAACATGTGGAAAAACAAGGATATAAGCTATGGGATAAGGTTCAAGAAAGGGTGGTTAACCCCTCCACCTTTAGTAGCTTTTAAATCACAAGTTTTAGCACTTGAAAATAGTCCAAAATAGTGTATAAAAGAGAAGAAAAGAGTCATGCAAATAAGAGAGAAGATGGCAAATGCTATACCTCTTGAAGAGAGGATGTTCTTTGGTTCACTATAGCTATTATGGTTTTGACTTGTCACTTGTTGTATTCTGGACTCGGGTATGTATGGTTTTGAACGATGATTCATATCTTGTTTTCCTTGTCTCCCCTCTACCTTGGTTATTGGGTTGTAGTTGTGCATTTGGAATAGGTTGGTTGCTTGTTTTTCCAAACCTTGTTGCCTAGATTTTTGGTCCTCCGCTCGAGCGGCCTTTCTTGCGCTCGAGCGAGATTTGCAAACTCTCAGTACTTTGCACATTTGTAAAAGTACTAGAGGGGTGTCTTTTAAGCTTGAGCGGCGTTTCCCACACTCAAGCGGGTGGGAGCTTGAGTGGCCTTTCTTGAGCTTGAGCAGTTTGTCTATTGTCTGCAAAAGTACTAGATGTGTGTATTTTGCGCTCGACCGGGCCACTTCTTGTGTTCGAGCGGAACAACTTATTGTGTCTGACACTTGAGTGTCAACTCTTTCGCTTAAGCAGACTGTGTGTGTATCAGATCGTGAAAATGACATTTTATATCACTTTTTTAGATCTATTTACTTTAAAACCCTAAAACCAAGAGCCTCTCTCTCTAAACTTCCCTTCTCTCTACATTTTCATCTAGATCTAGTGATATCTCCACCCTACTTCCCTTGATAAAAAAGTAGAGCTTCTCAAGATCTTCATTTTGATCCAAACAAACTTGGGTTTCGGTGTCCTTGGAGTTTCAACCTTACTTTGCTCGTCTTCTCTTCTTGAGGTGGGGATTTTCTACACTTTAATATGGTTTTTAACTTAGTTATTTGTCGTTGTGTAACAATGGTGAAATTGGGTGTAGTGTAAACAAACCTACGGTTTGGGTGTGAAGTGAAAAGAGGGGTTTTTGGTGAATGTGAAATAAATGAGTGTAGGGGTTTGAATATGAGATCTTGTTGTGTCAAAATGGTTGATTTTGATGCTTGGGTTGACATTTGGGAAAAATGGGGTTTTTGCCCTAATTGAATCAAATTGTTATTTTGTGTGAATAATTGAAATTGACATTGAAAATGTGAAATTGGAAGACTATTGATATGAATATTATCTCATACCTTTGGAAATTTTAAATAAGCTATTTGTCTTGCAATTGAATATCTGTTTAGAAATAACTGCATTGGGCTATCGGTGGAGGATAGCTATGATTATTGTAGAAATTGCATGAGGATTAGGTGAATTAAAACTAATTCATGGTTGGTTGCCCTTGAATATGATCATGTTGTAAATACATTATATATGTATGTTTGTTTGGGAGAGAAGGGGATGTACTCCATGTATGATTATTTTGTAGATACACATTGTATATGTGTATTTGATTGGGAGGACAAAGGGAATGTACTCCACTGTTTGGGAGGAGAAAGGGGATGGACTCCATTATAATTAAGTTGGCTGGAGTGTCTTGGGTGAAAGTCCCGAAATTTATACATGGGTGCCGATCCCGCGGACGAAATTTCCGTAAAATGGCAGATTGAAGTGTTTGTGTGTTAATGGTGTGATTGTAGAACCATTGAGTTGTAGTCTCATTTGGATTATTGAAAAATAATGAAATTGGCTTATGTATTGAAGTGAATTGGAGGAAAATGAAATGAAATATGGACGTAGCATTCTATGACTATGTTAAAATGTGAATGCTTTATCCCTGGCATTGTATATGCATACTGCACTTATTTCTCCATTAAATCTCATATCTTATGTTAGATCATTCCTACTGGGCTGTGGCTCACCCTATTTGGGGAAAACCATTTTCAGGTGTTTGTGACATGCCTCCGCCAAGGCAATAGCTTGGAGGGACTTTTGGGAGCAAGAGCTTCTTCATTTTGATTGTATATTTTTGTATAGCCAAGGGTTTTATTTGTATGAGCTAGTCTCACTTTTGGTGTAACTATGTCAAGGCTTGGAAATGTAAGCCTATAGGGCATTTGTTGACGCTAAACTCTTTTGTACTATTTACTTTATGAAATCAAAGGACAATGTACGCTGATTTATGCAGTTATTTATATGTTTTGAATTGTATTCATTGTATAATTTTGGGGGCGTTACATTCACAAAACAAAAAGTGATCACCCTAAATAACTAAAATTTTGGCTCAATAAACTTAGCAAAGAGCCTCAAAATTTTGTTTTAGGAAGTGTATGTATAGTGTATGTATATTACAAGATAGAGAGGGACAGCGTTTGACAAGTTTTTGGCTCTTGGCAAATTTTTCTAACCTAAAACCATAAGAGATGGTCATCTATTTATAGAAAAATAGGTTCCCCTATCGGAAATATCTGTATCAAGCCAGCTGGTGCAAGACATGCACATAGGGGAACAACTGGCAGCAAAATATCTGCTGGCCACTAGACATGAACGGCCGACCTTCGAGAGGGATGACCAGCTAATAAAAATTGGCCTACTGGCTACTTTTTGGCCAGCAGGCCTCTGAGTGGTCAGTTTAGAAAAAAATTAGGTTTGGTCCAAAGGAGGTGCAAGGTTTTAGGCTCTAAAACTCAAAACTGAAGCTCTTTGCTGAAGAAATTGAATGGTTTGTACAGCGTATTATTTCATCATTGAGTGTTCACCATGAGGCGCCCAAGCCTTAAGGGAGGTCAAAAATGAGGTGTTTACAACATGTAGATATTGGTAGATTTAAAAACAAAGGAATTACAAGTTAAGAAATAAATGTAGCTAAAATGGAATGATAAACATAATACTATCATAATTATTTTGATAATTATGATGACCAACATATAAAATAAAACATTTAAGAAAAAACTTGTAAATTTATAACATTGTTTAATACCAAAATGAACACTAGATTGTGCAAATCTCTTGAAGTAAGACAACTTCTTTGGTCACAATGTTGAGAATTAAACATTCAACAAAATGTTCATTTTCGATTTCCATTTTCTTTTTTCTACTTTTCCCTTGTCGTGATCATCATCATTATTGTTGTCGATTTTCCTATCTTCACCTTCATTCTCACATGTTGTTATGTTTTTTTCCGTCTTCATTTTTCCTTTTTCTCCTTTTCCCTTGCCTTCATCCTTCCATTTACCCTTAGAAAGCATCATAATAATACGAGCAACCTCTTCATCAACAGGTGAACGAGCATAAATCAAACCTGTTTCATTTTCCTTTATTGGTAAATCACCTACTTCATAAATTGATTTGCATCGTTTTGCACGTTTTTGGTTTAACTTTTGCATTGATTCACTATTATTTCCTTATTCTCTTTCTCCTTTAGACCATACAGATATAGAAGAATTTACCTTGATTAAGTCTACAGGTTCTTGTAGTCCTATGTGCTTTGGAGGAAGTGGAAGAAAAGCCAGATGAGTTCTCATATAACCACCTATGGATTTTTCATTATAGAAACATTTTGAGCAAATTAGACATGTATATATCTCCATTGATGCGGATTGTTGACGGCTTACAGTGTTGCAAAATGGTTAGTGAGTTAAGTGATGAGTAAATGACAACTAGGCTTGACCAAATAAATGTAACCAATCAACAGGTGTGAAACAAATACAAACTAGATTGCGCTTAGAATAATAAGCACATCTATAATTCCAAGAGTTTATCTTTCAAGCTCCCGCTTCGATTTTTCACGACCAGCAATTAAAATTAGTCATCAAAACATGATTTTTGCGACTAAATCATGTTAGTCATGGAAAATAAAAAATTTGGCTACCAAATTGTTTTTTTTTTTGCAATTAAAAATTATTTAGTCGGCAAAAGTATAATTTCATGTAGTGATTTATAGAATGTATGGAGTTCTTTTCCTTCAACCCTTGATAAGGTCGAAGTCTGACTGCAAGTTGGAATCCTAGTGAAGTACATTTTGTCATCATCGATGGTGGTGTGATCATCAATATCATTATTGTCATTTTTTCTTTCTTCACCTTCATTCTCACATGTTGTTTCGTTTTCCTCCATCTTCCGTTTTATTTTTTCTCCCTTCCCTTCGGCAATCATTATCTTCTTTGTTGTCGTTTTTTCCTTTTTTCACCTTCATTCTCATATATTGTTATGTTGTCTTCCATCTTCTATTTTCCTTTTTCCTTCTTTTCCCTTGAAATCATCCTTCCCTTTACCGTTAGCAAGCATAATAATAATAAGAGTCACCTCTTCAACAGGTGAAGTAACAAAAATCAAAATTGTTTCCTTTAATGAATTACAAGTAAAGAAGCTTTCTTTTTTTAAAAAAAAAAAAACAAACTATATGTTGTCGTTTTGCTGTGACGGCACCGTACTATCACGGCACTGGCCTTATATCCTATGTAAACAACATAAAGAGAATGGAAGATTTAAAATAAAATAAAAAAACAAAAATCTTGTCTTCTTAATCAGTTGTGAACTAAAATTGTCCCACATATAGATATTGGCAAATTTAACAACAAAGGAATTACAAGTTAAAAAGCCTTCTTTTTTTAAAAAAAAAACAAAATGTTGCCCTCTAGCTGTGGCAGCACTGTGATGTCACGACACTGTTCATGTATCCAGTGTGAACAATATAAAAAAAAAAATGCATGATTTAGAAATGAAATAAATCAAAATCTTGTTTTCCTTAATAAATTGTGCACTAAATTTGACTGACATGTAAATGTTGGTAGATTTAAAGACAATGGAATTACAGGTTAAGAAATAAATACAGCTAAAATGGAATGATAAACATAATACCTATCATAACCAACATATAAAATAAAACATTTAAGAAAAAACATGAAAATTTATAACATTGTTAATATCCAAATGAACACTAGATTGTGCAAATCTCTTGAAATATGACAAGTTCATTGGTCACTGGAAAATCTAGTAATCCCCTAGATGTTGATTTGTGATTATGTATCAATTTTAAGCAGTAAATAACAATCCCAATCAAACAATCAAGATAAATCGATACAACGATTTTACGTGAAAAAACTACAATTGGAGCACCTCCAATTGTGATAAAAAAAAACCATGGGCAAAAGCCACAAAACAATCCATTAAAAAGACAAAAAATAATTACACAAGTGTTCTCTCAATTACCTAGCGAATCTACGCCCGAATTGAACTGACCTCAATGTGTCTCTTCCACCACCGTCTTCACCTCGGAATTATCTTGCCCAACGTTGAATCCACAAAACCAATGTCGAATCATGACGATGAGCCACTTCAGAATCCACCAAAGCTTCAGGCTCGAATTCCCTGGAATTCACCGAAGAACAACACTCTTTTTGTATTGAATAAACAAACAATCCTTTGATGTATACTTCTTAAACCATGAGTTGAATACTCAATCAAACATCAAAGAAAACTAGCAAAATAGCCCCAGATATAAACCTTAATATCTAAGAAGAAGATCTGGAAGCGTAACCCTAGATTTGGAGCAACTTGAGGTTTTATAGAAGCTGAGATCGCAAGGTCTGCTCGAGCATGAGAATGGATGCTCGAGCGGGGACTCTATATTGCTTGTTCCAAACTAGGATGTACGCTGAAACTGGGAAATGGATGCTCAAGCGTAAAAACACGCCTCACAGCATATTTGCAGACCGGTCAAACTTCTGGAACCAAACATTCTCCACTCAAGTGCACAAACAGCCGCTTGAGTGGACAAGCAACTTTGAATGCATTTTTGCATTTTGCTTTAGGGGCGCTGCCCCTCAACCCTACCGTGGCACTGCTGCAATGATCCAGAATTTTTCCCTCTGCTCGAGCGGGGAGTGGACGCTCGAACGGACTTGTGAGGCTTCCAGTACTTTTGCAGTCTGTCCAAAATTCTGAGAGTTGTGAATTCCCGCTCGAGCGTGGGAATGGTCGCTAGAGCGGCCAGCTTTGTTGGTTTGTGCGCTCAAGTGCAAGATAGGGCGCTCGAGCAGTCTGCCTGGTTAAGTTTGAATTTCTGAGACTAGTGGGATTTTTTTTGACCTTTTATTATTGTGTTTGGAGCCTCCCTATTTTATTTTGGGGTATTGATCGAAGTGGTAACATGATGGTAAAGTAAGATTAGATCAAAAACTTTAATTCGGATAATTTCCTTCAAACAACCGTCACTTTTTTTCCCTTTTCTTTTTTCACACTTTGAATTTGGGTGTGAGGCTAAAATCATGGGAAAGCTTGTTTCCGGGGCTTTGATTTGGATACAAGAACGACCTAAGACAGAGTCCGGATGAGAGAGTTATATCCATTTGAAGTTTTAGTATCTGTGCTGGAAGTAGGTACGCTCGAGCGTGGAAAGCGACGCTCAAGCGGACTGTGCGAATTCAGCAAGCTTAAAAGCACTTTTCTAGATCATTCTTCACACCTCCATCTTCTCTCTTCATCCCTCTCACCCTTAGTCCGAAAACCCTAGAGATTTTGGCCCAAATACCTTCCATTTTTCAAAGATTTGGCCAAGATCTCTTACCAAAAAGTGAAAAATGCTTGAAGAACTCACTTTTCAACCAATTGAAGTTTTTATTTGTGAAGGAATCTTATCAAAGCTTTGCTCTTTTGCTTGATTCTTGAGGTAGGGGTCCTAGTTCTTCTTCAATACTTGCATTAATAGATAGATTTGTGGTATTTTGATTATATAAACACAAAATCTACATTTTTTAAGCATATAGTGTTACATCATGAGATTGGGGGCTTAAAGGTTTGAAGTGTTGGGGTTCAATTGTTAGGTTAAGATTGTGGATTATGAACCTTAGGAGTATAATCAATGGGAAAATTGGAATAAAAAGTAGCGGTGTGAGAAGTTTTAATTTTTCTTGAAAGTCTTGATTTTTCTTGAAAACCCTAAGTTGACTCATGATGATAATTAATGATTTTGCCTAAATTGAAAGTATAATCATGAAATTGAGAGGTTGAATTTTATACATACAAGTTTAATTGAATTTTGGAAGTGTTTGAAAATTATGTAAAAATTAGTGATTGAACCTTTATTATGGATATTGTAAATCATGCTATAATATGAAATGAAATTTGGGAAAAAAGATTTGTTAATGATATGGATGACATGAGCCTTGGGATGAAATGATAAAATGGAGATTTAAGAGTTCACATTGAATTATGTTGAATTGCATTAGTGGTGTTGAATTGAATTGTGTTGAATTATGTTGAAATGAATTGTGTTCAATTTTGTTGACTATGTTGAGTTGGGTTGAGTTGTGTTGGCTTGTGTTGTGCTGGTACCCGCGCGGGGAGTTGAAAAAGGTTTTTGGGGGCCCACGTTCCGTCGTATAATAGCCGGCAAATGTGGGGGTGGTTTTGAATTAAAGGTGCCCAATTTCCATGTCTAGACTTATCGTTGGACGAATGTGGGAAAATTGATTTTTGGGTGTCCACACAGTCCTGCCGTCTAATAGTCGGCAAAAGTGGAAAAATGGATGCTTTTCGAAAATGTTTTGGGTGCCCACATCCTGCCGTATAATAGCCGATAAATGTGGGAGATTATTTAAAAAAGTTGAAAAATGGTTTTTGGAGAAATATGGTTTTTTTGGAAGAAAATGGCTTTTGAGAAAATGGTTTTGGGAGTTCACTTCCCACCGTATAATAGCTGGCGAAAGGTGAAAAGTGTTATGGATTGGGTGCCCGCTATCCCGCCGTAGTAAGTCGACAAAAGGTGGATTGTGTTGAGATGTGTGTTAAGAAGTGTGTTGAGTTGACGATGTTATTTGTGATTTGTGATGAATCTGTGAAATTGCAAATTGATGTGTAACTTGGAATAAAGAGGAAATGCACATAGACATTATTTGTAAAGAATGGAATCTAAAAATGGGTAAGGGGATTATGGATTGGTGATGGTGAACTTAATGAATTAGTTGTGACAATAAAGGTAACTTATAAGTGTTGTTTTATAAATAAATGAGGGACTAATTTGAAAGGGGTTTATTAATCTTGTGTTATCTTGAAACAAAATTTAGAGAGTGTAAATAACGGAGTGAATTGAGTATAGGAGAATTGTTTGTAAACCAAAGAGGGAATTTCAACTTGAAGTTATGGAGTTCTAAATAAATATAATGAGTAGAAAGGAAGAATGAAAGAAAAAGAAGAATATTAAAAATGGAAATTAAATGAGAAATATTTTGAGAATTGGTTAATAATTTTTAAATGATGTTGTTTCTCAAATATGTTTGTTTCAAAAGGATCTATGGTTTTCTAAGGTTAAGGGATAATTTTTAATGGCTTAAGGTTTTTCTTAATAGCGTTTAAATAGTTTTTTGAAAAAAAAAAAAGAAGTTACTTTACTTATGATATTTTGAAATTATAAAATGTCACCCTACTATATGGTATCACCCTGCATGTATGATCATTTCTATCTATGTGTTAGTTATTGATTTACAACTATGAGATTCCCATTAGGCATTAGTGCTCAGCCCTTGTTGTGTTATCTTTTTACAAGAAGAAAGTTTGGATTCTTTGATTGAAGAGTTACGGAGTCCTTGAGTCCCTTTGTGTAACTTCATAGTGGATGTAAAGGAAATGGATCTTGTATTTGTATTTATTTATTTCTAGCTTCATAATAGGAGATTGGCATGTATTGTTGTCATTATAATATTCATTGAGAGAGAGAGAGAACTTGTGTGATTGTATTTCTATTACTCAAGAGTAATAGATATTTGTAAAAAAAGAAAAGAAAAGAAAATGACCTAAATTAAAGGCTTTGGTAATGTTTTCATGTAATAAAAACTTGGGGCATTTCAACTGCCCCGGACCCACCAAGGGATGCTGCTCCCTGGACTCCCGTGAGCTGACCGGGCAGCTCGATTATAGCGACCCCGGTCTTTTTCCTTTAGATTATTGTATTCGGACTTAGGTTCCATGGATCCGGTCAGTTTATATTGGTTGTTGTCGTCCTTTAATCTCTTTGTAATTGAGTTATGGGATGTGTTGGGCGGGTCTGTTACAAGTCGGTTGAGTTTAGATGCCAAAACTAGTTGCCCAGATTTTGACCTGTCCGCTCGAGCGGGAGTTTGACGCTCGAGCGGGGATTCTTTTGTTTCTTGTCCGCTCGAGCGGGGGTTTTGGTGCTCGAGCGGGATTATCACCCATCCAGTATTTCCTATGCAGTGTTGGACGCTCGAGCGTGGGATTGGACGCTCGAGCAGAAGTGTGTGAGTGCCGCTCGAGCGTGGAGTTGGACGCTCGAGCGGGGGCCTGGTTCTGCAAAAGTACTGGGAGTGCGTATTTGACGCTCGAGCGGGAGTTTGGACGCTCGAGCGGGGAGTCGACTACATCAGTCCGTGATTTCACTTTTTGGATCACTTTTTGACCTACTTTTCTTTCTTAACTTTTAAAAACCGCCCCTTGAAAGTCTCTCTCTCTCTAAACCTGCCTTCTCTCTAAGAATTGATCTACCTAGGGTGAGTATCTAACCTTAGTCCTTTATTAAAAAGATAGAGTGAGTCAAGGGCTTCCATTTAATCTGAACGTTTGGTGGTTTGGAGCACTTTGGAATTTAGGTCTTCATCTTCGTCTTCTCCATTCGGGTTATTTTCTTCGAGGTAGGGATTTCCTACTCCATCCTATAAGTTTTGTTCTAAGTTTTGGTATTTTGATATGTTGGGAGTACTTTGGTAATTTTGGGAAAAACCCTAGTTGTATTAATAAATTAATTTGTATAATTAATTTAAGGAAATTGGGGAAATTGGTTAAATGCATGAAATTGAGGAATTCATTGATTAAATGGTGTAGTTGGATAATTAAAATCACTCGCCTATTGAATTGTTGATATATTTATTTCCAGTCTAGAAATAACTGTTTTGGGCTATCGGTGGAGGATAGTCGTGTTTGTTGTAGACATTGCATGTGGATTAGGGAAAATTGAAACTAATCAATTTGTTTAAGTCATAAATTTAGACTATTGAATTAATACAGAAATTACATGTATTGATTGAGCATTGCATATGCATATTGTTTGGGAGGAGATAGGGGATGTACTCCATGGTTTAGGGGAAGATAGGGGATGGACCTCTAAACCGGATTTTGTTTGGGAGGAGATAGGGGATGGACTCCATTAGCATCACTATTATGTGTGCTTATTATATTGAAGTGTTTTTACATGTCATTGATACAGCACTAAAATGTGTATCAAACGGGAAGTATGAAGTGTTTTGATATGAGCCTGAGTCTCATTTGTTTGTTTGATATTGGAAGTAATGTGAATATAACATATATAGTTCACTGTTGTAAGTTTGGCCAGGTCCTGAGCCATGTTGATAATAATGGAAAGTGAAATGTGTCTTATACATTAGTGTCATGAGACTGTATAATGATACAATTGATTATCTTGGTTAACCATCTATTGAATGCTATAGCTTTATTCAATGCTTATATTTGGTTTAGTATTTTTCTACTGGGCTGTGGCTCACCCTTTATGGGAACATCATTTTCAGGTCCAGGTGATAAGCTACCTCCAAGGACTTAGCTTGGAAGGATTTGGATTTTGAAGACTATCTTTAGTTATTTGTTTTTATTTGATAAACATTCAAGCCTAGGGCTTTATTTGTATTTGAGTTAGAACTCATATTTTTGTGTCCAAGTGTTGGCTTGGAAAGATGTAAGCCCATAGGGCATTTAATTTGATGTTACATGTAATGTTTTCATTTAGTAATACTCTGATGAATGAGATAATGAATTGTTTTCTTTTAATATTGCATGTCAATGATATATATATAATGGGTTTATTTTGAGGGCGTGACAACTCGATCCTTGTCATAGTCAGCGAAGTGGCAAACATGAAAGAATTAACACCACCAACTTCTCTGCAAGGCACAATTCGAGGTTGGATTTGCATATAAAAACTCATAGCCTCACTGAAATAAAAGTGAGAATATAAGTACAACTGAAAGGAGTTTTGTCAAACGGAATTGCCAAGAATAAAAACCTAATAGTCACAATGTTGAGATTTAAACTTTTAACACAACATTCATTTTCAATTTGCATTTTCCTTTTTCTTCTTTTCGCTTGCCGCGATCATCATCATTATTGTTGTCGATTTTCCTATCTTCACCTTTATTCTTACATGTTGTTATGTTTTTTTTTTACATCTTCATTTTTCGTTTTTCTTCTTTTCACTTGCCATCAACCTTCTATTTACCCTTAGAAAGCATCATAATAATAAGAGTAACCTCTTCATCAATAAGTCTTGTATAGACAGATGGGAATTGTTGTGATTTTGGGGTAACTGGTTTGGAGTTACATTTAGGGACTTTGGTTTTGTGAGCATTTTTGCACTATTATGTGATTGGTGATTGTGAAATTTCCTTCTTGTGTTTTATTGCGTTGTTGGCATTTTGGAATTTCTAGAGATTATTATCGTAGAAGTTCTATGTTGGTGCTATGGCATCACCGTGGAGGTGATGGGTGTTGTTAGGTGACCATTATGGTTCACTGGAGAGATGTTGAACAAATGATTTTGGGAAATATAACCTTCTTTTGATGTGGTAGCCTTGGATGGTCTTGTTGAATTAAAACTATTTTGGCTTTAATCAGAAATATAAGTTTTCAATTTAAAAAAAAAAAAAAAAGTTGAATAGGTATTTTGGCTATGAACAACACTTGCGATTTTCAAAAAATGGTTTTGAAATCTTTAGGTTTTGTTGTGGAAGGCTGAAAAGGTATTTTGGTTGTGGGCAGTGCGAAATTGAGCATCTTTGGAGGAAGGAAGTATTTTAAGGAAAATGGAGAAAAGTGAAATTTTTCCTAAACCTGAATGGGTTGTATTTTATTTTGTACTATGGAGTGGTGTCATGATCTAGCTTGAGTTGATAGTTATGTGTTATATGTTTATCTGGCAAGGAATTTGGAATTTGTTGGGCGTGAAGGTGTCGTAACATTGCTTATTTAACCGTGTTTTATTTTTCGTTCTCTTTTTACAAGAGTTGACCGAGGGTTTTGTGTGAAAGTATTTTCTTGTTCTTTGTATTCGAGTGTTGAGCACTCGGTGGTGATTTGGGTGTTATCGGTGGTGAGATGTGGTTGACATCTTTGAATCCGAGGTGGTTGATGTCTTTGGGTCCGAGAAGTTGTTGTGGTGGTTGTTTTTTTCTTCTCTCATAGACCACAACGAGTTATGTAAGTTAGAGAGGCATCTGTGCTCGTTCCTTGGTGTTTTGTTGTTTGGGGGTCTTTGGGGCCCGAGGTGTTGGACTGAGATCCGAGAACTTATCCCCAGGTAGATCTAAATTTGGGTTAGCGTTGTGTTTTCTTTTATATATTGGGTAGCCTTTTTGTTTTTGGCATTTCTTTAATTTCGGGGATGAAATTTCCTAAGTGGGGAACATTGTAGTGGCCCGAGTCAAGTCAACTCGAACTGTTTTATTTTTGGTTGGGACATGAGGTTGTCCCGAGTGACTTACACCATTTCTAGTGAGCTTAGACCTCTAGAGTGCCTTCGGTTGGCTGATGGGCAGTAGCCAAGTGTTTCAGGTTTTGGTAGTTATGCTCGTGATGGGCTGTGTTGGGGGATAGCACCCACAAGGGGCTGCGACCAAGCCGTGGCCAAAGTGGCTCTCAGGTTCTTTAGCTCGGGGAGAGTGTGTTGCCGGTGGCGTGGGCCGCGAATAGCACAATCACATCTGTGGTAGTCCTGTTTGCGACCGCGACCTGATTGGTTACCTAGCTCACGGTTGTGGTTTGGCCTTTGCGCCCGCAGTTTGTCTGTCTATAAAAGGTTTTAAAAGTCAAAAATATCTATTTTTCTTGATCCAAGCTCCTCTCTCTCTCTCTCTCTCTCTCTCTCTCTCTCCCCCCTTCACCATTCCAACCCTTTAAACTTTTTGAGCTTGGATTTCATCTACTTTTACCCAAAATGTAGAGCTCAGCAAGGGCTTCCATTTAATCTGAGTGGATCTTTTTTTCATCGCTGGTGGCTTTTTTGACTTGTCTCCTCTTCGCTTCAAGAGTTAGGATCTATTTCCTTAACTTGATATGAGTTCGGTGGTGTATTTATGACGTATTTTGTTATATAGATTTTGTTGTTGTTGGGTTGAATTTGGAATTATGATTTGGGGGTTAGGGGTTTGTTCCAAGTTGGGGTTGTTTGGTTATGCATTTGCTATTAAAATCGATATATCAAATTTCAAGTGGGTTTCTAAAAGTGGAAGCGCCCCAATTTGTGAAAAAACCTAAATGAAATTGTTTTGAGGAGTTAGATGGATTTTTGCAAAAGGATTTGGGTAGAAAGAAAATGGTTATGGGATTTTGGAAGTAACAAGTATCGAATACTCTTTTGGGAATTTTGGGTTTATTGAGATAACCACATGGGTTTTACTTATGTGATTCTGAGATTATTGGATTATAGATATCTATGTTATTATCTTTTAATTATTGTATTAGAGCTAACTGTTTTAGCTATTGGTGGAGGATATCATTGCCATGTGTTATAAATTGCATATGGACTAGACAAACTGGAATGTTTATGAAATCACACATATCATGATGAATGTCATGGATTTTGGAACTCAAAACTGTAAGTTTTGGAAATGTTATTTTGCGAATTGTCACGTCATGTTTGGAAAATATTTAGTATCATTTGGAAAATATTATTTTTGGAGCATGGTAAATAAAGTGGTAAAATTATAAGAGGGTATTAAAGCAGAACTAAGTTGGCCTGTGTGTCCATGGTGAAAGACCAAAAACCCGCGCGGTAGGTGCTGATTTCATTTAGATAATCCCGGAGAAATGGCATAGTGACTTGTATAGTTACTATTATGAACACTAGCACTGGAGATTTACCCATTTTGTTTATTACCGCTTTAAGATGAAAAGGATGTTTTGAAAACTATTTAGCAATGTAATTGTTGTTGTTTAGTGATGTATTCGCCTTGGTTTTAGCAATGTATTTGCTGGTTGGTATTGTGTTATACCTAACTTGTTTTGGAAATAGATTTATTCAAATAGATGTTTTGAACTCAGAAAAGGTTTTGAATAAACGAATGGTTTTGATGATTGGAAAGAAAGGATTTGTTGAGAAATCAAACGAATTTTGAAAACGTATTGGGCATATTGTATATATGTACTGTATCATGATCATTTATGATAGTGGAGCATATTTAGTTTTTGAAGTACTCTCTACTGGGCTTTATGCTTATCCTACATGGCTGAAAATATTTTTCCGGTGTGCATAAAAGGATGTGGACTAAGACGTTGAAGTTGTGTTTGGAACCGGGTAGGATGGTTCCTTTATTTGTAGGCCATTTGTTTTATTTATTAGGCCGCGTGCCATTCTTGTAAGAGTTACACCCTTTGTTAACGATGTAAGCCTTTGGGCATTTCAATTTGATAAATAAATCATTTGTTATATGTTTTAGTCAAAGAACATCCATTCCACGTAGATGTGAATGTAGGGTGTATGAAATCGAAATAACACATGTATTGTGTGGCACTATCATACCCACTTGCATGAGAGATATTATTTATTTTGATATGATTGTCGTCTTTTTCCTTATTGGCTTTGGGTATTTTCACGTTGGCCAGACTCTGTAAATTTGGGGCATGACAATTGTTGCTTCCTTCTTCTCTTTCTCCTGTAGAATATACATATACAAATAATATTACCTTGATTAACTCTATAGGTTCTTGTAGTCCTGTGGGCTTTGGAGGAATTGGAAGAAAAGCCAGATGAGTTGTCATTGACCACCTATGGCTTTTCAATTAGAGAAGCATTTTGAGCAAATTAGACATGTATATTTCTTGATCGATAGGGATAGTCAATGGCTTGTCCACTATAGTGTTGTAGAATGGTTAGCGACTTAAACGATGAGTAAATGACAAGTAGGATTGACCAAATAAACGTAACCAATTGAAAGTCTTAAACAAACACAAGCTAGATTGCGCTTAGAATCATAAGTACATCTATAATTCAAAGTGCTTGTTTTTTAACCTCTTACTTCGATTTTTTGAGACCAATAATTCAAATTAGTCGCAAAAAACATGATTTTTGTGACTAAATCGTGTTAGTCGTGGAAAATAATAATAAAAAATTTGGCAACCAAATTATTTTTTTAGTCAGAAAATGTGATTTTTTTTGCAACTAAAAATTATTTAATCGACAAAAGTGAAATTTCTTGTGGTAATTTATTGCATCTGTGGAGTTCTTGTGCTTCAACCCTTGTTAGGGTTAGAGTCTAACTTTGATTTGAATCCTGGTGGAGTACGTTTTGTTGTTGTCGGCTGTGGTGTGATCATTGGCATCATTTTTGTCATTTTTCCTTTGTTCACCTTCATTCTCACATGTTGTTTCATTTTTCTCCATCTTCCATTTTCTTTTTTTTTCTTTTTTTTTTCTCTTTTTTTCCCCTGACGCAATCATCATCATCATTATTGTTTTTTTTTCCTTTCTCCACCTTCATTCTAATATAATGTTTTGTTTTCTTCCATCTTCTGTTTTCCTTTTCTCTTCTTTTCACTTGCCATCATCCTTCCATTTCCATTAGCAAGCGTCATAATAATAAAAGTGACCTCTTCAATAGGTGAAGTAACAGAAATCAAATTGGTTTCCTTTTGCTTTCTTGGTAAATCACCTATAGATGTTGGTAGATTTAAAAACAAAGAAATTACAAGTTAAGAAGCCTTCTTTTTTTTAAAACAAACTAAACGTTACCCTCTTGCGGTGACAGCACCGTGCCATCATGACATTGGCCCTGTATCATATGTAAACAATATAAAGAGAATGGAAGATTTAAATAAAATAAAAAACAGATTTAAAAATCAAAATCTTATTTTCTTAATCAATTGTGCACTAAGATTTCCTCACATAAATGTTGATAGATTTAAAAACAAAGGAATTACAAGTTAAGAACGCTTATTTTTTAAAAGAAACTAAACGTTGCCCTCTTACTTTGACAACATGGTGCTGTCACACAACTAGCCCTTTGGCCTATGTATACAATCTAAAAGGAATGCAAGATTTATTAAAAAAATAAAATAAATAAATAAATAACAATTCAAAATCTTGTTTGCTTAATTAATTGTGCCCTAAATTTGCCTCACATGTAGATGTTGCAAGATTTAAAAACAAATGAATTATAAGTTAAGAAATAAATATAGTTAAAATGGAATGGTAAACATAATACCAACCATAATTATTCTGATAATGATGATGACCAACATATAAAATAAAACATTTAAGAAAAAACATGGAAATTTATAACATTGTTTAATACCCAAATGAACACTAGATTGTGCAAATCTCTAGATGTAAGACTACTTCTTTTGCCACAATGTTGAGATTGAAACTTTTAACACAACGTTTATTTTCGATTTCCATTTTCTTTTTTCTTCTTTTCCCTTGCCGCAATCATCATTATTGTCGTTGTTTTTCCTATCCTCACCATCATTCTCACATCTTATTATGTTTTCTTCCATCTTCATTTTTCTTTTTTCTTCTTTTCCTGTGCCATCATCCTTCCGTTTACCCTTAGAAAGTGTGATAAACAGACTCCATATTATACTTTCATTCTTAAATTATCTATGTGATTATATGTTTGGTGTGAAATTGCATGTTTAATTGCATGAATGATATGATTTTGAATTTCTATCTATTGATTGTTGGAAAATCTATTGAAATTAGAACTTTGAGCTGAAAATTGAAGGTCTTAGAGACGGCAGAAACCAAAATGGATTGAATATCTATGATCAGCATGATTTTTAGAGCCTAACATGAAGTTTTGTAAAAATTTGATTTGGAATGAATTAATTGCATTTAATTAAGCTAGGAAGTTAAGTTATAACTAATTAACCTACACTTTTAACTTAAATTAAGATAGATATACCTGAGGGCCTTAGAGAACTTAGACTTGGACTCAAAAATATCTTGTTGGGAGGTTCTAGAGAGAGAGAGAACAAGAAGAGAAAGGGAGAAGATCAACTAGAGGCTTGAAAGCTTGGGAATTTGCAGGGGAAATTCAAGGAATTAACTCAAGGTATGTATAAATCAACTCAACCTCTTAGAACACCTTTTCACTTGTTTAAAATTAAGACTTGAAATGGAGATGCCACACCCAAAAGAGTTCGAGTTTTGCATTAAGAGCTTAATTGAACTATATTCATGGAATTGTACTTGGATCCCTTGGATTTATTTGAATTAAGAATTAATATCTTCATATTTGTTTGTCTTGAGGTTACTTGTGAGAACTTGAGCCCTAATCTTTAGCTTTTGTAAGATTTGAACTCAAAAAGTTACTCACAAAGTGAAGCTTTAAGTGAACTTGGGTGAACATGAACAAATTCATGAATTCATGGAATCTAGGGCCATGATTTTGCAATTTAAGCAAGTTTTGATCCAACTGAGTTTGGAATGCACTTTATTTATGTATATATGTCAGGTTTTTGAAGTGGATTTACATGAATTGGGCTTGAAAATGAGTTTGGAAGCTTGAGGTTAGATCAATTTTCAGACTGCCCAGAACCATAAGTGCGGATCTCACAGCCATACGTGCGGAAAACAGAACAAATCAGAGTTTTGCTATTGTTTTAATTGCATGTACGGGCCGCATGTGTGGTGAGGGGCTTCCACATGTCCGAAAAACAAGAAGAAAATCTATCAATTTCTGTTAACCTCTTTGAACCTCTAAACCTATTTAGGAGCATGTTTAGACCCTTTGGAACGTCTAAAGATAAACAAAAAATGAACGAATCGTAAAATAATTAAATAAAGGAAAAGGCTAAGAAATGAATGAATTGTTTACCGAATTTGTATATGTGTTATGTTGTGTAGGTCACCTACCAGAAAGACCACCGCATGGCCAATATCACTGTGAGTAATAGTATGGTAAAGATATGTTTTTAAAGTATTTATTTTCTTTCTTAAACGATATGCTTTCTGTAATTTGTATTTTTTTGAAATGAATGAGTTTCATGAAATCTAAATGACATATGAAATGCGGGCCCAAGGCTGTTCTTTTTTATATGATTTGCTTGGACTTGAGGTCGTTCTAAACAAGTTTGACTATGTTGGGCTCAAGGCCGTTCTATTCATATAATGGGCCTAAGGCTGTTCTGTTAATATGTTGGTCCTAAGGCTGTTCCGTGTTATGTTGGGCCCAAGGCCGTTCCGAGTTATACTGGGCCCAAGGTCATTCTGTATTGTGATTATGAACATTGTTATGGAAGATACATTCGAATGTTGTTTTAAAGCACATGCTCATTCATTAAACCTCTTTACTTTACTATTATTCATTAAGCTTTGCTCACTCCGTATTTTATATATGTATGTAGGTGATCAATCTGGAGACCAACCTTAGGTCAACCTTAGGAGTTGCTTTTGTGGATCTACACTGTCAAGCCTCAAAAATAAAGCTTTTACCTTTTGAGAATTCCAGTGTGAACGTTACACCTTTTGTTGACTTTGCTACGATGCTTGCTATGAAGATGTAACTTTATGATAATAACTCCTCGTGTATAAGTTTTGTTGTATACTTGTGTGTGATTATATTAACTTGGGTATGTAAGCATTGCTCAATGGACATTATGCTATAGTATTTTCTTCTGTTTAGGCCCCATTATTGTAAACTCTATGTACCCTATTTGAGGTCGTAGGTAATCAAGGGATTACTGACCGGTTATGGTCCAAACTTTTAGAGGTGAGTTTGGGTCGTGATAGTTTAGTATCAGAGCACGAGTTAATACCTCACACACAGGTCCATTCGAGCTATAAGGAGTCTAGAAAAGACTTCGGTTGCATTAATGCTGCCTGTATATGATATGAATATGGCATGAAACATGATATGAAAGATGATATGAAGTATGAAACAAAGATAAATTTTATCACTATGTACTTGTGCGTATGTTCTGTGTGTGTTATAATCTATTGTTCTATAGATTATGGTGAGAACGAGGGCGGATGAATTGGAGGAGGCTACCTCCATACGGCTTGATTGACTAGAAATAATGATAATGGAAATGGCAGAGGCTATGAGACGACAACAACAACAACAACAACAACAACAACAACGACTGCCACCACCGCCACCTATGCCAGATCCACTTGTGGCACAAGAAAACCAAGCAGAAGATCAAACCATCGCACTTATGAAAGAGTTTAAAAAGATGAAACCACCTTTATTTCATGGAGGTGTGGACCCCACTTAAGCCCGAAGCTTGTATGTTAGGAATTGAGAAATTGTTCGAGGTTTTCCCTTGAACTAAGGCACAAAAAATGCTACCTGCCGCCTTTACATTGGAAGGCGAAGCACGAAGATGGTGGATGCTTATACGAGATGAACATCGAGGTTTAAACTGGACTCAATTTTTAGAAGTCTTTTATGACAAATATTTTCCACAGTGCATCTAAGACAGGAAGGTCACCAAGTTTGAGAATTTGAAGCAGGAAAACAAAATTGTAGCAGAGTATGAAGCACAATTTATAGAACTAGCTTGTTTTTCACTGCACATGGTGGATACGGACGACAAGAAAGAAAGGAAAATCGAGGGAGGACTCCGGAATGCCATTTTAGAGTGGATCAATCTTTTAAAGTTGCCAAAATACATTGATGTGTTGGATAGGGTATTAATGTCTGAAGCTAATATAGCTGCTCAAAACCGAATCTCAGAGTGGAAAGGGAAAAGACAAGGTATTAATGTGCAGAAAGGATCAGCATTTTCACAAAATAAGAAACTGAATTTGGGAACCTCCTCCAACACTTCCAATTCTACTCGTGACTTAGCACCAACTTGCCCAGAGTGTGGAAAGAAACACTACAGAGTTTGTTAACAAACAATTGGGGCTTGCTTTAAGTGTGGAAAGACGGGCCACTTAGTGAGGGATTGTCCCAAAAAAGAGCAACAAAATATTAATAGAGCAACTGCAAGTTCAACCAGTTCAACTCCAGCTCCAACAACAAAGACTACAATGAAGCCTAACAGTATAAGAGACAAAGTCAGACAGGGGAGAGTCTTTACCCTTATTCCTAGTGATGTTCAGAATACAAAGGCTGTGGTCTCAGGTACACTCTTTATCAATGGCTAACTTGCTCATGTGTTACGTGATTCAGGTTCCACTCATTCCTTTGTTTTGAAAACATTTGCTCCTAATTTGAATAGACCTATGGAACCATTGAATTGTGTATTATGTGTGTCTTCACCATCTGGGGGCTCTATGATATGTGCTTCTATTTATCCTACATGTGAAATTTTAATTGGGGATGTTCACTTATATGCTAATTTGATTTCTATTGATATGGATCATTTTGATATAATTTTGGGAATGGACTGGTTAAGTAAATATCATGCGACCATTGATTGTATGTCTAAGCAAGTTGCCTTCCGACCTCTGGGACAACATGAATTTACTTTTGCGGGGCATGGAGTAATTCCTCCACCTTATTTGATATCAGCCATGAAAGCATGTAAATTATTGCAAAAGGGTTGTCAGGGCTATTTGTGTAGTATTCTGCATGTACAACCAGCAAATGTGTGTGTTGATAATATTCTTATCATCCGTGAGTTTCCGGATGTTTTCCCAGACGACTTGCTAGGGAATTTGGTAGATCGTGAAATTAAGTTTGTAATTGATGTTGTGTCGAGAACTCAGCCAATTTCAAAAGCTCCTTACAGAATGTCAATGGCATAAATGAATAAATTGAAAGAACAGTTGCAAGAATTTCTTGATAAAGGGTTGATCTGACCGAGCACCTCGCTTTGGGGTGCACTAGTTCTTTTTGTAAGGAAGAAAGATGGGACACTCCGGTTGTGTATTGACTATCGGGAGCTTAATAAAGTGACTATAAAGAATGAGTACCCTTTGCCTAGGATTGACGATTTATTTGATCAGTTGCAAGGAGCACAAGTATTTTCCAAAATAGATTTGAGATCCAGGTATCATCAATTGAAAGTAAGAGCCAAGGATATTGAGAAGACTGCTTTTCGAACCAGGTACGACATTACGAATTTTTAGTTCTGCCATTCGGAATTACAAATGCACCGGTGACCTTCATGGACCTAATGAACCGCATTTTAAAACCATACTTGGATGAATTTGTAGTTGTGTTCATTGATGATATACTCATTTGAGAATAATTCTTCAAACACTTAGAGACAAGATATTATATGCTAAATTAAAGAAATGTGAGTTTTGGTTGCATGAAGTAGTGTTCTTGGGGCATATGATTAATAAAGAGGGTGTTTTTGTTGACCCACAAACGATAGAAGCTATTGTGAACTAGCCCACCCCAACTAATGTAACAACAGTGCATAGTTTCTTGGGTTTAGTAGGATACTACAGAAGATTTGTTAAAGATTTTTCCAAGATTGCAGTGCTAGTTACTCAATTGACACAGAAGGGTATTCCTTTGGAGTGGACAGAACAAAAGGAATCTGCTTTCCACGAGTTGAAAACAAAGTTAACCACAGCACCAATTCTTGCCTACTGGCTAGTATATAAGGGTTTGTTATTTATAGTGACGTTTCTTATAAAGGATTGGGATGTGTACTTATGCAGAATAAAAGGGTGATTACATTTGCTTCTCGTCAACTTAAGCCTCATGAAAAGAATTATCCCATACATGGCTTGGAACTAGCTGCAGTGGTTTTTGCATTAAAGACATGGCGACATTATCTATATGGTGTAACATGTGAGGTCTACACTGACTATAAATGCCTGAAGTATTTCTTGAACCAAAAAGAGATAAATATGTGACAAAGACGATGGTTGGAACTTATTAAAGATTATGACTTGCAACTTCATTACCATCATGGTAAAGCTAATACGGTAGCAGATGCGCTTAACATAAAGTATATGGGGAACCTAGCATGTTTGCTTATAGGGTGGAAAGAGTTGCTACTCGAGTTGGAAAGAATAGAACTGGAGATTGTGCTACGTGAATAGGGCGGAGTGTTAGCTGCCATATCAACACAACCGATTATTATTGAAGAGATTAAGCAAAGACAAGTGGAAGATGAGTTTCTTAAGAAAATTTGTGATGAGATAGAAACAAAGCCAAAACCAGGGTTCATTTTTGAAAAGTTAGTGCTAAAGTTTAAAGAAAGATTATGTGTTCCAAATGTCCCAGACATTAAAAGAAGAATTATGGAGGAAGTGCATAATTCTAAATTTGTAATGCATCCCGGTAATACAAAAATGTACCAAGATGTCAAGCAAACCTTCTAGTGGCCTAACATGAAAAAGGAAATTGCAGAATTTGTTTTGAAATGTTTACAATAGTAAAAGCGAAGCACCAAAAACTGGCGGGTTTACTTCAGCCTCTCCCAATTCTGGAATGGAAGTGGGAGCACATAACCATGGATTTTGTGGTTGGCTTACCCCGAACACCCCGAGCTATGAATTCTATATGGGTTATTGTAGATAGACTGACTAAATTTGCTCACTTTTGGCCCATGAAAACTCTTTACAATGCGGATAAACTTGCTACTGTGTATATGTGTTCCAGTTTCAATTGTATCCGATAGAGATCCTAAATTTGTATCAAAATTTTGGCAAAGTTTACAGGATGCATTGGGGACAGAGTTGAGGTTCAATATGGCATTTCACTGCCAAACAAATGGTCAGTCAAAAAGAACAATACAAACGTTGGAAGACATGTGTTAGATGTGTGTTTTGGACTTTCAAGGAAGTTAGGAAACTTACCTATTGTTGGCCGAATTTACATACAACAACAATTTCCATTCGAGTATAGGGATGGCACCATATGAAGTTTTATATGGGAGAAAATGTCGATCCCTAATTTGTTGGACCGAAGTTGGTGACAGAGCATTGTTTGGGCCTAAAATTGTACAAATAACTACCAAGAAAATCAAGACCATTCAATAAAGATTGAAAACCGCCCAAAGCCGGCAAAAGAGTTACGTGGATCAAAGAAGAAGGGATTTCGAATTTAAGGTTAATGATTATGCTTTTATCAAGGTCACTCCGATGAAAAGGAGAATAAGATTTGGAAATAAAGGGAAATTGGCGCCTCGATACATAGGTCTGTTTCAAATTTTGGAAAGATTGGGTCCAGTTGCTTATCGTGTTGCCTCACCACTGGGTATGGAACAAATATGTATCAATGTTACGAGGTTACGTCCAAGATCCTTCTCATGTTATAGCCTACTGTCAGATTGCTTTAGATGAGGATATGGTCTACGAAGAAAAACCCATTCAGATTATGGATCGATAAGTGAAACAGTTGTGGAACAAGACAGTCCCAATGGTGAAAGTTGAATGAAAAGAACACTACGAGAAGGAAGCCACATGGGAACGAGAAGAAGAAATGAGACAACGATATCCTAAGTTATTTTCAACTTAAGGTAACATAAGTTTGAGGGACCAAACTTCCTAAAAGGGGGAAGACTGTGATAACTCAACTCCATATTATGCTTTCATTCTTAAATTATCTACATGATTATATGTTTGGTGCGAAATTGCATGTTTAATTGTGTGAATGATATGATTTTGAATTTCTACCTGTTAAGTGTAGGAAAATCTGTTGAAATTAGAACTTTGAGCTGAAAATTGAAGGTCTTAGAGACAACAGAAACCAAAATTGATTGAATATCTATAATCAGCATGATTTTGAGAGCCTAACATGAAGTTTTGAAAAATTTGATTCGGAATGAATTAATTGCATTTAATTAAGCTAGTAAGTTAAGTTAGAACTAATTAACCTACACTTTTAACTTAAATTAAGATAGATATATCTAAGGACCTTAGAGAACTTAGACTTAGACTAAAAAATATCTTGTTGGGAGGTTCTACAGAGAGAGAGAGAGAACAAGAGGAGAAAGGGAGAAGATCAACTAGAGGCTTGAAAGCTTGGGAATTTGAAGGGGAAATTCAAGGAATTAGCTCAAGATATGTATAAATCAAATCAAACTCTTATTATACCTCATCACTTGTTTAAAATTAAGACTTGAAATGGAGATTTCACACCCAAAAGAGTTAGGGTTTTGCATTAAGAGCTTAATTGAACTATATTCATGGAATTGAACTTCGATCCCTTGGATTTGTTTGAATTAAGAATGAAAATCTTCATATTTGTTTGTCTTGAGGTTACTTATGAGAACTTGAGCCCTAATCTTTAGCTTTTGTAAGATTTGAACTCAAAGAGTTACTTACAAAGTGAAGCTTTAAGTGAACTTGGATGAACATGAAGCAATTCATGAATTCATGGAAGCTAGGGACATGATTTTGGAACGTAAGCAAGTTTTGATCCAATTAAGTTTGAATACATTTTATTTTTGTATATATGTCATGTTTTTGAGTGGATTTACATGAATTGAGGCTTGAAAATGAGTTTGGAAGCTTAAGGTTGGATTAATTTTTGGACTGCCCAGAACCGCATGTGCGAAGCTCACAGCCACATGTGCAGAGAATAGAACAAATCAAAGCTTCGCAACTGCTTTAATTGCACGTGTGGGCCGCATGTGCAGCACCTTTCCCATGTGCGGCGAAGGGCCTCTGCACGTACGGAAAACAGGGAGAGAATCTGTCTATTTCCGTTAATCTCTTTGACCTTCTAAACCTGTTTATGAGCATGTTTAGACCCTCTGGAATGTCTAAAGATAAACAGAAAATGTAACACCCTAAAAATTAACCCATTATATATAACATTGACATGCATTATTTAAAGAAAACACTTTAATAATTCATTATAATGTTTAGACTCCCTGAATGCCCCTGCTATCTCTCGGGCTAGAGCTCCCATAGCCTGCTGGCCTACTGGCTCGGCCACATTGGCCTGGCCAATTCCCTCCTGAACTGTCGGAATCTCCTCTGGCACAGGCACCTCCTGCCTACCCGGCCTACCACGCCTACCGCGTCCTCGTCCTCGTCCTGACATCCTAATAAAGGAAACAAAGACATTAGCACATTAATAAATGTGCTAAAGCTAAACACTCATGTCCTAATGCATTGGACAACAATAATTCATTCCACGTAAGCACATAATCACATAAGCACCTACGAATTTCATTCCCGGATAATGATAGTCCCAATGCGTTACTATAGTTCCGGTTGGAAGCAGCAGTGATCAAGTGCCTTTCCAACAAGACTACTAGAAACTCAAGGGTCCAATCATCATCCCAGAAACTACATTTCATACCCACATAATCACATAAACATGTTATCACATAAGCATATAACGTTACACTAAGTCTCTATCAAACGAGACGAACCCATTGTGATACTAATCACTTCCCACGTACCCAAAGTATTCAAACCCGGTACGCTCTGATACCAAGTTGTAACGCCCTAAAAATTAACCCATTATATATAACATTGACATGCATTATTTAAAGAAAACACTTTAATAATTCATTATAATAATCTTCAGAGTCATACTAAACAAAAGCATTACATGTAACATCAAATTAAATGCCCTACAGGCTTACATCTTTCCAAGCCAACACTTGGACACAAAAGTATGAGTTCTAACTCAAATACAAATAAAGCCCTAGGCTTGAGTGTTTACATGTACTAACAAATAAAAGCAAATAACTGAAAATAGTCTTCAGAATCCAAGTCCTTCCAAGCTAAGTCCTTGGAGGTAGCTTATCACCTGAACCTGAAAATGATGTTCCCATAAAGGGTGAGCCACAGCCCAGTAGAAATATACTAAACCACATATAAGCAATGAATAAAGCAATAGCATTCTACAGATGGTTAACCAAGATAATTAATTACTTCATTTTACAGTCTCATGACACTATTGTCTAAGACACGTTTTACTTTCCAATTTTATCAACATGGCTCAGAACCTGGCCAAACTTACAACAGTGAATTACATTTATCATATTCACATCCTTCCAATATCAACAAACAAATGAGACTCAAGCTCAAATCAAAACACTTCATACTTCCAGATTGATACACATTTTAGTGCTGTATCAATAAAACACTTCTATATAAATAAGCACACATAAAAGTGATGCTAATGGAGTCCATCCCCTATCTCCTCCCAAACAAAATCCGGTTTAAAGGTCCATCCCCTATCTTCCCCTAAACCGTGGAGTACATCCCCTATCTCCTCCCACACAAAACAATGTATGCCAATGCAATGCTCAATCAATACACGTATTTTCTGTATCAATGCAATAGTCAAGATTAATGACTTAACCAATGTGATTAGTTTCAGTTATTCCTAATCCACATGCAATGTCTACAACATTCGCGACTATCCTCCACCGATAGCCCAAAACAGTTATTTCTAAACTGAAAATAACTATGTCAACAATTCAATAGACAAATGATTCAAATTATCCAATTACGCCGTTTAATCAATGAATTCCCCAATTCCATAAATTTAACCATCTTTTCCCAATTCCATGAATTAATTATACAAATTAATTTAATAATACAACTAGGGTTTTTCCCAAAATTTACCAAAGTATCCCCAACATATCAAAATACCAAAGCTTAGAACAAAACCTATAAAATGGAGTAGGAAATCCCTACCTCGAAGAAAACAACCCAAATGATGAAGACAGAGATGAGTGCCCAAATACCAATGTGCTCCAAATCGCCAAATGTTCAGATTAAATGAAAGCCCTCGACTCCCTCTATATTTTTAATAAAGCAACTAGGGTAGAAACACCCTCTAAATAGATCAAATCTAAGAAAGAAGGTGAGTAGGGAGAGAGAGAAGTCGGACCTAGGGTTTGGAATCAAAAGAAGATGAAAAAGACTGATCAAAACCCGCTGTTGGGTATATAAACTGGACAGGCTCGCTCGAGCGAAGACTTGGTCGCTCGAGCGACCAGACACAGAGAAGATACGCTCGAGCCAAGGAAGCCTTGCTCGAGCCAACAACCCAAAAGCTCGCTCGAGCGAAAGAAAACTTGATCGAGCGAAGAACTCAAACCCTCATGTCTGTAACCAGACACACGCTCGAGCGAAGGAACTATCGCTCGAGCGAAGAACGAACTAACTCGCTCGAGCGAAGAAAAGCTCGCTCGAGCCAAGAATGCAAAGCTACAGGTCCATACCAGACGCAAACTCTCGCTCGAGCGATAAAACCCTGGCTCGAGCGAAGAACCAAAAACAACAGCTCGCTCGAGCGACTAACTCCTCGCTCGAGCGAAGATCCAAAATTCTGGACAGCAACACTTGGTTTCTAAACCCAACCAACCTGAAACAAACCTGCCCAACACATCCTATAACTTCAAATGAGAAAATAAAGGACAACAACAACAATTATATAATGACAGAATCTACAGAGCCTAAGTCCGAATATAATAATCAAATGGGAAAAGACCGGGGTCGCTATAGAAAATGAATGAATCGTAAAATGATTAAATAAATGAAAAGGCTAAAAAATGAATGAATTGTTTATCGAATTCGTATATGTGTTATGTTGTGTAGGTCACTTGCCAGAAGGACCACCGCACGGCCAATATCATTGTGAGTAACAGTATGTTAGATATATATATTTAAGTATTTATTTTCCTTCTTAAAGGATATGCTTTCTGCAATTTTTATTTTTTTAAATTAATGAGTTTCATGAAATGTTGGCTCGAGGCCGTTCTATTTTGATATGATTTGCTTGGACCTGAGGTCGTTCTGAACAGCTGTGACTATGTTGGGCCCAAGGCCATTCTGTTCATATGATTCAGAATGAGGTCGTTCTGTTAACATGTTGGACCTAAGGCCATTCTGTGTTATGTTGGGCCCAAGACTGTTCCGAGTTATGCTGGGCCCAAGGTTGTTCCGTAATGTGATTTTGAACATTGTTATGGGAGATACATTTAAATGTTATTTTAAGGCACATGCCCATTCATTAGATCTCTTTACTTTACTATTATTCATTGAGCTTTGCTCACTCCATATTTTATATATGTATGTAGGTAATCAATCTGGAGACCAACCTTGGGTCAGCCTTAGGAGTCGCTTTTGTTGATCTGCACTGTCAAGCCTAAAAAATGGAGCTTTTACCTTTTGAGAATTCTCATGTAAATGTTACACCTTTTGTTAATTTTTCTATGATGCTTGCTATGAAGATGTAAATTTAAGATGATAACTCCTTGTGTATAAGTTTTGTTGGGATACCCTGATATGTATACTAGTGTGCGATTATATTAACTTGGACATGCAAGCACTGCTCAATGGACATTATGCTATAGTATTTGTTTCCACTTAGGCCCCATTATTGTAAACTCTATGTACTCTGTTTGAGGGCATAGGTAATCAAGGGATTACTGGCCGGTTATGATCCAAACTTTTAGGGGCGAGTTTGGGTTGTGACAGAAAGCGTCATAATAATAAGAGCAGCCTCTTCATCAACAGGTGAAGGAACATAAATCGAACTTGTTTATTTTGCTTTACTGGTAAATAATCTAATGCACCAATTGATTTGTGTCATTTTGCACGCTTTTAGTTTATTTTTTGGATTGATTCACCATTGCTTCTTTCTTCTCTTTCTCATTTATAACAAACAGATACAGATGATATTACCTTGATTAAGTCTACATGTTCTTGTAGTCCTATGGGTTTTGGAGGAACTGGAAGAAAAGCTAGATGAGTTGTCATATGACCACCAATGGCTTTTCCATTAAGAAGCATTTTGAGCATATTAGACATGTATATTTCTCCGTTGATGGAGATGGTCAACAGCTTGTCCACTCCTATCAATCTATTTATAGTGCTACAAAATAGTTAGTGACTTAAATGGTGAGTAAATGACAAGTTGGCTTGACCAAATAAATGTAACTGATCGAAAGTCTGAAACAAATACAAATTAGATTGTGCTTAGAATAATAAGTACATCTATAATTCCAAGTGCTTGTCTTTTACCCTCCCGCTTCGATTTTTCGAGACCAACAATTCAAATTAGCCACCAAAAACATTGGGTGTGTTTGGTTTGTGTTTGTAGAGTAGTTTTTGAGATAAAAAGTATGAAAATTTGTTTGGTTTGCCTTTTATCAAAAATGGTTTTGGAAAATTGTTTTGGAGAAGGAGTTTTGAAAAAAGTGATTGATTTGATGTGTATGAGAGAGAGTGTGATTTTGGAAAGTAGGTAACCAAAAAAAAAAATTGAGATTTTTTTTGGAAAAATTTGTTTCGTTTGATTGCTCCTGAAAATTTGTTTGTAGAGAATTTTTTCCAAAACTTTTTATGAAAAACAAACCAAACAAGCCCACTATTTTTGCAGCTAAATCATGTTAGTCGTGGAAAATAAAAAAATTTGTCTACCAAATTTTGTTTTAGTCGGCAAATGTGATTTTTTTCGCAACTAAAAATTATTTAGCCAACAAAAGTGTAATTTATTGTAGTGGTTTATCGCATCTATGGACTTCTTGTGCTTCAACCCTTGTTTAGGTTTGAGTCTGACTTCGAGTTTGAATCCTAGTGGAGTACATTTTGTTATCGTCGGCGATGGTGTGATCATCCGCATCATTGTTGTCATTTTTTCTTTATTCACCTTCATTCTCACATGTTGTTTCATTTTTCTTCATCTTCCATTTTCATTTTTCTCCTTTTCCCCTGACGCAGTCATCATCGTCATTGTTGTTGTTTTTTCCTTCCTTCACCTTCATTCTAATATATTGTTATGTATTCTTCCATCTTCTATTTTCCTTTTTTCTTCTTTTCACTTACCATCATCCTTCTATTACCATTAGCAAGCATCATAATAATAAAAGCAACCTCTTCAATAGGTGAAGTACCAAAAATTAAATTTGTTTCCTTTTGCTTTACTGGTAAATCACCTATAGATGTTGGTAGATTTAAAAACAAAGAAATTACAAGTTAAGAAGCCTTCTTTTTTTAAAACAAACTAAACGTTACCCTTTTACAGTGACATCATTGTGTTGTCACGACATTGCCCTATATCCTATGTAAACAATATAAAGAAAATGAAGATTTAAAAAAAAATTAAAATTAAAATCAAAATCTTATTTTCTTAATCAATTGAGCACTAAAATTTCCTCACATATAAATGTTGGTAGATTTAAAACAAAAGGATTACAAATTAAGAAGGCTTATTTAAAATTTTAAAAAAATAAAAAATAAAACTAAACGTTGCCCTCTTGTTTTGACAGTACGATGCTATCATCGTACTGGCCCTTTGTCCTATGTAAACAATCTAAAAAGAATGCAAGATTTAAATATATATATATATATATATATAAAAATCAAAATCTTGTTTCCTTAATCAATTATGCCCTAAAGTTTCCTGATATGCAGATGTTGTTAGATTTAAAAACAAATGAATATAAGTTAAAATGTAAATATAGTTAAAATGGAATGGTAAACATAATACCAACCATAATTATTCTGATAATGATGATAACCAACATACAAAATAAAACATTTAAGAAAAAACATGGAAATCTATAACATTATTTAATATCCAAATGAACACTAGATTGTGCAAACCTCTAAACATAAGACCACTTTTTCGTCACAATGTTGAGATTTAAACTTTTAACATAACGTTTATTTTTTATTTCCATTTTCTTTTTTCTTCTTTTCCCTTGCCATCATCCTTCCATTTACCCTTAGAAAGCATCATAATAATACGAGCAACCTGTTCATCAATAGGTGAAGGAATAGAAATCACACTTGTTTCTTTTGCTTTACTGGTAAATCACCTAATTCATCAATTGATTTGCATCATTTTGCACACTTTTTGTTTATCTTCTGGATTGATTCACTGTTGCTTCTTTCTTCCCTTCTCCTTTATAACATACAAATAAAGATGATATTACCTTGATTAAGTCTATAGGTTCTGGTAGTCCTATGGGCTTTGGGGGAACTAGAAGAAAAGCCAGATGAGTTGTCATATGACCACTTATGGTTTTTGTCACGCCTTAATTTTTATTTCTCGAAAACATTACCAAAACCTTTAATTTATGTCCATTTATCAAATACATTTATAAATACAAATAACCATTACACTTAAATACTAGAAATATATAGTTCTCTCTCGAATAAATACAACAATAATACATGCCACTATTTACATTGACATACTCATAAACCCCACATCACAATAAACATCTCTCATTTACACTTGTCACATACAAGAAAAGAAACTTTTCTAATCTTCAATCCGGTGTTCCTAACTTCGTTCCTGAAAATGGTTAAAATAGATGGGATGAACACGAAGTCCATTAGGAATCTTCAATGATTCTCAATAATAAAATATCTAGATACATGCGATCATGAATACTAAAGAATGATACATACATAAATAATGTGCTCTTTTCGTACACAAAATACAATACATATAGGTACTACCATTCTCATAAGAAATCCAAGAAAACTTTTCAATGAAAACTCTTCCTTTTGTTTTCGTATCCTTCTAGTAGAGTTTTTGAAAGTTCTTTTCAAAAATCCCCTGTCAATATTACATAGAGGCCAAGAATATAGAAACCATTCAATTCTACCATAATTCACACCAAGCCATTACCCCACTATAACCCACATAAAAAGAATCAACTCAATTCTATCTATTCAACTTTACATAATTAAATTATTCATTTCCCATAATCATAATGAGAGTATAGGTCTCATTATAATCATTTCACGAAATCCAATAGAAACCAGCTCCATTACCAAGCCACATCGTCACACCACACGCTTTTCTAGGTGCTGCTCTGGAAGGAATGTGGAACCTCTGTTAAGCGCTACGCTTTACTGGTCACGAGCCAGAAGAAATGCAGAACCTCACGCTTTACCGGTCATAAGCCGGAAGGAAAGCGAAACCTTAACATATCACAATAGACTACACGCTTTACCTGGTGCTACTCCGGAAGAAAGGCGGAACCTTTATTAAGTGCTACGCTTTACTGGTCACGAGTGGGAAGGAAACGGACCCTTATTCCAATATCACCATCCATTGTTCCATCATGTTATCCATTATTACAATTCAGACAAAGTCAACAACATCAGTTATCAATTCCATCACACATTAATCTAACAACACATCCACCATAAGCATAACGGTTGTCTTTAGAAACAATCGCAATTCTTGTGTGCCATTTCTCTCTTTACTACTCCACTTTATGAACAAATCTTGATATGCAATTTTTGAAACACAATAATTATTATATTTTATCCAAGATTTAGTGATTTAATCACCAACATTAATTTCTTTAACGTAACCCTTGTATATAATAATCAATTTTCACAACCACTAATTATCGTCATTATTTATACTTATCTTAACCAAACATGAACTTAATTTTATGCCTGGTTTGGGATAAACTAAAAAAGTCAAAAGTTAAAAACTTACTAAAAAAACTAAAAAGTCTATACTATTCAAGGGTAGCTTGTGAGGGAAGCCACTAGGGCACAATTATTATTTTGCCCTTTGAATTCAACTACCCAAAAAGTCAAAAAGCCAAAAGCGTAAAATTGTCATTTTGATTTTATTATAATATTTTATTACACACCTTTTCGTAAAAATTCAAAAAGTTATCACAAATATATATATTTTTTTTTCTCTACTTTTTTAACTAAAAAGTTAAAAAGTGCATTTATATAACACATCCCAAACAATTACCTAATGTCAATTGGAACATTCTTTATTTCCAAAATACATTCCACAACTAGGTTAGGCATAAATTAAGGCCTTTTACTTAAAAGCATAAAATATTGTTCTAACCACTTAAAACTTCCTTAATCCGCCTCAATTTGTCATTTAATTTCTCTATTTTGGAAACCCTAGCTTTCTTTACATGCTTTGTGAAAATCTCACCAAGATGAGGTTTTTATGCAATAGAAATCTACCACCCATCCATCTATATAAGAAAATATTGAAGAGAAGCAAAGAAAATCCCTACCTCAAGAGAGAAGAGAAAGAACCCAAAATTTCAACTTCAACGAAAATACGATCCGCTTAGATGGATAGAAAGCCCTCGGCGTGCTCTTCGTTTTTATATGAGGAACATGGGGTAAAAAATAAAAAAAAAAAAGAGAAGAAAAAAAGAGATGAAACCTAAGCTTAAAAGCTTGAAACCCACAACAATGGTGGAAAAGAGAAACAAGAGAGAGAAGGAACAAGAGAGAATAAAGAATGACCAAAAGTGACTTTTACATGTGCTGAATTCGGACATTTTGCTCGAGTGACCAATCCTTCGCTCGAGTGAACAAGACAAGCTCCTAGAAGTTCAAACCAGATAAGGCAGACCGCTCGAGTGAACACTCCTGCACTTAAGCAAACATCAACAACTCTCAGAATCTCACTCAAACCTGCAAAAGTACTGGGAGCTTCGCAAGACCGCTCGAGCGATCATTCCATCGCTTGCGTGATGAGAAAAAAATTCTACAGTGCTACAGTTTTTCCATTAGAGAAGCATTTTGAGCAAATTAGACATGTATATTTCTCCATTGACAAGGATGGTTGACGGCTTGTCCACTCCTATCGGTCTGATTATAGTGTTGCAAAATGGTTAGCGACTTAAATGATGAGCAAATGACAAGTAGGCTTGACCAAATAAACATAATCGATCGATAGTCTGAAACAATACGAACTAGATTGTGCTTAGAATAATAAGTACATCTATAATTCCAAGTGCTTGTCTTTTATACTCCCGATTGGATTTTTCGAGACCATAATTCAAACTAGTCACCAAAAACATGATTTTTGCAACTAAATCATGTTAGTCGTGAAAAATAAAAAATTTTGGCTACCAAATTGTTTTTTAGTCGGCAAATGTGATATTTTCACAACTAAAAATTATTTAATTGGCAAAAGTGGTCTACAAAAGTGTAATTTCTTGTAGTGATTTATCACACCTGTGGAGTTCTTGCAACACTTTTGTTTCTAAGTCCGCTCGAGCAAAGAATGTTACGCTTGAGTGGAAAATTTTAACTCTCAGTATCTTGTGAGTTTGCAGGTAGGACACTCGAGCGCAGGAAGTTGCACTTGAGCGGTGAATGTTGGTTCCCAGTTGTTTCACTGTAGCTCTGAAAAACTTATGAGACTTGTCATTTTATGCTCGAGCGAGGGATTCGTCACTCGAGCGGGCCTCCAAGTTTGTGTCTTACACTTGAGCGTGAGAAGTGGCGCTCGAGTGGACTGCACGACATCAACAACTTAAAAAAGATGATTCTAGATCAATCTCTCACTTTTTCCTTTCTATTTTCCTTCCCCTCTTCCTATCTCTAAGAAACCCTAAATTTCTACTTTAGAATACCTCACACTCACTTAAGATTCAACTAAAAATCTCTTGCTAAGAGTGAAGAACACTTGAAGAGTATCATTGTCTACAGATTGGAGTGTGAATTAGTGAAAGATCATCGTAGAAGCTTTGCTATCTTTGCTTGATTGTTGAGGTAGGGATACTTTTACCCTAGTATTTCTTTATTTTGAAGAGATTTCATGGCATTGTTATGACTTATGAGTTAGTTTGAAGATCTTGTTGGATTAAACCCATATTCACATGCACGAACCATTTTATTTGATATTGCTTGAATTTTCTTAAATCTTTTTACAAAATATGTATATATATGCTATTTAAACCCATATCTATGATAAATGAGAAAAATCCCCAAATTTGGTGAAACCCTAATTTTTTATTTTTTATTTTTTTAATTTGGGTTGGAAACACTAAATTGAATGGAAATTTCTTTAATTTATGGAACGTTACGAATAGTAGAAAGAAGAAAAACGTGAATGTTGATATAGTAAAAGAATTATGGATTGGATGTAAATTCTCTTTGAATGTTATGTGGTGTTTCATCTCTTGTGTTGTGGGATGCTTGTTGATGAAATGGAAAAATGATAGAATTGTAATTGTGCGTGAGTCCGGGTAAGAGTCGGTTTTGAATATAGGGTGCTGTGTTAGTACCCGCGCGAGGAAGGTTAAAGGTGCCAAAATGCCCTGTCGAGGCTTATCATTGGACAAATGTGGGAAAAATATTTTGGGGTGTCCACAAAGTCCTTCCGTATTATAGTCGACAAAAGTGAAAAAATGAATGGTTTTCTTTGGGTGCCCACTCATTGCCGTATCATAGTCGGCAAATGCAGGGGCAGTTTTTAAAACAAATTCCCTTTGTAATGTTTTGTTGCAAGGATACCATAATCTTGTTCAAGTAATTAAATACTTGGTTAAATCTGTCCTACTGGGCATATCACTCAACCCTATGTTATTTTTCAGGAAATAATGAAATACCACCACAGTAAAGCTTGGAGTAGAACTTGTCGACCTCTGGGATTAAGACTTATAGATGTTTTGTTCTTAAGACTCCATGTTTTGTACTAAGACCTCATATTACTATTTTCTGTTATTTCTTGTATGCCCTTGAGGCCCATTTTGATGTAATGCCATCTTGCTTCTTGAACTAAGTTTTTTTGGGATATGTACATTGGGATATTGCAAAGTGTTGAATGTCAGTTCAATGGGAGAGATGCCCTCTGTTTGGCATTTTGCTATTGTGGTCGTGAATTGTATCCTATCATTTTGGCTTGGCATTACAATTCTTGTGCTTCAACATTTGTTAGGTCTAAGGCTGACTTTGAATTTGAATCATGCTGGAGTACATTTTGTTATCATCAGTGGTGGTGCATTCATCAGCATCATTGCTGTCATTTTTCTTTTCTTTACCTTTATTCTTACTGGTTGTTATGTTTTCTTCTATCTTCTGTTTTCCTTTTCCTTCTTTTCCTATGCCATCATCATTCCATTTACCATTAGCAAGCATCATAATAATAAGAGCAACCACTTCAGCAGGTGAAGTAACAGAAATCAAATTTGTTTCCTTTTCCTTTTACTGGTAATCACCTATAGATGTTGGTATATGTAAGAAGAAAGGAATTACAAGTTAAAAGGCCTTTTTTTTTTAAAACAAACTAAACGTTGCCATCTTGTTGTGACAACACCGTGCTGTCACGACAGTGGCCCTGTATCCTATGCAAACAATATAAAGAGAATGGAAGATTTAAAAAATAAATTTTAAATAAAAAATCAAAATCTTCTTTTCTTAATCTATTGTGCACTAAAATTGTCTCACATGTAAATGTTGGTAGATTTAAAAACAAAAGAATTACAAGTTAAGAAGGCTTATTTTTTTTGAAGGAAACTGGGCGTTGCCCTCTTGCTTTGACAGCACGGTACTGTCACAATACTGGCCCTATATCCTATGTAAACAGTATAAAGAGAATGTCAAATTTAAAAAACTAATAATAATAAATCCGAATGTTATTTCGTTAATCAATTTGGACTAAATTTGCCTGACACGTAGATGTTTGGTAGATTCAAAAACAAAAGAATTACAAGTTAAGAAAAAATGTAGCTAAAATGGAGTGATAAACATAATGTGAACCATAATTATTCTGATAATGATGATGATCAGCATATAAAATAAAACATTTAAGAAAAAACATGGAAATTTAAAACCTTTTTTTTTTTTTTTTTGCTGTATTGGTAAATCACCTAATTCATCAATTGATTTGCATTGTTTTGCTCGGTTTCGGTTTGTCTTTAGCATTGATTCACTGTTGCTTCCTTCTTCTCTTTCCCCTTTAGAACAAACAGATATAGATGAATTTACCTTGATTAAATTTACAGGTTCTTATAATCTTATGGGCTTTGGAGGAGCTGGAAGAAAAGCCAGATAAGTTCTCATATGACCACCTTTGCTTTTCATTGGAGAAGCATTTTAAGCAAAATTTGACATTTATATTTCTCCATTGATGGGGATGGTCATTGGCTTGCCCACTCCTATCAATCTATTTATGGTGGTGCAAAATGGTTACCGACTTAAATGATGAGTAAATGACAGGTAGGCTTAACCAAATAAACGTAACCGATCGAAAGGTCTAAAAGAAATACAAACTAGATTGCGCTTAGAATAATAAGTATATTTATAATTCCAAGAGCTTGTCTTTTACTCTCCCGCTTCAATTTTTCGTGAACAATAAATCAAATTAGTTGCCAAAAACATGATTTTTGTGACTAAATCATGTTAGTCGTGGAAAAAAAAATTGGCTACCAAATTGTTTTTTAGTCAACAAATGTGATTTTTCCGCAACTAAAAATTATTTAGTTGGAAAAAGTGGTTGACAAAAGTGTAATTTTTTGTAGTGAATGGACTTCTTGAGTTTCACTTTTAGGAGTGGAATGGGAAGACAAGATTTTCTTTCAAGTTGTATGGGTTTGAGTTTCAACTCTCCCAATGTGTTAATCTAACAACTAACCAATAACTATCACCAATCAAAAAAAATAAAATAGAGTTCATGCCCCTATCAATCAACACATAATCAAACCCATCTACAAATTTCAATCAAAGAAAATAAAATTTTCAAGTTCAAACAACTTAAAATAATACTTATCTAAGCTTGTAACAACCTTTCTATCAAATACTATGGAGAGTTACGTAATTGTAAGTCATAGACTTTCTATAATCATTAACATGACATTAGATATCTTCGTAAAAGAACTTCTTGAAGTCATCCATATGTGTTGACTTTCTATAATCATTAACATGACATTAGATATCTTTTTTTTTGATCAGCAAAAGAAAAGATTTATTGATGAAAGAAGCAAATTACAAGCAAAGATACATCAATAGATCAGGGAAGTGCACAAGCATCATAGCTAACCTTCACAATCCCAACTAGGTTGGCACCATAAAAGAAGCACAATCATATGCAAGCACTTAACCCAAGATTGGCGAGAAGCCAATAGAAAACGAACATAAAAATAGGAGGTTGGAGACCAAAGTTTCAAGCACCCATTAGCCTTTATTAGCCATTCAGCCACCCATCCCAACCCAGACCTTCAAGCAGCCTTTATTAGCCATTCAGCCACCCATCCCAACCCAGACAGAGCAGAATAGATCAATCATCTAGCACCTAAGCATAGCCATTCAAGCATGGCATAGCCAAACACCACCAGCAGCTTATATGCAATACACCAGCAAACAAGAATTGCAACATCAGCCTCCTGCTGCCCTGTGTACTTTATCAGATTCCAGCCCAAATGACCAAATTTACACTTATTGACAGATCCCATTAGTCAACTGAAATGCACACCCAATAGCAACACCAAAAACTATCATCACATCAAACTTTCATCAGCTCATGCAGCTTCTGTGGAGATATGACCCTCACAACCAAACAAAGCATTGAGGAGGAATCAGTTTGGTGTTTAACCATCCAAAGCTGATCATATTTTAACCATCCAAAGTTGTTTGCATACCCTAACAACTATAAACTCCACCCAGCTGATATCAGCCCAGCATTTCCTCTGCAGAAACATAAGCATGACAACTACAGCCTTCCCCAAACAGCATATCAGATCCCCATAACCCTCTGCAGCCCACTAAAACAGATACAGCATCAGGCAGATCAGAACTCCCCCAGCACCAACAGATCAACTTGGAAGCTCCCACACTTTTAAGATCATCTGGGCTTGAAGTTCCATTCCACACTACCACTGCTGAGATCTATACCAATCCCCACACAGATTCAGAGCAAAAAGCAGCACTCAGATTGAATCTAAGGAGGAAACCTGAGGAGGAAATCTGGACAGCAACTTGACAGCAACAATGACCCACTGCTGATAAATCTAAATTCCACACTACCACAGCTGATAAATCTAAACCCAACCCTGAACTAGCATCACACTGACCCCCAGAGCAGGCCACAAAGATACAGAGCCCAAATTGAAGAACTTCCAACCTGCAACCTACTGTGATGAGCCAGCCATATCTCCGTCCCCTCAGACCTCCTGATAACCCAAGGGTGGTCCCAGCAACTACCATACCTCAAATAAAGTGCCTCACTTCTTTTATGTTTGACACAATCTCATGAATGGAGAGGCAACACCCCACATTAACAGATTTCAGCCACATGGCCACTCGAATTTTAATAAGCTCACACAACACATCTGCATCAGGCTGCGTGTTATTGAATAAACAGTCATTTCTATACGTCCATAGGGACCAAATAGTAGAAATAAAAACAGCCCTCCACACTTTCTTTTCCTTTTTCCTGAGCTTCCCTCCCAACCACCATTGCATTAAGCCTTCAAAAGACCCTGGTAACACCCATTGAATTCCCCACCAGGCCATGATACTTGACCAGACATGCCATACAAATGAGCAGAATAGGAAAATGTGATTAGAGGTTTCCTCCTCAGATTTACACAGCACACAAGATGAATGCCTATTACCTCTCAATACTCCAATTCTGCTGAGAAATGCTGATGTTTTCAACCTACCTTTCCAAGCGAGCCAAGTAATGAATTTCGCCTTAGGAGGTGCTAAGTTGTTCCATACCAAATCTGGGTAACTTAGGGTAGGTTGAACACTATGTTTACACCAGCTATACGCGGACCCAACTGTGAATGTACCTGACTGTTCAGCCTTCCACCTAATTGAATCCCTTTGACTAGCCATGAAGCATGGACCTCCTCCCAGCAGAGATTGCAGCCTGATCACCTCTTCCTCCTCCCATCCAAATAGAGGCCTTCTAAAATTGAGATACCAATTGTTGCTACTGTCTCTGCAATCACTTTGCATCTTCAATGTTATCTCCTTGTTTAGACTCAACTGGTACAATCTTGGAAACTGTAGTTTAAGGCTTGATGTTCCCAGCCAATTGTCCTGCCAGAATTTGATCCTATTCCCATCACCTAACCGAAGCTCCACATTATCCAGAAAAAAATTATGCAGCCGAGGATTTAAAAAAGACACATCAAGGACCTGTCTCCATGTAGACGAAACAGAAGCCGAGGCATGCACTGGAGGAAACCATTGGCCCCCCGATACACCATACTTGGCAGCAATTACAGACTTCCACAAAGCGTCATCTTCCAAGGCATATCGCCACCACCACTTAAGAAGCAAACAATCATTTGTTAATCTGATGTCTCTGATACCCAGGCCTCCTTGCTTCTTATACAACTGCACCTCTTTCCATTTTACCAAATGAATTTTCCTTTTAAGCTCGTCCCCTCCCCATAAAAACCTTGCTTGAATCCTATCTAGGTCCTTAGCCACACACACAGGTATCTTGAACAGAGACATATAATAAACAGGTAGGGAAGATAGAACAGATTTGATGAGGGTGACCCTTCCAGCATAGGATAGCATCCTTCGCTTCCACCCTGATAATTTCTTTTTATACCTATCCACTACTGGCTGCCAAGTTTGCTTACGACATGGGTTGGCTCCGAGAGGCAACCCAAGATACTTAAAAGGTAATTTATGACTCTGGCAATTGAGTAATTCTGCAAACTCCTCAACTAGCCCATGATCAACTCCCACCCCACAGATCATACTTTTATGAAAATTTATCTTCAAACCTGAGACCATTTCAAAGCATCTTAAAATTCGTTTGATAGCCACAATTTCAGCCCACTCAGCCTCGCAAAATATGATAGTGTCATCCGCGAACTGAAGATGAGACACATTAACCTCACTAGAACCCACTTCCACCCCTTTTATAATTCTCAATTCCTTAGCTCTTTTCAACAAGAGATTCAGCCCTTCAGCAACAACATTGAACAAGAAAGGGGAAAGGGGATCTCCCTGTCTTAACCCTTTTTGCGGACGAAATTCAGTTGTAGGAGAGCCATTTACTAAGATGGAAATTCTAGCAGATTCTACACATTCCTTTATCCATCGAATCCAACGTGAACCAAAACCAAATTTATCTAACATCTGTAGCAAACATTGCCAGCTAACAGTGTCATATGCTTTTTGAAAGTCCAGTTTGAGAATAATACCCTTCTTCTTTGATGTTTTCCACCAATCCACCACCTCATTGGCTATAAGCACCCCATCTACAATATTTCTTCCCCCTACAAAAGCAAATTGAGCCTTATCAATCACAGCGGGCAGGACTTGTTTCATTCGATTAGCCAAGACTTTGGACAACACTTTATATGGGGAATTTATTAGACTGATGGGTCTATAATCGAGAAAAGAGGTTGGATTCTCCTTTTTAGGGATAAGAGCAACAAAAGAACAGTTTACCCCATACCCTAATTTACAATTACTGAAAAACTCCTCCATAAACTTCAAAATGACACCTTTCAAGAATTTCCACCCTTTCTGAAAAAATAACATATTAAACCCATCTGGGCCTGGGGCTTTGTTTCCGTCACACTCTTTTATTGCAGACCATACTTCTTCCTCTGTAAATTCTTTCTCCAGAATATGGCCTATTTGGTTGGCATCAATCTTCTTAAAAACACCTCCAATACTTGGCCTACTCCTCCAATGTTCAGAAAACAGATTTTGGAAGTGAGAGCAAGCTGCTTGTTTGACCTCTGAAGGTTCATCCACTTCAACCCCATTGACCACCACAGAGGCAATCAGGTTTCTGTTGTGTTTCTTAGTGGCCATAATATGAAAGAATCGAGTATTTCTATCTCCTTTCAACGCCCAGTCCATCCTCGATTTTTGCACCCACATCCATTCCTTTCTCTTGCTAAGTTTCCAAATCAAACCCCTTATCTCCTTTCTTTGACCCTCTTCTACCTCAGTCAGCACCCTCAATTCAGATTGTAAATCCATAGAATGTAACTCATTTTCAGCTTCTTTCAACTTTGCCTCTACATCACCAAACACTTCCGCATTCCACTTTTTCAAAGCTACTTTTAAAGCCCTCAGCTTCTCCATAATTATAAAGCTAGCCCAACCTTGTGCATAAGTTGATTCCCATACTTTATTTGCTTCAAGAAGGAACTTAGGGTGTAAAATCCAAGCATTGATAAACTTGAAAGGCTTTGGGCCCCAGTTCCTATCATCTTCCATCAGCAAAATGGGGCTATGATCAGAAAAGAGCCTTGGTAACCCCCATACCTTATATCTGTACCATTCTAGCCACTCAGGGTTAACTAAGAATCTGTCAATTCTGCTCCAACTTTGAGAATTACCCCAAGTATATTGCCTGCCTAACATTGGAATATCCACCAGTTCGAGATTGCTAATGAAAGTACCAAATTCCTCCATGCCTCTATCCCTCCTAATACACCCTTTTCTTTCACAAATATTTTTAACTTGATTGAAATCTCCCCCTAAACACCAAGGATCAGAGAAGACAGTTTTCAAATTGGATAGGATGCCCCATAACCTCCTCCTATTCATATCTTCATTAGGAGCGTATATATTACCAATTACACAGTTAATAGAAGAATGCATGATACCTGCCAAAAGGATGAAATTTCTAGAGCAGCAACACTTCTGTAGTGAGAAAGTCATGGGATTCCAGATGCACAGAATTCCTCCTGCACTTCCTTCCGCATCCACTTCCATGTACTCCACCGAGTCACTAGGCCACAGAGATCTTATCACATTATCATCAATGTTTGATTTTTTTGTTTCTTGCAGTAGAACCATATCCACATTTTTCTGCCTCAGAAATTCCTTTACTCTTCGCCTTCTATCATCCCTTCCCAAACCTCTAACGTTCCAGGATAGAATCTTCATAGAAAAATAAATACACACTAAAGCCTCCTACCAAGTGCTTATTAAGCATCTGGCGCCACCCCTTTTGCTTTCCTTCTCTCCGTATCTTCAATTTCCATCTGTATTACTCGGTCCACAATTTCTGCTTCTTGCCCATTCATTTCCAGACCCAAAGTCTTTCCCAACTGTACCGTAGCTTCTGCTTCCTTTCTGATTCTGTTTTGCTTTCGTAAGGCATTCGTGATGGATAAGGATGATGAAGATGCCATTGTAGCTGCTCGAACAAGGGCTCCTCGTTGAAACCCATTCCTAAATGGTATTCCTTTCTGCCCCTGTTTTCTCCAGAATTTTCCATACCCCCTGCTTTCATTAAGCTGGGCCTCTGCTTTCCTATCCCAACCAGAAGCACCAGGTTGATGTATTTCTTCTTCTTCATCACTTGGGCTGGATTCATCTTCGATGTTATCAGAAGCCTCACCTTCTTCTATTGGGTTAGCCTCCTTAACAGAACTGATCTTTGCCTTATTAGGTCCCAGACAATTCCCATCAAATTGGGCTTTACTCAATACTACTTCCAGAGCTATAGCAGGCCTATTGACATCTTCTGAACTTAAACTTCTTATAAGCCCATGAGGCCCATTAGGTGTCTCTAGTATCCCCCCTCCTCGTCTTTCACCCCTGTCAACCTCCCTTTCTAATGGTGCCTGCAGACTGACATTGAGTGCTGGGTGGACAGCATCATGGTTGCGAATTCCTATCTCCACGCCTGTCTCGTTAACCACCGAAACAGAGTCTGAAGGGCACGTGTGCTTGTGTCCTGCTCCCACCACCGCCTCCTTAGACTTCTCACTATGTGCCATGTAGAGGCTTCTCTCCACGTCAGCCCCAATGTTTCCTGCGTCGTCACCTTCACTCCTGCTTGCATAGTGAGTTGCAGAGCAATGGTCACCCCTCTCCAGGGATGTTGTTAACAAATCCCTATCTTCAACTACTCGAACAGGGTAGGATCTACCATCTTTTTCTAGAATAACCAATTTGTCAATATGTTCCAGATGAGATGTACATATTCTGATTTTCCCACACTTCAGAGACTTCATACTGGATACATTATCATCAAACTCCACAACTACACCACACGCTTCACCAATTTTCCTGAAGTTATTGACATTCCATAGATTGGGAGGCATTCCAAAGCAGCTTAGCCAAACCAGTCTTTCATTGTCTACCTTCACACCTTTGTTCCACTCAAGGATTGACTCACACCACCCCGATAACCAACCTCCATAACTGTTCAGTAATTGCTTCATTTCTTCTTTAGAGTTAAAAGTGATAAACGCATTTCGGCCTCCTCCTTCTCTAAGTTGTATGTCCTTCAATCCTCTGTTATGACATTCGATCTTGAAACCATCAAATTTGCAATGAGGTTTAAGCTTGATTACTGCACTCAATAGTAGCCAACCAATGGCATATTCCTCCGCTTGAATTCTGATGTGATTATCACTACCCGACCTCCCTCCTTTTAAAACATCCGCATAAGAGTGTCTCCCTCCAATCCCAGCGCCAGACACTGTTGAGACTCCATCTGGTTTGTATGCTCTTGGTTTCGGATTAATCAGATTCTTTTCTTTTCCGAAATCTGCTTTTTTCACCTTCAAAGCTTTATCGCCGCACCATACTCCATTGGCTTTCTGAATTGCAATCTCCGCTGCAACAGGACAGTCGTATCGTACGAATCCAAATCTGGTTTTCGTTGCTTTTCTTCGTTTGTCGGGGATGTAGACATCCTTGACCACTCCAAAGTTGGAAAATATGGTGTACAAACCTTTAGGATTCATCAAATGTGGGATCTCATCAACAAAGATCGTGTGCAGTTGTGCTGCCGCCCCATTTCTACCTTGTCGTCGACGAAATACTGGATTCCACCCACCTTGTTGTCGTTCCATTCCGCTCTTTTCATTAGGAATGAATGAAACAGATGCACACACATGACATTAGATATCTTCGTAAAAGAACTTCTTGAAGTCATCCATATGTGTTACCTGCAAACGCAATGGGATAAGAAAAGAGCCATCTTCATTATGACCGGGGAGGATGAATGCCTTCCCATCATATCCGATTGCTCCGGGTATCATGCAAATTTCCTTTCCCCACCCAAAATCCATACCATATAAGGGTAGCCTAGTCCAATTAGTAATGGACATATTTGGATTCCCATAGAAAGCTCCTTGACTACTTCCAACAGTATGATTGTATCGAAACTTAGATAAATCTGGTTCATTTTTCAGAAAAACTAAACATGACCTTATGTATTCATCAGTCACTTTCTCTATAACTTCTCTTAACTTTTCCGCTGTATAACCTAATGGTTTCGACACAATGTCCCCCGAGGTAAGGGTTGCTACTACTGGCAAGACAGTGCAACCAAAATACCACTTAGGCAATGGTGGTTGCAAACGGGTACGAAAATCCACAGCGATACGAACGTTAGTTAGTTGCTCACTTTCATGCTGACGTGCCTTGCATGCACACCTCCACATATGAGCAGTAACACTTTCATACCTTGTAAAGGCGTGGTTAGTACTGGTGTCACTATTTCGATACTCATTAGCCTTGTTCTTCAACTGGTTGATTTGTTCTTTGCTAAGCTTTAGCATAGCCACGTCAGTCTTCTTGTTTCGCTCATCTGTGTTGTTCGAGTGGCCTATTAAGAGCGGTGGTGGCTTGAAATCTGAGTGATCAAAGCTTGTTTTTGGCAAAGGATCCTCAAGTTGTAAGATTGTTCGATCAAGAAATGGGAGGTTCTCTGGTTTTTCACAACGCGCAATTCGAGCCCACTCGGAGATGAAGTGAGCTGCACATTCACCATCAGCAAGGGCATGCGATATACCCAAGCCAAGACTAAATCCACCACAACTAAACTTGGTGACTTGAACCAAAAGCAATGGTAGCTCATGAATTGGTCTGTCATAGTCCACTGATGGTATGAGTGCTCTAGTCTTTGAACTCGGACAGAAGTCCCCAAAGTCATCTATTTTGGCTTCGGATTCAGCTTCGAGGAACTGGGCACCCATGGAGTTGCAGTTGATCTTGTTGAAAATATTACAGGAAGTTCCATTAGAATAAATATTATAACAAGGGAAAATTCAATTATTATTCCTTATATTTTGAGTCCTATGTCACTTTAGTTCTTATAATTTCAATTGCCTTAATTTTAATTTTGAAATTTTTGATTTTGTTTCAAGTTGATCTAATTGATTTCAATTGTTAGCATTTATTTTATGACAAATGCGTACATAAGCAGCATGATCCATGCACAAAATTATAAACTTGATCAATTCAGTGACTTAACCTTGACCAACTCAAGTCAGTGATAATTTTCTGCAAAAAAAAAAAAAGTAACGGTTTTATCTATTGGACTAAATTAACACAAAATCCAAAATTAAATATCAAAATTGAGCCAATTGAGAGTATAAGGGTCAAAACGACATAAATGGCAAAATATAGGGATTATTAGTATAATTTACCCTTATAACAATTATAACAATGGGTTAACTATATTTTTGGTTCCCCAAAGTATGAGTCTTTTGTCATTTTGGTTTCATAACATTTAAATTGTGTCAATTTTGCTCCTCAATATATAAAAGTATTTCAATTTGGTCCTCGATGTTTAAATTGTGTCAATCTGGTCCATAATATATGAAAGGATAAAATTTATTTTACCTCTTGTGATTTGAGACCAGAGCACTTTATCCCTATATGGTTCAAATATAGCCAGAAAGCCCCCATGTGATTTTGAATCAAAATGCAACCGCTAACACTATTAACTATAGATGTGAAATTACTATAATACTGTTAAATTCTATACTTTTTTTGTTATTTTCTTTTTGTCCCCTTTCATACACATAATTTGTAATGTCTGACATTAATTCAATTAAATCATAATTGTTTATAAATTCTTAATTATTTATTGTAATTCTTAAATTTTTATTCTAATTTTAATTTAATTATATTTTAGATCACAATTAATCCTAAATATTTAATTATTTACTGTAATTCCTAACTTTTAAATCTAATTTTAATTTAATTATATTTTAGATCACAATTAATCTTAAATTCTTAATTAATTATTATAATTCCTAACGTGTTAATTTAATTTTAATTTAATTATATTTTAGATCAATCCTTAAATATTATTTATTTTTATTTAATTATATTTTAAATCAATCTTTAATTATATTTTAGATTAATCTTTAATTATATTTGGATTTATTTTATTTTGATTAACATATTAATTTAATTTTAGGTTTGGACAAAATTAGGGTAAAATTGTCTTTTTATTATATTATTTTACTTAATTTTTTCAAAAAACAAAATCTACTCTAAAAAATGGTGTGTGATATACCTTTCATTAAATTGGATATAAAAACTAACGACGACACTTTAATTAATCCAAAACTATATGAGGACTTTCGGAATATTTTTGAACTATAAAAGAATGAATAGCTCTAGGTACAAACCAAATTTAACCCTATATAGAAAGTGTCTCAATTTAGTCCACTAATCTAACTCTGTTAATAGACATATAGGGGGACTAAATGGAAATAATTTTTAAAAATATTTCAATATGGTCCCCACGTAAATTATTTTCTTTCTTTCTCTTGATTAAAATAAATAAAAGAAATTTGAAGAAAATAGTTTGTTCATGCTCGTGATATATAGGCTAAGAACCCCAGTAGAGACTAGTATGATTCAATTCAACATTTTGTTTGGGTTTGATTGTGTTGTAACTCTATAATTCAAATTTGCTATATCATTTGATGAATTGCATGTTGATATTGAACCCCGCAGCCCCCCCCCTCCCCCAAAAAGGAAGTACAACTAGTCCAACCCCGCTGCCCCCGCCCCAAAAAAAGGAAGTACAACTAGTCCATGAACGGATCACGTTGTAAAAATTGGATAAGTTTGATCTAAGCTTACAAATAAGGGGCCTCCTAAAAAGATCTACTAAATTCATTAAGTTGTGTCAAAGAATAAAAACGGTATTTTATTGACTGCAATTCCTTGTCTGATGTGTATAAAATACTTCTTTGACTGAGGGTTTCCAAATCTATAACATTAAAAAGTGTTTCAATTTGATTTCTCAATACATCTATTAAGTTAGTTTGAGAGACCAACTTAAAACACCTTTTATTTGTTGAAGCTTAAATTGAAACCCCTTTAAACATTAGTGACTAAAATAACACATTATTACTCATACATTTTCTTCTTCTTTTTTATTTATTTATTTTGGTGAACACAATATTCATACTTTGAGGACTTAAAATGTAAATAATCCTATAACAATTAACCAAAAACAAAAAAATAAAATATTAATAAAAAAAATTTAGAAAAGCTGTTTACTTGAAGGCGACCCCTAGCAATCCATTGGAGGCGTCCAGCGAAAGGGTAGAATATGATTAGTGCTTTGCCTAAAGAGTCTTTTAGAGTATGTATTATCGCATTCAGCGTCAACTCACCAGACGGTTGATAGAAGTAAACAGTAGGTGCATGAGTTATGGTATTAAACTGATCAAATTCTGACAAATATATGAGCCCAGTTGGTGTTTCCTTATCTGGTTTCACCATGTAAGAGGCCTTTAAGGTCACCATTGTTGGAGAGAAGAAAGAGAGGAGTGAGTTTTGGTTGTTCCTGCTTGTGACTTTCTTGTGAAGTCTAACGCTTTAAATAGAACTAATCATCGATGGATGACATTTTTTTGCGGAATGGCGTACAAATAAAAAAATTTATATAGAGTATTCTTACAAAATAATATATCTATACTAATATTAAATGAAAGCTTAGATTGGTTTAGTAAAACTTTCTTATTTTCGTGTCACGTGACAACTTTATATATGTTAAAATAAAACAAAATATTATACACAGCGTAAGTAAGTTTTAAACTCAATATTTTAAGTTTTATTAAAAACATACTTAATACTTAAACGACATACATATTATGATATTAAATTCTTTATTATTTATTTTCATTGTTAGTAAACTGCATTACACACGTATCGCATGTGTCGCCCGTTAGTATGGGTTAATATAAACCTTTCACATTAAAATTAAACATCCCTAAAGAGGCAATGATTCATTTCAATACCACTATCTTTTATACCTCTCCATATTCTATTTGGTGAGCCTTGCGTCGGGCCTACTATGATGATTTAAACAGATCATCTTCTAGGTCAACAGTAAAGATGAATTGTGCAAAAAATTAATTTTATCGGATATGACTAGATACATGAACAAGTTTTATTTTATTTATTAATTTTTTTAAATAAACGGAAGCTATGAGCTTAAACTTAAGCAGACCATTATATAAAATTAAATGTAATTTGTTCATCTATTTGTTGATATTCGATGAAATTGATTGACGATGTTCACTACGAATTTTATCAATTGAGCGATTCGTATCATCATTATGGACCTAAAGTGGGGCTCACAAAATAAAATCCGGAAGAGTATAGAATATAATAGAATGCAGATGAGGCATTCTTATATTGCTTTAGTACCCAAAAAAATTTTTGATTACAGAAACTAATCACATTATACATATAAATAGACAAGATTTTTTAAGATTTATTATGAGATTCATTTTTAAAATTTTATATATATATATATATATATATATATATTTCTGTGTCTCATTTTATAATCAATTTATATATTTATAGTTTTTTTTTTTTAGTGCATGATAAAAATTTTTGCAAATTATTAAAAAGGAAAGAATAGAACAACAGATAAACACGTGTCAAGTGGGCATAGTAGGCCGAATTATTTGAACAAGTGGGCTTGGTAGGCCCAAATGACATAAATATGATGGTTGTAGAGTATTGTTTTGTGGCTATCTATAACCAAAATAAAAGAAAGTCAATCCAGACCAGCAAATTATAAAAGCAATTTCAATCAATACTTTTCAATCACTATTTTTAATACGAGATAGACATAAGAGTAATATTGTAAGATATTATTTGATAACTTAATTCAATATTAAAATTTAGCGTTGTTAATCTTGTCTGGTATCGGATTGTACCAGCCGGTACATTACATTTTAGGCAGCAACTGGTGCAAGCTGCTCTTAGACTTCGTTTAGCTTGTTATAATTTTAATTTAAAAGTTAAAAAAATTATTAAAAAAATTTTAAAATATATAATCTATATTAAAATGTTAAAGAATTTTTTTTTTTATTTTTTATGTAATTTTTTTAAAAAAATTAAAAAGTAATTTTCAATATACTATTTTTTTATTTCATATTTTAATTAAAAAATTATTAAAATAATATATTCCTAAAACGAGATATTAGCAGTTGTTTGGGATGTCCTCAATAAGTATATTTTTTAATTTTTTAGATTAAAAAATTGAGAGAAAAAATATGGTTGTTTAGGATAACTTTTTGACGTTTTATGAAAATATATATATTAAAATATTATATAAAATAACAAAATTATCATTTTACCCCTATGCTCTATGCGTAGTGACAGTGACTATTGAAGGAAGCAATATGGAATGCTTTGAATTGTGTGTGTGTTGGGGAGGCGGGGGGAAAACATGCTTCACATTTATATAGATAGAATGAGACTTTCCTTTAGTCCTTTATTGGACTGAAGGGGCTTATCACGGGTCTCATTTTAATAATTTGAATCGTTTAATATGTAGAACTCGTCAAGTACTATATACCTGTAAAAAATTACGTTGATCGGATATTGATAGCTATATGATCAAATCAATTTTGTATAATAAAAAATAGACGATTAAAAATAAATGGCTAAAAAAATATGATTTGATCACATATATATCGATATCTGATTAACGTGATTTTTTACAATCATATAGTAGTAATCAACGAGTTCTACACATTGACGGTTTCAATTATCAAAACGGAACCTATGGTAGGCCCCCACAGGCTGAACAATACCGATTTTATAAATTTTTTGTGCAGCCGATTAGATAATTTGTATTATCTGGTTCAGACTGTACCATGACGTCAATGACTTTTTGGGTTTTATTTTTTTTGTGTAAATTTATTTATATATATATATATTTTTTTTTTTTTTGTGAATAATAACAATTTATTAACTTTTTTAAATTTTTATTTTTTCAAAGCCATACCAAACCCGCCCTTGGTTCCATCCCAATTACTAATTTACCAGCTTGTGCCGTGCTATTCTGTATATATTAGCAATGTTTTGCCTAATTTCTAGTCAATTCAGAGTGTTCCGTTGTGTACCAATTGAAAGAAAAGAGGAGGAAGCTGCTTTTATTTTGATTAGATGCAAAAAATGGTGGAAAACAAAAAAGATAGGATAAATTACCTATATCCCTTCGAGATTTAACAAAATTATAGATATTTTTTTTAAAGTTTGAGAAATTATAGATATCTCCTAAATGTTATATTTGCATAACAAATTAAGAGATAAATTGTTATGAAAATATAAATTTTAAAGAATAATTTGTTATGAAAATATAAATTTTAAGAAATATTTATAATTTTCAAAATTTCAAATATATATATATATATATATATATATATATATATATATATATATATAATTTAACTAAAATTCAAAAGAGATATATGTAATTTGCCCAAAAAGATAAGTTGTATTGTCAAACCCATTAATGGGATTGCTTTGGAAACAGGAATTTATGTGGTTGTTGTGCGGATAGATAACAGTCATTAATAGGATAGCCACGAGTTAGGTTTAGAACACATTTATAGAAATTTGTCTTATTTTATATCATGGTCTTGTTTGGCGGGACTTATTTTCATCTTATTTTAATTTTTAAGTTAATTTAAGTTATTTTAATATATTTGGTTTAGCTTAATAATACAGCTTATATCTTTTTGTAAGTTAAAAATCAACTTATTCTTTTAGTGGGAGAGGAAAAACTTAATTTATAAGTCAAAAATTAGTTTATGTTCACAGCTATAAGTTATAAGCTGTTAGGTTATAAGTTATAATCACTTTCTTACGGCTCTATCAAACGGGCCATATCGGGGTAAGATAAGTTGGAAAATGACGAAAGTGGGGCACGTGGAGGACCCGTTAATTTCATAAGTTTAAAAATAAAAATATTAATAAAAATTATAAATTATTTAATATATTACAAATAATTTATAATTAACAAGAATTATATTATATAAGATAGAAAATAGATGAATAAAAATTAATATTAAATATAATGTTTTAGTATTTTAATTTTATTATAATAAAAAATAGGGCAAATTACATATACACCCCTCGAGGTTTGGCTAAATTACAGATACCCCCTGAGGTTTCGGAAATTACATCCCGCCCCCTGAGGTTTGTATTTTCATAACAATTTGCCCCCTGAGGTTTATATTTCATAACAAATAACCCCCTAATTTCTTATGCAAATATAGTATTCAGGGGGGAATTCGTAATTTCTCAAACCTCAGGGGGCATCTGTAATTTGGCCAAACCTCAAGGGGTGTATATGTAATTTGCCCTAAAAAGTAAATATATTACATATTATATACAGATAAGTATATTTAATATTTAATAAATATAATTGAGTGGGGTTCTGTTGGAACAGGACAGAGGAAGAAAAACCCGTTCCTGCTCTATTTCTTAATCGGGCCAGGAAAAAAAATCATGCGGGGCAAGGCTAGGAATGTCTGTGTGGAGCAGAGCAGGTAAAAATGACCATCCGTAGTCACTATTGTGCGACTCATGTTACTTATTTTGTTGTTCATTTTGATAATCAGAATTGTTAATTTTTAAGATACATTAAGTAGAATATATTTATAAAAAATTAAATTAATCTGATATCGATAGACCTTTGATCAATCGTATTATGTGTTTGTAAAATTTTTAATTTGAGAAAATTACAAAAATATCTCAAAATTTGACCTTATAACAAAATAGATCATGAATTTTTAATTTTGTCAATTCAAACCCTAAATTTTTAATTTGTTTTCAATCTAAACTATTTATCTATTTTCCTTAAGTAAAATCAATGAAAAAGTGATATTTTAATCATTAAACTTAATAAATAAACAAATAAGTATTTCAGACATTTTATATATTCTTACATTGAGTTTAATAACTAAAACATTTTTTTCTATCAGTTTTACTTAACGACATAAATAAATGATTTAGATTGAAAATAAAGTAAAAAATTTAAATTTAAATTAATAAAATGAAAATTTTCGAATTTATTTTACTAAAAGACTCAAACTTTAGGGTTTTTTTTTAATTGTTTCAAATTTTATTTATTTATTTATTTATTTTTTGGTGCATGATCAATAATTTATGACACCAGATAAACATGTGACAAATGGACTTGGTAGGCCCAAATGATAGATAAATATCATTGTTGTTGAATTATTATTTCAATTGTGATGCACAGATTTTCACAATCTCCACTCTCATTCTAATCACTCATAATGTGAGATTCACATATACAAGAGTAGATCCTACACACACATCAAGAGCCAAGATAAAATTAGAGATCATGAATCCCCCAAAAGAGGGTCCCAAACATTTTTGTTATTATTTTAACAACATAAAAGCAATTTCAATCAACATTGAGAAATGTTTGGGTATGCAAGGTGCATACTATATGTATTTACATAAGTTTTTATAAATATATATAATTTATGATTTTTTAAATTTTTATGAGCTAACTTACTTATACTTGTGAATACTTATACAATTTTGTAAGATAACTTTCAGATATTTAGAAGAATTTACACAAATATCCATGATATAAACTTGCACACTTGATAATTGTCCGTACTGTTAAAACGAGATAAACATAAGAGTTATAGCGATCTCGGATTTACCCTTGTTGTACAGTGATCCGGACATGTGTCCGTAGAGGTTGGTAGTTGATTATTATCTTTTTTACATCCTTTTTACTTTGTAGTTGAGTTATGGGATGTGTTGGGCAGGTTTGTTACAGGTTGGTTGAGTTTAGAAACCAAAACTAGTTGCCCAGATTTTGACATGTCCGCTCGAGCAAGAGTTTTGGCGCTCGAGCGGGAATTGCACCCATCCAGTATTTTCCTGTGCAGTGTTGGACGCTCGAGCGTGGGATTGGCCGCTCGAGCGGGGTTGTGTGAGTGCCGCTCGAGCGGGGAGTTGGAAGCTCGAGCGGAGACCTGGTTCTGTAAAAGTTCTAGGAGTGTGCATCCGCCGCTCGAGCGGGATTGTTGACGCTCGAGCGGGAGTCTGTGAGTGACGCTCGAGCGGGGTATTTGACGCTCGAGCGGGGCGACTGAGTTTAAGTTCCGTGTTTTGACTTTTCAAATCACTTTTTCACTTTCTCTTCTCTCTCATACTTTTCCAAAAACACCATTGTTGAGCCTCTCACTCTAGAACTCTACCTTCTCTCTAGGTTTTGATCTAGTAAGAGTGATTTGCTCATCTTTGGCCTTTACAAAAAAGTTGTTGATTGTCGAGGGCTACTTTTTAATCTAAAAATTTCGGGATTTGGAGCACGTTGGGTTTTGTCATCTTCTCCCTTGGGGCTCCGAATTTGAGGTAGGGATATCCTACTCCTCTTTATGGATTTTGTTTTTAAATTTTGATATTTGGAGATGTTGGGGTTGGTTTGGTACTTTTGTGAAAGTTTGGGGCTTTTGTGTTATTTTACAAAAGTTGGGGTTTTATTTATAATAAACCTAGATGCATGTTTAGCATAGAGAAATGGAATTAATGTTGAATCATTGATGGAAATGGGACCTAAGGGTTGTAATGTTAATTACGGAAAATGACCTAATTACATTGATTGATTAATTGGGATAATTAATTGTGAGAAATGAGGAAATGAAATGGAATTGTCGAGATTGAGAATGCATGGGGTTAAAGGGTGTAGTTGAATTATTTATCACTCACCGAAATGAAACGTTGATTGAATATCCAATTGTGCATTTATTTTCTGTTTAAAAATAATTGTTTTGGGCTATCGGTGGAGGATAGTCGCGATTGTTGTAGACAATGCATGATGATTAGGCAAACGGAAACTAATCAATGGAATGTGTCATGGAAATTGACGGTTGATAGAATACATTAACTGTATGTATTGAGTGATTGTATATAGAACCAATGTGTTTGTATACGTTATGTGTAGAGGAGGAGATGGGGGATGTACTCCGCGGTTTAGGAGAAGATGGGGGATGTACCTCTAAACCAGATAGTGTTGGGAGAAGATAGGGGATGAACTCTGTAGATACAGCTCATATGCTTGTCTAGAGAAGTGAAGATAGAGCTAATATGCTTATCTTTGTGAAGTGTCGATACAGCTTATATGCTTGTCTGTGAATGTGGGATATTGTTGTCATACATATCTGTTGAGAATGGGGATATAGCTTATATGCTTATCTGTGAATGTGGGATATAGTTTTTATACATATCTGTTGAGATGATGGTAGAACTAATATGCTTATCTGTTGAAAAAAGGAAAATGAAAAGTAACTTGGACTTATAAGTCGGATGACATAAAATGTGATTTATGTGGATGTATCAGTGTTGGCCATCTATCAATTGCTAATCTTTTAGTCATTGTTCATGATTGGTTTAGTGTATTTCTACTGGGCTGTGGCTCACCCTATATGGGAATATTATTTTTCAAGTACAGGTAGCATGCCAGCTCCAAGGTCATAGCTTGGGAGGCTAGAGGCGAGCAGATTGTTGTTGTTTTAGTTCCTTTTTGATGTATTACATGTATATTCAAGCCGAGAGCTTAATTTGTAGATGAGTTAGCACTATTTTGTTGTAACCAAGTGTTAACTTGGAAAGCTGTAAGCCCGTAGGACATTTTGCTTTTGTTGTTAACATGTAATTCATTTGTAATGAAACTCTGATGAATAGAAGGTTATGGTTATTTCATATGTCAATGAATGTCTTATTTGATGGGTTTAATGTTATTATTTTGAGGGCGTTACAACTTGGTATCAGAGCGTACCGGGTTCGAATACTTTGGGTACGTGGGAAGTGATTAGGATCACAATGGGTTTGTCTCGCTTGATAGAGACTTAGATGTAGTGTCATATGCTATGTGTTTAAATCGATAACATGTTTATGTGTTTATTTGGGTATGGGATTTGATTTCTAGGATGTTGATTGGATCCTTGGATTTCTGGGAGTCTTGTTGGAAAAGCACTTGATCAATGCTGTTTCTAACTGGAACTCTAGTAATGCCTCGGGACTATCATTATCTAGAGATGAAATTCGTAAGTGCTTATGTATTTATGTTCTTACGTGGAGTGAATTACTGTTGTCCATGCATTAGGACGTGAGTGTTTAGTTTTGGCACATTGTGAATGTGCTAATGTTCTGTGTTACCTTTATTAGGATGTCAGGACGAGGAAGAGGTGCTAGGCATGGTAGGCCTGCAAGGCAGGAAGTACCCTTACCGGATGATATTCCGGCAGTGCAGGAGGGAGTTGGCCAGGCCAATGTGGCCGAGCCAGCGGGTCAACAGGCTATGAGTGCCTTGGCACGAGAGATAGCAGGAGCTTTGGGTATTCTCAGGGCTGGGAATCAAGCAGCTGAGGCAGGGCCTTCTTTCTTGAAGAGGGAGTTTTTCCGGTCTAATCCGGATGAGTTTATCGGGGATCCGAAGGAGCCACTGAAGGCAGATGAGTGGCTAGAGCAAATGAGTAAGACGTTCGAGATGCTTGGCATCGAGGACGGAGCACTGAAAGTGACCTTGGCATCCTTCCAGCTGAAGGGAGATGCGGGTCAATGGTGGAAGTACGAGAAGGCTCGTGTTGGGGGTACATGGGAGGTGTTTGTAAATGCTTTTCAGGAGAGGTTTTTGTCTGCAGCAGCTAGGGAGAAGCTGAGGGATCAGTTTAGCCGGCTTAAACAGCAGGGCTTGTCAGTGGCCGAGTTTGAGGCTACTTTTACCAGTCTGTCCAGGTTTGCACCTGAACTGGTGGCGTCTGAGGAACGCCGTTGCTATGAGTTTGAGAGGAAGTTGAGGCGGGCCTCAAGTTGAGAGTTGGTGGGTCTTACATCCGAGAGTATAGACACCTGGTAGATGCTGCTGATCATATGGAGATTATGATGCAGGAAGAGGAGGAAGAGCAGAAGGGCTCCAAGAGGAGCCAAGATAGTCAGGGTGATGGCAGGAGGCAGAGGGGTTATAACCCTCAGCAGCCTCAGGTTGCAGTTTCTAGATCGACCTTTCCAATGCCGAGTGCAGGCTCGGGGAGAGACAATCAGGGGGAGTTTGCTTGTTACAAGTGTGGCCAGCTGGGTCACAAGATTTCAGTTTGCCCGCAGAAGGGTGGGGGTCAGAGAGCTGCTTCTTCTTCAGCTAGACCGCAGAGTCAGAGTTTGGGCAGGGGACAACCCTTGTCTTGTTATCAGTGTGGACAGCCTGGGCACCTGAAGAGGTTTTGCCCGCAGTTGAGTGCCACTTCGGGGGCGTCTGGTTCTAGACAGACGCAGGGATTTCAGCCAGCTCAGTCTGTGCAGGCCTCGAGGGCCAATCCGGGGGCTTCGTCGTCCCAGTCAGTGCAACAGTCGTATGCTCCTAGGGGTGAGCAGGTAGACCAGGGGCCTACAGGGCGCGTGTATGCTGTTACCGCGTAGGATTTAGTACCGGCTCTATCGGTAGTGAGAGGTACTTTTCTGTTTTGCAACTCGGTTGCTAGTGTGTTGATTGACACGGGTGCATCTCATTCTTTTGTATCTGCTGCATTTGCATCTGTTTTGGAATTGGAGTTAGCACAGTTAGCATCTCCTATTTGTGTGGTATCGCCTTTGGGTAGTGAGTTGATCTTGAAACAAGGTGTTAGAGGTTGTGACATAGAGGTCGCCGACCATAGGCTTCCTTTTCCGTTTGTTGTCATGCCCATGAAGGGCTTTGATGTTATTTTGGGTATGGACTGGCTATCGTCATATCGGGCTGTTATCGATTGCTACCGCCAGAGGGTCACGTTATGTACCTTGAGCGGGGAGTGGTTCCATTTCTTGGGAGATCGGGTTGGTTGTGTTTTACCACCGGGGTATGATTCGCGAGGGCGAAGTGAGCTTAGTGGTCTACTTGCTAGCTTTGAGAGTGGTGAGAGTGGTGAGATCCAGCTTGTATTGCCGAGGGTAGTTTGTGAGTACTCGGACGTCTTTCCCGAGGATCTCGTTAGTTTGCCACCTTATAGGGAGATCGAATTCTCTATTGATTTAGTGCCCGGCACGGCGTCGATTTCTATGGCACCTTATCGTTTTGCTCTAGCAGAGTTGGTTGAGTTGAAAGTTCAGCTCCAGGAATTGCTAGATAAGGGTTTTGTTCGCCTTAGTGTTTCACCGTGGGGAGCACCGACCCTCTTTGCTAAGAAGAAAGATGGTGCCTTGAGATTGTGTATTGACTACCAGAAGTTGAATCGGGCTACGGTTAAGAATAAGTACCCTATGCCCCGTATAGATGATTTGTTTGAGCAGTTGAAGGGTTCCCGTTGTTTCTCTAAGATAGACTTAAGATCGGGTTACCACCAGTTGAGGGTCAGGGAGGAGGATATTCCTAAGACGGCATTCCGTACGCGGTATGGCCATTATGAGTTTCTGGTGATACCATTTGGGCTTACCAATGCACCGGCAGTCTTTTATGGACTTGATGAACCGAATCTTCCGGGAATTCTTAAATCGATTCGTAGTCGTTTTCGTGGACGACATTCTTATCTATTCGCCTTCTGAGGAGGAGCACGAGGAACACTTGAGAGTGGTGCTTGAGTTGCTTAGAGCCCATAGGCTGTATGCCAAGTTTGGGAAGTGTGAGTTCTGGCTGAGGGAAGTCAAATTCTTAGGCCACGTGGTATCCGGGGAAGGAGTGTCTGTTGATACATCCAAGGTAGAGGCAGTGCAGGATTGGGCACAGCCTAAGAGTGTGTTTGAGATCCGCAGTTTTCTGGGATTGGCTGGGTATTACCGCCGGTTTGTGAAAGATTTCTCCAGGCTAGCGTCACCGTTGACTAGACTGACTCGGAAGGGAGTCAAGTTTGTGTGGAGTGAGACTTGTGAAAAGTCGTTCCAAGAGCTGAAAGTTAGATTGACCACCGCTCCGGTTCTGATTATTCCGGAGAGAGGGTTGGGTTATGCGGTTTATTACGATGCCTCACGAGAGGGTTTGGGTTGTGTGTTGATGCAAGAGGGGAGCGTGGTAGCCTATGGCTCACGTCAGTTGAAAATTCACGAGAAGAATTACCCTACACACGACCTAGAGTTAGCAGCTGTGATCTTTGCCTTGAAAATCTGGAGGCACTACCTTTATGGTGAGAAGTTCGAGGTGTTCTCGGACCACAAGAGTTTAAAGTATCTGTTTACACAGAGAGACTTGAATCTGAGGCAGAGGAGATGGATGGAGTTCATTGAGGATTATGACTTTGAGTTGCATTATCATCCGGGAAGGGCCAATGTTGTGGCCGATGCCCTTAGTAGGAAATCCATTAGCGATGTAGCTAGTATTGCCATCCGAGAATGGGAGATGTTGGGTGCACTTGGGGAGTTTGATTTACTTCTAAATGAATCCGTTGAGGCTGCGGCCTTGTTTTCTGTTGTTGCGCAGCCTACACTTGTGACACGAGTGTTAGAGGCATAGAGAGGTGACCTTGAGGTAGAATCCATCCGAGAGAAGATCTCCAGTGGAAAGGTTGAGAAGGGTTTGACGGTGTATCCCGACCTGAGTGTGAGATACCGAGACCGTTTGTTTGTGCCGGAGTCTTGCCGAGAGGAAGTACTCCGAGAGTTTCACCATTCGCGCCTTGCGGTGCATCTAGGAGGTACTAAGATGTATCGGGATTTGGGTCGCCAGTTTTGGTGGCGGGGTATGAAGAGAGATGTGGCTGTTTTCGTATCGAAGTGCCTTACTTGCCAGCAAGTGAAGGCCGAGCATCAGAGGCCAGCGGGTTTGTTGCAACCCTTGCCTATTGCCGAGTGGAAGTGGGAGCATGTCACTATGGACTTCATTGTAGGTCTTCCGAGGACTCAGCGGGGTAGTGATGCTATTTGGGTGGTTGTAGACCGGTTGACTAAGTCGGCGCACTTTATTCCTATGCGCGTGAGAGACTCGGTAGATCATCTTGCCGACTTGTATATTCGGGACATAGTGAGATTGCACGGGGTCCCAGTGACGATCGTCTCAGATAGAGATCCTCGTTTTACTGCCAGGTTGTGGCAGAGTTTGCAGAGTGCCTTGGGCACTAAGTTGACTTTTAGTACGGCTTACCATCCGCAGACTGACGGGCAGTCCGAGCGTACTATTCAGATCCTCGAGGATATGCTTCGGGGTTGTGTCTTGGACTTCAGTGGGAGGTGGGAGGGGCACTTACCCTTGGTAGAGTTTGCCTACAACAACAGTTTTCAGTCTAGAATCGGTATGGCACCGTTTGAGGCCTTGTATGGCCGACCGTGTAGGTCTCCAGTGTGTTGGGCCGAGGTGGGTGATGCACCTTTGTTGGGTCCGGAGTTGGTTAGGGAGACGACGGAGAAAGTTGAGCTTATCCGTAGGAGGCTTGTTACAGCCCAGAGTCACCAAAAGAGTTATGCCGACCGTAGGAGGAGGCCTTTGGCGTTTGAGGTAGGTGATCATGTCTTTCTGAAGATATCACCTAGGCAAGGCTTGATGAGGTTTGGGAAGAGTGGGAAGTTATCCCCTCGATTTATTGGTCCTTTTGAGATCCTTGAGAGGATTGGCGAGGTTGCTTATCGGTTAGCTTTACTGCCGCAGTTGTCTGGAGTTCATGACGTGTTTCATGTGAGTATGCTTCGGAAGTATGAGCCAGATCCATCACATGTATTGGATTGGACCGATTTAGAGGTAGATGAGGATGCCTCGTATGAGGAGAGACCGGTTTGGGTCTTGGATAGGCGGGATCAGGTCCTGCGTGGCAAGACCATTCCTTTGGTGAAAGTCTTGTGGAAACATCACGGAATGGAGGAAGCCACTTGGGGACGTGAGTTGGAAGTCCGCGAGAAATATCTGGACTTGTTTGTTGATATGTAATCTTGTATTTAGATTTTGAACTAATGTTGAACTTAAGAGCTATTATATATGTCTTAAGTTGTGAAACATTGAAAATGTTTGGTTTATTGGAAGTATGTTTTGGAACTTGCCTCATATGGAAGTTGAATGTAACATTACATATGTTGAATGTATTGTTGAAATTGGAAAGGAAATGCGTAATGGTGATGCATGTTAAAAGTACATATGTTGTTTACATATTGTGAAATGCCTCTTGTAAAAGGGATGAGATGACTGGTAATGGGTCGAATTGTTGAATGTTAAAGTGTAACATTGTTTAAAATGGAGGAAAAATTGTTTTTGAAAACTTGTGCTTAATTTCGGGGACAAAATTCTTTAAGGGGGGAGGTTATAGCGATCCCGAATTTACCCTTGTTGTACAGTGATCCGGACATGTGTCCGTGGAGGTTGGTAGTTGATTATTATCTTGTTTACATCCTTTTTACTTTGTAGTTGAGTTATGGGATGTGTTGGGCGGGTTTGTTACAGGTTGGTTGAGTTTAGAAACCAAAACTAGTTGCCCAGATTTTGACCTGTCCGCTCGAGCGGGGGTTTTGGCGCTCGAGCGGAAATTGCACCCATCCAGTATTTTTCTGTGCAGTGTTGGACGCTCGAGCGTGGGATTGGCCGCTCGAGCGGGGTTGTGTGAGTGCCGCTCGAGCGGGGAGTTGGAAGCTCGAGTGGAGACCTGGTTCTGTAAAAGTTCTAGGAGTGTGCATCCGCCGCTCGAGCGGGATTGTTGACGCTCGAGCGGGAGTCTGTGAGTGACGCTCGAGCGGGGTGTTTGACGCTCGAGCGGGGCGACTGAGTTTAAGTTCCGTGTTTTGACTTTTCAAATCACTTTTTCACTTTCTCTTCTCTCTCATACTTTTCCAAAAACACCATTGTTGAGCCTCTCACTCTAGAACTCTACCTTCTCTCTAGGTTTTGATCTAGTAGGAGTGATTTGCTCATCTTTGGCCTTTACAAAAAAGTTGTTGATTGTCGAGGGCTACTTTTTAATCTAAAAATTTCAGGATTTGGAGCACGTTGGGTTTTGTCATCTTCTCCCTTGGGGCTCCGAATTTGAGGTAGGGATATCCTACTCCTCTTTATGGATTTTGTCTTTAAATTTTGGTATTTGGAGATGTTGGGGTTGGTTTGGTACTTTTGTGAAAGTTTGGGGCTTTTGTGTTATTTTACAAAAGTTTGGGTTTTATTTATAATAAACCTAGATGCATGTTTGGCATAGAGAAATGGAATTAATGTTGAATCATTGATGGAAATGGGACCTAAGGGTTGTAATGTTAATTACGGAAAATGACCTAATTACATTGATTGATTAATTGGGATAATTAATTGTGAGAAATGAGGAAATGAAATGGAATTGTCGAGATTGGGAATGCATGGGGTTAAAGGGTGTAGTTGAATTATTTATCACTCACCGAAATGAAATGTTGATTGAATATCCAATTGTGCATTTATTTTCTGTTTAGAAATAATTGCTTTGGGCTATCGGTGGAGGATAGTCGTGATTGTTGTAGACAATGCATGATGATTAGGCAAACGGAAACTAATCAATGGAATGTGTCATGGAAATTGACGGTTGATAGAATACATTAACTGTATGTATTGAGTGATTATATATAGAATCAATGTGTTTGTATACGTTATGTGTAGAGGAGGAGATGGGGGATGTACTCCGCGGTTTAGGGGAAGATGGGGGATGTACCTCTAAACCGGATAGTGTTGGGAGAAGATTGGGGATGAACTCTGTAGATACAGCTCATATGCTTGTCTAGAGAAGTGAAGATAGAGCTAATATGCTTATCTTTATGAAGTGTGGATACAACTTATATGCTTGTCTGTGAATGTGAGATATTGTTGTCATACATATCTGTTGAGAATGAGGATATAGCTTATATGCTTATCTGTGAATGTGAGATATAGTTTTTATACATATCTGTTGAGATGATGGTAGAACTAATATGCTTATCTGTTGAAAAAGGGAAAATGAAAAGTAACTTGGACTTATAAGTCGGATGACATAAAATGTGATTTATGTGGATATATTAGTGTTGGCCATCTATCAATTGCTAATCTTTTAGTCATTGTTCATGGTTGGTTTAGTGTATTTCTACTGGGCTGTGGCTCACCCTATATGGGAATATCATTTTTCAGGTACAGGTAGCATGCCACCTCCAAGGTCATAGCTTGGGAGGCTAGAGGCGAGCAGATTGTTGTTGTTTTAGTTCCTTTTTGATGTATTACATGTATATTCAAGCCGAAAGCTTAATGTGTAGATGAGTTAGCACTCTTTTGTTGTAACCAAGTGTTAACTTGGAAAGCTGTAAGCCCGTAGGGCATTTTGTTTTTATTGTTAACATGTAATTCATTTGTAATGAAACTCTGATGAATAGAAGGTTATGGTTATTTCATATGTCAATGAATGTCTTATTTGATGGGTTTAATGTTATTATTTTGAGGGCGTTACAAGAGTAATATTGTAAGTTTGTAACTTATAGCATAAAGAGTTGATTATTTAATTGTTACAATTGACAATGGAAAGATCAAAATAAAATTTTAATAAGAGTACAAATAATATCACAGGAAATTATGTAAATAATATCTTATAATACTCCTAAAATATTTTGGGTTTGGTTTGTGTATTGAAATAATTTTTTTTTAAAAAAAATTTGGGCAGAGGTTAGAATTTTTTTTGATTTGTTTAGTTATATATTTTGAAAATAATTTTGGGGTTTAGAAGTATAGGATGATTTGATATTTTATTGTAGTTGAGTATATGTGTGTGAGATAAAAAATGATTGAGAATGAGAGGAGAGAGAAAAAAGTGATTAATTAATGTGTCGAAAAGAAAAAATGATTTTGAAATTTTCTTTTAAAAAAATTTAAACCAAATAAAATTTAAAATTTTTTTCTAAAAAATTATATTTAGAGATAGAAACCAAACAAAACCTTCCTAACTTTTCTTCAATTTGATGCACAAGTCATGGCATATGCACTGCTCGTCTAAACGAGGAAACAAAAATCACTTGATTATGAAATAAACAAGGAAAATTATCATGGGGTTCTGTTTGTTTTGAAAATTATTATTAAGTCTTATTACATTTTAATGTAAGTAATTTCCTATTTTTTATAAATTGTCTGAAAAATTTCAAATCTTCATAATGGTAGAATTTATCACGATTTCACACCTCTCATTTAATATGAAAATTAATTTCACAAATAATGTTAATTTTCTTTAAATTTTTATAATTAATAATATTTTAATTGTTGAAATTAATTAAAATTTTCTAAATAAAAGAATAAGTATAAAATTTATCAACCATCTCACGCATTGAGAATATGTGAATTCGCTATGATATTATTTTCCATAGCACTATTGATGGAAATTTCATAAAATTTTTATCACTTTGAAATGTTTATCCAAAACAATTTCATAGTATGAAACAACAAAATGATGAATTGTATGCCATGATTTTGTCAATCCAATTGTTATTTATGATTTTATTTAATATAGTATTTTTATTTTTTAAAATTAAAATTTAAAATAAATTAAAATTATTTACAAAATTATTGTTCATATTAAACGACAAGAGTAAAATTGAAATAAAATACGTTATTATGAAAAATTAAACTTTTGGAGAATCCTACGTAAGTATTGAAATAAGCCGAGACTCAAAATTTTAATACAAAAATGCTTTGGAACCCCAGTTTTTGAAGGACCCCAGTGACCCCAGTGATGTGGCAGCATGTGATTGGTTGAATTTTTTATTTTTTTTTTACTTTCCCTTGGTCCACAGCCCCCCACGTGGAGGTGGGGGTGCTAGGGATGCCTCCGTACTGGGGTGCCAATCACTGCTCATTTTAATATAAGGAGTGATCATATACTACTCATAAAAAAAATTAAAAAATTATGAACTAAAAGGTCAAGTCTTACACAGAAAGTGAAAAAGAAGGTACAAATATATTTATAAATAAGCATATTTTCTTATTTATATGTTAAATTGCAAAATATAATAATTATAAAATAATTCCCATACTAAGGATTGGTTTGACATAATTTAAAAAAGTCAAAAATTTACTTATTTAGTTTATTCCAAACAACCTTTAAAATGAGACATTTTAGGTTGTGTTCCGCATTTTTTCGCAGCATTAAAAACTTATAATAAGATAAATATTTGTTATATTTTTTTTAATAGTTTTATACCTTGTCTCTATTATTTCATAGATATAAAGGGACGACAACCTTTGAAAGGACAACAAATTATTATTTTTTTTAACAATTAATATAGAAAATATTTTTTGAAATATTAAGAGGGCGGTCGCTTCTCGTAATCCTTTCAGACCCGTCCTTGATTGGAATGCACGCATACCAAGATACACGCATTCAAATAGTAAAGCTACTTAAGGTTGGTTTGGCATTTGTTGATAGGGTAATGTTTAAGTGTGCAACCCCTTACGGTTGCACACCGTATGCAATGTGTAAATGCACAAAAAATGTCATAAATGCAAGGCATACAAATGTGTAAATGTAAAGGTGTAAATGTCTTGCATACCATATGCAAGGCACGCTTAAGAAAAGTCCTTGTTGGTATAATCAATTTTTTTTGTGTTTGAATTTTTTTTAGGGTTTGGTTATGGTGTGCAACTTACACCTTACACCTTATACCTTACACTTACACCTTACACTTACACCTTTTGTAAAAAATTAAACCTTACACTTACACCTTTTTTGAGGTTGCACACCATGTGCAACCCACTTACACCTTACACTTACACCTTACACTTATACTTACACCTTACACTTACACTTTTTGTGTAAGTAGCACATGGTGTGCACTTGCACACTTAAGAAAACTCCTTTTTTTTATGTTACTTTTTTTAGTTTTGTTTGGTTTTTATTTTTAAATTCTTTTGACTTTTGTAAGAAAATAAAAATAATAACTATGAGTAAAAAATAATATTTTATCTTATTAATTTTTATAATCAATTTTGTATTTTTGTGATTTTTTAATCTCAAAATAAATGTCAAACCAGGCAAGGGCTTAGAGCAACTCAGACAAGAGATAAAATGGGCAACTTAGGCATTTTTACCTTAGGGCTGGTTTGGTACAACTTAGAAAAAATTAAAAATTAAAAGTTATTAAAAAATTAAAAATTAAAAAGTTATTAAAAAATTAAAAAATTATCATTATTTATAAAATATATATATATATATATAAAATAAATTTACACATAAAAAATACAACTTAAAAAGTCATTGACGTGATGGTACAGTCTGAACCAGATGGTACAAATTACTTGATCGACTGCACAAAAAATTTACAAAAAACGGTGTTGTTCGGCCCATGGGGATCCACTACAGGTCCCGTTTTGATAATTGGAATCGTTTAATGTGTAGAACTTGTTAGTTACTATATTGCTGTAAACAATCACGTTAATCGGATATCGATAGTTATGTGATCAAATCAGATTTTTTTCAGTCATTTATTTTTAATCGTCCATTTTTTTATACAATACTAATTTGATCACATAGTTATTGATATCCGATCATCGTAATTTTTTACAGACATATAGCACTTGACGAGTTCTACACATTGATCGGTTCGGATTATTGAAATGAGACTCGTGGTAAGCCCCTCTAGTCCGATGAAAGAGTAAAGGAAAGCCTCATCCTATATTATAAATCTGAAGCATGTATGCCCCCACCACACAATTCAAAACATTTCGTATTGCTTCCTTCAATAGTCACTGTCACTATGCATAGGGCATAGGAGTAAAATCATAATTTTGTTATTTTATACAATTTTTTAATATATATTTTTTCATAAAAAGTCAAAAAATTATTTCAAACAATTGTCTTTTTTTTCCTCAACTTTTTAATTCAAAAAATTTAAAAATATATTTATTTAAAACATCCCAAATAACCTTTAAAAATATATAGACATTAGACATATATATATATATATATATATATATTAAGAGGCTCAACTCTGACATAAGAGATAAAATGGGCAACTTAGGCATTCTTTCTAGGGGGCTGGCTCGCGGATTGGAGGGTATTATTCGATCCGGGAGATTTATTATAGGTCTTATTTTGATAATTTAAATTATTTAATATATTGAATTCATCAAATATTATGTCTGTAAAAAAATTATGTTGATCGGATATCGATAGTTACGTGATCAAATCAGTTTTGTATCAAAAAAATAGAAGGTAAAAAAATAAATGTTTAACAGAAATTTGATCTGATGAGATAGCTATTGATATTCGATCAACGTGATTTTTTATCGACATATAGTACTCGACAAGTTCTACACAATAGACGTTCAGATTATCAAAATAGGACCCGTGTAGGCCTATATGAGCCTAACAGCACCTTCTAATCCAATATTTGTGTGCGCGTGTGTGTTTGTTTGTTTGTCTGTCTTTTAAGAGGCTCTCCATGAAATAAGGGATTTTTACCTATTTTCATATTGACTCTCAATTTTTCTCTGTTCTAACCCATCAATCCGTATTTTATTTTATTTTTATTGCATTACTAATCTTTTATAAATGGATATTGCTAGTGATAGGAAATTTTGGCAATGATCCATCAAAGTTTTGTGTGAAGTTATTTATATATATATATATATATATATATATAGATTATTTGTAATTGTTGTGCAAATGTCATATTGGCAACCACGTCATAATTATGTGCTTACGCAGTGTGTGATATAAAAATGTATTTTTTTATTTTATGTATATAACATTTTTGTTTTGAAAATTTATTGACTTAAGGGTTGTTTGGGATATTATAAATAAGTGTACTTTTTGATTTTTTGTAAAAAGATGTGTAGAAAAGTAGAGAAGAAATGTTGATTGAAGTGATTCAAAAAAGATAAAAAGATAAAAAATATGAACTTATTTAGTCTTCCTAAACAAGGCCTTAGTTTGTATGGTTAAGTGAAATAGAGAGTTTTATTGGAGTATAAAGTGAGTAAAATACAAAGTGTAGTTTTTATGTACTTTTGCTCGGTAGAATGTATGGTCGTTGGAGTTGCTGGACTCATTTCCAACAATAATAATAATGATAATAATAACTACTGTAAATTAAACTCACCTCCTTAATGTTTAAAAAAAATATAACTAGTCTTATATTTTTAATATAATTACACTGACTTCTATCAAGTTTTAATTCATATAACACTTACATCATTTTCCATCAATAATTCATTAATCATTTGAATGAAAAAAATAATGTTATTAGTATCACTTTCTTCCTAAAATATATATTTATCTTTATTTATTTTAGTGTCTACTCACCATTGGTATTATTAGTTTTGATCATTTTAATCATATTATAAAAGAAATTAATATAATTATATCAAAAGTATAGAATTAACTGTATTTTCTTTAAACTTAAATGGAAGTGAGTGTACTACTACTACTACTACTAATAATAATAATAATAACAAGGTAACTTCGGTTACTTTCAAAATCAAACATGATGCTAGTAGATTAATGGGTAAATTACAAATACATGATTTACTTAAAATATAAATTGTTTCGTGTGGTTTTGAAAATTATAGATATTTCATTGTTAAAATTTTTTATTTAACAAAATTAATTAAAAAAATATTAGGTTTTTACAATTGGCAATCCCGTTAGACAAAACTCCATTTAGTTGTATTAGGTTTTTATAATTGGTAATCTCATTTGACAAAATTCCTTTTACTTGTAATTTTATTCGCTCTTTTGTTTTAGTGAGGATGTGAGTGTTTAGATGCGAATCTAACCCGAATTGTGTCTATGCAAATGAGTCTGTGATCTTGAGACTTTCATATTTGCCACTTCGCTGACTATGTACGGAGAGTTAGTAAGGTAAAAGAAAATAAGGTACACCCTGTTATTATTTATTATCATTGTGGTATGTATGGTTATATTTGCCCTTATTGTTATGAGTTATATGGGAGAGTGCCTCATAGAGGTGAAAGAAATTTTAATACCTTGTGGGATAGAAGACATTTCATTGTTCGTAATGAGATTAAGGGTCATATTAGACCTCATTGTGTTGATTTGCTTGAGACCAAACACAACGAGAGGTTGTGTTTGCCTAGGCCTAGGAATAGGAGGTTGGAAAGCAAGTCAAGATGGGCTTCCATTGAAGGGAAAGGGAACTACAACGTCAAAACACCACCCAAGAACTGCGATTCTCACAACTTTGTTAATACTAAAGCGGTTTGCGTAGGAAAGCTTGACTTGTGTTAATTTGTTTATTCGTGTTTGTTTTGTTTTGTTTGTTTTCTTTTTGTTTTGAGTTTTTGTTTGTTTGTTTGTTTTTGGGTCTTTTGTGTGTGTTTGTGCGTTTCTTTCTTGCTTTCCATAAATAAATAAATAAATAAAATAAAATTCAAAAATATTTTTCTAGTATGGTTTTGCAAGCTTGAAATTTTTGAGAAGTTCTTGGAGTATATTGGAATTGATGAGAATATCCATTATTTGTTAATGTATGTGTGCTTTCTGTGGTCATTACTTATTTTAGATTGTGTGTACTTTAATTAGTATGTCTCATTCTATACACACTCTTGGATTAGTAAATACCGAACTCTTCCGCATAAGTAATCAAAGTTCTCTATGTACTACTAGTAGTGTTTCATGTGTTTTCCTTGAGAAATTGACCAATGCTAGCATATCTTAGGTGATGTTAAGTTTATTAACCCTCTATCATTTATTTACATCTCCACGACTTTCCCCTCAGGTCATTGTAGTTAAGGCATGAGGAAAAAGCTACCTCAGACTCACCAACCAAGCTATCCTTATTTTTTTCCATGCGTCTGGAGTTAGGTTTCCATACTCTTGAGTGTAAACGCCACCAGTGAGTGCGCAAAAGATAGAAAGAAAGAAATAATAAAATTCTCATTGACTGAGGGGGAGTCTTTGCCTTTACTTAACAAATACCCCTTAAACACTAGAGGTTTGAATTTTCTCAGTCACTCACATATTCTTTTACCGGAGGTCTAGCCATCATATCACTACTACAATTTAAATCTAGTGTTTATCGAACTCTAAGAGCCACACAAACACTTTTATCATGGGATCTATGCTTTTCACATGTTGCATCACATTCTTTCATGAGGAATCTTCCAAAGGTTATGCATATTGTGTTTTCAAGTAATTGTATTTCTTGGATATTCTTGTATGTTTTAAGGTACAAATCTGAAATTTCTTACTTGCTCTACCATATTATTTTTGTCTTTTTCTTTTTGCTCATTGTTTTTGGTGCTTATAGTTGCTTTTAGTGAGGGGGAGTTTGATTAATCTTTGCAGATGAGTTTTTTTTAGCATGGACTTACATTAATTGGTTTTGTAAGGGAGATTGGTGTTAGTTGATTTGTATGTTGCTATGCACTGCGTATTTATTATTTATATCTTGTATGCTATTGATTATTACATCATCCTATCATTGCTCGTGTGGTTTATGCTGTTGTTTTAGTTGATTGAGCTTCCTTTGACAATTTATGACAAAAAATGGGGGAGAATTTGGGGGGAGTTTTTTTTTTTTTTTTGGAGTATGTCTGCATGTTCTTAAAATTTTCATTTATTCATGTAGCATGTTCTTAAAATCTCCATCTATTCATGCTTTAAGATAATTTTGTCATATGTCTATTGCTTTCATATACTCTTGTGGCACTAATAGTTGTTTTGCAGATCATGACTTTGAGAAAGAAGTTAGTTTTTGTTGGTTGTAATGGGTTAGGGTGTTTAGGATTTTCTTTCTTAGGTGTGTTTTGTCACGGAATTACCAAAGGCGGAGATTGTTAGGTTTTTGTAATTGACAATCCTGTTTGATAAAACTCATTTTAGTTGTGATTTTATTTGCTCTTTTGTTTTTAGTGAGAATGCGAGTGTTTAGATGCAAATCCAACCCGAATTGTGCCTATGAAGAGGAGTTTGTGATCTTGAGGCTTTTATGTTTGCCACTTCGCTGACTATGTATAGGGAATAAAGTTTTACCACTCGAGTGGATGGCCTATATGTTTTTCACTGCCTTTACTCTCATCGCTCGAGCGGTGAAGTGTGCGCTCGAGCAGTCTTCACGATTTAGTTTACTATAAAGTGCGCAGTTTGATATTTTTAGGGTTTAAGCCGTCTAGAGTCTTAGAGAGAAAGTGGAAGCTGTTTTATATGAGTTTCCTTGGTGTTTAAAAGGTGATCAATTGATCAACGAACTGCAGATTGTCAAACATCAAGGGTTGTTTCTTCTATTACGTTCACAAAAGATAGAGGTGTTCTTCAGTGGATTTTAGGGAACTTGGGCTTGAAGCTTTGGTAGATTCCAGAGTGGCTCATCATCGTGTATTCGATATTGACTTGTGGATTCAACGTTGGGCAAGACAATTTCGAGATGAAGACGACGGTGGAAGAGGCACATCAAGGTCGGTTCAATTTGAGCATTGATTCGCTACGTAATTGAGGATACACTTGTGTAACTTCTTTTTATCTTCTTAATGGATTGTTTTGTGGCATTGACCCGTTATTTTTTTATCATAATTAGAGGTGCTCCAATTGTGATTTTTTTCACGTTAAATCGTTGTGTCAATTTGTCTTAATTTTTTTCATTAGGGTTGTTATTTATTGTTTTAAATTGAAACATAATCATGAATCAATATCTCAGGGATTTTAGACTTTTTCAAGTTGTATTTTTATTCAATATATTATATCTGTGAGTTATGAGAGTTTAGATGCGAATCCAACTTGAATTGTACCTGAGTAAAGGAGTTTGTACTAACATTCCATATCTTGTTTTGAGCAATCCTTATTTGCAACTTTGCTGACTAAGTATGAGGATCGAGTTGAAAAAAAGTCAAAATTGATTAACCGCTCGAGTGGTCTTTTGTGTGCTCGAGCGGTGAAATGGTTCATCTAGTATCTCTGCCTGCATTTTGAACTTTTGGGAAACATGTTTTACCGCTCGAGCGGTTGGCCTATATGTGAGCATCGTCTTTAGTCACTCCAATCGAGCGGTAAAGTGAGCACTCGAGTAGTCTTCGTGGATGTATTTAGTATCAAGTGCATTGTTTGCTATTTTTATGGTTTGACCTGTCCAGATTCTCAGAGATAAGTAAAAAACAAAGTGTTATATATTGGAGGGTGTTTATATATGAGTTTCCTTGATAATTTGAGGGTGATCGATTGATCACTAAGCTTCATATTAACTATCATCAGGGAGTGTACTTGTAATTTACCAAAAAAAATTTAAGACAATGGTGATACCATATAATTGGTATCATCATCCAATAATTTCTTATCTTTTATTTTCTATGTATATGTGGCACAACAGTTGTACTTGAAAAATATAACTGACCCTTTACATCTATAATTTTTTTGTATGTTGGTGATATTATGTCATCGGTATCACCGTTATACTAAATTTTTACTCTATAGGGGTGTACTATATTGTAGACTCGACTTTCTTCGCACGCCCCCCTTTCGGAGAGGCACGAATTGGTCCTACTGCAGTTTGAACTCATGTCACGGTTCTGAATCTAATATCACAAAGTGCAATATGAGACTGATAAACACCAAAGAGTCCAAATCCGACAAATCGTTTTGGAAAATCGATTTTGAATAAAAAGCGCCAAACATGGACTGCTTTGCCAGATTACAGAGTCGCCACCTAAATATTTTATTTTTAGGAAATTTAGGAAACCCTGACTCGTGCCAAAGGCCATGTGTCCGTCATCACCAAAGTTGCCTCGGCTCGGGAACTTGGGTACGAGAGGGGAAGGTCCTGAAATGAGTACCCCCGCTCGCCCGATCAAAGGATCGGCCTCTACTACCATGATATGTTGTTTTATAAACCTCATGTGTTCTTATCTAGTTATTTGCTAACTTTACTATTTGACGCACACACAATCAAGTATAGACTAAGTTGCGAGAATTGCAACGTTTCGATTCATGTTTGTTTTTGAAAATGGTTTGAAAATGCCACTCTCAAGTGGGCTAAAGAGCGGATTTGCCACCTTAAGTGGGCTTAAAACATGATTTTGCCACTTCACAAAGTGGGCTTAAAAAAACTCACAATCATCGAATTGTCCCAATTCAAGCAATAAAGCCTTCATCCACAGGCATTCAAGCAATTTAGCATTTAAGAAAATAGCCTCATGGCAAGCATGCAAAACATGGCATCACTCACACTCATGCAAGGATGCTAAAGCGTAAAACTTACAGTGTACTCCGAGCCAAAATAAAAGCTAGTTAGAAATATGCATGATCCTAACTATACAAGATGCCTAATGCAACACATGCAATAATGCAATTAAATAGGCTCGACTATCTAAGATGGCATATGAATGCAACGATTTGATAACATGCTTTGAAACACGTATTCAAATAACTGTATTGAAATTGTGATGTAGTTTGAATGATGCGCCGAGCTCGGTGCATGCAAGACAAATGAATTATGCAAACATGCAAGCATAAGGTATGCTAATTGAAAAATGCCCTAAAACTAACCATCGAAAGCGGTTAAATAAAAGAGAGAAATAAGTGGGGTTGGAAGACATGCACACACACACGCATGCTTATTACAACAATACGCCATCTCGAAGGAGGGTCCGAATAAATAAGCTAAGCTACACTAAGCTAATTATTACAAACCAACTAATTAACTATTATAGCTAATTAATTATTACAAACCAAATCAAAACAAATAGCTATGCTAAGCTAATTAAAATATTACAACAAAAATTGAATAATCAGCTACACTAAGCTAATTAAAGCAACAAAACGGCCTCGCGGGTGAGGGAGACATGCATGCTCGATTACATGCTCGGTTGTCTCTGTTTACATTTGCCTTAATCTCTGAACATCGAACCAACATTCCAGACTGCTTCTGCCTTAACTCAAATATACTTTTGCACAAAAATGGACTGGTGGCCGGTCGGCCACTTGCTTTTCCAAAATGCTATTTTTGCTGCAACAGAGAACAATAGAGGCAAAGCGAGGCATTTTGCAGGAAATGTATGCACTACCACTCTCCTCATCATTTCTCAAGCTCAAAGGAGTGTGGCGCTTGGTTCTCAAGCCACCAATCAAGCATCTCAATGCATGATGGCCAAAGGACCGAGCTTGTACAAGGTCGATGAATGCACAAATAGACTGAAAATGGAGCCTCCACCCTATCATGCATGATCAAGGGGCGACGACGACCAAGAAACGTGACACGTTTCATCACTCTGAGTATGAAACGTCCCACATTTCTTGTGTTTGGATTAACGTCCGATCCAAACACATGTAATGCAACATAAATGCTCATCTTGCACAAGTTTTACTTTGCTCAATTCTGATTTACACATTTTACATTACCGATTAATCCTTTAACCGATTAAGTCCAATGTGAAAGTCCTCTAACAAGAGAGGGTTCAACCAAAAGATGGTTTAAGACATGAGAGAGTTCATGCCTTTGGCTAGGAGGAACCCTTAAAAGAGAGTTAAAGCCATTGAGCATAAACTCTATCTCAAGCTTAAACACAAACATAAGGCCAACCAATCCTCAAAACAAATCAAAAGTGAAGAAATGAGGGAGATGGTAGATATTTCAGTGCTAAAGTGGCATGAAAAACAATATAACAACATGCAAACAACACATGTACAACATGTTAAAGGCCAAAAGCATTGAAACTAGTGAAGGACACAACACTAGAGGCGTGCAATACAATGCTCAAAAGGGACCAACAGTCCAAAAAAGTCCTAAAACACCCTAAATAGAGTTCTAAAATATGCTTGAGATAAGCTAAGAATAGCTATATTAAGAGGCCAAAACAATAACACATGCTAGGCAATTTAACACAATTGCACTACAAGCATATAAAGCAAAGCTCATGTGATCAAACCAGCTCAAAACAAAGCTTAATCATGCCAAATCAGTGACCTAAACATGCTGAAACTTAGGCACAAAAGGCTTGGCTTACAAACAAGACACAAAGCACAACTCTCAAAAGCAATGAAAGAGCGGGATATGTGAGAGTGTGACAGTAATATATGCTCTGAAATCACATAAAAAATGATGCTATATCATGCAAACATCACAAGCAAAGCATGATATAGGCCCTAAAACTCAAAGCCAGTAAAGGCCATTTACACTATAGTTATACAAAGCAAAGCACATATGACCAAGACCACCCAAAATAGAGCTAAAGCATGCTAAATCAGTAGCAAAAATGTGCTGGAGTTGAGCTAACACAAGCTAGAATGATAGGCTAACTCATTAGGCATGCTAGGCTAGTGAGCAAAATTACACTACACGTGTGAGAAGCAAACAAGAGGTGCTCCAACCAGCCAAAAACAGAGTTATAACATGTTAAAATAAGGCCAAAAACATGTTTGAACTAGACTGCAAAAAGGTAGAAAAGCATGCTCAAGTACTAGGCCATCAACACATGCAAACAAGATACAAGGAGAGGAGGCCACCCCCTCTTATTTTGGACCTCAAAACCAACTTTTTACCAATGATATTCCCCTGGAATTCAGTGGTTAAAAGGCCAAGAAAAGTGTATTTCAAAAGCTTTGAAAGATGGCTTAAAAGGCTTTACAAGCCAAAGAGCAAAGGAAAGAAACCACCCTCTAACCAAACAAGGCTCAAACCAACATTTTAGACCTTTAAAAATAGAGTTTTTAGAGGTTAAAACCAGCTTCAAAGTAGCACACAAAGGTGGCCAAATAATGAATTAAAGCGAGGCTTAAATGGGGCAAGTTCTTACCCTTGAAGCACAGCAACAAATGGCCACTTTCTGAGCCAAAACCAGCTTTTCAAAGCTCAAATAAGACTTCCAAGAACCTCAGCTACAAGGTAGTCTAAGTTGGCTATGGGGTTGTATGTAAAAATGTAAAGAAAACTCACTTTTAAGCACAATATAGGAAGAGAGAGAGGATTCTAGAGAGAGAGAGAGTTAGTGAAATTTTGCTCACAAAAATTCTGAACCCCTCAAATGGGGGAGAGACCCCCCATTATATAGAAATACAAGCCAAAGGCTTGCATACATCCCTCCATAGATGTGTATGGAGATGGCATTCAGTGACCAACAACTGGCATAGCTGGCAAAGAAAATATCTGAAAAAGTAGAAAAATGGCTGTCGACCACATCAGGTGGCCGGCCGACCACCTTCTCTAGCCGACCGTCCACTTCAAGTGGCCGGTGAGGGGAACAAGTGGCCGACAAGTGCCAAAAGGGGGCCAACAAGGCTGAAAAAGGAGAAAAATGGCCGTCGGCCACTTTAGGTGGCCGGCTGGCCACCAAAAATCTGTTTCCAAGCCCGACTTTAAATGGGCATATCTCCCTCGTCTGGACTCCTTTTCAGGTCATTCTTGTATCTAAATTGAAGCCTCGGAAGTAAGATTTCCAATGGCGGAATCCTCACATCAAAATTCCAAGTGTGCTAAGAGAAATCCCTCTTTTAGTGCAGACTGCTCAGTTTCGGTCCAACTGGATTGATGCCTAACTTCAACCAGCCATATCTCCCTCATCTGGCCTCGGCTTAAGGAGATTCTTGAGTGAAAAATGAACCCCCAGAAGTCCTCTTTCCAATGGTGGTGGCCCCATAGCTGAAATCCAAGTGTACAAACGGATTGGCCTGATTTAGCGAGGGCTGCTCAACTCTCTCTTAACGGTTCATGCCCAACTTCTTCCCCAACTGGGTTTTTTTTCATCCTCCTCCAATTTTTTTCAACTTCAAACATCTAAACAAGATGTTTTGGAAGATTTTTCAAAAAGTTCACCTCTCTTTCATGCATTTCCACTTTGTCCTCGCTCGGTTTACCGAAAAGCGCAACATTTGACGAAATGCGAGCCTCGGAGCATTGTAGAATCATTTTCAAAAATATTTTGAAAGAGAGGGTTTTAAGGTCTAAAAATCATTTTGTTCAAAAGGCTTTGGTCCTAAAATGGGGTGTAAGATTGGGATTTGACTCTCTCCTCTTGCCGAAGAAATCGAACCTTTGCACTACATAGCCTGCACTATCGAATGATCAATCAGTGGCGCCCAAGTCTTAAGGATGGTCAATGCGGTGTCTACATTGCCCCTATTTGACAGAATTGGGAAGTCATGAAATGACGTGAGTGAATGTCAAAGCCCAGAGACGACCCATTTTTGACAAGGCCGAAGACTTGGACAAACAAAAAAAATGCAGACGCAATTGGTTGAACCCAAAGGTTGCCTACGTATCTCTTTGCAAGGAATCAAACAGGCGTAGTTCAGGGGCATGATGCAAAATGATATGCAATGTAGTGAAACAATGTAATGAAATAATGCACATGATATACAATGTATTTGAATCATCAAACCACAAATAGTGCAAAGCCACACAAATATCATAAAGGATTGGCGATGAAAAATCAAACTACGTTTAACACAGAAAAGGTGCCGGAGCCCTCAAACCACAATTCTCTTAGTGGAATAGGCGTGTGCACATGCAGAACTATGTGTTTCACAGAAAGAATACAGAGTACAAGTAATTGGGTGGCATGATATAAGTGAGGAATGATCTATTGAGGAAAGATCGTGATCCTAAATGCCGAATGCAACAAGACAACATACAATGCAATGGATGCAGTGAATAAGGCGCACGGCCAAACCACATTTCTACCTAGAAAAGGTATGGACATAAAACAGACCATGTCTAACACAAAAAAGGTGCCGAAACCCCCAGACCACAATTCTCTTAGTGGAATAGGCGCGTACACATTATCACAGAACCATACTTCAACGAAGGAAATGTATGAGCACATGCCAGACTAACCTTAACATGGAAAGGATGCAAGCAATAAAACGGATATGATGCAATAGATGTAACAGATAGTGCAGTAGATGCAAAAGGGTGACAAACTTCAACCACGCTGGAATTGTGAGAGGAGAAAGAACAATTCCCAAACACGCTGAAATCGTGTGAGGAAGGGGACACTCAAACCACGCTAAAATTATGAGAAGACGTCCAAAGAAAATGACTCAGGGGGTACGTTCCACGCTTCCTGAGATAAATTTCAAACACGCTGAAATCGTGTGAGGAAAGGAGCACTCTAACCACGCTGAAATCGTGAGAAGAGGACAAACAAACCAATCAGGAATACGTTCCACGCATCCTGAGATAAATTCCAAACACGCTGAAACCGTGTGAGGAAAGGAGCACTCTAACCACGCTGAAATCATGAGAAGAGGAAAAACAAACCAATCAGGAATGCGTTCCACGCATCCTGAGATAAATTCCAAACACGCAGAAATCATGTGAGGAAAAGAACACTCTAACCACGCTGAAATCGTGAGAAGAGGTCTGAAAACAACCAATTATTAATGCGTTCCACGCATCCTGAGATAAATTCCAAACACACTAAAATCGTGTGAGGAAAAGAACACTCTAACCACGCTGAAATCGTGAGAAGAGGTCTGAAAACAACCATCAGGAATGCGTTCCATGCATCCTGAGATAAATTCCAAACACACTGAAATCGTGTAAGGAAAGGAGCACTCTAACCACGTTGAAATCGTAAGAAGAGGACAAACAAACCAATCAAGAATGTGTTCCACGCATCCTGAGATAAATTCCAAATACGCTGAAATCGTTTGAGGAAAAGAATACTCTAACCACGTTGAAATCGTTAGAAGAGGTCTAAAAACAACCAATTAGGAATGCGTTCCACGTATCCTGAGATAAATTCCAAACACGCTAAAATCGTATGAGGAAAAGAACACTCTAACCATGTTGAAATCGTGAGAAGAGGTCTGAAAACAACCATCAGGAATGCGTTCTATGCATCCTGAGATAAATTCCAAACACGCTGAAATCGTGTGAGGAAAAGAATACTCCAACCATGCTGAAATCGTTAGAAGAGGTCTGAAAACAACCAATTAGGAATGCGTTCCACGCATCCTGAGATAAATTCTAAACACGCTTAAATCGTATGTGGAAAAGAACACTCTAACCATGCTGAAATCTTGAGAAGAGGTCTGAAAACAACCATCAGGAATGCGTTCCATGCATCCTGAGATAAATTCCAAACACGCTAAAATCGTGTGAGGAAATGAGCACTCTAACCACGCTGAAATCGTGAGAAGAGGACAAACAAACCAATCAGGAATGCGTTCCACGTATCCAGAGATAAATTCCAAACACGCTGAAATTGTCTGAGGAAAAGAACACTCTAACCATGCTGAAATCGTGAGAAAAGATCTGAAAACAACCAATCAGGAATGCATTCCACGAATCCTGAGATAAATTCCAAACACATTGAAATCGTGTGAGGAAAAGAACACTCTAACCATGTTGAAATGGTGAGAAGAGGTCTGAAAACAACCAATCAGGAATGCGTTCCATGCATCCTGAGATAAGAAAAGAACACTCTAACCACGTGAAAATCGTAAGAAGAGGTCTGAAAACGACCAATCAGGAATGCGTTCTATGCATCCTGAGATAAATTCCAAACACGCTGAAATCGTGTGAGGAAAAGAACACCCTAACCACGCTGAAATCGTGAGAAGAGGTCTGAAAACAACCAATTAGGAATGCGTTCCACGCATCCTGAGATAAATTCCAAACATGCTGAAATCGTGTGAGGAGAAGAACACTCTAACCACGCTGAAATTGTGAGAAGAGGTCTGAAAACAACCAATCAGGAATGCGTTCCATGCATCCTGAGATAAATTCCAAATACGCTGAAATCGTTTGAGGAAAAGAAAACTCTAACCACACTAAAATCTTGGAAGAGGTCTGAAAAGAACCAATCCGGAGCGCGCTCGACGCAACCTGAGATAAATTCCAAACATGCTGAAATCGTGTAAGGAAAAGAACACTCTAACCATGCTGAAATCGTGAGAAGAGGTCTGAAAACAACCAATCAGGAATGCGTTCCACGTATCTTGAGATAAATTCCAAACACGCTGAAATCGTGTGAGAAAAAAACACTCTAACCATGCTGAAATCGTGAGAAGAGGTCTGAAAACAACCAATCAGAAGTGCGCTCGACGCAACCTGAGATAAATTCCAAACATGCTAAAATCGTGTGAGGAACAGAACACTCTAACCACGCTAAAATCGAGAGAAGAGGTCCAAAGAAAAACAATCAGGAGTACGTTCCACGCATCTTGAGAAAGCCCCGGGGGACAACGATCCCAAACGCTGCACGACGTGAAAGGATAAATGATACAAGATAACACAAGAAGCAAATAAATGCAATACGTGTGATGATATGATACATGTTAGAAGCAATGTAGTGCATGATGTTTAGGGAATGCAATAAACAAACAAAGCGGCACTTTAGAAAGCACCTCATGGGGCGAGTGGCGATGAACCGCTCTACTCTGATGGGATCTCCCCTTGTGTTCTTCGAACTCTTACATTCAACTCACAGTTTAAAGGTCCTGAAATACTGACAAGGAGTGACATCTGCATGTTGAAGCCACGGATGCCGCTTTTCTTCCTTATCATATTCACAACTTTCCCTATTCTTCAACGGGGTGACAGACTAGGTTGGTTCAGTATCCAGAATTGAGGTGCACACATGCTATCTCAATCTATGAGGCTATCATACAGATTTCAAGCCGATGATACACCCTTGGGTATTCAAACTCTAGGAACTCATTGCAAACACAGCTAAGATGCCTCTGGCAGGGAATGGTATTCGAGAGAGCACTTTGATTGCCATTCTGGCTTGAAGCAGACTTGATCTTGAGCTTGAAGTAGAGGCACACTCATACTTCAGAGCATTGACAAGGCCGAGGGGGTACATCCGGAGTGTAATCTCGGAACTTACTGAAGGTGAAACAAACTTAGATGCTCCAAATTTTCCCACTTTTCTTTTGCTTTGCAGTCTGGAACCTATATAGCTTCAGTTAGGTCCTTGTTCTATTGTTCTTATATAACCTGGGTTGAACCCTGCAGTTTATGAAAGAAAGAATTCAGTTTTACACAAATATGGAGAACGACACAGCACTTTGAGCACAAAACGATTTATTTTTGAAATTGAGATTGAGAATGAGTTTCTGACCGGGTATTGAGCCTACGACTGAACACCGCACACCATGACTCAACAAAGGAAAAACAAAGGTAAAACAACCTAAACACATCTATTGACACTCAAAACGACTCAAAACAAGAATCGAAAAAAAAAAAAAAAACACAACACTTGGATATGTTCCAATGACGAGAGACCTCTCGCAGTTCACGAGGAACCTGCTTCTCCGGGGTATTGTTTCCCACCCTTTCTCATTTGTGATCCTCACATCACTTGGCACTCAATCTCTTTTTCTCCGAAAAGCCATTTCCTCACTTTTCACTCAACGCACATCTCTCTATTCTTCAATCTCTCTTATTTTTTATCCCTCCCTTGGGTGGTTGATGGACAAAAAGAAAGACATGGGCTCTTGCCCTAGTATTCTACTAGATCCCCATTCTTTCGCTGACAACTAGTGAGCTCTCTGTAGACCGCCCGAACTCGCTCCGCGCGCGAGGGCGCGAATTGGGTTCTTAGCTAGTACAGTTCGGACTCATGTCACGGTTCTGAATCTAATCTCACAAAGTGCAATGTAAGACTGATAAATCACCAAAGAGTCCAAATCCGGCAATTGGTTTTGGAAAATCGATTTTAAACAAAAAACGCCAAACATGTACTACTTTGCCAGATTTCAAAGTCCCCACCTAAATATTTTGTTTTGGAAAATTTAGGAAACCCTGACTCGTGCCTGAGGCCATGTGTTCGTCATCAACAAAGTTGCCTCGGCTCGGGAACTTGGGTACGAGAGGGGAAGGTCCTGAAATGAGCACCCCCGCTCACCCGATCAAAGGATCGGCCTCTACTAACATGATATGTTGTTTTTATAAACACATGTGTTCTTATTCCGGTTATTAATCTAGAATTACTATGTGATGCTCACAGCATACAAGTATAGACTAAATCACTCAATTTGGAACAAAACATCTCATGTTTGTTTTTCGAAAATGGTTTGAAGTTGCTACCCTCAATTAGGTTAAAATGAGGATTTACCACCCTCAAGTGGGCTTAAAACATGATTTGCCACAAACAAGTGGGCTAAAAATGCACATTTTGATGAATTGTTCCAATTCAAGTAATAAAGCCTTTATCCACAGGCATTCACGCAGTTTAGCATTTAAGCAAATAGCCTCATGGCAAGCATGCTATATATGGCAGCATTCACACTTATGCAAGATGCTAAAGCGTAGATACTTACAGTGTACTCCGAGCCAAAACAAAAGCTAGTTAGTACTCATGTATGATCCTAACTATGTTAAGATGCCTAATGTAACACATGCAAAAATGCAACTAAAATAGGCTCGGTTATTTAAGATGGCATATGAATGTAACACTTGATAACATGCTGTTAAACACGTATTCAAGTAAGTGTATTGAAATGCGATGTAGTTTGAATAATGCGGAGCCCGGTGCATGCAAGACGAATGAATGATGCATGCATGCAAAGCATAAGGTATGCTAATTGAAATATGCCCTAAACTAACCATCAAAAGTTGATAAGTAAACGGGAGAAAGACGTGGGGTTGGAAGACATTCACACACACACACACACACACACACACACACACACACACTTATTACAACATTGTGCCCTCTCGATGGAGGGTCCGAATAAATAAGCGCTAACTAGCTACGCTAATTAAGCTAACTATTACAAATTACTACATAGATCTATTAGCTAAGCACGTTAACTAATTAAGTACAGAACCAATGAATTAACTAGCTAAGCAAAGCAGTTAAAAGGCCTCGAGGGCGAGGGATGCATGCAAGCTCGGTTGCGTCCTCTCGGAAATCCCCGCCTTACCTTAAGATGCCTCTTTTTGCACACCTTTAGACCTCTGAAAATTGTGCCAACTTCCAGGTTGATTCTGACTCATCTCAGGAACATGCTGAGGGATGATCGGCCAGAGATGGTGGCCATCGGCCAGTAATGATGGCCGGTCGGCAGGCTTTGATGGCCGGTCGGCTTCTCTGGTGGCCGGTCGGCTAGGAGATGTGGTCGGTTGGCCACTGCTTCCCTCAACTTCCTCATTTTGCTGCAACAGAGCACAAACAGAGGCATGACAGTGTATTTGCAAGGGAATGTGTGTACCACCACACTCCTTATCATGCCTCAAGCTCAAAGGAGTGTGACACTCGACTCTCGGGCCGCCAACCGAGCATCACAATGCACGATGGCCGAGAAGCCAAGTTTGTACAAGTTAATGAATGCACAAATAGACTCGATGAGCCTCCACCCTATCATGCACGATCAAGGGTGTCGGCAACTAAGAAATGAGGCACGTTTCATCACTTTGAGTATGAAACGTCCCTCGTTTCTCGTGTTTGGATTAACGTCCGATCCAAACACATGCAATGCAACACAAACATGTTATCTTGGCATGTTTTACTTCAATTCAATTTGTTTACTCATTTTAGATTACCAATTAATCCTTTAACTGGTTAAGTCCAAAAGTGAGAAGTCCTCTAAATGGAAAGACGAACTAAGCCACAAGCATCTTGAGCATAAAAGAAGCATCATGCCATTGGTTAGTAGAAACCCTCACCAAAATAGTGGCTGAAATATACTAAGATCAAGGCATATAACATAAGGAAAATATGCACATTTGATGGCTCGCAAACAAGGCATGAAGACACAACTCTCAAACACATTGAAGGAGTGGAAAATGTGAGAGTGTGGCAATGACATATGCTCTGAAATTACATGCCAAGTGATGCCATATCATGTACACATCACAAATATAGCATGCTAGTGGTCTCAAAACTCAAGACTAGTGAAGCCATTTACACTATAGCTATACAAAGCAAGCCCCAAAAGCCAAGAACACTCAAAATAGTCCTAAAGCATGTCAAAATAATGCCAAAAACATGCATGGAGTATAGCCAAGACAAGCTAGAATGAAAGGCCAAAACACCAAGTACACTAGGCTAATGAGTGAGATTGCACTACAAGCACATGAAGCATGCAAGAGGTGACCAAACCAGCCCAAAATAGAGTTATATCAGGTCTTAAAATTCACAAAAACATGCTTGAAAAGAGCTAACATAAGCCACAAAAAGATACTACTTTATAGTGCTAACAAGGCATGGCATGGAGAGACAAGGAGGGGAGGCTATCCCCTCCTATTTGGGACCTCAAAACAAGTTTTTTTGTTACTGAAAATCCCCTGGATTTAAGTGGTTAAAAGGCCAAAACGAGGTTGTTTGAAAAGCTTTGAGAGATGGCTCAAAAGGCTTTACAAGCCAATGAGCAAAAGGGAGGAAACGCCCCCTAGCCAAACAATGCTTAAACCATCATTCTAGAACCTCAAAATTAGAGTTTTTTATAGTTCAAAACTAGCCTCAAAATAGTCCAAAACAATAGAAAAAGGAGGGTAAAACAAATGTGCAAAAACAAGCTTGAAAGGGAGAAGTGCTTACCCTTGAAGCACCTTGAAGCACAGTAGCAAAACCAGCAATCAGCCTTTTAGAGCTCAAACAAAGTCCCAAGCTGCCTCAACGCAAATATGATCAACTTTGGTTAAGGGTCTCTTTGCAAAAGTGTAGGAAATTATCACTTCTAAGCCTAAAACAGGAGGAGAAAGAGAGAATTCTAGAGAGAGGGGAGAATTTGCCCACAAATCTTCTAGAGAGAGAGGATTCTAGAGTGAGAAGCTCCCCAATTTTCTAACTCTTCAATATGTTCTCCTCTTGAATATATGAAATATAGCTTCATATATAGCAAAAAGAGAGCATTTGGTCGAAAATATCTGAGCTAGGACAGGTGGCGCAACCTGGAAACAGCTGGAGGACAAAATATCTTCAAAAATTCTGAGTTTGGGTCACTCTTGGCCGGCCGGCCATCTGTGGGGCCGACCTGCTACTTGTGATGGCCGACTAGCCATCTCCGTGGCCGACTGTACACATTTGTGGCCGACAGGACATTCTACTCTGCAGGTCCAACTTTAAACGGGCATATCTGCTTCATATGGACTCCTTTTCAGGTCATTCTTGTGTCCAAATTGAAACCCTAGAAGTAAAATTTCCAACGGTGGCAGCCTTGCATCAAAATTCTAACTTTGCTAAGAGATATCTCTGTTTTAGTGAAGACTACTCATTTCCAGCTCAATCGGATTGATGCCTAACTTCAACTAACAATATCTCCCCCATCCAGACTCGGCTTTAGGAGATTCTTGAGTGTAAAATGAAGCCCCGAAAGTCTTCTTTCCAACTGTGGTGGCCTCATAGCTGTAGTCCAAGTGTGAAAATGGATAGGCCTGATTTACCGAGGGCTGCCCGACTCTCTCTCTTAACGATTCATGCCCAACTCTTTCCCCAACTGGGTTGCTTCCCTTTCCTCTTCTTTTCTTCAACTCCAAACCCCTAAACAAGATGTTTTAAAGATTTTCCAAAGAGTTCATCTCTCTTTCATTCATTTCCACTTTGTCCTTGCTCAGTTTATCGAAAAATGCGACATTTAAAGAAATGTGAGCCTCGGAGTATTGCAGAAACCTTTTTCAAAATATTTTGAAAGAGAGGGTTTTAAGATCTAAAATCTTTTTGGTCCAATAATGGGGTGTGAGGTTTGGATTTGGAGTTCTCCTTGCCAAAGAAATCGAACCTTTGCATAGCATAGCCTGCATGACTGAGTAAGCAATCAGCAGCGTCCAAGTCTTAAGGGCGGTAAAAAATAGGGTGTCTACAGTTGCCCCTCTTCGACAGAACTCGGAAGTCATGAAGTGACGTGAGTAAATGTCAAAGCCCAGAGACAACCCATTTTTGACAAGGCCGAAAACTTGGGCCAACAAGCAAGATGACAGAATAGATACGCCCGCAGGCAGGGGCAAAATGCAAATGACATGCACAATGCAGAACATAACTTATGATCATGCAAATAAAGCTGTAATGAAACATTTGAATGTAAGTGCTAGGCATGGTAAATGCAACATTTTAAGCAAGCGAATAAGATACAACAGTCTCACACATTCCAACATAAAATGATGTAAGAAAATTATGCAATCTTCACTGCGCTTCTCGCGGGGAAGGCCCAAAGCAATCGCCGAGAACACTCGAAGTCTCAAGCAAGATTCCGACGTGAAGTGAACGTGTGTGATAGATACACAAAGTGAACGTGAGATAGATACACAAAGTGAGCAAAGTGTGATAGATACACAAAGCAAACGTGTGATAGATACACAAAGTGAACATATGAGAGATGCACAAAGTGAGCATGTGTGATAGATACATAAAGTGAACGTGTGATAGATACACGAAAGGGAACGAAGTGTGATAGATACACTAAGTGAACGAAGTGTGATTGATACACTAAGTGAACAAAGTGTGATAGATACACTAAGTGAGCATGTGTGATAGATACACAAAATGAGCATGTGTGATAGATACACTAAGTGAACAAAGTGTGATAGATACACAAAAGTGAACGAAGTGTGATAGATACACAAAAGTGAACAAAGTGTGATAGATACACAAAAGATGAACGAAGTGTGATAGATACACAAAAGGTGAACGAAGTGTGATAGATACACTAAGTGAACAAAGTGTGTTAGATACACTAAGTGAACATGTGTGATAGATACACAAAAGTGAACGAAGTGTGATATATACACAAAAGGTGAACGAAGTGTGACAGATACACTAAGTGAACAAAGTGTGATAGATACACTAAGTGAACATGTGTGATAGATACACAAAATGAGCAAAGTGTGATAGATACACTAAGTGAACAAAGTGTGATAGATACACTAAGTAAAGATGTGCGATGGATGCACAAAGTGAGCATGTGCGATAGATACACAAAGATGAATATGTGCGATAGATACACAAAGATGAATATGTGCGATAGATACACAAAAATGAACATGTGTGATAGATACACAAGGATGAACATGTGCGATAGATATAGAAAAATGAACAAAGTGTGATAGATACACTAAATGAACAAAGTGTGATAGATACACCAAGTGAGGAGAGTGTGATAGATACATTAAATGAACAAAGTGTGATAGATACACTAAGTGAAAATGTGCGATAGATACACAAAACATAATTAATTTTAAATGGAACTCCTCTGAATGAACTGCACATCCAATATCATCTAGTTGCGCCAGCTTCAAATGAACCGTATATACAATATCGTGCATGTATGAGAAAGAAACTCGATAGGTACCATGCAAATACAATGCATGTCACATGCGAGACAAATGATCATAATATGATGTTTAAGGCATGCTCCATGCACAATATGCAAGAGATGAAACAGAAACATACTCTATGCAAAAGGATCAATGATGTACATCCAATGTAACGTGTATATTCTATGTGACAACAAGAATAAGTATAGTACAAGATGCATTTATGTAATATGTGTGATGATATGATACATGTTTCAAGCAATGTAAAGCATGATGTCTAGGGAATGCAATAAACAAACAAAGCGGCGCTTTAGAAAGCACCTCATGGGGTGAGTGGCGATGAACCGCTCTACTCTGATGGGGATCTCCCCTTATGTTCCTCAAACTCTTACCTTGCGTTCTTCGAACTGTTTCCTTCAACTCACAATATAAAGGTTCTGATATGCTGACAAGGATTCTTCACGTAGAACACTTTGGATGCCGCTTTTCTTGCTGACCATATTCACAACTTTTCCTATTCTCCAACGGGGTAGCAGACTAGGTTGGTTCAGTATCCAAAATTAAGGTGCATACATGCTATCTCAACCTATGGGGCTTCTATATAGATTTCAAGCCGGGGATACACCCCTGGGTATTTAAACCAGACCTTAGTCTCGGAAATCCCGAACCTTTGCATTCTAGGCATCGGCCATTTGAACTCTAGTTTCCACCGTCTTAGTTGATCTCCTAGGAACTCATCGCAAACACAGGTAGGTGGCTATACTAGACCACCGGAAGTCGTTCGGGCACGACAAACATCAAAGGAATTGCACCTTTAGAGGATTTAAGGTCTCCTAGACCAGAGAGTGCACAAGATAGTGTGAGTGGAGATGCAGGATTTAAGGTCTCCTAGACTAGAGGATTTAAGGTCTCCCAGACCAGAGAGTACACAAGACAGTGCGAGTGAATGCACAAAACAGTGTTAAGAAGATGCACAAAACAGTGCGATGTAGGTTGAAATGCACAAGACAGTGCTAACAAGATGCACAAAACAGTGCGATGCAAGAGTGAATGCACAAAATAGTGCTATACAGGTGCACAAGACAGTGCGATATGGATTAAATGCACAAAATAGTGTGATGCAATGCACTAACAAGTACAGGTAAGGTGCGCAAGATAGCGTGAGCAATGCACTAACAAGTGCAGCTAAGGTGCGCGAAACAGCGCGAGCAATGCATTGACAAGTGTAGGTAAGGTGCGCAATACAGCGCGATGCAAGTTCAATGCAAAAGATACAAGCATTTTCTATGCAAGATGAGAGCATGTAATCAAATGCACAAGATAGTGCGATGCGCGAGAAAGCGCGAGTGTAAACTGCACAAAAGAGTGCGATGCGCCAGAAAGTGCGAGGGTAAACTGGACAAAACAGTGCGATGCGCAAGACAGCGCAAGTGATTTTGAAATGCACTAAACAATGCAATGCGCTAAACAGCGCGAGTGATTTGAAATGCACTAAACAGTGCGATACGCTAAACAGCGCGAGTGATTTGACACGCACTAAACAGTGCGATGCGCTAAGTAGCGCGAGTGTAATGCAATGCATAAGATAGTGCGAGTGAAACACAACCACAAGATGCATAAGACAATGCGAGTGATATGAAATTGTGAAATAGATGCACTGAGTAAGATTATTGTACGATAGATGCGAAATGTTGATTGGAAGCATGTTTGATGCAAGATGACAAGAGCATATTCTATGCAAACTTGAAAGGATATTCTATGCATGAGACAAGAGCATATTCTATGCAAGAGGCAAAAGCATATTCTATGCAAGAGACATGCATATTCTATGCAAACTTGAAAGCATATTCTATGCAAGAATCACAAACGATGCGCGGCATGCATGCAACAGAAGTGTATATGAAAATGCACATTCTATTCAAGACAGAGGCATCAAATATGTACTTTGGTGCCTCCGATTTACCTCTCAGAGGACTCTGCAACATGTTCAGCTCATAAGGGTACACGCTGTTCATATTGGCGAGAGATAACATCTGCATGTAAAAACCACGGGTGCTGCTTGGACTGCCATTCTGACTTGAAGCAGGCTTACGTTTGGGGTCGAGATACACTCATACTGCAGAGAAAGGGGAGGCCTGAAAAGGTGCACCTAAAATGCAGTCTCAGATTTTGCTGGAGTTGAAACACGTTGAGATGCTCCAAATTTTCCCTCTTTTCTTTTGCTTTACAGTCCGGAACCTATATAGCTTCAGATAGGTCCTGGTTCTACTGTTCACACATGACCTGGGTTGAACCATGCAGTTTTATGAAAGAACAAATCCTGTTTTGCACACATGTGGAGAATGGCACAGCACTCTGAGCACAAAATGATTTGAAATTGAAAAATGAGTTTTTCGACCGGGTATTGAGCCTACGACTGACCACAGTCAAAACGACTCAACAACGGAAAATAAAGGTAAAACAACCTAAACACATCTATTGACACTCGAAACGATTCAAAATAAGAATCAAGACAAACAAAAACACACACACAACACTCGGATTCGTACCACCAGTGGGAGACCTCTCAGTTCATGAGGAGCCTGTTTCTTCGGGTATTGTTTCCCATTCTTTCTTATTTGTGATTCTCACATCACTTTGGCACTCAATCTCTTGTTTTCTGAAAAAGCCCTTTTCTCACTTTTTCTCTCAGCGCACATCTCTCTATTTTTTAATCTCTCTGTTTTTTTATCCCTCCCCTGGGTGGTTAATGGATAAACAGGAAGTTGTGGGCTTTTGCCCCTAGTATTCTACTAGATGCTCCTTTCGTTCACAACTAGTGAGTTCTTCCACAGAGGGGTTGTGATGCGACTGGATGTACAGCAGATCTGCAATTGACATTGGTTGACAACATCCCTAGCATAGCATGATCGACCTACTGGCCAGGTATACAATTGATTGGCCTCACACATTGCATTTTCTACGTCCCCATTCCGGGTCAGATGCCAACTTTTTGATTTGATCATCCATATGAGGGAACCGAATATCCAGTTCCAGTTCTAGTTCGTACTTCACACTTGGCTTGATACCTCGCTACTTGGAGAATGAGAGAGCTTTTGGCCCTTTGCTGACAGCTTCAGCTGTGCCCTTTCTGGCGAATATGGTGCCCTTTCCAGCAAGTACGGTGCCCTTTCTAGCAAGTATGGTACCCTTTCTGGTGAATGCATTGATAAAGGGGGAAAAGACAGAAAACCTGACTCGACTGTGCCCCTAGTCATTTTGACCATTTTTTGTTTTTGAACTTTCTACTAAAACAATTTTGATCAATATGAGAGTTAAATTAACATACTTGTTCGATTTTTTGATTCGAAATCATGCAAGTTAGGCTATGAGTACTGAATATTTTCCTTTTTTGGGTCCAAGATATGGTCTAGTTTTGGAAAAATGGAGCAAATTTTCGAGAAAATTAATCAACTTCATTAAAAATTCTCAAAACTTGTTTTTACAAATGGCCACTGCTCGACCAACACCGAATTTACTCTTGAGATGCACAACCTCAGATCCAAAACAATGGAAAATTGCCCCTTGTCTAAATGGCACTACACGACAACAGAAAGTTGCCCCTTGTCTGAATGGCACCACAGCGCACTGTAATCAGTCCTCAAAGTGACGATCACAACCAAACTCTTGGATACAAAAACAACAAAGATGACCTGTTCAATCTCATAGACAGGACAATTGAATTTGAAGTGTTTACGGTTGAACTTCAGAATGAAGTTGCCTACATATCCCACAGATGGGAATCAAGCCTTACGCAGTTCGGGGTTAAGGTACACTCGAGTATTTAACCTCTCCTTTTGCGCTCTAACTTTTGCCAAGGCCGCCCTTTCTGGGTTTTCAACCTTGCGAGATATGTTTTTCTTTTTTTTTCATTTCTTTTCATTTATTCTCTTTTTTTTTCATTCTTTTCTTCTTTCATTTTCTTCATTTTTTTATTTTTGTTCTTTTCTTTGCTCTAACTTTTGCCTGGGTCGCCCTTCTGGGTTCTCAGCCCAGCGAGCCTCTCAAGGGTAAAAGTGTAACATGTCCATGTTGAATGGTCATAGGATCTCAAAGTCATCTGAATCCTAGAGAATGGCTGTTGTTTGTTGATAATGTAGGACTCCATCCGACGGGGGCTGAAGTTGCCCCTAGTGTTGTGGATAGGAACTCGATTGTCCTTCCGCAAAATTTTTCTTCTTTCAGCTGCTCAAATTTGGCTTTCTTGCTAGTCTTCATTTAGCTTGAGAAATGACTCATCTTTGACTCTTCGAGCACATCTGACATTTTTGCCTCTTGTTCAAGGGCTACTTCTGATCTAGCTTTGCAAGCTTCCTTTGACGACATCTAACCTTCTTGATCTGAACTTCTTGCCCCTAGTTCAAGGGTTGCTTCCAAATCTGGCTTGGTAGGCCTCCTTTGCGGTTGACCGTTGAACATTCTGAATCAAAGTTCAAGGTTTGAAAGCAAAAGGGGGGTCGAGTCACGAGGCTGAGAGCGATCCATGTTGCACAATCTCAAGATCAATTCCACGCATGTCTTCGCAGGACCATGCAAAACATTTTTTGAAATTTTTTAAGAAAGCGACTAGTCGCTCGCGCTGAAGACAATGCGGAACCAATCCGGATCAAGCTAGGATCCTTCTCAGTACTCACGTTAACAAACATGATCTCATTCATTAAAGGCTTGGCATGCCTCTCTTTCTCTCAATTGATCAATTTTTTGCAAATCTTGAGGTATTCCTTCCTCTTTATGTTCATCACAGTGTTCAAAAAGTTTTGAAAAACTTAGGTCAATGCAATGATTTAAAGGCATAGAAAAGTAGGTGAAAATCTCTGCCGTTTCATTTCAAATCTTTTGGCATAACTGGCTCCAAGGCAGGAACAGACTCAAAAGAAAGAGTGTAAAAGACAAACACAAAACAAGCAAGTGATGTCCGAGGTAACACTCCCGAAATCACCTGACTCCAACACAACAAGACTGACTCGATACAATAAGACAAACTCAATTGACTCAGTACAAAAAGACTGACTCAATACAAAATAACAAGATTGACCTAATACCCAAGTCAGAAAGTAAAATTAACAACATTTGTACATTGCTCAAAATAGTGCATGGCATCCACTACATCTGGAGTAAAATGAGTGCCATCCGCGGGTGGTTCATTCCCTGATCAAATGATCACATTACCCCCCAAGTTCACTGATCCAGTGTCGATAGACTTTGCAGAGCCTGGTGCGACGATGACCTCATTGTCAATCAGATCTTGTATTTCGTGGCGAAGACGGTAACAACTATCAGTGCCATGACCGGTTTGTTGATGGAAAGCACAGTACTTGGCAGCATCATGACTAGCTGGAAGACGACCAGGGAGAGGCCGAGGCTCAAGGGGTTTGAGATGGCCTTGTCCAACGAGGATTTGGAAAGCTTTGGGCAAAGTCATGTAGAGGGGATAGAAGACCCCCTGACCTCGGGGTTGGTACTTCACGGTTTGTGGAGTTTTGCTGGATGCACCAGCAAAGGGATTGGTAGGCGCTGACTGGGTTTGCTGATCTCTTCCGAGTACGGGATTAGAGCTGAAAGGAACATTTCTGGTACAACGGTTCTTTTCCCGGCTTGCCCCTTGATTCAGACTGCTCTCATTCTGAGTGACAAAAGTGCCATCCACAATCTTTGCAACAACTGCAACCACTTGTTATTTGTTCAGCCCTTCGGCTTTCAAAGTCTCAATAGCCCACTGAAGGTGTTCATGGGAACCAATGCCTTCCCCTACCTTGTTCTTACCACCTGCCTCCACTTTGCTAAGGGATTGGTCTTCTTCCAACGTAACCCGTCCCAAGATTGGGAAGCCTTTTGGCGTGAAACTTCTAGCATGTGATGTGGTCGATGATGGAGCCAATATCCCAGAGGCCAGATCTGCCACAGTTCTCTGAAGATCTTCAAGCATCCTCATCAGCTCAGAAGTAGTGGGTTCATGGGTTTGAGATGATTGGGGCTCGAGTGCATCATCATACACAAGTCTAGGCTCTCTGGAATAAACACCTCAGGCTTGGGTAAATGAGCTGGGGTGATGTATATGCTGGGGTTGTAGGTCAATGGTAGTGTATGGATGATGTTGAGGTAGGCCAGAGATATTTGGTCATTGGGGTCTTGAGGTGGAGCTATCGTCCGATTGTCGATCAGATTCTGGACCTCATGACGAAGGCGGTAGGAACGATCAGTGCCATGACCGCGCTGTTGATGATACACGTAGTATTTGGTGGGTTATGTCTGGCAGGGAATGGGTCAGGCAAAGGTTGAGGATCAAGGGGTTTGAGATACCCTCTTTCTATCAAGACTTTTAGTGCGCTAGTCAAGCTCATATAGAGGGGGGGTGAAAGTTCTACCCTGAGCCCGGGCTGGGCCGGCTGTTTGTAGGCTTGGATTGGTAAAAGGGTCGGCTGTGGTGACTGTATTGATATCAATGGGTTTGGGAATAGTGCTACTCCCAGCATTGGTACTCCCTGCAAAAGCCCTCCTTATTGGTTCACTTGTTCTGGGAATGATCCCACTGTTGAACGCATTCACGATCTGAACCCCCAGTTCATGCAAACTTTTGAAAGTGAATAGTAGAATGACTATCAACTTTTGCAACATATCAGGCTCAGGGTTGCGCACCATCATCTGCACTTGATCCCTCTCAGAAGGCCGATCTGTCATCTGTGCTGCCTTTGCTCTCCATCTTGCAACAAATTCCACAAAAGGTTCTGTAAGATTCTGATGGGTTGCTTCAAGCTCTTGGGTGGTCATTTCAACTTAGGTATTGTAAGAATACTGATCAACAAAGGCCTCAGCCAATTCTTCCTAGTTCTGTTTCACTGTATTGTCCAACTTGGCATACCAAGCGGCTGCTACACCCAACAGGGTTCTTCCATACAAAGAGAGTTTATGTGGCTTAGTCAAACTCATCGGCTTCAGGGCATCCAAGAAAAGCCGGATATGTACCATAGGATCTCCAAACCTGTCGAAATGGTCAATATATGGCATTTTGAATCTATCTAGGAGTCATACGACAACCTTGGGGTACCCATCCTCGATGTCGGGAATGGAGTTAAGGCCTTGTGCCTTTTTCAAGGTTAGCAATTTTTAATGAGGTCGGGTCGAGCTCATTAATATCAAGGGAATAAAGCCTCTCCTTAGGCTGCACCAGGGGTCTGAAAACTCGAGCTTGAGCCAACCCTTCTCAAGGATCTGGACCCTGCAAATCTTCGGCTGGCAGAAGTGGGTCAAAGTTCGGCTGGGGTCCCGAGACCGGATGTGTGGCAGATGCCCTAGATGGGCGTTGCGTTTCAGCATTGGTCTTATCCTGCACGGTAGTTCCCTGATTTAATGCTGCTATCACGGCCACAACTTCTTCCGAACCCTGTGTCATCACGGTCTGCTGATTTTGAACAAAGGTGATGTGGCTGGTGACTGTCGGATCAGTTGAACCGGTGAGCCCTGATTGGCCTTTCTTTGCCTTGCCTCGGCGAAGGAAACATTGGTTGCCCTTGAATGGAATCTCTGACCTAAGAAAGTCTATCAACACAAGTACAATGCACCCGGGGGATATCGGAGCCTTCTGAAGCTATGGTTCCAAGACTACCTTGCAAAAGAGAAAATAGACAGCATCTCAGCCTGATTTCACCAGAACAGATATGAGCATAGTTGAATGACCGTGCTCTCTACTGAATTCTGCCCAAAATTCTTCCTGTAAACTGATACCCTCAGGCCGATACTCAGACTTGCAGCTAATACATACATCCTGTAAAGATACACCCTAACAACACACATCAAGCAAGTGAGAGCCAAAACACCCCTATGGTGGGGTAGGGTTTCCCTGTCCTATTTTGTCAGGAGCTAGGGTTTCACTACACACGTATCGGCTTCAAACAACCTACATTCGGGTAAGCAACCTGTCCTAGTTTGGAATGGTCACTACGGCTTCCAATATACCCTAGGTCGAATGATTAAAAAGGGTGCCTCGGTAACAATCGAGGTTTGTGTTTCCATCGTGGTAGAGCCCGTAACCGGTCAACCTTATGGCATGCTTTTCCAAGCAAGCCTTCGGCAAACCATTCAGGAATGAAAGATGGCAAACACTGTGACTTAAGCGCACTAATGCAAATGCAATGCAAAGAAAAACATAAGTGTAAACAAAAAAACATATCATGATATTTGAGTCAAGTTCTCTAAATCCCCAGCAGAATCGCCAGAAACTGTAGACCGCCCGAACTCGCTCCGTGCGCGAGGGCGCCAATTGGGTTCTTAGCTACTACAGTTCAGACTCCTGTCACGGTTCTGAATCTAATCTCACAAAGTGCAATGTAAGGCTGATAAATCACCAAAGAGTCCAAATCCGGCAATTGGTTTTGGAAAATTGATTTTAATCAAAAAGCGCCAAACATGGACTGCTTTGCCAGATTTTAGAGTCGCCATCTAAATATTTTGTTTTGGGAAATTTAGGAAACCCTGACTCGTGCCTGAGGCCACGTGTCCGTCATCACCAAAGTTGCCTCAGCTTGGGAACTTAGGTACGAGAGGGGAAGGTCCTGAAATAAGCACCCCCGCTTGCCCGATCAAAGGATCGACCTCTACTAACATGATATGTTGTTTTTATAAACACATGTGTTCTTATTCCGGTTATTAATTTGAGATTTACTATGTGATGCGCACAGCATACAAGTATAGACTAAATCACTCAATTTGGAACAAAACATCTCATGTTTGTTTTTCGAAAATTGTTTGAAGTTGCTACCCTCAAGTAGGCTAAAATGCAGATTTGCCACCCTCAAGTGGGCTTAAAACATGATTTGCCACAAACAAGTGGGCTAAAAACGTACATTTTGATGAATTGTTCCAATTCAAGTAATAAAGCCGTCATCCACAGGCATTCATGCAGTTTAGCATTTAAGCAAATAGCCTCATGCCAAGCATGCTATATATGGAAGCATTCACACTCATGCAAGATGCTAAAGCGTAAACACTTACAGTGTACTCCGAGCCAAAACAAAAGCTAGTTCGTACTTATGCATGATCCTAGCTATGCTAAGATGCCTAATGCAACACATGCAAAAATGCAACTAAAATAGGCTCGGCTATCTAAGATGGCATATGAATGCAACACTTGATAACATGCTGTTAAACACGTATTCAAGTAAGTGTATTGAAATGCGATGTAGTTTGAATAATGCGGAGCCCGGTGCATGCAAGACGAATGAATGATGCACACAAGCAAAGCATAAGGTATGCTAATTGAATAATGCCCTAAACTAACCATCAAAAGCTGATAAGTAAAAAGAAGAAAGACGTGGGGTTGGAAGACATTCACACACACGTACACTTATTACAATATTGTGCCCTCTCGACGGAGGGTCCGAATAAATAAGCGCTAACTAGCTACGCTAATTAAGCTAACTATTACAAATTACTACATAGATCTATTAGCTAAGCACGTTAACTAATTAAGTACAGAACCAATGAATTAACTAGCTAAGAAAAGCAGTTAAAAGGCCTCGAGGGCGAGGGATGAATGCATGCTTGGTTACGTCCTCTCGGAAATCCACCGCCTTGCCTCAAGATGCCTCTTTTTGCACACCTTTAGACCTTTGAAAATTGTGCCAACTTCTAGGTTGATTTTGACCCATCTCAGGAACATGCTGAGGGATGATTGGCCAGAGATGGCGGCCATCGGCCAATAATGATGGCCGTTCGGCTTCTCTGGTGGCCGGTCGGCTAGGAGATGTGGCCGGTCGGCCACTGCTTCCCTGAATTTCCTCCTTTTGGTGCAACAGAGCACAAACAGAGGCATGGCAGTGTATTTACAAGGGAATGTGTGTACCACCACACTCCTTATCATGCCTCGTACTCGACTCTTAGGCCACCAACTGAGCATCGCAATGCACGATGGCCGAGAAGCCAAGTTTGTACAAGTCAATGAATGCACAAATAGACTCGATGAGCCTCCACCCTATCATGCACTATCAAGGGTGTTGGCGACTATGAAATGAGGCACGTTTCATCACTTAGAGTATGAAACGTCCCTCATTTCTCGTGTTTGGATTAATGTCCGATCCAAACACATGCAATGCAACACAAACATGTTATCTTGGCATGTTTTACTTCAATTCAATTTGTTTACTCATTTTAGATTACCAATTAATCCTTTAACCGGTTAAGTCCAAAAGTGAGAAGTCCTCTAAATGGAAAGACAGACTAAGCCACAAGCATCATGAGCATGAAAGAAGCATCATGTCGTTGGTTAGTAGAAACCCTCAAGAGAAGGCTAAAACCATTAGGCATGAATGCCTCGATTTCGTGCTCAGACCAACAAAGGGCTAAAAACCTCTTTCAAAGTGATATAACAAATGAAGAATGGGATGCAATGACATATATTCCAGCACTGAAATAGTATGCTAAATGACAGCAAAACACGAAAATGACGCATGCAAGGCATACTCGGAGTCGAAAGCATTGAAACTAGCAAAGAGCATAGCACTATAGGCATACAATACTAAGAATAAATGACCAAACCAACCTCGGATAGAGGTTAAATATGCCAAAATAGTGGCTGAAATATACTAAGATCAAGGCACGTAACACAAGGAAAATATGCACATTTGATGGCTCGTAAACAAGGCATGAAGACACAACTCTCAAACACATTGAAGGAGTGGAAAATGTGAGAGTGTGGCAATGACATATGCTCTGAAATTACATGCCAAGTGATGCCATATCATGCACACATCACAAATATAGCATGCTAGTGGTCTCAAAATTCAAGACTAGTGAAGCCATTTACACTATAGCTATACAAAGGAAGCCCCAAAAGGCCAAGAACACTCAAAACAGTCTCAAAACATGTCAAAATAATACCAAAAATATGCATGGAGTATAGCCAAGAAAAGCTAGAATGAAAGGCCAAAACACCAAGTACACTAGGCTAATGAGTGAGATTGCACTACAAGCACATGAAGCATACAAGAGGTGACCAAATCAGCCCAAAACAGAGTTATATCAGGTCCTAAAAGTCACAAAAACATGCTTGAAAAGAGCTAACATAAGCCACAAAAAGATGCTACTTTATAGTGCTAACAAGGCATGACATGGAGAGACAAGGAGGGGAGGCTATCCCCTCCCATTTGGGACCTCAAAACAAGATTTTTTTGTTATTGAAAATCCCTTGGATTTAAGTGGTTAAAAGGCCAAAACGAGGTTGTTTGAAAAGCTTTGAGAGATGGCTCAAAAGGCTTTACAAGCCAATGAGCAAAAGGGAGGAAACGCCCCCTAGCCAAACAATGCTTAAACCATCATTCTAGAACCTCAAAATTAGAGTTTTTTATAGTTCAAAACCAGCCTCAAAATAGTCCAAAACAATGAAAAAAGAAGGGTAAAGCAAATGTGCAAAAACAAGCTTGAAAGGGAAAAGTGCTTACCCTTGAAGCACCTTGAAGCACAGCAGCAAACCAGCCAAAATCAGCCTTTTAGAGCTCAAACAAAGTCCCAAGCTGCCTCAACCCAAATATGATCAACTTTGGTTAAGGATTTCTTTGCAAAAGTGTAGGAAATTCTCACTTCTAAGCCTAAAAAAAGAGGAGAAAGAGAGCATTCTAGAGAGGGCAGACTTTGCTCACAAATCTTCTAGAGAGAGAGGATTCTAGAGTGAGAAGCTCCCAAATTTTGTAACTCTTCAATATGTTCTCCTCTTGAATATATGAGATATAGCTTCATATATAGCAAAAAGAGAGCATTTGGTCGAAAATATCTGAGCTAGGACAGGTGGCACAACTTGGAAACAACTGGAGGACAAAATATCTTCAAAAATTCTGAGTTTGGGTCACTCCTGGCCAGCCGGCCATCTTTGGGGCCGACCTGCTACTTGTGATGGCTGACCAGCCATCTTCGTGGCCGACTGTACACATTTGTGACCGACGGGACATTCTGCTCTACAGGTCCAACTTTAAACGGGCATAACTCCTTCATATGGACTCATTTTCAGGTCATTCTTGTGTCCAAATTGAAACCCCAGAAGTAATCTTTCCAACAGTGGAAGACTTGTATCAAAATTCCAACTGTGCTAAGAGATATCCCTCTTTTTGTGAAGACTACTCATTTCCAGCTAAATCGGATTGATGCCTGACTTCAACCAACCATATCTCCCCCATCCGGACTCGGCTTTAGGAGATTCTTGAGTGTAAAATGAAGCCCCGAAAGTCTTCTTTTCAACGGTGATGGCTTCATATCTAAAATACAAGTGTGCAAATGGATAGGCCTGATTTACCGATGGCTGCCCGACTCTCTCTCTTAACGGTTCATGCCCAACTCTTTCCCCAACTGGGTTTCTTCCCTCTTCTCTTCCTTTCTTCAAATCCAAACCCCTAAACAAGGTGTTTTAAATATTTTTCAAAGAGTTCACCTCTCTTTGATTCGTTTCCACTTTGTCCTTGCTTGGTTTACCAAAACACGCGACATTTAACGAAATGTGAGCCTCGGAGCATCACAGGAACCTTTTTCAAAGTATTTTGAAAGAGAGGGTTTTAAGATCTAAAATCTTTTTGGTCCAACAATGGGGTGTGAGGTTTGGATTTGGAGTTCTCCTTGCTAAAGAAATTGAACCTTTGCATAGCATATAGCCTGCATCACTAAGTAAGCAATCAGCGGCGCCCAAATTTTAAGGGCGATCAAAAATGGGGTGTCTACACTCTCCCACAGAGGGGTTGCGGCGCGACTAGATGTGTAACAGATTTGCAACTGACATCGGTTGACGATGCCCTTGGTTTAGCTTGACCGAGATGAATTACAATACGTCTCACCAGCCAGGCATACAATTGATTCGTCTGCCAATTTGGGTGTGATCATCCAAATGAGGGAATCGAACATCTAGCTCTATTTTCAATCTGTGCTTCGCACTTGGCTTGGTACCTCGCTGGTTGGAGGATGAGAGAGCTTTCGGCCCTTTGCTGTTAGCTTCAGTTGTGCCCTTTCTGGCGAATACATTGAAAATGGGAAAAAGACAGACAACCTGACTCAACTGTGCCCTTAGTTCATCATTTTGATCATTTTTTATTTTTGGCTTTCTACTAAAACAATTTTGACCAATATGAGAGTTAGATTAACATACTTGTTCGATTTTCTGATTTGAAATCATGCAAGTCAGGCTATGAGCACTAAAAATTTTCCTTTTTTTGGGTCCAAGAAATGGTCCAGTTTTGGAAAATAGAATAATTTTTGAGAGAATTAGTCAACTTCATTAAAAATTCTCAAACATTGTTTTCGCAAATGGCCACTGCTCGACCAACATAGAATTTACTCTTGAGATGCACAACCTCAGATCTGAACTTTGAATCATTTTGCAGCTGAATCTTTCTAACGAAATAGGACAGTCCGATTTTGAACGATGACAAGCCAATTTGCACATGGATAAAGTAGCCGAGTTGAACAAGGGTAAAGCAATCAACATGGATGAGCCAAGCAGGCTAAAAATGATTGAGATCGAACTTCAGGATGAAGTTGCGTACGTATCCCAAAGATGGGAATTAGGCCTAACATAGTTCCGGGTTGAGGTTCACTCGGGTGTTAACATTCTCCTTTTGCACTCTAACTTTTTCCAAGGCCGTCCTTCCGGGTTTTCAACCTTGCGAGCTGTGTTTTTCTTTTCTTTTCATTTCTTTTCATTTTTCTTCATTTGTTTTCCATTTTTTTCATTTTTGTTCTTTTCTTTTTCTTCTATGCTCTAACTTTTGCCTGGGTCGCCCTTTCGGGTTTTCGGCCCAGCGTGCCTCTCAAGGATAGAAAAGTGTAACTTGTCCATGTTGATCGATTTGAGATCTCGAAGCCATCTAAATCTAGGAGAATGGCTGCTGTTCGCTGATGATGTAGAAGTCCATCCAATGGGGGCTGAAGTTGCCCCTAGTGTTGTGGATAGGAACACGATTGTCTTTCAACAATAAACTTTCTTTTTTCAGCTTCTGGAATTTGTCTTTCTTGCCAGTCTTCATTGGTTTGCGGAATGACCTATCCTTTGAATCTTTGAGCACATCTGACATTTTTGCCCCTAGTTCAAGGGATGCTTCTGATCTAGCTTCGCAAGCTTCCTTTGATAATATCTGATCTTCTTGATCTGACCTTCTTGCCCCTAGTTCAAGGGTTGCTTCCGATCCGGCCATACAAACCTCAAATTGTGATTGATTGCTGAACATTCTGAATCAAAGTTCAAGGTTTGAAAGCAAAAAGGGTCGAGTCTCGAGGCTGAGAGTGATCCTATGCTGTACAATCTTAAGATCAATTCCATGCATGTCTTCCCAGGACCATGCAAAATATTTTTTGAAATCTTTTAAGAAAGCAACTAGTCGCTCATGTTGAAGACAATGTTGAACCAATCTGGATCAAGCCAGGATCCTTCTCAGTACTCACATTAGCAAACATGATCTCATTCATTAAGGGCTTAGCATGCCTCTCTTTCTCTCAATCGATCAAATTTTTGCAAATCCCAAGGAATTCCTCCCCCTTTGTTTTTCAACACAGTGTTCGAAAAGTTTTGAAAAAGTTAGGTCAATGCAATGATTTCAAGGCATAGAAAAGTAGGTAAAAATCTCTACCATTTCATTCAGATCTTCTGGCACAACTGGTTTTATGGAAGAAATAGACTCAAAAGAAAGAGCGCAAAAGACAAACACAAAACAAGCAAGTGATACCCGAGGTAACACCCCCAAAATCACCTGACTCTAACACAACAAGACAGACTCGATACAATAGAACAAAACTGACTCAATACCCAAGTCAGGAAGTAAAATAGCTAACATTTGCACATTGCTCAAAACAGTGCGTGCCATCCACCACATCTGGAGTAAAAATGAGTGCCATCAGCAGATGGTTCATCCCTTCCGATCACATAATCACATTATCCCCCAAGTTCACTGATCCAATGTCGATAGACTTTGTAGGACTTAGTGCGACGATGACCTCGTTATCAATCAAATCTTGTATTTCATGGCGAAGATGAAAACAAAGGTCAGTGCCATGACCGGTTTGTTGATGGAAGGCACAGTACTTGGCAACATCATGCTTAGCTGGAAGGGGATCTGGGAGAGGCCAAGGCTCAAGGGGTTTGAGATGGCCTTGTCCAACGAGGATTTGGAGAGCTTTGGACAAAGTCATGTAAAGGGGATTGAAGACCCTCTGGCCTTGGGGTTGGTACTTCGAGGTTTGTGGAGTTGTGGATGTACCAGCAAAGGGGTTGACAGGGGCTGATTGGGTTTGATGATCTCTTCCGAGTATAGGATTGGAGCTGAAAGGAATGTTTCTGGTACGACATCCCTTTTCCCGGCTTGCCCCTTGATTCAAACTGCCCTCATTCTAAGTGGCAAAAGTGTCATCCACAGTTTTTGCAACCACTGCAAGCACTTGCTGTTTGTTCAGTCCTTCAGCCTTTAAAGCCATAACAACCCACAGAAGGTGTTCATGGGGACCAATGCCTGCCCTTACCTTGTTCTTACCACTTGCCTCCACTTTGCCAAGGGATTGGGTCGCTACATCAGAGCGAAGCCCAGCTGTTGTTGACATGTCATTGCCTAGACCTAGGATGGCTTCAGGTTGGCCACTTTCAATTGTAACTCACCCCATGGGTGGGGAGCCGTTTGATGTGAAATTTCTAGCATGTGATGTGGTCGATGACAGAGCCAATATCCCAAAGGCCAAATCTGCCACAATTCTCTGAAGATCTTCAATCATTCTCATCAACTCAGAAGTAGTGGTTTACAGGTTTGATATGATTGGGGTCCAAGTGCATCCATCATGCATAAGTCCATGCTTTCTGGAATAAACACCTTAGGCTTAGGTAGATGGGTCGGGGTGTTGTATATGCTGGGGTTGTAGGCGGATAGGAGTGTATAGATTAAATTGAGATGTAGAGGTGACGGGTCAGTAATAACCTGAGGTCCTTTTGGTGGAGCTTGGTCTCTTCGTCAATAAGATCCTGAATCTTATGACGGAGGTGGATGCAACAGTTCGTATCATGACCGTGTTGTTGATGATAGGCAAAGTATTTAGCTGGGTCATATCTTGGTGGAAGAGGGCTTGGAAGGGGTTGAGGTTCTAAGAGCTCTAGGTACCCTTCTTCTCGCAACATTTTCAAAGCTTGAGAGGGACTTATGTAAAGAGGATGGAAATTTCGGGCCTGGGGCCGAGTTGAAGTAGTTGGTTTTTGGCCATTGAGGGAAGTGGTGATGGTGTCTACTTATGAGCATTTCGCAGCTGTGCTACCATCAGTAGTAGCATTGGAACTGCGAACAACATTCTTCTTCACAGGCTCATTATCTTCCACAAAGATCCCTTGTCTGATGGCATCCTTGATTTGAACCCCAATTTCATGAAGCTCTGGAAAGGTAAACAGAGGTAGAACGATCATCTTTTGTAGCAACTTGCCATGCAGATTCCGAACAATCATCTTGATTTGATCTTTGTCGGAAGGCCTTGTAGTCACCATTGAGGCCTTTGGTCCCCATCTCATCACGAACTCTAAAAAACCCTCATTTGGCTGTTGGTGGGTTACTTCGAGATCACGAGTTGTGACCTCGATTTGTGTGTTGTAGGAGTATTAAGCAATAAAGGCCTCAGCCATCTCTTCCTAGTTTTGTTTCACAGAGTTCTCCAGCTTGGCATACTAGATTACGGCTATCCCAGACATAGTTCAGCCAAAGAGAGACAACTTCTGGGCTAGGGTTAAGCCCATTGGCCTCAAGATATCAGAAAACAGGCGGAGGTGCACCATTGGGTCTTAAGAGCCGTCGAAATGGTCAATATGGGGCATTTTAAACTGCTCCGGTAAGGTAACTGCAGATTCAGTATACCCGACCTGTAAATCTGGGATGGAGTTCACTCATTGTGTTTGTTTGAATAACTTCTCTAGTTTATTGACCTTAAGTGCAGTTGGGTCAACCTCAAATTCAAACGGAGCTTTGGTTTGATAAACAGGAGCTTTAGAGACCTATTCTGGGATTGGCTCCGCCGAATTGCCCTGAGTCTCTTGGACATTAGCAGTATGGGTAGTGGCTCTGGGTGTCAGGTTAACCGTGGGAGATGCAGAAGCCGTAGCCGGCTGTGGCTGTTGTTGTTGTAGTCGGGTTATCACTTCAGCCTGACGAGCAGTGACTTCAGCCCGACGGACTGCGTCCTGCCGTAGTGCCTCGATTGTCTATTGCAGGTGCTGTATCTGTTCTTCCACACTGGCTAGGGGATAGTGAGCCATGGGAATGGGTGATTGATCTCGTGCTGAGTTGAATACAGACAACAGTTCCCAGACCCGACTAGACCCGGGTGAACTGAGGTGTAACTGCTGAAGAAACTATACTGGTAAATTCTGCCTGAACCTCCTTTGTCTTCTAACCGGTGGGGGTGAGGTAAACACAGGTTGCTTCTGAACCAATTCTGACCTGACAAAGTCTATCGATACAAGTCTAGAGTACCCGGGGGATATTTGAGCCTTTTGAAGCTATGGTTCCAGGACTACCTTGTAAAAGAAAAAAAAAACAGACAGCATCTCAACCCAATTTCACTAGAATGGATATGATCACAACTGAATGACTGTGCTCTCTATTGAATTCTGCCCCAAAACAAATACCAACTTGGCAACTGATATGCATATCCCTGTACAGTTTCACTGTAAAGCACGTAACAACCAATTGAGAGCCAAAACACCCCTATGGTGGGGTAAGGTTACCTTGTCCTACTTTCGTCAGGAGCTAGGAGTTCACTACGCAAACATGCAGTTCCAAACAATCCTGCATTCTGGTGAGCAACCTGCCCTAGTATGGAACAGTCTCTATGGCTTCCGATATGCAACTAGGTCAATTGGTCAAAATGGTGCCTCAGAAAGACTACCTAATATACCTCTCGCTCCTAACACCGAGAAGTGACAGGAGGATCAAATGGTACAGCGTAGTCCATATCCAAGGTTTATGTTCCCATCGTGGTAGAGCCCATAACCGGTTAGCGTCATGGCACACTTTTCCAAGCGAGCCTCCGACAAACCGTTTAGGAATAGCAGATGGAAAACACTGTGACTTAGGCGCACCTATAAAATGCAATGAAAAGAAACACATAAATGTAGATAAAACTACATATCATGCATTTGAGTCAAGTTCTCTAAATCCCCAACAGAGTCGCCAAAAACTATAGACTCAACTTTCTTCGCGCACCCCTCTTTCGGAGAGGCGCAAATTGGTCCTACTACAGTTCAGACTCCTGTCACGGTTCTGAATCTAATCTCACAAAGTGCAATGTGAGACTGATAAACACCAATGAGTCCAAATCCGGCAAATCATTTTGAAAAATCGATTTTGAATAAAAAGCACCAAACATGGATTGTTTTACCAGATTACAGAGTCATCACCTAAATATTTTATTTTTTGAAAAATTTAGGAAACCCTGACTCGTGCCAAAGGCCACGTGTCCATCATCACCAAAGTTGCCTTGGCTCGGGAACTTGGGTACGAGAGGGGTAGGTCCTGAAATGAGCACCCCCACTTGCCCGATTAAAGGATCGGCCTCTACTACCATGATATGTTGTTTTATAAACCTCATGTGTTCTTATCCAGTTATTTGCTAAATTTACTATGTGACGCACACACAATCAAGTATAGACTAAGTTGCGAGAATTGGAACGTTTCGATTCATGTTTGTTTTTGAAAATGGTTTGAAAATGCCACCCTCAAATGGGCTAAAGCATGGATTTGCCACCTTAAGTGGGCTTAAAACATGATTTGGCCACTTCGCAAACTGAGCTTAAAAAAACTCAAAATCATTGAATTGTCCCAATTCAAACAATAAAGCCTTTATCCACAGGCATTCAAGCAATTTAGCTTTTAAGCAAATAGCCTCATGGCAAGCATGCGAAACATGGCATTACTCACACTCATGCAAGGATGCTAAAGCGTAAAACTTACAATGTACTCCAAGCCAAAATAAAAGCTAGTTAGAAATATGCATGATCCTAACTATACAAGATGCCTAATGCAACACATGCAATAATGCAATTAAATAGGCTCGACTATCTAAGATGGCATATGAATGCAACAATTTGATAACATGCTTTGAAACACGTATTCAAATAAGTGTATTGAAATTGAGATGTAGTTTGAATGATGCGCCGAGCCCGGTGCATGCAAGACAAATGAATGATGTAAACATGCAAGCATAAGGTATGCTAATTGAAAAATGCCCTAAAACTAACCATCGAAAGCGGTTAAGTAAAAAAGAGAAAGAAGTGGGGTTGGAAGACATGCATATACACACGCATGCTTATTACAACAATACGCCCTCTCGAAGGAGGGTCTGAATAAATAAGCTAAGCTACACTAAGCTAATTATTACAAACAAACTAACTAACTATTCTAGCTAATTAATTATTACAAACGGAACTGAAACAAATAGCTATCCTAAGCTAATTAAAATATTACAATAGAAATTGAATAATCAGCTACACTAAGCTAATTAAAGCAATAAAACGGCCTCGCGGGCGAGGGAGATATGCATGCTTGATTGCCTTCTCCTGAAAATCAGTCACTTTGTCGTCGGTTGTCTTTGTTTACACTTGCCTTAATCTTTGAACATTGAACCAACATTCCAGATTGCTTCTGCCTTAACTCAGATATACTTTTGCACAAAAATGGACTGGTGGCCAGTCGGCCACAAAAAGTGGCTACCGGCCACAAACACTGGCCGGTCGGCCACCTGCTTTTCCAAAATGCTGTTTTTGCTGCAACAGAGAACAACAGAGGTAAAGTGAGTGTAGACACGCCATTTTTGACCAACCTTAAGACTTGGGCGCTACTGATTGTTTACTTGGTGGTGAAAGATGTGTAGAGCAAAAGTTCGATTTCTTTGGCAAGAGGAGAGTCAAATCCCAACCTCACACCCCATTTTGGACCAAAGCTATTTTGAATGGTTTTTAGATCTTAAAACCCTCTCTTTCAAAATATTTTTGAAAAGAAGTTTCTACGATGTTCCGAGGCTCGCATTTTGTCAAATGTTACGCTTTTCGGTAAACCGAGCAAGGACAAAGTGGAAATGAATGAAAAAGAGATGAAATCTTTGAAAAATCTTCAAAAACATCTTGTTTAGGGATTTGGAGTTGAAGAAAAGAGGAGTAGAGCGAAGAAACCAAGTTGGAGAAGAAGATGGGCATAAATCGCTAAGAGAGAGTCTAGCAGCCCTCACTAAATTAGGTCTATCCTTTTGAACACTTGGATTTCATCTATGAGGCCACCACCCTTGAAAATATTACTTCTGGGGCTTCATTTTTCACTTAAGAATCTCCTAAAGCCGAGTCCGGATGGGGGAGATATGATTGGCTGAATTTGGGCATCATTCTGGTTGGACCGAAACTGAGCAACCTTCACTAAAAGAGGGATATCTCTTAGCACACGTGGAATTTTGAGGTGAGGCTTCCAAATTGGAAATAAGACTTCCGGGGCTACAGTTTAGGCTCAAGAATGACCTGAAAAGGAGTCCAGATGAAGGAATTAGGCTTGTTTCAAGTCGGGGACCAGCATTGATTTTTTCCATCGGCCTTTATGGAAGTCCATCAGCCACAATTTGACCACAGCAGCTATGGGTTAGCCAAAAGTGAACCTTATCGGCCAAAAATGATGGTCGATTGGCACCAAAGATGGCCGGTCGGCTAGAAGTGTCCAGAAAGTCCAGAATTGACAGATATTTTCCTTTCCAACTGTTATACATTGCATCAGATATTTCCAATTGAGATATTTCGACCAAAAACTCTTATTTTGCTATATATAGAGCCTTATATCTCATTTCTAAAGGGTTAGAACATTGAAGCAATTTTGGGAGCCTCTCTCTCTAAAAAATCCTCTCTCTAGAAATTTGAAAGCCGAATCTCTGCCTCTCTCTCCTTCTCTTGCCTTTGTGTGCATAACAAGAGCTATACTTGGAGATATACCTCACCTTTGCCTAGGCATCCTTGATCAAACTCAACCACCATTGGGCTGAGGTTCTTTGAGGATCATTTTGAGCTCCAAAAGCTGGTTTTAGTTCAGAGTTTGGACCTGTTTTGCAGCTGTGCTTCAAGGGTAAGCATCTCTCTCTTTTAAGCTCATTTTGTACACTATCTTGGTCACCTTTGCATGCTTGTTTTACCACCCTTTCAAATTGTTTTTGGCTTGGTTTTGAATTGAAGAAAGATATGATTTTCAGTCCTAAAAGTGTTGGTTTAAGCCTTGTTTGGCTAGGGGTTGTTTCCTGCCTTTTGCTCCTTGGCTTGTAAAGCCTTTTGAGCTATCTCTCAAGATTTTCAAACAACTCCTTTTTGGCCTTAAAACCACTGAATTCCAGAGGAATTTCAGTGGTAGAAAACTGTTCACCCTCTCCTCTTGTCTTACTTGATAGTGTTGATGGCCAACCAAATGAGCATGTGTTTTTACTTCTTTATGGCTTTGTTTAGGCTCATTTTTGTGACTTATTAGACCTGCCATAACTCTGTTTTTGGCTGTCTTGGTCACCTCTTGCATGCTTATTGCACTTGTAGTGTAAATCCTCTTTGCTAGCCTTGTTAGCCTTACAAAGAAGCATGCTCTTGTGGTTTGAATTAGCTTAGTTCAAGCATGTTTTTGGTGTTATTTTGGCATGTTATAATTTTGATTTTGATTGGTGGACTCACCTCTTGCATGCTTTATACACTTGTAGTGTAAGCCATGCTTACTAGTCTAACATGCTTGATGTTTTGGCCAATCATGCCAGCTTATTTTGGCTTTACTCCATACATGTTTTAGTATTATTTTGACATGCTTTAGGACTGTTTTGGTTGTTCTTGGCCTTTTGAGGCTCGCTTTGTATAGATATAGTGTATTTGGCTTTGCTAGCCTTGCACTTTAGGCCCCCTAGCATATCATATTTGAGCTATTTGCATGATATGGCATCATTTGGTAGGTAATATCAGACCATAAACTTCTGCCATGCTCTCATGTTTATCACTCTTTAATTGTGTTTAAGAGTTGTGCCATTATGCCTTGTTTGTGAGCTAATTTGGGAGCCTATCTTTCCTGCCATCTTTGTTGTGAGTCCAGCATGTTTTTGATGCCATTTTGACCTGCCTTAGGTCTATTTTGAGTGCTTTAGATCATTTGAGCATTGCTTGGTATGGTTGTAGTGTAAAGCTCTTGACTAGCTTTGTATTTCAAGCCATTTTGCATGCTTTGCTTGAGCTATTTGCATGATATGGCATCATTTGGTAGGTGATTTAAGAGCATATGTAATTGCCACACTCTCACATTTTCCACTCCATCAATGTGTTTGAGAGTTGAGCTTTGTGCCTTCCTTGCGAGCCATCATTTGAGCATGCTTTTTCTTGCTTATCATGCTATCATTTCAGTCCATTTTAGCCACTGTTTCGGCATGCATAAGGACTATTTGGGGTTGGTTTAGTCCATTGTACATTGTATTGCATGGTCCTAGTGTAAAGCTCTTAGCTAGTTTCAATGCTTAAGTGTTCTAGCATGTTGTGCATGCGTTGTTTGCATAGTAGAGTCTTGCATTTCATGCCAATTTAGCACTGAAAATCTGTCATCTTCCTCGTTTCTTCACTTTTGATTTGTTTTGAGGATTGGTTAGTCTTGAGGAAGTGTTTAATGCTTGGGATTGAGGTCTATGCTTAAATGGCTTCAACCCTCTTTTGAGGGTTACTCCTAGTCAAAGGCATTGGTCTCTCTCATGCCTTAAACCATTCTCTTTGATAGACCTATCTCTCATTAGAGGACTCTCACATTTGGACAAGTTGATTAATGAATGGATTGGTAATGTTAAAATGTGTAAACAAAATCAATCAAGTAAAATGTGCCAAGATAAGTATGCTGCATGTGTGCATTGCATTGTGTTCAACCGGATGTTATGTTGAACACAAAGTGAATTGGTTCATTTCATACTTGAAGTGATGAAAATGGGCCAATCCCCTTTGTCTCCATTGCCTTTGATTATCCATGATAAGGTGATGGTCCAAGTGTCTTATTTGTCATGCATTTATTGACCTTGTGCAATTTGGCTTCTTTGGCTATCATGCATTGAGATGCGTGATTGATGGTTCGAGAGCCGAACACTACACTCTTTTGAGCTTTAAACATGATAAGGGGTGTAGTTGCACAACATTTTCTTGCAAATGTATTGCCATGCCCTTGTTTGTCCTCTGTTGCAGCAAAAGGAGCAGTCTGCAGAAAGAGATGGTCGATCGGCTATCTGGAGTGCCGATCGGCTAACAATTTTTGGCCGATATCATCAAAGTTGGCCAATGGCCATTGTTCTCAGGCCGATGGCCTCATATTTTGGCCGATGGCCTCACAACATGTCCATGAAGTGGTTCAGAAGCATCACAGAGATTTTCACAGTTCTCAGAGGTGCAGAACAGTGCAAATAGAGGTAACATGAGGCATGGCAACGAATTTCCGAGCGAAGCGATCGGGCATGCATCATTCAATCATTTCGAGGTGGAGCTGTGGCAGCCTTTTTATTTTCTTACTTAGTTGGTTTTGTAGCTTAATTAATTTGTTTAATTAGTTAAGAGTTTTGTAATAATTAATTAGCTAGGGTAGTTGATTAATTAGTTGATTTGTATTATTTATTCGGACCCTCCGTCGAGAGGGTGAATTTTGTAATAAGTGTGCGTCAGTGTGTGAATATCTTCCAACCCCACGTCTTTCTCCCTTTTACTTACCCGCTTATGATGGTTAGTTTTTAGGGCATGTTTCAATTAGCATCCTTATGCTATGCATGTTTGCATCCATTCATATATATTGCATGCACCAGGCTCGGCGCATCATACTAACTGCATTGTGTTTCAATTCCTACTTGAATACATGATTATCAAGTTGCATCCACATGTCATCTTAGGATAGCCGAGCCTATTTCTAGTTACATTTTCCATGTGTTGCATTAGCCATCTTAACATGAGCTAGGATCACGCATTGATTACTAACTAGCTATTGTTTTGGCTCGGAGTACTAGGTAAGTGTTAATGCTTTAGCATCTTGCATGAGTGTTTGAGTTGCCATGATAGCATGCTTGCCATGAGGCTAACTGCTTAAATGATATAACTGCCTGAATGCCTATGGGTGAAGGTTAGATTACTTGAATTGGAACAATTCATTGAATACGAGTTTTAAGCCCACTTGCGGGTGGCAAAATCATGTTTTTTTCTAAGCCTACTTGAGGGTGGCAAATCCACGTCTTAGCCTACTTGCGAGTAGTACCTTCAAACCATTTTTCAAACAAACAAACATGAAATGTTTTCTTCCAAATTAGGCGATATAGTCTATACTTGTTTGCTGTGCACATCACGTAGTAAGATTAGCTAATTAATCGAAATAAGAACGCATGTGTTTTCAAAAATTTGATATCATGTTTAGTAGTGGCCGATCTTTGATCGGGCGAGCGGGGGTGCTCATTGCATGACCTTCTCCAATCGTACCCAAGTTCCCGAACTGAGGTAACTTTGGTGATGACGGACACGTGGCATTCGGCACGAGTCAGGGTTTCCTAAATTCCCCCAAAATAAAATATTTAGGTGGCGACTTTGTATCTGGCAAAGCAGTCCATGTTTGGCACTTCTTTCTTAAAAATTAGTTTTCCAAAACGATTTTCCGGATTTGGACTCTTTGGTGATTTATTGGTCTCGTATTGCACTTTGCGGGATTAGATTCAGAACCGTGACATTTGAGTCCGAACTATAGTAAGCAAAGCCCAGGGGTGCGTCTACAGCGAGGCATTTTGCAGGAAATGTATGCACTGCCACTCTCCTCATCATTTCTCAAGCTCAAAGAAGTGTGGCGCTTGGTTCTCAAGCCACCAATCAAGCATCTCAATGCATGATGGCCAAAGGACCGAGCTTGTACAAGGTCGATGAATGCACAAATAGACTCAAATGGAGCCTCCACCCAATCATGCATGATCAAGGGGCGATGGCGACCAAGAAACGTGACACATTTCATCACTTTGAGTATGAAACGTCCCACATTTCTTGTGTTTGGATTAATGTCCGATCCAAACACATGCAATGCAACACAAATGCTCATCTTGCACAAGTTTTACTTTGCACCCCCACTAACTTGTGCATTGTCTTGCACCCCACTAACTTGCATTGTTTTGCAAACTTATCTAACTCGCATTGTTTTGCAAACTTATCTAACTTGCATTGTTTTGCAAACTTATCTAACTTGCATTGTTTTCCAAACCTATCTAACTTGCATTGTTTTTCAAACCCATCTAACTTGCATTGTCTTGCAACTTCACTTACTTGCGTTGTTTCGCACTTTCTCTAACTTGCGTTGTTTCGCACGTTCTACCTGCATTCTCATGCACTTCACACTTGACTTGCGTTGTCACACACTTTTCACTTGCATTGTGTAGACACCCCATTTTTGACCGCCCTCAAGACTTGGGCATTACTGATGGTTTACTTGGTGGAGAAAGGTGTGCAGGGCAAAGACTCAGTTTCTTCGGCGAGAGAGAAAAATCTCAACTTCACACCTCATTTCGGACCAAAGCTATTTTGGATGGTTTTTAGACCTTAAAATCCTCTCTTTCAAAACATATTTGAAATAAAGTTTCTACAATGTTCCGAGGCTCACATTTTATCAAATGATGCGCTTTTCGATAAACTGAGCAAGAACAAAGTGGAAATGAATGAAAGAGAGATGAAATCTTTGAAAAATATTTCAAAACACCTTGTTCGGGGGTTTGGAGTTGAAGAAAAGAGGAGAAGAGAGAAGAAACCTAGCTGAGGAAGAAGTTGGGTATGAACCGCTAAGAGAGAGTCGAGCGGTCCTCGCTAAATTAGGCTTATTTGTCTATGCACTTGAAGTTAAGCTATGAGGCTACCACCGTTGGAAACAAGACTTTCGGGGCTTCATTTTGCATTCAAGAATCTCTTAAAGCAGAGTCCGGATGGGGGAGATATGATTGGTTGAAGTTGGGCATCATCCCGGTTGGACCAAAATTGAGCAACCTTTACCAAAACAAGCATAACTTTTTGCACAGTTAAAATTTCTATGCAAGGCCGGTTCCATTGGAATCTTACTTCCAGGGCTTCAATTTGGACTCAAGAATGACCTGAAAAGGAGTTCATATGAAGGAGTTATGCCCGTTTGAAGTTGGACCTGCAGAGTAGATTTTTCCTGCCGGCCGACCAAACAATGTTCCGACCGACCAAAACAATGTACCGGCCGACCAAATAAGTAGTAGGCCGACCATTTATAGTAGCCGGCCAACCAATTTTGCTGGCCGGTGGCCTTCCTGCGTGTTCTACAGATTGAATGGATGCCAGTTGTGCCAGCTGGAGGGCACAGACTGGATGCTCCATACATGTGTATGGAGGATGTTTGCCTTTGGTTTGAAGCTTCTTTGAGAAGCTTTAGACTTGTTTCTCTATAAAGGAAGGCCTTCCCTTCCTTGTAGAGGGTTCAGAATCTGGTTTGAAGGCATACACACTTCTCTCTTTATATCTCTCCATTTAGGCTTCAAAAGTGTGAAGCTCTTGCCCCTTTGCATACCAACTCCATAGCCTAACCCTTCCACCTTTGCTTGGAGCTTCTTGGAGGTCTTGAGAGGTCCTAAGGAGCTGCATTTTGGGACCAGAGGCTGCTGGAGTTTCTTGGCTACAAGGGTAACACCCTATTCCCTCTTTTGGTTTTATTTTGCTCCTTCTTTTTGCCATACTTGCAAGCATATTTAGGATTTGTCATAAACTAAAAAAAGTCTTGTTTTGAGCTTCTAAACATGTTTTTTTAAGACTATTCCTCTGTTGGGGGTCATCTACCCCCTTGCATGCTTCATTTCCTCTTGTTTTAGGCCATGCATTAGGGCCTTTGTTGTGAGCTTTGTTGGCCCTTTTGACCACTGAAATCCAGCGAATTTTTAGTGGTTATTATGTGTTTTGAGCATCAAAATCAGAGAGGGGTGACCCTCTCACCCCTTGTTTTGTTTACTAGCTTTCTTGGCCTTTCAAAGGAGCCCCTATTTGCATGTTTTCAAGGCATGTTTCAGGCCACTTTTTGTGAGTTTTGTGACCTGCATAGGCTCTGTCCAGAGTCCTTTTTGCCATGTTGAATGTCTATTGTGCATGTGTAGAGTAATCATCTTCAAGGCGTTTCAAAGGGGCCTTTACTTGCATGCTTTCTAGGCTCATTTCAGGCCCTTTTCAGTGAGTTTTAGGGCCATCATAACCTCTGTCCAGAGGTGGTTTTTCTATTTTGTATGTCCATTATGCATGTGTTGAATAACCCTCTTATTGGCCTTTCAAAGGAACATATCATTCTTGCATGCATTGGCTATGTTTCCATGGGTTTTTGGGCATTATTTGGCATGGCATACTTCTGTTTTTGGCTGGTTTGGTGAGCTCTCATTTGCTTCATATAGTTGTAGTGCAAATCATGGTTCACTAGCTTGTATTGCATGATCTTTTGGCCCTTAATTCTAGCACTTTTTGGCCATGCCTTAGACTAATTTTGTGCATATTTTGGACTACCTTAGATCTGTTTTTGGGTCTCATAGTCGAATGATGTTTGTTTTGCATGCTTGTAGTTCAATGTCTATGCTTAGTTTTGAGTTTCGAGGTCTATTACATGCATATACTGAGGTGTTTTCATGTTTTGGGGGCATTAAATATTATATTTCAGAGCTTACATGTATGCCATATTCCTGTGATTTTCACTCTTTAAATGCGTTTGAGAGTTGGGCTTGTATGCCTTGTTTTCGGACCTTTGAATGAGCTTCATTTCTTTGCATATTGAGCCATCATTTTAGGCTATTTTCCCACTATCTTAGACCTGCCTAGGGTCTGTTTGGGGCTGGTCTTGCCATTTGTGCATCACTTTGTGTACCTCAGTGTAATCCGCTTCACTAGTTTCGGTAATTGTGCCATCTAGCATGCATTGTGTAAAGTGTTTGCATGATTCGGGACCATTGTGCATCATGTTTCAGAGCTGGAGAATGTGTGTTTCCATGCCATATTTCATCCCTTTCCATGCTTTGATAGAGTGGCATTTGATGCCTTAGGTTCGGTCCCTTGCATTGGGCATGTTTGCATGAGCGTTCTTGTCTAATTTCAATTGTGTATGGCCACTGATTTTGGGCATAGCTGAGGCCTCCATCTTTAGTTTAAGTCCATTTACCATATTGTTCAAAGTTACTTACTTTGCATCATATTTACATGCTTGTTGCATACTAGTCCTATTGCATCTTGCTTGCATACTTAGGTTGCATAGCTTTGTGTGTGCATTTCTTGCCTCTTGATCAAGCATGATAGAGGTTGGGACCTCCTTATGTGTTTTTGTGCATCTTCATTTGATATTGAAATTGCACACTTGGCTTCTTTGGCCATCATGCATTGAAATGCGTGATTGGTGGCCTGAGGGTCGAGGACCATACTCCCTTGAGTCCATAACATGATAGGGAGGGTGGCTGTGCACACATTGTCTTGAAAATTCTTTGCCATGCACTATCTATCCTCTGCTACAGCAAAATCAGGGCTCTGCAGGAATAAATGGCCGACCGGCAATCTTTAATTCCGACCGACAAAACATATTTGGCCGAGAGCCCAAACTTTGGCCGGTGACCAGTTTTCAATGGTCGGTGGCACTTTATTTTGGGTCGGTGACCTTCCAAAACACTCAGGGAGTGGTTCAAAGAAATTCTGGAAACTTGTATAATTTTCAGAGGAGCAGGGCAGTGTAAACAGAGGCAGCTTTTGGTATGGCAACCAATTTTCGAGCGAGATGAACCGAGCTTGCATGCATCCCTCTTCCCGACGCCATTTTGCTGCTTTCCGTAGCTTAGTTAATTTGTTAATTAATTAAGGGTTTGTAATATTTAATTAGCTAGGATAGTTAATTATTCATTCGGTTTGTATTATTATTCGAACCCTCCGAAAGAGGGCACAATGTTGTAATAAGTGTGCGTGTGTGTGATGCATGTCTTCCAACCCCACGTCTTTCTCCCTTTTATTTACTAGCTTATGATGGTTAGATTAGGGCATGTTTCAATTAGCATACTTATGCTCGCATGTTTACATCCATTCATCTATCTTGCATGCACCGGGCTAGGTGCATCATGCTAACTGCATTGTACATCAATTCCAATTCGAATACGTGTATCGAGTTGTCGCATTTCACATGCCATTCTTAGATTAGCCGAGCCTATTTTTAGTTGCATTCTTGCATGCGTTGCATTAGCCATCTTAACATGAACTAGGATCATATATTTGATTACTAACTAGTTTTTGTTTTGGCTCGGAGTACTAGGTAAGCTTTTATGCTTTAGCATCTTGCATGCATGTGAGTGTTGCCATGATAGCATGCTTGCCATGAGGTTATGTGCTTATATGATATAACTGCCTGAATGCCTGTGGGTGAAGGTTGGGTTACCTGAATTGGAACAATTCATGATTGCGAGTTTTAAGCCCACTTGAGAGTGGCAAATCACCATGTTTTCTAAGCCCACTTGAGGGTGGCAAAATATGCATTTTTTTAGCCTACTTGCGAGTGGCAAACCGCTTTAAAAACAAACATGAAATGTTTTGTTCAAATTCAGGCGATCCAGTCTATACTTGTATGCTGTGCGCATCACATAGTAATTCTAGGCTAATAACCGGTTTAAAAGTACATATGTCTTCAAAACTCGAGGTCATGTTTAGTAGTGGCCGATCTTTGATCGGGCGAGCGGGGGTGCTCATAGCTGACCTTCCCCAATCGTACCCAAGTTCCCGAGCTGAGGCAACTTTGGTGATGACGGACAAGTGGCCTTAGGCACGAGTCAGGGTTTCCTAAATTTCCCCAAAATAAAATATTTAGGTGGCAACTTTGTATCTGGCAAAGCAGTTCATGTTTGGCACTTCTTTCTAAAAAATCAGTTTTTCAAAACGATTTGCCGGATTTGGACTCTTTGGTGATTTATCGGTCTCGCATTGCACTTTGCGAGATCAGATTTAGAACCACGACATTTGAGTCCGAACTGTAGTGAGCCCCAAATGAACAAAACGGAGGGATTTCCCTCCCGGGACGTTCGGGGACGTCTACGCATTGTTATGCATGTTTTTAACGATATTGTACCTATTAAGTTTCTTTCTTTTGTAGGCACGATATTGTATGTACGGTTCATTTGAAGCTGGCGAGACCAGACGAACCGGATGATATTGTATTCTCCGCGTGAGACGTAGCGAGAATTGTATAATTCTCTTACATCCTTTCTGCATGTAATGTAGTTAGATTTGTGTTCGCTTGCTTAAAACTGTTGCATGTTTTGCTTCATTATAGCTCCCTTTGCATGATCATAAGTTATGTTCGGCACCGTGCATGTCATTTTCATTTTGCCCCCTGCCTTCGGGCACATATCTTTGCCATATTGTATGCTTGCTTCATTATAGCTCCCTTTGCATGATCATAAGTTATGTTCGGCACCGTGCATGTCATTTGCATTTTGCCCCCTGCCTTCGGGCACATATCTTTGCCATCTTGTATGCTTGTCTAAGTCTTCGGCCTTGTCAAAAATGGGTCGTCTCTGGGCTTTGACATTCACTCCCGTCATTTTTATGACTTTCGAGTTCGGTCAAAGAGGGACAATTGTAGGCACCCCATTTTTGACCGTCCTCAAGATTTGGACGTCATCGTTTGAACACTCGATGGTAATCCATGCCTGTGTTCGTTTTGAGTTCCCCGAGGCCTCGGTCACGCGCCTTGCCTCAAGATCTCTCAACTTGTCTGTTTTGTGCTTGGTTGTGGACAAAACACTTGTGTTTTTGCTTCTGAGGGAAGATGGTGGCTTGTTTGCCATCCCCTGAACCCATCGGCCAAGGCTTGAAGCCGTCGACCTTGTTTTCTTTTCATCGGCCAAAAGTTTTGGTTGATCGTCACTCCTTTTGGTCGATTGGCACTTATGTTGGTCGATCGGCTATGTTTTCTGGCCGAACCCTGTTCGTCTGCTTTATGCAGATATTTTATGGCATGCACAATTCACCCCCTCCATACACGTGTATGGAGGGATTTGCACCTTTGCTTAGCTTCTCCTAGAAGCTTTGAATTTAGATTTCTATAAGAAGGGAGCTCCTCTTCCCTTCTCAGAGGTTCTGAAAAATAGGGTTAGAGAAGTTCTATCTATCTATCTATATATCTCCCTCTCTTTACATCTTTGTGTGTGTTTTTGTACTCTAAAGGGTGTTTTGTTCACACTATTGCACACAAACACCTAGCAATACACCATTCTTGGTTGCTGAGGTGCTAGGGAGTTGGTGTTAAGGTTCTTGAGGTGATTTTGATAAGAGAAAGTTGCTGGAGTGGTATTCTTGAAGAGGTTCTTCAAGGCAACAGGAGCTTTTCACAGGAAGAGATGGTCGATCAACCATGTTCAGTGCCGATCGGCAACAAACATTTGGCCAAGAGCCCTATTTTTGGTCGTTGACCAGTTTACCTTGGCCGATAGCCTCATCTTTTGGCCGATGGCCTCACAGCATGCCCACAAGGTGGTTCAGAAGTGTCACAGAAGTTGGCACAATTTTCAAAGGTACAGAGCAGTGCAAACAAAGGCAACATGAAGCATGGCGATAGATTTCCGAGCGAAGCTATCCGAGCATGCATTCATCCCTCGTCTCGAGGCCATTTCAGTGTTTTAATAACTTAGAATAGTAATTTATTTCAATTTGGTTATGTAATTAATTAATTAGCTTGTTAGTTAGTTAATTAGATTAATTTTTATTATTCTTTCGGTCCCTCCGTCGAGAGGGCGTAATTATGTAATAAGCGTGCGTGTGTGTAATGCATGTTTTCCAACCCCACGCCTTTCTCCCTTTTACTTAACCGCTTACGATGGTTAGTTTTACGGCATACTTCATTTAGCATACCTTATGCTCGCATGCGTGCATCCATTCATCTGTATTGCATGCATCGAACTCGGCGCATCATACTAATCGCATCGTATTTCAATTCCAATTTGAATACATGTATCAAGTATTGCATCTCACATGCCATTTTAGAATAGCCAAGCCTATTTCTAATTACATTTTGCATGTGTTGCATTAGCCATCTTAACATGAGCTAGGATCATTCATTTGATTACTAACTAGTTTTTGCTTTGGCTCGAAGTACACTGTAAGTGTTTATGCTTTAGCATCTTGCATGTGTGTGAGTGTTAACATGATAGCATGCTTGCCATAAAGCTAATTGCTTATGTGATATAATTGCTTGAATGCCTATGGGTAAAGGTTGGATTACTTGAATTGGAACGATTCATTGAAATCCGTGTTTTAGCCTACTTGCGAGTAGCAAACTTTAAACCATTTCCAAACAAATGGATATGCGATGCTTTGTTCCGAATTAGGTGATCTAGTTTATACTTCTGTGTTGTGCACATCACATAGTAATTCTAGCTAATTAACCGGAATAAGAACGCATGTGTTTTCAAAAACAAGATATCATGCTTAGTACAGACCGATCTTTGATCAGGCGAGCGGGGGTGCTCATTGCATGACCTTCCCCAATCATACCCAAGTTCCCGAGCTGAGGCAACTTTGGTGATGACGGACACGTGGCCTTAGGCAACGAGTCAGGATTTCCTAAATTCCCCGAAAATAAAATATTTAGGTGGCGACTCTGTATCTTGCAAAGCAGTCCATGTTTGGCACTTCTTTCTTAAAAATCAGTTTTTCAAAATGATTTGTCGGATTTGGACTCTTTGGTGATTTATCGGTCTCGCATTGCACTTTGCGGGATTAGATTCAAAACCGTGACATTTGAGTCCGAACTGTAATAGCAAAGCCCAAGGGGCGCGTCTACAAGCGGTCCCAACAACTTCTTTTGAGTTGTGGACTGGTAGGAAACCTAGTTTGAGACACTTACATATTTGGGGTTGTCCAGCAGAGACAAGAATCTTCAACCCACAAGAGAAATAGTTGGACTCAAGAACAATATATGGATATTTCATTGGTTATTCGGACAAGTCTAAAGGGTACAAATTTTATTGTCCTAATCGCAATACGAGGATAGTGGAGACTGATAATGCTAGATTCCTTGATAATGCTAGATTCCTAGAGAATGGTGAAATTAGTGGGAGTGAGAAAACACGAGTGGTGAATTTCGAGGAAATTAGGGTGGATATGCCAACATTTGACCCTTATCGAAAAATTATTGTTCCTCAGACTATTCCATAGGCTGAGGCAAATAAACAACATAATGAAAATCCTTCACCACCTCATGTTTCACCACTTCATGAAGATACCACCTTTGAAAATATTGTAGAACCACCACAACTGGCAGTTCTGAGAAGATCTCAGTGGGAAAGAAAGCCTGCAATTCCAGATGATTACATGGTGTATCTACAGGAATCTGATTTTGATATTGAGATTAACAAAGATCCAGTCTCATTTTCACAGGCCATGAATAGTGGTGATTCTACTAAATGGGTCAATACTATAAATGAAGCGTTAAAATCCATGGAACAGAATGGTGGTTGGAATCTCGTCGAATTGCCTAATAATTGTAAAAAGGTAGGGTGTAAATGGGTCTTTAAGACCAAGCGCGACACAAAAGCAATATCGAACGATTTAAAGCCAGACTTGTTGCCAAGGGTTTTACTCAAAAAGAAGGCATAGACTATATAGAGACCTTCTCTCCAGTATCTAAGAAGGACTCGCTTAGAATCATCCTAGCATTGGTAGCTCATTATGACTTAGTGTTGCTTCAAATGGATGTGAAAACTGCATTTTCTGAATGGGAATTTGGATGAAGAAATTTATATGGAGTAGCTAGAAGGATTTGCAAAGAAAGGTAAAGAACATTTAGCTTGCAAATTAAAGAAATCCATATATGGCCTTAAACAAGCTTCTAGGTAATGGTATTTAAGGTTTAATGATACCACTATCTCTTTTGGATTTAAGGAAAATGCAGTTGATCAGTGCATATATCTGAAGGTTAGTGGGAGTAAGTTCATTATTTTGGTTCTATATGTGGATGACATTTTGTTAGCTAGTAATGACCTTGGCTTATTGCATGAAACCAAGGAATATATAGGTGAGGCAAACTATGTTATTGGCATAGAGATCTTTAGGGATCGATCTCGAGGATTGCTAGGACTATCTTAGAAATGATATATTGATCGTGTTTTGGAGAGATTCAATATGCAGTTTTGTTCTACCGGTGATGCACCCATCATGAAGGGTGATAAATTAAGTGAAAAACAGTGTCCAAGGAATGACTTGGAAAGAAAACAAATGAAGGACATTCCATATGCATCAGTAGTAGGGAGCTTGATGTATGCCCATACATGTACCAGGCCAGATATTAGTTTTGCAGTTGGAATGTTGGGAAGATTCCAAAGTAATCCTGGAATGGAACATTGGAAAACAGTGAAGAAGGTTATAAGATATCTTCAGGGAACAAAGGACTATATGCTCACCTATAGGAGATCAGAACAGTTGGAAGTGATCGGATACTCAGACTCATATTTTGCTGGTTGCCTTGATAGTAGAAAATCTACATCATGTTTTGTTTTTCTACTAGCTAGTGGAGCAATTTCATGGAAGAGTGTGAAGCAGTCCATTATTGCATCTTCTACTATGGAGGCTGAGTTTGTGGCATGCTTTGAGGCTACAAATCAAGCTTTATGGTTGCGAAATTTCATCTCAGGACTTAGTGCTGTTGACTCAATTGCCAGGCCGCTGAAGATATATTATGACAATACCGCATCAGTTTTCTTCTCTAAGAATGGAAAGTACTCCAGTGGTTCCAAACACATGGAAGTAAAGTACTTTGTTGTTAGAGAAAGAGTCCAGAAACAACAATTGTTAATTGAAAACTTAAGCACATCTCTTATAATTGCTGATCCATTCACAAAGGGATTGCCACCAAAGACATGCAAAGAGCATGTTATCAGGGTAGGTCTTTTAAGCAACCCTTGATGTGTATGGTTAATCGTGAGTGCTTGTTTTTATTTGACACTATTTGCGCAATAATAATTTTGTTTCTATTTTTCCTATTTCTAAAAGTGTGTGTACACATTAATTTGAATATTGATAAACATGAAATGTCTTAACAAGACAAATTACAGGGGCCTTTCAGGAAAATAATTACATATTCCAATAATAGACTGGGTTGGTGAAGGTCATCGATGGTGTAGTGCATAGAAAGAAATATGACATAAATGTTATATAACTGTTATGACTCACATTGGTGATCTGAAGTAATCACAGTATTATAGTTTCTAATATATCTGAACTTATTGGCTATTTTTAAAATTTGTGATCACGTGTCAAAGTTTTTAGTGTGGAATCCAATGAGTCAAAAATTTTATAAATTGCATTATTTTTAGAAAAACTCATAATTGCATCATAATCGGCTTAATGGGCTAAGTGGGAGAATATTGGATTTATTTTCTAGTGTGGCCCAATAGCCTATATATGTTTACATGTTTTAATTTATTTGGACTCCATAATTAGATAAAGCCAATATTTGATATAAAGTTCAGTAATTAGAATTTTAATATATTTACTCTTCTAAGATAAGAAGGAAACATTGATGGATAGGAATTCTTCTGATAGAGTTTATCTGGCCCTCTTCTCTCTTCTATATAAGGATGGGTGACTCCCCTTTAATATCATGAATATTTTTCCATCACTCTAAGTTTTATAGTCATCCTAATTAAGAGAGACAGGGAGATGAAGGTGAGCTAAGAATTAAAGGTTCAACTATTAGGGGTATTTTCTCAACTTCTCTATAATTCAATGGCTGACAAAGGTATGTTCGTTTTATTCTTGAATTGTATTGAATTCAAGATCCTGTAAAGTTTAATTCTGCATTATTATTATGGTTACATATATTATTAAATCTTACGAAGTTCATAGAGCTCCATGAAGTTGGGTTGAGCACTATTAAACACACAATCATTCCTGAGCTTCCAAATTGACCACAAAACAGCAAGTGGTAAGGCAATCCATATTTGGAGTTCCTTCTTCCTGATTCTAGTGCCAATCCACCAATCAAATAAATCCACCACATATCCTGGGCATACCTAGTATAAACCCCACCAATCTATGATGCCAAACCAAATTTTCTATATAAAGGGACAAAAAAGCAATACATGATTTATGGACTCAGGTTGTGCTTTGAAAAAGATGCATTGAGTGTCAACCTCGCCTCTAAGAACACCAATACTTTGAAGGAATGCAGAGGTTTTGATTCTGCCTTTCCAAGCCAGCCATGAAAAAAATTGTACTTTTGGTAGTGTGATGTTATTCCAAATGAACTTAGGCATAGACAAATTTGGACCTTTATTGGACTGGATCCAACAGAATAAATCAGAAGATTTGAAGGCACCCTTATTTGAAGCTTTCCATCTCATACTATCCTCCACCTCATGCCTTAACAGTGGCCCATTACCCAGTAACCTTTGCAGATTTTGAACTTCCTCAGCTTCTCATGCCAACAGGGGTCTCCTAAAGGTTAAGTTCCAGTTGGAAGAACTATATTTCCTATCAATGAAGTCTTTAAGAGAACCATCTTTATTAGAAGAAAGACAAAATAGTCTAGGAAAAAGAGATTGAAGACAACCACCACCTAGCCAACTATCCTTCCAGAAAGAAATGTTGGCCCCATTTCTAACAACCAACTCAGAATTAGCTAAGAATAAGGTGAGTAAATTAGGGTTGCCTGAAGCTAAACCCATAATGTCTTTCAAGATCCAGGAACAATTAGCAATAGTACCTTGGGAGTGAAACCAACTACCTGGTCTGTTGCTATACTTGCTACAGAGCAATCTTCTCCAAAGGGCTTGTTTTTCATTACAGAACCTCCACCACCATTTAGCAAGTAAACACTCATTAACTTGACACAAACTTCTTACACCTAATGCTCCTTGCTTTTTTGTCAATGAGACATCCTTCCAGCTAACCAGATGGACCTTTCGTTTGGCCTCTGAGTCTCCCCACAAAAAAGAAGCTTGAATTTTATCCACCTCTTTGATTACATCCTTTGGCATTATAGAAAGTGAAAGATAAAAGATTGAGAGACTTGATAAAACTGACTTGATGAGGGTGAGTCTACCAGATTGGGAGACTTGACATAACATATATTTTAGGAACCTAGTGTATTTTATTCTAAAATGATTCATTGCCTCGTATTTTCTTCTTTTTTTTTTCTTTTTGGCTAGATAATCCTTTAACCTACTAATCTAATTAATCTAGTAATTTGTGTCAATATCGAGCATGTGGTTCAACATTAAAGTTGCATCGAAAAGCATGAACCTATCTTAACTTGACATTATGCTCTTGATGAAAGCAATATATTGACACTTAACAAAAGCCATCTACGATATTTCTTCGACGAACTTAAAACATAAAATTTACACTCAAGATATGCATGCCAAACAAATTAATAATAAATACATAGAAAATTGATTTGTAACAAGCCTGCCAAATGAGAAATATAAAGTAAATAAAGGTAATTAAAACATTTACCTGGAGCAATATAGCCAATGGTACCTAAAGTCCTGGTCTGTATTGCAGTCTTATTTTTAGCTAAAATTTTTGCAATGCCGAAGTCAGCAACATGTGCAACCATGTTATCATCTAGAAAGACATTGCTCGGCTTCAAATCACAATGAACCACATGCTCTAATTGACCATAATGGAGATATTCCAGAGCTAAAGCTACATTAATCATGATGCCAATCCTTTGAAGGAGATTAAGGTAGGAGTTATGAGAATATAACAACATTTCAAGGCTTCCATTAGACATATATTGCAAAACCAATGCTCTTAACTCAGGGTTAGAGCATGTCTTTATAACTCCAACGAGATTTCTATGTCGAGTTGTTCGCAACACTTTACATTGTATATCAAAACTTTTGAAAGATCCTTCAAGTTACAAATTTAAAACCTTAACGGCGACAATTGTCCCATTTGTACACCTTTGTATATCGAGCCATAGCTTCCTACTCCAAGCAAGTTGGCTTCGCAGAAGTCATCTGTGGCTTGTAGAAGCTCTAGATATGAAATCATTTTGTGCTCTGTTGTTGAATATAAATCTATCAAATTTTGACTTTGGACATTGTTTCCATGATTTCTTTTCACGACATACACACCAATAGAAAAAATTAGCATCAATGCAATGACAGGAAGAATGTATCAAAGATTAATTTTAATCACCGACTTCTCAGAACTATTGCTTGCACATGGTGGCACTTTCAAAATAGGATTCCCACAAAGTGCTTCATTCTCCATGAAAGACCGTGATGTGAGGTTCATGAATGACCCTTCATTTGGAATCTACCGAGCCAACTCATTACAAGAGAAATTCCTGTATTGGATATGTGAAAGTGCCTCAAGAGACTTAGGTATCTGTCCAGATAGATTGTTGCGTGAAAGATCCAAGAAATCCAATGTTATCAAATTGCCCATTGTGTTGGGAATGGGTCCCGAGAATGAATTCCTAGACAGGTTCAAAGAAGTTAGGCTTTGAAATGACCCAATAACTATCGGAATTCTTCTTGAGATTTGATTCCAAGATAAATCCACGATTTCCATCACTCTCGAGGGTTTTATTTTTGGATCTAGACTTCTACCTAATGAATTGAATGCAAGATTCAAGTTCCTTAAAGTTTCAAGGTTCCATAAACTCGACGGTATGAAGGTCAATTTATTATGAGAAAACTTCATCACCTGCAAACCTCTAAGATTTTCAATGCAAAATGGGATCGATTGAGATAACTTATTTTCCTCTGCATGAACTTCCCCTAAGTTGCTCAAAAGGAAAATCTCATTTGGAATTGATCCATGAAAGTTGTTACCACTAAGATACAACCTTTGCAAGCTTTTAATTTCTCCAAGAGTTGAGGGGATGTTTCCATTCAGATTATTTCCAGCCAATGCAAGTACATTCAAATTCCTCAAAGAACCAATCTATTTAGGAATTGTACCAATTAGTTGGCTTTCAGATACATAAAGTTCTTGGAAAGAGTTTGAAAGATTTCCAATAGAATTAGGTAGGGTGCCACTCAGTTTATTTTGTCTCATCCACAACTCCACCAAGGAAGTACAATTTGTCAAATCTGTGAGAAAACTAAGTTAAATACTTCCTGGTTCGTTTGTCAGTTGATTTGAATTAAATACAAATTTTCTAGGTGTTTTAGATTGCCTAAATGTTTTGGTACTGGTCCAGTAAAAAAGTTGGCACCTAGCATTAGCATAGTGAGCTTAGAAGAATTGGAGAGAAGAAGGGATGTTTCCAGTTAGTTGATTGTGATCCAAAAAGAGGAATTCAAGATTAGGAAGGAAAATGCCATTATTTGTTGGAAGGTTTCCAGAAAAGGCATTAAAATTCAAGACAATTACAACCATTGAAGACTTGTCAAAAATGGCAGGAGGTATTGGACCTGTGAGATAATTTAATTCAAGGTCAATTAACTTCAAATTTGGAAGTTGTGCCAATTCAGTTGGAAAGTTTCCATAAATGTGGTTTATTTCTAGCCCAAACCCTTCTAAGCTTGAAATGTTGCCAAAGGAATGTGGAATAGTACATATAAGTTCATTCTGTCCGAGAGAAAGGAAACGTGGAGTGGGTAAGGTGCTCAACTCTTTCGGAATTCTACCACTAAATTTATTACCCCAACGAGATATGGCTTTAAGCCTTTGACATTGGTGTAAACCCAGTGGGATGTTTTCTTCTAACATATTATAATATAAATAAAGGGTTTTTAGGCGACACAAATGGCCTATTTCATCTGTCAGATGACCATTGAAGCTATTGTTCCTAAGATTGAGTAGTTGGAGGAAAGAAAGATTACCAACATGAGGAGATATGGTGCCTTCGTGACCCATGTTGCGAAGCTTCAAGCTTGTGACTCTTTGCCTACGTCAGCTGCATAAGACCCCCGCCCAGCCACAAAAATTGGTTTATTTCATCCAGTTACTCAACACATTGTTGGGATCATTTTTGATGGATGATTTGAAGATGAGGAGAGCTAATTGGTCTATGAAGTTCGCGGAACAAATGGCCAAATCAACCATGCATAAGTGCACTAACAGTGCCAGAGCGGGTTGGTGCTCGAGCGATCTTTCTTGCGCTCGAGCATTGGTTTGTTGTCTATAAAACTACTAGATGTGTGTTTTCTACGCTCGAGCGTCACCTCTTGCACTCGAACGGTGAGCGTCTTGTTCTTTGCGTCTTGGCGCTCGAGCAGAGCAACTTATTATATCAGACGCTCGAGCGTCAACTCTTGCGCTCAAGCAGACTGTGCGTATATCAGATCACGAAAATGGCTTTTGACATCACTTTTTCAGATCTTTTCTCCCTAAAACCTAAAGTTGAGACCCTTTCTCTCTACATTTTCACCTTGTTCTAGTGATTTCTTCACCCTAATCCCTTTGATAAAAAGGTAGAACATCTCAAGATCTCCACTTTTATCCGAATAGAGTTGGGTTTGGGCATCTTTGGAGTTTCACCCTTGCTTGGCTTGTCTTCTCTCTTTGACGTAGGGATTGTCTACACTTTCATATGATTTTTAGCTTAGTTATTTGTCATTGTGTAACAACGGTGGGATTTGGGAGTAGTTTGAGCAAACCTAGGGTATGGGTGTGAAATAAAAAGAGGGGTTTTTGGTGAATGTGAAATAAATGGTTATGGCTTTTCTATAGGAGGTTGTATTGAGTCAAAATTATTGATTTTGGTACTTGGGTTGATATTTGGAAAAGTGTGAGCTTTGCCCTAAATGGGTTAAATTGTTATTTTGTATAAATAACCGAAATTGACATTGGTAGATGTGAAAATGGAGGATTATTGATATAAATGGTGGAGTTGGACACGTGTTGTCTCTCACCTGTGGAAATTTGAATAATTTATCTATTAAGAAGATTGTATATCTGTTTAGAAATATCTGTCTTGGGCTATCGGTGGAAGATAGCTATGATTGTTATAGAAATTGCATGAGGATTAGGTAAATTAAAACTAATCTATTGTTGGTTGTTATTGAATGCGACCATGTTTTAAATACATTGTATATGTACAATGTTTGGGAGGAGAAAGGGGATGTGCTCCACTGTTTTGGAGGAGATAGGGGATAGACTCCATTGAAATTAAGTTGGCCGGAGTGTCCATGGTGAAAGTCCTAAAATCTTGTGTATACATGGGTGCCGATCCCGCGGACAAAATTTTCGTAAAATGGCAGTTTGAAGTGTTTTTGTAGTAGTGAATTGAATTGAAAAACCACTGAGTTGTAGTCTTAGTTGAGTTGTTAAAAGATAATGAAATTGATTCTTGAATTGAGAAGAATAAGTGAACTTGAAATGTGTAATGCCCCAAATTTTTAGCCCAAATGATAATACAACAATCATGGCTCTTTCAAACAAAAACGAATATAAATCTCCAAACTTACATTACATGATAGAGTAGTTCTTCATGCAACAGTACATCAATCCAACAACAAGTAAATAAACAAATAATTACCCCTAAGGTTTACAAATTTCCAAGGCTTAAGCCCGGTTACACAAAACGCTTATTTAAACCCACACAAATACAGCCTTTGGCTTACAAAATAGAGTCACGCAAAATAAGAGCATTGTACTCCCAACACACATACTTCTACGCCCCTAGTTGGGTGGAATCACCACATCTTTTCCTGCATAAAAATCTCGTAGGGTAAGCATAAAGCCCAATAGAAAATTCTTAACAAAGTATATACATTTTATACAAGTCTCAAAAGATGAAATGCACATGCTATGCTATGCCCTTTTTGAAGATAAATTACATTTTTCATCTTTTGAAAACCATCATGCTCAATGATGTCATGCAATTTCAATTGTTCAAAACTTAACAATTTATTTCAAGGGCAATAAATACGTCTCTGGTAATCCCTAGGCTGGTGTCTGCAAGTAGACTATACGAGTACTACCAAATTGTCAGTTTTACTGGCATTTACCGGAAGGCTCGACACCTATCCGCGCGGATTTTCGGTCTTTCACCCCAGACCCGCAGGCCAATTTATTCAATATCATCTACACCACCTATCAAGACTTACGAACATATTTACCCCAAACCATTTCATGAAAACTTATTTCTCAACATTCTTTTCTCAATGCAAGTTTTCAAATTAACCTTCAAAGTCTAATGCAATAAAATGAAATGATATGCCAATTTCACAAGATGAACATAAATACTTTTATTCCAATTCATCATCCAAGGGATAACACAATTTCCTTTTCTCTAGTATTCTCAACCATTTAGTCATTTCAAGACTATATCAACATTCTGAATAGCCATTTCTAAAATGAACAATAATTCTCATAATCCACAAAATTAATCATTTATACAAATATAAATAAGAAATTTTCTAAACATCATTTATTTTGGCACACAAAACTAAATATAACAATATTACCCATGGATTTTCAATCTCTTTTAAAATCCCCAATTTCTAGGTTTTCTCACCAAACTACACAACTCAAATCTTTTGAAAGAAAACTCTCGAAAATCATCTTTTCTTCAATCAACAAAGATCAAAACCCATAAGATCATTTTAAAAGAACAAGAGGCAAACCAACTTTCAAAATCACTCAACTTCTTAAATCAAAATAAATTTTCAGAAGCTAACAAAGGATGATTTCGAAAATCATCTAGATCTTGCAAAAATATATATATAACTCAAAGAAAATCTCTACCTCAAGTTTTGAAGAGAATCTGAGATGAAACCCCAAAATCTACGGTGTCGAAACTCGATCTCCACCGCACACAATGAAGCCCTCGAGGTGATAACCAACTTTGGTAAAGAACTTAGGCCTAAATCCTAATGGATTTGGAGAAATCAAAAAGAGAAGATGACTTCTAGAGAGAGAAGCTCTAGATCTAGAAATTTGGAGAGTTTTAGAGAGAGAGGGGGCTGCAAAAGTGATCTGAAACCCTAATTTATGGACTGATATAACAAGGTCGCTCGAGCGTGAAATACACTTTTCCGTAAGCAATTTCTAATGAATTTTGTATTTTTGCTTTCGGCGAGCTCGACCTCCAAAGTTGACTAGGTCAAAATCGGGATCGCTACAAAATGAATTGAGGGAAGATGGATTAAAATATGAACATTGGCACTTTACGATCATATAAAATGTGAATGTTTTCTCACAAGCATTGTATCCGCACATTATACTTATATCTTTGCTAAATCTCATTTATTGTGTTAGATTATTTCTACTGGACTTTGGCTCACCCTATTTGGGGAAACCATTTTTCAGGTGCTGGTGACATGCCTCCACCAAGGCAATAGCTTGGAGGTACTTTTGGGGAGCAAGAGCTTCTTTATTTTGTTTTATTCTTTTGTATAGCCAAGGGCTTAATTTGTATTGAGCTAGGCTCACTTTTGTGTAACCAAGCCTTGACTTGGAAAGATGTAAGCCTATAGGGTATATGACTATATGTTTAGTTTCAATCCTCTTAACATTGTAATACATGCTATAGATTCAGGATGAACATTTATGAATGTATATCGCATGTGTTAACTTTTGTAAACAAACTTTGATAAATGAATGTACCTTATTTCTATTATTCTTTCACTTATGAGTTGGATTTGTTGTATTATTTTGGGGGAGTTACAACTTGGTATCAGAGCGTACCGGGTTTGTATACTTTGGGTGCGTGGGAAGTGGTTAGTATCACAATGGGTTTGTCTCACATGGTTGAGACGTTAGTATGTATTGTATGCTTATGCAATAACATGCTTACATGATTATATGGGTATGGGATTTAGTTCCTCAGATATTGATTGGGTCTACGGGTTTTTGGAAGTCCTATTAGATGAGCACTTGATCACGGCTATTTCTAAATGGAACTCTGGCAACGCCGTGGGATGGTTATTATCTAGGAAGGAAATTCGTGTGTGTTATGTGATTACGTGTCTATATAGAATGATTTATTGTTGTCCAGTGCATTAGGACGCGAGTGAGTTAGCTTCGGCACATTTATAAATGTGCTAATACATTTTGTTACCTTTATTAGTATGTCAGGAAGTGAACGTGGTAGTGGTAGGCATGGTAGGCCTAGAAGGCATGAAATGCCTCTACCGAATGATATTCCGGCACAGGAAGAAGAGGTTGGTCAGGCTAATGTGGCTGAACCGCCTGGTCAACAGGCCGTGGATGCCTTAGCCCGCAAAATGGTCAGAGCATTGCGGGAATCCATGAACATTCTTAAGGCTAAGAATCAAGTCCATGCCCAAGTAGCTGAAGCAGGGGCATCTTTTCTGAAGAGAGAGTTTTTTTGGTCAAATCTGGATGAGTTTTTGGGTGATCCCAGGAAGCCACTGAAAGCGGATGAGTGCTTAGAGCAGATGGTGAAGACATTTGAGATGCTCGGCATTGAATACGGGGGTTTGAGAGTGACCTTGGCGTCCTTCCAACTGAAGAGAGATGCAGGTCAATGGTGGAAGTATGTGCGAGGGCACATTGGAGAGACTTGGGAGGCTTTTGTCGACGCCATATAGAACAAGTTTTTGCCTCCCACTGTTAGGGAGAAGTTAAGAGATTAGTTCTCTAAGTTGGTGCAGCTGAACACACCAGTGGCTGAGTTTGAGGCCACATTCACTAGTTTGTCGAGGTTTACACTTGAGCTTGTTGCGACTGAGGAACGCCGTTGTCTAGAGTTTGAGAAACGGTTGAGAACTGGGCTTATGTTTAGAGTGGCAAGATCCATGATTAGAGATTACGGGCGCCTTGTGGAGGCGGTGGCCCATCTTGAGACCATTATGCAGATGGAGGAGGAGAGATTGAAGTGCTCTAGGAGGAGCCAAGATAATCAGAGGGACAATAAGAAGCAAAAGGATTCTAACCCTCAGTCGTCCGAGGGAGCTCAGTCGAGGTCCACTTTTCGGGTACCGAGTTTAGGTTATGGAAAAGGTGGCCATGGAGATTTTACTTGTTTCAAATGTGGTCAATTAGGCCACAAGTCTCCAGCTTGCCCACAGAGAGGAGGAGGGCAACGGTCTGCACCATCTTCGGTTTGTTCTCAGAGCTAGAGTCAGGGGAGAGGGTAGCCGGTCTCATGTTATCAGTATGGGTGTAGCTCGACTTTTCCGTGCTCTTTTCGGAAGGTGAATCGGTCCTACAGTGTCAGACTCTCGTGGTTCTAAATTTGATTTCATAGATGCAATGTGAAATAATGAAAACACAAAAAGAGTCTAAATCCGACAATTCTTTTGGAAAATCGATGTTTTGAATCAAATGCCAAAAATGGACTGCTTTGCCAGATTTACAGAGTCGCCACCTAAATATTTTGTTTTGGGAAATTTAGAAAACCCGTGACTCGTGCCAAAGGCCATTAGTCCGTCATCACCAAAGTGTCTCAGCTCGGAAACTTAGGTACGAGAGAGGAAGGCCATGAATTGAACACCTCACTCGCCCGATCAAAGATCGGCCTCTTCCAATTATGATATGAATCTTATTTACATTATATGCTCTTGTTCCAATTATTATGTTAACTTTACTATGTGATGCATACAAGTATAGACTAATTTTGCAAGCATTGGAATACTTGATTTATGTTTGTTTTAAAAAAGTGTTTTGAATATGTACAACTTGAAAAAGTGATCGCATATGAACATTATTCAAATCATTCCAATTCAAGCAAATAGCCTTCATCCACAGGCATTCAAGCAGTTTATCAATTAAGCATTTAGCCTCATGGCAAGCATGCTAGATATGGCAATAATCACACTCATGCAATGTGCTAAAGCAAATAAAAGCTTACCTCGTATTCCAAGCCAAAAAGAGAAACTAATTAGAAAAATGCATGATTCGTATGCAACATGACGAATGCAACACATGCGATATGCAATTACTAGGCTCAGCTACTAATTTGACATATGGATCAATAGCATGCAGTCTAAGCATGTATTCAAAGAAGTATAAGCAATAACAATGCAAGTTAGAATGATGAACCGAGCCTTGATGCATGCAATACAAGTGGATGCAAACATGAAATATGCTAAATGAAACATGATGCCCCAAACTAATCATCATAAGCTAGTAAATAAAAAGGAGAAAGACGTGTGGTTGGAAGACATACACAAATTATTACATATTTATCCTCACGTAAGAGGGTCTGAATCAATGTCCAATAGTCCAAATTAAACTAATTATTACAAAACCAAGTGAATTAATAAGTAACTAAATAATAAGCTACAAATCTGAAGATGCACAATGCTCGCATGCACAGTGTCCAGAAGCTGCTCTGTCTGCCCATATTATTTTGTTTCGCCTTCATCCACTGCCCTCTTTTTCTGCACAACACACTTCCTTACCATTCATTGATGCCCGGTTGGCCCTCACTGACACCCGGCCAGGCCTAAGGAAGGTCGGCGGTGGCTTTGTTTCATGTAACTCCATTTGGTGCTCTGAAGTGAAAACAGTGCAGACAGAGTGTTTTGGACTGTATTTGTCCTTCTCACACTTCTCTGTCATGGGAAAGTCTCGAGCGAAGGTTGAAATTGATTCCAAAAACCACCAATGCGCAAATTGATTGCTTGATGACCTCGGATACAATTTTGGACAAAAATCAATGAAATGCAATGAATATGACCACCCCTCCCTCTTGTCATGGAGTGAACTCAAAAAGGGTGGTAGAGATGCTTCAAGAATCATCAAAATGCCATGAATTAGCGTATGATCATTTTTGACTCGATTAACTTGGCATAACGTCTAGCCAAGCCTAAGCAATTTAATCCATTTTCTTTAAGTGTGTTGATTGCTTTTCTTTTAGTCATTTCCATTCTTTAGTCCATTTGTCCGAAACGATGATTAAGTCCTCTAAGAGGGGAGAAACGTCAAACGGGAAGTAATTCTCAAAATGAAAGAAAGATTACGCCGTTGACAATGAATCTCCGTAGGGATTAAGTCATTAAGCACAAAACTTTAGTTCATGTGTTGAATAACCATCAACCATTTGAAACAACTCTCAAATGAAATAAAGGAGTGACAACTTGATTATTAAAACGAGATTATAAATGAATTGAAGAAAATCTAGAACAACATGCACCAAGCTATGTATCAAACTTATGAGATAATAATTGAAATAAACAAAGATAGAAGTAATTAACTTGACTAAGACAGCCCTAAAACAGTCTAAAATGAGCCTAAAACAGCGGCTAAAATTGTAGGAAAAGAGCTCAAAAGTTAAGCAAAAACAAAGGCATTAAAGTTATGTAAACAAAAGAACAAGGAGGAATGGCCAATCCCTCCAATTTCAAGATCTCAAATCATGTTTTTGGGCCTCAATTCAACTTTGAAAATCAGTATATAAAGGTAAGAAAAATAGAGGAAAAGAGTATAAAAAGATGAAAGAAGAAAGTGTAAAATTATACCTTTGAAAGAAAGGTAAGCTCTTAGTTAACAAACTTGATTCCAACACCCTCAAGTTTGAGTTATGGTTTTCAAATTTCCATCAAATTCCAAGTCCAATCTCTATGTTGATATGGTATGGATGGATGATATAAAGATTATGAAAGTAGGAAGATGACTTACAAAAGAAGGATTATGCTTATATATTTCTAAACCTTGATATAGATCAACCTCTTAAACTTTCAACCTCTCAACCTTCTAACCTTTCTCTAACCTCTCTCTAACCTTTTAACTCAATCCAACAACTTCATATTTATAAAGACTGAGCTGCCGATCAAAATATCTACAAAAATAGACAGCTCGCAGATATTTACATAATCTGCTTTGAAAAGTCAAGAAGCCCAACCAGGCATTGATACCCACAGCCGGCCATCACTGAGGCACAGCCGGGTCTCAGTGTATTTCCACTGTTCTACACTTTCAGGTTCAATGCAGGTTGGTACAATGTTCAAAATTGAGTTTCTGGGTTAGAAATACAGTGGATATGACAAGTTGGGATTGTTTAGAGCTTGAAATCGGATTTCTTTGTTGAGAATTCAAACCATTTACATAATGTAACCTTCATCATCGAGTGCTCGGAATCAAGCACTTAAGTCTTACGAGTGGTTAAAATTGGGGTGTCTACAGTTGCCCTTCTTTGACAGAGCTCGAAGTTATGAAGTGACATGAGTGAATGTCAAAGCCCAAAGATGACCCATTTTGACGAGGCCGTAAGACTTGGGCAAACAAGCAAAATGTGGATGCAGTTGGTATAACCCGATGGTTGCCTACGTATTCCTTTGCAAGGAATCAAACCTGCGTAGTTCAAAGGCAAAAATGCAAAACGATATGGAAAATATAACTTATGATCATGCAATGAAACAATCAAAACAACAATGTAACGAGAATTCAAATGATATACAATGTAAGCAATCTAAAACACAATCTAAACCATGAAAAGTGCAAAACACACGAATACCATAAAGGAATGGGGATGCAAATCAAACTACGTTTTATATAGAGAAGAAGTGGCAGCACGAGCCAAACGATGCCTAACATAGGTTAAATGCCTACATCCTCAATACTGGCTTTTAGCGCAGCATGAATGCTTACACATAATAGAACCATGTTTTAACGTGAAAGGCAGTGCGAGCGCGTGTAAAACTATGTTTTTCGTAGAAAGAGAAAGAGTACAAGTAATTGGATGGTATGATATAAGTGAGAAATGATCTGCTGAGGAAAGATAATGATCCTAAATGCTGAATGCAATAGAACAAAGTACAATGCAATGGATGCAATGGGTGAAATGAGAACTATGTCTTACCTAGAAAAGGCATAGACACAAAAAAAACCACGTCTAACACAGAAAAGGTACCGAAACCCTCAAACCACAATTCTTGCAAAATAGGCGCGTACACATGCAGAGTTATATTTTAATGTGAAAAGTATGAGTACATGCCAAACTACGTTAAACATAGAAAGGATAGTATGATAAGACAGATAATGCAGTAGATGCATGCAATAGATGATATATACAATGCGACATAAGTAATAAATTATAATGGACATGATAATGTCATTAGGAAGTGAAAGTACCTTATAGGGGCAATTGGCGAGGACTTACCTTACGCTACTGGGGAGTTTTCTTTTCCTCTTGGTTAAGCTTCCAAATCACAGGTATTACTCTTTTTCTTTTTCTTTTTTCTTTTTTTGGCTATGTTTATAACTTTCCCAATTCTTCAACAGGGTGACAGACTAGGTTAGTTCAATATCCAGAATTGAGAAGCATACAAGCTACCTCAACCTATGGGGTTGCCATAAAGATTTCAAGCCAAGGATACACCCTTGGGTATTTAAACCAGACTTTAGTCTCAGAAATTCCGAACCTTTGCGTTCTAGGCATCGCCATTCAAACTCTAGTTTCCACCGTCTCTGTTGATCTCCTAGGAACTTATTACAAATACAAGCAGGTGGGATATTCCAAACTGCCTGAAGTCGTTCAGGCACGACAAACACCAAAGGAATTGCACCTTTAGAGGATTTAAGGTCTCCTAGACCCCAGGAGTGCACAAGATAGTGCGATGGGATTGAAATTGAGATGCGCGGTAGATGCTTGAAGTGAAATCATTGTGTGATAGATGCACAACATGAAAGGAGGAAAGATTGTGTGAACACCAGGTGCACCTGATGTTTGCAATAGAGTAAATCAACAACCTAACGCATCTCATACGAAAGGGGAAGGGGTGGTGTGAACAGATAGGCGCACCTGCTGTTTTTAACCGATTTTCAATCCTAACGCGTCGCACGCGAGAGGAGGAGGGTTGGTATGAACAGACAGGTGCACCTACTGTTTTTAACCGATTTTCAATCCTAACACGTCGCATGCGAGAGGAGGAGGGGTGGTGTGAACAGACAGGCGCACTTGTTGTTTTTAACCGATTTTCAATCCTAACGTGTCGCACGCGAGAAGAAGAGGGATGGTGTGAACAAACAGACGCACCTACTATTTTTAATCAATTTTCATTCCTAACGCGTCGCACGCGAGAAGAGGAGGGGTGGTGTGAACAGAGTCACACGCGAGAGGAGGAGGGGTGGTGTGAACAGACAGATGCACCTGCTGTTTTTTACCGATTTTTAATCCTAACGTGTCGCACGCGAGAGAATGAGGGGTGGTGTGAACAAACAAGCGCACCTACTATTTTTAACCGATTTTCAATCCTAACATGTTGCACGTGAGAGGAGGAGGGGTGGTGTGAACAAACAGACGCACCTGTTGCTTTTAACCGATTATCAATCCTAACGCGTTGTACGCGAGAGGAGGAGGGGTGGTGTGAATAGACAAATGCACCTGCTGTTTTTAACCGATTTTCAATCCTAACGCATCGTACGCGAGAGGATGTGGGGTGGTGTGAACATACAAACGTACCTACTATTTTTAACCAATTTTCAATCCTAACGCGTCGCACGCGGGAGGAGGAGGGGTGGTGTGAACAGACAGGCGCATTTGCTTTTTTTAACCAATTTTCAATAGTAACGTGTCACACGCGAGAGGATAATGAGTGAATCCAAACGAGTCTCACGCGAGAGGATAAATTGCTGACAAGGGGTAACCTTTACATATAAAAGCCACGGATGCCGCTTTTCTTCCTGATCGTATTCACAACTTTCCCTATTCTACAACATGGTAATGGACTAGGTTGGTTCAGTATCCAAAATTGAGGCGCATACACGCTACCTCAACCTATGGGGCTGCCATACAGATTTCAAGCCGGGGATACACGCTTGGGTATTTAAACCAGACTTTAGTCTCGGAAATCCCAAACCTTTGCGTTCTAGGCATCGCCATTTGAACTCTAGTTTCCACCATCGCAATTGGTCTCCTAGGAACTCATTGCAAACACAGCCAGGGTACTACACATAGATATTCACATATGGTATACACATGTTCATTTATGGACAAAATACATATAGATATATACGGTATACATATATACATAGACAAAAAAAATACATACAGATATGTACATACGGTATACATATATACAAACATATACGGATATATACACAGATATATATGGTATATGACAGCATGCATACGTGAAACACGCAAAAAGAAAGAAAAAACAAAAAATGCATGGATGTGGGGATACGGGGTTTCGAACCCCTGACCTCAGGCTTAGTCTCTTGGTCCCTCAACCACTAAGCCAGACCACTGAACCAAGCCACTCTTGTGATAAGATATGAAAACAAATATATATATATATATATATATACATAGATATGAGACATATATACATAAAACCAAAACAAAAAGAAACACTCATTGTGGGGTTCGAACTCCTAACTTCTCAATTCTTAACTACTGAGCCGAACCACTGACCCAAGCCAACTCTTATGACAAAATATTCGAATATATAATACATATATACAATACATATACATAAAACCAAAATACAACAAAAGAAACACTTGTTGTGGGATTCGAACCCCTAACCTCAGGTTTCTCTAAGCCCTCAACCACTGAGCCAAACCACTGAACCCAAGCCACTCTTGTGACTGAATGTTCAAACAAACAAATATATATATACTTGTACAAAACATACATATATATATATATACATAAAACCAAAACAAAACAAAAGAAGTGCTTGTTGTGGGGTTCGAACCCCTGACCTCGGGCTTCTCCAAGCCCTCAACCACTTAGTCGAACCACTAAACCAAGCCAACTCTTATGAAAAAATATTCCCACAAAATATACATGATACATAAAAATATACAATGCATATACATATATGTATACAACTCTCCCGCCTCTCTCTCTTCCTTGGAAAGCCGCGCCTGACACACAGCCTCGCTGCTTTGCGTCAATTGGCCGACAATCGCCTTGACTCTCTCTCCCTCTTTGTCTTTCTCTTTCGTCTTCTTCTCCTTCTTCGTCATTCTCTCTTCTGTGCTTCTATCTTCTTCTCTTCTGTCTTTTCCTTCGTCACTCCTTGCGAGAGACAGAACATAGAGACTATGAAAGATAGAAAGGTTTTCAAAACTCAGTTTGTTCTCTACCATTTTTCAGCGATTCCTCTCTTTTACACCCCTCTCTTCTAACAATGGGCTCACCTCGTCCCCTCACTCTTTTTCTAGACCTTAATGATCCCATGAGTTCTCCTGGACAGAGTGCCCCCGCTCCTACTCATCCTAACCTTCCTACACTGACGATTGAGCAAATAATAGCAGCTCAATCTTATATTGAAGCCAACCATTACACGCTAAAGTCGTGTATGGAGACAGTGGCCGCGGTCACTAACTTGTCTCACCAACTGCAAAACAGGACATGTGAGGTGTACCGGGTCAACGCTCAAGTCTCTCTGCTCAAGCTTACTTCTTTCGCCAACGATTAGTCGATTTCCCTTTAGAAGGGTTGTGGAACGACTGGATATGTAATCGATCTGCAGCTAACATAGCTTGGCGTTGTCCCTGGCTTGATTTGGCCAAAATGAGTTACAGCATGACATGTCAGCCCGACATACAGTTGATTGGTATGACGCACTGCGTGTTCTACTTTCCCTTCTGGTTCAGACGTCAGTTTGGACATAATCAGATTTGTCCAGATGAGGGAGTAAAATAATCGACTTCATTCCCTGTTCGTGCTTCAAATTTGACTCGGTACCTCACTGCCTGGAGAACAAGAGAACTTCTGGTCCCTACCCTAAATTTCAATTACATCCCTTCTAGTGAGTGCTTGGCTTGGCTCAAGGATGAGGAACAGATTGGGTCAACTTTGGCTACAGAGACTTTCACGAATACTTCCACGTATGTGGGTGCGAGGAAAAGGAAGAGAACTGACACCTGACTCATCTATGCCCCTAGTTTTATTACTTTGATCTTTCTTTTCAAGTTTTATGTAAAAGTAACTTTGATTTGTATCAGAGAGTTAGAGAATGTACTTGATGTTGAAATCAATAAAAATTAAAGTTGTAAACATTAAAACTTCTTCTTTTGGTCCAAAAATGGTCTTAATTGTAAAAGGAGAATTTTTGGGAAAAATCAACTTTAATTAAAACATTTCAAAACCACTCGCTGTCTGACACGCACAGAATCAATCCTTAAGATGCACAGCTCCAAATCAAAAGATCATACCATAATGAAGATCATAACCGAACTAACAAATAATGAACAAAGATGACCTGATCAGACAGGATAGTCGAGCTGGAGATAATTACGACCGAACTTCAGGATAAAGTTGCCTATGTATCTCGAGGATGAGAATCAGGTCATACGTAGTTCAGGTTCGGGTTCACTCGAGTATTGACTCTCTCGTTTTACGCTCTAACTTTTTGCCAAAGTTGCCCTTTCTAGTTTTCAACCTTACGAGCTAAATTTTTCTTTTTTTTTTAATTTTTCATGCTCTAACTTTTGCCTGGGTCACCCTTTCGGGTTTTCGGCCTAACGAGCCTCTCAGGGGTAATATTTCTTCAACTTGTCTATGTTGATTGGTTATGAAAATTCTAGGCCATCTAGGTCCATGAGAATGACTGCTTGATGATGTAAGGACCAGTCCAATTGGGTCTGAACTTGCCCCTAGGGTCATAGATGAGAGCTTGATTGTCATTGAGCACCAGATCTCCTTTCTTGAGATTCCTAGACCTAACATTTTTGTTAAAAGCCTTAGTAATCCTGTGTTGGTAGCCTTGAATATGATACAATGCCTTCAACCTCCTCTCATCAAATAACATCAATTCCTCAAATCTATTCTGTTTCCAGTCGGCCTCCGTTATTCGACACTCAACCATAACCCGCAGTGATGGTACTTCGATTTTAATTGGCAAAACAGCTTCTATGCCATAGACAAGAGAATCAGGAGTTGCCCTTGTAGATGTCCAGATCGACGTTCTATAGCCCCAAAGTGCAAACAGGAGTTTCTCTGGCAGTCCCTATAGGTTTCCACCATCTTTTGTAGGATTTTCTTGATGTTTTTGTTTGTAGCCTCAACGGCTCCATTGGTCTGCGGCTTGTATGTTGATGACTTATGGAAAGCCACGTTGTACTTTTCAAGCAGGTTTATCACCTCTTTCTTGAAGTGCGAGCCATTGTTTGATATGATCTCGTTGGGCACCCCATATCTACAGATGATGTTGTTTTTGATAAACTTAGCCACGTGTGACGTCTTTAGCATAGAATAGGATTGGGCCTCTACCCACTTAGTGAAGTAGTCGATCACTACCAGAATGTATTCGTGCCCGTTTAACCCTTTTGGTGTAACTGCACCGATAACGTCGATTCCCCAAACTGAGAAAGGCCATGGCGAAGTCATATTGTAGAGCTTTGACGGCGGAATGTTCATACGATTGGCATGGATCTGACATTTGTGGCATCACCGTACAAAACCAATACAGTCCTCCTCCATAGTGGACTAGTAATACCCTTGCCTGAGAATCTTTCGGGCTAACATCACTCCGTTCATGTGCGCTCCGCACTCTCCTCCATGGATGGCCTCCATCAAGCGCTTTGATTCCTCTTCTTCAACACACAACTTGTGCATTTCCAAATGGCCTCTCTTGTACAACTTTCCCCCGCAGATGATGAATTGGACGGCCATACACTATATTCCTCGTTTATCCTTGGCATTTTTCCCTGGTAGATACATTTCCTTTTTCCAGAAAGTTTCAAATGTCGTAATACCGGGGGTTCGTGTGTTGAACCTCATCTATTGCGGCGATGGTCTCATAAACAAGCGTATACCTTTGTTCAATAATGATCGAACTCATCTTCACTCCAAGCGGGATGTCCACAATGGAGGATAGAGTTGCTAGCGCATCAGCAAGCCGGTTGTTCTCTCTCAATAGATGTGTGAACGTCAATTTTTCAAACCTCGGAATTAGCACATCTAGGGCTTGATGATAAACCTTCATCTTCTCTTCTTTAACTTTCTAGTCTCCATTGGCTTGAGAAACAACCAAATTCGAATCTTTGATGACATCCAACCTTATTGCCCCTAGTTCTAGGGCAGCTTCCAAGGCAGCAATACACGCCTCGTATTCTGCGTCGTTGTTGGATACTTTGAACCGGAGTTTGAAGGCTAGAGGTATATGGGAATCATCAAGTGCTATGAGTAATACACCTATCCCATAACCATATAGGTTAGATGCTCCGCCAAAGTACATTGTCCACGTTTCCTCTTCTATCAACAGGATGTCTTCATCTGGGAAATGATACTCTACTGCTTCATCTCTTTCTACTGGGTGGTCTACTAGAAATGTTTGTTTTTAGATGTGCTAACGCCAATGGGCCTAGCCAGGGCTCAGAAACTATCACTGTTTGTGAGAACCTTGTTTGATGTGGTGGCCATCTGGTACGCTAAGTTGCAAGACTCTACAAAGCAAAATTGGGAGGAGTTATCGGAGGCATTTGTCAACCAGTACTCTTATAACACTCAGATAGAGGTAACCATCAGTGAGTTGGAGACTACTACCCAGAATCCCAAAGAATCATTCATTGACTTTGTTGCTAGATGGAGGGCAAAAGCAGTAAGAATGGCAAATAGACCTTCTGAAAAAGAGCAAGTCTAGTTGGTGGTCCAGAACCATGAGTCAAATATGCTACAGAGAATGAGAGTGGTACCGCTGTCCACATTTGCTTCCGTGCACGAGTTAGGGGTCCAGATTGAAAGTGCATTCAAGAAGGGTATCATCCACAGAACTAGTGAACATGCCAGAAGGCCATTCTCCCAGAGTACCAATGCTAGCAATAGCACAATTCTGCAGCCTACAAATGTCAGTATTGCTGTCACAACGGCTAAGATGGCTGATGCCTTGCTACTGGCACAACCTCACAACCTTCCCCATAAAAATGCCTAATGGGTTCAAACTTTCAACTAACAACTTATTTGTCAATAGACTATTTTAATTAGAAAGTTAAAAAGTCATTAAAAATTATCACATCAGTCTATTCATATTTTTTTAATATTTTCTTAGTAAAAAATTTAAAATTTATTAAAATAATTAATTTTCAAACAAAGTCTAAGTATTAAGGATATAAAACAAATAGACTTGACTCCCATTGACCACTTTAAAAAAATTTATAAATAAAGTCACTTCACAAATTTAAATTTCACAACTTTTATAAGAAAATATATATATATATATATATATTTGCAGTAAACAACCTTCAGTGTGTATGATTTTAAATTTTCAAAAATAGTTGATTTTTCATACTTTGTTGTCTTTCATGGGATTTTTTCACAATTTAGTCATTTTTTTTATTTTTTAAATGCACCTAAACGGTAATTTTTTTTAAAAAATCAACAAATAAAAGAAATTTAAAAAATAAAAATGTATTCAAAATATATTTTTGTATTTAGTGATTTTTTTTTTCAAAAATTCAAAATTATTTTATTTTTAAAATATATTTAGAGTAAGTGAATTTAAAAGTAAAAGGAATTTGCTTAAAAAATTCAAAAACTGGTTTTAAAAATTATTACCAAACAAAATGATTTAAACTTCTCAAAGCAATGAATTTTTAATAGGTGTAGATTCTTATTTAATAGGATCAAGTTATATAAAATAAAATATTAACAATGTAAACAGGAGCCGTTAATGGCACGACAGAAAATTTATAGCTTTGTTTGGTTTAAGTTTTCAGTTTTAATTTGTCTTTATTGAAATTTTTTTTTTCATGTTTTGGTCATTTTTTAAATGAATCAAGATTATATACATTTAAAAAAGTAAAATAGTTTAACTGAAATGAGAAAAGAATTCACTAAAAAAAATAAAAATATAAAAAAAAAATCACTAAAAATAAACGATAACTCATCTAAAGTAGTTTTTGAAAAATCAAACCATACAAACACTATTATTTCAAGCATGTGCTATTTAAAAGGACACTTTTACCCTGACTCTTCAGTCCCTCTTCCATTGATACAATTTTCTCCATATTTATAAAAAATTATTTAATGATTTTAGGCAAATCTATGTAACGTCTTAACTAGATATTTTATTGATTTAAAAATGCTATGAATGTGAAAAAGTGTTCCAAATTTAGAAGGTAGATTCCCTTCAGTGTAGGAGGGCGTTGTTTTGATCAGTGGGGTTCATCATGAGTACCGTTTCAATAATTCAAACAGTTCATTTTGTCAGGCACTTTGTGTATATTATCCACACAAAAAATTAGATTAATTTGAAAATCATAACATATTTAATTTATCATTTTTGTAAAAAAATGATTTATTTGCAAAAATACAATTGTAATTTATTTTTTTATTAAATAAACTAATATGCTCTTTGGCAATATGAGTTTGTTGCATTACAATTTACAACTCATTCGAGTTTGTTCGGCTTTGCATTCCAAACTCATTCATCAATTCGAGCTTGATTAATCCTTGTCCCAGGATTGATAATACCCCCTTGAAGAAACTTATAAGTTTTGATTATGTCAAATCCTGCAGGGGGATTTTGTATTCGACAGATCAAATAAGTTAAGTGGAAGGTCTCAAGAAAATATTAAGAAGTACTTCATTAAATATATTCGTTAGTAATTTATTTAATTTTTGAGTATTAGTAACCCGTGGAGAGATAAATAAGCATTTAATAATGTTAAGCTTGAAATATAATTTGGAGATTAAGATGGAAGTGCAATAATAATTCTTTAGTGGTATGAATTATAATTTATGAAATTAGAAATTATAATTGAGGTTGAATTAAGTTTTCCTAATTCTATAGGGAGTCCTAATCCTAATATATTCCTAATGGTTCCTGCATAGCCTATATATATGCATCCTTGTAGCTCTTTAAAGCATAATAATTTTTCGGGTTTTAGAGAGAGAGAGAGTAAAAAGGTTCACGTTTTTTAGCCCACACGATAGAAGATCGTAAGATGCAACCGAATTTGGAATTTATCAACTACAATCTTCTGTTCATGATTTAAATGAGATCAAACCAGATAGATCTTGAAAGTATAAACTCTAATTCCACCTTGTAGAATTTTATAGATCACTGTAATTTTTTTATTTTTTTTTGTCTAATCTATATGCGATATCACTAGGTCTTGGGAATTCAGTCCCAACAGTATTTACACTAAATTTAAAGAATATATATATATATATATATATGACAAGCATAATTTTAAAAATATTATTTTATTTTTTAAAGATAAATACAATTAAATCAGGTGGCTAAAAATCATAAACAAAATCATTCATTCTATTTGGTTTTGAATTTTTATAAACACTTTTTCAGTTTTCAATTCATTTTTTTTAGCGAACTTTTAAAATATTTTAGTCAATTTTTTTGATGCATCTAATTTAGATGTACTTAAAAAGTAAAATGTTTGAGAAAACTCTTAAAAAATTAGTAATACAAAATTTTACTGGATTTTTGTATTCTTTTGTATTTTATAGTATTTAGTGGATTTTTTAAAAGATTTTTCACAAATTTTATACTTTTTAAGTGTTGTTTAGATTATGTGGATCTAAAAAGTTTTTAAGAAAAAAAGAAAAAAAAATTGACAAAAAAATTTAAAAAGTACACAAAAATAAAATAAAAAAATATTCACGAATTTAAAACTCAAAAACAAATTTTAAAAACTCAAAACAGAATGACTAACATTTGGACTTTTAGATCTATACGTCATACATAGAAAAATAAATTAAATTAAAATCCAACTAAAATTATATAAAGTCCGACAATATTATTACAAATCATAACAATATTTTATTTTAACAATCACCTCACTAAAAATAAAAAAATAAAAAAAAAGGAATATTTTGATAAATGTTTGAAAGGCCAACAGTTGAAACAAAGGATTAATTGAAACATGTGCAATGTGCATGTCAAATACTTTGGATTTGAAGGAATTGCTGTTTGATCTTGTTCAGCTTGCCAAGGACCTTCTTAATGTCACTCCTCTCCACAGGTAACTCATTGGTGCAGTCCAAACCCAACTCTAAAATAGCAAGAAGAATGCTTTGTGAGGCAACCATGTCACTGCCATTTTGCATCCTCAATAAACTACCATCCACTATTTTCATAATTTTGTTGGGAAGTGATGTGCTCACCCATTGCCTTAAATTGATCTCTGCAGAGAACATTTCATCTGTGGGTTTCTTTCTTGTGAATGTTTCCAAAAGCATCATACCATAGCTATATATATCACCACTTGTTGAGACTGGTCCTTCAAAACCATATTTTGTATAAAATATGAGAAATGTTATATATTATTGATTTTTGTTATCATTTTATATCGCCATCTACATGTATACTTATATTCTTTGTTTGAAAATAATTATGAAGAAATTAATGGAAACCACTAATATATTGCCAAATACCCTGGTCATATAAAAAAGAGAATGGCTCTTCTCTATACTCGTATCCTCCGTACTTCTCTGTACTTTATTTTTTGGGTTTTATTTTAGACCCACATTGATAATCTAAACCGTTCATCTTGTAATCTCAACAATTTATATGAGTTATGTAAAAAAATAGTTTCATCATATATCACTAGATGTATGAATAAATTGCATCTTGTTTTTTAAAATGGATAGTAATTGTGCTTAAACTTTTCTTTCTATAAAACAAAAAAGTGATTTGTTCATCAATATCCAATGAAATTGATTTTGTGTACTTCATTATAAGATTTACAAAATGAACAGTTTAGATTATTATTGTGAGCCTAGAATGAAACCTAAAAAATGAAGTATGAAAAAATATGGAGGATATGAGTATAGAGAGAGCCATACCCACAAAACAATAAAAAATAAGGCTCCGTTTGGTAGAGCTTTGTAACTATGATTTGAGAATATGAGTTGTATTTTGAGTTTGTGTGTTTTAGAATTATGATTTGAGTGTAGAAAATTTGTTTGGTTATGGTTTTTGAATAAAGTGTTGATTTGGGTGTGGAATTGAGTGTAGAATTGAGTTTTGAAAGTTTGATTTGACATGTGAAGTAAGAAAATTTATTTGGTTATGAGTTTTGAAAAGAGTTTTCAAAACTTAATTCAAATTGTTATAACTCATAACAAAACACATTACTTTCACATTATTGAAAATTTTGATCAACACTCATAACCAAACTCTTTTTAAAATTCAATTAAAAAATTTATTATTAACAAAAAATAACATTAATCAATTTTTTAATTGAAAATACTACAAATGAAATAATTTTTTTTCAAAATAAATATTCAAAAAATTTAAATCATAAATATTTAAATAATTTAAATAATCTAAAAAATTTAATAAGTAAAAAATTAAAATAAATATTCAAAAATTTTAAATCGTAAAAATTTAAATAATTTAAATATTTAAAAAATTAAAATAATTTAAAATTTTAATATTTTAAATTTAAAAACAACTCTACACTTAAATCGTAACCAAACACATAAAACAAAACTCAATTAAAAAATTATTTTTAAAACTCATAACCAAACACATAACTCGAAACTCCATACTATTTTTACAACTCTACATTCAAATCGTAACCAAATGCATAACAAAAAAATTAAAATATTTAAAAATATTTTTATAAAATAGAGTTTGAATTTATTTTTATAAAATATTTTAAAATTTAAAAAATTAAAATCGTAATATTTAAAAATATTCAAAAAATTAAAAAAATTTAAAAATTTAAAAAATCGTAACATATTTAAATATTAAAATATTTAAAATCTTAACAAAATTAAAATATTTTTAAAATATTGATTTGAATGGAGTTTTGAAAAGAGTTTTGAATTATGTGTTTGGTTATGAGTTTTGAAAAGTAATGATTATGTTTTAAATTGAGTTTTGAGAAATGAGTGTAGAATTATGATTTAAAAACCCTAAACAAACACCACACTCAAAAGTGAGTGTGGAACTAGATTTTGAAAACTCCACCAAACGGAGCCTAAATTTTTTTTTAAAAAAAGTGAAATGATAGCCTTTGAAGGAGGTAGCTCAATCAGGCAAAATATTTTATTTCAAAATTGGTTAAAATGATGGATAACATACACACCTTTGATCCATAAAATATATAGTTTGTGTCACTTTAATATACCAAGTTTAAATTTTTGTCTGTTAAGTTTTTAAATTTCAGTCAAACTTCTCCAATTTCACACTACTGTCTAAACTTTACCGAAATAGTAATAGTATGTGTGTCATATAACTTATGTCTCTAAAATTTTAAATTTAGCAATTTTATACATAACATTGTAAGGCTATACTTTGTGTCCTTAATTAGACTTTAGAGACCAAAGCAACAAAATTGAAGACTTTGGAAAATAAAGTAACACCCACACACTTCCAGGATTATTATTATTATTATTATTATTATTATTATTATGATTTAAACAATTCCTTTGAAATTAAACCAATTTGTTTCAATCAAAATTTTAGAAATAAAATTGACAAAATTAAAATTGGGACGACAAAAATCACATAACATATATTTAGGAACCTAGTGTATTTTATTCTAAAATGATTCATTGCCTCATTTTCTTTTTAATAATCCCTTAACCTAGTAATCTAATTAATCTAGTAATTAGTGTCAATAGGCATGTGGTTCAACTTTAAAGTTGCAGTGAAAAGCCTGAGAGCCTATCTCAACTTGCCATTATGTTTTTTGTTAGGTTTTATTATTGGCAATCTCCTTTGACAAGGATTTCTTTAAGAAGTTGATTTTCTTCCAAAGCTAGGATATCCAAAAATAATTGGATTTCTTCCAAAACTAGGATTACTTTTGGATTTTCTATAAATAGTTGGTTTTCTCCCAAAACTATTTAATTCCTCCAGATCTTCTTTTTGGTTCTTAAGGTTTATATCTGGGGATACTTTGTGAGTTTTCTTTGATGTTTTGATTGAGTATTCAACTCATGTTTTAAAGAGTATACATCAAAGGTCTTGTTTGTTCTACAAAAGAGAGAGTTGTTCTTCGGTGGATTCTGAAGAATTCGAGCCTGAAGCTTTGGTGGATTCCGGGGTGGCTCATCGTAAAGACAATTCCGAGGTGAAGACGAGTTGGAAGAGGCACATAGAGGTTGGTTCAATTAGGCGTGGATTCGCTAGGTAATTGAGAGTATACTTGTGTAATTCCTTTAAATCTTCTTAGTGGATTATTTTGTGGCTGTTGCCCATGATTTTTTAATCACAGTTGGAGGTGTCCAATTGTGGTTTTTTCCACGTTAAAATCGTTGTGTTGATTTGTCTTGATTGTTTGATTGGGATTGTTATATACTGCTTAAAATTGATACATAATCACAAATCAATATCTAGAGGATTTCTAGATTTTTCAATTGGTATCAGAGCAGGTCGTTCTATTTTTTTTAAAAAAAATATGCTTTTAGAACGAGATCTTCTTTGATTTGTGATAATGGATACAATTCGTGAAGGAAGTTCTATGGTTCGACCACCCCTACTTGACGGATCCAATTATTCTTTTTGGAAAGCTTGGATGAGATCGTTTTTAAAATCTATTGATGAAAAAGTTTGGCAATCTGTCATGTATGGGTGGACTGAACCAACGATTACCATTGATGGAGTAACTTTTCCCAAACCAATTGATAAGTGGGACACAACTGATTACCAAAATAGTAGCTGGAATAGTAAAGCTATCAATTCTTTTTTTTGCGCTGTCACACCTGAAGAGTTTAGTCGTATTTGCAATTGTGAAGGTGCAAAAGAGGCTTGGGATATCTTACAAACTATTCATGAGGGCACTCCTTCGGTTAAACGCTCAAAACTTCAAAGGCTCACGTCTAGTTTCGAAAACCTTTCAATGAAAGATAATGAGACCTTTGATGAATTTTATGCGAAGTTGAGTGACATTGTAAATTCCAGCTTCAATTTAGGTGAAAAAATACCAGAATCCAAAGTTGTGGGAAAAATTTTAAGATCCTTGCCCGATCGGTTCCAACCAAAAGTTACGGCTATTGAGGAGGCTCAAGATGTTGACAACCTCAAGCTGGATCAGTTAGTTGGAAATCTCCAAACTTATGAGGCGCATAGGAATTTCAAAAAGAAACAAAAAGATATTGCTTTTAGTAGTGCTCATAGAGTTGGAGAGGATTCTGATGAGGATTGTGAGATAGATTCCAAGATTATGGCTGCTTTTGTTAAACAATTTAAAAAATCTTTTTTGAAAAAGAATCCTAATCTTTTGGAATCTACTCATTCTCATAAATCTAAAGGCAAAGATAAACTCAAAATTAATTCTATAGCCAAGAAGGAGAAAGGAAAGATACAAAGGAACTCTGAAAGACTCCAATGCTATGAATGCCAAGGATTTGGCCAGTTTGCTTCAGAATGCCCTACTCGTTTGAGGAAGAAGAAAGCCCTCACTATCACTTGGGATGATGAATCAGAATCTGATGAAGATGAAAGTGACAACGAAGATCAAGGCGAAGAGGGACATAAACAATTCCTTGCTTTCATGGCGGCTTTCAAAGCTGAAGGACAAACAAATTCTCTGAAGATGTCAGTTGAGAATATCACTGATGATGAATCCTCGGAGAGTGATCATGAAGAGCTTGAGCAAGCTTATGAAAAGTTGTATAAGGAGTCTCTTAACTTATTCAAATTGAATGACAAACTCACAAAGAAACTCAAAGCATGTGAAAGTGAGAATGTCAAACTTAAGGAGGAGATTTCCGAGGCCAGGATTAATGCCATCAAGGTAGCTGATGATCGACAAGTTCTTTGTGCAAAACTGTTGACTTGTGAGACAGAAAGGAATAAGCTGCTACAAACCCATGCCATGTATGAAGAAAATATTGAATCTCTCGAGATGTCACAAGTTGCTTTGGAAGAACTAATGATCAAGAAAGAGAAAGAGCTCAAGTGTGCTATGGCTACCATTGGTCTTTGGAACAAAGGATCAAAGACTTTGGAGGATATCATTGGGTCTCAACAAATAAGTTGTGACAAGAGTGGCCTTGGCTTTGGTGGTAAAAAAGAGCAAAAACAGAGTGCTTCAACATTTCATGATACAAGAACTCAAGGAAAGCGAGAACAAAAAATTCAACATAAGGATGGACTTCTTAAACTTCCTAGAGTTGGTAAGGTAAAAGAAAAGAAGGTACACCCTGTTTTTATTTGTCATCATTGTGGTGTGCATGGTCATATTCGCCCTTATTGTTATAAATTGCATGGGAGAGTGTATTTGCCTAGACCTAGGAATAGGAAGTTGGAAACCATATCAAGACGGGTTCTTATTGCAGGGGAAAGGAACCACAACGTCAAGACACCACCCAAGAACCGTAATTCTCACAATTTTGTTCCTACTAAAGCGGTTTGGGTGAGAAAACGTGACTTGTGTTAATTTGTTTATTCTTTTTAGTTTTTGGGTTTCTGTGTTTTTTTTTTTTGTCATTAAATGTGTGCTTGTTCATTTTTTTGTCTTGCTTTATTTTTTGAAAAAAAAAAACCAAAAAGATTTTCTTAGTATGGTTTTGCAAGCTTGAAATTTTTGAGTGGTCCTTGGTGCATATTGGAATTGATAAGAGTATCCATTACATGTTAATATATGTGTGCTTTCTGTGGTCATTACTCATTTTGGAGTGCGTGTTTTTTGATTAGTATGTCTCATTCTGTACACACTCTTGGATTAGCAAATATCGAAGTCTTCCGCCTTAGTGATTATTTTTTCTCTATGGACTTCTGTCATTGATCTTTTGCGTTTTTGGAGGAATTGACCTATACTAGCATATCATGGGTGATGTTGAGTCTCTTAACCACCTTCCATCTTTTTGCACCTCCACAGCTTTCCCCTTAATTCTTTGCAGTCTAGCCATGAGGAAAAGGCTACCTCAGAGTCACCAACCAGGCCATCCTTATTATATCCATGCTTCTCTGGTTCGGTTTCCATACTCTTGAGTGTGTCAGCCGCCAATGATTGTGCAAAAGAAAAAGCAAAAGAAAAAGAAAAAATATGCAAAAGAAATAAAAAATGTGCAAAAGTAAGAAAAAGTGTGTGAAAAAAAAAAAAAAAGATTCATTGATTGACGGGGAGCCTCCGCTTTTACTCACCAAATACCCCTTGATTCCTAGTGGTTTGATTTTCCTTTGTCGTGCTTAGATTCTCTTGTTGGAGGTCCAACTTTCAGATCACTACTAAGATTGAATCTAGTGTTTGTCGAACTCCAAGAGTCACACACACACTTTTTATCATGGGATCTACGCTTTTCACATAATGCATCACTTTCTTTCACAAGGAATCATCTACAGACTACGCACATTGTGTTTTCTTGTAATGGTGCTTCTTGGATAGTCTTGTGTGTTTTAAGGTACTAATCTGAAATTTCTGGATTGCTCCACCATATTATTTTTGTCGTTTTCTTCTTGTTCATTGTTTTCAGTGTTTGTGGTTGCTTTTAATAAGGGGGAGTTTGGTTCATCTTGACTTGGGTTGGTTTATGATCTTGCTTTTGTTGTTTGAGAGTTGTTTTTCATGAGTCTTAGTTTTCATCTATTCATGTTTTCCATCTCATGTTTCAAGATAATCTTGTCCTATGTTTATTGTTTTTTCTTATACTCTTGTGGGACTAATAGTTGTTTTGGAGATTGTGGCACTAATAGCTGTTTGGTAGATCATGATCTTGAGAAAGAAGTTTGTTTTTGTTGGCTGTAATGGGTTGGGTGTTTAGGATTTTATTTGTTAGGTGTGTTTTGTCACGGCATGGCCAAAGGGGGAGATTGTTAGGTTTTATTATTGGCAATCCCGTTTGACAAGGATTTCTTTAAGAAGTTGATTTTCTTCCAAAGCTAGGATATCCAAAAGTAATTGGATTTCTTCCAAAACTAGGATTACTTTTGGATTTTCTATAAATAGTTGGTTTTCTCCCAAAACTATTTAATTCCTCCAGATCTTCTTTTTGGTTCTTAAGGTTTATATCTGGGGATACTTTGTGAGTTTTCTTTGATGTTTTGATTGAGTATTCAACTCATGTTTTAAAGAGTATACATCAAAGGTCTTGTTTGTTCTACAAAAGAGAGAGTTGTTCTTCGGTGGATTCTGAAGAATTCGAGCCTGAAGCTTTGGTGGATTCCGGGGTGGCTCATCGTAAAGACAATTCCGAGGTGAAGACGAGTTGGAAGAGGCACATAGAGGTTGGTTCAATTAGGCGTGGATTCGCTAGGTAATTGAGAGTATACCTGTGTAATTCCTTTAAATCTTCTTAGTGGATTATTTTGTGGCTGTTGCCCGTGGTTTTTTAATCACAGTTGGAGGTGTCCAATTGTGGTTTTTTTCACATTAAAATCGTTGTGTTGATTTGTCTTGATTGTTTGATTGGGATTGTTAAATACTGCTTAAAATTGATACATAATCACAAATCAATATCTAGAGGATTTCTAGATTTTTCATTCTTGATTAAAGCAATATATATTGACACTTAACAAAAGCCATCTACGGTATTTCTTTGACAAACTTAAAACATAAAATTTACATTCAAGACATGCATGCCAAACAAATTAATAATAAATACATAGAAAATTAATTTGTAACAAGCCTGTCAAATGAGAAATATAAAGTCAATAAAGGTAATTAAAACATTTACCTGGAGCAATATAGCCGATGGTACCTAAAGTCCTGGTCTGTATTGCAGTCTTGTTTTTAGCTAAAATTTTTGCAATGCTGAAGTCAGCAACATGTGCAACCATGTCTTCATCTAGAAGGACATTGCTCGGCTTCAAATCACAATGAACCACATGCTATAATTGACCGTAATGGAGATATTCCAGAGCTAATGCTACGTCAATCATGATGCCAATCCTTTGAAGGAGATTAAGGCAAGAGTTATGGGAATATAACCACATTTCAAGGCTTCCATTAGACATATATTGCAAAACCAATGCTCTTAACTCAGGGCTAGAGCATGTCGTTATAACTCCAACGAGATTTCTATGTCAAGTTGTTCGCAACACTTTACATTCGACATCAAAAACTTCTGAAAGCTCCTTCAAGTTGCAAATTTAAAACCTTAACAGTGATAGTTGTCCCATCTGAAAGTACACCTTCATATACCGAGTCCAAGCAAGTTGGCATCATAGAAGTCATTTGTGGCTTGTAGAAGCTCTAGATATGAAATCATTTTGTGCTCCGTTGTTGAATATAAATCTATTAGATTTTGACTCTAGACATTGTTTCCATGATTTCTTTTCACGACATACACACCAATACAAAAGATTAGCATCAATGCAATGACAGGAAGAATGTATCGAAGATTAATTTTAATCATCGACTTCTTGGAACTATTGCTTGCACATGGTGGCACTTTCAAAATAGGATTCCCACAAAGTGCTTCATTCTCCATGAATGACCATGATTTGAGGTTCAAGAACGACCCTTCATTTGGAATCTCCCCAACCAACTTATTGAAAGAGAAATTCATGTATTGGATATGTGAAAGTGCCTCAAGAGACTTAGGTATCTGTCCAGATATATTGTTGTGTGAAAGATCCAAGAAATCCAATGTTATCAAATTGCCTATTGTGTTGGGAATGGGTCCCGAGAATGAATTCCTAGATAGGTTCAAAGAAGTTAGGCATTGAAAAGACCCAATAACTCTTGGAATGCTTCCTGAGATTTGATTCCAAGATAAATCCACGATTTCCAACACTCTCGATGGTCTTATGTTTGGATCTAGGCTTCCAACTAATGAATTGAATGAAAGATTCGAGAACAGTAAATTTTCAAGGTTCAATAAACTCGACGGTATGAAGGTCAATCTATTATTAGTAGATCCATCACCTGCAGACTTCTAAGATTTTCAATGCAACTTGGGATTGATCCAGATAAGTTAGTTAGCTCTAGATAAAGTTCCCCTAAGTTGCTCAAATGGCAAATCTCATTTGGAATTGATCCATGAAAGTTGTTATCGCCAAGATACAACCTTTGCAAGCTTTTAATTTCTCCAAGAGTTGAGGGGATGTTTCCATTCAGATTATTGAAAGACAATGAAAGGACATTCAATTTCCTCAAAGAGCCAATCTCTTTAGGAATTGTACCAATTAGTTGGTTTTTAGATACAGAAAGTATTTCCAAAGAGTTTGAAAGATATCCAATAGAATTGGGTAGGGTGCCACTCAATTTATTTCGATGCACCTCCAACACCACCAAGGAAGTACAATTTGTCAAATCTGTGAGAAAACTAAGTTCCATGCTTCCTGATTTGTTTGTCAGTTGATTTTGAAATAAATTCAAATGTTCTAGGTGTTTTAGATTGCCCAAATGTTTTGGTACTGATCCAGTAAACAAGTTGGTAGCTAGTGTTAGCATAGTGAGCTTAGAAGAATTGGAGAGAGATGAAGGGATGTTTCCAGATAGTTGATTGAGATCCAAAAGGAGTAATTCAAGATTAGGAAGAAAAAGGCCATTATTTGTTGGAAGGTTTCCTGAAAAGGCATTAAAATTCAAGACAATTTGAACCATTGAAGACTTGTTAAAAATTGCAGAAGGTATTGCACCTGTGAGATAATTTAATCCAAGGTCAATTATCTTCAAATTTGGAAGTTGTGCCAATTCAGTTGGAATGTTTCCATAAATGTGGTTCATTTCTAGCCCAAACGCTTCTAAGCTTGAAATGTTGCCAAAGGAAGGTGGAATAGTACCTATAAGTTCATTCTGTCAGAGAGCAAGGAAACTTAGAGAGGATAAGGTGCTTAGCTCTTTCGAAATTCTACTACTAAATTTATTACCCCAAAGAGATATCATTTCAAGCCTTTGACAGTGGTGTAAACCCAGTGGGATGTTTCCTTCTGACATATTATCAAATAAATAAAGGGTTTTTAGGCGACGCAAATAGCCTTTTTCATATGTTAGATGACCGTAGAAGCTATTGTAGCTAAGATCGAGTAGTTTAAGGAAAGAAAGATTACCAGCAGGAGGAGATATGGTGCATTCGAGACTCATGTTGCCAAGGAGAAAGCCCGTGACTCTTTGCCTACGTCAACTGCATAAAACCCCCGCCCAGCCACAAAAATTGGTTTCTTTCGTCTAGTTACTCAACACATTGTTGGGATCATTTTTTATGGATGATTTGAAGCTGAGGAGAGCTAATTGATTTGTGCAGTTCGAGGAACAAATGGCCAAATCAACCATGCATAAGAGCACTAACAGTGCCAGAGCTCCCATAAGAGAAGCATCGTACAGCCTCCTCGCGGACATGATTGAGAAAGAGAGAGTGTGTGTATGCTTATGCTTCAGCTTGTGAAAATGTATGCTTACCATAGTCATATCCATACAATGTATATATTAGAGGTGAACAAGATTCAGATAGGTTAAGTTTAGAAGTAAACCATGAACAAATCATTACTTACGGTTTTATGAAATTTGAAATTAAATCGAATCATTTGTATCTAAAAAAAAAAATTGCTTTTGGGGTGTGGTCGATCAACTTAATTTGTTATAGGTATATTTTACTCGATATATTTTAAAAAGTGAAGGGTTTGAATAATTAAAATAGATCCCAAAATGATCCCAAGGAAAATTGTGCAATAGAGATCACCACACTATCTTTTTAGGAGGTGTTTGGGAAGAATTTTTCGATTTTTTGATATAAAATTGCACTAAAAAATTAAATAGGTTAAAATAGTTAATAAGATAAAATATCACATCAAATCCATAATCATTTCACTTTTTACTTACAAACATTACATCTAACTACAAAAAAATTCAACCATCTTATCAAATACAACTATTTTAGCTTATTATAATAGTCCAAAACTAAAAAATAATACTTTATGCACCAATTAGTGGACTAATTAGTATACTAATTGATGATGTAACATAATTTAAGAGGTTTTAGTATTTATAATTTGTATACACTACAAGAAATAACACCTTTGCCGACCAAACAATTGGTCGCTAAAAGCCCATTTTTAGTCAACAAAAATTATCCGCGATCAATTTTTTTGGTCGCTACTTTGGATGCCAATTGAGGGTTGGCAAAATTAATTCGCGACCACAATTTTTGTTGGTCGGGAAAAGTTGGATTTGCCGACTAAATTTTTGGTCACTAAATATATCATTACTGCGACTAATCCATTTTGTCGCTAAAACACTTTGGTCGCGAAAAGTGATATTTTCCCGACCAAATATCTTAGTCGCCAACTGTCACATTCCACGACCAAACAGATTAGTCGCCAAAAGTTGAGGAATCGCCGACTAACAATTTAGTCGCCAAAAGGTAAGGAATTGCCGACCAATGATTTTAGTCGCAAAAGTGTAGAATTTGCCGACCAATTTTTTAGTCGTCAAATCTTTTTTTTTTATTTTATTATGAGAACAATCAATTTTTGTTTATAAACATTCAATCAAATATCGAACAAAATTCATTAAACCCAACCACAATTAAGGAACAATAACATTTACCAATAATTAACAAATTTCCTTTCTTTTAACTTCACTAAATCATCAAATAATAATTGAATTCCATTTAAAATAAAAATGAAAATATATAACCAACTAAATTACAATAATTATTACAATAATTGAATATGAGAAGAGATGTCACGTTGCAGTTCCCAAAGCCCTTTAACTGATTTGCCATGCATTTGATCAATCCTAGCATCTTCACCAACTAAATTAACTCTCAACAGCAGCAACATACACACACTAGCCTGCCTTCACTAGCATTGCAAATTGACACTGAGAAACAAAACAGAACAGACCAGTAGCATTGCAAAAAATAATTTAACACATAGCAGTCCACATAATTTAACACATTGCAAAAAAAAAAAAAGTAATGCATTCTTAGGACAATTTGTTTTCCTCTTTTACTTGAAAACAAGATTTTTTACCCCTTCAATGAAGTAAATGTAAAAAATAGAGAATACACCACACCAATTACACAGCTCTACAGAGAGAAGCGAACACAGAAGTTTGCCAATAAATCATTATTTAACAGCAACTTTTAAGTAAAGAAAAAATACATACCCATTCCCGATGCATTAATTGTTCCAAGAGAATCAATAGTTATAGTTCTTGCCCTATGGAAATGAATAACGGATCCTTCTATACCGCCTTCAACAAGGATATCCTCAACTCAGCAAATCTAAAGAAGCAGATGGATAAAGATGTCAAAATGACTAAATAAATAAACACCGAACCCTATCAGTAAAAGACCCGATCCATAACCAGTTCTGGGAGGGGGAACTAAATGCTTTAAATACCCTCAAAGACAACAATAAAAAATGAACAATTATAATCAGACATCCACTTGCATGGATACTGTAGAAACTACCTTCATGGGATTTGTGCCCCCTACTTGGTATTTTGGAAGGTGAACTGCATACCACAAGCCCATAAGGCCCATGGCAAATCAAGTATTTTATATTGGGTATTTTAAAATCCTAATGGTCAGGGTTGAACATGCAGTATAAGAAATCATAAAACGCAACCAAAATATGGTGAGACACAAGTGCTTACATACAGTTTGCCCATTTATAAAAAAAACTATTTTGTTTAAGTTTTCAAATTAAAAACAATCAAAGATGGCCACATACAAGGTTATATAATTACAGCTCTGAGTAATTTAGGGAGGATAATATGCATCTCCAACACATTTAATAGTTTGTAGAACAGCTTCTTTTTCAACTGAAAAATCTATCATGATAAATTTAATAATGATCCCAGTTTTCTGAAAAAAATAACAGTGACCCTAGTATAAAGCATATGAGGATATACTTCAATAAATCCCAGTATCATACTATATTTGTTGTCAATAATTAGAATACAAGATCACCATTGCCAACAAATTGAAATTTGTTTGCCAACTACTAAAATTAGGAACTAAACAATGGAGAATCATGATAAATTTTACTTCCACCTCAGATAATGGTAACCGTAAGGTACTCACATAAATGTCTTCTTGAAGATGTATGGCGTTTTCTCGTATTCAATCTCAATATAAGAAGTGATACAATTGCAGATAACGTAACTGCACCTGCAATCGTCCCAAGTGCAATGCCAATCAGTGCTACCTTGCTAATACCAGATTTTAAAGAGGAGGGGTCCGCTGCAACATCAACTAAAATTATGAGAAAAACCCTAAGAATTACGACAATGAAACACAGAAACTGCTAAGTGTAAGAATCGAGTTTAAACATAAGAAATAGGAAGGAACAAATCTAAGAATTACGATTTAGAGCTAAATCAGGATAGACAAGTAGTGCTGGTTTGTCTTGGTCTCCATACACAATAACAGACACAGGACCATGGGCAATTCGTACAATATGTTCATACAGTAAAAGAAAAATAAAATTTGTGCATTAGAAACACATCAACCATGGATAGGGAAGAAAAAAAGAAGCATTAATCAACAGAGGAAGATAATTTCCAAGAATTCATCGAAATGGTAGAAAACTATAAAGGTCCATCAAAAATTCAAAATGAGAACACCTTTTGTCTAAGAAATCATTTGTTTTGTGTACAGACCATTCAAATAAAGAAAAACTGCTGCTTACTAATCTTATTCCAAGAAAATGATTGGCATGTGCACTGCCCCCCTTTAGAGCCTGATTGCTAAATCAACATAATATTTATTTCAAAATGGAGATTAAACAAGTATTAAAGCACACACATATAGTTGTAAAAGGTTTTGAACTTGTGAAGCGTAGAGAAGCTGGAAACAAATGAAAATAAACCAGTTTCATATTAATTTAGAATAAACATAAATAAAGTTTGGAATTCAATCCAGAATTCGGTTATGTAAAATCCGATTGGCCCAATAAGAAATTCTAAATTTTATGTTCTTCTTGTTTATAAGCTCTGCAGTTTGCATCATGCTCGATTATAATGCACAAAACTTGGTCTTAACTTTGGCTACGTTGTGGCACAATATACCACAAGCAAAGAAGCTGCAACTTTGTTGTCATGATGTCTAAAATTGATTTGTTATGACTCTACCTTTTCAAAGCAACAAGGCCTACCACAAGAAGCCCATCTTCTCTGTTACACCATTCATTGTATCTGGCATAAGCAAACTAATGGTGGAATAGTTTGCAAATGAAACTAATATCCTAGTCTTATTGAAATCTGAAAATTGAGTCATTAGAACCAATTGGGCAATTTATTCATGTCCTCTCATCCATAATGTCTTTATGAAATGGTTAAGATGGCTCTTCTGCTGTGCCTGAGTTTATATAATTCTATATTAAGTAATTGGGATATTGTTGTTGTATGTACTTTAGGATTGGGGGTTGAGAGAGATTGTTTTTGTGATGGAAAGAAAAAAGAAATGAAGTATGGTGATAAGATTGTTAATTTACTCCATGTTTTCTTATCACCCATTAGTCGGATTTATATCCTCTCCTCTAGTCATTGTTAATTTTTGCATAATTGGAATAAGTACAAATCTCCCATATTCTGCTAAAATCAGATTGTGTAGATTGTAATGAGCTCCTTATAGAAGTGATCTGGACCAATTTCTAAAGGCACAGCACAATACAGAGCAACATGAATGGATAACCTGCATTTGTGGTAACTGGTAAGAAATAAATATAATAAACAAAGTCTTAAAAGGTTCTTGAAGAATTGTGTTGAACTGTGTAGATTTAACTTCCATCATTTTTGCATCAACCAGGAGGATAATATAACCCATTTGAAGTTATTGGTAGCTATTGATGACTATGTAGGTTATTCCTCTTCTTGATACAAGAACTACAGAAAGAAGGAAGTATATACTATATTGCTAACTAATTCATAAAGAATTTTCCGTACTTATTTTCTTTAGAATAAATTCAGGGTATTTGTTCATGTAATAATCAGTCTATTTTACTTTGTTTGTTTGTTTTTTTGTAGTGGTAGATTGAGTTGAAAAAAAAAAATCAAAAGCAGTTGCTCAAAATCAAACCCATTAAGAAACCCATTAAGAGTTCAGATTGAGTTGAGAAAACACTTCAGAGTTACATAGAATTGCATGAAATCAAATGGGCGAAGGATACAAAGTCCACATGAAAAGAAATTCTCAGTGAGGCATATTTACAAACACGTATGGTGCATTCGATTGGTCAAAAATCAAAAGCCGTTGCTCAAAATCAAATACCATATTTAGATTCCAGAAACAAAATTCTTCATATTTAACATGTAACTTTACACTTTGATCTTAACTAACCAACACATAAAAAATAAATAAAAATCATCTTTCAGCTCAAAATTCAACATAGTGAAGGTTGGAGACAAAGGCGTTTGATCTAAGATTTGAGGGCAAAGCAAAGCAAAGTAGAAAATCAAAGAGTTTTGGCCTTGATCATGTCGATGGGTTGGACGACACAGGTAGCGAGCAAGGCTCCGCCATTGACGAAGGGTTTCACTACGGGCCATACTTCTATGGATTTTGGCTTCTCCTTTCCCATTTCTTCTTTTGTTTCTCACTGAAGGAAGAGGTCGTAACAATGGTGGAGCAAGGGTTGTGTGGTCAGTCACTAGATTAGGGGGTTTTTTAAAAAAAATTTTTCCTGTTTTCCTGGTGCAAAACGACGTCGTTTTACAATAGGTGACCAAATTTTTTTTTCGCAAAAAAATTTCAATTCCTGCCTCCACGTTTCAAATTTTCCTCCCAAAATTTTGGCAACTAAAAGACCAAATTAGTCGCAAAAAAGGTACCTTCACTAACAAACTTTTTTAGTCGCCAAATCTCAATCAACGGCGACTAAAATATTAGTCACTAAAAGTACTAATTTGGCGACTAATTTTTTTTTTGTTGCTGAAAATAAGTTTTTGGTGACCAAATTTTTGGTCGCCAAAGAAAGAAAATAATTTTTTATTTTCCATTCGGTGACTAAATTGTTTTAGTAGCCAAAACTCAATATACGACAACTAAAATATTTTTGGTCGGGAAAAATAAGTTTTTGGTGACTAAAATTTTGGTCGCCAATTCCACAACCAACTTATTTTTTATCTTCTGCGACCAACTTATTTTTTGGTCGTCAAAATGTGACCTTCCGCGACCAAATTTGTAGTTGGTTGCCAAAAGCATATCACTTTCTGCGACCAACTCATTTTTTGGTCGCCAAAATATTACCTTCTGTGACCAACTCATATTGGTCACCAAAAATAATGACCATTCGTGACTAATTAATATTTGATCGCCAAAAGGTAACTTTTAGCTACAAACTTTTATATTATTCGCGGAAAGTGCTCACTAAAAGTGCAGATCTTGTAGTGATAGTGAGTGAGATCAATAATAATGTCATAACATATGTTGGTGCACTAATTAATACACTAACTAATACATATAATATTACCAAAAACTAAAATAACCAACTTCTCAAATTTGGCTTAACCAAAACTAAAATGACAACAACTAGCACATTAAAGTTATGGGGAGAAACTTCGAAGGAGAGCCATAACTTGTAATTCACTTCAATCACTTAACAAAAATGCTTTTCTGTCAAGTCAGGTGGTCTTGACTCCATAGTCAATCAATGACTTCATAAAAAATGTCAAATGGGTTCAAACTTTCAATTATTATTAAGGAAATAAAAGAGGTAGAGTGGACTCCCAATGACCACTTTAACAAAATTTTATTAAAAAAGTCACTTCACAAATTTAAATTTTACAAATTTTATAAGAAAATTATTTTTTTTGGCACTAAACAACATTCATTGTGTTTTATTTTAAATTTCAAAAACGGTTGGAGCTTTTATTTTTGGAAAAATTACCAAACAACGGAGCTCGGGAAAAAGTATTACCACATGGCTTATTTTTCAAAATTTCAACAGTAACAGAGAGTACAAAAGTGTTAGATTTTTGTTATTAGCAATCCTGTTTGACAAAACTCCTTTCAGTTGTAATTTTATTCGCTTTTTATTTATGTGAGGCTATGAGTGTTTAGATGCGAATCCAACCTAAATTATGCGCATAGGAGTTTGTGAGCTTAATCCTTTTATGTATGTCACTTCGCTAACTAAGTCGGGGATCTCACCGAAGTTTGACTTGCCTGCAAATATACTGAGAGTTGAGATTTTCCGCTCGAGCGCCACTTCTTGCGCTCGAGCATAGATCCTTATTCAGAAACATGTGTTTAAGTCACACCTCTCGATCTTCAATTCCTGTCCTCAAGCGGAGATCGCGACTTTGTTTGCTATAAAGCTGCGGTTCAGTTAGATTTTAGGGTACAACTTCCAGATCTACTTCTTAGGTATTAGGGTTTTCATCTGGAGCCTCTTCACTAGTTTCTTTGATGTTTTTATGAGTTTATCTCATGGTTTAATTCATCCACATCAAAGGATTATTTGATCATTCAAAAAGAGAGATTTGTTTTTCAGTGGAATCTGAGGAACTTAGGCCTGAAGTTTTGGTAGATTCTGGAGTGGCTCATCGTGTGAAGCTCCTGAAAAATGTATTTTCTTTAAAAACCCTTACGATTGAATTATTTCCTTAAAGCCCCTTAGTTTCTTAAATTATTTCAAATCTTGCCGGTTAGTACATTTTTTTTTAAAATTTTATCGGAACAAGAATATCCTAGCCGAATTAGGTTCCTTAGCCTAATTTAATTTAATTCTACATAAATAACGTTCCAATACATGAGTTAAATTCCAAGCCCTCACTTCTTTTTATACTAGTACATGTACTTTTTATACTGTAGTACCACCAAATCAATTTGTGGATCTATATATATTGGGAATATCTCCATAGTACACATATATTGAATAGAATATTCCCCATTTTCCTTCCCCATGGCCGACCAACCTAGGGGAGTGTGAGGGCTCAATTTTCAAGGCTTGTAATCATGGCATTCTAGAAGCAAAAGTACCAAGTACCTCTAAATCAAGGGATTGTGTTCCCAACCTAGTTCCATTCCAATAGAGGCTAACTAAATCTTGTCTAATCACATAATTAAGTCCCCTAATCACTTCCTATTCCTTTAGACTCCAAGTAAATCCAAACTTCTCAATCCAATTCCAACTAGTGGGCCTTTGTGTCTTTTCACACCAAATTTGTCTATATATACAACCACCCTCTTAGCATAGCATACACAAGCAACACACACACACATCTACATTCGGCCTAGAGGAGGGAAAGGAGAGCAAGAGAAAAGTTTTGAGAGAGAGAGAGAGAGGAAGGAAGAGAAGAGCAATCTTGTTCAACTTGGCCTAGCCTAGCAAGTAAGCCACAACACAACCCTCTCTTTTATTCTCCTTTTTCAAATACATGCTCTTAATGGATCTAAACATTGTTTTCATATGTGTTTTAGTGATTTTCTTGTGCTAAAAATGAAAGGAGTTGAGCCATGATTCTACTCTTCTTGTAGTTCCCCTTAATCGGTACAAAACTTTCTTTTTCATACCAATTTCTCAAACTTTCCAAGGGCACACCTTGAAGATAAATTTCTAAGTTTAATATATATTATTTAGCATATTTTCATCACACAAAAGAAATGAAAAATTTCCCTTAGCGGATCTCTTTTCTCACAAATCTTCTTGTTTTGAGTATTGTGCATTAAAAATATGTTTTTACGGCCAACTTTCAAAAATTATAGAAAAATATAGAAAAATCTTCCGGACCTCATTTTTATGCCAAAATCTTCCTTAAGAAGTTATTTTTCAAGGAAAATTGGTTTCATTGAAAAAGAGTGAGCTGTTTGTAAGAAAATCCGATTTTCGTAACGAAATCCGATTTTCGTAACGATCGACGAATCTGGACAGCGCTGGAGTGTTTCTTAAATAACTAAAAATCGAGAAAAGCTATCACATTTCCGAAATATGTTCTGGAAACTAGATTAAATTCTCTTCAAACCATAGGAAGTCCGAGTTCGGGAAAAGTCTGAAACAACCCTTTCAATTTTAATCTTTAACAGGTACTAAATCTGAAATTTCTGTTTGGCATTGGTATTTCATGCTATTGTGTTCATGAATATGCTTGTTAATATATATGAATGTGTCTTAATATGATATCACACATGCCATGGTTGTATATCTTATATTTTAGCCTTTCAATGATGCTTACACTTATGCAAGTTTATTCTTGTTACTTGCTTGTACTAACCAACTTAAAAGATTAATCTAAACAGAAACTTAATGGGGTGGCTAATGGGGTTTCCATCACATGAGTATTATTATGAGATAAATTTATGTCCCAATTGAATTGTTTGGCGGGGCGTGTTCCCCTTTGAAAATTTCAGTCTTGCGCAAGTAGTTGTTCGGAACCCTTGAACGGAGCGGTTGTATTCGGACCCTAGGTGGTTTGGTGTAAGGAGGGAATGGGCAAGGCCCTATTTTACCGTCTCTTTTGAGGCCCTACGGTTGGCGCTACGCGGTACATAACCGTTCGTAGGCATCCGAGGTAAGATCTACAACAAAGCAGCAAAAGAGGGGGCATACCGAATAATCCGCGTCCAATTCTTGTGGTTGGGAGGACGGAGTCTCTTTGGAGGATTTCTAGTTTACTAACACCTAACTTTGTAACCCTTTGCTTGTTTAGTTGAATATCATGCTTCATTACTTGTTGTCATATTTGTGATTGTGTATTGGACTGGGAAAAAGGGACGGGGTGTGTGTGCATTTACTGGGCATTTGAAGCTAATGGCGTATCATGCTAGGTACTGAAGAAGATACCGCGCCATGAGACAACGAACCAGAGACCTTTAAAGACTTCTGGTTATCTTAGACTAGCTAAACTTCTTTTTTTTTTTTTGTTTTGTACAGTCCCTCAGAAACCTCATCTATTGTTGGAATGTAATATTGATTGGATTTACTCTTATAAATAGGGTTATATGTAATTATCCTCTTGTTATTGTATGCATAATATGTGTATTTTGTCAACTTAGTTTCCTACGTCGCTCTTGAGACCTTGCGCCAATGCCATGTAAGATCTGTCAAAAAGGTAGTTTACTGCCTAAGAAAGCTGGACTTAGAAGGGAGGCTAATTTGACTCCTCCAACGATCTGGGATCTTACTGGTATTGTCCATAGGACTCAATAGTGACTTTCCCTTGGCTACCACCCCTAGTGTAAATTTTTGGGGCATCACACATCGTCGTGGATTCGACATCGACGCTATGGGTTCAACGTTGGGCAAGACAATTCCGAGGTGACGACGGTAGTGGAAGAGGAACATTGGGATCGGTTCAATTCGGGCGTAAATTTGCTAGATAATTAAGAATACACTTCTACAATTCTTTTTTGTCTTCTTAGTGGATTGTTTTGTGACTTTGGCCCATGGTTTTTTTAATCATAATTGGAAGTGCTCCAATTATGGTTTTTCCACGTTAAATCGTTTTGTCGATTTGTCTTTGATTGTCTAATTGAGATTGTTATTCATTGTTTAAAATTGAAACATAATCGCAAATCAATATCTTGGGAATTCTAAGGATTTTCAAAAAGTTAATACAATAAAATGAAATTTTGAATTGATTATACCATTTGGAAAATGTTTAGGCAACTACAAAAAAAAAAAAAATTCTTCATAATTTGATCAATTATAATGTGATATGATACATAACAATTTTTTATTTGTCATATATTCTATTATGTAAGGTTTATCCATCTTGTTACAACATGAATAAATTGAATAATCCAAATTATAAGTATCTGCCATTACTCTTACCATTTTACCCTAACTCTCACACCCAATCCTCACCCTGTCTCTCTCGAATCTCTCTCTCTCTCCCTCTCACAGATCATGCACACACATACACTCTCATACATCACGTCACATACATACACAATCTAACATAATAAAAAAAGCAGGATAAAATTTATCTTTACACTTTTACATTCATTTTACTTTATTAAAATATATTTAACATTTAATTAAAAAATTCTATTTTTATAGAATTAATACCATTCTAAAAATATCAATAGAATTGTAGACGTCCCCGAACGTCCCGGGAGGGAAATCCCATTTCGTTCATTTGGGGCTTACTACAGTTCGGACTCAAATTGTCACGGTTCTTAATCTGATCTCACAATGTGCAATGTGAGATTGATAAATCACCAAAGAGTCCAAATCCGACAAATCGTTTTTTAAAACAGATTTTTTTGAAAGAAGTGCCAAACATGGACTGCTTTGCCAGATACAGAGTCGCCACCTAAATATTTTTTATGGGAAAATTTGGGAAACCCTGACTCGTTTGCCTAAGGCCACGTGTCCGTCATCACAAAAGTTGCCTCGGCTCGGGAACTTGGGTACAATTGGGAAAGCTCACTTCGTGAGCACCCCCGCTCGCCTGATCAAAGATCGACCTCTACTAACCATGATATCAAGTTTTGAAAACATTATGCGTTCTTATTCTGATTATTTAGCTAATCTTACTATGTGATGCGCACAACGCACAAAAGTATAGACTAGATTGCCTAATTTGGAACAAAGCATCGCATATCCATTGTTTGGAAATGATTTGAGGTTTGCTACTCGCAAGTAGGCTAAAATATGGATTTCGATGAATTATTCTAATTTAAACAATCCAACATTCACCCACAGGCATTTAGGCAGTAAATCAACTAAGCGGTTAGCCTCATGGCAAGCATGTTGTTATGTTAACACTCACATACATGCAAGATACCAAAGTATAAAAACACTTACAGTGTACTCCGAGCCAAAACAAGAAACTAGTTAGCAATCATGCATGATCCTAGTTCATGTTAAAATGGCTAATGCATCACATACAGAATGTCACTAGAATTGGCTCGGCTAATCTATGGATGGCATGTGAAATGCACAGATAACATGTATTCAAGTTAGATTTGAAACACCATGCAATTAGTATGATGCGCCGAGCCCGGTGCATGCAATACAAATGAATGAATGCACGCATGCATAGCATGATGATGCTAATTGAAATATGCCCTAATACTAACCATCAAAAGTAGGTAAGTAAAAGGGAGAAAGAAGTGGGGATTGGAAGACATGCATCACACGCACGCACGCACGCACGTTTATTACACAATTCGCCCTCTCGGAGGAACCAAAAGAATAATACAAATTTAACTAACTATCAAGCTAATTAAATAATTACAAACCACTTAACTAGTTAAGCAAGTTAACTAAGCTAATAAAGCGGTAAAACAGCCTCGGGAAGAGGGTCCAATGCATGCGTGCTCGGAATGGCTTCACCCGGAAATCCGCCGCCATGCACAAGCTGCCTCTGTTTTCCCTGCTTTTCTCCTTTGAGACTTACACAAATCCCAAGAATGCTTCTGCATCACTCCCTGAGGGTTGTGGGATGTCACCGGCTAAGGGGGAACGCCATCGACCATAAGGAATTGGTCATCGACCAAATATTCAGCTCTCGGCCAAATATTATTGGTCGGTCGGCACTTTAGGCAGTCGACCGGCCATCCATTCCTGCAGAATCCTGTTTTGACAACAGCAGAGGGCAAACATGGCATGGCAATGCATTTCAAGCAAATGTGTACACCAACACCCTCCTTATCATGTTCATGACTCAAAGGAGGATGGTCCTTGACCCTCGGACCACCAATCGCGCATTTTAATGCGTGATGGCCAAATAAGTCAAGTTGTGCATTTTGATGTCAAATGTAATGCACACAAACACATAAGGCCTAACCTCTATCATAATCAATTCAAGAGGCAAGGCATGCATGCCAAATGCAACCTCTGTATGCGAGATAAGTATGCAATATGAGCATAGGCACAAGCAATGTATGTTAGGCACACAACCTAAGCAAACAAGCATGCGAGGCATTTAACAACATATGCAAGCTAACAAGCATGCAAGATGCAATGCCAACATGCAAACGTGCAAGACATATTACATGTTGAGCAACCAAGACAAAATGAAGGATGCATGCCAAATGCAATGTGATTCAAGCATGCAACACATGCGATAGGCCAAGTATGCAACAACACACAAGGCGAGCATGCAACAACATGCGAATGATGGACTTACACCAAGATGGACAGCTCTCTACTAGGCCCAAAACAGTGGCCAAATGCCAAGAACATGAAGTCTAAAATACATACAAACATGCATGCAAGTTGGCCTAAAGACTAAGGCACAAAAGAGGGACTTTTAAGCACACTTAAAAGGGGCAAGCATGGATATATAACCAACATGTTAAACTCTGAAAACATGCTAGAAAAGGTGTCAAACCAAACAAACCATGCAAGTAAGGCATGCAAGCAAGACCAAAGCTTAAGGCACACCAAAGAGGCATTGAACTACATTTAGCAAAACCAAACATGACATGATTTGAACAACTAAAATTAGAGTTTTAGCATGTTAAAACAAAGTTAAAAAACACATTGACATGGCATCCTAGAGGCCTAAACATGATGGTGTAGACACCCCATTTTTGACCGTCCTCAAGACTTGGACGTCACCGTTGGAACACTCGGTGATCATCCATGTTTGTGTTCGTTTGGAGTTCCCGGAGGTCTCGGCTACGTGCCTTGCCTCAGGATCTCCGAACTCGACCGTTTAGTATCTGGTTTTGCACCAAACACTTGTGTTTTGCCTTTGAGAGGTAGGGTAGGGCTTGTAGACCATCCCCACCCACCATCGGCAGTGGCTAGAGGCCACCGGCTGGTTTTTGCTGCCACCGGCAATGTATATTGCCGGTCGGCACTATTTAGTGCCGGTCGGCACTCAATTTTGCCAAAATGGCATTTTTGGCCGGCCGACTACTGTGCATCTGCTTTAGCAAATATTTTAAGACAGCTGTCTTGCTTTTGCTCCCCTCCATACACGTGTATGGAGGGATCTCCCTCTTATGAAGCTTGTCTTGTAAGCTTTACAAGACAAAAAAAGCTCCATAAAGAGAGGGTCTTCTCTCTTGGCCAAGAAGGTTAGACACTTGAGATATTTGAGAGAGCTTAGACAACCATTGTTAGGGTTTGAGTTCTAGGGTTAGGGTTTGATACACATTATCTCTCTCTTTTTCCCTCTTGTGTGTGTTAAAGTGTGTTTAGTCCATACTATTGCACACAAACACCTAGTGTTTCACCTTCACTTAGCTACTGAGGTTCTAAGAGACTGATTTTGAAGTTTTGGTGTTGGATTCAAGCCAAGGAGGGCCATTGGAGCATCATTTGTAAAGGGGTCTTCAAGGGTGAGAATCTAGTCCCATTATTCCCCATTTTTGCATCTTGTTTTTACCTATCTTAAAATCGTTTTTGAGCTTAGTGTATAATACAAAAAAGTTCTGTTTTTAGACCCTCTTGATTGTTTATTAAGAGTGTTTTGTGGTTTGTAGGTGTTTGATCCCTCTTAGGCCTTGAAAGGCCCCATTTTGTGCTGTTTTGAGTGAGTTTCGAGACTTTGGTGTTTGGGCCTCTTCACCACTGAAATCTTGAGGGATTTCAGTGGTGAAGATGGTGCCTTGAAGTCTCCAAAAGGGGAGGGCCACCCCCTCCCTTTGTTGTCCTTGAAATGGACCTTTTTTGGCCTCTTGAGAGAGCACCATGTTAGAGTGTGTATTGATCATGTCTTGGCTGTTTTTTGTGCCTATTATATCATGATATGCCTCTGTTTATTGTTGGTTTTGGTACACCATGCATGCTTAGCATACCTACCTTGTAATGCCATGTTTATGCCTTAATGTGCCTTAGGTTGTTAGCCTTTGTTCAAGCATGTTTTAAGCTTAGTCTTGTGAAGGTTTTGTGCATATTTTGCCATGTTTTAGATCTGTCCATAGTTGTTTGGGTCGGATTTGGCAAGCTTAGTATAGCTCTTTTGCATTCGAGCTTGTATGCTTCGAGTATGTGAATGTGTAGTACGTGTTGCTCGCATCATTTCGGTGGTTTGGAACCACCCTACATGTTATTTCAGTCCTTTTAGCATGCCTAAATGTTTGCATTTTGTGGCCCTTTTGTTGCTTCAAGAGTTGATGCTCCATGCTTCATATTTGTGCCATGATGTATGCCTCTAGGATTAGGTTACTTGGATGTCATCTAAGTGATTCTTGAGGCTTGTTTTTGCATGATTTGAGACTGTTTTCGTTCAATTTGGTCATTTGCTTCATGAGTCATATGATCATGCTTTAGGTCCTTAGGCCTCGTTGCATGTATAGCTTGCATGAGTAGGTTAATTTGGCATCGTTTCCTACATGTTTTCAAGGCTTATAATGCATGCTATTTTATCCATGAATGCTTCTTTCAAGTGTGCTTGAGGGTTGTCCAATTTGTGCCTAAGTGTTGGCCCTTAATCATATGTATGTGTGCATGTGTTTTGGTCCCTTGTTTTGGGCATTTTGGCCCTTGTTTTAGGCCTTATTAGAGCTGCCTAAACCATGCTTAAGACCACCTTTTCATTGGTTAGCATTGCCTCATGTTTGCTCGTATGCTTGCATAAGTGTCTTGCCATGCCATGTTGCATCCTTAGCTTGCATGCCTACGTTGCATTGCATCTTGCATGCATGCCTTGTTCCTTGAATTGGTGATAGGAATTGGGCCTTGGTTTGTTTGATTGGTTTGCATTTCATTTGACATGAAAGTTGCATACTTGGTTCTTTGGGCCATCATGCATGGAAATGCGTGATTGGTGGTCCGAGAATCGAGACACATGCCCCTTTGAGTCATTAACATGATAAGGGACATGAATGGTGCATATATGCCTTGAATTGTGCTGCCATGCTTTGCCTTGCCCTCTGTTGCTGTCATTTGCAGATTCTGCAGGAATACTCTGCCGACCGGCAGTGTCAAGTGCCGACCGGCAAGCATTTCTCTGCCGATAGCTACACCAATGGCCGGTGGCCACATCCCACTGCCGGTGGCAATTTCATGCAGCCGGTGATGTCTCCCAGCATCCAAGGAAGCAGTCCTGAGGTTTTGGCAGCCTCCAGAGGAGTGAAGGAAGGAAAACAGAGGCAGCCTATGCATGGCGGTGCATTTCCTGAGGCGATTTCTTGTTTTCTTAGTTTAAGTTAATTTGCTTAGTTGATTAGGCAATTTGTAATATTTAATTAGCTTGCGTAGTTAATTAATTTGTATTATTTATTTGGTCCCTCCGAGCGAGGGCAAATCTGTAATAAGTGTGTGTGAGTGGTGTGTATGTCTTCCAATCCCCACTTCTTTCTTCCCTTTTACTTACCTGCTTTGTTGGTTAGTATTAGGGCACGTTTAATTTAGCATACCTTATGCTATGCATGCGTGCATTCATGCATTTGTATTGCATGCATTAGGCTCGGTACATCACGCTAACTGCATTTGTACTTCAATTCAAAAATTGAATATGTGATAGTTGATCTCATTTCATATGCCATGATTAGGTTAGTCGAGCCTATCTAATTGCATCCTGTATGTGTTGCATTAGGCAATTTAACATGAACTAGGACACGCATGTTTGCTAACTAGTTTATTATTTTGGCACGGAGTACGATGTAAGTATTTATGCTTTAGCATCTCGCATGCGTGTGAATGTTAACATGACAGTATGCTTGCCATGCGGCTAAATGTTTATGTAATAAACTGCTTGAATGCCTGTGGGTGAAGGTTGCATTGTTTGAGTTGGAAAAACTCATTGAAATCCGTGTTTTAGCCTACCTGCGAGTAGCGAATTCCAAACATTTTTCAAAACAAACGGATATGCAATGCTTATTTCCAAATTAGGCAATCTAGTCTATACTTGTTTGCTGCGCGCATAACATAGTAACGCTAGGCTAATAATTGGTATAAGAACACATAACGTTTTCAAAATCGGATATCATGGTGAGTAGAGGCCGGTCTTCGGACCGGGCGAAAGGGGGTGCTCATAGCTGACCTTCCCCGATTGTACCCAAGCTCCCGAGCTGAGACAACTCCGGTGATGACGGACATGTGGCCTTCGGCACCGAGTCAGGGTTTCCTAAATTTTCCCATTTTAAAATATTTAGGTGGCGACTCTGTATCTGGAAAAGCAGCCCATGTTTGGCACTACTTTTTCACAAATCTGTTTCTCAAAACGATTTGCCAGATTTGGACTCTTTGGTTCAGATTAAGAACCGTGACACAAATTGAGTCCGAACTGTAGTGAGGCCCCCGCGGACCCGGTTACAGATGGCATACGCAATGACACATTCATGGAGCATGAAACACAAACTCTTTAAGGCCTTAAAGGAACATCAAATGCAAGCATACAAGCATACCACAAGGACTGAAATGATGCTATAAGTGGTGCCAAACCACTGAAACAAGGCAAGCAATGCATGCTCAAAACTCACACACCCAAGACTAACAAGCCAAAATGCAAGGTGGCTATACAAAGCATGTCATGGATGGCTAAAACAACCACGAACAGACCTTAGGCATACTAAAACATGCATAAAAACTTCACAAAGCTAGGCCAAAACAAGTAAGCATAGTGGTCTAGATGCTAAGTACATGTTAAGGCAATTTCATGGCATTACAAGACAAGTATGCAAAGCAAGCATGGTGTGTCTAAACCAACTTAAAACAGTGCTAAATCATGGAAAAATAAGCACAAATGACACTTAAGACATGGCCAACATGAACTCAAGAAAGGTGCTCACACATGAGGCTAAAATGGCCAATATTGAAGGCAACAAGGAGAGGGGATGACCCTCTCCTTCTTAGGACCTTAAAACACCATCCCCACCGCTGAAATCCCACTGGATTTCAGTGGTGAGGAGGCCCAAACAAGGTGGTCCCGGAGCTCACCAAAATAGCACAAAATGGGGACCAAACAAGGCCTAAGAAGGGTCAAACAACCCCAAACACCAAAACAACCTTAAACAACTATTTTAAGCACTTACAATTAGAACTTTTATATGTTATAAGTTAAGCTTAAAAACAGATGCAAGGATGGATAAAAGCCTATGCAAAAATGGGGAACAAAGAGCAAAGTTCTTACCCTTGAAGACCCCTTTCAAGAACTGAGCTCCAGCTGCTTCCTCAAGCTTGAATCCACTCAAGAACTTCAAGAACACCCCTTTGGCTCCTCAGCAACCAAGGTAAGGTGTGATACTAGGTGTCCTAGTGCAAAACTAAGAACTAAACACCTTTGAACACATACCAAGAGCAAAAGAGAGGGAGATATAGAGATAGATAGATACACAAGACCTAACCCTAATTCAGACCTCTGGAACTATCTTTTTGTAACCCTCAAGGAGGGAGGAGGAGACCTTCCTTTATAGAGGAACACTCTTGCAAAGCTTACAAAACAAGCTAAGCAAGAGTGAAATCCCTCCATACACGTGTATGGAGGGGGTGCAAAGTGGGTGCCAGCTATCACAGCTGGCACAAAATATTTGCCAAAAGCAGATACACAGTGATTGGCCAGCCAAAAATGACAAATTGACCAAATAAATGGTCGACCGACCAAACAGAGTGTCGATCGGCCAAACATTTAGCCGATGGCAACAAAACACAGCCGGTGGCCTCAAGCCATGGCCGGTAAGGTGTGGGGATGGCCAACAAGCCATTCCCTGCCCCTTAGAAGCAAAACACAAGTGTTTGGTGCAAAACCAAACACAAAACAGGCAAGTCGAGAGGTCTTGAGGCAAGGCGCGTAGCCGAGACCTTCGAGAACTCAAGACAAACACGAACATGGATGATCATCAAGTGTTCAAACGGTGACGTCCAAGTCTTGCGGACGGTCAAAAATGGGGTGCCTACAAGAATCTTTAAAATGCGATTAATATTTGCATATTTAATAAAAATTTAAATTAGTAATTCAAAAAATATAAAATTTATATAATTAAAATTAAAATGATTTGTATGGTTTAAGTTAATATACATAATAAAATTCTTTAAAATTTCCTTTTAAATTGATCTATAAGAGAAAACATAGAGAGAAATACAAATAAAAACAAAAATATTAACTCAAACCATACAAATAAAAATAATTGCTACGACCATAAAAATAAAAAATAATATTTTATAAAATATATACAATCTATTTTGATGAAAATAAATACAAGAAATATATTTTAAAATTCTCAAAGGTTACTTTCATTTCAAAAAAGAGAATTTTTTTTTTTGAAAAAAGAAATGAAATAAATTAAAACTGAACAAAATTGTGCCTGCAAAATTCAAATATTTCATATATATTTAAAATAAAAATAACTTAATAAAGATTGAGAGTTCTAATTTTGAAACTCTAAAGAGAGCTCAGTGATGTGGCAAGGAGTGGGGCCTACATGTGATGTGATGTGTGTGCCTATGATTTTGTTTTTTCTTTTTCTTTTTATCTTGCCACATCATTAGAGCTCAAGTTTCCAAGGGTTTACAAATTTCCAAGACTTGAGTCTGGTTACATAAAACAGTTATTCAAATCCACACACATACAACCCTTAGCTTACACACAGAGTCACAGCAAAATGAGAGTCTCATACTCTCAACACACATTTCCTTGCCTTTAGTTAGGCGGCATCACCACATCTTTTCCTGCACAAAAATCCCGTACAGTGAGCATAAAGCCCAGTAGGAAATCCTCATCAAAGTATATATATTTTATACAAGTCTCAAGAGATGAAATGCACATGCCATGCTATGCCCTTTTGAAAGAAAATCGCATCTTCATCTTTGAAAACCATCATGCTCAATGACGTCATGCAATTTCAATTCTTCAAAACTTAACAATTCATTTCAAAGAGTGGTAAATACGTCTCTGGTAATCCCTAGGTTAGTGTCTGCAAGTAGATTATACAAGTACTACCAATTTGTCATTTTTACCAGCATTGACTAGAAGGCTCGACACCTATAATCTGTCATTTTTACCAGTATCAACTGGAAGGCTCGACACCTATTCAATTTCATCTACAGCACCTGTCAAGACTTACCACCATATTTACCCTAAAACCAATTCATGAAAACTTGTTTCTCAACATTCTTTTCTCAATGCAAGTTTTCAAATCAACTTTCAAAGTTTAATGTAATCAAATGAATTGATATGCCAATAACACAAGATGAATACAAATATTGTTACTCTAATTCATCATCCAAGGAATAACACAATTCCCTCTTCCCAAGTATCCTCAACAATTAGTCATTTCAAGACTATTTCAACGTTTTGAACAATAATTTTCAAAATGAACAATAATTCTCATATTCCCTGAAATTCATCATTTGTATAAACATAAATAAGAAATTTTCCAAGCATCCATTTATTTTGGCACACAAAATAAATATAACAATATCATTCATGGATTTTCAGTCTCTAAAAAAAAATCCCCAAATTCTAGGTTTTCTCACCAAAACTATACAACTCAAATCTTTTGAAAGAAAACTTTTCAAAATCATCTTTTTTTCAATCAACAAAGATCAAAACCCATAAGATCATTTTAAAAGAACAAGAGAGAAACCCACTTTCAAAATCGCTCAACTTTTTGAATCAACAATCAATTTTCAAAGCTATCGAAAGATGATTTCGAAAATCATATAGATCTTGCAAATATATATATATATATATAACTCTAAAAAAATTCCTACCTCAAGTTTTGAAGAATAAATGAGATGAAACCCCAAAATTTACAATGTCAAAACTCAATCTCTACCACACACAACGAAGCCCTCGTGAAGTTACACAACATTGATGAAGAACTTCGGTCTAACTCCCAACAGATTTGGGGGAATCAAAGAGAGAAGATGACTTCTAGAGAGAGAGAAGCTCTAGATCTGGAAATTTTGGAGAGTTTTAGAGAGAGAGAGAATTGAAAAAGTGATCTAAAATCTCCCCTTATAGACTGATATAACATGGTGCACTCGAGCGTGAAATACACTTTCCCGTAAACAATTTTATAGCGATCCCAGTTTTACCCCGACCTTTATTGTGTTCCGAACTCGGGTTCTGTGATTGTATACTATTGCCTATGTCTTGTCTCCTCCCTTTAATTCTTTGAATCTGAGTTTTGGGACTTGTTGGACGAGTTTGGAACAGGTTGGTTGTCTTTTGGTATAAATGGTTGTTGCCCTGATTTTGACCTCTTGGCTCGAGCGAGACTTCTTGCACTCGAGCGAGCCCTGTGAAAATGTTTCTTCGCTCGAGTGAGGCTTCTTATGCTTGAGCGTGCGTCTGCATTGGGTGACAGACCTGAAGCTTCGCATTCTACGCTCGAGCGACACTTCTTGCGCTCAAACGAAGCGACCTTTTTGTGTCTGGTCGCTCGAGCGAGCCTGGTTTACATCAGTTCACAGCAGCGCCATTTTAGCTTCATTTTTTATCTCTTTTACACCCACAAACCCTAAATCTGTAACTTCTCTCTCTAGAAGCCACCTTCTCTCTAAGGTTTCATCTAAATCCATTTTGTTCTTGACCCTAGTGCCTTTGAGAAAAAGGTAGAAGGCTTCAAGAGCTTCGTGTTGATCCAAGTAAGAGTTGGTTTCGTCATTTTTGGAGTTCAACCTTGCTTTGCTCATCTTCTCCTCTTGAGATAGGGATTTTCTACACTCTAATATGATTTTTAGCTTAGTTGTTTGCTATTGTGTATAGATGATGAGATTTGGTTGTGGTTTGGACAAATCTAAGATTTGAGTGTGAAATGAAAAAAGGGGTTTTTGATGTATGAGAGATAAATGAGTATGGGGTTTGAATATAAGATCTTGGTGTACCAAAATAGTTAATTTTGGGTGTTTTAGTCAATATTGCAAAGAGGGGGATTTTTACCCTAAATCGATAAAATGATTATTTTGTATAAATAATTAGAATTAACATTGAATATGTTAAATTGAAGATTATGATTACAAATAGTGATATTGGATATGTATTATCTCACTTATGGAAGTTTTGAATAAACTATTTATTTCGATATTGAATATCTCTTTAGAAATAAATGCATTGGGTTATCGGTGGAGAATAGCTATGATTGTTGTAGAAATTACATGAGGATTAGGCGATTTAATGCTAATCCATTGTTGGTGTCATTAAATATGACCGTGTTATAAATACATTGTATATGTATGTTTATTGGGAGGAGAAAGGGGATGTACTCCATATATGATTATGTTTATAAATATATTGCATGTGTATATTTGTTTAGGAGGAGAAAGGGGATGGACTCCATTTAAAGCAAGTTGGCCGGAGTGTCCTCGGTGAAAGACCCAAAAATTTATATATAAATGGGTGCCGGTTCCTTTGGACGAAATATCCGTAAAATGGCAAGTTGAAGTGTTTATGTGTGTTTGAATAGTTAGAAAACCATCGAGTTGTAGTCTCATTTTGGTTGTTTAAAGATAATGAATTTAACTCATGAATTGAGTAGCATATATGAATTGGAAATGAATTGAAGGGAAATGAAATAAGGTTAGGTCTTAGTGGCATATGAATATGCAGGCCTTGTGGATGTTGTAGTAATAGTATTGTTTATGCACATAGTATTTATATCTTTGCTAAACCTCATATATTGTGTTAGATTACCTTTCTTGGGCTGTTGGCTCACCCTATACGGGAATATCATTTTCAAGTACAGGTGAGGTGTTACCTCCAAGGCAATAGCATGGATGGACTCTCGGGAAGCAAGAGCTTCTTAATTATGCCTTATGTGTGTATGTTTGTTATTTGTAAAGCCAAGGGCTTAAGATGTAATGAGCGAGACTAAATTTATGTAACCAAGCAATGACTTGGAAAGATGTAAGCCTATATGGCATTTAATTGGTTATTAAACAGTATACTCTGATGTATGAAAGTATATTGTTTCTCATATTTGTTCCGCATATGAGTTATCTTTATTGTATTATTTTCGGGGCATTACAACTTGGTGTTAGAGCGTATTGGGTTTGAATACTTTGGATACGTGGGAAGTGGTTAGTACCACAATGGGTTTGTCTCGCTTGATTAAGATGTTAGCATGTATTGTATGTTTATGTGATAACATGCTTATGTGATTGTGTGGGTATGGAATTTAGTTCCTAAGATGTTGATTGAGTCTACGGGTTTGTGGAAGTCCTATTAGAAGAGAACTTGGTCACTGTTATTTCTAATTGGAACTCTAATAACGTCATGGGACGGTCATTATCTAGGAAGGAAATTCATATGTGTTTATGTGATTACATGTCTATGTGGAGTGATTTATTGTTGTCCAATGTGTTAGAACGCAAGTGAGTCAGCCTTGGCACGTTTGAAAAGTGTTGATACTTGTTGTTACCTTTATTAGGATGTTAGGACATGGGCGTGGTGAAAATAGGCATGGTAGGCCTAGAAGACATGAGGTGCCTTTACCGGATGATATTCCGGCATAGGAAGAAGGAGTTGGTGAAGCCAATGTGGCTGAATCGGTTAATCAACAGGCCATAGGCGCCTTAGCCCGCGAAATAGCCGGAGCATTTAGGGAGTCTATGGACATTCTCCGAGCTGAGAATCAAGTCCAAGCCCAAGTAGCTGAAATAGGGCCATCTTTCTTAAAAAGGAAGTTTTTCCGGTTGAATCTGGATGAATTTTTGGGTGATCCTAAGGAGCCATTAAAGGAAGATGAATGGCTAGAACAGTTAGTGAAGACATTCGAGATGCTTGGCATCGAGGATGATCAGCTGAAAATGACCTTGGCATCTTTCTAGTTGAAGGGGGATGCAGGTCAGTGGTGGAAGTACGCGCGTGGGCGCATTGGAGGAACTTGGGAGGCTTTTGTAGAGACTTTCCAGGACAAATTTCTACCTCCCACGGTTAAGGAGAAATTGAGAGATTAATTCTCTAAATTGTTATAGTTGAACACTCTAGTGGCTGAGTTTGAGGTAACCTTTACTAGTCCGTCGAGGTTTGCACCTGAGTTGGTGGCGACTGAGGAGCGTCGTTGTTTGGAGTTTGAAAAGAGGTTAAGGACCGAGCTAATGTATAAAGTTGCCGGTTCCATTACTAGAGATTATGGGTGCCTTATGCAGTCTGTAGCCCACCTTGAAACTATTATGCAAGCAGAAGATGAAAGGATGAGGGGCTCCAGGAGGAGTCAAGATAGTCAGGGAGACAGTAAGAGGCAGAGGGGTTCCTACCCTCAGCAATCCCAAGGAACTCAATCGAGGTCCACTTTTCCAATACCGAGTACAGGTTCTAGGAGAGGTGGGCAGGGAGATTTTACTTGCTTTAAGTGTGGTCAGTTGGGCCACAAGTCTCCAACTTGTCCTTAGAGAGGAGAATGACAGCGAGAAGCATCATCTTCGGCTCATTTTCAGAGCCAGAGTTAGGGAAGAGGCCAGCCGCTCACTTGTTATCAGTGCGGGCAGGCGGGGCACATGAAGAGGTTTTGCCCACAGTTGGGTGGTACACCTAGTGCATCTGGTTCGAGACAGACACGGAGTTACCAGCCAACACAGTCAACACCGGCCTCGAGGGCCAATCAAGGAGCCTCTTCGGCTTAGTCTGTGCAGCAGGCTTATGCTTTGAGGGGTGAGCAGGTTGAGCAGAGGCCTACTGGACGTATGTATACAGTTGTGGGGCCAGATCTAGTACCTGATCCTTCTATACTGAGAGGTACCTTTTTGTTTTGCAATTCAGTTGCTAATGTGTTGATTGATACGGGTGCATCCCATTCTTTTATTTCGTATGCGTTTGCATCAGTTTTAGGTTGGGAGTTGGCACAGTTAGTATCTCCTATTTGTGTAGAGTCACCTATTGGTGGTCAGACTGTCTTGAGACAGGGATGCCGGGATTGTGACATCGAGGTTGCTGGTCGTCAATTACCTTTTGCATTTGTATTGATTGACATGCTCAGTTTTGATGTCATATTGGGTATGGACTGGTTATCGTCATACCGAGTTGTTATATATTGTTACCGTTAGAAGGTTACTATATGTACCTTAAGCGGTGATTGCTTTTATTTCTTGGGAGACCGGATGAATAGAGTCTTATCACCAGTATACGATCTGCGTGGCCGGAGTGAACTTAGTTGTCTCCTTGCTAGCTTTTTGAGTAGTGAGTGTGATAAAATTCGGGTTGAATTGTCGAGGGTAGTTTGTGAATACTCGGATGTTTTTTCCAAGGATCTTGTCAGTTTACCGTCTCATTGAGAGATCGAGTTCTCTATTGATTTAGTACCTGGCACGACACCGGTTTCTATGGCTCCATATAGATTTGCACCTGCTGAATTGAGTGAGCTGAAGATTCAACTCCAGGAATTATTAGATAAGGATTTTATTCACCCTAGTACTTCACCTTGGGGAGCGCCGACTCTTTTTGCAAAAAAGAAAGATAGAGCATTACGGCTTTGTATTGATTACAGGAAGTTGAACCAGGTTACTGTTAAGAATAAGTACCCTATGCCTCGTATAGATGATCTGTTTGATCAGTTGAAGGGGTCTTGTTGTTTCTCTAAGATAGACCTAAGATCGAGTTATCATTAGTTGAGAGTAAGGGAGGAGGATATCCCGAAAACGGCATTCCGTACGCGGTATGGCCATTATGAGTTTCTTGTAATGCCTTTTGGGCTAACTTATGCTCCAGCGGTGTTTATGGATTTAATGAATCGGATCTTCCGTGAATTCTTAGATCATTTTGTGGTTATCTTTGTGGACGACATTTTGATTTACTCACATTCTGAGGAGGAACACGAGGAACATTTACGAGTAGTACTTGAGTTACTTAGAGCCCATAAGATGTATGCTAAGTTTGGAAAATGTGACTTTTGGCTGGAAGAGGTTAAATTCCTAGGGCATGTAGTGTCAAGGGAAATGGTGACTGTAGATTCATCCAAAATAGAGGCAATGCAAGATTGGGCACAACCTAAGAATGCTTTCGAGATTTGTAGTTTCTTGGGGTTGGCTGGGTATTACCGTCAGTTTGTGAAGGATTTCTCTAGACTAGCTTCACCTTTGACTAAGTTGACTAGAAAGGAAGTCAAGTTTGTGTGGAGTGAGACTTATGAAAAGTCGTTCCAAGAGCTCAAGATTAGACTCACCACTACTCCAGTATTGATTATTGCAGAGAGGGGTTTAAGTTATTCAGTATATTGTGATGCTTCAAAAGAAGGTCTAGGTTGTGTATTGATGCAAGAGGGTAAAGTGGTAGCCTATAGCTCACGGCAATTGAAAACACATGAAAGAAATTACCCCACCCATGACCTAGAGTTAGCAGCAGTGATATTTGCCTTGAAGATTTGGAGGCACTATCTGTGTGGTGAGATATTTGAAGTGTTCTCTGATCACAAGAGTTTGAAATATCTGTTTACACAAAAAGACTTAAATTTGAGACAGAAGAGGTGGATGAAATTCATAGAGGATTATGATTTTGAGTTGCATTATCATCCCGAGAAGGCTAATGTTATGGCCGATGCTTTGAGTAGAAAGCCAGTTAGCAGTGTAGCTTCTATCACCATCTGAGAATGGGAAATGTTGGGTACTCTTAATGAGTTTGACTTGTAACTGGGCGAGTCGGTTGAATTCGCAGCTTTGTTTTCAATAGTTACACAACCTACACTTGTGAACTGAGTGTTAGAAGTGCAGAAGGGTGACCTTGAGGTGGAATCATTCCGAGAGAAGATTGCCAATGGGAAGGTAGAAAGTGGTTTAATTGTGTATCCCGACCTGAGTGTGAGATACCGTGACCGTTTGTTTGTACCGGAGTCTTGCCGAGAGGAAGTACTCCGAGAGTTTCATTATTCGCGCCTTGCGGTGCATCCGAGAGGCACAAAGATGTATCATGATCTTAATCGCCAGTTTTGGTGGAGAGGTATGAAAAAAGATGTGGCTGTGTTTGTATCAAAATGCCTTACTTGTCAACAAGTGAAGGCCGAGCATAAGAGGCCAGCGGGTTTGTTGCAACCCTTGCCTATAGCGGAGTGGAAGTGGGAACATATCACGATGGATTTTGTTGTGGGTCTTCCGAGGACTCAACGGGGTAGCGATGCCATATGGGTGGTCGCTGACCGATTGACTAAGTTGGCGCATTTTATTTCTATGCGCGTAAGTGACTCGATAGATTATCTGGCCGACTTGTACATTAGGGACATAGTGAGGTTGCACGGGGTCCCTGTGACGATTGTTTCGGAAAGAGATCCGCGTTTCACTACTCGGTTGTGGCAGAGTTTACAGAGTGCCTTGGGCACTAGATTGACTTTTAGTACTGCGTATCATCCTCAAACTGACGGGCAGTCCGAGCGTACTATTCAGATCCTTGAGGATATGCTTAGAGGTTGTGTCCTTGATTTTAAAGGGTCGTGGGAGAGACACCTACCCTTAGTGGAGTTTGCCTACAATAACAATTTCCAATCGAGTATTGGCATGGCACCGTTTGAGGCCTTGTATGGTCGACCGTGTAGATCTCCAATGTGTTGGGCCGAGGTGGGTGATGCACCTTTGTTTGGTCCAGAGTTGGTTCGGGAAACTATGGAGAAGGTTGCACTTATCCATAAGAGATTACTTACGGCGCAGAGTCGCCAAAAAAGTTATGCCGACTGTAGGAGGAGACCTTTGTCATTTGAGGTGGGTGATCATGTCTTTTTGAAAGTATCACCTAGACGGAGTTTGATGAGGTTTGGGAAAAATGTGAAGTTATCCCCTCGATTTATTGGCCCTTTTGAGATCCTTGAGCGGATTAGGGAGGTTACTTACCGTTTGGCGTTACCGCCACAAATTTTCGGGGTTCATGACGTGTTTCATAGTTGTATGCTTCAGAAATATGAGTCAGATCCATCGCACTTGTTGGATCGGACCGACTTAGAGGTAGATATGGATGCCTTATAAGAGGAGAGACCGCTAAGAATCTTGGATTGACGGGATCAAGTTTTGCAAGGCAAGACAATTCCCTTGGTAAACGTATTGTGGAAATATCACGGAGTCGAGGAAATGACATGGGAACGTGAATTAGAAGTCCGAGAGAAATATCCAGATTTGTTTGTTGATTCATGAGCATGTATTGAGAATTTATTTTATTAATGAAAAGGCTAAGCATTGTATATGTTTTAACTTATGAAAACATTGCATATGTTATGGTTGTTTGGGGAGAACATGGATTCAATATAAACATTGCTTATGTTTTGAGAATTTGGAATATTGACGATGTTGTATCGTTTTGGAAGCATTGTATATGCTATGTACGATTTTTTTGAAAATTTGAACTTTGGTTAAACATTGTAAATGTTTTGGGAAAATTGAAAATTTCAATTTAATTTGGGACTTGTGAATCGAGTCGGTGTGAATAGATGACCGGAGAATGGGTCATGGTACTGAACTTGTGGGAATTACATGGCTGTAAATAGTTCAATTATGTTTTAGAACCTAATTTGTAATTTCGAGGACGAAATTTCCTAAAGGTGGGGAGGTTATAGCGATCCCGATTTTACCTCGTCCTTTATTGTGTTCTGGACTCGGGTTCTGTGATTGTATACTGTTGCCTATGTCCTGTCTCTTCCCTTTAATTATTTGAATTTGAGTATTGGGACTTGTTGGATGAGTTTGGAACAGGTTGGTTGTCTTTTGGTATAAATGGTTGTTGCCCTGATTTTGACCTCTTCGCTCAAGTGAGGCTTCTTGCAGTCGAGCGAGCACTGTGAAAATGTTTCTTCGCTCAAGCAAGGCTTCTTGCGCTCGAACATGCGTCTGCATTGGGTGGTAGACCTGAAGCTTCGCATTCTACGCTCGATCGACACTTCTTGCGCTCGAGTGAGGCGACCTTTTTGTGTCTGGTCGCTCGAGCGAGCCTAGTTTACATCAGTTCACAACAACGTCGTTTTAGCTTCATTTTTTATCTCTTTTTCACCCACAAACCCTAAATCTGCAGCTTCTCTCTCTAGAAGCCACCTTCTCTCTAAGGTTTCATCTAAATCCATTGTGTTCTTAACCCTAGTGCCTTTGAGAATAAGGTAGAGGGCTTCAAGAGCTTCGTGTTGATCCAAGTAAGAGTTGGTTTCGTCATTTTTGGAGTTCAACCTTGCTTTGCTCGTCTTCTCCTCTTGAGATAGGGATTTTCTACACTCTAATATGGTTTTTAGCTTAGTTATTTGCTATTGTATATAGATGATGAGATTTGGTTGTGGTTTGGACAAATATAGGATTTTAGTGTGAAATGAAAAGAGGGGTTTTTGATGTATGAGAGATAAATGAGTATGGGATTTGAATATAAGATCTTGGTGTACCAAAATAGTTGATTTTGGGTGTTTGAGTTAATACTGGAAAGAGGGGGATTTTTACCCTAAATCGATAAAATGATTATTTTGTATAAATAATTGAAATTACCATTGAATATGTTAAATTGAAGATTATGATTATAAATAGGGATGTTGGATATGTATTATCTCACTTATGGAAGTTTTGAATAAACTATTTATTTCGATATTGAATATCTCTTTAGAAATAAATGCATTGGGCTATCGGTGGAGGATAGCTATGATTGTTGTAGAAATTACATGAGGATTAGGCGATTTAATGCTAATCCATTGTTGGTGTCATTGAATATGATTGTGTTATAAATACATTGTCTATGTATGTTTATTGGGAGGAGAAAGGGGATGTACTCCATATATGATTATGTTTATAAATACATTGCATGTGTATATTTGTTTAGGAGGAGAAAGGGGATGGACTCCATTTAAAGCAAGTTGGCCAGAGTATCCTCGGTGAAAGACCCAAAAATTTATATATAAATGGGTGCCAGTTCCTTCGGACGAAATATCCGTAAAACGGAAAGTTGAAGTGTCTATGTGTGTTTGAATAGTTGGAAAACCATCAAGTTGTAGTCTCATTTTGGTTATTGAAAGATAATGAATTTAACTCATGAATTGAGTAGCATATATGAATTGGAAATGAATTGAAAGGAAATGAAATGAGGTTAGGTCTTAGTGGCATATGAATATGCAGGCCTTGTGGATGTTGTAGTAACGGTATTGTTTATGCACATAGTATTTATATCTTTGCTAAGCCTCATATATGGTGTTAGATTATCTCTATTGGGCTGTTGGCTCACCCTATACAGGAATATCATTTTGAAGTACAGGTGAGGTGTTACCTACAAGGCAATAGTATGGATGGACTCTCGGGAAGCAAGAGCTTCTTAATTATGCCTTATGTGTGTATGTTTGTTATTTGTAAAGCCAAGGGCTTAAGATGTAATGAGCGAGACTAAATTTATATAACCAAGCAATGACTTGGAAAGATGTAAGCCTACATGGCATTTAATTTGTTATTAAATAGTAAACTCTGATGTATGAAAGTATGTTGTTTCTCATATTTATTCCACATATGAGTTATCTTTATTGTATTATTTTCGGGGCGTTACAAATTTCGAATGCATTTTGCATTTTTGTTTTCGACGAGCTGACCGAGCAGCTCGACCCTCATAAGTTGACCAGGTCAAAATCGGGATCGCTACACAATTTGACTTGCATGCACAAGTTAGATTTGCACTCATATACAACTGGACTTGTACACATACATAGACTGCACCCTACCATAAACTGCACTTGCACCTTGCTATAGATTAGACTTGCACCAACACACATGTTGTATTTTGCACTCCATCACATATTGAACTTGTATCCCACTAAAAATTTGACTTGCACCCATACACAGATTATGCATGCACCCCACCATAGATTAAACTTGCATCCATATACACATTGTACTTGCACCCTGCCACAGATTAGACTTGCATCCATGTATAGGTTGTACTTGTACCCTACCATAAATTAGATTTGCAACCATGCAGAGATTGTACTTGCACTCAACCATTGCACCTAAGCATATGTTATACTCGCATCCTGTGCACAAATTAGGCTAGTACCAATGCACAAGTTAAAAAGATATCAATTTCATATGTTTTTGTCTTTTCTGGGAAGAAAATAATTTCTAAAATTTATAAATATTTTTTTGTTGTTTATTTTTTTTAAGCAAAATATAAATTAGTTTGATAAAAATAAACATTAAAAAAGTATTATGTATGGTGTAAGTCTGATATGTGCTGAGTGCAAGTTCAAGCTATGCTAGGTGCAAGTTATATTTGTGTGGGGTGCAAGTCCAACCTGTCACGCCTCAAATTTTAATTACTCAGAAATATTACCAAAAGCCTTTAATTTAGGTCCAATTTTTATTTTATTTTATTTTATTTTTTTAATTATTACCCTTGAGTAATAGAAACATAGTAATGCATGTTCTGTCTCTCAATGAATACAACAATGAAAATAATATAGGCCAAGCTTCTACTGCAAAGCTACCAATAGATAATTACAAATAACTAAATACATTATTCATTCCTTTTACATCCATGATGAAATTATACATAAAAGATACACGGACTCCATAACTCTTCAACTAATGAATCTGAATTTCTCTTTCCTAGAAAAAAAAAAGAAGAAGATAAAACAACGAGGAGTGAGCATTAATGCCCAGTAGAAATCTCATAGTTCTATAACAATAGCTAACACAGATAGAAATGATCATGTATGCAAGGTGATATCATATAGTAAGGTGACATTTTTAAATTTTCAAAATATTATATGTAGAGTACCATTTTCTCAAAATTTATTTGAACGTTTTAAAGAAACCTTTCATCTCTTAAAAAAATTATCCCTCATCATCAGAAAAATCATAATTTCTCTTTTCAAAAACAAATGTGCCTAAGGAACAACATCATTTAAAATTTATTAACCCAATTTCAAAATATTCTTCTTTTCATTTCCATTTTAATATTCTTCTTCTCATTCTCTTCTACAGTTCACAATTATTATATTTCCATAACCTCAACCTCAAAGTTCAAGTTCCCTTAATACATTAAAAAACCCCCCTCATACACTCAATTCCCACTTGTCCATCCATTATTACTATAACTCCGTAACGTAAAAATCCAAATCTCCTTTATATTAAAAAACAATTCCCCTACATTCAATTTCTACTTATCTAATAACTACATCACATCAACGTTCGCATTCTTAGATTATAATTCGACATAACACAGGGTTAATAAACCCTTTCAATTTAATTTCTCAGTTATTTATAAAACAAAACTCATAATCTTCCTTTATAGTCACAACCATTCACTAACCCTTAATCCAATTACCATGTCATTTCCATTCTCTTCAAATAATTTCTATTTTCATTTTCCTTTCAGGCCAAATTACACATCAAAATGTAATTTCATGAGTTCATCACATGTCGCACATATTATTACCGAATCAACATGTTCCTCAACACGTTCCACCTTTAGCCGATTTGATACGGCGGGATAGCGGGCATCCAAATCCATAACACCTTCCACCTTTAGCCGACTTGATATGGCGGGCAGTGGACTCCCAAAATCACCTTTTAGTTTGAAACCATCCCCCACATTTGCTGATTCCAGAAACGGCAGGGCGGTGGGCACCAAAAACATCACAACCTTCCACATTTGCCAGCTCCATAAATGGCAGGGACGTGGACACCCAAAACCATCTGTTTTCCATTTTCTGGCTCCAGAAATGGCGGGCTCGTGGACACCCAAATACATTTTCCCACATTCATTCGGCGGTATGCGCAAACAAGGCAATTGTTGTCACGACCCCATTCCGCCCCTAGTAGAATGGTGTCGTGATGGCCAGTAATCCGAGATTACTGAAGGCCAACTTTCAAAATTCACACACAATCAGAGTATAAATATATGGGGCTCACCAGTGCGGAAGCAATATATACAAATCTAATTAGTCCATAAGAGTTGTGCATAAGTCAAATGGAATGGCATACAACTTTACATAGCTTTACAACTTGAATACAAATAAAATGAAGTACAAAAATACAAATTACATCTTGGTAAAAGGCTTCTCAAGCCGACATGTTCAAAATACATAAGCTTCAAGATTGCCGACATCCTCACTGCCGACATAACATGCATACAAAACACACATCTCGGCGTAGCCAACTTCTTGCTTGTTACCTACATATATACATAGGGAGGGTGAGCTTGGATACTCAGTGAATGGTACAAGTAATAAAGGGGATTTTTTCAAACAATACATAGTATATCCTTATTAAAACCATACATAACATAGCTTAGCTTGGCTTGAAATAAAACATCAATCGAACCTTGGTCTTTCAAAACTTACTTACTTATTTAACATACGTCAACTTAAAACATGGGGTGATGACATTCCGAGCGAAACAAAAACATAACCTTGGCATCGAGCACACCCGTTCATAGTCCGTTAGTGGCCGATATCTTAACAAGGGTGCTACTTAGGCTTAACGTCCCCTAGCACGAAAGGATGGTGCTACCTAGGTTTAAAGTCCCCTAGCACGGAAGGACTATGTTACCTAGGCTTAACGTCCCCTAACACGAAAGGACGGTGTTACTTAGGCTTAAAGTCCCCTAACACGAAAGGACGGTGTTACTTAGGCTTAACGTCCCCTAACACGAAAGGACGGTGTTACTTAGGCTTAACGTCCCCTAACACGAAAGGACTTGTGCCACAAATACTTAAAGTCCCCTGGCACGTACGGACTATGTTACCTAGGCTTAACGTCCCCTAACACGAAAGGACGGTGCTACCTAGGCTTAACGTCCCCTAGCATGGAAGGACTATGTTACTTGGGCTTAACGTCCCCTAACACGAAAGGACGGTTCCAAGAATGTCATCCAAAACAAAGCTTATACTTGATACATAAAATAGGGATATCATTCATGCTTAACAAATACTTTTATCAAAACCAGGCAAAGCTTTATCAAAACCTTATAACATAGCTTTATCAAAAATACCACTCACTTAGTTCTTGCGACGTCGGGATCAAAGCAAAGGTCCAAGTCCTACAAACACATGGCAAAGTCTACTGAATGTACTTCTCAAAACAAGTCTTACATGCATGTAAATGATCTCGGAAAACATGCTGGAAGTCAAAACACTATTTTACATGTCAGGAAGACATGCTGGGTACCAACCAAGTCTTTACCGAGGTCCCACACCTCCTAGACGAGGTGTGGCTACCTAGGCTTCGGCGTGCGGCTGCATGCCGAGGTGCGCACAAGACAAATTAAAGGTGTGAGTGATCATGCAAGGTAGGCTAAGGTGAGATACGATGCTTGGCCTAAGTGTGAGGTCTAGGTAAGAGTGATCTCGGCGACTACACTTAGGGAAGTGAGGTCTGGAGATCTGGATTTCCACCCGTGAAGAACAGGAAGAACATGAACATGAAGATCATGAAGAACATGCATGCTAAATTCATAACTTCTTTATTACAAAATCTGGGATTTCATGCTATGAGTTCAAAAACATGGACCTGGGTACCCACACTTGAAAATCATATGAAAACAAACACAAAAACATGGATCTTGGCATGAGCTTTCGGATCAAAACATGACTTTTCTTGAAGAACACATGAATACTATTTTCTCTTTCTAAAACCGAACTTCAAAGCAATGCATGGCTTACAAATCATATTCAATCATGCAATGCAATAACATGAACATAATGAACAACATGGGTAGATCAAGAATCTAACATTAGAACATGGATCTAACGGTTCGATCTCTAGGGATCAAGCTTGGAAATCTACTCTCCCTCAAGAACTCCTCTCCCTCTTCTAGAGCTTCTCTCTCTTCTTCAAAAACAAGGATATAGAAATGATAGGTTTCTCTCTGCCGGCTGACTTAACACTCAGCTTGGACACGTGGCAACGGCTGGTTGGCTCTCCTTAAAAAGGTGATAGATTGACAAGACAAGTGTAAGACAAAGTGTATCTAACAAGCTACCCGGCAAGGCACTCTGGCAAGTGATGACATCGGCTAAGGACAAAGCTTCGGCAACTAAGGTGGCAATGACCTCGGCTATGAAGGACAACACTTGACTAAGCTGGGCCACACCTTGGCCTAGATGTGCCACACCTCGGTCTAGGTCATACCACTCCAGGACAAGATCACTTAGGTGCAAAGGTAACATCTCGGCCTAGATAATACACATCTCGGCCTTGGTGATGAACACCTCGGCCTAGATAATGACATCTCGGCCAATATGTCAGGGCGAAGATGGAGGTCAAATAAAGTGGTTCCAAGACAATTCTAGACTGAAGATGACCTCGGCTTGGAATGATCTAGGCTTAACATAACTTAGGCTCGAGACACCAAGGAAGGAACAAAGCATGCACACAACACTTAGGCAAATCACATAAACACAAAACAAGACATGGACCTTACTTAGGCAAAACAAGTCACAAACATACAAATGCAAGTTTAACGAGTCATAATCATACAGATGGTCATGAACATGACTAAGACATAAATGTGGGTTATTACAATTGTGCACCATAACTCCCCGCACGGGTACCAATTTCAACTCAACCCACACATCAACATTTTGACCTTCCACATTTGTCAGCTCCATAAACGGCGGGGACGTGGACACCCAAAACCATTCCCCACACTAGTACCAATTTTAACTCACCCAACACAACTCAACACAATCCAACTGAACTCAACACAACTCGACCCAACACAATCCAACACAACTCAACATGATTCAACACAATTCAACATAGTTCATCATAATCCAACATAATTCAACACAATTCAATTCAACACCACTAAATGCAATTTAACATAATTCAAGGTGAACTCCTAAATCTCCATTTCATCATTTCATCCCAAGGCTCATGCCATCCATACCTTTACTAATTCTTACCCCCAAATTTGGTTTAATATTATAACATTATTTATAAGGTCCATAACAAGAGTTCAATCGCAAATTTTACATAATTTCCAAACACTTCCAAAATTCAATATGTGCAATTCAATACCTCAATTGCATGATTCTACTTTCATTTTAAGCAAAACCATCAACCATCTTCATGTACCAAGCTAGGGTTTTAAGAGAAATTAGAGCTTTTCACCCAACACTTTTTATTCTAAGTCTTCTATTAATTATACACCCAATTTCATAAGCCCATAATCATAACCCCAAAATTAAACCCCAACATATCAAACCCTAAACCCCCAATCTCATGATTTATCACAATATGCTTAAAACCATAAATTTTGTATTTATATAAATAAAATACCACAAATCTATCTATGAATGAGAGTATTGAGGAAGAACTAGAAACCCCTACCTCAAGGACCAAGCAAAGAAGCTAGATTAAGAGCCTCCTTTTGGAAATCCAAAATCCAGTCGATTGAAAATGTTGAGCTTCAAGTATTCTTCACTTTTTTGTGAGAGATCTTGGCCAAATCTTTAAGAAATAGAAGGTATTTGGGTGAAAAATCTAGGGTTTTTTGGACTTAGGGCGAGGGAAAGGAAAAGGGAAAAGAAAAGTGGAGATAATGATCTAGAAAATCACTTTTTAAGTTACTGGATTCACGCAGCCCGCTCGAGCGCCACTTTCTGCGCTCAAGCGCACTTGCTTCCAACACAGATACAAAAACTTCAAACGGGCATAACTCTCTCATCCGGACTCCGTTTTAGGTCGTTCTTGTGTCCAAATCAAAGCCCCAGAAACAAGCTTCCCAATGGTTCAAGCCTCAGACCCAAACTCAAAGTGTGGAAAAAGAAAAGGGCAAAAGAGTGATGGATGCTCGTAGAAAAATTATATGAGTCAAAGTTTTTGGTCCAATCTTCTTTACCATTATGTTACCACTTCGATCAATGTCCCAAAATAGAATAAGGAGGCTCCAAACACAACAATAAAAATGCCAAGAGCAATCCCGCTAATCCCAGAAATTCAAACTCAACCAGGCAGACTGCTCAAGCGTCCAATCTTCCGCTCAAGCAAACGGACCAATAAAGCCGACCGCTCGAGCGACCACTCCTGCGCTCGAGTGGAAATTCACAACTCTCAGAATCTCTGACAGACTGCAAAAGTATTGGGAGCCTCACAAGGCCACTCAAGCATCAACTCTTGCGCTCGAGCAGAAAGAAAAATTCTGGAGTGTTACACAACCTGTGCATAAGCGTAACACTTCCAAAATATTACAACAAATTCAACTCATAAGTGAAAGACTAATAGAAATAAAGTGCATTCGTTTATCAGAGTTCGTTTACAAAAGTTAACACATGCGATATGCATTTACAAATGTTCATCCTGAATCTATAACATGTATTACAATGTTAAGAGGATTAAAACTAAACATATAGTCATATGCCCTATAGGTTTACATCTTTCCAAGTCATGGCTTAGTTATAAAAAAGTGAGCCTATCTCAACACAAATTAAGCCTTGGCTATACAAAAGAATAACACAAAATAAAGAAGCTCTTGCTCCCCAAAGGTCCCTCCAAGCTATTATCTTGGTGGATGCATGTTACCAGCACCTGAAAAATGGTTTTCTCCAAATAGGGTGAGCCAAGGCCTAGTAGAAATAATCTAACACAGTATATGAGATTTAACAAAGATATAAGTATGATGTGCTGATACAATGCTTGTGACAAAACATTCACATTTTATACGACCGTAAAGTGCTAATGTTCATATTTCAATCCATCTCCCCTCAATTCATTTCAAGTTCACTTATTCTTCTCAATTCAAGAATCAATTTCATTATCTTTCAACAACCCAACTGAGACTATAACTCAATGTTCTTTTTTTTTTTCAATTCAATTCATTACTACAAAAACACTTCAAACTTTCATTTTGCAGAAATTTCATCCGCGGGATCGGCAACCATGTATACACAAGATTTCGGGACTTTTACTCTGGACACTCAGGCCAACTTAATTTCAATGGAGTCCATCCCTCATCTCCTCCCAAACATCATACATATACAATGTGTTTAAAATATGGTCACATTCAATGACAACCAACAATAGATTAGTTTCAATTTACTTAATCCTCATGTAATTTCTACAACAATCATAGATATCCTCCACCGATAGCCCAAGATAGATATTTCCAAATAGATATACAATCTTCTTAATAGATAAATTATTCAAATTTCCATGGGTGACAGACAACACGTGTCCAACTCCACCATTTATATCAATAATCCTCCAATTTCACATCTATCACTGTCAATTTTAGTTATTTATACAAAATAACAATTTGACCCATTTAGGGCAAAACTCCCCTTTTTCCAAATATCAACCCAAGTACCAAAATCAATAATTTTGACACAATACATTCTCATATACAAAATCCATAACCATTTATTTCACATTCACCAAAAACCCCTCTTTTGATTTCATACCCCAAACCCTAGGTTTGCTCAAACTACTCCCAAATCCCACCGTTGTCACACAATGATAAGTAACTAAGCTAAAAACCATATGAAAGTGTAGAAAATCCCTTCCTCATAGAGAGAAGATGAGCCAAGCAAGGGTGAAACTCCAAAGATGCCCAAACCCAACTCTATTCGGATCAAAGTGGAGATCTTGAGATGGTCTACCTTTTTATCAAAGGGATTAGGGTGAAGAAATCACTAGAACTAAGTGAAAATGTAGAGAGAGAGTGTGTGTGTGTGTGTGTGTTTTAGAGGGAGAGGGTCTCAACTTCAGGTTTTAGGGGGAAAAGATCTGAAAAAGTGATGTAAAAAGTCATTTTTACGATCTGATATACGCACAGTCCGCTCGAGCGCAAGAGTTGACGCTCGAGCATCAAACACAATAAGTTGTTCCGCTCGAGCGCCAAGACATAATGAACAAGACGCTCACCGCTCAAGCGCAAGAGGTGACGCTCGAGCGTAGAAAACACACATCCAATAGTTTTGCAGACAACAGACCGACATTCGAGCGCAAGAAAGGCAGCTCTAGCACCAACCCGCTTAAGCGTGGAAAACGCCATTCAAGCGTAGAAATCACTCTCCCAGTAGTTTTGCAGGCTTGCAAAAGTGTTGAGAGTTTGCAAAGCCTGCTCGAGCGCAGGAAGTGCTGCTCGAGCGGAGGACCAAAAACTGGGCAACACAAGGTTTGAAATACAATTGACCAACTTGCCCAAACACAAACACAACCACAATAACCCAAAAGCCAATTTCAAAGAGACACAAAAGGAACAAGAGGTAAACAACAATATGAAAGCATTAAACCCGAGTCCGGGATATCACAAGAGTCGAGTCAAAACTAGGATCGCTATAATAAGTGCAAGTCTAATCTGTGCAGAGTACAAGTCCAACATGTGTATGGTGCAAGTCTGATTTGATTTGTGTGAGGTGCAAGTTTAACTTGCGCATGAGTGCAAGTTTAATATGTGCGGAATGCAATTCCAATCTGTACGGTGCGTAAGTCCAATCTGTGTATGGGTATAAGTCTAACTTATGCACAATTTGATCTGTGTAGAGTGCAATTACAACTTGTGCATGAATGCAAGTGTAATGAGGTGCAAGTTTGATCTATACAGTGTGCGAGTCCAAGGTATGCATGGGTGCAAGTCCAATATTAAAATGATGAGTTTTTTTTTCGATTTATTCACCAAACTAATTTTTTATTTTTTGAAGAAAAATAAAAAATTGAAAATTAAACCAAATTGTGCATAAAAAAATTAAAATAATTTTTAAAAATATAAAATAAAAATAATTTAAGTGAGATACTAAAAATTATATTAAAAAAAATCACTTAAATAAAAAATAATAATAATCACTACAAATTAGACTTGCCTCATATACAAGTTAGACTTGCAAATCAAACTTGCACCCTACATAGATTGGACTTGCTCCCATGCACATGTTGGACTTGCACCCACACATATTGGAGTTGCACATATCTGACTTGCACCCATGTACAAATTGGACTTGCACTATAGGTTGTAGTATTTTTTAATATTTATTTTTGTCATACTAATTTGTATTTTATTTGATAAAAATAAATATAAAAAATTATTCATAAATATAAAATGTTATTTTCCTTCCAGAAAAGATAGAATCATTAGAAAATAATTTTTTTATTTATCAAACTAGTTTTTACTTTTTCAAAGAAAAATTAGAAGAAAGAATTCAACCTAACATGGTGAATTAAATTTCTCACATCCTAATTTTTTTTCCTATTTTAATGCTAAAATATATGCCTTTTTTTTGTCAATTTTTAATGACATATTTTATTTGTATGGATTGAGTTATCATTTGTGTTAGTTTTTTATTTTAAAAATATTACCCCATTTTTATTGTTTTTGTCTAAGTCATTATTTTTATTTGTATGGTTTGAGTTAATGTTTTCATTTGTATTTGTATTAGCATTTATGTTTTCTCTTACCAATATATATTTCAATTTGAAAATAAAATTTAAAGGATTTTACTATTTATATTAACTTAAACCATACAAGTAATTTTAATTATATAAATTGCGGATGGTGGGTTAGCAGATTAGCGGATTGACAAATTGCGGTTTGAGCGGGTTTTGGCGGATTGAAGAATATTCTAACTAATTATCATACATTTACATAATATAGAACACTAATTTGTATAATATTTTTTAGCTATATAACTGTGTGTGTCGATTTCTGACCACACTGCCAAACAGGTACTCAGCTGGAGAACATTGGCAGAATAGACTGTGCCCGAACGACATGTCACAGAAAGATGAGATTCCGGCGGTGGTTCGTCCACCCGAGGGCACTCCGACGATCAAGTCAGTTATCTCTTAAAGATAGCAAAAGTGCTTAACTCACTATTCAGAATATCAAAAGCGTACCTTAGACCCATGAGGGTGCCTTACCGTTATAGCCTACACTGATCTAATCCCAATAGAAACCTAGCTTCGATGGACTCTGGCTCAATGCTAATTCCGGACTCCTAGTTAGATTGGGATAAACTCTCTAAGAGTCTTATCTTTATCCAAACTGAAGTCCTCTCCCATTCTAGGACTCTTGTCCCTTATCTGCTCATCCTGGATTTTGGTATCTTCGCAGATAACCTCGACCTAGCCGAGATTACCTCATCGTCATGACCAAGACACATGGCACCTCGGCTGGCACTTCGGTGCCACCTCGGCTACGTGTTGTCATTCAAAAAATATGTCCCCACAACTGCCCTCGAGGTTCTATTACCTCGGCATCCTGAGGTGATGGAACCTATATCATTTTTTCAATTTAGTACGTCGGCTAAGCTCTATTTATCCTTCATTACCAAGGTCATCATTCGTTGGCTCAATATGACCTGGACTTATAGTCTATTTTCATCAATGCTTTAGAACCAATAATCAAGTCTGTTCAAGTTTCTCCACCGAAATCATCCCCCTAGATGAGGTCTTGCTCCATTAAATCAAGAACTCCAAGAGTTTCTATACGCGTATGAGTTGTCACGCACAGTAACTCAACCGTTTTTGCCACGCGTCCTTTCCCTATTGAACCGTACCTAACACGCGCCATCAAGTCATGTCGCATTTGCGTGCACCGCCTGACAGACACATCGTCCTAGGCACACTAATTGTGTTTTTGCCGGCCTTTTGTGTTTTGATCAAAAACACTTACGTCTCTCTTCGTCATTTCACTTTTGCATCTGTCTTCTCCAAACTTTCTCTCTCTAACACTCACCTCCCAAATCCTCCATTTTCATTCCGTCGAAGCTTTATGCAACTGTTTCCACTCTCCCCCTCCAGGGAGGCATTCACCGTCCTGCCACTGGTTCCACCGTCGTTCAACTTCGGCATTTATTTCATCGGCGTCACTCTTCCTAGTAAGCCACTGCTTCCCTTCATTTCAATTTCTTGTTTCACTTCAAATTGCTATGCTCGTACACTGCTACCATGATTTTATTCATGTTCTTGAATCTTCATTTATGTTGTAAATTTTTCCTTGCTTGCAATTTTGTGTTTGTTCAATCTGTTCTTGATTCATGACCTTTATGTACAAATCACACATACACTTGTTTATTTTGCCACTGTTTTTGGCCTTGCACACCTACCCAAACTTTATTTAGTGTTCTTTGATTTCTAGTTTGTCTTCTTGAATCTGAATCATGTTCTTGTTTCTGTTTTCTGTGTCTTTTTTCAGATTCTTTCCTTCAATTCTTGTTTCCATAGTCTTAGGCTTGGGATTTGTTCTAGAAACTTGATCTTTAGGAAAACCGAACCTAAAACCCTTTAAATTTTTAGAAAAATTTGCCTCAGCACACGTTTAAGTTTTATCCACGGTCCTTTAAACCTTGACAAAACACTTCCTTCTGAAATCCAAAACCTTGTCCCTCTAGCCGACATCATGGGAATGTTTAGGTGGAGAGTAGATACTCCTACCATGCTAGAGTACTTTAGGCAGGAGTTTGCCATCCCTACCGATGTTCACCTTAGGTTGGCAGGGGAGGAGGACTCCATCATGCCAGATGGGGATTCCATGTCTTTCCCTGTAGTGGCATTTCTTGAGTGGGGGCTTAAGTTCCCCCTTGACATCCTCTTCCGTGAAGTCCTCCACTATTATAAACTGAACCCAATGCAGTTTGCCATTAACTCTTACCGAGTTATCAATGGTATAATTGCCCTGGCTAGCCGAGAAAACGCTAGGATTACTTTAGCCGATATCCAGTACTGCTATACCATGTGTGGCCTTAAGTCAGAAAAAGGCTACATCTATTACCTTAAGCTGAGGTCCACAGAATACAAACTCATCGCCAACCTCCCAGACTCCAACAAGGGAGCTAGAGACGATTATTTCATCGTCTCGGCCAACTGGGAGTTCCTACCAAGCGATGACCTTCACCTCTATCCCCTAAGCCGAACAGTGTTCAAAGAGGGAAATAGTAAGAGCCAAGAGTCACTTTACTTGCTTACAAGTCTTTAATACTTTGTACCTTCTATATGTTCTAACGTTTATTTTTTCTTGCAGCTCTTCCTCAACCACCAAAGAACTTTCAAAAATCCTTTTATCCCAGCAAAGATTTCAAAAGGATGTTGGGTTTGCCAGTTGAGCAGCTAAAAGCTCCTTTGCTGCTCAACTACATCCCAACTTACAAGTCTGTACTACCCGACGTCTCGAGAAAAAGCAACTATCCTCCTTCAGCAACAACTTCTGCTTCAACTTCGTCACCTCAGCCAAATCAGGGATCAACCTCTGATCTAGTAAAACAGCCATCAACCTCTGCTCCCCAACTGATTCCACCAGCCCAGCGCCAATGCCGACGTCATGCTTCTGCCAACACTCCTACTGGTAGAACTCATATCGAAAAATGCCGGAGTGTTGAGGCGCCAGCTTACGACCCAGCTAATCCATCCATAGCTCTGCTAGCAATCCACTTTGGCACAAGGGTCACAGTTGCCGCCACAGCCGACGAGATGGATCGTAAGAAGGCTATTGCTGATGATCTTCTGGCCGACATCCCCAACGTTGTCATCGTACAATCCTCACCTTCCCAGTCTTAACCCAAACCGAAGCCAAAGAGACTGAAGAAAGCCCAACCCAAGGCAACGGTGACTTAGATCGACTCTGAGGACACCTTGCAGATCTCTAAAATAGTTGAGGTAGAAAAAAGTGCCTCTGCCGCCGAAAAGAGGCCCGCCGAGACCGAACCCTCCGACTCTACCAGGTCAAAAAAGCCGAGGTCGGTGTCTGCCACAACCTGGGGGTCCCTAAAATCCCCCTGGGCCCCTCCAATCATAATTGAGGACAAGCCAGTCAGAGCCAACGACACCGCGACTGACATTGAAGTCGGCGTTGCCCTCTTTACTGCCTTGTTCTTTCCTAAAGACCTCGAACGCAACTCCGAGGCCAGTGAATACGAAAACTTTGCTTTGATGTTGCAGCACTCCGTATAAGTAAGCCCCTAACACTTGGTACTCTTCATTCTCTGTTTTTTCATACTTAAAGAGTTTTTACTAACTTTTGTTTTTTCCATTTCTTCTAGGCAATCCAGCACGCCCACTCCTTCGCTATGCAGGCCTTCAACATCAAGAAGGAGTTGACCCGCAAGACCAAGGAGACTGCTGGTTTTCTCAAGACCATCAATAAAGCCGAGGCCAAGATAAAGACATTGATAGATCAGGCTAAGGCAGCTAAGAAAGGCCAAGACGAGGCCGAGAAAAGGGCCGGAGCTACAGAGGGTGTTGCTGAAGTACTCAAGGCTGAGAAAAAAGAGGCCGAAGCAAAAACAGTCAAAGCCCAAGCCGATCTTCGGGTTGCCTTGGCCACAAAGGAAGCTAAGATCAAGGCGGCGGATGAGAAGGCCTACGCCGAGGGGGCAGTCGACGTCCGTGAGGACTGCAAGAAGCAAGTCAAGAAGGCATGCAACAAGGGTTACTCCCTTGGCTGGATGGTTGCTTGGAAAGAACTGGCTCTCCCTGAGGACTCTCCTCTTAAAGACGATAGTCGACTCGTCCTGCCATTCCCCCCTACTCCAAACCAATCCGAGGACGAGGCTGAGTCCGAGAAGGAAGCTAAGGCCGATAAGTCTAAGAGGGCTGAAGATGTTGGGGCCAAGTCCTCAACTCTAAATGAGCAAGTCTTAGACTTGACTCAGGATGAGGAGGACGAAGTCTCAAAAGATGCCTCCCCCAAGAAGACAACATCCGAGGTGCCAATGCCGAGAAGAGCCTCGATCAAACTCTACAAGAGATCGATGCTGAGCTCGAGGCTGAGAAGGCTGCCGAGAAGTCTTCCCAACTGTCTTCTGGAGTCGAGACAGAGTCCGCCGCCGACACCGAGTAGTCTGTCAATAAACATTTTCCTTTCTACTTAGTACTTTTCTTGAACAATGTTTTTTAGTTTTTATTTTTGGCCGACGTGCCACTTTTGTAATCTGAACAAGTAGTCCTTCTTGTAGGCCGAAGTGCCCTTTCACTTCTTTTTAATGCAAGTATAACTGCTTCTTTCAAGTGTTTTGAATGTTTGTCTTTCCTTTTCTGTCTTGTGTGATTCCACACCTAGAATATTTTGCATGTCTTCAATTTATGCCTTTAGCTGTATAGTCTCCTTGGATTATCATACCTTGGACATAACTTCCAATCTTGTTCATCTCGGCCTTGGCTTAACAATTGAAAACATTGTAAAAATATTTTCACAAGCGTTATTTAAAACTTGCCACTTTACTTTTACTTATCAAGACTTCTGTCTTCCAATATCTTCCAAGTCTTGTCAAAATGGTAATCTCGGCAAGTACGTAGGTACTTCTTTCAATACAACCTTGGCTTGACTTCAACTTGTAAACTTTTCTTAAAAATTTCAACAAGTGTTAAAGCAATCTTCTTTTAACATAATCTCGGCTTAACTTCAACTTGTAAATTTTTCTTAAAAATTTCAACAAGTGTTAAACCAACCTTGGCTTGCAAATTCCAACACCCAAGCATCATTCTCCAGCCCTCTGCCCCCCTAATGTGAACTTAAGTTCCACTTGGGTCCTCATTAAGCATGTGGCTTTGACCTCGTCGCCGAGGTCAGATTCAAACAAAGACTGGCCGAGGTTACCAACCTTGGTCTCTCTGTTAATCTAACTGACATGTACTTAGTTTCAATCTATGTTTGACTCTGCCGATATGGCAAGTCTGGATTAATCTAACATAGTTCAACTCCATTATATGCAAGTATAATTTCTTCTCTGCCATATAATGAGTCTAAATTATTCGTCATGTTTCAATCAGAAACATCACTAACTTAGTTCAACTCTATTATATGTAAGTATAATTCAACTCTGCCATATAATAAGTATAAGTTATTCGTCATGTTTCAATCAAAAACATCACTAACTTAGTTCAACTCTACTATATGTAAGTATAATTCAACTCTGCCATGTAATAAGTCTAAGTTATTCGTCATGTTTCAATCAGAAACATCACCAACTTAGTTCAACTCTATTATATGCAAGTATAATTCAACTCTGCCATGTAATAAATCTAAGTTATTCGTCATGTTTCAATCAGAAACATCGCCAACTTAGTTCAACTCTATTATATGCAAGTATAATTCAACTCTGCCATATAATAAATCTAAGTCATTCGTCATGTTTCAATCAGAAACATCGCCAACTTAGTTCAACTGTATTATATGCAAGTATAATTCAACTCTGCCATATAATAAGTCTAAGTTATTCGTCATGTTTCAATCAGAAACATCGCCAACTTAGCTCAACTCTATTATATGCAAGTATAATTCAACTCTGCCATATAATAAGTCTAAGTTATTCGTTATGTTTCAATCAGAAACATCGCCAAGGGACTAGTTAACTGTGTTACACAAGTTTGAAATAAAAAATTGAGCTAAAATTTTATTAATTACTTCGGCTAATAATAGAAAATTTTAAAAAAATAAAAAAATCTAATAATAAAAAAACTTCAGATTGTAAGTATTCCAAGGTCTTGGTAACTCTTTTCCTTCACTGTCTTCAAGCCGATATGCACCACTACCTAGGACCAAGATGATTCTATAAGGTCCCTCCCAATTTGGGCTAAGCTTGTCCTCTCTGGGATCCTTCTTGTTGCTGATGACCTTTCTCAAGACGAGGTCCCCAACTTGGAACTCTCTTGGGTTGACCTTCTTATTGTAAGCCCTAGCAAGCTGCTGCTGGTAAGCCCCCAACTGAATTGCTGCTTTCTCCCTTCTTTCTTCTAACAGATCCAGACCTCGGGCTAAGAATGCCTCATTGGTTCCATTCTTAACTCCCTGGGTTCTGATTCCTAGGATGCCAACCTCAAGTGGAATAACTGCTTATGTGCCATAAGCCATGGCAAATGGGGACTCCCCAGTTGATCTTCTTAGCGTAGTCCAATATGCCCAGAGTACATTGGGCAACTCTTCCACCCGCTTTCCCTTTACTACTTCCAGCCTCTTCTTGATCCCATCCAAGATAACCTTATTGGAGGCTTCTACTTGACCATTACTCTGAGGAAAGCTAGGAGTGGAGTAATAATTCTTGATTTTGTACTTTGCACAGAAGCTCTTGATTAGCTTATTGTCAAACTATGTACCATTGTCTGCTATTATATTGCCCTTGGGATCCCAAACCTGGTAATGATGTTCTTCCATATGAAGTTCTTCACATCAACGTCCCGAATTTTTGTAAGGGGTTCAGCTTCTACCCACTTGGTGAAGTAATCTGTTGCCACCAGCAGGAACTTCCTTTGTCCAGTTGCTTGAGGCAGTTGTCCAACAAGATCCATGCCCCATTGGGCAAATGGCCAAGGGTTGGACACTGGGTTCAAGTTCGCTGCTAGTTGATGTATCAAAGATGCAAACCTCTGGCACTTCTCACACTTCTTGACATAAACTTCAGCATCTTTCTGCATGTAGGGCCACCAGTACCCCTGAGTAATGGCCCTATGAGCAAGTGACCTGCCCCCAGCGTGGCTTCCACATACTCCTTTGTGTATTTCATGCAGAAAGTCTTCAACTTATGAAGGATGCACACACCTCAAAAGGGGTCCAGTAAAAGATCTTCTGTAGAGATGTCCCTTTGCCGTTAGACTGAACCTTGCTGACTTCAGCCTGATCTTGTTCGCCTCTTTGTGATCATCTGGCCGTTTCCCATCTCTAAGAAATACTATTATCGCATCCATCCAACTTGGTCCCATCTCCACACACATTGCGTCATGCTTTGTGTTCAGTGGTTCTATACTTGGACCTGACAGGTAGTCGACCATGATTGTCCTTGCCTCTCCAGGTTTCATTGCACTAGCCAGGTTGGCCAAAGCATCAGCATGGTTGTTGTTACCTCGGCTAACTTGCTGTAGTCGGCAATTCTGGAATAAGGCTACTAGTCTTCCCACCTCCTTTACATAGGCCGACATCCTTTCATCTCGGGCTTCGTATTCGCCTGTTGCCTGGTTAACGATAAACTGGGAGTCACAGGAGACTATTACCTCATCGGCTTTCATTGTTACTGCCAATTTTAGTCCTGCAATCAGTGCTTCATACTTTGATTCGTTGTTTGAGGCCTTAAACTCTGAACGAATGGATTGTTTCAGTATCTGCCCATCTGGAGACACTAGCACTACTTCTACCCTCACTCCTTGTCGGTTTGAACTTCCATTAACAAACAGGTGGAAGGAGTCGCCGATGTAAATACTGTAAGGCCTAAGTTTCTTTTATTTCCTTTGTTCTACTATCCCCAGCTGGGTTTCTTTTTGTTCACTTGGACATCATATACCTCGGCTCAATGGAGCCCAATGTATGATGGCGCCTGGTGTGAACTCGGCTACGAAGTCGGCTAAAACTTGGCCTTTGATTACCGTTATGGGTTTGAATTCCAAGTCATATTGGCCCAACACCACTGCCCATCTAGCTATTTTGCCTGTCAGATCTCCCTGCTGTAACAGGGAATTCAAAGGATGCTCAGTTAACACCATAATTTTGTGAGCTTGAAAGTAATGATTCAGCTTCTTGGAAGCTATTACTAATGCCAATGTTAGCTTTTCCAAGGGTAAGTATCTGGTCTCTGCATCTACTAAGGTTTTACTCATGTAGTAAACTGCCCTTTGCTCCCCATTTTCTTCTCTAATTACTATTGTACTCACTGCATGCTCTGAAACTACCAAGTATAAGAACAGCTTCTCTCCAGGTACTGGATTTGAGAGAACTGGAGATGTGGTAAAATACTTTTTCAAGTTGGCCAGGGCGACTTCGCACTCTTCTGTCCATAAGAAGTCTGTGGCTTTCTTCACTAAGGTGAAGAAAGGTTTACATATGTCAGCGCTTCTGCTTATGAATCTATTCAGGGCTGCAGCCCTTCTAGTCAACATCTGCACTTGTTTCGCTGATGTTGGGCTTTTCAATTCTAAGATGGCTTTGATCTGATCCAGGCTTGCCTCAATGCCTCTTCTGGTAACCAAGTATCCTAAGAACTTACCAGACCAAACTCCAAGTGTGCATTTCGATGCATTGAGTCGGAGCTGATATATTCTAAGGATATCAAAAACGGCCTTTAAATCTTCCAGATGATCCTCAGGTTCCTTGGTCTTCACGACCATGTCATCTATGTATACCTCCACTGTTCTTCCTATTAGATGTTTGAACATCTTGATCACCAGTCTCTGGTAAGTTGCTCCTGTATTTTTCAACCCAAAAGGCATCACTTTGTAGCAATACAACCCTTTTGGGTTGATACATGCAGTCTTCTCCTCATCTGGGGGGTACATGGCTATCTGATGGTACCCCCTGTAAGCATCTAGGAAGCTCATCCTTCCATGTCTTGAGGTGGCATCCACCAATTGGTCAATTTTGGGAAGTGAGAAACTGTCCTTGGGACAAGCCTTGTTCAGGCTGGTGAAATCCACACAGACCCTCCACTTCCCATTCTTTTTCTTCACGACGACCGTGTTTGACAGCCATGTTGGGTAGTTTACCTCTCGAATGGCCTTAGCCTCCAGAAGTTTATTCACTTCCTCTTTTACTACCTCAACATGTATTAACGTAGGCCTCCTTGCTCGCTAGATGACAGGCTTGGCCAACCTGTCCACATTCAGTCTATGGCAAGTGACCTCGGGGTCAATGTCAGGCATCTCGTATGGTGTCCAAGCAAACACTTCAAGGTTTGCTCTCAAGAATGCCTCTAATTCCTTTTCCTCTTCCTCGGCCAATCCTAAGCCGAGAAGGAATAAGCGCCCTTCATTCCCTTGCAGGACTAAGATATTCTTCAGGGTTTCCTCACTTTTCTCGGCTGATTCTTTGCCGACGTCTTCAAGGACCTCCATGTCCTCATCCTCAATCTTTGCTATTTCTGCTTCTTGTATGTTGCAGGTAGATTTCATTGCTACCATGGAGCAATTCTTTGCCTGCACCTGATCCCCTCTAACTTCCTCAATTCCCTGTTCTGTTGGGAACCGCAACAGCTGGTGCAATGTTGAGGGAACAACCCCTATTGCATAGAGCCATGACCTTCCCAGAATAGCATTGTAAGGGGAGGGGGTGTCAATTATTGTGAACTCCATTTTCACCTTCTTGGTTCCAGCTTGCACTTCTAAACTTATTGCTCCCAGGGACCACGTTGGCGTTCCGTTGAACCCAACCATTGGGCCATTAGACTGCTCCAGATCATCTTGGTGAAGGCCAAGCTCCTTGTAGCACCTGACATTCATGATGTCACAAGAGTTGCCCTGGTCAATTAAGATGCGCTTCACTTGGTACTTTCCAATCTAGAGGGATATTACCAAGGCATCGTTGTGTAGATGTTGCACCATCTCTAGGTCGTCTTCAATAAAGGACACCACTGGTCCCTGGTACTCGTCTGTCCTAGGTCTTTTTTTGCCAAACTTGATACACATGCTGTAAGTGCTTTACCTTCTGAGTCTCCCCACGTATTTCGTTCTCATTGACCTTCGAGTGAATCACATTAATCACTTGAGGTTCGCCTGCTTGCGGTTGTGGTGTTGAAAGAGGTAGTGCTGCCGGTGCCGGAGGCAGTCTTGTTTGCTTTTCCCTTGTCCTGGCCTCGTCTACTAGGTCCCTTAAATGACCTTGTCTTACCAGGTCTTCCAGATGTGCCTTAAGAGCTCTGCACCCTGAGTCAGATGCCCAACTTCATTGTGGTAAGCACAGTGCTTGCCAAGGCTTCTTCCCATAAATTCGCCCTGAACCCTTGCTGGTGCTCTGTAATACGGCTGATTTCGGATTTTCTCCAACACTTTGTAAACCGGGATTCGGAATACGATTGTGACTACCTATGCAGCCCTTAACCCTGTGTCTTGCTTATTGTATCCATTGTTACCTCGGCCTCGCTTCGGCAAGCTGTTTCTCTTCTCTTGTTTTGACGCCTTTGTCCCCGACGTGTCTTCCTTGGCTCTCGTATACTTCTCAATTCTGGCCATGAGTTCCTCCATACTTTGTGGCAATGTCTTTGCCAATGATTTTCGAAGCAGACAATCATCATTCAGACCGTTCTTGAAAGATACGATCGCTACCTCTTGGTTGCACCCGGGTATTCGGTTGAACACCTCATAATACCTTTTGACATAGGCCCTAAGGCTTTCATCCTCGCTAATTCTCAGAGCCATCAGAGAGTCCACCCTCAACGGCTGTAGTTTGTTTGTCACAAACCTGGCCACGAATATCTCAGCCAGGCCCTCCCAGCTTTTCACAGTTCCTTTCGGCAACTTGTGAAACCAGTCTGATGCGATTTTTCCAAAGGACGAGGGAAACACCTTGCAGAGCAATGGCTCGTTCCCGGTGTATAGTGCCATTGAGTTCAGATACAAGCCAACGTGAAAGTTAGGGTCCGACTTACCGTCGTATATCTAGAATCTCGGCATGTGAAACCTCTTCTGGGCTTCGAATTTGTCCAATTCTAACGAGATCGGCGTTCTTGGTTTGACTGGAGAAGTCACCTCGGCATCTTGTCGCTTCCTCTGTAGGTAATCCCTCAGATCCTCCTTGGTCTGTCCAGGAGCTCGGCTATCTCTGGATTTCAACATTTTCGGTGCACTACTTCCAGTGTCATTATGAGTCCTTTTGAACCTCCCTCCATTAGTCATGTTGAAACAGAGTTCATTCCCCTTGAACATCCCAATGTTCTTTGGTGCAGGCTTCTTTAGTTCGACATGTCTTCTGAGATTCTCCTCTCGTTGATTCTCCATGCCCGACCTCCCGTGAAGGCCAATGAGAATGTCCCTTGGTCCTGTCGTGCTGAGGGACTGTAGGAACTGTTTTCTATCCCCCTTTTCGGGCATCTTTCTTGGCCGCTGGAATCGGCGTATCTTGTAACGGGAACAGTGGCTGCATGACATTATTTTGCATCATGAAATTGATGACCGATTACAGGTCTGCCAATTTGTTCGTCATTCCCTTTATCTCACCGTCCCTCTGCAGGCATCTATCTTTCCATACCTGGAGGTTGTCCTCGTTATAATAACCGCCTCGGTCTGTCTTTTTTGGTACATCTCCTTCCTGGCCAACGTCTTGCTCTCTGTGATTCTTATCACGAGTTTCTTCATTGCAGTTATCTTCCTCGACGTCAAGGTCAATATGTTTGCCACTTCTAGTGGGGATGTCATCCCCGTTCTTCTCTTTTTGTTCGTCGTTGGCCATCTATTCTCTTTTCTTTCCCATAGACGGCGCCAAATTGTGTGTGTCGATTTTTTACCACACTGTCAAACAAGTACTCAGTTGGAGAACACCGGCAGAATAGACTGTACCCGAACGACCTGTCACAGAAAGATGAGATTCCGGCGGTGGTTCATCCACTAGGGGGCACTCTGACGATCAAGTCAGTTATCTTTCAAAGATAACAAAAGTGCTTAACTCACTATTCAGAATATCAAAAGCGTACCTCAGACCCATGAGGATGCCTTCCTTTTATAGCCAACACTAACCTAATCTCAATAGAAGCCTAGCTTCAATGGACTCTGGCTCAATGCTAATCCTAGACTCCCAATTAGATTAGGATAAGCTATTTAAGAGTCTTATCTTTATCCAAACTGAAGTCCTCTCTCATTCTAGGACTCTTATCCCTTATTCGCTCATCCCGGAGCCTAGCCGAGATTAGCTCAGCGTCATGACTAGGACCGGTGGCACCTCGGCTGGCACTTCAGTGTCACCTCTGCCACGTGTTGTCATTCAAAAAATATGTTCCCACAATAACACAAAGTAATGTTACATAATATGTTCTATATATATAACCACTAATTTGTAATAAATTTGATATCTTAAATCTCTCTCACTCATTTTTACATTGATATTTCATTGGAAGTTAAAAAATATATATGTATTAACTATAGCGGAGCGGAGCGGTTTGGTTGGCGGATTATAAATTTTAAAGTTTAAACAGCGGTTAGCGGTTAGAGCGATTCGGATTGATGCGGATCGGTGCGGTTTTAGCGGATTGGACGGTATTTTGCACAACTCTAGGTGTGGGTGTGTGCAGGTTGTGTTATTGGCTATGAGAGTTGAGGGTAAAATTGTAAAATCAATACAAAATTTCAATTTTTTTTTTTTAATTTTTTTTATAACTTTTGTACTCTCCATTGCTTGAAATTTTGAAAAGTAGCCACGGACTGGTAATACTTTTTCCCAAGTTCCACGGTCAGGTAATTCCCTTTTATTTTTTTTTATGTTTTGTTGCCTTTCATTATTTTTTTCATGATATAGTTATTTTTAAATTTTATTTTTTAAGTAGAACAAATTAACGAGACACCCCTTCATAAATTTGTGTAAAAATTTAAAGACAAATCAAATTAATCGGATATTGATAGACCTTTTATTAAATTGTATTTGTATCTAAAAAAATATTTGGTAATTGTGTTTTAAAATATAAAATTGAATATAAATGCAATGTGATGAAAGGGTCTCATCAATTTAATTTGAGTTATTTATATAGAGACTTCTTAAACTATTGAAAAATAACAATTTGACCTCCTGAACAATAAAAATATATAAATAGACCTTCTAAATTATTGAAAAATTTTATTTTGTCCCATAAATTATAAAAATATACAAATTAATCTCCTAAAATATTGACGTTTATTATGAGGCCTTTCCGTAAATAACTCAAATAAAGGCTAGGAAAGTTATGCAAGAGAGGTGGCCAAGCCTTTTTTTAAATCAAAACTTCGATAAAACTTGGAAGGCCATGGCTTGTAATTCACTTGATGACTTCATAGAAATGCTTTTGGGTCAAACCAGGTGGACTTGACTTAATCAATGACCTCATAAAATTGGGGCGGTGTTTAGGAAGTTAAAATTTTATTTTATTTTTTAGTTAAAATTTATTAAAAAAAAAAGTAAAATAGATTAAAATAATTAATAAGATAAAATGTCACATTAAATCCATAATCATTTCACTACAAATCAAATTGATCGGATATCGATAGACCTTTTATCAAATTATATTTGTATTTAAAAAAATATTTGGTAATTGTGTTTTGAAATATAAAATTGAATATAAATGCAATGCGATGAAAGGTTTATCAATGTCTGATTAATTTTGTCTGATTAATTTAATTTGAGTTATTTACATAGAGACTTCTTAAATTATTAAAAAATATCATTTTGATTCCTAAACTATAAATATATATAAATAAACCTTCTAAATTATTAAAAAATTTTGTTCTACCCCATAAACTATAAAAACATATAAATTGTCCTTCTAAAATTTTGGCGTATTAAGAGATCTTTTGTAAATAACTCAACTAAAGAGTAGGAAAGTTATGCAGGAGAGGTCACCAAGTCATTTTTTTAATCAAAACTTGACTAGGAAAGTTATGCAGAAGAGGTCACCAAGTGATTTTTTTTAATCAAAACTTCAATGACAACAATTAGCACATTAAAGTTGTGTGGGAAGAAACTTGGAAGGAGAGCCAAAACTTGGAAGGAGAGCCATGGCTTGTAATTCACTTCATGACGTCATAAAAATGCTTTTGAATCAAGCCAAGTGGACTTGACTTCCTAGTCAATCAATTAGGAATGCCAATTTGAATGCCAGACGAGGATCCGGAACGCCTCACCAAGTTGGGTGTTCTCTGAAAATTATTTTGCATTGAGGCGGGGTTGATATTGAAAAATAGATCCCCAATGATATTCAAGCCGGGAACGGTAATAGATTCCCCGACATCCCCCTATATATATATGTTTACACTCACTTCACTTCACAAATCTCAAATATCTCTCTCTCTATCTCTTTTCATATTCGGTCCTCTTTCACCTTTATTTTTTTTTATTTTTTTGATAACTGAGTGTCCGGGCCAGAACCCCTTCGGAGTGTCGCACCTCGACTAATCTTGGAGCCCTGAGCCAATCGACCAGGCAAAGACACAGTGACCCGCCAGTAGCCAGTTGAGGGTAGGATTCGAACCTCAGACCTAGAGAGGAGCATATTCCTAGGTCCTGATACCTTACCCTCAACCAACTGGGTTACCCTTATGGGTTGGTCCTTCTTTCACCTTAAACCCTCCATCCACCTTAGATTTGGCTACTACAACGCTCCAACTACTTCAACGTCGTCGCTACACCGGCATCAGCGACATCCTCGCAGCTTCATCTTTTTCACAGATGTCCTGTTCACTACTACTGGCATCGTCTTCTTCAATTCACATACTTCTCTTTCTTCGCAATACCAAGAAAGACATCTATATATATATATATATATATGTGTGTGTGTGTGTGTGTATGTGTATGTGTGTGCGTGTTTATAGATAACTATATATGTATATGTATATATGTTGAAATTAAGCTCATATAGGTTCTTTTCTATATTTTATCTGTTTGATTTGTATGTGATCAAAATCTGTACTGTTTGAGAAATGATTCGAACACTATCGCCGCCTCAATTGAGGAAGTCTAGATCTACAATTGCCACACTCCAACATTGTGCCCCCACCAGCTTGGGTAGCATCACCATCCTTCCAAATCTAGAAAAATGGACAATCGATCAATGTTGATATCATCTCTCTCTCTGTCTCTCTCTTCCCCTCTCCCCCAAGCCTTCATCTTTGTTCTACACTAAACAATCCTCTATTGCTGCTGTTTTTTTTATTTTATTTTATTTTTTTTTTGGCCGAAGAATTTTTGGGGTCAGAGAAACCCAATCCGTGTTAGGAGACGGGGGCGAGGACGGTGATAGGTTCCCCGTCGGGGATATGGGCCGAGGACGGAAAAATTTTCACCATCGAGGATCGAGGACAGGGAGTGTGATCCCCTGCCCCGCCTCAGCCCGTTGCCATCCCTGCAATCAATGACTTCATAAAATTGCCAAATGGGTTCAAACTTTCAATTTTTGCGGTGTTTGGAAAGCTAAAAGTTTACTCTCTTTTTTTTTAGTTAAATTTATATTAAAAAAAAAAAGAAAATAGTTTAAAATTTATAAAAAATAAAATAGGTTGAAATAATCAATAAAATAAAAATCACATCAAATCTACAATCGTTTCACTTTTTCTCTCACAAACATCACATCCAACTACAAAAATATCCAACTCTCTTTTCAAATACAAAAAATTTTATTATACTATAGTTAAAAATTAAAATAACTTACTAAAATAGCCAACTTCCTAAATGAGACCTTAGAATTAAAAGGGGTAGACTTGACTCCCAATTACAACAACAAAATTTTATAAATAAAGTGACTTCACAAATTTAAATTTCACAAATATTATAAGAAAAAAAAAATTGCACTAAACAACATGCATCTTGTTTGATTTTACATTTTTTAAAATAGTTTGAGTATTTATTTTTTACATTTTGTTGTCTTCTGATTTTTTTTTTTCATAATTTAGTCAATTTTTTTAAATAGGAGAAATTAGGGAGACATTCCTCTACAAGTTTGTATAAGAATTTAAAGACAACAATAATTTTCTTACTATTAAAATCCTTGAGATTTGAAAACTCAAAGTGATAAAAACAAACTTGGGTTAATTACAAAAAAAAAAAAATCCAAGATTTCGCGTGTTTTTAATTTAAATCCAACAGTTTCAATTTCGACAAATTAAACCCTAGAGTTTCATCCATGTTTCAATGTAAACCCTCCGTCTATCTCTGTCCATTTCCCTCTACTTCCTTCTTTCAAATTCAAATCCATTTGTTCAAACCCTTATATCTCCCTCGCCGTAACTTTGTTTCGCCTCATTTTCACATCATTGAATTTACCTCATGGCTTAGTTTTCATTCCACCCCTCATACGCTTTGTTCCAACTCTTTTTACGTGTTGTTGGAGCTCTAAAAGTTAGCAAAAATAAGATTTTTCTCTCTTTAGGAAAAATTTTCATATTCAAATTCACATGTTCAAGCCCTTGTATCTCCCTCTTCGTAATTTCGTTTCACCTCATTTTCACCTCGCTAGATTCAACTCATAGCTTAGTTTTTATTTCACCCCTCATACGTTTTATTCTATCTCTTTTTACATGCCGTTAGAGCTCCGAAAGTTGACAAAAACAAGCTTTTTCTCTTTTTTGTCTTCTTCTTCCTCTGTGGTTGGCTTGTTGCTACTGTTACTACTGATGTTGTTGTTGCTGCTTCATCATCATTATTTGCAAGATAAGGTGGTGGTGGTAATGGTGACGGTATCATCGAGGGGTGATAGGTATACAACTACCCATAAAAATAAAAAATCAAACGGGTCGGCGAACATGTCAGGGTGTCTTGGTTTCCAATTAAGCATCATCCATTGAATCTCTACTGCCAAGAATATTGTCATGATAGTAGCAAGAGAGAGAGAGAGAGAGAGAGAGAGAGAATTCTTATTTTTAGCCAATTTTCGAAGCTCTAACAACACGCAAAAAGAGGTGAAACAAGGCTTATGAGGTGTGGAATGAAAACTAGGCCACAAGATGAATCCAATGACATAAAAATGAGACAAAACAGAGTTACAACGAAGGAGATACAAGAGTTTGAATATGTGAATTTGAATTTGAAAATTTTTCTCAAAGAGAGAAAAATCTTATTTTTGGCCAACTTTCGGAGCTCTGATGGCGCGGACAAAGAGGTAGAACAAGGCATATGATGGGTGGAATGAAAATTAGGTCATGAGGTGAATCTGAAGCGAAACAGAATTATGACGAGAGAGATATAAGGACTTGAATATGTGGGTTTGAATATGAAAATTTTGCCTAAAGAAGGCAAAATCTTATTTTTTATCAACTTTCGGAGCTCTGACAACACGCATAAAGAGTTAGAATAAGGCGTATGAGGGATAGAATGAAAATTAGGCTATGAGCTAAATCCAACGACGCAAAAATGAGGTGAAACAGAGTTATAACGAGGGAGATATAAGGGTTTGAACATATGGGTTTGAATCTAAAATAAGGAAAACGACGGAGATGGATGGAGGGTTCACATTGAAACACAAATGAAACTACAGGGTTTAATTTGTTGAAATTGAAACTTTGGAGTTTAAATTGAAAAATACGCAAAATCCTAGGATTTTTTTTTTATAATTAACCCAACAAACTTTAACATATATAATCCAAAATGCCCTCATAATCTTAAAAATTCTAATCTTTGTCATTGTTTCTCTCATAATGTTGTTTCTCTCTCTCCCATGGCCTTTTAAATTGTTTAAGTAATTTTTAAATTTTTAAATTTAATAAATTTTGATTTATATTTTAATTTTTTTATAAAATTTATATTTTTAGAAATCCATTGATAAGATCTTTCAAACAAAATTTATGAGTAATATAAAATTCTCAAGAAAAATATTTTTAAAATTCTATTGACAAGATCTTTCAAACAAAAAATATCATAACTGAGTTACAAACTTTTACAACATTAATCATGAAATTTTAAAAAAATTTATTACACCGATTTGTGGCGAGATGGCTTATTTTGTAGTTGATATTACAAAATTTATACTCCATCCATCCCAAAATATTAGTTTCTTATTCCATTTTTTATTGTCCCAAAATCTTAGTCCCTTTTCAAAAATCAATGACTAAAATAATATGAATTTTCTATTTTGTTCTTCTTTTAAATTCATTAACAATAAAAAAATTACAATTATGACAATTGATATTTCGCAAAAAATGTTCTTTCAAAGGATATTTTGAAAAATTAATATTTTTAAAGTTCATTAATTGTACTACGAAAAAACGTTGAATTCTCGAAAATGGACTATTATTTTGGGACGGAGTGAGTAGTAAATAGGTTTTTTAACCTTGGGTTAAAAAATTCAAAAATCTAAAAAGTCAACCCACATTCCAAACAAACCCTTATAAATAACTTTAACCCGATTACAAAATCACCAATGTGCAAAAATCAAATTGGGAAAACGTGTGTTTGGTTTTAGTTTCTGAATTAAAATTTTTAAAAATCGAGTTTTTTTATTTTTTGTGTTTTTTTTCTTTGTTTTTAGTGAATATTTTTAAAATTTTGAGCTTTTTTTTTTAACTTTTTTAGATCCACCTTACTTAGATGTATTTAAAAAGTAAGGTATTTGTGAAAAAAAAATTCAAAAATTAATAAATACACAAAAATATTAAAAAAAATATACTGAATTTTCGTAATTTTTAAAAATATTTTTGGTTTTAATGAATTTTTTAAAGATTTTTTTTTCATAAAAATTATAGTTTTTAAGTGTAATGTTAGTGTGTCTAAAAATTTAAAAAAAAAATTCTTAAAATATTAAAAAAAATCGGTATAAATAAAAAAATACAGAAAATAAGAAAGTAGAATTTTGTGAAAAGTGTTTTCAAGAAACTAAAAACAAGCAGAATATTTTCTAAAATTCGAAGAACAATTGCTACTTTGTTAAAATATTAGTACATAGTGATATTTATGATATAGAAACATTCACAAACGATTTTTTAATTATGAATACAGGAATTTATTGCATTTTAAGGTTAAATAAACTTAAGAAATACAAAGATGGTGCAGAAAAAATGGAACAAAAGGCTCAAAATATATGCTAGCTAATTGATATAAGTTTCATTTGTTGGGTTTTAGTTTCATTGGCCACGCACACTTCTATTTTGGAAGATAACGGTCAATATGTTCTTATTAAAGGCAAAGATTAATAGTTACTTTTGTTGTATTGTTTATTTTCTTCCCAACCTTTTTCTTAGGCTGTGGATTATGATGGTTCGTTATAATTTTTTTCATATTATATTTTTATTAAGGAGCTTTGTTGTATTGTTTATTTTCTTTCCAACCTTTTTCTTGGATTGATTATTGCGCTTATATATTTTATATATTTTCTTTCCAACCTTTTTCTTGGATCGATTATTAGGTGCTTATTTTTTTTTTTATAAGCGTAGTGATTGTGGAGTTTTCGCTCAGTATTTAATAGGGAGATTTATAAAGAAATTATTTTTTAAGTGTTTGTATCTTAATTAATTCATAAGATATTTTTATATTTCAATTGTTAGGTTTTTATTCTTGACAATCACGTTTGACAAAAGTCTTTTCAATTGTAATTATATTCGATCTTTTATTTCAATGAAACTTTGAGTTTTAGATGCGAATCTAACCTGAATTGTGCCTTGTAGAGAGATGTTTCTCGCTTGAGCGACACTTTGGTGGCTCGAGCAAAGACAATTGAAAAAACACGCGTTTTAGTCTCCTCTCTCAAGCGACAAATCCTTTACTCGAGCGACCTTCGCGGCCCGATTTTCTATAAATATGAGTTTCAGTAAGATTTTAGGGTTATGACTTCTAGATCTTCTTCTTGGATATTAGGGTTTATATCTGGAGTTTCTTTGCTAGTTTCTTTGATGTTTGTTTGAGTTTAAATCTGATTTGAAAAGTATACATCAAAGGATTGTTTGTTTCGTTCAATACAGAAAAGAGTATTGTTCTTCGATGGATTCTGTGGAATTCGGGTCAAAAACTTTGGTGGCTTCTGGAGTGGCTCATCGTCGTGATTCGAAATCGGCATTGTGGATTCAACGTTGGGCAATACAATTCCGAGGTGAACACAGAGCTGGAAGAGGCACATAGGGATCGGTTCGATTTGGGCGTGGATTCGCTAGGCAATTGAGAGTATACTTGTGTAATTCCTGTATGTCTTCATAGTGGATTGTTTTGTGACTTTTTTCCGTGGTTTTTTTTATCACAATGGGAGGCGCTCTAATTGTGGTTTTTCCACTTTAAAATCGTTGTATTGATTTGTCTGATTGTTTGATTGAAATTGTTATTTACTAGTTAAAATTGATACATAATCACAAATCAATATCTAGGAGATTTCTAAATTTTTCATCAATAAATCCTATTATTTGAACATTTGATCTACAAAATCTTAATTTTTATATTTAAGGTATTTTATGGACAATTCTATCCTTACAAATATTTTTTGAACTGTTAGCAATTTAGTGATATGAACATTCATATTTTACAATGTGAATATTCACATTGACAGTATGAACATTAACATTGACATATTAATATTCACATTGATGGTGTAAACATTTACATTGACGATGTGAACATTCACATCACAGCACATTCACACTGTAAATGTGAATATTATTAGGAGTATTTTGATAACTATGTCACCTATAAAATTTATTAGAACATAAGAAAATAATGTGAGCTAAATGAAATATAATAAGTAAAAAAATATTTATGAAAAAGTGCTCTTATTAATACATGTACCAATTTAATTGGGATATGTTTTTAAGCTTTGATGTTGTTTTGCCTTTGTGTCAACTTTTTTGATATGTTGTGTATAGGGTGTGTGTAGTGCACTTTGAATGGTTTGAAAGTAAAATAAGAAACCAAATCATAAATGGTGGGTTGATAAATAACTAAACTGCGGTTGGAGTGATTTAGTTCACTAGTTGATTGAACAATTAATATTTTTAAGCAATTATCAAACATTTGTATAGTATATAATACTAATTTGTATAATATTTTCCTTTATATATATATAACACAACTAATTTTATATAATATTTTTCATATATAATTACTAATTTATAACAAATTTCATATCTTAAAAATCTCTCACACTCATTTTTATTTTGATATTTCATTAAATACGTGTTAATTATAATAGAGCGGAACCGTTTCGAAAGAAGATTATAAATTTTAAAGTTTAATTTGCGGTTAGCGGATAAATCGGTGCATATTAATACGATTTTAACGGATTAAACGATATTTTTGCACAACCCTAATTGTGCATGTACTCCTCAAGCTCTATTTTAGATCAATAAAATTTTCATTTTTTTACCGATTAAAATGAATAAATAAATCACTTGCAGGTTGAAGCTCCTTGTAAAACATGTGACATAAATGGCAATTGCATCCTTAAGAACAATCGTTTGAACTCATGACAATGCTTGTAAGTTGAATCATAATCAAGGACAGATCCAATATTCTTACATAGGGGCAAACCTCAAGGCCAGTCCTGTACATGAACCATTGAATATTTATAGATCATACAGATAAAAATAAGACTACTTAAATATCTCCTATTTGTTATTTTATCCTAATATCTTAATACCCGAAAATAAGACAAATATTATCTCTAATTTAAAAGAACAGTATACTCGACTTTTTGGAGCCAAAAGTGAATTTTCAAGTTAGGGCCTTTTATATCTCATACCAAAAATAAATAAATAAATGAAATTTGTTAATGAAACAAGTACTCAATTTTGTTGAATATGATTACTAAATGTAGGTACATAGACTAAAATCTGAAAAAATAATAAAAACGATTAAATCTAGTTTTGTTACTCCATAACAACCCAAACCCCCCCCCCCCCAAAAAAAAAAAAAGACAAATTCTTCGAATTCTTCAAAATCAAGATGAAATCTAATCATCAAATATGAAATTACAAACAAGATCAAATTGCAAATTGTACATCAGAAAATAAAATCTGAAAGTCACAAATCTCAAATAAAAAATCTTAATCTAAGGGCTAAATATATTTTATTTACCATAAATGAAAATTTTTGAAGGACTAAGAACAGGGCTGACTCTGACTTTTTCAGGACCCAAATGAATTTTTAACACGAGACCTTTATACATATTTTTTTTAAAAAAAAATGATTATATGTCTAATTTTTTGGGGGGGGGGTATTTGACAAAATTCGTAAAAAGGTTACTTCCGGTATATATATCTATTGAAATTTACTTAAATATATATTAAAGTTTACAATAAGAAAAATGACCAAAATAATTTAAAATGAAGTATCAAATAAAAAGTAAAGAGGATGTAACAAAAATCACTTAAACATGCATTTTTAGCTATAAATTACTAATCTAGTTCGCATAATCAAACTTATAAGCTAAATCATTTTCGATGGATAAAATTGCTAGTTCATTTAATTTTTCATTTGGCATCGTTGAGTAAAGGTAAGATTTAATCAACTCTAATTTGAAAAGATTAACTGCAAGTAGTATAATTAATCATATTCTATATATAATCTACACATTTGAAAAATAATCATTCAATAATTTCAAACAATTCAAAACATCAATTAATTTCAAATCATAACTAAATTTTTGGGCCTTTGTTTTAGTTAATTTTTCAAGACCCAAAGCAGTGGCTTTCCCAGCTTGTACCCAAAGCCGGCCTTGACCAAGAATCAGAAAGTTGAGTTACAAAAAGGTTAGGGTTCCAACTAGAGTTGTAAATGAGTTGAGTCAAGCAAACTAGTAAGTTGTTTAAATTTGGTTTGAAAACTTAACGAGTTCTAAAATATATTCAAGTTTGACTTGTTTATATAACGAGTTGATCTCAAGTGAGCTTTTAACGAGCCGAACACGCGTCGAGCTGATTGTTTATAGCGTATGTAAGTTTATCAAGTCAAATAGTAGATTGTTTAAATTTATCTTAAAAACTTAATCAGTTAAAAATTATTTATAAACTTAATTTATTTACCTACCAAATCAATCTCAAATGATCTTTTAATGAGTCAAGTTGAAATAACTTGTCTCATTTAACAGCCATAGCTCTAAGGGGATTTCTTTATGTTGTTTAGGGGCAAAGCACAAACTGACAAACAAGATAGTATTATGTAGTGCTGTTGATGTATTGATAGTAGGCCCTCATTTCTTTCTTTGGTTGTTGAGATGTTTTTCTTTTTTTATTTTTATTTATTTATTTATTTTTATTTTTTTGAGGGGGAGGGGGCATTTGCAGTTTGGGTCTTTCAGCCAATCTATGAATATTTTAGTTTCGGGTCATGTATATGTGTTGAAAATATTTGGGGTCCTGATTTTGTACTAATTTTGGGAGGTCCAAAGTGATAGCAAATTTGTTAAGATTATGTTTTTTTTGGGTGAATTTGTCAAGATTATGTTATTCTTAATATAATAAGAGACAAAAGCAAAATTGTATGACATTACAGCAAAAATATGTGATACACATACATAGAGAGATGCAAGAGCCAAATAGCACAAGATCCTTGAAAATGCCAACCGGTACAAGAGTGAGATAGAACAATTGAAGATGACACATACATAGAGACACCTGTGTGCAGCCAAAAACACACCTGTCAAACACTTTGGTTTTGAAGGAGTTGCCTTTTGATCTTGTTCAACTTGCCAAGTACTTCTTGAATTTGAATTCTCTCTGCTACTAATTCTCTGCTACACCCCAAACCCAACTCCAAAATAGCAATAAGATTGCTTTGGGTAGCAACCATGTCTCCTTTATTATGTGTCCTCAATAATCCACTATCCACTACTTCCATAACTTCATCAAGAAGCCGTGTGCTCACCCATTGCCTTAAACTCCTCTCTTCGGTGAACATTTCATCTGTCGGTTTCTTTCTTGTAAATGTCTCCAAAAGCATTATCCCATAACTATATATATCACTACTTGTTGACACTCTTCCTTCAGAGCCGTACTCTGTCAAAAAAAATTTAAAGAAACATATCTACATATGTACCAAAGGAAAAGTACAACAAAATTGATTAAAACATTTACCTGGTGCAATGTAGCCAAGTGTGCCTAAAGTGTTGGTTTGTGTTGCAGTCTTGTTTTCGGCTAAAATTTTTGCAATACCGAAGTCAGCAACATGTGCAATCATATCTTCGTCTAGAAGGACATTGCTAGGTTTCAAATCACAGTGAACCACGGGCTCTGATTGACCATCATGGAGATATTCCAAAGCTAATGCCACATCGATCATGATACTTACCCTTTGAAAGAGATTAAGACAATAGTTATGAGAATATAAGCACTTATCAAGGCTTCCATTAGACATGTATTGTAAAACCAAAGCTCTTAACTCAGGGTTTGAGCATGTAGTTATGACTCTAACAAGATTTCTATGACGCGTGGTTCGCAGTACTTCACACTCTGTATCAAAACTTCTAAAAGCTCCCTCAACTTGCAAGTTTAGAATTTTAATAGCGACGTTTGTCCCATCTGACAGTATGCCTTTGTATATAGAACCATAGCTTCCTACTCCAAGCAAGTTGGCTTCACAGAAGTTAGTCGTTGCTCTTTGGAGCTCCTGATATGAAATCTTTTTGTGCTCTATTGTTGCCAATAAATCATTTGAATGCTGACCACGAACATTCTTTCTGCGATGCCCTTTCACAATCCATAGAAGAGAAGAAAATATTACCAGCAATTCAATAACGGGAACAATGTATCGAAGCAGAACATCTTTTGTCCTCAACCTTTGGGACCCTTGGTGTGGGCAAGGTCGTACTTGCAAAATCGGGTTGCCACAAAGTTCTTCGTTCCCTATGAAAGAAAGTACTGTGAGATTTGTGAATGGTCCTTTGCTTGGAATCTCCCCTGATAGCTTATTGCAAGATAAATTTAAGAATTCGGGATGTGAAAGTGCCTCGAGAGCCTTGGGTATTGGTCCAGACAAATTATTGAGAGAAAGATCCAAAAAATCTAATGCTACCAAATTCCCTATTGAGTTCGGAATGGGTCCTGAGAATGAATTCCTTGAAAGGTTTAGAGAAGTCAGTCTTTTGAAGGCCCCAATAATTCTTGGAATGTTTCCCGATATTCGATTCCAAGATAAATCCATGCTTTCCAATGCTTTAAGGGCATTGTGTGGTTCTAGGCTTCCATTTAATGAATTGAATGATAAATTCAAGAGCCTTAGATTTTCAAAGTTCCATAAACTTGATGGTATTAAAGTCAGTCTATTGGAACTAATGTCCATCACTTGCAAACTACTAAGCTTTGTTATGCAACTCGGAATCGATCCAGAAAGCTTATTCACCTGGGGATAAATTTCAAACAAGTTTCTCAAAAGGCAAATCTCACTTGGAATCGATCCATGAAAGTTGTTAGCACTCAAATCTAAACTTTGAAGTCTCTCTATTCCTCCAATAGTTGAGGGGATGTTCCCATTCAGATTGCTTCTCGCTAACAAAAGTTCATACAAATTTCTCAAAGAACCAATCTCTTTAGGAATTTGACCCATTAATTGGCATTCGGATACATCAAGCACTTGCAAGGACATCGAAAAATTTCCAATAGAATTGGGTATTGTGCCACTAAATTTATTTTCTCCTACGACCAGTTGTTGCAAGGAAGTGCAGTTTGTCAAAGCTGTGATGAAACTAAGTTGGGTACTTCCTGGTTCAGTTGTCAGTTGATTGTCTCCCAAGTCCAACTTTTCAATGAGTTTTAGATTGCCTAAACTTTTGGGTGTTGGTCCAGTAAATATGTTACCATCTAGAAATAACCAAGTAAGCTTACAAGAATTGGACAAATATAAAGGGATTTCTCCAACTAATTGATTGCATTCTAATTCAAGGGTTTCAAGATTAGGAAGCCATATCCTTGTAGTGGTTGGAAGATTTCCCGAAAAGGCATTCATATTCAAGTTAATTTCAGTCATTGAAGACTTGTTAAAAATTGCACGAGGTATTGAAACCGTGAGATTATTGACTTGACAGTATAATCCACTTAGATTTGGAAGTAGTGATAGTTCTATTGGAATGTTTCCATAAATGTTGTTAAATTCTACTCCAAAGTATTCTAAGCTAGTAGTGTTGCCAAAGAAAGGTGGAATGGTACCTTGTAGGTTATTGTTTCGCCCAAGAAACAGAATACGCAGAAAGGGTAGTGTACTAAACTCTTTTGGTATGTCGCCACTAAAATTATTTGCTGAAAGAGATATAACTTGAAGATTCTGACACCGGTGTAACCCCACAGGGATGCTTCCTTCCAACATGTTGTGTTGTACTATGAGTTTTTTCAACCGACGCAAACATTCAAATTCATTTGGCAGATGACCATGAAAGCTGTTGTTGTGAATAATGAACACTTGAAGGAAGGAAAGGTTTCCAATATGAGGAGATATGGTGCCTTGGAGACCCATGTTGAGAAGGCGCAAACTTGTGACTCTTTGCCTTCATCGGCTACATAAGATCCCAACCCAATCACAGAAGTTGGTTTCTTTGGTCCAATTGCTCAAAACATTGTTAGGATCAAAGTTGATTAAGGACTTGAAGGCTAGGAGAGCCAATTGATCAGTGTAGTTTGAGGCACAATTGGCCAACTCAAACATGCATGAGTGCACTACCAGAGCTCCCAAAAGGGAAGCAATGCAAAGCCTCTTCATGAACATGACTATTAGGTGGAGTAGGGGGCGTTTAGCTAGTGAAAGTGTATGATCTCTAATACAAGAACATTTTTCACGATACCTGTGACGCGTCAAAAAGCGGGAACATCAGAGAATATATTAATAAATAAATACAAGGTTTATCTAAGATTATAAAATAGGAAACGTCACTAATGAGTCATTTGATAAATAATCAAGTAAGATCCCACGAAAGTCGAAAGAGTCAATATAGCTTATCTTCAAAGTCCAACCACCTTAGATAATAAAGTTGCCCTTTTGACAGATCTTAACATGATATTAACATAAGGTTTACATGAGTCGACGAGAAAATAAGGAATAGGTAATATAAAAGATATGTATAAATATGTAATAATTACAAAATCATGTCTTAAAGACAACATGGGATCCATCATTTACAATCTTAAAACACATTTACAAACTAGTTTCTAATCCTCTCCTAGGGTAGCCGTACGTTCTCAAATGCTTCATCTTTGTCTTTGACCGGTCTAATAGTCTTCAATACCTCACAAGAAACGCTATGAGCTTTGAATGCCTAGTAAATGCACACACACCTCGTCCCTTTACACCATTATATTTATAACAAACAAGTAGTGAAGCATGATATTCAAGTCAATAACAAAGAATTACAAGGTTAGATGTTAGTATTCTAGAAATCCCCCAAAGATATTTCATCCTCCCAACCACTAAAATTGGATACTAGACTATTCAGAACTCCTCATTTTGCTGCCTTGTTGCATAACTTACCTCGGATGCCTATCAACAGTCATATACCGCGTAGCGCCAACCGTAGGGCCTCAAAAGGGACAGCGAAAATAAAAAGGTTTTATCACCTTGAATCCAACCTCATCCTTCCAAAAAAAAAGTTTTATCCTCTTGAATGTCCCATCTGGACCCAGCCTTATCTCACCAAATCAAATCATCGCAAAGAGTCCAAATACGTTTGTTCCATTATAGGGTTTACGCAATAACCGCTTGCACAAGACTTTGCTTCCGAATAGAGAACCCATTCCGTCAACCAATCAATAACCTAGTAACTTGTCCAAAAGTTTGCAAACCCATTACCGCCTATTAAGTTTCCCGTTTAAGTTAGATAATTTAAGTCAAAGTTAGAACATGCTCTTGAAACAACATCTATTGCACAAGTATGAACAACTACATAGCATAAATGGAAAGAAATAAAGTTACAACACATGTGATTAACATATCAAAATATGCACAAGTAGTTCTAGCTATATTCATGTAGTTAAGGGAATAATATCACACAAGAATATAATTTTCTAGATTTGCATTGTAATAAAGATTATAGACAAAAAGGCATTTTCAGATTTTTCCTAAACTTGGATTTCTTATGGTTTGTAGAGAATTTTATCTAGTTTTCAAAACATATTTTAGAAGTTCATAGCTTTCCTAGATTTTTAGTTATTTAAGAAATACTCCAGCGCTGTTTAGACTCGTCGACTGTTATGAAAATTGGATTTTCTTGCAAACCGCTCACTATTTTTCAATGAAACCAATTTTCCTTGAAATTTAACTATTTAAGGAAGGTTTTGACATAAAACTAAGGTTTAGAATATTTTTCTAAATTTTTATAGAATTTTTGAAAGTTGGCTATAAAACAGATTTTTGATGCACAATACTTAAAATAAGAAGGTTGATGAGAAAAAAGGCCAACTAAGGGAAATTTTTCACTTTTTTTGTGATGAAAACATACTAAATAATTTATCAATAAATCATATTTTTTGAGAGATGGTATTCCTTTGGAAATGATATGGTATATGGGAAGAAAAAGGTAATTTTGCATCTATTAAGAGGAAATATGAGTAGAAAAAGGATCAAAACCCAATTCATCAACTTTGAACACAAGAATACCATTACAACATATCTAAAAATATTATTTTAAACTTCCAATAACATGTATTTGAAAAAGGAAATAGAAGGAAAGGTGATGATATGGCTTACTTGAGACTTGGTTGGTTAGCTAACAAGACTTTCTATTCCTTTCCTTTCCTCCACCAAGCTCACTCTCTTGCCCTCTCTTCCTCTCAGCCAAAAGAGGTGTTTGTGTATGTTTTCTTGTGTGCAAAATGCTAAGGGAGAGGTTGTATATATACTAAAATTGGTGTAAAAGGTCTAAAGTACGCATTGGTTGAAAATGGATTGGTTTTTTTGGATTTACTTGGAACTTAATGGAATAGTGAATGATTAGAGGTCTTAATTATGCAATTAATCATGATCTAGTTAGGCCTTGGTTAGGATTGAACCTAGGGTGGAAGCATAGTTCCATGTTTTGGGGGTACTAGCAAGCTTTTCCATGAATTCATGGATTATGTTTGAAAAGATGTATAATTTTCTATTCACTAGGGTGGCTGGCCATGTGGGGGATTTTGAGGAAATTATTTTATTTTTTTCTTATGTACAATTGTTGGAAATTTCAAAATATCGTATATAATATAGGTTTAAAGGTATTAGTGTGTGTATATATATATATTAGTACTAGTTTGGGATCAAAATGTGATTTAAGAAAAATATGAGGGCCAATGCCTTAAATTATGAATTTGAACATTTAATTAAGTGTAGTATTTAATTTATTTAGAATCTAAAATTTTAGTTTGGTTAACGTTTTTTTGTTTTGAATTAAACGGCGAATTGTACTAAGAACTGGAAACCTAGGGTTTCTATGTAGAAAATATACTCAGAAAATTAATTTAATTATTATTAGGATTTTAGAAATGGTTCCTAAGTTCCCGGGTTCAATTTAGGATTTGCGAGTTTTCGGTTGGCGCGCATTTCCTGCTCTATAGGTAAAATTGAAAAAAAATAAGGAATCGAGGGTCTCTATTGAAATAGTTCAAAAGTAAGGGTTAAAATAAAATTACAAAGGTTAGGGGCCTCATAGTTAAATAATTAATATTAGTGTGTAGAAATGTTTACTAAGCTATCGGGCTCGATTAGGGTTTATACAGGTTTATTCGCGACGCGTCTTCGATTCTAGGGTTAAATTTGCGAATAAAAACGTAAGGGCTTCATTATAATAACTCAAAATTTAGAGACTTAATAGGGTTCGTAAAAGTTAGGGGTCTCACAATACCATTGCTTTGAATATATATATTTTTTGTGCAAGTTAATCAGTTGAAGAATATTATATTTTAGGGACAATTACAAAATATAAAATATAAAAACCCCATGGTTAGAGCTTCTAACAAAATAAATCATGAGTTTTTAATTTTGTTAATTTAAATCTTAATCTTTTGATTTATTTTCAATCAAAATCATTCGCCTATTTTTGTTAAGTAAAACCGATTGAAAAACAGTATTGTAGTTATTAAACTTAATGTAGATATACAAAAAAATGTTTAAAATACATTTTTCATTGAATTTAATGACTAAAATGTCAAAAAAAAATTTATCGATTTTATTTAACAGAAACAGACAAATAGTTTAGATTGAAAATAAATAAAAAACTTAGGGTTTAAATTGATAAAATAAAAAACTCAAAATTTATTTTGTTATAAGGGTTAAACCTGGAGTTTTTTTTTTTTTTCCTTCTAATTTCTCCTATATTTTATAAATAGAAAATGATATATAAACTCACTTTTTAGACCCATTTTATAGACTTAATAATGTGTAAGTGATATGATTGATTAATGATTATAGAAGATATAAGAGAGAGTGTTACCTTTAATATCCTAATTGATTGTCATATCATTAGGCTTGAAATTTGAGTCTAATTTTTTGTTTTGAATAGAAATACTCTTTTTAAATTTTAAATAATTAAGTCAAAATGGATAACCAATCATTTAAAAATCTAGCAATATGCAATGGAGATAATCACAATCTATACTACATAATACAAGAAAAAGTCTATAAGGGGGGAAAATGTACATATATATATATATATATATATATTAATATATGAAGTGTTTTGTTTTATGGGTAATGTTATGGTACACACCCTTAAAAGAGAGTGTACCATGAATTTGATTTTCATAAATATCATAACTCAATCACATGAGAGTCATAACTAAAAGAAAAAAAAAAAAAATAGTTATAACCAAACACTGGTATAATTAAAGAGCTCCTAGATCATAACTACATAATGTCATAACTTAATCACAATGAATCATAATTGTTATAATCACATACCACAAAGATTGTAGCTAAATGTGCATATGTGTACCATTGAATTTCCCTTTGTAGTTTGATCGTCTCCATAATGTGGAAGTTTTGGATCTCCTATTTGTGTAGGAATTTGTAGACTGAAAGAAAAATGGAAGGAAAAAATGAGAAATAAAAAAACTAGAATGAAAGTTATTCATTATTGCAATATGTGATGAATGTTATTATTATATTATGAATGAGGTGCAGTCAATGTTGCCTAATTGTGAAGAGAAATATCATAAAATGTTTTAATGAAAAAATATTAAGATTTATTTTGATATTTGTTATGAAACCTTGTGGTAAGATACATAGGTTGTACCTTTTTGAAGAGTGCACAGTGCAACTGCTTCCAATAAAAATCATAGTTTGAGACAGAAGAAGAAAAAGGAAAATTGTGCAAGACGGGACACCAAGCCATCATTTTCAATCAAAAACTTCATAAATGACAACGTCAATGCCACGGCTTGGAGGAAAGATACGTACACAGAATTTCTGGATCGAAAATTTGTGGGGTTGACGAGTAAAATAAATATGATCGAGACTTATGGTCCATTAGCAAGGACTTAATTAAAGGTGGCATGAAATTCTATATAAATTGATGTCAAGAAATTATTTTTTAAACTTGAGATCTCACCCCGTCACTGAATGATTATTAGCTGTTTTTACGGTCACTTATGGAGTATGAGTACTTTGAAAAACATGTTATATCTGGATTGGGTACTTACCGGTATATGGTACCTTATATGGTACTTTTACATATGTATCATATATACGAAACACGTGTCCAAATTTTTTTTTTTTAATTTTTGACATACTCAGACGTACATAGTATATACTCAAGCCATACTATATTTCAGTTAAAACAATATTTTTTTCTATTACAGAGATAAAACTCATTTCACTAGACTTCGTTTTTATTTTTAATTTTATGCTTAGTGTGATTTTAAAATTAAATTATGGTTTGTAAGTTATTTAATATATTGATATCTAATTTTGATTTATACATTTACTTTTGACATTAAATGTTAATTATAGATTGGATCTTAATAAATTAAACTATTTAATTAATTTTTACATTGTTTTAAATTAAAATAAATATTTTTTTACAAGCGTACCAAGTCATACTTGTACCCCTTTTTCTTAGATTTTACCATATTATACCAGTACCAGTACCCGTGACCGTACCCATGCTTCATAGATGGTCACATGTCATTTTTAAGGTGTTTTGATTAATGGAGAAAATAAATTCATGATTTTATGTCAGTAAGTGAAGAATATTAAAAAAATATATAATATATATAATGATTAGTCCTAAAATATAAACCCCTAATGATTCAAGAATATTGAATAGTTTTTCCACACTAACCCTTGGAATTGGCTTGTAATTCACTTCAATGACTTCACAAATGCCAAACGGGTCATGCTGTCAACTTTCAAGGAAATAAATAGCTGGAATTGACTCCAAAGTCTTCATACGACTTCTAACTTATGGTTACAAAGGAAACGATCGTCAATTCAAATTTGATGCATTACAACTCATTTGAACTTGATTGATTGTATATTTATGCCTAACTCAATCATCAATTCAAGTTTAATTAATAAATGTTTTAAGCTCGAGTTAAAATATCTTCAAGCCTATAAAACTTGGCTTGACTATTATATGTGTATAAATAATAATATAAATTAGTACTTTATGCACATATAAAATGTCTTATATATGTTTATGTGGGGATATATTTCTTGAGTACTAACACGTGGCATGGCGACGCCGACGTGTTTGGCCGAGGTGCCACGCGTCGTGTAAATTACGCCGAGGTGATCTCGGAGTTACCGAGGTTATCTCCGAAGATATCGGAATCCGAGATAAGCGAATAAGGGACAAGAGTCCTAGGACAAAGAGGAGACTTAGCCAAGATAAGGATAAAGCTCTTAGGGAGTTTATCTTTATCTCTTGAGAAATCCTAAGTAATCACTAAATTGAAGTCTATAGAAGTCATGCTTCTAGTAAAACTTGGATTGAGTTAAACTATAAAAGAGAGGCACCCCCATGGGTCTAAGGTACGCAGTTTTATACTCAAGCTTGTGAGTTTAGCACTTGATTATCTTTGAGAGATATACTGACTTGATCGTCGGAGTGCCCCCGGGTGAAAGAGCCACCGCCGAAACCTTTTTCTTTCTGTTTCAAGTTACTAAAGCCATCTATTCTGCCGGTGCTCTCCAGCTGATTACTAGGCGGGCAGTGTGGTAAGAAAATTACCCACACAATTTGGCGCCGTCTGTGGGAATCTTAAAAGAATAGATGGCCAGTGACGGACAAGGGGAAAACATTGGGGGCAAAACTCCTGCTGGGAGTGGTAGACCAATCGACCTTGACGTTGAAGGAGACAACCACAGTACAGAGAATCATGACCAGGGCCACGGAGAAAAAGACGTCGGCCAGGAGGGCGACGCTACAAAAAGGACAAACCAAAGCAAGTACTACAACGAAGATGATCTTCAGGTTTGGAGGGATAGGTGCTTACGAAGGGATGAGGAAGTAAAAGACTTGGCGAACAAGCTGGCAGACCTACAGTCAGTGGTCAACTTCATGATGCAAAACAATGTTATGCAGCCACCGTACCCGCTGCAAGATACACCGATGCCAGCAATTAATACCCAGAAGGGAGGAAGAAAAGCAATCCCCGAAGCCCCTCAGCACACCAGGAGTGCAAGCCACTCTCACCGACGTTCCAGAGAAGTCGGACGAGAGAAACCAAGGCAAGAAGAGTCCCGAAGGGCACATCGCATGAAGGATCCAGGGCCCAAAGAACATCGGCATGTTCCAGGGCAAGCGCTCTGCTTTGACACAACCCATAGAGAAAGATCGAAATGGGCCCACCACGAGGCCGAAAGTAGTGTGCCGAAAAGATTGAAGTCCAGAGATAGCCGAGCTCCAGGTAGGAGTAAAGAAGACTTGAGGGACTACTTCAAAAGGAGGCCGCAGAATGTTGAAACCGAGGTGACTTCTAAAGTTAAGCCGAGAACACCATTCTCGGTGGAATTGGATAAATTTGAAGCACCAAAAAGATTCAGTATGTCGAGGTTCCAAATTTATGATGGTAAGTCAGACCCCAACTTTCATGTTGGACTATACCTGAATTCGATGGCATTATACAGTGGGAACGAGCCATTGCTCTGCAAAGTATTTCCCTCATCCTTTGGGGAAATTGCATCCGATTGGTTCCATAAGCTGCCAAAGGGAAGCATAAAGACATGGGAAGGCCTGGCCGAGATGTTTGTAGCCAGGTTTGTGACGAACAAACTACAGCCCTTAAGGGTCGACGCCTTGATGGCTTTAAGAATCACCAAGGAAGAAGGCCTTAGGGCCTACGCGAAGAGATACTACGAGGTGTTCAATCGAATACCCGAATGCAACCAAGAAGTGGCGGTCGTATCTTTCAAGAACGGCCTGAAAGATGACTGTCCACTACGGAAATCTTTGGCAAAAACACTGCCAAAAAGCATGGAAGAGCTCATGGCAAGAATTGAGAAATACGTCAGAGCCGAGGAAGACACATCGGGAAACAAAGAGATAAAGCAGGAGAAAGCAAACGGCTCGCCGAAGCGAGGCCGAGGTAACAACGGACCACCCAAACAAGAAACGGAATTGAAGGGCAAACAGGCAGTGACGACGGTGTTTCGAATCCCTATCCATAAAGTCCTGGATCAAATACGAAACCAACCCTATTTCAGACCTCCAGCAAGAGCACCAGGGGAATTCATGGGAAGAAACATGGGTAGGCGTTGTGCTTACCACAATGAAAAAGGGCACCCAACCCAGGGTTGCAGAGCCCTAAAAGCACACTTAGAAGACTTGGTAAGGCAAGGTCATCTGAGGGACCTTGTTGATGAGGCCAGGACCAGAGAAGAACAGGCAAGATTGCCTCAAGCACCAGCAGCTCCACCACCTCCAGCACAACAACCACAGGTAGGAGGACCAAGGGTGGTTAATATGATCCACTCAAGGGTCAACGAGAACGAAGTCAGAGGAGAAACCTAGAGGGTAAGGCATTTACAGCATGTCTACCAAATCGGGGAAAAAAGACCTCAGCCTGAAGAAAGCCAAGGACCAATGATAACCTTCACTGAAGCCGATCTAGAGATGGTCCAGCATCCGCATAATGATGCCTTGGTAGTATCCCTCCAGGTTGGGGAATGCCAAGTAAAACGCATCCTAATAGATCAAGGCAGCTCTTGTGACATAATGTATATCAGATGTTACAAGGAGCTAGGCCTTCATCCTGACGACCTGGAAGAATCCAACAACCCTATGGTCGGCTTCAATGGAACGCCGACATGGCCACTGGGCGCAGCAAGCGTGGAAGTACAAGCCGGTACTAAGAAGATCAAAACAGAATTTATGGTAATTGACACACCCTCACCATATAACATCATCTTGGGAAGACCATGGTTACATGCAATGGGGGCAGTTCCCTCAACATTGCATCAATTACTACGGTTCCCCACAGAGCATGGAATTGAAGAAATCAGAGGAGATCAACTGCAAGCAAAAAGTTGCTCCATGGCAACAACAAAGTCCACTTGCAACATTCGAAAGCCAAAAGAGGCAGAGATTGAAGACGAGGACATGGAGGTCCTAGATGATGTCGGCAAGGAGCCAACCGAAAAGAGTGAAGAGACACTAAAGAAAATCCTAGTCCAGGAGGGCAACGAAGAACGTTTCTTTCTTCTCGGTTCAGGTTTAGCCAAAGAAGAAGAAAAAGAACTGGACGATTTCTTGAGAGCCAACATTGAAGTGTTCGCCTGGACACCTTATGAAATGCCTGGCATTGACCCCGAGGTCACTTGCCACAGACTGAATGTCGACAGGTCGGCAAAACCAGTGATTCAATGAGCCAGAAGACCGACGTTGACGCACGTCAAAGCAGTAGAAGAAGAAGTAGACAAACTTCTGGAGGCCAGGGCCATCCGAGAAGTTCACTATCCGACATGGCTGTCCAACACAGTAGTAATGAAAAAGAAGAATGGTAAATGGAGAGTCTGTGTAGACTTTACCAGCCTCAACAAAGCCTGCCCCAAAGACAGCTTTCCTCTGCCCAAGATTGATAGTAGATGCAACTTCAGAGCACGAAAGGATGAGTTTTTTGGATGCATACAGGGGATACCACCAGATTGCCATGTACCCTCCAGACGAGGAGAAAACTGCGTTCATCACCCCTAAAGGCTTGTACTGTTACAAGGTAATGCCTTTTGGGCTGAAAAATGCAGGAGCAACTTACCAAAGGTTAGTAACAAAAATGTTCAAGCACCTGATTGGCAAAACGGTAGAAGTCTACATCGATGACATGGTCGTGAAGACCAAAGAATCTAAGGGACATCTTGCCGACCTAAAAGAGATTTTTGATATACTCAAAACATACCGGCTCCGACTCAACGCATCAAAGTGCGCATTTGGAGTTGGATGAGGTAAGTTTCTAAGGTATCTGGTAACGAGAAAGGGCATAGAGGCCAGCCCAGACCAAATCAAGGCCATCCTAGAGCTGCAGAGCCCGACGTCGGTGAAACAGGTTCAGATGCTTACTGGAAGGGCCGCAGTCCTAAACAGATTCATCAGCAGAAGCTCAGATAAATGCAGACCCTTCTTCAACTTGGTGAAAAAAGCCACAAACTTTCTGTGGACAGAAGAATGTGAAACCGCTCTAGCCGACCTAAAGAAGTACTTGACCACAACTCCGGTTCTTTCCAATCCAGAACCAGGGGAAGAACTGTTTTTATACTTGGCAGTTTCAGAACACGCAGTAAGTGCAGTGCTAATTCGAGAAGAAAAAGGAGAGCAAAAACCGGTTTATTATGTAAGTAAAACCTTGGCCAGTATAGAAACAAGGTATCTGCCGCTAGAAAAATTAATGCTGGCCTTAGTAATGGCTTCAAAGAAGTTGAACCATTATTTTTAGGCACACAAGATTGTGGTCCTAACAAAGCACCCACTGAAGTCCTTATTATAACAAGGAGACTTAACAAGAAGGATAGCAAGATGGGCAGTGGCCCTGGGCCAATATGACCTGGAGTTCAGGCCGAGAACAGCAATAAAGGGCCAAGTTTTGGCCGACTTCGTGGCAGAATTCACCCCAGAAACCATGGAACATCGGGCTCCGTTGAGCCGAGATGAGCAGCATCCCAGCAAGCAAGGAGAAGCCCAGCCAAAGGCAAAAGAACAAAGGAAGGAAAAACTCAGACCCTGCAGCATCTACATCGGCGATTCATTCAGACTTTTCGTCGATGGAAGTTCAAACCGTCAAGGAGCGGGGGCAGGAGTACTGCTGATATCTCCTGATGGAGAAATAATAGAACAGTCCATCCGTTTGGGGTTCAAGGCCTCAAACAATGAAGCGGAGTACGAAGCATTAATTGTAGGGCTAAAACTGGCAGCAGCAGCAGAAGTAGATGAGGTAATAGTTTTTTGTGATTGACAACTTATTGTTAACCAGTCAACAGGTGAATTTGCAGCCAGGGACGAAAGGATGTCAGCATATGCAAAAGAGGTCATTAGATTAGCAACTCTATTTCAGAACTGCCGACTACTCCAGGTTAGCCGAGATGACAACACCCACGCCGACGTGTTGGCTTACCTGGCAAGTTCAATTCAGACTGAAAAAACAAGAACAATTATGATCGACTACATGTCGGGCCCGAGCATAGGACCAGAGAGCACAAAGCAGCAAGCAATGTGTGTGAACATGGGGCCAAGCTGGATGAATGCAATTATCGCATTCCTGAAAGAAGGAAAATTGCCAGAAGATTGTAAGGAAGCACACAAAGTCAGATTGAAATCTGCAAGATTCTGTCTGACAGAAGATGGACATCTTTACAGAAGATCCTTCACTGGACCCCTTTTAAGGTGCGTACACCCTTTGCAGGTTGAAGATTTCTTCTATGAAATCCATGAAGGAATTTGTGGAAGCCACGCTGGGGGCAGATCATTAGCCCACAGGACCATTACCCAGGGGTATTGGTGGCCCTACATGCAAAAAGATGCTAAAGCCTACGTGAAGAAGTGTGAACAATGCCAAAGGTTTGCACCTTTGATACATCAGCCAGCTGCTGACCTGAACCCAGTATCCAGCCCTTGGCCGTTCGCCCAATGGGGCATGGATCTGGTTGGGCAACTTCCCCAAGCAACTGGGCAAAGAAAATACTTGCTGGTAGTAACAGACTACTTTACAAAGTGGATAGAGGCAGAACCTCTTGCCAAAATCCGAGATGTGGACGTCAAGAACTTTATATGGAGAAACATCATCACCAGATTTGGCATTCCAAGAGCAATCGTTGCCGACAACGGAACACAGTTTGACAGCAAACTCATCAAGAACTTTTGTGCCAAATTCAAGATCAAGAACTACTTTTCAACACCAAGCTTTCCCCAAAGTAATGGTCAAGCAGAAGCATCCAACAAAGTAATTTTGGATGGAATAAAGAAGAGGCTGCAGGAATCAAAAGGAAAGTGGGTAGACGAGTTGCCCAACGTGCTTTGGGCATATCGAACTACGCCGAGAAGATCAACAGGGGAATCCCCCTTTGCCATGGCTTATGGCACAGAAGCTGTCATCCCATTGGAGATCGGCATCCCAGGGATCAGAACCCAGGGAGTAGAGAATAGCACTAACGACATAGTCTTAGCCCGAGATCTGGACCTCTTGGAAGAACGAAGAGAAAAGGCTGCAATTCAGCTAGCAATATACCAGCAGCAGCTTGCTAGAATTTACAACAAAAATGTCAATCCAAGAGATTTTCAAGTCGGCGACCTAGTCTTGAGAAAAGTCGTCGGCAACAAAAAAGATCCCAGAGAGGGCAAGCTTGGCCCAAACTGGGAAGGACCCTACAGAATTGCTTCAGTATTAGGCAATGGAGCTTATCAGCTTGAGGATAATGAGGGCAAAGCATTGCCCAGACCTTGAAATACTTGTAATTTGAAATTTTTTTATCATTAGATGTGCATCATTTTTTGGCCGATATCATCAATAAAGTCTTTTCAGAATTCTTTCAACACATATGATTGACGAAATTACATATTGGTGTTTTTGGAAACATGAATAATGAGAACCCAAGTAGAACTCAGGTTCACATTGGGGGCAGAGAGAAGACAGAGACACTTAACTCACTTGTTGAAATTTGTAGCAATTTACAAGTCGAGGTTAAGCCGAGATAATTCCTTAATTCACTTGTTGAAATTTGTAGCAATTTACAAGTTAGAATTAAGTTGATTCCTTAATTCACTTGTTGAAATTTGTAGCAATTTACAAGTTGGAATTAAGCTGATTCCTTATCTTCACTTGTTAAAATTTTTAGCAATTTACAAGTTGAAGTTAAGCTAATTCCTTATCTTCACTTGTTGAAATTTGTAGCAATTTACAAGTCGAAGTTAAGCTGACATTACTGTTTTTCTTCACTTGTTGAAATTTGTAGTAATTTACAAGTCGAAGTAAAGACGAGGTTATAGTTTGCACACTTATAGCAATCTACAGGATGATCCAACCAAAGAAGATGCTTAACACTTGTTGAAATTTGTAGCAATTTACAAGATAATGTTAAGCCGACATGTGATCATCTGTTGAAATTTGCAGCAATTTACAGGTTGAGGTAAAAGCTAAGTATATTGTTTAAACACTTGTTGAAATTCATAGCAATTTACAAGTAGATCATTGTTATAACTTGAACAAAAAATAACAGTATATATTAACACTTGTTGAAATTTGCAGCAATTTACAAGTAGGTTAGACCGAGATCGCTGTTTAAATACTTGTTGAAACTTGAAAAACAGTTTGCAGAATTGACATTAAAACAATATATGTTTTACACTTGTTGGAATTTATAAAGAGTTTACAGATCTGTATCTTGCCGAAGTGAAGTTAGACGTTATTTCACTCGAGATGCGTAACCCCGAGAAGATTATACAAAGAAAGCAAAATGGAAAGGCATGCAAAAAAATTCTAAGTATAGAACTATGCAGAAGCAATCAACAGAAAATTACACAGATTGAAATATCTATAGAGAAAACAGTTGCAGTTACATATTGAAGAAGGCACTACGGCCTACCAGAAGTAAATCGTTTTTACAGGAAAAGTCACATCGGCCATACAAAGAAACTTATATTGTCCAAAAAACAAAAAAGTACAAAAGACATGGGAGTTATGATTCTTCGGCATCAGAAGCAATTTGAATTTGGACCTCGGCGGGTTCTTGAAAAGCTACTTCGGCAGCCTTCTCGGCCATGATCTCGGCATCAATTTCGACAAGTGTTTGATTAAGATTATCATCGATAGGAGGGACGTCAGATGATGCTTGTTCAGGAGTAGCCTCCTTAATAACTTCCTCATCCTCTTCGTGAGTCAGGTCTAGGATTTGATCATCCTGAGGAAGAGATTGGATCTCACCAGCGTCCTTGGGCTTCCTTACTAGAGCATCACCGTCATCGTTATCCTCATCTTTGGCTTCAGGCTCAGACTCAGATTCTTCTTCAGCCTGATTTGGAGGAAATGGGAGAGGAACAGCTTCAGCATTGCGCAACGGCGAGTCATCTGGGATGTTGAGTTTTTTGGCAAGGGCCATCCAACCAAGGGAGAAGCCCCTGTTGCATGCCTGCTTAACTTGAAGTTTGTAGTCCTCAGTGACATCGGCCATGCCCTGGGCATAGGCCTTCTCATCAGCTTCTTCAATTTCGGTTTTTTTTGTGGCCAGAGCCTTTTGAAGCTCTTTCTCAGCCTGAGCCATTTTCGATTTAAACTCTTCCTTTTCAGCTTCAGCAACTTTTCTAATAGCCTCAGCAGACTCTACTTTTTCTTCGGCTATTTGCTGGGCCTTAGTAGCGGCCTCAGCCTGATCTTCCAATTTCTTCATCTTCGATTCAAAAGATTTACTGTTCTTTTTGAGGGCAGAAATCTCCCTCTTCATGTCAACCACTCTTTGCCGATTTTCAAAAGATTGCATCAAAAATGAATGGGCGTGCTGGATGGCCTGAACGAAAACAGAAGTGTTAGAAAATCTTCTAAATATGAAGCAGAAAGAAAAGACAAAACAAGAAACACTTACTTGAACGGAGTGCTGGAGCATTAGCTCGTAGTTTTCGTACTCGCAGTACCCAGCATTTCGCTCCAGATCGCTTGGAAGGAGAAGAGCAGTACTGAGGGTGACACCGACATTAATTTCGTCGGCACTCTCAGTTGACATAATTGGCCTATCCTCCAAAGTCAACTTTGGTGCCCAGGGGACATCGGATTTCTTGGACCCCGAAGTTGTAGCTGAGGCAGACCTCGGCTTCTTTGATTGGGTGAACTCAGAGGGCTGGGTCTCGACAGACCTTTTTGCAGGAGTAGAAGAAGTCTTCTTACTCTTATCCAGTTTTGAGATAGGCAAGCTATCCTCAACCTCAACAGCCTTGGCCTTAGGCTGGGCCTTCTTGATTCTTTTTGGCTTCGGTGGGGGCATTGGTTGGGATGGTACAGCGTCAGCATCAGTCGGGAGGTCGGCAAGGAGATTTTGGGCAATTGGCTTTGCACGACCCATTTCGGCAGTTTTAACAAGGCGTCGCCGGCGTTTTCTTTCTGGTATTAGGATCAAGTATGGGGCCGAAGTGGATGGTTGATTGATTGGGTCAGATGTGGACTATTGATCTGTTCGGGATGAAGAAGCGGTTATAGTTGTGGCAATAGGTGGAGAGAGGCTCTTCTTCTTTTTCTTCGGGACTTCGAGGCAATGTGGATTTGTATGTCGGAATAAAGTTTAGTAACAGGGGAGCCTTGCGCTTGTGAATTGGAAGTTCTAAAAGCTTCTTTAAATCTTTTCCAGGGAAGAAAGATTGACGAAAGTTTTTGGGTGGCTGATGAAGATCTGCAAGACAAAAAAAACCAACATTAGAAATAGACAGAGTTTTTGAAAACTTGGAAAAGAAACAACTAAGTATTGGCACTGGGCTCTTACCCTTGCCCTCTTTAACTGTTCGAGGAAGAGGGTAGAGGTGAACATCTTCGTCTGGGCCAAATTCCCAATTTCCCGAAGCAATGACAAAGTCATCCCCGGCTCCCTTGTTGGAATCCGGGAGGTCGACTACAATTTTGAACTCGGTAGACCTCGGCTTGAGGTAGTAGACATAACCTCTTTCCTTCAGGTTAAGGGGGCACATGGTATAACAAAATTGGATATCGGCAAGGGTGATCCTAACGTTCTCTTGCCTAGCCAGGGCTATGATACCATTAATCACTCGATAAGAGTTGATGGTAAGTTGCATAGGGTTCAACCTATAGAAGTGGAGAACCTCGCGAAAGAGGGGATTGAGTGGAAGCCGGAGTCCACATTCAGTAAAGGCTACAATAGGAAAGGGCATCGTATGATCTGTGGGCATGATGGAATCACCATCCCCAGCTAGCCTAAGGTGAACATCGACTGGGATGGAGAACTCCTGCCTAAAGTATTCAAGTTTTGTTGGGGAATTTACTCGATGTCTCCACATACCCATGACGTTGGCCTAAGTTCAGAAGGCTATGTTTCAGAAAATAGGTGTTTCAAAAGGGTTGCTAGAACCTCGGTTTCAAAACCTGGGTAAGGACTGGTAAGGTTTGTTTCAGTTTTTCCTAAAGATTGAAGGTTCTACAGACAAATCCCAAACCTAAAATTATAAAGATGAAGATCGAGGGCACAGATCTGGTAAAAACACAAAAAACAGAGAACAAAAGCGAAGTTTCAGAGACAGGAACAGGGATGCGCTATCAAGAACACGAAGAATACAAAGGGTTAAGGGCCAAGAACAGTAGTGAAACAGTGCAAGTGTTCATGGCATGTGAAAAAATCATGAAATAAGACGCATTTAGGTGAATGATTCACGAATAACACTTAAACAGAATAGTAATAGCAAGAAACTTCAGAAACAATCAAAAATTAGAAAAAGAGGGTAAGGGGGCCAGTTGCTTACCGGATAAACTGAAGCCGAAGCAATATTCGCCGAGACCAGACGACAGTTAGCGAAAGCTTCGCGGAAATGGAAGAGTAAGGATGGTCACAGAATTTGGAACTTAGAACAATGGCAGATTCGAAGAATGCTAGAGCTTTTAGAGAGAGAGAAAACAAGAAATCAGAATGCAAAGAGTAAAGAAAGGAAAAGGGAAAGAAAAGTTTTGTAAAAAACTTAAAACGGCGGCAAAACAGGGCATTTATTGCGCCTGGAGCACCGGATACGTTAGACGGCGCAGACGAATAAAAGATAGCTTTCAGGCGCGTCATAGACACGGGCCAATGAAGACAGAGCACGTGAAAGGAACGGTTAGATGTGCATGATAGCTCATGCGCGTGGTGGAGTTCATTTGGATTCTTGTTCTCCGAAAAGAACACATCGGCTTGAGAATGCATTATCTCGGCCAAACAGTTTTTGAACCATTATGCAGAAAGAAATATCGATATAGGTTCTATCACCTCAGAATACCGAGGTAATAGAACCTAGGGGGCAGTTGTGGGGATATATTTCTTGGGTACCAACACGTGACATAGCGACGCCGACGTGTTTGGCTGAGGTGCCACGCGTCGTGAAAATTACGCCGAGGTGATCTCGGAGTTGCCGAGGTTATCTCTGAAGATATCGGAATCCGAGATAAGCGGATAAGGGACAAGAGTCCTAGGACAAAGAGGAGACTTAGCCAAGATAAGGATAAAGCTCTTAGAAAGTTTATCTTTATCTCTTAAGAAATCCTAAGTAATCACTAAATTGAAGTCTATAGAAGTCATGCTTCTAGTAGGACTTGGATTGAGTTAAACTATAAAAGAGAGGCACCCCCATGGGTCTAAGGTACGCATTTTTATACTCAAGCTTGTGAGTTTAGCACTTGATTATCTTTGAGAGATATACTGACTTGATCGTCGGAGTGCTCCCGGGTGGAAGAGCCACCGCCGAAACCTTTTTCTTTCTGTTTCAGGTTACTAAAACTATCTATTCTGCCGGTGCTCTCCAGCTGATTACTAGGTGGGCAGTGTGGTAAGAAAATTACCCACACAGTTTATATTAATATAAAATAATATTTATAATTTATACGACAATTTCATTTTCGTTATAAATTCAAGTTTCTTTGAACTTGATTAATATTTAAATTTAACCAATTAAGTTCATGTTTTTTCGAATACATTTAATTTCAAACTTGAACTCAAGCTCAAGTTTAAAATAAGGGGTTGTTTGGGATGACCTAAATAAGTGCACTTTTTATCTTTTTACGAAAAGATGTGCAGAAAAGTAGAGAGGTAATGTGATGAAAAAAAGATAAAAAGATAGATTATTTGAAACTTCCCAAACTTGACCTAAATCTAATTATTTAAATGAATCGAGCTCAAACACTCCTCCACAGTCCAATTTAATTCGATTCATTCATGACCATACCTCTTCACTCCTTTGAGATATGGGCTTCCACACCACACACATAAAAAAAAGTGCCAATATAATGAAGCCTATCAAGCACTAAAGATGCTTTGATGGAACTTACCGTACATATATACCATTGGAATGGGAATGATACCTTGTTTTTTTATTTTTTCTTCTGAAAATTAAGTTTTTATTTTTATTTCTGTTTTTTTTTTTTTACTTTTAGTGAACATTTTTAAATATTTTATGTAATTTTTTAAAATACATTTTAAAAGTATAATATTTATAAAAAAAAATATTTACAAAATTCACTAAGTACAAAAAAAAATGAAAACTTTTGTATTTTTATGTATTTATTGATTTTTTTTGATATTTTTTTCACAAATTTTTTTTTTTATGTGGATCTAAATTAGGTGTATCTTTAAAAAAAATAAAAAATGAAAAACTTCAAATATTAAAAAAAATTTACTAAAAAATAAAAAAAAAACTCAATTATTAAGAAAGGATCTAAGGTGGTGTTGGAAAATTGAAAATTAGAAACTAAAAAATAAGTATTGAAAACTGAGTGATGAATTTTTTAAGTTGAAAAGCAGTTTGATAAAAATTTAAGTGCTAAATTAAAAATAAATTATTTGATATGTATAAAATCAAATTGAAATTTGTTGTTTTTAAATTGTATATTTCAATTTTTATATTGTAATGGTGGTGGTGATGGTATGGTGGCGGTGGTGTTTATAGTGAGGTTATAATAGCACATATTGATATTATATTTAGTATTTATAAAGTACACTAAGGAATTTTTTTAATATGTTAAATTGGAGTGTTACGTGTAAGAAAGGTACACTAAAGAGTTTTTTAGTGTGTTACATTAGAGTGTTATGTTTGGGAAAAATACACTAAGGAATTTTGTGCGTTACAGAGTGTTATGTTTGGAAAAAATACACTAATTTTTTTTTTTAAATGTACGTTGTTACTTTTGAAAAAAGTACACTATTTTTTTTTAATATGTTACATTAGAGTGGTACGTTTGGAAAAAGTACACTAAAAAGTTTTTGTGTGTTACATTGATTGGAGTGTTACAGTTGGGAAAAGTACACTAATGAGTTTTTGTATGTTACATTGATTGAAGTGTTACGTTTGAAAAATATACACTAAAGATTTTTTTTGGAATGTTGCGTGGTTACGTTTAAGAAAAGTACACTAAGTGTTCGTACTCACCGACAACGATGGAGATGAGCTTCTGACGAAGAGTTTTTTGGAATGTTACATTGATTGAAGTGTTGCGTTTGAAAAATATACACTAAAGATTTTTTTTGGAATGTTGCGTTGTTACGTTTAAGAAAAGTACACTAAGTGTTCGCGCTCACCGACAACGATGGAGATGAGTTTCTGACGAAGAAGATGAGAAGATCTATTCAAATCTGATGTAGATCTACTCAGATATATATCAATTCTGAGTAGGTCTATGTCAGATCTGGCTAGATCTAAACCAAAAATAGTTGTTGAAGTACAAGCCTCTTTCTATATCTTTCTTTTTCTTTTATCTCTCAGTTTTTTTACTTTTGCTGTATTACACACTTCTATTTTCCTATTATAATGGAGAAAATTTTCAAATTCTGAACAAGTTATTTTCGAGTTTTATAGTTTTAGTGTTTTTAGTGCTAAAATGAATCATTATTTAGAATGGTAAAATTTTGCAGTTTCATAACTTTCTTTAGAAATATAAAATTTTGTAATTTCATAACATGTTTTTCAGTTTGATTAACAAGAATAAATGCTTAATGGAATCATACTTTGAACCAGTAACATTTTACAGGTTCAAAACTTACTTTTTTGTTTGATCTTTATTGGAGATTATTTGATTAAACTTTACAAAAATTGAAAATATCATATGTTTTTTCTCATTGTTGCAGTTTGTTGTTGTTACGTTTTTTTCCTTGTTTCAGTTTATCATTATTTAGCACATTTTGCTATGTTTTTTCACTCTAATTTCTCAAATTATTATCTTTTTTTTTTCCACAATATTCTGAATATTTCAGTAAATCTTTGATGATATTTTTGATGTCTAGCGAACATTTAGACATTCCGGTGACTTCAAAACACTTCGGCAATACTCTGGGGAATTTTTGGTGATACTTTGGTGACTTCCTAGTAATGTTGAACAATTTGACGAGTTTGGGGAGCACCGACTCTTTTTTCCAAAGAGAAAGATGGTTCATTGCGACTTTGTATAGATTACCAAAAGTTGAACCGGGTAGCTGTTAAGAATAAGTACTCAATGCCTCATATAAATGATTTGTTTAATCAGTTAAAGGAGTCTTGTTGCTTCTCTGAGATAGACCTGAGATTGGGTTATCACTAGTTGAGAGTAAGGGATGAGGATATTCAGAAGACGGCATTCTGTACGCGGTATGACCATTATGAGTTCCTAGTAATGCCCTATGGGCTAACCAATTAGTGTACTTTTTCCAAATGTGACAACATAGTGGGTACGATGTGACATTTCAAAAAAAAAATCCTTAATCTACTTTTTTCAAACGTGACAACGTAACGGATATGATGTGACACTCTAAAAAAAATTAAAAAATCCTTAGTGTATTTTTTCCAACGTGAAATATGACAATCTAACGTGGTAGGTATGATGTGACACTCTAAAAAAATTAAAAACTGTTTAATGCCCTTTTCTTAAATGTAATACTCCAAAAAAACTCTTTAGTGTACTATTCATCATTTTTGTTCTTCATGGAACCGCATATCAAATGTGAATGTTACGTTTGGAAAAAGTACATTAAGAAATTTTTTAGTATTTTTGTATGTGTTACATTGGAGTGTTACATTATGTTTGGGATTACATTGATTGGAGTGTTATATTTGGGAAAAGTACATTGAGTTTTCTTTTTTTTTTTTTGGTTACGTTGAAGTGTTACGTTTGAGAAAAACATACTGACAAGTTTTTTTTTTTTTTTGTGTTACATTAAAATGTTACGTTTATGAGGAGTGTTACGTTGTTATATTTGAAAAAAGTGCACCAAAGAGTTTTTTAATATGTTACATTAGTGTGTTATGTTATTGGAGTGTTGCATTAGAGTTTACATTTTTGTTCATAATGTGGAATTTATTCCAAAATGAGGGAAAATCTAAAACCTCTATAGTGGGGATTGTCCAAATGTGTAATTTTATATTTGGAGAAATCCACTTTTATCCATAGAAAATTAAACCCAAACATGTAAGTGACTACCCTTTTGTGTAATTTATACTTTAATGGGACATTTGAATTCATAAGAAAAAATAAAGGACTAAATCACAAAATCACATTTTAAAATTTATTAGTATTTCATCCTAAAATAATTTGACAATTTATAATGAATTTTTAACTTTCTAAATACAAACCTATGTTTTAATGTCATGTTCTGCAATTTATGAAATTAACTTAATTTTGGTATCTCTTATGCGCGTGCTAAAGGTCCCCTTGAGTTTAAAAAAAAACTCTTTGGTGCACATCATAATGGTACATTGGTAGGTGATTATGATAAATATATTGATATTGATGCAGGAAATTGTGATAAATGTAACATTCAAACTATAACACTCATACCGTTGGAATAATTGTATCGAATAATTGTGATAAATATATTATGATAAATGTATAATTTCAAATTATAACACTCTAATATAACATTCAAACGTATCACTCCAATATAATACTGTATAAGAGGGTTCAAGAACGTCGTTGGAGAATTCGAAGATCTTTGAAGATCCTTGAAGAACAATTTCGAATTCTTTAGAAGATGATGAGAGGCTTAGATTCTTCAATAGTCTCAACTTAAGAACACAAAAGAAAGGGAGATGATGGAGATAAGAGATTGGATGAAGAAGAAGGCAAAATGGCTAGAGAGAGAATAATGGCAAGGCTCTCCCATGGATCTCCCACTTTCACTCTTAAGGTTGATAATGGAGAAGGGAAATTAGTTCTTTCCCTAGAGTTAATTCTCCAAAATCCATCCCGTGTAAAGCTATGGGTGGGTGCTATTTATAGGCACCTCATGATGTAGGATGGAACCCATGTGCAAGGCACATAGGGAATATTCTCTCTAAACACCTTGTCCGAGGAGGTGACCTCTCCGTGGATGAGGAAAACCCCGAAGAGGAGATCAACCTCTCGACGAACCCTTCTTCTTAGCCACACCTAACCAATGATTCCCAATCATCCCAAAGGGTCAGGGGTAGTCCCAGAGGACGTCCTGCCGCATAAGGGTCAGGGGTAGTTCAAGAGAACGCCATGCCGCAAATATTACCGAGTCTCAAGGACCCCCTAAATCGTGCCACCTCGACCCGGGTATAGGCTAGTTTAACCGAAGAATGAATTTATCTCCACTCACCGTCCTCGGGATCGGGTCCTTTGTTCGGACTCCATTACGCCCATGGTTCTGGTACTAGATCCCGGAAAGCTCCGAGTCCGCAAGTGTTCTGGGACTCATTAATGGAGCAGCTTCTAGATTGCGTCTGAATCCGTTCGAAGCCAAGTGCTTCGGATCTCTAGGTTCGTGGATCCGAACCCTTTCGAGTCCGAGTGCCTCGGATCTCTAAGCTTGCTCAATACCCTTTCGAGTCCGAGTCCGAGTCCGAGTAAGTCTCTAAGTTTGTAGATCCGAACCCTTTCGAGGTTTAGAGCAATTCAGCCCGTTTGATGCAGATAAATCCGGACCCACCAATCTTGGACTTGCGATAAATTCGGGTCCACCAACCTTGGAGTATTAGGCCTAATTAATTTAGTGGGCTCAAATTAGCTCTTCTTACATTTGCCCCTTGCATGTATAAGAAATTGTAGTTTTCTCAGACATGCATAGTTTTACCTTTTCAGCCATATTTCACATTACGTCTTCGAGAATATTTTATCTTGACAGAGTCTAAAGATATAGCTGAGAACTCACCGTAATTTACAGATAAAATCAACAAGTAATATTAAAAACAAATAAATAACTTTTTTTTTTTTTTAGAAAGTCAACCTTTTTTTTTTTTAGAACATCTGAAGGTCACTTTTTTCTTTCAGTCAAAGATAATAAAAAAAAAAAACAAAACACTCACCTTTTTTTACTATTAGAAAAAAGGCAACGTCCAAACACTTTTTTTAAAATAATGCCACAAACCAAGCTTTTTCTTCCCCTATTTGGCAACTCAACAGATTCGTCTATAATATAGATATATATAAATAGTATATTCTGAGGAAATATTCCAGCATTACACCACTTTTTTCTATTTAAGGACATAGCTCAAAACCCTAAACTTCACAAACTTTTCTTTTTGCTCAGCCGCCGAAATCAATCAACATCCCTCTTTCTTTTTATTATTATTATTTTTTGATTTTTTTTTTGCCCACAGCTATTTCGGGCCTCCTTCTCTCTCTAAAACCAAGACCGATTCAGCACTCTTGTTCTTCAACGAAGACCCAGCTCTCTTCTTCTTCAACGAAGCTCCGTAGTTGTTTGCTCACAGCCCACTACTGCAACTCCAGGTATTGGGGGCGTCGTCGTCACCGACCCATCCTACCGCTGGCCTCTCTATGCTGTTTTGCCTCCGGCCTCGACTGCCCAACATTGACCACACATGTCGCCCACTCAACGCGACATGCGTAGTCCCGCCCAGCGCCATTCAGCTCATTATTGGTGTTCTACTTCAGCTTGTCGACACATTTTTCTCAGAGATCCAGGCACACCGTAACTCTGTTCTGCTGCAAGTGTCGACGCCAATCCCGCTGTGACGTTGCTACTACTGTCGGCCTCTACTGTCCAGCGTTGATTACGGTTAGCTTCTCTCTGCTGCAAGTTCGCCATCGGCTTCAACTATTCCAGCACCGACCATACACGTTTGCCTACTCAACGCCGTGTGTGGTCTTGCCTAGCATCCTTCTCGCCCGTTGCTTGTGCCGCCACCGACCTATCCTGGTTGTGCCCAGGCCAGCTCTTTGTAGTGTTTTGCTTGGGGCGACCTCGGCTCATGCTATACTTACGTCAGCTCTTTCTCTTGTCATCGATCTAGCTCACCACTAACCCATCTTCTCTTGATCTATAACTCTAGATCAGTGGGTAAGCCTTCGAAAGAACCCTAATGTTTTATTCCTTGATACTAACAGATTTTGATTTTGTTGGAGCTTGCTTGAATGTAGTTGAAAATGTAAACTCGACTTGAGAAAGATGAATTCCTTTATTGTACAACCCATGAATCCTTGTTGTTGACCATTTTGTGAAACCAATTTGAATTGTTAATCTCATATAAACTGAGTCACTGATGCTTGAAAGTTGTTTGAACATTGATGACACTTGCACTTGATTTTTGAGAGAAGATGAGATACTCGTTGAATTTTGTTTTTAATTCTATTGAAGAAATCCGAGTTTCGTTGATCTTGTGGACGCTTGGGAAATAAATCATTGATGCCAAAATTTTATGTGATCGTTGTAGCTTTATGTTGGCTTGAGAGGAACCGGCCCGGAGAGACGAAACCTTAATTGTTGCATTTTCATGAACTTGGTGAGAGGAGTAGAATTGTTGTAACTTAAGTAGATCATTATTATTTGTTGATGTTGCCCTATTCCGATAATTCCTGAATCATAATCTGAATTCGATATTATTTGTCTCATTTGTTGGCTTCACTATTTTAGGCAAATGAATTCTTGATCAAAATCCACAACCTCGGGGCCCTTAGAACCCGCACTAATGAGAGCAAGGGCTGTTCCTCGGAAGTCCGAACGGAAGCAAGACTGTCCCTCGGGAGTCCGAAAGTAGCACACACCCTACTTCGGCAAGAAAGATTCCTCTGGAAGGCAACCGAGCCTACCAAGCTTGCACCAACAAAAGTAAATATTGTCTCTCAAAAGTCCGAGCGGAAGCAAGGTTGTCCCTTAGAAGTCCGAGGCTGTCCCTCATGAGCCCAAATAGTAGCACACACCCTACTTTGGTAAGAAAGATCCCTTTGAAAGGCAATTGAGTCTACCAAGCTTGCACCAACAGAAGTAAAGATTGTTTCTCGGAAGTCCGAGCAGAAGCAAGGTTGTCTTTCAGAAGTCCGAGCAGAAACAAGACTGTCCCTCGGAAGTCCAAGTGGATGCGCACTTCTACTTCGGCAGCTAATAGAAGCAAAGGCTATCCCTCGAGAGTTCGAGTAGGAGTTCACTCTACCTTGACAAGAAAGATCCTCGAAACTCGTACTGATGAAGAAAGGGTTATTCTTCGGAAGTTCGAGTGGGAGCACACACTCTACTTCAACAAGAAAGACCCTCGAAGCTTGCATTAATAGAAGCAATGGCTACTCTTCGGAGGTTCAAGTAGGAACACACACTCTGCCTTAATCGAGAAAGACCCTCGGAGCTTGCTCTGATGGAAGTAAGGGATGTTCTTCTGAAGTCCGAGTGGGAGCACACACTCTACTTCAATAAGAAAGATCTTTGACACTCTTTGAAAATTTGAGTAGAAGAACACACTCTACTTCAATAGAAAAGATCCTTGAGGCTTGCACTGATGGAAGCGAGGTATCTTCTTCGAAAGTCTGAGTGGGAGCACATACTCTACTTCAACAAGAAATATCCTCGAAGCTCGCACTGATGGAAACGAGATTTGCTCTTCGAAAGTCTGAGTGGGAGCACACACTCTACTTCAACAAGAGAGATCCTCGAAGCTCACACTGATGGAAGTAAGGGCTGTTCTTTGGAAGTCAGAATGGAAGCACACACTACTTCAGCAAGAAATATCCCTTCAGGTTGGTAACCGAGTTTACTATTCCTCTTTCTTCTTCGAGGGGCAATAAAAATTGAAAACTATTTCAAGCAACATAATACAATGAAGATATACAATGTAGAGAAAAATAACTTCTAATGGAGATACATAATATAGAGGAAATAACTTTCTTCGCAACATAAGAAAGAAAGATAGAAAATTCTTAGACAATACAGTAAATACAAATTGTAAATGTCATAGATAGACTTCTTCTATAGAATGTTGACATTTGCCCCTAGAGTTGCAAGGTCATTTGGAAAGCTTTCACCAGCTGCTCAGGCTGTGGCAGTCATACACCATCATAGCTATGTCTTCTAAGATATCCTGGGGCCTCTGTTCTTTGAACTCTAACTCATCTGCTTCGACTTTCTTCCTAAAAATCTTCTTAAGCGTCCGGCACTTTTCTGTAGGTTGTCCTAGTGATCGGTGGAAAACACAATATTTAGGGCCCTCGCGGTCCTTTTTCGGCAAAAGCTCTTTGATACGAGGCAACTTCAATTCCCCGTCTGCCACCCATTCTTTAACTAAGGCCTTCACCCTCTCAACACTACACGGAAAAGGAGTGTCATATTCGCAGTATTTCCTTTTCTGACCTCTGAATTCCTCCCCCTGCGGCTTTTGGGTAGAAGACGCAGAAGCCGCAATGACAGAAGGTCCTCGGGATGACTTAAAGCTGGTTTCATAACTAGTCTCGAACCCGGTCTCCTGAGATTGAGGAATGTTGATGTTCCGAGATGCTTCAATTAGTGCCGAGAAGGTGGGTAACTTGTGATTAACAAGAAACATCTTGTACTCGTTCAATGCCCCTTCAACACAGATTTGGACCAAATAGTCTCCCTCCACAGCCTCATGACAGTCCACGGCTTTGTCTTGGAACCTCTTCACATATTCAAGAATGTCTTCACTCTCTTGTTGCTTTTCCTTACATAGAGTGAGTGCAGTTACCTTCTCAGTTGCTTGAAAGAATTTGGCATGGAATTTGTTGACCATCTCCTCCCAACTTCGAACAGAGTTTGGGGCCAAGTTAACGTATCAACTATATGCTCGGTCAGTGAGGGACTTGGAGAATTCTCTCAGTCGGAGGACATGATTTGAACCATGAATCTCCAAAGTCTCGATGAACCGAACTACATGTTCTCGACTATTTCCTTGCTTGCCATTGAATTTGATGAACTTCGGCACCATGTATCCCTCCGGGTATGGATAACTCAACATCTCGATAGGGTATGGTGGCTTGACATCCGGATTAGGCAAAGAGGGTAAAGTCCTCTTGCCCCGTTCAAGATCGAACATGGCTTGCACATCGGCAAGAGTGAGAAATTGTTGAGGGAGAGAACTTGATGGTGGTATTCCCGGAACTTGACTTGTAGACCCGAAGACTGAGCTTGGAGCAACTTGGCCATGTGGGTGTTGAGAATTCACCATCGGTGAAGACACATGATGATATTGGCCATCTTTACCTGTGGACACGCCATTTGGTGATGGGACGTTGCATTGGGTCCCATAAAGTCCGTTGTATGCCACGACTATATTGGGTTGGGCTTGCAAACTCGACATCGGAGCCAAAGGAGACCCACTCGGTGCATGAGTAGAATTTACAATCGGTGGAACAAAATTAGGCATGGATGGAGCACCATTTTGTAGAGAAATATCTGTAGGCTTTCTTTGAATTTCCACAACCGCTGGAACACCATTCGCCGCGCCAGAAACTCCTCTAACCACCGTGTAACAAGCCCGCGGGGGGGCCTCGCTACAGTTCGGACTCGATTTTGTAGTCACGGTTCTAAGTCTGAACCAAAGAGTCCAAATCCGGCAAATCGTTTTGAGAAAAAACAGATTTTTGAAAGAAGTGCCAAACATGGACTGCTTTGCCAGATACAGAGTCGCCACCTAAATGTTTTTTTAATGGGAAATTTAGGAAACCCTGACTCGGTGCCAAAGGCCACGCGTCCGTCATCACCAAAGTTGCCTCGGCTCGGGAACTTGGGTACGATTGGGGAAGGTCACTTCGTGAGCACCCCCGCTCGCCCGATCAAAGATCGGCCTCTACTAACCATGATATCTATTTTTGAAAACATTGTGTGTTCTTATTCCGGTTTATTAGCCTAGGTTACTATGTGATGCGCACAGCATACAAGTATAGACTGGATCGCCCGAATTGGAAGAAAACATTTCATGTTTATTTTTGTTTGAAAATGGTTTGATGGTGCTACCCGCAGGTAGGCTAAGACATGGATTTGCCACCCTCAGGTGGGCTTAGAAAACATGATTTTGCCACTATCTAGTGGGCTTAAAACAAACATTTGATGAATTATTCCAATTCAAATAACCCAACCTTCACCCACAGGCACTCATGCAGTTATATCACATAAGCATTTAGCCTCATAGTAAGCATGCTATTCATGGCATTCACTCACACGCATGCAAGGATGCTAAAGCATAAAACTTACCGAGTACTCCAAGCCAAAATAGAAACTTCATTAGAAATCATGCATGATCCTAAGTATACAGAAATGCCTAATGCAACACATGCAAAATGCAACTATAGCAGGCTCGGCTATTCTAAGATGGCATGTGAAATGCTACAACTAACATGTATTCAATTTGGAATTGAAAGTACGATGCAGTTAGTATGATGCGCCGAGCCCGGTGCATGCAAAACAGATGAATGAATGCAAACATGCTGTCATACTGTATGCTAATTTAAACATGCCCTAATCTAACCATCATATGCTGGTAAATAAAAGGGAGAAAGACGTGGGGTTGGAAGACATACAACACACACACGCACACTTATTACAGTTGTGCCCTCGCGCAGAGGGTCCGAATAAATATACAGTCCCGAATAAAAGAATATTACAGTCCAAATATTACAGTCCGAATAATGTACAAATTCCTAATTAATTAACAAATTAACTAAGAAAATAAATAAAACTGGCATGCAAGCCAGGGACTATCTTGCTTCTGATGGATGATGCATGTCCGGGTTGTCCTGCGCGGAAATCCACCGGGATGCCCCAATTAGCCTCTGTTTAGCAGTTGTTCTTGGAAAGCGCGCCAAACTCCAAAAAGTTGCTGATTCTTTATTTTGCTGCAACAGAGAGCAGGAAAGGGGCATAGCAATGTATTTTCACAGATATATGCATGCCTCGATCCTCGTGCCACCAATCACGCATATCGATGCATGATGGCCGAGCAGTCGAATTGCACAATTCAATATAGGATGAATGCACATGAAAACACAACAAAACCTAACTCCATCATGGATGATCCGGAGTGTCGGTGACTAGGGAATTGAGACACATTCCGTCACTCGGAGTACGAAATGCACCTCGTTTCCTGTGCCCGGGCTAACTCCTATCCCGAACATGATGCAATATGCATGACATGCATGAAATGCAACTAAGATACAATCCTAACATACACAATGCTATGGAAATGAGATGTCTCGAAATGCGTGCACACGGGCACGCAAATCGAGAAAATGACATATGCAATGCAAATGACATGGAAATATGATATGGGCTTACACTAACATGAGGGGGCCTCAGCCATACTCACATAAGAGGCCGATGGATGAGAATGAAGTGCCTTGAAATGCGTGTACACGGGCACGCAAACCGAGGCAATTGCATACGCAATGCAAATGACATGGAAATGGCATACGGAATGCAACATGGACTTATACTAACATGAGAGAGCCTCAGCCACACTCACATAAGAGGCCGGTGGATGAAAATAAAGTGCCTCGAAATGCGTGCACGCGGGCACGCAAACCGAGGCAATAGCATACGCAATGCAATGGCATGGAAATGACATATAGAATGCAACATGGACTTATACTAACATGAGAGAGCCTCAGCCACACTCACATAAGAGGCCGATGGATGAAAATGAAGTGCCTCGAAATGCGTGCACGCGGGCATGCAAACCGAGGCAATGGCATACGCAATGCAATGGCATGGAAATGACATATAGAATGAAACATGGACTTATACTAACATGAGAGAACCTCAGCCACACTCACATAAGAGGCCGATGGATGAAAATGAAGTGCCTCGAAATGCGTGCACACGGGCATGCAAACCGAGGCAATGGCATACACAATGCAATGGCATGGAAATGACATATAGAATGCAACATGGACTTATACTAACATGAGAGAGCCTCAGCCACACTCACATAAGAGGCCGATGAATGAAAATGAAGTGCCTCGAAGTGCGTGCACACGGGCACGCAAACCGAGGCAATGGCATACGCAATGCAAATGACATGAAAACATGATATGGGCTTATACCAACATGAGAGAGCCTCAGCCACACTCACATAGGATGCCGATGGATGAAAAATGAAGTGCCTCGAAATGCGTGCACACGGGCACGCAAACCGAGGCAATGGCATACGCAATGCAATGGCATGGAAATGATATGCAAACATGCTAATGGAATTTAAGCACTGAAATGTGGGGGAAAACAGCCCCGAAACGAGGCGAAAGCACACCCGATGCGCGGAATAGTCCCGAAACACGAATTTTGGGACCCGAAATGGCCTATAGCTATACCAAACATGCAAAATTGGTACATGGAATGTAAAGACAGAAGCAAGGCAACCCCAAAGTTAGCATTTTACTAGTACAAATCATGGCCAAACAGCAAACCAAGATAGGGAAAAACTAGCATGCAAGAAATGGCCCTAAACATGGGATTAAGCAGCAACTCATAGCTGATGTCCTCAAACAGGTTAGGGCCCTTCAACAAAGTTGAAGAGGGGCCCAAAATATGATGTTTTTCAGAACTGTAAAAACCCCAAAAATAAACACAGGTATGGCTGCACTCTCATGCAAGAAAAAGGGTCAAAAGGTGGCCAAAGAGGCAAGTGGTATATGCAAAGCCCAAACTGAAAAATTCCCTTCTACAACATTGAAGAGGGACCAAAAATATGACTATTTGCAGAACTGTAAAATGGCCAAAACAGTATACAAACATGCTAGAAATGCAATGCAAAATGAGGCTCAAAAGTGGCTATAACACAAAGTATACAAAATATTCCACAAACGGCCAAAGACCCTTAATGAAACATGAAGAATGGGCCAAAATAAGACTATTTTAAGAACTGTAAAATGGCCAAAAACAAAAGCACAATAGGCTGCCAAAGCATGCAAAAATGGGGACCAAAAGAGAGATATAACATGAAGTGACATATGGAGGTCCCAAACAGTGATGAGCCCTTCTTCAGTGTTGAAGAGGGGCTCAAAATAAGCCTATTCACAGAACTGTAAAACGCCCAAAAATGGAAGCATAATGGGTTGCCAAAGCATGCAAGAAAATTGACATTTAAGGGGATATTGAAGCAAGTGCAATATAGGGGCCTCAAACAGGGTTGAGCCCTTAATGAAACAAGAAAATGAGCTCAAAAAAATGACCTTTTCAGTTTTGGTCGGAGCTCAAATCAATAAGCATGTATGGCTTAGAGATGGTGCAAAAATGGGCTAGAAAAGAGGGAAATTGGACTTACCTTTGAAGACCAACACTTTTGTTGCTTCTTGGACCAGATTTGGTGACTCTAAGCTGCTGGAATTCTTCCCCTTGCTGCTGGAATGGAAAGGTGGTGGTAGAGCTTGAAGATGATGAAGGAATGGAGCCCAAAACTTGAAGGAAATGGGGTCCTATGTATGTATATGCTCCAAGCAACTCTTGTCACCCTTTCTCTAGAGTTGGGAGGCCAGCAAAAAATGCAAGAGAGGAGAGAAGACCCTAGGCAAAGTGGAGTGAAAATGAGGCCTTTTTTTCCTCCAAAAGGGTCCCCCGGATGTAGATATTTTTGGGGAAAAACCAAGGCACAGCTGGAATGTACTCAACCTGAAGAAGCAGGCCGGCCTGACATTTTGGCTGCAGTGGCCGGCCGGCCACTTCCCCTAGCCGGCCGGCTAGATCAAAGGAAAAAAGTGGCCGGCCGGCCAGAAAAAGTGGCCGGCCACCCCCTAGGATGAAGCCCCAGAAGTTAGCTTTCCAATGGCCCAAACCTTGCATTAAAATTCCTCCTGTAGAAAAAGTTATGCCCTTTTCCGTGAAGCCGCGCAGATTCGGTCCAAGCGGACTTCAACCAACCACATCTCTCCCCCCCGGACTTGGACTTGGGATATTCTTGAGTGCAAAATGAAGCCCTGGAAGTAATCTTTCCAATGGTGGTGGCCTCATATCTTAATTCCTCTTGTACAAAGAGTTACGCCCGTTTCGGTGAAGCCGCGCAGCTTTTTCTCCTTCCCGGATTCATGCTGAACCACTTTCGACCAAAAAGAAGTTGGATTTTCAGCAAAATTGCTGGCCTCCCACCCTCCTACAAGCTTTATAACAGTGAAAATAAGGTCTCCACCAAAAATGAGCCCAAACCGATGCAAAATGAAGGTTTGGGGGCCAAAACGCGCAGCCCGAGGCCCCGAAAACTGGCTGTTAGGCACCGGGAGTGGTGTTTGACCACGAAGTGGGTCTCTCAGACCCCAGTGTCCCTCAAAAGGGAGTAAATAAGATGCATGCCAAAATTTAGAGCAAACGGAGATGGTTAAGCGGTCCCGAACCGAGGCACACGGCCTGACGGCTCCGAAAATCGGGAACCGGGCTCCGAAATGGGCAAAATGGCCTACGGCCACAAAATTTAGCCCACGGTCACTGAGAGATGGTCTATGGGACCTCTCTCTTCCCTCAGGAAAAGAAACAGAGAAAACCGAGTCTGGTTCGCAAACCGAGGCAAGGCACAGAAGAGGGTTCGGAAGTCCGGAGGCAGGGCTCGCAGCCGCGACTCTGAGACTTCTGAACAAGCACAACATGCAATATCACCGAGTGCTCAACTGGTGACGTCTGAGTCTCAAGGTCGGTCAAAAATGGGGTGTCTACACACCGCTGGACCATGGCTCAATCCTCCAGGTGCGTGATTTTTCCCTCCATGGGCCGCAGGTTGCCCATGACTTGTTCCTCCTAGCACTTGATTTTGCACACCATTTTGTACAACTTCAGAGAGAATTTGGGGCGGATCTTGATGGTTTTGGCCATTCCCAACATCACCATGAAGTTGTTGATGCTTACCGGCGCCGATTTGACCTCCACTTGTTGCCAGTGATGCGAAATGCGAACCCATCACCAATATGGTATGGGTGAGATTTTGAAGGATCGTGAGAATCTCCTGTTGAGTGTGTTGGAGTCCTTGAATGGCTTCAAGGATGAGAGGTGGGTCTTGAACTTGAGTCCTTTCATCACAACCCTTGGAAGAGCCTTGTTGATGAGTCTCATTATCTACCATTTTTGCCGGTGTTGTATGAGTTCCAGATCTCGTTGAAACCATTAACCAATCCGCCTCCCCAACGGAGTCGCCAAATGTATAAGAGGGTTCAAGAATGTCGTTGGAGAATTCGAAGATCTTTGAAGATCCTTAAAGAACAATTTCGAATTCTTTAGAAGATGATGAGAGGCTTAGATTCTTCAATGGTCTCAACTTAAGAACACAAAAGAAAGGTAGATGATGGAGATAAGAAATTGGGTGAAGAAGAAGGCAAAGTGGCTAGAGAGAGAATAATGGCAAGGCTCTTCCATGGATCTCCCATTTTCACTCTCAAGGTTGATAATGGAGAAGGGAAATTAGTTCTTTCCCTAGAGTTAATTCTCCAAAATTCATCCCTTATAAAGCTATGGGTGGGTGCTATTTATAGGCACCTCATGATGTAGGATGGAGCCCACATGGGGAATATTCTCTCTAAACACCTTGTCCGAGGAGGTGACCTCTCGGAGGATGAGGAAAACCCCAAAGAGGAGATCAACCTCTCGGCGAACCCTTCTTCTTAGCCACACCTAACCAATGATCCCCAATCATCCCAAAGGGTCAGGGGTAGTCCCAGAGGACGTCCTGCTGTATAAGGGTCAGGGGTAGTTCAAGAGAACGCCTTGCCGCAAATATTACCGAGTCTCAGGGACCCCCTAGATCATGCCACCTCGACCCGGGTATAGGCTAGTTTAACCGAAGAATGAATTTATCTCCACTCACCATCCTCGGGATCGGGTCCTTTGTTCGGACTCCATTACGCCCATGGTTCTGGTACGTAGATCCCGGAAAGTTCCGAGTCCGCAAGTGTTCTGGGACTCATTAATGGAGCAGCTTCTAGATTGCATCTGAATCCGTTCGAAACCAAGTGCTTCGAATCTCTAGGTTCGTGGATCCGAACGCTTTCGAGTCCGAGTGCCTCGGATCTCTACGCTTGCTCAATACCCTTTTGAGTCTGAGCCCGAGTAAGTCTCTAAGTTCGTGGATCCGAACCCTTTCGAGGCTTAGAGCGATTCAGCCCGTTTGATGGAGATAAATCCGGACCCACCAATCTTAGACTTGCGATAAATTCGGGCCCACAAACCTTGGAGTATTGGGCCTAATTAGTTTAGTGGGCTCAAATTAGCTCCTCTTACAAATACCAAAAAAAATAAAATAAATAGTGCACTTTTTCCAAATGTAACACTCCAATATAATACTCTAAAAAAATTCCTTAGTGTAAAATTCCAATGTAACACACGAAAAAAATACTTGGTGTACTTTTCACAAACATAACACTTCAAAAAAAAGATATGGGATTCTTCAAACCATTCTAAAAGGATGTGAGATTCTTCAAACTATTCCAAAATGAGTAAAAAAAATTAGAGTGTTATGTTTGGAAAAAGTACACTAAGGAGTTTTTGTGTGTTACAAAGTGTTACGTTTGGAAAAAAAAAATGCACTAAGGAGTTTTATTTATTTATTTATTTTTTGGGGAATGTTACGTTGTTACATACAAAAAAGTTTCTTAATGTGTTTTTCACAAATGTAATACTCCAATCATTGTAATCTCAAATGTAACATTCCAATATAACACACCCTAATGTAATACACACAAAAACACTAAAAAATTTCTTAGTGTACTTTTTCCATTTGCAATTATACATTTGCAAAAAACTTACTAGGAAACTTTTGTACTCCTTTTAAAATCGTTTAAAGAATCTCACATCTTTTTGGAATAGTTTGAAGAATCTCACATTTTTTTTTTGAAGTGTTACTATAGCGATCCTGGTTTTGCCCCAACCTTCTTTATATCCCGGACTTGGGTTCCGTGGTTGAATATCGTACCCTTGTCTTGTTATTCTCTTTTGACTCTTTGTATTTGAGTTTTGGATTATGTTATGCGTGTTTGGAACATGTTGGTTGTTAGTTGGTCTAGAATGTTATTGCCTAGATTTTGGCTTCTTCGCTCAAGCGAGGCTTCTTGCGCTCGAGCATGCCTTGTGTAATCTGCTTCTTTGCTTGAGCGAGAATTGAGAGTTCTCAGGTTCCCTTCCAGACGCAGCTTTTCTGGGAAGGGGGAAGTTCTTTGCTCAAGCGAGACTTCTTACGCTCGAGCGAGCTTTGTGTTAGTTGTTCCTACGCTCGAGCGAGGCTTCTTATGCTCGAGTGAGCTTTGTGTTAGTTGTTCCTACGCTCGAGCGTGCGTGTGCGTCTATGGCAGACCTAAAGCTTTTCATTCTGCGCTCGAGGACGCTTCTTGCACTCGAGCAAGGTCACTTATTGTGTCTGGTCACTTTAGCGATAACTCCTTCGCTCAATTGAGGACTGCGTATATTAGTTCACAACAGAGGAGTTTTACATCACTTTTTGAATCTCTTTTTGCTAAAAACCTAGATCGACTGTCTCTCTCTCTCTTTAAAAGTCCAATTTCTGTCTACAAATCCCTTAGAATCTAAGAGTTTCTACCCTAGTCCTTTTGTTAAAAAGGAAGAGTTTTGCGTGGGCTTCCATTTGATCTGAAAAAGGTTGAGTTTGGCCATCTTCAAAATTTCTCCCTTATTCTCCTTTGAGCTTCTACACTTGAGATAGGGATATTCTACTATTTAATATGGGTTTTAACCTAGATATTTGTCATTTGTATAAATGAAAGGATTTGGGAGTGATTTGGGTAAAAGTTAAGGTTTGGGCTCTAAACTAAAGAGGGGTTTTCATGTTGATTTACAAAGTAACCTTAGGGGTTTGTGTATGAGGTTCTTTATTGTTGAAATTGTGAGATTTGGACCTATGGGTCGATGTTTTGGAATAGGGGGAAAATTGCCCTAAGTTAAGTTGAAATAACTATTTGTGCAAATAATGAAATTGGTTTGGGAATTATGAAATTAGGGGAATATGTGATTAGATGATGTAGTTTGGTTTCATAAATCACACACCTATAAAAAAAAGTTAATAATTTATCTATTGATAGATTTGTTTATCTGTTTAGAAAATATCTATTTTGGGCTATCGGTGGAGGATAAGTATGATTGTTGTAGAAACAGCATGAGGACAAGTTAAATTGGAACTAGTCATATGAATGTTGTCATTGAACATGACAGATTGATTAAATTGTAGAATATGTAAATTTTGGTAGTCATTGTATATGACATGCTTTTAAATACATTGTATATGTATCGTTGTTTGGGAGGAGATAAGGGATGGACTTCATTAATAATTAAATTGGCCAGAGTGTCCAGGGTGAAAGTCCCAAAATTATACATATATGGGTGCTGGTTCCCTCGGATGTGATTCTGTAAAATGGTAAGAAAATGGAAGTTTTGAATAATGTTAGTTATTGAAGTGTTGATAAATGAGTTGTAGTCTCGTTTTGAATTGTTTAGAATTGTTTAGATAACAATAAACTATGTTAATGAATTGATTTGGGTAAATGAATAGAAATGGACTAAAATACAGATGTCGATATTGATTGGTCACGAAAAAAGTGTAAGTTGGTTTACTAGTATTGAACATTTATCTGATGCTAATAGCTTAGTTAATTCTCATATATTGTTTAGCATATCTCTACTGGGCTTTGGCTCACCCTACTTGGGAAACCATTTTCAAGTATAGGTGACATGCCACCTCCAGGGACATAGCTTGGGAGACTTAGGGGCTAAAGGCTCCATTTTTGTGATTTCGTTTTGTGTTGAATGTTTATTCAAGTTGAAGGCTTTACTTGTATAGAGACTAGACTCTTCTTTTGTTGTAACCAAGTGAAGTCTTGGAAAGATGTAAGCCCTTAGGGCATTTATTTTGTTGTTCTCAATTAGAATTACATGCTATAATTTCAAGATGAACGTTTATGAAAGTGTAATGCATGTGATATCTCCTGTAATATTAACTATGATGAATGAAAATATAACATTTCTATTATGTCTATAGATCATGTGAATGATTGATTATATCACATTTTGAGGGCGTTACAGTGACATTAGAGTGTTACATTTGGGAAAAGTATATTAAGAAGTTTTTTTGTGTGTTACATTAGAGTATTACACTGAGGAGTGTTTTTGGAGTGTTACATTTGAGAAAAGTACACTAAGAAATTATTTTATATGCTACATTGGAGTGTTGTACTAAAAATATTTTTTGAGTGTTATATTGAAGTGTTACGTTTGAAAAAAAAAAGTACACTAAGGAATTTTTTTTCTTTTTTTGATAGTATTACATTAGAGTGTACTTCTTAGTGTAGTTCAAACTCAAATGACACCAAATCAAATAAATACAACTTTTCAAAACAAAAATGACTAACTAGTTCATAAGAAAACCCCTAAGACTAAATTTATCAATATTCCTCCATATGAGATTTAAGTGAATGTCCTTTTGTGATTTATTTTTCTAATTTTCTAATTTATTTTTGGGATGAGAATGGAATGGTGAGGTGTGAAAAATTCTTTTGGGGGAATTGGTGGTTGAAGCATTGGTAGTTGAGCATTGAAATCTACATTTCTGTTAGTGTGGTTTTCTGGTGTTACATTAGAGTGCTATGTTTGAAAAAAGTACACCAAGGAGTTTTTATGCATTACAGAGCTTTACATTTGGAAAAAAATACACTAAGAAGTTTAATTTTTTTTTTTTTGGAATGTTACGTTATTACATTTGAAAAAAGTACATTAAAAGTTTTTGTGTGTTACATTGATTGGAGTATTACGTTTGGGAAAATTACACTAAGGATTTTTTGTATGTTACATTGATTGAAGTGTTATGTTTGGAAAAAATACACTAAAGAGTTTTTTTGAATTGTTGCGTTGTTACGTTTAAGAAAAGTACACTAAAGAGTTTTTTAATATGTTAAATTGGAGTGCTACGTGTAAGAAAAGCACACTAAAGAGTTTTTTAATATATTACATTGGAGTGTTATGTTTGGAAAAAGTACACTAAAGAGTGTTGCATTAGAGTACTATGTTTAGAAAAAGTACTATCAGGAGTTTTTGTGCGTTACATAGAGTGTTTCGTTTGGAAAAAAATACACTAAGAAGGTTTTTTTTTTTTAAAAGAAATGCTACGTTGTTATATTTAAAAAAAGTACATTAAAAAGTTTTTAATATGTTACATCAAAGTGGTACGTTTGGAAAAAGTGTACTAAAAGGTTTTTGTGTATTACATTGATTGGAATGCTACACTTGGAAAAAGTACACTAAGGAGTTTTCGTATGTTACATTGATTAAAGTGTTACGTTTGAAAAAAATACACTAAAGAATTTTTTGGGAATGTTGCGTTGTTACGTTTAAGAAAAGTACACTAAGTGTTCGCACTCATTGACGATGATGGAGATGAGTTTCTGACGAAAAAGATGAGTAGATCTATTCAAATCTGATGTAGATTTACTCAGATCTATATTAGTTCTAAGTAGATCTATGTTAGATCTGGCTAGATCTAAACCAAAAATAGTTGTTGAAGTACAAGCCATTCTATATCGTTCTTTTCCTTCTATCTCTCAGTTTTTTTACTTTTTATGTATTACACACTTCTATTTTCCTATTATAATGGAGAAAATTTTCAAGTTCTGAACAAATTGTTTTCGAGTTTAGTTACAGGCAGTGAAAATCATAAAATTTTATAATTTTAGTTTTTTTAGTGCTAAAATGAATCATTATTTAGAATGGTAAAATTTTGCAGTTTCATAACTTTTTTTAGAACTATAAAATTTTATAATTTCATAACATGTTTTTTCAATTTGATTAATAAGGATAAATGTTTAATAGAATCATACTTTGAACCTGTAACATTTTACAGTTTCAAAACTTACTTTTTTGTTTGATCTATATTGGAGATTATTTGTTTAAACCTTATAAAAATTGAAAATAGCATATGTTTTTTCCCATTGTTACTATTTGTTGTTGTTATGTTTTTTCCTTGTTTCAGTTTATCATTATTTAGCACATTTTGCTATGTTTTTTCACTCTAATTTCTCAAATTATTATTATTTTTTTAAAAAAAAAAAATTCCCGCAATATTCAGAATATTTCGATAAGTCTCCAATGATATTCTTGATGTCCAGTGAACATTTAGACATTCCAGCAACTTCAAAACACTTCGGCCATACTCCGGTGAATTTTCGGTGATACTCTAGTGACTTCCTAGTGATGTTCAACATTCTGACGAGTTTGGGGAGCACTGACTCTTTTTGCCAAGAAAAAAGATGGTGCGTTGCGACTTTGTGTAGATTATCGGAAGTTAAACCGGATAACTGTTAAGAATAAGTACCCAGTGCCTCGTATAGATGATTTGTTTGATCAGTTGAAGTGGTCTTGTTGCTTCTCTAAGATAGACCTGAGATTATGTTATCACTAGTTAAGAGTAAGGGATGAGGATATTCCGAAAACGACATTCTATACGCGGTATGACCATTATAAGTTCCTAGTGATGCCCTTTGGGCTAACCAATTAGTGTACTTTTCCCAAATGTGATAACGTGGTGGGTACGATATGACACTTCAAAAAAAAAAAAAAACTCTTTAATGTACTTTTTCAAACGTGACAACGTAGCGGATATAATGTGACACTCTAAAAAAAAAATTAAAAGCTCTTTAGTGTACTTTACCCAACATGACATATGACAATCTAACGTGGTAGGTATGACGTGACACTCTATACAAATTAAAAACTATTTAATGTCCTTTTCCCAAATATAACACTCTAAAAAACTCTTTAGTGTACTATTTATCATTTTTGTTCTTCATGGAGCCGCATATCAAATGTGAGTGTTACGTTTGGAAAAAATACATTAAGAAATTTTTTAAATATTTTTGTATGTGTTACATTGGAGTGTTACATTATGTTTGGGATTACATTGATTGGAGTGTTATGTTTGGGAAAAGTACACTAAGGAGTTTATTTATTTATTATTTATTTTTTTACGTTGGAGTGTTACGTTTGAGAAAAATATACTAACGAGTTTTTTTGTTTGTTTGTTTGTTTGTGTGTGTGTGTGTGTGTTACATTGAATTGTTATGTTTATGAGGAGTGTTACGTTGTTATATTTGGAAAAAGTGCACCAAAGAGTTTTTTAGTATGTTACATTAGAGTGTTATGTTATTGGACTGCTACATTAGAGTGTTACATTTTTGTTCATAATGTGAAATTTGTTCCAGAATGAGGAAAAATCCAAAACCTCTATAGTGCGGATTGCCCAAATGTGTAATTTTATATTTGGAGAAACCCACTTTTATCCATAGAAAATTAAACTCAAACATGTAAGTGACTACCTTTTTGTGTAATTTATACTTTAATGGGACTGTTGAATTCATAAGGAAATAAATAAAGGACTAAATCATAAGATCACATTTTGAAATTTATTAGTATTTCATCCTAAAATAATTTGACAATTTATAATAAATTTTTAACTTTCTAAATAAAAACCTATGTTTTAATGTCATGTTCTCCCATTTATGAAATTTACTTAATTTTGGTATCTCTCACGCACGTGGTAAAGGGTCCCCTAAGTTTGAAGAATCCCACATTCTTTTTTTGGAGTGTTATATTGTAGTGTTACGTTTGAGAAGAGTATATTAAGAAGTTTTTTTGCGTGTTATGTTGGAGTATTACACTGAGCAGTGTTTTTGGAGTGTTACATTTGAAAAAAGTACACTAAGGAGTTATTTTATATGTTACATTGGAGTGTTGTACAAAAGAATTTTTTTGAGTGCTATATTGAAGTATTACGTTTGGAAAAAAAAAAGTACACTAAGAAGTTTTTTTTTTTTTTAATAGTATTACATTGGAGTGTTACATTTGAGTAAAAACTCTTAGTGTAGTTCAAACTCAAATGGCACTAAATCAAATAAATACAACTTTTCAAAACAAAAATGACTAATTAGTTTATAAGAAAACTCATAAGACTAAATTTATCAATATTCCTCCACATGAGATTTAAGTGAATGTCCTTTTGTGATTTATTTTTCTAATATTCTAATTTATTTTTGGGATGAGAATGGAAAGGTGAGATGTAAAAATTTCTTTTGGGGGAATTGGTGGCTGAAGCGTTGGTAGTTGAGTATTGAAATCTACATTTCTATTAGTGTGGCTTTTTGGTGTTACATTAGATTGTTATATTTGAAAAAAGTACACTAAGGAGTTTTTATGCATTACAGAGTGTTACATTTGGAAAAAAATACACCAAGAAGTTTAATTTTTAATTTTTAATTTTTTTAGAATGTTACGTTGTTACATTTGAAAAAAGTATACTAAAAAGTTTTTGTGTGTTACATTGATTGAAGTATTACATTTGGAAAAATTACACTAAGGAGTTTTTGTATGTTACATTGATTGAAGTGTTACGTTTGAAAAAAATACACTAAAGATTTTTTTTTGGAATGTTGCATTGTTACATTTAAGAAAAGTACACTAATGAGTTTTTACATTGATTGTTACATTGATTGTCCTTTTGTGATTTATTTTTCTAATATTCTAATTTATTTTTAGGATGAGAATGGAAATGTGAGATCTGCAAATTTCTTTTGGGGGAATTGGTGGCTGAAGCGTTGGTAGTTGAGCATTGAAATCTACATTTCTGTTAGTGTGGTTTTCTTGTGTTACATTAGATTGCTATGTTTGAAAAAAGTACACTAAGGAGTTTTTATACATTACAGAGTGTTACATTTAGAAAAAATACACCAAGAAGTTTAATTTTTAATTTTTTTAGAATGTTACATTGTTACATTTGAAAAAAGTACACTAAAAAGTTTTTGTGTGTTACATTAATTGAAGTATTACGTTTGGAAAAATTACACTAAGGAGTTTTTGTATGTTACATTGATTGAAGTGTTGCGTTTGAAAAAAATACACTAAAGAGTTTTTTTGGAACGTTGCGTTGTTACGTTTAAGAAAAGTACACTAAGGAGTTTTTTAATATGTTAAATTGGAGTGTTATGTGTAAAAAAAGTACACTAAAGAGTTTTTTAGTATGTTACATTGGAGTATTATGTTTAGGAAAAGTACACTAAAGAGTGTTGCATTAGAGTGTTATGTTTGGAAAAAGTACTATATGGAGTTTTTGTGCGTTATAGAGTGTTATGTTTGGAAAAAATACACTATAAAGTTTTTTTTTTTTGAAATGTTACGTTGTTACGTTTAAAAAAAGTATACTATTTTTTTTTTTTAATATGTTACATTAGAGTGGTATGTTTAGGAAAAGTACACTAAAAGGTTTTTGTTGTTACATTGATTGGAGTGTTATACTTGGGAAAAGTATACTAAGGAGTTTTTGTATGTTACATTGATTGAAGTGTTACGTTTAAAAAAATACACTAAAGAATTTTTTTGGAATGTTGCGTTGTTACGTTTAAGAAAAGTACACTAAGTGTTCACACTCACCGACGACGATGGAGATGAGTTTCTGACGAAGAAGATGAGTAGATATATTCAAATCTGATGTGGATCTACTCAAATCTATATCAGTTCTGAGTAGATCTATGTCAGACCTGGTTAGATCTAAACAAAAAATAGTTGTTGAAGTGCAAGCCTCTCTCTATATTTTTCTTTTCCTTCTATCTTTTAGTTTTTTTACTTTTTCTGTATTACATACTCCTATTTTCCTATTATAATGGAGAAAATTTTCAAGTTCTGAACAAGTTGTTTTCGAGTTTAGTTACAGGCAGTGAAAATTGTAAAATTTTATAGTTTCAATTTTTTTTAGTTATAAAATGAATCATAATTTAGAATGGTAAAATTTTGCAGTTTCATAACTTTCTTTAGAATTATAAAATTTTGTAATTTCATAACATGTTTTTTCAATTTGATTAATAAGGATAAATACTTAATAGAATCATACTTTGAACTTATAACATTTTACAGTTTCAAAACTTACTTTTTTGTTTGATCTATATTGGAGATTATTTGCTTAAACTTTACAAAAAATTGAAAATAGCATTTTTTTTTTTTCGCATTGTTGCAGTTTGTTGTTTTTACATTTTTTCCTTGTTTCAGTTTATCATTATTTAGCACATTTTGCTATGTTTTTTCACTCTAATTTCTCAAATTATTATCTTTTTTTTTCCCCGTAATATTATGAAGATTTCGGTAAGTCTCTGATGATATTATTGATGCATTTAAATATTCCAGCGACTTCAAAACACTTCGGCGATACTCCGGTGAATTTTCGGTGATACTCTGGCGACTTCCTAGTGATGTTGCACATTCTAACGAGTCTCCTGTGACTGTCTGACAGAAGTTCGATAGTGGTGGGATGTAACAGCGTCTTTAAGTTTAAAGAGATTTAGGTTGTCCATTAGTATGGACAACCTAAATACAAGCCTAGACATTCTAACACAAAGCTCCTTTACTGTAACACCAGAAAACCATACAACTTGCAAAAAACACATTAAGATAAGGGTTACATATGAGATTACATATGAGTTTTAAGTTTAAAACTCACACCCATACAACTTGCAAGAAAATCTTGCCCTCTCATTTCACACATAAAAGTGGAATTCAAGACATCGCCTTTATTAGGAGAGACTTGATGGCCAAAGGACTCACTAATTAGGTTAGAGCCCCTTGGTTAACATGAACTCTCTATAACTTTGCCTAATGGAATGGGTATTTGAATGTAATATTAGGCAATTCTTACATGAATTCCTTATTTAATAATATTAAATTTTTGGAAAATTTACTCATAAATCTTATATGAAGGAATATTGATTCATTTAGTTCTAATAGTTTTCTTATGAATTAATTAGTCTTTTTTGTTTTGAAAAGTTAGATTTATTTGATTTGGTATCATTTGAGTTTAAGTAAATACCATTTTATAATTCATTTTTCTATTTTTTTTTTATTCATTTTTGGATGGGAATGGAAAGATGAGGTTGTGGAAGATTATTTTTGAGTGTGGAAATCTACATTTCTGTTGGTGTGGTTTTCTGGTGTTACATTGGAGTGTTACATTACAATGTTACGTTTGAAAAAAAATATACTAAGGAGTTTTTGCGTATTACATTGATTGGGGTGTTACGTTTGGAAAAAGAAAAAAGTACATTAAGGAGTTTTTGTGTATTACATTGATTGGAGGGAAAAGCACACTAAGAAGTTTTTATGTGTTACATTGATTGTAGTGTTACATTTAGGAAAAGTACACTAAGGGATTTTTTTGGAATGCTACGTTGTTATGTTTGAGAAAAGTACATTAAACAAATTTTTAGTGTGTTACATTCGAATGTTACGTTTAGAAAAAATACACTAAGAAATTTTTTAGTTTTACATTGATTGGAGTGTTATATTTGGAAAAAGTGCACTAATGAGTTTTTATGGAATGTTACGTTGTTACGCTTGAGAAAAATACACTAAGAAGTTTTTTAGTGTGTTACATTGGAATGTTACACTTTTGAAGTGTTATATTTGGAAAAAGTATACTAATAAGTTTTTTCAAAGTGTTATGTTTAGTAATCTAAAAGTTTTTGTGTATTACATTCATTGGAGTATTACGTTTGAAAAAATTACACTAAGGAGTTTTTGTATGTTACATTGATTGAAGTGTTACGTTTGAAAAAAATACACTAAAGAGTTTTTTTTGGAATGTTGCATTGTTACGTTTAAGAAAAGTATACTAATGAGTTTTTTAATATGTTAAATTGGAGTGTTACGTGTAAAAAAAGTACACTAAAGAGTTTTTTAGTATGTTATATTGGAGTGTTAAGTTTAGGAAAAAATACACTAAAGAATGTTGCATTAGAGTACTGTGTTTGGAAAAAGTACTATATGGAGTTTTTGTGCGTTACAGAGTGTTATGTTTAGAAAAAATCCACTAAAAAGTTTTTTTTTTTTTTTGAAATGTTACGTTATTACGTTTGAAAAAAGTACACTACTTTTTTTTTTAATATGTTACATTAGAATGGTACGTTTAGGAAAAGTACACTAAAAAATTTTTGTTATATTTATTTGATTTAGTGTCATTTGAGTTTGAACTACACTAAGGAGTTTTTACTCAAATGTAACACTCCAATGTAATACTATTAAAAAAAAAAAAAAAAAAAAACTTTTTAGTGTATTTTTTTTTTCTAAACATAACACTTCAATATAACACTTGAAAAAATTATTTTGTACAACACTCCAATGTAATATGTAAAATAACTCCTTAGTGTACTTTTTTCAAATGTAACACTCCAAAAACACTGCTCAGTGTAATACTCCAATATAACACACAAAAAAAACTTCTTAATATACTCTTATCAAACATAACACTCCAATATAACACTCGAAAAAAAGAATGTGGGATTCTTCAAACTATTTCAAAAGGATGTGAGATTCTTCAAACGATTTCAAAAGGAGTACAAAAATTTCTTAGTAAGTTTTTAGCAAATGTATAATTTCAAATTGTGAATGTTATATTTAGAAAAAGTACACTAAAAAATATTTTTGTATTTTTGTGTATTACATTAGAGTGTGTTATATTAGAATACTACGTTTGAGATTATATTGATTAGAGTATTACATTTGTTAAAAACACATTAAGAAACTTTTTTGTATGTAACAACGTAACATTCCCCCCTAAAAAAAAAGCTTATTAGTGTATTTTTTTCCAAACGTAACACTATGTAACACACAAAAACTTCTCAGTGTACTTTTCCAAACATAACACTCTAATTTTTTTTTTACTCATTTTGGAATAGTTTGAAGAATCTCATATTCTTTTGAAATGGTTTGAAGAATTCTATATCTTTTTTTTTAGTGTTACATTGGAGTGTCACGTTTGTGAAAAGTATGCCTAGGAGTATTTTCATGTGTTACATTGGAATTTTACACAAAGGAATTTTTTTAGAGTATTATATTGGAGTGTTTAAAAAAAAGTACATTGTTTATTTTATTTTATTTTTAGTATTATATTAGAGTGTTACGTTTGAATGTTATAGTTTGAAATTATACATTTGTCAAAATTTAGTAATGGATTTTTGTATTCCTTATGAAATGTTTGAAAAAACTCACATCCTTTTGGAATGTTTGAAAGATCTCATATTTCAAATTATGTTTGTATTCTTTTTAAAATGTTTTCTAAATAAAAAAGATTCTCATATAAAAATTCATTACAAATTTGATTCTCATAAATTGTGTACATTACCTTTCTTGAACAAAAAAAAAAGGAATATATATATATATATATATATAATAGAAATAAGGGTATAATCGTAAATTAAATTTCTAAATAATATATTACGTATACCTTTTCAAAATTAATGGAACTAATTAGTTTATAAGAAAATTCTTGAGACTAAATAGATTATAATTTCTCCAATTAAGATTTATAAGTAAATTTTCTTTAACATATTTCAAGAAAAATATCTCTTTTATTTGAATTTGTAATTATTGTTTGTGTTTGCTCCCTTACAATTTGCTGCATCAATATCAATATATTTATCATAATCACCTACCACTGTACGGTTATTCGTACGTGCTTTGCTGGAAGCTCGTGATCCTTGTAAACTCAGGGGACCTTTTAGCACGTGCATGAGAGATACCAAAATTAAGAATGTCATAAATTGTAGAACATGACATTAAAACATAGGTTTTTATTCAGACAGTGGTGTGTTTGGTAACGTTTATGCTTTTAGTTTATATTTATAAAAATTTTATAAATAGATTTTTATTTATTTTTTGTTTATTTTTAGAAAAACATAAATTACAAACGCGTTTGCTAACTGACAAAATGTTTAAAAAAATTTAAAAATATAAAAAAGAGTGAGAAATGACAAGTGGTGGTAAGTGGCGGCGGAAGACGGTGGTGGAAAGTGATGACGATGGGTGGTGGGTAGCTAGTGGTGGTGGGTGGTGGCGGATGGGTGGTGGTGGTGGGTGGGTGGGTGGCGGTGGTGGGTGGTAGTGAGTGGGAGGTGGTGGTGGTGGTGGGTGGTGGCAAGTGGTGGCAAGTGGGTGGCAGATGGCGGGTGGTGGTGGGTGGCTGGTAAGTGGCGGATGGTGGGTGGTGAGTGGCCGATGGCAGGTGCTGGTGGGTGGTGGATAGGTGGCGGGTAGTGGTGGTGGGTGGGTGGGTGGGTGACGGTGGCGGGTGGTGGGTGGTAGCGAGTGGGTGGTGGTGGTAACTGTTGGATTTATTTTTCTAGTGTGGCCCAATAGCCTACATATTTTCTACATGTTTTAATTTATTTGGACTCCACAAATAGATAAAGCCAATATTTTGAGATCAAGTTCAGTAAATAGAATTTTAATATAATCACTCTTCTAAGATAAGAAGGAAACTTTGATGGTTTAGGAATTCTTCTGATAGAGTTTATCTAGCCCTCTTCTCTCCTCTATATAAGGATGGGTGACTCCCCTTCTTTTGATATTATTCCATCACTCTAAGTTTTATAGTCATCCTAATAAAGTGAGAGACAGAGAGAAGAATGTGAGCCAAGAATTAAAGGTTCAACTATTAGGGGTATTTTCTCAACTTCTCTAATTTAATGGCTGACAAAGGTATATTCGTTTTATTCTTAAATTGTATTGAATTTAAGATCCTGTAAATTTAATTCCGCATTATTATTATGGTTACATGTATTATTAAATCTTACATGTGGTATCAGAGCTTTAGTTTGTGAATCAATACACCTTGGAATAATAATATATTTATAAATATTGTTATTATATTATAATTATAATTATTCATAACAACATATTTTTTGTTCATAAGGTTTGAACTCTCGGCATGTGTTGGTTATCTTGAATATACGCTGTATGTTTAACCTTGTAAGCTGCATGCCATATTTATTAGGCAGTGTTTGAATGGTACATCTAATCTCTTTCATATTCATTATGCATCAAAGAAACTCTTTTTGTGTTGTTAAAAGTCAAAGGTTGTGTGAATGAAGATTTCATTCCTGATTTATAAATCGTAACTAAGTATGCACATCATGGACTCCCTCACTCACTTTGTTTTGTGATATGTTAGGTGCAAACTTTTATGTAATTCTATATGCTGTTCATATGCATGTTTTGATTTATTATCAATTTTAGTGATAATAATTATAATCATCATAATATGTTATTGAATTGAGTGTATTGCTTGCCATTATGATAAAGTGCATAGATTAAAAGCAATTTTAGAATTTTGCTGAATCGTTCGGACTATTAAATAAATATATTTATTTGATTGTATCACATTAGAGGATTATGTTTTTGCTTTGTTTAAATTATGCACACTTATTGTCTATTATTGTTAAATATTTATATATTTTCATGATTTAAAATTGATATCATGATATAATTTTATGACATTGAATATTAAATATTAAAGTGGTTAATTCATATTAGGTGTAATTCTTATTAACCATTATTTTAGATATTCATGATTGTTATAATACATATATAAATATTCCTATTGATCCAGAGTTATTATTATTATATTGGTAATAGCAATCACATAAAAGAAATTTTAGAAATCATAAAAATAGTGATCTCATTAAAATTGTGATTGAATTAATGATAATTAAATAACTCAAAATTAATGAATAGAGAATATTGTTGGTTAGTTCCGTATTCATAGGGTTTACTAATTTAGTAGCTGCCAAAGTGGCCTAGATTTGTAAAACTTATGAATATAGAACTACATAAAAGAATTGTTAAAAAGGGTAACATTAAGGTCGATAATATTCTCAATTGCAGTTATAATTAGGAGATTGAGACTAGCCCAAAGGAGAGTCACTTTCAAATAATTATAAACTGGGTAGGATAATATAACTTATGTAATTTGACAGATTAGAATTGAATACCCAAAGGTAACATGACTAGCTGAAAAATTGCATAAATTACTTTAGACCTACATAAGTGATTCTTGACGAGTGGACAATAGATATACCTAAGTTTTTCCCAAAGGAAAGACTTATGTGATATCAATAGTTCATCGTAATTCTCAAAGCTTTAATATGTATATTGTTTATGCCTTTTTCCATGTTACTTATGAGATCTTGTGTTAATACCTCTTAAGATCTGTCAAAAAGATAGCTTGCTACCTAAGGTGGTTGGACTTAGAAGGGAGGCTATATTGACTCCTCCGACCTTCCTGGGATCTTACTTGGTTATTGACCAAAGGACTCTTTAGTGACGTTATCCTAACGCTTAAAGTAAAATTTGGTTAAAGGCTGTTGAAGATCGACAAGCCACTTGCTGGCACTATTATGGCTGAATTAACAACAATGAAATATAATGGCCACCGAGGAGTTTAGGATCACATCCTCAATATGGCGACAAAGTTGCAAAACTTAAAACTTTAGGGATGCAGGTTGATGAAACGTTCCTCGTGCAGTTTATTCTTAACTCACTTCCATCATAGTTCGGTGCATTCAAAATTCACTATAACACCAATAAAGACAAGTGGAGTTTGAATGAACTGACTAATATGTGTGTTCAGGAGGAAGTGAGGTTGAGGGAGGAAGGACGTCAAACTGCATTGGCTGTAACTCATGGAGCTGTAAAGAAAAAGATGGTTAAGTTTGTAAAATCTGAGAAAAATCCACTAAAGAAAAAGAATGAACCTGGGGAAGAAAATCAGGCTCAGAATGGTTTCACTGTCAAGTGCTACTTTTGTGGCAAGAAGGGACATGTGAAGAAAGACTGCAGCAAGCGAAAGGCTTGGTTCGAAAAGAAATGTAAGAAATTTTCTTTTGTTTGTTATGAATCAAATCTTACTGAAGTACCTTCTAATACGTGGTGGATTGACTCTGGGGCCACGACCTACATTACAAATGACATGTAGGGATATCTCTTAACCAGGAAACTGAAGGAAAGTGAAAGATTTGTCTATGTATGGAACCGTCTCAAAGCTGAAGTCATAGCTGTAGGAACCTATCGACTGATCTTAGAGGCGGGTCATCAGATGGATCTAGAAGACACTTTTTATGTTCCTTCAATTTCTAGGAATTTAGTTTCATTATCCAAATTAGATCGTATTCAGTTTTATTTAATTGTGGAAAACTCAATTTAATGTTTAATTCAAAAGTAATTGGTTCCGGTAATTTATGTGATGGTTTATATAAAATTACCTTAAATCATGAGTTTGCACAATCATTAGTAACTCTGCATTCAAATATTGGTTTAAGACGTGGTCTAATTAATGAAAAATCCTCAATCTTGTGGCATAGACGGTTGGGGCATATCTCTAGAAATAGAATTGAAAAATTGGTGAAGAATGGGATTTTGGAAAACCTAGACTTCACTGATTTTCAGATATGTGTGGATTGCATTAAAGGAAAGCAAACCAAACACACCAAGAAAGGTGCCACAAGAAATAATGAGCTTCTTGAGATAATTCATACAGATATTTGCGGGCCACTCAACATCCCATGTCTTAGTGGTGAAAAATATTTTATCACATTTATAGATGACTTCTCACGTTATGGATATGTGTATCTAATTCATGAAAAGTCTCAGGCTATTGACATCCATTGAGGTGTACATAACTGAAGTCGAGAGACAATTAGATAGAAAGGTTAAAATAGTGAGATCAGACAGGGGTGGTGAATATTATGGTAAATATGATGAGTCAGGCCAAAATCCTGGCCCATTTGCCAAATTCTTAGAAAAGAAAGGCATTTGTGCTCAATATACAATGCCTGGTACGCCACAGCAGAATGGAGTTACTGAAAGGCGTAATCGTACACTTAAAGATATGGTTAGGAGTATGTTAAGTTACTCAATTGTACCTATTTCAATGTGGGGTGAAGCTTTAAAAACTGCAATGTATATTTTAAATAGGGTTCCTAGTAAGGCGGTCCCAACAACTCCTTTTGAGTTGTGGACTGGTAGGAAACCTAGTTTGAGACACTTACATATTTGGGGTTGTCCAGCAGAGGCAAGAATCTTCAACCCACAAGAGAAAAAGTTGGACTCAAGAACAATATTTGGATATTTCATTGGTTATCCAGACAAGTCTAAAGGGTACAAATTTTATTGTCCTAATCACAGTACGAGGATAGTGGAGACTGGTAATGCTAGATTCCTAGAGAATGGTGAAATCAGTGGGAGTGAGAAAACACGAGTGGTGAATTTCGAGGAAATTAGGGTAGATGTGCCAACATTTGACCCTTATCGAAAAGTTGTTGTTCCTCAGACTATTCCACAAGCTAAGGAAAACGAACAACATGATGAAAATCCTTCACCACCTCATGTTTCACCACTTCATGAAGATACCACCATTGAAAATATTGTAGAACCACCACAACCGGCAGTTCTGAGAAGATCTCAGAGGGAAAGAAAGCCTGCCATTCCAGATGATTACATGGTGTATCTACAGGAATCTGATTTTGATATTGGGATTAACAAAGATCCAGTCTCATTTTCACAAGTCATGAATAGTGATGATTCTTCTAAATGAGTCAATGCTATAAATGAAGAGTTAAAATCCATGGAACAGAATAGTGTTTGGGATCTCGTCGAATTTCCTAATAACTGCAAAAAGGTCGGGTGTAAATGGGTCTTCAAGACCAAGCGTGACGCAAAAGGCAATATCGAACGATTTAAAGCCAGACTTGTTGCCAAAGGTTTTACTCAAAAAGAAGGCATAGACTATACAGAGACCTTCTCTCCAGTATCTAAGAAGGACTCGCTTAGAATCATCCTAGCATTGGTAGCTCATTATGACTTAGAATTGCATCAAATGGATGTGAAAACTTCTTTTTTAAATGAGAATTTGGATGAAGAAATTTATATGGAGCAGCCAGAAGGATTTGCAAAGAAAGGTAAAGAACATTTAGCTTGCAAATTAAAGAAATCCATATACGGCCTTAAACAAGCTTCCAAGCAATGGTATTTAAGGTTTAATGATACCATTATCTCTTTCGGATTAAAGGAAAATGCAGTTGATCAGTGTATATATCTGAAGGTTAGTGGGAGCAAGTTCATTATTTTGGTGCTATATGTGGATGATATTTTGTTAGCTAGTAATGACCTTGGCTTATTACATGAAACCAAGGAATATCTCTCCAAAAAAAAAAAAAAAACTTTAAAATGGTCGATATGGGTGAGGCAAACTATGTTTTTGGCATAGAGATCTTTAGGGATCGATCTCGAGGATTGCTAGGACTATCACAGAAAGGATATATTAATCGTGTTTTGGAGAGATTCAATATGCAGTTTTGTTCAGCCGGTGGTGCACCTATGATGAAGGGTGATAAATTAAGTGAAAAACAGTGTCCAAGGAATGACTTGAAAAGAAAACAAATAAAGGACATTCCATATGCTTTGAGGCTACAAATCATGCTTTATGGTTGCGAAATTTCATCTCAGGACTTGGTGTTGTTGACTCAATTGCCAGGCCGCTGAAGATATATTGTGACAATACCGCAACAGTTTTCTTCTCTAAGTATGAAAAGTACTCCAGTGGTTCTAAACAAATGGAAGTAAAGTACTTAGTTGTTAGAGAAAGAGTCCAGAAACAACAAGTGTTAATTGAAAACTTAAGCACATCTCTTATGATTGTTGATCCATTCACAAAGGGATTGCCACTAAAGACATACAAAGAGCATGTTATCAGGATGGGTCTTTTAAGCAACCCTTGATGTGTATGGTTAATCATGAGTGCTTATTTTTTGACACTGTTTGCGCAATAATAATTTTGTTTCTGTTTTTCCTGTTCTAAAAGTGTGTGTACACATTAAATTGAATATTGATAAACAGGGAATGTCTTAACAAGACAAATTACAGGGGCCTTTTCAGGAAAATAATTATATATCCCAATAAAAGGACTGGGTTGGTGAAGGTTATCAATGGTGTGGTGCATAGAAGGAAATATGACATAAATGTTATATAACCGCTATGACTCACATTGGTGATCTGAAGTAATCACAGTATTATAGTTTCTAATATATCTGAACTTATTGGCTATTTTTTAAAATTCGTGATCACATGTCAAAGTTTTTAGTGTGGAATCCAATGAGTCAAAATTTTTTAAGTTGCATATTTTTGAAAAAACTCATAATTGCATCATAATCGGCTTAATGGGCCAAGTGGGAGAATGTTGGATTTATTTTTCTAGTGTGGCCCAATAGCCTACATATTTTCTACACGTTTTAATTTATTTGGACTCTACAAATAGATAAAGCCAATATTTTGAGATCAAGTTCAGTAAATAGAATTTTAATATAATCACTCTTCTAAGATAAGAAGGAAACCTTGATGGATTAGGAATTCTTCTGATAGAGTTTATCTGGCCCTCTTCTCTCCTCTATATAAGGATGGGTGACTCCCCTTCTTTTGATATTATTCCATCACTCTAAGTTTTATAGTCATCCTAATAAAGTGAGAGACAAAGAGAAGAAGGTGAGCCAAGAATTAAAGGTTCAACTATTAGGGGTATTTTCTCAACTTCTCTAATTCAATGGCTGACAAAGGTATATTCGTTTTATTCTTGAGTTGTATTGAATTCAAGATCCTATAAATTTAATTCCGCATTATTATTATGGTTACATGTATTATTAAATCTTACAGTAACGGGTGGGTGGCGGATGACGGGTGGTAGTGGGTGGTGACAGGTGGGTGGCAGATGACGGATGGTAGTGGGTGGTGGCAGGTGGGTGGTGATGGTGGGTGGGTGGGTGGGTGATGGTGGCGGGTAATAGGTGGTAGCGAGTGGGTGGTGGTGATGGTGGCAGGTGGTGGGTGGTGGTAGCAAGTGGGTAGCGGATGGCAGGTGGTGGTGGTGGTAGTGGTGGTGGGTGGGTGGGTGACGGTGGTAGGTGGTGGGTGGTAGCGAGTGAGTGGTGGTGGTGGTGGGTGGTGAGTGGTGGTGGCAGGTGGGTGGCGGGTGGTGGTGGGTGGGTGGGTGACGGTGGCGGGTGGTAAGTGGTAGCGAGTGGGTAGTGGTGGTGGGTGGTGGTAGCAGGTGGGTGGCGGGTGGATGGTGGCAGGTAGGTGACGGGTGGTGGTGGTGGTGGGTGGGTAGGTGACGGTGGCGGGTGGTAAGTGGTAGCGAGTGGATGGTGGTGGTGGATGGTGGGTGGCTTGTGGTGACAGGTGGTGGCAGGTGGGTGGTGAGTGGTGGTGGCAAGTAAGTGGCGGGTGGTGGTGGCGGGCGGTGAATGGTAGTGGCAGATAGTGGGTGGTGACGGGTGGATGACAGGTGGGTGGTGATGGTGGCGGTGGCGGTGGCGGTGGCGGTGGCGGTGGCGAGAGGTGGGTGGTGGGGGCGAGGGGGTGGTGAGCAATGGTGGCAGGGTGGTGGTGGAGGGTGGGTGGTGGGTGGTGGTGGCGGAAGACGGTAGTGGAAAATGGTGGCGGTTGGTGGCTAATGTTAGGTGATAAAAAAAAAAAAATTGAAAACTCAAAATAGAAACACATTTTTTGTGTTTTCATTTTTTGGCTAAATTTATAAACTGAGACTACTGATTTATAAATCAAAAATTTTACCAAACAAATTTTTGTTTGAGTTTTTAAAATTTTTGTAAATATAAACAGAAAACTGAAAACGTAAGTGTTACCAAACGGCACCTTAAAAATTCATTATAAATTGTGAAATTATTTTAGGATGAAATACTAATAAATTTTAAAATGTGATATTATGATTTAGTTTTTTTTTTTTTTTAATATGAATTCAACTGTCCCATTAAAGTATAAATTACACAAAAGGGTAGTCACTTACATGTTTGGGTTTAATTTTCTATGGATAAAAGTGGGTTTCTCCAAATATAAAATTACACATGTGAGCAATCCGCACTATAGTGGTTTTGGATTTTCCCTCATTCTGGAACAAATTTCACATTATGAACAAAAATATAACACTTTAATGTAACAGTCAAATAACATAATACTCTAATGTAACATACTAAAAAACTCTTTGGCACACTTTTTTCAAATATAACAACGTAACACTCTTCATAAACATAACAATTCAATGTAATATACACGCACACAAACAAAAAATAAAAAACTCGTTAGTATATTTTTCTCAAACGTAACACTTCAACGTAAAAAAATAAATAAACTCTTTAGTGTACTTTTCCCAAACATAACACTCTAATCAATGTAATCCCAAGTATAATATAACACTCTAATGTAACACATACAAAAATATTAAAAAAACTCCTTAATGTACTTTTTCTAAACGTAACACTTACATTTGATATGCGGCTCCATGAAAAACAAAAATGATAAATAGTACACTAAAGAATTTTTTAGAGTGTTACATTTGTGAAAAAGACATTAAATAGTTTTTAATTTTTTTAGAGTGTCATATCATACCTACCACGTTAGATTGTCATATGTTATGTTGGGAAAAATATACTAAGGAGCTTTTAATTTTTTTTAGAGTGTCACATCATATCCGCTACGTTGTCACGTTTGAAAAAAGTACATTAAAGAGTTTTTTTTTTGAAGTGTCACATCGTACCCACCACATTGTCACATTTGGGAAAAATACACTAATTTGTTAGCCTAAAAGGCATCATTAGGAACTTATAATGGTCATACCGCATATAGAATGCCGTCTTCAGAATATCCTCATCCCTTACTCTTAACTAGTGATAACACAATCTCAGGTCTATTTTAGAGAAGCAACAAGACCCTTTCAACTGATCAAATAAATCATCTATACGAGGCATGGGTACTTATTCTTAATAGTTACCCGATTTAACTTTCGATAATTTACACAAAATCACAACACACCATCTTTTTTCTTGACAAAAAGAGTCGATGCTCCCTAAATTTTCCACACATAAATTATAACAACTTGACTGCAATATTAGGAATTGCTCTCCACAGTTCCTTTTCCAGCTTCTTAACTCTGACGCCATCACATCCTTTCATCAACCAGTTTCTTTCGAAAAAACACAAAAAAAAAACTAAAAATGGAGGAAGAGGGATAGAGAGAAGAGGGAAGATAAAGAGAGAAAATGAAGGAGCAAGAGATAGAGAGAGAGAAGAGGGAAGATGAAGAACATGTTATTGATTTGTTGAAGCTATAAAACCTATGCTATTCTATTCAACTGCTATCACTAAACCATTTTGTTTGTGTGTGTCTATCTATATATTGTTTGGAAATAATAATACTAATAAGTGTGGTCATTATCTATTTGGCTTGGTTAAAATATGTATATATATATATATATATATATATTTAGACTCTTATTTATTCTCTTACTTTTGTCATTGTTTATCTTATATATAATAGTTAGTGATTGATTTTTTGTATAATATAAAGCCATTAATTATTAAAATAAAATATAAAAAACTCAATTTATAGTGATTTAAAAATATGAAATATATTGGATCATACTTAAAAATTTATAAAAATTGATTAATATTTATTTTTAACCCAATAAATATGATAATGGAAAAAAAATATGCGTATTGGTAAGTTTTTTCAAATTGTGCGAAAAATAAAAAAATTCACGGTTCCGGTTACCGCAACCGTTACATTACGGCCTTTACACCCCGCAACCGCAATCGCGTCACCGCCACCGTTACGGCAACCGCAACCGCTTTTCAGAACCTTGATACGAGGCATGGGTACTTATTCTTAATAGCTACCCAATTTAACTTTCGATAATCTACACAAAATCACAACACACTATCTTTTTTCTTAACAAAAAGAGTCGATGCTCCCTAAATTTTCCACACATAAATTATAACAACTTGACTGCAATATTAGGAATTGCTCTCCGCAGTTCCTTTTCCAGCTTCTTAACTCTGACGCCATCACATCCTTTCATCAACCCATCAATTGAATCTGATACAATCCATTGAATGGCCCCACCAATTTCAAATGAGTGACTTTACCCTTCAAATTAGAGGACAATGAAGGAGTACGTGATTAACAGTTTCCTCTTTCCGTAACAATAAAATAAAATAAAAAACTCCTATTCTTTGCAAGAATGTTTCAATGTAAAGGACAATAAAGAAAAATACTTGGGAGCACTAATTAGTACTCCCACTAATTAAGTGGTAGTGGATCTCGTTATTAATGATGTGATGTTTTGATTTTGGAGTTGTATTTTATTTTTATTTTTTTTACTTTTTTAATGCATTAGTGCTATTAGTGGTGATATTTTTAGTGGGATGAATCATTGTTGGACAATAAATTATAAATATTTAGAAAAACTTCAGTTAAAAAATTTTGGGTTAAGGACTAAAAAATCTTAAATAGTGATTTTATGAGCTGTTTGGTCATTCTTTTTTTCTTATGGACCTAAAGATCACATTATAGTGTGAATTATATAAAGGACTAAACATAAATGTGCGTGTGTTATATCTTGAGGAACAAATGTGTGTTTTCTTATAATATTAAAATTATTAAATATAACACTTTAAAAAAACTCATTAGTATAATTTTTCTAAATATAACACTTCAAAAGTATAACATTCCAATGTAATACACTAAAAAACTTGTTGGTGTATTTTTCTCAAGCGCAACAACATAACATTCCATAAAAACTCATTAGTGTACTTTTTTCAAATATAACACTCCAATCAATGTAAAACTAAAAAATTTCTTAGTGTATTTTTTTCAAACGTAACATTCCAATATAACACACTAAAAAATTGTTTAATGTACTTTTCTCAAACATAACAACGAAGCATTCCAAAAAAATCCCTTAGTGTATTTTTTCTGAATGTAACACTACAATCAATGTAACACATAAAAACTTCTTAGTGTATTTTTCCCTCCAATCAATGTAATACACAAAAACTCCTTAGTATACTTTTTTCTTTTTCCAAACGTAACACCCCAATCAATGTAACATGCAAAAACTCTTTAGTGTATTTTTTTTCAAACGTAACATTCTAATGTGACACTCCAATATAACACCAGAAAACCACACTACCAGAAATGTAGATTTCCACACTCGAAAATAATTTTCCACAACCTCATCTTTCCATTCCCATCCAAAAAATGAATAAAAAAAATTATAAAAATGAATTGTAAAATGGTATTTACTTAAACTCAAATGGCACCAAATCAAATAAATCTAACTTTTCAAAACAAAAAAGACTAATTAATTCATAAGAAAACTATTAGAACTAAATGAATCAATATTCCTTCATATAAGATTTATGAATAAATTTTCCAAAAATTTAATATTATTAAATAAGGAATTCATGTAAGAATTGCCTAATATTACATTCAAATACCCGTTCCATTAGGCAAAGTTATAGAGAGTTCATGTTAACCAAGGGGCTCTAACCTAATTAGTGAGTCCTTTGGCCATCAAGTCTCTCCTAATAAAGGGGATGTCTTGAATTCCACTTTTATGAGTAAAATGAGAGGGTAAGATTTTCTTGCAAGTTGTATGAGTGTGAGTTTTAACTCCCTCAAAATGTTAATCTAATAACTAATCACTAACTTTCGTCGATCAAAAAAAAAATAAAAAATAAAATAGAGAGTTCATGCCCCCATCAATCAACACATAATCAAACCCATCTACAAATTTCAATCAAAGAAAATAAAAAGTTCAAGTTCAAACAACTTAAAATAATACTCATCTAACCTTGTAACAACCTTTCTGTCAAATACTATGGAGAGATAATTTTTTTTTTTAATCAGTAAAATAGAATCTTTATTGATGAAGAAAACATACCTATATTACATATGAGATTACATTAATAGAGAGGAAAGAAGAAAGAAAAAAAGGAATAAAAGAACAAAGCAGAGAAATAGCAACAACATACATTACACATAAAAAGCAACAGCAGCCACTACAGCAGCCCACACACACAGACCACATAATTGTGAGTCATAGACTTTCTGTAATCATTAACATGACATTAGATATCTTCATAAAAGAACTTCTTGAAGTTATCCATATGTGTTACTTGCAAACGCAATGGGATAAGAAAAGAACCATCTTCATTACGACCAGGGAGGATGAATGCCTTCCCATCATATCCGATTGCTCCGGGTATCATGCAAATTTCCTTTCCCCACCCAAAATCCATCCCATATAAGGGTAGCCTAGTCCAATTAGTAACGGACATATTTGGATTCCCATAGAAAGCTCCTTGACTACTTCCAACAGTATGAAAGAATCGAAACTTGGATAAATCTGGTTCATTTTTCAGAAAAACAAAACATGACCTTATGTATTCATCTGTCACCTTCTCTATACCTTCTCTTAACTTTTTCGCGGTATAACCTAATGGTTTCGACACAATGTCCCCTGAGGTAGGGGTTGTTACTACTGGCAAGACAGTGCAACCGAAATACCACTTAGGCAATGATGATTGCAAACGGCTACGAAAATCCACAGCGATACGAATGTTAGTTAGTTGCTCGCTTTCATGCTGACGTGCCTTGCATGCACACCTCCACATATGAGCAGTAACACTCTCATACCTTGTAAAGGCGCGGTTAGTACTGGTCTCGCTATTTCGATACTCATTAGCCTTGTTCTTCAACTTGTTGATTTGTTCTTTGCTTAGCTTTAGCATAGCCACGATGGTCTTCTTGTTTCGCTCCTCTGTGTTGTTCGAGTGGCCTATTAAGAGCGGTGTTGGTTTGAATTCTGAGTGATCAAAGCTTGTTTTTGGCAAAGGATCCTCAAGTTGTAAGATTGTTCGATCAAGAAATGGGAAGTTCTCTGGTTTTTCACCGCGAGCGATTCTAGCCCACTCGGAGATGAAGTGAGCTGCACATTCACCATCAGCAAGGGCATGTGATATACCCAAGCCAAGACTAAATCCACCACAACTAAACTTGGTGACTTGAACCAAAAGCAATGGTAGTTCATGAATTGGTCTGCCATAGTCCACTGATGGTATGAGTGCTGTAGTCTTTGAACTCGGACAGAAGTCCCCAAAGTCATCAATTTTGGCTTCGGATTCTGCTTCAAGGAACTCAGCACCCGTGGAGTTGCAGTGAATCTTGTTAAAAATATTAGAGGAAGTTCTATTAGAATAAATATTATAACAAAGGAAGATTTCCTTTGTATTTTTTATATTTTGAATCATGTATCATTTTAGTCTTTATAATTTCAATTGGTTCAATTTCAATTCTAAATTTTTGATTTTGTTTCAAATTGATCTAATTGATTTCAATTGTTAGAATTTATTTTTATGACAAATGCGTACATGAGCAACATGTTTCATGCACAAAATTATACACTTGATCAATTCAGTGATTCAACCTCAACTAACTCAACTAAGTGATAATTTTCTGTAAAAAAGCGTAACGATTTTATCTATTGGATTATATTAATGCAAAATCCAAAATTAAATATCACAATTAAGCCAATTGAGAGTGTAGGGGTCAAAATGACACAAGTGACAAAATGTAAGGATTATTAGTATAATTTACCCTTATAACAATTATAACAACAGGTTAATTGTATTTTTTCTTTCCCCAAAGTATGAGTCTTTTGTCATTTTGGTCCCACAACATTTAAATTGTGTCAATTTTGATCCTCAATATATAAAAGTGTTTTAATTTGATCCTTGATGTTTAAATTATGTCAATCTGACCCACAATATATAAAAGGATAAAATTCATTTTACCCCTTGTGGTTTGAGGCTAGAGAACTTTACCCCTATATGGTTCAAATATAGCCAAAAAGCCTCCATGTGATTTTGGATCAAAGTGCAACCGTTAACACTATTAACTATGACGTGAAATGATTGTAATACCCTCAAATTATGTACTTTTTTTTGTTATTTTCTTTGTCTCCCATTTCATACACATAATTTGTAATGTCTGACATTAATTCAATTAAGTCACAATTAATTATAAATTCTTAATTATTTATTGTAATTCTTAACTTTTTATTCTAATTTTAATTTAAATATATTTTAGATCACAATTAATCCTAAATATTTAATTATTTATTGTAATTCCTAACTTTTAAATCTAATTTTAATTTAATAATATTTTAGATCAATCGTTAATTATTATTTATTTTTATTTAAGTATATTTTAAATCAATCTTTAATTATATTTTATATTTTAGATTAATCCTTAATTATATTTGGATTTATTTTATTTTATTTTAATTAACATATCAATTTAATTTTAGGTTTGGAGAAAGTGAGGGTAAAATTGTCTTTTTATTATATTAATTTTACTTAATTTTTTTCAAAAAACCAAACCCACTCTAAAAAATGGTGTGTATGATGCATCTTTCATTAATTTAGATGGAAAAACTAACGACGACACTTTAGTCCAAAACTATATGAGGACTTTCTGAATATATTTGAATAAGAGAGTAAAGTGCTCTAGGCACAAACCAAATTTAATCCTATATAGAAAGTGTCTTAATTTAGTCCCCTAATCTAACTTTGTTAATAGACATATTGGTGGACCAAATTGGAACAGTATTTAAAATTTTTTCAACATGGTCCCCCCATGTAAACTATTTTCTTTCTTTCTCTTAATTAAAATAAAATAAAATTTTTTTTTTTGAAGAAAATAGCTTGTTCAGCTGGTGATATATAGTGTAAGAACCCTCAGTAGAGACTAGTATGATTCAATTCAATATTTTGTTTGGATTTGATTGTGTTGTAAATCTATAATTCAGATTAGTTATATCATTTGATGAATTGCATGCTGATATTGACTCCCAAAAAAAGTAAGTACAACTAGTCCATGAACGGATCACATTGTATAAATTGGATAAATTTGATCTAAGCTTACAAATAGGGGGCCTCTTAAAAGGATCTACTAAATTCATCGAGTTGTGCCGAAGAATAGAAACGGTATTTTATTGACTGCAACTCCTTGTCTGATGTCTATAAAATACTTCTTTGGCTGAGGGTTTCCAAATCTATACCATTAAAAAGTATTTCAATTTGATTTCCCAATGCATCTATTAAGTTAGAATGGGAGACCAACTTGAAACACTTTTTATTCATTGGAGATTAAATTGAAATGCTTTTAAAATTAGTGACTAAAATGATATATTATTACTCATGCTTCTTCTTCTTCTTTTCTTTCTTTCTTTCTTTCTTTTTTTTTTTTTTTTTTTTGTGAATACAAAAAATGTAAATAATTCTATAACAATTAACCAAAAACAAAAAAATAAAATATTAATAAAAAAAATTAGAAAAGTTGTTTACCTGAAGGCGACCCCTAGCAATCCATTGGAGGCGTCCAGCGAGAGGGTAGAATATGGTCAGTACTTTGCTTAACGAGTCTTTTAGAGTATGTATTATTGCATTTAGAACCAACTCACCAGAGTGTTGATAGAAGTAAACAGTAGGTGAATGAGTTATGGTATCAAATTGATCAAATTCTGATAAATACATGAGCCTAGTTGGTGTTTCCTTGGCTGGTTTCACCATGTAAGAGGCCTTTAAGGTCACCATTGTGGGAGAAAAGAAAGAAAGGAGGAGAGATTTTCGGTTATTCAATGCTTGTCTGACATTCATGTGAAGTCTAATCCTTTAAATAGAACCAATCAAGAGATGATATTTTCAAGTAATGATATATAATGACGTGGGTTAATTTAGATCTTTCATTTTAAAATAAAAAATTCCTAAAGAGGGAATCTTGGATCCAAAACGATGATCCGAACCTTTTATGGTGTAGGCTCAATAATAAAGATAAATTGTTTAAAAAATCAATTTCATCAAATATCACTAGACACATGAACAAATATATTTTATTTTTTTAAATGGACAACAACTATAAATTTAAATTTAAACCATCTATTATATAAAATAAAATACGATTTGTTCATTTTTCATTGATATCCGATGAAGTTGATTTTTTATCCAGCAGTCTTCACTGCGAAATTTATGAAATAAGCTATTTAGATCATTGTTGTGGGCCCAAAGCAGGGTCCACAAAATGAAGTTTGGATGAATGTGAAATATAAGGAAAACACTATGATACACCCTCTTTACATGGTGTATACTATATGCATTTTATAACTAAAAAATAAAATTATATAATTTTATACTTTCTGAATCATAACTAAAAATAAAATAAAAAAAAAAATATCATAACTAAACACAACGTGAAACATAATTAAAGAAGTCACGAGACACAACTAAAATAATATCATAACTAAATAAACAAATTGGTCATAACTAAATAATAAAATGATATAATTATTGATGCATATAGTATACCTTTTTTAAGAGTATGCATATTAGAATTTTTTGAAATTATACTAGTATGAAAATGAGTCCTTCCTATATTGCTTTGCTACAAATAAACAAAAAATCTACTAAAGAAACTTATCACAAATACACATAAATGGACAAGATTTTTCAAAATTTATTATGGGATTCACTTTAAAAAATCATATTTATGCATTTTGTATTTAATTTTGTGATCAGCTTATGTATTTATAGACACGTTTTTTTTAAGTGCATGATCAAGAATTTTGTAAATGGCAAAAAAGGGAAAGCATCACAAAAGAAAAGACAAATGTGTGACAAGTGAACACAGTAGGCCCAATTGGTTGAACAAGTGGGCTTGGTGATATAGGTAAGCGCATCAAAAAGAAAAATAAATAATAAAATTGAACTATTAACAAATTTGAACTAGAAATTCTCTCCAAAAATAAATAATATTGAAAAAATTCTCAATTTTTATCAATCAAATGTAAATTGTATTGTCCTAAAACTTACATCCTTATTTATACTAAAGATAATTCCTAAGACAACAAAAAGTATAAAAAAAAATTAAGAAATAATAATGCTCGTAAAGCAAGCAATCCTAAATCTTGTAAGAAAATAAATGAAATAGAAAATCTAAATAATCAAGAAATTAAAAATATTTCCTAATTAAATATTAAAATAAAAAAATTATAATTATAATTATAATTTATAGATTCTGAAAAACTTTTTTTAAAAAAAGAATAATAAGTATCGTAATTGTAATTGTGTTACCTGAATTTCTAGCTAATCTGATTGCAACCATAAAAGGATGAGGTTATTCGATATTATTGAAAATAAATATTTAATTTACAAATAAAATTTTATTTATAATATTTATATAGAACAGTGTTATAGAATGTTTTTTCAATTTTAAATAATAATGATAAGTATTTGAATTAAAAATACAAGATCACATAGACAGACCACCATTTATATATGTATTTTTGTAATGGCCTAGCTTGTCTCTGTTTCTAATCGAATTGAATTGTGTTGTTGGGGTTTTCTGAACTTCCTACGGAGTTCAAGTCAATGATCCGAACTGTTAAAGTGTAGAATTCATCATATATTTCATTCCTATAAAAAATCACATTAATCAGATATCGATAGCCACTTCATCAGTTCACATTTCTGTCAACGGTAAATATGATTTTTTTTTTAAATTGTTGACAAAAATGTGTTCTGATCAAGTACTTATTGATATCCGATCAACATAACTTTTTGCAGAGATGAAATAATCGATGAACTCTACATATTCAACAGTTCAAATTATCAAAATAAAACCCGTTATGTATCTTACGGGCCTAGTAACACTGTTCAATCCACACTTGGGAGAATTTGCACCCATATAAAAATACATAACAAGAATGTATATTGTACCATATCATCTTGACCCATCACTAGCTGATGAAAAATTATTGGTTAGTTTAGGAGCGCCGCGTGACTATGTTCCTCATCAATCACAATTTATCATATTTTCTTATATTCTCCAATCACCCAATACAAATTTGTAAGCCCCATCTAGGGTTACAAACGAGCTGAGCTGAGCCGAGTTTTAATATGTTTGGACTTGTTTATAAAGATTTTAACGAGTTTGAACTTAAGCTCGAACTCAATAAAAATTTAACTCACCGAGCTTGAACCGAATTGGTTCAGGTTTGACTCGAGCTCAAGCCTATTCACGAGTCATAACTAGCTAAATTATAAATTCATACTTGCATGTGAGATTAAAGTTGCAATTAAAATTTTGATTATCTAATATAAAACATACTAAAAATAAAAAGTCAATATCTTATCAAAATAATAACATATACAACTACTATATAAATATATTATTTATAGTTAACTATTATTTAGATTATTTAAATATATAAATACTATATTTATCATATTTTCTATATGTATTTTTATATTGTTTAATATAAAATAATATATTTATTATATTATTTAAATAAATATTCAAGTAACAGCTAATAAGCTGAACTAAAGAGTTATTCAACGAACAACTAACGAACCGAGCTTCAGTATGGTCTTGTTTGAAAAATTGGTTATTTGACTTTGCAGCTATTTTAGGTTGACTAAAATAGTTATATTTGAGAAGTTGGTTAGGTTTTTTTTTTTTTTTTTTTTTTTTTTTTTTTTTTTTTTTTTTAATAGTTAATTTGATGGTTGTAAAAGAAAAGGTGAAACGATTATGGATTGGATGTGATATTTTATCTTATTGGCTATTTCAGCCTATTTTATCTTTTAGTGGGCTATTTTAGACCAACACTCTTCCCAAATACTCCCATTTTAGTGGGTTATTTTGTCTCGAATATAATAAAAATTTAACGAATCGAGTTCGAATGACGCCTTACCGAGTTGAACTCGAGTTTGTTCACAAACGACTTTGTTCATTTGCAATCTTAACCATATTTTCTCCACTAATCACAACACTATTAGGACACTACGTGATGGTGCCTAAGACAAACCAATAACTTTTCCTAGCTGATGAACAATGTTGAAAATTCTCACAAGCTCAAAAATGATGGTATATAAATAATTTTTTTATGGCTGGGGAAATTAGTTATTTTAGTTAGTTATTTAATTTTTTGGCTATTTTAGACTAGCTAAAATAGTTGTGTTTAGGAAGTGTGTTGACTTTTTTTTTTCAATTGATTTGATGGTAGTGAGAGAAAATATAGTGATCTCAGTTGTCCCTTTACTGTTCAGTTGTATTCCGGACTCGGTTCCGTGGAGTTGGTAGTTGTATCTATCTTGTTGTCGTCCTTTAAATCCATTTGTTTGAGTTTTAGGATGTGTTGGGTTTGGTTGTTACAGGTTGGTAGAGCTTTGGCTCCCATTGCTGTTGCCCAGTTTTTGAGTGGTTCGCTCGATTGGGGTTTACACCTTTCCAGCATTTTGAGTCCCTGCAAAACTTCTGCAGGTGTGTTTTCTACGCTCGAGCGGGTTTCTTGCGCTCAAGTGGGTTGCGCTCGAGCGGGCTTGTTTGTGCTCGAGCGGGTAGTACCTCGTTGGTGAAAGTTCTAGGAGATGAAAATCTATGCTCGAGCGGACTAGTCTTTCGCGCTCGAGCAAGTGTGTTTTGTCTTTGTGTCTTGGCGCTCGAGCGGGAATTCTTGCGCTCGAGCGGGCTCAGTTTTCTGTTCTTGACGCTCGAGCGTCTTGTTATCCGCTCGAGCGGGAATGTCGTATATCAGTTGGCAGCTGGGTGTTTTAAAATCACTTTTTACATTCTCTCTCTCTCTCTCTTACTTTCTAAAAACACTTTTTGAGAGCCTCTCTCTCCAGGATCTCCCTTCTCTCTAGGGTTTGATCTAGTTAGAGTGTCCCCCTATCCTCCGGCCTTTGCAAAAAGTGTGTTGATCGTCAAGGGTTTCGTTTTGATCCGAGAATCGTGGTGTTTGGAGCATTTTCGTTTTCTTCTCCTTCTCCGTTTGAGCTCTAACTTCGAGGTAGGGATATCATACTCCTCTTTATGTGCTTTGTCTTTGAATTTTAACATTTTGATATGTTGGGGGTTGTTGGGTAATTTTGAAAAAGTTTGGGTCTTTGTGTAATTTTACAAAAGATGGGGTTTTATTTATAATTAAACCTATATGCATGTTTGGCATAGAGAAATGATATAGATGATGAACTATGGATGAAAGTTGAACCTTGGGGTTGTTATGTTAATTATGGGAAAATGCCCTAATTAGTTGGATAAATTAATTTGTATAATTAATTTTGCGAAATAAGGAATTGAATTGAGAGTATTCAAATTGAAAAGATTATGGGATTAACGGGTGTAGTTGGATTCATTTAATCGCTCACCCAGGTTAAATGTTGATAATATATCCATTTGGTGCATTTATTTCCTGTTTAGAAATAACTGCTTTGGGCTATCGGTGGAGGATAGTCTTGATTGTTGTAGACAATGCATGATGATTAGGCAAACTAAAACTCATCGATTGAGCATGCTATCGAATATAGCGGTTGGAATAATACATCGACTTTATGTATTGATTGTTTGTGTATATGATCTATGTTCATATACATAGTGTATGTGGGAGGAGATAGGGGATGTACTCCATGGTTTAGGGGAAGATAGGGGATGGACCTCTAAGTCGGATTGTGTGTGACATTGATACAACACTACAATGTGTATCAAGTGTTGATTATGGAAGTGTTTAGATTGATTTGATATAGCACTAAAATTTATGTCTTTATTAATTGTGAAGTATAGAAGTGTTTCTATGTCATGTTGATACAGCACCACAACGTGTATCGTTCGTATAGTATGAGAGTGGCTTATGTGTTATTGATACAGCATCAAAATGTGTATCTACCATGAATTTCAAAAGTTGTTTTTAAGATGGGTCTTATCCTCATCAAGTTATTTGGCTAAGTTTTGAGCCTTGTTTTCAAACTCAAGGTTGAAAAAGAAATGAGAAATGAAATGTAACATGGACTTAAATGTCATGAAACTGGGATGTGATATAAGTGAGTGTATTGGTGTTGACCATCTATCAACTGCTAATCTTTTAGTCATTATTTATAGCTGGTTTAGCGTATTTCTACTGGGCTGTGGCTCACCCTTTATGGGATATCATTTTCAGGTACAGGTAGCATGCCACCTCCAAGGACATAGTTTGGGAGGCTAGAGGCAAACAGACTTTTTTTGCTGTTTGCTTTCTTTTGATGTATTACATGTAAATTCAAGCCAAGGGCTTAATATGTATTGAGTTAGCACTCTTCTTTTGTAACCAAGTGTTAACTTGGAAAGCTATAAGCCCGTAGGGCATTTGCTTTTGTTGTTAACATGTAATACTTTTGTAAGAACTACTCTGATTAATGGAAAGATGGTTGGTTTCTTTTATATCAATGCATGTCTAAAGTGATGGGTTTTATGTATTTTTTTGAGGGCGTAACAACTTGGTATCAGAGCGTACCGGGTTCGAATACTTTGGGTACGTGGGGAGTGATTAGTATCACAATGGGTTTGTCTCTCTTGTTAGAGACTTATGTGTGACAATATGTGTTTATTTGATAACATGTTTATGTGACTACTTGGATATGGGATTTAGTTTCTAGGATGTTGATTGAATTCTTGGGTTTCTGTGAGTCTTGTTGGAAAAGCACTTGATCAATGCTGTTTCTAGCTAGAACTCTAGTAATGCCTCAGGACTATCATTATCCGGAAATGAAATTCGTAAGTGCTTATGTGTTTATGTGCTTACGTGGAGTGAATTATAGTTGTCCATGTATTAGGACACAAGTGTTTAGTTTTGGCACATTTATGAATGTGCTAACGTTCTTCGTTATCTTTATTAGGATGTCAGGGCGAGGAAGAGGTGGTAGATGTGGCAGACGTGGTAGGCAGGAGATGCCCTTACCGGATGATGTTCCGGCACAGCAGGAGGGGATTGGCCAAGCCAATATGGCCGAGCCAGCAGGTTAGGAGGCTATGGGCGCTTTAGCCCAAGGGATAGCCAATGCTTTGAGGGAGTCTATGGGTATTTTCAGAGCTAAGAATCCAGTTCAGGCTCCAGTGCAGGCCTAAGTTGTTGAGGCAGGGCCTTCCTTCTTGAAAAGGGAGTTCTTCCGGTCTAACCTGGACGAGTTTATTGGGGATCCGAAGGAGCCACTGAAGGCTGACGAGTGGTTAGAGCAAATGAGTAAGACGTTTGAGATGCTTGGCATCGAGGACAGAGCGTTGAAAGTGACCTTGGCATCCTTCCAGCTAAAAGGGGGTGCGGGTCAGTGGTGGAAATACATGAGGGGCCGTATTGCTGGCACGTGGGAGGCTTTTGTGGAGGCTTTTCAGGAGAAGTATTTATCTCTAGCAGTCAAGGAGAAGCTGAGAGACCAGTTTTGTCAGCTTTTGCAGTTGAGTTCTTCAGTAGCCGAGTATGAGGCTATTTTTACTAGCTTGTCCAGGTTCGCACCTAAACTTGTGGCGTCCGAGGAACGCCGCTGTATCGAGTTCGAGAAGAGGTTGAGGTGCGGCCTCAAGATGAGGGTTGGAGGCTCGATGATCCGAGACTATGGGCGCTTGGTTGATGCTGCAGCCCATATGGAGATCATAATGCAGGAAGAGGAGGGACAGAGAGGCTCCAAGAGGAGCCAGGATGGTCAGGGTGATGGCAGGAGACAGAGGAGTGCTAACCCTTAGCAATCTCAGGGGGTGTTGCTAGATCGACCTTTCCGATGCCGAGTGCAGGCTCGGTGAGAGGTAATCACGGAGATTTCACCTGTTACAAGTGTGGTTAGTTGGGCCACAAGGCTTCAGTTTGCCCACAGAGGGGAGGAGGTCAGAGAGCTGCTTCATCTTCAGCTAGACTGCAGAGCCAGAGTCAGGGCAGAGGCCAGCCCTTGTCTTGTTATCAGTGTGGTCAGCCTGGGCACCTGAAGAGGTTTTGCCCATAGTTGAGTGCCACTTCGGGTGCGTCTGGTTCTAGGCAGACGTAGGGTTTTCAGCTAGCTCAGTCTGTGCAGGCCTCGAGGGCCAATCCGGGGGTGAGCAGTTGGATCAGGGGCCTACAGGGCGTGTGTATGCTGTTACCACGCAGGATCTTGTACCTGCTCCGTCAGTTGTGAGAGGTACCTTCTTGTTTTGCAACTCGGTTGCTAGTGTATTGATTGATACGGGTTCATCTCATTCTTTTGTATCTGTTGCATTTGCATCTGTGTTGGAATTGGAGTTGGCACATTTAGCCTCTCCTATATGTGTAGTATCGCCTGTTGGTGGTGAGTTGATCTTGAAACAAGGTGTTAGAGGTGTGATATAGAGATTGTCGATCGCCGACTTCCGTTTCCTTTTGTAGTGATGCCCATGTCGGGATTTGATGTTATTTTGGGTATGGACTGGCTATCGTCATACCGGGCTGTTATTGATTGCTACCGCAGAGGGTCACAGTTTGTACCCTGAGTGGGGAGTGTTTCCATTTCTTGGGGGATCGGGTTGGTAGTGTGTTTCCACCGATGTATGATCCGCGAGGGCGGAGTAAGCTTAGTGGTCTACTTGTTAGCTTTTTGAGTGGTGAGTGCGGTGAGAACCAGGCTGTGTTGCCGAGAGTGGTTTGTGAGTACTCGGACGTCTTTCCTGAGGATCTCGTTAGTTTGCCACCTCATCGAGAGATCGAGTTCTCTATTGATCTAGTGCCCGGCACGGCGCCGATTTCTATGGCACCTTATCGTTTTGCCCCAGCCGAGTTAGTTGAGTTGAAGGTTCAACTCCAAGAGTTGCTGGATAAGGGCTTTATTCGCCCTAGTGTTTCGCCATGGGAAGCACCGGCCCTCTTTGCTAAAAAGAAAGATGGTGCCTTGAGACTATGTATAGACTACCGGAAGTTGAATCGGGCTACGGTCAAGAATAAGTACCCTATGCCCCATGTAGATGATCTATTTGACCAGTTGAAGGGTCCCCGTTGTTTCTCTAAGATAGACTTGAGATCGGGTTACCACTAGTTGAGGGTGAGGGAGGAGGATATTCCGAAGACGGCATTCCGTACGCGGTATGGCCACTATGAGTTTATGGTGATGCCGTTTGGGCTCACCAACGCACCGGCAGTCTTTATGGATTTGATGAACCGGATCTTCCAGGAATTCCTAGACCGTTTTGTAGTCGTTTTCGTGGACGACATTTTGATTTATTCGTCTTCAGAGGAAGAGCACGAGGAACATTTGAGAGTGGTGATTAGAGCCCATAGGCTGTATGCCAAGTTTGGGAAATGTGAGTTCTGGCTAGGGGAAGTCAAGTTCTTAGGCCATGTGGTATCCGGGAAAGGGGTGTCTGTTGATACATCCAAGATTGAGGCAGTGCAGGATTGGGCACAGCCTAAGAGTGTGTTTGAGATTCGCAGTTTTCTGGGATTAGCTGGGTATTACCGTCGGTTTGTGAAAGATTTCTCCAGGCTAGCTTCGCCGTTGACTAGATTGACGCGGAAAGGGGTTAATTTTATGTAGAGTGAGACTTGCGAAAAGTCGTTCCAGGAGTTGAAAGTTAGGTTGACCACCGCTCCGGTTTTGATTATTCCGGAGAGAGGGTTGGGTTACGCAGTTTATTGTGATGCCTCACGAGAGGGTTTGGGTTGTGTGTTGATGCAAGAGGGGAAAGTAGTTGCCTATGGCTCACGTCAGTTGAAAATACACGAGAAGAATTACCCTACACACGACCTAGAGTTAGCAGCAGTGATCTTTGCCTTGAAGATTTGGAGGCACTACCTTTATGGTGAGAGGTTCGAGGTGTTCTCGGACCACAAGAGTTTGAGGTATCTGTTTACACAGAGAGACTTGAATTTGAGGCAGAGGAGGTGGATGGAGTTCATTGAGGATTATGACTTCGAGTTGCATTATCATCCGGGAAAGGCCAATGTTATGGCCGACGCCCTTAGCAGAAAATCCATTAGTGATGTAGCTTGTTTAGCCATCCGGGAATGGGAGATGTTGGGTGCACTTGGCGAGTTTGATTTGCTTCTGGGTGAATCCGTTGAAGTTGCGGCCTTGTTTTCTGTTGTTGTACAGCCTACACTTGTGACTCGAGTGTTAGAGGCACAGAGAGGTGACCTTGAGGTAGAATCCCTCCGAGAGAAGATCTCCAATGGGAAAGTTGAGAAGGGTTTGACAGTGTATCCCGACCTGAGTGTGAGATACCAAGACCGTTTGTTTGTACCGGAGTCTTGCCGAGAGGAGGTACTTCGAGAGTTCCACCATTCACGCCTTGCGGTGCATCCGGGAGGCTCTAAGATGTATCGGGATTTGGGTCGCCAGTTTTGGGGGCGGGGTATGAAGAAGGACGTGGCAGTTTTCGTGTCTAGGTGCCTTACTTGTCAACAAGTGAAAGCTGAACATCAGAGGCCAGCGGGTTTGTTACAACCCTTGCCTATTGCAGAGTGGAAGTGGAAGCATGTCACTATGGACTTCGTTGTAGGTCTTCCGAGGACTCAGTGGGGTAGTGATGCTATTTGGGTGGTTGTAGACCGGTTGACTAAGTCGGCGCACTTCATTCCTATGCGCGAGAGAGATTCGGTAGACCATCTTGCCGACTTGTATATTCGGGACATAGTGAGGTTGCATGGGGTCCCAGTGACGATCGTCTTAGATAGAGACCCTCGTTTTACTGGTAGGTTGTGGCAGAGTTTGCAGAGTGCCTTGGGCACTAAGTTGACCTTTAGTACGGCTTATCATCCTCAGACTGACGGGCAGTCCGAGCGCACCATTCAGATCCTTGAGGATATGCTTCGAGGTTGTGTCCTTGACTTTAGTGGGACGTGGAGAGGCACTTGCCCTTGGTGGAGCTTGCCTACAACAACAGCTTTCAGTCGAGTATCGGTATGGCACCGTTTGCGGCCTTGTATGGCCGACTGTGTAGGTCTCCAGTTTGTTGGGCCGAGGTGGGTGATGCACCTTTGTTGGGTCCAGAGTTGGTGAGGGAAATGACGGAGAAAGTTGAGCTTATCCGTAGGAGGCTTATTACAGCCCAGAGTCGTCAGAAATCTTATGCCGACCGTAGGAGGCGACCTTTGGTATTTGAGGTGAGTGATCATGTCCTTCTGAAGATATCACCTAGGCGGGGATTGATGAGGTTTGGGAAGAGTGAGAAGTTGTCCCCTCGGTTTATTGGCCCTTTTGAGATCCTTGAGAGGATTAGCGAGGTTGCCTATCGTTTAGCTTTGGCGCCGCAGTTGTCCGGAGTTCATGACGTGTTTCATGTGAGTATGCTTCAGAAGTATGAGCCGGATCCATCCCATGTATTGGATTGGACCGGCTTAGAGGTTGATGAGGATGCCTCGTATGAGGAGAGACCGGTTTGGGTCTTGGATAAGAGGGATCAAGTCTTGCAAGGCAAGACCATTTCCTTGGTAAAGGTTTTGTGAAAACATTACGGAGTGGAGGAAGCCACATGGGAACGTGAGGCGGATGTTCGTGAGAATTATCCAGACTTGTTTGTTGACGTATAATTATATATTGAGATTTTGTAATATTATTGAGCCTTAAGAGCATGGTATATGTCTTAAGTTGTAAAACACAGTGATGTTTTGGTTTATGGAAATGTTGTAGAACTTGCCTTAAAACTGGAAGTTTGTTTTAACATCTTGTGTGTGTTAAATATATTGTGGAAATGCAAACATGACATTAATATTGCAGATGTGGTAGAATTGTGGAAAATGTGTTGAAATTGGTAAATTTCAAGGGAATGCATGTTGATAATGCAGGTTGATATATGTATGATGTGTTTTGCCTCTTGAAAAGAGATGAGATCGACCGGTAATGAGTCGGGTTGTTTAATGTTGTGTTATAACATTGTTGGGAATTGAGGAAAACTTGTTTTAAAAAAAAAAAAAACAAAACAAAACAAAAAACTTGTATTTAATTTCGGAGACGAAATTCTTTAAAGGGGGGAGGTTATAGCGATCCCGGTCGTTCTTTCACTGTACAGTTGTATTCCGGACTCGGTTCCATGGAGTTGGTAGTTGTATCTATCTTGTTGTCGTCCTTTAAATCCATTTTTTTGAGTTTTAGGATGTGTTGGGCTTGGTTGTTACAGGTTGGTAGAGCTTTGGCTCCCATTGCTGTTGCCCAGTTTTTGAGTGGTCCGCTCGAGTGGGTAATTTTGCGCTCGAGTGGGGTTTACACCCTTCCAGCATTTTGAGTCCCTGCAAAAATTCTGCAGGTGTGTTTTCTACGCTCGAGTGGGTTTCTTGCGCTCGAGCGGGTTGTGCTCGAGCGGGTAGTACCTCGTTGGTGAAAGTTCTGGGAGATGAAAATCTACGCTTGAGTGGACTGGTCTTTCGCGCTTTAGCGGGTGTGTTTTGTCTTTGTGTCTTGGCGCTCGAGCGGGAATTCTTGCGCTCGAGCGGGCTCAGTTTTCTGTTCTTGACGCTCGAGCGTCTTGTTATCCGCTCGAGCGGGAATGTCTTCTATCAGTTGGCAGCTGGGCGTTTTAAAATCACTTTTTACATTCTCTCTCTCTCTCTCTTACTTTCTAAAAACACTTTTTGAGAGCCTCTCTCTCTAGGATCTCCCTTCTCTCTAGGGTTTGATCTAGTTAGAGTGTCTCCCTATCCTCCGGCCTTTGTAAAAAGTGTGTTGATCGTCAAGGGCTTCGTTTTGATTCGAGAATCGTGGTGTTTGGAGCATTTTCGTTTTCTTCTCCTTCTCCGTTTGAGATCTAACTTTGAGGTAGGGATATCCTACTCCTCTTTATGAGCTTTGTCTTTGAATTTTAGCATTGTGATATGTTGGGGGTTGTTGGGTAATTTTGAAAAAGTTTGGGTCTTTGTGTAATTTTACAAAAGATAGGGTTTTATTTATAATTAAACCTATATGCATGTTTCGTATAGAGAAATGATATAGATGATGAACTATGGATGAAAGTGGAACCTTGGGATTGTTATGTTAATTATGAGAAAATGCCCTAATTAGTTGGATAAATTAATTTGTATAATTAATTTTGAGAAATGAGGAATTGAATTGAGAGTATTCAAATTGAAAAGATTATGGGATTAACGGGTGTAGTTGGATTCATTTAATCGCTCACCCAGGTTGAATGTTGATAATATATCCATTTGGTGCATTTATTTCCTGTTTAGAAATAACTGCTTTGGGCTATCGGTGTAGGATAGTCTTGATTGTTGTAGACAATGCATGATGATTAGGCAAACTAAAACTCATCGATTGAGCATGCTATCGAATATAGCGGTTGGAATAATACATCGACTTTATGTATTGATTGTTTGTGTATATGATCTATGTTTATATACATAGTGTATGTGGGAGGAGATAGGAGATGTACTCCACGGTTTAGGACAAGATAGGGGATGGACCTCTAAGCCGGATTGTGTGTGACATTGATACAACACTACAATGTGTATCAAGTGTTGATTATGGAAGTGTTTAGATTGATTTGATATAGCACTAAAATGTATATCTTTATCAATTGTGAAGTATAGAAATGTTTCTATGTCATGTTGATACAGCACTACAATGTGTATCGTTCGTATAGTATGAGAGTGGCTTATGTGTTATTGATACAGCATCAAAATGTGTATCCACCATGAATTTCGAAAGTGTTTTTAAGATGGGTCTTATCCCCATCAAGTTATTTGGCTAAGTTTTGAGCCTTGTTTTCAAACTCAAGGTTGAAAAAGAAATGAGAAATGAAATGTAACATAGACTTAAATGTCATGAAACTGGGATGTGATATAAGTGAGTGTATCGGTGTTGACCATCTGTCAACTGCTAATCTTTTAGTCATTGTTCATAGCTGGTTTAGCGTATTTCTGCTTTTGCTTTCTTTTGATGTATTACATGTAAATTCAAGCCAAGGGCTTAATATGTATTGAGTTAGCACTCTTCTTTTGTAACCAAGTGTTAACTTGGAAAGCTGTAAGGCCGTAGAGCATTTGCTTTTGTTATTAACATGTAATACTTTTGTAAGAACTACTCTAATTAATGGAAAGATGGTTGGTTTCTTTTATATCAATGCATGTCTAAAGTGATGGGTTTCAGGTGACTTGAAGCGGATCACGAGCGTCCCCCAGAATCAGAAGAGTTTTTCCAAACCACTTCTCCACAATTGGTGCCGTCTGTAGGAATACTCAAACACATCCATGGTGGGCGTAACAGAGACGACCTCACTCCAACAAACATGCATGGACCGGAGATTATCCCTGCCAGACGCGCTCTGAACTTCGCCTCACCCTCGATTCCAGAGCATGAAGCGATGCAAGCGATCATGGAACAAGCTAAGAAAAATGAACAAAGGTTGGAGAACATGATCGCAGAGAACGAACGTCTTCGTGAAGATTTGGCCTTGGAAGTGTCGAAGTCCAAACAAGCTGTACGCCTAAATCCGGAACGATCTCCGAAGGCAGGTGGTCGACGACCTCGAGCTCGACCAGACAACACTGATAGCGACTCCGACTCGTTATCCCCGGAACCCAGGAAGAAGGGGTGACCTGAAACTACCAGTTCTTCCGAAAAAAGTCCCCATATAAGGGACAAACGAAGAAGAAACGGCTCGGACGTAGATCAACACGACCCCTTCGTACGACGGATTGCAAAGGCAGTGCTACCCAAGAAATTCAAAGCACCGTCATTCACCTTGTACGACGGCAAATCAGACCCCACCGACCATATCCACCACTACAAGCAAGCCATGACATTGCATGCAGACTACGAGGCCCTCATGTGCCGAATATTTTCCAGCAGTTTGGGACCATTGGCTGTCAGGTGGTATTACAAACTGGAGCCTGCTTTGATCAAAACCTTCCACCAACTACAGAAATCCTTCAGGGCCATATTCATCACCAACGAGGTCCAGCCAAAACAAGTCGACTCCCTCTAGGCAATGCAAATCCTGCTAGGAGAAACTCTAAGAGCATATTCGACGCGATATTGGGAATGCTTTAACCTTGTTGATGACGCTTGCAACGACTCCATGGCTATCACCGCCTTCAAAATGGGATTACATCCAGATAGTGCCCTCCACAGTTCCTTGACTAGAAGACCCCCCAAAACAGTCTGGGGGTTGATGAAGAAAGTAGAGGAGTACTACAAAGTGGAAGATGACGCCTTACGGGATAAAGCCGAACACATGATCAACAAAACGGCCCATCTTGAGAGTGATTAACCAATAAGTTCCGTACCACCTCAGAGCCCTGAACCACAACAGCGGGCTAAACGAGACAAGCGTCGGGATTCTCGCCGATCAAGCGATCAATGCTCACACCGAGCAAATGAGCAACTGCAAGTTGATAGCAGGCACACAAAGCGCGCCAACAAGAAATATACGGAGTTGTCAGAGCCAATCAGCTTGGTTATGTCCAAAATCCAACATCTTCCATTTTTCAAATGGCCATCCAAAATGGTGGGACCTCCTGACACAAGAAGGTGGGACAGGTGTTGTGAATATCACAAAGATCACGGTCATGATACGGATAGTTGCTATGCTTTGAAAGACCACCTTGAAGAATTGGTGCAAGATGGTCGGCTCCAGCAACACGTCCGAAAGAGCGCAATTAAAACAGTTGCCCTTCGGCAGGATTCACCTCCACTCGGTATCATTCACATGATATACAGTCTTCCAGCGCCTCTTATCGAACACGCAATTCAGTTAGCTCCCTAGAAGCAGCGCAAACCAACGAAACGGCCCCAAGAAGCTCCGAGTATTACCTTCGACGATTCTGACCTTATCGGTATAACACTTCTATATATTGATCCATTAGTCATTCAATTACACGTAAACTGGGTTATTGTCGAGCGTGTCCTCATAGACCAGGGGAGCACTTCGGAAGTCATGTATTACCAGACCTTCATCAAACTCGGCTTCAACGAGTCAGACCTGTCTCTGGCTCCTTATCCGTTATTCGGCTTCATCGCAAATCCAGAGTACCCGTTGGGGAAAATCACGCTACCCGTTCGAGCGAGCTTCCAAACAATGGATGTGGAATTCTTGGTCGTCAAGCTCCCATCGCCATATAATCTTATCATGGGGCGAACTTGGTTGCATACTATTCATGCCGTGCCAAGCACCTATCATCAGCTACTACGCTTCCCGACCGAACATGGCATTGAGCAAATCCGTGGTTCCCAGCAATCCGCACAAGCATGTTATCTCTTTTCCAGAGAGTCACCCAGTGAAAAGCCACGGAAGCGCTAAGCAATACCAGCGGCAGCTTGCTAGGTCGTATAATCAACGCGTCCAGCTGCGCCGCTACACACCAGCACAGTTGATCCCGAAAGTACCTTCGGATGGCAAGTAACCGGCTGATGGAAAATTGGATCCTAACTGAGACGGCCATTATCGGATAAATTCCATATCGCCTCAGAAATGTCAGGAAAAAGTCTGCCACGGCCCTGAAACTAGACGCATTTGCGAAAATTCTCTCATTAAACCCGACTTGTGGGGGATGACCCTAGTTCTAAATGATTCGCCATGTACACCCTTCACTTTTGTAATGAAAGGAATCTTGTTTAAAAAAAAAAAAGTTGTAATGCCACTCACTGCGAAATTGTTGAAAAGTGCTCCGACACAAAAATCCCTTTCGGCGCAGGACGTCTTTGGGCTGATTAAAGCCTCCGGATTTGGAGCGCCCTTTGTGGATATCACGATTGGCCGATTAAAGACTCCGGATTTGGAGAGCCCTTCGTGGATATCACGATTGGCCAATTAAAGCCTCCGGATTCGGAGCGCCCTTCGTGGATATCACGATTGGCCAAAAAGCCTCTGAATTCGGAGCCCATCGGCGCAGGACGTCCTTGGGCCGATTAAAGTCTCCGGATTCGGAGCGCCCTTCGTGGATATCACGATTAGCCAAAAAGCCTCCGGATTTGGAGCCCCATCAGCGTAGGACGTCTTTGGGCCGATAAAGTCTCTGAATTCGGAACGCCCTTCGTGGATATCACGATTGGCCGATAAAGTCTCTGAATTTGGAGAGCCCTTCGTGGATATCACGATTGGCCGATTAAAGCCTCTGGATTCGGAGCGCCCTTCGTGGATATCACAATTGGCCGATTAAAGCCTCTGGATTCAGAGCGCCCTTCGTGGATATCACGATTGGCCGATTAAAGCCTCCGGATTCGGAGCGTCCTTTGTGATCCGGATTCGGAGCGCCCTTCGTGGATATCACGATTGGCCGATTAAAGCCTTCGGATTTGGAGTGCCCTTTGTGGATATCACGATTGGCCAAAAAGCCTCCGGATTTGGAGCCCCATCGGCGCAGGACGTCTTTGGGCCGAAAAATTCTCCGGATTCGGAGCGCCCTTCGTGGATATCACGATTGGCCAAAAAGCCTCTGGATTCGGAGCCACATCGGCGTAAGACGTCTTTGGGCCAATAAAGTCTTCGAATTCGGAGCACCCATCGTGGAAATCACGATTGGCCGATTAAAGCCTCTGGATTCGGAGCGCCCTTCGTGGATATCACAATTGGTCGATTAAAGCCTCCGAATTTGGAGCGCCTTTGTGGATATCATGATTGGCCAAAAAGCCTCCGGATTCGGAGCCCCATCGGCGTAGGACGTCTTTGGGCCGTTAAAGTCTCTCGATTCGGAGCGCCCTTCGTGGATATCATGATTGGTCGATAAAGTTTCCGGATTCGGTGCGCCCTTCGTGGATATCACGATTGGCCGATTAAAGCCTCTGGATTCGTAGCGCCCTTCGTGGATATCACGATTGGCCGATTAAAGCCTCCGGATTCGGAGCGCCCTTCGTGGATATCACGATTGGCCAAAAATTTTTTGGATTTGGAGCCCCATCGGCGCATGACATCTTTGGACCGATAAAGTCTCCGTATTTGGAGCGCCCTTCGTAGATATCACGATTGGCCGATTAAAGCCTCCGGATTTGGAGCGACCTTCGTGGATATCACGATTGGCCGATTAAAGCCTCCGGATTCAGAGCGCCCTTCGTGGATATCACGATTGGCAGATTAAAGCCTCCGGATTCGGAGCACCCTTCGTGGATATCACGATTGGCCTATTAAAGCCTATTGGCCGATTAAAGCCTCCGGATTCGAAGCGCCCTTCATGGATATCACGATTGGCCAAAAATCCTCCGGATTCGGAGCCCCATCAGCGCAGGACGTCTTTGGGCCGAAAAAGTCTCCGGATTCGGAGCGCCTTTCATGGATATCATGATTGGCCAAAATGCCTCTGGATTCGGAGACCCATCGGCACAGGAAGTCTTTGGGCCGATAAAGTTTCCGGATTCGGACCGCCCTTCATGGATATCATGATTGGCCGATTAAAGCCTCTGGATTCGGAGTGCCTTCGTGGATATCTTGATTGGCCAGTTAAAGCCTCCAGATTCGGACCAACCTTTGTGGCTATCACGATTGGCCAAAAAGCCTCCGGATTCGGAGCCCATCAGCGCAGGACGTCTTTGGGTCGATAAAGTCTTTGGATTCGGAGCGCCCTTCGTGGATATCACGATTGGCCGATTAAAGCCTCTGGATTCGGAATGCCCTTCGTGGATATCACGATTGGTCGATTAGAGCGTCTAGATTCAGAACGCCCTTCGTGGATATCACGATTGGCCGATTAAAGCCTTCGGATTCGGAGCCCCATCGGCACAGGACGTCTTTGGGCCGAAAAAGTCTCTGGATTCGGAGCGCCCTTCGTCGATATCACGATTGGCCAAAAAGCCTCCGGATTTGGAGCCCCATCGGCGCAGGACGTCTTTGGGCCGATAAAGTCTCCGGATTCAGAGCGCCCTTCGTGGATATCGTGATTGGCCGATTAAAGCCTCCGGATTCAGAGCGCCCTTCGTGAATATCACGATTGGCCGATTAAAGTCTCTGAATTCGGAGCGCCCTTCGTGGATATCACGATTGGCCGATAAAGTCTCCGGATTTGGAGCGTCCTTCGTGGATATCATGATTGGCCGATTAAAGCCTCCGGATTTGGAGCGTCCTTCGTGGATATCACGATCGGCCAAAACGCCTCCGGATTCGGAGCAACATCGGTGCATGACGTCATTGGCCGATAAACCCTTCGGATACGTAGCCCCATCGGTGCATGACGTGATATCCACGAAGGGCGGCTCAACCGCATAAACAAAACGCGCCAACATTCAGAATAAGATGCTTAAACATATAAAAATTCAGAATGAGATACAAACATTTAAAATATAACAGTTTATTTGATTAAACGGGAATTACATAAATGCAATCCGCATTCGAGCATTACAGGGGAAATAAAACATTTTATTTCATCTATTTGCATACGGTATCGCCTTCGTCCCCACCCTTCTTAACTTTGAAGGCGCAAAAGGGGAAGTGATCGCGACGGTACAGCGACAGCGCCGGATCACTGCCCGCTGCTCGGAGATCGTTCGTAGTTCGAAATGCTTTGGTCAAACCATGCTTAAATCCACGATATTTGTACCAACGAGACAATCACCCTCGAGGTGGAGGGCTCCGACACCATAGACAATGTCAAGGCCAAGATCCAAGACAAGAAAAGAATTCCCCACAAAAAACAGTAAAACTCAACGGTTGCGGCACTACATTGGCCTCATCCCTCGGTCGCGGTTGCCGAGAACTTCCCCGTTGCTGTCTCTCCTTTCGAGGTGATCTGCTTCGACGACTTGGAGTCTAATGTTTTTCCCGTTCTTTGAACGCCCTACTTCTCACACAGGTAGGTTCGCTGCTGCGATTCATTGCAGTATCACGCTCAAACGAAGCTCAAGCTTCTCCTCTGCTGTTCAAGAAAACTCTATTCGCCCTTCACACTTATCTAACCCCACACGACAAAATCATTTTAAAGTGAGTCTGAACACAGTAAATGAAGTTTTTGACGCGAAGAGTCCGAGGCGATTTGTTTTAAATCTCTACAGTAACCTCGAGGTGATTTCATTAACATTGAACTCCAAAAGACGGACGCCAATCGATATTGACCGCAAACGCTCCATATACTAATTTTTGGCTTTTTGGAGTTAAAATAGCCTAATTGTCTAAACGGCATTTATAGATGGGTTGTCTCCGGATTTGGAGCCTGTCTGGTGCATGACACCTTTGAGTCGATTAAAGCCTCCGAATTTCGAGCCTCATCGGCGCACTGACCGAGCGTGACGTATGACATTTAACGAAGAATACTCATGACGAGCCGGTAGATAACCGTTCAGAATTAGACGCCTAGTTAAGTCGGGCCGGTCAACGTTTATACAATGAAACACATACAAACTCATGTGTGCCGAACGCAAATCACAATGAAACTTTAAACGGCGTTTTATTAAATCAGGCAATAATTACATGATCAAATAAAATTTTCACATGGCGTCACCCTCATCCTCACTCTTCTCGACTTCAAAGGCGGCAAACGAAAAATGATTATGTCGGTAGAGTGGCAACGCCGAATCAATTTCCGACTCTCAGAGAGCTTCTGCGGCTTGAGATGCCTTGATCCAACCGTGCTTAAAGCCACGATTTTCACATCGGCAAACTTCTTCGGTGAGTTTCTCTTTGGTCTTTTCAATTCCGACCAGCTGGCCGTCACGGAATCCTTTTTCATAGGCCACGGCCCTCGCAGTCTCAATCGCAAACATGCTAGCTATATTTCGATCGGCGATCGCATCACCAATCAGCCTTTTAGTAACCCTCTCTTCGACAACCGGGTTGGGGTGGCCGATTGAATGGGGCTCGAAAGACTTAATTTTCCTTAGCTCACATTCGCTCTTCTCGGCGCGAACTTCTAACTTCCGAATGCGTTCATCTCTCTGTTCTATGTCGTGGCGAGCGGTGCAAAGATGCATGCCGATCTCATAAGCCGTGTACAGTCCCCTCACCACCCCGTGAACGCCTTCACGAAACACTTTGAAGTTCGGCTGACCTACCATCGATCGTTGAACTTCGGGTGGAAAAATCTGTTGAGCAAACTCGACTGCCACATTTGGATCTCGAATGATCGAATCCCCCTCTGTCATTGGTCTATTTCCCACGAAGACCGCGAAACTCAATGGGTGAGGAGTCGCGTCGGATTCCCTTCCAAGACGGGGTTGCTTGTCTCTCCTGGGTAACCTACTTCGACGACGAGGAGATTGGTGTCTCTCCCGATCCCTCGCAGTCCCACTGCCCATGCGTGAAGGTTCCCCGCTTCGACTCATGGCTCCTCCCAGCTCCGCCAGTGTCCTTGCCTCACCTCTGCTGTTGAAGAAAAGCTTATTTGACATCCGCACCGGTTAATCTTCCTCAAAGAACTGGATTGAGTTGCGGACTGAGCACATAAATAGGACCCTCGTTGACGAAGTACAAGTACATGCCCATTTATTCCCTACAAGGGCAGACCCTCCGAGGCGATCCCATTAGTATTGAAGCATCCCGGCGCCGAGTGAGTCATGCCCCACTCGCCTCATCAACCACTTATATTCGGCGTTATGCGTTCATGAACTAGTTAGGGCAAGGGCAGATTCATCAATCTAAGATTCATCAATCTAGACGGTTTGAGTGCCCCAGCCGTTCCACGAATCGATTCTTCAGTACAATGTTCATTACGTGTTATTCGGCGTTATGCGTTCATGAACTAGCTGGGGCAAGGGCAGATTCATCAATCTAGATTCTTCAATCTAGACGGCTTGAGTGCCCCAGCCATTCCACGAATCGATTCTTCAGTACAATGTTCATAACGTGTTATTCGGCATTATGTGTTCATGAACCAGCTGGGCAAGGGCAGATTCATCAATCTAGATTCTTCAATCTAAACGGCTTGTGTGCCCCAGCCGTTCCACGAATCGATTCTTCAGTACAATGTTCATAATGTGTTATTCGGTGTTATGCGTTCATGAACCAGCTGGGGCAAGGGCAGATTCATCAATCTAGATTCTTCAATCTAGATGGCTTGAGTGCCCCAGCCGTCCCATGAATCGATTTACAAATACAATACCCATGAACAAGTACTATTCGGCACCAAGAGTCGGTTTACTAATATAATTGCCAAGATTACTGATATCAAACCGGTAGCTAGAAGGCACAATAGACAGTAATCATTTTTATTCATGGTGAAGGGCAAAACTCTTCATTAATATCAAAACCTGCATACAAGTAAATAGTGAAACAAGAAGGAAATTTTCATTACTAAAATGAGCATAGATAGTAACTAATTTATGCATGAAAATTACCTTGAACCATCAAAAGTCCACTAAACAAAAGTGTACATTGAAATCAAACATAATTAATAAAACTAGAGCGTCTCCCAGATCAATCCTCGAGATCAGACTCAAGTGGCTCAACGTCCACTTGCTCGTATGGAATTGGCAAGGCCAATGTAACCCCAACGGCAGCAAGGGCTTTGAGCCACCCATGTTTGAATCCCCGATTCTCGAATTTGGGGACTTCATCTACGTATTCCTTCAAGGCGGCGCTCTTTCCAGCCTCCAGCGCCGTAGAAGCTTCAGATTCGGCTTTTTCCTTGGCCACCTTCAACTCTTCTAACTCGGCCTTTACCCTGCCAAGCGCCTCCTTGGCTAACTTGAGCGATTCCTTGCTCACGCTCGCCCTATCCTCGACTTCGGATCTGAGCTGGTCAGCAGTCCGAGCCCTTTCCTTTTCAGCTTTGGCTCGAGCACTTTCCATTGCGGCTCTCATCGCCTCGAACTCAGCCCTGCTCCTTTCACCTTCAGGTTCAAACTTTAAGCAGCCTGTTCTTTCAATGGCATCATGCTGCCGGCGGCCTAGTTTGGCTATCCTTCCAACCGTCTACAAAACAAGTCGGAGTGAACATTCCAAGCAATTTCGTATGCAATTCAAACCAAATGAGTGAAAAAGAAAATATCGTATACATACCAGAAGGGCCGACTAGGCAGCAAACGCTATAGTTACCAAATCCGGCTCTTTTCGAAATATGGCCTCGTCACCCGGTAGTGAAATTAAGGCGGCCAAGCTCAATGCTACGGCTAGATCCTTCATGGCCGATGCATCAGAGAAGATTGGCACGTTTTTGATCTTTGGTTGAACAACGAAAGGAACAACGTCGGACTCCTCTAAGCGAGGTTATTTGTCAGCAGGGATATCCTCTGATTCAGCCTCTCCCTCGGCATCATGTTTTTCGCCACGCTCTTTTGGAACCAGTCGTTCTTCCAAAATCTGCTGATCAGCCTCCTTCTTTGCCTTGGCCACAACAACTTGATCCGTTTTTTCTCTAGTAATGGGTTGTAAAGATTCAACCGGGACAGGCTCAGAACGAGTGGCCTCAGCTTTCTTTCGGGCGGCCATTCGCTCGGCATTTCTCTTTCTCACCATCTGCGTGAGATTTTCCCCAGCCATGCCTTCAGAAAAATCGCCGGGTAGATCTCCCAAGTTTGTAAAAATATCTCTGAAGGAGAACTCCACCCGACCCGAATTAGACGGAGAGTCAGGCTGGTCAAGACCGGCAGCCTCAAACGCTGATTTCAGAGCTTCATCGACCTCTTCGGCCTTGGCAGCGAACTCCCTCGTTGATTCGATAACTACCTTAACTACCAACTCTGAGTTTTGCTCCGAATCAGAAGTTTCGAGACCAATTTGCCTAAGGGACTTGAAGCTGGGAAAGATAAGAGCTGTAAGGTGCTGTTCGCCGGTTGGGATCGGAATGTCGTCCGCGATCGAAAACGTAGTATAGGTAGGCTCGTACCGCAAGAGAATATGGGCGGCTCTCCCTTGCTTTTGCACGTTTGAACGACCACAATACTTTAGTGCAGTCTTAATTTCCGCAATGACTGCGTCGTCAACCGAGGTTAGAATTCTCTTCAACTGATTACCTGCAAAAACAAAGGGTTAGATTAGGAGAAAAAGCCGAATAAAAGAAAGATCGACGAACGAGGAGTTACACGGCAACCTGGTTCACCCCTCTGTCTAGGAATAGGGTCTAGGCGATGTTTACCTTCGCCTTTACCGAATTCCCAATTTCCTCGGACATTGACCATTACATTGTCAACTCGTTTGCAGATCTGGCAAGCATCGTTACCAAGTAATGGTCGGTGTCCTTGGCCCTGAGAAAATAGCATCCGAGCAGGATTTGGCTAAAACGTAGCAGTGCCGAATCGCCGGAATGCCAAGGTTGATCCTAAGGCGCCGGTTCAACTCCACGATTTCCGTTACGATTCGAAAAAAATTCATATTGGGTTGCGAGGGAATCAAACCCCAATGGCGGAGGACGGCCCTAAGAAATGGATGTAGGGGAAAGCGAACTCCGCCCTCCGTAATAGATAAGAGAGGAAAGACGATTGTATTTTGGTCATCCTCTCCATATCAAGGGTATTGTCCATTACTAGAGATAGATGGACATCATCAGGGATAGAGAAATGTCTTCGGAACCCAAAAATTCGACCCTCGAAAATGAGGTCTTTCAAATGCTTAGCCATTCTAGTGAGTACTAAAGGATGATCTAAATAAAAAATGAATACGAAAAATAGGATTGCAAAGAAAAGAGAAGAAAACTTACGAAAGGCAAAGGAGACAAGGAGAAGACGGAGAGGAGTTGCAGAAAACATGTCAGAGGAGGGATACCGACTGGCAGTCAAGGAGGTTCGGATGTTTGAAAAAACATGTATTCGAAGGGACTTGAGGTTCAAATCATAATAAATGCGAGAAGCACTAATGAGGCCGGAAAGCGTTACAATAACCAAAAAGCATGTACGCATTCTGACACGCATCGGGAAGAGGATTAACCACCGAATTTTTAGCTTCCTAGACTAGAGGCCAAACACGCCGACTAACTGATGCTAGTGGGTTGTTTGGGGGGCAATTGTGGAAGCCAGTTTATTGGAAGAATCAAGTGTACTCCAGCAGACAAATGTTACTCGGCTCTGTCCTGCACAATCAGGATGCCGAGTAAAATAAATATGCCGAATGTATATTGAACTACGGAGCCGAGTAGATAAAAGGATAATGAATGAAAAGTGTGCCTAGCCTCGAGGCCCACTTTTCATTCATTATCCCCGAGGCCCAAGAAACGAGTATAAATAAAGGAAAAGCAGACTAAGAAAGATATGTGAGAACTATTGCATTTAACTTAGAAAACAAATAATCTTGAGCGTCTAGACTGATTTGTCCGTCGGAGTGCTAATTTTGGCATCCTCGACCAAAGCGTTTATTCCTTTTCAGGTGACTTAAAACGGATCACGAGCGTCCCCCAAGATCAGAAGAGTATTTCCAAACCAGTTCTCCACACGTTCATATTGTAGAGTTCGTTAAGAATATTATTCATGAAAAAAATAAAGTTAATCGGATATTTGTAATCTAATGATTAAGTCCTAATTGTTTTTAAAATTTTATTAAAATTATGTTAACCATTAATTTTTATAAAAATAAATGTACTTTTATTATAGGGTTACAAATATTTATTCAACTTAATTTTTACATGATTAATTTTCACATTAAATTTTATAATATAAATTATTTAAATTATCAAAAGTAAATTAGAAAAATACTCCATGAGGGAAGTACAATACTGTACCTTTAAGCCCAGCAGATTCCCAAATTGAACACACATAAGTATTGCTTTATCAAAAAAGCAAAAGTTACCTTGCTTTGGGACAGCTTTTGAGAAAGCAAAATTATTTTGGCGCACATTCTTAGGATGTAAATACGCACTTTATTATAACCTAGTACTTATTTGAAATATCCTATAAAACTATTTAGAAAATTCAAGAGCACAACATGCACAACACGAGATAGAGAGAAAAAGACCGAATAATCCTTTTTTTTTATATAAAAAAAAAGTACAAGTCAAATTTATATTGAAGTAATAGTACAAGTTAAAAACAGGAAACATGTTCAAAAATAAATAAATAAATATTTACATATATATATATATATATCTTTTGAAATATGCTGTCCACCATGCAATTTCAAAGCAATCCGTACTAGCCTGCTTCGATCGTCACTGCCATTATGCATAGGGGCATAGGGATGAAAAGCTAATTTGGTTATTTTATACAATATTTTAATATATATTTTTTCGTAAAATGTTAAAAAATTATCTTAAATAATTATCATTTTTTCCTCTACTTTTTTATCTAAAAAGTCAAAAAAATAAACATATATGGTTCATCCCAAATAATCCCTAATTTAGAGTTAACTATGTTAATTAGTTTTTAATTTTTTAATCATTTTAGTTTGGTTTAAAAAGTTATATTTAAAAAGATAATTGATTTTTTTAGTTAATTTTATAATTGTAACAAAAAAAAAAATGATTATTGAATGAGATATGATATTTTGTACCATTTTAAAATATTTTTTCTTTATTAACTACCCTAAATAGATGTGTCCAAAGGTGTCTAAAAAACAATATGGTAGTGTTTGCTTTTGTTTTCAAATCATGATTTAGATCCAAAAAAATAAAAAATAAAAAACATGTTTGGTTAAAATATTTTTAAAACACAACCCAAACTTGTTTTTTTTTTTTCTCTCCTCTCTATTTTTTTATTATTATTAAATCAATCAATCAATTTTTTTCTCTCATCTCTCACATTCTTCACATTAATTAATCCAAAAAAAAAAAATACAAATCATCCTAAAATTGTTTTCAAACTCATAACTAAATATATTTTTAACTTTCAAAACTCATTTCAATAGGCTATTTTGGAAAGATAATTATAATCAGTTTTTTGGTGAAAAGCTGCTTATAAACAGCTTTTTTGTGAGAAATGAAGTGGGTTATAATCTGAGAAGTGGATTATAACTCACTTTCCAAAATAAGCCAACTTATCTTTAAAAATATAACTCAAAATTTAAAAATTAAACCAAACAGAGTCATAATTTTGTCTTTTGAAAAGCTGTCCAAAAAAGAAAATAACTTTTGCTTTTTGATAAAGCAAATATAGTACGGCACTGTGTGTGGTGGAGATTATTTTAAGTTAAAGGTAGATAATTAGAAAATAAAAATTAAAAGTATTCTACACTCAACTTTTAAAAAATCAATTTTTTCACCTTATTTAAATTATTTTTGCTAAGTGTACCAAACAATCTCACACAAACTCTCATATTAAAAAAAATTATAAGATGCTTCTATAATCCTCACCAAATACCCAAACTAAGTGTGATTCCAAATTTTTTTTTAATGCAAAATACTAAAAAGATCTTGAAAAAATTACAAAATTATAGAAAAAATTATAATTTTAATTATTAAAATTAATAAGTTTTATCACAGATTTGTAATTTTTTTTTAACCTTTTCACGGATTTGTAATTTTTCTAAATTTTTACAGATTGGGTTACTTGATAAGGTTAAGTTTCACAAATTTTAAAAACAAAAATTTTTCAATTGAATTTTTAAAAATAGTTAATTTTTTTTTGTTTTTTGTGTTTTGTTGTTTTTAGTGATTATGTTTTTATTTATATTTTAGACATTTTTTTAGATGCACCCAAAAATAAAAAATATTTATGAAAAACGTATTGTATTTTTTTTTATTTATGTTTAGATTAAGTGAATTTTAAAAGTAAAAAAATATATATGTTTAAAATATTTGCAAAATTCATCAAAGACAAGCAACACAAAAAATTAAAAAATTTCAAAAAAACTTTTTTTAAAAATTTAGAGTCATGGTGATACCATATCACCATTGACACGTAGGGTCTGTTTGGTAAAATTTACGTTTTCAGTTTATATTTACAAAAATTTTATGAAATAGTTTTTGTTTATTTTTAGAAAAACATAAACTACAAACGCATTTGGTAATTGACAAAATATTTAAAAAAATTTAACAATATAAAAAAGAGTGAGAAATGGCAAGTGGCGGCGGAAGACGGTGGTGGAAAGTGGTGACGGTGGGTGGTGGGTAGCGGGTGGTGGCGGGTGGTGACGGGTGGGTGGTGGTGGCGGGTGGTGATGGTGGTGGGTGGGTGGGTGACAGTGACAGTGACAGTGACAGGTGATGGGTGGTAGCGAGTGGGTGGTGGTGGTGGTGATGGTGGTGGCGGGTGGTGGGTGGTGGTGGGTGGCAGATGGCGGATGGCAGGTGGTGATGGTGGGTGGGTGGGTGGGTGACGGTGGTGGGTGGTAGCGAGTGGGTGGTGGTGGTGACGGTGGTGGTGGTGGTGGGTGGTGGTGGCAAGTGGGTGGTGGATAGCGGGTGGTGGTGGTGGATGGGTGGGTGATGGTGGCGGGAGGTGGGTGGTAGCGAGTGGGTGGTGGGTGGTGGTGACGGGTGAGTGGCAGATGGCTGGTGGTGGTGGTGGGTGGCTGGTGGTGGCGGGTGGTAGTAGGTGGTGGTAGGTGGTGGTGGCGGTGGCGGGCAGTGGATGGTAGTGGCGGGTGGTGGGTGGTGGCGGGTGGATGGCAGGTGGGTGGTGGTGGCGGTAGCGAGGGGTGGGTGGTGGTGGCGAGTGGGTGGCAGGTGGGTGGTGGTGACGGGTGGTGGGTGGTGGTAGCGGAAGACGGTGGTGGAAAATGGTGACGGGTGGTGCCTAGTGTTGGGTGGTAAAAAAAAAAAAAAACTGAAAACTCAAAATGGAAACACATTTTTTTAGTTTACATTTTTTGGCCAAATTTATAAACTGAGACCACAGATTTATAAATCAAAAATTTACCAAACAAGTTTTTATTTGAGTTTTTAAAATTTTTGTAAATATAAATAGAAAACTGAAAACGTAAGTGTTACCAAATGGCACCGTAGTATTTTACTTATCAATAATAAACCTACTTTGCTACATATTGTAATGGTAATACCAATGACATTATATAAGCATTGTATTGAATGTTTCTTTCTTATTTAAGGTGTTGCTTTTTTTTTTTTTTTTTTCAAAAGAATCAAACTATATAAAATAATATCAATATCTATATATTATATCTATCTATCTATATCTATATCTATAGCTATCTACCTATCTAACTATCTTTCTATCTATATATCCAAATGTAGTTGTCTTGTGAACATACTCTAAATATTTATTTTTAAATTCTCATAATTTTAAAACTCTCTCTTTTCTACATAGCAACCTTCTTTAATTGCAATTCGTGTTTTTTTTATTTTTCTTTGTTTTCTATTTTTTTGATTAATTAAAATTAAAATTAATTCCATCGCTTATAGATAAAGATTTGAATTTCAAAATTCCTCCATATAGATAAACATATAAGAACTGAAAATTAATTTTATAGTCTACAGATAAAGATAAAAATTAAACAATTAATTTAAAAATATTAATTTCATAACTTATAGATAATTTAAAATTTCTTCCCATAAATAAACATATAAAAATTGATAAATAACTTATAAAAATTAATTTCATGGCCTACAAATAAAGATAAAGATTAAATAATTGATTTTAAAGAAAAAACCGAAATTACATTCTCATAATAATAAACTCTCTTTCCTACATAGCAACCTTCTTCAATTGTCTTTCATGTAAAAATTAAACAATTAATTTAAAAAAATTATTTTAATAACTTATAGATAATTTAAAATTTCTTCCTATAAATAAACACATAAAAGTTGATAAATAACTTATAAAAATTAATTTTATTGCCTACAAATAAGGATAAAGATTAAATAATTGATTTGAAAAAAGAAGAAGAAATTACTCCTTTTTTTTCCCCTTCATTTTGTACTTTAGTTAATTTCATTATAGATGAACACATAAAAATTCATAAATAACTTATGAAAATTTATTTCATGACCTATAGATAAAGATAAAAATTAATTTCATAACTTATAGATAAATAAACATATAAAATTGATAAATAATTTATAAAAATGAATTTCGTAGCCTACAAATAAAGATAAAGATTAAATAGTTGATTTACAAAAATTTAAAATAATAAAATTTAGAAAAAGATATGATTTGTTAATCTATATATCTATCAAAAACATATATATCTAAATCTTTATTTTGATTTACTCAATTTTTTTTTCCTTCTATCACATATTATCTTCTTTTTTTTTAAATTTTTTTATCTTATGAAATGTCCTTACTTATAACTTCTTATCTCCTATTAAATTCTTAACATTCTCTTGATAATTTTTATTATTCGTTATTATCTACTAAGTGATAAAGATTAAAAAATAAATAAATTATTGACTCTGAATGAAAAGAGTATTAATGATGAAATTAGTTGGCTTTGAATGAGAAGAGTATTAATAATGAAATAATGAAAGTAGCATGGGAGAAGGCAACACAAAAATCTCACAAAATTAATTTTCATCACTATATTTATCCAAGATAATAACTTGATATTCTTTCTATTAGTTATTAAAAATAGTTTGCATTAGATCATTGTTATTGTTTTTTATTTTTTTATAAGTCTGTCATTCATTATAGTATTTCTTCAATTCCATTTCTAAATTCTCTTTTTGAAATTTTTGTTTTTTCAATAATAAAGTTTAGAATCAATTTCTTATCAAATTTGTTTTCTTGGTCCTTATTTTATTGAAGGATCGAGACGAGTAAAACTTTTATATGATATATGAAATTAATGAATATAATACAAGGATGATACGGAAGTACTATATATTTTTCAATATCTCTATGTTATTATTAGTTAATTTTCTAGATTATACTATCAATTTAGAGCTCATATGATTTAATTCAATGTCCATGACTTTATTTATATTCGACCATTTTTTCATTGAGTAACCTATATATATATATATATATATATATTTGGTATATAATGATTAAAACTATCATTCGTTAGATTTCTTCAAAATTTGAATAATTTTTCATCATTTTTTTTATAAACAAAATGGATTAAAACTATTTTCTTGTATAATTTTTGTAATCCTACAAAATTCTTATTTTGATTAATTTTTTTTTAAAATGATGTAGGAACAATGCAAGTATTTGGTCTCCTGAAGAAAGGAAAATTTTTTTAATAACTAATAGAAAGAATATTTGGTTTCCACAAACCAATACGGGGAACCTTAAACGGACGTTTTGTCCACTAAGGAGAAGATTTCCCCTTCTGTGGATTTCTAGAACCTTGGTATGACTGGGAAACAAAAACAAGGTATCTGGGGTTCGAGATCTTCTTCGGACATCAGTTACCAGAATAGGGGGATGAACAAGCAGACTTGAGCCCTAGCACAGATCAAGGCGGGACTACAAGCCTGGACATTGAAGGGGAAGAGCTGTTAGGAAAAGCGCTGGTTGACCTACTGGCAAGTTCTACTGCTAAAGCTGAGTTCACCAACTAGGGGGATAGTTTAACTATCTCAATGATCGGAGATAACCCAGCAGCGGATTTCTCCAATCTTATCGTGGATGCGTCTGAGGCTCCACAGCGAGTCTGGAAGTTTGAGCAAGGTGTCATCGGCAGTTCTGGATTGGATAGTGAGTCTAGATCTGATTCCACTGAGATTGTGGAGTCGAAGTCAGATTCGAGTTCCTCTGAGTCTGGTACATCTGGGAGTGGTAACCTGGATACCAAAGTCCTGTCCAGGTCGTCTTTTAGCTTTTCTTTTGAGTCTACTATAACTAAAGATCCAGACTTTTTGAATGAGAATGTTGTGAACTTTGCCTACTTTTCTGTGCCTTTTGGTTTGTTGTGCTGATCTTGATTTTCAAAATTTCGACTTAAACGAAGATGAAGAAATTTCTCAAGTTTTGAAAATTTTGGTTGATCATAAGGAGAAGAAGCGTGTTAAGCCCTGTACAGATGAAATCGTATCAATTAACGTGGGTATTGAGGAGGATCCTCCCCTGGTGTAGATTGAGTCAATGTTGTCTTCGGAGGAATACGATCGTTTAATCGCTTTATTAAAAAATTTCAAAGATACTTTAACATGGTCCTACGAAGACATGCCTGGAATCGACCCTGAGATTGTATAGCACCGGATCCCTCTTGACCCTGTGGCCCGACCCGACCAGTTAAGCAGAAGCTGCACAGAGTCCGCCCAGATTAGGCTTTGAAGATTAAAGAAGAGGTCACTAAGCAAATCGAAGCAGGGTTCTTGCTTGTATATGAGTATCCGACACGGTTGGCCAATATTGTTCTAGTTTCGAAGAAGGACAGCAGAATCAAGGCCTGTGTCGACTTCAGGGATCTAAATAAGGCTAGTCTGAAGGATGATTTTCTACTGCCACATATTGACGAGTTAGTAGACTTCACCGCCGGCCACACGCTATTGTCGTTTATGGATGGGTTATTCAGATATAACCAGATTTTGATGGCACTCGAGGATAGAGAGAAGACCACATTTACTACTCCGTGGGGCACTTACTGCTACCAAGTCATGCCGTTTGGGTTGAAGAATACTGGGGCCACTTATCAAATGGCTGCAACCACCATTCTACACGATATGATCCACAAAGAGGTTGAGGTGTATGTGGACGACATGATTATCAAGTCCAAAGATCGAGAGGGCCACTACACCGCCCTAGAGAAATTCTTTCAACAGATCAGAGAGTATAGATTGAGGTTGAACCCACAAAAATGCACATTCGGCGTAACAACAGGAAAAATACTGGGATTTCTTATCACAAAGAGGGGAATTGAAGTAGATCCTTTCAAAAACAAGGCCATCTTAGAAATGTCACCACCGAGGACTGAAAAGGAGGTGCGTGGCTTTCTACGTAAAGTACAATTCATAAGACGGTTTATTTCTACATTAACCTTGACTTGTGAACCACTATTTGGTCTCCTGAAGAAAGGAAAGAAGTTTTAGTGGGATGATCGATGTTAGTTTGCTTTTGAACAAGTCAAGCAGTATCTCTGCAGAATCCACTTGTGTTATCACCACCAGAACCGGAAAAACCGTTGATTTTGTACCTGTCAGTGACAAACTCAACCATGGGGTGTATGTTAGCTCAAGAGTCAGATGCCAAGGTAGAGAAAGCCGTTTACTACTTGAGCAAGAAAATGCTGGATTACGGGACCCGTTACACTCCCCTTGAGAAAACTTGCCTAGCCTTGGTATGGGCTACCCTGAAAGTTGAGGCACAACCTGTTAGCTCACTTAGTAACTCTGGTTTCGAGATTAGATCCCATCAAATATCTCTTAAAAAAACTAGTGCTTACGGGTAGGCTAGTCCGTTGATTGATTCTTCTCTCCAAATTTGATCTCAAATATGTTACACGCAAGTTAGTAAAAGGGAAAGCTGTGGCAAAATTCTTGGCAGACCACCCGGTGGAAGGAGATGAAGCGGTGGAGTACTTTTTCCTAGATGAAGATATTCTGCAAATAGAGGAGAAAAATTAGATGATGTACTTTGACGGAGCAATCAATCAATACGGTTATAGGATCGGTGTGTTGTTGATAGCACCCAATGACTCCCATATACCCTTAGACTTCAAACTCCGGTTGAAAGTATCCAACAACGAAGCAGAGTATGAGGCGTGTATTGCTGGTTTAGAAGCTGCCTTGGAACTAGGGGCAAAAAGGTTAGACGTCATCGGGGATTTGAACCTGGTTGTGTCTCAAGCCAACGGAGATTGGTGGGTTAAAGAAGAGAAAATGAAGGTTTACCATTAGGTCTTGGATATGCTAATTCCAAGGTTTGAAAAACTAACGTGTACCCACCTGCTAAGGGAGAACAACCAGTTTGCTGATGCACTATCAACTCTATTTTCTATGGTAGACATTCCATTGGAAGTCAGGATGCGTCTGATCATTATTGAATAGAAGTACATGTCGGCCTATGAAACCATTGCTGTGATAGATGAGGCTTTAAACAAGAACCCCTAGTACTACGATATTTGGAATTTCTTGGAAAAAGAGGCGTATCCGCCAAGGGCAAACACCAAGGATAAAAGGGGAATATGGTGTCTGGCCATCTAATTTATCATCTGTGGAGGCAAGTTGTACAAAAAAGGCCATTTGGGAATGCATAAGCTGTGTGTTGAGGAAGAGGAATCGAAACGCCTTACGGAGGCTATTCATGGAGGAGAGTGTGGGGCCCACATGAATGGTGTGATGCTCTTCTGAAAAATCCTTAGACAAGGCTACTACTGGTTAACCATGGAGAAAGATTGTATTAATTTTGTGCGGCGATGCCACAAGTGTCAAATCCATGCCAATCACATGAACATTCCACCGTCGAAGCTCTACAACATGACTTCACCATGGCCATTTTCTGTTTGGGGAATAAATGTTATCGGTGTAGTTACGCCAAATAGGTCAAACGAGCATAAATTCATCTTGGTAGCGATTAACTACTTCACCAAATGGGTGGAGGCCCAATCCTACTCAGTGCTAAATGTAATAACCCCGACCTCTGATTAATGCTAATTCATGATTAATTTTACCTAACAGTAATTTAGAAGAAATCTGGAATTAGTTTGCATATATATTACGTTATCCTTGCATTTCTATCTGTTTGACTGTTAAATGATCTGTTCATGTTTCGACTTTGAACTGCGAATTGAAAGCCTTATCGGAGCCCGAGTTCGAAATTGATTAGTGTTTTAGACTAGTTAGAATATATGTGATTTTATGGTAGATTTAATTTAAATTTGATTTGGAGTGATTAAATTAGAATTATTTAAGTTAAATTACATTAGTTTGACTTTATTACACAAATGCCACTTAGTGGCTTGATTGAGGCCACCCTATTACACTTAGAAGCACATTTCTCTTCAGCCATTTCTTGGAGCCAAAACATAGGAGAGAGAGGGAGAGCAAGAGAACATTTGAGTTCATCAATATTGCTTGGAAACTTAGAAGATTTGAAGAGTAGTTTGCATAATTGAGCTTTTAGGCTTCGAATTCAAGACCTAAGGTAGAGATTTCATCCTCTTATTTATACATTTGAGTTGTTCTTGTATGGTTCATGGTTAAGTTGGAGTTTAGAGCCAAATTATAGTTTAAAGAGTTGAATTGTGAGCTAATTCATGCATGCATGTACATGTTCTTGGAATTTGAGATTGTTTTCATAAAATCCTCACATGCATGTCCATTTTCTAGTAATAGTTCATGAATTCATCATGTTTTTGGTAGGATTGACTCATTTGATCATGTGTTAGAAGCTTTGAATTCAATTGAATACATGCATGTTAAATATACACCTTGTTCTTGAAGTTTATTTGAAAATTATGTTCAATTGACTCACCTTTGGGCTTTGATTTTACAAATTGATCTTTGAAACATGTTATCCTATGAGTTTACAAGTGTTTTCCAGAAAATGGGCCCAAGAGGTTGAGTTTTGGGGTGTTGAATGCTTGGTTTGAGCTTGGGAGGCAAATCTGGAAATTCCAGAATTTGGCTTCCTCGCTCAAGCAAAGGATTCCACGCTCGAGCGACCATCGTTTGTTCAGAGCTCCGCTCAAGCGAAGGAATGGTGGCTCGAGCGTAAATTGCAAGCTCTCAAGTTTTTGGTGCACGCAGATGCACGCTCGAGCAACGAGACCTACGCTCGAGCGAAGAGCTGTGTCTCACGCCCGAGCAAGCATCGAGCGTAAAATTTCAGCAACCAATACTTTTGCATTTTTACAGACCGCTCGAGCGAAGGAGTCTACGCTCGAGCGACCCCTCCGTTTTGACAAGCTCGCTCGAGCGAAGAAAGCCTCGCTCGAGCGAGACCCCTATTTTTAGCAAGTTTTGAAAAATGTTTTCCAAGATATCTTTGCATCCTCATCCCATCCTAGGCATTCCTAGGCCATGTTTAAGACTCTATAGTAAGGATTTAAGGTTAGAAACACACTAAGACCCAACGACATAAGTTTTGTGCAATTAGAACGTGTATTTCAAGTATGTGTCTGTTATGTGTTATGTAGGTCACGTGCCGCATATCGTGTGATCAATCTGCTTCGTCTGTTTATTTCGAGGCCAACTGTGAGTAATAACTTAGTAAAGTTATGTTCAAACTGTATCTACTTTCTGTGAGGTAAAACAAGATCTATTTTTCGAAATGATATGTTCTGTACAATGAATGATTGTTCAATTTTTGATATGTATTCGTGACATCCTTAGCATCATGTGATATCTGTTAGCTGTTACCCGGTATTGAAATTTCCTTTATGGAACTTATTTCTGTCTGCACTCTGTTACCAGTATCGGAGGCCTTGTCACGGGGGCTCAGCTTTTGTTTTGTTACCCGGATCCGGAGGTTCCTTTGTGGAACTGGTTGCTTCTAACCCCACGCGTATGCGTTCTGTTCTGTTCTATTCTGTTCTGTTAATGCTAATGGATGTATCACGTAAACTTAATCATAACTTATGATTTCTGTCTGTATATGATCTGGACAAATGATGAATTTGATACAAATCTGAATTATGATTTCTGAATCTGTACGAACTCATTCATTGAAACCCCTTTACTCTGTTATTATTCACTAGGCTTCGCTCACAGTTTATATTATGTATGTAGGTGAGATGGCACATGACCAGGGCCAGAGTTGACGGCCTTCTGTTCTGTTTTGTCAGCCAACTGTTGTGCCTCCTGAGGAGGTTCCAAACGAAGCCTAGCGTCATGGCTGTTTTTGTCTTCATGCTAGTCATTGTATATGTTTTGTACAATTAGATCTTGGGAAGTACATTTCTGTAAATACTTTGTAAATATGGGTGTCCTTTGACTGGCATGCTTATGTTTATATATAAGTTTTAAAATATTCTGTCCCATGTACGTTATCATAGCTCATAGGACTTTGTCTATTTTGTATTATTTAGGGCTGTTCAAAAATCCGTTCAAACCGGTAATCCGAACCGAACCAAACCGAATCGTACGGTTTGGTTCGGTTCTATTAAAAATTGGTTCGGTTTCGGATTAAGAAATATGAGAACTGTAAAAACGGTTCGGTTAATGGATTTTATGAAAAAATTGCGGTTCGAACCGAACCGAACCGAATTTTAAAAGATATATATATATAATATCAAGTTTTATTTTTATTAATTGGTTTTTTATAATTTTAATGATATTAGGATGGTATAGATATGTAATATTAAGTAATGCCTTAATATTATTAGTTTTTATCATAAGTTAAATGTAATTAGTTTGAGTAATTATTTTGTTAATATTAACAATTTATTCTTGTAAATAGAAATTTTTGGAACCGTAAACCAAACCGAAACCGAACCGTTTTTTCGGTTTGGTTCTGGTCCGGTTTTACAAGTGTAACAGTCTGGTCTGGTTCTCAAAATCACAGAACCGTTAGAATCGGTTCGGTTCTTGAATTTTCTTAAAACCGAACCAATCCGGACCGTGTACACCCCTAGTATTATTGCTTCCGCAACCCTTTATTATTTGCTAATCTGTTCAGAGGCCTTTGGTAATCCACGGATTACTGGCCGGTTACGGTGCTAAACCTACGAGGGCGGGTTTTGGTCGTGACACTAAAGGCGTCACATGTGGCTAAGTTCATCAAGAACAACATGATCTGTAGGTATGGGATTCCAAATAAGATTATCTCCGATATAGGTCGCATTTTAAAAAAGAGGTGTTGGATCTGCTCAAAAAATATAACGTGGCTTTCCATAAATCATCGACTTGAGGCTGCGAACAAAAATATCAAGAGAATTTTGCAGAAAAATTGTAGAGACTTACAGGGACTGGCCAGAGAAACTGTCGTTTGCACTTTGGGGCCATAGAACGTCAATTCGGACATCTACAAGGGCAACCCCTTATTCTCTCGTCTATAGGATAGAGGCTATTCTGCCAATCGGAATTGAAGTGTCGTCACTACGAGTTATGGCCAAGTGTCAGATAGTGGAGGCGGACTGGCAGCAGAGCAAGGTTGAGGAGTTAATGTTATTTGATGAGAGAAGGCTGAAGGCTTTGTATCAAGTCTAGGGTTACCAACGCCAAATTGCCTGGGCTTTTAACAAGAAAGTTAAGTCCAGAAACCTTCAGGAAGGAGATATGGTATTGAAAGACAACCGGGCTCCCATCCATGACCCTAGGGCCAAGTTCAGACCTAATTGGACTGGTCCTTACATCATCAAATCAATCTAGTCAGGAGGGGCGATTATTCTCATGGACTTAGATGGCCTAGAGTTCTCACAGCCGATCAATATGAACAAGTTGAAGAAATATTACCCTTGAGAGGCTCGCTAGGCCAAAAACCCGAAAGGGCGACCTAGGCAAAAGTTAGAGCATGAAAAATTAGAAATAAAGAAAAACTGAGCTCGCAAGGTTGAAAACCCTAAATGGCAACTTTGGCAAAAGTTAGAGCGCAAAAGGAGAAAGTTAATACTCGAGTGAACCTGAACCGAACTACGTAAGGCCTGATTTCGATCTTTGGGATACGTAGGCAACTTCATCCTGAAGTTCAGCTATAACTATCTCCAACTCAATTGTCCTGTCCATTTTCCTGATCAGGTCATCTTTGTTCATCATCTGTTAGTTCAGTTGTGATCTTCATTTTGGGAAGAAAAACTGGTTACAATGCAGAGCAGTAGTGGTATGCACTTAGGGGCAATTATGATCTTTTGATTCGGGGTTGTACGTCTTGAGAGATGATTCCGCGTGTGTCAGGTGGTGATCATTCCCAAAAATTGTTTTGAAAAGTTTTAATAAAAGTTGATTTTTCTCAAAATTTTACCCTTTTACAACTTGGACCATTTTTGGGACCGAAAGGAAAATTTTCAGTACTCGCAACTTTAATTTCATTGGTTTAAACACAAGTACATTCTCAAACTCTTTGATTTAACAAATCTGTTTTTACATCATAAAACTTGAAAAGAAAGATCAAAACAGTAAAACTAGGGACGCAGCTAAGTCAGGTATCTCTATGTTTTCCGCAACTAAAAATGGCCCAACTTGTTCTTCGTCTTCAAGCCAAGCTAAACACTCGTCAGAAAGGGCGTAACTGAAGCTAGAGGTAGGGGCTAGAAGCTCCCTTGTTCTCCAGGCAGTAAGGTATCGAGGCAAGTGTGAACCACGAATGGGAAATGAAACCGGGTATTCCACTTCCTCATCTGGATGTGTCTGCTCATGCCCAAACTGCCGTCTGAACTGAAAGGGGAAATAGAACACACAGTGTGTGAGGCCAATCAACTGCATACCCGGCTGTCAGGACATGTTGTAGCTTATGTTAGCCAAATTAATCCATGGGCAACGCCAAGTTATGCCAACTGTAGATTTGTTGCACATCCAGCCACACCACAACCTTTCTGAAGGGAAATCGACCAACCATTGGCGAAAGAAGTAAGCTCTAGCCGAGTACTTAGGGCAAGGGTCCACTACTTGTAGTTTATCCATAAGCCATACCTGGGGAGGGATGAAAAATAAGAGAGATTAAAGAATAGAGAGGTGTACGATGAGGGAAAAGTAAGGAAGAGGTTATGAGAGAAAAATAGAGATTGAGTGTCGAGTGATGTGAGAATCATAAATTAACAAGGTAGGAAATAATACCTGGAGAAGTAGTGAACTTCCTGCCAACCGAGTGGTTTCTCCCCGACGGAAAGCATCCAAACCCATGCAACTCTTACCCTCTTTCAAACATTGAGCCACTTTGATCAACCAGATGCTAGCTCCGCCAAAACTAGGGGCAAGGAGGAATTATGCAAGTAGGCATTAACAGAGAGCATGTTGTCGGTGGCCTCGCCAGAGAAGGTCACTCCTATCTCCAATAGTGAAAAATCAATGAACTAAACTGGGGATGTCTAGCTTCCTATCATGTGCCAAGGATCGAACCTCGGGTAATGTTATCCCACACATCCATCCCAAAGCTTCGACATGGCCAAAACGGGGCTGCGGCATGATTTCTTCGTCGTACCGGGATTCCATCAATGCTTGAAATTCTTCGATCGTGAGACACATCTCCTGTGATCCAAAGTGAAGCACATGTGTGATCGGGTTCCAACATCAAACAGTAGCATGGAGGAATATAAAGCAAAGAAAAGTGCGACTCAGAGGAAAAAGGGCATTTAGGCCAAAACCGCGAAAGTTCACCTTTTCCGAGCCATCCAAAGTGGCTACCCAGTCTTGGAGCCTATTGTTAGGAAATGTTTCCATCTTGAGAGCAAAATACCAAAGACTTGCTATTCTGCGAGAAAAATAGCATAGGAGCACCATTTATAGAGGTTGAGAAGGAACAGTGCATGACAGCTGGACAACACTGACCAACCTTATATTTAGGCCCGGCCATGCCTCAGTGAAGCCTAGCCGTGCCTATTTGGGTTCAGCCGAGTCTAAATGAGGGCCCAGATCAGTGCAATTTCAAAAAAGGCTGGCCTTTGTCCTGATATACGATGGTTGTGTTTTAAGTCTTGTTTTGTTTGTACCAAATGTTTTTTTAGTATTTTCAAGTTGTTTTCATTTTATTTTCCTATTATTGAGACGTATTTTACATTTTGCTCGGTTGTGGGTTGCTATCCGATTCAAGAATGAATGCAAGAGCAGCTATTCGTTGTTTTAATTCTTGTGTGAAATTACCAGACAAAGGTTATCTATTCATCACATATGCAAGGAGATCATTCAAAAAATTTTCTTTGATAAACTAGCGGGTCCAATCTCGATCATTTTTTTACAAAGCAACAAAACAAAAGAAAATCCTTCAAACAAAAAGGTCTATCTGAAGCTAGTCTTCAACTACAAATCAAAAAAAAAAAAAAAAAAAAAACAGAAAATCATCATCATCATCAACAACCCATCCTCGCTCTCTTCCTTCTCGGCTACGGAGGCGGTGTATCGCTGTCATCACTGGGGCTGCTAGACTACATGTCAACCGCATCCCCCTCCTCTTCAAAAGTCGTGTACTCCTCAAAGGACTCCTCGGGAGGTGAGCGCTATCTCACTCTACCTCTCCTCTGGTCAGCTTCTGCCCTACCCCTCGCTGAGCCTCGTCTCTGTCACCTAGCTGGATGAGCTTCTGTAGGTGCAACTGGTGCTGGCTCAAGCTGAAAGAAGAAAGGAAAAAAAGAAATTACAGATATTAGAAGAAATCAACAGAGTTGTAAGAAAGTTTGTTAAAACTGTAAACTAGGGACAAAAGCATACTTCAATCCTATGAGTGGCCAGAGCAATCTGCCTCCTCCGCACCATCAGAAGCAGGCAGCCAATCGTCCGGAGGAGGTCATCAGCATATGCCCTGGGTGTCTACAAAAGGAAGAGCATTTGAGAACAGTGAACAGAAATAACAGGGTACACTGAACAGAAATAATAGGGTATAGTGAAAATATAAAGTAGCACAGTGGGCAGAAGTATAAAGAAGTGTGGACCTGTTCAATGTTTGGAGCAAGCATCAACTTGCGATCCCTCTCCTTAATATGCTCAAGGGGGATCTGCCCAATCACCCTGTCTGGCCATATGTATACAACCTTAGTCGGAATCATAAGAAACCCGGAAGCAGAAGCGCCTCTAGCAGTAGTAACAGCAGCCTCTGGAATAGCACGGGCCACGCCATGGGTAAGAGACGCCATCACCTGAGTCTGTAAGAAGGTAGTGAAGTCTTGAGCTCATGATGTCAGTCACCATCCTCTCCCAACATCAGGAAATTGATATGAGGAATGTCGTGAAGATCATCCACTACCCTCATGCCAGGAGGAGGAGGATGTGGAATGTTTGAATTTGCTACCGCTCATGTCTACTAGATGAGCCTCTCTCCTAGGTAAAAGCTTGGCCAAAGGGGCCCTTAAACAGAAATCGCATAGTAAAGGCGTGCCACGCAGCAATGTAGGTCGCCCTTGCTGCCTGAGGAATACCCACTTAGGGGTTCCAGTCAACCTGTGAAAGCAGATGTTAGATGTCAAAGATCTAAGTAGTATGGAAGTACAGTATGAGAATAATAGTGCAGTGCGAAAGTAGTGCAGCGGAAACAGTGCAGTATGGAAATAGTATAGTATGAGAATAATAGCAGTATGGAAATAGTAGTATGGAAGTTAAAGACTAGTATTTTGTTACTTGATTCACGGTGATGGTGTCAAAGAAATAGAGAAAGTAAGGGAGGTCTCGGTCTACGAGACGACGTCGCTCAAATAGGGAGTTATAGTACCAGGAGCAGGGTACTGACATCTCAATCGACCTCACCGGGACCGGAGCTAGAGAGGAGAAATATGTGTAAACCCATAGCTCCAAGAAAAAAAAGATGGATGAAGTAAATGAGCAAATAAATAGGAAATGCAAAGCAAAGATGAACAAGAAATGCAAAATTGAACAGAGCGCACAGAAAAAGTAAGTGTAAGGTGTACCTCCTAAACTCTCCAGTAGCTACATAGTGAATCCGCCGTATAGCGGGATACGAAGCTCATATAGCAGTACAAGGTGGCCGGGCTGGCACCACCCCAGTCAAACTCTCTCACCTGTGGTAGGTACACCAGTGCTCCTAGAAGATATAACCCCATAGTATTCTCCCTGTTCGCAAACAGGGTAGTTTCAAGGAGATACATAAGGAAGCTGCGGATGTACTAGGCGACCTCATCTGGAGTAGTGGGCTGAAAGTTGGAGAAGTGATCAAAGAACCAACTATACCTCCCCATCCCATGACTGGTGGTGTCTGGGATCGCCCTGAGGAGTTGACGATGTGCGGCTCTCTACTGTGTCATATTAGGATCACATGGGATTGAGCCGCCAACCCTAACCCGCAGGCCAGTGAGCATCGAGAAATTGTATAGGGTCAAAGTTAGCTCCCCGATCGATGAGAAGTGGAACGAGTCCGTAGTGTCCCATTATCTCTCTACTAGGGCCTTGTATAGCAGCGACTTAGTCCTCATCTGTATGAGCCCTGAACAGAAGGGCCCAAAGTCGGCAGCATCAACCAATGTGCGGACCTCTGCGGGAAGCCTCTCATACCAGTGCCGGGGTCAGATATGGATCCATAGCTGCCAATCCTTCCAGCTATCACCTGTAAATTGGGAGTGTTATCAATATGGGTATAGCACTAACAAGTGGTTTGTTTATGAGATTCAGCATATGTACAAAACGAAGGAAAAGTTGCTTATCATGGAGGAATCAATAGACAAGTACCCCACAGACTCTCGCAGTAGGATGTCCTCATCTATCCCTAGGATGAGGCCTTCAAACCTCAAAATACCACCTGGGGGTGGAGCATATGTACGTGGTCGGTAGGTGGCCGTATCAAATGGACTATCGATGAGGGGAGACAATGCAGGAACGTCTTTGGCTTCTATATCTGCACCTAAGACGACCCAATACCAATGGCAGGGTCTGGGATGGGAACCTCGTCACTAGCCATAAAGAGAAAGTAAAAAAAAAAAGTGAAGAAAAAGTAAGGGGATGAGTGAAAATGGGTGAAAACCCCAAAATCCAAACCCTAGGAGGGAGAAAGTAAAGAGGAGGTGGAAAATCAAAGGGGAAAACAAGAAAGGTGTGGGCAAATGTGAGGGAAATCAAAGGAAAAGCTCAAACTCCATTAAATCAATATTTGTTCGGTTCAAAATATAGAGAAGGGAAAGGGGTTTCAAAGAAAAATTGCAAGGGTTGTTGGGTAACTCAAGGAAAGGGGAAATCTAGAGAGAGGGGGAGGTTAGAGAGAGAGGAGAAGGAGTTTCGGATGGGAGTGTGTGAGAAAATAAGGCTTGAGTTGGTTTAAAATAACCATGGCTTGCGGAATGCCTGAAACTGCCCTTGCCGCTATCGAGGCCCGGCCAGCTTTATTGATGCCTGGCCATGCTTCATCGAGGCCCAACCGGCACTCAGTGTGAATTTAGTCAATTTTTTATTTTACTTTATTTCTTGTATTATGGAGTTTTAAGCAAACAGAAAAACAGTGAAAGAAAAAAAATATATCAAAAAAAAAAAGAAAATATTAAAAAAAGAAGGAAGGGAAAAGTGAGCGGAAAAATATAAAAAGAAGAGGGAAAAGAAAAGAGAGGAATTTTGTTCATTCTGTTTTGTTTTATTGTGCGAATGCATAATTTGATTTATTTGATTCTTAATTCATTTTGTTTAAACTCGTTTGTTTTAGCTCATAATTTGATTTGTTTTGTTTAAAACTTTTAATTTGTTTAAACTGTTTCGGTAGTTTATAAATTGTTTTGCCTGAATCGTAATATGTTATGTTATTCCATAAGTAAACGATATTATGTATTTGGTTCATTCAGAGGAATTTCGGACAAAATCATTCGTGCCATAGTAAAATCATCATCCATTTTACTATCAAATTGAAACATCGTGTGTCATTTTCAAAAGCCCATTTTCAACACATGGGCAAATTGGCTTTCACTTTGCTACATTTCTTTAATTGTTTTGATTTTATGTGTCTCTGAGTAGAATCTGTGTTTACTTCTAATTCACGTTTATGCGTTGTGTCTTAACTTGAGTTATCTCTGTGGGCCTTATGGCTTCATTTCTGAGGCCTTCTCGGGAATGAGATAATTTTGCTTCAGAGTTTGCCTGCTTCTAAATTTGGCTGCTTATGCATTATTCTGATGTCCTCCTCTCGCATGCGAAGCGTGATGATCGTTTGCCTCGGTTAAAAACAACAAGTGTGCCTGTTTGTTCACACCACATTTCCTCCTCTCGCGTGTGACACGTGAGGATTGTTTACCTCGATTAAAAACAACAGGTATGTCCCAGTGTTCACACCATCTTTCTTCCTCTCGCGTGCTATGCGTAAGGATTGTTCACCTCGGTTAAAAACAACGGGTGTGTCCTAGTGTTCACACCATCTTTCCTCCTCTTGCATGCGACGCGTGAGGATTGTTTACCTCGGTTAAAAACAATAGGTGCACCTATTTGTTTACACCACCTTTCCACTTCTCGCGTGCGACGCGTTAGGATTGTCCAAATTGGTTAAAAACAACGGGTGCACTTGTTGTTCATACCATCCTCCTCCTTTTGTGTACAACGCGTTGGGATTGTCCAAATTGGTTAAAAACATCGGGTGTTCCCGATGTTCACACCATCCTTCTCCTCTCGCATGAGACGCATTAGGATTGTCCAAATCGGTTAAAAATAATAGGTGTGCTTTTCTGTTCACACCACCTCTCCTCCTATCGCGTGAGACGCTTTAGGATTGTTTGCTTCGGTTAAAAACATCAAGTGTGCCTATTTGTCCACACGACCCTTCCTCTTCTCTAGTGAGACGTGTTAGAATCTCGATTGAAAACCTCAGGTGCGCTCGATGGTTACGTCACCCTTCACCCTTCCTACGCGAGGTGTAGTTAGGTTTGCATTTCCTTACATCTTTTCTACATGAGACGTAGTTTGGTTTGTGCTTTTTTTGTCCTTTCCACATGAGACGTGCCTGTTTATTCATTTCTTTTTGTGTGAGACACATCGGGACTCATTTTGCTACGATTTACATTTTCATTCAAACGTTACATTCTTGTTTAGATCGTAGCGTTGTTTCGTTACTTCATGGGCATTCGAATGTTTCATTGCATTGTTTTATTGGTGTTTCATTGCATGATCATAAGTTATTTTATGCATGTCATTTTGCATTTTGCCCTTGAGTTCAATCTTTGCATTTATGTCTTGATTTCTTGCCCAAGTCTTGTGGCTTCGTCAAAATGGGTCGTCTCTGGGCTTTGACATTCACTCACGTCACTTTATGACTTCGAGTTCTGTCAAAGAGGGGCAACTGTAGACACCTCATTTTTTCGAGTTCTGTCAAAAAGAGGCTCAAGCGCTTTGCCCGGTATACTCGATGATGAAAGCGGTGTTGTGCGTGGTTCGAGTTCTCAACGAAGGGGCTATGTTTAAGCTCCAAAACAATCCCAAACCTTCCATATTCACACTGTTTTTACCTCAAAAATCTATTTTTACACATTGTGCCACCCTATGCTGAGTCTGAAGCAGAAAGACAGGGGATCACATCGAGCCCTAGCCGTGCCTCATTGGGAGCTGGCCGTGGCTATTTATGGCTGGCCGTGCCTTGGTACCGAGAAACACTGTTCTTGGTGAGAGCCCGCCAGCTGTCCATTTTTTAAGATATTTATGACCTCTTTTGCTCAAATTCTATAAAAACAAAGTTGTATCTTTGTTTTGAGGGTTGAAAAAAATTCTAAAAAGCTTATACACCCTCTTGAGAGTTCCTTCTTCTTGTGCCAACAACCTTTGAGCAAGCTTTCCACCTTTAACCTATATCCATACACCATATACACCTTCACACCTTAGCCTTGGAACCTTGGTTGAGCCTTGAGTAACACAATTCAAGCTTGAGAGTGTGTTTGGACATAGTTTGATTCACAACAAAGAGCTCACCTTTCTTGAGAGGTATAACCTTACTATCTCTTCTCTTGCTCTCTTTGCTATCTCTTTCTATCTAGTTCTTGTATTTTTGTATTGTTTTGATCCTCTTTCAAATGTCCAAGCTTGGGTTTGGATAGCTACCAAAGGGTAGAGAGAGTTAACACTCTTTCTTACACCTTCCCCTATAGCTCAAACCCTTATTTTCTTTTCTTTCTAAATTGATTTTCAGAGTTTAAAAGAGGCTAAAAATCATGCTTTGAGGTTTCAAAAGTAGAGGGGTTAGCCATCCCTCCTTGTTCTTGCTTTATAGCCTTTTTTTCTTTACTTGTTGTTTAGTTTTTTGGGCTCTTTTTCATGCACTTTGAGCCACTATTTTTCACCCATTAAGGGCTATTTTAGGGCTATCCTAGGTTATTTAATTAGTTCACGCTTTGATTAGTTTGCTTGTTGTCTCATAAGTTCGCATATATAGCTTGTTGTATGTTGTTCTTGGCCTTTCTTTGTTTAATTTCTATGTTTAAGGGCCTCCTTTTAATAATCAACTTACTATTCATTTCTTTCATTTGAGAGTTGTTTCAACCGGTTGATGGTTGTTCAAAACAAGAGCTGGAGATCTATGTTTAATGGCTTAATCTTTACGGAGGTTCATCACCAACGGCATAGTCTCTCTTTCATGTTGAGAATCATTTCCCGTTTGACATGCTTCTCATTTAGTGGACTTAATTGTTATCTTGGACAAATGGACTAAAGAATGGAAAGGTCTAAAAATTGCTAAAACGAATTGGCCCACATAAAGAAAATGAGTAATATTGCTTGGATTTGGCCGTACGTTATGCCAAGTCTATTGTGTCAAGGGTTGTCGTATATCAATTCATGATGTTTCGATGAGCCTTGAAGCGTTCCTACCTCTCTCTTTGAGCTTACTCAATGATAGAAAGGAGGGGTGGTTATTGATTCATTGTATTCATTAATTATTGTCCAAAATCATGCCCTAACTCATCAAGCAATAAATTTGCTCATTGATGGTATTGGAAATGACTTTGTTCTTCTCTTGAGACTTACTATGAGAGAGAAGAGTAAAAGGGACAAAAAGAGTTCAGAATAACTCTGTCTGCACTGTTTTCACTTCAGAGCACAAAAATAGGATTTTGCATAAAATTAAGACACGGCCAGCCTTATTTGGGCCTGACCGAGCTTCATTGGGGGCCAGCCCCGACCATTAATGTTTTGTAAGGCAGTGTGTTTTGCAGAAGCAGAGGGCAGTGACTGAAGGTAAAACAGAACAGATTCCAAGGAAAGCAAACATAGTTACTTCTGAAACCGCTACGAGCATGCCATCCTTGTGCTTCCATTGTAAATTGTAAATTAATGATCTCAATATTGTTGTAATTATTATCATCGTAATTAATATTGTTATAGCAATAATTCGTTAGATAGTTAGTTTATTTTGTTGTAATGGATTAGCTAGTTTAGTTAATTATAGCTTAGCTAGTTAGCTACTTATTCATTCATTCGGTTTTGTAATAATTAGTTTAATTCGGACTCTTGGACATTGGTTCGCACCCTCTTTCACGGGGGAAAATATATAATAACGTGTATGTCTCCTAATCCCATGTCTTTCTTCCTTTTACTTATTCGCTTACGATGGTAGTGTAGAGCACCATTTTTCAAATTAGCATCTTTATGCTTTGCATCCATTGTCTTTCATGCATCCAAGGTTCGGCTCATCATACTAATCAAATGTTTAAATTCATTACTTGAATACGTGATTCATCACATGTTTTGAATGGAATCATATGCCATGTTCATAACTAAGCCTATTAAAAATACATAACGTGTGCATAGCATTTAGTCATATTGCATTAGTTAGGAGTATGCATGTTTTCTAATTATTTTTCTTTGTTTTGGCTCGGAGTACTAGGTGAGCAATTTTGAGTTTAGTATGATGCATTGCGTATTAGTGTTATAATATCAAAGCATGATTCTATGAGGCTAAGTGCTTAAATGATATATTTGTTTGAATGCCGGTGGTGAAGGCTAATTGCTTAAATTGGGACAAATTGATTATTGTACAAACTCACCTTTTTAAAATGACGAGTATCAAAAATAATTTTCGAACAAACATGAAATCAAAGCGTTCCAACTTTTGCAAATTAGTCTATACTTATGTGCATCACATAGTAATGTTAGTCTAATAACCGGAACAAGAGCATATAATGTAAATAAAAATCACATCATGATTAGTAGAGGCTGATCTTTGATCGGGCGAGTAGGGTGCTCAATTCATGACCTTCCCCTTTCGTACCTAAGTTCCCTAGCTGAAACACTTTGGTGATGATGGACTAATGGCCTTTGGCATGAGTCTCGAGTTTCTTAAATTTCTCAAAAATATTTAGGTGACGACTCTGTAATCTGGTAAGGCAGTCCATTTTTGGCATTTGATTCAAACATTGATTTTCCAAAAATAATTTTCGGATTTGGACTCTTTTTGTGTTTTCATTGTTTCACATTGCACTTGTGAAATCAGATTCAGAATAGTCATATCCGAAAGGAGCATGAAAAGCAAGCTACAAAAGGGTACCTCAGCAAGACAAAGATATACCTACCCTACCCTACCCAACACCTATAAGTAAATGGTGGATCAAGCAGTACGTTGGTGGTCTAGATTCAAGGCTTGTATTCCCACCACAACAAAGCCCATGTCTGGCAAGCCATTCGGGATGTTAAATGGCAAATACAATGACTTAAGCGCACCAATACATGCAATGCAATGAACATATATATGTAAATAAATCTCATATCATGGAGTTCTAGTCAAGGTCTTTTAGTTTTCCTAACAAAGTCGCAAAAAACTGTAGGTGTCGGGAGGGTACCTGAGCATGCCCAACAGTTCAAACCATCACTAATGCAATGTGAAATAAAAAATGGGAATCCAAATCTGACAACTTTTATAGAAAATTCATTTATTATAAAAATAAAAAAAATGCCAGAAATGGACTACATCACCAAATCTCAAAGTCTCCATCTAATCTTTTTGGAGAAATTAGGAAACCCATGACTCGTGCCAAAGGCCACTATTCATTATAACCAAATATGCCTCAGTTCGGAACCTTATGTATGAGGGAGGGAAGGTCATGAATTAAGCACCCCTGCACCATGATATGAGTTTTATAAACAATATATGCTTATATTCTGATTATTTATTAATGCTACAAATTACTATGTGAAGCAATCAAGTACAAACTGTGTTATCCATTTTGGAACATTTGGACCCCATCTATTTTGAAAGAGTTTTGATGTATGTCCAACTCAAATGAATCTGAGCCCATAGGCATAAGAATCAATACTATCTAAATTGAATGACACAACCTCCATCCACTAACAGTCATAGAGATATATCAGTTAAGCATGTAGCCGCATGGTAAAATGCTTAGACATAATAAGAAAAATCATTCACAGGCGAGATGCTAAAGTTACAAATGTTTACCCAGTATTTACTCACATCCGACTATGAGGATGAAACAAAAGTTGGTAAAATATGTGTGATCCTATATGCAAAATACTAATGCAATACATACACAAGAATGCAACTATAGATTCGGCTACTAAATATATGATATGTGTATCATCTCAAGGCATGAGGTAGCGTACATAATCAGTTCAAAAATGATAAATTCCATAAATGCAGATGAGTCGAACCCAAATGTATGAAAAATGGATGCAATACATGAGTATGATAAATAAAACATGATTCTATGTATATACATAAAGTACAAAAATAAAAGGGATAGAAAGATGTGGGGTTGGAAAATTATTACAACAATTCAAATGAAAACAAAGAAAGATGAATTGAGGGAGGAATTATTAAAACAATTGAATGAAATAATAAAAGAATGAATTGAAATAATAAAACAATCGAATGAAATAATAAAAGAAAGACGAATGGGGTTAGAAGAATTATTACAACAATGAATTGATTTAGCCTAATTATTGCTGAATCTAATAAATCATACTGTATAAACAAAATAATATAACCAGCAGCTCCAAAACCACTAAGGACAGTACTCCCCAGAAACTATTTGCTCTGTTCTTGGAAGGATCATCTGGCTAGACACAAAAATGGGCCGGCCAAGTAGAAAATTAGTCGACTTAACTCCTTTTCCGGTTAAGATTTAGGTCAGTGCAAAAATTCCAAAATAGAGGCCAAAGGACATTTTCTAAGGGGTGCTGATCCCTTCTACCCCTCTGCCCACAAGGATCACTTAGGGAAGAGATAGATGGGCTATAACCCTCAATAATTATATAAACAAATATATACAACAGATATTTTGCTAAAAAGAACAAACTAAATAAATCAAAAGCAATAACAAATTCAAGCCCAAAAATGGATAGGAACCTACATCTTTTTTTTGTGAATAAGGGCAAATTAATACCCAAATCCATGCCATTAAGTGGAGAGCGAAGATTCATGCAAATCATTTCTTGGTGGAAGCTTTGCTTTTAAAACAAGGGATTCATCAAAACCGTTGAAAACTCCTTATCTAGTCATAGAACAAGAATGTTTCCACCCTTTTCTATGTGCACAAATGATTGAGAAGGGAGATTTTAACGTCAGTTGACCCAAAATCTCTTGTTTTACTTCTAAAAAACAAACAAAAATAAAGAGAACACAACTTTTTTCAACATCAAACCTCAGGAATCACTCAACGAATCCTATAGAACCACCCTACTCATTATTTTCTAGCATAGGTTGAAACATATAGATTGATACACTTGAGAGATAGGATAGATGAAGATAAGGAGTGTAACAACAAGAAAAAGTACTTTACTTATTGAAGTTGTGAATGGATGGCTAATAGCTACTCCCAAACACATCCACAGGGGTAAAAAATGCATAAAAACAAGAAATTAGAGCTAAGGAAAGCAAGGAACATAAAGGAAAAGCTATCAAATCAATTAATGGGTGGCTAAATCTACCTCATCCACATCCATGAGGACTTATCACATGATTATAACAAGCTAATAATGAGATACAAAGCTTAGAGATGAAGAAAGAAAGAGAAGATGAAAAAAAAAAAAAAAACCAAAGCTTCACCTCTAGAAGAGAGAAAAAGCTTCTTGATTGCCAAACTTGCTTCCAAACACCCTCAAGGTCCTTGGATATGGCTTGAATCCTCAACAAGAAGATCCAAGTTCAAGCTTCAATGGTGTTGGTGTTGTGTAGGTATGAAAAGAGAGTTTAAGGTAGCGTTTGGTAGAGTTTTGTAAATGTGATTTGAGAGTATGAGTTGTATTTTGAGTTTGTGTTGTGGAATTATGATTTGAGTGTAGAAAATTTGTTTGGTAAAGAGTTTTGAAAAAAGTTTTGATTTGAGTGGAGAATTGTTGATGTGACATTTGATATGTGATACAAAAATTTACAACTCATAACTAAACATACAACTCAAAATTATTTTAAAGCACATAAATAATTTTAAAAATTTCAGAAAATATTTTTTTCGATTATATAAATCAATTGCAAAAAAAAAAAAAATCACTATTCCGGTCAACCAGCTGGACGTCCCGTCAGGCAAAATTTTTTTTAAAAAAAAAAACGCTGAAATGCGCAGCTGAGACAGAGCTCTCTACAGAGCGTTTGAAACGTGATTCCAAAACACTAAACAAACATCATACTCAAACTATGGTGTAGAATCACGTTTTGAAATCACAACCAAACACAGCCTAAGTTTTTATGAAAGCTTGAGAATTGGAAGTAGTCTTAGCTCTTACAAGTCTTTAAGCATGTAACAAAAATTTCCAACCCTTAACAATCAAGAGAAGATATGTATATATAGATTTTTGGAGGCAAGGCTTATGAAAGAAGTCAAATGCAAGATATTTAAGATATTTGCATGAAGCTTGTGTAGGAAGCCAAATACAAATATCTAAGATATTTGTGCGCAGCTTGCAGAGGAAGCTCAGTATAAAAATATCTTAGATATTTGCAGAAAAAATCGAAGTTCCCGAAAATGCTCTGTTCCTGGACAATTCAACTGGCCGTGCCATTACTCATTCGACTGACTATTTTTTATCCGACCAAGAATAGCTGTCCGGCCAAACGAAAAATATATCGTTGAATCAATAAAGTAAAGTTAGCGTGATTTGAAAAGGGAAACAGGTATTTCATAGGATATCACCCCTTCCATTCATCCACACTATATCATTTGCTCGATCTACTAGAAAAGACAACATTTTGAAATGTGAGTCTTAGGATATTGTAGAAATGTTTGGAATTGCGCCACCCCAAGATTTTTACAAAGGTTTTAAAAGTGTCTAAAATAGTTTGGCCAAAATGGATGTAAAGCTAAGATTAAAGTCTGAACCCAACTTTTCTCCTGATGAATTCGTATAATAACACATTCCAACTTTCATCATCGGGTGTTTAGAAGAAAGCGCCCAAATCTTAAAACTGGTCAAAATGGGGTGTCTATAGCGAGGTGCGATTTTAGCTTTTTAAATAGGCTCAGCTTGTACCAACCCATTCACTGATCAAAACTCAAAAAATCTATTAAACTATAGGATTTAAACACAATAATTATAAGTTAAGTATGTCCCGCCCGTTCTATTGATAACCCCTAACTATCATGATGGAACCTGCACAGATAAGAGAAAAAAAATATAAAATTATTTATTTATTTCTAATGTACTAGTACTTTTGTTTTAAATTGTTTGTTAAGTGCTAAAAAAACAAAAAAAAAAATTAAAATAAAATGTTTTTTTTATAACTTTTAATTTTTTGCATACAAATTAAAAGTACTTAATGGAATATTTTAATTGGTGAATGTTTTTCTTTTAAAAAAAAAATTAGTAAGGAAATATATTATTTTTAAATTTTTTCTTTTTATGTCAAACAAATAATATGGGATAAAGAGAATATAATCTATTTTTTTGGTTCCAATTTTTTTTAATTCAATTTTTTAAAAATTGAGTTTTTTGTTTTCTATATTTTTTTTTATTTTCACTAAATGTTTTTATATTTTAAATAATTCTTTTAGTTTTTAGATACAATTAATATAAATACAATTAAAAAGTGTAATATTTGTGAATTTTTTTTTAAAAAAAACAAATACTAAATAACAAAAATATAAAAAAATAAAAATAAAAATTAGTTTTTTTTTTGAATTCTTGTGTATTTATTTAATTTTTAAAATTATTTTTTTTTATAAATATTTTACTTTTTAGGTACATGTAAGTTAGGTGTATATAACAAGTAGAAATTTACTTAAAATATTAAAAAATCACTAAAAATAAAAATATATATATGAAAAATAAAAAATTTAGATTCCATTTGATTTAATTACTTTTGAATTTTTTTAATTAGTTTTCAAAAGAAAAAAATTGTTTAGTAACGAATGGTATGAGCCTTGTTTGGTTTGTATCTCAAGATATAATTTTTGAGAAAAATTTCTAAAATTTTGTTTGGTTCAAATTTTTTGAAAAAAATTTCAAAATCATTTTTTCTCTCCTACACATTAATCAATTTTTTTTTTCTCTCTTCTCTCTTCTCTTATCTCTCATTCTCAATTTCTTTTTCTATCACTCATACATATCTACTCAACTATATTGGAGTTGTTTGGGATGTCCTAAATAAGTGCATTTTTTGACTTTTTAGACTAAAAAGTAGAGAAAAAAAATATGGCTATTTAGGATAACTTTTTGACTTTTTACGAAAAAATGTGTATTAAAATACTGTATAAAATAGCAAAATTACCATTTTACCCCTAGTATATCTAAATGTCTACTGACTTGGATTGTCCAGGAAGCCAGACGGTGGGCAGCAAACATGTATAGGAACAGATTGCCTATAGTCCGAGATCGAAGTAGACGGTGTTGTTCGGTCCATGGGGGCCCACCACAAATCTTGTTTTGATAATGGAACCGTTTAATGTGTAAAAATCGTCAAGTATTATAGGCCTGTAAAAAATCATGTTGATCAGATATCGATAGCTATCTGATCAGATTAGTTTTTTTGTCAATTGTTAATTTCTTCATCGTCTAATTTTTTTTTTACAAAACTAATTTGATCATATAGTTATCGATATTCGATCAACTTGATTTTTTACAAACATATAATACTCAATGAGTTCTATACATTGAACGGTTCAGATTATCAAAACGGGAACCGTGATGGAAATCCACGGGCCGAACGATGTTGTCATGTGTATCATGAGAAGTGCATTTAGTTGTCTAATGTGTACCAGCACTGCAAACAGCACATCACTTCAATATATTTTTTGACTAGTACTTTTTTTTGTAAATTTATTTTTTTTATATTTTTTTTGTGAATAGTGATAACTTTTTAACTTTTTAAATAATTTTTTGATTTTTTATTTTTTTTCATGGATGCCAAGCCAACCAAAAATATCAAATCATCTCAAACTTTTAAACTCCAAAACTATTTTCAAAATATATAATCAAATAAATCAAAAATATTTTTAAATACTCACTCTAAAAATATTTTTAAATATTTATCTCAAAACACAAATTAAACGCATTCATAAGTTTTTATTGATGGTACACTGGTTTCATGGCAGTCCCACCTGTCATTATATTTCCAGCTGTAAGCCACAAACACAAGGAATTATTATGGTGAGAAGTTATTAATTGGTTTTGGTATCGTGATTTGATGTTTTAATGCCTTTTTTTGACATACAGATCCTGATTTAAGCGAAACTTGTCTTGGGGAGATTAGGACAAATTCCTAGATTATAATCTTCTCATTCGGAACGGCTAACAGGACACCCTGATGATCTCGGCAAAGGGCGCTATCTTGAACCTGCAGGAGAGTAGGGAAGATTTTCCTGTAATAAAAAAAAAAATAGTATTTCGATTGGTGGAGTGGGTATGATTTATAAATTTATATTAGGTGATTGAGGAATATGAAAGTGTATAATAAATTGTGATTGATGAGAGATATGGTCACATGGAACCCTGGACCAACCAATAAATTTTTTTTCCCTTGATTTAGTTTTGAAATCATTATTTGAGTTTTGTGTTATGTTTTGAATTTTAAGTTTTTAAAATGAGTTTTGAAAAGATAAAATTTATTTGATTATGAGTTTTAAAAATAATTTTAAGTCATATTTTGAGTTTTGAGTTTTAAGTTATATTTTGAATTTTTTTATTTTTTTATATAAATATTTAAAAAAATTAATTTTATTATTTTAAGGTAAATATTTTTATTGTAAATATTTATTTGTTTTTTTAATGTGTGTTATATCTACTACATTCTGTGATTTATTTATTTTTTAATATTTTAAATATTTTTTTAAAATTTTTAAAAATTTTAAAAATATATATTTTATTTTAAATATATCATTTTGATTTGGGAAAATTAGTGTAGGGTCCCTCTCCCACTTTTCGTAATAGAAGAGATCTACAAAATTATTTTTTGACGTCTAAGATCCCTAGACATATATCAGAGAAATTTGACTCATGCGTCACGACCGGCAGTGAACATTTTGAGTCTGCCTTCAAATCAACCACGAAGAGAACGCGTAGTGAGAGCATGGTGTCTGAAGCAAAGATGTCCATTCTCGGTGTTCATCACCTCTCCGTTTCCAAAACCCCCATCCTACCCATTGAAAAGCCCTTCTTCTCCTTCTCGGACTCTAGGTCGGTTATTGCGAGTACTGAGTTTGTTTCAACCATTCGTTCTAGTAGCCACACAGACAAAGGACACCATCAATTCAACGAAGACGAACACATCCTAATCGACCATCTCTCCATCCATTTACCCTCTCTCTTCCTCTCTCCATCACCGACTTCTTTCTACGCCGTCTTCGATGGACACGGCGGTTCCAACACTGCATCTTCTTATCTCAAACAGAATTATACAAAAATCTTCTTCCAAGAAGCCAATTTTCCCCAAAAACCCAAGAGTTGGAAGACTATCACCGCAAAGCTTTTCTAAGTGTCGCCGCCGAATCCGATTCCTCCACCAAACCTCACTGCCGCTCAAGGAGTCTCAGTCGCTTCTCCAGGCTCCTTCCGGACCCCCCTGAATTCGCCGACGCTCCAAGAGGAAGATTCATCAATCATCACAAGAGTAGGTGATGATGATGATGACAATGATGATGATGAAAGCAGATAGTAAATGGTTGTCAATGAAGCTTTTGTAGTTGTAGGGCAAATCAGCAGCACACTCGGATGAGGGAGAGAAAGATGGATACACGTTACACACCACAAAACACACAACACACACATGGCTATCACAGACCCATCACATACATGCACAAAACACAAAATTCAAAATTTCTCTAGAGATAAATTCTGAATTTCTCTGCAGATAAATTCTGAATTTCTCTGGAGATAAACTCTGAAGTCAGAGAAATTTGGTTAAAACACATTATGAAAACACATTTGATAAATTCCGAAGTCAGAGAAATTTGGTTAAAACACATTATGAAAACACATTTGATAAATTCTGAAGTCAGAGAAATTTGGTTAAAACACATTCCGAAGTCAGAGAAATTCCGAACTCCCTGTTGCTTGGGATTGCCCAGATTAATGTATTTTCTTCCCATTTTTATTTGTCTATTCTTTTGATAATATGTTTGGTAAGTGATGAAATCATGTTAGAATGATTGGAATTTCATGTCGCACAAACCCATTGTAATGCTACAGTTTCAAATATGGAACTTACTGAGGGACAGACTGCAGCAGGATTGGGCAACTTTTGAGTTTCGAAGTGCTCTCTTGGGCCATGGTGTGATGATATACATTGTTTCCAGAGGGAGATGTTTCACTGTGTTTTCTCTATTTTATTCATCAAGTCGTGGTAGTAGAGTAGGACGCACATCGGTTGACCCTGCTGAAAAAGCACCATAATATCATATTGCCAACCTGAAAAAACAAAAAAAATAAAAAAATAAATAAAAATAAAAAGAAGAAACAGACCAAGAAACAACAATTTAGATGAAAGTAACTCCGGTTACCAATGACCTTAACTACCTAGGACTACTAGAATGATTTTTCATGGTCTATAATGCAAAAGTAAAGTTAATAAGAACTTCTGAACTTTACTACCTAGGCAAAACAGAACTTCTGAACTTTCCATACATATTCTATGGGCGCCATTGCTGTTTGGGTACATATTTGAAGGCAAGATATACTTGTAAGAAGTTGTAGGCAGTGTTGTTGGGCACAGTGAGAGAAAACTGGTTTGGATGGCTGGTTTGTGTTCAAATTTCTCTGGTTGCTAACTTCCTCTTAAATGTTTTTGATGTTAGTTAAGAGATCCAGAGAAATTTGATGTTAGTCCAGAGAAATTTGGGAAAGGTTCAAAGGTTTTTTTGTGTTAGTTCTAAGATCCAGAGAAATTTGGTTAAAATGAAACCAGAGAAATTTTAATTTTCTCTGATTTATAAATGAATCCAGAGAAATTTGAATTTGAATTTGAATTTGAACTCAGAGAAAATTGAACAAAATAAATCCAGAGAAACTTGAATTTTCTCTGGGTTGAACCTAGAGAAATTCTGGAAAGTCAGAGAAATTCTGGACCAATTTTCTCTGTGACGTGAATTTTCTCTGGACCAACTTGAGGGACCTTAGACATTATGAAAATATTAGGTGTCCTTTATGTTGTAAAATGTTAATATCATGGACCTTAAAAAAAATTCCCCTTTTTATTTTAAATATTTTTATTTTATTTTTTAATATTTTTAATATTTTTTAAAAATATTTTTGAATTATTTATTTATTTTTTACATATTTAATTTTGTTGAATTTTTTTGTAAATTTAATTTTTTTTTTTGAATCGCCTATATATATCTAAATCATAACAACTTATTTGATCAATACTTAAAAAAATAACTAATTTTTTTTTCAAAAAAATAAATAAATAATATTTTTCTTCAAAATTAAAAATAAAATAAATATTTTTTTCAAGAAAATAAAAAATAAAAAAAATTTAAATAACAAAACATGTTTTGAAACGAGATTTGAAAATAGTTGCTGACAAAAGTTTTGAATTGAGCACTGGATTATGAGTTTTGAAAAAAAATTTAAAATCTTTTGATTGAAATCGTGATTAAAAAATTAAACCAAATGCTCCAATTTTTGAACTTAAATTTTCTGATAATTAAGTTTTTTGTTTTTAAATTTTTTTTTTAGTGAATGTTTTTTTTTTAAAAAAAAATCCACAAATATTATACTATTTAAGTATATTTATGTTAGGTGTCTCTAAAAACTAAAAAAATTATTTCAAATATTAAAATAATTCAATGAAAAAAATAATAAATAAAAAATTCAATTCTTTAAAAAGGGAATTCAAAATTCTAAAATCAAATAATGTTTGAGATTTTTTTTTAAGGTCCCTAGTATTATAATTTTATAGCATAAATGACACTCAATATTTTTATAATGTTTAAGGTCCCTCAATATCAATCCAGAGAAAATTCGATCCAGAGAAAATTCAATCCAGTGAAATTCTTTGGTCCAAACCCAGAGAAAATTTAATTTAATCCAGAGAAATTCTCTGGTCCAAACCAGAGAAAATTCAATTCAGTGAAATTCTTTGATCCAAAATCAGAGAAAATTCAATTTAATCCAGAGAAATTCTCTGGTCTAAACCAGAGAAAATTCAATTCAAAGAAATTCACTCTGGTCAAATTTTCTCTGAGTTGGTCCAGAGAAATTCTCTGATTTGGTCCATAGAAGAAATTTGAACAACTAAAGATATATACCTAGTGTCAATGGCGTCCGCCATTTCCATTCCAAATTTCATAAGATTTACCAGACTTTTGATTTATATATGTACTCATATCCACGAGCTTATACAACCAACTCCCAAAGCTGAACAGTACTGAGTTTGGGTGAGTGTCTGCAACCAAAGTAATTAAGGAATATAAGATTTCAGAGCATAATACAGCAATACAAAAATGTAAATAAATAAATAAAAAAAAGAGTAAGCAACACATAAAGAGGAATTGTCAACATCAAATATGAATCATGTTTCTAAATTCTGATGCTTTTACATCTTTGATGCACAACTCAATAGTCCATATTTTATTGATCAAACCAATCTCAACTGTATTCCTCATATTTATTTCTATAACCCATTCAGGCAACTCCCTTTTTCTGCCAGTGCCTGGTTCCTACTTTGTTTTTTGTTAGTCTTTCTACTCAACCTGACATTGACACATTCACTACTGTCTTCTCATGAATATGTCATATTTGGAAGTGAATTGGTTTACTACATAATAGCAATAACTTGTAACTTTGTAAGTAATTAAATCTTCGGATCAATAATTCAAGCAGCCTATCAACACAAACTCTCCATCTGATTAAGACATACTGATTTTTTAACTATGAACAAGTGACTTCCACAAATAAGAACGAAAAATTCATTCACAGCATTAGTTGAATTTGGTGAAATGACCTTATACATGTTACAAAGTGGGCTCATCACCAATGCATTGGCCTACAGAGTAGACAATTGTATCGCTTGATCTCGCATAGTTTTCAAACCTCCCCATATTTATGAAAATTCATAGCAATATTAACAGTAAAATGTCATTCAAACAGTAAAAAGTAAAGAGAAAGTAGCCAGTTATGAACCTTGCACATCCATAAAATCCACAAGATTGCCATGGGCATTGCTTCCCAAATTAATTTCTTCACATGTTTGAATTTGCAGCGTTACCACCATGGGTTTGTTTACATGGTCCAGAGAAATTCTTTGGTTTAGATTGAATTTCCTTTAGTTTGAATTGAATTTTCTCTGGGTTGGTCCAGAGAAATTCTCTGGTTTGATTGGTCTGAATTTTCTCTGGGTTGGTTCAGAGAAATTCTCTGGTTTGGACTGAATTTTCTCTGGGTTGGTCCAGAGAAATTCTCTGGTTTGGTCCATAGGAGAATTTTGAACAACCAAAGATATATACCTATCAAAATATATAATCATACACTACATCAATTTATACACACACACATACAAGTGTATATATATACACACATACAAATGTATATATATATATATATATACACTTCGACGATAATCCATCTGAGATTGCAAACAGAATTTAACTTTTTTAAAGCCCTAATTGTTTTCCCATATATTCAATGAAATTTGAGAAGCTGATGCATACTTACCTTGATTGAATTACCCATGAGATTTGTGATGATTTGCCGATAATACAGAATTCATTAATCAAATAAAGAAACATAATCAAACATTGAAGACATTATCACCGTGATATTAGGACCAGGTTGGTTGCACTAAGATAATCTTAAACATGTAAATGGAACTAATTAAATATCTAAGAGTTGTAATCTCAGAATGAAATTGGCACTGTGATATATAGACAAAATAAATAGAGTTCAAAGCAGCAAAACATAGCTGTCATCTCCTTACTGTTGGTACAATTATTAGAGTCTTGAATTTGAAGCTATGATTTCAAATCTTCCACTTTGTTTTTGAGCTCGTTGATGTAAGACACGGCGTCCGACAGCAGAGACATCATCATCTTCACTGCAGTCGATGGTTGTTTCGTTGACATTTTCATTGATCATCATGGAAGCTTGTAAGCCTCTCATGAGTTCTTCTATGTAAAACCTCCACAGATCTCTTCTTCTTTTGTAGAAAGAGAAATGGCTAAGACCGACAAGGTCTTAGCGCCTTTACGGCCTACAATCATACTCCCACCTCGCACCTCCTTCAACTCCATCTTCGCCGGTTTGAGCCCTGGTCCAATGACCCTCGTCTCGAGTTTCTTCTTCGACAGCTACTCCGATTCTGACTGCCCTTCCTTCTCTCAGCTCCTGGCCAGAGCCATGGCTTCCCCTGTTGCTGCTGATGGTGGAATCCCAACTCTACCCAGCTTTTTAGCCAGTAGTTCGTCGAACGAAGTGGCTTAAGAAGAGAAACAACAATCAACGGGGCTGAATTTCTCTGTAATAGATGGGAGGGACCTTAAACATCAAAAAATAATATTGTGGATGTCTTCCATTACTAAAAATAGGAGAGAAACTTTAAACTAATTTTCCCATAAGGTTATTGGTCTTATTTTTAAGCTCCTAAACTATGAGTAGCAACCATTGATCCACCATTAAAAAAATACTGATAAAAATCAATTGTACCAAATATAATCAAATTACAACAATAAAACAAAATGGCCGAGGCAAAGGGCATGGTTACTTAAAAGCGTGTGTTAACACGTAAACATTAAAAATCCAATCAAAGACAAGCTACAAAGGTGGATGCCGGTAGTTGGTTGGCACCAATACAATAATATGAACTCAAACAAGCAAATATAATTTTGTTTCTTAAATTGTTATTTAAAAATTAATTCAAACCGTATGCTTTTAATAGTATCAATTTTATACTTAAATTATATAATTTTGTATCAATTTCATCTTTGTTGTTAGTTGTCTTTTATAATCAAATGAAAGTTGCTAACGTAATACTGAAATTTCATTTTACATTCCAAACTATTTATAAAATATCAATTAGGCCCCAAACTTTATTTTATTCAAGGGTCTAATTGATATTTTAAGAATAGTTTGGAAGTAAATTAAAATTTCAAATAAAATTTGGATGTCACATCAACAACTTTTGTTTGATTATAAACGGTAATTGACGTTGGGGATAAAATTCATGTACAATCAGATAATTTAGGTATAAAATTGATATTATTAAAAGAATAGGGTTTAATTAATTTTTGAGTGATAGTTTAGGAGAAAAAAATAATATTTTCTCCTTTTATGATTGATAACTTGGCTTTTTTTATTAGTCTTTTAGTGTTAAATTTTTTTATAAGGTGAAAAAAGTTAATATATTTAGAATGATTTTTTTTTTTAGTTGAATAAATAGTCATGAGAAAAAAAAAAGGATTGATTCATGTATATTGTGATATTTTAACTTTTTTGACTTTTTAATATTTTTCTAGGAAAATAACCTGACAGTGATGTTAGAAAATATTAATTACAAAAAAAATAAAAAAATATTACAGATATTAATAATTAAAATTATAAATTTTATCATTAATTTGTAATTAATTTTCATTGATACAATGTCAATGTAATTATCTTTTTTATATATATAATTTTTTAACTAAAAAATTACCACTCAAATAGGGCCTAAACGAGTCCAAATCATTTGCTGTGGTGCCTAAACGAGTCCGACTCATTTTGGCACTCTTTCTTTCCCCCATATTTCTCTTTTGTATCCGTTTAGGGGAAATTACCAGGGAGAGGGAAAAAACGAACCACAAACGAAGATGACCGGCGAGAAGTCTGCTTCGAAGATTTGCCATTGAAGGCTTAACACCAACTCTTCTGCAATTTGTTGCTGCTGTAATCTAACCTCTTTCTTTTTGTTAGGCTTAACATCAACAGGTTTTCATATTCTAGCAAACAACACCATTCAAGCCACAAAAATTGAAAAACAAAAGCTCCAATAGAGAGCAAAAATGATCAAATTGATCACCAAAAACAACATAGAACAGATTCGAAATCCCAAGCAGATCCACATCTGTTTTCTCTCAAGGAGAGAGAGAGAGAGAGAGAGAGGAGATTGCGGATCCATTAGCGTTGCCTCACTACTACTATCATTGTCGCCCTCGTCTTGTTCATTCGTCATTTAGGATTAAGGTGTGTGCTATATGCATATTATAACTAAATAAGAAAATTGTATAATTTTAAAATTTTGAATCATAACTAAAAAAAATGCATGTCATAACTAAATACAACATGAGATATAATTAAAAATTTCATGAGTAATAACTAAAATAATGTCACAATTAAAGAAAAAAAATTAATTATAACTAAAAAAAAAATAACATAATTAAAAATGTATATAGTACACCCATTTTAAACCTATGTATTTTCAAATAAAAAATAATATCAAAATAACGTCGTTTTAAAAGCATCGCAGAAAACACCACAGGAAGACACGACTGAATATTCGGCCTCGGGATTGAAAGTTCCTTCTCTTTATGATTAATTGTAAATAAGTTGTGCTAAGACGGGCAGTAATACATAGTTGAATGTTAAATGAAATACAATCATCTTTGCATGCTGGCCAGTCATTTCCAATTTGTTGTGGCCTATTGGGCCTCGTTATTTTCTATACCTCTCTCTTCAATTCAAGTGTAAAGCCGTAAATGAGTTAAGTCGAGTAGAGTATTAGAATGTTCAAGTTAAAAAATATAATGAGTTTTAAGATACATTCATTTTTAACTTCTTTACAAAATGAACCAAACTTAATTGAGTTTTTAACAAATTAAATACGAGTCAAGTTTGATTAATTTGATTTTTTATAATGCATATAAGTATATCAAGTTGAGAAGTAGATTATTTAAGTTTGATTTGAAAATTTAATGAGTTTTAAATAATATTTATTCTTGATTTATTTATATAACAAAATGATCTCAAACAAAATTTTAACAAACTGGAGACATAAGTCAAGCATGAATAATTTAATTCGTTTAACAACTTTACTCAAGTGAGCTTTGAACATCTCTACATCGTTTGAAAAGTGTGAATTTTAATTTAGAAGTCAAAATGTAATTAAAAATACTATAAAGTCAACAAGCTATAAAAAAAAAATCAAGCATTCTATTTTTATTTTACTTTCTCCATGTTTTTTCATACAAAATTAAAAAATGTCCCAAACATACTAAATTTTTACTTCATATTTTAACTAAAAAATTTATTAAAATGACTTGTTTCAAACAAAGTGATAAGAGTATCAGCAATATCCCAGTAATCTTACTATTTAGCTACTTTACATTGCCACAGTAACAGACGTTGCTCCGATATCCTTGAGCAATTCTCGGGGGTGGCATTTTTAATTTTAGAATCATTTTTTTTTAAAATTTAAAAAAATAAATAAAAAATTATTTCATAAAAAAAATATTATTTTTAATTTTTAAAATTACTTTTGCCCTCAAAAAATGATGAGTTCTTTTATTATTTATTATTTTTTCATAAAATTAATTATTCAATTTTTTTTTTTCCCCCAAAACTTAGAGAACAAATCCTGAGAACCAAACCAAAGATAAAGATTTGTGGCAAAATGCTTGCCATCACCAGATGTGCACTCAAAAGATTATTCATAAATTATTTTGATTACAATACAAGCAATAACTCTCTTCAAGAAATAAATATTTAGGATAAAATACTACAAATGAAATAAGAAAATAATTTTTTGAAGACAATAGATATCATTAACATGGTATTAGATATCGTCGTAAAAGAACTTTTTGAAGGCATCCATATGTGCTTCTTGCAACTGTAGTGGGATAAGAAAAGAACCATCTTCATCACGACCGGGGAGGATGAATGCTTTCCCATCATGTCCAATTATTCCGGGTGCCATATAAATTTCCTTTCCCCACCCAAAATCCACCCCATATAATGGTAGTCGAGTCCAATCAGAAAGCTCCAAACATAGATAAATTTGGTTCATTTTTCAGAAAAACAAAACATGACCTAATGTACTCATCTGTCACTGTTAGAAATTGGGCGCCCATGTGGCATGATCCTTAGAACCTTTTTGAACCTGAACCTTTTGAACCTTATCCATGTAAGTTTGAATTTGAATTCAAAACTTATTTGGATAACCATTCAGGATATCTATATCTATCATATCAATAGATATGGATAGACGGATAGATAGATATTGGTTATATATCAGATTATATGGTTAATCTAAAGATATACGTATATCAGATATACGTTATGTGATTTTTACCCATAACCTTTTTCCCCAGACTCTCTCTCTGACTCTCTCCCAGAAAACAACGATCAAGCCATTTTGCACTGTGACTTGTGTGGGTGATACTCATTTTGTAGTATCACTCCACTGCTGGGTTCGTTGACTGATCAGATTTTGGAAGCACGTGATTTACCCACGAGGTTCTTCTCTAAAAGGTATGATTCTGATATTTTATCCGCTGCGTTATTATGCTTTATGATTTACATTGGTATCAGAGCTATATGAGTTTTTTCGTACTTATTTTTTATGCATTAAAATATGTGTACTTTTTTTATATAAATATATACACATTATATGCATGAAAATTAATGGAGGAAGATGAAGTGCACGGTTTTTTGCATTTCAACTCTCATTGATTGAGAATGTGATACATTTCATTTTTATGTTCATTAAATGTTATTTTTAATGCCATAAATGTTTTTATTATGAAAAATGGAGTCCGGCAGTACAAAAATTGAACCAGAAAACACCCTGGAAGGCGGAGCGTGGGCCTCACGCGCCACCTGACGCCGTGGGAGGCTTCCACGCGCCTCCACGCGCTGTTACGCACTCTCACGCACCACCGCGCGCTCTCACGTGCCTCCACGCGCCCGCTGTTCTGTGCTTTCCACGCGCGCGCCCTCCGCGCCACACACATGCGCCGCGTGCCGAGCCGCGCGCTGAGCCGCGAGCCGAGCCGCATGTTGAGCCACGCCGCTTTTCCTCTCCCGGCTTGGCTGCTGATGTAAGGGTCTGTTTGTTTTGTTTTTAAATTTAGAATTATGTTAAATGGTCATAATTAATTCGTTATAGCTTTGTTTTAAGCGCGGTTAGTACCGTTAGACTCAGAATTATATTTTCTATCTTTTGTAAAATTTTGAAAATTTTATGAAAATAAAAAGATTTTTCCTGTGATTATAATTCATTATTTATGCTTCAAAATGTTTCTGGTATTGCATAAATTATTTTCTGGGGTTGAATTTTTTATTGTAGACTTCTGAAATGTTTTCCTATTTACTGGAATAATTTTTTCAGTTTATCAGATTCTGGAATTTTTTATTTCTAATTTAATGTGTGTTTATTAGTTATTTAGAATTCTAGAAAATTTCCAAAAAATTTCAGAAATTTCAGAAGTGATACAGTTTCTGTTATGGTATAATTTGAATATTAAATACAGCATATTATTTTTTTTAGGGTTTGTAATATGTTGTGATTAGAATAGCATGATTAATTAGTTTTTTATTTTAATTTCGTTATTAAATGTAACATAGCATTTATTGATTGTGAATCTACATTATGATACTATTGTATGGAATTAGAATTTTTTATCATGCTTTTAAACATGCCATAGTTAGTGGGAGGTTGTTCGGTTGAGAGAAATCTTTATAGATTTACTCCCGAAAACCAATATTTTGCGCATAAATTTGAATTTTGGATAATTGTCACCTGTGGCGCAAGAGATGATTACGAGCATAGCAGATTTTTGATCTTGCAACTTGTGTAATATTGTCACTATTTAATTTAGATTTTTGCGCCAAAATTATATTATGCTAATCAAATTAATCTCAATGCGAATTTCTCTCTAAATTGACTTAGCTTATGGAAGTTAATTGGTTGACCTAGACTTAGTAAAGATGTTCAAATGTGAACAATGTAATCCCATTTTTTAGATGAGCAAAAGTCTTGGAGACTTTAGGTTAAGTCTTAATTGAGCCAAAGTAAGGAAACATGACTCAAAGTCGCTATGGTTTTGTTGCCTTGTTTGGCATAATAAAAACTAATGTGTGCGCTATGGTTAGCGGCACGCTACGTACTTTTGGTTGGCGAGTTTTGGAGTTATGAAATTAGTAAGCCCTGAATAGATCTGTATATGATCTTGACTATTGTGCTGCGCGGATTGACTTTGTAATTTGACTTGTAAATAATGTTACATCATTAGATGAAGTAATATTCAAGAGTCACGTCATCCAAGCAATGCGAGCTTAAATAAATTAGTCGTTAAGTGTAAGACGAGTAGCCAGTATGAGCAGTGTTTTGCTCTCTACCCAATTATTGGGAGTGGATGGAGCAAAATTTCATGCACTATAATAGTGTGCGTTGAAATATCACGTGAAGTTAAAAGATTAGTGCTTAGGAGCTGCAAAATCTATTAACACTAAGTGAAAAGATTAGCGCTTAGAAGCTGCAAAATCTATTAACACTATGTGATAAGATTAGCGTTTAGTGGCTGCAAAATCTATTAGCATTGCCAACTATTCAACGTTTACCACTAAGCGCAAACGTTGCAGCATAATAATGAAAAGGTTAAGGCCGACAAGGTTGTTATGACTCTAAGAATTGACGCATGACTCGTGAGAGTATTGTGTTGAATTAGACTCTTTCGCCTAATTCGCGCTTAAGTTACTTCAGGAGCTGCCATAGTTGATAGCTTATTCTCTCCTTCTTCTGGATAGTAGAATTAATTGCAAGTAACTATGAAGCAAGAAATAGATATGGCAAGAGGAGTATCGTCATCTTTCAACTAGATGCAGTAAAGTATATGGAGAATAAAATTGACTTGAAGGTGCAGGGGATTAGCACTTACTAGTTAAATTTGCGACTTAGGCGCACTTGATATCTCCATGACATCCTTTTATGATCTAGTGAATATGAATTAGTCATGAGTCATTACCTAGTTGGGCCTAAACCTTTAAAACTTGTCTTCGAGAACTCACACATTAAGATGATTGGAATTAGTTTATGACATTGGTCATGAACCAGTGGCTTATTATACTTAATCACATTAATGAGATGATGACACGATGGTTTGAGTAGGCCTTCTTGGGCCCACTCGCTTATGACATCCTGCTCTCATGTGAATGTGTAACTTTGTTCGCAATGGGTGCGCACAAGTAAGTAGGAAAGCCGTAGAAGGTCATTTGTTTTGGCGCATTTAGTCCACCATGATATTTGTGACTAGATATGTGTAAGGGTATGATAGCTAAGCCTCAATCTCGACACATTTATAGATCACAATACGCATCTGAGTCAAGACTATTTGATCTCCCATAAGTCAAAAGTTTTGAGATGATTTTTGACATTGCACATATGAGGTTGAGATCAATTAGATAACAACTTTTGTGCTTTTAGTTTTGACCAAGGTGGCGAGTATCTATTTGAGTTATTTTTGGAAAGCTCTGTGAAGAGAGATGGATGCTTAGAAAATTGATTATTCCTAATACTCAATAACACAATGGTGTAGTAGAGATAAGGAATTGAGTATTGTTAATGTTAGGTGGATAATGGCGCAAAATGTTTCACAATTGGGAATTGCACTAGTTTGTTGTCTATATCTCTAACTAAGTGCCCTCCATATCAGATTTTACACTCCATTTTGAGTAATGGGTTAGCAAAGAGCCATCTATGGGCGATTTGTAACCGTTAAGTAGCTTATCTTTATTCTACTTCTCATAAGATTGCGAAGTTAAGACCTAGGGTTCTATAGCACATTATTGTATGCTGTCTTGTAAACACAAAGGGTCATGTGGCGCATTATTGTATGAGGTCATTCAAACCCTCCGGGTCAAGTGCATATAGGTAAGCAGCTTTGTGGTAGTGTAACTAAGTCACATTAAGTTTTCTTAGTAAAGGTGACGTAAATAGAGTTTTGGAACTCTATAAGATAGAGAATTCTAAGCATAGCGCTTTATGTAGCCTAGTTGAGAATGGAAAGAAATTTCCAATATCCTAGGGACAGTGGGAGCGATGTGCCTACTAATGGATTACTCCATTAGAGAATAATAATCTACATTCTTAGTTGCGTGGTAACGAATGTGAAAATTTTCCACGTCATCACTGGGTGATTGAGAGGGAAACATTCATGATTGCTCCGTAAGATGATAAAGAGCCTAGGATAGTGCCAAAGGCTTTAGTCCCCTGTTTTTAGAAAGTGGATTAATGTTGCGTAAGACAAAGTCTTTGAGGATTAACCATTTCTATAATTTGGTTTGACTTTCCATTATGAAGTGAAACTGTTCTAAAGTTATGCGTAATTTGGATAGTCATTGTTGAGGCATAAGGCTCGCTAGATACCGAAAGGTCGCACCATTGAGGAAAGTGTAGACCATGAGAAGATTTCCTCCTGGGGAGTGAGGTTATTTTGACTTAGGCTATGATTGACATAAGTTCGGAACATTGATTTGTGGACATTGTGACCCAACTTTCTCGTTAGAGAATTGGATAACTAGATCCGTAGGGATTTACCTTCTGCTTTTATGGTGAAAAGTTAGGAGCGTAAAAAGGTTGCTAGTTCCAATAAATCTTTTACAACCTAAAACAGTTATCCAAATAGTGGTTCTTAGATTTCATCAAGCCATGATAGGCCAACGATGATCGATGAAGACCACTGAGGCATGATTAATGGTCCAAAAAGAAGTTTTTCCTTACTTAGTCATTATGAGCCAGGAATGTATAAGGTTGTCGCCACCTAGGGTAGGCAGTCCTCTATTTTAGATATGATGGACATGGGTGATGTAATTTATATGCTCGAATGTATGATCCTTAGGGATTGTTTTAGGAAAATTCTCGGTTTGTCTTTGATGACTTACATAGAGAATATCCTAGAATGATTCTAGATGCAAAATTGCAAATCCATTGACTTACCTATCGGTAAAAGCCAGAGCCTTAGCTATTGAGTGAATCCTCGGATTGTCTTTGGGAGAAACAGACGACCTATATTCCTTGATCTTTTTTGTTGTTGGAGCCTGAAGTACGCTATGTGGGCGTATTTGGCATGATAAGTGTTATCTTTGGTAAATGGTCAACTGAGTTATTTAGACATTGACCATGCTCATTAGATTATGGATAAAATGCTTTATTAGTAGTATATTAATTTGCTTCTTGTAAGATTCAATGCGCTAGTTGGGCGCTTCTGAGCTAGTTGGGCGCATCCAGAATGAATGCAAATTGGTCACCAAAATATCTTTAGAGAGGTAATTGCGCAAGAGGTAGTGATCTTGAACCACTTCATATGAGGCGCAAATGGTGGATTCTGTTGTATATGCTTATCGCAAGAGGTGCTGATAAGGGTTATGCTTGGAATCTAGAATTACGCAGACTGTGGTTGTGTTTTTTTTTTTAAATCGATCACTTATTTGATATGAGGTGATGAGATGTTGACACTAATATGGTTAGTGTCATAATGATTAGCAGATGATGATGTCAGCAGGCAAGATTGGCTCACTCACACGAGCAATCGCCTTTGGCGCTTGGGAGCGAGCAAGGATGAGACTAGTGGTTTATTTTTATTTGGAGCCAAGATAGGCTTAAGTAATCCACTATGCATGTCGCCTTGGTTACAACCAAGATGAGGTCGTGTTAAGGACCAAACATGGATGTTAGTACCAACTTTCCATGTTGTGCCTGTTATGATTAGCCAGATGCTAGATCTCATTTGGCGCCTGGAAAGCGAGCAAATAGAGAATTCAGGTTAGGCGCTAGAAAGCGACTAGACTAATATCTGTACGGTGTATCGAGTATGACGTCACTCTTTATGGAAGAGTTACTCCACCGTAGCATGTATTCATACTATATGTGCTTGGCGACCGAGTAATGAGGTGAGAGAATGAATCCCTGTTTCCTCACCGTGTGAGTCTTACGTGTCATTATTGATATGACTTTCATTTATGTACCATTTTGTGACTTTTAACTATGTCATAAGGTAAGGGGTTGATGTTCTGCTACTTTGGTATGTTGCTTGCGGCCATGTATGATTCGGCCTTAAGGGACATTACTGGGAAAATGGTCAATCCTAAACTAAATGGCATGAGGGCAAAGGGAAGATCATCTAGTATTACACCACTGTTGTATATTCACTGCCGGCAACTCACATCGCTCTATATGAGAGGCGAATTGAGTGTGAATATATTGCAAGAATTGACAGGGTCAAACATGCTCTTTTTGAGGGATTAGAGATGTTTTTTGGACCGGTGTAATTACATGAGTCTGGGGTATATGAGACACTATTTCTGTTCTTTTTGGGTTGATGTCTCTATGCTGACTCATTTTGAGTTTCTAGTATAGAGCTCCCACGTGCAGGTGTTCTCAGCAGTCGCACGGTGTAGTGGCTAGTATGGGATTGTTTATTTTTTTTTTTTTTGGAGAGATTGAGATAGAAATGTGGCAGTGTCATGCCAACTCATGTCAGAGTGGGAGATGTTAGAAATTGGGCGCCCATGTGGCATGACCCTTAGAACCTTTTTGAACCTGAACCTTTTGAACCTTATCCATGTAAGTTTGAATTTGAATTCAAAACTTATTTGGATAACCATTCAGGATATCTATATCTATTATATCAATAGATATGGATAGATGGATAGATAGATATTGGTTATATATCAGATTATATGGTTAATCTAAAGATATACGTATATCAGATATACGTTATGTGATTTTTACCCATAACCTTTTTCCCCAGACTCTCTCTCTGACTCTCTCCCAGAAAACAATGATCAAGCCATTTTGCACTGTGACTTGTGTGGGTGATACTCATTTTGTAGTATCACTCCACTGTTGGGTTCGTTGACTGATTAGATTTTGGAAGCACGTAATTTACCCACGAGGTTCTTCTCTAAAAGGTATGATTCGGATATTTTATCCACTGCGTTATTATGCTTTATGATTTACAGTCACCTTCTTTATAACTTCTCCGCGGTATAACTTAATGGTTTCGACACTATATCCCCCGAGGTAGTGGTTGTAACTACTGGCAAGGCAGTGCAACCAAAATACCCCTTAGGCAATGGTGGTTGCAAACGGCTACGAAAATTCACAACGGTCCGAAAGTTAGTTAGCTGCTCACTTTCATGTTGACGTGCCTTGCATGCACACCTCCACATATGAGCAGTAACACTCTCATACCTTGTAAAGGCGCGATTAGTACTGGTGGTGCTATTTCGATACTCATTAGCCTTGTTCTTCAACTTGTTGATTTGTTCTTTGCTTAGCTTTAGCATAGCCACGACGGTCTTCTTGTTTCGCTCCTCTGTGTTACTCGAATGGCCTATTAAGAGCGGTGGTGGGTTGAAATCCGATACATCAAAGCTTGTTTTTGGCAAAGGATCCTCAAGTTGTAAGATTGTTCGATCAAGAAATGGGAAGTTCTCTGGTTTTTCGCCGCGAGCGATTTTGGCCTACTCGGAGATGAAGTGAGCTGCACATTCACCATCAACTAGGATATGTGATATACCCAAGCCATCCACCATAGCTAAACTTGGTTGCTTGAACCAAAAGCAATGGTAGTTCATGAATTGGTCTGTCATAGTCCACTGATGGTATGAGTGCTCTAGTCTTTGAACTCGGACAGAAGTCCCCAAAGTCATCAATTTTGGCTTCGGATTCAGCTTCGAGGAACTGGGTACCCATGGAGTTGTAGTTGATCTTGTTGAAAATATTACAGGAAGTTCTATTAGAATAAATATTATAACAAGGGTAAATCACATCGTTATCCCCTAAATCTTGACTGACTAGTGTAATTTTAATCCTTATAATATTAATTTGTTCAATTTTAACTTGAAATTTTTTATTTTGTCTCAAATTGCTTTAATTGATTTCAATTGTTAACATTTATTTTTATGACAAATGAGTGGCATGTTTCATTCATTAATTTAGTAACTTAATGTCAACTAACTTAGTGATAATTTTTTATCAAAAACCTTAATGGTGTTATCTATTGGGTGAAATTAATGCAAAATCCAAAACTAAGGATTAAAATTGAGTCAATTGAGAGTATAGGAACCAAAATAACATAAGTGGCAAAATGTTGGGATTATTGGTATAATTTGCCCTTATAACAATGGGTTAATTATATTTTGGTTGCTGAAAGTACAAGTCTTTTGTCGTTTTGGTTCCATAATATTTAAATTGTGTCAATTTTAATTCCCAATATATAAAATGTTTCAATTTGGTCCTCAATATTTAAATTATGACAATTTGATCCATAATATATAAAAAGTGTTTCAATTTAGTTCCTCAATCTAACTTTGTTAATAGACGCATTGGGGGACCAAATTAAAATACTTTTTGAAAATATTTCAATATGATCCCCAATGTATACTATTTTCTTTCTTTCTCTTAAAAAAAAAAAAACTTGAAAAAAAAACAATTAGTTCAATTCATGATATATAGGCTTAGAACACCCCAATAGAGACCAGTACAATTCAATTCAACATTTTCTTCCATTGGGTTTGATTGGGTTTGTAGCTCTATAGTACAAATTAATTATATCATTTGATGAGCTGCATTGCTAATATTGATCCAAAAAAAGTATAGCTAGTCTGTGAACAACCAACCATCACACTATAAAAGTTGGATAAGTTCGATCTAAGCTTACAAATAATGGGCCTCGTAAAAAGATCTACTAAATTCATCGAGTTGTGCCAAAGAATAAAAACAGTATTTCATTGAATGGATTCCTTGTCTACTGTGTATAAAATATTCCTTTGGCGGAAGGTTTCCAAATCTATACCATTAAAAAATATTTCAATTTGATTTCCCAATGCGTCTATTAAGTTAGATTGGAAGACCAACTTGAAACACGTTTTTGTATTGGAGATTAAATTGAAATACTTTTAAATATCAGTAATTAAAATGACACAATACTCATACTTTGAGGACCTTAAATTTAATTACTCCTATAATAATTAACCAAAAATAAAAGAACAAGATATTAATTAAAAAAATAGAAAAGATTGTTTACTTGAAGGCGACCCCTAGCAATCCATTGGAGGCGTCCAGCGAGAGGGTAGAATATGGCGAGTGCTTTGCTTAAAGAGTCTTTTAGAGTATGTATTACTGAATTTAGAGTCAACTCACCAGAGGGTTGATAGAAGTAAACAGTAGGTGCATGAATTATGGAAATCAAGTGATCAAATTCTGATAAATACATGAGCCCAGTTGGTGTTTCCTTGGTTGGTTTCACCATGTAAGAGGCCTTTAAGGTCACCATTGTTGGAGACAAGAAAGAGAGGAGGAGAGATTTTTGGTTGTTAAGTGCTTGTGACATTCTTGTGAAGTCTAAGGCTTTAAATAGAACTAATCATCGACGGATGATATTTTTTTCAAGAATGATGTACAAATAAAAAAAATAATATAGAATATTCATACATAATAATATGGGTTAATTTAAACTTTTTACATTCAAATTAAACATCCCCGAAGAGGCAATGGTTCCTTTCAATACCACTATCTTTTATACCTCTCCATATTATATTTTGTGAGCCTTATGTCAAGTCAACTTTGATAATCTGAACTATTCATCTTCTAAGACCAACAGTAAAGATGAATTGTGCAAAAAATCAATTTTATCGGATATGACTAGACACATGAACAAGTTTTATTTATTTTATTTTTTTTAATAAACGGAAACTATGAGTTTAAACTTAAACAGACCATTATATAAAACAAAATGCGATTTGTTAATCTATTCATTGATATTCGATGAAATTGATTGACGATCTTCACTGCGAATTTTATGAGATGAGTGATTCGTATCATCGTTATGGACCTAGAGTGGACTCACAAAATGAAATCTAGAGAAGCATAAAATATAATAGTATGGAGATGAGTCATTCTTATATTGTTTTGCTACCCAAAAAAAAAAAAATGATTATAGAAACTGGTCACAATATACATATAAATGGATACGATTTTTTAAGATTTAGTATGAGATTCATTTTTAAAAAATCTTTTTTATCTGTATATATGTTATGTATCTTATTTTATAATCAATTTATGTATTTATATTATAGTCATTGTTTTTAGTGCACGATAAAGAATTTTGTAAATGATTAAAAGGGAAAGAATAGGACAACAAGTAAACACGCGAAACAAGTGGGCTTGGTAGGCTCAAATGGCATAGCCCTCTTTTAGAAAGTAGGTTATAATCCACTTCTTAGATTATAGCTCATTTCTTTCTCTTGTAAAAAATTAATTATAATCAGCTTTTAATCAAAAAGTTGCTTATAACCCTCTTCCCAAAATAGCCCTATGTAGGGTATTTATGTCGAATGAGTAATGTTAGGGATTGTGAAAAAAATATCATGAAAATGATCATGAAAGATTTTTCATCTTTAGGTTACGCATATAATAAAACACCACACACTAATCAAATGATGAAAATTCTTCATGATGCATTTCATGATATTTTTTTCATGATCCCTAATATTATTCATGCTGAATTATTTGAACAAGTGGGCTTGGTAGGCTCAAATGACATAAATACGATGGTTCTAGAATATTGTTCTAAGGGGCATTTACTAATAAGTCTCATATACAAAGTTCAAACTCCATCTAATCCCAAAACAAAATACTTACACCAATTAGTCTTACATATTTTTAATTGTTACCAAAACTCTTTTTTTTTTTTTTTAATTTTTATAACTTTAAAAATGCTGATACATCCAACGACTTCCGTCAAACTCACCGAAGACTCGCTGGAATATTCAACATTATTGGGAAGTCGCCGGAACATCATCGGAAGTTCGCCGAAGTGTTTTGAGCATCACTGGAAGTTCGCCAAAGTATTCTGAACATCACTGGAAAATGTCAAGAATATCATCAAAGATTCACTGGAATATTCAGAATATTTCCCAAAAAAAAAAAAAGAATAAATGGAGAAATTATAGTTAAAAAACATAACAACAACAAATAACAATGAGAAAAAGTGTATATTATTTTTCAATTTTTGTAGGGTTTAAGCAAATAATCTGTAATATTGATTAAACTGAAAGTAAGCTTTGAAACTGTAAAATGTTACAGTTTCAAAGCATTATTCTATTAAGCTAAAAAACATGTTATGAAACTACAAAATTTACAGTTCTAAAGAATATTATGAAGCTGTAAAATTTTGCAGTTTTAAAGCTTCATTCATTTCAACACCAAAAAAGTTGAAACTATAAAATTGTACAGTTTTCACTGCTTGTAACTAAAACTTAAACTTAAAAACAACTTATTCAGAATTTGAAATTTTTCTCCATTAAAACAGAAAAATAGACTTGTGTAACAGAGAAAAGGTAAAAAAAAATGAGAAATCGAAGGAAAGAATAGATATAGAACGAATATTATACTACTGCAACTATTTTTTGTTTAGATCTAGTCGGATCTCATGTAGATCTACTCAAATTTGATGTAGATCTCATTTTTTTCATCGTCGGTGAGAATGAAGTCACGAGTTAATGTTGGTGGTTGGTGGTTGCCGGTAAACCCCAATCAATTGTGGTCGTCGGTCACCAATAACTATATATTAGAAAGAGAAAGAGAATAAGGAATGTGTGATCACTGGTTGTTGGATATGACAAAAAGAAGGAAAAGAAAATGCAGAAAGAGAAAAATGTAAAGAATAAGACAAAAAGAAAAGAGAGAGATAAAGAGAGAAACGTGTAGGACTTTTGGGTCTACTCAAAAAGTTGTTGGATTAAATAGTGTACACATATTTTAAACAGGACCTATGGGTAATTTCCCCCTTGTTCTAATTACTTTTGTTGTGGATAAAAATCAAACCACTTAGGTTACAGCGGTAACGTGACAGAGATAGCTTGATTCTTGACTTGAAAAACATTTGGATAAAGGTAGAAGAGGGGCAGCTGGAGTAGCCTAGGGACCCTCCGATGCCTAAGTCAGCGATAGAGGTAGATAAAGGTGCAAGATTATTTGAGTGGGGTTCAGATAGAAGTGTTTGCATACCTCCATTCTATTGATTGTTTCCCCTTTTATAGCATGCTCCTACTAACCGTTGTTGGCTGTTAGGCTTCCCCCACTCCTCACGCCAGCCTCCTTTTCTTAGGGATTGTGCTCCACTAAATGTGGATTTCTAGGAGTTGGTTGAGCCTAAAATAAAAGGATGTGGGTTGACTGGGTCTGCACCCTTCTTAGGCGTGCTCTCTACTGCATTTCTCTTGCCCTAAAACTTCTCTAACCTAGTTTGGTCCTGGCCTTCCAGGCTAGACTCAAACTATCTTGGGTTGACTTTTCATTTTGCTGGTGATGCTTCTTTCCTGCTGCCAACCCAGGAATTCCAGTCCTACCTTATGTTGATTCATTTTTTGCCTCGCACAATTGCCTCCAAATTCTGGCTTCTTTTTCTTTCTAGGCTGAAAAAGGAATCAAAAGTTTTGATTATAACTGCAAAAGTTTTCCCCCATAATCCTAGGGCGTCGTGCCTATCATTTTAATTTTTAAACGACGTGATGTCTCTTCGCTTGTCACACCGCCTTTGTCCTAGGACAGGTGGCCTCACCCTATAAGTCCCAAACCGACGCTTCTGCCATACGAAGCGACAGACATGTCCATTCAAAATTATTTATGGCGCTATAAATTTCCCAACAGAGTCCTTCCTTCTTCAATACTCACTATTCCTTCTAGAGAAAAGTAAGAGAGAATATTCCAACCATAGCACTTTTAGTTTGATAATTTTATGTTCCGATCTTCCTTTGGTTGTCTGTAAGTCCCCATTTTCTCTCACATTTTTTGATTTTTGTTCCTTTTCTAGTCTGATGGGCAAGTATCGCGTCCTCCTAGAATCCCCTTCCTCCTTGGCCGCCTTTTGTGAACAATTTGGTATCCCAGATAATGTCCATATTCGTTTGCAAAAGGATGCGACAACCTTGACGGTGGCCTAGATTATAATTGTATGCCCCTTGTTGCCATTATTGAGGAAGGGTTTAGGTTTTCCCTAAACCCACTTTTGAGAGAGTGCATGTGTTCTTGGTCCCTTGCCCCCATTCAACTCTCTGCTAACATGTACAGAGTTGTGAATGGAATTTTTGAGTTAAACTGAGCCCAGGGCACCCACCTTGGTCAAATGGAGATTTTGTCCGTTTATGTTCTTATAACCTACAATGCCAAGCCTCAATTGAGGACCTTAAGTATTATTTGAGGCCAAAGTGCCTCAAAGAGACTCATCACCCTTCTTCCCAAAACCAATAAGGATCTAGAGCAAATTGCAAAAAGGTGCTAAACTCCTGAAGGTGAAGCAGGAAGTAGGAGTCACGTTTTCTACTGTTACTGCTACTACCGCCGGTGCTGGTTCCAATGTTGGTGGGTTCATTACCCTTGAATCTATGAAATCGAAATGATTTACCCCTTCTACAACTACCACTGCTACTGACCCTGAAGATCCTGCTACAAAACGCCCCAAGACATAAAGGGGTAGTAAGACTATGTCCTACAAGGTTCCTGATGATTAGTCCAGGTGTTAGATGTTGCTCCCTAATTATCTTTATGTGTCCAAGAATGGCAGCCTAATGCAAGTTCCTAAACTAGGCTTTCAACTTAGTAAAGGGTTTACCATACCTTGGGATATGGCCTCCCTCCATCCTTTGGATGATGCTTCTCTGATCTGTACCAATGTGGTCAGTACTTTAAGGGTAAGCTTTTTTGTACTCAAGCTTTCTATATTCCTTGTATTTTGACTGAGTTTAATCATTCTTCTCTTTTATAGGTCATCCAAGTTTGTCATGAAAGTTTGACCAGCATGGACTCTTATAAGGCTGAAGCCTGCATCTAATCTGTCAAGGCCTCTAGTGCTCTGAAAACTATCGTTGATGTGGAGAAGATACAGAAATTGATGTTTGACTAGAATTTGAAGTTTACAACTAAAAAAGAACTTGTTGAAAGTGCAACCCAACTAGCCAAGATCTAACTGGAAGAGTCCCAAGAGAACCTGGCCTCTGCTCTTGCTGCAAATGAGATGCTAAAGAATGAAGAGAATGAGAAGTTGGATAAATACCATAGGGACATTAACGAGAAATATCTACAACAAATCTATAAGCTTCAAGACGATATGTTTATTAATGGGTGGAAGGCTGCCTTGGCTAAGGCTGGGGTTACTCCTGATTCCTCCTAGTATTCTGACCTAATTCTGCCTTGGAAGAAAGATTCATGGCCAACAGAGGAAGCTGAAGAAGTGGGCTTTGAGGAAGACCCTGAGGAGGAGGTGAAGACTGTTCTGAATGTGGGTGCCCAGAATGCGGCCGCTCCTACTAATGAGGTTGAACTTCCTACCCCTAAGCCTCAAAAAAAAAAAACTTCTTCTAATGCTCCATATGTTCTTCCTGCCATAGAAATTCCTACCCCTGCTGAAGGTGGGGATGCTGGAATTGTTTTTTCTAGAGCTATTGAAGTTGGTGTTACCCAGACCCCTGCTATGATAAAGGATTAAGAAACTTGCCTTTTGTTTTTGTTTTGTTTTGTTTTGTTTTTTTAATTATGGCCTAGAAACTCTTGTATGGTCCAGTCTTTTTGATGTAATTGCAACTTTTTGCAAAATAGAAGGCTTTTGTGTTTTATTTTTGTCTAAGTGTTAAGTACTTTTCTAAATATTTTTTCTAGGCTCAAATGGGTGTGTAAAGCACCCTACTTGTCCCCCAAGCTTGGATAGTTTTGACAACAAAGACAACAAAGCTATAGAAAATTGGTAAAGCACAAAATTTGAAGAAATTAGACTACGGCAAAACTGGAAGAAATTGTAATGATGTGGAAATTTTGGAAACATTTGACTAAGTAAAATTTTGAAAAACATTTGACTCAAGTAAAAGTTGACGGAAAATTTTTGACTTGAGTAAAAGCTTTGAAACAACTTTGACTAAGTAAAATTTTTTTAACTACCCCCATATGTAAGAGGGTCTGCTTTCTTGGACATAGGAAAACTTTTGATACAATCCTCTAAGTCCAAGAAACACAATCCAGAATAGGATTTGCCTACCTTTCTTATTCAGAAACCGTGCTACATTCCTGAGCAGGGAAGTCACATTTCTTGGGCTAAAAAATTCTTTTTAGTCTTAAGGACCTCAATCCAAAGTAGAATTGTTCTACGTTTCTGCATCAGAATCCTTCCTACACTCCTGAATAGGCGTGTTGCTTGGAGAATAACCATCCGAAAAAATCTTAAACGATTTGTTTTCGTACTAGAACATTACTGCGACCAGGACATGATTGCATCCTGTGCTGGATTGCCATCTATTCTTGTACTCAAGCAATTATTATAAACTGTACTTAGGCAAAGAACCATTTGAAAACGTAACTAAAAATCTCATAAAAATTGCATATTTATAAGTTGTTTTTGAAACAAATACTTAATGAAAACAAATCCTAAGGTTTGTAGTGTTTCAAGGACGAGGTGCGGCCTTGCCATCCATATCTTCCAAATGATAAGACCAATTTTTGCCTACTAAAACGACCTTATATGGGCCCTTCCAGTTGGGACCTAACTTTCCATCAGTTGGATTCTTCTAACTACCCAGAACTCTTCGCAATGCTAGATTTCCTGGCTAGAATTACTTGAGGTGAACTTTTTTGTTGTACCATTTTGAGAGCTATTTTTGGTAATTCGCCAACCGAACCAGAGCTGTTGTTCTCCTTTCTTCGATTAAATCCAAACCACGTCCCAACGCTTGTTCATTATGTAACTCTTCGTAAATTTCTGAATGCATTATGGGCAATCCGACTTCCAATGAGATAACGGCTTCAGTTCCAAAGGCCAGGGCATAGGATGTCTTACCCATTGCCCTTCTAGGTATTGTACAATAAGCCCATAGAACATTGGACAGTTTATCAACCCATCTTCCTTTAAGCCCTTCTAAACACTTCTTCATTCCATCTAGCACAGTCTTGTTAGAGGCTTCTGTCTGACCATTGCTTTGAGGATAACAGGGAGTTGAGAAGAAGTTTTTTATGCCCAATCTTGAGTAGCAATTTTTGACGAGGGTGTAATAGAATTGCGTGCCATTATCAGAAATGAATGCATATATGATGCCAAACGTGGTTATGATGTTGCACCAAGCAAATTACATAATATCCTTTTATTTGATCATGATCAGCGGCTCAGCTTCCACCCACTTAGTGAAATAATCTGTTGTCACCAATAAAAATTTCTTACCTTCTCTGCCCTTTGGAAGTGGGCCGATCAAATCCATATCCCACTAGGCAAAGGGCCAAGGGCTAGTTAGTGGGTGAAGATGGCTGGTGGATTAGAGGGGAAAAACGCTGGCACTTGTCATATTTTTTACGTAAGCCTAGCCATTCTTGTGCATAAACGGCCACCAATAGCCACGAGTGATTGCATGTTCTGCTAAAGACCACCCCTAGTATGCATTCCACAGATTCCTTCATGAAACAAATATAGGATGTTATCAACAAGGGCTGGGTGGATGCAGAATAGGTATGGACCTGTGAAGGATTTTCTATACAGGACTCCTTTTTTGAGGTCGAAAATCTCGGCGCTCTTCTCTTGACTTTATTGGCTTCCTTCATATCTTCTGGGAGTACTCTCTCCCTAGTATACATAATGATTGGATCCATCCAGCATGGGCCATAACTAGATTTTGGATCTCAAAAAAAGCGCTCTTCTCTTGACTTTATTGGCTTCCTTCATATCTTCTAGGAGTACTCTCGCCCTGGTATACATAATGATTGGATCTATGCAGTTTGGGCCATAACTAGTGCACAAGATTGACTGTATGCCTTGCTCTACTTCTGGCAAGATACTGGAGTGAGGCAAGAACTCAATTACAACAGTTTTGGTCTCTATCTTTTCCACTGCTGAAACAAGGGTGGCCAGGGCATTTGTGTGGAAATTTTGTTCCCTACCTATCTTGACAATCCTGAATTTTTGGAAGGATTTTACCATATCCTAGACTTTGTTTAAATAGGCTTGCACCCTTTTGTCCCTAGCGACATACTCTCCAGTGAGTTGGTTAACCACTAACTGAGAGTCACAATGGTCTTAAATGTTAAGAAGTTTCGCAATTCGTAATCCTACAAGCAGGGCCTCATATTCTACTTTGTTATTCGAAACTTTGAACCTTAGATGGATTGCTTGTTCGTAGAGAATGCCCTCAAGGGAGAGCAAGGCCACACCAACTCCTACTCCTGCTCCTTTCAGGTTTGATGCACCATCCACGAAGAGTTTCTAGTTGTCCATCCCACCGACATATAGCTTCCATGTTGAATCATTACCCTATCCTAACTGAGCTTGTTGCCCAGTTTCTGTGGTATTGGACTATTGTGATAATGCCAATTCTAGCTTTTGTTTCTCTTGGAACGCGCCTTGTCGACCCCCTAGTTCTGCGGCTAGTGACATATTAGCTCTATAACTCTATTAAGGTTGTTTGATTGAGAATTTTACGACGAAATCAGCCAGAACTTGGGCTTTGATGGTAGTTCTAGGCTGAAAAGTGATTTCAAATTCCCCTAACTCCATGACCCATTTAGTGATGCACCCAAAAAAATTAGCTTTGTGAAAAAGGCTTCACAAAGGATGTTAGGTTAACACTGTGATGAGGTGACCTTGGAAGTAGTGTACAAGCTTCCTAACTGCAGTCATGAAGGCCAGGGCTAATTTTTTTGAGAGAAAATATATGGTTTCCGTGCTGTTTAGAGTTTTGATGATGTAGTAGACTAACAGCTAGGTGCTTTCCATATTTCTGACCAAGACTGAGCTCACTGTGTGCCCTAACACTGTTCAGTCTTTCACCCTGTTGAGAAGCTGAGAGTAGAAAAGGTAAAAGGAGGTACTGTTTTAATTCCTCTAGCGCTTGATCGCACTGTTTATTCCAATCTACTCCTCCTCCATTCTTGAGGAGCTAAAAGAAGGGTTTACATTTGTCTAAAAAGCGGCTTATGAAGCAGTTAAGTACTGCTACCATCCTTGTCAACTTCTACACTTCTTTGAGTTTGTGAGGTGGCTGTAAGCTAAGGATGGCTTTCACTTCCTGAGGGTCTGCTTCAATCCCGCTACTCGTCACCAAATTGCCCAGAAATTTTCCTGACTCAACACCACAAGCACATTTAGCAGCATTTAATTTCAATTTGTAGGTCTTAAGGATATTAAATGTGGTCTCCATGTCTTTTAAGTGGTTAGTTTCTAGCCTATTTTTGACAACCATGTCATCAATATAAATTTCCATAGTTTTTCCTATCTGGTCAGAAAAATAGTGGTAACTAGTCGTTGGTAAGTGGCTCCAGCATTTTTGAGCCCAAAAGGCATCACCTTATAATAATATAGCCCTCGTGGAGTTGTAAAAGAAGTTTTTTCTTGGTCTAGCTCATTCATTTTTATTTGGTGATAGCTTTATAGGCGTCTCAAAAATTCATTCTAGCGTACCCAGAAGTGGCATCCACCAATTGGTCAATCCTTCGTAAGGGAAAACAATCTTTAGGGCATGCAGACTTTGTGAAGGCTTGTGAAGTCTACACATACCCTCAATTTTTCATTATTTTTCTTAACAATGATGGTGTTGGATAGCCAAGTGGAGTAGTGTACTTCTTTTATGGCCTTTGCATCTAGGAGTCTTTCGAATTCCTCGACTACTGCCTCAACGTGATCTACATGAGACCTTCTACTTTTTCGAATTACTAGTTTATATGCAAGATCAACATTAAGACAATGACTGATAATATTGGGGTCTACCCCTAGCATCTCATAAGGTGTCCAAGCGAAGACCTTAATATTATCCATTAAAAATTAAAAATGAGTTTTTTATCCTGCTCAGACAGAGAAGAACTGAACAAGAAGTACCTTTTTGGATCGTCGAGTGATATTTGGATTTTATGAAGTTCTTATATCATGTGCTCCTCTACATCTTTTCCAATCTCCTCTAGAACTTTTGAGTCTGAAATTTTAACTGAGTAGACTCATTTCTGAGCCAGCTTAACTTCTTTCTACCCTAAGGCTAGTGTAGACACCCCATTTTTGACCGTCCTCAAGACTTGGACGTCACCGTTTGAACACTCGGTGATCATCCATGCTCGTGTTCGTTCTGAGTTCCCGGAGGTCTCGGCCGCGTGCCTTGCCTCAAGATCTCTCAACTTGATTGTTTTGTGCTTGGTTGTGGACCAAACACTTGTATTTTTTCTTCTAAGGGAAGAGGGTGGCGTGTTGGCTATCCCCCTTAACCCACCGGCCAAGTCTTGAAGCCACCAGCCCTTTCTTCTTGCCACCGGCCAAAAGTGTTGGCCAATCGGCACTATATTTGGTCGGTCGGCCACCTTTGTTGGCCAATCGGCCATATTTTCTGGCCGAGGCCTCTTTTTCTACTTTTTCAGGCATTGTGCATGCCAGTTGTGCCAATTGGTGAGCATAGACTCTGCCCTCCATACACGTGTATGAAGGGATTTGAACCAACACTTAGCTTCTCTTGGAAGCTTGGAATTGAATTAAAAAGTTGCATCTCTCTCTATCTCTATATCTCCCTATCTCTATCATTTGTGTGTGTATTTGTGACCTAAAATGAGTTTTGTTCACATTATTGCACACAAACACCTAGCATTACACCATCCTTGGTTGCTAAGGTTCTAAGGAGTTGTTGTTAGGGTTCTTGGAGTGGTTTTGATCAGAGAAAGGTACTGGAGTTGGTGTTCTTGAAGTGTTCTTCAAGGGTGAGAAACTACTCTTTTATTCCCCATTTTTGCTTAAGCTTTTAGCAATACTTGCATACTATTTTAAACTTAGTGTCCAACTAGAAAAAGTTCTGTTTTTATATGCTAAATATGTTTGTTTAAGGCCCTTTTGGTGCTGAGGGTCATCTTCCCTCTTGCATGCCCTATTTGGCCTTGTTTTGTGCCATGCCATAAGGCCTTTGAGTTAACCCTTGCATGGCTTTTTAGCCACTAAAATCTAGTGGATTTTCAGTGGTTGGCATGTGGTTTTAAGGCCCTAAATCAGAGAGGGGTGACCCTCTCTCTTTTGGTCTTGTTTGCTTGCATTTTTGGCCTATCAAAGGAGCATATGTTTTCATACTTTCTAGGCTCTGTTTAGGCACTTTTTGGTGACTTTTAGGGCCTACCTAGACTCTGTCTATGGCTAGTTTGGTCACCTTGGGTTTGCCTCTTGCATGTGTAGAGTAATCCCTTTTGTGGCTTATCAAAGTAGCATGTCATTCTTGCATGTATTGGTCATATTTCAGTGGGGTTTTGGTCATCATTTGGCATGCCATGACTCTGTTTTCAGCTGGTTTGGTAGCCTCTCACATGCTTCATATGCTTGTAGTGCAAATCATGTTTACTAGCTTAGAATGCATGATGTTTTGGCCCTCTATTCTAGCATATTTTGGCCATGCTCCAACCTGGTTTTGTTTATATTTTGGGCTGCCTTAGCTCTATTTTGAGGCCTCTTGGTCAAAAGATGCTTGCCATGCATGCTTGTAGTGTAATAGCCTTGACTAGCTTCGAGTTTTTGAAGTCCCTTGCATGCTTAACTTGAGGTATTTTCATATTTTGGCATCATTGAGCGTGATATTTCAGAGCATATAAGGCTGTCATGCTTCCATGTTTTCCACTCTTTAAGTGCCCTTGAGAGTTGTGCTTTTATACCCTATTTTGTGAGCCATTGCATGAGCTTCATTTTTGTGCCTTTAAAGCCATCATCCCAACTCATTTTGCTACTATTTTGGGCCTACATAGGGTCTGTTCAGAGTTGGTTTGGCCATTTGAGCATTGTCTTGCATGCCTATAGTGTAATACACTTCACTAGTTGCGATGCTTGAGCCATTCAACATGCATTACATGAGTTGTTTGCATAATTCGAAGTCATTTTATATGCTATTTCAGAGCTGAAACATGTGTCATTGCACTCCATATTTCATCCTTTCAATGTGTATGGAAAGTTGTGTTTTGTGCCTTAGACTTGGGGCCGTTGCATTGTGCATAATCGTATGTGTTTTGATGCCTTATTTCCATCATCTATTGGCCACTGATTTGGGTATGGCCGAGGCCCATCCATTTTGGTTTAAGTCCATTTTGCATTGAGTATGCCATTGTAGTTCATAGCATTGAGTATGCCATGTTGTCGCATGATTGATCATTGCATTGTGCATGCCTTGTTCATCTCATTATGTATGTTAGTTTCTATGTGCATTGTGTATGCTAAGTGTCATGTGCATTGAGTATGCCATTGTTAGTTCATAGCATTGTGTATGCTAGTTCCATGTTTGCATGTTATCCCTTGCACGTTTGCATGACTTAGTTGCATTGCATTAAGATTGCATGCTAGAGTTGCATTGGTGCACGCCTCGTTTGTTGCATTGTGTTTGGAATAGGGGTTAGTCCAAACACGAGGAGCGAGGGACGTTTCATGGCTGAAATGATGAAACTTGCCCCGATTCTCGGTCACCGACACTCTTGACTACCCATGACGGAGTTGTTGGCTTTAGGTGCTTGTATGTGCATTTATTTCACATTAAGTCGTGCAACTCGACTCCTTGGCCATCATGCATCGAGATGCGTGATTGGTGGCCCGAGGGTCGAAGACTACACTCCTTTGATTCTCAAACATGGTAAGGAGGGTGGTCGTGCAAACATTGGCTGGAAAATGTATTGCCATGCTCTGTTTATCCTCTGCTGTAGCAAAACAATATTCTGCAAAAAGAAATGGCCGGTCGGCTACTTTTAGTGCCGATCGGCTAACCATTGTTGGCCGATAGCATCATTTTTGGTCGATGGCCATTATTCTCTGGCCGATGGCCACCCCTCTTGGCCGATGGCCTCTCACGGTGTACAGGAAGTGATTCTGGAGCATCACAGAGACTTGTGTAGTCTTTAGAGGTACAGAGCAGGGCAAAGAGAGGCAACATGTGGCATGGCAACGGATTTCCGAGCGAGGCGATCTAGCATGCATCTTTGAACTCTTTGAACTGAGCTGAGGCTTTGTGATTTGTAATTAGCTTTACTTGTTAGTTAGCTTTTGAATTTGTAATTAAACTAGTTAATTTGTTAATTAGCTAAATGTGTTGTAATAATTAGCTTAGTGTTAGCTAGTTATTCAATTTGATTATGTAATAATTAGTCTAATTAGATAATTAGATTAGTTGCTTAGCCTTAGCGTAGCTAGCTTAGCATATTCATTTGGATCCTCCGTCGAGAGGGAAAATTTTGTAATAAGTGTGCGTGAGTGTGTGAATATCTTCCAACCTCACGTCTTTCTCCCTTTTACTTACCTGCTTTTGATGGTTAGTTTAGGGCATATTTCAATTAGCATCCTTATGCTTTGCATGTTTGCATCATTCATTCGTATTGCATGCACCGAGCTCGGCGCATCATACTAACTGCATTGTATTTCAATACCGATTTGAATACATGATTATCAAGTTGTATCTCATATGCCATTTTAGAATAGCCGAGCCTATTTCTAGTTGCATTTTGCATGCGTTGCATTAGCCATCTTAACATGAACTAAGATCATGCATTGATTACTAACTAGTTGTTGTTTTGGCTCGGAGTACTAGGTAAGCTTTTATACTTTAGCATCTTGCATGAGTGTGAGTGTTGCCATGATAGCATGCTTGTCATGAGGCTATTTGCTTATATGATATAACTACCTGAATGCCTGTAGGTGAAGGTTGGATTACTTGAATTGGAACAATTCATTGAAATCCGTGTTTTAGCCTACTTGCGAGTAGCAAACTTCAAACCATTTTCAAACGAATATGCAATGCTTTGTTCCAAATTAGGCGATCTAGTATATACTTGTTTGCTACGCGCATCACATAGTAATTCTAGCTAATTAACCGGAATAAGAGCACATGTGTTTTCAAAAATAAAATATCATTTTCAGTAAAGGCCGATCTTTGATCGGGTGAGCAGGGGTGCTCATTAAATGACCTTCCCCAATCGTACCCAAGTTCCCGAGCCGAGGCAACTTTGGTGATGACGGACTTAGGCACGAGTCAGGGTTTTCTAAATTCTCCCAAAATAAAATATTTAGGTGGCGACTCTGTATCTGGCAAAGCAGTCCGTGTTTGACATTTCTTTTAAAAAAAAATCAGTTTTCCAAAACGATTTGTCGGATTTGGACTTTTTGGTGATTTATCAATCTCACATCGCACATTGTGAGATCAGATTAAGAACCATGACATTTGAGTCCAAACTGTAGCATGAGGCCCTTGGGGCGCATCTACAGCTAGCATTAAACATCGTTCTGTGGATATTTGGTCCCGTCAAATGGTTTCAATTCCTCCCTCCTTATTAGGAAATTTCAGGGCTTGGTGAAGTATAGAGGGTACTACTTTAAGCTAGTGCAGCCATAGTTTGCCCATAATAGCATTGTACGGTGAGGGCACATCCACGACAAGAAAGCATACTTCAAGGTGTACGGATCCTACTCTAGCTGGTAAGTTTACTGCTCCGATCGGCCAGACCTAGTTTAAGTTGAAACCTAACAGTGGCGAGTCAACCTTCTTGAGATCTTGATCCTTGAGGCCCAAGCTCTAGTATAGTTTATAGTATATAATTTTGGCTGCGCTGCCTTCATCAACTAGTATTCTCTCTAACCCAAATCCATCCATGTCCAACTTAATAATCAAAGCGTCCGAGTCGGGCTGGACCAATCCTTGCATGTCTTCTTCAGAAAAGGAAATGACTGGGCCGTTGGGACTGGCCTCAATCCTTGGCCTTTTACTTTCCAAGGAATACTCTGCTTTGTAAACCTCCCTGAGATGCGCTAATTTCTACATCTCTCCTTTAGCATGTGCTATATCTGTCTGGGTGCACAATTCCATGGATGACATGAATCATCTTTCTTAGCTGCTCCGCTGTTGCATCATTCTCTTTTTGCTAATTGTTTTGCCCATTCTATTATTGTTCTCCCAGGAACTCATTCAGATGTCCAACAGTTGCCATCTCATTAAGATACCACTTGAACAAAAAACAGTCTTTCGTACTGTGCCCTACATTATTGTGGTAAGCGCACTTTGCCCCCTAGTTTCATACCTTCGAATCTCCCTTTGTTTTGGCTGGCCACTTGAACCAGGGCTTATTTTTAATCTCTGGAAGTATTTACCAAATCAAAAGTCTGAACATAGTTTGAGTTACGTAATCCATGTCTTTCTTTTTAATGGTCTGGCTTTTAGCCTCCTTTGCCTCCTTGAGCGGAGTACTGGTCTTTTGTGTGCTGGTTTGCATGCTACCCTGTCCTGCAGACTTATGGTCTTCCTTAAGCTTACTGTACCGATCGATCCTGAACTGTAAATCTACGATAGTTTTGAGTGGGGTATTGGTTAATGACTGCCATAGCTTGTCCTGTGGTTGGAGTCCTCGCTTGAAAGTTCAGATTGTCACCTTATTTGAGCAATCCTCTTCTATCTCATGGAAAGTTTCCCACTAAAGTTGGGCATATTGCTTAATGAGTGTGTCCTGTCCTTTTGCCCTTTTACTGTTTGCTATGAACTGCTTAGTAAACTTATCTTCCACTGTTTCTAATTGGTAATGGATCCCACCTGAAGCTTTTCATACCAAGCGCATGCTGATCTGCCCAGACTAGAAGCAAAGATTCGACACATAAGTGCCTCGTTTTCGTTCTAGAGGGCCATGGCATGGCTATAGTGGCGCAAGTGGTATAAGGGGTCTGATCTTCCATCATATAGTTCGAACTTTAGGATACTGAACTTTTACTTTAGGCCATGTTTATAGGGTTTGTTCCTAATTTTGTGAAAAACCTCTGGACATTAATCAAGGAGGCCCACTTTAAGTATTATAACTCTGGCTTTTTGCATATTTTTCTGACTTACACTCCAGGTGTTTGAGATTCTTAGTGCAAGACCCCACTACCTATGGAGAAAAATATGCCAGGGTCTCTTTTTACCCCTCTAGTTTTTCTTATTACTTCAATTTCTTCTATCAACTCCTAATATCTCCTCTTTCCACCTTCTTCTGCCCCTTCGAAGCCAACACAGGGCCAGCCTAGCTGAGAACCTTTTTAGCTGACAAGAAATGCTCTAGGTCTTTACACAAAGATATGTGGGCCTCCATTTTACTTCCAAGGGAGCTCTTTATTGGCACCTTGAACCTTTGAGCTTATCTGAAGCTTACTGCCCTTCCTAATTTTCTAGGCAAATTAGGCTTACTTAGGGGATTCTTCTCCCTCTATATAGCCTCTCCAACTCAAATCTTGCAACCAGAGAGCTGAAAGTGCCTAAAACCAAGTTGGATGAAGCAACCTCCGAACTAATGCAAGACTTAAATGACTTTGAATTTACTCCTTTCATCTCACATGGCATGGCCTTAAAAAGATTTTAGAATTGGTAAACAGGCAATATGGAGGTGCACCTGGCTATTTCCCCTAAGGATCTGCTGGTAAGGCTAGATGTGCCCTCTCAAGCCAAGCCTAAGGAGACTGGGGTCACCATCAGCTCCTCTACTACTCCTACTATTCCAATTTATGCTCCTACTACCTCATATCCTCCTCCTAGAGTCACCAGGGCCACTTCGAAGAAATGTATGCACCTTGCCTCCTTTACCCCCTTCCCTTTTATGCTGTTTTATCTAATTGCCTATAACTTTAATATTTGGTGCAGAAACTTCACAGGAGGCTTCTTTTCAAAGGACTCAAGCCTTGAACATTGAAAAGGGCAAGCAGCAACAACAAAGAAAAAGAAAATTTATGCTTAACCCTGAAGAAGAGATATCTAAGGCTCATTCAGATGAGGAGGAAGAAGCAAAAAAGGCAACACCATTGGAAAGGTAGAAAACAAAGGCATTTTCTTTTTCTGAGCTCACTTGGGCCCCCACTTATGAATCAGCTGCTAAAGCAGTGGAGAGGGAACAGTCCAAGGAGATTATTGTCTTTCAAAGGTCAAAAAAGAGGAGGCAGCAACAACTATTAAGAGAAGAAGCTACTATTACTGATGTAATGCAAAAGGGAGACTGTGAAGAAGAGTAAAACTACTAAGCACTATACTCTTCACAGTTCTCCAACCATTACTAGTATAACCACTAAAGCTGGTAATTTCTCTTAGTACTTTTGACAATTCCCTTTTCAAGACTTAGCATGCATTTAACATCTTTCTGATTTTTGAAATGTAGCAGCAGCCAGCCTACACCATTGAAAAGGTAGAAAACAAAGGCATTTTCTTTTCTGAGCTCACTTAGGCCCCCACTTATGAATCAGCTGCTAAAGCAGTGGAGTGGGAACAGTCCAAGGAGATTATTGTCTTTCAAAGGTCAAAGAAGAGGAACCAGCAACAAGTATTAAGAGAAGAAGCTACTGTTACTGATGTAATGCAAAAGGGAGACTGTGAAGAAGAGTAAAACTGCTAAGCACTATACTCTTCACAGTTCTCCAACCATTACTACTATAACCACTAAAGCTGGTAATTTCTGTTAGTACTTTTGACAATTGCCCTTTTCAAGACTTAGCATGCATTTAACATCTTTCTGATTTTTGGAATGCAGCAGCAGCCAGCCTACACCTTCCCACTTCAACACTGCCTTCTTTTACTTCACCTGGGGATGAGAGGCCCTTTTTGACTTCTATAGAGCTGAGGGCATCTTTAAAAGGAAAAAGAAAAGTCAACGTTGAAATGCCAATGAGTGTAGAGCCTATCCAGTCGATATTTCCACTTCCTAGCTCTTCATTCTCCATGCCTTCTTCTCTTTTTTCCTTGAGGCCACGCATCCCATCTTCCCTTTCTCCTGGCCTTTTCAATTCCTTAAACCTGCCCCTGATCTTTATTGCCTTTCCTTCGCAGCCCTCTCTCAGAGTCCTGGCTACCCTTTTATCACCTGAGAGAGCCTCAGTTATGACCTCATCTTTAGTGGCAGCTGGTACTTCCAAGGAAGACACTGGCAACTCACCAATTCCCTTTCCACCATCTAGCTCTAATCTCTCTTCTCTAGACTTGCTGGTAGCCAGGACCATGGACACTGCTGGGGAATCCTTCACTCTTTCTCCTATTCCCATGTTTCCATTTCTTCCTTCAACCTATGACTCCTCTGTATTGCAAATGTCAGAGGAAGAGATGAACATCTTCGAGGCTCAGTTGGCCAGTTTATTTGACATATCTTCACCAGCTCGAGCAACAAACAGTGAGATTGAGCCATTGATCCTTGCTGACTCCCTTTGGAAGATTATTGAGAGCTCTTCCATTGCTACTGAAGCCTCTTTGCCTCGAGTGGACTTGGGCACCCGCTTGGATTTGCTGAAATCATTCTCAAGGATTCCACTTGAAGCGTCACAAAAGCCTATTATAAAAAATGGTTTCTCCAAATGCTGTAAAATCTTCAAGCAATCTAACATGGCCTTCTCAAGCCACTTATCCCAGGCAGCAGTCACTATGGATTTCTATATCAATATATGCCACACGGCCGAGGCTACAGAAGAGGAGTTGCTGAAAGAGAAAGAGTTTATCTCCCAAATACATGCTGAAGTGTTTGACTTAAAGGGACAACACTCCTATGCCTCTCAGTTTCAAAACCAACTCTTGTAGAGGAAGGCCCAACTAGAAGAGGAGTTAGCAGCAGTCAACCTAGCCTTGGATCAAAATGCTGAAAGATTGCTGACTACCAACCAAGGGCTAGTTAACAGAAGGCAGGAAATGGCTACGGCCATATAATTGTTTCCATCCCTTAAAAGTAGAGAATCAATTGTAAGGGAACAACTGAGGCTTTGTAATGATTTTTGGGCCAACTTATGGCTTCATGTACTTAAATCCTTATGAAATGAAAAGCCCTTATCTTTTATATTTTCTTTGTCCAAGTGTTCAATGCTTTTATATCTGTAACGCCCTCAAAATAATAACATTAAAACCCATCAACTTAGACATGCATTGGTATAAAAGATAAATATTCTTCTATTCATCAGAGTAGTTCTTTACAAAAGTATTACATGTTAACAACAAAAGCAAATGCCCTACGGGCTTACAGCTTTCCAAGTTAACACTTGGTTACAAAAAGAAGAGTGCTAACTCAATACATATTAAGCCCTAGGCTTGAATTTACATGTAATACATCTAAAGGAAGCAAATAACAAAACAGTCTGTATGCCTCTAGCCTCCCAAGCTATGTCCTTGTAGGTGACATGCTACCTGTACCTGAAAATGATGTCCCATAAAGGGTGAGCCACAGCCCAGTAGAAATATGCTAAACACAGTATAAGCAATAACTAAGACATTAGCAATTGATAGGTATTGAATTTCCATAAACCATTTCCATATCATGACCACTATGTTCATGTTTCATTTCAGTTTCCATTTCTTATCAATTTTACAATTTACATCAACAGCTCAGAACTTGGCCAACCACTTATATGAGACAGTGACTCATATTAAACGTTTCCCCTTTTTACAATAGATAAACATACTAGTTGTATCAACATCTCAACAGATAAGCATACAAGCTGTATCCACATTTCAACAGATATGCATATTAGCTATATCAACACTTCTAAAGATAAGCATATGAGTTGTATCAACACTTCCATAGATAAGCATATAAGCTATATCAACACATTATCTGACAAGCATATGAGCTGTATCAGTGGAGTCCATCCCCTATCTTCTCCCAAACAACATCCGGTTTAAAGGTTCATCCCCTATCTTCCCCTAAACCGTAGAGTACATCCCCTATCTCCTCCCACACACACAACGTTAATGTATTCTATCAACCGTCATATTCTATGACATATCCAATTGATTAGTTTTAGTTTGCCTAATCATCATGCATTGTCTACAACAATCAAAACTACCCTCCACCGATAGCCCAAGCAATTATTTCTAAACAGATAATAAAAGCTCCAACAGATAAAATATCAATGTTTTCAAAAGTGAGCGATTAATAGATCTAACTCCACTATTCTACCATATAATGAACTAGTTTCATCATTTCCAACTCAATTTCATAAAATCACAATTTTTCCAATATTAGGGTTTTCCACCCGATCTCCCAATATTGACCCAATGGTCCAAATATCAACAACCAACAACGATATCATTATTTTGAACCCACAATACACATTTTAGACTCAAAATAACAAAATTCTCTTTTAACATTTTGAAACCCTAAGTCCCAAAATTTACCTAACTTCAACACTTTATCAAAACAACCAAAAATCTATGTCAAAGACCATAAGAGTGAGTAGGAATCCCTACCTCAAAAATCGGAGCTCAAGGGAAGAAGATGAAGAAACTCAACGTGCTCCAAAACTCAATATTCTCGGATCAAAGTGTAGCCCTCGACGATCAACCCAACTTTTACAAAGGCCGAAGGGAAATGAAACACTCTAACTAGATCAAACCCTAGAGAGAAGGGAGTTTTTAGAGAGAGGAACTCTCAAAATGTCTTTTTAGAAAGTAAGAGAGAGAGAGAGAGAGAGAGAATGTAAAAAGTGAATTTAAAACGCCCAGCTGCCAACTGATATACGACATTCCCGCTCGAGCGGAAAACACAACGCTCGAGCGTCAAGAACAAAAAACTAGGTACGCTCGAGCGCAAGAAGGCCCGCTCAAGCGCCAAGACACAAGAATAAAGTACATCCGCTCGAGCGTGGATTTCCCCCTCCCAGAACTTACACCAAAAAGTACTACCCGCTCGAGCGCCAGAGTACCCGCTTGAGCGCCACCGCTCGAGCGTAAAGAAACCCGCTCGAGCGTGAAAAACATGCTTGCAGAAGTTCTACAAAGCACCAAAATACTGGGAGTGTGTAATCTCCGCTCGAGCGCAAGAAGACCCGCTCGAGCGGACCTCCTAAAAACTGGGCAACAAAGAATTGAAACCAAAGCCTAACCAACCTGTAACAACTCTGCCCAATACATCCTAAAACTCAATCAAGCGGAATTAAAGGACGACAACAAGATAGATACAACTACCAACTTCATGGAACCGAGTCCGGAATACAACAGAACAGTAAAGGGATAACCGGGATTGCTATAATATCACTTTTACTTGGCATTTCTTACACTCTTTGTTTTTCCCACACAGTTGGACAATAAGGCTTCAAATATCTACCATTGATTTTCTTAGGATGCACATAACCATTTAGATTTCTTAGATAATAGGCTTCCCCAGGTAGGACTCTATGAATTTGGTATGGTCCTTCCCAATTAGGTGAACGTTTGCCATATGGCCCTTAATTCTTATAGGAAGTATTGTCTTTCACACCAAATCACTTTCATCAAAGCTAATGTGCTTGACTTTTTTATTATAGCTCTTGGCTACTTTTTTCTTTTGGAAAAAGGATATTATTTAATGCCAAAATTCTGGCTTCATCCACATTTTCTAACTCCAAGAACATGCTCTGTAGTTAACTGGTCTTGTCATTTTACTCTTAAGGATTTAATATTAATTTCCACAAGCAATACTATATCATGTCCATATACTAAGGCATAAGGAGTGATTTCTATACTTGACCTTAGAGAAGTCCTATAAGCCCATAATACATCTAATAACAAACTATGCCAATCCCTGGTATTATCTTCCACAACTCTTTGTATTCATTTTTTCAAGGATTTGTTAGATGATTCAGCTAGACCATTTACTTGTGCAGAATAAGCGGTGGAATTAATAAGACTAATTCCAAATTCTGCTGCGAAAGATCTCACCATCTTCCCATCAAACATAGTCCTATTATCCACAGTTATGGTCTATAGGATGCCAAACCATGGATTAATTCTTTGATAAATCCAATAACTTTAGTCTAATCCATAGCCTTATATGGCTTAACTTTGACCCAATTAGTGAAGAATTTGTGGCCACTAGAATCAAACAATGATACTTCGAAGAGGGTGAATATATTTTTCTTATCATATCCAATGCCCATCCTCTAAATAGCCATGGCTTCACAACTACATGCAAATCAATTATTGGTACATATCTTATCATGCCATACTTTTGGCATGCCTAACATCCCTTTGCATACTTTAGGCAATCCTTAAGGATAGTTGGCCAATAATATGAATGCCTTCGAAACAACCATCTCATCTTCACACCAGGTTGATGGGCACCACAAATGCCTTCATGCACCTCAGCCATGGCAGTCAATGCCTCTTTTGGCCCTAAACATTCAAATAGCAGCCCATCTGCTCCCCTTTTGTAAAAAGCATTCCCATATACTATGTACTGCATAGACTGCAATTTAAGCTTCCTTCTGGCCTTCGAAGATAGGCCGCCAAATATTGAATGATTGGATGCCTCCAATCTTGTTTTTGCAGGTCATTCTGATTAGCTTCTACCATGATACTTATTTTAGCCAAAGGTGGTATTAGCTTTTGATATGTTGCTTGACTTATATCTGTTTGAGTGTTAGCCTTTCTTCTTAAATTCGAAGCCCTCTGGGCTACATCATTGGCTTTGTAATTCATGAATCTTGGGACGTAAGTCACATTTGCTATTTGTAACAAGTCCGCGGGGGACCTCGCTACAGCTCGGACTCGATTTGTGTCACGGTTCTAAGTCTGAACCAAAGAGTCCAAATCCGGCAAATCGTTTTGAGAAAAACAGATTTTTTTGAAAGAAGTGCCAAACATGGACTGCTTTGCCAGATACAGAGTCGCCACCTAAATGTTTTTTTTAATGGGAAATTTAGGAAACCCTGACTCGGTGCCAAAGGCCACGTGTCCATCATCACCAAAGTTGCCTCGGCTCGGGAACTTGGGTACGATTGGGGAAGGTCACTTCGTGAGCACCCCCGCTCGCCCGATCAAAGATCGGTCTCTACTAACCATGATATCTATTTTTGAAAACTTTGTGTGTTCTTATTCCGGTTATTAGCCTAGGTTACTATGTGATGCGCACAGCATACAAGTATAGACTGGATCGCCTGAATTGGAACAAAACATTTCATGTTTAGTTTTTGAAAGATGGTTTGCTACTCGCAAGTAGGCTTAAAATGCAAATTTTGCCACCCTCGGGTGGGCTTAGTAAAGATGGTTTTGCCACTATCTAGTGGGCTTAAAACACACATTTGATGATTTATTCCAATCCAGATAACCCAACCTTCACCCACAGGCATTCAGGCAGATATATCATGTAAGCACATAGCCTCATGGTAAGCATGCTATCGTGGCAGTCACTCACACGCATGCAATGATGCTAAAGCATAAAACTTACCGAGTACTCCAAGCCAAAATAGAAACTACATTAGAAATCATGCATGACCCTAAGTATACAGAAATGCCTAATGCAACACATGCAAAATGCAACTATAGTAGGCTCGGCTATTCTAAGATGGCATATGAAATGCTACAGCTAACATGTATTCAACTTGGAATTGAAAGTACAATGCAGTTAGTATGATGCGCCGAGCCCGGTGCATGCAATACAGATGAATGATGCAAACATGCTGTCATACTGTATGCTAATTTAAACATGCCCTAATCTAACCATCATAAGCAGGTAAATAAAAGGGAGAAAGACGTGGGGTTGGAAGACATACAACACACACACGCACACTTATTACAGTTGTGCCCTCGTGCAGAGGGTCCGAATAAATAATACAGTTCCGAATAAAAGAATATTACAGTCCAAATATTACAGTCCGAATAATATACAAATTCCTAATTAATTAACAAATTAACTAAGAAAATAAATAAAACTGGCATGCAAGCCAGGGACTGCCTTGCTTCTGATGGATGATGCATGTCCGGGTTGTCTTGCGCGGAAATCCACCGGGATGCCCCAATTAGCCTCTGTTTAGTAGTTATTCTTGAAACGCGTGCCAAATCCTGAAAAGTTGCTGATTCTTCATTTTGCTGCAACAGAGAGCAGGAAAGGGGCATAGCAATGTATTTTCACAAATATATGCATGTCTCGATCCTCGTGCCACCAATCACGCATACCGAGGCATGATGGCCGAGGAGTCGAAATGCACAATTCAATATAGGATGAATGCACGTATAAACACAACAAAACCTAACTCCATCATGGGTGATCCGGAGTGTCGGTGACTTGGAATTGAGACACGTTCCGTCACTCGGAGTATGCATGAATGCAACTAAGATACAGCCTAGTATGCACAATGCTATGAAAATGAGATGTCTCGAAATGCGTGCACACGGGCACGCAAATCGAGAAAATGACAGAATGCGATCTAAGATACAACCTAGTATGCACTATGCTGTAAAAATGAGATGCCTCAAAATGCGTGCACATGGGCACGCAAACCGAGGCAATGGCATACGCAATGCAAATGGGCTAAAATGGCATATAGAATGCAACGTGGACTTATACTAACATGAGAGAGCCTCAGCCACACTCACATAAGAGGCCGATGGATGAAAATGAAGTGCCTCGAAACGCGTGCACAGGGGCACGCAAATCGAGACAATGGCATATGTAATGCAAATGACATGGAAATGGCATATAGAATGCAACATGGACTTATACTAACATGAGAGAGCCTCAGCCACACTCACATAAGAGGCCGATAGATGAAAATGAAGTGCCTCGAAATGCGTGCACACGGGCACGCAAACCAAGGCAATGGTATATGCAATGCAATATGGCTAAAATGACATGCAAACATGTTAATGGATTTTCAGCAATGAAATGTGGGGGAAAACAGCCCCGAAATGAGGCGAAAACACACCCGATGCATGGAATCTCTCCCGAAATGCAAATTAGGCGCATAGAATGAACTACAGCTATACAAAGCATGCATAATTGGTACACGAGATGAAAAGACAGAAGCAAGGCAGCCCCAAAATAAGCATTTTACCAGTAAAAATCATGGCCAAACAGCAAACAAGGATAGGGCAACAATGGCATGCAAAAATGGCCCTAAACATGAGATTATGAAGCAACTCACAGCTGCTAACTCCAAATAGGTTAGGTCCCTTCAAAAACATTGAAGAGGGGCCAAAAATAAGCCACTTTACAGAACTGTAAAAACCCTAAAAACAAATATAGATATGGCTAAGCTCTTATGCAAGAAAATGGGCCAAAAGGTAGCCAAAGAGGCAAGTGGTATATTCACAGCCCAAACTGAAAAATTCCCTTCTACAACATTGAAGAGGGACCAAAAATATGCACATTTAAAGAACTGTAAAAACCCTAAAACAGTATACAAACATGCTAGAAATGCAATGCAAAATGAGGCTCAAAGGTGGCTACAACACAAAGTCTACAAAATATTCCACAAACGGCCAAAGACCCTGAATGAAATATGAATAATGGGCCAAAATAAGACTACTTTTAGTACTGTAAAAAGGCCAAAAACCGAAGCATGATAGGCTGCCAAAACATGCAAAAAAAGGGGACCAAAGAGGGAATATAAAGGCAAGTGTAGCATGGAGGTCCCAAAAAGTGTTGAGCCCTTCTTCAATGTTGAAGAGGGGCTCAAAATAAGCCTGTTTTTAGTTCTGTAAAACGCCCAAAAATGAAAGCATAATGGGCTGCCAAAGCATGCAAAAAAAGGGGACCAATGAGGGATATAACATGAAGTAGCATATGGAGGTCCCAAACCATGAAAGGCCCTTAATAAAACATGAATAATGGACCAAAATAAGACTATTTTTAGTAATGTAAAAAGGCCAAAAACCGAAGCACAATAGGCTGCCAAAGCATGCAAGAAAATGGCATTTAAGGGAGGTATTGAAGCAAGTGCAAGATGGGGGGCTCAAACAGGGTTGAGCCCTTAATGAAACATGAAAATGAGCTCAAAAAAATGACCTTTTCAGTTTTGGTCGGAGCTCAAATATACAAGAAAGAGAGGCTAAGAAATGTTGTAAAAATGAGCTAGAAAAGAGGGAAAGTGAACTTACCCTTGAAGACTTGACTTTGGTTGCCTCTTGGCTTGAGTTTGTGGCTCCTTAGGCCTTGGAGAACACTTTCAATCTTCTGGAATGGAGGATGGAAGGGTGGGGGGTGGTGGTGTAGAAGGAATGGTGGTGTAGGACTTGGAAGTTTTTCAAGGAAATGAGAGAGATGAAGAGGGATTCTTGTATTCAAGCTTGAAGAGCAAATTCTCTAACCCCTTAACTCTATGTTGCCTGCTGATTATATGGACAAAAAAGGGGGAGTAGAGGAGGGGCAAAGGTGGGGGAAAATTAGGCAAGTTTTCCCCCACAAAATATCCCCCGGATTGGGATATTTTCTGGGGGAAACAGCTATACAGCTGTAAAGTGGATGTTGTAAGGATCATGGCCGGCTGGTTTTTGGAGCTCCAGGTGGCCGGCCAGCTACCTCCCCTAGCCGGCCGGCTAGGGGGCAAAAGGGTCAATTTGAAATAGTGGCCGGCCACCACTTTTTAGGGTCCTCCCATGTGTGTACAACACAACCCTATGGTTCAAAATTCAAGAAAGTGGCCCCAAGGTGTTCAACATTAGCCCGGAAGTGAGAAAAACGGGCGTCGGAGGGCGCCGGACGAGCAAAAACTGGTTGTTGAAACAATTGCTGGCCTCCCACCCTTCAGTGACCTTCCCGGTGATGAAACAGAGGTACCTGCCAAAAATGAACGAAAATCGATGCAAAACGAATGCTCGGGGGCCGAAACACGCAGTTCGGGGTCCCGAAAATGGGCTGTTAAGCACCGAAAGTGGCATTCGGCCACGAAGTGGGTCTCTCAGACCCTAGTGTCCCTCAAAAGGGAGCAGAAAGGAAGTATGCCAAAAATCAGAACAAACGGAGATGGTTAGGCGGTCCCGAACCGAGGCACACGGCCAACGGTCCCGAAAAACCAGAAACCGGACTCCGAAATGTCCACAAAATATAGCCCACGGCCACTGAGAGATGGTCTACGGGACCTCTCCCTCCCCTCGGGAAAATAAATAGAGAAAACCGAGCCTGGTTCGCAAACCGAGGCAAGGCACAGAAGAGGGTTCGGAAGTCCGGAGGCAGGGCTCACGGCCGCGACTCTGAAACTTCTGAACGAGCACATTATGCAACATCACCAAGCGCTCAATCGGTGACGTCTGAGTCTTAAGGTCGGTCAAAAATGGGGTGTCTACAGTTGCCCCTCTTTGACAGAACTCGGAAGTCACAAGTGACGGTGTAACAGCGCCCGCGTGGGACCTCGTGCTACAGTTCGGACTCTCGATTTGTGTCACGGTTCTTAATCTGAACCAAAGAGTCCAAATCTGGCAAATCGTTTTGAGAAACAGATTTTTGAAAAAGTAGTGCCAAACATGGACTGCTTTGCCAGATACAGAGTCGCCACCTAAATATTTTTTTATGGGAGAATTTAGGAAACCCTGACTCGGTGCCGAAGGCCACATGTCCGTCATCACCGGAGTTGTCTCGGCTCGGGAGCTTGGGTACGATTGGGGAAGGTCAGCTATGAGCACCCCCTTTCGCCCGGTCCGAAGACCGGCCTCTACTAACCGTGATATCCAATTTTGAAAACGTTATGTGTTCTTAAACCGGTTATTAGCCTAGAATTACTATGTTGTGCGCGCAGCAAACAAGTATAGACCAAATCGCCCAAATTGGAACAAAACATTTCATGTTTGTTTTTGAAAATGGTTTGCTACTCGCAAGTAGGCTAAAATGCAGATTTTGCCACCTTCAAGTGGGCTTTTAGAAAAGATGATTTTGCCACTATCTAGTGGGCTTTAAAATTCACAGTTTTAATGTGTTATTCCAATTTAAGCAATTCGACCTCCACCCACAGGCATTCAAACAGTTTATCTCATATAAGCACTTAACCGCATGGTAAGCATACTGTCATGTTAACATTCACACGCATGCGAGATGCTAAAGCATAAATACTTACATTGTACTCCGTGCCAAAACAATAAACTAGTTAGCAAACATGCATGTCCCTAGTTCATGTTAAGTGGCTAATGCAACACAGGCAAGGATGCAATTTAGAGTAGGCTCGGCTAACCCTAAAATGGCATATGAAATGCTACAAGTAACATATATTCAATTTGGAATTGAAAAGTACAATGTAGTTTGTATGATGTACCGAGCCCGGTGCATGTCAACAAATGCATGAATGCACACATGCATAGCATAAGGTATGCTAAATTAGACGTGACCTAATACTAACCATCAAAGCAGGTAAGTAAAAGGGAAGAAAGACGTGAGGTTGGAAGACATACACACACTCACGCACACTTATTACAGATTTGCCCTCGCTCGGAGGGACCAAATAAATGTTACAAATTAATTAACTACGCAAGCTAATTAAATATTACAAATTAATTAATTAACAAATTAACTAATTAATTAAAGCAGGAAAGCGTCTCGGGAAACGCGCCACCATGCGCAAGCTGCCTCTGTTTTCCTTCCTTTCCTCCTCTGGAGGTTGTAAAAACCTCAGGACTACATCCTTGGACAGAGGGTATCATCACCGGCTGAATGAAACTTCCACCGGCAGTGTAGTATAGCCATCGGCACAAAATAGGGTCTGTCGGCAGAGAAAAATGTGCCGGTCGGCACATTACACTGCCGGTCGGCAGAGTATTCCTGCAGAATCTGCAAATGACAGCAACAGAGGGCAAGGCAAAGCATGGCAGCACAATTCAAGGCATGTATGCATCAACCATGTCTCTTATCATTGTGATGACTCAAAGGGACATGTGCCTTGGTTCTCGGACCACCAATCACGCATTTCCATGCATGATGGCCCAAAGAACCAAGTATGCAACTTTGGTTTCAAATGTATGCACACCAATCAAACAAAACTCCCAATCCCTATCACACAAGTCAAGGGACAAGGAATGCATGCGAGATGCAATGCAACCTAAGCATGCAACCTAAGGAATGCAACATGGCATGGTAACAAACTCATGCAAGCATACAAGCATACAAATGGTAATGCTAACCAATGTCAAGATGGACTTATATGTGATTTGGGCAGCTCTAATAAGGCCCAAAACAGTAGCCATGGTGCTATAAAATGGAGGCTAAATGGCATGCACACACACACATGATGGAAGGCCTACACTTGGGCACAATTTAAACAACCCTCAAGCACACTTAAAAGGGATAAATGAGAGCAACTTGCATGCAACCTAAGCATTTAAATCATGTCATAAAATGATGCCAAATCATATTAAGCAAGACAAGCAAATGCATGTAAGCATGGTCTAAACACTTGGAGCAAGTCATGAAGCTTTGAAGCATGTTTATCACAACAAACATGGCATGCATTGAACAACCTAAAACAGGTTTTTAGCTCATAACATGAGGCCCAAAAGACCACTTAGATGGCGTCTAGATGGCTCAAAGACAAAGGCATGCAAAGGCACCAAAACATGGAGCATTGCAACATATGCTTTCAAAGCATTAAAGAGGCATGCAAGGCAATCAAACAAGCATGGAAATGGGACTGAAATGACATATAGAATGATCCCAAATCACCAAAACAATGCAAAGATGGCATGCTACACATGCACATACTCAAGGCCAACAAGCCCAAATGCAAAGGAGCCATATAATGCATGCTAAAATCGACCCAAACGACTATGGACAGATCTAAAACATGGCAAAATAAGCATATAATCTTCACAAATACAAGCCTAAAACATGCTCCAACAAAGGCTAACAACCTAGACATGTTAAGGCACAAATATGGCATTACAAGGCAACTATGCTAAACATGCATAAGGTTCCAAAACCAACTTTAAATCATGTTATATCATGGATATATAAGCATGAAAAACAAACCAAACATGCTCAACACACACTCAAGCATAGGCTTCTTTAAGAGGCCAAAATGTGCCCTTTTCAAGGACAACAAGGAGAGGGGGTGGCCCTCTCCTTCTTGGGACTTCAAAGCATCATCTTTACTACTGAAATCCCTCAAGATTTCAGTGGTGAAGAGACCTCAAAACCAAAATCCCGGAGCTAGCACAAAATGGCTCAAAATGAGGCCTTTTGGGGCCTAAGGGTGGTCAACACCCCTCAAACAACAAAACACTCTTAATAAACAATAAAGAGGGCTTAAAAATAGAACTTTTTTATGTTATACAATAATCACAAAAACAGCTCTAAGATAGGTATAAAATTGATGCAAGAATGGGGAATAAAGGTGTAAGTTTCTTACCCTTGTAGTCCTCTTCAACAAGGATGCTCCAATGGCCTCCTTTGGCTCCAAATCAGTCAAGAAACTCAAGAACAACCCCTTAGAACTCTAATCTTAAGAGGAAGGTGAAACACTAGGTGTTTGTGTGCAATAGTAAGGCACAAAACACCTAGTGTGCAAAATGGGAGGGAAAGAGAGATAGATTGTATATGTCTAACCCTAACCCTAGAAAACCAGAGCTCTTTTCTGTCTTTCTCTCCCTCAAAAATGTCTAAGCCTCTCCCTTTGCCTTAGAGAGAGCTCCTCTCTATATGCCTCTTGTAAAGCTTACCAAACAAGCTTTGCAAGAGGGAGATCCCTCCATACACGTGTATGGAGGGGAGCAAAAGTTATACAGCTGTCCTAAAATATCTGCAAAAGCAGATGAACAGCAATCGGCCGGCAAAAAATGCCATCTTGGCCAAACAAAGTGCCGACCGGCACAAAAAAGTGCTGACCGGCAACAAATAGTGCCGACCGGCAAACTATTTTGCCGGTGGCAGCAAAAACCAGCCGGTGGCATCTAGCCACTGCCGGTGATGGGTGGGGATGGTCTACAAGCCCTACCCTGCCCTTCCAAGGCAAAACACAAGTGTTCGGTGTAAAACCGGACACCACACGGTCAAGTTCGGAGATCCTGAGGTAGGGCGCGCGAGCCGAGACCTCCGGGAACTCCAAACGAACACAAACAAGGATAATCACCGAGTGTTCAAACAGTGACGTCCAAGTCTTGAGGACGGTCAAAAATGGGGTGTCTACAGTTGCCCCTCTTTGACAGAACTCGAAAGTCATAACAATGACGGGAGTGAATGTCAAAGCCCAGAGACGACCCATTTTTGACAAGGCCGAAGACTTAGACAAACATGCAATACAAATAAGATATGCGCCCGAAGGCAGGGGCAAAATGCAAGACAATGCACGGAGCCGAGCATAACTTATGATCATGCAAAGAAAGCTGTAATGAAGCAAACATGCGACAATTTTAAGCTAGCATACCAAACTACACTACAATGCAGAAAGGATGTAAGAGAATTATGGAATTCTCAATACGTCTCACTCGGGAGATACAATACCTGTGCGGCTCGTCTGGTTGCACCAGCTTCAAATGAACCGTACATACAATATCGTGCCTGAAAAAGAAAACAAACTTAACAGGTACAATATTGTTAGCAACATGCATGACAATGCAAATGTGGATGCAAAACGATATGCAATATATACAAAACAATGTATAAACAATGCAAATGCAGATGCAATGTAATTGAAACAATGCAAGCTACATGCAAAGCAATTGAATCGTGATCCAATCACGAGCGGTTCGAAACCACACCTATGTCAAATAGATTGATGGAGGTAACAAGTCTGTCTACCATAGAACGGTCAACTGAACTATGAGTATTGTAGACAGACGCAAGAACAAGTATTGGGTGGAATGACACAAGTGGGGAAACAACCCGCTGGAGAAAGGACTACGATCCTAATGCCGGATGCAAAAATTACACTACAATGTAATGGGTGGATATGGCACGCAGGCCAAACCAAATCTTGCCTAGGAAAGGCATGCATACATACGAGCCATGTGTAACACAGAAAAGGTGCCGCAACCCTCAACCAACATATCAACGTGGAATCGGCGCGATACACATACAGAACTGTGTTCTAACATGAAAAGTAAGGGCACATACCAGACCAAGCTCAACATGGAAAGGCGCAAGCCAAAGGCGGAAGGTGATGCAATGAATGCATGCAATCTATAATGCAATATTTACAAATATGCAATGGAATGGATACAATGGATATGGCATACAAGCCAAACCAAATCTTGCCTAGGGAAGGCATGCACACGTACGAGCCATGTGTAACACAGAAAAGGTGCCGCAACCCTCAACCAACATATCAACGTGGAATCGGCGCGATACACATACAGAACTGTGTTTTAACATGAAAAGTAAGGGCACATACCGGACCAAGCTCAACCTGGAAAGGCGCAAGCCATAGGCGGAAGGCGATGCAATGAATGCATGCAAACTACAATGCAAATGCATGACAATGCACTATGATGCAATGACTATGATTGCAACTTTCCCTATCTTACCAACAGGGTGATATACTAGGTTGGTTCAGTATCCAGAATTGAGGCGTAGACATGCCACCTCAACCTATGGGGCTTCCATACAGATTTCAAGCCGAGGGTAAACCTCTGGGTATTTAAACCAGACTTTAGTCTCGGAGCTCCCGAACCTTTGCGTTCTAGGCATAAGCCGTTCGAACTCTAGTTTCCACCGTCCCAGTTGGTCTTCTAGGAACTCATCGCAAGCATAGGCAGGTGGCTTTACCAGACCACCGAAAGTCGTTCGGGTACGACAAACACCGAAGGAATTGCACCTTCAGAGGATTTAAGGTCTCCTAGACCGGGATGCAACATGTATGCATGACAATGCATGTTTTTTTTGTTTTTAAATGCAAATGATGCATGAAATGCATGTTGCATGAAATGCGCGACAACACGCGGCTTAAGATATGTACAAAGCAATAGTGTGCACACCAATGCAATAAAGGTTTTGCACCTTCCAAGGATTTAAGGTCTCCTAGACCGTACGTGTTTAAGGTCTCGCCAGACCACGCGCGTTTAAGGTCTCGCCAGACCAGGGGTATTTACAAGACGCGTGACAATGCGCTGAAGGTTTCGCACCTCCAAAGGATTTAAGGTCTCCTAGACCGTGCGTGTTTAAGGTCTCGCCAGACCGTGCGTGTTTAAGGTCTCGCCAGACGACGCGCGTTTAAGGTCTCGCCAGACCGTGCGTGTTTAAGGTCTCGCCAGACCGTGCGTGTTTAAGGTCTCGCCAGACCATGGGTATTGCACGACGGCATGATGCGCAAAATAGCGCAATGCGTTAGGCAACGCGAGTGCACAGGACAGTGCGATGGAATGCATGCAAAATGCAATGAGATGCGCAAAACAGCGCGAACAATTTTGAAATGCACAAAACAGTGCGATGCCAAGTGTGACGTGCATGCCACACGGAGTGTAAATGGGCTTAAATGCGCAACAACGCACGTAATCCAGAATGCATGACAATGCATGGAATGGAAATGCAATGATGCATGAGAGATGTGCACGACAATGCAAAGGGGTGCGTGTTGCAACGCATATAACACGTGCATAACAATGCAAATGTGTGACGCGTGACAGCGCGATGTAATGCACCGAAGTAGTGTGATGAACTTGTGCAACACACATGGGGCGACTTTTGAATTCAAAAAGGATACAAAAAGGATACACCTTGCACGAATTTGAGCGCCGCGCACTGGAGACACGGTCTGCGGTCAAAACGGAGGCCGGTTGAGCGTCGGAGATGCATTTTCTTGCACTTTCTTCAGCTATGAAGACCCAAAACAACTCAAATGGCCTAAACAAGGCTGTGGGAACCCCACCGGCCGAAAGGGGAGGCCACCGGCTGGCCATCGGCACAAAAACAATCCTATCGGCACAAAAAAGTGCCGGCCGGCACAAAACATTGCCGACCGGCAAACAGTTGCTGAATCGGGGCAGTTCTGTCTTTTCACCTCGAGTGTTATAAAATAGGGCTTCATGCCCTATTTCCTCATTTCCTACCGCCGAAAACCCTTGTTCTCTCTCTCTAGAGTGCTTCTCTCTCATTTTTCGCCCGTTTGTTCGCGTTCTACGCCCGTTTCGTCGTCGGATTCGCGATCCTCTTCGCGTTTCGGACATTTTCCACCGATCACATTCTCGTTTCGGTGCCTCGTTCGGCGTTCTCGCCTTCTCGGGGTTTGTTCCCCTCACTTTCCTCTTCGTTTCCGTGCCTTTTCACATTCCGGCCTTCCCGGCCATTTCCGACCCTCTCGGGAGTTGACTTTTCAGTTGACTCTTCGTATTCCGGCTCGGTTTTCCTTTTCCGGCCATTTTCACACCTCTCTATATGGCGGACGACATTCCACGTGGCGGGACTCCCCCGGACCACGAGATGGATCCCGGGGTCGAGCTCTTACCACTGAGCGAGCGCCCGTTCGACCCGGCGACCTACCGGCCGGCGATCCATGTTCTGCCCCCAGACGGCCTGCGTCAGTTCCGGAGCTTCGAGAGGCATGCGCCCCCTGAGTTACTGCTACGCGAGCCTACCTCCCACCTTTCATTCGGCACTCCCGAGGTAACTCTTCATCTTCTGCTTTACTTTCTGCAATGTAGGATACAAAACTGCCATAGTTAGCTGTATTCTTTAATTGCTGAAATCTGATATGCCGTAGACCGTAGTTGACTGTAAACATACATACAACTGATATCTGCTTGAGACTGACACATGCACACACACTGCACTAGCCCTGAATTACTCAAACACACGGCACACACTGCATTCTACTGCACATACACTGGTACCCAGTATTTGTCTGAATCTGTCAAACTTGCATACATGCCATATCTGTTCTGAAACACCCAAACATGCTGACACAGCACACGTATTTTCTGTAAGCACACCGGCACCCGGTATCTGCCTGAATCTGACAAACTTGCATACATGCCATATCTGTCTTTTCAAAATCGCATTTTGAATGTTGTCCTGCAATTGTTGTTTTCTGTTTACAGGAGGGTTCCCATACCATTCGCGGGTATGGGAATACTGGTGCGCGGGAGTGGTATGACGAGCTCCCTGATGCGGTCCAGCGCATCGTGGACCGAGCGGGCTTCGGCACCTTCTGCCGAGGGCTCTCTAGGCTCTCCACATGCAGACCTCTCCTTGCTGCTTTGGCGGAGAGGTGGTGGGACACCACCGATTCTTTCCATTTCTCTGCTACAGGGGATATGACGATGACCCCTCATGACTTCTCGATGCTCACAGGCATCGGGGTAGGGGGTGATCCGATCCCCTTCGACATAGCGATGGATGAGTGGACCGCCGCTCAGGTTCATTTACTGGGGGAGGCCCCTCCGCTAGCTCGCCCAGGCTTCGTCCGCTATTCCTGGTTCGAGGCACAGTTCAGGGTCCTGCCCGCATTGGGGGAGGAGACTCAGATGACCGAGGAGGACGTGGAGAGGTATGCTCGGGGTTTCCTCATGTTCCTGTTCGGGACTACTATCTTCGCCGACCGGGCGAACACCGTGCCTCTCTGCCTTCTCAGCGCACTGGTGGACGTCCGAGATATTCTGCACTTCGATTGGGGCGGCGCTGCTCTGGCCACCTTGTACGGATATATGAGCTCGGCTTCTCGCGGCAGCGGCCAGCTGCTTGGAGGTTACTGGCGGGCTTGGGAGGTACATTTCTTCTCCACTTTTCATTTATGTCCGATATTCTCTGCACTCTGTACACTGCACACACTGCGGTCTGCTTTACACTTGCTGTACACTGTACACACGGCACACACATACATTCTGTTTTACACTGACTGTACACTACTCACACTGTACACTGCAAACGATACACTGCACAACATACGGCTCTACCATTTCTGCTTTATTCTGTATATCCTGCTTTATCTGATGGTCATACCGACATCTGTTTTGCAGTTGTGGGTTTACGCCTATTTTCCTAGGCTTGCACCCGTACCAGTCGCGGAGCCTCCTCCGGCTGTTCCTTTCTCGAGTCGCTTTGACGGGGGATGCACCCGGCGACCTCGGGAGACATTCGGCTTCTTCCGCCGATATTTCGACACCATCACCCCCACAGAGGTATGCTTTACTTTCAATTCGTTTAGCTTCGCTTTCCCACTGCATATTTCAATAACAGTAGATAACAAACTGTCTGTTACTTTCAGATCACATGGCGGCCATGGGCTTCGCTGCCGTCGGCGATGCGGGGTCGGTTCCCTGGTGCTGAGGAGACCTCGCGTTTCCGGATTTTGCTGGAGGGCCCGGTCTGTCGGGCTTGGTACCTGGGGGAGCGTTTTCTACGCCAGACCCGCGGGTTACCTGAGCAGATAGTCCCGGCTCACCCTCCTGCAGAGATGAGGGAGACCGAGGGGCTGACCACTGAGCAGCTGGATGATTACTCCATCGGCTGGGAGGAGGCCGGCTTCCGAGGCACCGGCGACTATCAGGAGTACGTGCGGACGTACCTGATGCGTCCCTTGAGCGGCCGTCGAGCAGAGGGGGCCAGGCCTGTAGCATCGGCGGCTGGGGCCGGAGCGGGAGCAGGGGCTGGATCTTCGAGGAGGGCCCGGGTCCGTGGCAGGGGCGGAGTGCGGGGTGGACGAGGAGCTGGCTGGCCTGCCCTGCCTGCTGTACTGACTTTCCAGGGGCAGGGTGGGTCGACCTATCAGATCCCCTTCGCCCCTCCACCGGCTGGTCATGAGTTCATTGACGTCCCCGACCTTCCGCCGGTATGTATCACTGCACTTCGTACAGTTATTTCATTTCAGTTTACTTGATATTCCACAGAATACTAATGCATCTGATACCTTTGCAGGCTTCTTCTGAGTACACCCGTCAGTCGTTGGCGATGAATGCCTCGATGATGGGGATACTCCAGCGGACATTTGACCTCTTGGCCGTTTACAGCATACCGGTACGTCCTTCTGACACTGGCCTCAAACCATTCATACACTGCTTTGTATAATCTGATGCACGGCACAACACCCGACATACTGATCTCGCAGCATCTGATACACTGCATACACTGCATTCTGCACTGTTAAACTGCCCACGGCATTCATACACTGTATTCTGCATTGCATTCTGCACTGATAAACTGCCTACAGCATGCTGATGCATTTCCCTTTTTGTGTACTTTTTCAGCCTCCTTTCCAGATTCCCATGGCAGGAGGTGCTCCAGCTAGACCTTCTGTCCCTGCTCGGGGGAGAGATGAGGAGGGCAGGATATTTCCCCGTACCAGGGGAGGGCGTACTCACGTCGGGAGTAGCTCGCGAGCTCCAGTCCCGGACGACGACGACGACGAGGAGTCAGAGGCGGAGGCAGGGTCATCGGAGGAGGAGACCGGAGACGGTTCTAGCTCGGGCTCTGACGACGACGCTGACGATGCTCCTGGACCTTCGTCCAGGAAGAGGACCAGGACGGACTGACAGCCCTTGGAGTCGCTGGACATAGATGCAGATTTTTGCTATCTTTTCTTTCTTTCTTTGTACTTTTCTTTTTGTTGGTAGATAGATTACCTTGTACTGCCGCAGGCAGATTTTTGTTTCCAAAACTTGTACGTTTGAAAAGCTAAGTAAATGAAACAGACTTTTTATCTGAAAAAGTGTTTACATTTACACATTTCATGCATTGCATCGCATCTCATCATGTTACACCTCAATGTAAATGGAACTGATTGGTTGTCTGAAAATTAAGCACTTGCACTGTAATAATCAGATAACTTAAACAGCCAACAGCCAAAATAACCCAAGCAACCCACTGCCTGATCCTTGACACACAGCCCTTGCTCTGTTGGGGATTAATCTGCACACAGCCCATAACACAACATTCGATTCATTCTGCACATAGCAATTCTCAAACAAACAGCCCAATCTGACAGGACGGACCTCAAAGATGGAACCGGTTGGAGTCAAAACACATTCAAATGTAGAGAATGGCACAACATTCTGAGCATAGATGATTTTTGAAATCGAATGAGGGTTTTTCAAACCGGGATATCGAGCCTATAACTGAACACAGCGGGGAGGACTCAAATAAAGGTACACGACCTAAACACAACGAGACACGCTCGGGAGAGACTCAAAACAAAAGACGAGACCGTCAAATGAAAGAGACACGACACACAGACGCGTAAACGAAGATGGGAGACCTCGGACCACGAGGAGCCAGTTCAATCTGGGTATTGTTTCCCACCCTTTCTCATTTGTGATCCTCACATCACTCGACTCTCAAGCTCGGATTTTCTCTCAAAACCCTTTTCCTCACTTTTCTCTCAACTTACACCTCTCTATTCTTCAATCTCTCATTTTCCATCCCTCCCCGGGGTGATTAATGGATGAACAGGAAGTTGCGGGTTCACGCCCGATGCCGTTAGCTCACTGCTATTTCTTCTGGCGGGCAGAGCGCTCTTCTGGCAAGTACGTCGATGACGGGGGGAAGACAGAACGCCTGGCTCAACTGTGCCCCTAGTTCATCATTTTAACCATTTTTCGTTTTTGCCTTCTACTAAAACGGTTTTGATCAAAACGAGAGTCGGATTAACGTACTTGTTCGATTTTTGATTTGAAAACCGTGCGAGTCAGGCCGCAAGCACTGAAAATTTTCCTTTTGGGGTCCAAGACAATGGTCCAGTTTTGGAAAATGAAATAGTTTTCGAGAAAGTAGTCAACCTCAGTAAAAATTTTCAAAAACTATTTTTCAAACAGTCAATGCTCAACGAGCATGAAACTTACCCTTCGAGATGCGCAACCTCGGATCGGGGGCAATGGAAAATTGCCCCTGGTTTGAAAAAGGGGGGGGGGAGGCAACGGAAAGTTGCCCCTAGTTTGAATGGCGTCTCACGACGGCTTGTGGCAACGGAAAGTTGCCCCTTGTTTGGGATGGTGCCGCAGCAGTCTGTAAACAGTCTTCATTGGCGGTGGTCGAGCTCTTGGACACAGCGATGGCGAAGACGGTCACAACACATATATGGACACAATCACCTTGAAAGGTGTTGGCCACTGGACTTTGAGGTGAAATTGAAACCATTGCATGGACCGAGACGCTTATGAAAGCGTTGGGGGCTGGACTTCATGATGAAGTTGCCTACGTATCCCAAACATGGGAATCAAGCCTTACGTAGTTCCGGTTAAGGTCCACTCGGGTATTTTAACCTTCACTTTGTTTGGCTCTCACTTTTGCCAAGGCGCCCAATGCGGGTTTTCGACCTTGCGAGCTTCTTTTCATTTTCTATTTCCTCTTTTTTTCTTTTGCATTTTTCTTTTTCTTTTCTTTTTTGTATCTTTTGTCTTTTCTTTTCTTTTCTTCTTTTTTGTATTTTTGCTTTTTTTTTTTTGTATTTTTATCTTGCTCTAACTTTTGCCTGGGCCGCCCTTCCGGGTTTTCGGCCCAGCGAGCCTCTCAAAGGGTAAAAGTGTAGCAAGTCCATGCCAAATGGTTTTTTTTTTTTTGAAATTGAAGCCTCTCTGTGTCTTAGGAGAACGACTGTTGCACTGATTTGCGGAAGTATCCATCCCGGTTGTTCCACGAGCTTCTTTCGGCGAGATCCACTCCTTCTGATTTGGCTTGGGTGCTTCTTGATCGAAGGCTACTTCAAAACCGGCCACACGGGCCTTTCATGGCGTTTGTCCGTTGAACTTTCTGAATGTTCTGAACGGGTTCAAAGTCGGAGAACAAGTAGATTGAATCTCAAGGCTGAGAGCGATCCTAGGCTGCGCAATCTCAAGAGCGATTCCACACAGGTCTTCGCAGGGCCGCGTAAAACATTTGTTTTTGAAAGTTTTTAAGAAAGCGACAAATCGCTCGCGCCGAAGATAGTGTGGAACCAATCTGGATCAGGCCAGGGTCCTTCTCAGTACTCACGCCGACAAGCATGGCTTTCTTCATAAAAAGGCTTAGCACGCCTCTCTTTCTCTCAAAATGATCAAAATTTTGCAAAACCCGAGGAATTCCTTCCTCTTCGTTTTCATCACCGCAGTGTTCAAAAAGTTTTTTTTTTTGTGAAAAACTTAGGTTAATGAAATGAGTTTGGCACGCAGGAGAGCAGGCGAGATGTGCTGTCAGCCCATTCAAATTCTCTGGCACTTATGCTGAAAGCAAGCATGAAGTTGAGATAGCAACAGCTGTTTCAATCGGTTCTGTTGGTGCAACTGGCCCCTCGGCAGAAACAGACTCAAAACAAAAATAGATAATTACCAAACAAAACGGTGTTCGGGACAACAACCCCAGAATCACCAGGTATTATATACAACGGGGACTGACTCGATACAACCAGACAGACCCTTAAGCAAAAAAAGACTGACTCAAAACAAAGAGACAGACTCAAAACAAAAGACTGACTCGATATCCAAGCCAGGATTTACAAAAACTCGATTTCACCGGTGCTCAAAAATGCGTGCCAGACGCTTCACCCAAAAATGTACCAAATGTTGCCCGCAGGTAGTTCACTTCACATACTCACAGTATCTGAGCCCTCGAAATCCAACAACTGAGTGGTGACGGGCTTGCCTGAGGTAGGTGGTAGGATAACCTTGTTATCAATCAAATCCTGCACTTCATGGCGAAGGCGGGAACATCCATCGGTACTGTGACCGGACTATTGATGGTACGCGCAGTACAAGGTAGCATCATGAGTGGCGGGAAGATTCTTCGGGAGTGGCCGGGACTCCAAAGGCTTAAGATGCCCATTCTTCGCCAATATCAGCAATGCCCTAGACAAAGGCATGTGGAGGTCGTGAAAGACCCTGCGCCCTCGGGGCAGGTACTTTGTAGTTTGAGGATTCTTGCCAGATGCGCTGGCGAAAGGATCAGCTGGCGCTGCCTTGGCTTTTGGAACCTTCCCCGATGCAGGGTTGGGAACTACAGGAATTGTCTGGGCATGACGGGGCCCATCTCGGTTTTTGCCTGGCTTGAACTGCCTTTGATTGGAGCGGGGAAAGCATCATCTACAGCTTTGGTCACTATTGCAAATGTTTGTTGCTTGTTCATCCCTCTGGCCTTCAGAGCCTCGACTGCCCACAGCAGTTGTTCAATAGGGTCGGCGTCTACCTTTGCCTTGTCCTTTCCTCTGGCCTCAGCCTGATCAAGGGTCTGGGTTGGTGCTGACATGTCATGGCTATAGCCGGAAGCCACCTCTGGCTGGCTGAGCTCTATCACAATCCGCCCCAGTAGCGGAGGCTCCTGTGGTACAAAATTCCCGGCATACGGCGCCGCTGGCGGTGAAGCCGACATTCCATAGGCGAGGTCCGCCACAGACCTTTGGAGATCGCCTATCATCCCCATCAATTCGAAGGTGGTGGGCTCACGAGCCTGGTATAACTGAGGAGCCCAGACCGGGTGCACAACGGGTGACCTGGGCGGATATGACATACTGATGCTGGCCTCATTCTGCGGAGTGGTTCCCTGCTCCGGTACAGCTGCCATAACCACAATTTCTTCTGAATTTTGTGCCGCCATAAATCCTGCCTCAGCAAAGGGGGACACTGGCTATTCTGTATCAACTCTGCAACTCCCTGAACTGAAAGAAAAACAGACAGCACTTCAGCCCAAACTGATCAAACACGGGTGTAGCCGAACAACTGTTCCCTACTGCTGATCACTGTTCCCAGATTTCTGTTCCCCAAAATACTGAATCTGATACCCGCGGATAACTGATTCCTACAACTGATACTGATACTTGGTATCTTCTGGTTTGATCCTCAAACTTGCAAACTGATACGTACTTCCCTGTAGAAATACATTCTAGAAGCACATAGCAAGTAAAGAGAAGAAAACACCCCTATGTTGGGGTAGGGTTTCCCTGTCCTATTTTGTCAGGAGCTAGGGTTTCACTACGCACGCAGTGGTTTCAAACAACCTATAATCGGGTAAGCAACCTGTCCTAGCTTGGAATGGTCACTATGGATTCCGAATATGCACTAGGTCGAATGGTCAAAAAGGGTGCCCCGGTAAACCGGGGTTTGTGTTCCCATGCTGTCAGAGCCCATAGCCGGTCAGCCTTATGGACATGCCTTGACAAGACAAGCCTCCGGCAAACCGTTCAGGAATGACAGATGGCAAACACTGTGTTCCTAGGCGCACCAATGCACATGCAATGCAAAGAAGCACATAACTGAAGTCAAAACAGGATATCATGAGTTCGAGTCAAGCTCTCTAAAACTCCCCAGCGGAGTCGCCAGAAACTGTAACAGCGCCCGCGTGGGACCTCGTGCTACAGTTCGGACTCTCGATTTGTGTCACGGTTCTTAATCTGAACCAAAGAGTCCAAATCTGGCAAATCGTTTTGAGAAACAGATTTTTGAAAAAGTAGTGCCAAACATGGACTGCTTTGCCAGATACAGAGTCGCCACCTAAATATTTTTTTATGGGAGAATTTAGGAAACCCTGACTCGGTGCCGAAGGCCACATGTCCGTCATCACCGGAGTTGTCTCGGCTCGGGAGCTTGGGTACGATTGGGGAAGGTCAGCTATGAGCACCCCCTTTCGCCCGGTCCGAAGACCGGCCTCTACTAACCGTGATATCCAATTTTGAAAACGTTATGTGTTCTTAAACCGGTTATTAGCCTAGAATTACTATGTTGTGCGCGCAGCAAACAAGTATAGACCAAATCGCCCAAATTGGAACAAAACATTTCATGTTTGTTTTTGAAAATGGTTTGCTACTCGCAAGTAGGCTAAAATGCAGATTTTGCCACCTTCAAGTGGGCTTTTAGAAAAGATGATTTTGCCACTATCTAGTGGGCTTTAAAATTCACAGTTTTAATGTGTTATTCCAATTTAAGCAATTCGACCTCCACCCACAGGCATTCAAACAGTTTATCTCATATAAGCACTTAACCGCATGGTAAGCATACTGTCATGTTAACATTCACACGCATGCGAGATGCTAAAGCATAAATACTTACATTGTACTCCGTGCCAAAACAATAAACTAGTTAGCAAACATGCATGTCCCTAGTTCATGTTAAGTGGCTAATGCAACACAGGCAAGGATGCAATTTAGAGTAGGCTCGGCTAACCCTAAAATGGCATATGAAATGCTACAAGTAACATATATTCAATTTGGAATTGAAAAGTACAATGTAGTTTGTATGATGTACCGAGCCCGGTGCATGTCAACAAATGCATGAATGCACACATGCATAGCATAAGGTATGCTAAATTAGACGTGACCTAATACTAACCATCAAAGCAGGTAAGTAAAAGGGAAGAAAGACGTGAGGTTGGAAGACATACACACACTCACGCACACTTATTACAGATTTGCCCTCGCTCGGAGGGACCAAATAAATGTTACAAATTAATTAACTACGCAAGCTAATTAAATATTACAAATTAATTAATTAACAAATTAACTAATTAATTAAAGCAGGAAAGCGTCTCGGGAAACGCGCCACCATGCGCAAGCTGCCTCTGTTTTCCTTCCTTTCCTCCTCTGGAGGTTGTAAAAACCTCAGGACTACATCCTTGGACAGAGGGTATCATCACCGGCTGAATGAAACTTCCACCGGCAGTGTAGTATAGCCATCGGCACAAAATAGGGTCTGTCGGCAGAGAAAAATGTGCCGGTCGGCACATTACACTGCCGGTCGGCAGAGTATTCCTGCAGAATCTGCAAATGACAGCAACAGAGGGCAAGGCAAAGCATGGCAGCACAATTCAAGGCATGTATGCATCAACCATGTCTCTTATCATTGTGATGACTCAAAGGGACATGTGCCTTGGTTCTCGGACCACCAATCACGCATTTCCATGCATGATGGCCCAAAGAACCAAGTATGCAACTTTGGTTTCAAATGTATGCACACCAATCAAACAAAACTCCCAATCCCTATCACACAAGTCAAGGGACAAGGAATGCATGCGAGATGCAATGCAACCTAAGCATGCAACCTAAGGAATGCAACATGGCATGGTAACAAACTCATGCAAGCATACAAGCATACAAATGGTAATGCTAACCAATGTCAAGATGGACTTATATGTGATTTGGGCAGCTCTAATAAGGCCCAAAACAGTAGCCATGGTGCTATAAAATGGAGGCTAAATGGCATGCACACACACACATGATGGAAGGCCTACACTTGGGCACAATTTAAACAACCCTCAAGCACACTTAAAAGGGATAAATGAGAGCAACTTGCATGCAACCTAAGCATTTAAATCATGTCATAAAATGATGCCAAATCATATTAAGCAAGACAAGCAAATGCATGTAAGCATGGTCTAAACACTTGGAGCAAGTCATGAAGCTTTGAAGCATGTTTATCACAACAAACATGGCATGCATTGAACAACCTAAAACAGGTTTTTAGCTCATAACATGAGGCCCAAAAGACCACTTAGATGGCGTCTAGATGGCTCAAAGACAAAGGCATGCAAAGGCACCAAAACATGGAGCATTGCAACATATGCTTTCAAAGCATTAAAGAGGCATGCAAGGCAATCAAACAAGCATGGAAATGGGACTGAAATGACATATAGAATGATCCCAAATCACCAAAACAATGCAAAGATTGCATGCTACACATGCACATACTCAAGGCCAACAAGCCCAAATGCAAAGGAGCCATATAATGCATGCTAAAATCGACCCAAACGACTATGGACAGATCTAAAACATGGCAAAATAAGCATATAATCTTCACAAATACAAGCCTAAAACATGCTCCAACAAAGGCTAACAACCTAGACATGTTAAGGCACAAATATGGCATTACAAGGCAACTATGCTAAACATGCATAAGGTTCCAAAACCAACTTTAAATCATGTTATATCATGGATATATAAGCATGAAAAACAAACCAAACATGCTCAACACACACTCAAGCATAGGCTTCTTTAAGAGGCCAAAATGTGCCCTTTTCAAGGACAACAAGGAGAGGGGGTGGCCCTCTCCTTCTTGGGACTTCAAAGCATCATCTTTACCACTGAAATCCCTCAAGATTTCAGTGGTGAAGAGACCTCAAAACCAAAATCCCGGAGCTAGCACAAAATGGCTCAAAATGAGGCCTTTTGGGGCCTAAGGGTGGTCAACACCCCTCAAACAACAAAACACTCTTAATAAACAATAAAGAGGGCTTAAAAATAGAACTTTTTTATGTTATACAATAATCACAAAAACAGCTCTAAGATAGGTATAAAATTGATGCAAGAATGGGGAATAAAGGTGTAAGTTTCTTACCCTTGTAGTCCTCTTCAACAAGGATGCTCCAATGGCCTCCTTTGGCTCCAAATCAGTCAAGAAACTCAAGAACAACCCCTTAGAACTCTAATCTTAAGAGGAAGGTGAAACACTAGGTGTTTGTGTGCAATAGTAAGGCACAAAACACCTAGTGTGCAAAATGGGAGGGAAAGAGAGATAGATTGTGTATGTCTAACCCTAACCCTAGAAAACCAGAGCTCTTTTCTGTCTTTCTCTCCCTCAAAAATGTCTAAGCCTCTCCCTTTGCCTTAGAGAGAGCTCCTCTCTATATGCCTCTTGTAAAGCTTACCAAACAAGCTTTGCAAGAGGGAGATCCCTCCATACACGTGTATGGAGGGGAGCAAAAGTTATACAGCTGTCCTAAAATATCTGCAAAAGCAGATGAACAGCAATCGGCCGGCAAAAAATGCCATCTTGGCCAAACAAAGTGCCGACCGGCACAAAAAAGTGCTGACCGGCAACAAATAGTGCCGACCGGCAAACTATTTTGCCGGTGGCAGCAAAAACCAGCCGGTGGCATCTAGCCACTGCCGGTGATGGGTGGGGATGGTCTACAAGCCCTACCCTGCCCTTCCAAGGCAAAACACAAGTGTTCGGTGTAAAACCGGACACCACACGGTCAAGTTCGGAGATCCTGAGGTAGGGCGCGCGAGCCGAGACCTCCGGGAACTCCAAACGAACACAAACAAGGATAATCACCGAGTGTTCAAACAGTGACGTCCAAGTCTTGAGGACGGTCAAAAATGGGGTGTCTACAGACGGGAGTGAATGTCAAAGCCCAGAGACGACCCATTTTTGACAAGGCCGAAGACTTAGACAAACATACAAGATAAACAGAGATGTGCTCGCAGGCATGCCCGCAGGCAGGGGCAAAATGCAAATGATACGCAGAAATATTTTGAAGATTGGACTTATACGCTACGCGAAGCCGGTTTTGAAAGTTGGACTTATACGCTACGCGAGGCCGGTTCGAAAATTGAGGATTCATGCAATGCACTGTAATGTAGTGGCTAAAATGCAATGTAATGGCTAAGAGGTAAAGGTACCTCACAGGGGTAATTGGCGATGACTTACCTCATGCTGCTGGGAATCTTTCGCTTCTTCTTGGTTGAACCACAGGTACTACTTTTCTCCCTGACTATGGTTGTAGCTTTCCCTATTCTCCAACAGGGTGACAGACTAGGTTGGATCAGTATCCAGAATTGAGGTGCATACAGATGCTATCTCAATCTATGGGGCTGCCATACAGATTTCAAGCCGAGGATATACCCCTGGGTATTTAAACCAGACTTTAATCTCGGAAATCCCGAACCTTTGCGTTCTAGGCATAAGCCATTCGAACTCTAGTTTCCACCGTCTCAGTTGGTCTCCTAGGAACTCACCGCAAACACAGGCAGGTGGCTATACCAGACCACCAGAAGTCGTTCGGGCACGACAAACACCAAAGGAATTGCACCTTTAGAGGATTTAAGGTCTCCTAGACCAGGAGCGCATAAGATAGTGCGATGAAATGCAAGTGCGATGCGCGAAAAGGCGCGAATGATGATGCAGGATTTAAGGTCTCCTTAGACCGGAGGATTTAAGGTTTCCTAGACGAGGTGGGTACACAGGACAGTATGATTGAGGTGCGCGAAATAGCGCGAAGAGATGCATGCACAATGCAAGGCTTAGCACACAGTTTACGACATAGCATTCCATTCAATTGGCACACAGCTCACAACACAACACTTTGTTCATTTGGCACGCGGCTCGAAACACAATACTCTGTTTAATCTGGGCACACAGCTCTTTTGGACATACAGCTCATTTCGGGCACGCAGCTTATTTTGGGCACACAGCTTGTTTTCGGGCACACAGCTCATTTCGGGGGCATACAGCTCCTTTCTTCGGGTACATAGCTCGACTCCGAGCACACAACTCATTTCGGTTTGCATTTTTGAACACACAGCTCAAGCACTTGAATTTCTGAACACGTAGCTCATACTCTTTGTCATGATCACACAGCCCACACTGATCGAGAGTTGAACACACAGCCCAAACACTGATTCTCTAAACACACGGTCCAAATTGGAGGTGAACACGCAGTCTACACTGATTGAAAGTTGAACACGCAGCCCAAAGTTTTGAATTTTCTGAACACACAGCTCAGATTGATGGTGAACACGCAGCCCACTCTGATTGACAGTTGAACACGCAGCCCAAACTTTGATTTTTCGAACACGCAGCTCGAATTGAAGGTGAACACGCAGCCCACTCTGATTGAAAGTTGAACACGCAGCCCAAACTTTTGAATTTTCTGAACACACAGCTCAGATTGATGGTGAACACGCAGCCCACTCTGATTGAAAGTTGAACACGCAGCCCAAACTTTTGATTTTCCGAACACGCAGCTCGAATTGAAGGTGAACACGCAGCCCACTCTGATTGAAAGTTGAACACGCAGCCCAAACTTTTGAATTTTCTGAACACGCAGCCCAGATTGAAGGTGAACACGCAGCCCACCCTGATTGAAAGTTGAACACGCAGCCCAAACTTTTGATTTTCCGAACACGCAGCTCGAATTGAAGGTGAACACGCAGTCCACTCTGATTGAAAGTTGAACACGCAGCCCAAACTTTTGATTTTCCGAACACGCAGCTCGAATTGAAGGTGAACACGCAGCCCACTCTGATTGAAAGTTGAACACGCAGCCCAAACTTTTGATTTTCCGAACACGCAGCTCGAATTGAAGGTGAACACGCAGCCCACTCTGATTGAAAGTTGAACACGCAGCCCAAACTTTTGAATTTTCTGAACACGCAGCCCAGATTGAAGGTGAACACGCAGCCCACCCTGATTGAAAGTTGAACACGCAGCCCAAACTTTTGATTTTCCGAACAAGCAGCCCACTCTGATTGAAAGTTGAACACGCAGCCCAAACTTTTGATTTTTCTGAACACGCAGCCCAGATTGAAGGTGAACACGCAGCCCACTCTGATTGAAAGTTGAACACACAGCCCAAACTTTTGAATTTTCTGAACACACAGCTTAGATTGATGGTGAACACGCAGCCCACTCTGATTGATAGTTGAACACGCAGCCCAAACTTTAATTTCCTAAACACGCAGCCCAGATTGATAGTGAACACGCAGCCCACACTGATTGAAAGTTGAACACGCAGCCCAAACTTTAATTTCCTGAACACGCAGCCCAGATTGATAGTGAACACGCAGCCCACACTGATTGAAAGTTGAACACGCAGCCCAAACTTTAATTTCCTGAACACGCAGCCCAGATTGATAGTGAACACGCAGCCCACACTAATTGAAAGTAGAACATGCAGCCCTAAACTCTGTTGGGGATTAAACTGCATACAGCCCATAACACAGCATTCGGTTCATTCTGCACACAGCAAACTTTAAACAAAATAGCCCAATCCGACAAGACAGAGCTCAAAGACGGAACCGGTTGAAGTTGAAGCATGCTCCAATGTAGAGAATGGCACAGCATTTTGGGTATAAACAATTCTGAAATTGAATGAGGGTTTTTCAAACCGGGGTATCGAGCCTACAACTGAACACAGCGGGAAGGACTCAAACAAAAAGGGTACACATCCCAAACACAACGAGACACGCTTGGGAAAGACTAAAAAACAGAAGATGAGACCGTCGAATCAAAGAGACACGACACACAGACGCGTAAATGAAGACGGGGGATTTCTGATCACGAGGAGCCAGTTTCTCTGGGTATTGTTTCCCACCCTTTCTGATTTGTGATCCTCACATCACTCTGGCACTCGAACTCGGTTTTTCTCTCAAAACCCTTTTCCTCACTTTTCTCTCAACTTACACCTCTCTATTCTTCATTCTCTCATTTTTCATCCCTCCCCGAGGGTGATTGATGGAAAAATAGAAAGGTGTGGGTTCATGCTCAACATCGTTAGCTCACGGCTATTTCTTATAGCGGGTAGAGCGCTCTTCTGGCAAGTACGTTGACAATGGGGAAAAGACAAAAAGCCTGACTCAACTGTGCCCCTATTTCATGATTTTGACAATTTTTTTTATTTTGGTTTTAAAACAATTTTGACCAACATGAAAGTTAGATTAACATGCTTTGTTCAATTTTCTGATTTAAAATCATGCAAGTTAGGCTGTGAGCACTGAAAATTTTCCTTTTTTGGGTCCAAAGAAATGGTCCAGTTTTTGGAAAAGATGGAACAATTTTCGAGAAAATTAGTCAACTTCAGTAAAAAATTCTCAAAGACTATTTTCGCAAACGGCCGATGCTTAACAAGCGCGGAACTTACTCTTGAGACGTACAACCTCGGATTCGAAGGAAAATTGCCCCCTTGCTCGAAGAGAGCTGCATGACAACGGAAAGTTGCCCCTTGTTTGAACGGCGCCACGGCGCATTGAATGGCAACGGAAAGTTGCCCCTTGTTTGAATGGCGCCACGGCGCATTGAATGGCAACGGAAAGTTGCCCCTTGTTTGAATGACACCGCGGTGTATTGAATGGCAACGGAAAGTTGCCCCTTATTTGGACGGCGCCACGGCGCATTGAATGGCAACGGAAAGTTGCCCCTTGTTTGAATGACACCGCGGTGTATTGAATGGCAACGGAAAGTTGCCCCTTGTTTGGATGACACCGCAGCGCATTGTAGGCAGTCCTCAGAGTGACGAACACAACTCGACTCTCGGATATAGAGAAGGCAAAGATGATCAAAACCGTTACATGGACACAATCGAATTGTTTTACGGCTGGACTTCAAAATGAAGTTGCCTACGTATCCCAAAGATGGGAATCAAGCCTCACGTAGTTCGGGGTTAAGGTACACTCGGGTATTAACCTCTCTTTTTTTTTTTTTTTTTTACGCTCTAACTTTTGCCAAGGTGCCCGTTGCGGGTTTTCGACCTTGCGAGCTTTGTTCTTCTTTTCTTTTCAATTCTTTTTCTTCTCTCTTTTTTTGTTCTTTTCTTTGCATCTTTCTTTTTTTTGTTCTCTTTTTTTGCATTTTTGCTTCTTCTTTTTTTTTTGTATTTTTCTCTTGCTCTAACTTTTGCCTGGGTCGCCCTTCCGGGTTTTCGGCCCAGCGAGCCTCTCAAAAGGTAAAAGCGTAACGAGTCCATGCCAAATGGTTTTGAGATCCTAAAATTATCTGAATCCAGGAGAATGGCTGCTGTTCTAGCTTCGTAAGCTTCTCCTAATGAGATCTGATCTTTTTGATCTGACTTTCCTGGCCTCTTGTTCGAGGGCTACTTCAAATCTGGCCACACAGGCCTCACGTCGTAGTTGACCGTTGAACATTCTGAATCCAAGGTCAAGGTTTGAAAGCAAGGGCTCAAGTCTCGAGGCTGAGAGTGATCCTAAACTGCATAATCTCAAGAGCGATTCCACATAAGTCTTCGCAGGACCGCGCAAAACATTTTATTTTTGAAAATTTTCAAGAAAGCGACAAATCGCTCGCGCTGAAGATAGTGTAGAACCAATCTGGATCAAGCCAGGTTCCTTCTCAGTACTCACGCTAATAAGCATGATTTCATTCATTAAGGGCTTAGCACGCCTCTCTTTCTCTCAATTGATCAAAGTTTTGCAAATCCCGAGGAATTCCTTCCTCTTTGTTTTCACCGCGGTGTTTTTTAAAAAAAGCTTTGAAAAACTTAGGTCAATGCAATGATTTCGGGGTGCAGAAGAGTAGGCGAAAAGTACTGCCGTTTCATTCAAACTTTCTGGCACAATTGGCACATGGCCGAGGCAAACACAAGAGCGTGAAAAACCACTGCTATTTCATTCAAATCTGTTGGTGTAACTGGCTCCACGGCAGAAACAGACTCAAAACGAAACGAAAAGACAAACATAAAACAAAATGGTGACGCCCGAGGTAACACCTCCCGGAATCACCCGACTCCTATACAACAGGACTGACTCGATACGATAAGACAGACTCGAAACAAAAGAGACTGACTCAAAACAAAAAGACAGACTCAAAACAAAACAACAAAACTGACCCAATACCCAAGTCAGCATGTACAAAAACCAGTATTCACAAATGCTCAAAACAGTGCGTGCCATACGCCACATCCGAGGTAAACCGCGTGCCGCCCGTAGGTGGTTCAACCCCTGATCACATACTTCCATTACCCTCGAAATCCACCAACCCGGTGGTGACAGATTTTGCCGAGCTTGGAGGGAGGATAACTTCATTATCAATCAAATCTTGCACTTCGTGGCGAAGACGGAAGCAATTGTCGGTACTGTGACCGGTTTGCTGATGGTATGCACAGTACTAGGTACCATCATGCTTAGCTGGAAGAGGACTCGGGAGAGGCCGAGGCTCGAGGGGTTTGAGATGCCCTTTTTTGACGAGGATTTGAAGGGCCTTAGACAAAGGCATATAGAGGGCATGGAAGACTCTGCGACCTCGGGGCGGACAATTCGAGGTTTGCTGACTTTTGCTGGACGCACTCGAAAAAGGGTCGGCAGGTGCTGCCTTGGCTCTCTGATCTCTTCTAGGTGCAGGGTTAGGATTGGAAGGAACTGCTCTGGCACGGCGGTCCCCATCTTGATTTTCCCTCTGGCTTAAACTGCTCTCGGCCTGAGTGGGGAAGATGTCATCTACAGTTTTCACAGCAACAGCGAACACCTGCTGTTTATTCAATCCTCCGGCTTTCAAAGCCTCAACAGCCCACAGGAGTTGTTCGTAGGGATCGGTGTCCACCTTCATCTTGTTCTTACCACTCGCCTCGGCTTGGTAGAAGGTTTGAGTTGCTACATCAGAGCGGAGCCCCGTTGTTGTCGACATGCCATTGCCGGAACTTGGGATGGCTTCAGGTTGACTAAGTTCGATTACAATTCGTCCCAGTAGCGGGGGCTCCTGCGGTATGAAATTTCTAGCATACGATGCACTTGGCGGCGGAACCGACATTTCGCAGGCTAGATCCGCCACGGATCTTTGAAGGTCACCAATCATTCGCATCAACTCGAATGTGGTGGGTTCACGGGTTGGAAATAACTGAGGTTCCCAGATCGGATGTGCGGCAGGTGACCTGGGTGGGTGTGGCACTTCACCATCGGTATAACCTTGCAATGTGATTCCTTGGTCCAATGTGGTTGCCATAACCACAATTTCTTCCGAATTTTGCGCCATCACGAGTTTTGCTAAACTGAACAGAGGTGATGTGACTGGTGACTGACGGATCAGATGGACCGGGTTGGTGACTAATGAATCTGAAGAATCGGTGAGCCTTTTCCTGTCTTGCCTCAGCAAAGGAGAACACTGGTTGCTCTGAACCGAGTCTTTGAACTGAAAGAGAAAACATGCAGCATCTCAGCCCAATCCCACCAATACAAACATGAATATAACTGAATAACTGCATTCGACCACTGATCATTGTTCCCAAAATTACTGTCCCCAAAACTGAACCTGATACCCGCAGATATAGCTGATTTTCGAAAATACTGAACTGGTGCCCGCAAGCCTAATACCCAAAATACTGAACTGGCGCCCGCAGGCCTGATGCCCAAACTTGCAAACTGATACATGCATTCCTGTAGAGACGCACTCTAAGGCACATAACAGATAAGTGAGAGCCAAAACACCCCTATGTTGGGGCAGGGTTTCCCTGTCCTATTTTGTCAGGAGCTAGGGTTTCACTACGCACACAGCGGTTCTAAACAACCTATAAACGGGTAAGCAACTTGTCCTAATTTGGAATGGTCACTATGGATCCGAATATGCACTAGGTCGGATGGTCAAAAAGGGTGCCCCGGTAAAACCGGGGTTTGTGTTCCCATACTGGCAGAGCCCACAACCGGTCAGCCTTATGGTCATGCCTTGACAAGACAAGCCTCCGGCAAATCGTTCAGGAATAACAGATGGCAAACACGGTGTCCTAGGTTTATTAAGATTTTAATGAGTTTAAACTCAAGCTCGAGCTTAATAAAAATTTAACTCACTGAGCTTGAATCGAATTGGTTCAGGTTTGACTCGAGCTCAAGCCTATTCACGAGTCTTAACTAGCTAAATAAATTATAAATTCATACTGGCATATGAGATTAAAGTTGTAATTGAAATTTTGATTATATAATTATATATATATATATATATATAACATACTAAAAAAAAAAGTTAATATCTTATCAAAATAATAACATATACCACTACTATATAAATATATTATCTATAGTTAACTAGTATTTACATTATTTAAATATATAAATACTATATTTATCATATTTTGTATATGTATTTTTATATTGTTTAATATAAAATAATATATTTATTATATTATTTAAATAAATATTCAACTAACAGCTAATAAGCTGAACTAAGGAGCTATTCAATGAACTCCTAACGAACCGAGCTTCAGCATCGTCCTGTTTGGAAAATTGGTTATTTGACTTTGTAACTATTTTAGGCTGACTAAAATAGTTATATTTGAGAAGTTGGTTAGGTTTTTTTTTTTTTTTAATAGTTAATTTGATGATTGTAAAAGAAAAGGTAAAACGGTTATGGATTGGATGTCATATTTTATCTTACTGATTATTTCAACTTATTTTATCTTTTAGTGAGCTATTTTAGACCAACACTCTTCCCAAATACTCCCATTTTAGTGGCTTATTTTGTCTCGAATATAATAAAAATTTAACGAATCGAGTTTGAATGAGACCTTACCAAGTTGAACTCGAGTTTGTTCACGAACAACTCAGTTCATTTGCAATCTTAACCCTATTTTCTCCATTAATCACAATACTATTAGGACACTCCGTGACGGTGCCCAAGACAAAACAATAACTTCTCCTAGCTGATGAACAGTGTTGAAAATTCTCACAAGCTCAAAAATAATGTTATATAAATAATTTTTTTATGGCTTGGGAAGTTAGTTATTTAACTTTTTTGCTATTTTAGACTAGCTAAAATAGTTGTGTTTAGGAAGTGTGTTGACTTTTTTTTGAGTTGATTTGATGGTTGTGACAGAAAAAATAAAATAATTATGAGTTAGATGTAATATTTTGTCTTATTAATCATTTTAAACTATTTTATCTTTTAGTCAGTTATTTTAACCCGCTCCCCCTCTCAAACCCCCCACGGACTTGGGGTGCTAGCTCAACAACCTGTTGTGCCCCTTTGGAGAAGGTCATCCCGAGTATTTTTCAATAATGTAAACCGTTTATATTGTAAAATTCGTTAAGAATATTATTTATGGAAAAAATAAAGTTAATCGGATATTCGTAATCTAATGATTAAGTCCTAATTGTTTTTAAAATTTTATTAAAGTTATGTTAACTGTTAATTTTTATAAAAATAAATATACTTTTATTATAGGGTTACGAATATTTATTCAACTTAATTTTTACATGAATAATTTACTCAATAAATTTTACAATATAAATTATTCAAATTATCATAAGTAAATTAGGAAAATACTCCATTAGGAAATACAATACTGTACCTTTAGGCCCAGCTGATTCCCAAATTCAACACACATAAGTACTGCTTTATCAAAAACGCAAAAGTTACCTTGCTTTGGGACAGCTTTTCAGAAAGCAAAATTATTTTGGCGCACATTCTTAGGATGTAAATACGCACTTTATTATAACCTAGTGCTTATATGAAATATCTATTTACAAAATTCAAGAGCACAACATGCACTACACGAGATAGAGAGAAAAAGACCGAATAACCCTTTTTTTTATATTAAAAAAAAGTATAAGTCAAATTTGTATTGAGTAATAGTACAAGCTAAAAACAATCCGTACTAGCCTGCTTCAATTGTCACTGCCATTATGCATAGGGGCAAAGGGATGAAAAGATAATTTGATTATTTTATACAATATTTTAATACATATTTTTTCGTAAAAAGTTAAAAAATTATTCTACATAATCATCTTTTTTTTCTCTACTTTTTTTATCTAAAAAGTCAAAAAATACACATATATGGTTCATCCCAAATAACCTCTAATTTAGAGTTAACTATTTTAATTAGTTTTTAATTTTTTAATCATTTTAGTTTGGTTTAAAAAGTTATATTTGAAAAGATAATTGGTTTTTTTAGTTAATTTTATAATTGTAACAAAAAAAATAATTATAGATGAGATATGATATTTTGTACCATTTTAATATATTTTTTCTTTATTAACTACCCTAAATAGGCGTGTCGAAAGGTGTCTCAAAAACAATATGGTAGTGTTTGCTTTTGTTTTCAAATCATGATTTAGATCTAAAAAAAATAAAAAATAAAAAACATGTTTGGTTAAAATATTTTTAAAACACAATCCAAAATTGTTTTTTTTTTTTTCTCTCCTCTCTATTTTTTTATTATTAAATAAATAAATCAATTTTTTTTCTCTCATCTCTGACATTCTTCACATTAATTAATCAAAAAAAAAAAATTACAAATCATCCTAAAATTATTTTCAAACTCATAACTAAATATATTTTTAACGTTCAAAACTCATTTCAATAACTTATCTTTAAAAATATAACTCAAAATTTAAAAATTAAACCAAACATAGTCATAATTTTGTCTTTTGAAAAGCTGTCTAAAAAACAAAATAATTTTGCTTTTCGATAAAGCAAATATAGTACGGCAGTGTGTATAGTGGAGATTATTTTAAGTTAAAGGTAGATAATTAGAAAACAAAAATTAAAAGTATTCTACACTCAACTTTTGAAAAAATCAATTTTTCACTACAAGAAAAGTGGGCTTATGAGACAGAACTTTTTACGATGGCACATTTGTCGTCGCAAAAAATGACTTTTTGCTACGGCACAACTTGTCGTCTAAAAAAATGTGACTTGTTGAGATGGCACAACTTGCCGTCGCAAAAAAATATGACTTTTTGAGACGGCACAATTTGCCGTTGCAAAAAATAGAGCATTTGCGACGGCAGAAATTGCGGTCGCAAAAAAAAAATAGAGTATTTGCGATGGCAGAGATTGCTGTCGCAAAAAAATATAGTTTTTGCGACGGTACTAGCTGCAGTCGCAAAAAAAAAAAAAAAAAAAAAAATTTTGTGATTGTAATACGTACCGTTGTCAAAAAAAAAAAATTAAATATATATATATATATATATATATATATTGTGGTTTTGAGACGGCTTCATATATATAGTCATAAAATGGTTTAAATAAGGGCAAATTACAAACACCCCCCTCGAGGTTTGGTAAAAATACAGATTCCCTCCTGAGGTTTGAGAAATTACAAATTACCTCTTGAGGGTCAAATTTTCATGACAAATTAGGGGAAATAAGGGGGGAATCTGTATGAAAATAAAAACTTCAGGGGGCAATTTGTTATGGAAATATAAACCTCGGGGGTGGGATGTAATTTCTCAAACTTTAGGGAAGAATCTGTATTTTCATCAAACCTTGAGGGGGGTGTTTGTAATTTGCCCTTTAAATAAATGCAACGGTATTTTTCTGTTACAAAAAAAAAAAACGACGTCGTTTTACTCTTTTGAACATTTCGCTTTTCGCCCATTTTTTCATCTTTCTATCTCTCTATCTCTGTCTCTGTCTCTCTTCTCTTTCTCTCTCTCACTCATAACTCTTCTCTGTCTGTCTCTCTCTTTCTCTATGTGTCTCTGTCTCTCTTCTCTCTCACTCATCATTCTTCTTTGTCTGTCTGTCTCTTTCTTTCTCTCTGTCTATGTCTCTCTTCTCTTTCTCTCTCTCACTCATCACTCTTCTATGTCTGTTTGTCTGTCTGTCTGTCTCTCTCTCTCTCTCTCTCTTTGTGTCTCTCGTCCATCTTTCTTCTCTTTATCTCTCTCATCTCTCTTCTCTCTCTGTCTCTCTTCTTTCTGTCTTTTCTTTATCTCTCTCGCTCATCTCTCTCTGTCTCTCTCCTGTTTATCTCTTTTCGATCTTTTTTTCTCTTTCTCTCTCTCTCTCTCTCTATATATATATATATCTTTTCATCTATTTTTTCATCTTCCTCTCTCTCTTCTCTTTCTCTCTCTCACTCATCACCCTTCTTTCTCTATCTGCCTGTCTATCTGTCTCTCTCTTTCTCTCTTTTTGTGTCTCTCTCTCATCTATCTATTCTCTTATCTCTTTTCTCTCTTTGTTTCTTTCGCTCATCTCTCTTCTCTTTATGTCTCTCGCTCATCTCTTTTCTCTCTATCTCTCTCATCTTTCTCTGTCTCTCTCGCTCATCTCTCTTCTCTCTATCTTTCTCTCTGTCTCTCTCGCTCATCTCTCTTCTCTCTATCTTTCTCTCTGTCTCTCTTCTCTCTATCTTTCTCTCTGTCTCTCTCGTTCATCTCTCTTCTCTTTATGTCTCTCTCGCTCATCTCTCTTCTCTCTATCTCTCTCTGTCTCTCTCGTTCATCTCTCTTCTCTCTCTGTCTCTTTTCTGTCTCTCACTCTCTATCTCTTTATCTTTCTCTCTCTCTCTCTCTCTATATGTTTGCATTGCTCACTCTCTCTCTCCCGTCTTCTCTATTTACTGAGCTCCCTCTCGATTTATCGATCTACTACAAGAAAATGCACTTTTAGCGACCACTTTATCTCTCTCTCGCTCATCACTCTGTCCTTGTTTCTCTCTCTCTCTCCTTTCTCTCTACTATCTGTCTCTCACTCATCTCTCTCTCTTACAACCTATCTCCTCTACCACCTTCACCACTACTGCAAACGTCATTCCACCACCACCACTACTTCCACTGTCGCCACTTTACCTTTACGACTACCATTATTACTACCATCGCCACCACTCCACTACTACTACTGCCACTACTGCTACCATTACCTCTCCTTCACCCTGCCACACCATTTACACTACCACTACCACAACTGCACCACCAATCTCTTTCGCCACCACCACCACCACCACCACCACCATCATCTCTTAGCCACCACCATCACCACTACTGTCGCTCCCTTTCCTCTACCACAAAAAATTAGTTCATGATTTTTAGTAACAAAAAAAAATAGGCTGCAGAAAAATATTTTTCATTGACCATAGAAAATTAACTTTTATTTTAGTGGAAAACATTTTTCATTAAAATATTACCCCTACTTCTACCAAATAAAAAATAATAATAATTTTTTTTATTAAAATAAAAATGAAACAAATAAATTTTCAATCTTAGTAACTAAAAAAAAATGATTTTTTTTTAAAAAATTCATTAACAAAAAATAAATTTATTTTCATCTTTCTTCTCTCTGTGTCTATCTCGCTCATCTCTCTTCTCTCTCTCTCTCTCATTCATCTCTCTTCTCTCTCTGCCTCTTTTTCTGTCTCTCACTCTCTATCTCTTTATCTTTTGTCTCTCTCTCTCCCTCTCCACCACTGTGTTCGTGTTGCTCACTCTCTCTCTTCCGTCTTTTCTATTTACTGAGCTCTCTCTCGATTTACTATCCACTATAGGAAAATGCACTTTTAGCGACCACTTTGTCTCTCTCTCTCTCGCTCATCACTCTATCTCTCTGTCTCTCTCTTTGTCTCTGTCTCTCTCTTTCTCCCTCCTCTATCTGTCTCTCACTCATCTCTCTCTCTCTCTCTCTCTCTCTCTCTCTCTCACCACCCATCTCCTCTACCACCTTCACCACTACTGCAAACGCCATTCCACTACCACCATTACTACCACTGTCGCCACTTCACCCCTACGACTATCATTACTACTACCATTGCCACCACTCCACTACCACCACTACCACTACTGCCACTACTACTACCATTACTTCTCCTTCACCCCTGTCATTCCATCTACTCTAACACTACCACAACTTCACTGCTAATCTCCTTCGCCGCCACCACCACCACCATCTCTTATCCACCACATTCACCACTACCACTGCTCCCTCTCCTCTACCACAAAAAATTAGTTCATGATTGCAAAAAAAAAATGGGCCGTAGAAAAATATTTTTCATTGACCACAGAAAATTAACTTTTATTTTAGTGAAAAATATTTTTCATTAAAATATTACCCCTACTTCTACCAAATAAATGATAATAATATTTTTTTTCATTAAAATAAAAATGAAACAAATAAATTTTCAATCTTAGTAACTAAAAAAAAAAGAATTTTTTTTTTAAAAAATCATTAACTACAAAAAATATATATTTTAACAAAAAATAAAATTTTTTGACGACGACAACCCCAGTCACCAAAAAAAAAAAAGAAAAAAAAGAGAGTTAAATGGCGTTATTTTGTTATTTAAATTTCATTTGTGACCCCCCAAAAAAAATTTATTTTTATTCCCGTCCCTTTTTTTTTCCCATTCCCGCTCTCTCCGTCCCCCCCCCCAAAACAAAAAAATCCCCAATCTCCAACCCAAAAATCCCTAATCTCTTATTACCCCCTTCTCTTTCTCTCTCTTTCTCGATCGACGGCGAGTGGCAAAGGAGCAGCGTCGTCGTCGTCGTCGTCGGAGCAGGGTTGTCGAAGGAGGAGCAACGTCGGAGCAGCAACATCGGCCTCCTCTTCCGCCACCTCAACATCTCTTATGTCTTTCTTTCTTTACTCTTTACTCATCTCTCTCTCTCTCTCTCTCTCTCTCTTTCACACACAAACACACACACACACATGTTTATACATACATACATATATGAATTGAATTTCAGGTTGGTTAACATATTTGCCCTGTGTCAGTGAAATCCGAACCATATGCATTACAGGTTGGTTAACCATAGCAGATATAGGATTTTGTTTCGTAGAATTGGAAATTCAAAGCAAGCTCATTGTAAATGAAAAGTATAAAACATGCAGCGGAATAAAATGTTTAGATCATACCTTTTGATGATAGAACCTCGTGGATAAATCACGTGCTTCCTGAATCTAGTCAATCAACCCAGCAGTGAAGTGATATTACAATATTGAATATCACCCACACAAACCACAGTGCAAATGGCTTTGATCGTTATTTTTTAGGAGAGAGTCAGTATATGGGTAGAAACAGATCATACGTTGTTTCTCTCATAATCACCCATAACCCATATATTAGATATATAATATTTTATTATTATCTATCCATATTAGTTAATGGAGATAATGTCTGATATCTATATCATCTATCCATATCATGATATGATAGATATATATCCTGAGTGGCTATCCAAATAGGTTTGAATTCAAATTCAAAACCCATTTGGATGAGGTTCAAAAGGTTCTAAGGGTCATGCCACATAGGCGCCCAATTTCTAACATCTCCCACTCGGACATGAGTTGGCATGACACTGCCACGTCTCAATCTCAATCTCCCCAAAAATAAACAATCTCATACTAGCCACTGCACCGTGCGACTGCTGAGAACACCTGCATGTGGGAGCTCTATACTAGAAACTCAAAATGAGCCAGCATAGAGACATCAACCCAAAAAGAAAAGAAATAGTGTCTCATATACCCCAGACCCATCTAATTACACCGGTCCAAAAAACATCTCTAATCCCTCAAAAAAAAAAAAAAAAAGAGCATGTTTGACCCTCTCAATTCTTGCAATATATTCACACTCAATTCGCCTCTCATACAGAGCGATATGAGTTGCTGGCAGTGAATATACAAAAGTGGTGTAATACTAGATGATCTTCCCTTTGCACTCATGCCATTTAGTTTAGGATTGACCGCTTTCCCAGTGATGTCCCTTAAGGCCGAATCATGTATGACCGCAGGCAACATACCAAAGTAGCAGAACATCAACCCCTTACCTTATGACATAGTCAAAAGTCACAAAAGGGTACATAAATGAAAGTCATATCAATAATGACACGTAAGACTCACACGGTGAGGAAGCAGGGATCCATTCTCTCACCTCATTACTCGGTCGCCAAGCACATATAGTATGAATACATGCTACGGTGTAGTAACTCTTCCATAAAGAGTGACGTCATACTCGATACACCGTATAGATATTAGTCTAGTCGCTTTCTAGCGCCTAACCCGAATTCTCTATTTGCTCGCCTTCTAGGCGCCAAATGAGATCTCGCATCTGGCTAATCATAACAGGCACAACATGGAAAGTGGGTACTATCATCCATGTTTGGTCCTTAACACAACCTCATCTTGGTTGTAACCAAGGCGACATGCAAAGTGGATTATTTAAGCCTCTCTTGGCTCCAAATAAAAATAAGCCACTAGTCTCAACCTTGCTCGCTCCTAAGCGCCAAGGGCGATTGCTCGTGTGAGTGAGCCAATCTTGCCTGCTGACATCATCATTTGCTAATCATTATGACACAAACCATAATAGTGTCAAACATCCCATCATCTCAAAATAAGTGATCAATTTTTTAAAAAATGACCACAGTTTACGCAATTATAGATTCCAAACATAAGCCTTATCAGCACCTCTTGCGATAAGTATATACAACAGAATCCACCATGTGCGCCTCACATGAAATGATTTAAGATCACTACCTCTTGCGCAATAACCTCTCTAAAGATATTTTGGTGACCAATTTGCGTTCATTCTTAATGCGCCCAACTAGCGCAGATGCACCCAACTAGCGCATTGAATTTTACAAGGAGCAAATTAATATGCTTCTAGTAAAGCATTTTATCCACAGTCTAATGAGCAAGGTCAATGTCTAAACAGCTCAGTTAACCATTTATCAAAGATAACACTTATCATGCCGAATACGCCCACATAGCGTACTTTAGGCTCCCACAACAAAGAAAAGATCGAGGAATATAGGTCATCTGTTTCTCCCAAAGACAATCCGAGGATTCACTTAATAGCTAAGGCTCTGGCTTTTACCGATAGGTAAGTCAATGGATTTGTAATTTTGCATCTAGAATCATTCTAGGATATTCTTTATGTAAGTCATCGAAGACAAACCGAGAATTTTCCTAAAACAATCCCTAAGGATCGTACATCCGAGCATATAAATTACATCACCCATGTCCATCATATCTAAAATAGAGGATTGCCCACCCTGGGTGGCGACAACCTTATAAATTCCTGGCTCATAATGACTAAGTAAGGAAAAACTTCTTTTGGACCATTGATCATGCCTCAGTGGTCTTCATTGATCATCGTTGGCCTATCATGGCTTGACGAAATCTAAGAACCACTGTTTGGATAACTGCTTTAGGTTGTAAAAGATTTATTGGAACCAACAACCTTTTTGCGCTCCTAACTTTTCACCATAAAAGCAGAAGGTAAATCCTTACGGATCTACTTATCCAATTCTCTAATGAAAAAACCGGGTCACAATGTCCACAAATCAATGTTCCGAACTTATGTCAATCATAGCCTAAGTCAAAATAACCTCACTCCCCAGGAGGAAGTCTTCTCATGGTCTACACTTTCCTCAATGGTGCGACCATTCGGTATCTAGCGAGCCTTATGCCTCAATAATGACTATCCAAATTACGCATAAATTTAGAACAGTTTTGCGTCATAATGGAAAGTCAACCAAATTATAAAAATGGTTAATTCTCAAAGACTTTTTCTTAAACTGCGCAACATTGATCCACTTTTTTTTTTTAAAATAGGGGACTAGAGCCTTTGGCATTATCCTAGGCTCTTTATCATCTTGCGGAGCAATCATGAATGTTTCCCTCTCAATCACCCAGTGATGACGTGGAAAATTTTCACATTTGCTACCACGCAACTAAGAATGTAGAGTATTCTGCTCTAACGGAGTAATCCATTAGTAGGCACATCGCTCCCACTGTCCCTAAGATATTAGAAATTTCTTTCCATTCTCAACTAGGCTACATAGAGCGCTATGCTTGGAATTCTCCATCTTATAGAGTTCCAAAAACTCTATTCACGTCACCTTTACTAATAAAACTTTATGTGACTTAGTTACACTACCACAAAGCTGCTTACCTATATGCACATGACCCGGAGGGTTTGCATGACCGCATACAATAATGCGCCACACGACCCTTTGTGTTTACAAGACAGTATACAATAATGCGCTATAGAACCCTAGGTCTGATCTTCGCAATCTTATGAGAAGTAAAATAAAGATAAGCTGCTTAACGGTTACAGATCGCCCATAGATGGCTCTCCACTAACCCATTACTCAAATGGAGTGTAAAATCTGATATGGAGGGCACTTAGTTAGGGATATAGGCAACAAACTAGTGTAATTTCCAATTTGGGAAACATTTTGCGCCATTATCCACCTAACATTAACAATATTTAATTCCTTATCTCTACTACACAATTGTGTTGTTGAGTACTAGGAATAATCAATTTTCTAAGCATCCATCTCTCTTCACAGAGTTTTCTAAAAAATAACTCAAATAGATACTCGCCACCTTGGTCAAAACTAAAAGCATGAAAGTTGTTATCTAATTGATCTCAACCTCATATGTGCAATGTCAAAAATCATCTCAAAACTTTTGACTTATGGGAGATCAAATAGTCTTGACTCAGATGCGTATCGTAATCTATAAATGTGTCGAGATTGAGGCTTAGCTATCATACCCTCACACATATCTAGTCACAAATATCATAGTGGACTAAATGCGCCAATACAAATGACCTTCTACGGCTTTCCTACTTACTTGTGCGCACCCATTGCGAACAAAGTTACACATTCACATGAGAGCAGGATGTCATAAGCGAGTGGGCTCGAGAAGGCCTACTCAAACTATCGTGTCATCATCTCATTAATGTGATTAAGTATAATAAGCCACTGGTTCATGACCAATGTCATAAACTAATTCCAATCATCTTAATGTGTGAGTTCTCAGAGACAAGTTTTAAAGGTTTAGGCCCAACTAGGTAATGACTCACGACAAAGTCATATTCACTAGATCATAAAAGGGATGTCATGGAGATATCAAGTGCGCCTAAGTCGCAAATTTAACTAGTAAGTGCTAATCCCCTGCACCTTCAAGTCAATTTTATTCTCCATACACTTTACTGCATCTAGTTGAAAGATGACGATACTCATCTTGCCATATCTATTTCTCGCTTCATAGTTACTTGCAATTAATTCTACTATCCACAAGAAGGAGAGAATAAGCTATCAACTATGACAGCTCCAAAGTAACTTAAGCGCGAATTAGGCTAAAGAGTCTAATTCAACACAATGCTCTCACAAGTGATGCGTCAAATTCTTAGAGTCATAACAATCTTGTCGGCCTTGACCTTTTCATCACTATGCCGCAACGTTTGCGCTTAGTGTTAAACGTTATTAAAAAAACGTTAGCCTAGCTTAGGAATTATACAAAGAAGCCCCTCCTCATGTCTCACACTCAAGTGTGGAAACAGTAAGTGTCCAGACTTAGACAAGTTAGCAATGCTAATAGATTTTGCAGCCACTAAGCGCTAATCTTTTCACTTAGTGTTAATAGATTTTGCAGCTACTAAGCGCTAATCTTTTCATTTAGTGTTAATAGATTTTGCAGCTTCTAAGCGCTAATCTTTTAACTTCACGTGATATTTCAACGCACACTATTATAGTGCATGAAATTTTGCTCCATCCAACTCCCAATAATTGGGTAGAGAGCAAAACACTGCTCATACTGGCTACTCGTCTTACACTTAATGACTAATTTATTTAAGCTCGCATTTCTAGGATGACGTGACTCTTGAATGTTACTTCATCCAATGATGTAACATTTTTTACAAATCAAATTACAAAGTCAATCTGCGCAGCTCATTAGTCAAGATCATATACTGATCTATTGAGGGCTTACTAATTTCATAACTCCAAAACTCGCCAACCAAAACTACGTAGTATGCCGCTAACCATAGCGCACACATTAGTTTTTATTGCGCCAAACAAGGCACCAAAACCACGACGACTTTGAGTCATGTTTCCTTACTTTGGCTCAATTAAGGTTTGACCTAAAGTCTCTAAGACTTTTGCTCATCTAAAGAATGAGATTAGTTTGTTCACATTTGAACATCTCTACTAAGTCTAGGTCAACCAAATTAACTTCCATAAGCTAAATCAATTTAGAAAGAAATTCGCATTGGGATTAATTTGATTAGCATAATATAATTTTGCCTCAAAAATCTAAATTAAATAGTGACAATATTACACAAGTCGCAAGATCAAAAATCCGCTATGCTCGTAATCATCTCTTGCGCCACAAGTGACAATTATCCAAAATTTAGTTTAATTTATGTGCAAAATATTGGTTTTCGGGAGTTAATCTACAAAGATTTCTCTCAAGTGAATAACCTCCCACTGACTATGGCATATACAAAGCATGATAAATTCCATACAATAGCATCTTAATGTAAATTTACAAATAACTCATGCTATATTCATTTAATAATGGAATTCTAATAAATAAATAAATAAATAATCATGCTCCTCTAATTACAACATATTACAAATTCTAAAAAAAATATGTTGTATTAAATATTTAAATTATGCCATAATTAAAGTGTACATCATTTTGGAATTTTCTGGAATTTTTCTGAAATATTCTGGAATTTTAAATAACTAATAAACACACATAAAATTAGAAATAAAAAATTCAGAAACTGATAAACTGAGAAAATATTACCAGTAGATAGTAAAACATTTCAGAAGTCCACAATAAAAATTTCAACCCCAGAAAATTATTTATGCAATACCAGAATCATTTTAAAGCATAAAAAATAAATTATTAACACAGAAAAAATATTTTTTATTTTCGTAAAATTTTCAAAATTTTACCGAAGATATAAAATTTAATTCTGAGTGTAACGGTACCAACCATGCTTAAAACAAAGCTATAACGAATAAATTATGGCCAATTAACGCAATTCAGAATTAAAAACAAACAAACAGAGTCTTAGAGCGAAGCCAGGCGGGAAAAACGGCTCGGCTCGGCTCGCCGCCGCTCAGCGCAACTCGGCGCGAGTCGGCTTAAGGAGCGGCTCGGCGCGGCTCGGTGCTCGGCTCCAGCACGCAGCGCGCGTGCGAGGCGCGGACGGCGTGCGCGTGGACAGCGCTGCTGATGCGCGCGTGATGGCACGTGCAGCCCCGTCAGCAGGGCTTCCGGCGTGTGGTGGCGCGTGGCGCTGCTGGGAGGCGTCATACTGCGCGTGAATCACACGCGCCGCCTTCCCGGGTGTTTTCTGGTCCGATTTTTGTACTGCCGGACTCCTTTTTCAAAATAAAACCGTTTATGGTATGAAAAAAGGACATTAATGAACATAAAAAAAAAATATTTATGCTCTTAATCTAATCAAAGTAGATTTTTTTCTCCTTTACAAACATTCATGTATATAATGTAAACATACACATGTAAAAATATACACATGATTAAAGGAAACACGAAAATATCCATCAATGGCTCTGATACCAATGTAAATCAAAAGTATAAAACATGCAGCGGAATAAAATGTTTAGATCATACCTTTTGGTGATAGAACCTCGTGGATAAATCACGTGCTTCCTGAATCTAGTCAATCAACCCAGCAGTGAAGTGATATTACAATATTGAATATCACCCACACAAACCACAGTGCAAATGGCTTTGATCATTATTTTTTAGGAGAGAGTCAGTATATGAGTAGAAACAGATCATATGTTGTTTCTCTCATAATCACCCATAACCCATATATCAGATATATAATATTTTATTATTATCTATCCATATTAGTTAATGGAGATATTGTCTGATATCTATATCATCTATCCATATCATGATATGATAGATATATATCCTGAGTGGCTATCCAAATAGGTTTGAATTCAAATTCAAAACCCATTTGGATGAGGTTCAAAAGGTTCTAAGGGTCATGCCACATGGGCGCCCAATTTCTAACACTCATGTACAGATTACACTTTTGATATGTTTGCGTTGGGCGTTTATTCTGTTATGTTTTTATTCCTTTGAACAGAAAATAATTGCAAAATTGGTTTGTAAACAACTGTGATGTCTCTAGGGTTTTAAAGTCGTCACCATATGTCAACAAGCATTCTTCGTCTCTCTCATTTGCACATTCCAAAAGTTGTGGAATTTGAATGTCTTCTTGTGTTCAATTTTAATAGGTAAAGGACATGATTCATCAAGCTGGCTTTTATGTTGATGTTGATACAACAGACAGAACAATCCAGAAGAAGGTGTATTCAACTCTCTTTCTGAGCCTTAATTTATCATACTGCAAACTGCATTTATGCTGTGATCTGTTCTAAAAGGATTTTTCTTAAAAGACTAATAAGCCATTATTTCTTCTGGGTATTTGATAGAATTGCATTTTGTCTATGTAATTCAGTGTTTTGGGTTGTAATTCTGGGTGAATTGTGAATATTAATGAAACCTGAAGATGGTGTTAAGTATGGTCTGAGTAGTTAATTTAGATTTTGCGGATTAAAGCCCATGAGAATATTGATTTGAGCTGAATTTGTTATAAAAATTTAGGCTTTTATGTGTTTGAATAACATTTTGATTTTCTTTTTTCTTCTGGGTATTTCATGTAATTGCATTTCTCTATTTAATTCACTGTTTTAAGTTGTAGTTTTGGGTGAACTATGAATAATAAATGAATCTTAAGTTGGAGTTAAGTACAGTCTGAGCAGTTAATTAAGATTTTGCGGATTAAAGCCCACGAGAAGATTGATTTGATCTGAACTCGTGATAAATTTGAAGGTCTCGTCATTGAAACTCTTTCTAAAATTTGTATTCTATGTTTGTCAGGGACTCGGAGCATTGGGTGTTATTTTCTATATTTGATTTTTTATCTATATTTCTGTGTTTTTAATTTTGTTTTTATTTATTTATTTTTAAAGTAAAATGTGGAAAATGAAGATGGTTATCAATGTCATTGGACTAGATTTTCAGTTGGTGTTTTAGATTAATGTTGCTTGTGACTTTACTTTGAAAACTCTTATTCTCATTCCAGAATTGATGTGAACTAATCCTTTTTTATGAAATTTGGAAGGAATAAATATTGCCAGGAGATATATATATTTGTTCATCTTTTGTTTGACTATACAGACTTTAATTCGTTATACAGACATATTAATGGCCTATTATTTATGGGGAATTTAGACACCATGGAGTCTTTAATTTTACAAGATGCGGGAAAGTGCTTCATTCTTTAACTTCTTATCATGTTTTTGAAGGTCTTTTATAAAATTCAGATTGGCCAAATCTTGAGTGGGTGTGTTTTAAATTTTATTTTATTTTATTTTTAAAAGATGCATTGGCATGGATTGAATTTTCTCTTTTGTTTTTCATATTATATTTCAAGAATTGCTACATTTTTTCAGGGCTGGACGTGCTAATGGAAGACCTATATACGAATGGTGAAGTCTCTAATATCACTACACCTGTGAGTACTAGATAATGTTTGATTTTGCATCCATCATTGTATAGATTGAGGTAGATTTTGATGTTTTGAACTGCGACATCTCTTGACATTAAAAAAATAAAATTGGTGATATCTTAAATTTTGTGTCTTTAGCGATTTAACTCATAAAAGGTTAGGTATGGGGTAGTCCTTATTAATTAGCACTTCTTGACTTGTAAAGGTATAAGGATTTTTCCCATGGCCCCTGCATCTATTTCAAAAATACTAATTTATATACTATATTTGTTTGTAAGTGTCCCCCCCCCCCCCCCCCCAAGTCCTAACATTTTCCCACACTAAGTTTCAATTTATTTGAAGCCTTCAGCTAAAGTCATGTTATAATACACATTATATATAGCATATTTAAATTTTAGTGTAAATTAATGTTAGTTATAAATAATAAATAGTTACATCCTATTATGATGTTTAATTATGTTTCAAAGTGATGTGCATTACGATTCATTATGGTGGTTTTGATTGCAATCAAAATGATCTTCGGTTATGGATATAATTAATGCTAATCACGACTCAATGCAACAGTGATCAATGTGGAAAAAGTGCTTATATCATATTTTTTTATTATATTTTGATCTTTTTTTCTTTTTGTTTTTGTTTTTGTAAAATTTTTTATAAAATCTTTTCTTGATACTTTTTGTCTTGTAAATGTCTATTGATTGAAAATTTTATTTACAAATTATTATTTTGTTTATTATGATCTTGAATTTTTTTTAATGCATGTATCTGTTTGGTAGTGTAGCAAGTGTGATAATTTTTTTACACAGTAATTTCAGTCAAATATTAATGTTGAGGTTCTTTAACACAAGCAACCATAATTTACATGCACGAACTCCAAATTTTTATATTCACATGACTCTAATTAAAGCAAAGGAAACTCCATAAAGCTCAACATTTTTATTTTTGTATTTGATTGAGATGTTTAATTATCCATGTGAGATTTGATGACTAACAAAAAAAATGTTGTATTTGATGCTATAGTAGTTAAATTTTTATGTTTTTTTGTAATTACATTAACACATAATTATATTGTCATTAATTATTTTTATTTTTATTTTTCAGATATTTCCCATGTAGGAGTGTGCTTCTTGTGGAATGCATTCCTGTGGAGAATGTGGCTAACTTTTGTTTTTGTTATCTATGAAGAATGATGAGAAAAACATTTAATTTTGGTTTATGTCATTTTGAATTATGAACAAAATCATGTATTTAAACATTATATATGTATTATGGAACATTATGTAGTGGGATAATTTTGTTGATGTGTAATTATATGAATGGAAAAATATTTTATTATGAAGAAATTGTTATTTTTATACAGGAATTTTTATATTATTATGCAATTATTATGGAGAAACTTTAATATTTTTAATACTTTTTTCACAGGATTTTTTTTCTTTTTTGCGACGGCACTACATCGTCGCAAAAAACAGAAAATTTTAATATTTTTATTAATTTTGTTACATGTTTTACTTTTTGCGACGGCACTAAACTGTCGCAAAAATAGAAATTTTATTATTTTTTTAATACTTTTTGCGACGGTAGTACACTGACGCAAAAAATAAAAATTTTCATATTTTTAATACTTTTTGCGACGGCACCACACCGTCGCAAAAACAGTGTTCTTGCCGTTGCAAAAAAAAAAAAAAAAGACTATTAGCGATGGCATTTTTTACCATTTCAAATAACATTTTTAGCGACGGTAAAATAGTGTCGTCGCAAAAAGTCAAGAAATTTCAAACATTATTAGCGACTGTAAAGTGCCATCGCAAAAGGCTAAAATGCCGTCGCAAAACATTAGCGACAGCACTATGCCGTCGCAAAAACTCTTTTGCAACGCCCCCAGTTGCGACCCCCTCTTGCCGTCGCAAAAAGTCATTTGCCGTTGCAAAAAATTTTTTGCGACGGCATTAGGAGTATTAACGACGGCATTTTGCCGTCGCAGAAAGCTGAAATTTTAGTAGTGTTTTCACCTTATTTAAATTATTTTTGCTTAGTGTACCAAACAATCTTACACAAACTCCCATATTAAAAAAAATTATAAGATGCTTCTATAATCCTCACCAAATACCCAAACTAAGTGTGATTCCAAATTTTTTTTTTTAAAAAAATATACAAAATACTAAAAAGATCTTGAAAAAATTACAAAATTATAGAAAAATTTAGAATTTTAATTATTAAAATTAATAAGTTTTATCACAGATTTGTAATTTTTTTTTTTAACCTTTTCACAGATTTGTAATTTTTCTAAATTTTTACAGATTGGGTCACTTGATAAGGTTAAGTTTCACAAATTTTAAAAACAAAAAAAATTTCAATTGAATCTTTAAAAATAGTTTTTGATTTTTTTTTTGTTTTGTTGTTTTTAGTGATTATGTTTTTATTTATATTTTAGACATTTTTTTAGATGCACCCAAAAATAAAAAATATTTATGAAAAACGTATTGTATTTTTTTTTATATTTATGTTTAGGTTAAGTGAATTTTAAAAGTAAAAAAATATATATGTTTAAAATATTTGCAAAATTCATCAAAGACAAGCAACACAAAAAATAAAAAAATTTCAAAAAACTATTTTTAAAAATTTAAAGTCATGGTGATACCATATCACCATTGACACGTAGTATTTTACTTATTAATAATAAACCTACTTTGCTTCATATTGAAATGGTAATATCAATGGCATTATATAAGCATTGTATTGAATGTTTCTTTCTTATTTAAGGTGTTGCTTTTTTTTTTAAAAGAATCAAACTATATAAAATAATATCAATATCTATATATTATATCTATCTATCTATATCTATATCTATCTATTTATCTGTCTACCTATCTGTCTATCTTTCTATCTATACATCCAAATGTAGTTGTCTTGTCAAAATACTCTAAATATTTATTTTTAAATTCTCATAATTTTAAAACTCACTCTCCTACATGGCAACCTTCTTTAATTGCATTTCATGTTTTTTATTTTTCTTCGTTTTCTATTTTTTTGATTAATTAAAATTAAAATTAATTCCATCGCTTATGGATAAAGATTTGAATTTCAAAATTCCTACATATAGATAAACATATAAAAATTGAAATTAATTTTACAGTCTACAGATAAAGATAAAAATTAAATAATTAATTTAAAAATATTAATTTCATAACTTATAGATAATTTAAAATTTCTTCCCGTAAATAAACATATAAAAATTGATAAATAACTTATAAAAATTAATTTCTTGGCCTACAAATAAAGATAAAGATTAAATAATTGATTTTAAATAAAAAATGAAATTACATTCTCATAATAATAAACTCTTTCTTTCCTACATGGCAACCTTCTTCGATTGCCTTTCATGTAAAAATTAAACAATTAATTTAAAAAAATTATTTTAATAACTTATGGATAATTGAAAATTTCTTCCTATAAATAAACATATAAAAGTTGATAAATAACTTATAAAAATTAATTTTATTGCCTACAAATAAGGATAAAGATTAAATAATTGATTTAATAAAAAAAGAAAGAAATTACTCCTTTTTTTCCCCTTCATTTTGTACTTTAGTTAATTTCATTATAGATGAACACATAAAAATTCATAAATAACTTATGAAAATTTATTTCATGACCTATACATAAAGATAAAAATTAAAAAAATTGATTTCATGACTTATAGATAAATAAACATATAAAATTGATAAATAATTTATAAAGATTAATTTCGTAGCCTATAGATAAAGATAAAGATTAAATAGTTGATTTACAAAAAATTAAAATAATAAAATTTAGATAAAGATATGATTTGTTAATCTATATATCTATCAAAAACATATATATCTAAATCTTTATTTTGATTTACTCATTTTTTTTTTCCTTCTATCACATATTATCTTTTTTTTTTAATTTTTTATCTTATGAAATGTCCTTATTTATAACTTCTCATCTCCTATTAAATTCTTAATCTTCTCTTGATAATTTTTATTATTCGTTATTATCTACTTAGTGATAAAGATAAAAAAAATTAAAAAAAAAATTATTGACTATGAATGAGAAGAGTATTAATAATGAAATTAGTTGACTCTGAATGAGAAGAGTATTAATAATGAAATAATGAAAGTTACATGGGAGAAGGCAGCACAAAAATCTCACAAAATTAATTCTCATCACTATATTTATCCAAGGTAATAACTTGATATTCTTTCTGTTAGTTATTAAAAATAGTTTGCATTAGATCATTGTTATGGTTTTTTATTTTTTTATAAGTCTGTCATTCGTTAAAGTATTTCTTCAATTCCATTTCTAAATTCTCTTTTTGAAATTTTTGTTTTTTCAATAATAAAGTTTAGAATCAATTTCTTATCAAATTTGTTTTCTTGGTCCTTACTTTATTGAAGGATCGAGACGAGTAAAACTTTTATATGATATATGAAATTAATGAATATAATACAAGGATGATACGGAAGTACTATATATTTGTCAATATCTCTATGTTATTATTAGTTGATTTTCTAGATTATACTATCAATTTAGAGTTCATATGATTTAATTCAATGTCCATGGCTTTATTTATATTCGACCATTTTTTCATTGAGTAACCTATATATATATATATATATATATATTTGGTATATAATGATTAAAACTATCATTCGTTATATTTCTTCAAAATTTGAATAATTTTTCATCATTTCTTTATATAAATAAAATGGATTAAAACTATTTTCTTGTATAATTTTTATAATCCTACGAAATTCTTATTTAGATTAATTTTTTTTAAAAATGATGTAGGAACAATGCAAGTATTTGGTCTCCTGAAGAAAGAAAAGAAGTTTTAATAACTAATAGAAAGAATATTTGGTCTCCACAAACCAATACGGGGAACCTTGAACGGACGTTTTGTCCACCAAGGAGAAGATTTCCCCTTCTGTGGATTTCTAGAACCTTGGTATGATTGGGAAACAAAAACAAGGTATCCGGGGTTCGAGATCTTCTTCAGATATCAGTTACCAGAATAGAGGGATGAACAAGCAGACCTGAGCCCTAGCACAGATCAAGGCGGGACTGCAAGCCTGGACATTGAAGGAGAAGAGCTGTTAGGAAAAGCACTTGTTGACCTACTAGCAAGTTCTATTGCTGAAGCTGAGTTCACCAACTTGGGAGATAGTTTTTCTATCTCAATGATCGGAGATAACCCAGCAGCGGATTTCTCTAATCTTATCGTGGATGCGTTTGAGGCTCCACACCTAGTCTGGAAGTTTGAGCAAGGTGTCATCGGCAGTTCTAGATCGGATAGTGAGTCTAGATCTGATTCCACTGAGTCTGTGGAGTCGAAGTCAGATTCGAGTTCCTCTGAGTCTGGTACTTCTAGGAGAGGTAACCCGGATACCAAAGTCTTGTCCAGGTTGTCTTTTAGCTTTTCTTTTGAGTCTACTATAACTGAAGATCCAGACTTTTTGAATGAGAATGTTGTGAACTTTGCCTACTTTTCTGTGCCTTTGGTTTGTTATGCTGATCTTGATTTTCAAAATTTTGACTTAAACGAAGATGAAAAAATTTCTCGAGTTTTGAAAATTTTGGTTGATCATAAGGAGAAAATGCGTGTTAAGCCCTGTACAGATGAAATCGTATCAATTAACGTGGGTACTGAGGAGGATCCTCGCCTGGTCCAGATCGAGTCAATGTTGTCTTCGGAGGAATGCGATCATTTAATCGCTTTATTAAAAAATTTCAAAGATACTTTAACGTGGTCCTACGAAGACATGCTTGGAATCGACCCTGAGATTGTATAGCACCGGATCCCTCTTGACCCTGTGGCCCGACCAGTTAAGCAGAAGCTGCACAGAGTCCGCCCAGATTGGGCTTTAAAGATTAAAGAAGAGGTCACTAAGTAAATCGAAGCAGGGTTCTTGCTTGTATCTGAGTATCCGACATGGTTGGCCAATATTGTTCCAGTTTTGAAGAAGGACAGCAGAATCAGGGTCTGTGTCGACTTGAGGGATCTGAATAAGGCTAGTCTGAAGGATGATTTTCTACTGCCACATATTGACGAGTTAGTAGACTTCACCGCCGTGGATGGGTTTTTCGGGTATAACCAGATTTTGATGGCACTCGAGGATAGAGAGAAGACCGCATTCACTACTTCATGGGACACTTACTGCTACCGGCTCATGCCGTTTGGGTTGAAGAATACTGGGGCCATTTATCAAATGGCTGCAACCACCATTCTACACGACAAGATCCACAAAGAGGTTGAGGTGTATGTGGACGACATGATTGTCAAGTCCAAAGATTGAGAGGGCCACTACATGGCCCTGGAGAAATTTTTTCAACAGATCAGACAGTATAGATTGAGGTTAAACCCGCAAAAATGCACCTTCGGCGTAACAACAGAAAAAATACTAGGATTTCTTATCACACAGAGGGGAATTGAAGTAGATCCTTTCAAAAACAAGGCCATCTTAGAAATGCCACCACCGAGGACTGAAAAGGAGGTGCGTGGCTTTCTAGGCAAAGTAAAATTCATAAGACGGTTTATTTCCACATTAACCTTGACTTGTGAACCACTATTTAGTCTTCTGAAGAAAGGAAAGAAGTTTTAGTGGGATGATCGATGTTAGTTTGCTTTTGAACAAGTCAAGCAGTACCTCTGCAAAATCTGCTTGTGTTATCACCACCAGAACCGGAAAAATCATTGATTTTGTACCTGTCAGTGACAAACTCAACCATGGCGTGTATATTAGCTCAGGAGTCAGAGGCCAAGGTGGAGAAAGCCGTTTACTACTTGAGTAAGAAAATATTGCATTACGAGACCCGTTACACTCCCTTTGAGAAATCTTGCCTAGCCCTGGTATGGGCTACCCCAAAAGTTGAGGCACTACCTGTTAGCTCACTCAATAACTCTGGTTTCGAGATTAGATCCCATCAAATATCTCTTCAAGAAACCAGTGCTTACGGGTAGGCTAGCCCGTTGATTGACTCTTCTCTCCAAATTTGATCTCAAATATGTTACATGCAAGTTAGTTAAAGGGAGAGTTGTGGCAAAATTCATGGCAGACCACTTGGTGGAGGGGGATGAAGTGGTGGAGTACTTTTTCCCAGATGAAGATATTCTACAAATAGAGGAGAAAAATTGGATGATGTACTTTGACGGAGCAGCCAACCAATATGGTTATAGGATCGGTGTGTTGCTGATAGCACCCAATGACTCCTTTATACCCTTAGCCTTCAAACTCCGGTTCAAAGTATCCAACAACGAAGTAGAGTATGAGGCATGTATTGCTGGTTTAGAAGCTGCCTTGGAACTAGGGGCAAAAAGGTTGGACGTCATCGGGGATTTGAACTTGGTTGTGTCTCAAGCCAACGAAGATTGGTGGGTTAAAGAGGAGAAAATGAAGGTTTACCATTAGGTCTTGGATATGCTAATTCTGAGGTTTGAAAAGCTAACGTGTACCCACTGCTAAGGGAGAACAACCGGTTTGCTGATGCACTATCAACTCTATCTTCTATGGTAGACATTCCATTGGAATTCAGGATGTGTCTGATCATTATGGAACAGAAGTACATGTCGGCCTATGAAACCATTGCTGCGATAGATGAGGCTTCAAACAAGAACCCCTGGTACTACAATATTTAGAATTTCTTGGAAAAAGAGGCGTATCCGCCAAGGGCAAACACCAAGGATAAAAGGGGAATACGGCGTCTGGCCGTCTAATTTATCATCTGTGGAGGCAAGTTGTACAAAAGAGGCCATTTGGGAATGCATAAGCTGTGTGTTGAGGAAGAGGAATCGAAGCACCTTATGGAGGCCATTCATGGAGGGAAGTGTGGGGCCCACATGAATGGTGTGATGCTCGCTCGAAAAATCCTTAGACAAGGCTACTACTGGTTAACCATGGAGAAGGATTGTATTAATTTTGTGCGACGATGCCACAAGTGTCAAATCCATGCCAATCGCATGAACATTCCACCGTCGAAGCTCTACAACATGACCTCACCATGGCCATTTTCTGTTTGGGGAATAAATGTTATCGGTGTAGTTACGCCAAATGGGTCAAACGGGCATGAATTCATCTTAGCAGCAATTAACTACTTCACCAAATGGGTGGAGGCTCAATCCTACTCTGTGCTAAAGGCGTCGCATGTGGCTAAGTTCATCAAGAACAACATGATCTGTAGGTATGGAATTCTAAACAAGATTATCTCCGATAATGGGTCGCATTTTAAAAAAGAGGTGTTGGATCTGCTCAAAAAATATAACGTGGCTTTCCATAAATCATCGACCTACAGGCCACAGACCAATGGAGCCGTTGAGGTTGCGAACAAAAATATCAAGAAAATTCTACAGAAAAATTGTGGAGACCTGCAGGGACTGGCCAGAGAAACTGTCGTTTGCATTTTGGGGCTGTAGAACGTCAATTCGGACATCTACAAGGGCAACCCCTTATTCTCTCGTCTATAAGATGAAGGCTATTCTGCCAATCGAAATTAAAGTGTCGTCACTACGAGTTATGGCCAAGTGTCAGATAGCGGAGACGGACTGGCAGTAGAGCAAGTTTGAGGAGTTAATGTTGTTTGATGAGAGAAGACTGAAGGCTTTGTATCAAGTCTAGGGTTACCAACGCCGAATTGCCAGGGCGTTTAACAAGAAAGTTAAGTCCAGAAACCTTTAGGAAGGAGATATGGTATTGAAAGATAACCGGGCTCCCATCCATGACCCTAGGGGCAAGTTCAGACCCAATTGGACTGGTCCTTACATCATCAAATCAATCTAGTCAGGAGGGGCGATTATTCTCATGGACTTAGATGGCCTAGAGTTCTCACAGCCGATCAATATGGACAAGTTAAAGAAATATTACCCTTGAGAGGCTCGCTAGGCCAAAAACCCGAAAGGGTGACCCAGGCAAAAGTTAGAGCATGAAAAATTAGAAATAAAGAAAAACTGAGCTCGCAAGGTTGAAAACCCTAAATGGTAACTTTGGCAAAAGTTAGAGCGCAAAAGGAGAAAGTTAATACTCGAGTGAACCTGAACCGAACTACGTAAGGCCTGATTTCCATCTTTGGGATACGTAGGCAACTTCATCCTGAAGTTCGGCTATAACTATCTCCAACTCAACTGTCTTATCCGTTTTCCTGATCAGGTCATCTCTATTCATCATCTGTTAGTTCAGTTGTGATCTTTATTTTGGGAAGAAAAACTGGTTACAATGCAGAGCAGTAGTGGTATGCAATCAGGGGCAATTATGATCTTTTGATTCGGGGCTGTACGTCTTGAGAGATGATTCTGCGTGAGTCAGGTGGTGATCATTCCCAAAAATTGTTTTGAAAAGTTTTAATAAAAGTTGATTTTTCTCAAAATTTTACCCTTTTACAACTTGGACCATTTTTGGGACCGAAAGGAAAATTTTCAGTACTCGCAACTTTAATTTCATTGGTTTCAACACAAGTACATTCTCCAACTCTTTGATTTAACAAATTTGTTTTTACGTCATAAAACTTGAAAAGAAAGATCAAAACAGTAAAACTAGGGGCATAGCTAAGTCAGGTAGCTCTATGTTTTTCGCAGCTAAAGATGGCCCAACTTGTTCTTCGTCTTCAAGCCAAGCTAAACACTCGTTAGAAAGGGCATAACTGAAGCTAAAGGTAGGGGCTAGAAGCTCCCTTGTTCTCCAGGCAGTAAGCTATCGAGGCAAGTGTGAACCACGAATGGGAAATGAAGCCGGGTATTCCACTTCCTCATCTGGACGTGTCTGCTCATGCCCAAACTAGCGTCTGAATTGAAAGGGGAAATAGAACACATAGTGTGTGAGGCCAATCAACTGCATACCCGGCTGTCAGGACATGTTGTAGCTCATGCTAGCCAAATTAATCCAGGGGCAATGCCAAGTTATGCCAACTGTAGATTTGTTGCACATCCAATCACACCACAACCCCTCTGAAGGGAAATCGACCAGCCATTGGCGAAAGAAGTAAGCTCTAGCTGAGTACTCGGGGCAAGGGTCCACTACTTCTAGTTTATCCATAAGCCATACCTGGGGAGGGATGAAAAATAAGAGAGATTAAAGAATAGAGAGGTGTACAATGAGGGAAAAGTAAGGAAGATGTTATGAGAGAAAAATAGAGATTGAGTGTCGAGTGATGTGAGAATCATAAATTAACAAGGTAGGAAATAATACCTGGAGAAGTAGTGAACTTCCTGCCAACCGAGTGGTTTCTCCCCGACGGAAAGCATCCAAACCCATCAAGGTTTCGGCCAGTGCCAAACCCATGCAACTCTTACCCTCTTTCAAACATTGAGCCACTTTGATCAACCAGATGCTAGCTCCGCCAAAACTAGGGGCAAGGAGGAATTGTGCAAGTAGGCATTAACAGAGAGCATGTTGTCGGTGGCCTCACCAGAGAAGATCACTCCTATCTCCAATAGCGAAAAATCAATAAACTAAACCGGGGATGTCTAGCTTCCCATCATGTGCCAAGGATCGAACCTCGTGTAATGTTATCCCACACATCCGTCCCAAAGCTTGGGCATGGCCAAAACAAGGCTGCGACATGATTTCTTCGTCGCGCCGAGATTCCATCAATGCTTAAAATTCTTCGATTGTCAGACACATCTCCTGTGATCCAAATTAAAGCACATGTGTGATCGGGTTCCAACATCGAACAGTAGCATGGAGGAATAGAAAGCAAAGAGAAGTGCGACTTAGAGGAAAAAGGGCATTTAGGCCAAAACCGTGAAAGTTCACCTTTTCCGAGCCATCCAGAGTGGCTACCCAGTCTTGGAGCCTATTGTTAGGAAATGTTTCCATCTTGAGAGCAAAATACCAAAGACTTGCTATTCTGCCAGAAAAACAGCATAGGAGCACCATTTATAGAGGTTGAGAAGGAACAGTGCATGACAGCTAGACAGCACTAACCAACCTCATATTTAGGCCCAGCCATGCCTCAGTGAAGCCTAGCCGTGCCTATTTGGGCTCAGCCGAGTCTAAATGAGGGCCCAGATCAGTGTGATTTCAAAAAAGGCTGGCCTTTGTCCTGATGTACGACGGTTGTGTTTTAAGTCTTGTTTTGTTTGTACCAAATGTTTTTTTAGTATTTTCAAGTTGTTTTCATTTTATTTTCCTATTATCGAGTTGTATTTTACATTTTGCTCGGTTGTGGGTTGCTATCTGATTCAAGAATGAATGCAAGAGCAGCTATTCGTTGTTTTAAGTCTTGTGTGAAATTACCATACAAAGGTTATGCTATTCATCACATATGCAAGGAGATCATTCAAAAATTTGTCTTTTATAAAATAGCGGGTCCAATCCTGATCATTGTTTGACAAAGCAACAAAACAAAAGAAAATCCTTCAAACAAAAAGGTCTATCTAAAGCTAGTCTTTAACTACAAATCAAAACAAAAACAAAAACAGAAAATCATCATCATTATCATCATCATCAGTAACCCATCCTCACTCTCTTCCTCCTCGACTACGGAGGGGGTGTATCGCTGTCATCACTGGAGCTGCTAGACTACATGTCAACCGCATCCCCCTCCTCTTCAAAAGTCGTGCACTCCTCAAAGGACTCCTTGGGAGGTGAGCGTTATCTCACTCTGCCTCTCCTCCAGTCAGCTCCAACCTTGCCCCTCACTGAGCCTCGTCTCCGTCACCTAGCTGGATGAGCTCCTGTAGGTGTAACTGGTGCTGGCTCAAGCTAAAAGAAGAAAGGAAAAAAAGAAATTACAGATATTAGAAGAAATCAACAGAGTTGTGAGCAAGTTTGTAAAAATTGTAAACTAGGGACAAAAGCATACCTCAATCCCATGAGTGGCCAGAGCAATCTGCCTCCTCCGCACCATCAGAAGCAGGCAGTCAATCCTCTGGAGGAGGCCAACAACATATGCCCTGGGTACCTACAAAAGGAAGAGCATTTGAGAACAGTGAACAGAAATAACAGGGTACAGTGAACAGAAATAATAGGGTACAGTGAAAACATAAAGTAGCACAGTGGGCAGAAGTATAAAGAAGTGTGGGCCTGTTCAATGGCTGGAGCAAGCATCAACTTGCGATCCCTCTCCTCAATATGCTCAAGGGGGATCTGCTCAATCACCCCGTTTGGCCACATGTATACAACCTCAGTCGAAATCATAAGAAACCCGGAAGCGAGAGCGCCTCTAGCAGTAGTAGCAGCAACCTCTGGAATAGCACGGGCCATGCTATGGATAAGAGACGCCATCAACCGAGTCTGAAAGAAGGTAGTGAAGTCCCGAGCTCATGATGTTAGTCACCATCCTCTCCTAACATCAGGAAATCGATATGAGGAACGTCGTGAAGATCATCCACTACCCTCATACTGGGAGGAAGAGGATGTGGAATGTCTGAATCTGCTACCCCTCGTGTCTGGCAGATGACCCTCTCCCCCAGGTAAAAGCTCAACCAAAGGGGCCCTCAAACAGAAATTGCATGGTAAAGGCGTGCCACGCAGCAACGTAGGTCGCCCTCGCTACCTGAGGAATACCCACTTAGGGGTGCCAGTCAACCTATGAAAGCAGATGTTAGATGTCAAAGATCTAAGCAGTATGGAAGTACAGTATGAGAATAATAGTGCAGTGCGAAAATAATGCAGCGGAACCAGTGCAATATGGAAACAGTGTGGTATGGAAATAGTACAGTATGAGAATAACAGCAGTATGGAAACAATAGTATGGAAGTTAAAGACTAGTATTTTGTTACCTGATTCGCAGTGGTGGTGTCAAGTAGAGAAAGTAAGGGAGGTCTCGGTCTACGAGACGACGTCGCTCAAATTGGGAGTTATAGTACCGGGAGCAGGGCACTGACATCTCAATCAGTCTCACCGGGACCGGAGCTAGAGAAGAGAAATATGTGTAAACCCATAGCTCCAAGAAGAAAAAGATGGATGAAGTAAATGAGCAAATAAACAGGAAATGCAAAGCAAAGATGAGCAGGAAATGCAAAATTGAACAGAACGCACATAAAAAGTAAGTGTAAGGTGTACCTCCTAAACTCTCCAGTAGCCACACAGTGAATCCGCTGTACAGCGGGATACGAAGCTCATATAGCAGTATAAGGTGGCCAGGCTGGCGCCACCCCAGTCATACTCTGTTACCTGTGGTAGGTGCACCAGTGCTCCTAGAAGATATAACCCCATAGTATTCTCCCTGTTCACAAACATGGTAGTTTCAGGGAGATACATAAGGAAGCCGCGGGTGTACTAGGCGACCTCATCTAGAGTAGTGGGCTGAAAGTCGAAGAAGTGATCAAAGAACTAACTATACCTCACCATCCCATGACTGGTGGTGTCTGGGATCGCCCCGAGGAGTTGACAATGTGCGGCTCTCCACTGTATCATATCAGGATCACATGGGATTGAGCCGCCAACCCTAATCCGCAGGCCAGTGAGCATCGAGAAATTGTACAGGGTCAAAGTTAGCTCCCCGATTGATGAGAAGTGGAACAAGTCCATAGTGTCCCATCATCTCTCTACTAGGGTCCTGTATAGCAGCGACTCAGTCCTCATCTGTATGAGCCCTGAACAGAAGGGCCCAAAGCCAGCAGCATCAACCAGTGTGTGGACCTCTGCGGGACGCCTCTCATACCAGCGCCGGGGTTGGATATGGATCCATAGTTGCCAATCCTTCTAGTTATCATCTGTAAATTGGGAGTATTATCAATATGGGTATAGCACTAACAAATGGTTTGTTTAAGAGATTCAACATATGTGCAAAACGAAGGAAAAGTTGCTTATCGTGGAGGCATCAGCGGACAAGTGCTCCATGGACTCTCGCAGTAGGATGTCCTCATCTATCCCTGGGATGAGGCCCTCAAATCTCAAAATACCACCTGGGGGTGGAGCATATGTACGTGGTCAGTAGGTGGCCGTATCAAATGGACTATCGATGTGGGGAGGCAATGTAGGAACGTCTTTAGCTTCTATATCTGCACCTAAGACGACCCAATACCAATTGCAGGGTTTGGGATGGGAACCTCGTCTCTAGCCATAGAGAGAAAGTGAAAGAAAAAAAAAAGTGAAGAAAAAGTGAAGGGATGAGTGAAAATGAGTGAAAACCCCAAAATCCAAACCCTAGGAGAGAGAAAATAAAGAGGAGGTGGAAAATCAAAGGGGAAAACAAAAAAGGTGTGAGCAAATGTGAGAGAAATCAAAGGAAAAACTCAAACTCCGTTAAATCAATATTTGTTCGGTTCAAAATATAGAGAAGGGAATGGGGTTTCAAAGAAAAATTGCAAGGGTTGTTGGGTAACTCAAGGAAAGGGGAAATCTAGAGAGAGAGGGAGGTTAGAGAGAGAGGAGAAGGAGTTTCGGATGGGAGTGTGTGAGAAAATAAGGCTTGAGTTGGTTTAAAACAACTGTGACTTGCGGAATGCCTGAAACTGCCCCTGCCGCTATCGAGGCCCGGCCGGCTTTATTGATGCCCGACTATGCTTCATCGAGGCCCAGCCGGCTCTCAGTGTGAATTTAGTCAATTTTTTATTTTATTTTATTTCTTGTATTGTGGAGTTTTAAGCAAACAGAAAAACAGTGAAGAAAAAAAATATCAAAAAAAAAAAAAAGAAAATATCAAAAAAAGAAGGAAGGGAAAAATGAGCGGAAAAATATAAAAAGAAGAGGGAAAAGAAAAGAGAGGAATTTTGTTCATTCTATTTTGTTTTATTGTGCGAATGCATAATTTGATTTATTTGATTTTTAATTCATTTTGTTTGTTTAACTCATAATTTGATTTGTTTTGTTTAAAACTTTTAATTTGTTTAAACTGTTCCGGTAGTTTATAAATTGTTTTACCTGAATCGTAATATATTCTGCTATTCCATAAATAAACGATATTATGTGTTTGGTTCATTCAGAGGAATTTTGGACAAAATCATTCGTGCCATAGTAAAATCATCATCCATTTTACAATCAAATTGAAACGTGGTGTGTCGTTTTCAAAAGCCCATTTTCAACACATGGGCAAATTGGCTTTCACTTTACTACATTGCTTTGATTGTTTTGATTTTATGTGTCTTTGAGTAGAATCTATGTTTACTTCTAATTCACGTTTATGCATTGTGTCTTGACTTGAGTTATCTCTGCGGGCCTTATGGCTTCATTTCTTAGGCCTTCCCGGGAATGAGATAATTTCGCTTCAGAGTTTGGCTGCTTTTGAATTTGGCTGCTTATGCATTATTCTGATCTCCTCCTCTCGCATGCGAAGCGTGAGGATCGTTTACCTCAGTTAAAAACAACAAGTGCGCCTGTTTGTTCACACTACTTTTCCTCCTCTCGCGTGCGACACGTGAGGATTGTTTACCTCGATTAAAAATAACAGGCGTGTCCCAGTGTTCACACCATCTTTCTTCCTCTCGCGTGCTATGCGTAAGGATTGTTCACCTCGGTTAAAAACAACGGGTGTGTCCTGGTGTTCACACCACCTTTCCTCCTCTCGCATGCGATGCGTGAGGATTGTTTACCTCGGTTAAAAATAACAGGTGCACCTGTTTGTTCACACCACCTTTCCTCTTCTCGCGTGCGACGCGTTAGGATTGTCCAAATTGGTTAAAAACAACGGGTGCACTTGTTGTTCATACCATCCTCCTCCTTTCGTGTACAACGCATTGGGATTGTCCAAATTGGTTAAAAACATCGGGTGTGCCTGGTGTTCACACCATCCTCCTCCTCTCGTATGAAACACGTTAGGATTGTCCAAATCATTTAAAAATAATAGGTGCACTTGTCTGTTCACACCACCTCTCCTCCTATCGCATGAGATGCTTTAGGATTGTTTGCTTCAGTTAAAAACATCAGGTGTACCTGTTTGTTCACACCACCCTTCCTCTTCTCTCGTGAGACGTGTTAGGATCTCGATTGAAAACCTCGGGTGTGCTCGATGGTTACGTCGCCCTTCACCCTTCCTACGCGAGGCGTAGTTAGGTCTGCATTTTCTTACATCCTTTCTACATGAGACGTAGTTTGGTTTGTGCTTTCTTTGTCCTTTCCACATGAGACGTGCCTGTTTATTCACTTCTTTCTATGTGAGACACAGCGGGATTCATTTTGCTCTGATTTACATTTTCATTCAAACGTTACATTCCTATTTAGATCGTAGCGTTGTTTCATTGCTTCATTTGCATTCGAATGTTTCATTGCATTGTTTCATTGGTGTTTCATTGCATGATCATAAGTTATTTTATGCATGTCATTTTGCATTTTGCCCTTGAGTTCAATCTTTGCATTTATGTCTTGATTTCTTGCCCAAGTCTTGCGGCTTCGTCAAAATGGGTCGTCTCTGGGCTTTAACATTCACTCACGTCACTTTATGTCAAAGAGGGGCAACTGTAGACACCTCATTTTTTTGAGTTCTGTCAAAAAGAGGCTCAAGCGCTTTGCCTGGTATACTCGATGATGAAAGTGGTGCTGTGCGTGGTTCGAGGTCTCAACGAAGGGGCTATGTTTAAGCTCCAAAACAATCCCAAACCTTCCATATTCACACTGTTTGTACCTCAAAAATCTATTTTTACACATTGTGCCATCCTATGTTGAGTCTGAAGCAGAGAGACAGGGGATCACATCGAGCCCCAACCGTGCCTCATTGGGAGCTGGCCATGGCTATTTATGGCTGGCCGTGGCTTGGTACAGAGAAACACTGTTCTGGGTGAGAGCCCGCTAGTTGTCCATTTTTGAAGATATTTATGACCTCTTTTGCTCAAATTCTATAAAAACGAAGTTGTATCTCTGTTTTGAGGGTTGAAAAAAATTCTAAAAAGCTTATACACCTTCTTGAGAGTTCCTTCTTCTTGTGCCAGCAACCTTTGAGCAAGCTTTCCACCTTTAACCTATATCCATACACCATATACACCTTCACACCTTAGCCTTAGAACCTTGGTTGAGCCTTGAGCAACACAATTCAAGCTTGAGAGTGTGTTTGGACATAGTTTGATTCACAACAAAGAGCTTACCTTTCTTGAGAGGTATAACCTTACTATCTTTTTTCTTGCTCTCTTTGCTATCTCTTGCTATCTAGTTCTTGTATTTTTGTATTGTTTTGATCCTCTTTCAAGTGTCCAAGCTTGGATTTGGATAGCTACCAAAGGGTAGAGAGAGTTAACACTCTTTCTTACACCTTCACCTATAGCTCAAACCCTTGTTTTTACACCCTTTTCTTTGCTTTCTAAATTGATTTTCAGAGTTTAAAAGAGGCTAAAAATCATGTTTTGAGGTTTCAAAAGTAGAGGGGTTAGCCATCCCTCCTTGTTCTTGCTTTATAGCCTTATTTTCTTTACTTGTTGTTTAGTTTTTTGGGCTCTTTTTCATGCACTTTGAGCCACTATTTTTCACCCATTAAGGGTTGTTTTAGGACTATCCTAGGTTATTTAATTAGTTCATGCTTTGATTAGTTTGCTTGTTGTCTCATAAGTTCGCATATATAGCTTGTTGTATGTTGTTCTTGGCCTTTCTTTGTTTAATTTCTATGTTTAAGGGTCTCCTTTTAATAATCAACTTACTATTCATTTCTTTCATTTGAGAGTTGTTTAAACCGGTTGATGGTTGTTCAAAACATGAGTTGGAGATCTATGTTTAATGGCTTTATCTCTACGGAGGTTCATCGCCAACGGCATAGTCTCTCTTTCATGTTGAGAATCATTTCCCGTTTGACATGCTTCTCATTTAGTGGATTTAATTGTTATCTTGGACAAATGGACTAAAGAATGGAAAGGTCTAAAAATTGCTAAAATGAATCAACCCACATAAAGAAAATGAGTAGTATTGCTTGGATTTGGCCGGACGTTATGTCGAGTCTATTGTGTTAAGGGTTGTCTTACATCAATTCATGATGTTTTGATGAGCCTTGAAGCGTTCCTACCTCTCTCTTTGAGCTTACTCAATGATAGGAAGGATGGGTGGTTATTGATTCATTGCATTCATTAATTATTGTCCAAAATCAAGCCCTAACTGTAGACACCCCATTTTTGACCGACCTTAAGACTCAGACGTCATTGATTGAGCGCTCAGTGATTGCGCATGTTGTGCTTGTTTCGAGGTTTCCAGAGTTTTGGCTGAGAGCGGTCTTGTAGACTTTGTGGTCGTAGACCACTTTTGAGGGAGTGGTCTTGTAGACTTTGTGGTCGTGGACCACTTTTCCCGTTTGGAGACTAATTTTCAGTTTTCGGAGCCTTCAACCGCGCGCCTTGGCTCGGGACCGCTTAACATTCTCCGTTTGGCATGGTTTTTGAACCACACCTTGTTGCCTCTGTCTAGAGGGACACTGTGGTCTGGGAGACCACTTTTGTGGTCGTAGACCACTTTTGGTGCTCGACAGCTAGTTTTCGAGGCTCCCGACTGCGCGGCTTGCCTCCCGAACTTTCGTCTTACATCCGTTTTGGTTTGTTTTTGGTACAAACCTTGTTTTCCTTGTTTGGAAGGTGGTACAAGGGTGGGAGACCAGTATTTCCCCTTGGAGACCACTTTTCTTCCCGCCAGCTAGTTTTCTGGTCTGACAACTGGTCTCCTTGGTCTTTAGGCCATCTTTTCTGGTCGGCCACCACACCACTGCATTGTTTTCATGCTCTAGACTATCTCCCACCATGGCCGATCAGTTTTTGTCTTGGGAGACCACTTAAAGTGGTTGGCTGACCACTTAAAGTAGCTGGTCGACCACACTTCAAGTGGTCGACTGATTTTTGTCACATTTTTGGAGATATTTTTGGCCAGCTGGCACAGTTGGAGAGCACTAGAACCATCATCCATACACGTGTATGGAGGGATGGCCTTGAGCCTTAGTTTCTTCAAGAAGCTTACACTTTTGTTCTCTATATAAGAGAACCTCCTCCTCTCTCATCTAGGTTCAGAATTTTGAGGCTTGAGTGATAGATACACACTTGTCTCTATATTTTCTTGTTTGTTCTTGTTTTGTGCCTTAAAGTGTCATTTTGCCTCACTTTTGTACACAAACACACACTCAAACACCATACTCTTGGAACTGAGGTCCCTTGAAGTTGTTTTTGAGATTCTTGGACTGGTTTGAGCTCAAATAAGTTGCTGGAGTTGCAGCTTTAAAGGTGGTCTTCAAGGATGAGCTTTTAACCTTTTAAACCCCCATTCTTGCTTAAGATTTTAGCCTTACTTGATGATTGTTTTAAGCTCAACTCTAAACTAAAAAAAGTTTTGATTTTGTATGCTTAAGATCTTTGTTTAAGGTCACTTTTGTGTTGGGGGTTGTCTACCCCCTCTTAGGCCTTGTTTGGCCTTGCTTTTGTGCCTTCTTTTTGAGCCTTTGGGACCACCTTGTTTTGACCTTCTCACCACTGAAACTCAGAGGAATTTCAGTGGTGGAAGTGGTGTTTTGAGGTCCCAAAAAGGAGAGGGTCATGCCCTCTCCTTGTGTCTTCAATACTTGTCTTGAATGTCTCATGTGTGAGCGTGTTTGTTAAGCTTATGTTGACCATATCTTAGCTTGTATTTGGAATTATTTTAGCATGGCATGCCACTGTTTTTACTTGGTTTTGTCACTCCATACATGCCTAATACACTTGTAGTGTAAATCTCACAAACTAGTCTTGTATACTTCATGAAGTAGCATGTCATTCTAGCTTGTTTTGTTTCCATTTCAGCATGTTTTTGGTGATGTTTTGCCATGTCATACCTCTGTTAGGGTTTGGTTTGGTCACCTCTTGCATGCTCCGTGCACTTGTAGTGCATTTCCATGATTTAGCCTAACATGCATCATATTTTAACATATCATTCTAGCATGCTTTTAGCTTAACTTCAAGAAGCTTTTGTCCATGTTTTAGCATGCTCTAGCTCTGATTTTGGTTGTTTTGGCCATGCATGACTTGTTTTGTATAGCCATGGTTCAATCTAGCTTGTTAGCTTTGTGTACCAAGTCCATTAGCATGCTTTACTTGAACTATTTGAATGATTTGGCATAATTTATTATGTGATTTCAGTCCATGTTTCATGCTCATGCACTTGCACTTGCATTTATCACTCATTCAATGCGCTAGAGGGTTTCCCCTTTTATGCCTTAACATGAATCATTGCGTATGCCTTCGTGCCTTAGCTTGCGAGCCATCATTTCAATGTGTTTTTGGGGTTATCTTGCCATGATATAATTCTGATTTTTGTTGATTAAGTCATCCCATGCTTGGTCTTAATAGGTGTAGTGTAATCCACCTTATTTGCCTTGTATGCATCATGCCATATGCCCTTCATGCTAACTTGTTTTGGCTTCCTTCCATGCATGTTTTAGTATTATTTCGGCATGATCTAGGACTGTTTTAGGTTGCCCTTGTGTAGACGTCCCCCGAATGTCCCGAGAGGGAAATCCCGTTTTGTTCGTTTGGGCTTACTACCATTCGGACTCCATGTCACGGTCCTGTATCTAATCTCGCGGAGTGCAATGCAAGACCGATGAATCATCAAAGAGTCCAAATCTGGCAAATCGTTTTTGAAAATAGATTTTTTGAAAGTGTCAAACATGGACTGCTTTGCCAGATACAGAGTCGCCACCTAAATATTTTGTTTTGGAAAATTTAGGAAACCCTGACTCGTGCCTAAGGCCATGTGTCCGTCATCACCAATGTTGCCTTAACTCGGGAACTTGGGTACGATTGGGGAAGGTCACTTCGTGAGCACCCCTGCTCGCCCAATCAAAGATCGGCGTCTACTAACCATGATATAGAGTTTTAAAAAACATTATGCGCTCTTATTCCGGTTATTAGCCTACAATTACTATGTGATGCACACAACATACAAGTATAGACTGGATCGCTTGAGTTGGAACAAAACATTTCATGTTTGTTTATTTGAAAGATGGTTTGATGGTGCTACTCGCAAGTAGGCTAAGACGTGGATTTGCCACCCTCAAGTGGGCTTAGAAAATATGATTTTGCCACTTTCAAGTGGGCTTAAAAACTCTCATTCAACGCATTGTTCCAATTCAAATAATCCAACCTTCAACCACAGGCATTCAGGCAGTTATATCACATAAGCAGTTAGCCTTATGGTAAGCGTGCTATCATGGCAGTCATTCACACGCATGCAAGGATGCTAAAGCATAAACACTTACCGAGTACTCCGAGCAAAAGCAATGAACATGTTAGTAATCAAATGTATGATCCAAGTCCATGTTAAAAATGGCTAATGTATCGCAGGCAAAATGCAACTAGAATAGGCTCGGCTAATCTAAAGATGGCATGTGAAATGCAACAACTTGATACACGTATTCAACTTGGAATTTGAAATACTATGTAGTTAGTATGATGCGCCGAGCCCGGTGCATGCAATACTGATGAATGATGCAAACATGCATAGCATAAGGATGCTAATTGAAATATGCCCTAATACTAACAATCATGAGCGGTTAAATAAAATGGAGAAAGACGTGGGGTTGGAAGACACGCATCACACACACGCACGCTTATTACAAAATTGCCCTCTCTCGGAGGGTCCGAATAAATAATACAAACTGAATAAATAACAACTACAGCTAATTATTACACAATTCTTAACTAATTAAACAAATTAATTAAGCTATGGAAAAAAAACAGTAAAATAGCCTCGGGAAGAGGGATCAATGCATGCTTGGTCAGCTTTACCCGAAAATCCATTGCCATGCCTCATGTTGCCTCTGTTTGCACTGTTTTGTTCCTCTGAAAATTGCATAAGTCTCCAGAACACTTCTGATCCACCTCATGGATGCTGTGAGAGGCCATCGGCCACTGGAAAATGGTCATCGACCAGTTGTGAGGATATCGGCTAAGTATGGTTGGTCGGTCGGCACTGAAAGAAGTCGACTGGCTATTTATTCCTGCAGAACCCTGTTTTGCTGCAGCAGAGAGCAAACAGAGCATGGCAATGCATTTACCAGACAATGTTTGCACAACCACGCTCCCTATCATGTTTAAGACTCTAGGGAGTGTAGTTCTTCAATCCTCGGACCATCAATCACGCATTTCAATGCATGATGGCCAAAGAAGCCAAGTGTGCAACTCAATATGGAATGAAATGCACAAAACACATAAAGGGCCCCAACCTTTATCATGATTGTTCAAGAGGCAAGGGATGCATGCTCAATGCTATGTAACCTAAGCATGCAAACAAATTAATGCAAAATGAGTATGCTAGCAAGCAATATACAATAGGCATACAACTTAAATATGCAAACATACAACCTAGCATACACAATGCTATATGAACTATGGCATGCTCAATGCAACTAACCACCTAATATACACAATGCAAGGAGTGACATGGCATACACAATGCTAGCAACATAACATGCACAACACATTGTAACATGGCATACACAATGCAAGATGGACTTAAACTAAAATGAATGGGCCTCAGCCACACTTAAATCAGTGGCCATATGATGAAAATGAGACAACCGAAATACATGCAAACATGCACGAATGCAAAGAACCGATCCTAAGGCACAACATGCAACTCTAACAAAGCATGGCAAAGGATGAAATATGGCACAGAATGGCACATGATCCAGCTCTGAAATATGATGCACAATGGTCCCGAATCATGCAAACACTTCACACGATGCATGCTAGATGGCCCGAATACCGAAACTAGTGAAGTGCGTTACACTAGAGGCACACAAAGAAATGCACAAATGGCAAAACCAACCCCAAATAGACCGTAGGCAGGTCCAAGATAGTGGGAAATTGGTCTAAAATGATGGCTCGGAATGCATTCAAATGAAGGCCATGCAATGGTCAGTAAATGAGGCATACAAGCCCGACTCTCTAATGCACTTAAAGAGTGAAAATCATGGGAATATGGTATACATATAGGCTCTGAAATATGATGTGCAATGGCCCCAAAACATGAAAACACCTCAGTATATGCATGCGATGGACCTCAAAACTCAAAGTTAAGCATGGATATTAAACTACAGGCATGCAAAACAAGCATCATTCGACCATGAGACTCAAAAATAGAGCTAAGGCAGTCCAAAACATGCACAAAATCAGTTTAAGGAAAGGCCAAAATATGCTAGGAAAGGCGGCCAAAACATCATGCAAAACAAGCTAGTGAACCATGACTTACACTACAACTATATGAAGCATGCGAAGGACTACCAAACCAGCCAAAAACAGAAACAAGGCATGCCAAAATATGACCAAAAACTCACTAGAACTCAGTCAACACATGCTAGAATGAGGTGCTCCTTTGAAAGGCTATGCAAGGAGTTACTCTACACATGCAAGATAGACATCAAAAATGGCAAAACCACCTCTGGACAGAGGTTATGAGGGCCCTAAAACTCATCAAAAAGGGCCTAAAAGGGGGCTAGGAAGCATGCAAGTGAAGGCTCCTTTGAAAGGCCATGAAGAGGGTTACTCCACACATGCAAGATGGACACTTAACATGGCGAAACCACCTCTGGACAGAGGTCATGCAGGTTATAAAAATCACAAATAATATCCTGAAACATGGCTTGAAAACATGCAAATAGGGGCTCCTTTGTAAGGCCAAGAAAGCTAGTAAACAAGACAAGGGGTGAGAGGATCACCCCTCTCTGATTTTGATGCTCAAAAACACATAATAACCACTGAAAATCCACTAAATTTCAGTGGTCAAAAGGGCCAACAAAGCTCAATACAAAAGCCCTAATGCATGGCTCAAAACAAAGAGAAATGAAGCATGCAAAGGGGGTAGGTGACCCCCAACAGAAAAGAGGTCTTAAACAAACATGTTAAGAAGCTTAAAACAAGACTTTTTTCAGTTTATGACAAAGCCCAAATATGCTTGCAAATGGAGCTAAGATGTGAATCAAAATAATGCTTAAAAGGGGGAAATGAGTGTTACCCTTGTAGAGAAGACCTCCAGCAGCTTCTGGACCAAAGTAGCAAACCTTCAACCTCTGAAAATCAGCTCCAAGGTGCTTGGATGGATGGTGGAAGGGTTAAGCTAAGGGTTGGTGTGCAAAGGGGCAAGAACTATGGAGTATTTGAGCACAAAAGAGAGAGATATAGAGAGGTGTATATTGTATGCCTTAGAAGCAAAGTCTGAACCCTTGCAATGGAGAGGGAAGGCTTCCTTTATAGACCAAGGAGACCAAAGCTTCTCCAAGAAGCCAAGAAGCAAGGCCAAAAATCCTCCATACACGTGTATGGAGGATCCAGTTTGTGCCCTCCAGCTGGCACAGCTGGCATCCATTCAATCTGTAGAATACGTAGGAAGGCCGTCGGCCAGCAAAATTGGTCGGCTGGCTACTATAAATGGTCGGCCTGCTACTTATTTGGTCGGCTGGCACGTTGTTTGGGTCGGCCGGCACATTGTTTGGTCGGCTGGCAGGAAAAATCTGCTCTGTAGGTTCAACTTCAAACGGGCATAACTCCTTCATATGAACTCATTTTCAGGTCATTCTTGTGTCCAAATTGAAGCCCCAGAAGTAAGATTTCCAATGGTACCCGCCTTGCATTAAAATTCTATCTGTGAAAAAAGTTATGTCTATTTTGGTGAACCCGCGCAGTTTCGATCCAACCGAATTGACGCCCCACTTCAACCAATCATATCTCCCCATCCAGACTTGCCTTTAGGAGATTCTTGAGTGTAAAATGAAGCCCCGGAAGTATTCTTTCCAATGGTGTGGCGTCATAGCTTAAACCTAAGTGTATAGACAGATAAGCCTGATTTAGCGAGGACCGCTCGATTTTCTCTTAACGATTTATACCCACCTTCTTCTTCAACTTGGTTTCTTTCCTCTTCTCCTCTCTTCTGCAACTCCAAACTCCTAAATAAGGTGTTTTGAAAGATTTTTCAAAGATTTCAACTCGCTTTCATTCATTTCCACTTTGTCCTTGCTCGGTTTCCCAAAAAGCGCAACATTTAACGAAATGCGAGCGTCGGAACATCATAGGAACTTTATTTTCAAAACATTTTGAAAGAGAGGGTTTCAAGGTCTAAAATCTTTTGATAAAGATTGTTTTAGTCTAAAAAGGGGTATGAAGTTGAGATTTGACTCTCTCTCATTGCTGAAGAAACTGAACCTTTGCCCTGTACACGTCAGTAGTGCCCAAGTCTTAAGGGCAGTAAAAAATGGGGTGTCTACAGTTGCCCCTCTTTGACAGAACTCGGAAGTCAAGAAGTGACGGGAGTGAATGTCAAAGCCCAAAGACGACCCATTTTTGACAAGGCCGAAGACTTGGACAAACAAAGTACAAATAAATAAATGGTTGCGCCTGCAGGCTGCCTACGTATCCCTTTACAAGGAATCAAACCAGCGTAGTTCAGGGGCAGGATGCAAAATGTTATGCAGGAAGATTTTGATAATTGGACTTATACGCTACGCGAAGCCGATTTGACAATTGGGCTTATACGCTACACGAAGCTGGTTTGAAAATTGGACTTATACGCTACACGAAGCCGGTTTGATAATTCAGGATTTATGCAATGCACTGTAATGACTAAAATGCAATGTGATAGCTAGGAAAAAGGAGGTACCTTACAGGGGCAATTGGCAATGACTTACCTCGGCAATGTCCTACCTCATGCTGATGTGGGAATCTTCCTCTTCTGTATCTTGTATTTCTGAACCGTAGGTACTACTTTTCTCTCTGGCTATGGTCACAACTTTTCCTATTCTCCAACAGGGTGACAGACTAGGTTGATTCGGTATCCAGAATTGAGGCGCATACACATGTTATCTCAATCTATGGGGCTGCCATACAGATTTCAAGCCGAGGATATACCCCTGGGTATTTAAACCAGACTTTAGTCTCAGAAATCCCGAACCTTTGCGTTCTAGGCATGAGCCATTCGAACTCTAGTTTCCACCGTCTCAGTTGGTCTCTTAGGAACTCACTGCAAACATAGGCAGGTGGCTATACCAAACCACCGGAAGTCGTTCGAGCACGACAAACACCAAAGGAATTGCACCTTTAGAGGATTTAAGGTCTCCTAGACCAGAGAGTGCACAAGACAGTGCGATGCGCTAAACAGCGCGATGCGTTAGACAACGCGAGTGCACAAGACAGTGCGATGAGATGGGTGCGCAAGACAGCGTGAGCAATGCAATGCACTAACAAGTGCAGGTAAGATGCGCAAGACAGCGTGAGCAATGCAATGCACTAACAAGTGCAGGTAAGAACTACACTCCCTATCATGTTTAAGACTCTAGGGAGTGTAGTTCTTCAACCCTCGGACCATCAATCACGCATTTCAATGCATGATGGCCAAAGAAGCCAAGTGTGCAACTCAATATGGAATGAAATGCATAAAACACATAAAGGGCCCCAACCTTTATCATGATTGATCAAGAGGCAAGGGATGCATGCTCAATGCTATGCAACCTAAGCATGCAAACAAACTAATGCAAAATAAGTATGCTAGCAAGCAATATGTAATAGGCATACAACCTAAATATGCAAACATGCAACCTAGCATACACATTGCTATGGACTATATGGAACACACAATGCTATATGAACTATGACATGCTCAATGCAACTAACCACCTAATATACACAATGCATGGAGTGACATGGCATACACAATGCTAGCAACATAACATGCACAACACATTGTAACATGGCATACACAATGCAAGATGGACTTAAACTAAAATGAATGGGCCTCAGCCACACTCAAATCAGTGGCCATATGATGAAAATGAGACAACCGAAATACATGCAAACATGCACGAATGCAAAGAACCGATCCTAAGGCACAACATGCAACTCTAACAAAGCATGGCAAAGGATGAAATATGGCACAGAATGGCACATGATCCAGCTCTGAAATATGATGCACAATGGTCCCGAATCATGCAAACACTTCACACGATGCATGCTAGATGGCCCGAATACCGAAACTAGTGAAGTGCGTTACACTAGAGGCACACAAAGAAATGCACAAATGGCAAAACCAACCCCAAATAGACCGTAGGCAAGTCCAAGATAGTGGGAAATTGGTCTAAAATGATGGCTCGGAATGCATTCAAATGAAGGCCATGCAATGGTCAGTAAATGAGGCATACAAGCCCGACTCTCTAATGCACTTAAAGAGTGAAAATCATGGGAATATGGTATACATATAGGCTCTGAAATATGATGTGCAATGGCCCCAAAACATGAAAACACCTCAGTATATGCATGCGATGGACCTCAAAACTCAAAGTTAAGCATGGATATTGAACTACAGGCATGTAAAACAAGCATCATTCGACCATAAGACTCAAAAATAGAGCTAAGGAAGTCCAAAACATGCACAAAATCAGTTTAAGGAAAGGCCAAAATATGCTAGGAAAGGCGGCCAAAACATCATGCAAAACAAGCTAGTGAACCATGACTTACACTACAACTATATGAAGCATGTGAAGGACTACCAAACCAACCAAAAACAGAAACAATGCATGCCAAAATATGACCAAAAACTCACTGGAACTCAGTCAACACATGCTAGAATGAGGTGCTCCTTTGAAAGGCTATGCAAGGGGTTACTCTACACATGCAAGATAGGCATCAAAAATGGTAAAACCACCTCTGGATAGAGGTTATGAGGGCTCTAAAACTCATCAAAAAGGGGCCTGAAAGGGGGCTAGGAAGCATGCAAGTGAAGGCTCCTTTGAAAGGCCATGAAGAGGGTTACTCCACACATGCAAGATGGACACTTAACATGGCAAAACCACCTCTAGACAGAGGTCATGCAGGTCATAAAACTCACAAATAATAACTTGAAATGTGGCTTGAAAACATGCAAATAGGGGCTCCTTTGTAAGGCCAAGAAAGCTAGTAAACAAAACAAGGGGTGAGAGGATCACCCCTCTCTGATTTTGATGCTCAAAAATACATAAGAACCACTGAAAATCCACTGGATTTCAGTGGTCAAAAGGGCCAACAAAGCTCAACACAAAAGCCCTAATGCATGGCTCAAAACAAAGAGTAATGAAGCATGCACAGGGGGTAGGTGACCCCCAACAGAAAAGAGGTCTTAAACAAACATGTTAAGAAGCTTAAAACAAGACTTTTTTCACAAACGAACATGCAATGTTTTGTTCCAAATTAGGCGATCTAGTCTATACTTGTTTGCTGTGCGTATCACGTAGTAAGATTAGCTAATTAACCAGAATAAGAGCACATGTGTTTTTAAAAACAAAATATCATGCTTAGTACAGGCCGATCTTTGATCGGGCGAGCGGGGGTGCTCATTGCATGACCTTCCCCTCTCGTACCCAAGTTCCCAAGCTGAGTCAACTTTGGTGATGACGGACACGTGACCTTAGGCACGAGTCAGGGTTTCCTAAATTCCCCCAAAATTAAAATATTTAGGTGGCGAGTCTGTATCTGGCAAATCAGTCCATGTTTGGCACTTCTTTTTTAAAATCAGTTTTCCAAAAAATGATTTGCCGGATTTGGACTCTTTGGTGATTTATTGGTCTTGCGTTGCACTTTATGAGATTAGATTCAGAACCGTGACATTGAGTCCGAACTGTAGTAGCTCAGAACAAAACGAGATTCGCGCCCCCTCATGAGTGCGGATATCGGAGAGTTCCCGGGAGCGCGTCTACACTAACTCATCAAGCAATCAATTTGCTCATTGATGGTTTTGGAAATGACTTTGTACTTCTCTTGAGGCTTACCATGAGAGAGAAGAGTAAAAGGGACAAAAAGAGTTTAGAATAACTCTATCTGCACTGTTTTCACTTCAGAGCACAAAAATAGGATTTTGCATAAAATTAAGACACGGCCAACCTTATTTGGGCCTGACCGAGCTTAATTGGGGGCCGACCCCGACCATCAATGTTTGGTAAGGCAGTGTGTTTTGCAGAAGCAGAGGGCAATGACTGAAGGTGAAACAGAATAGATTCCAAGGAAGGCAAACAGAGTTACTTCTGAAACCGCTACGAGCATGCCATTCTTGTGCTTCCATTGTAAATTGTAAATTAATGATCTCAATATTGTTGTAATTATTATCATCGTAATTAATATTGTTATAGCAATAATTCGTTAGATAGTTAGATTATTATGTTGTAATAGATTAGCTAGTTTAGTTAATTACAGCTTAGCTAGTTAGTTACTTATTCATTCATTCAGTTTTGTAATAATTAGTTTAATTCGGACTCTTGGACATTGATTCGTACCCTCTTTCACTGGGGAAAATATATAATATCATGTATGTCTCCTATCCCCATGTCTTTCTCCCTTTTACTTATTCGCTTACGATGGTAGTGTAGAGCACCATTTTTCAAATTAGCATCTTTATGCTTTGCATCCATTGTCTTTCATGCATCTAAGGTTCAGCTCATCATACTAATCAAATGTTTAAATTCATTACTTGAATACGTGATTTATCACATGTTTTGAATGGAATCATATGCCATGTTCATAACTAAGCCTATTAAAAATACATAATGTGTGCATAGCATTTAGTCATATTGCATTAGTTAGGAGCATGCATGTTTTTTAATTATTTTTCTTTGTTTTGGCTCGGAGTACTAGGTGAGCAATTTTGAGTTTAGTATGATGCATTGCGTATTAGTGTTATAATATCAAAGCATGATTCTATAAGGCTAAGTGCTTAAATGATATACTTATTTGAATGCCGGTGGGTGAAGGCTAATTGCTTAAATTGGGACAAATTGATTATTGTACAAACTCACCTTTTTAAAGTAACGAGTATCAAAAATAACTTTCAAACAAACATGAAATCAAAGCATTCCAACTTTTGCAAATTAGTCTATACTTATGTGCATCACATAGTAATGTTAGTCTAATAACCGGAACAAGAGCATATAATGTAAATAAAAATCACATCATGATTAGTAGAGGCTGATCTTTGATCGGGAGAGTAGGGTGTTCAATTCATGACCTTCCCCTCTCGTACCTGAGTTCCCTAGTTGAGACACTTTGGTGATGATGGACTAATGGCCTTTGGCACGAGTCTCGGGTTTCTTGAATTTCTCAAAAATATTTAGGTGGCGACTCTGTAATCTGGTAAAGCAGTCCATTTTTGGAATTTGATTCAAACATTGATTTTCCAAAAAGAATTGCCGGATTTGGACTCTTTTTGTGTTTTCATTGTTTCACATTGCACTTGTGAAATCAGATTCAGAATAGTCATATCCGAAAAGAGCATGAAAAGCAAGCTACAAAAGGGTACCTCAGCAAGACAAAGATATACCTACCCTACCCAACACCTATAAGTAAATGGTGGATCAAGCAGTACGTTGGTGGTCTAGATTCAAGGCTTGTATTCCCACCACAACAAAGCCCATGTCTGGCAAGCCGTTCAGGATGTTAAATGGCAAATACAGTGACTTAAGCGCACCAATACATGCAATGCAATGAACATATATATGTAAATAAATCTCATATCATGGAGTTCTAGTCAAGGTCTTTTAGTTTCCCCAACAGAGTCGCCAAAAACTGTAGGTGTTGGAAGGGTACCCGAGCATGCCCAACAGTTCAAACCATCACTAATGCAATGTGAAATAAAAAATGAGAATCCAAATCTGACAACTTTTATAGAATATTCATTTATTATATAAAAAAAAAAAGAAGCCAGAAATGGATTACATCACCAAATCTCAAAGTCGCCATCTAATCTTTTTGGAGAAATTAGGAAACCCATGACTCGGGCCAAAGGCCACTGTTCGTTATAACCAAATATGCCTCAGTTCGAAACCTTATGTATGAGGGAGGGAAGGTCATGAATTAAGCACCCACACACCATGATATGAGTTTTATAAACAATATATGCTCATGTTCTGATTATTTATTAATGCTACAAATTACTATGTGAAGCAATCAAGTATAAACTGTGTTATCCATTTTGGAACATTTGGACCCCATCTATTTTGAAAGAGTTTTGATGTATGTCCAACTCAAATGAATCTGAGCCCACAGGCATAAGAATCAATACTATTCTAAATTGAATGACACAACCTCCATCCACTAACAATCATAGAGATATATCAGTTAAGCATGTAGCCGCATGGTAAAATGCTTAGACATAATAAGAAAAATCATTCACAGGCGAGATGCTAAAGTTATAAATGTTCACCTAGTATTTACTCACATTCGACTATGAGGATGAAACAAAAGTTGGTAAAATATGCGTGATCTTATATGCAAAATACTAATGCAATACATACACAAGAATGCAACTATAGATTCGGCTACTAAATATATGATATGTGTATCATCTCAAGGCATGAGGTAGCGCACATAATCAGTTCAAAAATGATAAATTCCATAAATGCAGATGAGTCGAACCCAAATGTATGAAAAATGGATGCAATACATGAGTATGATAAATAAAACATGATTCTATGTATATACATAAAGTACAAAAATAAAAGGGATAGAAAGATGTGGGGTTGGAAGATTATTACAATAATTCAAATGAAAACAAAGAAAGACGAATTGAGGCAGGAATTATTAAAACAATTGAATGAAATAATAAAAGAATGAATTGAAATAATAAAGCAATTGAATAAAACAATAAAAGAAAGACGAATGGGGTTAGAAGAATTATTACAACAATGAATTGATTTAGCCTAATTATTGCTGAATCTAGCAAATCATACTGTATAAACAAAATAATATAACCAACAGCTCCAAAACCACTTAGGACAGTACTCCCCAGAAACTATTTGCTCTGTTCTTGGAAGGATCATCTGGCTTGACACAAAAATGGGCCGGCCGAGTAGAAAATTAGTCGACCTAACTCTTCTTCCGGTTAAGATTTAGGTCAGTGCAAAACTTCCAGAACAGAGGCCAAAGGACATTTTCTAAGGGGTGCTGATCCCTTCTACCCCTCTGCCCACAAGGATCACTTAGGTAAGAGATAGATGGGCTATTACCCTCAATAATGATATAAACAAATATATACAACAGATATTTTGCTAAAAAGAACAAACTAAATTAATCAAAAGCAATAACAAATTCTAGCCCAAAAATTAATAGGAACCTACATCTTGTTTTTGTGAATAAGGGCACATTAATACCCAAATCCATGCCATTAAGTGGAGAGCGAAGATTCATGCAAATCATTTCTTGGTGGAAGCTTTGCTTTTAAAACAAGGGATTCATCAAAACCATTGAAAACTCCTCATCTAGTCATAGAACAAGGATGTTTCCACCATTTTCTATGTGCACAAATGATTGAGAAGGGAGATTTTAACATCATTTGACCCAAAATCTCTTGTTGTACTTCTAAAAGACAAACAAAAATAAAGAGAACACAACTTTTTTCAACATCAAATCTCAGGAATCACTCAAGGAATCCTATAGAACCACCCTACTCATTATTTTCGAGCATAGGTTGAAACATATAGATTGATACACTTGAGAGATAGGATAGATGAAGATAAGGAATGTAACAACAAGAAAAACTACTTTACTTATTGAACTTGTGAATGGATGGCTAATAGCTACTCCCAAACACATCCACAAGGGTAAAAAATGCATACAAACAAGAAATTAGAGCTAAGGAAAGCAAGGAACATAAAGGAAAAGCTATCAACTCAATGAATAGATGGCTAAATCTACCTCATCCACATCCATGAGGACTTATCACATGATTATAACAAGCTAATAATGAGATACAAAGCTTAGAGATGAAGAAAGAAGGAGAAGATGAAAAAAAAAAAAAAAACCAAAGCTTTACCTCTAGAAGAGAGAAAAAGCTTCTTGATTGCCAAACTTGCTTCCAAACACCCTCAAGGTCCTTGGATATGGCTTGAATCCTCAACAAGAAGATCCAAGTTCAAGCTTCAATGGTGTTGGTGTTGTATAGGTATGAAAAGAGAGTTCAAGTTTTTATGAAAGCTTGAAAATTGGAAGTAGTCTTAACTCTTACAAGTCTCTAAGCTTGTAACAAAAATTTCCACTTAACAATGAAGAGAAGATATGTATATATAGATTTTTGGAGGCAAGGCTTATGAAGGAAGTCAAATGCAAAATATTTAAGATATTTGCATGAAGCTTGTGTAGGAAGCCAAATACAAATATCTAAGATATTTGTGTGCAACTTGCAGAGGAAGCTCAGTATAAAAATATCTTAGATATTTGCAGAAAAAGCCGAAGTTCCCGAAAATGCTCCGTACCCGGACAATTCAACCGGCCGTGCCATTACTCATTCGACTGACTATTTTTTATCCGACCAAGAATAGCTGTCCGGCCAAACAAAAAATATATCGTTGAATCAATAAAGTAAGGTTAGCATGATTTGAAAAGGGAAACAGGTATTTCATAGGATATCACCCCTTCCATTCATCCACACTATATCATTTTCTCGATCTACTAAAAAAGAAAACATTTTGAAATGTGAGTCTTAGGATATTGTAGAAATGTTTGGAATTGCGCCACCCCAAGATTTTTACAAAGGTTTTAAAAGTGTCTAAAATAGGTTGGCCAAAATGGATGTAAAGCTAAGATTAAAGTCTGAACCCGACTTTTCTCCTGATGAATTCGTAAAATAACACATTCCAACTTTCATCATCAGGTGTTTAGAATAAAGCGCCCAAATCTTAAAACTGGTCAAAATGGAGTGTCTATAGCGAGGTGCGATTTTAGCTTTTTAAAAAGGCCCAGCTCGTACCAACCCATTCACTAGTCAAAACTCGAAAAATCTATTAAAATATAGGATTTAAACACAATAATTATAGGTTAAGTAAGTCTCGTCCATTCTATTGATAACCCCTAACTATCATGATGGAACCTGCATGGATAAGAGAAAAAAATATAAAATTACTTATTTATTTATTTATTTATTTCTAATATACTAGTACTTTTGTTTTAAATTGTTTGTTAAGTGCTAAAAAAACAAAAAATTAAAATTAAAATTAAATGTTTTTATTTTTTTTTTATAACTTTTAAGTTTTTGCATACAAATTAAAATGTGCCGTTTGGTAACACTTACGTTTTCAGTTTTCTTTTCATATTTACAAAAATTTTAAAAACTCAAATAAAAGCTTGTTTGGTAAATTTGATTTATAAATCAGTGGTCTCAGTTTATAAATTTGACCAAAAAATGTAAACTCAAAAAATGTGTTTCCGTTTTGAGTTTTGAGTTTTTTTTTTTTTTTACCACCCGCCACCATCCACCACCCGCCACCATTTTCCACCACCATCTTCCGCCACCACCACCCACCTGCCACCACCACTCACCACCCACCTGCCACCCACTCGCCACCACCACCCACCCCTCATCACCACCATCCACCACCCACCTACCATCCACCCGCCACCACCATCCATCGCCCGCCACCACCACCCGCCACCTACCCGTCACCACCACTCACCAGCCACCAGCCACTTGTCACCACCATCCATCACTCGCCACCACCACCCACCTGCCACCTGCCACCCACCCGCCACAACCACCCACCACCACCACCACCACCCACCCGCCACAACCACCCACCACCACCACCACCACCCACCCGCCACCCACCACCACCCACTCGCTACCACCCACCACCCGCTACCGTCACTGACCCACCCACCACTACCCACTCGCTACCACCCACCACCTGCCACCGTCACTCACCCCACCCACCACCACCACCACCACCACCACCACCACCACCACCACCACCACCAACCACCACCCATCATTCGCCACCTACCTGCCACCACCACCCACTCGTTACGACCCACCACCCGCCACCGTCACCCACCCACCATCACCACCCGTCACCTACCCACCACCACCACCCACCCACCACCAGCCACTCTCCTGCTACCACCACCACCACCCACTTGCTACCCACCACCCGCCACCGTCACCCATGCACCCACCACCACCACCACCATCCGCCACCACCGACCACCACCCGCCTGCCACCACCACCCACCACCCGCCACCACTACCACCACCACTCACTCACTACCACCCACCGCTTGCCACCGTCACCCACCCACCCACCCACCCACCGTCACTACTTTCCACCACCGTCTTCCACCGCCACTTGTCATTTCTCACTCTTTTTTATATTTTTAAAATATTTTAAACATTTTGTCAATTACCAAACGCGTTTGTAGTTCATGTTTTTCTAAAAATAAACAAAAATCAGTTTATAAAATTTTTGTAAATATAAACTAAAAACGTAAACGTTACCAAACAGACCCACTTAATGAAATATTTCAATTGGTGAATGTTTTTTTTTTTTTTAAATTAATGAGGAAATATATTATTTTTAAATTTTTGCTTTTTATGTTAAACAAATAATATGGGATAAAGAGAATATAATCTATTTTTTTAATTCAATTTTTTAAAAATTGAGTTTTTTGTTTTCTATATATTTTTATTTTCACTAAATGTTTTTAATATTTTAAATAATTCTTTTAGTTTTTAGATACACTTAATATAAATACAATTAAAAAGTGTAATATTTGTGAAGTTTAAAAAAAAAACAAATACTAAATAAAAATATATAAAAAAATAAAAATTAGTTTTTTTTGTATTCTTGTGTATTTATTTAATTTTTAAAATAATTTTTTATAAATATTTTACTTTTTAGGTACATGTAAGTTAGGTGTATATAAAAAGTAGAAATTTACTTAAAATATTAAAAATAAAATCACTAAAAATAAAAAATATATATATATGAAAAATAAAAAATTTAGATTCCATTTGATTTAATTTTGAAATCATGAATTTTGAGTTATGTTTTAACTTTTGAATTTTTTAAATTAGTTTTCAAAAGAAAAAATTTGTTCTGTAACGAATGTTATGGGGCTTGTTTGGTTTATATTTCAAGATATAATTTTTGAGAGAAATTTCTAAAATTTTGTTTGGTTCAAATTTTTTGAAAAAAAATTTCAAAATTATTTTTTCTCTCCTACACATTAATCAGTCATTTTTTTTCTCTCTTCTCTCCTCTCTCCTCTCTCCTTCTCAATCTCTTTTTCTCTCACTCACACATTTTTTCTCTCCTACACATTAATAAGTGCACTTTTTGACTTTTTAGACTAAAAAGTAGAGAAAAAAAAGGCTATTTGGGATAACTTTTTGACTTTTACGAAAAAAATATGTATTAAAATATTGTATAAAATGGCAAAATTACCATTTTACCGCTATTATATCTAAATGCCTATTGGCTTGGATTGTCCAAGAAGCCAGATGGTGGGCAGCAAACGTGTATAGGAACAGATTGCCTATAGCCCGAGATCGAAGTAGACGGTGCTGTTCAGTCCATGGAGGCCCACCACAAATCCTGTTTTGATAATTGGAACCGTCAATGTATAAAAATCGTCGAGTATTATATGTCTGTAAAAAATCATGTTGATCAGATATCGATAGCTATCTGATCAAATTAGTTTTTTGTCAACCGTTAATTTCTTCACCGTCAAATTTTTTTTTTACAAAACTGATTTGATTATATAGTTATCGATATCCGATCAACGTGATTTTTTACAAGCATATAGTACTCAACGAGTTCTACAAATTGAATGGTTCAGATTATCAAAACGGGAACCGTGATGGGCATCCACGGGCCGAACGACGTTGTCCTGTGTATCATGAGAAGTGCATTCGGCTGTCTAATGTGTACCAGCACTGCAGACAGCACATCACTTCAATACACTTTTTGACTAGTACTTTTTTTTGTAAATTTATTTTTTTATATATTTTTTTTTGTGAATAGTGATAGCTTTTTGATTTTTTTAATAATTTTTTAGTTTTTTATCTTTTTTCATGGATGCCAAGCTAACCCAAAATATCAAATCATCTCAAACTTTTAAACTCTAAAACTATTTTTAAAATATACAAGCAAATAAATCAAAAATATTTGTAAATACTCTCTCTAAAACTATTTTTAAAAATTTATCTCAAAACATAAATTAAACGCAACCATAATTTTTTTTATTGATGGTACACTGGTTTCATGGCAGTCCCACCTGTCATTATATTTCCAGCTGTAAGCCACAAACATGAGGAATTATTATGGTGAGAAGTTATTAATTGGTTTTGGTATCCTGGTTTGATGTTTTAATGCTTTTTTCGTATGTAAGGCCTCGTTTGGGAACAGACTTTTTTAGTAACTTTTTGACTTTTTAATTAAAATATAATATTAACAAAACTAGTATGTTTGTGATGAGTTTTTGATTTTTTTTATGAAAAGATGTGCAATAAGTAGAGAGAAAAAGGGAATCTTTGACTTTTTAGTATAAGTTGTTGGCTTTTTGATTTTTTTAGTGACTTTTTGACTAAAATCACCACTTGCCAAACGAGGGCTAACTTCTGATTGAAGCGGAGCTTGTCTTGGAGAAATTGTGGCAAGATCCCATATTATAACCTTCTCATTCGGAACGGCTAACAAGACACCCTGATGATCTCTACAAGGGGCGCCGCATTGAATCTGCAGGAGAGTAGGGAGGATTTTCTTGTAATAAAAAAAAATATTATTTCAATTGGTGGAGTGGGTATGATTTATAAATTTATATTAGGTGATTAAGGAATATGAAAGTGTGTAATAAATTGTGGTTGATGAGAAATATGTTCACATGGCGCCCTCGACCAACCAATAAATTTTTCTCCATTGATTTAGTTTTGAAATCATAATTTGAGTTTGTGTTATGTTTTGAATTTTAAGTTTTTAAGATGAGTTTTGAAAAGATAAAATTTATTTGATTATGAGTTTTGAAAATGATTTTAAGTCATATTTTGAGTTTTGAGTTTTGAGTTTTAAGTTATATTTTGAATTTTTTTGTTTTTTTATATAAATATTTTTTAAAAATTAATTTTATTATTTTAAGGTAAATATTTTTATTGTAAATATTTATTTGTTTTTTTAATGTGTGTTATATTTACTACATTCTGCGCTTTATTTATTTTTTAATATTTTAAATATTTTTTAAAAATTTTAAAAATTTTAAAAATATAGATTTTATTTTAAATATATCATTTTTATTTTAAATATTTTATTTTATTTTTTAATATTTTAAATATTTTTTTAAAATTTTAAAAATATTTATTTTATTTTAAATATATCATTTTTATTTTAAATATTTTATTTTATTTTTTAATATTTTAAATATTTTTAAAAAATATTTTTGAATTATTTATTTATTTTTTACATATTTAATTTTGTTGAATTTTTTTGTAAATTTAAATATTTTTTTGAATCACTATATATATCTAAATCATAACAACTTATTTGGTCAACACTTAAAAAAATAACTAATTTTTTTTTTCAAAAAAATGAATAAAAAATATTTTTCTTCAAAAATAAAAATAAAATAAATATTTTTTTCAAGAAAATAAAAAATAAAAATAATTTTACATAACAAAACATGTTTTGAAAATAGTTGCTGACAAAAGTTTTGAATTGAGCACTGGATTATGAGTTTTGAAAAAAAAAACTAAAATCTTTTGATTGAAATCATGATTCAAAAATTAAACCAAAGGCTCCAATTTTTTAACTTAAATTTTCTGATAATTAAGTTTTTTGTTTTTAAAATTTTTTTTTAGTGAATGTTTTTTTCAAAAAAATTCCACAAATATTATACTATTTAATTATATTTATGTTAGGTGTCTCTAAAAACTAAAAAAATTATTTTAAATTTTAAAAATAATTCAATGAAAAAAAAATAATAAATAAAAAATTCAATTTTTAAAAAGTGAATTCAAAATTCTAAAATCAAATAAGGTTATTGGTCTTATTTTTGAGCTCCTAAACTATGAGTAGCAACCATTGATCCACCATTAAAAAAATACTGATAAAAATCAATTGTACCAAATATAATCAAATTACAACAATAAGACAAAATGGCCGAGGCAAAGGGCATGGTTACTTAAAAGCATGTGTTAACACGTAAACATTTAAAATCCAATCAAAGACAAGCTAAAAGGTGGATGACGGTAGTTGGTGGGCACCAATACAATAATATGAACTCAAACAAGCAAATATAATTGTGTTTCTTAAATTGTTATTTAAAAATTAATTCAAACCGTATGCAAAAAATAATATCAATCTTATACTTAAATTATATAATTTTGTATCAATTTCATTAGTTGTCTTTTATAATCAAACGAAAGTTGCTAACGTAATACTAAAATTTGGTTTAAAATTTTATTTTACCTTCCAAACTATTTATAAAATATCACTTAGACCCCAAACTTTATTTTATTCAAGGGTCTAATTGATATTTTGGGAATAGTTTGGAAGTAAATTAAAATTTCAAATAAAATTTGGATGTCACATCAACAACTTTTGTTTGATTATAAACGGTAATTGACGTTGGGGATAAAATTCATGCACAATCAGATAATTTAGGTATAAAATTGATATTATTAAAAGAATAGGGTTTAATTAATTTTTGAGTGATAGTTTAGGAGAAAAAATAATATTTTCTCCTTTTATGATTGATAACTTGGCTTTTTTTATTAGTCTTTTAGTATTAAATTTTCTTATAAGGTGAAAAAAGTTAATATATTTAGAATGATTTTTTTTAGTTGAATAAATAGTTATGAGAAAAAAAAAAGAAAAAAAGAAAAGAGGATTGATTCATGTATATTGTGATATTTTACTTTTTTGACTTTTTAATATTTTTCTAGGAAAATAACCTGACAGTGATGTTAGAAAATATTAATTACAAAAAAAAAATATTACAAATATTAATAATTAAAATTATAAATTTTGTCATTAATTTGTAATTAATTTTCATTGATACAATGTCAATGTAATTATCTTTTTTTATATATATAATTTTTTAACTAAAAAATTACAACTCAATTAGGGCCTAAACGAGTCCAAATCATTTGCTGTGGTGCCTAAACGAGTCCGACTCATTTTGGCACTCTTTCTTTCCCCATATTTCTCTTTTGTTTCCGTTTAGGGGAAATTACCAAAACAAAGGAGAGGGAAAAAACGAACCACGAACGAAGATGACTGGCGAGAAGTCTGCTTCGAAGATTTGCCATTGAAGGCTTAACACCAACTCTTCTGCAATTTGTTGCTACTGTAATCTAACCTCTTTCTTTTTGTTAGGCTTAACATCAACAGGTTTTCATATTCTAGCGAACAACACCATTCAAGCCACAAAAATTGAAAAACCAAAAGCTCCAATAGAGAGCAAAAATGATCAAATTGATCACCAAAAACAACATAAAACAGATACGAAATCCCAAGCAGATCCACATATGTTTTCTCTCAAGGAGAGAGAGAGAGAGAGGAGATTGCGGATCCATTAGCGTTGCTTCACTACTACTACATTGTCGCCCTCGTCTTGTTCTATATGCATATTATAACTAAATAAGAAAATTGTATAATTTTAAAATTTTGAATCATAACTAAAAAAAATACATGTCATAACTAAATACAACATGAGATATAATTAAAATTTTCATGAGTAATGACTAAAATAATGTCACAATTAAAGAAAAAAATTAATTAAAACTAAAAAAGAAAATAACATAATTAAAAATGTATATAGTACACCCATTTTAAACCTATGTATTTTCAAATAAAAAATAATATCAAAATAACGTCGTTTTAAAAGCATAGCAGAAAACACCACATGAAGACACGACTGAATATTCGGCCTCGGGTCTAAACAAGTCATTGAAAGTTCCTTCTCTTTATGATTAATTGTAAATAAGTTGTGCTAAGACGGGCAGTAATACATAGTTGAATGTTAAATGAAATACAATCATCTTCACATGCTGGCCAGCCATTTCCAATTTTGTTGTGGCCTATTGGGCCTCGTTATTTTCTATACCTTGCTCTTCAATTCAAGTGTAAAGCCGTAAATGAGTTAAGTCGAGTAGAGTATTAGAATGTTCAAGTTAAAAAATATAACGAGTTTTAAGATATATTCAATTTTAACTTTACAAAATAAGCCAAACTTAATTGAGTTTTTAACAAATTAAATACGAGTCAAGTTTGATCAATTTGATTTTTTATAATGCATATAAGTATATCAAGTTGAGAAGTAAATTATTTAAGTTTGATTTGAAAAATTAATAAGTTTTAAATAATATTTATTCTTGATTTATTTATATAACAAAATGATCTCAAACAAAATTTTAACAAACTGGAGACATAAGTCAAGCATGAATAATTTAATTCGTTTAACAACTTTACTCAAGTGAACTTTGAACATCACTACATCGTTTGAAAAGTGTGAATTTTAATTTAGAAGTCAAAATGTAATTAAAACTACTATAAAATCAACAAGCTATATAAAAAAAAATCAAGCATTCTGTTTTTATTTTACTTTCTCCATGTTTTTTCATACAAATTTAAAAAATATCCCAAACATACTAATTTTTTACTTCATATTTTAACTAAAAAATTTATTAAAATGACTTGTTTCAAACAAAGTGATAAGAGTATCAGCAATATCCCAGTAATCTTACTATTTAGCTACTTTATATTGCCGCAGTAACAAACGTTGCTCCGATATCCTTGAGCAATTCTCGGGGGTGGCATTTTTAATTTTAGAATCATTTTTTTTTTAAATTTAAAAAAAAATAAAAAAATTATTTTATAAAAATAAATATTAAAAAAATATTATTTTTTTATTTTTAAAATTACTTTTGCCCTCAAAAAATGATGTGTTCTTTTATTTATTATTTTTTCATAAAATTAATTATTCTTTTTTTTTTTTTCCAAAACTTAGAACAAATCCTGAGAACCAAACCAAAGATAAAGATTTGTGGCAAAATGCTTGCCATCACCAGATGTGCACTCAAAAGATTATTCATAAATTATTTTCATTTCAATACAAGCAATGACTGTCTTCAAGAAATAAATATTTAGGATAAAATACTACAAATGGAATAAGAAAATAACTTTTTGAAGACAATAGATATCGTTAACATGGCATTAGATATCGATGTAAAAGAATTTTTTGAAGGCATCCATGTGCTTCTTGCAACCGCAATGGGAAAAGAAAAGAACCATCTTCATCACGACCCGGGAGGATGAATGCCTTCCCATCATGTCCAATTGCTCCGGGTACCATATAAATTTCCTTTCCCCACCCAAAATCCACCCCATATAAAGGTAGTCGAGTCCAATCACCGATGGTTATATTTGGATTCCCATAGAAGGCTCCTTGACTACTTCCAACAATATGAAAGTATCCAAACTTAGATAAATCTGGTTCATTTTTCAGAAAAACAAAACATGACCTTATGTACTCATTTGTCATATTCTCTATAACTTCTCTTAACTTCTCTGCGGTATAACTTAATGGTTTCAACACAATGTCCCCCGAGGTAGTGGTTGCTACTACTGGCAAGACAGCGCAACCGAAATACCACTTAGGCAATGGAGGTTGCAAACGGCTACGAAAATTCACAACGATACGAAAGTTAGTCAGCTGCTCACTTTCATGTTGACGTGCCTTGCATGCACACCTCCACATATGAGCAGTAACACTCTCATACCTTGTAAAGGCGCGGTTAGTACTGGTCTCGCTATTTCGATACTCATTAGCCTTGTTCTTCTACTTGTTGATTTGTTCTTTGCTTAGCTTTAGCATAGCCATGACGGTCTTCTTGTTTCGCTCCTCTGTGTTGTTCGAATGGCCTATTAAGAGCGGTGGTGGGTTGAAATCCGAGACATCAAAGCTTGTTTTTGGCAAAGGATCCTCAAGTTGTAAGATTGTTCGATCAAGAAATGGAAAGTTCTCTGGTTTTTTGCCGCGAGCGATTCTGGTCCACTCGGAGATGAAGTGACCTGCACATTCACCACCAACTAGGATATGTTTTTTTTTTGATCAGCAAAGAAAAATTTCATTAACAGTATGAAATTAAAGGTACAGGAAGATGACATGCATCGAGAGAGATTCGGAAGTACAAAAATACCCCTACTACTGCTACTCGCATCCATACAACCAACCCCTTGGCCTCTCGAATTTTAAATAAAAAGTTAAGAAGGACTTAACTAGAAAATAAAGTACATGAAACCCCACAAAATCAACCCACCAAACCCCCCAAACAGCTCCTGCAAATCCTCTAATCAACCCAAAATCAACCCAATATTTAAATCACCTAAACTGCAAGCCTCATGATTTTAAATCATCAATATCAACAACCCAATATTTTAATCACCATGCCTCTGCTAATGCTGCAACTCCCGAACGCCTATGCTATTGCTACAGCTCCTGAAAATTTTTAATCACTATGCCTCTGCTATTTTAACTCCCACTTGCTATTCATAAAACTAAATCTTTACCGCCCAGTAGCTAATTTTTGAATCTAAACTTTTCACCTACTTCAACTCCCAACGCCCACCTGACAACGTCCAACGCCCACCTGCTCCTACTGTAACATCTTTTCACCTATCTGCTGCACGCTCCTCTGGCCAAAAGACTCCATAGCCAACATCTCCATGGCTGGAAAACCTGCTACACCCACTGAACACAGCTTGATCACCATAGCTACCCCCACTGAAAACCTGCTACACCCACTCCATAGCCACCTGCTACTACTGCTAAAGCTTTTCAAAACTCCTGCTGTTGCACGCTCCTACCAGCTTGATCACCATAGCTACCAGCTTGATTACCTACCTGCTGCACACTTCTCTGCTCCTACCGAGGAGTTTCTCTGGCCGAAAAACTTCATAGCCACCCATCTGAACACAGCCAAAACCCACTTCCACGGTCTGAACTTCTATACTGATTCAAAACTCCGAGCACTTTGAATACACCCAAGGCCGATCAACACTCATGACAACAAGACCCACTGCCATCTCCACTTCCATGATCGGGCACAGCTTTCCAGCTCCAAACTCTGAACACGCCCAATGCAATAGCCTCGGTGTTGACAGCCCAAAACATCGAACAACCGCCGAGACAAAACCATACATCTGGATGAAGCTCACCCCTCAAACTCCCACTCGAAAAGGAGCGCTCGAATGAAATCTTAGACAAATCTAGATCAACTACAACACCCATGTTCCCTCCAAACAAAGCACCGAAGCAACTCCATAGATCCGAAACCAAGCTCATCCCTCAAACTCCCACTCACAAAAGAGCGCCCGAATGAAGATCCATCCAGATCTGGCCAACCTCTATACCGGTCCAAACCCAACCTCCTTCTTCTCTGTTCTGTCCCTTAAACCCCAAAGTGGACACAGAAACAGACAACAAAAAAAAAACAAGCCGAAGCCCCCCTGAAGACACAAAAAAAGGACACCAAAGTGGGAAGAAATTGTGGGAATCAAGTTTATTGAAAGCAGAAACCAGCACACAAACACGAAAGAGAGTTGGGCCAGCCGACCGCCATAGCCAAAGGCGGCGGTCGACCGGCCAAAAGTGAGGCCCGGGGGTGGAGGTTTAGAGAGAGAGAGAGAACGTTAGAGAGAGAGAGAGAGTAATCCTGAATTCACGAATTTTAGTACTATTTTACCAACTAGGATATGTGATACACTCAAGCCAAGACTAAATCCACCACAGCTAAACTTGGTTACTTGAACCAAAAGCATTGGCAGTTCATGAATTGGTCTGTCATAGTCCACTGATGGTATGAGTGCTCTAGTCTTTGAACTCGGACATAAGTCCCCAAAATCATCAATTTTGGCTTCGGATTCAGCTTCGAGGAACTGGGCACCCATGGAGTTGCAGTTGATCTTGTTGAAAATATTGCAAGAAGTTCTATTAGAGTAAATATTATAACAAGGGTAAATCACATCGTTAATAGTTATCCCCTAAATCTTGAGTGACTAGTGTCATTTTAATCCTTATAATATTAATTTGTTCAATTTTAACTTGAAATTTTTTTATTTTGTCTCAAATTGCTTTAATTGATTTCAATTGTTAACATTTATTTTTATGACAAATGAGTGGTATGTTTCATTGATTAATTTAGTAACTTAATGTCAACTAACTTAGTGATAATTTTTTATCAAAAACCTTAATGGTGTTATTTATTGGGTGAAATTAATGCAAAATCCAAAACTAAGGATTAAAATTGAGTCAATTGAGAGTGTAGGAACCAAAATAACATAAGTGGCAAAATGTTGGGATTATTGGTATAATTTGCCCTTATAACAATAGGTTAATTATATTTTGGTTTCTGAAAGTACAAGTCTTTTGTCGTTTTGGTCCCACAATATTTAAATTGTGTCAATTTTAATTCCCAATATATAAAATGTTTCAATTTGGTCCTCAATATATTTAAATTATGTCAATTTGATCCATAATATATAAAAAGTGTTTCAATTTAGTTCCTCAATCTAACTTTGTTAATAGACGCATTAGAGGACCAAATTAAAATACTTTTTGAAAATATTTCAATATGATCCCCAATGTATACTATTTTCTTTCTTTCTCTTAAAAAAAAAAACTTGAAAAGAAAGCAATTAGTTCAATTCATGATATATAGGCTTAGAACACCCCAATAAAGACCAGTACAATTCAATTCAACATTTTCTTTGATTGGGTTTGATTGTGTTCGTAGCTCTATAATACAAATTAATTATATCATTTGATGAGCTGCATTACTAATATTGATCCAAAAAAAGTAAGTATAGCTAGTCCGTGAACAACCAACCATCACACTATAAAAGTTGGATAAGTTCGATCTAAGCTTACAAATAATGGGCCTCATAAAAGGATCTACTAAATTCATCGAGTTGTGCCAAAGAATAAAAATGGTATTTCATTGAATGGATTCCTTGTCTACTGTGTATAAAATATTCCTTTGGCGGAAGGTTTCCAAATCTATACCATTAAAAAATATTTTAATTTGATTTCCCAATGCGTCTATTAAGTTAGATTGGAAGGCCAACTTGAAACACGTTTTTTTATTGGAGATTAATTGAAATACTTTTAACTATCAGTAATTAAAATGACACAATACTCATACTTTGAGGACCTTAAATATAATTACTCCTATAATAATTAACAAAAATAAAAGAACAAGATATTAATTAAAAAAAATAGAAAAGATTGTTTACTTGAAGGCGACTGCAGACACCCCATTTTTGACCGACCTTAAGACTCAGACGTCACCAATTGAGCGCTCGGTGATGTTGCATATTGTGCTCGTTCTGAGGTTACGGAGTCTCAGCTACGAGTCTTGCCTCCGGACTTTGGGGCTCTTTTGTGCTTTACCTCGGTTTGCGAATCGGGTCCTGTTTTCTCTGTTTTCTCTTCCCGAAGGGAGGGAGAGGTCTCGTAGACCATCTCTCAGTGGTCGTAGGCTACGCTTCGTAGTCGTAGGCCATTTTTCCCGTTTGGAGCGGTTTCCGGTTTTCAGAGTTGTCGGCCGTGTGCCTCGGTTCGGGACCGCTTAACTACCTCCGTTTACTCCGGTTTTTGGCACACATCTTATTTCCTCCCTTTAGAGGGACACTGTGGCCCGGGAGACCACCTTCGTGGTCATACGCCACTTCCGGTGCCTAACAGCCTGTTTTCGGGGCCTTGAACCGCGCGTTTTGGCCCCCGAACCTTCATTTTGCATCCGTTTTGGTCCGTTTTTGGTAGAGACCCTATTTTCACTGTTAGGGAGGTGGTAGGATGGTGGTCGGCCACCTCTTTCCCTGAAAATCCAGTTTTCTCATTTTCTCTCTCCAAAAGCCGATTTTTCTGATAAAAAGCTAGTTTTTCTCACTTTTGAGCCACATTTTCTGGTTTTTCACCACCGGGCTGCGTTCTACTCATCTGGGAGGCCACCTTTCTGGGTAGGCCGACCAGCAATTTTTCTTGACCCTTTTGACCCCTGGTCGGCCGACCATAGGGAGTGGCCGGCCGACCGGCCACCTTAGCTGGTCGGCCAGCTTTCTGCTTTTTGCTCTTCTCAAGTGTAACACAACTGTGCCAGCTGTGAAGCACTTGACCCACTGTCTGAGATTTTGAGCCTCCTTTTGATCCTTTTTAATTGGTTTTGCCCCCCTTGCTTAACTTCTTAGAGAAGCTTGACCATTTTGGTCTAAGAAGCTTGACCTTTTTGGTTAAAGCTTCTTTGAGAAGCTTTGACCCATCTCTTGGCTTCTCCAAGAAGCCTTACTTCTCTCCCTCTATATAACCAACCCCCCACCTCATTTTGCAAGAGGTTAGACATTTTTTGACCAAGGCTTATACACCTCTCCCTCCATTGCTACCATTTCAAGCTTCAAAACCCTAACTTCCTTGGTCCATTTATACTACAACCCATAGCACCACACCACCATCATCCATTCCAGCCCCTTGGAAGTCATTTGCAGAGGTTGAAAGCTCATTTCCTTGGACCAAAGGCTGCTGGAAAGTTAGGCTACAAGGGTAAGCTCCTATTCTCTCAATTTTTGCACTATTTTGTTCAATATCTTAGCCCTTTTTTCTTACATTTTTGGGCTTCGGCCTGAACTAAAAAAAGTCTTATCTTGAGCTCATCTTCATGTTTGATTAAGGATTTTTCTCTATTTGAAGTCTTCTACTCCCCCTTTGTGCTTTATCCCTCTATTGGGGATTATTTTGCATGATATATTATCTCTATTTCTGAGCATTTCTGGGCTTTGATCCAAACTGTGAAGTACCTTATTTTGAGCCCCTCTTCAACTTTGTTGAAGGGCTCTTCACTGTTTGAGGCCATCTACTACCCCTTTCCCTTTATCTCCTTTTTAGGGCTATTTTTGCATCATATTTTAGGCTTACTTGTGAGCATATTCGAGATTTACCATAAACTGTAAAGTATCTTTTTTTGAGCCCCTCTTCAACTTTGTTGAAGGGCTCTTTGCAGTTTGAGCCCTTTTGCTGCCCTGTTTGTTCTATCCCTCTTTTAGGGTTGTTTTTGCATGATACATTAGCCTTATTTGTGAGCCATTTTTGACCTCGACCTAAACTGAAACAAATCTTGTTTTGATATCATCTTTATGTTTGATTAAGGTCTATTCTCTGTTTGGGGTCATCCTCCCCTATGCATGCTTCATTCCTTCATGATTAGGGCCATGCATTAGAGCACTTGCATTGGCCATGGGTTGGCCTCTTCGCCACTGAAATTCAGTGGATTTTCAGTGGCTTAGATACATTTTTGAGGGCCAAAATTAGAGGGGGGTGACCCCCTCTCTCCTTGTCTTGTTTGGGGATCTTTTAGGCCTTCCAAAGGGACCCTATTTTGCATGCATCGAAGTCACTTTCCAGGCCTCATTCTGAGGGTTTTGAGGTCAGCCTTGACTCTTTCTGAGGCCCATTTTGCCATATTTTAGGTCTATGTTGCATGTGTAGACCAATCACATTCAAGGCCCTTCAAAGAGGCCTTTCTTTGCATGTTCCCTAGACCAATTTTAGGATCAATTTGGTGAGTTTTAGGGCTGTTATATTTGATTTCCAGAGTTGGTTGTGCCATGCTAAGTGTTCTTGATGCATGTGCTTAATTACCCCTTGTATGCCCTTCCAAAGAAGCCCCTCATTTTTGTGTATGTTGGCTGCATTTCAGTGATTATTTGGACATATTTTGGCATGTTTTATTCACTGATTTTTGCTGGTTTGGTGAGATTTCATATGCTTCATATGCATGCCATGTAAACCATGTTTGCTAGTCAAAGTTGCATGCTATTTTAGTCCATCATGCTTGCATCTTTTGGTCATGCTTTGAACTAGAAATGTTCATGTTTTGGGACTGCCCTGGCTTTGTCTTTGTGCTTCATGGTCAAATAATGCATGCTTTGTATAGCTACAAGTCAATACATGTGTCTAGTTTTGAGTTTCGGGGCTTACTCCATGCATCGGGTGCCATGTTTGGATGATTCGGGACCATTTAGCATTATGTTTCAGTGCTGAAAATTACATGTTTGAATGCCATGCTTCATCCTTGCCATGCTTTGGTAGAGTGGTATTTTATGTCGTAGGTTTAGTCCTCGGTTTGCGTGCATGTGTGCACACATTTCGGTTGTCTCATTTTCATCTTATGGCCACTGATGTGAGTGTGGCTGAGGTCCACTCATGTTGGTGTAAGTCCATTATGCATTGTGTATGCCATTTCATAGCATTGTGTATGCTAGGTTGCATGTTAGAGCATTGTGTACGCCATGTTACATCAAGCATTGTGTATGCCATTTCATAGCATTGTGTATGCTAGGTTGTATGTTAGCCGCATTGTGTATGCCATCTCATTTGCATCGTGTTTGGGATAGGAGTTAGCCCAAGCACGGGAAACGAGGTACGTTTCGTACTCCGAGTGACGGAACGTGTCTCAATTCCCTGTCGCCGACACTCTGGATTACCCAAGATGGAGTTTAGGTCTTGTTGTGCTTTCATGTGCATTCATTTCATATTGAGTCGTGCAATTCGACTCCTCGGTCATCATGCATCGATATGCGTGATTGGTGGCACGAGGATCGAGGACTACACTCCTTGAAGAGTAGTCATGCATACATATGTGAAATACTTTGCCATGCCCTTTTGTTGCTCTTTGTTGCAGCAAATCAGAAATTAGCAGCTTTCCAAAGCCTTACACAACATTTCGAAAACAATTGCAAACAGAGGCGAATCGGGACATCGCAATGGATTTCGGCACCAGACAACTCAAGCATGCATCTCCCATCATTCAGAACAGAGCTGAGGCAGCCCATAGGCTTGCATGTTGATTTATCGCTTTCCTAGTTAATTTGTTAATTAATTAGGATTTTGTAATATTTAATTATTTATTCGGACTGTATTATTCATTCGGACTGTATTATTCTTTCGGACCCTCCGAGCGAGGGCGCAATTGTAATAAGTGTGCGTACGTGTGATGTATGTCTTCCAACCCCACGTCTTTCTCCCTTTTATTTACCTGCTTATGATGGTTAGATTAGGGCATGTTTCAATTAGCATACAGTATGATAGCATGTTTGCATTAATTCATCTGTCTTGCATGCACCGGGCTCGGCGCATCATACTAACTGCATTTGTATTTCAATTTCGAGTTGAATACTTGTTAGTTGTAGCATTTCATATGCTATCTTTAGAATAGCCGAGCCTATCTTAGTTGCATTTTTGCATGTGTTGCATTAGACATTTCTGTATAGTTAGGATGATGCATGGATTTCTAACATAGCTTCTGTTTTGGCTTGGAGTACTCGGTAAGTTTTATGCTTTAGCATCCTTGCATGTGTGTGAGTGACTGCCATGATAGCATGCTTACCATGAGGCTAAGTGCTTATATGATATAACTGCCTGAGTGCCTGTGGTTGAAGGTTGGGTTATTTGGATTGGAACAATTCATCAATTGTGAGTTTTAAGCCCACTAGATAGTGACAAATCACCTTGTTTTCTAAGCCTACCTGAGGGTGGCAAATCCACATTCTAGCCTGCTTGCGAGTAGCAAACCATTTTTTAAAACAAACATGAGATGTTTCGTTCCAATTCAGGCGACCTAGTTTATACTTGTATGCTGTGTGCATCACATAGTAAATCTAGGCTAATAACCGGAATAAGAACGCATAATGTTTTCAAAACCCGATATCATGGTTAGTAAAGGCCGATCTTTGATCGGGCGAGCGGGGGTGCTCACGAAGTGACCTTCCCCAATCGTACCCAAGTTCCCGAGCCGAGGCAACTTTGGTGATGACGGACACGTGGCCTTAGGCAACGAGTCAGGGTTTCCTAAATTTCCCAAAACAAAACATTTAGGTGGCGACTCTGTATCTGGCAAAGCAGTCCATGTTTGGCACTTCTTTCAAAAAAATCTGTTTTCAAAAACGATTTGCCAGATTTGGACTCTTTGATGATTCATCGGTCTTGCATTGCACTCTGCGAGATTAGATACAGGACCGTGACATTGAGTCCTGAACTGTAGTGAACCCAATGAACAAAACGGGGGGGATTTCCCTCCCGGGACGTTCAGGGACGTCTACAGCGACCCCTAGCAATCCATTGGAGGCGTCCAGCAAGAGGGTAGAATATGACGAGTGCTTTGCTTAAAGAGTCTTTTAGAGTATGTATTACTGAATTTAGAGTCAACTCACCAGAGGGTTGATAGAAGTAAACAGTAGGTGCATGAATTATGGAAATCAAGTGATCAAATTCTGATAAATACATGAGCCCAGTTGGTGTTTCCTTGGTTGGTTTCACCATGTAAGAGGCCTTTAAGGTCACCATTGTTGGAGAGAAGAAAGAGAGGAGGAGAGATTTTTGGGTGTTAAGTGCTTGTGACATTCTTGTGAAGTCTAAGGCTTTAAATAGAACTAATCATCGACGGATGATATTTTTTTGAAGAATGATGTACAAATAAAAAAAATTAATATAGAATATTCATACATAATAATATGGGTTAATTTAAACTTTTTACTTTCAAATTAAACATCCTTGAAGAGGCAATGATTCCTTTCAATACCACTATCTTTTATACCCTTCCATATTATATTTGGTGAGCCTTATGTTAGGTCCGCTATGAAAATTTGAACTATTCATCTTCTAAAATCAACAATAAAGATGAATCGTGTAAAAAATTAATTTTATTGGATATGACTAGACGCATGAACAATTTTTGTTTTCTTTTGTTTTGTTTTTAATAAACGGAAACTATGAGTTTAAACTTAAATAGACCATTATATAAAACAAAATGTGATTTGTTCATCTATTAATTGATATTCGATGAAATGAGATGAGTGATTTGTATCATCGTTATGGACACAGAGTGGACTCACAAAATGAAATCCAGAGGAGTATAAAATATAATAGTATGGAGATGAGTCATTCTTATATTGTTTTGCTACAAAAAAAAAAAAAAAAAAATGATTATAGAAACTGATCATAATATACATAGACATGGATACGATTTTTTAAGATTTATTATGAGATTCATTAAAAAAAAAAAACTTTTTTTATCTATATATATGTTATGTATCTGATTTTAGAATCAATTTATGTATTTATATTATAGTCATTTTTTTAGTGCATGATAAAGAATTTTGTAAATGATTAAAAGGGAAAGAATAGGACAACAGGTAAACACGTGAAACAGGTGGGCTTGGTAGGCTCAAATGACATAAATACGATGGTTCTAGAGTATTGTTCTAAGGGCATTTATTAATAAGTCTCATACAGAAAATTTAAATTCTATTTAATCCCAAAATAAAATATTTGCACCAATTAGTTTTATATATTTTTAATTGTTACCAAAAATTCTTTTTAAAATTTTTTTTTTTATATAACTTTAAAAATGCTAATACATCCAACGACTTCCGTCAAACTCACCGAAGACTCGCCGGAATATTCAACATCATTGAAAAGTTGCCGGAACATCACTGGAAGTTCGCTGAAGTATTCTGAACATTACTGGAAAATGTCAAGAACATCATCAGAGATTCACTAGAATATTCAGAATATTTTCGAAAAAAAGAAGAAGAATAAATTGAGAAATTATAGTTAAAACACATAACAACAACAAACAACAATGAGAAAAAGTGTATATTATTTTTCAATTTTTGTAGGGTTTAAGCAAATAATCTGTAATATTGATCAAACTGAAAAGTAAGCTTTGAAACTGTAAAATGTTACAGTTTCAAAGCATTATTCTATTAAGCTGAAAAACATGTTATGAAACTATAAAATTTACAGTTCTAAAGAATATTATGAAACTGCAAAATTTTGCAGTTTTAAAGCTTCATTCATTTCAACACCAAAAAAGCTGAAATTGTAAAATTGTACAGTTTTCACCGCTTATAACTAAAACTTAAAAACAACTTATTCAGAATTTGAAAATTTTCTCCATTAAAATAGAAAAATAGACTTGTGTAACAGAGAAAATGTAGAAAAATTGAGAAATTGAAGAAAAAAATAGATATAGAAAGAATATTGTACTCCTGCAACTATTTTTTATTTAGATTTAGTCGGATCTCATGTAGATCTACTCAAATTTGATGTAGATCTCATTTTCTTCATCGTCGGTGAGAATGAAGTCACGAGTTAATGTTGGTGGTTGGTGGTTGCTGATAAACCCCAATCAATTGTGATCGTCGGTCACCAATGACTATATATTAGAAAGAGAAAGAGAATAAGGAAGGTGTGATCACCGGTTGTCAGACATGACAAAGAGAAGGAAAAGAAAACGCAGAGAGAGGAAAATGTAAAGAATGAGACAAAAAGGAGAGAGAGAGAGAGAGAGAGAGAGAGAGAGAGAGAGAAACGTGTAGGACTTTTGGGTCTACTCAAAAAGTTGTTGGATTAAATAGTGTACACATATTTCAAACAAGACTTATGGGTAATTTCCCCCTTGTTCTAATGACTTTTGTGGTGCAAAAAATCAAATCACTTAGGTTGCAGCAGTAACGCGACAGAGATAGCTTGATTCTTGACTTGAAAAACATTTGGATAAAGGTAGAAGAAGGGCAGTTGGAGCAGCCTAGAGACCCTCTGATGCCTAAGTCAGCGATAGAGGTAGATAAAGGTGCAAGATTATCTTAGTAGGGTTCAGATAGAAGTGTTTGCATACCTCAATTCTACTGATTGTTTCCCCTTTTATAGCATGCTCCTACTAACCGTTGTTAGCTGTTAGGCTTTCCCCCATTCGTCATGCCAGCCCCATTTTCTAGGGATTGTGCTCCACCAGATGTGGATTTCTAGGAGTTGGTTGAGCCTAAAATAAGAGGATGTGGGCTGACTGGGTCTGCGCCCTTCTTAGGCGTGCTTTCTGCCGCCTTTCTCCTGCCCTAAAACTTTTCTAACCTAGTTTGGTCCTGGGCTTCTAAGCTAGACTCAAACTATCCTGGGTTGACTTTCCATTTTGTTGGCGATGCTTCTTTCCCGCTGCCAACCCAAGAATTCCAGTCCTGCCTTATGTGGATTCGTTTTTTGCCTCACACAATTGCCTCACAATTCTTGCTTCTTTTTCTTTCTAGGCTGAAAAAGGAATTAGAGTTTTCATTACAACTGCAAAAGTTTTTTCCCGTAATCCTAGGGCTTCGTGCCTATCATTTCAATTTTTAAAAGGCGTGATGTCCTTTCGCCTGTCGCACCGCCTCTATCCTAGGACAGGTGGCCTCACCCCATAAGTTCCAAACTGACGTGTCTATTATACGACGCGACAGACATGTCCATTCAAAATTATTTCTGGCGCTATAAATTTCCCACCAGAGTCCTTCCTTCTTCAATACTCACTATTCCTTCTAGAGAAAAGTAAGAGAAAATATTCCAACCATAGCATTTTCAGTTCGATAATTTTCTGTTTCGATCTTCCTTTGGTTGTCTGTAAGTCCCCCTCTCTCTCTTACATTTCTTGATTTTTTTTCCTTTTCTAGTCTGATAGGCAAGTATCGTGTCCTCCTAGAATCCCTTTCCTCTTTGGCCGCCTTCCGCGAACAATTTGGTATCCCAGATAATGTCCATATTTGCTTGCAAAAGAATGCGACAACCTTGACGGTGGCCCAGATTACAATTGTATGCCCCTTGTTGCCATTACTGAGGAAGGGGTTAGGTTTTCCCTAAACCCACTTTTGAGAGAGTGCATGTGTTCTTGGTCCCTTGCCCCCATTCAACTCTCTGCTGACATTTATAGAGTTGTGAATGGGGTTTTTGAGCTAAACCGAGCCCTGGGCACCCACCTTGGTCAAATAGAGATTCTGTCCATTTATGTTCTTACAACCTACAATACCAAGCCTCAACTGAGGACCTTAAGTATTATTGAGGCCAAAGTGCCTCAAAGAGACTCATCACCCTTCTTCCCAAAACCAATAAGGACCTAGAGGAAGATATTGTGATGATTTCTGAGAATTGAGAATTTAAGAGCTCTCCCCATACTTGGCCTGTACCTATATCCTTTGCAAGAGCATGTCCTTTCCATTCTATATTCCTTATTTTTCCTTTGAATTTGTATGGCTGACTTGTTCTTTAACCATTCATTCTCTTTTTGCCAGATCCTACCACTAACATGATAAAGCACCTTCGTGAATACGTCGTTCGTCAGGAGGAACTAAAGAAGATCTAGAACCCTCCTGAAGATGAGAAGTCTGCTCACAAACTTCTGCGTTTTGAATCCTCTGCATCCCATCTAAAAGATGAGAAATAGTGGTCCCAAGCTTTTTAAGAACAACAAGAAAGCTCCACTAGTAGTCCTGCCAAAAGAATTTATGGCCCTGTCATTGACCTTACTGCCACATCCATGGACGTAGAGGTTGAGGACTTGGCTGTTTCCCTCGCGCGACGTTCTTCAAGGATTATGAAAACTACTACCCTTCCCTCTGTAGAGAAGAAGAGAAAATTTCAAAAAGGTGCTGAACTCCTGAAGGTGAAGCAGGAAGTACGAGTCGTGTTTTCTACTGCTACTACCGCCAGTGCTAGTTCCGGTGTCGGTGGGTTCATTACCCTTGAATCTATGAAATCAAAATGATTTACCCCTCCTACAACTGCCACTGCTACTGACCATGAAGATCCTGCTACGAAACGCCCCAAGACACAAAGGGGTAGCAAGACTATGTCCTACAAGGTTCCTGATAATTAGTTCAGGTGCCAGATGTTGCTCCCTAATTGTCTTTATGTGTCGAAGAATGACAGCCTAATGGAAGTTCCTGAACTAGGCTTCAACTTAGCAAAGGGTTTACCATACCTAGGGATATGGCCTCCCTTCATCCTTTGGATGATGCTTGTCTGATCTGTACCGATGTGGTCAGTGCTTTAAGAGTAAGCTTTTTTGTACTCAAGCTTTTTATATTCCTTGTATTTTGACTGAGTTTAATCATTCTTCTATTCTGTAGGCCATCCAAGTTTGTTATGAAAGTTTGACCAGCATGGACTCTTATAAGGCTGAAGCATGCATCTAATCTGTCAAGGCCTCTAGTGCTCTGAAAACTATCACTGATATGGAGAAGATACCGAAATTGATGTTTGACTAGAATTTTGACTAGAATTTGAAGCTTACAACTAAAAAAGAACTTGCTGAAAGTGCAACCCAACTACCCAAGATCCAACTGGAAGAGTCCCAAGAGAACCTGGCCTTTGCTCTTGCTGCAAATGAGACGCTAAAGAATGAAAAGAATGAGAAGTTGGATAAATACCGTAGGGACATTAGCGAGAAATATCTACGACAAATCTGTAAGCTTCAAGATGATATGTGTTATTGATGGATGGAAAGCTGCCTTGGCTAAGGCTGGGGTTACTCTTGATTCCTTCTAGTAGTCAGACCTAATTCTGTCTTGGAAGAAAGATTCATGGCCAACAGAGGAAGCTGAAGAAGTGGGCTTTAAGGAAGACCCTGAGGAGGAGGTGGAGACTGTTCTGAATGCGAGTGCCCAGAATGCAGCCGTTCCTACTGATGAGGTTGAACTTCCTACCCCTAAGCCTCAAGAAAAAACTTCTTCCAATGCTCCATATGTTCTTCCTGCCATAGAAATTCCTACCCCTGCTGAAGGTGGGGATGTTGGAATTGTTTCTTCTAGAGCTGTTGAAGTTGGTGTTACCTAGACCCCTGCTATGATAAAGGATTAAGAAACTTGCCTTTTGTTTTTGTTTTTGTTTTTGTTTTTTTTTTTTTAATTGTGGCCTAGAAACTCTTGTATGGTCTAGTCTTTTTGATGTAATTGCAACTTTTCGCAAAATAGAAGGCTTTTGTGTTTTATTTTTATCTAAGTGTTAAGTACTTTTCTAAATATTTTTTCTAGGCTGAGATGGGTGTGTAAGGCACCCTGCTTGTCCCCTGAGCTTGGATGGTTTTGACAACAAAGACAAAAAAACTATATAAAATTGGTAGAGCACTAAATTTGAAGAAATTAGACTACGACAAAACTGGAAGAAATTGTAATGACGTGGAAATTTTGGAAACATTTGACTAAATAAAATTTTGAAAAATTTTTGACTCAAGTAAAAGTTGACGGAAAATTTTTGACTTGAGTAAAAGCTTTGAAACAACTTTGACTAAGTAAAATTTTTTTAACTACCCCCATATGTAAGAGGGTCTGCTTTCTTGGACATAGGAAAACTTTTGATAAAATCCTCTAAGTCCAAGAAACACAATCCAGAACAGGATTTGCCTACCTTTCTGATTCAGAAACTGTGCTACATTCCTGAGCAGGGAAGTCACATTTCTTGGGCTAAAAAATTCTTTTTAGTCTTAAGGACCTCAATCCAAAGTAGAATTGTTCTACGTTTCTGCATCAGAATCCTTCATACACTCCTGAATAGGCGTGTTGTTTACAGAATAACCATCCAAAAAAATCTTGAACGATTTGTTTTCGTACTAGAACGTTACTACAATCAGGACAGGATATCATCCTGTGCTGGATTGCCATCTATTCTTGTACTCAAGCAATTATTATAAACTGTACTTAGGCAAAGAACCATTTTGAAGCATAACTAAAAAATCTCATAAAAATTGCATATTTATAGATTGTTTTTTAAACAAATACTTAATGAAAATAAATCCTAAGGTTTGCAGTGTTTCAAGGAAAAGGTACAGCCTTGCCATCCATATCTTCCAAATGATAAGCCCCATTTTTGCCTACTAAACGTTGTTGGCTGTTAGGTTTCCCCACACTCCTCACGTCAGCCCTCTTTCCTTAGGGATTGTGTTCCACCAAGTCTAGATTTCTAGGAGTTGGTTGAGCCTAAAACAAAGGAATGTGGGTTGACTGGGTCTACGCCCTTCTTATGCGTGCTCTTTGCCACCTTTCTCCTATCTTAAAACTTCTCTGGCCTAGTTTGGTTTTAGGCTTCTAGGCCAGACTCAAACTATCATGGGCTGACTTTTCATTTTGCTGGCGATGCTACCTTCTTACTGCCAACCTAGGAATTCCAATCCTGTCTTATGTTGATTCATTTTTTGCCTCCCACAACTTTCTATAACCAAAATGAAATAAAGTCAATCTATACCAGCAATTGCGGTCATTTTTATAAAAGCAATTTCAATCATTATTACTAATACGAGATAGACATAGGAGTAATATTGTAAGATATTATTTGATAACTTAATTCAACATTAAAATTAAAGTTGTTAGTCTCATTTCGTATCGGATTGTACCAGTCAATACATTACATTTTAGGTAAAAATTAGTACAAGCTACTCTTAGTTCTGTTCTAGTTAATTTACCAGCTTGTACTGTGCTATTCCATATATTATACAATAGTGTTTTGCCTAATTTCGAGTCATCTCAGAGTGTTCCAATGCATACCAGTTCAAAGAAAAGAGGAGAAAGCTGCTTTTATTTTGATTAGATGGAAAAAATGATGGAAAACAAAAAGATATGTTGTATTGTCAAATCTATTAATGGGATTGCTTTGGAAACAAGAATTGAAGTGGTTGTTGTGCAGATACACAAAATTCATTATTAGGGATGGTCACAAGTTGGGTTTGGGATTGGTTTATAGAAATCCGTCCCGTTCCATATCATATTGGGGAAGAGATAAATCGGGGAATGATGGAAATGGGGTAGGTGCGAGACGGTTAATTTCACAAGTTGAAAAATGAAAATATTAATAAAAATTATAGATAATTTAGTATATTACGAATAATAATTTATAATTAACAAGAATTATATTATATAAGATAGAAAGTAAGTGAATAAAAATTAATATTAAGTATAATGTTTTAGTATTTTAATTTTATTATAATGAAAAATAAATATATTATATATATTATATACATATAAATATATTTAATAAATATAATCAAGGTGGGGTTCCGATGGAACAGGACGAGGGAAGCAAGACCCGTTTCTGTCCTATTTCTTAATCAAGCTGGGGAAAGACCGTGTGGGACGGGGTGGCACGGGGGATGCGAGTGCAAAGTAAAGCGGGAAAAAATGACCATCTGTAGTCACTATTGTGCGACCTGCGTAACCTATTTTGATGTTCATTTTGATGATCAGAATCGTTCTTTTAAGATACATCAAGTAAAATATACTTGTAAAAAATCAAGTTAATCTGATATCGATAGACCTTTCATCAATCTCATTTATGTGTTTGTAAAAAAAAAAAATTGGGAAAATTACAAAAAATATCTCAAAATTTGACCTTTATAACAAAATAAACCATGAACTTTTAATTTTGTCAATTTAAATCCTAAATTTTTAATTTGTTTTCAATCTAAACAATTTGCTTATTTTCCTTAAGTAAAATAAATGAAAAAAAATGATATTTTAATCATTAAACTTAATAATAAAAAAATTATTTTAGACATTTAATATATTCATATATTGGGTTTAATGACTAAAATACTTTTTTTTTTCCATCAGTTTTACATAGTAAAAATAAACAAATGATTTATATTGAAAATAAATCAAAAAATTAAGATTTAAATTAATAAAATGAAAGTTTTCGAATTTATCTTACTAAAAGACTCAAACTGGAGGTTTTTTTTTTCTTTCTTTTTCTTTTTAGTTTTTATAATTGTTCCACTTTTATTTTTATTTTTGTTTTGGTGCATGATCAATAATTTATGGGACAAGGGGTGCCTGCTGTGCTTAAGCACAGCAGGGTGTGCCGTGCATGCAACACACACCAATAAAAAAGAAAAAACAAAGAAAAAATTATATTAAAAAAAAAAAAAAGCAAAACCATGGGTCAAATACGCACAGCAGTACCTGCTGCACAGCAGGCATCCCTTTTCCTAATTTATGACACCAGATAAACATGTGACAAGTGGCTTGGTAGGCCCAAATGACAGATAAATATCATTGTTGTGCATGGAGAAGTGTTTGGGTATGTAAGGTGTATATTATATATATTTATGTAAGTTTTCATAAATATATATATATATATATATATATATATATATATATATATGTGTGTGTGTGTGTGTAAGTTGTGATTTCTCAAATTTTTATAGGTTAATTTACGTATATTTGTGAAAACTTAGTCGATTTTGTGATATAACTTACATATATTTGTAAGAACTTACGTAAGTGCATATGATATGTACTTAAACACTTAAAAATTGCTCATATTATTAAAACGAGATAGACATAAGAGTAATATTGTAAGTTTGTAACTTATAGCATAAAGAGTTGATTATGTACTTGTTACAATTAACAGTGAAAAGATCAAAATAAAATTTTGATAAATCATGTAAATAATATCATATAACACACCTAAAATATTTAATTACTTTTCTTCAATTTGATGCACAAGTCATGGCATATGCACTGCCCGTCTAAACAAGGAAACAAAATCACTTGATTATGAAATAAACAAGGAAAATTATCAAGGGATTCTATTTTGTTTTGAAAATTATTATTGAGTCTTATCACGTTTTAATGTAAGTAATTAAGTCCTATTTTTATAAATTGTGCCAAAAATTTCAAATCTTCATAATGGTAGAATTTATCACAATTTCACACCTCTCATTTAATATGAAAATTAATTTCACAAATAAATTTAGTTTATTTTAATTTTTATAATTAATAATATTTTAATTGTTGAAATTAATTAAAATTTTATAAACAAAAGAATACGTATAAAATTCACCAACTATCTCACGCATTGAGAATATATGAATTTGCCACGATATTATTTTCCATAGAACTATTGATGGAAATTTAATAAAATTTTATCACTTTGAAATGTTTATCCAACAAAATTTCATTGTTTGAAACAACAAAATGATGAATTGTATGCCATGGTTTTGTCAATCCAATTGTTATTTATGATTTTATTTAATATAATATTTTTAATTTTTATAATTAAAAAATATAATTTAAAGTAAATTAAAATTATTTACAAAATTATTGTTCATATTAAACAAGAGTAAAATTAGAATAAAATACATTATTATGAAAAATTAAATTTTTGGTGAATCCTAGACAAGTATTGAAATAAGCACATACCCAAAATTTTAATATAAGGGGCAATCATATATTACTCATAAAAAAATTAAAAAATTATTAACTAAAACGTCAATTCTTATGGACACAGAAAGTTAAAAATAAAATAAAAATATAGGTATAAATAAGCATATTTTCTTATTTATATGTTAAATTACAAAAGATAATAATTATAAAATAATTTCCATACTAAAATGAGACATTTTAAATTGTGTTGGGCTTTTTTCCACAGCATTAAAAACATATAATAAGATAAATATTTGTTATATATTTTTTTTATAATTTTATAGTTTGACTCTATTATTTCATAGATATAAAGGGACGACAACCCTTGAAAAGACAACAAATTATTATTATTATTATTTTGGGAGGCTTATTTATAAGTTCTTTTTCAAACCCTTATGGTAAGTTAAGTCTTGTATAATTTCTTATAGAGTCTCAAATTCTATTTAAATAGGAATGTATTTTACAAGATCCTACATAAACATAACGTGACGAGACACTTATATAAACGTAATGTAACGTGACACTTATATAAACGTAACGTAACGTGACACCTACATAAATATAACGTGACACCTACATAAACGTAACGTAACGTGTCACGTTACATTTTGCTAACTTAAGTTTTTATTTTTTTAAATTGAATGTGAAAATGTTGCTGGTTTATATTGGTATCATGTTACGTTTCATACAAATATGATCATAGGTGTCATGTTACGTTTATGTAGGTGTTACGTTACGTTACGTTATGTTTATGTAGAAATTAAATGTTACCATAGATCATAGGTGTCATATTACGTTTATGTAGGTGTCACGTTACGTTACGTTTATGTAGATATGATCTATGGTAACATACAATTTTCTATATAGAAAATTACATGTTACCATAGATTATAAATGTTACATTACGTTTATGTAGGTGTTATGTTACGTATATGTGTCACGTTATGTTTATGTAGGTATCACGTTACATTACGTTTATATAGATATGGTCTTTGGTAACATTCAATTTCCTATATATGATTTTACTATTATTTATGATATTAACAACTAATATTGGGGGTAAATGTGTCAACAAACTTCCTACAGAACTTATGAGAATATAAGTTTTTTAGTAGGACCATATGTAGTATAAGTCTCTTTAATAAGACTTATAAATAATTTTGCCTATTATTTTTTAAATGGAATAATTTAGAGAAAAGATAATGTAGAAAATATTTTTTGAAATATTAAGAGGACGATCACTTCTCGTATTCCTTTCCGATCCATGCTTAAAAAGACACGCATTCAAATAGTAAAGCTACTTAGAGCAACTCTGACATAAGAGATAAAATGGGCAACTCAGGCATTTTTATTTATTTATTTATTTATTTTTATGAGGCTCTCAATCAAAAAAGGGATTTTACCTATTTTCATATTGACTCTCCATATGTTGCTAGTGTCTAATGTTGGGCAAACGTGACTTTCTGTCATTGTGTTGCTTGCTCTTTTTCAATTTTTCTCAGTTCTAACCCATCAATCCTTATTTTATTTTATTTTTATTGCATTATTAATCTTTTATAAATGAGTATTGCTAGTGATAGGAAATTTTGGCAATGATCCATCAAGTTTTGTGTGAAATTATTTATTTTTAAAAATATATATATATATTTTTTAAATGTTACTGTTGCGCAAATGTCATATTGACAATCATGTCATAATTATGTGCTTACGTTGTATGATATAAAAATGTATTTTTTATTTTATTTGTATGACATTTTTGTTTTAAAAATTTATTGGCTTAGTCTTCGTTTGTGAAGAGTTAAAATAGCCTAACTTTTTTACTTTTTGTCTATTTTAACCTATTTTTTTTTAATCTTCGTTTGGTTTTTATTTGACTTTTATGACTTTTGTGAGAGAAAAAGTGTAATGTTTATAGTTTGGATGTGACATTTTGTCTTATTAACTTATGTAGCTAATTTTGTCTTTTGTACTTTTTTAACCAAAAATCCATTGCCAAACATAGCTTTAGTTTGTATGGTTAAGTGAAATAGAGAGCGTTATTGGAGTATATATTAGATAAAGTGATTTAGTAAAATACAAAGTGTATTTTTTATGTACTTTTGCTAGGTAAAATGTATGGTTGTCGGAGTTGCTGGACTCATACCAAATAATAATAATAATAATAATAATAATAATAATAAATTAAACTCATCTCCCTTAAAGTTTGAAAAGAATACAAGTATTCTTACATTTTTAATATAATTACACTGACTTCCATCAAATTTTAATTCACATAACACTTACATCATTTTTCATCAATAATTCATTAGTCGTTTGAATAAAAAAATAATATTATCATCATTTTCCTGTTAAAATATATATTTATCTTCATTTATTTTAGTATCTACTCACCATTGGTATTGGAATAACCCGACCCTCGTACATGTTTTCTGGTATGTTTTTAGTCCCTTACTCCGTGCCTTTATATGCTTACTATGAAATTTTATGTGGAATTAAGTTTAACTGGGTGAATTTTATGATTAGAGACTCATATTTTTTTTTTTTTAAAAAAAAAAGAAGAAATATCTGTTACAATTATAATGTTCAGAACAGAAATTGAACGCCTTAGAGGCTTGATAATCCGAAATTAATTTTATATTTGAGACCAGCATGATTTTTAGGCTATAATATGATTTTCTGTGAAATTTCAATTTGAAATGATTAAACGATTAATTTTTGTCTTATTCACTTTATATATCTATATCTATGTTCTCTTAACCTTTGACTTAGAAGATATGTTCTGAGAGAGGGTTAGAAGAGAAAAGAGTTAGAGAAGAGAAGGAGGTGTTTAACAAGGAAAAGGGTTGGAAAACTTGAAGGGAATTTGAGGGATCTAAGCTTAAGGTAAATTTATTCATCTTCTACAACTCTTCTTTGAACTCTTCTTTGAAATTGAGTAAGATTTCCTCATAATCATGTGACTAAGGGTTAGGATGGAAATTGGTGTTTGATTATTGTTTTGGAACTAATTTGGTGTGTATATAAGAATTACATCCTAGTGCTTGGTTTTTCATGATTAAGCTACATAGTTTCATATGTAATGTTGTATGTCAAGGAGAATTGCGTTGTATTGAGACTTTGAAAGAAGTAAGAGTTAATTCAGCTATGTTTATGGGTTTATGGATTAAGGATCTAGGTTATATTCATACTGTTATATGTTGTGATCCCTATTTACATGGTTGTTGAACCATATTTTAATAATTAATGAGTCTATTTTGAACCTTGCAAGTGCTCACCAAAAATGGGATTTGGTCTGAATTTCGGACTGCTCCCACACTGAAATCACCGCATGTGCGGGGGTCATGGCCACACGTGCAGGACCAACTGCTGCACGTGCGGGGCTCACAGCCGCACATGCGGCCCATGCTGGAAAAAATGGTTCGCTACGTTTTATGTGCTCGACCCTCTGATATTTTTGGAATTTATATTTGGTACCTTTTTGATGTATGTAAATTCATTTGAAGCAAAGCGAGTCCAAAAATAATGCAACAAGGAAAGGAACTAATGTGTGAGTTATGTATGTGTGCAGGGCACACTCCGGGAGGGACTATCGCTCCGTTACAACTCTGTGAGTAATAGTATGATAGATGTACATTTTACTTATCGTTAATGACTATGGATACCAACGCTCTGTTCCTCGTAAGTGACTACACTTACATTATGTCGGTTGGGAAAGAGTGTGAACTTATGTAAATGTGGAAAGATTTGCATACATGGGTATGACTTTGGAACCATTTTGTTCTGTCAATAACGAATATTAACTCTCTGTTATCTATAAGCAAACTACGTCGTTTCTTAATAAATAAATGGAACTTATGTTCATCTGGAAATGCTGGTGTCTGTGTGAATCTAAGATTATTCGGTTGTGTTATACGTGTACCTGAGGTTGTTCAGAACCTATGATATGAACACAAAAGTCTACCATCGTTATATGACCCACGTTATGATATGAATTATTCTGTCTCTTGACCCTACTGTAATGATACATGCGTCTCCCGTTAATAATCATTATTGATACTCTGTTATCTACAAGTTAGCGGTATTGATTCATAACGAATAATTGAATGTGTGTGTATTATGGAACTACGGTATCTATTTGTTAATAGTCATCATTAACACTCTATTAAATGCAAGTTCGCTATGTTACCTCAACTCATGTGAATGATTAAAAGAATCTATGTGCCTCCGTATCACTCTGAGACTAATAACACATGTGTTTTCTGTCAGTGAGTATTGTTAATGTTCTGAAATACGTAAGAAAGTTAGATCAACTTGCAATAAACCATGGGGTTATTCTGTTCCGTTTAATCGTTTCATTTCTGCTATGACATGATATGCATTGTTCGGTCTTTAAGACCTATTGGTTTCTGGTATGGAACAAAGTACTGTACGGAACTAAGTGCTGCAGTGCGAGCCACCTCTAGAATCCGTTCGAGCCACCTCTTGAGTCCATACATATGTGAACTGAGGCCTATGGCCGTTTTATGAACGTTATGAGGCTTATGGCCGTCCTGTGACATACGTGAGGCCTATGGCCAATCTATGACATCTAGGCCTATGGCCATTCTGTATGATCTGTTAATATGAAACAAAGTGTTGCACGGAACTAAGTGTTGCCATGCAAGTCACCTCTAGAATCCGTGCGAGCCACCTCTTGAGTTAATACATGTTTGATGAGGGCTTAATGTCGTTCTGTTTAAGGGCCAATTTGTGAAGTTGTGAATCTATGAGGCCGAGGGCCAATTTGTGAATGTGTGAACCTACCAGGCCGAGGGCCAATCTATGACGTTGTGAACCGACGAGGCCGTTATGAATATGAGTACAGAATCAGATTAACTACTTGTCTTTTATATTATACGCATTGCTCTGCATTATAATTCAAGTTGATCATTGAGTTATCAAAGTACTATTATTCACTGAGGTTGTCTCACTCTATATTTTGTCTGATTTTGTAGGTAGCAAATCTGGAGGTCAGCCTTAACCCTCGGTGCTCGTCTCACTCTTGTCACCCTCTGTGTGTCTAGGAAATTGGATGTAGCCTGCCCATTTTTATAAAGTTTTGCTAAGTTTTAGCTTATACGCTGATTATCTATCATATGTGTCCAATGTTTTTGTTATACGCCCAAGCAAGGGGCGGTGTTTGTATATGTGCATGTAAATATTTACCATTTGGTGCACTGTTTGTGATCCTGGCATGATAGTGGTCGCTCAATGGATGTAGTTTCTTTTTATGTCATGTTATTTGCTAATATATAATGCTTCCGTTTAGGCCCCGTATGTTATGTATGTTAGGCTAAGTGTCCGTTTTTGAATAGGTCATGCCCAAACTTTTAGGGGGTGAGTTTGGGGTGTGACAGGTATTATTAGTTTTGATCATTTTAATCTTATTACAAGAGAAATTAATATAATTATATCAAAAATATAGAATTAATTGTATTTTCTCTAAACTTAAATGGAAGTGAGTATAATAATAATAATAATAATAACAACAACAACAACAACAACAACAACAACAACAACAACAACAACAACAACAACAACATAACTTCGGTTACTTTCAAAATCAAACATGATGCCAGTAGATTGATGGGTAAATTACAAATGCACGATTTACTTAAAATATAAATTGCTTCGTGTGATTTAGAAAATTACAAATATTTTATTGTTATAATTTTTTTATTTAACAGAATTAATTGAAAAATGTTAGATTTTGTAATTGGCAATCCCGTTGGATAAAACTCTATTTAGTTATGTTAGGTTTTTGTAAGTGGCAATTCCGTTTGAAAAAACTTCTTTCAGTTATAATTTTATTCGCTCTTTTGTTTTAGTGAGGATGTAAGTGTTTAGATGCAAATTCAACTCGAATTGTGCCTATGCAGAAGAGTTTGTGATTTTGAGGCTTCCATGTTTGCCACTTCACTGACTATGTGTGGGGAGTTGGTAAGGTTAAAGAAAATAAGGTACACCCTGTTTTTATTTATCATCATTGTGGTATGTATGGTCATATTTACCCTTATTGTTATGAGTTATATGGGAGACTGTCTCATAGAGGTGGAAGAAATTTTAATACCTTGTGAGGTAGGAAACATTTCATTGGTCGTAATGAGGTTAAGGGTCATATTAGACCAAACATGACGAGAGGTTGTGTTTGCTTAATTAGACCTAGGAATAGGAGGTTGGAAACCAAGTCAAGAAGAGCTCCTCTTGAAGGGAAAGAGAACCACAACGTCAAGACACCAGCCAAGAACCACAATTTTCACGACTTTGTTCGTACTAAAGCGGTTTGGGTGAGAAAGCTTGACTTGTGTTAATTTGTTTATTCGTGTTTGTTTGTTTGATTTGTTTTGTTTTTTTTTTTTGGTCTTTTGTATATGTTTGTTCGTTTCTTTCTTGCTTTCCATAAATTTTTTTTAAAAAGAAAATCCAAAAAGATTTTCCTAGTATGATTTTGCAAGCTTCAAATTTTTGAGATGTTCTTAGTATATATTAGAACTGATGAGAATATCTATTACTTGTTAATGTATGTGTGTTTTCTGTGGTCATTACTCATTTCAGATTGTGTGTACTTTGATTAGTATGTCTCATTCTGTATACATGCTTGGATTAGCAAATCCGACAACTTTTGTAGAAAATCCATTTATTGCAAAATATGCTAGAAATAGACTACATCACCAGATCTTAGAGTGGTTTTGAAAAATTAGGAAACTCGTGACTCGTGCCAAAGGCTACTATTTGTCATAACCAAATATGCCTCAATTCGAACCCTTATGTATGAAGGGGGGAAGGTCATGAAGTGAGCACCCCCGCTCACCTGATCAAAAGATCGGCCTCTACTAAATCATAATATAAGTTTTATAAACAATATATGCTCTTGTTTTGGTTATTTATTAATGCTACAAATTTACTATGTGAAGCAATCAAGCATACACGATGTCATTCATTTTAGAACATTTGGACCTCATGTATTTTGAAAGACTTTTGATATATGTACAACTCAAATGAATCTAAGCCCACAGGAATAAGAATCAATACTTTCCAAATTAAATGACACAACCTCATTCCACTGGCAATCATAGAGATACATTAGTTAAGTATGTAGTCGCATGATAAGATGCTTAGACATAATAAGAAAAATCATTCACATACGGGATGCTAAAGCTATAAATATTCACCTAGTATTTACTCATATCCGACTATGAGGATGAAACAAAAATTAGTAAAATATGCATGATACTGTAGACACCCCATTTTTTACCGTTCTCAAGACTTGGACGTCATCGTTTGAGCACTTGATGATCATCCATGCTCGTGTTCGTTTTGAGTTTCCGAAAGTCTCGGCTACGCACCTTGCCTTAAGATCTCTCAACTTATCTGTTTTGTGCTTGGTTGTGGACCAAGGACTTGTGGTTTTGCTTCTGAGGGAAGAGGGTGGCCTGTTGACCATCCCTATAACCCATCGGCCAAGGCCTTTTGCCATCGGCCATAAGTGGTGGCCGATCGGCACTATTTTTGGTCGATCGGCACTCTTTTTGGTCAATCGGCCATATTTCTTGGCCGAGACCGTTCCACCTGCTTTTGTAGATATTTTTATGCCAGCTGGTGAGCACAATTCTCATCCTCCATACACGTGCATGGAGGGATTGATTCAAGACTCAAGCTTGAGAATTGAATTTCTATAAGAAGGGAGGCCCCTCTCCCTTTCCAGAGGTTCTGAAAAGTTGATATACAAAATATATGTCACTCTCTCTCTATATTTTACCTCTCTCTCCATATTTGCCCTTGTTTGTGCTCAAAAGTATAATTTCTTCACACTATTGCACACAAACACCTACTAGAACACCATCCTTTTGTTGCTGAGGCTTCTTGAAGTTGGTTTTAGAGTTTTTGGGTTGGTTTAAGCTCAGAAAAGTTGCTAGAGTTGTGATTTTGAAGGTGTTCTTCAAGGGTAAGAAACTAACATTTTGATCCCTTATTTTTGCTTAAGCTTTTGGCCCTACTCGCATGTGGTTTTAAGCTTAACTTTCTATTGTAAAAAGTTCTGATTTTTCATGCTTGTAATGTTTGTTTAAGGTCACTTTTGTGTTGGGGGTTGTCTACCCCCACTTAGGCCTTGTTTGGTCTTGTTCTTGTGCCTTCCTTTTAAGCTATTAGGACCACCTTGTTTTGGCGTTCTCACCACTGAAATCTAGAAGATTTTCAGTGGTGGAAATGGTGTTTTGAGGTCCCAAATAGGAGAGGGTCATCCCCTCTCCTTATGTCTCATATGCTTGTATTGATGGCTCATAAAAGTAACATGTTTGTTAAGCTTGTTTTGGCTCCATCTTAGCATGTATTAGACCTTATTTCAGCATGATATACCTCTGTCTAAGGTTGGTTTGATAGCCTCTTGCATGAACCATGCACTTGTAGTGCAATCCTCTCTATTGCCTTAACATGCATCTTGTGTTTGGATCATCATTCTTGCATGTTTTGGTTCAACTCAAAGAAGATTTCCCTCATGTTTTACCATGCTTAAGCTCTGCTTGATGTTGTTTTAGTCATCCATGCATTGCTTTGTATAGCCATAGTGCATTCTAACTTGTTAGCTTTGAGTGTCCAAGTCATTACCATGCATTGCTTAGACCATTTTCATGATTTGGCATCATTTCATATGTGATTTCAGTCCATATAGTGTGGTCACACACTCACATTTGTCACCTTTTCCATGCATTGGGAGGTATGTGTTTTAAGCCTTAAACATGAGCCGTTATGCATGTCTTATTGCTTCAGCTTTTGGGATGCCATCTCAATGGGTTTTTGGGCTTATTTTGACATGCCATAACTCTGATTTTTATTGGTTAAGTCATGCTATGCTTGGTTTTGGTAGGTGTAGTGTGACCCTCTTCATTGGCCTTGCATGTATCATACCTTATGCCATTCATGTTGGCTTGTTTTAGCTTTGGTCCATGCATGTTTTAGACTTATTTTGGCATGATCTAGGACTGTTTTGATTGTCTTCGGCACTTTGGGGTTTGATTCATGTGGCCTTGGTACAAACTCCTTGGTTATTCTTAAGCTTTGAACCTTCTAGCATGCTATGCTTGTATTATGTGCATGATTTGGCATCATTCTTCACATGATTTCAAAGCTTACTCCATTGTCATACTTTCATACTTGTCACTTCTTCATCGTATTTGAGGATTGTGCATTGTTGCCTAGCTTATGGACCAATATGTGTGCATGCATGTTTTGCCTTTTGGTGCCTTAGTTTTGGTGCCTTGGCCACTGATTTGGGCATGATTGAGGTCTGTCCATTTTGGTTTATGTCCATCTTGCATGTTGTTGCATGCTTGCTCCATTTTGTCATTGTTGCATGCTTGTCGCATTACATGTTGTCGCATGCTTGTCGCATTGCATGATTTTTGCATGTTGTTGCGTGCTTGGTACATTGCATGTTTGCATGTTTAGGTTGCATTGCATTTTGCATGCTTGTGACATTGCATTTGGCATGCTTATGTTGCATTGCATAGCATCTCTATGTTGCACGCATTGCATTGTGTTTGGTTTGGGGTATTAAACCAAACACGAGGAACGAGGGACGTTTCATACTTGAAGTGATGAAACGTGCCTCAATTCTCGGTCGCCGACCCTCTTGATCATGCATGATAGAGGTCAAGACATTTATGTGTTTTTGTGCATTCATGTGATATTAATTTGTGCAACTTAGCCTCTTTGGCCATCATGCATCTAAATGCGTAATTGATGGCTCGAGAGTCGAGCACTGCACTCCTTTGAGTTTCAAACATGAAAAGGGGTGTAGTTGCACAACATGTTCTTGCAAATGTATTGCCATGCCTCTGTTTGTACTTTGCTGCAACAAAAGGAGCAGTTTGCAGGAAGAGATGGCCGATCGGCTATCTAGTGTGCCAATTGGCTATCAATATTTGGCTGATGGACTCAAAAGTGGTCGATGACCCTTATCCCTTGGCCGATGACCATACCATTTGGCCGATGGCCTCTCAGCATGTCCATGAGGTGGATCAGAAGTGTTTTGGAGATTTGTACAGTTTTTAGAAGTCTAAAATAGTGCAAACAGAGGCAACATGAGGCATGGCAACAGATTTCCGAGCGAAGTTGATCGAGCATGCATATGCCCCTCTTCTCGAGGCCGTTTTAACTACTTTGCATAGTTAGTTAATTTGTAATTAATTAGTTAATGTGTTAGCTAATTTAATTCATCGTTGTAAATTCTTAATTAGCTTAACTTAGCTAATATTCAATTTGATTATGTAATAATTAGTCTATTTAGATTATTAGATTAGTTAGAATAGCTTAGCGTATCTAGCTTGTATTATTCATTCGGACCCTCCGTCGAGAGGGCAAATTTTGTAATAAGTGTGCGTGCGTGTGTGAATGTCTTCCAAGCCCACGTCTTTCTCCCTTTTACTTATCAGCTTTTGATGGTTAGTTTTAGGACATATTTTAATTAGCATCCTTATGCTTCGCATGCGTGCATCATTCATCTGTCTTGCATGCACCGGGCTCGGCACATCATACTAACCGCATTGTATTTCAATTCCTACTTGAATACATGATTATCAAGTTGCACCTCATATGCCATTTTAGAATAGCCGAGCCTATTTCTAGTTGCATTTTGCATGTGTTACATTAGCCATCTTAACATGAACTAGGATCATGCATGATTTCTAACTAGTTCTCTATTTTGGCTTGGAGTACACTGTAAGTGTTTATGCTTTAGCATCTTGCATGAGTGTGAGTGTTGCAATGATAGCATGCTTGCCATGAGGCTAACTGCTTAAGTGTTTAACTGCCTGAATGCCTGTGGGTGAAGGTTGGATTGCTTGAATTGCAACAATTCATCGAAATGCGAGTTTTAAGCCCACTTTGCGAAGTGGCAAAATCTTGTTTTCTAAGCCCCCTTGAGGGTGGCAAAACCACGTCTTAGCCTACTTGCAAGTAGCACCTTCAAACCATTTTCAAACAAACAAACATGAGATGTTTTGTTCCAACTTAGGTGATCTACTCTATACTTGTATGCTGTGCGCATCACATAGTAATTCTAGCTAATAAATCGGAATAAGAACACATGTGTTTTCAAAAAATAAAATATCATATTAGTAAAGGCTGATCTTTGATCGGGCGAGCGGGAGTGCTCATTGCATGACATTCTCCTCTCATACCCAAGTTCCCGAGCCGAGGCAACTTTGGTGATGACAGATACGTGGCCTTAGGCACGAGTCAGGGTTTCCTAAATTCCCCAAAACAAAAAAAAAACATTTAGGTGGCGACTCTGAATCTAGCAAAGCAGTCCATGTTTGGCACTTCTTTATAAAAATCTGTTTTCCAAAACGATTTGTCGGATTTGGACTCTTTGGTGATTTATCAGTCTTGCATTGCACTTTTTGGGATTAGATTCAGAACCGTAACATTGAGTCCGAACTGTAGTAGCTAAGAACAAGATGGATTTCGCGCCATTTTGCGCTCGGAGCCGGGACGTTCGGGCACGTCTACAGTTTCTGGTGACTCTGCTGGGGATTTAGAGAACTTGACTCGAACTCATGATATATTGTTTTGACTATACTTATGTGTCTCTTTGCATTATATTTGCATTGGTGCGCCTAGGACACCGTGTTTGCCATATGCTATTCCTGAACAATTTGCTAGAGGCTTGCTTTGAGAAGCGTGCCATAAGGCTGACCGGTTGCGGGCTCTGCCACAACGGGAACATAAACCTTGATTTTTACCGGGGCACCCTTTTTGACCATTCGACCTAGTGTATATCAGAAACTGTAGTGACCATTCCAAAACTAGGACAGGTTGCTTACCCGATTGTAGGTTGTTTGAAAACCGCTATGTGCGTAGTGAAACCGTAGCTCCTGACAATAGGCCGTAGCTCCTGACAATAGGACAGGGAAACCCTACCCCTCTATAGGGGTGTTTTGGCTCTCACTTGCTTGCTATGTGCTTTTAGAGTGCGTCTCTACAGGAATGCATGTATCAGTTTGCAAGTCTAGGTATCAGGCCTGCGGGCATCAGTATTTGGGGAATCAGTTTTACCTGCGGGTATCAGATTCAGTTTCGAGGCAGTGATTTGGGAACAGTGATCAGTGGTTGAGGATAGTTTTTTCAGCTTCTGTTTGTCAACTGTGTGTTGTCTTTATTTAAGCTGTTATGCTGTCCGTTTTTTCGGTTATTTGTTTCTTTATTATGCTTTATTTATCTTTTTACAAGTTAGTTTAGCACCATTGCATCCAACCAGACAGATATTCCCCGAGCACTCTGGGTTAGAGGTCGAAGACTTAATCGATCCGCGGATCTGATAGACGAACAAGCAGTGTTCCTTTTTTTACCCCCGGTTACCAGATGGAGGTCGGTAAGGCGCAGTGTATCGGCATAGCGGTCGCTAGGTCAGTGGTCTTCTCCACCAGTGAATAGTCAGGCTGAGGTCTCAGTTTCTACTACAGGGACAGATATATCGGTTGTTCAGATAGATCAGCACAATATGGCAAGTATAGAGGAGATGATGCGTCAGCTCCAAGAAAGTATGCAAAGCTATGCAGCAGGATGCTGCCTGATAGGTAGAGTTTGCCGCATGCCAAGCCGAGGTTATGGCACAACAGACAGAGTTAATTGCTAGACTACAGCAACAACAACAACCACCACAGCAAGTCGGAGCATCTGCTTCGCACCCAGCTCCTCCCCCACCTAGAATTCCAATACTCAAGGAGACAGCTAACGTCTAGGAAAATACGAACGTTTCAACGGGGCTAGCTCCGCCCCCAATCTACACCAGCTATCCAAAGCACAAACCAACCTAGTGGATACACCCTTTGAGTTTGAGGTAGATCCCACAGGCTAAAAGTGAGCAAGCTAGAAAAGCTGTTCAAGAAGTCTCAGGGCATAAAATCCATTTCGGATATAGACGAAGGATACACCAACTCGGCCGTGACTCTGCCGGACCGGTTTAAATGCCGCACATAGACTGTAACGCCCTCAAAATAATAACAATAAACCCATCAGATAAGACATGCATTTACATTTAACTAACCGCATTCCTTTCATTCATTAGAATTCCAAGACATAAGTATTACATGTTAACCTCATAACAAAATGCCCTACGGGCTTACAGCTTTCCCAAGTAACACTTGGTTACAACAAAGAGTTCTAACTCGTTTACACATTAAGCCTTGGCTTGAAATTACATGTAATACATCAAAAGTAAAACGACAAAACTATGCCCGCCACTAGCCTCCCAGCTATGTCCTTGGAGGTGGCATGCTTCCTTACCTGAAAATGATATTCCCATATAGGGTGAGCCACAGCCCAGTAGAAATACACTAAACCAACCATGGACAATGACTAAAACATTAGCCAATTGATAGTTGGTCAACACTGATTCAATCACATAAATTACATATTTATGTCAACGACTTACAAGTCCCAATTAACTTTTCATTTTCCCTTTTTCAACAGATAAGCATGCTTGCTCTATCATCATTTCCACAGATATGTATAAAACTATATCTCACATCAGATAAGCATAAAAGCTATATCCACATTCTCAACAGATATGTATATCAACAATATCCACAGATAAGCATACAGCTGTATCCACACTCTACAACAGATATGTATATCAACAATATCCACAGATAAGCATACAAGCTGTATCCACACTTTCAATTCACAAAGATAAGCATATGAGCTTTATTTCACTTCTCTAGACAAGCATATGAGCTCTGTCTACGGAGTACATCCCCTATCTCCTCCAAATAACCTATCCGGTTTAGAGGTCCATCCCCTATCTTCCCCTAAACCGCGGAGTACATCCCCCTATCTCCTCCTCTACACATAACGTATATAAACACATTGGTTCTATATACAATCACACAATACAAACAATTAATGTATTCTAGCAACTGTCAAGTTCCATAACACATTCCATTGATTAGTTTCAGTTTGCCTAATCAACATACATTGTCTACATCAATCACGACTATCCTCCACCGATAGCCCCAAGCAGTTATTTCTAAAACAGAAAATAAATGCGCAAATGGATATTCAATCAACATTTCATTTCCTCATTTCTCACCAATTAATTATCCCAATTAATTAAACAATGTAATTAGGCCATTTTCCATAATTACCATTTCAACCCTTAGGTCCCATTTTCTTCACTGATTCAGCAATCATTCCATTTTTTTCATGCTAAACATGCATCTAGGTTTATTATAAATAAAACCCCAACTTTTGTATAATTGCACAAAAGCCCCAAACTTTCACAAATTACCAAACCAAGCCCAACATCTCAAAATACCAAAATTTAAAGACAAAACCCATAGAGAGGAGTAGGTTATCCCTACCTCAAATTCGGAGTCCCAAAGGAGAAGACGACAAAACCCAACGTGCTCCAAAACCCGTGATTTTCAGATTAAAATGAAGCCCTCGACGATCAACAACTTTTTTGTAAAGGCCAAAGGTGAGTAAATCACTCCTACTAGATCAAAACCTAGAGAGAAGGTAGTATCTAGAGAGAAAGACTCAACAATGGTGTTTTTGGAAAAGTAAGAGAGAGAAGAGAAAGTGAAAAAGTGATTTGAAAAGTCACAATTTCGGGACTTAAACCCAGTCTTCCGCTCG